>NC_142514.1:140297500-142797500 GCF_057876585.1 Rhinolophus sinicus | reverse complement strand
TGTCACTCCAAGGTCTGTAGATGCCAACATAGCTAAGAAATAGTACATGGGCTCATGGAGGTTATGATCACCCCTGATGAGAAAGAGAAGAGTGCCATTACCAAGAAGTATGGAGATGTAAACCACTAATAATGCAATGGAGATCCAGTGATGTACCTTCTCCATGCCTGGAAAGCCAGTAAGCAGAAATGGAGAAACAGTTGTGTTGAGCCACATTGCAGAGTTTGCAAAGAGGAAAATATTCCCCTCAGGTAACACAATAGAAGCTCTAGTTCTTTAGAAGTTGCCCTGTGAGTGTACTACCTGTTCATATGATGTTTATCAGTCTTGATTTCCAGGAACAGCATGGATGGTAATTGAGTCATTCCCTAGAAGTTCCTAGATATGGGAAAATAAAATGTATAAAGGAGGACTCTACATATTATTCAGGATTGATACATAGTTTACTGAACAATATACTGGGATACAACAATGTATGCGAAATAGACCCTGTTGATATCTTATAAATTACATAACCAAGAAAAAACACAACACCAAAAAAGAAATCGCTATATTTGAATAGTGTCATAATAGCTATAGCGTTGTAACTTATAGGATGCTTTTTATGGTGCTCCTTATCCTGACTGATAGTATCAAGGGTGGATATACAGGTTTCCCACAATATATGAAACCTAGAAGATCAGTAGAAAATTGGTCCTGAGCTGTGTTGAAGGAACAAGTATTAACATCCTAAGGCAAAACAAACAAAAATACGTAAACAAGAAAATAAATAAAAGAAAATAGGCTTTGTTGATTTGAGGGAATGACAAACACTAAATATATCTGGAAGGAAAATTCGATTGATAAAGTTCTAGAGGCTTTTGTGAGACTAAAAAAAAATGATATGAGTTACTTATATGTGTTTATCTCTAAAATACATATCCATGTTGCCTTGAATCATAATACCTTAGTTATTGATATGCTATGTCTCAAGTAATTCAAAATTTCATAATATAGATACAAAAATCAGCCAATAAGTGTGGATTTTATAGAAGCATTTGAAAGCACTATTTGTTAACAAGACGAATTACTCTTGGCATACCACCTATTTAGAGATGCAAAAATAGAAATCAGTTATTTAGGCAAGTTCAAGGAAAATGGCTTTTTAAAGCTATGGAATCTTATAAAATTTAACAAAAGTGGGAAGGCTCTGTACTGTATTTGAATTTTAAGGTGTCATATGGTGCAACTAGCCAATTTCTGTGGGAAAAAAACAAAACATTCATTTGTGCCTCTGGCATCAACCAGAGAATGTGGGATCACCTTCTATTATAGTTGGTATGGACTGTACATCTCACACGCTTTGAAAAATACTGAAGGTTGCTAGATGGGAGGGCGGTGGGGATGAGGGAGAAGGTGAGGGGATTAGAAAGCACAGTTGGTAACCACAAGATTGCCATGGGAATATGAAAGTCAGTTTGGGGAATATAATCAATCATGTTGTGAAGATTTTATAGGGTATCCGATGGACACTTGTCTTATTCGGGAGACCACTTCAGGGATGGTGTAGATGCCTGATCACTGCACTGTACTCCTAAAGCTGAAGCTGAATAATAATGAATGTCAACTACAATTATACACACACACACACACACACACACACACACACACACACACACAAGAAGTGGAGTATATCATTAGGAATAGAGACAGTGGAAATGTAAGGGCTGTATGCGATGTCAGAGGCAGTAGATTGGGGGAGGGGGGTTATCACTTTGTGAGGGGTATAAATGATAAAATGTTTAACTGTTACATTGTTTTGTACACCTGAAACCAAAAAATAAATAAATAAAAAAACTTGGTATGAATTTAGTAATTCCAAGATCCCTTTTTTGCCCATGAAAAAATATTTGCAACATTACTGGGCTTTTACCTTCAGAAGATTTTGTTTCAAGTTCCAGCTCTGCAGCTTTGTAACAATAATGATATTGAACAAGTCATTTAATCTTGGGCTTTGGTTTCATTATATTTAACTGGTACTAGTAATTTCTGCTCAGTCGTGCTCTTGACACAGGGTGTGAGAATGGATTGGAGTTGTAAATGGAGAAGTGCTTTGCCAGGGATAAATTACTCTTCACTTTTGAGGGTTTTTCCTTTTTTTTGTTTTTGTTAAACTAAGAAGAGCCTCCTCCCTCTCTATCTGGTGCATATACACCAGTTTTAGTCATTGATCCTGAGATGTGTCAAATTTTCTTAAGAAACATGGGGAACAGATAAAAGATGATGGGGTTTTGAGGAGCCTAGTTTTGACTGTAACCGAAAGTATTAAACTAGAGTTCATCTGACCAGTGGATAAAAGATGTGTCTAAGCAGAAAGGGAAAGGAAAGGAGAGCGGTGAGTGAGTGTAGGGACTTGATGTCATCACTACAGATGACATCAAGCCTGCAGCACTGGAACTGGTGCAGGTTGAGGGAAAAGCAAATCTGCCTTCACAAGGTTGAAAAGAGGAGGAAAAGCTGACTCCTGCCTGTAAGTAAAACTCTCAGTAAATACTCAGCTTATTCAGGTTAAAGAGGCAGGAGTGGGGTTGGGCGCACTAGACAGGGAAGACAGTTGAAAAGCAAATGCAAGAAACAAATAATTATTAAGTTTCCATTATGTGTCAGGACACAAGGACATTAGGTGTGCCTCATTTTCCTTCCTTCTTTCCTGCCTTCTTTCCTCCCTCCCTCCCTCCCTCCCTCCCTCCCTCCCTCCCTCCCTCCCTCCCTCCCTCCCTCCCTCTCTCCCTCCTTTCTTTCTTTCTTTCTTTCTTTCTTTTCTCTCTCTCTCTCTCTCTCTCTCTCTCTCTCTCTCTCTCTCTCTCTCTCTCTCTCTCTCTTTCTTTCTTCATTTCATAGAATCCTTATAAAAGCCTATTTTCTCCACTCTATAGAGTCATATTGTTTATATGTCCAAGGTGATAAATATATTAAGCAAATGACAGAGTCCTTTTCATGCACTGTGGATTAGAAAGACTCCAGGAATGGGTGAAATCTTCGTAGTATTTAGGATTACAACCAGGGTTGCTGCTACTCTTTTCTGTTTTTGTACTAAAAAACTGAGCATTTTTTTATTTGATTGATACATGAGATTAACTGTGAGTTCTGGAGGGGTTAAAAATCTTAGGCTTTTCCTCCCTGCACCCTCCCAACATCTCCTAGTGTCTCTGTTTAAGAGTGGACTTGTTTTTTCATTGATGTTAAGCTAATTCCCAAAGTCTCAAAGTCTGCCACATAAACTGTGGGCTCCATGCAGATACCCAGACATCCTGCTTAGACTTTTACCTTTTACACATTCCCTCACCTTCCCTTGGGCACATTTCCTTTATTTTTCCTGACATTTCCTCTTCTATCTCAAATACTTAATCCATCTCTCCCTGTTTTGTTTGTTTGTTTTATCTCCTAATCTTTGTCCCTTATCATTCTTTTCTGGATAGTTCAAATTTGCAGTCCATTCTTTTGTTTATTCTATCTGTAGGGCTTCCCATGGCTCCATTCTCGATACCTAATTCTTGGCATAATGCCTAGCACATAATTCGTGTTCTTTCTCAGCCACTGAATGATTGATTTGCCTACACATTCACGTTGTTTTTTGACCATCTTACATGCCTGCTTTCGAGCAGGTTCTCAAATCATCAAAGCCCATAGATTAATGGCTATACCCTACCAAATGACTCTGAATACATAGCTGTGTATCCTCGGCACTTGGAAATGTCCTGAGGGGTGTTACTAGGGATATGGAAGGAAAACTGTACCCTATTTCCAATTCATGGGGGAACTGAATGCCTATTACACTCTGTGTACTTTTCCAGGTGCTAATGCAGCACAACTAAGTAAATCACTGCTAGTGATCTAAAGGCACACAGAGCCCACACTCCATCCAAGAGCCATTTTGACTTGGCTTATCAGTTTGGATGATGGTCAGATAGTGACTTCTCTCCAGAAAGTGTCTGAAACTCTGATGATTACAGAGCTACCCCTCCTCACAGATTCTGTCCTTGGCACTTATCTGGACTTCTAGGGGAGAAGTTCATGCAGGAAATCACAGGGTTAGAATGGGGGCAGAAGAAGTTGCAAGTTCAGACATGAGGAGAGCAAGAAGTAGAAACCCATAATTCATCCCTGAGTCTACACCCACCATCTGGTTTGCTTCCATAACTCTTCTTTGCTTCCTGTGTTCCAGAATCCACTGTGTCCTTGCTTTATACATCTGAGGAAGTAATCCTTAAAGAAACCAGGTTTTAAAGATGTTGGAAAGTCTTAAGGACCCATGTGTATTCTTTACATACTCTTGACAGATAATACTATTACTTTTATCTTGCTGGGAAAACAGATCCCTACTTCCTGCCCTTTCTATCCTGGTGCCTGTAGTGAGACATCAGAGAAAAAAGTCATTAGATGCCCTCACTGACCTGAATTTTGGTTCTCTCCGATTTATCAGTTCCATAGTCATGAGTCTGGAATCCTTAGCCTTATCAAGGATTTAGTCATGACACCATTCCTTTCATAATCTGCACGAAATCCTGGCCAGTAGGAACATTTATTTTAGAAGCTACTCTCCAGGGTCCAGTCCTGATTTAGGCCACTCATTGCCCATCCCCCACCCCCATCCTCCCTCCCTCTCTTTATGCCTCTCTGCTGCTATCTTTTTTTATCCTTATTTGCACCTCCAGCTTTGGCGATCTGGGGCTTTGAATAGCAGTCCCTAAGGTGTGTGTCTGTGTCTTAGCTTTTATTTCAGCCCTGTTGCTGGGAGAGTGATTCCTTATTTATATCTACTAGCACATGGAAGGAAACAGACTAGTTAGGGATGTGGACCTATACAGACTTCTTGAGGGATCACTTGTCCCCAGCTGTCTATGTGAACTCCCAGTTCCTGTCCCTATGATGAGGAATGTGTGCAAATTATAGGAGAGCAAGGCACTAGTTTTGGTAAAGCAAAAGCTCCTACCCACTCTCTTATCCCCAGTTTTGATGTCTGGCTACAGCCAATGGGAGCCCAGAACCCTGTCTCATGGAAAGGGAGGTTCCCCTTTACAGTCCCATATTTCTCCTTACCCCTCTCTCTACAATTCCCATCTCCATGTTCTGCATAAGAAGGGAGGACAAGATGGGAGTCTTTCTCCCTCCACAGTGGCACATGTGTCCATATATTTTTATTTTTATTTTTCAATTACACTTGACATTCAATATTATATTATATTTCATGTGTACAGCATAATGGTTAGACATTCATACAACTTATGAAGTGATCCCACTGATAAGTCTAGTATTCCCTTAACACCATACATAGTCATTACAATATTATTGACTATATTCCCTATGCTGTACTTTACATCCCCATGACTATTTGGAACTGCCAATTTGCATTTCTTAATCCCTTCACCTTTTTCATCCAGCCCCCAACCGCTCTCGTACTGACAACCATCAGTTTGTTCATGGATGGGAGTCATTTTTAATCAAGTTATGAGTAAAATATGGAGGACAGGAATCATAATGCCAATTGTCTGGAAACCAAGGGTCTTAGTCTCTCTTCTCAGAAAAATGACCATTCAGTATATGTACATGTGATTAAGAGCATGAAGGTTGGAAGTTGAGGCTTTGGTTTACATTATGACTCTGGCTTTTGCTGTGCCACTTTGGAAAGTTGTGTGTCCTCACTGTTCCGTATCTCTAAAATGCAGGTAATAATTATAATTGCATAAAGTTGTTGTGAGTTTTAAACATAAAGTACTTAAAACAGTAACTATTAGTAAGCAGTCAGTTAATGTCAGCTATTATTACCTCTGTTATAATCAATCACATTTATTTTAATTATTTGTAATTTGGACTATCTTTCCCCACTGAATATTGAAGTATTTGAGAAATAGACTCAATCTTTCACAATTTATGCCACATAGATAGCTAAATGGTTAAACTGTAGAATCAATGTAATAGTTTCCAATTTCTACTACTGGAGGTAGATGAATTCAATGATGTGTCTCTGATTGACAGAGAGTACTTTTTAATTCCAGATTAAAACCACTAACTCAAGAACACCATTCTACTTAGCAAAAAGTTTTTTAAAATCTACTGCATTAGATTTTAGACATAGATGTATGTATAGAGGATCTATAGATAAACACACTGGTATATTCCTTTATTTCATTAAGAAAATGATGAGATTCAATTTAATTACCAATTATATTAAATTGAATTAATTTTATTTAATTCATTATTAATACAATGAGGAAGAAAACAGGATTGAGAAAATGTATTGCAGATAAACCTAAATTCACAATTAGGATTGGCTTTAATGAACATTTTCTTTTAGTGAAAATTTTATTAAAGTTAATTTATATAAAAGAATGTGAACGAATCAAAAAGGTCTGGCTCATTGAATTTGTTGCAAAGTAAGTTGACCATTGTACAACATAGAAATTTACCAACCCAGCAAAAGCCCCTTCGTGTCCCTATCCAGTCCATCTCTTAGATTGGTTTTACCTAGTTGTGACCTTTATAAAGTGGAATTATACGCTATGTGTTCTTTTGTGTCTGGCATCTATCTCCATTATTAAGTTCTTGAGAAATATCCATGTGTTTGCATGTAGTAGAGTTGGTTCATTTTCATTTCTATACAGAACTCCATTGTATGACTATACCCCACCCACGGTTACTTTTCTACTCTCAAGAGTTAATATTTGCAGCTATGTCAAATAGTGTTGCTCTGATCATTTGGGTACATTATTTGTTTGATTGTTTTGTGCACATAAGGATGAATTTCTGTTAGGCCAAATAAGAATACAATTCCTTGGAAAACGTATGTTCATTTATAGTAGATGCTGTTAAATATTTCCTAAAGTGATCATATAATTTTACATTTTACTAGGAGTTCATGAGTTTCACTTGGTTCACATACTTAACAACACTACATATTTTCAGTGTTTTAAAAAAGCTGTTCTACTGAGTGTGTAGTGGTAGCTTGTGGTTTTTGAATTGCATTTCCCTGGTGACTAATAATGTTGCACATATTTTCATATCTTTATTGGTTACTTGCCTCATTTGTGAAGTACGGTACCTGTTCCAGTTTTTTGCCCATTTGAAAAAAAAAAAAAGTAGGTTGTCTGTCATTTGCTTATCGATTTTTCGGGTGTTATTTATAAATTATTGATGTGACTCTTAGGTCAGATATATGTATGACAAATATCTTTACTGCTCCATAGCTGCCTTTTTAATTTTCTTAATTTTTCACAGAAATAAGTTATTTTAATGCAGGCTTATTTATGATTCTCGTTCTTGTGAAATATTTAAGAAATCTTAAATCCAAAATCAATGAGGAAAACTCCCTCTGTTATCTTACAATAGCTTTAAACTTTAGTAACTTCACCACAAATTGAATTTTGTCTATGGTGTGAGGTTGAAATCAGGAATCATTTTTTTGTCTAGATTAATTTTGTGCCGTTGATTAGCCTACATTCTTTCCTGATCCAAGAAGGACCCTGGAGGTTATAATCACAGTTGGATGCACCCTCTTGCCCCTTTGCACATAGTTACAATGTTATCTTGTTAGCAGAAACCATCATGACATCACCTATGGAATGACAGATTTTATTCCCTACAGTAGCTCTCTATCCAGAACATTTATATTCTTATTAGGGAAGGAAATTTATACTTTCATGGATGGCCAAGCCACCTGATAACTGACTATGTTCCTATCAGAGGTTGGGCTTCCCAGAAGCAGACGCTGGGACAGAGTTTTGGGTGAAAGGTGTTTATTAACGGTTAACACATTTGAAAAAAAGAAGGAAGCAGGATTTGGCAGAGGAAGAAACCAAACCGAAGTAAAAGCTGACCAAGCCTTATCCAACCTAGCAGAAATCTCTGGAGAAGGTACACTCAATGGCATTACCCCATGCTGGGGTTGAAATGGCCAGGCTTTTAAAACTCTCTTCATTTAGTCACCTAAGAAGGAAGATCATGACCTTGGCCAAAGTGGCGCTCTGCAGCTGAGAGACATCGTATATAAACTGAGATTTACACTCCCAGAGCTGGATAGAAAGTCCTTCCTTGACGAGGATTCTGGCCTGTACATTTCCATGTCTACAACAGTTTTCTTGTTGCTATCCTATATTTGGAGGACAATTTCCAAGACTTTTCACACATATATCTCTTAATCTAATTATGATTCCCAACATTCACAGCCCTTTGGACAATTGAAGCATATTATCCAGATATTAATAGAATATCTCCAGGACTTCACTAGCTCTCAACACATGTGGTCCTCTTAAGTTTCACAGGAGCATATACTTAGAGTTTTATTACAATTTATGTATTTAAACAAGTAAACAAAAACCACTTTATATTTTAAGGGTGAGTATTTTTATTTTGAAATAGTTATAAATTCTTAAGAAGTCACAAAATATATATAGGGAGATCCTGTGGACTTTTCACCCAATTTTTGCCAGTGCTAATGTCTTGCATAACTATGGGACAGTATCCAAATAGGTGAATTAACATTGGTACAATACACAGAGATTATTCAAATTTCACCAGGTTTTCATTCACACATTTGTGTATATGTGTGTATAGTTTTATCATATGTGTAACTTAATGTAAACAGCACCACAGTCAAGATACAAAACTAATCTATCTCCACAAAACTACCTCATTCTACTCCTTTGTAGACACACCTGCCTTTCTTCTTTCCTCTTCCCTGTCATCCTTAACCTCTAGCGACTACAAATCTATGCTCCATATCTAAAATTTTGTTATTTCAAGGAAGTTACATACATGAAATCATTGGCTTTTTGTTTTTGAACTCAGCAAACTTCTCTTGAGAAGTATCCAGTTGTTCTAAATATCAATAGTTTTTATTTTTATTTTTATTTTTTTTATTGTTTTTTTATTGCTGAGTAGTAATCCATTGTATTGGATGTACCACAGTTTAACTATTCACTGATTGAAGGACATTTAGGTTTTTTCTAGTTTTGACAATTACCAATTACCAAAAAAGCTGCTATAAATATTTCTGTACAGGTTTTTGTATAAACAAAAGTTTTTGTTTCTCTGAGAAAAATGCCTAGAAGTGCAATTGCTAGGCCATAAAGTAAGTGCATGTTTAGTTTTATAAGAAACTGCAACTATTTCCCAGAGTGGCTGTACCACTTTCCATTCCCACCAGCACTGATGAATGGTCCAGATCCTCTGTATTCTTGACAGCATTTAGTGCTATCACTATTTTTTTACTTAAGCTAGTCTGAAATATCTTATGATACCTGATTGTGGTTTTAGTTTGCATTTCCCTAATGATTAATGATGTAAGGTCTTTTTGTGTATTTATATGCCATTTGTTCATTCTCTTCAGTGAGATGTTTAATCATGTCTTTGCATATTTTCTAACTTTATTGTCTGTTTTGGGGGGGCTTTGAGAGTTCTTAAAATATTCCGTATACTATTCCTTTGGATAGATTGGATAGGTTGTTTGTAAATATTTTCTCCCATTCGTACCTCTTATTATCATCCTTTTAACAGGTTTTTTGATTTTTTTTTTCTCCACCATGTCAAATCTCAGATCAAGGTGGCAGCAAAGTTAGTTTCTTCTGAGGCTTCTCTCTTTGGCTTGTAGATGGATGTCTTCTCCATGTGTCTCATGTACCTGCCACTGTGTGCTTACATTGCCAGGACTGTATAAACAGCTTGGTACGGTTTCATAACCTTGGTATATCAGTGTCTCACAGTTGTTTTCATGTGGACATGTGGCGGTGTCTTGCTGAGTAGCATTCATTATTGTTGCGTGTTTTTGTGTGCCATCGCGAGAATGTCTGAGCTTGAATTAGAGTAATGAACAAACATTAAATTTCTTGTTAAACTTGGCAAGAGTGGAAGTGAAATCAGGGACATGTTAGTCCAAGTTTATGAGGATGATGCAATGAACAAAACGGCAGTGTAAAAATGGATTAAACGTTTTTCTTTTCTTTTTTTTTTACTAAACATTTTTCTGACGGGAGAGAACGCGTCACTGATGAAGAGAGGTCAGGGCAGCCAGTAACGAGCAGAACTGATGGAAACATTGCAAAAATTCTTTGAATTGTACATCAAAATAGTTGGCTGACTGTGAGAAGCATGGCGGACCAAGTAAACATCGATAGAGAAACAGTTAGGAAAACCTTAACTGAAAATCTTGGCATGAGAAAGGTGTGTGAGCAAAAATGTTCCTGAAGGAGCTCACCAATGAACAAAAGCAAAGGAGACTCGAAGTTTGCCAAGACCTTTTGGAGAGACAAGATGATGTTTTGGTCCATGTTATCACTGGTGATGAAACATGGGTGTACCAATATGACCCTGAAACAAAGCATCAAAGTGTACAATGGAAATCAGCCAATTCGCCACGACCAAAAATGTTCCATCAGTCCAAATCAAGAGTCAAACGATGTTGCTAACCTTTTTTGAAGTCAGAGGGATTATTCATTATAAATTTGTACCAACTGGACAGTTAACCAAGTTTACTATTTGGAAGTGCTGAAAAGGCTGTGTGCAAAAGTTAGATGACTTGAACTTTTCACCCACAATTCATAGCTCTTCTATCACAACAATGCACCAGCTCACCTGGCACTGTCTGTGAGGCAGTTTTTAGCCAGCAAACAAATCACTGTATTGGAACACACTCCCTATTCACCTGATGTGGTTCCTGATGACTTCTTTCTTTAACCTGAAGATAAAGGAAATATTGAAAGGGAGACATTTTGATGACATTCAGAACATCAAGGGTAATACGATGACAGCTCTGATGGCCATTCCAGAAAAAGAGTTCCAAAATTGCTTTGAAGCGTGGACTAGGCACTGGCGTCCGTGCATAGCTTCCCAAGGGGAGTACTTCGAAGGTGACTATAGTGATATTCAGCAATGAGGTATGTAGCACTTTTTCTAAGATGAATTCTCAAACTTAATTGTCAGATCTTCTATGTATGCATGATTGCATAATGGAGAATATATATATATATATATATATATATATATATATATATATATATATATATATATATATGTAGTGTGTGTGTGTGTGTGTATACCATATATTAGGTACTTTCCTAGGTGTTGAGTTAGGCAAATAAAACGTGGTTTCTATATGCAAGAACCTCATGATCTAGTGGCAGAAGAGATGTTAAAACCTTCTTAAATTCTTATATGACTTACCTCTTTCCTCCACTGCTTAAACTTTTTGTTTAAGTAGCAACAGTAGCATTGGATAGGTTAGATTCAGAAGGCTATGGCTGGATATAAAAGAAAGGAGATCAGAAAGATAGTGGTTTAAATACAAATGGAGAACTTGAAAGGAGGAAATTGGGTTCTGGGGAGTTACTGTAGTGGGGTCTACAAAGAAAAATAATGGGGAAAGAGAAAGAAACTCCATGGAAATAAGAGAAAATACAATTTTCAAATTGAAGGAGAAACTCTATTATGAGCCATGCAATTGGCTAGCTTAAGCATTTAATCCAGTCCAAGTTTCTATGATCATTTAAATTCCAATTATTCTGGGCTATTGAAGTGAGTAATAAGTAGTTCTGTTACATCCAGGAAGAAGCTTATAAACACTTAATATAAACATTGTTTGTATTGTTTTCCCAATCCTGATCCATGGAATTGGGAAGTAAAGTGTCTCTTTCATATCTATCTTCTCCTTAGTTACAGTGGTAGTGGCAGAGTTTCTCTTCCCACACTTTCCTTTTAGACTCCTGGGTCTTTTGTTGATAATCCAGAGAAATTGTGCACATGAAGGACAACATGGGTTAGGAATCACTATTGTGAAGGCAATTAGAGCTTTGAGTAGTATATTGGAGTATGGGTTGGGTTCCATTAAATTCCTCAAGTACGGATTCTGCTGTGAAGTCTGCATAGTTATTGGCAATGGTTTCTAAGTTGTAATGTGCACCAAAAATTTCCTGGAGAGCTTGTTAAAATGCATATGACCATATGAAACTCTAAGGATTTGAGTAGGTAGGGGATTGTCTTTGGGATATGCAGTTAAGAACACAAAAGATACAGGTTGTCCTAAGAATATGTTTTGAGAAGCAATGACTTATATTGATGTCATTATTACCTTTAAGTACAAATTCTGAGATAATATAGTGGGAGTGCTTCCTTGAATGTAGAACTACATTTCAGTGGCAATGACTGAGAGAAAAGGACATTTCTTCTAGATAAACCTGACATGAATCTGAACAGTAGCTCCACTTCCTCTCTGTTGACTGGTTTTCTAGACTTGGAGGCAGCTCACCACTGGATTTTCATGCCATTCTTTTTTGTCTACATCTCTGTCCTTTTTGGCAGTGACACCCACCTCCTTCTCATTAAAGAAGAGCACAAACGTCATGAGCCTATGTACTATTTCCTGGCCATGCTGGCAGCCACAGACCTAGGGCTGACCTTGAGCGCAATGCCCATGGAGCTGGGAGTCCTCTGGTTGCACCACAGGGAGATTGGAAATCTGCTTATCTCAAGCCTACTTTATACATTCAGTTTCTTTTGTGGAGTCCGGTGTTTTTCTTGCTATGGCCTATGATAATTTTTGACATTCACAAGCCCCTTAGATATACCTCTATACTTACTAATACTCAAGTGGTGAAAATGAACTAGGAGTCCTGATGAAGATTTCTATCTGTTGTCTCCCCAATTTCACCCCTCTAATTTTTTCCTGTTGGCATTCCCATGTCCTTTCCCATGCATTCTGCCTTCATCAGGATGTCATCAAACTGGCCCTATGCTGACACCACGTGCAATTGACTGTATCCAGTTGTGCATGTAATCCTTATATTTGCGCTAGATTCTCTGATTATCTTCATCTCCTATGCATTGATACTCAAGAGTGTCCTAAGCAGTGCCTCCAGAGAGGAGAGGACCAAGGCCCTAAACACCTGTGTCTCCCATATTTGCTGTGTTCTGGTTTTCTGTGTCACAGTGATTGGATTGTCTCTGATTCATCTGTTTGGGAAGGAGGTTCTATATTGTCCACCTCATTATAAGCTATGTCTGTATTCTGTTTCCTCTAGTAATGAATCCTATAATCTATAGTGTCAAGACCAAGTGGATTCAGAGTGACATTCTTCGCCTTTTTATTACCCAAAGAATTGGAGCCTGATCTCTAATCATCATAGCCCTTCACACAGAATATGAAAACTCTGGTTTTGGCAGTGGAGCAAAGAAGTTTCATATCAACCACCCATGATCAGATGTCTTGGTAAAATAATTGTTAAAGTAGAACTGCAAATTGCTCTAGGGTGTCTCTTTGAGCCCAGGTCTTTGGCCTAATCTAGTTTGTGCAATTAAAAAAAAATTTGTACACTAAATATCTCTGTCTGTTTGCCACTTAATTCTTGCAATAATAACTTAGGTGTTTATAGGTGTGTCTATAATGTAACAAGCATATATTTATTTAGGGTTAGAAAACTGGCAGATAGGAACAGTTGTAAAAATGTAAAATTATATTTTGAAATGGAATAAAGTTGGGTTTATTTATACCCAATCCAATCTGTAACACCCATAAACTCCCTCACAGATATCTACACAAAATGTAGGGACCTATATGTTTGGTCACTGAAGCTCAGAAATTTTCCTGAAAAACGTTTGAATTGTTCCTTGAACAGTGTTATAATTACTTACTATCTCAACCGTCTCATTGGTTCCTCTCCTGTCCATCAAATGATTATGACTTTCTCTCAAGAACCATAGCTTATACATACTTATAGGCAATACATACTTATGAAAAAAATGTTTGTGATAAGAGAAACCATAAATAAATGAGAGGAAACAGATATACTCAGTACCTCCTTCCATCTTTTTTTCTAATTTTTATATACTATGCCAATCTTTAGCTCTGATGTTGGTGCCATCTCCAGAACATCTACCAGTGGCTCATTAGTTTTACTGAGTGGAAGAGGTAGTTCTCTCTTCTTCCTTTCATTATAAACAAGGGCTAAGGGACTGAAGGAATAAGTTTACATGTGTTTTTTGAAAAATAGTTGCATTCTATACATGTATCCTTACTCCATTTTATATAGTGTAAATGTCTCAAAGAATAAAATAATATTATTCTTTGATTGAAATTTTCTAATGAGTTAGGAAGGGATCTGTGCTAATGTTAGAATATCCTCAAAGAGTGGAGGCTGTGTCTTCATTACATTTCAATCAGAGCAGAGAAGTGAGCCAGGAGATGGAACTACATAGAAGATGTTATTGGTATCAACGGTGCTTGGTCACTTTACAGAACTGTACACCTACCTCTTGTTCCTGTGAATGTTGGCTGCTCATCACTCACATTGCTCTTTCTTCAAGTTATTAATTCTCAACACAATTGGAATTGCCTCACCAATAGTATGGCCCCTGGTGCCAAGGAAGCAGGCCATAGACATATACTAACTCTCTTAACTTCGGAAGTTAAACTCCAGATGGAACTATGTCCATGCTTATCTCCTTCTCCTGTATACCCTGCTTTTCCTCACTCCCTGTTTCCTGAAAGTATTCATTAATAAATTACATACATCTGAATCTGTCTCCAGCTTTGCATATCGGGAGTCCAATATAAGGAGCCTGCAAATCTCATTTCTTTCCTATTTTATCACAACATTCAATTGTGAAAAGACAAAGTTTATAAAGAGGATAAGTATATATTTTACTCATTTTTAATCCTTTAATCCTCTATGATACCCAAGTAACACAGTCTGAATACTAAATATTGAGTACGACTATGAGTGTGAAGGTAAGTTATGTCCTATTTTCAATTGTCCATGAAACAAAACATGAGTCCCTCAGCTTCTCTGACTCTATCCATAACTCATTTTATTTATAATAATATCATGAGGTAGGAATTATCACAAATTTATCCATGAGTAATCGGAAGGTAAAAAACTTAAACATCTCATTCAAGGACATAAAGTTTATAAGCAGTATAGCTGTGATTCAAATCATATCTTCTAATTCTAAGGCCAGTATAAATTGTATTGTACAAAAATAGTCTATGAGGTATGACAATTAAGTTCGCGAACTCATCCTAGAAAAAGTGCTACATACCTCATTGCTGAATATCACTACAGTCACCTTTAAAGTACTCCCCTTGGGAAGCTATGCACTGATGCCAGTACCTAATCCAACCTTCAAAGCAATTTTGGAACTCTTTTTCTGGAACAGCCATCATAGCTGTCATCATATTATCCTTGATGTCCTGAATGTCATCAAAATGTCTTCCTTTCAATATTTCTTTTATCTTCAGGTAAAGAAAGAAGTCTTCAGGAACCACATCAGGTAAATAGGGAGTGTGTTCCAATACATTTATTTGTTTACTGGCTAAAAACTCCCTCACAGACAGTGCCGTGGGAGCTGGTGCGTTGTTGTGATGCAACAGCCATGAATTGTTGGTGAAAATTTCAGATCATCTATCTTTTTCACACAGCCTTTTCAGCACTTCCAAATAGTAAACTTCATTTACTGTTTGTCCAGTTGGTACAAATTCATAATAAATAATCCCTCTGATATCAGAAAAGTTTAGCAACCTCATTGCAACAAGTTCGTGAACTTAATTGTCTCACCTCATATGTTTAATGGACTCTATTTTCTGTCCTATACTTCACTATGCATATAGAAGTAACACCTACTCTCTTCTTTTGAGAATTTCCCCTCCTTCTTCTCTAAAAATGTGGTTCCTTATAGGAGCTGATATTTTTCATTATATCTCCAACCCTCTACTCTCTGACAAATAAAGCCAGTCCAAATCTTTTTTAGGATTTTTCAAAATAAAATCATGAAAACAGTTATGCTTTCATTGTGATAGAGGTCATAAGATGAAATACTTAGAATTGTTAATAGTCATGTTTCCCAGTATACGAGTGATTTCAGGCTACAATAACCATTTACAGTGAATTATAAATAAGGTAATTCAAAGAACTATCAAGTCCCTGGTTCCATGTTTTCCTGAGGCCCAAAGGCAAAGAGGGTAATTCAACTATCTCTTTGATTCCACAACCTAATAAAAACCTTTCTTATTTTGTTTTGTTTTGTTCAAACTAGCTTCAGTTGAGTTTCAGTTACTTATAGCTAAAATACTACTAATAATTATACCATCTTAGTTACAGATATTTGAATCTGCTCCAAGTAATATTTAAAAACTACAAAGTGCTATCAGATAGCGAACTATCCGTTTTCCCAAAATACATAATATGAGAGCTAAAACATGGCAAGAAAACAGGACTGTCGGACCATTTGGTCAATGATTTATGAAGTGATTGCCATTGTTTAGGAAATCCATTTGTTATTTGAAAGTAATTGAGAAAATAAATTCATTGAGAAGAGGTTGTAGGGTGAAAATAGAAACAGGACAACTGGGGAGAAATGAAAGGAGAACCTTTATCTATACAGAAGCATGAGAAATAGGTGAAATCCACGTACACATTTATTTCTCTTCAAAATTTATTTCATCAATCAGCATAAGCACATCATTTCCTTTGGTATATGTTATTACAATCACAAAATTTAGTTTCCTGTAGACCTCATACAGTTCTTGTGGTAAAATGCTAGGTATTATTAGGAAATCTATTTGCAACAGTGTCTCCCAGGAAACATTACAGATAAGTTTTGTATTTTTAAGCAGGATGGACTTCACAATGGTCCACTGGAAAAACATACCAACACATCAGTGAATCTCCTTCATGCAGGACAGTCTGATGAAGTCTGTAATTTAACTTATAATCATTAAAGACAAAAAAATAATAAATTGCATATAGAAGGACTTCATTATGAATAAATTCAATAGTGCCTATTGAGACAAATAAACAGCATATATTTACAGGAGATTCAAGGTGTATAAGAATATATATTAGGAAAAAGTCTTTGCAAATATCAAACTCTCTCTCCAAATAATATTACAATTATATAGCAGGGGTTTGAAGGGACAATTTGCCATAAGGATATTGAGTTTAAGTCAGTTCGTTCCTGTGGATGAAAAAAAAAAAACAGTCTTAAAAATGATCATAAAAAGAGTGAGAAATATTAGAGATATACTGAAAAACCGTACTACTATCTAATAAGTCAGCAGAGTATTCCTCCTCCAGATACAAAATGAATTCGTACTAGATGAGAGACAGATGAGTTTCATTCAGTTAATTAACAAATAATTGCTTGTTCCTTCTCAGGAGAATCAGACTTTTATAAAGTAAATTAAAGGTCATGTATTTAATAATATTTGATATTATGAATATTAAATTGAGTACGCAGAGTGATTAGATATGTTTAAAGGACCCAGGGGCCTCTCTATCTAGTTAAAGAATATCAATCAATTCTTATTTTATAACCCAGCTTGTTAGACAGTATCATTGTTATGAATAAGCTCATAGACAAAATTCAATACTATAAGAAATTTAGGAGTTTATCTCCCTAGACACTAGTGCTTATCACCAAACTGACAGGTGGCAGTGGCAATGAACAGTGAAGAAACACCAAAAAAATGGATAAGGTGAGATGGACCGTCCAGAGGAAAAATTTAAAAGGTGGGTAGTGTGGAATGCTGAAGGCTGTTAAATGTCAATGCAGGCTTACTTGAAAAATTGCAAAAATCCCTAAGACAACGAATTCCATGGATCTTTAGTGAAGGTATTTAGAATGTCTGAATGTTACCTTCATCTATGTCATATATAAAACTTAGGGCAAGAACTAGATCTACATGATGTGGCACCAGAACCCAGATCTATAGCTAAGTCCTGGGGAAAATATGTTAACTCAAAAAAGTAAGATATTTTTATTGTGGCTGCCTGAATAACTTCAAAGCATATATTCTCATGAATATTGAGCTCTATGGAGACAGGCATTGACTGGATTACTCTTGTCAGGAAAAACTACATCAAAGGCTTTCATTATATAAGATCCTTCCGAATCTGAGAAGTTAAGCTGCTATGATTCTACTATTCACAGGCAGTGCAACAGGAAATATGAAGGGAATGAACAAGGTTTTGGGAAACATATGCATGGCAGAGCCATAAATAGCTACTTAAGGAAATGTTAGACAC
The DNA here is from genome assembly GCF_057876585.1 of Rhinolophus sinicus. Classification (NCBI taxonomy): domain Eukaryota; kingdom Metazoa; phylum Chordata; class Mammalia; order Chiroptera; family Rhinolophidae; genus Rhinolophus; species Rhinolophus sinicus. The sequence continues at coordinate 142,779,453 of NC_142514.1, read as the reverse complement.
TGTTGGTGCTATGCCCTCTTCCTCCTATGGCTCCCAAACCTGGAGGCTTTGAGTGTTTGCAGGTAAGGACTAACAGCCACTCTCTTTCTCCAGAGACTTGTCCTCTGAATCACCGAGCAGTTATCCTAACCTTGGGATATCTTGGAGCAAATGACTTTCCAATTTGTTTTAGAGAAAGTGGTGTTGCCAGGAATGGTGTTATACGCAAGGGGTAGGAAAACTATGTAGACGAGAGGGTAAATCTTCCTTCTGATGAAATGGGAAAAGAGCTTAGAAATTATGTGGATTGCCTCAGGTATTCAATACTTTCACCTCATTTTGAGCTCAAAATAGGGCTCTACCAAATCAAGTCACTTCTAAAACTTTATTAGGTTGGTGCAAAAGTAATTGCGGTTTAAAAGGTTAAAAATAATTGCAAAAACCACAATTACTTTTGCACCAACCTAATATTTAATACAATGAGTTTTCAGGCACAAGTACTCCTAGACTCAAGTTGTACTCAGAGACTGACTCCTAATCATGACTTTCCAAATCCTACTGAGTTTCAGTATGACTTATGAACAGAGAAGAACTCAGGAGGAATTTAAATAATCTGATGTCAGAAGCCAAATGTTGACCACACTGTGCCCATCTTATTTTAAAGTCTCACAGTTGGGCGAGGCTCCAGGATAAATTTAGGAGACATGGCTAAGACAAGACAACAGAGCTCCTTACATTCGTATCTCTGCCAGAATATGAATATAGTCATTTCTACTTAAGTACAAATTATCAGAAAAAGTCAAAGATGATAAGAACACCTTCATCGATGTCAATGGTTTCATCTTACTATGAGATACTTAAAGTGAAAGGAGATTTTTTACTTTCTAAAAATTATTTTATTTACTGTTTTTATTAAATTTATTGGGGTGGTATTGATTAGTAGAATTATATAGATTTCAAGTGTACATTTCTATAATACATCAACTATATTGCATTTCGTGTGTACCACCCAGTTAGTTCTCCTTCCATCATCATATATTTGACCCCCTTTATCCTCATTTACCACCCCACTCCCTCTTTACCCGCTGGTAACCACTAAACTGTTGTCTGTGTCTGTGAGTTGTTGCTTGTTTGTTTGTCTTGTTCATTTGTTGATTTCAGTTTTATATGCCACATATGAGTGAAATCATATGGTTCTTGACTTTTTCTGTCTGACTCATTTCACTAAGCATGATAATGCACTATCCATCTATGTTATTGCAAATGGCAGTATTTCATCTTTTTTATGGCTGAGTAATATTCCGTTGTATATCACAAGATTTTTTACTTCACTTGAATTGTTCTAGAGGCAAAAAGTATGACCTCTGGGTGAGACTGAGACAGATAAAAATCTTTCTCTTTGAATTTATCAGCAATTGCATTCATTTATGAGAAAATATCACTTCAAGAATGCAATGTCAAATACTATAATGAGTGATCTTATTTGAAACCAAAGAAAGGTAAGTGTAAGGAAAGATCCAGCTTCATCTATGTTTAGTAAGCTTATTTGCTCCAGGACTCAGGAACTCAGGAATGACAAAATCAAATGTAGGTTTTTTGTTTGTTTGTTTTCTTTTATGTTATCTTCTCTTTTGAGGTGGGGATCAGAAAAGACAGAGGTGATCTGACAGCATGATTTCCATCGGCTGGATAAAACTACAATTCTGCTTCCTGTCTGTAGTGAAAATGTAGGATTATAGGACACAGCTCTGGGGGCTCACCTCTTTCCCCAAAAGAGGTCAGGAAAGGATATCCCAAAAGCCTAATTATCTGCAGCTGGAGGGAACCTGGAGAATCATTTTTCCACACACATTAACTTCACCAATTAATACTGTTAGCAGTCTTTAAAGACAACATTTGCACGAGGTTCTACATCAACACCCAGCAATTACTTCTCTCCTTAAATCCTGGTGTCCCAGGTAAGGCTCTGGTGACCATGGGGGAATGAAATGGAGATAATAGAGAGAAAATTAAAGATGACTGCTCTTCTCATACTACTCTTCCTTCATGTAAATATTGCAAGAAGGTAAATGGAAAATTGAGGAAAGCTATTATTTGTCTCTATGGATTCTGTCCAGTGTAATAGATTGCAATATAAAAGTTCAACTCCCTGGAAAATGCCAACTCTCAGAGATAAGCAGTGACTTTTTTTGTCATGGGTGCTTACCTGAATAATCAAGAGATTTAGGCTGCTACCAAACTTTCTTTTTAGCACAGGGCATCAAGAACATTTTTTCTACAGTAGAAGTATTCTTTGGAAAAGGCAGTAAGGGGAAGAGAGACTGATGTTGAGAGCGAAGGTGTAGGGCAGGGTCATCCTGACACCTGCAGGTCTCTATATTACACTGTCTCCTCTTGGTACTGGACTCTGTGTTCAGTGTTCTTTTGCTCACATCTCCCTATGTGACCTTTATGTCATCTCTTTCCTTTTCTTTGTGCCTTTTGCCTTTAGTGATTTAGCTAATTCTAAGTTATAGGACAAAAAACTCTGTGTGTTCTTACCCCAGTGCTATCCTTAAGTTGCTGTTCCATTAAGGCCTGGAAATGATCATTATATAAAATCTCCAGTGCGTAAGACAAAGTTAGGATTAGTTAGTCATGTCCACAATTGGAGAAAAATTGGAGTCTGGAGGAACTGATGGTACCACATCTGCAGGTAGTTGGTGAGTTATTGGTGACTCTTAAGTAGACATGACATTTGTTTGGAAAAAAGCAGTTTGTGGGTCAGTCAGCTTACACATTGGCCAATTACACATCAGTAAGTATTACTTGGAAGTCAGTGTACTTGCTTAAATTGGTTTAACCATCAGCACACCAGCCAAGCAGTGCATCAGTGTGTTAATATAATAATAAGATGTGAGATTTAGCTAGAGGGAGAGGGCAAAGTGAGAGATAAGATAATAATAACCCCAAGAAAATGTAATGGATATAAAAAGGAAGGAGCAGAAAATGATAGCATAGAGATGATATCCAGCTGAATCTTAGGTGCATGAGCAAGAGAAACAGAAATCACCAAAGGTACTCAGCCGAGGTGACCCCACATGAGCTGAACGATGCGTGAGTAGAAAATAAATGTGTAATGTTGAAAGCCATTGAAACTGTATGGGGCTTTGTCATGTAGCAATTTTGTGGCAATAGCTAATTGACATAATAACTAACTTATATAAACTCTCTAAATATTTGTTTATTATTATTAGTAGTAAGATATGGATAATAGCAATCCTTACTGCATTAGTTTTCTATTACTGTGTAACAAATGACCACAAACTGTGTTGCTTAAATCACCTCTTTTATAATAGCACACAGAATATGTAAATATCTGCTTTTTTACTACTATATTCACTGCATTTGGTACAAAGTGAGATTTAAAGAAGCAAGACATACCAAATCACAGAGATAAATATAATTGCTTTTAGTTAAAATTCAGGAATTGAAAAAAAAAGTGTCACTTCCAAGTTTTCATCTTCTGTCTTCTGGAGTCAAATGCAATACTTCTTGAAGCAAAAAGTTGTAAACTCCATAAAGTTTAGTAATATAACATTTCCATGAGTTTAGAAGGACCAGGACAGACTTTAGGCGCCCCTCTTTAGGGCTCCTTGAATGGGTTGGTCTTGTGGGGTTGCATAATAATTTATCCATACAAATTATAATTTGAGCTTCAATTCAAGTAAGGATGGCATAACCCAAAGACAGCTTATTTTGTTTCTCACAAGATCATGAGATTTGTGTCCTTAAATATCAGTCTAGTTTCTCATTTATGTAGGTATCAGTTCCTATTTGTTGAATCAATAAACACATAATATGAATTGTGAATTCAAAATTAAAGTAATGAGTTCTTCCCTACAATGTAAAATATGTTCACAATAGAGATGAGAAGAAACTAGAAGGCAAAACTAGAAAGGGTCTTGGATTTCAAATGAGATCAGGTCAGACATTCAGGCAAGTTTTAGCAGAGGATTATGACCAAGAAAATGAGGGAGTAGAAAATATTCTAATTAGAGAAATGGGTGATAAATTTATGAAGGAAGGATACAAGTTGAGCACAATTTTATACAAAGACTGATTTCTTATTTTTGAAATGATATGGCAAAAATAATTTTATAGTTTTGAGATGTACTGTTCAATACACTTGTGGTTAGCTTGAGTTAGAATTTTCTGTTAGTATGAACTACATACTGGATTTTGAAGGAGTATATAATAAAATGTAAAGTATCTCATGTATGGATTTTATACTGATTACATTTTGAAATGGTAATATTTTGAATATAGCAGATTAAATAAAATACATTATTAAAATTATTTCTAACTCTTTCCTTTTTATTCTTTTACTGTGGCTATTAGAAAAGTTAAAATCACGTATGTGGCTTAAATTATGTTTCTACTGGACAGGGCTAATTTAGAAAGACCATTTTCTGTTTCAACTCAGGGATCCACCATGTGGTCTAACATCAGTGCTGCCCCTTTTCTACTGACTGGCTTCCCAGGTCTGGAAATACTTCATCCTTGGATTTCCCTAGGCTTCTTTATCATCTATGTGTTCATACTCCTCGGCAATGGCACGCTCCTCTTCCTTATCAGAGAAGACCACACTCTTCATGAGCCTATGTACTACTTTCTGGCTATACTGGCAGCCACAGACCTTGGAGTGACTTTGACAACGATGCCCACCGTGCTTGGTGTCCTGTGGCTGGATCACAGAGAGATCAGCCAGGGAGCCTGCTACTTCCAGGCCTATCTAATCCACTCACTCTCTATTGTGGAGTCTGGAGTCTTACTCGTCATGGCTTATGATCGTTTTATTGCCATCCGCAATCCCCTGAGATACACCTCCATTCTCACCAATGCAAAGGTGGTAAAGTTAGGTCTAGGGGTTCTAATGAGAGGATTTACACTTATTGTGCCCATAATCATCACCCTCTCTGGATTCCCCTACTGCAGATCCCATGTCCTCTCCCATGCCTTCTGTCTGCACCAGGATGTGATCAAACTGGCCTGTGCTGACACCACTTTCAATAGACTCTATCCTATAGCCCTGGTCTCATTAACTGGTTTCTTAGACTCTATGCTTATCCTTATCTCTTATATCCTAATCCTTAAGACTGTCATGGGAATCGCTTCAGGTAAGGAGCAGGCTAAGGCCTTAAATACTTGTGTTTCCCATATTAGCTCTGCTCTGGTTTTTTATGTCACTGTCATTGGGCTCACCCTCATTCACAGATTTGGGAAATATGTGCCACAGGTAGCTCATGTTATTATGAGCTATGTCTACTTCCTTTTCCCCCCATTTGTGAATCCAATAACCTACAGTGTTAAGACCAAGCAGATACAGAATGCTATTAATCGCTTTTTCTCTTTCCATAGAATTTGAACCTGAACTATGTACTTAGGGAGTTATACCTTCGGCTATAGTAACTTTACTTGTGTCAATTATTCTTAGGAATTAAAGAAAATTTGTTTAAAAATGGCATAGTGTGTTTTAGCTTTTACTTCCATTTACTTTGGAGTCAAATTCATAAAGTGTTCTTTGAACCCAAGGTCCATAAGTTTAGTACCTATGTTTTCTTCTATGCAGTTTATTGTGTCAGGTCTTATGCTTAAGTCTTTGATCCATTTTGAATTAATTTTGGTACATGGTGACAGATAGCAGTCCAGTTTCATTCTTTTGCACATGGTTATCCAATTCTCCCAGCACCATTTATTGAAGAGGCTGTCTTTCCTCCATGGTATGTTTTGAGCTTCTTTGTCAAAAATTATCTGTCCTTATTTATGTGGTTTTATTTCTGGGTTCTGAATTCTATTCCATTTGTCTATGTGTCTGTTTTTCTGCCAATACCGTGCTGTTTCAATTATTGTAGCCCTGAAGTACAAGCTAAAGTCAGGGAGTGTGATACCTCCAGTATTGTTCTTTTTTCTTAAGATTGCTTTGGCTATTTGGGGTCTTTCGTGGTTCCAAATAAATCTGATGACTTTTTGTTCTATTACTTCAAAAAATGCCATTGGGATTTTGATGGGGATTGCGTTAAATCTGTATATTGCTTTGGGTAATATGGACATTTTAACTATGTAAAAACAAACAACCTAATTGAAAAATGGGCAGAGGACCTGAAGAGACATTTCTCCAAAGAGGACAAACAAATGGCAAATAGACATATGAAAAAATGCTCAACATCACTAATCATCAGAGAAATGCAAATAAAAACCACAATGAGATATCACCTCACCCCAGTCAGAATGGCTATCATCAACAAGACAAATAGTAACAAGTGTTGGAGAGGCTGTGGAGAAAAAGGAACCCTCATACACTGTTGGTGGGAATGCCGACTGGTGCAGTCATTATGGAAGGTAGTGTGGAGGTTCCTCAAAAAATTACGAATAGAATTGCCATATGACCCAGCAATCCCTCTCCTGGGTATCTACCCAAAAAATCTGAAAACATTTATCCGTAAAGACATGTGTGCTCCAATGTTCATTACAGATTTGTTTATGGTGGCCAAGACATGGAAACAACCAAAATGTCCTTCGATAGATGAATGGATAAAGAAGTTGTGGTATATATACACAATGGAATACTATTCGGTGGTAAGAAAAGATTATATAGAAACATTCGTGACAACATGGGTGGATCTTGAGAGTATGATGCTAAGCGAAATAAGTCAGACAGAAAAAGCAGAGAACCATATGATTTCACTGATATGTGGTATATAAACCAAAAGCAACAAAAGAACAAGACAAACAAATGAGAAACAAAAACTCATAGACACAGGCAATAGTTTAGTGGTTACCAAAGGGTAAGGGGGGCGGGGGGTGGGAGATGATGGTAAGGGAGATCAAATATATGGTGATGGAAGGAAAACTGACTCTGGGTGGTGAACACACAATGAGATTTATAGATGATGTAATACAGAATTGTACACCTGAAATCTATGTAATTTTGCTAACAATTGTCACCCCAATAAATTAAAAAAAAAAAAGAAAATGGCATAGTGGGGCAGAAAGAATGTTGCCTTTGAAAAAAAAGTACTTCTACTCTTATCTCCTTCACTTGTAACCTTTGTGTTCTTGAACCAGTCATTTAACTTCTGAGCTTTGGTTATCTCATCTATCAATTAAAAGTGTACACATGAAAGTAACATAATATTGTATGTGAACAGTAATTGAAAAAATAAATTTTTAAAAATTAAAAAAAGAATAATAAAATGTATCTTGTAAGAGTTTTTCTCTGAGTAGTTGAGAAAATATTAATACATATTGCTACTAGCGATATGTATTGTGCTATTAATTATATTTATTTATATACTTATATATTTATGTATTTATAAATATATACTTATATATTTATATTAATTATGTAATATGTTCTATTAATTATATTATGACCATATCATTGGCAAAAACAAACATCTGAAGATTTTGACCTGTCAAAACAGTTAGGAGGGAAGACAGTTCAGCTAGTAGGAAATTATTAAATCTATGATGATTCTTTCATATGATGAAATATATAGCTAATAAGAATAATATTATGAGAAGTTTTAAATATCCTTTGAATATGAGTATGCTCCTTCTCATTGTCTCCTTCACTTACTCTCAGCATGGAATTTTCCTACAACACCTGGGCCTCCAGTCCATTGACACTTTTATTTCTGATCTTCTTGTCTTCATTTACTATTACATGCTAGGTAAGATATTATTGTTCAGATATTATTGTTTAGAAACTCTCATGTCAACATCTTTTTTTTTTTCTTATTGTAAACCCATCATAGACATTTCCCTCTTCTATACTCTTCTCAGAAAACATAACAAAACAGAGCAAAATTTCCGTTTATTGAACTCTTAACATTTTCTAGACCTGGGACCAACATTTGTGTAAGTTAATATATACAATTTTTTATCATTATTCTTAGGAGTATTTATTTAATTCTTACAACAATTGTTTCAGCACTTTTATCATCTCCATTTTACAGATGAGGAAGCTAAAATGCTGAATATGTAAAGACAAAGAATCTGTAAGAAGTAGAGTTAGGGTTCACACCCAAGTGCAATGGCTCCAGGGCCGATGCTCTTAACAACTAATTCTAATAGATGGAAGCAAAGTTTCTAATCTAACCTAATCTAAGTTGGATTATTGATCATTCTCAAATATCTTCTGCTCTCATATTTGCTTTCTAAACCCAAGTCATACATAACTACTTAGAAGATATTTCTACCTGACTACTCACAGAGAATGCCCTAAACTGAATGGGTTCTGTTTATTCTTTTTTTGAAATCTGGCATGTAAAACAATGTTTAGTGCAAAAGAGTCAAATAACAAGTAATCATTGATTACTTAATAGAGTCATTCTCTTCCTGTGTTCCCTATCTTAATAAAATCAGAAATGCAGATATCATCTTTCACTATTCTGTCTCTTCAACCTATCACCCTCAGTCACCAGCTTCTCTTCTTTCTAAGTCATAGAATCTCCCTTATCTAATTTTATCCAACCCTACTGACAAAGTCTCATCACAGCCACATCAACACTATTTATTTTCTGGATTATTACAATTGTATTGTATACTCTCCTCACTCACTCTTCCACTTTTCCAATGTGTTCCTCATACTTTCACCAAAGTAAACTTATAACAATGATTATCTAATGGTGGCCCTCTACCTCCTACTTCATACTCATTTTTCTTAAAGTCCAACTCCTTACATGTTTTGTGGAAACCCTACATGATGAGAACCTGCTAATATACATTCATTTTGTGTTTTGTTTTAGCTATACTAATTTTTTTAAAAATTCATCATATTTGTTCATGCCTTTGGCTTATGCATCATTTTCTCTGCTTGGAACTAAATTCTATCCCACTTACAAATATCACATTTCTTACATTCTCATTTTTCAAGTCTCAGCTTAAATAACATTTCCTCTAGAAAGTTTTCCCTGACCTCAAAATTATTTTTATGTGCTCACCTTAGCCGGCTACCATCCAGCAGTAATAACAGTGCTATGAAAATTTATGGTAAATGTTTTCTTTCTAGTATCTATTATAGTATTACACTCTTTGAATAAAAAGACCATGTTCCTCATCATGAACCTGAAACAAACTGGTCAGTGATATAAATATAATGTAATTTTCAGACACACAAAAAAGACTATCATACACATGACCATTAAGAAATCTATTGATGGGTGGAGATCCAAAATTGCAGAGTAGATGAATGCTGTGCTTGCCTCATCTTGTGAACATATCAAAATTGCAATTAAATTACAGAGTAATCAACCTGGAGAACCATCTGAAGTACAGCTGAACAGAAGTTTTATAGCTAAGGATATAAAGTAGAAGCCACATCCAGACTGATAAGAAGGATGGAGACACAAAACAGGCCAGCCCCAAACCTCCATGTGGTGTATGAAAGTTGGGAAGGATATCTTGGACACAGAGGTATCCCACAGAGGAGTAAGGGACCCCAGCCCCACATCAGGCTCACCAGCCCATAGTACCAGGCTGAGGTACCAGGAATAGGAGCCCCCACAGCATCTGGCTGTGAAAAACAGGAGATTCCAACCATCTGGGTGGGAGGAAAATCTTTGAGAAACCCAGACATCCTCTTAAAGGGCCTGCACAGACACTCTCACAGGCACTCATCCTGGGCTCTGGTGGAGGCACAGTGACTCTGGGATTTTCAGAGACATATGGGCGGGGGGGGGGGGAGGCTCAACTGAGGTGTGTGGCTGTGGAGTGAGGGCTGAAAGATAGATGCCATTTTCCCTGTGTGAGGTCCTTCTCCCATGCAGATGGCAGGTGGGGGCCATCTTTCTTGTGTTGAGCCCTCCCCCATGCCCATGGCCAAATCTGAATCTGAATTGGTCTGAAGAGCTCTTCTTGCTCCACCCTCATTATTCACTGAGACCCCACCACACTCAGCAATGTGCCGCACAAGGATTTACCAATAGCTGAACTTTATAGGAGCTGCCAACCAGAATCAAGCCTCTATGTGTCCTGGCTTTTTGTGGAGATATTGTAGACCCAGTATTTGTGGCAGACATTGTCATTTCATAGTGTGGCTTCTCCCATGTGCCTCCAGGTCCAGCAGAAGCAGCGATAAAGTGTGGATCACTTTGTAGCTCCTACCAGGGAGACCCCAATGAGTCATATAGACAGTGGCTGACCTGCCCCAGAGCCCCTCCCAAAAGGCCCCAGAACCAACATACTTGGAGGTCAGCTTCAGACTACAGCAGATCACCACCCAATTAGCCTCACAAGTGGCACACCAAAAGGGCAGTCTCAGCAGGCACCAGAGCCCACTGGGGTGAATCCCACTACACATGGGAAGCCCCCTGCAGAGCAGCCCGTAAGTGGTGGATGTGGCCAAACACCACAGATAGTCAACCAAATGGTCAATCCCACCCACTGATATGCCAGTAGCAATCAAAGCTCAAATATAATAGAAGAGCACACACAACTGATACAAGGGATTAGGGAGACTGTGCCACTGGACTCCACAGGGCACCTTACTATATAAGGCCACTTGGCAAGGCTGGGAGATGTAGCAGATCTACCTAATACACAGAAACAAACACAGAGAGGCAGCCATAATGAGGAAACAAAGAAATATGCCCCAAATGAAAGAATGGGAGAGAACTCCAGAAAAAGAACTAAGCAAAATGGAGGCAAGTAACTACCAGAGACAGAGTTCAAAACACTGGTAATAAGAATGCTCAAGGAACTTAGTGAGAACTTAAACAAAGAGGTAGCAAGTATTTAAAAAGACATAGAAACCATAAAAAAAAGAACCAGTCAGAAATGAAGAATAAAATAACTAAAATGAAGAATGCACTACAAAGAATCACCAGCAGACTAGATAAAGCAGAAGACTGAATCAGCTATTTGGAAGACAAGGTAGCAGAAAACAGCCAATCAGAACAGCAAGAGGAAAAAAAATCCAAAGAAATAAGGACAGGGACAACATCAAGAGTAACAACATCAAGAGTAGCATCATAGGGTTACCAGAAGGAGAAGAGAGAAAGCAAGGGATTAAGAACATATTTGAAGAAATAATGAAAGAAAACCTTCCTAACCTGGTGAAGGAAATAGACATACAAGCCCAGAAAGTGCAGAGTCTCAAACAAGATTAACCTAAACAGACCCACAACAAGACACATTATAATTAAAATGCAAAGTTTAAAGACAAAAGAGAGAATTCTAAAAGCAGCTTATTGGAGAAAGGGAGCTCCAATAAGATTGTCAGATGATTTCTCAATAGGAACTTTGCAGGCCAGAAGGGATTGGCATGTAATAGTCAAAGTGATGAAAAGCAAGGATCTCCAACCAAGACTACTCTACCCATTAAGGCTATCATTTAAAATTGAAGGACAGTTAAAGAGATTCCCAAACAAGAAGAAGCTAAAGGAGTTATCACCACCAAACTGGTATTACAAGGAATCTTAGAGGGACTTCTTTAAGATGAAAAAATAAAAATAACATACCTGAATAATAAATGGCAATAATTACATATCTATCAACAATTGCTTTCCATGTAAATGGATTAAATGCTTCAATCAAAAACATAGGGTGGCTGAATGGATAAGATAAAACCTTTACATATGCTGCTTACAAGAGACTCACTTCAAATTGAAAGATACACACAGACTGAAAGTAAAGGGATGGAAAACGTTTTTTTTTGTTTTTTTGTTTTTTGTTTTTTTTCTTCATGAAAATGAACATAGAAAAAAAAGCTGAGGTAGCAATACTTATACCAGACAAAATAGACTTTAAAACAAGGGCTCTAACAAGAGACAAAGAATGACTCAGTAATCCAACTTCTGGGTATTTATCTCTGAAGAAACCCAAAATGCTACTTTGAGGGACTCTGTGCATCCATATGTTCATTGCAACATTATTTACAACAGCCAAGATGTGGAAGCATCTTGGATGTCTGTTGATGGATGAAAGGATAAGGAGTAGATGGCACATATATACAATGGAATATTGCTCAGCCATGGAAGAGTTTTTACCATCTGCAGTGGTGTGAATGGACGTGGAGGATACTATACTGAGTGGAATATGTCAGACAGAGAAAGACAGCTGCAATGTGATTTCACTTATGTGTGGAATCTAAAAAAACAAAATAAATAAACAAACTAAACACAAACACACTCATAGATACAGAGACCATTTTGATGGTTGCCAGGTGAGAGGGGGTTTAAAGAGGTGGGTGAAAAATGGGAAGGAATTAAGAAGTACAAATTGGTTGTTAAAAAGTAGTCATGGGGATGTAGGGTACAGTCTAAGGAATATAGTCAATAATATTGTAGTAACTATGAATGGTGTCAGGTGGGTACTAGGTTTGTTAGGGTGATAGATGGGAGGGGGTTGGAGGCAGGGTAAAAAAGGGAAAGGGATTAAAAAATACAAATTGGTGGTTACAAAATAGTCATGGGGATGTAAAGTAAAGCATAGGGAATATAGTCAATAATATAGTAATAACTACATATAGTGCCAGGTCGGTATCAGACTAGTCAGGGGATCACTTCTTAAATTATACAAATGTCTAACAACTATGCTGTACACCTGAAATTAATATAAAATAATATTGAATGTCGACTATAATTGAAAAATTTAAAAAGGTGGGGAAAGATAAAGGGGAATAAGAGGTTCAAATTTCCATGTATAAAACAAATAAGTCATGGGGATGGAACATAGCATGGGGAATATAGTCAATAATATTGTGATAGTGTGGTACGGTGTCAGACAGTTGCTGGACATATGGTGATCACTTCTTTAGGTATATAAATGTTGAACAATGATGTACACCTGAAACTGATAAAATGTCGTATGTTAGCTATATTTTTAAATAAAAATCTTAAAAAAATAAACCTACTTCTCAACACCCCATCCCCGCCAAAAAGAGAAATCCACTGCTGTTCTTCTGTATCAGAACTTATATCCCCCCCAAAACATGAAAGACAAGAATACAATTGGAATTCATGATCTCTAGGATCAACAATGATACAAGTGATCACTTGAATAAGCTAGAACGTGTTTGGCATTTGAAGGAGACAATAGTTAAAACATGCAAGGATTTTTTTACATGCTGATGCCCAGGATTTGGGGGGTGAGGGAGATGTCACACAACCAAGTCCTGACATCTGGACTCTGCTGGCATTTGAGTTCCCTGTTTTCTTCACACATCTTTTGGGAAACAGCCAAAAGTTCCAAGGACATTGATTACTGGCCCAGCTTCTCAGAGAGAGAGAGGAGATCAAGGAGTCTCCTGAGTGGCTGTAAACCTGAAACCCTGGGGAAGTGATTTCTACATACATAGTTTATTGATGGGACCTCTAGAGGAGGATATACAAGAGAATTGTCTGGACTAGGTCTTCAAATAGGGTAGCAACAGGTCTGCATTCCAGCAACAAGACCTGAGTGGGTGAGTGCCAGGGACAGAAACATGAAATAACTCCTCTCCCTTCTGATATTAGAAGCAATCAAAGAAAAAATTTAGGAAGATTTTCCAGAGGCCTGCATAAAGGGAACATTCCAGCTGACTTAAGAAACTACAGCCCAGACTTTTTCCTTCCTTTAAAAAAGTGTATTCAAGAAACTGCTAGATTTGGCATTTCTAATCTGGACACTTGGATTGGCATCAGGATAACTGTGAATGCCCTAAATTAAATGTGACATTATGTGCACTTACCTCTTTGCTTGGTAGAGGTTTATAGTTTTTATTAGATCCTAGCAGCAGACTGTGTTTACTTTAGGAACTGCTCTCTTAGAAAAAGCATGGCTAATTATCAGTGAGACTCAGGCAGAAAAATCCTGACACCGTGGCCCGGGCCCATCACCCTAGTGTCTATGGGGGTCTATTCCCCATCTCATATAGGAGGAATGGAGTATATGTAAAGAGCAGACAAGGGGGAGGAGGAATCACATTGTCTTCTATGTTCACTTGTTTATCTGGACTTTGCGATGGATTCAAAATTCACTATTGTCTTTTGAGGTCCATTACTTTAAGCCTAAAGAAGCTTTCAGGAACAGAACAATATTTGCATAATATTAATAATTATGATTTAAACATCTATGACTTACATGTGCTTTAATTTTAGGGAATTCTGAGTGTTGGAATTTAATTTTTTTAATTAAATTTATTGGAGTGACATTGCTTAGTAAAATTATATAGGTTTCAAGTGCACAATTTATAATACATCATCTATAGATTGTATTTTGTGTTTATCACCCAGAGTCAGTTATTCTTTTGTTACCTTATATTTGACCCCCTTTACTCTTTTCTACCTCCCCCTCCCTCTTTCTCTCTGGTAACCACTAACTCTTCTCTGTCTATGAGCTTTTGTCTTGTTCATTTGTTGCTTTCAGTTTTATACCCCACATATGAGTGAAATCATATGGTTCTCAAATTTATTTGTGTGACTTATTTCGCTTAGCATGTTAATCTCAAGAACCATCCATACTATTGCAAACGGCAGTATTTCATGTTCTCTTATTACTGAGTAATATTCCATTGTATATATGTATGACATCTTCTTTATCCAATTATCTATTGAAGGACACTTTGGTTGTTTACATGTCTTGGCCACTGTGCATAATGCTGCAATGAACATAGCGGTACATATATCTTTACGGATAAATGTTTTCAGATTTTTTGAGTAGATACACAGAAGGCTGATTGCTGGGTGGTATGGTAATTCTATTCTTAATTTTTTGAGGACCCTCCATACTGTTTTCCATACTGGCTGTACAAATTTACATTCTCACTAGTAATGTATGTGGATTCCTTTTCCTCCATAGCCTCTCTAACACTTGTTATTACTTGTCTTATTGATGATATCCATTCTAACAGGTGTAAGGTGGTACCTCATTGAGGTTTTGATTTGCATTTCCCTAATAGCTAGTGAAGTTGAGCATGTTATCATATATCTGTTGGCCGTTTGTATGTCTTCTTGGGAAAAGTGTCTGTTCAGGTCCTCAGCCCATTTTTCAGTTGGATTGTTTGTTTATTTGTTGTTGAGTTGTATGGGTTCTTTATATAATTTGGATATTAGCCCCTTATCAGAGGTGGTGTTTGTAAATACCTTCTCCTATTCAGTTGGTTGTCTATTTGTTTTGTTGGTTTTGTTTGTTGTTCAGCAGCTTTTTAGTTTGATATAGTGCCATTCATTCATTTTTGCTTTTACTTCCCTTGGCTTTGAATTCAAATTCATAAAATCCTTTCTAAGACCAAGGTTCATAAGTTTAGTTCCTATGTTTTCTTCTATGCAACTTATTGTTTCAGGCCTTATATTTAGGAATTTCATCCATTTTGAATTAATTTTGATGTACGGTGACAGATAGGAGTCTAGTTTCATTCTTTGCATGTGCCTTCCAATTTTCCCAGCACCATTTATTGAAAACAATTTTCTCCGGTTTATATTTTTAACTCCTTTGTCAAAAATTATTTGCCTATATATGCATAGGTTTATTTCTGGGTTCTCAATTCAGTTCCATTGGTCTGAGTATCTGTTTTTCTGTCAATACTATGCTGTTTTGATTATTGTTGCTTTGTAGTATAATTTGAAGTCAAGGAGTGTGTTACCTCCAGCCTTGTTTTTTGTTTTCTCAGGATTGCTTTG
Source organism: Rhinolophus sinicus (assembly GCF_057876585.1). NCBI lineage: Eukaryota > Metazoa > Chordata > Mammalia > Chiroptera > Rhinolophidae > Rhinolophus > Rhinolophus sinicus. Next base: position 142,763,830 of record NC_142514.1, on the reverse strand, counting down.
GCTATTTGGGGTCTTTTGTGAGTCCATACAAATCTGATAGTTTTTTGTTCTATTATTTTTGAAAAATGCCATTGGGATTTTAATGGGAATTGCATTAAATCTGTATATTGCTTTGGGTAATATGGCCATTTAAACTATGTTGATTCTTTCAATCCATGAACACGAAATATCTTTCCATTTCTTTCTGTCTTCAATTTCTTTTAATACTGTCTTGTAGTTTTCAGTGTAGATCATTCACATCCTTTGTTAAGTTTGTTCCTAGATATTTTATTCTTTTGGTTCTAATTGCAAAAGGAATTGCTTTTTCATTTCTTTTTCTGAAATTTTATTGTTAGTATATATGAATTTAATGAATCTTTGTACATTGATTTTGTATCCTGCAACTTTACTGTATTTGTTTATAGTAGTTTTTTGGTTAAGTCTTTAGAGTTTTCTATATAAAGAATCATGTCACAAAGAATCACTGCAAAAAGTGACTATTTGACTTCTTCATTTCCAATTTGGATGCCTTTTGTTTCTTTCACTTGTCTGATAGTTCTGGCTAGGACTTCCAATGCTATGTTGAATAATAATGGTGAGAGAGGGCAACATAGTCATATTCCTGATCTTAGAGGGAAAGCTTTCAGCTTTTTGCCATTATGTGTGATATTAGCTGATGGTTTGTCATACATGGCCTTTATTATGTTGAGGTACTTTACTTCTATGTGCATTTCATTAAGCATTTTAATCGTGAATGGATCCTGCATCTTGTCAAATGTTTTTTCTGCATCTATTGATATGATCATATGATTTTTATCCTTTATTTTTTTATGGTGTATCACATTGATTGACATTTTGCATAATGTCAATTACGCCTGTTTTGTCATTTAAGGCTGATATGTCCTTATTGATTTTCTGTTTGAATGATCTATCCATAGCTGTCAATGGGGTACTTAGGTCCCCTACTATAATTGTGTTTTTTTGTCAGTTTTTCCCTTAAGTTCTGTTAGTAGTTGTTTTATATATTTTGGTGCTCCCTGATTGGGAGCATACATATTGATAAGTGTTATGTCTTCTTGATGTATTGTCCCTTTATCATGAAATGTCCATCTTTGTCTCTTGTTACCTTTTTTTAATTTGAAGTCTATTTTGTCAGATATAAGTACAGCTATACACAGTACTCTCTGGATGTCATTTGCTTGCAGTATCATTTTCCACTCTTTTACTTTGAGTCTATATTTATCCTTGCAGCTGAGATGTGTCTCTTGAAGGCAGCATATGGTTTTGTTTTTTGATCCAATCTGCCTTATTATTCATGAATTCAGTCCCCTTACATTTAGGGTTATTTCTCTTTTTCAGTAGTTTGAATATTTGAATTCACTCTGTCCTAGCTGGTAGGGTTTCTACTGAAAAATCTGATGATTATCTAATGGGTTTTCCTTTATAGCTTATGATCTTCTTTTCCCTGGCTGCCTTGAGAATTCCTTCTTTGTCATTATTTTTTTGACAGTTTTAATATAACGTGCCTTGGAAAAGACCTTTTGGATTGAGATAACTAAGTGTTCTGTTTGCTTCTTTGATTTAAGGATCCAGTTCTTTTCACAGATTTGGGAAATTCTCACTGCCTATTTGTTTGAATAGGCTCTTTGTTCTCCTTATGAGAATAATCTTCTCATTACTCTTATATTGTTCTTTCTGATAGAGTCAGATAATTCTTGTAGAGTTCTTTCATTTTGCTCTCTCTCTCAAGTCTCTCTCTTCTTTCATCAGTGTCATTTCCAGATTTTATCTTTGATATCACTCATTCTTTCCTCCATCTGGTCAGCTATATTTCCTAATCTTGCTATTTCATTCTTCATCTCTTTTATTGAGTTCTTTACCTCCAGAATTTCTATTTGGTTCTTTTATAATTTCAATCTCTTTGAAAAATTATTCCTTTTGTTTGTTGATTTTATTTCTGAGTTAATTAAACTGCCTATCTGAGTTTTCTTGCATCTCATTCAGTTTTTTCAAAACTGCAATCTTGAATTCTCTATCATTTAAATCATATATTTCCATGTCTTTAAGTTTATTTTCTGGCAATTTTAATTTTCTTTCTGAGCTGCCTTGTTATCTTGGTTGTTCATGGTATTTGATGAATTATTTCTCTGTCTAGGAATTTACGGGAATGAACTCTGCTTGCTTTTTTTTTTTGGTGATTCTTTTTTAGAAGTTTTATAAGAGGAGGTTTTCTTTTGTTTTTCCAATAGGTGGTGGTACACCACAAATGTTTTATTTTCTCTTTCACTGCCCTGGCTTGTTGGATCTTTGCTGAGTGGTGGAAAGTGTCTTGTAGTTCCTGGGGAGGTGGGCAGCTCCTCTGCAATCTGGTCGCCTTGGTCTCAGGGCACCACCCCCATGGGAGAATGTGGTGGCTGATGGTGTTCTGAACCTGTGAAATCCTGGCACTGCCCCAGCAGCCAGATGCAGGATTGTACTTCCTGATGTGTCCCAGGTTCCCTGGCTCAGATCAGCTGGTGATAAGTGGGGACAAGGCAGGCTGGGAAAAGCCACTGGCATGTTTGTTGTTTTGTTCTCCCAGTAATGGGAATCACCAGACCTTAGCTGCCTTGCCTCTGTATCTCCACCTCTATCCATGGGATTAGCTGCAGTGTGCGTCTTCCACTCAGGAACTATCTTTCCAGCTCTCGGGGCTGTAGATATTCTGCTTTGTAACCCAACATTTACTGCTACAGTTTCTTCTGGGGTCTGCTGCTAGCTCTGGGAGGGTGCAGGGCAGAGAACTCTGGGATGGTGGGGAGAGGTAGCCAGGCTCCATGACTTTATTTACTGCCTGGTGACAGCTGCTGCATTTGTATATTTGGTCTCTGCCCCAATCACTGGGTTCAGCTGTAATATATGCTGATCACTCAGGCAGGAATACTTGGGGCTATAGAGAATGCCCCTGCAACCTGAATCCTCCCCTCTCTCAAGACCTGCAGTGAGCTCCGGGTTACGTCCACGGCATCTGTCTCTGCTTTTCTCCCTCTCCTCTGCTCCCATTCACTCCAATTCACCGACCTTCAGATTTGGATCTCACAGATGTGTTTGTGTGTTAGGCAGGGAATCCTTTGTTGAATTATAGCTGTTCAATGTCTTTTAACATCAAGGGGAGAAATAAGGAACACCTCTCATGCTACCATGCTTCTGACATCTGGTGTTGGTGATTTCTATCTTAATGGTACCATGCTCATGTAGATGTAACTTCGGAGTATTTTGTTACACAAAAGTTAGATTATTTCTGATTTGTCCTGGCTCTGGTCTACTTCTAATATTAATGACATTTTATGAAGAAGGGAAGTATTCCACTGCTCAGTATGGAGGTATATCTTGATGTTCTGAATGCAGGATGAAATAATACTTCAGCATAAAATGTAGTAGATCCTTTATTTTTGTTTGTGGCAACCAATAAAATAGAAATAGTGGAGATGACTGACATTTTAGGCTATGGGAATATTATAATGTGACTAGTCACGTGAACAATATCTTATCAGGAGTTGAGTATTGGAGGAATAAGAGATAGAAATAAAAGAAAACATTAAGAAAGAATATGAATATTCAATTATGTCAAGTGATTTGGAAAGGACAAGGGGCAGAAAGAGAACCAGTGAATGGTAAAAGAAGAATGGAAAAAAATTATATGAGAATATTTAGAAGGAATGAAGAAATCAACCAGGTGAAAGAATAAGAACAAATTCTATCTCCAAAGATGGAATAGATATGACATGTTGGAGCAGTGCTTCTCATATATTACCATGTACTTGAATCACCTGGAAATTGTGATAAAATACAAATTTTGATTCAGTGCATTGGATGTGGAGTCAAAGGCTACATGTCTAACAAGTTTCCAAACTTGTCAGTTTTGGCTGGTCTGTGGTCCACACTTCTGCTAGCCAATCTCTAGAAAAGTGTAATGTTGGAGCAAGAAAGCAACCGGAAGTGATGGTGATACTTGTGTTTAATAAAACACTGTCATTTAATTTCAAAAACAAAGAAAAATGCTTCTAATTGAAAGAAAAAATATGTATTCAGCATGATTGTGAAAGATAAAGTCAAAATCAAAATTAAATGTGTCCAAAAGTTATCAATCACAGCAAAAAAGTAGCCAACTATTATTCTTCATTAGTATGTAATTATCTTGATTGTTATCACTGTTGCTACAAAAAATTTTAAGTATGCAAACAATAGGAGGGCCTGATGTTTTAAGAGAAATTAATAAAAATGTTTTTTTTATTTGAGAATAATTTAACCATTAACCTAATATTTTCTTCTAATTAGGGAAAGATCAACATTCTTCATCTCAAGTATAATATTACCTGTAAATCTCTACTCTTCTTCAGGCAAATACTCTCAGAATTACATTTATACCAATTAATTAGCCCCAAGTGTGAAGACTGGTTGAGTCTGGTGTGTTACATTACTACTAAAAAGTATGGGTTCCTAGAATAAAGATTTCTAGAAACCTGCTCTCCACCTGTAGACATACTATGTGGCACAATATTAGTGCTGCCCCCTTTTTGCTGACTGGATTCCCAGGCCTAGAGGCAGCTCATCGCTGGATTTCCGTCCCCTTCTTTGCAGTCTACATCTTCATGCTTCTTGGCAATGGTACTCTCCTCTACCTCATTAAGAATGACCACAGTCTCCATGAACCCATGTACTATTTCCTTTCCATGTTGGCAGGTACAGATCTGATGGTGACATTGACCACGATGCCAACTGTAATGGGTATCTTATGGGTGAATCATCGGGAGATGAGCCACGGAGCCTGCTTCCTGCAGGCCTACTTCATTCACTCCCTTTCCATTGTGGAATCTGGTATCTTACTTGCCATGGCCTATGACCGTTTTATTGCCATCTACAATCCCTTGCAATACGCTTCTCTTCTCACCAATACTCGAGTGATAAAGTTAGGGGTGGGAGCTTTTATGAGGGGTTTTATATCCATCATGCCTGTAATCTTGCGTCTTTTTTCATTTCCATATTGCCACTCTCATGTTCTCTCCCATGCTTTCTGTCTTCACCAAGAAATAATGAAACTGGCCTGTGCTGACATAACTTTCAATACACTTTATCCTGTAATTCTTATTTCTTTGACAATCTTCTTAGACTCTATGATCATCTTTTTTTCCTATATCTTAATTCTGAAGACTGTTAGGGGCATAGCCTCTGGTGAAGAGAAAGCCAAAGCTCTTAATACCTGCATCTCCCACATCGGTTGTGTCCTCATCTTCTATGTCACTGTGATCAGTTTGTCATTCATCCACAGGTTTGGGAAGAATGTGCCACATGTGGTCCATATTATAATGAGCTATGTCTACTTCCTGTTTCCTCCTTTAATGAATCCTATCATTTATAGCATCAAGAACAAGCAGATTCAATATGGCATTCTCCGCCTTGTATCTAAACATAGATTTGGAAGTTAAACTCTGATGTGGGTGATTGCTCAGGGATGATGGTGGGCATCTGTGATTTCTCTGAATTGAGAGCAAAGAAATTCCACTGAGTCTCAAAACTTCCTGTGGCAGACTCCACTTCTCCAAATGATACAATACTATTTATAAGTCTTATCCAGGGTCTGCCCTTGACTTCATAGATTTGCTATTTGTTAAGTTCATGAATTGATTTTTTTTGTCATTATCCTGTGTTCATCTCTCTAACTACTAAGTAGTGGATAAAAATATTTCTTATACATCTGGAAGATTTAGTATAATTTTATATTGTGATTTTTTTGGTGTATTCAATTAATTTTTATTGCTAAAATGTATAGATAATTTTCAGTTTGTAGCATCCATTTACATGTCTGTCTTTGGATTTCTCTGCTCATATCATTTGCTCATTTTCATATCAGTGTGTCCATGCTTTCCTAACTTATTTGTGGGAGTGCTTTAATGATAAATGAACCCTAGTGAGCCACTGATATTGCAAACATTTCCAATTTTTGACTTCTTATATGCAAAATTTAAAATTTTACATATAACTATATTTATATATACTTTATTAAGCTTTCGGGGGCATTTGATATAGGCCTCCCTGATTTCAGGTTTATTTCTTTATTTTCTTATTTTTTGCAGAACTTTCTTTTACGTATTCTATTTTATAATAGATTAATATTTGAAGAAAAGTAAATCAGTCCTCACTGTAACTATTTTCAAGGTAGTAGCACTAATATTAATTCATTTGGCTGATATTTTAAGGTATGAGACAGAAATAATGCTAAACAACAATGATCTAGCTGTAAGCAAACAGACATAAAATATTGACTGTGCAGATCACAACCCACTGGGGAGTCAAAGATCAAATAAACCTAAATTTAAAATAATCCTTGTGACTAGTGACAAAATGTAAAGAACAAGCTGCTTTGAGGATGTTGGTCTCAAAAAGGATTGCATCAAGAGTGAAGTAAGGGAAAGATTCCCTGAGGAGTGTCCTTGAACTGAGATCTGAGGGTAAATTAGACATTAATTGGTGAAAATAAGGATAAGAATATTTTAAGCTGAAAGCAGTCTGTGAAGAGGTTGAAGCTGGGGCAGATCATGGCACATTCTGGGAATATGGCTGATATGAAGAGGGTGATGGGTCTAAGGAGAAGTTGGGGAGAGAAAAGGAGGTCAAATCAATAATATCCTGTGTCTATAGCAAGCGTTTGTATACTTACCCAGTTGTGGGAAGCTACTGAATAGTTCTAAGTAAGGGAGTGACGTGATTTCAGTGTTGTTTATAAATTGTAAGTTCAGATATGTGTGGATTTGAATGAGGCAAAAGAGGAACAAAGAAATCTGAAAGAAAATAGTGTACCAGTTCCAGAAAGAGATACAAGTAGCTAAAATTATTAAAGTGAAAATGAATGTAGTAGACAGATATGAGATATATTTAGGATCTAAAAAGATTTGTGGTTATTTTAGAAGAGTATATGAAAAGAGTTTGGGAGGAAACAAATATAATATTAAATTTCTGAATTATTTTAAGAACATTAATGCTATCAAACTCAAAAAAATTATTGATTATATATTAAATTCATCAATGAGAAGAATTTTAATATTTTATGAAAAATATTTTTAAAATTTGAGGATGGATAAAAATCCAAGTGATGAAGCTGTGACCTATTAATATGACCAAAGGAAATAGGCTATACTGCAGCACTGAGCTTTTAGAAGACAATAACATAGTCATTAGTCATACGTATATTATAATAATCTTTAGTATGTGTAGCTTTTTGCCTGATTATTAACAACCATAGTAAAATCTAGGTCTATGTCAAGTATGTCTATGTCAAGAAAGGTTAGGGGTACAAGACAATAGAAAAAACTGAAGCTGTTGACCCTAAAAGCAGCTTATGGAGCACATGGGTCTTTGCATTGCTATCCAGGGAGAGAGAGTTTCTACTGAGTTATTTTCACTCGAATGTGTCCAAGAAAAAAAAATATAAGCTAGTTCTAAATCAATAGCCTGAACAAAAATGCTCAAGATAATACATAAATTATGATAAGAAGCAATGGGTTAGTGATGGGAAATTAGATTCAGACACAAATATGAATGTAGAATAAAGAACACCTAGATTCCTCTCTGAGTAAAGAGCAGTGGAAAATGATATATTGGAAAATGAGGTTTTCTTTTCTCCCCTAGCCCCACAAGGACTTAAATAAGTTACCATAGGGCTGGGGCTTATCCTCACAGATGCCTGGTCACAGATTTCTGAGAAGCAACACATGGAACTGAAAACGTTCATACTTAATTTCCTCCTTCAAATGCACCTGGAGATTAACCACCCTAATCAAATTCTAAGAACAAGTCCAATAAATCATCTCTAAGAAAGACAAAGCTTTTTTTAAAATTTGTTTTTTTTATTATTAGTTTCAGGTATACAAAACAACAATCAGACATTTACACATCTCACAAAGTGAAAACCCCAACAAGTCTACTACCCATCTGACATGGGACATAGCTATTACAATACCATTGACTATATTCCCTATGCTGCACTTTACATCCTGTGACTATATATTTTTATATTATAGTTGCCATTCAATATGTGTGCATGTATGTATGTGTACATGTGTTAACAATAAACAAAAATAATTTTGTGATAAATATTCTCTACAAATAAAATTGTAATTTTAAAACCTTTCATTACTCTCATAATAAATTTAATGAAGAAAAATGAGTTTAGTTTTAAATCGGCATGTCTTAATGTCTAGCCTGAGTTAGGAGACTCTCGGAAGCCATGATTTGCATCTAATGAAGGCACAAATCACTTACCAATAGAGAATTTCAAGAGTTTTGCATTTTTCAATGCATTAATCTCAGGATGCCTAGATACTACATGAATATATCTGTCCGCCTTCTTCTCACTTTGAATATTTTGTTGCCCAAATTAAACTCTTCAAGGAGAAAACTAGAGAAGCTTCCTGGAGGAAGAAAGTTTTCTGCTTAAATGATTTAAATAAACTTTGCCCTTGTCTTACTGACAGGAAAGAATGCCAGGACTATATAGAGAAAAAATATATAATCATTTCAGAACTAAAAATATGAGAAATCTAAACTTTTTAGGTTCATCCCCAGGTAGAAAGATTAGAACTGGTGATTTCTCTGCATGATATATTGTCTCTGGCATCCTCTATTCAGTGATCTATATTGGGAAGACAGACAGTACAAAGAGAAATGGAATCCAGTCCTTGCAATGCTTAAAAAATTGGGATTGGGGTAAGTTTTCTATAAGGCCATTTACTAAAACTTTTTCAGGCTGATTTAATTGTGAAGCTGGATTATTCCTCCATAAATTTAATGAGAAGAAAAATGTGCCCAAGAGTAAAATACTCAAGCCATTGATGCTGAATGTAAACCAAAATCCTAAAATCTTGGTATCTCCCCAAAGCTTCCTCTGTCCCTCATGCTCATGAGGCCTATAATACATCTACACGTAAGCATCTTGACAGAAAATTCCACCCCAGATAATTCCCATTTCATTTTCTGATCTTGGTGCAGAGATTTTTATGGCTGAAGGAAGACTGACTTTGCAAGTCATGTTTGAAGCTTAGAACCTGTGGGATATAGAAGACTCCGCTTGTGGTCACCAGTTACTGTGATATTGTAGCCCACTTTGCAAGTTAAATTTTAGGGATGGGCTACCTCTTTTACAGTGTTAAATTTGGTGTAAGAAACCCCAGTTTACTGGTCAAGGCGCTTTAAGTTAAAACTCTATTATTTCCCTCATGCTAAGTAAAAAAAAGATCCCAGCTACTGGGCATGGACCTTCAAGTCATAGTATATTTAATGACCTGCCACATATGCGTGAGAGGAATGGGAGATTCAAGCTGTAGTGGACCAGCATCATTGGCATGCTTGTTGGGCTTGTAGTGGGTCAGGAAATGACATGACAATATTCGAGTCTTCTGAAGAGGTATGATAGGGCTGCTCACTGTTGGATAAGCAGTGTTGTTTCACAACGAAGGAAGCAGACTGTAAGGAGCTGGATTTGTTGGTGAAGTTCTCCCTGAACTTTGGATTGGAGATTGAGTGATCAGATTCAGGTGCTACTGTTAGTGCTGAAGAATTTTTCCAAAATGACTTGTGGAGAATACCACTCCTTAGCATTGTGTTTAGTTGACACACATTCTTATTCAGCAGGAGTATAAGGCGTAAGTGGTCTATATTATCAACTCTTTGATAGATGATTGATAGACAGGTGATAGGTAGATAGATGATAGATAGATGGATAGATGATAAATAGATAGATAGATAAGTCAATAGATAGATTGATAGATAAATAGATGATAGATAAACAGACTTCCCAGATATCATGCCAAAAATAAGAGCAGTGGTTAGTCATCATACCTTCCATAACCTGACTGGATCAGAACTATTATAATTCCTTTCATCATAGTACCTAGAAGGAAGCCCCCTTTACGAATCCGCAACATACTGAAACTTCTCCTTTCAGTCTGTCCCTGGACCACTAGGCCTAATTACCTTGCCTATAAGTGAGACTCTACTAAGTGATTTCAATTATGACTTTCTGTCTTTGCCTATATGGTGGCATAGCTGACAGAGAGAGGAAGGAAATACATTTAATTTGTGGTGTAGTATCCTCTGGGTAGAGTACTTTATTGAAACTAAAACTCTCTTCCTGGTATTAGTTGAGCCAATTAGTAGTCTGGTAGTTTACAGGGCTAGGAAGACTTAGTGTATTTAACTATGAACACAGCATTTTTCAAAGCAGTCTTTCCGTCAGGATGGAGAAATAAAAAATCTGTAATAGGTGGTTGAAAAATCTTACCTTAAGCTTCACTAATCAACCAAAGCACTCAGGAGGAAAAAAGACACATAAATCTCTCTTTTTGACTCTGTCATGTTATGCATTTCTTTCTGTAATATGGTTGATATAAAAGTTGGAGACATGTAAATGATAAACAACAAAGAAAAGCAGATATCATGATTTGACATGCTTGAGCAAAGGGCTGAATCTGAAACTACTAATATTATTATAAATAAAAGTAAAAAAATGTACAATTCGACCACAAAGAAAACTGCTTGATAACACAATTCTGCATTTATTCACTCGACTAATAGTTACTGAGCACCAACCATGTGTTAAGCTCTGGGCTATGTGCTAAAAATGTAACTCCTTTAAAAATCTTTCTGAAGTTTTACTTTATTATGAATGCAATGTGAATTTACTTGATAATAAAGTTATTAAAAAGCTACAACTCCTTAACCATAATTCTAAAAACCAAATGTTTTCCAAAATTAATTATGAAATGTATTTATTGGCTAAATCTGACATGACCTAAAGTCAAATCGTGGCAAAATCTGACCTGAGTATATGAGAGGCTAGTCTTTTTTCCTCCTTAATATAAACAGGTGATAGTTTATAAGATGTTATCATGTGCAACCTACGGGAGGTACCATATATATTATATGAATATACATTTTATTACTTTTAAAAGCATGGCTGAATTCTGAAATGTCTTGAGACAAGGGTTTTGGATATATAATTGTAGATTTGCACAATAACAGATGGCTTAAATAGATGCTAAGCATATGACCCCCTGGAGAAGATTTTCAAAATCAGACTGATCTGACAACACCTGGATTATTATGTCCAATTATGATAGCAGATGAATCAGAACTAGGTATCATTATGTGATAGTTAACATACTAGTGGATGCTCAGCCATTAAGAAAGAAGTATGAGAAATATTAGTATAGATATTTTTATAGCATTTAGAGAGAACATATCAATGTGATTGTTTAGACCTGTTCAATTTGACTGCAGAGATCAAGACTAGGGATAAGGGGTAGATATTTCAGGGAAGTAGATTTATATTTTTAATATATATTTATTCATATACACTATACATATTACACATAATCAAAATGGGATAGATTATCTCATAGGGTAAGGAGTTTCTAATCAACAGAAATAAACAGGTGTCTGATAAAATTGTTACATGGTGAATCAAGGATTTGGTAAAGAGTTGGATGGGGTGGCCTCTACAGATTATTATTCCTAAAAATACTAAGGTGTGTATGAATATAATTCATGAACGGTTTAAAAAAAGAGGAATGGAATATTGTTCCCTAAACGTCAATGTTTAAGAAGAAAAGTGACCGATCTTTCCATTCTATGACCCATAGAACACTTGAGAGTGACTTAGATATAACTTGTTGTATCTGACCTTAGAGACACTGCTTCTTGTAGAGATTCTCCATCCATAGGAGAAATAGAGGGCACAAGAACCAACTTCAATGGCCCAGATCTTTCTCAGATGAGAGAGGAAAAGGGGATTATGTGGTATTCCCAAATAGCCTATGTGGAAATGAGCTAGAAGTACTCCCTTGGGAATTGTTTCTTTAACAAATATACTCTCATCAGGACTCTGAACACACACTGAGGACACAGCCACACACTGATCCTCAGGCTGTGCGTAGGAACCGCAAAAAGAAAGCTGTGGCTCAGGTAAGGAAGTCCAGGGATTGAAATGCAGTGAAGATGTTTTAAGAATGACTCTTCTAGGGGATATAAAACACAGCTTAGGGGATATAGTCAATACTATTGTGTTAACTACATATGATGTCAGGTAGATGCAAGACTTATCGGGGTAAGTTACATAAATGTCTAATCACTATGCTGTAAACCTGAAACTACTGTAGTATTAAAGTTCAACTGTAATTAGAAAAAAAAAAGAGGAACTGTTCTACGTGACTACATAGCTCTTCTCCCAAGGATAAGAAAGCATTTAAATCTTTTTTTTTTTTTTTTTTTAAATGAGATGGAGAATTCAGGAAAGTCAGGAAAGCGGGTAGTGTATGGAAAGGGAATATTGGACAGGAGAACTACAGTTATATTCTATGGATGTTGGTTGAGAACATGAGCTTAGGGGTCAGATAAACTGGAGTTCGAATTTCTGTATGCCACATAGGAATTGTGTGACCTTGGACAAATTATTTAACCTCTTGAAGCCTCAATTTTCTCATTTGAAGAAAGTAATATGTTGTTTTCACTTTCTTGTTATTTATTCAGTTTCCATTTCACAATCATTGGGAATCTATTTCTGTCATTCTATTGAAGTTATCAAGATTACCAAAGACTTACTTGCCAAAAACAATGGATACATTTCATTTTTATCTTACTTGGCAATTCTGACACTTTTCACTATTAAACCACAGCACTACCTAATTTAAAAAAAAGTATTTTCCACTGACGTTGTAATTACAGATCATCTTTACTATCCTCTTATATTTCTGCTTACTTCTTAGTCCATATCCTTTGAGATCTTTTTTTGTGTGTCCTAAAATGGAGGTTTTCCTAGGTTCACAACTTTTCTCTCCTTACCTACTTTCCCATCTTAATTCATACCTAAAGTAAGGTGTAATCAATCACTTAAAAGCTTCCAGATTTCAGATTTCTGTTTTCAGCCCTATAGCTTCCATACACACACACACACACACACACACACACACACACACACACACACGTAATTTCTTCTAAAGAAGCACATATTCTCAGGCAACAGCAGCCAAGTGTGTGAGGGGAGTAGAGACAGAAGACACTAATTGTATGGAGTGCTTGCAGATTATCCAGAAGTTAAGAGATGATTTTCCCATTTTCTCAACATGATCCTAATGTGCCCTCTTCTTTCCTTTCTCCTTCAACTTCTTAGGTCTCTATAACTGGTTTCTGGGACAGTTCTCCGTGGCAAGTTGAGGAAACTCTGAATGATGTATCTGTGTGAGTTTCAGAAAAAACCGACAACTCGAGGCTAGCTGCTTTCAGAGAATTAACTCAAAGAAAATCCTCAGAGTAAGGTGAGGGGATAGTGAATCCCTGTCATCTCTGCATTCCTGATGGAGGCTCTAGGCTTGCCTGATGGTGATGAGAAATTCTACTGAAGTTACTACTGTCACCAATGTCATATACAATGCCCCATGTTAGAAACAACCTAAACCGGGCAGCTATTCCTCCTGTCATATTGGGGATATGTGGACAATTCCTGGTACTGCCACATTTGCCATAATTAAATGCCAATATGGCTGCTGTTAGGGACTTCAGATAATGAATAGGATACTCTTCTAACTTAGGTCAATCAAAAATATTAATAAATAGCAATTGTTATTTCCAAAGGGTTTTGGACCTAAACCCTGCTCAGCTCAAATTCCAAAACCCATTAAAAACCCAAAGCGCATAGTTCAGACTTTTACTACACCATACAGTTTAAGCAAGTCTGGAGTTTTTCCCCACTTCCTCCTTCTGGTCCACTTTCTGGGCAACAGCTGGTACAAAGAGGTCATTTGTCCCTATCCCTACAACAAACTGCGGCATGTATCCATTCTCTATCTCTTTGTTCCACACATTTTTATTAGAAAAGCACTGTTGGAATGTTAAGGAGATGGGAGATATAGGACTTCTGATTTATGATTTACACATTACTCTTGTGTAGAGGTAGATAAGTGTTGTCAAGCTGAGACCCACATCGGTCGCATTTCAGTGAATCTAGTTAGTTGGCAGACTTATCAGTACTTACATCAACAGAATATCTGCCATTCAGTGGCCAGATTGACCTTTTTTTTGTCATTGACAGTATCCCCTGAAGTGGTGGTCATTTCCAAAGACACATTCACCTTTTCTCTACCCATGTCCCCCAACCATCCACTGCTCATTATTAGAGATGTTACCATGGGCCAAATTCTCAAAAAACTAACAAACAAACAAACAGACAAACAAACAAAGCTATTCTTGTTTTTATAGGTCTTTATTAAGTGGAAATGGTGCATTCTTCCAGAATTCCTCTTCAGAGATACAAGTAGTGATGTTTCTAAGAGAAAACAATATTTAAAAGACCATGGACGTATATCAATTTAATTGAATTTGGGAGAAGCTACTATTTCTCTTGTGGTTCTTTTTAATTGTTATTTTAATCAACTTACTACACAATTTCTTGGTTATTATGCAAACAAAGATAACTTGACTTCATAAGAGTTATAAATAGGTCATATTTCAAAGTTCACTATAGAAGCCAATTTTAAGTTTTCTAAATATGGGCTTTCTAGATTCATAAATATTCGAATACCTATATAATTGTCTCCACCAGCAACATTGTTTTCCATCCATGAGTCTTTATCTTCTTTCTTGAACTGGTTGTGTTAAGTTTATGCATTCAATCATTAAATTCTGATAATGCTTTTGCCATTCATACACTCAGACCACTTTTTTTTAAAAATCTGTGACTCAGTATAATAATTAGGCTTCTTCTTCTACTTTTTTTTTTAACTAAAGTTTATTGGGATGACAATTGTTAGTAAAGTTACATAGATTTCAGGTGTACAATTCTGTAATACAGCATCTATATTCACATTGTGTGTTCACCACCCAGAGTCAGTTCTCCTTCCATCACCATATACTTCACCCTGTTTACCCTCTTCTCCAGGTTTGTAGAAATCATTAAGCTTCTGAGAAGAACTTGTTCTAAGAGTCTGTCTTCCTTAAAATGTTTCTTTCAGGAATTTGCAATTCCTGTGTCTTCCTGTTTTAAAGCTTGTCTCTGTTTGTCACTCAGATATTTTGCAGCACTGAAAATATCCTGAATCCCAAGTCCACTGGGTAATCACACCTTTCTAAAATGAGTTTACCAGCTCTGCCCATTTGTTCTGATTTCTCTGGAATCTCACACGAGTCACCTCCTTATCCACAGGCCACTTGAGATGGCAATGTTGATAACAATATTTCTCAAACATTTCATGATGGTTGAGTTATTCCTATTGATTAATCATTTTTCTTAGTGATTTATTATTGAGACAAATATCTGATTAGTTTCAAGAAAGAAAATTTGAATTGGTCCAGATTGGAAAGAAATATATAAAGGACTTTTATGAAAGATAATAAAAGAGTGAAGAGAATGAAATAGAGCCAAAGAAATGATTTGGGGGACTAGGAGTAAAGACTAGAAACATTGATGTAAGATAT
Organism: Rhinolophus sinicus; assembly: GCF_057876585.1. Classification (NCBI taxonomy): domain Eukaryota; kingdom Metazoa; phylum Chordata; class Mammalia; order Chiroptera; family Rhinolophidae; genus Rhinolophus; species Rhinolophus sinicus. The sequence goes on along the minus strand of NC_142514.1, from coordinate 142,748,350 downwards.
ATGATTGACAGAAGAAAAGTTGGATGCTGAAGAGTAAATTGTTGACATTATCAATGTGGTTAATATTATTGTTATCCATTATTCCAGGGAAAGACTTTGTGATACAGACATAATTAATTAAGAGTTAGACAAGCCACAAAATTTTGTATGTTTGGAAGGGAAAAATGGCCTGATAATGTGCTACAAGAAGATAGAGAGGAAGAAAGAATACTGCGTATTTAGAGGTCATAACCCCTGAAAAAGTTCTTCTCCACCTGCAACACCTAACATGTGGACCAACAACAGTGCTGCTCCCTTCTTGCTGACTGGCTTCCTGGGCTCCGAGGCAATTCACCACTGGATCTCTATCTCCTTCTTTATCATTTACTTCACCATTCTTTTTGGCAATGGCACACTTCTCTTCCTTATTCAGCGTGACCACAGTCTTTATGAGCCCATGTATTACTTCCTGGCTATGCTGGCAGATACAGACCTTGGAATAACTCTAACTACAATGCCCACAGTCCTGGGAGTCCTGGTGTTGAACCAGAGGGAAATTGCCCAGGGTGCCTGTTTCACTCAATCCTACTTTATTCACACTCTGGCCATTGTAGAATCGGGTGTTTTGCTTGCTATGGCGTATGACCGTTTTATTGCCATCCGCACCCCTCTGAGGTACAACTCCATTCTTACCAATTCCCACGTGATGAAGGTAGGACTGGGGATACTGATGAGGGGCTTTGTGTCCATTTTACCCCCAATTCTGAAACTCTTCTGGTTCTCATATTGCCGTTCCCATGTTCTTTCCCATGCCTTTTGCCTCCACCAGGATGTAATGAAACTTGCCTGTGCTGATATTACATTCAATCGTGTATACCCAGTTATTCTGGTTGCTTTGACTTACTTCCTAGATGCTCTGGTTATCCTCTTCTCTTATATTCTAATCCTTAAGACAGTTATGGGCATTGCTTCTGCAGAGGAGCAAGCTAAGGCCCTCAACACCTGTGTCTCCCATATTAGCTGCGTCCTAGTCTTTTACATCACTGTGATCGGCCTGACTTTCATCCACAGGTTTGGAAAACATGCACCACATGTGATCCACATTACCATGAGCTATGTCCACTTTCTTTTTCCTCCATTCATGAACCCCGTTATCTACAGCATCAAGACCAAACAGATTCAGAGAAGCATTGTTCGTCTGTTTTCTCTGCAAAGGGCTTGAGCTTTATTTTAGAATCCTGAGAGCTCTAGGATTTTTTGGCCTTTCCCATTTTTGGAAGAGAACTTTGGTTTTATACTTTCTCAGAGTTAGATGAGATTTTAATTATTACATAAAGCTAGAAGTTGACTTGAGTACACACACACACACACACACACACACATGTATAACAGTTCTGATTTATGGATGAGAGGTGATAGTTTTAGACATTTAATAATCTAAACATGGTAATGAAGCAATTGCAGTTTTTCTTTCATTTCCTTTTATTTTTGCCTGAAATCTGAAAGAAAAGGTTACACCCACATTTCCAAACATTTTATTAAACCCCTAAAAAGCTCTTTTCTCTGGGTCTTGTCCCCTTCTGGTTCTTTCATGGGTGCTTTGTGGACATGGGCATGGCTCTGTGTGCACATGTGTATATGTGTGGGTGTGTGTATTGGGTGATATGTGTGTGTGGTGAGGCAAAGGGCGGTATCTCCAGAACCACTCTCTAGCCATGTGATCTTCTCCAGGCCTCACTTCAGTCTTCAGATTCTCCATCTGTGAAACAAGGGTATTGGACCTGGTTCTCTTTCTCTTTCTCTTTCCCCTCCCCGTGCTTACTTAGCATATTATCAAATTCACTTGTTAAGGATGCAGAACAGTTCCAACACCCAAAAATAACTTCTTCACACTACTTTTTATAGTCATAAATCCACCCCACTCTTAACCCCTGGAAGTCACTGATCTGCTTTCTATTATTATAGTTTTATCTCTTCAAGAATGTTATATAACAAAAATCACACAATGTCTAACTTTTTGAGATTAGCTCCTTTCACTCAGCAGAATGCCTTTGTGATTTATCCAAGTTGTTGTGTTTGTCAATAGTTCACTCCTCTTTAATTGCTGAGTAATATTTCTCATGTATGTCTCGTTACCTGGATATTAACTGTTTTCCTGCCACTTCCCAATAATTTCAACCAGTTAATGTTAACCTCCACTTACATTCCACTTTCCATGTCCATTCCCAAGACATTTTCCTCAGCTAGAACTCTCGTACATCCAGATTTTAAATGCCAGGTCCTCCTGTATTTATATCTCTCTAACTCATAAATTTTATAGAAATCACTCCAGCTTGCTGTCTCTATATAATATCTATCATTCTCTTTCTTCCTTTATTCTCTGTTCATCTTGTGAATGTTCCCTCATGAGACATCCTCCCTAGTCACTCCCTTTATCTGACTTCTTACTGTTTCCTTTTGTTGCATTCACTAGCCTTGACTTCTCTGATAGCCCATCCAAGCCTCTTGGCATCATTACTAAATGTTATCACGGTTGAACAGCTGAACCCAAAAGTATTGTTGAAACAAAACCAGCAAAATGAATTGTAATAGGGACAAGCACATGCACTGCACTTAAGATTAAATTTCAACTGCGTAAGTATAAGTGGGAGATGCAGGTAATTTTCCAGTGTATTGAAAAGCTTAGATTCTCACCTGAATCCAGAGCATATCAGTGATAGAATAAAATGAGTTATGTATTCAGATCTTTCTGTTGCTAGTTGATGCCCTGAGAATCTTACATTTTTACCTAATTGATATACACAAATATTTTTAGGTTATTTTTCATTGTAATTTCTAATATTCAGATGAAAAGACTGAACGTAGACAGATTATTAGGTAGGCTAAATATTTTATCCAAAATCACACAATATGGGAATAATCATATATATCCATACAAACAGAGTTTGTGGTGTGAGTGGAGAGTTTTGTCTAATTTGTGTTCTGGTCATCTGAAAACTGAGATAGGATATTCATTCCATCTATCACACTTTAAATGGGACCGTGCCTATCTGCGGAAGACTTGGGTGATGGGTAGGTAACTCAAGCTAACACATCCAAGAGATGAATGAGTGTTGATCCTAACAGAAAGGAAAAGGTCGGCAAGACTATATTCATGACAGTATATGCAAGATACACATTGTAATTCTTCTTGTGAATGGGCTATATTTATGAATAATGTGTGTGTAAAAGTGTGCCGGTTTGCTCACAAGTGCTTTGATGTGCCTAGAGACGTCAACTCCTTTGAGTTTGTAAGTGTCTATTCCTCTATAATGCGCCTGAATATTTCTATTTGATTATTTGAATATCAATAAGTGTGTCTAATAGTAAACATCTAAGAAATTATTTAGTATATGTCCATTCACCAAAATTCATTAAGCACTTGATATGTACCAGGACCTATAATAAGTACTGGAGAAAACAGATGATTAAATGTAATCCCTAATTTAAGGGGCTGCAAACACAAAATGGATATATGTAGAATGAATTATAAGAAAATTGAGCACATTAATCAGAAGGTTTTGGGATCATAGAAAATATGGTGAGCTCACTCTGCCGGGGGAAGACAAGAAAGAGTTAACTAACATGATGTGATTTTAAAGGACAAAACATACCAGAAATTCTCTTTCCATAGCTTCTCATCATATTGTCATATGGAACAGATGAATGCAACAAATAAATTTTAAAAAGTAATATTTATACTAGCTAGATACTTTTACCTAAATCTTTCTCTAAGCATTAAAAATGCATCCACTAGCTTATTATTATATATGAATTGAGGTAGGGCTCTATATATACAAAGGAATTGGAGAGAGGAAAACAGAATAAAGATGACAAAGACCTGATAATCATAGATAAAAATGGAAAAGGGATTAGAAGAACTGAAGTTTATGGAAAGAAAATAAGATGGGTAGATAAAATATCTGTATAAAAGTGGTATAGCGTCAGTGGAATTGTAACAGCTATATACGATGTCAGAGGGGTAGTAGATTGGGGGAGAAGGGTTATCACTTTGTGAGAGCTGTAAATGTCTAAGTATTACATCGTTTTGTACACCTGAAACTAATTTAAAAAGTGGTATTTTGAAGGAAAAGTATACCATATTCTGAGTTCCATTTTATAAAATCACTAAAATCTATTGTGGTAAATTACAAGGAGGTACCTTTTTAGATCAACAAAGGAAAGGCATTTTTAACAATCAGAGATGTACACTAATGGAACCAGCTATCTCATACATTACTCCCCACTATAAATTTTCCAGAAAAAGCAGCAAAATCATTTACTAACATATGAAGTGTCCGGGCACAATGTAGAATATTATACCCAGTCTCTAAATTTTCTATAAATGCTAACACTGTCAAATTAATCATTACCTAACTTACTTGCAATATTTTTATACAAATGTATGTATCACATTCCAGTAAAAAAAAATCTGTGTACATTACAGGGGATTTTCATTTATAACTTTGTTCTTGCTGTCTCTTTTTGGATAATCCCTGTTTTTGATCTACCTGATAAAATCACGTTCCTTTCCAAAGTCTACCTCAAATAAATAAGCACAAAGTGTTCTCTACTTACAAATTTTCATTAAACTTTGTTTCTATAGAAGAAACTTTATTCTTCTTGGTAACATACATATACTCCAAATGATTGTTACATAGAGCATTTATCCATGAAAACTAGTAGCTAGTCTTATAAACACTTTTAGATGAACCTCATTTTAGTATATGTGGGAATAGAGGTTTATCTCACATCCACAGGTGAGTTAACCAATGGAGCAGCATGTCTGTCCACTGACACATTGCTCCCATAAGCTCTGGGTGAGAGCTCTCCTTGGCATACTGCTGGTCACCACGTGGATACAGAATGAGTGGCTTCTCTTGAAAAGATGTTACTTTTACCACTCTGCTCTCTGGAAGGGACTAACTTTCTCAGTTATTAATGATTGTGAGGTAATGCATGTAAAATTTAGATCAGTAATTGTCATACAGAAGGTGCTTAAAATATACATATACATATACATATACATATACATATACATATACATATACATATACATATACATATACATATACATATACATATACATATATATATATATATATATATATATATATATATACCGGGGTGCCAAAAAATGTATACACATGACTTGTATTCGTTTTTTGTTATTGGTATATATTGAGTATTACAGTTTTAATACAGTTTTTTCCTTTCTTAATATATGTATACATTTTTTGCCATCCTCAGTGCATATATATATAAAATATATATATAAAAATATATATATATATAAGATATATATATATATATATATATATATATATATATATATATATAAAACATTTATAGGGTTCTTGTTTTATGCTAGGCACTATAATTAGCCCATTGGGTACTATAATAAACATTAAATCATTAAGGTCTAATTTACACAGTAGAAGATAGATACTGTTATCCCAGTTTCATACTGGAGAAGTTAATTACATTGCCCAATGTCATATACATAGACTGATTTCAAACTGAACTTTGTCTAATTTTAGATACTTCCTTGTGGACATGACAATAGTCTAGTATTTTAAAATTTATTCTTTGATTATTATAAGGATATTGAAACACAGAGAGTCTACTTCACCAAAACAGTCTCAAAATTAAGCTAAGGAGTTGACAGAGACTTGCAGAATAGTTGAGTGATCACAGGGGGGCGGCAAAGTTGTACTTCTACGTCAGTTTCACCCCCAACACCCAGCCCCTCCCCCAACCCTGAGCACTTATATACTATACTACTCTCTATGCTTTTTGTTTATATTTATGAATGGATGAATGAATGAATGAATGAATGAATGAAAGAATAGATGAATAGATAGATGAAGTAAATACTTCCATTCATAATTGTCTTCTTAACCTGTTTAAATGTTCCTGTCCCAGATCTGAGATTCCTGGCCTTGTTTAACTCCTCAGTGCCTAGGTTAGAGTCTGATGTCAAAGACAGCCAAAAGATTTAAAAAACAATTTCTGACCCACAACTCATGCCTTGTAGACGATTGGACTAATAATATGCAGGAGCCCATTAATAGGGAATGAACTCTAATGTCTCCTATTTTCCCTGAATCTGAGATCCTAGCTTCTCCACACTTTCAGTCCCACACCTACTGCAACAGGCCTTGGAAGTAGACAGGAGAGTTGAGCTTGATACACAAAGGAGGAAATATGCCAACCCCCAAAGACACAGCCCCAAGCTCCTTAAGTTTTCTCCTTGAAGGTATGCAAGGTCACTTCTCTGATGGCTTCAGGGAAAAGGATAAGGACTTGCCTATGGTTTTTATGGGGACATCCCCATTCTGTAGGCAATACTTAACCTTGAAACAGTGAGTACTCTTTTGAGACTACTAGTTTTTTGAAGAGATTTCTACTCGAGGACAGTTAAAAAGAAAGTATAGGACCTCAGATTACACAACCCAGTCCCCACTGTTGGAAAAATCAAGGCTCCTGTTTTTGATTTAGGATATTTTTGGTTATAAAAAATTGAATTTTGACCTCCATCCTAACCCTAAGTAAGTCACTTTTTTGGAACATTAACTAGATATTGTCTACGGTCTACTATCCTTCAGGCAGGGTCAGAAATTAGTCATTAAAATACTCTTTAATGCTTTTGTTTGATTTTCTACCCTGTGTCAGGCATGGGAGTAGGTGCTATATATACATCATCACAATAATTTGGTTAATTTTGTAATATTTATATCACAAAACTAAGGCTTAGAGATGATAGCTTTTATTTTCTGATTTTATAACAGCTTTCTCTTTTTTTCACCATAATGTGACTTTCCCAGACACTAACAATTAAAAGCTATTGTGAATTTACACAAATATAACAAAGTTGTTGTGAAATTAAATCTGTTGTCAATTTATGAAAGAAAAAACCAACAACATATATTTTTCCCACTGAGCCATTGAAGAAAGAAAAACAGAAAAAAATTAAAAGAGTAAATTTATCAATGATTCCTTAACTATTACTATGCAAAAGCAAATATGTTGAACCTGGGAGAAGGGGTATTGTTCATGACTGGTATGTGAGCCCAGCTGAGAATTTGGATGGGATGACACACAGGGCCATTACTTTTAGAGAAGAGAGCTCTTTGGGGCTCAGGCACACAAAATGGAAAACAGGATATACAGATACCTGTGAATGTTTTGTTTGTTTGTTTGTTTGTTTTTTCCTTAGGGGGAGAATAGCCATTGCCTGAGATTATGACCACGAGCACTTTTTCCTCTCTTGCTCTCAGCATCCAGGTCATAATGATATGGCTTGTCTTGCCCCTGTGTGAGGCTGACTCACTCCAAACCCCAGCACTGGGAGGGGACCCTGTCAGGGCTCCGATAACAATATCTGCAGGGCCAGGACCCAGGGGTGACAACCTCTCCCTCCCAGTCCCTGAGCAGGGCTTGCTTATTTATGTGTTTAAATGATATATTTATTTTTAAAGAAATAACTTGGAGCCCACCCAGCTCTGGCAGTGGCATGAAAACAATCCATGCTATTTTAGATGCCATCTGTTCCTTCCATAGAATGAGTACAGTTAGAGGCAAAGGGGCTCCGGGCAAGTGTCCTGGACAGCAAGTCAGGAGCTTTGAGTCCTAGCCTGGGCATTTCCATGACAAAGTCAACTAGACTGAGAAAGTCCCCACTTTTCTCTGAGCTTCAGTTTTTTCTTCTTTAAGCAGCAGGCCTTTCTCCCAACACAAAATTTCTGTTGATTAAATTCATAAACTCCCTCAACTCAAACCAGGAATGTCACTGAATGCAATACTCCTGAACTAACAAGATGTCTCCAGGTCCTCTCATTCAGCAATAAAATTCTCTTCTCAGCCAGGCCCACTGGGTACTAGATGTGCGTGTGCTGGCTCATGTGTGGAGAAGAGAGGATGCCCCTCTCCTTCCTGTTCTCATATACCTCGTGGAAAAAATATGACCACCCCCCCCAAAAAACATTCCCACTAATTCACTTCAGAGATTCAAACCCTTTGCTGCAGGGAAGTCTTAGGCAGTAAAGAGCAGTGGTTAAGAGCATAGACTCTGGAGCCAGACTGACTGAGTGACTGAAGATACAGCACCTCTTACCAGCTGTATGACACAGTTCTCTCATCTGTAAAATGGGGTTTTAGCATCCTCATAAGATTGTTGTGACATCAAGTGAGTTAATATATGCAGAGTTTAAAGTAGTGCCTTATATATGCTAAGTACTCTAGAAATGTTTGCTGTTATTATTGTGCCCTACTGCAATTATTCTTGCTACTGCCCAAACTATTTTATTCTGTACTTTACATCTGTACAGTTCATTTATAACAGTAATAATAAAATAACTCACGTTTATTGAAGGCCAGGCACTATAGTAACTATTTAGCATAACTTCTGTCATTTAATTTATCCCTCTAAGGTCAGGGAAAAGCACACCAAGTGGGAAAGGGGTGGTGATTATGATTATCACTGCCTTCAGTGAAATGATTGGCTTTGTGAATTCAAGGACTGTGGCTCTCTGTTCACTGTTATGTCAGCAGCATTTGTTACAATGTGTGCAATTTGGGTTTAATAAATGTATGAATGCTCCACTATGGAACAGAGATTTGAGTTATATTATGTGACACAGGATTAAAGGATTTTAATTTCTGTAAGAACTTTGTAAGTATTAAGTTGTCCAACAAAGCCATGAGCTCCTCCCCATGAGAGCAAGTGTTTCATCTGTGATTTATATGAATATGACAGAGGTGTTTCAGAGGGGATTTTTACCCTAAGCAGAAGGTTAGTTTTGATGAATTCCTAGACTCATGCAGCTCTATGAAGACCTATGCTGTTACATTTTGCTCTCTGCTCCCCTATCACACATACAGAGATGAGCACACAGAAGAAAGCTCTCTCCACACTTCTTGATCGGATTAATCAAATCATCAAGTGGACATGTTGAGGTAAATGGGGAAACTGACCGAGAAAGAGTGCTGAGTGAGTGAAAACCATACTGCTCCCTCCCCATTCAGGGCTCCAGCAGACAGGAATTTAAGTCTTAGTGAAGTCTGGCTAAAATCAGGAGCCCCATAGGATCTGAAGAGGAAAGAGAACCAGTGCCTACAATGAGCAGGTTCCCTTCCTGTGACAGGAAGCCTCCCACCCCAAACCTCCAAAGCCTCTCTCTTCAGTCTGTCCTATCAGAATCTCCTCATCTCCATTCAAAACGTGTTTTTCTATAGTTTGTGCCCCTTTTAGTTGAAGGAATTCCCCATGAGGAGGCCCTCGCAGCATCTGGAGCCCAGCCCTCAGATTTGTACGCTCAGCTTCCAGGAGACCCTGCACCTGGTTGCCCAGTGTTCCTTCCCGGGCTCCTCCCATTGACCTGGATCCTCCCTCCCCTCCCTGCACCTTGCCGAGGTGATCCATTTAGTGAGTATGGTTTCTATAAGAAACATGTCACTTGTTAATGGCTTATTTCCAAATCCCACCTTATAATCAGAGAACACTATATAAATTTTAAGGAGAATCACTATAAGTAAGAGAGAATGAAAGAGAATAAAAGGGAATGAGGAGCTGGAGAGTGAGTAGGAGAATTTTGGGAAAAGAAGGACAGGGTTAATGCATGATAAAATCCACTACTATTTGTTGAGACATTTTATATTCTAAAGTCTAATTAATTAACCCACTTCTTATAAACAGTGTGTCATATTTCTTTCTATCTTCACACTAACTCCATAAAATAGACACAATTATTATCCCTGGTTTTAGATGACAAACTAAGCTCAGATGCATCAAGGCATTTGTCTAACTTTGTCAGACATATAAGAGGCAATGCTAGTGCTTGGACCCAGGTCAGACACTGAATCTACTGCTCATAGCCCTTCGCTGCACTGTTGAGGAGCGTTCAATGGATAGGTCTGGGAAAGCAGGAGAACTCAGCTGTGGATGAAGGAAGTAGGAATGGAGAAGTCGATGACTATAACTTTGGGAGCAGGAGTCTGTGAGGGTTTGGACTTCAAGAAGCTTTGACTCAGCAAACATGAGGCCCCCATAGGGACTTCGCGAGCTGGTGTGTAAGATGTGTCTATCAGAGGTTGCAGAGAGGGCAGGGTCAGGGCTAGCTGCTAGCTATCAGGGCCCAGGAGGGCTACATGTCTGTGGGCTCAGATAGGTGGTCAGGTCATGTTGGTGGCTCTGGGTGGAACCCAGGAGTCTCAGGGGAGATAGACTGAGTCCAAGGGTGAGCATGGGAAAGGGTAGGGAGGCACAGGGTAGCAGCATTTGCATTCTACTATCACATGAGACTCCCCATTCACTAGGGACAAATGCCACAACGCCTCTGAACTCAGTCTCCTTATCTATAAAACAAGATAATAATTGAATCTATTTCAAGTGATTACTATGAGGATTCAAAGAGTTACACAATGTCTGGACAAGTGGCAACAATTTAGGCCAGAGCTATAGGCTTCCTAGGGACACAAGGTCTCAAAGCAGGAGACAGGTTCTAGAAAACAACACCAACCACTCCTAAAAATGTAGAGACAGTCTCAAAGCTCAATATTTAATTTAGCAATGGCCTAAGACATTGTACAACAGAGGTTGCCTTTTTCTCCAGTACGACCATCTTCCCAGGTACTGTGGTCAAAGTCCAGAGCTTAAGGGCTAACACCCCTGAAGCCACAGGACACAGGTGAAGGCAGCTGACTACAACTTTGTAGTTTAAGAAAATCTCACTTTACCAGGAGCATGTACAGCCCAAGATTCTGAAGCATAAGCGGCCCACTAAGAATCTGACAAAGTGTTGAGCCGGAAACAGGATGATTAAGGGATGAGAAACCATGGGAGAGACACTTTGAAGAAACAGGTGATTTAGACTAGAGGAAAATGAAAAAGGGATGGAATTAATGCTACTGAAATCTTTCTATACATCAGGTGCCATTCTAGGATGTTTAAATAATGTCATTTACTATGGTAGTTCTATGAAGTATATTATTGAACATATTGTAATTCATGTTAATGATAAGTAAAATTTCTTTTTTTATTAGTTTCAGGTGCACAAAGCAATGTAATAGTTAGACATTTATCATTTATATCCCTCACACAGTGACAACCCCCCTCCCCCATCCACTACTCCTCTGACATCACACACAGCCATTACATTTCCACTGTCTCCATTCCTAATGCTGTACTCCGTTTCTTGTAACCATATATATATATATATAAAATTATAGTTGACATTCATTATTGTTCAACTTCAGCTTCAGGTGTACAGTACAATTTATGGTGGGGTAAAGACAGTCTATTCAATAAATGGTGCTGGGAAACCTGGACAGACACATGCAAAAAACTGAAGCTGGACCACCTCCTTACACCATATACAAGAATAAATTCAAAATGGATTAAAGACTTAAATGTAAGATCTGAAACCACAAAATTCCTAGAAGAAAATATAGGAAGAAACTTTACAGACATTACCTGGAGTAAGATTTTTACTGATATGTCCCTTCGGGCAAGGGAAGTAAGAGAAAAAATAAACATGTGGGATAAGTAAAAGATCTTGATTATTTAGTACATACTAAAATATAAAGTAAGTGCATTATATGAATTACCTAAGTTTATTCCTTTACTAACACTAAGAAATGGATTAATATTTCTTACTGATGAGGAAATCGAGGCACAGGAAATGTAAGAAAATTTCTTGAAGACATATAATTAATAAGTATCCAATTAATGATTGGAACCCAGGTAGTCTGGCCTCTCCCACTGTCTCATTACACTACCTCTCTAAGTGTGGGGGACTTGATGATCAAAGAGATGAAACAATCTGTCCAAGCTCACAGAGCTGGTAAGTAGTGGGGTTAGGGTAGAGGCCCAGTTCTGCTGTTGCTGAAGACTGCCTTTTCCACAGTGAAACACCAACACAGACATCCACTGTGGACCCATGAAATAAAAGCAGGTAGCCCTGCCCTCTACTTTCACACCTTGGAGGTTGGAGATAGTTCAAGCCACAACTGCAGACATACTTCCTCAAATGGCTACCTAGCTTTAGGAAAATCTGAGAGAGAAAGAAGTTAAAAAAAATTGGAAGCAAATTCAGAATAAAAAGAGGACTTAGCATGGATTATAGAGATTGTTGCATTATAGGTTATAGGTAAGTCCCTAGGAACACTGGAGACCCATACCTGCCAATGACCCCTTGACTCTTTGACCAAGCTGCAAGTTTGGTTTAGGAAGAGAGTGTTCATGTAGTATATTCTTCAGTTACTGTTCAGGCCTAACCCACTTCCTCTCTCTTTACTCTGTAGTAGCTTGGAATCTCACTGCTCCCAAAATGTATATACATATATACATATCTGTCTATTTAAGTCTGTGTGACATTGTAACCAGTGCCACATGCTGAGGACTCAAAATCATGCTAGGGGCAGTGCTGTGGTGGTGAGTTAGGAACATAAAAAATAAGAAGAAAGGCTGTCAGTTCCCTGTATCTACCTTTGCACATACTGACAACACGAGTCTTCCCGGATGTTATCAGTACAAGATTTTTCTCTATATGTTAACTTCTCCAAAATCAATTTGGGCTTCACACTGTCTTTTTCATTTGCAAGTGAAATAAAAGAACTCAGCATCAATCCTATAGAAGTTCTTATATCATCTGTATTGGGCTGAGCTATCCTACTTCCTCTCTCAAAATTCATCCATAGATGTTTTTCCTTCTAAGCCACAAGTTAAGGTCTTACATTGCCTGGGGAGGCACTGACTGGTCAAGGAAAGACTAGGAGAAGGGCACTATGACAGGGACAGAGAATAAAGGGAAAAGGCAAGTGGGAGGATCAGAGAGAGGGTGAGAGAGAGAAGGTAGACCATAAGTTGCAATTTTTTGCCTATCGTCTAAGTATCTTCCATACAATTATTTTGGGAGGCCTGAATAGTGTTTCAAAATAAACTGAATCTACTGTCAACATTTAAAAATCAAGAAATGCTAGGTGGAGAGAAGACAAACTTGCATCATCTAAACTTGGAATCTAAACAAGTCAAATACATAGAAGCAGAGAGTAGGTCTAGTTACTAGTGTGGGGAGGTGGGAGAAATAGGAAAATTGTCAAAGGGTACCAAGTGGCAGTTCTGTAGAATGAATAAGTCTGGAGATCTAATGTACAGCATGATAACTATATGTAGTAATACAGTATTGACTATGTTTTGCTAAGAGAGCAGATCTCGGGTGTTCTTATCACACACACACATAATGATAACTCTCAGGAAAAGATATGTTAATTAGCTTGACTAGAGTAATCATGCCAGTATGTACATGTATATCAAGTCATCATGTTGTACACTTTAAATATATATGTATATGTTTTTTATTTAAAATAAAAGAAAATAGAAGAAAAAGAAATGTCCCCAAATATCTGTTTTTCCAATAATTTGAAAGTAAGATGTGACCCTAATAGTTATATGTATACACTTATTATAGCCTCAGATAACAGTGAGAGTATATTTACTGTGTCCCTATTTCTCCATGCAATCAGCTAAGTTAATCCTCAACCTAAGTTAATAACAATCCTATGAACTAAGTCACATTATCATCTTATATTTCAGAGCTATGGAGACATTAAGCAACTTGCACAAGGTTACACAGGATTAGGTGGTATTGGGGTCACAGAGCCCCTCTCAATCTCTTATGGCAACGTTTGGCTAAAGCGCTGACTGCCTTATTTTATTACGTTTGGGCTTTTATTCATTGCCTGACACTTTATTACTTTATGTAATTTGCCCAACCCCAAAGGGCTTATGAACCTTGTGACGCAGAAGAAGGGAACAAGGGCGGATTGTGACGAGTGATGAATTCTTCGTCTCTGACCGTGCACCGATGGGGCTTCTAAGACTACCTGTACCTGTCTCACTGTATTTTAGATAGTTCTAGGTACCTTGCCTGAAGGGAGATAGAGAACAGGTTTTCTCCATCATGAAAAGTCAATTTTCTTCTCTCCAGACTCAGCTTACATTTCCTTAATTCTGTCAATTGGTTTGGTCCATTCCTTACTCCCTAGAAAGAACCCACACCTAGAGAGTTGTAATCCCCCCCTCCATACATCTTTCTTTTCAGTATGAAAATGTAACATTGTGTTGTGATTAATTATTTTTTTTTGACTAGGATTTCTGAAAGGCAGGATACAAGTCTTATCCTAATTTATGATTCAAGCACATAGCAGGTACTCTGAAAACATTTACTGGATGACTGTACTTTCTACAAGCCCAGTTCTCTCTATCCTTTCCAGCCTCCTCATCTCTGATTAAACAGGCTTAAATTTCCCATTAATTCGTATTCTTTTTTTTTGTCTAAGCCTCCACTGCTTCCTTCCCATAGTCCACGCATAGACGTTTCTGCCAGGGCCCCAGTCTGAGTCAATTGCAGGTTCCCTGTCTTCATGTGCATAGTTTTCTAGGCCAGGATCTGGCCCCAGGGCAGCCATGCTGAATCATGCTGAGTCACGTTGAGGCTGAGGGTGTGTGGCCAGATGTTTTCAGCCTTGAGTGATGACTGCTATCTGGGTCCCCAGCGGGAGGCTTACAGGACAGATGGCAAGAAAAGGAGAAGTTGACAGCAGGGCTGCAACTCCACCCCAACCAGCATCATGAAGAGAAAGGGATCCCTGAAGTAGAATGTGACATGTCCTAGAATATACTCCCTTCTGATTTAAAAGATTGTCTCAGTAGATACCACAGAATGATCATTGTTTATCAGATATTCATCTTATAGGTTGTCTTGCAAACCCAGAAGCAGAAAAAATATCTGCCAGTATATGTGCATGGATCTTTTGTTCATAAAATAGGAACAAATATAGTCATTAATCTAATGCTACCAGAGTAACTTGAAGCATAGGACCTTTGCTAGTGAAGTCCCTGGCCCTTTCTCATGAACCATATAACCCAGGGCAGAACCCTAGTTTCCTCTTGTATATAATGATGTGTTAGGGCTGGATGGCTAGAAGAATTTTCCTGCCCTCACATTTCTAAGAGTCCACATACTAAACAGCCACTTTGTAGAGTCCTGTATACAGGAACTGAGATATGAATGTGAAAGAGAAAGACATGAAACAGAAAAAAAGGGAATCATTATTTGCCATTTTTGGGTACACCCAACACACAGGTGACAGGGTGCCTTTGCTCTTAGAGGGTTCATGCTCACATGCTGGGTCAGTCTGGGGATGCCACTTAGGAGCCCTCAACTGAAGGAAAGATCTTGGGACAGTCTTGATGCTACCAATCTTATTGGGAAAGTGTTGACAACTCCAATCCTGATAGGGAAGAAGCATTCCATCAGGAGGGCCAACAGGGTTCTCATGTGTCAGTCACTGTAAAGAGAGACAGTGCCTAAAGGGAGAAAAAACAAGAGGTTAAGGGATCAGAGAAGGCCTCCAGAAGAATGATGTTGAAGTAGGCATCTGTAGGAGTTAATGATGGCAAAAAGGTGTTTCAGATATGTGAAATGACTTGAGAAATTGGGAAAAATTTTTAACAGAGAGACAGATAGATTAGTTTGGCTGATTCATGAGGAATTACTAGGTGAATGTTTGATTCATTTACTACATTGAACTTCTTGAGATCAGGAGCTGTGTTGGTTCTGGATGCCCAAGGCCCATAATAGGTCCTGGTACATACTTAGCAAGATTTTAGTATTTGTTGAGTGCCCTCTTGTCAATCTACTTGGCTCTGATAAGAGCACAGAGAAGATTTAATGATGCTATGCTAAAACTTTCTTCTTGATTCAAGTATAGGAATGAAGACAGGCTACATAAACAATATCTAATGTAAATACACATTAAGAAAGACAAGCTACCTGAAGAATGTTTATAAAGACAATAGAACACAGAGAGTGAGTTAAGTGTGTAATAACTGCAAAAGAGACTGTAACAGGAGCCATTTAAACCACAAATTAATGGGGGGGAAAGAGAGATGGAAAGAACTGGAGATAAGATTAGAGTTATTGGTATATATTGTGGGTTGGGAGAGGTGCTTAAAAAGTAATATTGGACCAAACTTGAAAGTCGTAACTAAAGAACCAGAGAGTTGTTCATTTCTTCATAGTACAAATAAGGAGAAATAGCTGAATAGTTGAGGGCACAGAGTTTAGGAGTCAGTCACTCTTGGTTTTTGTTTTTCTTGGGAAAATTAAAGAACCACTTAGATTCTTTTATGACACTTAAAATGGGAGTAGTAGTTACACTTGTATCACCCATGTCTTCTGATGACCATGGTATATCACATATAAGCTACTTAATTTAAAATGATCTGAGTAGGCACCTCACCAAAGAGGACATATAGGTAGCAAATAGCATATGAAAGGTGTTTAACATTGCATGTCATTAGGAAATAGCAAATTAAAATAAAAATGAGACACTACTAAAAAAAAAAAAAGTATCTGAAACATATCACATACTCCAGAAATGACTACTATAATTATTGCTACTGTTATTGCTATTGGTCTATGACAGGCAATACCCTAGGTAGAAGACACACAGAGAGAAGTGGCAAAAGACCAGAAATTCTATATATCCCCCTATGATAATCAAGTGAATTATACGAATAGAATTAGTAGGGAAAAGGCTGCAGATGAATTCGGGAGCCTTGAGAAAACATTGTCACCCTATTCCAAGGTATTTCAATATTACCCTATAGGCAAAGAGTGAGGAAATGAAAATTAGATATTTGAAGCTAAAGAATGAAATCATATCTGTGGGAAAGAAAGATAATTTTGGTAGCAAAATCAGTGTTGGACAAAAATCATACATTTATTCATATAAACACATCCAGGGTACTGCTCTATAATAGACTCTGTGTTAAAGTCTAGTTGACTAGTGTTAATAAATGTAAATAAGACACTGTCATGGACTGAAGGAATTCATATATTCTGGTAGTGGGTAGTTATTCAGGTAAACAGATGATTTTTGCTGAAAAATAGTAAATGTTGAGATGGATAAGTGAACATGAAAGAAAGTCCTTCTGCCAATATTTAGTGACCAAAGGAATAAATTAATGAATGATGACCTTGAACAACAAGAAGCTGAACTTAAGAAATGAAATTAGTAGGTAATTCCAACAGTAGCTGTCAGAAATGATGGGGTTCTGAAGCAGAACTAAGGAAGGACGGAGGCCCTATTTCATTAAGGCCCAAGATGGTTCTGCTATAGTCTAGTGGGAAACTGAACGAGAATGTAGGTACTTGGTGTTCCAGCTGGAATTCAGTTTTAGGCAGAAAGTTCAGAGCTCATAGAAATTCAAGACTCAGAAACAAAGACATCCTGAAAACTGATGATTCTGAGCCAGACACAGCTAATCTTTCTTACAGAAATTATTCAACTGTGTAGAGTTCAGTCTCTAAAATTTATAAATCAATCAATCACTCAACTGGATATAACTGAGAGTATAAAATTTATCTATCTTAAATTAGTTTTGTATTCCCTAAGGAACTGGCAGCATTTTTATGTTTATGTTTTCTCTGTTTATTTGCTGATGTCTCCCCGCACCCTTGAACTGTGGTTCAGAGCAGGTGATCAGCAAATATTTGTTAAATGAATGACTTGCGTGATAGAAGACATACTAGTAGGGAGGGACTCTGAAGGCTACAATTTAAAAGATAAGCCTTGGCCAATGCTGACAGAAGCTACATTACAGCCCGAGGATATACACTCCAAGTTTATTGTCTTAGCAAAACGATAGAGGTGAAAGAACTTTTTCTAACAGTTGAGCTCTCCGATTTTCAGTGCCCGCAGTTTTACATTTGCATGCCACTTTTGGCCTAGACTAACGCTTGTAGCTGAACTATTTGATCAAGTTTCTGTTCACTCCTAACCTTCTGTTATCTTGACCGTTTTATTTTCCCCAGTGCAGCCCCAGGACAGTTGGATCTTTAATGAATGACTCAGCTCAGACATTCTGTGCAATTTCCTAGGAGATCTTATTATAGATCTCCAAAAATTTCAGAGGAATGTAGCTTATCGAAGTGCCACAGAAGTAAATTGCATATACCCATGGAACTATCATAAATCAAAAGAAAAAGAGATCACACACTCCTTAGGGGCCTGAATAAGGGAAGATTCCAAAGAGGAAGGGTTGGGAAAACATGTGTAGTGATTCCTGATTTTTCTGTTTTAGGAAATGTTTCTGGGTATTCTGGACCTGGCCCACCAGCTGAGCACTTTGCTTGAAATTCCAACATGGCACTTCCATTGTGCCTCTGAAATCTATTCTTTCTTATCTAGGCCATCTCTCCAACCCCAGGCCTCTGAACTGACTCACACTCTATAATTTCTTCCCTAAATTACAGCAACTATCTTCTGATCAGTATTTCTGCCTACATTGTCTGCCACTATCAATACCCACCAGAATTATCATCCTCAAATACAAAGCTGGTCCTGCAGTATAACTTTGGGGTGAGTGGGAGAGTCGAAACCTTTTTACTGCTTTCAGGGAAATGTCTAAGTTTATTGATCTGAAACCTTTTATGTATATCAGATTTATTGGGATTTAATTCACGTACTGGTTTACTTAAAGTGTACAATTTTATGATTTTAGTATATTCAGCCACCACCACAATCAATTTTAGAATATTTTGCTCATCCCAAAAAGAAACCTTATATTCTTTAGCAGTCAGTCCTTATTTTGCCCAAATCCCCTTTCCCTTCTATCTTTCTAGCTTTCTAGAATTAGGCAACCAACAATCTTCTTTCTGTCTCTGTGTCACCTAGAACTTTTGATCTTTCATAATCCTTACTCATTCTAGTTTCTTCACTCCTTGCCCCAACTCCCAAGTCTGTCAGGAGCTACGTTTTCCATAGTGTCACCTTCTCAAGAGTTTGCATTTCATTGTACTTATCAAATATGATTTGTATATAGTTGGATCTATTGTTTCTTTCTCCAGCCAGATCATAGCTTTTTAAAGGAAAAGCAGATCCAGTTTCATGGGTGTCTGACATGTGCAGTCATACAGGGCCCTGTACTGAGAAGGGCCCCATGCCTGGTTGAATGATCTGCTGTTGCTGACTTGAAATTCTTAAAACTTTTTGACAACCTTCTTTTTTTCTATACCTCCCTTGTAGGCCAACTCTCTATGATTGACACACTTTTCTTCATACAGCAGAACATTCCATAAGATTGTAATTAAGAGCTTCTGGCCTGGAAGTCATTTTGTCTCTTTCAGGTGACTTTGAGACTCTTTTTTTGTCTCTAAATTTATTTTTAATCTCAATTGAATTTAAAGAATGCAATTTATTCCCCTGGTTTCCTGAGATTTGAATGTTAGCTGGTTATTGTAGCCTTCATATTTTGACAATATTCACATGCTTATAAACACACACAAAATGGAACATTATTCGTTAGACATTTCTGAGCAGTTAAACATTTAGGACCCTCATTCACTAATCCACAATCTCTTCCATTTATCTTCTTATGTAGGATCCCAGGATGGGATATTTGAAGGCAGTAAGAGAAGCACTCTGGCTCTCACTGTCTTTAGTTAGTTCCCTCCCTTGCCACAGCTCTGTGTAGGCCTGAGCCCTTATCTATACCCACAGTTTCTGACCCCACCCAACTATCACCAGTCCAAGTCCCCAGAAGGAGAGAAACACTGAATCTATCTGTTTCTGTTAATTAAAAACAAAACAAAATAATGCCCCCCCCCAAGACCCCAGAAAACAAATGAATAACAGAAGAAGAAGAAAAAGGAGAAACAAAACAAACAAAACAAAAATAAAGGTACAGGGAAAGCCTGGTGATGTTAGGGCCTGAATGAGGCTCCTGTACAGAGAAAGCTATAGTACCTTGTTGGTTTAGGAACCTAAGGCTTTCTTTTACCTCACAGATGCCTCAGATTCAGTAGGATGGGCGTTGTGGAAAAATGGTTCCAGAGGAACCCCTATGGGGCTAGAATTAATTAGCAAGAGCTAAAAGGAGTTTGGGGGAGGAACAATCATTAACTGCCCCCACTAGGCTATACAAAAAATGGGTCCCAGTTTCTCATAATTCCTCATGTTGGATGATCTTGTAATAAATGGGGTCTAACCATAATCACGACTGGTTTCATTTAGGCCATGCTTCTTTACCAAACCTCAAGTTTATCCTTTTCCAGAGAGATGCAGATTTTTCACTCAGGAAACATGTTATGTTACAGCTTCAATATAGAATGCCCAAAGTACTAAGATAGATAGCATGCTTAGGTAACAACAACAACAAGAAGTTATTAACTTCTTTTTAGAATTCAAAAGTCACCAAGTCAAAGACTTCCCAATCTTCTAACAGTGAGGTGGAATTTTAGCATAGAGCTCAACCTTTTTCTTTCATTTATGGATACAGAATTCTAAGTCCTATGCCTGGAAGAGACCTATCTAAATCAACCTACGGTGGAAATTTACATATTGAGTTTATGAATAATTCAGAGGTATCACATTTAAACAAAGTTTATAAATTTCTACTAGACTTATGTCTTGAGTCAGAGCCATGAGATATGGACCAGTGACCTATGATTGTGCTGTACTGAGGAAAAGGAAAATTAGAAAGCCCTGGCTCTAACAGCAGTGTCATTCCTTCCAACCATTCCAGAAAATTTTTCTATATTGTTCTTAGTTCATAGAGTACATTAGCAATACTATTTAAAGTAAACAGAAACACTAGGGATTTCCTGGAATTTTAATCATAAAAGTCAATGAAGACAATTTTACTTACAGTCAAAAAACATCAAGGAAATCAGGAAAGTAAAGCTACATTTCAGAGGAAAATCAGAAATTTGTGACATTTCTAAGTTGCCAGATTCAACTTAAATTTTCAAGGTCCATCACATAGAAAAGTGAAATAATTAGCTGCTCTGGTTTTCCGTTTCCTTTTCCCAGTGAAGATGCCTCTTGATTAATTAACATTCATATATGTATGGCTATGCCTTAAACGAAGTGGTCCCAGAGGTCAGTCAAATCTTCAATGTCCTGTAATGTGCTGTAAGCCACTAACTTTTGAACGAAGGTGCTCTGAGAATGAAACCCAGCTCTGGTTCAGAGTAACATATAACCTTATTGAGAGAGGATGCAGAGACACAGTGTTTAGACAGAAGTAGTGTTGTTTGATCACAAGTTGTGGTGTATTTTCTCATTCTTTGCAATCGTAACAGAAAATATTCATTGACTTCCTGCATGGCAGCTCAAGAAATTCCTACTACTCATAATTCTCAGTTTATCCTAGGATAATGCAATACTTAACAAAACCGTTCATCCCATCTATTTCTTTTTTAAATTTATTTTTATTATTATTTTTTTAGTGATGCACGGAATTCTGTTTATTTTTCCTAAGTTATATTATTGATTATACAACATTCAACCATACACTTAATATGTTACTTTTTTCTTCTTTTTAATTAAATTTATTGGGGTGACATTGGTTAGTAAAATTATATAGATTTCAAGTGTATAATACATCATCTATATATTGCATTGTGTATTCATCACCCAGAGTCAGTTCTCCTTCCATCATGGATATTTGATCTCCTTTACCCTCTTCTACTATCCCCTTCCCCCTTATCTTCTGGTAACCACTAAACTGTTGTCTGTATCTATGAGTTTTTGTTTGTCTTGTTTGCTTGTTGCTTTCAGTTTTATATCCCATATATGAGTGAAATCACTTGGTTCTCGACTTCTTCTTTCTGACATTTTGCTTAGTATGCTAATCTCAAGATTTATCCATGAGGTCACAAATGGCAGTATTTCATTTTTTCTCATGGCCAAGTAATATTTCATTGTGTATATGTACCACATCTTTTTCCAGTCAATCATCTATTGAAGGACACTTTGGTTGTTTTCATTACTTGGTTACCATGAATAATGTGAGATTATCTCTTTGTCTTTAATCTTTGGCATTTTAGTCATGATGTGTCTTGGTGTGGACTTCTTTGGATTCATCTTGCTTGGATTTGTATATCTATTTCCTTTTCTAGGTTAGGGAAGTTTTCCATCATTATTTCTTTAAATAGTTTTTCAATTCCTTGCTCTCTCTCTTCTCCTTCTGGTAGCTTTATCATGAGAATGTTGGTGCACTTGATGTTGTCCTAGAGGCCCCTTAAGTTAGCCTCATATTTTTGGATTCTTTTTTTCTTTTTGAAGTCCTTATTGAGTGTTTTCTGCTACCTTATCTTCCAAATTGATGATTGGAGCCTCTGTTTCATCTAATCTACTGTTGATTCCCTGTAATGTTTTTTTTGTGGTTTTTTTTTTTCAGTTATTGTATTCTTTATTTCTGATTGGTTCTTTTATGTTTCCTATCTCTTTGTTGAAGTTCTCACTGAGATCATTGAGCATCCTTATAATTAGTGTTTTGAACTCTGCATCTGGTGGACTGCTTGTCTCCATTTTGCTTAGTTCTTTTTCTGGAGCTTTGTTCTGTTCTTTTATATGGGACATGTTTCTTTGTCTCCCCATTTTGGCTGCCTCCTTGTGTTTGTTTCTATGTATTAGGTAGAGTTGCTATGTCTCTGTATCTTAGTTGAGTGGTCCTACATGGTAGGTGTCCTCTGGGGTCCAGTGGTGCAGTCTACTAGTCACCTGAGCCAGGTGCTGCAGGTGTGGCCCTTGTGTGGGTTGTGTGTGCCCTCCTGTTGTGGTAGTTGAGTCTTGGTTGCTCTTTGCCCATCAGTGGGAGGGATGACCCTTGGGCTGATTTGGTTTAAGGACTGACTGTGACTACAGTGGAGGAGATGTTGTGCAAGGACTGACCCTGTGGAATAGGATTTGCTTCAGCAGGGCTCTGGTGCCTGCCCAGTCTTCACTTTAGGTGTATTGTCTCTGGAGATGATGCTTGGGCATGGTCTGAAGCCAGCTACCAGGTGTGCCAGCCCCAGAGCCTCCTGAGAGGGCCCATGCCACAGGTCAGGTTCAGCCACAGATCCTCTTTAGGATCACCTGGCATGGGCCACAAAATAATCTGTAGATGGTTACCACCTGTGCTGGATATGGGGGTACCTGGGAGAGGCTAAGCTGAGAAATGAAGCTGGTTGCTGCTAGTGCTGGACTTGGGTTGCTTAGCAAGGGGCATAGGGCATGCCAAGGCCAGTTTGTGCTTGTTTGGGGTTTGTGGATCTTTGAGAGATTTTAAGAATTCTGAAGCACGAGCCAAGACAGGCTATTTGCATAGAAAAGCCATTTGAAGAGGCTTTTGTGAGCCCACAATTTGGGTGGGGTGAGGTCTCAGGAAATCTCCAGGGCAGAGAGAATGGTGCTAGCCAGGTTTATGGAGACTTAGATGTAATGGCTGCCTGCATCTGCACAGTAGGTGAAAGGAGGCCTCAACAAAGGAATAATGTCTTCTGCCAACAATTCTGTCTGGGAGAAAGCTGCCCCTCCAGCCCTTGCCCTGCAGCCAGACAACTCAGTTTTTTTCCTATAGTTGCTTTCAAGTTGCTGTTCTAGTGCTGGAGTTTGGTGAATGAGTCCATCAGCAAGTAAGTCCTTGTGCAGGCCCTTTAAGAGGAATGCCTGGGACTCCGGCCACCCTCAGACTCACTCAGCCATAATCTCTGCTGTTTTTCACAGCCAGAAGTTGTGGGGACTTTTCTTCCCAGCACTGGAACCCTTGGTTGGGAGCCTGGTGTGGGGCTGGGGCCCCTTGCTCCTCATGGAGGACCTCTGCAGCCGAAATTTACCTTCTGACTTTTAACTGCCACAAGTTGAAAGGGGACCACCTTGTTCTGCGTCTCTGCCCTGCCCCCACCAGTCTTGACATGGCTTCTTCTCTATAGCCTTAGTTTTAGGACTTCTGTTCAGCTAGACTTCAGGTGATTCTCAGTGATGATTGTTCTGTAGTTTCGTTGTAATTTTTGATGTGCTCTTGAAAGGATGCAAGCGCGAAGTTTACATACTCTGCCCTCTTGCCCAGAAATCCATGAAGAATACCATTGGAAGTAATTTTTCTCAGGTAATACTATGAAAAACATGCAGTAGTGTCAAAGACCTGTTTTACCTAATAGCAATATTATTTACACAGTTCTTCACATTAATAGCACCTGCAGATAATATAGTATTTGATTCATAGGGTAAGTATAGATATTATAAATTAGCTAGCAAGATTTAAGGAAATACTTGTTTTTGGTTTTTTTTTTTTTCCTGCTGAAAAGAGGCATCTTGCATTTCTTAAGATTCTGCAAAGGAGTTACAAAATACAAATTCTACAGGATACCCTGAGAGGTAGGAATTAATCTTTATAAATCTTGGAGTTTCTTTTCAAAAGTCCTTTTATTTAAATACCTTAAGATATAATGTGTTGTTTTATTTTATTATTTTTTTAGTAATAAGTGACTATTCTTACTGTTTATTTTTCCTGACCGTTTAATCTTTTTGCTCTACCTGGATAACCATGCCACTTATGTTTCTAAACTTTGGGTTTTTCATCCAGGAGGGGAAGACAATAATCATTGTTTCCCATCCCATAGGAGACATAAATAAAGTAGTTCAAAATGAGCAGCTGACATAATTTAGCTTGAATCAACAAACACCTAAGCAGTAATGAGGCTACACTCAGCCTACCTGGCTTCAGAATCAGAAATCATAATCCTCGTACTGAGCTATAGATTATGCTGGCTTTCAACCTTGTAACCTTTCTTTAAAGTTCTTTCCCACAATCTTCAGCAATAAGAGATCAAAGAATGGACCAGATCCTTGGAGTCAAGCCAGCTCTGGTCCCAAATGTCAAGTTCCGAGGAGGGGTTATGGGCCTGCAATGGGTGTGAGGGCAGAGGAGGAGGATCAACCCCATACTCTGAATCCAAGAGAAGACTGGTGTCTACACTCTGAATTGGAAGGAGAATGGGGCATAGTCATAGGGTCTTACTTAATGGAGAGGCTTGTTTTCCAAACTCTTGGTCTTGAGAGACCCTTCTTATCTCCTGGGCTCTGTCAATGTCTGATCCTCATACCCAAGATATAAGGAAAAGTCAGTCCTCACACTGTAGGTCTATAGAAAAATTTCCTTGGAAACACAGAACCCTATCTCTATGGATTAAAACAATCAGACAAACTCTTATTTACCCAAGGGTTATTCTTCACTGAGTAGCCAACTGTTCCTTGTTTATTCACTGTTCTTTTACTTCAGTGATCAAATATCTTCTTTCTTGCCCTAGACCTGTCATCCTAGGCTATGTGGTCTAACTCAGAGAGTTTTTCCTGTCTTTCTTAAGGGAGAAAAAGCTAAGAAACACTTGTGAAGGTCACAGCTCAAGAAAACTGGTCCACTAAAGACTGAGATTTAACTATACACTTATAGAATGCTTCTTCTCCAACATTCCTCACCACCGTATCAACAGGACTGGAGTATAATAACAGTGGATTGCAACTGAAAGTGTTACAGGTGCATACTCTATTTTGTGATTAATTATTAGGGAAGCCCAAAGAAAACAGGGGCATCTAAAAAACAAGGACACTGAATAAATTTGAAGCTTCTGATATCTATGACTACAACAAACATTAAACATACTCCAACTCCTACCCTGGTTATCATCGATTCATTTATTCCTCAGTTTGATCACAAATCCTGGTTTTAAATAATTTCAGATTCCTCAGCTGTCTCACTGGTGTAAAGAAGTATAAGTAGGACATAAAATCAAGAAGAGAGCTCAGGGCAATCTCCCCCAAATAGCTAGTTTCCTCTGTAGTCATAGAGATATGGGCAGAGAGAGGGTACCTGAGAAGCATGAGATATAAGCTTATTCTGTTAGTCCTCTCTGTGAAATCACCCTCAGGCATTGTATTTTGGGGTGGAGGTATTAGTTCTATTGTGTATCCTTTGCTACTCTGTTCATCTTTCTGAAGTAACCAGGTATGTGTTTTGTCATTTGGAAAACTAAGATCCAGAGGCTTAGTTATAAGTCACTCCTTAAGAGAGCTAGGAAAAGAGAGAGAGAGAGAGAGAGAGAGAGAGAGAGAGAGAGAGAGAGAGAGAGAGAGAGAGAGAGAGAGAGACCTATAACTGGCTGAGATTCTGTGTCAACTGTATATTTTTTTTACCTTGTTATTGTCCCTGTCACCATCCTTGACCCAAATATTAAACTATTTTGAGTGGAACTCTCTCCCTATCTTGCACATAGCTCCTCTCTATGGGTTTTTTTGGAGAAAGAGAATGGGAGAGATGGATGTCATCCTGGAGAATGACATGGAGAGACAAGAGAAGGAATGAATGAAAAATTCTGTTCAGGATGAAGGAGGATCCAACAAAGGAAGGGTGTCTCAGGAATCAAACACATTATCACAAGCCAGAGTACCTTCTTTATTGCTGACCCTTTCCTGACCTGACTCCACCCCTGAGGGACACAGCTCAACCTTGACCAATGATTTCCAAGTACAAGGGAGAGAAGGAGGTCGGAAGGTCAGCAGTAAAGAATAAAAGGCCACTCCTTCTAACAGCAGACATTCCTTCTGACACCTCTGTGGTCTCTGTAAGCTCTCAGACCTGACACCATGGTGCATTTTACTGGTGAGGAGAAGGCTATTATCGCTAATACGTGGGGCAAAGTGAATGTGGAAGAAGCTGGAGGCGAGGCCCTGGGCAGGTAGGAACTGGGATTCAATGCATGGGAAAGGACAGTGGATGTAAGCCTGGAAAAATTACTAGGGAAGTCTTTTAAGATTTTTGTAAGTCTCAGATTTTCCATCTCATATGGTTCCATCTCATAGGCTCCTGGTTGTCTACCCCTGGACCCAGAGGTTCTTTGACAATTTTGGCAATCTGTCCTCTTCCTCTGCCATAATGGGTAACCCCAAGGTCAAGGCCCATGGCAAGAAGGTGCTGACTTCCTTCGGAGATGCAATTAAGAACATGGACAACCTCAAGAGCACCTTTGCTAAGCTGAGTGAGCTGCACTGTGACAAGCTGCACGTGGATCCTGAGAACTTCAGGGTGAGTTCAGGAGAAGTTCATGGGCATCTTTTTGTTTTTTTACTTCGGGATTATAACAGAAGTTGAGTCTTTGATTGGGAAAACTGACAAAAATCTAAGAAATTATGGGTTATGGTGTTAAGAGAGCAGTGGGCATAACCATCTTGACTCAGGAATAGTGACAAGAAAGAGTGACTAACAGCCTGGGTTTGCTTAAAACTTTTCAGGAAATTTGTCAGAACTGGATGTGTTTATCCTAGAGAACAACATCAGAAAATAACAAACTTGCTTAAGGAGGGATGGAATTTGGCTTTGGGTAGATAAAGACTTGTCTCAAGGAAAGAGAAATGCCTTATGTTGTGTGGTTCCTGGTGACTGAAATTTAGGAAGAGATTTTGGAGAAAGAATTTTAGACCAAATATCTAAAAAATACAACTTTTCTAAAGTATGTTCAATTACTTGTCAGTATGGTGAGTAAGTGGAGGCTTGTTCTGACATTGGTTGGAGACGTTAAGTAAACTTACTCTGCAGCCCACGAAACCTTGAAATCCTGTGATTATAGGAATTAGACAATTGATAAATGAAAGAGGGAGAGATGTAAATGAAAATGGTGAAATAGGAGTGAGGGTGGATATAGGTGGACAGAATGTTGAATAAAGGGCACATAAAAAATGAATCGAATTTAAGGACTAAGTTATCTGAGTTTATTGTATAGGCACAATCCTTGGGGCAGTTTAAGGTACAGAGTTGGCAGGAGTGTAGATATTAAGCTCTTTTTTCTACAGCTTTTTTTTTTTGAAACTTCTACTCAACATGCCTATTTATCATTTCGTCTTTCACCTAACAGCTCCTGGGCAACGTGCTGGTGATTATTCTGGCTTCTCATTTTGGCAAGGAATTCACCCCTGATGTGCAGGCGGCTTGGCAGAAGCTGGTGGCCAGTGTTGCCAATGCTCTGGCCCACAAATACCATTGAATCCTCTTTCCAGTTCACCAGTTCCCATTCGTGTTCCCATTCCCTCTTTTCACACATTGGGACTGAGTTTTGGCCTTGACAGCACAGCTTCTGTTGAATAAAATACATTCTGTTCAGTAATCAGAAATTAATATTGTACTTTCTCCATCTTTTTCTCTTGTGTTAGAGGAGAAAAGTCTCATTGACTGAGGGATGGGTGGGGAGAGACATAAGAAAAAATGAGAACTCCTTTGAGAAATGTGAATTATGGGAAGATTCTACAGCATATGGGAGGATGGCAAGATGGGGAAGAAGTTTTCTGGGGTGGGGAAAGGGTTAGTTAAGTTAGAAGGGACTTATAGGGCACTGTGACAAAAACTTTCTGTAAAGTGGAAGGAATGAGGTGGTATAAGGCAGTAATAAGGCAGTGAGGTGGTAATAAGGCAGTTCTCTTAATCAGTAGCCTATGCCATGGAATCTTCTACTACTCTATACATTGAACACTGGAGCACCCTTCTCCGCCAGCACGTGAATACCTGTATTTTCTGACACAAATTGGTAGATGTATGAAATCTGCCACAGATTATTGTCCAGTGACTCAGAGGGAGTATCTTTTGCTCAGATAATTACATTGACTATTAAATGGATTAAAAACACTGGAATAACATCCAATCCTCCCCTAAATTACTTAATTTTGTCCTATCCTGATTCCTTTTGATGCTGTATAGAGATACGTATTACTATTTTAAAAAGTGTTAAATTGTGCACCCAATCTAATCTTAAGAAACTCGGGAACCACTGGCCTTCTTCCCTAAGTGTTGTCAATTGTACTAAAGGGGAGCCATCCCTAAGGCATAAAAAGCCATTGTCCTGCTTTAGCTCTAGAGCATCACCTGCTAGTTGTATGGCCTGAGATATATTACTAAATACCTTAAGCCCTAATTTCCTTATCAAGTTCATCAAAGATTATTTTGTGAGAGTTAAATAAATGAACATATAACATCTTTAGTATACTACTTGGAACAAAACCTTTCTTTTTCACTCTCTAAATGCAGATAATTAATTTTCTACATAACTTTTATCTTTTAATGATGATGCTTACGTTCTCTATATACTCTACCTATCTACATATATATGTATATGCATTCATACACATATGTGAACATTTTGCTCCTAAAAATAGTGTTTTTATTTTATATTTAGCTATGAGAATTGCTATCATTACTGAAGCCAATTGAGCTTTGGTTTAAATAAAAGGCCATTTTGTGAGAAAATGGCAAATTCAAAGCCTGAATTTCAGGGCTAGTTTAGAATGAACAAGGTATTCTTGCAATATTAACTTATTATAGATAAAAGTATAAATAGATTAGAGATGATGTCATTATCATGATTAAAATTCTCTATTGGCTTCTCACTCCTCACCACTGAAGGATCATGTTAAAGAGATTAAGCAGCTGTTACCTCTATAACATCATCTTTGGCCACTCCCTTCTTCACTATTTACATATAGTCTCATTGACCCACTATATATCTTTCTAACATACCAACTACATATATGTATATGTGAGTATTGTATGTGTGTGAGTGTGCATGTTTTTCTGCCTTGGAGTTTTACATTTGTTTATCCCAACTTCTAGAATCTTTATTACTTAATATCTTCACAAAGCAAACATCTTCATGTCATTATAACTCCAGCTCCCTTAAATAAATTGTTGCTTACATAATTGTGTCCCACTCACATCAAAAATATTAATTTTCCTCACAGCAAATAATAATATAAAATTATTTTGCTGATTGATTTACTTATTCTATGTATCTCCAACTCTACAGAATACAATTCCATGAAACCAGTTTCCTTCTCTGAATTGTTTATCTTAAATAAAATCACCAGTACATAGAGCAATCAATGGTGATTAGTAGCTCAATATATTTGTCAAAAGACTATTTGAAAACACCTTACATGACTTTTGCAAAGAACCAGCTTTCTAGGTGAGAATTCGGGCAGTCCCATGAGAAGAACAGAACGGTAGAACAGCTATGAACAAGGAAGCATCAGCAAGCCTTTGGAAGAGATTGCCTTGAAAGCAAAGAGAAAATCACTGGTTATGATGACTGTTGGAATCACTGTCTGAGTTTCTGGGAACATGGGAAGGTTTTTCATAGACAGAAGTGACCACAGAAGTCTCTCAGCTTGATGGAGGGTGATTAAGAATCATATTTACAGTTGTTAAGGCTTTCAGAGGCTTGGCCACTGGTCTCTGAGTCATCCTCCTAGGAGAGGTTCCACACTGATTCCATCAAATGTGGTCAAATATCTGTCTGCAGTTATCTCACAATGCTCCATTCTTAAAGAGACCCTAATTTGAATTCCCTTCAGGCTTTGTTCCCTTCTCCTTCATTCCAATAAAATTGTCTCCATCCCATCCTTAGAGTGTGAGAACTCATAACATTTCTGCTTATAACTACAAAGATTTTCCTGAGTCTCCATCAATGAGCAGGCAAATCTCCACATGAGATCATAAGAACTGAAAGAATTTTGCCTGAAATATTATGATCCTAGGCAGTCTGATATGTCAAAAGAAAAATAATTTGAAGATAGAGGTCTCCTCTAATCAAATTCACAGGTAACTTCATAATCTCCATTTTTATCTGATCACCAGGTCTCTAGTCTTAGGAACAAATAATCAAGCCAGATTTTCAAAGCTTTAGGACTCCTGATCAGATCACAGAGATCATGTATCACTCTCAGAGGAAAAGGAAAATTAGCAGGAACTCTGTCTGACTCTGTCACACTGGAAGTGTGTCTTGTCAAAAACTTCAGTGAATTAGAGACAAAGCTTTCTAAAGTGCAGTGATGTCCTAGGTATGATTGTGTGGACTACTAGTCAAAGAAAAATATAACCTCTGCCCCTTTAGAGTTGTTGCACAAACACACAATAGAAAGCAAAGAAGGTACTTACTTCCTGATGTTAATTCTTGGACTAAGACCAGTTGAAAAATGGACCTAGCAAGGAACAACTCTATTTTTCAAATAATAATAATAGTAATAGCAGTAGTAGTAGTGGTGGTGGAAATAGTAATAATACTAATACTAATAATAAATCTTCTGCTAAGAATACTTCTGTGATTGTTTTCAGTTATATTTGACCCACATGTTGTTAAGTATGTGAGAAACCAACCCAGGGATTATATGTTGAGCTGAGTGTGTGCGTGTGCAAGTTTCTCATTCAATTTTTGCATGAAGTAGAGATTTTGATAATAAAATAAAACAACAGGGTAGCAAGAGAAATATAAACTTGGGACATAAATTTAGAAGGCACATATATTGGGAGTTCTTCAAGTTAAAGATGTAGGAGAGTTCTAATGGGAGAACTGGCATCATGGCCCAAGAACTCCTCAGAACCAGACAATTATGTGGTCCTGAGTGAAAACTTCAGTGGTGAAGGCAAAGAATCTGAATGGAGATAAAGTATCAATGTGGGGATTTGGTAGAGAAAAATTAACCCAGGTCTTCAGAGGGTAAGGTCCAGGAAAAAATTCTAATTCTGTTCTACTTATGGGAACATATTTTCTAAAAGCAGCTGGTTTGTTACAAAACCTTATGAGGCTAGATTAGGGATAGGAGGGGCTGGAGGTCAGAGCAGGGAATAACTCTTTTTAAAGTCTACTCCAAAGAATTAATCCTGGACTTTGCTAAAGAACTCTATGGTTTAAGTGGTAAGAGTTGCCTAGATTAAACTGATTGCATGCCATCAGGAAAGGCAGTTCCCAAGTGTGTGACTGGCTACAGCACTACAAGGAAAAGAGATCATTACAAACTGCTCAGAGAGATGGCAATGTATGTGGGGGAAACGAAACAGAAGACGCTCAGATGCCAGCTCAGGGCAACAGATCAGCACAATGAGATCAAAAGGAAAAGGAAAGAAATTGCATACAGTCGTTAGTTAGGAAGGACAGATCTCAGGAGTTTTTGTATAACTACAGGTTAATATCCATTTATAGGCAAGAGTGTAATGCAATAGACATGGAAGTTAGGAAGAGGAGCCTGCCTGTGGATGTTCAGTAGATTAGAAAGCATACTAATGCCAGGTTTACAAATCTTTACTATTTCCCGTGCCTTAGAAGAAAATATCCACTGTACTCTCTGGAACCCAAATAATAAGGCCTGGGCCCATGTTTCTGACTTTGCTTCCTTCCACTCTTCCCTCAACATATTTCACTCTGACCTTGTAATGCCTTTCTGTCGTCACTTGCTACCATATCATCAGATGAATCTTCTTCCTGTCACATAATATCATCTGAAATTCTTTTCTTCATTTATTGATTTAATTATTAGTGTCAGTCTCTTCTGCCCCCTAGAATGTGAGCATCATGAGACTTGATAAGCGGTTTTGTTCATCTAAGATTTCCAGTGCTTAACACAATGCCTGACATGATTGGCCTCGATAAATACTGGATTTTTAAATATATGGTTAAAAATTGGAAAACTGTTAGATGACGGTGATGATGATCTAGCATTGATGTAATACGCGTCTAGATGACTGGGAGCAGTGAGCATGGAAATAAATTAAAGATGTGAAACAGCAATGAGCAAGAAAGAATCAAAAAGCTCTGGAAAGTGGTTATCTAGAAAGGGTGAGAGTAAAGCAAGAGTTAGAGGTAACTGCCAGAATCACTGTCTGGTTTCCTGAGAAGATAGGAGGCGGCTATTCAGAATTCACCAACATTCAGAATTGCAAGAGTCTGAGGGATTTCAGTGTATGCACACTGTTGGAGATGAGCATTAGGGCTGTTACAGAGCAAGTGCCCTGAGCCAATCCCTTAGCTCGGGCCCATAAGTAAGATTCCTTGCTGTGGTCAAAGTTTTCTCTTCCTTCTTTATTTCATCTCTCTCTCTCTCTCTCTCTCTCTCTCTCTCTCTCTCTCTCTCTCTCTCTCTCTCTCTCCCCCCCCTCCCCTCCACAGTATTTGTTAATTGTTTATTTATCAAGAGAAACTATTCCTTCGTCCAAATATTCACGTTTCATAGTTCAGGAACACAGGTCATTGACAAATTTCCATGGAAATCAAATAAAGAAATTCTTTACATTTTGAAATCACTTTGCACTCTGAGTGATACCAGCCTTCCTCATCTCCTCAAAATCTTTCACGGAATCATAATTTCTGAAGAAATCTGAGTATAGCTTCTTCCTTGGTTCAGCCACAGCAAACTTATAGAAAGCTGCAACTCGTACGGTTATAATTGTTGCAACAATATGAAATCACAGACACTTGGCGAGAAAGCTACACATCTGAGGTTTTGTCAAAGCACTGGAAGGCATTGTAGTTACATTCTTTCTTAATACCAACATCTTTCCTGATGGAGAAATGGACATTGACCTCTGCTCTTGAAACAACTCCTTTTGGAATTTATTCAACTCTTTTCTTTATATCTCTGTACTGAAGTGCTCACATCAGTACAGCTTGGGATTGAAAGCTCACAGATAATCAAGTCTTTCATGGTAAAATAGCTTTTGGCACCTTAGCAATTCTTTTCCACATTTCACATTTAAGTCTTTTTCAAGATGAATAGGTAAAAGTCTATTACTATATCAAATAGACAGAAAGGATTTATTTTGTAAAACCAGAAACTTGGCTCTAATAATATTGGGCTGAACTCTTTAAATTTTAGAGTACCTCTGTAAATACACATGGAGATTATTAAACCATATGGTTTTATTTGTAAGATAGATCTCCGGGAGAAACAAACAAACAAACAAGGCTGGAACTCAAAATGTGGGGACAATCACCTCTGAGAGAAAAAAAAAAAAAATTACATAGGCTATTCCTTTCCCCACTGGAAGTGTGTCCTATCTAGTCCTATAAATGCTTGTTTGAGATGCTTGAGACCAAAGTACCTTTGCTCACAGCGACAGTACTGTGTGGCATACAATGAAGATTGCCTCTGCCTGAGGAGATATGAAGAGAAGTTAAACACAGCAAAGGGAGTGTGGATCCAGTATACGCTAGAGACAATTCCTTTAATCCATACGTATTTCCATGGAGTCTTCTAATACTCCCTTCACTGAATACAGGAACACCTATTTTCCCCAACACCTAAATGACCCAAATGAGTAGATACATGATATTGTCCAGAGACATTGTCTATATAATCAGAGTGAAAAAATTTGCTCAGACAAGTGGATAGATTATTAATAGAAATCAGCAACAACGAGATAATGCTCAATTATTCTCTAAATTACCCAGTTTTTATCTATCCTTTTTCTAAACTGATGATGGACTGGGTTTTTTTTCCTGTTTACAAGAATTATAAAAGTATGAACCTCATCTAAGCCTTAGAAAAATTGGTAACCAAGTCGAATTGTGGCTTCTTCTATACCCTAAGTGAACAACAGAATGATGTAAACACCTGACACAATGTCCAACAGATTTCTAATTTTTCCCCTTCCTAATTCTATTCATGCCTCATGGTCAGCCTGTAGGTTACCAGGGATAGTGGTGGTGGAGAGCTTGAGATATGAATTGCATAGTACATGATAGGGGAGAGAACAGAGTCCCCCTGATAGAGCCTCCCAACACTATCAGCTATACAAATGTCCATCTTGCTGACCTTCCCTTGTCCAAACCCCACCCTGGCGGTGACAATCCACCCTTGACCGATAGTCTCATTTCATTGGGAGAAGCAAGGGCCTGGGGGCCAAAAATGAGGAATAAAAGGACACACAGAGAAGCAGCAGTACAAACTTGCTTCTGGCTCATCTGTGATCACCAGAAAGCTCTCAGACACCATGGTGCATTTTACTCCTGAGGAGAAGGCTGCTGTTGCTAACCTGTGGGCCAAGGTGAATGTGGAGGTTGTCGGAGGCGAGATTCTGGGAAGGTAGGCACTGGTGGCCAGGGCAGGGAGCAGAAAGGCAGAAGGTGTTCCTGAAAGAGGGA
Organism: Rhinolophus sinicus; assembly: GCF_057876585.1. Taxonomy (NCBI): domain Eukaryota; kingdom Metazoa; phylum Chordata; class Mammalia; order Chiroptera; family Rhinolophidae; genus Rhinolophus; species Rhinolophus sinicus. Next base: position 142,713,542 of record NC_142514.1, on the reverse strand, counting down.
TTGGTCAGTTTTCTTATATACCCAAACTTCTTATCTGGTCTGTGTTCATCCCATAGGCTCCTAGTTGTCTACCCTTGGACCCAGAGGTTCTTTGACAGTTTTGGGAACTTATCCTCTGAAACCGCAATAATGGGCAACCCCAAGGTCAAGGCCCATGGCAAGAAGGTGCTGAACTCCTTCGGAAATGCTGTTAAGCATATGGATGACCTCAAGGGCACCTTTTCTCACCTGAGTGAGCTGCACTGTGACAGGCTGCATGTGGATCCTGAGAACTTTAAGGTGAGTTCAGGACATGCTTGTGTTTTCTTCTTTAATCTTAGATATTTGTGTCCTCTATACGTTAAGAAACACAGGCACTTAGTCTTATCCTATAGAGGTATTTTGGGAAAGTAATATTTCAGGAAAAGGCTAGATTTTGGTTGTTAGATTGTTTCAAAGGTTACAGGTAAGACCAACTAGAGTAATTACCGTGACTTGTAGAGACCACTGGCCATCTGATATTACTGAAACAATACATGTTATGAAGAGCACTGGCCAAAATCGAGCTAAATGATTTTGGCCTAGAGAATACAAATTAAGCCAGGGAGAAAACAGCTTGCTTTTGCTAACTGAAAATTTCTATAAAAATGGATGAATATATGTCTGTATGGTTCTTAAAGGTACAACCAGGACTAAGCAGGGCAAAGTGAAAGCAATCTTTTTAATGGGTGATTGTGTCCCACCCCTACCATTAGCAGTGATTAAATGCTCTTGTATACAAGGCATAGAACTGTTTGTCACAAGTGTCCAAATAATTTGAATATATATAATATCTGGAGACTTAGACTGCATGCATTAAGGTCCCTTGCAGTACTATAATTCTACTTTTAAAAAAGACAGAGTCTCTAAAGGAGAGAAGCAATTCATAGCAATGTTTTGGGGTCATGAGTTGGCAGGGCAAGTGGGAGAAGAATAGAGCCCAACAGGAGGTACATGGCTGGGAGTCACACTGAAGCCAATGTGAAGTCCATAATGATGTACTTTTGTGGGAGCAGGACCCTGAAAGTTGCTTAGGCTCTTATCAGGAAGGAAACGTGTGTTGTGTCTATTGCAAAGGCCAGCTTTACTCTGTACTATTTTTCTTTTTCTCCTCACTCTTTCCCCAGCTCCTTGGCAACATGATAGTGATTGTCTTGGCAACCCAGTTCAACAGGGAGTTTACCCCACAGATGCAGGCTTCCTGGCAGAAGCTGACAACTGCTGTGGCTAATGCTCTGGCCTACAAGTACCACTGAATTGCCTGTCCAGCTCTGTTCATGCCTCCGGAGTTCATCTCCTGAAGACTAGGGGACAATGCCCTGCCTCTAGAATTAACTCCTATATGATAAAAATAAAATAAAAATTATGCTCTATAAGGAATATCCTTGTCTTATCTCTCTCTCTTTATCTATTATGTTGCTTCAGCTAAAAGAAAGCACTCCTACAAGAATGGGAGTATTGGAGATTGGGAGTTTGGGAGGATAGAGAAGAGACTCGTGAGATTCTGCAAGATAAGAGTGGATTTGATGAGGTAGTTACTCCTAAGAAGAAAAAGTAGATTCATGAGTTGGACAATGTCTTTAGAAAAAGTGGGGGAATAGAGGTATTCTCCAGACATGCAAGAAGATGTTTGATTGTGAGTAGGGACCTGTTAGAGCTCACAGTATAGGTCCTATGTATGCTGTTATTTGCATAAACTCAAGATAGAGCTCATTTTTACTTACTATAAGAAACATTATTATTATCTGCTGTAGTGCAGTGAATTTGGGGTTTTCCACAGACTCAGTCAGGGGTCATGCGCTAAAATTTTCCCTAGTGTCTTCAATGGTATTAATGGAGGAACCATCACTAAAGTATATGATGAACTGAGAGCCTTGTTTTGAATCTGTTTTATCTGCTAGTTCTGTGACATGGAACATACTTCTAATTACATTAAGCCTTTGATGAAGATAAAAGGTCATTTATATGAGAAAATGATAAACCCGTGAATCAGTGATAGAAGAGAAATGGGCCCTTTAAAAGCAGTGGGTGGGGGGATATATAGGTGATGTATTATAGAAACGTACACTTGAAACTTATGTAATTTTACTAACCATTGTCACCCCAATAAATTTAATAAAAAAAGAAGTATGTGGTGAACACACAATGCAATATATAGATGATGTATTATAGAAACGTATACTTGAAACCTATATAGTTTTACAAATCAATGTCATCCCAATAAATTTAAAAAAAATAAGATTAATGAAATATTGCTTAAATAGGCAATCATGTATAAAATTACCCAAATCAATACATCTAAATATGAATTAATCAAATGTGTGCATTTAAGATTCAAAGAACTCATTCAACAATTATATTGTTTCCATATAATATATTGAAAAAAATATGAATACAAACTTGTGCAACTTGCCAGATTATGTTTCCAAAATAAAATATCAAATGAAAAGTTTTTTTCCTTTTCTTTCTTTCTTTCTTTTTTTTTTTTTTAAGCAGTGGGTGGCAGATGGGTGGCTCAGTAGATTAGAGCGTGGGCTCTGGGCAGCGGGGCTGCCCATTCGATTCCCACATGAGTCAGCGAGCTGCGCCCTCTGCAACTGCAGTGAAGTCAATGAGCTGCCGCTCAGCTCCCAGGTGGTTAGATAGCTCAGTTGGTTGGAGTGTGGGCTGTCAACCACGAGTTTGCCAGTTCGACTCCTCGACTCCCACAAGGGATGGTGGGCTGCACCCCCTGCAACTAACAAAGGGGCTGGACCTGAAGCTGGGCTGTGCCCTCTGAGGCTGGGATTGGGGGACAACAACTTGACTTGGAAAAGTCCTGGAGGTACACACTGTTCCCCAATAAAGTCCTGTTCCCCTTCCCCAATAAAAATCTTAAAAAAAAAAAAAAAAAGCAATGGGGTGGTATAAAATTAGAGAAGCTGCTAGAGAGACCAGTAAAAGCAGGAAAAAGTGCTATTGTTAGAAGCAAAAAGAACTAGTGAAGTTTCTTGCAAATCAGAGGGATATAATTAATGGGAAACTGATCCATGTGTGGGTATAGAACTAACAAGATGGGGTGTAACTTGGGTATAGCCATAGGAGTTTGCTGAGATTATAATGAAGTATAGGTAAAAGAATGAACTTGACAGGAGTAATGAACCTAAGAAAATATTAAGTAAGGGACCTTTGTGGCAAAGATTCTGAAGGACCGGGAACGTAGTGAAATCGAGAGTGGAGGTCACAGACGACAGCAAGGTTCTTTGTCTGGTGAATGATAAAAAAGAACTCTATTGACAGAACAGGAAATGCCTAGAAGTCTGTTGTTTAGAGCTGGCAAAGACCGCAGCCACTTTTGCAGTAGTCAACTCAAATTCCTGTACCCATTTCCTGGCATAGAAGTGAAAAGCCAGGGCTTTGGGATTAACAAAGATCAAATTACATCCCCATCGCTTTGCAAAGTTTAGTTAATGTTTTTTCAGAATTAATTTCCTCGTTTATAAAATAGGATAATGATTCCTACTTTACAAATAAGTTCTAAAATTTCAAGGAGATATTTGTGAAGTCCATTGTCTGTCATTTTTGAAAAGGTAGCAGTAGCACTACAATCTGTTCCGCTGTGCCCTGTTTCATTGTGTCCTTTTGACCTGATTGTATTCTTTCCAAACTCCAGACCCATAAATCTATTTGCTTAGTATCCCATTTTTGATTGCTCAAGAGTTCATCAAATACAAAATGTCCAAGATTGAATTCCTGATCTTTTCTTAACTAATTCCTACTAACTTACCCTTCTTCTCTGTTCCCCATTGTTCATTGCTTAAACCTGAAAATAGAGATGACATTTTTACTTCAACTCCTCTATAATATCATCCTATTTGTCCCTCATTTATCCTGTTCCTAAAATTCATTTATACACTGAAGCCAGAATATTTCTTGAAAAATATAAATCAAATCATGCTACCCACTATCTTGAATTTTCAATAGTTTTTGTTGGCTTTCAGGTTAAAGAAAAATTATAATATAGTTTATAGATCACTCATTGCTCCTCTGTACCTTTTTATCATGTAATACCTCCTCCATTGTGATCTAAATTAAAGTCACATTGTCCATCTTTCTATATATGAATCATATAGTTTGAATTACTGTCTCTGGTTACTTTTAATCAACATTATGTTGTACAATTCATCTGTATTGTTGCATGTGAAGCAGTAGTAGATTCTTTTAATTGCTGTGTAATATTTCATTCTTTTACTAACAATAATTCATTTATTCCACCAAATGAGGAGCATTTAAGTTGCTACTAGTTTGAGATTCTTATGCATATTAATGTTTCAAGCATTCCTAGACATTGTTAGGACACACACAAGCATGCATTTCTTTATATCTACAATATAATCACTAGATCAGAGGTTTGGCATACATTCTGCTTTAGTAGATACTATAAAATATTTTCTGAAGCATTCAACTATTTTACACTCTCACTAGCATCGTATAAATGTCTTTGTTAATCTACATCTTTGGAAAATTTTGGAATTCTCAATTTCTCCTTTCATCTTCTTTATGTTCTTTTTCCTTCTCTTCTTCTTTCATTTTGTTCTTTCCTTCTGTTAGAGTCTCCCTCCCTCTCCACCTTCCTCCCTCTCTCCCCACCTCCCTTCCTCCCTCCCTTTCTCCCTTCCTCCCTTTCTTGCCTTTTTCCTTCCTTCCATCCTTCCACTATACTGGTGGGTATGTGTTTGTATATAACTGTAGTATTATTTGAATTGAGAAAAGAGTGAAATTTTCTTTGAATCTTTATTCCTGGGTCTAACTCCACTTTTTCCCTGGGGACACAGATGGGGAATTTCCCTGAAACCCAGTCAGACTTAATGTGGCTGAATAAGGTAAATCTTTTTTCAATCTCTCTACATTCTTTCTTTAGTCAGTTCATAGTTTTAAACAACTATGTTATAGGTTTCAGGTATTTTTCTTTATCTTTAATTAAATTGTTCCCATTATAATTCATGCTCCCAAACACATTTCAGTAGTTGGTAGAGACAATATTGATTATCTTTCATTATTTCAATGGACATTTATTTCAATGAAGGAATGAAAAAAAAAAAGTGTTTTCTGAATGGGGTTATTTACCGAAGATGTAGAAAGAAGAGAAATTATAGTTATGGCTAAATATTTATGTATTCCAACCACTTATAAATATCTTTAGTGACAAAGAAAAGTTCCATATAGAGTCTACTTGATAAACATTCTGCTTTCTAGGACTTAGTTTTCTTATCTACAAAATGAAAGAATTGGATGAGTTAAACTAAGATACATTCCACAATATCAGATTAAAACATCTGTGCATAAATGAGACTAAATGTATATTTGTAGAAGCCACTACTGAAGGAGATGTGGTCAGGAAATAAGTATAGGAAGAGCAAAGTTTCTGAGTCAAGATACTCAAGACCTAGACCAGCCAATTTCAAGACCTTTTAAAGGGAACTGAAAATGAGGGTGCATTTTATATTCTCACAAACCAGTGAACTTTTGCGATGTCCTGGGCCAATCTGCTCACAGGAGCAGGGAGGGCAGGGCCAGGGCTGGGCATAAAAGGAAGAGCAGGGCCAGCTGCTACTTACACTTGCTTCTGACACAGCCGTGTTCACTAGCAACCACACGAACAGACATCATGGTGCATCTGACTGGTGAAGAGAAGGGTTACGTCACCGGCCTGTGGGGCAAGGTGAACGTGGACGAAGTTGGTGGTGAGGCCCTGGGCAGGTTGGTATCCAGGTTCCAAGGCAGGCTTGTAAGAAGAGTGTATGGCAGCTGGATGTGTGGGGACAGAGCAGTCCCCTGTGTTTCTTCCAGGCACTGACTCCCTCTGTCCTCTGTGCTGTGTTCCCCCTTAGGCTGCTGGTGGTCTACCCCTGGACTCAGAGGTTCTTTGACTCCTTTGGGGACCTGTCCTCTGCTTCTGCTGTTATGGGCAATGCTAAGGTGAAGGCTCATGGCAAGAAAGTGCTAGACTCCTTCAGTAATGGTCTGAAGAATCTCGACAACCTCAAGGGCACCTTTGCTAAGCTGAGTGAGCTGCACTGTGACAAGCTTCACGTGGATCCTGAGAACTTCAGGGTGAGTCTAGATGTTCCACTATTTTCTTTTCACTTTCTAGTCAGTCTTTCACTCTGGTTTTTTCCCCTGCATGTTCTTTTTCCATGTTCCTTTTTACTTTACTATGTGTCATCATTTAATGCTTTTCAAAATATATATAGTTCTCTATTTTTTCTTTCAACATTCCATATTGTTTCCTTTCTCACAACTTTGCTTTTTAAATTAAGCTGTTTATTTAATGTGTTATCTTTTACTTCTCTCTCTTCTCCCCCCCTAATTTCCTTTTCCCTACCTAGTACCCAAATTACATATACCAGCTCTCACCTGCTACTTCTACCCTTGGAAAAATCTTCCACATGGGGATTGTAAATGTGCCTCAAAAAAAAAGGGCACAGGATATGATTCTAGAGGCTCCAACTAATTTCAAAATTAAAAAGTAATCAGAGCTTTATAGAGTCAAGACTCAATGGAAAGAAAAGGAAAGGGAATATTTGAGCATGATAAGACCAGAAGTAGGAAGTAGAGTAGCAATAGCTGCTAAAAGACAGCCCATCCTCTCATTAATTAATCAATAATTAGTATATAATATATGATAAAATATACAAATATATAGTATATATACATTTTATGTATTTATATTATATTATATATGCACATATTGTATGTGTATATATGTATATATGTATATATATAGTATATATAACATAAATGCATATATATTTACTCATTTATGCTGGTGGGGATAACCTGAGGATAAATTTGGCCTCAAGTATCGGCAAAAGAAAATGATTTTGTTACCCCCTTTCTCAGAAGCCAAGCTTGATTTCTCTGTTAATCATGTATATATGTTTATTTACCCCATTCCTGCAACTGCTGGGTAACTGCTTAAGTTCTAGGGGCACAGCTTGGAATGAGCCTGGAGTATTCTGAGTCCAAGCTGGGCCCTGGCTGCTAACCATGACCATGTCTCTTATCTCTTCCCCACAGCTCCTGGGCAACGTGCTGGTGTGTGTGCTGGCTCGCAACTTTGGCAAGGAATTCACCCCGCAGGTGCAGGCTGCCTATCAGAAGGTGGTGGCTGGTGTGGCCACTGCCCTGGCTCACAAGTACCACTGAGATCCTGGCCTGTTTCCTGGTTACTATTGGAAGACCCTGTTTCCCTAGATTCCATCTTTTGAACTTGGGGAAATAATGCCCACCCTCAAGGGTATGTCTTCTGCCTAATAAAGAACTTTCAGCTCAACTTCTTGATTCATTTCACTTATTTTATTATTATTTTTTTCCCTCAGGGGTTATGGTAAATTCTCTGAGGACCTGCACATGTGGAGATCTTGTGTCTTATAGAAAGAGGTCAAGGGAAATGAGAAAAGGAAAGGGGTCAAACACATTCACTAATGATGATACCTCTACCTCCAAAGCATAGGAATTGTCAAGAAGGGTTGACATATAGAGACAATACAGGCATAACAGGGGTTCTGTGGGGAACCTCAAACCAATGATATGGTCTTCAGTCTAATGCTCTGATATATTTTCTACAATTACTCAAAATATAATGTGCTCAATTAGAGACATAATTGTTGTTCAAGACACTGTTATGTTTTCTTTTTTTCTACTTCCTTTGCCTGCACATTGTAGCCCATAATATTCTATTCCATTAAGTATTCCTGCTCTAAGGAATAACCTCCCTCTCTCACTTGTCCCAAAACACCTCCAAAACTAGTTCCTGTTCCCTCCCCTTCAGGCAAAGTTTAAGCTTGAATATCACTGGTGACCCTGGCTTCAATGAACTTTTCAATATTGCGTAAGAAAATTTTTCCACCCCTGCCCCATTTTCCACATTTCTTTTTATTTATCACACTCATTCTCCATGCTGTATAAACATTTGTGCCTGTTTTATAGTATCCTACATGACTACTGTGCCTTAAGTTCCTACATAGACATAAGCAAATATTTATTAAATGAAATAAGTGAATTAATGGATAATTATTCCTTGTTTTAAAATTCCCGAGACCAAAGGACAATTCTGACCATTGCACAGAATTCCTTGGGTATTAATGCTATAATATACAATGTAAAGTACTGATCAGACTTTTGTTTTCCGATTATAGGTAGTAAAATATCTTTGAAGGATTTCTAGAAGCTTCTTTATTTTTTAATTATTTTTAGGTGTACAAAACAATGTAATAGTTAAACATTTGTCATTTGTATCCCTTACACAGTGATAAATCCCCTCCTCCCATTTACTACCCCTCTGACATCGCACACAGCCATTACATTTCCACTCTCTCAATTCCTAACGCTGTACTCCACTTCTTGTAACTATATATGTGTATATGTATATATATATATATATATATATATATATATATATATATATATATAAACTTGTAGTTGACATTCATTATTGTTCAGCTTCAGCTTCAGGTGTACAGTGCAGTGATCAGGCATCCACATCATCCCTGAGGTGGTCTCCCTGATGGGACACGTGTCCATTGGATACCCTACAAAATCTTTACATTACTGATTACATTCCCCAAATTGACTTTCATATCCCCGTGGCAATCTTGTGGTTAGTGATTATGCTTTCTAATCCCCTCACCTTTTCCCTTATTCCCACCCCCCTTCCCATCTAGCAACCCTCAGTTTTTCCTCTATGTCTCTGAGATTATTTCTGATTAGTTCATTCAGTTATTCTTTTCTTTAGATTCCACATATAAGTGAGTAGAAGCTTCTAACTTGTATGCATTTCTTTAAATCTATATCATGTTCCTGTTAATTAATTTTAGACTTGACTATCATAATCAGAACCTGTTTGAAAGTGTTTTCATAATAACTCTGCCTATATTACCAGGATATAGACAATGCACTACAATTCATGGTTTCAGCACTACATTTTGAATTGCCTGAGGGCAGAGACTTTTTATATCATTTTTTTCTTCATTGTACACAGTAGACACTGAGAGCTCTTTATATCTGAATAGGATCTTTAAGAATCACAGGCTTATATCCCAGAAGCAGGGAAATGTGAGGGAGATTGTTTTCACACTCCTGACCACAAAATGTCTCTGTAAAAATCAGATATTCAGACAAGAAGAGACTTACAGGGGATTTGAAAGAGGTTAAGAGACACTGTGGGTTTCATGGATTGGAAAGGGCGAAACAAAGTACCCTTCTTTCCTCCAAATGATTATGAAAAGAACAAAAATATATAAAGGCTTTCTCTACCCTCTTTTATTCTGTCAACTCTGGAGCTAGCTAATGAATCTAGACAAGAATTTAGGTCTAAAAAATTGCAATACTGAAGAATTCGATAGAACATATGGGACTTGCATCAAGCACAATTATAATATACTAGGCAAGCGAGTACTACTCACATTGAGAGTGAGTAGGTTGAGGGATAGAAAGAGATTTGGCAACTTATTATATTCTCATTCTTTGTTAGAGCAGAGCTTCTGTAAAAGTCTAGGAGTAGAATTAATCCCTTAAGATTTTATTTGATAACTTACCCTATGGTTATTTCTATTTCCTCCCTATCATGTTGCTTTATAGATTATATTCAATATGTTTTAATGAAAATGGGGTATTTGTGTGAGAGGAAGAAAGATGGAAAGAAAGAGGAGGCAGGGTAAGAAAGAGAGGGGGGACAGAGAGAGAGACAGAGAAGGGGAAAGGAGACGAGAGGAGAGGAGAAGAGAGGAGAAGGGGAGGGGAAGGGAGGAGAAAGAAAGAAAGCAAACTAATATTGTGAATTAAATTCTACAAATATTTCAAGATAACACAATTTAATGTCAAGGGAATTTAGCATAGTATTCTAGATGATCCATCTCTTGAGCCTCAGAGCAGTACCCTGGATGTTTGGCCTTATGAATTAATGCTTTATATATTTGTAAAGGGTGCCCATACTGAAGCCAAGATTTTACTTCTAAACATGTACAGTTTCAAATTTAACTTGGGAGAGACTGTCCATTTGCTCTCCATAAATCAACATCATGGCCCACTTAGTGAGATTAAAAAAAACAAACGGTTAATTCTGAATAAAAACCTGAAACCAATGGAGGAAATATTAATGTGAAAGTTACAGACTGAAACATTATTGTTATGGCTATACTGAATTTATTGCTTTTTACAGAGAAATATGACTTTTAAAAAATGAGTTAAACTATCCTATTCCTAAACCATTCTGTGTTTATGTTCTTTGTTTCTATGAGTTCTGTTCTTTTTGTAGCAATTTTACTTCATTTAATTTTTTTAAATTTAATTTAATTTTTGAATGGATGCTAAACTGAGGTAACCAAGAGATTGTACATGTAGGGGAGAAGAGTAAAAAATAACTGTTCCACTGAGAAAAATACAGGTTATGTTGCTGAAATGGTCTTCTTGGGGAATTTTAAATTGAGCACTAGAGCATGTACAAAAGTGTTCTAGTTGAGTGTAATTTTTAGAATGAACAACAAACCATACATCTCTGGGTGAATGTCATAATTTTCTTGAAGGAAGGTAATACTTAGCCTCTTAATCATACTCAAACTAAGCCCATTCTGGTATAGAACACTATGAATTTGGTAAACCCGACAGATGAGTAAAGTAAGAAAACTTCTGTCTCTCTTGGGGAGTGTGTGTGTGTGTGTGTGTGTGTGTGTGTGTGTGTGTGTGTGTGTGTGTTTAGTGCTCAGTGGGGCTGGAAGTAAAGCAGATATCCTGTGGTACCCTTCACAGGGTAGAAGTAAGCTCATAATAGTGAAGATGGCAGTGGGCCTAAGAAGCTTTCCAGAACCTTTGAATGCTGATCTGGATTTGAAATTGAGGCTCTGAATAAAACCACATTCATTCTTCCTTATTTTTCTCTGGTATGTCAGCTTTTCATGTCTTATTACAGCTTGCAGCATTGTCTCTGCAGGGTTACAGGTAATAGAAGGAAAAGTCTGTTTAACTCTTCAGTCATACTAAGTAGCAACGATGAAAGAGTGCAGTGACTTCTGTCCTGAAACGAGGATAATGGTAGCTGTGGTCATGGCCAGTACAAAAGAGTGGCCCATAGGTCATTCATGTCCAAAGAAGGCTTAAGGTAGAAGATGCAATAGAAAAACTTAGGGAAACCACTTCTGAGAACAGGAAATGTAAAGGAAGTCTTTAATTATGGGCTAATTTCTGTCAATCTAGATGCCAAAGCTGTAGCCTTGACAATGTGGCTATTTACAGCAAAATATAAATGTATTCTATATTATTATTTAGTAAGATCTGTGAATTTTCTGTGACACAGAATTTCTGCAAAAGACAAACTTTCCCTAGAAGCTCTCCTTTTATATACATATGCTTGACTTCTGATATCAGGAGCTTGAAATAATGTTTTGAAAACAATCTGAATGTAAAACAACAATGAAGCTAACAGAGGTTCAAATTTAATGAAACAAAACTCAAAATATAAAGGTCAAACCAAATGGTGTTTTGTTGTTGTTTTTTTTAACATTTAAAATATTTGAAAGACCTCTTTTCCTAAAAGTCAATATGTGGAATCTTTCCCCAGTGTTAGACCAAAGTAAGATCTTCTTGGCTTCAGGGTTTTAGAGAAGAATGCAAATAAATAGAAAATATTTAAATTCTATCCCTTTACACCTATAATCTTTTATGGGAATGTAATTCTGACCTAACTTCCAGATAGCCAGACAAGAGCCAAGCCTTTCCCACATATTTGAGAATAATCATAGTGAGTTTGTTCACAAGTACTTGCTGAGGCTTGGGACAGGTAAAGGGGGTGAGGAATCTTTATTTCTCTAGCAATAATGGAGAAAGTACTTTGGGGAATGGAGGAAGGGAAGTAGGATTTTTATGAATTTAATTGGAACAACTAGAAATAGGAAAGTCCTTTTCTTCTGGTTCTCCTAAAAATGTTTTTGTAGTTGGAGTCTCAGAGTATTACAGCTGAAATGATAAGAGATTTCTGTTACAGGTTTGTTGCCAGTGATGGCAGAAGAGCGAGAAAGGTGATTCTAGACATCGGGGCACCTGAATCAAAGGAAGATTGTAAGGTGGGAGAAACATGGAAAGTAAAAAATGTATGGCCCTTTCCTTACTAAAAGGAAATGGAAATTCAGGAAGGGGAAAAGATGCAGGAAGTAGAGATGATGAAAAAGAGAGAAAATAACTAGCAGGCCTTCAGGGAACTTGGGGATCCTACGCTGAGTGCAGGACTACTTGCTGCTTTTGATCTTATTATTGCATCATTTAATAGCAAGGAGCAGAATTCTATACTTCAGATTTTTGCCCTTAGTCTGAGAAGTGAACAGAATTTATTACATGGGGGGAAAGAACTCAGTGGAGTGTGTGTGTGGGGTGGGTATTGGAAAAGCTGTAGGGATAGAATAGTAAATGTTAGCAAAAGAAGGTTTAAATAAACAAAATATATATAGAAAATGAAATTATGGGTGATGAATTTGAATCAAAGAAATGATTATGCACAGAGCATTCTTAGTGGCTTAAGGGAAAAAAAAATAAAATAATATGAACCAAGGCTGGAATACCTTTCCCCTTTCCTATCCTTTCTTTTAAGTCACAGAGAAGCTTCTTGGTTCTGCCAGACACTTTCCAAGATTGGTCCAGGAAGAAACAAATTATATGTCCTTGGTGAGTCTTTGAAAACATTGCTTCCCTCACGGTTACTAATGACTTTGGGTTGTTGTTGATTTTTCACTTTTTTTTATTTCTTACAAAATTGAGAGGTCTGTACATGTTTCCATCTGTGGATCCCCCCAAAATAACAGGGTAACTACTTCTCAGGACATTCTTGATTCATATTTATTCTATTTTTGATCATTATTTATTTGGTTATGTGACTAAATTAAGAAAAAAAAAAAAGAATGAGTATATATTTTCTTACCAGAAGGATTTAATCCAAACCAAGAAAAGAAAGACATACTTAGAACTGGGGCAGAAGTTTCATCCCTGCTGTCGCTGTAAATATTTTGTGTACTCTGAAGACACAGGAGGAGAGCCATCCATATACTCGTAAGTTGAACCGCAGTGGGCACATCCCTTCCACTTTCTGGAACTTGGATTCTTCATTTGTGGAATAAGAAAACTGAAGAGGCAATCTCTAAGAGATTACCAGGCTGTGATTCTTAAAAAAAAAAGAAAAAAAGATACAAGTAAAATTTCCAAAGAGGATGATTTTAAGTAGCAATTTATACTGCTGGGATATATCTAGTGAGAGAAGGCTGAGGGTCTGGAGTCAGATTCATAAGCCAGTGCGAGAACTGACTAGGACAGGTATGGCTATCATCATTCAGGCCTCACCCGGCAGAACCACACCCTGGTCTGGACCAATCTGCTCACAGGAGCAGGGAGGGCAGAGCCAGGGCTGGGCATAAAAGGAAGAGCAGGGCCAGCTGCTACTTACACTTGCTTCTGACACAACCGTGTTTACTAGCAACCACACAAACAGACATCATGGTGCATCTGACTGGTGAAGAGAAGGGTTACGTCACCGCCCTGTGGGGCAAGGTGAACGTGGATGAAGTTGGTGGTGAGGCCCTGGGCAGGTTGGTATCCAGGTTCCAAGGCAGGCTTGTAAGAAGAGTGAATGGCAGCTGGGTGTTGTGGGGACAGAGCAGTCCCCTGTGTTTCTTCCAGGCACTGACTCCCTCTGTCCTCTGTGCTGTGTTCCCCCTTAGGCTGCTGGTGGTCTACCCCTGGACTCAGAGGTTCTTTGACTCCTTTGGGGACCTGTCCTCTGCTTCTGCTGTTATGGGCAATGCTAAGGTGAAGTCTCATGGCAAGAAAGTGCTAGACTCCTTCAGTGAGGGTCTGAAGAATCTCGACAACCTCAAGGGCACCTTTGCTAAGCTGAGTGAGCTGCACTGTGACAAGCTTCACGTGGATCCTGAGAACTTCAGGGTGAGTCTCTGGGGCCCTCGATGTTCACCCTCTTCTTCCTTTTTATAGTCACGCTCATGCCATAGGGACAGGGCATAGATGTCAGGACGCAGTTTAAAATGGGCACCAGGTACTCTGGTTGCATCCTTCTGGACTCTGCAGGGCCCTGTAGTTTATTCTGCCCTCTTTGTTCACAACCATTGTTTCCTCTTATTCATCCTTGTTTTTCTCTTTGTTCTTTGCAACGTCTCCTCTTTATTTCTAAACTTTTTATTTTGAGTGTTTAATTTAAACAATTTTCTTCTTTTAATCCACTGAAAATTATCTAATACTTTCTTTCCTTTATCTCCTCCTTTCAAAGCAAGGAGGATAAAATGTGTTATTGCTGCTTGGCATGGTTCTAAAGAATAACAATGATAACAAGTTCTGGATTAAGGCAGAAAGCGAGCAATGTTACTAAGTAAAAATTCAGGCTGATATGAGTGGATTTGCACCAACAGTAACATCTAAGGTCCAGCTATTTTTCTGCTTAAGTTCTAGGGGCACAGCTTGGGATGAGCCTGGAGTATTCTGAGCCCAAACTGGGCCCTGGCTGCTAACCATGACCATGTCTCTTGTCTCTTCTCCACAGCTCCTGGGCAACGTGCTGGTGTGTGTGCTGGCTCGCAACTTTGGCAAGGAATTCACCCCGCAGGTGCAGGCTGCCTATCAGAAGGTGGTGGTTGGTGTGGCCACTGCCCTGGCTCACAAGTACCACTAAGCTTCCTTTTCTGCTTTCCAGGAAGGGCCCTTTTCGCCCCAGAGCCTAACAACAAATTCCCCACATGGGAATTTTTTGAAGGGTTTGGGCATCTGGTTTCTGCCTAATAAAGAGCATTTATTTGCACTGCATTGGTGTTTTTAAATCATTTCTGTGTCTCTTACTCAGGTGGGCACATGAGAGGTCAAGGCCGTTAAGACATAAAGAAATGAGAGGCTAGGTGCAGACTTCAGGAAAATATATCTATATCTTGGACTCCATGAGAAGAGAGGTTGTAAATAGTTAATATATGTGGAAGTAGACCCTGCTGCCTATTCTTCATTTCCCTCAGAAAAGGATTCATTTGGGGTTTATATTTTTGCTATATTTTATTTAAATCAACTATTTTGTTTAGCCTTATAGACGTCTTCTCTTTCTTCAGTTGTCCAGAACCTCACAGCCCTGTGTGCACTAAGTTCTTTTGCCTAAAGATTCTCCTGTTCTGCTGAGGTTTCCTTATGTTTTGCGATCCCCGTTGCTCCTCCCCAACCACTCTTATGCTAGTTCCCTCTGTCATCCATAGAGGGTTGGAAGGAAAGCAGGTGCCGCTAGTTTCACTGCCTCTTCCCTTGAGACTTTTAATCTGTGTTTAGAAGGAGGAGGCTGCTAATATTGTGATAAATATAAAACTGAGGGCTGTTTTGTGGCTTGGTCTTCACTGCTGTCTTGAAATCCTGTTATGGGCTTACACCAAAAGAATCCCATTCTCCTCAGGATGTTGTGCGTTCATATCCAGAAAGTGACCTGAGTTCTGTTCTCTTTTTTATCCTGCATCTGATGGCTTCTCTGCCTGTGTAGTCATTTGCATAGTGTTACCATCAGCAGCACTCTCTAATTTTATTTCCTCAATTAATAGCCACTTATGTGGATGCTAGGTTCTGGAAGTAAAATATAAACTTGGAATGGTTCTTCTCTCCTCCTAAACCCCAGTTCTAAATCTAGTTAAGAAGATCCTGAAACTAAGGCATCCAACAAATGACTATAAATGAGTGTGTACAACATTTTATGAGATCAGAGGATGAAGTCCTAAACATGAAATGAATCATAAGGATAAGTAGATATTTGTCAGAAAGAGAAGAAAAAATAGGAAAAAATAATGGAAAGGGAGATTAGCATATGCCAAATCACTGAGGAATACAGTTATGAATTTGGTATTCTGAGAATTTCAAGTAAGTAGAAAAGATAATTGAAGCAAAATTGCCTGCAAGGATATAGGGTAGGGCAGGATAGGATAGGACAGGATAGGATATGATCATGAACTTTGGTGAACACTATGGTGGATATGTTTAAAATTAAAAATCCATAAATGAGAGAATACAATCTCTCTATTATGCATTATGCATAAGAGATGCTTGTACTGAGAAGTGACAGGTGAGATGGCATAGAATAACAGTTTAGAACATAAGCTTTGAAATCAGACAGCTTGTATTGAAAACAACATTACCTCTTATGAGCTCTGAGCTTATGGAAATCACTTATGTTTCCTGAACCTCATTTTTCTTGCCTAAAATACCCAAAATGATATATATCTTTCTTATGGTGTGATTGCAAGGATTAAGTGAGATAAAGTGTAAAAAACGTTTATTGCAATATCTGACATTTTACAATGCCTGACACATGGCATAGCAATGTAATCTAAATAGTGTGTTTTTTATAATTATTATAAATAATGCATAAGGGTAGAGTGGTATTGTTAATAATATTGATGATAATGCCTGAAAGAGTTGTCTCAAAGAGAAAAACCATAGCCAGAAATCATATTCCTAGGCTAGTGCTATCCATGCTCCCCAACCTCTCATATTCAGGAATCTGTGTGATGTGATCATCATTGAATAGCCTCAGCTGAGTGTATCAGTCAGGATCTAATTAGTGTATCAATCACTTCCTGGATATGAATGTGGTGAAACCATACAACGATTTAGAAATAGAAATTTAATTATAAATAATTGTTAACTCTAACTGGAGATTGGAGAAATGGAAATAGTCAATAAGGAGTAAAGAAGACTTTTAAAATATAAAAATAAAAGACACAGGGAGTAGTCACTGTTCCTATGCAGTAGTTTTGAGATATAGCAATCGATTGAGTAACAAATTGGGAGAGGTCTTTCTCCTGGGACTGATATCCATACCTCTTGAGAGAGAGCATGTTCAAGACTCAACAGAAGGTTGAACAATTTTTGAGGCTGCAAAGCTGCCCAAGGGGAGATGCTTAAGAAGCCATCCATTGTGAGGTACCATGCCAGCATCACTTATTGAGACTCTGTTCCCTAAGGTGCCAACAGTGGTCACCATGTGAGGGAACTGAACCTCAGATCTTCCTATGAAACTGCCTGTGGGTGTAAGAGGAGAAGTGATTCATGGGAAAATTCCAGAAGAACAACACTCTACTGCAAAGCCACCCAAGTGAGTGTAAAAGGGAGCCATTCACAAGAGGTGCTACACTGAAACACTCTGCCGCAAAGCCAAGTGTGCTGCTAGAAGCTGAGCACCTTGCCATAGAGACAGAGATTATTGCAGGATCCTGCCTAGAGAACTAGGAAGAGAATTCCCTTCCTCCTCTAGTGCCTGTCCAGCACACTCTACTGACAAAAAATAATGGGCCAACTGAGAAAGGAGAATTATCAAGTTTACCTTCATTATCATAGAATGGGCAATTAAGAGTGAAGTTGGAATTGAGAGGCAATAAATGCATTGATAACTGACAACCTGGCATACAGCAGATTTTTCGTCAGTTAAAGTGCGCAGTGTAATAGGTCACAAAAACCCAATTAGAATTAGAAAACAATAAAGCAGTAGTGAAAGGCTTAATCAACAATAAAAGTAGGGTAGATTTTATTTACCACTCTTTGAATCAACAGTTGTTCCTCTGTATGACTATAAATTTGACAGATTTTTTCAACTTGTTCACATGCTAGGCAAAGCGAGAGAGGTGTCTTTTTTGCACTCTCATACCCAAACAGAAATCTAGTTTGGGTTACTACTTCCTTTTTTGTTTTTGTTTCAATGATGGTAATAATTTTGAAATTCAAGCACAGAGTTGAGTTCATTATACTTTTCAGTTTATGACAGATTATCAACACCACTCCAAAAAAAAGTTTTTATTTTATTTTCTCCTTTATACTTCATTCTTACATTATTATCCCATTTTGCGAAGGATATACTTAAACACTGTTCATGTACTCTTGCAAAATACACAATGATTGTATGTATTTTAATTTACACAAATTGTATTTCCTCATAAAATCTCATTTTTGTTTGCCTTTCTCACTCAATATATTAAATGAGAACCCAGTTGATTGTTTCTCAAAGCTGCAAAAGTAATATTCATTTATTACATTTTACTTAGCCTTTCCCCTTGTGATGGATAGTGAGGTTGTCTCCCATTTTCATACTGATGTTTCATGAGCAGCAATAAAATGAACATATTTCAGTGCATTCTCTTAGGAGACCAAATAGCTTGAGTTATATAAACATAGGTGGCACTGCTTGGTCATAAAATTTATTAATATTTAATTTGTAACTATTGGTGGACAGCTTTCACGAATTACATATACAATTTATATTTCTATTAGCATTTCTATTCAACATTTGATTTTATTCAACTTTCTAATGTTTTGTCATTATGAGTTCAAACTAATATCACCTCTTCTTAAAATTGATATTTATATAATTACTACTTTATTTAAGAATCATTAATTATCTTCTAGGCAATTCACTCTTTGTACGAATTACTTATTCATATATTTTGTTCAATTTTTAATTATTTTCCTATCTCATGATAAATTTCAACATTTCTTTTCAACTGTCTTTAAATGTTAAAAATGTTTTTCTCCATTGTAATCTGTATACTAACTCTGTCTGTTGTATTGAGCTGAAATGCTTAATTCTTCTCATTACTTGTACCTGAAAAACTGATTGAAGATTTCTTCCCCTAATATTTAAACACAAAGATTTTTCCCTTAACATTGCGTTGTCGATTTACTTTAATTTTGAAGTATGTACTTTACATGAAATTCTTTTTGTATATGCAGGGTGATAGAAATACAGCTTCACATTTTTTTCAAGTCATTAATGGTTTTTCAAAATATCATCTACTAATCAATTTATTCTTTTGTTTTGTGATGTCATCCTTGCCATGACTCAGGATCCCATAGATACAGTGGTCTATTTCCAAACTCTCTGTATGTTCCATTGTTCTGTTTGTTGATTCTTCCACCAGTATAATATTTATTTTAATTTAAAAAATTAACTATGATTTTGCAGTATGATTAAATATCTGATGTGCTTTTTCTAAATTATCCTTTCATGTACATTTAGAATGGATCTGTACTCTAAATGACAAATTCTTTTAAAATATATTTTTAATATTTAATTACATTTAACATACAATATTCTATTAGTTTCAGGTGTACAACATAGTGATTAGACATCCATATAACTTACAAAGTTATCACCCTGATCAATCTAGTACCCATGTGACACCATACATAGTTATTACAAATTAGTGACTATATAATTATTACAATATTAGTGACTATATTTCTTATGTTATGCTTTATGTCCCCATGACTATTTTGTAACTACCGATTTGGATTTCTTAACCCCGTCCCCTTTTTTACTCATACCCCCAAAACTCCTATCTGGCAACCATCAAAATGTTTTCTGTATCTATGAGGTTGTTTCTGTTTTGTTTATTTTGTTCTTTAGATTTCACATATCAGCAACATCACATTGAATATGTTTTTCTCTGTCTGATACTCCACTCAGCAAAATACCCTCCAGGTCTATTCATGACACCCCAGATGGCAAGAACCCATTTCCTTCCATAGCTGAGAAATATTC
This sequence comes from Rhinolophus sinicus, assembly GCF_057876585.1. NCBI lineage: Eukaryota > Metazoa > Chordata > Mammalia > Chiroptera > Rhinolophidae > Rhinolophus > Rhinolophus sinicus. Next base: position 142,693,942 of record NC_142514.1, on the reverse strand, counting down.
CATTGTATATATATACAACCTCCTCTTTATCCATTCTACCATCGGCAGACACCCAGGCTGCCTTAACATCTTGGTCATTGTAAACAATGCTGCAATGAACATATGGCTACAGCATATTGAAGTAGCATTTTGGGTTTCTTCAGATAAATACCCAGAAGTGGGATTAGTGGGTCTGTCTTTGTCTCTTGTTATAGCCTTTGTTTTCAAGTATACTTTATCTGGTACAAGTATTGCTACCCTTTTTTGTTTGTTTGTTTCCATTTTTATGAAATGTCTTTTCCCCATCTCTTTACTTTCTGTGTGTGTCTTTCCATTTGAAGTGAATCTCCTGTTGGCACCATATGTAAGGATTTTGTTTTACTATCCATTCATCCCTCCTACATCTTTTGACTGGAACATTTAATTCATTTACATTTAAAGTAATTTTGATAAATATGTAGTTATTTATATTTTGTTATTCATAATTTTGATCTTTTTTTTTTTTTTTTTTTTTTTTTTCCATTTTGGAGAAGTCCCTCTAACATTCATTGTAATACTGGCTTGGTGATGATGAACTCCTTTAGCTATTTCTTGTCTGGGAAGCTCTATCTGTTCTTCGATCTTAAATGATAGTCTTGCTGGGTAGAGTACTCTTGGTTGTAGGTCCTTGTTTTTCATCACCTTGAATACATCCTGCCAATATCTTATGGTCTGCAAAGTTTCTGTTGAGAAATCAGCTGACAATCTTATTGGTGCTCCCTTATAAGTTACTAATTGCCTTTCTCTTGCTGCTTTTAGGATTCCCTCTTTGTCTTTAACCTTTACCATTTAATTATAATGTGTCTTTGGGTTCATCTTGTTTGGGACTCTCTATTTCCTGGACTTTTATGTCTATTTCCTTCTCCAGGTTAGGAAATATTTCAGTCATTATTTCTTCAAACAGGTTTTCAATTCTTGCTTTCTATATTTTCCTTCTGGAACCCCTATGATGCGCGCATTTTTATGCTTGATGTTGTCCCCCAAGGTCTCTTAAACTATCCTCACTTTTTTTAGATTCATTTTTCTTTTTGCTCTTTTGATTGGGTATTTTATGCTACCTTGTCTTCCAAATCACTGATTCAATCCTCTGCTTCACCTAGTCTGCTGATGATTCCTTCTAGTACATTCTTCATTTCAGTTATTGTATTTTTCACTTCTGACTGGTTCTTTTTTATGATTACTATGTCCTTTTTTATGCTTGCTATTTTTTTGTTGAAGTTCTCACTAAGTTATCTGGGCATTCTTATAACCAATGTTTTGAACTCTGTATTTGGTAAGTTGCTTGCCCCTATTTTGTTTAGTCTTTTTTTTTTTTTTTTTGGATTTTTCTCCTGTTCTTTCATTTGGGATGTATTTCTTTGTTTCCTCATTTTGATGGACTCTCTGTGTTTGCTTCTGTGTATTAGGTAGATCTGCTATGTCTCCCAGTCTTGGCTGAGTGGCCTAATGTAGTGCATGCCTTCTGGAGCCCTGGCATAGTCTCCATGGTCCCCTGCTCTGCGTTCTCCAGGAGTGTCCCTTGTGTGGATTGTGTGTGTCCTCTGTTATACTTCAGCCATGATTGCTATTGGCACATCAGTGTGTGGGATTGACCCTCAGGTCGATTGGCTGTGGCATTAACCACATCCACAGTTTATGGGATGCTGTGTAGCTGGCTATCCTATTGAGGGAGATTTGCTCAAGTGAGCTCTGGTAACTGTTGAGATTGCCTTTGTATGTGCCACTTGTGGGCCTAATTTGGTGGTGCGCTGCTGTGGTCTGAAGCCAAGTCTGTTATTCCTGGGACCTCTTGGGATGAGCTCTGGTGCAGGCCCAGGTCACCCACTGCCTGTGACTGGTTGGAGTCTACCTGGTAGGAGCTACAGAGTGCTCTGTGGCTATTTGCTGCCTGTGCTAAACCTGAAGGCACATGGGAGAGGCCACACTGTGAACCGAGGATATCTGCCACCAGTACCAGACCTGGGGTGGCTCCACAAAAAGCCGGGACATCTCGAGGCCTGCTGCCACCTGTTGTCTCCGATTAGGTTCAGCTGCTGAGAAAGGCTTGTGTGGTACGTGAGTTGAGTGAGGCAAAGTCTCAGGTAGTCACCAGGGTGGGATGAGTTATGTTGTCCAAGTTAATGTAGATTCTGGTTTAGTGCCAGTGCTGAGCCTGTAGCTACCCATCAAAAGTCTCAGGTCACACCAAGGCCAGTTGCTGCCCATCTTGGGCTTGCAGACTCCTGTAGTTTTCTGAGAAAAACTGTAATGTGGGTGGGGCTGGTTGCTCACTGAGAAAATGCCTCTGGCCTTGAGAGAGTGGGTGGGGTAGGGTCCCAGTGGTGCTCACCAGACCAGTTCAGATTCAGATTTGGCCATGGGCATGGGAGAGACCTCAACAGAGGAAAGAGGGCATCCACCTGCTGGCTGCATGGGAGAAGGACCCCACACAGGTAACACGGTGACTATCCTCCAGCCCTTGCTCAGAAGCCACACACCTCAGTCTGCCCTCCCCATATGCCTCTGATACCCCCCCCCTCCCAAGTCACCATCCCTTTGCCAATGTCCAGCCTGAGTGAATGCAAATGAATGAGTTGTATGCTGACACTTTCAGAGGATGTCTGGGTTTCCCCACAGCCTTCTGTCCCATCTGGATAGTTGGAATCCCCACTGTTTTTCACAGTCAGATGTTGTGGGGGTCCATGTCCCCAGTACCAGTACTCCCAATTGGGAAGCCTGGTGTGGAGCTGGAGTCCCTCACTACTCGTGGGGAATCTCCACAGCCAAGCTATCCCTTTTGACTCTCAATTATACAGAGGTTTGGGGCCAGCCCATTTTACATCTCCACCCCTCCCCCCTAGTCTTTATGTGTCTTCTTCTTTATATCCTTAGTTATAAAACTTCTGTTCAGCTAGATTTCAGATGGTTCTCCAGGTTGATTGTTCTATAATTTAGTTGTAATTTTAATGTGTTCATGGAAGGAAGCAGGCACAGTGTTTATCTACTTAACTGTCTTGGATCTCCAACTGCTCAATCAATTACTTCTATATCATTCTCTTTCTCAGATGCATGTGACAATAAGATATTTCCATACAAATTTATGATATGCTCTTTGGTCCCTTTGGTCAACCTGAATCATTAATTTTAATTTACAGTCTTATAGTGTCTAATATCCTCATTCTGAAACTAAATCAGATGGCATTGAAAAGATTCAGAAATACCGAAATGAAGTTCATAGAGGAACTATTGGAAGGAGAAAATAGAGATAAAGGTAGCTTTGCTTTATTTGTAAGAGAGCAAAATGCATAAGAAAACTGACCTCAGTCTCTGATAAGCCCTGAGCTGCTGCTAAAACAGTATGCCCAGCATATGAAGTAGGGGACTTTAGGTCTTCACAGGAGCTGCTCCTCTCTCTTCCTCTGTTCCCCACCTGCCTACTCATTGTGACAATAGACTTAGGAATTAAACTTCACCATAATATCAGCTTTTGCACCTAAACAAGGGTTAGGAAGCCTTGATCCATGGAGAAAAGGGATGAAATAAAAGGTAACAAAAATACTTAAAAAGAAAAAAAAAAGTTGAGAAGGGAGAGAGAAGAAAGTAGAGTGACAGGAAGGTATACTGGACATTGATTTCATTTTTTCTCTACCAGAAATAGACTGAAATAACAGAAGATTTAGAATAGGCAATCTTCCCCTTCCTTTTTCTTTATGTATTATACCCAGCTGTGTTAAAGAATGATCTGTCTGCATGAAAGAGATTTCCTACCTTAGTGAGGTGATACAGCCTCCTCTGAAATTTAACGTGATCTTTTTGGGAGAATGACCTTGAGTGGAGTGTGGGGTCTACTTACGTGCCCTGGCATTTCACTCATTTTGTTTCTACTGGGGCCAACCTGCCTCATGCAGTTGTTTTCCTCATCCAATTCCTAGTTAAGTATGGGCAAAAACATGTGCACTGGTTATTGCTGTTCCAAGATGCAGTCATGGGTAATTTAAACATACTGGAACTCAGTTTCCTCAATGCAAAAATAAACAGTTCGGTAGTATGCACTACAGAAGAACACATACATACTGTATGACACAGCAATTTCCAGAGATTCAAATGTATGTATATGTGTGTTTACAAAAACTGTACAAGAATTTTCGTAGAAGTCTTATTCATTATAGTCAAAAGCTCGAAAGAACCCAAATACCCATCAATAGTAGTGGCAATAAATTTATTGTGGTATATTCATAAGATGAAATAGCATCCAACAATAAAAAAAAAAATTTTGACTACAGTTATATCAACAACATGAATGCAATTCACAAGTATTATGTTGCATAAGTAAGTCAGAGATAAGAAGCATAATCACATTCAATTTGTATACATTTTTAAAAAGAGGAGAAGTTAATCAATCATGTAGATAAAATGAGACATATCAGGATAGTGGTTAACTTTGGGGAGAATGAGCCTAATGACAAAGAGGGAACACATGGGAGTCTTCTAGGATACTTTAAAAATATATTTTAATGTTTAGTAGAAAAAATACAACTGGCAAATAAAATGTGGAATATGCTCAAAACAGGCTACGGTTAAAAAAGTAGGCCAAAAATAAGTAAATAATGGCATGAGAGACAAATATATACATATGAGATTAGAAAGGTGGTATGTAATTTAGAATACTTTTGATGTTCTATTTCCTGATCTGAATTGTTTCATTTGCAATTTCCTCATTTTGGCTGCCTCTCTGTGTTTGTTTCAATGTATTATGTAAATCTGCTATGTCTCCCAGTCTTGACTAGGTGGTCTTATGTGCTGTTCTTCTTTGCAATTGTTAATTAAGCTGTACACTTATGATTTATGTACATTTCTATATGAATATTATACTTAATATATTTTAAAACAAAATTAAACAATGGGAAAAGCCAGATTATTTTTTTGGATTTCAAGGAATGCCTACGGACTGAGGTATTAAGACAGGCTTACATTATTTTAATTAAATAGATTTAAAGTTTCACCACCACATCAGCTTTTGTACCTAAATCTCAGTAAACAGTCTTAACTCCATGGAGAAGAGGGAGGAAATAAAAAAGCAATAGAAATACCTGTGAAAAGGAAAGGCAGAGCCTAGAAAAACAAAATAAACAGAAGGAGGTTCCTTGCTACATCTTGTGCTTTTTAAGGTGTTGTTATGCTACATTTTACACACATGGTCTTGGGAAAGATAAATAAAGTAATAAGTGGCAGAACTAAGATTTTTCTCATCCAAAAGCCAGTGCTGTTCTGACTACATAATACTGCCCCCATTCTAGAATAATGGATCCTTTCAAATAGTTACCACTTTCAGTCTAAGAGACACAATTGGCTCATACCTGATTTGTAGACCATGAAATCTGGTTAGTCTTATTTCCAAACATGCTTAGCTCTGGTGTCTCAGATAAGGAGCCTTTATCACCTCTGGAATATTCTAGAAATCTAAAGATATAGGAATTCTAGGAATCTCAGACATTAAAATGTTGTATCTGCTACAATTTCACAATATAGCAATAGCCAATAAACACTAAAATTTAACTCATATGGTCTATTTTCACACAATCCAAAATCCATTGCCAAAGGCCACAGCAAGGAAGACTCTCAGCACTGCATCTATCAAAATAGATGAATCTTGGACAGGAAAGGTGAGGTGCCATGTTAGTTACACATGGTCCCATGCAAACCCTACAGGGAAGTCTACCATCTTTTCTTCCCAGTAACACCACATCATGATAACATTCTGGTGAATTACACTAAGTACTTCCCTTCCCTTAGTTAGTTCCCTTCCTGTATTTTCCCAACCATTCTTTCTCTGGTTCAGATTAGACTTTCACAGGATAGGTTGATTTTTGCCCCCCACGATCCTACGATCATGGCCAGTGTTACTCCGTGCACAAGGTATTGCAGCCAAGAGCCCTATCTCTGTGGCAGCAGTAGGGCTAGCAGGCAAGTCATGTTAACTAGGGATGCTCTGGAGGCCATGCCATCCTTGGGAATTTGGATTCCCACTGTTTGTGTAGGAAACTCGGGCAATCATTTGGGGATTCCTCACTATTAGTCATCCTTGACTCTACTGCCTATAACATCCCTCTCTCCTATGCTCTGGGGACACATTACCTCTGTAATAACAGTTATCTGGGCCTAGACTCTACTTTTGGCAAAGTACTGCTTCCTCTGTTGGGGACGAAGCAGACAAATTTGAGGAGCTAATTTACTTCTCATATTCTCCTGTTGTAGAGGATAGTGGAAAAGGAAATTAATGCCAGTATATGAATTCAAAATTTCATTGTTAATAACATTTTTATCAAGCATGTAAAGATGATTATGGTACTATAAATTTCCATGAATAAATCTTGGTTCTAGATGTAAATATGTACTATCCATAAATTTTCTAGATCTCTTTCTGAAGGCCTTACTGATTTAATATGACAATTTTTTTTATCATTGGCAAAGCTATTCTTCTCCACTATGTGAAGATCAGAAAATGAGAGAAGTGATAGAGAAGGAGATTATAGATGGTTTTACGGAAGCCATAGAAATGCTTTGGAGAACAATGGGACTTGAATCTCACAGACTGGATTTCGGTACTTAGTTTCTTAGGCAGTCGCTACAAGTTTCTTTATCTTTATAATGAGATTACTGAATTATATTTTCTCAGTCTATTCTGTAATTTACAATTTTAAATATGTGTAACATTTAAGTATTTACACTCAGAAATTTAAGTCTGTATTTTAGTATAATTAAAGATAGATTTAGTTGCTGCCTTTTTTGCACTTTTCTGCTTGGTTTTCACCTTTTATTTAATGTTTATCATTTTATTACATCTTTTTTTTATTTAAGTTCTCTCACATTTTCTTAAATATGGGGAAAGTGTTAATATAAAACAAAGTCCCTTGAGAGAGATTATTTACGTCATAGTTTAATTAAATCACACAAGTCCTAATGGAAGTTTCTTAAATACCCAGATGGTCACAGTTAAACAGATGCACCATGTAATGTAATTTTTGTCATGCTTCTAAATTATGAATAATAATTTTTCAATATTTCAATAATGATGGCAGTATTATTTGTAGATATCTTATGCAATATAAATACACAAAATCTATAATAAATAATAAGAAATAAGCAATAATATATCATAAGTACATCATTAACAAAATTAATCATCATAACCCTTCTTGTAAACTGAGATTTTAAGCCTACTTTGGGTTTGTGGTACATACATTTTCTCCAATGATAGCATACAACGTCTGACAATTAAGTTCGCGAACTCATCCTAGAAAAATTACTACACACCTCATTGTTGAATATCACTACTGTCACCTTTGAAGTGCTCCCCTTGGGAAGCTATGCACTGATGTCTGCACCTAGTCCACCCTTCAAAACAATTTTGGAACTCTTTCTGGAATGGCCATCAGAGCTGTCGTCATATCACCCTTGATGTCCTGAATGTCATCAAAATATCTTCCTTTCAATATTTCCTTTATCTTTGTGTAAAGAAAGAAGTCATTAGGGGCCAGATCAGTTGAGTAGGGAGGGTGTCCCAATACAGTTATTTGTTTACTGGCTAAAAACTACCTCACAGACAGTGCTGTGTGAGCTGGTGCAGTGTCATGATGCAAGAGCCATGAATTGTTGATGAAAAGTTCAGGTCCTCTAACTTTTTCATGCAGCCTTTTCAGCACTTCCAAATAGTAAACTTGATTAACTGTCCAGTTGGTACAAATTCATAATGCAGAATCCCTCTGATATCAAAAAAGGTTAGCGACATTGTTGCTACAAGTTTGCAAATTTATTTGTCTGTGAACTTAATTGTATTCAAAACCTCTGAACACCCAATTCTTTGGGCTAGATTTATAGAAGGTTTTTTAAATCTCTTCAGCCATGCCACAACACTTAAAGGCTTGGCCTCACTTATGCTTAGCCAGTTCTAAAACAAACCTGCTTTTTTTTTTTGGTCAAAAAATCTGAAGACATTTATTCATGAAGGTATATGTACCCCGATGTTCATTGCAGTATTATTCACAGTGGCCAAGACATGGAAGCAACCAAAATGTCCTACAATAGATGACTGGATAAAGAAGACGTGGTACATATACACAATGAAATATTATTCGGCCGTAAGAAAGATGAAATACTGCCATTTGCAACAACATGGATGGATCTTGAGATTATCATGCTAAGTGAAATAAGTCAGACAGAAAAAGTCAAGAATCCTATGTGGGTATAAAACTGAAACCAACAAACGAACCAGACAAATAAACAAACAAAAACTTAAAGACACAGACAACAGTTTAGTGGTTACATAGGGTAAGGGGGGAGGTGGGTGGTAGATGAGGGTAAAGGGGATCAAATATATGGTGATAGAAGGAGAACTGACTCTGGGTGGTGAACACACAATGCAATATATAGATGAGGTATTATAGAATTGTACATTTGAAACCTATATAATTTTACTAACAAATGTCACCTCAATATTTTAATAATAATAATTTTTTAAAAACCTGCTTTTTGCATCCTTGAAGAAAGGAAAAAAAAAAAAAATCAATGAACTGCTTCTGCCCCCTGCTGTTTGCCAGATGAGATCTTTAGAGGAATTGTCCATCAAAGAGTGACAATCTAGTCTATTGTTCAAAGCAGGTCCTGGGTGGGTGTCATTAAATACCTATGCTGAAGAACAAGCAAAAAACTGAATTGTTTTGGCAAAAAACCCCAATGTTTTCTATTTAATATAAAGACACTGACTTTTAAATCCAGCACTTTTCCTCTATGGTTTTAGGGTATTGGTCATCACCCACCTAATCTGAAAAAAGCAGCTAGTATTCACATAGGGAATCATTTCTACAAGATAGAAATAAAAGACAGATACCTGGACTAGTAGGTCAGTTTGAATCAGAGAGCATCAGAAGAAAAGAGTCCCTGGAAAGCATGATCTGTTTAGTTTGACCACAGATGTGCTTTCCAAATCAATATTCCTGAATTCCAAACAAAATGCAGAGGGAATACCATAATCCTATCACTTCCCTAGACTCAAATTCACTGCTGCTCATTCTGTCTAATTATTTATTTTATGCCAGACATTGTTCTGGTTGCTAGAAATTAAAACAAAATAAGATTACACATACTGACTTTGAGGTGGCATAACACAACATGATGTTTGGGAAAATAAAAGGCCTTTTTTTTTCTTTTCCCTTTTTTTAGCACAGGTGGAGAATATGGTGCATCTGACATATACGAACACTTTCCTCTTGAAATCTTCATTTGTTGGTATCAACAACCCTATTATCTCCTGATTCTCATCCTACCTCTCAAAATAGGATTAAAAAAAGTCTCCAACATTTATTTCTCTTCTATTGCTAAAAGGCTGATATCCTCTGTGGAGGCACCATGTACATTGTGGCTAGTTTGAAGATGCCTGAATGAAAGTATGTGCTTTTAATGTATGTCTATATCCAGTAGACTGTTGGATCATTTTGTCAACAATCCTAGGACCTTCTCTATATTTGGGTTCGGCTTGGTATGATAGGAATCATATTTCAATTCTGAGAATTATGCCAAAGGTCAGCAAGAATTCCTAGGGCAGCATCTGTTTTATATGTCATATAAACCTTATATATGTTGATACAAGATTAATAGCATGTAGCCAGCAAGGATCAGATGTGTACATATTGAGTGTTTAGTTCTCATGGCATTTTTACAAAGTGTTTGCATTTATCTTGTTTTTATACCGCTGTAATTGCGCAACTTTAGTTTATAGATTACTTCATTAATTCAACAATTATTTAATAAATACCCACTCTATGCTAAGTCTCATTTTGCATATCAAATGAGCAAAAAAACAGTCATGGTCTTAATTTTCTGGAGCTTCCAATAGATCTAATGGACAATCAGCACATAATAAGTGGTATAAATACAAATCAGAGAATTGCAACGAGAGTAACTTATTTGAGAGGATGGGAGAAAAAAATGATGATAACAAAAATGCCTCTGAAGAAGCAACATTGAACTGAAACCTGAATGATGAAAGGAGCTTTTGTGCAAATGTTTGGAGTAAATAATTTTAAGCAGATAGAAGATCAAAGACAAAGCTCCTGAGACAGGAATACTCTTAATTTGTTTTGTGTTTTTTTTTTTAAGTAATGATGCCCAGAGTTTAGGGAGTGAAGGCAACCAGTGGTCTATGATGCAGGAGAGCTATACAGGCCAAGTCATATAAAGATTTCTGAAGATGATAAATACTTTATATTTTATTTTAAGAGCAATGACAATCTATCAGATTTTTTTTTCTCAACAAGGACTTATGCGATCTAGTAGATGTTTGTAGAAAAGCATGGTTTCTCTGGGGAGAATACATTTTTAGGAGGCAAGTACAAAGACAATGGAACTAGCTAGTAAATTGTTATAACAGCCAAGGAACAGATGATGTGGTTATAAACAAAGACATCAGTAATATATAGGTGAAAAGTTATCAGATTCAGGGTTGTTTTAAGGTATAAATGATAGAATTTGATGAAGGATTTGATAGACAGGAAAGAGAAAAAAAAGTGAGTAATCATGAATGACTCTTAAGAGTTTTTCTAAGCAATTGTGTGATGAGTGCAGTAATTTCTTGATATTAGGAGGAAATGGAGAGAAAATAGATTTCTGGGAAAAATCAAGTATTTGATTGCTATAATTTTAGTTTTTAGATTAAATAACCAGATGGAGGTATCAAGTAGGCAGCTGAGTCCATGAGTTGGAGCTCATGGAAGTGGTAAGGACTTAGAGGTACAAATTTTAGGCTATAATAATGAGTAAAAGTTGACAGTGTTCTCACTCTCTAGGAACTTACAATTCAGTCTGTAGCAGAGACATTAGTCAAATAAGTAGGCTAATGAATATCAGATTATAAATTGAATAAATTTTATAAAGATAAATAAGTTATCAAAAGAATAAATATGTGGGGGACACGTTTAATTAGGAGTCTTCCTGAGAAGTGATGGTTGAGGTCCAGAGGAAAAAATTCAAGATTATTTTACAAAGAGGAGGCAGTGGTTGGGGAAAACTCTTTGTGAAAGAACATTTTAGGCAGAGAGAACATCAGGAGAAAACTCTTATGAAAGAAGACAAATGGTAATTTTGAGAGGTAAAAGAAGATATGTGTTCAAAGACTGACAACTTTTTCTTCAAAGGGCAAAAACAAAACAAAACAAAACAACCCCACAAAAACAACAAAAAACTCACACACACACAAAAAAACCCTCCAAGCATTTAGTGAGGGAAATGTACTAAAAATAGTGAGCTAAGTTATCTAATGCTGAACAGTCAAAAGGTACATTCAGAAGAAGATCAGCCTGAAGAACTGCCTGGTGGGCCAGTATGACGAAGATGAAGAATAGGTCACTAAAGGAAGCCAGAAACTGAAGCTACTTTAACATGTTGGAATAACTAAATCAAATGTGAAAGCCAGTATAGTCTTTTAAACACATGCTACATTACAAGAACCTTTAAACCTCTTGTAATAGCTCCCAGGACCAGAATTCAAGGCAGGAAATTATATAAAGAAGAAGCCAATCAATTTTGTTGCAATGAGGCTTTTTAAAATTCTAGACTTAGCTGTTCAACATTGGCCTTCTGATCTTTAGAATGGCAGGTTCTAAAAAAAAGAAAACAATTGCTCAACCCCTTCCATAAGTGCATATTTAATAAATACTCAACTGACTGATTAATTGAATGAATAACTGCATAGAAAACACTGGGTTGATGTCAGAGGGTATGAGTCTTCAATTTAAGTTTCTATGCCATAAGGACAAAGATGAGCCAAACATCTCAGGGGACCAGAGCTCCTTTGGAAACCATGCACCAAAGGTCTCATGCATAAATAATCCTCTGTACCTATTATCAAGGAAGAAAAATTAATTGTTGGCTATGTCATCGGAGCCAGTTAAAACAGGAACACCTTCACTAAATATTATTTGGAGGAAAAATACACTTGGAGACAGCACCAAATGGAAAATGATGGGTATGAAGTGACTATTTAAATGAATTTGTGATATTCAAGCTCAAAAGATTAGTCTTCACTTTAAATGCTTAATGAACTAGGAGGAGGACAACAATAATAATTTTGAGAACCTCAGCTCTCAATTTTTCAGGTACAACATCTCACCAGCATTGTTGGGAAAATGTCCCAGGCAGCATATCTTTTCTGGAAATTACCTTTCTACTCTAGTCTATTTGTTTTTTACATGTGGCTTCTAAGTATAGCTCTGCACCCTGCTGGTCGATTAATAATGGCTCTTAAATGATATCTGGAAAAAGACCATTCTCTTCCAGGCAGCAGATCATATGATTCTAAAGAACAGAATTGCTTGGCTATATTTTACAAAGTTAGTAAATTTTTAGAATCATTTTATTTACTTCAAAATTCCATCTAACTCATTTAAAATTGGAGCATTTCCTTTGAAATATACACTCTTGTTGCCTGGGAGACGTATTTCAGTTTCAGCACGATGGCTTCACTAAGCCTTAGCGTGAATTCCTCATCCTTCCTGCTTACAGGATTTTCTGGCCTGGAGCAGCAATATCACTGGATCTCCATTCCCTTCTCCACCATCTATGCCATGGTGCTTCTGGGAAACGGCCTGGTGCTGCACGTGATCCGGACGGAGCCAAGCCTGCACCAGCCCATGTTCTACTTCCTGGCGATGCTGGCCCTCACTGACCTGTGCATGGGGCTGTCCACAGTGCACACGGTGCTGGGGATCTTGTGGGGGCTCAGCCAGGAAGTCAGCCTGAATGCCTGCATTGCACAGGCTTATTTCATCCATGGTTTGTCCTTCATGGAGTCTTCTGTCCTCCTTGCGATGGCCTTTGACCGCTACATTGCCATTTGTCACCCACTACACTACTCCTCCGTCCTAACGCATAACAAAATCATGAAAATTGGGATGGCAATCTTATGTAGGAGTACTTTACTCATACCTCCAGTCATCATTCGCCTAAAGTTCTTAAATTATTGCCATCCCCACATCCTCTCTCACTCTTTCTGCCTGCACCAGGACCTTCTCCGCCTAGCCTGCTCAGACATTCGATTCAATAGCTACTATGCCCTGATGCTGGTCATTTGCACGCTATTGTTGGATGCTCTTCTTATTCTTTTCTCCTATGTCCTGATTCTTAAGTCAGTCCTGGCAATTGCCTCTCAAGAGGAACGGCATAAATCATTTCAGACCTGCATCTCCCATATCTGTGCTGTCCTCGTGTTCTACATCCCCATCATTAGCTTAACTATGGTGCACCGTTTTGGGAAGCATCTCCCCCCCATGGTCCATGTCCTCATGGGCAATATCTATATCCTTTTCCCACCCTTGATGAACCCCATCATCTACAGTGTCAAGACTCAAAAGATTCGTAGCAGAGTGCTCAGAGTTTTTTCTCTGAAAATATATTGATATACTCAGGTCTTTTAAAAAACAAAAAAGGACAAAAATAATAAGTACACAAAAATCAATATAAAAATAAATTTTATTAGAATTAGAGATTTTGCCCTGAGTCTATGATTCTTGATTTTAAAATGCATTTTAAATGTAATCGGAGAATGACCTACAAATACATCTCATTTTAACCTATATCCTGGAAATGAGTTGTTCTTAGGGCTGGAGGTGAGAGACTCCATCTGAAACATTTCATAAATCCTACCAACTGTTGTTCTGTGTGAAACAAGACATATGAAGGTTGTTCCATAAGCATAATCCTATTCACAAAGGTATAAAAGTAGTTAATGTGTCCAAATAGATTTGGAAGCATTTTCTTTGCAGTATAACAAAGCTAAATTCAAATCCTAGGGCTTCCAGTGTCAAAAGCAGATAACTTGAAGCTTCTTTAATTCTCTGAGATTCAGTGAATTAATCTTCAAAATGGAAACAATTCCAAAACCACAGACATGTTGTGATAACTATATAGGCCAGAATTGTCCAATAGAATTTTTTCAAAAATGATAGAAATGCTATAATATAGAATAGTATAGATCAATATAGAACAATAGCTACACATAGCTACTGAGCATTTGAAAGGTACATAGTACAACTGGGCAATTCCTTTTTAAATTCCAGTTAATTGTAGCTAATTTATATTTAAATATTAAAAGACCAGTGTATTGGACAGTTCAGATATAGACTATAAAAAAGACATATAATGAAATATGACGTGGAATTCAACTTTTATCATGTCTACTTTAAATCGCAATACTCACTTCTTATATTTTATGTGTGCACTCCACTTTCATTGAGCTGAAAATGGATTTTGCTCTGAATCCTGTTTTTAAATCTAAAAGGCAAAGTGTCCTGAGCAGATGAAACTGTGTGCTTATGACTAATTATGAGTCTAAGAGAGAAATATAAAAGAATATAAACAAGTGTCCTTCAAAGTAATTTAGTCCTGTTTTCAAAGGAAGGAAAGAAAGGAATCAGGTAGGTGTCTGTAGGGATAACGAAAAAATAATTAGTTTAATCTTTCTATAATCTCCTAGGTATTTAAGTTGGAAAATGTTAACAGTCAACAGATGAATGCATCAGAGTAATTTTACACCAAGAAAGCAATTATTTTCTAAGGATATTTTTAGATATAAATCTAAACTTATGTATTTAAAACTTACATTTAAAACCTGTGTTTATGCCTTTTCCTTTTTTTGTACTCCATTCAATTAAGTAGTCTCTGTTTATTGACTCAGTCAAGAAAGTAGAAATACTGGCTTTAGTTTCCAATAGCTTAAGCCTCAAAGTTAGGGAATAGTTCCTGGATAGAACAAAGTATCTTGGCCAGAAACAATAACGTAAAATTATCCTTAGGATAATAAATTAGGACTACTGAGTTAGAGTAGGGGGTTAATTAGAAGGAGAGGAGAGTGACTTTCCTGATATCAATGAGGATCTAGTCTACTTTCTGCCAAAGCTACAAGAGCTGAAGAGTATAATGTACGGTCTGAAGTGGGGATGAAAAATGACTATATTCTAATTGCTAATTTCAATGTGATTCATTCTCTTGCTATATAACCAATATAGCTATAACTCATTAGGTTAATATGAATGTCAGGTATTGGACTATGTGCTCTAATGATAATAATCTTCATGGTCCATATTAGAAGACTAGCACATGGCCAATTTGACAAGATGGGTATGGCCCAGTTTTAGAATGAAAACAGCAGTTAGCTGCTGAATCTTCAGGGGTCGTATAGGTGTCTAATCCTTGGGTACATGTTGCTCAATGATCAGACAAGCTTCCCTTCAATGCCTTGACACTGCATAATCATCTCTCCTCAGAACTGACTCAATCTTGGGGAAGCAGGGGCCTCTGCAATAGCAGGATATGTATTCCACCAGACATTCATGATGGAAGACTGACAGGAACTTAATGTTGAATTAAAGGAATAGAGTTACATGTCTGATACACCTGAGTGGTTGGTCTGAGAGTCATGTTTAATATGGTGAGTGGGGGGTTCATTTGAGAGCTTTATACTATGAATATCTGTACCTAAAATTATGGCAATTTATAGAACATGAATCAACAACGTTGGAAATAATGGCTGTGAAGATTTCTGGTGTATTCTCAGAAATCACAGGTTATTTTAGAACTATGTAATTATATTATCATGATGAGATTTATGAAGAACTTCAGAATGTTTATAATTCATGACCAAATGGAACGAGGTCAGTCAAAGGAAGGGAGATGGGTAAAGGTAGCAGATAAAAGTAAATTTCGGATGATTACTGGGTTTTACACAGAAACAAACAGGTTTGGAAAGTTTGTGCTTTGGATTGTTTGTTTTATAAAGTCCTCTAGTTTGGGGAGCTAACTTGAAAAATAACTAAACCTCTTCCTAGGGAGAAAGGCCATTTTTGAGTAATTAGTCCAGGTCCTGACATTGATAATAGAGTGATTTATCGCAGGTCTTAAAAATACAATCTAGCCTTCACAGCCTTTTGAGAAACTAGGTAGAGACATTCTTCCATAGATTCCAGACAGCCAGCTTCTGAGGAATAAGAAGGCTGTTATCCATGAAGTAATTAATTCTGGGGCTGTTGTCAATGTGGTGGCCTGAAGAGCCAGTGAGAAATAGTAACCTTGTAGGAGTTAACCAGACTTCATTATAAGGCTACTGTAAGGCTACTGTCCAGCTTGGGTGGGAAACACGATGAAGAGTTGAGTTGAGGGAAACACACGTTCTCTGCTTGTTGCTTTTGTTACTAGGTAGAGTGCAATGTCATTAACAGTGCTTCCTAAATGTAGTCATAACTAATAAGAAGGATGCTAAAGGATATTCCATATTTAGGGGATTTGAAGTATTATTCTCTGTAAAATTTGACTCAAAAGAGAAGACAAACCGATACTGGTGTTTGAGTAATCCCTCACTGACTTGGGTAGGCTTGCTAACTGACAGAAGCAGGATGCAGTAAATGAGAAGGTCTAGGCTGAGTTGGATTCACTTTGCTCTCACATAAAAAAGCTAAGGTTAAGAATGGGAAAGATTGGTGATCTTTAGAAGTGAGAAAACATGTTTTTAATAAGAATAATCTGCTCATAATAAATCTACCAGCAGATGCTCACTGTACACTATACTAATTTTCCAAGGCCTATCAAAACTTTATTGTTAAATAGACTTAGAAGATTTTCCACCTGAGGCTATGTGTTGTTCCCTAGGATATTTGTGACCCCACTATTTGAAAAAGGGAAAATGCTCTAGAGTAATGAACAAAGACCTCTAGATGAGAGGAAAAAAAATAGATCCATTTCCTAGAATGACTCTTGTGGAAATTTAAAATATAATACTTGACCCAGTCAAGAAATCCTTTGCAAGGGAAATAGGTGTCCTAAAGCTTTTCCACCAAAAGTGTGGTTTCTGGTCCTGCAGCCTTAGGGCCATATGGGAGCTAGTAGGAAATGCAGAATCTTGAGCTCCAGTCCAGCCCTACTGAATCAGAATTTATATTAGTTTTAGTTTTGAGGACGCTGGTAATGTTCTTCTTCTTGATCAGTGTTGGTTATAAGCTTTTGTAATTTTGTGCCAATTAATCTAGCTGTCTCATTATTTATGCACTTTTCTGTGCTAAGTATAATAATAAAATATGAATTTAAGAAACATGAAAGTGTCAATTTACAGGTAAACCTGAAAGATTAAAAATACATTTTTATTTCTGCTTCTTTCTATAATCCACTAAAGCTATAGGTGTACACACAGAGACGTTGTGAAAGGGAATGATAGCAGTGTATACACAAACAAATTTCATAAATATAGAAATCTTATATAGGATTCTCAAGAGACAAAACAGGTATGTAAATCTAAAATCTAGATACTTACAGGAGATACTAATGAGAAGAAAAAATGATCTGCACAGAACAATCCTGGAAAACACAGGGGTGGGAATGAGAAAGGTAGAAATGTGAACATTTGTGTGAGATTCCTTACCTAAACTATTCAGAAATCCACTTCTTTTTAATTCTGGCAAAACGATTCATTTCTATAGTAACTGATTCAAATATGGTCCACATATTATGTACAAAGGATGCTAGGACTGAGGTGTCATACATAAAAGAGAAAAAATTATGTAAAATAATACACGTTGAGTATTGAAGCTCATGGAAAACTTTTCCCCACCCATCTCCTAAAATACTAAACAGACTGCTATTCCACATCTAGGGGATTTATAGGATTATTCTCTGTAAAAACTGTTTCAAAAGAAAAGACAGACGGATATTGGTATTTTAGTAATCCCTCACTGAATTGGGTAGGCTCCTTCCTCATCAGCCTACAAAGTAACTGACTTGATAACAAATCCGTACTTGATTTTTGGTTCTTCTCCATGACACATGGATGGACAGCCAAAAATTACCAGGGATCTGATTTAATCCACCAATACAAAAATCACAAGTCCAAAATAAATTTTAAGGAAGAAAATTGACTGGGTGGAGCAGAGCTTATTCAGAGCAAAGAATAAAACTGGAAAAAAAATAATACTCTTAATGAAATACTCAGTTATATTAGATCCCTGATATAAGAACAAACTACTATTAATAAGAAATAATTAGATAACACAGAATATTATTTTTAAATTAAACAACAATATGAGAAAACCAATAGAAGTCTCAGGGGATAGATTAAAGGAAGAAGAACAAAGTGTTAAACACAAGGACTGAGAGAAAAAAACATATAGGTTCAATCCAAGAACACCAATGTCTTACTACAGAAGTTATAGAAAGACAGGGAAGACAAGATGGGTACTAGATTTATCAGGGTGATCACTTTGTAAGTTATATAAAAGTCTAATGACTATGTTGTATACTTGGAACTAATATAACAGTATATGCCAACTGTAATTGAAAAATTATATATATATATATAATTTTTTTAAGGTAAAAATAAAAACAACAAAACAAACAAAAAATGTATAGGAGAAATTTGTTAGAATTAGGAATTTATTAGGAAATTATATAAGACTTTTCCCAGAACAAAGAACACAAGTTCAAATTGAGAGTATCACCAAGAACACTTGGGGTGGAGGGGCAGATAATATATATATGTAATTTCATAATAAGTTAAGAGAATGAAAAAACAAGCCATAGATTGGCAGAAAACATTTGCAAAATACATATCTAATAAAGGACTTGTATCCCAAATATGCAAAGAACTTCTAAAACTCAGCAATAAGAAAATAAATAACTCAGTTAAAAACTGTATAAAAGATCTGAATGGGCACTTCACCAAAGAAGATATACAAATAGCAATAATCATATGAAAAGATGCTCAATATCACTTGTTGTTAGGGAATTGCAAATTAAAACAACAATGAAATATCACTACACACCTATTAAAATGGCTAAAACCCAAAACACTGATAATACCAAATGCTGGTGAGAATGTGGAACAATAGGGACTCTCATTTATTGTTGGTGGGAATGCAAAAGAGTACAGCCACTCTGGAAAAGAATTTGGCAGTTTCTCACAAAACTAAATATTGTTCTGCCAAACAATACAGCAATTGTACTCCTAGATATTTTACCCAAAGGAGCTGAAAGCTTATGTTCACACTAAGATATGCATAGAATGTTTGTAGCAGTTTTATTTATAATTGCAAAAATTGGAAGCAACTAAGATGAATGGATAAATACACTATAGTACATCCATACAAAGTAATGTTATTCTTTGATTAAAAACAGAGAGAGCTCTCAAGCTGTGAAAAGACATGGAAGAAGCTTAAAGCACATTGCTAAGGGAGAAGAGCCATCTTGAGATGGCTACATATTTATATGACTTTAACTATATGAAGTTCTGAAAAAGGGAAAGCTGTACAAATAGGGAAAAGATCAGTTGTTGCCAGCGATTCAGGCAGGAGGGGAGGAAAGAATAGGTGGAGCACAGGGGATTCCTTTCTAGTCTTTCCCTATTTGGGCCCTATAGTAAGATGTAAGGCTTTCATTAGAATTTTTCTCTCTTGCTCTTTGGCATCCAGGAATCTCTCTTGCCTATAAAACAGCTATGAAGGGGCAGCTTGAATAGCCCTAAATGTTAATGCAGATTTAGAGCAAAAATCCCAGCCAGTTCAACATCCTCAATTTACAGGAAAGAAAGCTGAGACCCAAAAAATTTCTACCACTATTTTAGTTACAGGACCACAATCCCTTATTCATTTTCTTGAAATCCACAGAACTTTGAAACCTGAAGCTTTTGGCTGCACAACCTGACCTAAAGTGATGACAAAACCTGATATGAACTGATGTGAGGATATTGTCATATTTCTTCAGAGTTAAATATTGATATGTTCATTGAAATGATATGAATCTATTTTATTATGAGGGACTTAATAGGACCCCAATGATATTGTTATCTAATATCAAGAATATGACCATGTCATTTTAAAATCTTCCATCTGTGGAAGATATAACTGGAGATGGGTTTTAAACTGGTAACAGTTTACTGCCTTCTTGCTTATTATATGTATCTTGAAATATTATCTACCAAAACTTTTTTATCCAAGGAGGAAAGCATAACAATTTCTATTGTCACCTAATTTCTCACTGTCTTTTTCATCCTTTTTTCCTGTACTATATTTTGGTTTCCTTAATTTGTTTTCCAAGGATAGGTAGCATAAATACTATTGCTTTTTTTTTAATATCCAAAACCACAAGGAGAAACCATTCAATTAACCACCACTTATGGTTTTAAGACATTTGGAAGACAAGCATTTGAAATGCAGGGAACATTTAGTGTCTCTTTCCATTAGCACTCACAGTTGTGTGGTAAGATATAGCTTCTCTCAGTGAGCACTGAAATGTCCAGGTAACTGACTGTGAGACGGGCACTTGTCTGGCATCGATCATCGAGTCAAGGTCAGCTGATGGTTAGTCATCATATTTATAGGGAAGTTATACTAATATAAATGGAAAAGGTTTTCAGGAAGCCCTTGCTCAATACCAGTAAACCATGGGTATTTAGAAGGCTTCACTTAAGAGAAGTTAAGGAGAAAACATCCTTTTCTCCACAAATCTCTTTCATCTGCATGGAGTCAGTTTTGAACGCCATCAGTATAATGGGATTTGTCTCTATCTCTTTTTTCCTCCACCTGGAACTCCCTTAATGTGTTCTTTAAAAAAAATGAAGGGGATCTCTATAGTAGCTGATGGCATTTCTGGACCCCTCTGATGGTGAGTTTGTGATCAATGGAAGAGAGGGGAAGCTAAGGAGACTTAAAATTTCAAAATAAATAAGATGATAGACTCTAGTTTTAGGAGCCTTCTAAGAAATGTACAATTCTTCCATATATGGCATTGACAATTTATATTTGCAAATGACTCCATGAGAACAGGATATCACTGTAGTAGCATGAGTCTCTGACATGTACAAGAAACACGTAAGTGTATGTTTACTTGGGTGTCTGAGAGTGCTAGCCAGAGGAACAACTGAACAAATTGTAGAGGGAGAGAAAGCAAGGGTACTTCTCCCTGAGGACTATGTACCAGAACCAGCTCTAGGGCATCTCTTTCTATAAAAGGAATACAATTCAATCCTCTGAGGACTAATGAGGTTCTTAAAAGGAGGCATAAATAGAGAGTTCCAGATTCTTATGTGTGATTTGGGCATCTCCTTGCTTTTATTTTTTTCTCTACTCAACCAGTTAAATATCTTCAGGATCCCAGAAAATATAGGTAAGTAAATTGAGTTATGCTCAGTGAAGACATGTAGAAAAAGACACCAGGAAAAAACAAACAAACAAACAAAAAAACAAAAAACCCAAACAAACAGAAATCAGGAAACTATAGAAGCTGCTCATTTTTCCTAGGACTTAATCATCCTGCCTTTTCCTCAAACCTGACCTGTGATGCATCGAACGTGGATCTAACTCCAAACTTGATCTGCAATTGTAGCCTGTCTTTATGCTCTTTTATTAAATGGGTTCTCTTCAAAGGGCACATATATATGTTTTTTTTTTCCTTTTAGATATATTTATGCAATGGTCATTTTTCTTTGATATGAAGATCTGAATGCTGTGCTTAGATGTGTTGAACTTATATTGCAGGGGTTAAATACAAGGCTCAATGGTTAAGCAAATTTAGTAGTTAAGGATAATGCATATTGTACATGTACACAAATGTTAGGTTGGTGCAAAAGTAATTGCAGTTTAAAAGGTTAAAAATAATTGCAAAAACTGCAATAACTTTGCACCAACCTAATATATACAATATTTTTTTCTGATAGAATTTACTGAATATTCATTATATATCAGGTGCTGGTTTAGGCACAGAGCCAGAAGCTGAAACTCAGAAATTCTAATTCCCTTCCTTATATAACAAAGAATCTACATTGGTGATGGGGCAAGGATACTGTTTCTAAGCCCAAGTGTTCATCACTATGTTGAATTGCCTGTACCTTATAAAAGTAAAATGAGAGTTTTGGGGTAAAAATTACCAATTATTATCATGTGCTCAGTATAAGAATATAAGTCTTGGCCTGTATAGGTACCTTAAATTAGCTCAGTCTCTGTTTAGTGGCTCATAAGCCTAAAGTCCAGAAATTTAAACTTGCTCAAGCAACAATTATTTTGGTCTTAATAGTAGTAATTTTGCAAGTGCCCTAATTTGATCTGTTGTTGAGATAGAAACATATCTGGTATATGTAGCAGCCATCCTAAAATACTAACTTTAGAACTGACTCACATTTATAATTGGTGCTTGTTTTTAGGTATTTTACAAATAAAAACTGAACTTTAAATTAAGTAACTTTTTTAAAATTAAAGTTTATTGGGGTAACAATTGTTAGTAAAGTTACATAGGTTTCAAGTATACAATTCTGTATTACATCATCTATATATCACGTTGTGTGTTCACCACCCAGAGTCAGTTCTCCTTCCATCACCATGTATTTGATCCCTTTTACCCTCATCTATTACCCCCTCCCCTTCTCCTCTGGTAACCACTAAACTATTGTCTGTGTCTATGAGTTTTTGTTTCTTCCTTTGTTTGTCTTGTTCCTTTGTTGTTTTCAGTTTTATATACCACATTTTTCAATGGTCATACAGCCAGAATATGACTTAGCCAGTATTTAAATTCAATTCTACGTAGCATACTATTTGTATTACCACACACTGCTTCTGTGTATATATTAATGATTCAGTCAGAATATTCCACCAGTAATACTATAAAATAAGACTATAAAGATCCCAGACTTAAAAGTTAGGTAACCACAGGTGATAATGCTACAGTCAAGACAAAACTAAATAAAACAAAACAGATAGCTAGTGTCCCAAAAGATCACCAGTAAAGTTAGAAAAAAACTTGCAGAATTTGTTTTCCTTTCCCCCATGTCCATTGTTTCTTTCTATCACTTAGACTCTTCTCTCCCTCATCCCTAATGTCCTTATGAAGTCCCACTCACTGTAAGTCCCACCTCCATAACTGCAGTTCACTCACACACAAAGCTCTGGCATAGATCTGTGTAGGTGTGTCCCCAAATTGGTCTTTTCTCTCACTCTGAAGCATCAAAATCCCACTCAAAAAAATCAAACAATCAATTTAAGCCATATGTTAACTAAGTAAACAATTGGTTTATAATTAAACTAGATCCATAGACATACGCATCTCAACATTTTATTTTATTATTTTTAAAGTATAATGACCTTAAATGACATACCAACTTAAGGAAAGTCCTAACGTGCTGACCATTTAAGTATTATACATTCTAACCTGCAACAAAAAATGAGGTCCAAACATTTAATCATATAAAATGATGGATCAGGATACTGAAAACTCAGTTAAAAATAAAAGCAAAGGTGGTAAAACTATACTGTACAATGATTAACATACTGAACTACAGTGGAATCAAGAGCTGAAGAGGCAGTCATTTCTGAAATCTGTGTACCACTTCAGAAAACAAGAAATTTAGCTAGCTTTTATTTGTGAATAGGGACGGGGGGAGGATGGGACCCACTTGTCATCCATTTATTTTGTATCTATGTTTATATCTATTTTTATAACTATATATTTATATGTACACACACACACACACACACACACACACACACACACACACACACACACACACACACCCTACCCTAATGTTGTATCTCCTAGCCCAACACCTCCCTTGCTTCTAGCCACATTCTTTGGGAACTACAGAAAAATAGTAATCAATAAATTACCCTCCCTTTCTTTTATTGAAAGACTATGGACCCCTGCTTTATAATGTGAAAGCATTAATTTATTTGCTGCTATGGTGGCACTTGGAAATATGAAGTATATTGTCTAATTTTCAATCAGCGACCCAAGTGGGATGGAGTATTTTTCTTTCACCACATGTTAGGCATATCTATTTAAGAACCCAACTCAGTTTGGCATTAAAAATAGTTTAGGTTTTTAATGTTCATCCTACAATTTTAAGGAATGTGTTGATTGATTCAAGGATCAATCAATTTAATTCAGCTGAGTGTCCTCAATGCCTAGCACAGGGCTTAGCGTGAAAGTCAGTAGTCAATTATGTTGAAGAGGACTTATGTGCTACATTGCTTGAAATCTATTTTGTCAACACCTATTTTCTCCCATTTCCATAAGCAGTATAATTCAATTTCACATCTGTCTGTTTTACTCAGAGATGTGGTCAGTGAAAAATTTGATGACACGTTTTTATATCTAGTTTTATTTTTATAGCCAATATTAGATGGTTGTTAAGATCAGAGCTTTTAAATTGACCCTGCCTGACATTGAATCTAGTGGGACCTAGAGCAAAAGGATGAAGGTCTGTGGGACTCTTTTTTTTCATCTATAGGAACATAACAATATCCATATCACAGATTGTTGTAAAAGTGTTTTCAACAGGCTAATTTGAAAATTTAATATATATATATTTAAATATATATATGTACATATATATTATGACATATATTAAACACTTATGAAATGTTAACTATTATCTTTTTCAGGATACAATATTTAATTCTTCTATGGAAGGAGTCAGAGTGCATTTTAAGCTACTTAATCCATCTCATTGTTCTTTCAAAGAGAAGAACACGTTGAGGGAATAAAATCTGATCAAATATCATTCAGCTTAAGGTGGCACTCCCGAATCCTCAGTCAGTCCTGTGGTCTTTCCTTAAAGGTACTTGGTCTAGAATATGTGGTCACAGATGGCTCCTTCCTTTCACAACCACACCAATCCCCAGGATATGTGGTATGTCCTGATTGGAATCCCAGGCCTTGAAGATTCGCATATCTGGATCTCCATCGCTATCGGTTCTATGTACACTGTGGCAGTTGTAGGCAATATCTTCCTGATCTTCCTGATCGTGACCGAGTCCAGTCTCCGTGAGCCCATGTATCTCTTTCTTTCCATGCTGGCCTTAGCCGATGTCCTGCTCTCCACGGCCACAGCCCCCAAGATGCTGGCTATCTTTTGGTTCCATTCTATGGATATATCCTTTGGTAGCTGTGTATCCCAGATGTTTTTCATACATTTCATCTTTGTGGCAGAATCTGCTATTCTCCTGGCCATGGCATTTGATCGCTATGTGGCCATTTGTTACCCACTGAGATATACCACAATCCTAACATCTTCATTCATTGGAAAGATTGGCATAGCATCTGTGGTCAGGAGCTTTCTCATATGCTTTCCATTCATTTTCCTGGTATACCGACTTACATATTGTGGAAGAACCGTCATTCCCCATTCTTACTGTGAGCACATGGGCATTGCCAGATTGGCATGTGACAATATCAATGTCAACATCATTTATGGCCTGACTGTGGCCCTACTCTCTACAGGACTGGATGTAGTGTTCATCATTGTGTCCTATGCAAGGATCCTTCTCACAGTGTTTCAGATACCTTCTTGGGCTGCCAGGCGCAAAGCCCTTAACACATGTGGTTCCCACATTTGCGTCATATTTATGTTTTATGCCCCAGCATTCTTTTCATTTTTTGCCCATCGCTTTGGGGGTAAAACCATCCCTCACCACATCCACATTCTAGTAGCCAATTTCTATGTGGTAGTACCTCCTATGCTCAACCCCATCATTTATGGGGTGAAGACCAAACAGATTCAAGACCGAGTAATTTTGCGTTTCTCCTCCATCAGCACATGTTGTTAAAATTAATAATAATAATACATACTGGGTATTTCTGAATGAAACTCACATACGCGCGCGCGCGCGCACACACACACACACACACACACATTGTTCAATAGTTTTCCATTGTTTAATTCTTACCCAAGTTGCCAGCGCATTTTCCAAAATCTCTTAAAATTTTGAAAAAATATTTTAATTAATTATATTCTCAATTCTTCTAGGCATTCTATTATCATGTACTTCAACTTAATCTTAAGGATACATAAAGATAACTGAGAAAAGAGAAATATATTTCAAGTTTTAACCCAGATGTACTTTTCCTGTATAGAGTTGGGAAGTGGGAGTGGTGAGACTCCCACTTTTTTTTTTTTATAGACTGTTGAAATTCTGCTGAAATAGAAACACTCTTTGTGCAATCAGCTGATAGTGGACCAATAGCATTAGGCCATCACATTATAGTTATTTGTGTCTGCACCTGTTTCTTAAATTAAAATGTGAGCTCTAAAATCAGATATTTCCTAGTTGACTGATACAAAGTTTACTGCATGGAATTGACACATAGTATATATTTATTGAATAAATGGATAATACTGAATTAAAACAAGTAATAACCAACATTAAATTAACCTACTGGAGACCATATAAGTAACTAAAAGCTGATATTTCTTTCTACATATTGGGGATTTTGGGTCCAAATCATCAAGGAGTATTGTGATATCAATAGAGACTTCACTGAGGGACTAAAAGTTTGAAAAATTTCATACCCCAGACACAAAATAAAAGGCAGTGGAAGACTAAACAGGATATTTACACAAACTCTCATATGAAAAAGGCTCCAATCACACCAAATATAATTATCTACGGACTTATCTCCAGACTCTACTTTAATTCCTTCATAACAAGAAAACATTTTTTACAATCTCTCCTCTTCAAGGCCTAGCACAATGCCATGAGAATGTGAAATCTGACCTTATTGACAAAGAAAGACAAAAAAAAACACCCCACAAAAAAACAAAAAAACAACTTTGAAATGTTCTCATGAATATCTGCAACCTTTAGAGGGTTGGTTTTTTCATCTGTTTATAACACACGCATGTACACACACATACACTCTTATACATACATTTTGTGCATACATATTTATACAAACATATATATATATATATATATATATATACACATGCATACATGCATACATACATACATACACACAATTGTGCACAAAAAAAGAAGAAATCTATGAATAGACTTTCCTATATCATTTTCTTTTTGGAGAAGGGGGAAGAAGACAGAGTAAATACAATTAATTTATGCCTACTGGTGCTAGGCTAAATAAACACTATTTTGACGTATCTTAAACATATTTGGATTTCCCACCCACAATTTTAGAAATTTAAAGTAGATATTTTTTACTACACTTCAGGTATTTTGAGGTGAAATTTATATTCAGTGCTGCATTTATTCATCACAACAATACTGTAAGGTTATTTATATACAAATGCAGGTAATAATATCTGCATTTTATAGGTGAGGGACATGTGTAGGATAGAGAGGTAAAGTTAATTTCTCAAGTTATCAGAGCAAGAGTCAGGCTTGAACAGAAATCCTGTTTTGTACAACTAATGTGGAACTATTAATAATTTTAAAAAGAAGGAAAATATGATTCAGATAACTTATTAGAATAGCAATATGAGTATTATGTGAAGGGCCATATATTAACAAAAAGATAAGTTAAAAGTCAATGTGAGAGATGAAAAGATGTTCCCTTCACCTTTGGAGTCATAGATAATTATCTTGGCTTGAAATATGTGTTGTAGTCACTTTAATTTCAGTAAGGAAGTGTATTTTAGGGATGATGGAAAATCGGATGTTAAAAATTCTGGTTTGCCTGTCACACACTAACTGTATGGAAATTGGCATGTTACGTTAACTATTGATTCTCAACTGGTAAAATGGAATTATTTTAGTACCCTCCTCATTTATTGATAATTAAATGAAATGTGTCATATGATATATTCAACATTTAGTAAACATTCATTTTTTTGGTTTTGATGATGATGTTAATTTTTATGAGTAGATACATTAAATAACCTCATCCATCAAACAACCTAGGACTGCTGCCAACAATCCTTAGAGAAACGTTTGACATGGATCATCATCAGAGATACCAAAGTCACAGAAAAAACTGACAAAAGTTGCAACAAATAAGATTCTGAATCAGGGGCAAAATTCAAAAAATGAAGGGAAATAAGAGAGTAAATAGATTATAGCATGATGACACAATATATGATTAAAGACCTTAAGACATTTTTGTGTTTGCAATTGGCAGTGGAAGACAAGAAAATGCCAATTTAATATACAGAATGTATAATAGGAACAAAAATAATTGAATTGACAGCCTTAATTTTAAAGAAACATTCAGGTTGAGGACTCAGGAATTTGTAGATGTGAAATGAGTTAGGACATCAATGTCTGTGCTTAGCTGCCAAATGTAACATTACTGAGCTGTTGCCCTGGAATTTATTTTTTTTAATTTTATTAAATTTATTGGGGTGACATTAGTTAATAAAATTATATAGGTTTCAAGTGTACGTCCCATAATACATCATCTGTATATTGCATTGTGTGTTCACCACCCAATGTCAAATCTCTTTCCTTCACGGTATGTTTGGTAGAGACTTGTCATGTCCTACTGTCTCCTTGACCACCAAGCTTTCGGCTAGTTAACAGTGACAAACAGAGACAGGGTACCATACAAAATGGAAATGGAGAGTTCTGGAGAGGCTTACGGAAAATTGACATGCTTTTTCAGATAGTTTTTTCTTTTCTTTTCTTTTTTTTTTTTTTTAGTTAGGGTTCTCAGAGATGGCTAAATAAAATGAGAAGAGTCCTTAATAAGAAGGAGAGACTGGATAACTTGTCATCAGACACTGAAACTCAGAGATTTAAATGACACATTGTTTCAATTGATGAAGCGTAGGTTTCCCCCAGAAATCTATTTAGAGAGACTAAATAGTCAGAAGAATAAATCCTCCTTGTGTTCTTTTTTTTTTCCCTGCCCTAAATGACCTCAGACATGCTAAAACTCTGTGACATAAAGAAGAGTGTTAAGAAAGGGTTTCCATCACTAATCATTAGAAAATGCAAATGAAAACCACAATGAGATTCCACCTCACCCCAATCAAAATGGCTATCATCAATAAATCAACAAACAATAAGTGTTGGCAAGGATGTGGAGGAAAAGGAACCCTTGTGCACTGTTGGTGGGATTGCAGATTGGTGCAGCCACTATGGAAAACAGTATGGAGGTATCTCAAAAATCTGAAAATGGAACTACCTTATGATCCAGCAATTCCACTCCTAGGTATCAATCCGAAGAAATCCAAAACTCTAATTCAAAAAAATTTATGCACCCCTATGTTTATTGCAGCATTATACACAATAGCCAAGACATGGAAACAACCGAAATGCCCATCGACAGACGACTGGATTAAGAAACTGTGGTACATTTATACAATGGAATATTATGCAACCATAAAGAAGAAAGAAATCTTACCATTTGCAACAACATGGATGGACCTAGAGAACATTATGTTAAGTGAAATAAGTCAGACAGAGAAAGACAAATACCATATGATCTCACTTATATGTGGGATCTAAAGAAAATAATAAATGAATGAACTAATTAGAAACAGTCTCAGAGACATAGAGGAAAAACTAAGGGTTGCTAGATGGGAGGGGGGGGATAAAGGGGAAGGTGGGGGAATTAGAAAGCACAGTAAGTAACCACAAGATGGCCACGGCATTGTGAAAGTCAATTCGGGGAATGTAATCAATATTGTTGTAAAGATTTTGTAGGGTATCTGATGGACACTTGGCTCATTAGGGAGACTACTTCAGGGATGATGTAGATGCCTGATCACTGCACTGTACACTTGAAGCTGATCTGAGCAATAATGAATGCTAATTATAATTTTATATATATATATATATATATATATATATATATATATATATATATATATATATTTACAAGAAGTGGAGTACAGCATTAGGAATAGAGACAGTGGAAATGTAATGGCTGTGTGTGATGTCAGAGGGTTAGTGGATGGGGGAGGGGGGTTTTCATTGTGTGAGGGATATAAATAATAAATGTTTAACAATTACATTGTTTTGTGTACCTGAAACTAATAAAAAAAAGTTATAAAAAAATAAAATAAAAAGAAAGGGTTTCCAAAAGTCTGAAGAGGGTAGACAACCAGGATACCCAGTGTCAAAACTACTGCAAAATATTGTGTTATAATTGACCTTTGAAATAATATAAATCAAAGAAATATAGGAACTGGAAAAAAAAGACAAATCTGAATTTTGTTTGTTAATTTTTATTTATTTATTTGCTTTTTTATAATGCAGATGGTATGGCATTTTATCTATAAAGCATAGGAAAGTCAACAGAGTTCTACAAGAATAACATAAAAATCTATAGTGTTTATATTGTATTATGTTTTTGAAATTTGCCAAGAGGGCAAATCTTGGGTATACTCACTACAAGAAAAAAGAAGAAAAAAAAAAGAAAAGAAAAATGGTAGACATGTTGATTAGCTTGGTTTCGGTGTATATTTCACAATGTATACCTATATTGGGTCATCAGGTTAAATTAAAAAATGACCTCATTCAAAATGATATTAAAAATGTACATGTACTGAAAATAAATGTAGGAAATGCTTATGGTATATTGTTCATTGTAATGATAATTCTCTTCAAAACAACCTATGAATTCAATGTCATCCCACTCAAAATACTAATATAATTGTAATATATTTTACTGGTGATTCAAAAAAATTTTTTCGAAACCTATGTAATTTTACTAACCATTGTCACCCTAATAAACTTTAATTTAAAAATTTTGTTTTCAAATTTTTATTGTGATAAAATATCTGTACCATAAAATTTGCTGTATTAACCTTTTTAAAAAGAATTTTTCCTTTGAAGATAATATTTTTAAATTTTTCTTAAAGTACAGTTGGCATACAATGCTATATTAGTTTCAGATGTACGATTCCGTGATTCAATATTTATTTACATTAACTATTTTTAAATGTACAATGCAGTGGCATTAATAATATTCACAGTGTTGTACAACTATGACCACTATCTAATTCCAAAACTTTTTCATCACCTAAAACAGGAACTGTATACCTATCAAGCAATAATTCCCCACTTTCCTGTTAACCTCCAACTTACTTTATATTTCTATAAATTTGCTTGTTCTAGGTATTTCATATAAGTGGAAGCATACAATAGTTATTATTTGGCATCTGCCTTATTTCACTCAACATAATGTTTTCAAAGTTCATCCATGTTTCATGGATGTGTAATATTCTACTTGTATGTATAAACCACGTTTTTTTAAAATTAGAAAATTATTTATTTAAGCTTCTTTCATACGCCTTATTGTTCAGGAAACAGTCTTACATACATATCTGAAAAAATGCACTGTTTAAAGGCAAAGCACTATAGGTCAAGCTGATCAACTGTCCAGAGTTCTCAGCTATCTGATCCTGATTCCCAATTTTACATTAATTCCTGAAAGTCAGAAATGTCATCTCCGTTAATCTGTTGATGTACACTTTTGTTTTCACCATTTGATTATTATGAATAATGCTGTAATGAACATTTATATACAGGTATCAGTTTGAGTCCCTATTTTCAATTTGTTGGGGGGTACATATCCAAGAGTGGAATTATTGGGTTATATGGTAATTCTATGCTTAACTTTTGTAGGAACTGCCAAACTGTTTTCCACAGAATTTGCATCATTTTACATACCCACCAGCAATATATGATGGTTCTAATTTTTCCATATTCTTGCCAACACTTGTTAGTTTTCTCTTCTCTTTTTAAAAAACACTTATCGACATTTTAGTAGGTGTGAAGTGATACCTTATTGTTGTTTTTATTTATTTTTTATGTGTCATTGGTCATTTTCATGTGTTCTTCAGAGAAATGACTATCCAAATCCTTTACCCATTTTTAAAATTGGGTTGTTTGTCTTTTTGGTTTTGAATTGAGTTCTTTATGTATTCTGGATATTAAACCCTTATCAAATATATGATTTGCAAATATTTCTCCCATTTTGTAGGTTGTCTTTTCACTTTATTGATAATGTCATTTGATACACAAAATTTTTAATGTTTATGAAATCCAATTTATCTATTCTTTTATTTTGTTGCCCATGCTTTTGTCATATTTGAGAATCTATTGTCAAATCCAATCTCATGAAGATTTACCTCTGTTTTCTTATAAGAATTTTATAGGTTTAGCTTTTATATTTAGGTCTTTGCTTTATTTTTATGCATGCTGGTTTATAATATTTATTTGAAAGAATAAATATGCAAAAATAGCAAGAATTAAAAAAATAACTTGACCAATTAGATCTGAACTTACATATTATGAAAACATATTAGGGGTGGGGATATGACAAAACAATCAGATCAAAGAGCAGACTAAAGAGTCAAGAAACAGATTTATATTTATATAAAAATTTAAAATGAAATATGTAGTCCCTCAAAATGATAGAGAAAATATCAGACCTCCAATTAATATGTATTGGAAAAAATGTTCATATATTTGAGAATAATTAAATGAAACCCATAATCACCCAAGTCCTCAAAGCAAACTCCAAATGGAGTAAGTTTTCTTTTCTCTCTCTCCCCTTCTCTCCCTTTCTCTCCCCTCTATTGCTGCGTTTTTTACTATTACTGCATCAATCTCTATCATTCTGTATATTATTTCTATCTCTATCTATAGTTCTATCTCTATCTTCATTACTGTATTTATTTTGACGTATGAAATCGCTTCTTAAGAATGAAAAGTATGTCATAAAAATATTAAATTGACTACATAAAATTATGTATGACATGTATATGACAAAATGAACAGTTAAAAAAAACAAGAGAAAAATATATTCAAAATGTAAAAAAGTTCTATGTCTAAATTAGTGATTTTAAAAATTAAATATATTTTTTCTTATTTTTATGTATGCATACTCTTAGGTATATTTCCTGGCATGCCTATCAGTGGCAATCATACCCTCCACCTTCTCTAGAATTCAGCTAAAGGTTCTAGGAATAATTATTCATGGTTAATTGCTCCTTCAGGACCTGTCTCATCTTGCCTCCCCGCCACCCAGCTAAGTGCATATAAGGGAAAGTAAGAACGATGCCCATGGCCCACCTGGAAGGAAACAGCAAGTAAGGGGATGAATGGATAGATGTGCCTGTTCTCAGTTCCACCTGGATAAGTAAGCATCTGATATCTAGGATTAGCTAGTTGTAGTTAAACCTAGTGATATAGTTACACTGGCTTACACCAGCTTGAGAAAGCTGATTATGAACATCTCAGTTCTACAGCCTGTGGCATGATGATGGTAGCATGAAATAGCTCACAGTGGTAATATTTAACCAAAGAAATTGGTAACTGGTACAGATCAGAGCACTTTAATTCAGAGAGCTGATTGTTAAACACTTATTAGCACTCCACTGTTTATATACCTAACCAAGGGCCCTAGCCCGATATGAGAGGAAGACTTCACTCACCATCTCCATCCCTGTGCTCTATCCTAAACTCCATTTCCTACCCCGAACCTTATCACCCAAAGCTTTGCTACAGAGGAGTAGAATTTTAGTGTTAATAAACTTGTTCCCAGGTAAAGACCCCTAGCCTGAACCCCAACACCATGATCACTCTCAGCTTGTGAGATCCTGATGGCTTTGGTGTTACTCTCAGCCCTGACTCCAGGTTTCAGCAGGAGACATTGACTTCCCTGTAAAATATAGAGAAACTTTCCCCATCATCCATGGATAGCAGGTGGAGAAAGAGTGAACTGGTAAGTAAAAAAAAAAAAAAAAAAAAGACATTGAAAAATACTAAAAACTGGGAGAAACTATCCTTATTTTCTAACATATTAATTTTTTCTTTCTATTTCATGCATTGAATATTTACTGTGGTCCAAATATAGTGATAAACAATTTACATATATCATCTTATATAACTATTATTCTGTTTATATCCAATACCTGGATCTGAGATAACTTAAGTGATGCCCCCAAGATCACAAATCTATTAACTGTTGGAACCAAGAATGTTCTTTATTATTATCATATTACTTTTGCTACTTGTACAAACTGCAGAAAGTTACTACGTCCTTCAGTCCTCAATTTCCACATGAAATTTTCATGTGTATGCTTATTATCACTACATTTCATTGCCATAAATGATCCAGCTTGAGATTTCTATTACTGCCTTCTGTGTTTGGCACATAGCCCATGTAGGAATACTCTTCCATACATCTAATCAGATTTCACTTTCATACACTGTGGTTTTTATGTGCCCTTGTTTCAGAAATAAGTTTCCTATCTCTATTCTAAGAAAAGATCTTAACTCTGACTATCAAGAGCTTGGAATTTGATGTACAATAACTGACTATAAATATATATTTTCCAGTCTCCTTGTGCTTCCCAGTATCTTCGAATGAAGTCTCATCGTAACATTTCCAATGGTTCCATTGAGTTTACACCTGCAACATTCACCCTTGTTGGCATCCCAGGGCTGGAAGAAGAGCATATCTGGATATCTATCCCCTTCTGCCTGATGTACATCATCATCTTCATAGGAAATGGCCTTATTCTTCATATCATCCGGATTGACCCTGCTTTGCATCAGCCCATGTACTTCTTTCTGGCCATGCTGGCTTTTGTTGAACTTGGTGTCTCTGCTTCCACCATGCCTACTGTGTTAGGTATTTTCCTCTTTGGCATTCATAATATCAGTTTTGGTGGTTGTTTGCTCCAGATGTTTTCCATGCATTCTTTTACCCTTATGGAGTCAGGTATTCTTCTGGCTATGTCTGTAGACCGCTTTGTGGCCATTTACAGCCCACTGCGCTACACAGCCATCCTGACAATTCCCCGCATCACTGGGATGGGCGCCACCATTGCCTCGCGAAGTGTGGTACTCATGTTCCCACTGCTCTTTCTCCTGAAGGGTCTTCCTTTCTGTGGTCACAACAACCTCACACACTCTTACTGCCTCCACTCAGATCTGATCAAATTGCCTTGTGCAGACACCCGCCCCAATAGCATCCTGGGTCTGTTTGTGATTACCTCAACATTTGGGCTGGACTCATTGCTAATCATGGTTTCATACCTGCTGATTTTTCACACAGTACTGGGAATAGCTTCTGGGGCAGGGCGGTGGAAGGCACTGAACACATGTGTTTCACACATCTGTGCTGTGCTTGTATACTATGTTCCCATGATCAGCCTCTCTTTGTTGCATCGCTTTGGGCGGCATTTATCTCCACTCCTACAGACTGTCATGGCCAATGCATACCTCTTCTTCCCACCTGTGGTCAACCCCATTGTCTATAGCATCAAAACCAAGGAAATTCGTAATAGCATTGTTCGTATACTGCCTAGAAAAAGGGGTGAGGTCTAAACAAGACAAACAATACCCTGAGAACACAGGGACTTGGATCAGACCTATTGCTTGGATATTAGCCTTACAAATGGAAGAAATTACATAGTTTGTTATTGTTTATGAATGAGCTATAAGCTTTAATAGATGGAGAAAAGAAAAATAGTTCCTTTTTCCCCATGAGAAGAGAGAATGTCACTACCCTGAAGTAACATTATCAAAGGAGATACAAGACCAAAACTTTTTTCTGTTTAGGATGCCATTTGTCTATAGAATCCTGGAATATTCGTTTATTTTTCCTCCTAGGAATAGTTAGAATGGGTCCTAGGAGATTTCTGTTTCCAGGTATGTGCAATTTAGTGATACATATCTGTTAGTGAAAAGACTCAGGGAACAAAATAGTGTGTATTGTATTATTGCCTTTATACAAAGTTGTGCAACAAATATAACTAATTTAGTGTCAAAAACAACAGAACAATGATTACTTCTGTTGGGTGTACAGGTAAGAGAATGAGTACAGAAACATGACGAAATTTTTTGGAAAATGGAAATGCTCTATGTTGTGTTAGGGATGATGTAAGTCAAAATGGTACAGATAAATTTGTACATTTCAATGTATGTCAATTTTACCTCTAAATCTCTAAATAATAATAATAATAATTATAATAATAATATACCCAAAACAATAATTATTTGGCTACATAGTGGGTGGAAGTATAGAAGATACAAGAATGGTATAATGTTGATAATTATTGAAGCTGGGTGATAGGTAGATGGAGATTCACTATAATAGTCTGTTTACTTAGTACATGTTTGAAATTTTTGTATTAATTTTTTTTTTAAATACTAATGGTGTTATATTAAGTCTTCATTGAATGTGTGCCATGAAGCAGAGATAACTTTCCATTGATCAGAATGATTTGGTCAGAAAAAGATTTGCCTTTAGGAAAACACTTTATTTTAATGAGCTAATGGTTAGAAAAATAGAAAAAAAACACCAACAATCTGAAAATACTGGTTTTAGGAGGAAATGACTTAAAAAAAAGCCCCTACTTTTGTAATAGTATTACTTAACATGGATCACTCTGTAGTAGACATCTTTATCAAATATATCTCAACACCAGTCTAGTTGCTGAAAGATTTTCTTTTACTTTCTAAACCCCCACATCATCAGAAATATCACCTAAGATCTTCTGGGTCAAATTTCCTTGTGGTTATAATAAAGAAACTTTAAAAATAGCAATCAAATGTTATTTATAATGTTTTATTATATGTTATTCATTTTAAAGTACGTGGATATCCAGTTGTTTTAGCATTATTTGTAAAACAAACAAGAACTATTTTTTTCTTCCATTGAATTACCTTTACACTGTTTTTGAGAATCAATTGACATAGGTGGGCATTAATTTCTTGACTCTGTATTTCCTATGAGTTGTCAGTGATTGTGGCAATATGATTCTCTTAATTAAATATAGCTTTGTTAAAATAAGAGATGGACAGAAAATATGTATAATTGATTTTACTCTGCTGAAGACCTAGATTGTCAGATTGATGTGTGCTTCATAATGAATATATATCAATTTTTTTTGGTAAAGAAATTAGAATTGATGATGTTTTAAGGAATATTCAGTAGTCTAACCAAAAGAAGAAAAGAAAAGAAAAAATATAGATCTTGACCAAGGTATGAAGGTATTTCAAAATATTATAATGAAGTGGAAAAAATTGTTTACCCATCCTCTAGGTAAATGAAGTGCTCAGGGACAGTTTTTCAAAGGATATGTAGTATGAGCCGAAGTTTGGATTAGATATGTAGGCCCTATGTACCTGAAACAGAGTGAAGGATACAGTGAGAATCTAAGTTGGAAATATTTTTATAGAAGTTGCCATATTGAAGGTGATAACTAAATTATTTTGTGTAGATAGAATTACTAGCAAATTTGTATAGTTTGAGGATATGAAAAGAACCCAGGATAGAACTTTGGGAAACACCAAAATTTAAATAAAATCAGTAGAAGAGGAGGAGAGAAGTAAATCAAAATGGTAAACTAATCTAAATTTTTTATTGGTGACTGAAGAATAGGCTGAAGATTAGCTCAGATGCTAAGCTGGCCTCTGAATCAATTCCATTCAATAGAAATCAGTAATGTTGTGCTGTGCTCCTTCATGGAAGGAATTCTGGAAAGAGTATTTAGGGTCCCTTGACCTTTCATCCTTATCTCTTATTCTCTTTGATATCAATTGTGAATGCCATCCTCCATCTCACTGAAAGCATTCTTCTTAAATTTGCCAACATCTCAACATTACTATATCAAGTACCTCTAAGGCTATGTATATAAAAGAAAATCTATTACAGAAACCAGGTGAAACATGTTAAGGAGAAAGGCATCATGTCTATAAGTCTTCCTTAGAATTATCATTTGTTCTCGTGATAAAATATATACTAACTTGTTTCCCCATATTTCTAAAAATTTGAAGGTTTATGTCATGTCTTTTTTTTTCTTTCCATCAAGAGTACTTGACAACATTCTTTCACATATATGAGGCATATAAAAACTGCTTTTGAAGGAAGAGAGGTGGAAGAGAGGAGAGGGAAAGGCATAAGGGTGGGGTGGAAAAAAATTAGTCAAATGTGCAACAATTTGTTCAAAGCTCAATATGGTAGGTTTTAAAAAGGTCCATCATAGTTATCATTTTGAGAAGTTACTAAACTTACAAAAATAGCTTCAATGAAATAAAAAAAACAAAAAACTGAACAATGAGACTGCAAGAGAATTCAAGGTCAATGTGTAATAAAAGAACACTTATGGATACAGATTTTCCTTTCCAGAAGTACCTTAGGGAAAGGAGGGGACACAAGGATATTTGCTTAAATAGAATTCATTGGTGGGGAACATGTCTACAAAAATTTTAAATTTCTTTTTCAAACGAAGACAGAAAAAAAATTACGTAGCTTATAAAAAGAAAACGTGTGTATTCATTTCTCTGCATTTAGTTTGTGAGAAAAAAGAAAAGATGTCTGCAAGTTGTAGAAAAGATTTCAGGTGTATTACATGTAGATGAACCCAAAAGGACTTAATTCAAACCCGTTGGGTCCCTCGTGGTTTTAGCTAGTGGCTAGAAAATCCCTCATTCCATGTTCATAATTCCTCCTTCACACATTCATTAGGGAATATTAAAATTGGTGGCTACCAGATTTCTTCTCCAATGTAAGTTCAATAAATTTATGCCGTGCCCCTGAATAATAGACCTTGCCATGAGTTTTGGTGAAGGATGAACACACCAACGTAATCTCAAATTTGTAGAAGAGGCAGAGTGTCTGTATTGCAGAGACAAAAGAAAAGCATGAAAGGCTGTCCCAGGGATAGCCACATATTGGCAGATGGCTCCAGCAGCAAATGGATTAGAGTTCAAGACATTGACTGGGTGCTGTTACAGAGGGTGAAGATAGAAAGAAGAGGTACTGAAGAACACACAACACAGGACTGAGACCAGAATATCTCAGGAGGAGAAAAGCATTGATGAGTGATAGTGATATGAAGAACTGACGATGCTGGTCAGGTACCTGGTAAGAGCAGAACTGGTTCCCAACAATTGGTAAGTCTCACTTTTCCCAAATTTATCCCTATAATTGTTCATTACCATCTTTTTGAATAATAATGACTACATCCCACCAGTTCTGTACTCACTTATGTAATACGTACTCTCCCACCTGCCATCCCACTCTCAGTTTCTGTCAGGTAATGCTCACATGTCAGCTCTTTATTCTTGAATAATTCATTATGATTGTTCTTAAAGGATTCTTATTCTAATTCTGATTACATTTGAGGAAGAAAAATTTTACCCCTAATACAGTCAGTGATCTATGAATTGGGGTTTCATGGAATTAAGCCTTGAAGAGCAAACCTATGGAAATCAAAATACTGAGTTGACTGACTTATCTATCCCAAATATATCACTGATAGAGCCTTCTTGTCATAGGATGACACTTACTGGCTTGATTTCTTCACTTGAGGTTTTGGTGCATAAACTAGAGCTGCTTCTTGAATTACTAGCATAGTCAGTGACATTCAGTAAACAGTTAACTGATCATGAGCTTGATGACATAAAGTAACTTTATTGAAAAGTCTACAAAAAGATGAAATAACTTAACCCTATTTTTCACAAAATCACAAACACTCCTCTAATGCATGGCTTGATAATTTTTTACTTCAAACTATGTAATATAAAAAGTAATGATTATGATCAGGGGATTTTCATATAAGGCATAAGAGCCCAAGTTTTCAGAAAATTCAGTAATCAGTGAATTGAGAAGTCATTAAATTCTCTTCAGTTGCTCTACAATCCTCTCCTGAATCATCTCTTGTATCCTGAGTTCTGCCCTCTGTCTTCTGTTTCTAGTTCTATATATAGTATTTGATTCATTTTAAGAAACCTGTGTTTATCCTTTGTTTTCTGTTAACTTTTTATGCCTGAGCTCACAAAATGATGTGTGTTCCAAATTATCTATAGTTTGGAATTCATTGGTGGGGAACATGTCTATAAAATAGAATTGTTAAGAATTAATGAGCCTAAATTGGCCAAATATCATGCTAATGATAGCGCTGAGCATTTATCCCAAGAAACGAGACCCTATTCTGACTAAGGTACCCATTCCCCAACATCCTGTGGTTGTCAAGAATACTCCTCTTGCCCGTCTACGTTGTTGCTGTCAGTTTCCTTTCTCCTAGAGATTCCTCCCCTCTAGATATTCTGCACAGTGCATTATAGAATTTGAGTTATTTTATGCAAACAACTAATTTTAAGGATTTCAGCTGTATATAGGCAAAATAGAATACAGTTTTACTAGCAATGTAAAAAGTAGCAAGGAACTTTGACCCAGACTTGACAAAAGTACATGGATTTGAACGATCTTTTCTAAAGCTCTTCCTTCACATTATTTTGAAAGAACATTCATTCTTACATAGATACAGATAATATAGATATATATAGAGAGAGTTATAAATATGTTATGATCTTGGGTGTCAACTGTTTCTATCTCTTTTCTCTTTCATAGTGAGGCTTTTACACTGTTATAGTAGTCAGAGTCTGAAAATTTGCTCGTCCAAACCAACTATTCCTTACTTAAAGGCAACTAGAATACTAAGATAGCTGGAATGTGGGATATGGAGAGATTCATCAAACTCAATTTCCAAGCAAAATAAACAAGTCTAATTTTTTTTTTTTTTTTTTTTTTTCGTCCACAGGTCTGGAAAGGAAATGATAGACAGGTCAGCAGTTTAACGCCTTTTCTAGGTGATATTGCTGGTTCTAATGCAGTTGGCCTGCCATGCACATAACATCTTATTGTATTACAGTGTTTGTGGATGCCTTTCCTGAAAACAGTGATGTGTCTCTATGGATCTGTCTTTTCCCTCAACAGTATCAATGAGATGAATGATATGATCTTAGAGTTCTACCCAAAGCACACAGACTTCATATGATGACTTTGGATAAAAATAGGAAGTAAAAGGAACACTAGTACTACTAACCTCTTTTGTTTGCATCAGGAGGCCCAAAGATACTATGTCCATTTCCAACATCACAGTTTTCATGCCTTCTATGTTGACACTCATAGGGATCCCAGGCCTA
The DNA here is from genome assembly GCF_057876585.1 of Rhinolophus sinicus. Lineage (NCBI taxonomy): Eukaryota > Metazoa > Chordata > Mammalia > Chiroptera > Rhinolophidae > Rhinolophus > Rhinolophus sinicus. The sequence continues at coordinate 142,653,239 of NC_142514.1, read as the reverse complement.
CAGTCTGTGCAGTGCTGGATTGGAATTCCCTTCTGTGCCATGTATCTCATTGCTATGATTGGAAATTTCTTACTTCTGATCATCATCAAATTAGAACGTAGCCTCCATGAGCCTATGTACATTTTCCTGGGGATGTTAGCAATCACAGATATTGCACTTGGTACCAGCATTGTGCCCAAGATGCTTGGAATCTTCTGGTTTCATGTACCAGAGATTTATTTTGATACCTGCTTGCTTCAAATGGGGCTGATCCACACATTTCAGGGCATAGAGTCAGGCATCCTGCTGGCCATGGCCCTGGACCGTTATGTGGCTATTTGTTATCCTCTAAGACATGCTGCCATTTTCACCCACCTGCTGGTCACCCAAATAGGGGCTGCGCTAACCCTCAGGGCTGCCATTCTAGTAACTCCATCCCTAGTACTGATAAAGTGCCGGTTTCAATTTTATCATACAACAGTCATCTCTCACTCCTACTGTGAGCATATGGCCATTGTGAAACTTGCTGCAGAAAATGTCTGGGTTAACAAAATCTATGGTTTATTTGTGGCCTTCACTATTGCAGGGTTTGACCTCACATTCATCACACTGTCTTATATACAGGTATTTATCACAGTTTTCCGTTTGCCCCAGAAGAAGGCTAGGTTGAAAGCATTCAGTACTTGCATTGCTCACATCTGTGTCTTCCTACAGTTCTACCTCCTTGCCTTCTTCTCCTTCTTCACACATAGGTTTGGTTCTCACATCCCCCCTTATATCCATATCCTCTTTTCTAGTATTTACTTGCTGGTCCCTCCATTTCTCAATCCACTCATCTATGGTGCAAAGACCAAGCAGATTCGCATTTATGTGGTAAAAATGTTCTGTTCATAAAATCCACTGTGATTAATACCATCATGCCTTCCTCTTTATGCAGTGATTGCTCACAACAAAATAAACAACATAAAACTCATGTTAGTTGAGATGCTTGAGTTTTTGTTTGTTTTGTGAAATTTGCCAGGATGATAGTTACTTTTCAGATCATTATAACCTGCAATAGCTATCAATCAATAGGATTGTAGCTCTTATCTGTGTCATGAGAGAGAAGTGTAGAAAAATAAAAAATAGTGAACATATATTGTTTCCTTCCTTTTTCTTTTTTTCTCTCCAAAAGGATTTATGAATTATGCTTCTCTCACTGAATTTAAGTGCACCCAAAGCTCATTGTTTAGGGGTGTCCAGATACTCAATGCAAACAACTTGTTGACTCTGTTTCTTGATAATCGTCATCATCATAAAGAGAAAATTAGAGGAAATATATTTTAACCATACACAATTCACAAAAACAAACAAAAAACTTTATGGAACTGATGAAACAATAAAAATCTTTTAAAATTAGCATATTTTCATGGTTATTTTGGGAGATACAGGCTCAAAAATTATGAGAACTCAATGTTCCATTTTACACATCAATACTTTTTTCTGATATCTCCACCATTTACTTCTTTATTAATTCATCAAGTGTTAGCAAAAATACGATATTGTTAATATTATGTTAGAGAGTAGTGGCATAATGATATATTTGACACAATGCTTAAGTTTCATGAATTTGTCAGCTTTGCAGACGTATAGTCATGAAGGGGTGTGTGTGTGTATGTGTGTGTGTGGGGAGAGAGAGAGAGAGAGAGAGAGAGAGAGAGAGAGAGAGAGAGAGAGGAGAAAGAAACGTCAGTGGTACCCATAGAGTGTGAGGTTAGCAAAGAGAATAAAGCATTGAAATCTAACTGAGAGCAGCAGTCAGGAAAGTTATGTTTGTTTTGTTTTGTGTTTTCGTTAGGAAGTCTGATTTTTGAGGAATGATGATAAACACATGGCTAAGCAAGTAAGGACAACCTGTGCCAAGTAGGTGGTAGAGGAGATTTAAACTAGAAAATGTAGTTTAAGGTAACCGCACAGTTGTTGTTTTTTGTTAAATGTAAGTACAAGGTGTTTATCTATAGATGGATGGATAAAAAAGATGTGCTATATACATACAATGGAATATTACCCATCAATAAAAAAAGATTGAATCTTGACATTTACAATAACATGTATGGACCTAGAGGGTATTATACTAAGTGAAATCAGTCAGAAAAGAAAGATAAATACGATATGGTTTCATTTATATGTAGAATTTAACAAACAAACAAACAAACAAAAACAAAAACAGACTCTTAGAACAGAGACCACAGAGATGGTTGCCAGAGGGGAGGGGGAGGGAGGTATGGATGAAAAAGGTGAAGAGGAATATAGTCAATAATATTGTGATAGGCTTGTATGGTGACATATGATTATTAGAATTAGTGGGGTCATCACATTGTGAGGTATAAAAATGTCTAATCATGGTATTATACAATTGAAACTAATGTAACTAATATAATATTGTATACTGACCATAGTTAATTTTTTAAATAAATTAATAAATTAAAAAGAAAAAGAATGGCCATGGATACTGTGCAGAGTTGTTGAATTTTATTCTGAAAGCTATAATGTGTCATTGGAGAGTTTTTCTCTATAAGAAGTGTGTGTGTGTGTGTGTGTGTGTGTGTGTGTGTGTGTGTGTGGTGTGCATCTATTTGTGGCAACACATCTTCTTTGTGGTGTTAAAACATCATGCTTTTTAATTAATCAAGGCTATTATACTAATGAAGAGATGGAGTATTTTGTGTAAGATTAATGAATTGAGTAGTTAAAGCTAGTAGTAGATTGTTCCTGAAAACCTCAGCTCATCGAACTGAAGTGTTTTTATTTAATTTTTTTAAAAAAAATTATGGAATATATTTACATGTGTAAAGATGTCCATACTTTCATTTGTGACATTAAAATAATTACATATATAAAAATATTGGACTGCATGTCACATTGATGGTGGATACTATGTCTTGTTTATGGACTGGGCTTTATCAGATGATAGCTGAGGATCATCTCTTTGCAAACCTAGAGCTATCTTGAGCATCTTTTGAGACTGTTTTAAATATAAATATGTATTACATATGATTTCATTGGATTAGCAATATGGGCTGTTGTTCTTAGATAACATTATTTCCTTAGGAATAAAACTGAAATGGCACCAGAGGTAATTTCTTAATGTTCTAGCCAGTGTTCAGCAAACTTTTATGTTAGGGCCAAATAAATAGCTTATGCTTCGTGAGTAAAGAGGCAATTCAAGAATATTATGTAGGTATTTATATAACAAGAGATCAAATATATTTCCACAAAATTGTGGTGACATTTATATATAATAACAATATTCATAATTTGTGGTTTTTCTGCAATGCAGGTCTACTTATTAGAAGAATGTAATTCACTTATTTTCCCCTGGGGATAACATTCTGCTTAAGTGGTGTGAAAGTTAGGTTTCTCCCTATCATCAAATTGATTGCAAAAGTTCATCTATACAAACCATTCTTAGCTAGTAGGCTGTACATAAACAGACAGCAGGGCAGTTTTGAACAGTCCACTATAATTCTAAGCTTATCTGGAGAAGTTTGAAATGTGTCTAACAATTACTAGTTCTGGCAGTCATCCTAAAAAATATGTGGGGCTATAAGATTGACATAGAGACAGAATATGAAACTAGAATGTATTTGTATCGTATTAAACTGTCAATACATGATAAAATATCTAATCTAGAACTCAGATTGCTCAATAATTGTGGTCTTCAAATTATCAGGACCAGTTCTAAAGTGAAGCAATTCAATGGAAAATGGAAAAACTTTTCAGCAAGTAGAACTGCAACAACTGGTAAAAATTGGTATATATGTATTCTTAACTTTTATTATATACCATGTAAAATAATAATAAACTGAAATGTTTTCTTTATTGTACATTGTTGGCTCCTTTGTCAAAACTGATATGCCCATATTTATGTGAGTTTATTTCTCGGTTCTCAATTCTGTTCCACTGGTCTGTGTATCTGTTTTTCTGCCAATACTATGCTGTTTTGATTATCGTCTCTTTGAAGTATAATTTAAAGTCATGGAGTGTAACTTCAAATAGACCAGGAACCAGACAAGCCAAAGTCTCTCCATTACCCTTCTCTCAACTTCCCACATGCTCCTGGGCTTGTTATTTGCTCTTTTCTAGAATGGGGCTCCAGATACCCACTTCAGAGACCTGTTGTGAGGAATAAGGGAGAATGCTCACCAAGTGTGTCACATAGGTCCTGACCTCAATCTTGAATCTTGAATATTCATGGCCAGGTGTGAACACTCCTAGAATTAAGATCCAGAGAAAAATCACTATAGGTTCAAATGCAGAGAGGGAGAAATGAATAGAGCAGAGATTGGAAACTGATGCATGGATGGCTTTTCTAGCTGGAAACAGGCCAGTATTTTTGGGCAAGGCTATGGGTTGGGAAGCATTCTAGGTAGGACAACAGAATCCCCCGATGGGCTTTTATTTATTTTTATTGAGTCATAGTTCAGATACCATAACATTTGTCATTTTAAATTACCCAATTCAGTGGTTTTTTGTGTGTATTATAAAGATTGTGCAATCATCACCACTATCCAAATCCAGAATATTTTTATCATAATAAAAAAACCTATACCCATTGACAGTCACTTTGCATTTCCTCCACCCCTCCATGTCCTCACTCTTAGTCTTGGCAACCACTAATGTACCTTCTGTCTCTGTGGATTTGCCTTTCTGGATGTTTTATGTAAATAAAGCATGAAGTCTGTGGATTCCATCCACGTATCATCTAAGTACCACATTCCATTTTATGGCTGAGTAAGAGTACGTTGTATGGATATAACACATTTTATTTAGCTATTCATCAGTTGATGGATTATTTCTACTTTTTAGCTATCATTTTAAAAAGTATCACAAAAGATCCCACTTCAGGTTGTCGTCAATTTAATAAGTCCAGTCAGCATTCTTATGCATTTTTCTTCACTCACTTTATTTGCAGGGGAGAAGGAATGTATGAATTGGATATTCTGATGTATTCAGGTATCAGAGGAGACATGAGACCAGAATGGGGTAAAAGATTTTCATACATAGCAGGCGATCACAATAAGGTGGGATATGAACTATGACAGGGATGAAAGACAGTAGAAATAGATCAACAATTTAGGTGTACCTCATTGTGTTAAAGTATTGTTGAAACCAGAATGAGAAAGAGTGAGCTGGTAAAAATATAAGAAAACACATTGGAGGTAATAATCACTAGGTACAGAACATCTATTAGCTCTAGAAGTAGGGTGGGAAATGCTATTGAAGTGGAACAGAGTGTGATTTAATTATATTTATACTTCCCTCAGTAAACAAATGATGTGTAACATGGATTTTCAATTATTATGCTTAAATTACTTTTTGTGTATCTTTTATTATACTATTGGAAAAATAAATGTGAATATATTCCTGATGTATTAGTTAGAAAATACATTAGTTTAGCAAAGTATATACAGTGCTTATACTCAGAGTAAAGCTGTCTCTTAATGTGTTATGATTTCTTGAACAAATATTTATTAAGATTATTCTGTGTTGAGTACTGTGATTGGATTTTGATATAAGGAAATGCCCATAAAGATTCAGCCCTGTGTCTTACACTCAAGAATACAAACTATGCATAAATATCATCTTTGTATGATTTTTAAAATTACGATGAAAATAACAGTATGTCCAACATTCATGTCCTCTGTTAATTAAGGATTTCTCCATGACAAAATATTATGTCATTGATGAAGACATTTTGGATATTTTTTCATAAACTGTTAAAATAATTATAATATGATACAAAGTAAAAATGATGTATCTAATGTAACTATTAAAAAATAACCAATGAGAGTACAGCATAGGGAATAGAGTTAGTAGAATTGTAACAGCTACATGTGATGTCAGAGGGGTAGTAGATTGGGGAGGGGGGCTTATCATTTTGTGAGGGGTATAAATATCTAACTATTACATTGTTTTGTACACCTGAAACTAATTTTAAAAATAACCAATGAAAACTACTAATAGTATTTGAATTTGAGTGGTAAGATTATGGTATATTTTCCCCTCCTTATTGAATTAATTAATTTTATACAATAGAAAGTAAAAGCCAAAATGTATATTCATTTTAAGTTTAACTATTTAACTATATACGAAAGATATTTAAGAGTATAGACATTCCTGTGATCAAGAGATTATTGAAAAAGCCTATGATCTCTTTCTCTAGAAAGAGCTGTCTTCATCCCTTGTTACTGTAAATAGGAAATATATCATCTGTGTATTGCTGATTTCACCCCACCCCCAAATTCTTAGCAAGCCTTGCTACATACAGAGCTTACAATAAACGCTGTCCTCCCTACCTCTTCCAACACACCTCTCCCTGGGATCCCTGAAGTACATCTGGAAATCCTTTGATTCTCCATGGGATGGCCAAACATAAATAACAAGAGATAATTATTTGTTTTGTTTCCAATTTCCTTTTTTTAACAATCACAAGATAAAGCTGACCAATTTGCTCAGCCAAAAAATAGATTTCCATGCTATGCACTCCCCCATTTTGTGTTCCATTTCTCTGTCACATATGTCACATATGTGAGAGCAATCTAGTGCTGAGACACACAATTGCACTAAGATGCTGCAACACTGCCATCCACTGGCTGGACTAGATTTGTCAGGTCCCCTGGGAATTGAGTGAGCAGCTAAGCTAGTCTTCAGAAATGATTTCTGTTCCTCTGGCCCTGAACCTCCTTCTTTGCCCCAGGGAATAAAAGGTATCTCTGAGGATTTACAAGAGACTGATAAAGTTTTGTCAGCAAGGAAAACTATGGTAGAAAACACAAATCTTCCCCATTTGGGACTATCAAAGAGCAACCTTCTTCTGTGCCCGTCACTTCCCACTGTTGTTCTTGGACCATGAGTATGTGGATAGTTAGAAATGTGTACCAGGTCAAGTGGAGATGAAATTATATATATTTAAGTATAAGCACAAGTATAGCCAATCAATGTAGACTCTAGACACAACACAAAAGTAAAGAGTATAAACACATTTTTTATATAGTCTAATTTTGAACTTCCAGGCACTACAATTCAAGAACAGTGATGATAAATTGGAGACTCTGCTTTGGAAGACGGGAGAGGTTAAAGGCAGTTAGCAGAATGCTATTGGAGAAGTTGCGTAGACCTGCACATTTTATACTTTGAAAAGAGAGGACCATGAGTGACGTGAATTTTTGTGCTATTATATCTGAAGATATGTGATTAAAAAAGGCGGACAGTGGTTATGCGCTCATGCGGACTCAATGTAAAGAAATTTTTCTGAAAGTGAGAGTTCTACAGTAATAAGACAGGCATGGAAGTGCATCAACGTGCCTATACAGGGTGCGATAAAAAGATATGTTGAATGTTTAAATTAAAAAAAAATTATTACACTAAAAGACACATTGCTATTAATCCCCCTCAAAATACCCCCCCACACACACTTCAAACACACTTATCCCATCATTCTTGTCACTTTCTGAAGCAGTCTTGGAAGTCCTCTTTCATAAGTGTCTTTACTTCATCCTCCATCATGACAATGCTCCATGTCACATATCGCTTCTGGTATATGGCAATTTCTGTCAAATAAAAACACTACGGTGTGTCCTCATCCACCGTATTCACCGGATCTGGCACCATGAGACTTCTGGCTCTTTCCCGACGTCAAAATGACCATGAAAGGAAAACGTTTTGAATCAATAAATATTAAATTATTAAAAATCCAGGACAATCTCCAAAACTATAGGTACATTTTTTTAAAAATATGGTTTAAACTATGCAGACTACCATAGATTACAAAAAAGAACACTGAGAGCAAAAGGAAACCTCAGTTATGGCAAAAAAATTTCAAAAGAGTTTGAGACTAATTCTACAGAAAGAATATTATTACTGATATAGGAATCAGGGGCTGAGGCACTAGGTAGAGAATATATCACAATGAGTGTAAAAAGAAAAAAGTAACAGAAATGGATACATCGCTTGAAGAGAATAAGGCCTTAAGAGAAAAATATAATTTAAAAAGTGTAATTGGGAAAATTCTAACTTTTGGCACTATATAGATCCTTGATCAATTTAGAGATTAAAGGACAGTGCAGTATTCATGGTGAAAACTTTACACAATTTTGTGTTAGGACGGATGACCCTGACTCCATGTAAAAATCTAGTCCAAAACCGGAAGACATTAATGTAATGAAACTGCCAATTTTTGCCCTTATAGAGTTTGACATTGTATTAGTCAACCACAAAATGCAAACACATCAGGCTCATATCAAAGAACATGATGTGAATACATTCTAATCAGTAGAAAGTGTAAAGAATGACGGGGAAAGTCCAATTCCACATCTCTAAATATTCAAAGTGCTGGTATTTGCCACCAGTTTGCTGTATCATTAGGTCAGAGTAAAAAATCTGCATCTAGTTGTCTTTTTTTTTTTTTGGTGTCCATACTTTTTATTAAACTTAATTAAGATCTGAACACATCTTTTTCCTTCCATACATTTTACAAATGGGCATTTTTTTTTTGTCTTTCGTTTTGGTTTTTTATTTATGAAATGTATTGGGGTAATATTGGTTAGTAAAATGATACAGGTTTCAAGTGTACACTTCTATAATACATCATCTATATATTGCATTGTGTTCACCACCCAAACACAGTTCTCCTTCCTTTCACCATATATGTGCCTAGCTGTCGTCATCAGCCTGCACCTGACTTTTACAGAAAAACCCATTTTAAGATGAAAGTTAATAAACACTAATACAACTTTCTATAGAGGAATGCCAGTATAATTATTTTGGAAATTAGTTCCAGAGAAACACAAAAATAACCACAAAACCATAAGCATATATTTTTAAAAATATATAGTCTTACTTGCATAACTTATTGTTTTCCTTTTGAGCTGTAGTTATAAAACTTTCTATTTAAAATTTTATTTTACTTATCTGTAAGATCTTAACACAAAACAAGAATGAATGTTAACTGCTAATCATTCCACATTTGTCTTTCATCCAAATTTCTCTTCTGAGGTTTAATTTTGTTTAGAATTCTATTATATATGCCCTTGTAGTAGACTGTGTGAAATATTTTTTGGGGAAAGAAGAAATTCTGACTACATTTTGATGTATAAATTAATAATCTCAATCTCGACTTTATGTTAATTCATGCCATTTTATAAAGAGTTTGTGACAATGTAACATACATGATAGTAGATAAATGAGAGATCTAGTTTTATATACATTAGAATTATAATACATTAGACTGAATTTCTTATGTAGTGGCAAAAATGCCACTTGATGTTTTTAAACAGAGGGTAAAATATTAACATTTAATTTTGCTTTTAAGAAATGTCTGTCACTTAGAGCTTATTGAGCTTCAAAACTATTTTCATAATTTTCACCTTTTATGTCATGTGGGTACTGGATATGATTAGCTCTGTGTGTTTCAACTAAGTCTCTATTCAAAACAAGTGGAAGTATTTCAGTAAGAGCCACAGTCTTACTGTATTGAATGCAAAACAAGAACTCCATGTTTTAGTACACAACAAACTTGAGAAATCACAGACTCTCATTAAGAATGTTTTTCTGTGTTTTGTTGTTGGTGTTGGTTTTGGAAACAAAATAAGGTAATAGAAAATCAAGAAGCAAACTTAGAGTGAAAAATCTTGTACACTTGATTTCTAATCTGTTTGGTCTTCACCCCATACACAATAGGATTGAGTAAAGGTGGGACAAGCAGATAAATGTTGGACAGCAGAATATGAATATAAGGTGGAATATGGAACCCAAACCTGTGTGTAAAGAAGGAGAAGAAACCTAGGAGATAAAACTCAAGGAAGACACAAATGTGGGCAATGCAGGTGTTGAAGGCTTTGAGCCTGGCTTCCTTTTGAGGCAGACTGAAGACAGTTATAAATATTCGGATGTAGGAGAGTGTGATGAAGATTATGTCAAAGCCAAGTATACAAAAAGCCACAAACAGACCATAGATTTTGTTGATTCGAGTATCTTCTGTTGCCAACTTCACGATGGCCATGTGCTCACAGTATGAATGGGAGACCACAGTGGTCCGGTAATATTTCAGCCTGCATTTGATGAGGATGAGACATGGAACTGCAAGGAGTGCTGCTCTGAGTGTCACTCCAACTCCAATCTGAGTGATTAGTTCATGGGTAAAAATGGTTGCATGTCTCAGAGGATCACAGATCGCCACATAGCGGTCCAGGGCCATGGCCAGCAGAATACCCGACTCAATACCCTGAAAGGTATGGATGAGCCACATCTGAAAAAGACAGACATCAAAATATATTTCTGGTAAATGGAACCAGAATATTCCCAGCATTTTTGGTAGGATGCAGGTACTGAGAACCATGTCTGTCGCTCCAAGCATTGCCAGAAGGAGATACATAGGTTCGTGGAGGCTTGGCTCAGACTTGATAATGACCATAAGCAGGAAATTTCCAACCAAAGCAATGATGTACATGGCACAGAAAGGAATGCCAATCCAGAACTGAACAGACTCCAAGCCAGGGATCCCAATCAGTGTCAGTACCGAGGGCATGAAGACTGTGCCATTGAGCTTGAACATGATGGCTTACAACTCCCTGCTTTAGAGCTTTTGATTCAAAGTAGCAGTTGTGCTGAGTAACTGTCTTCTATTTTCAGTTTTCACCTAGATTTATACAATCAGAAGTTAAATGTGGTTTCAAATGGCATTTTGAAAGACATACTCACTTTGATTGGGCAATTTAGTTGGTCTAGGAATGCAGATACAGGATCCCTGAATGATTTACCCTAATTTCAATTCTCTTCTCTGTCTTTTCTCCCCCTTCCCTTTTTCCCTCTGTCTGTTCTTCTCTGCATCTCTCTCTGTCTGTCTGTCTGTCTCTCTCTCTGTTTTTCTCTCTCTCCCTCTCTCACGCGTGCACACACACACACACACACACACACACACAGATACTAACAAGAATATACACATTCATTATTGAGAAAAGACATAGTCTAGCAATGTGAGGACATATGATTATATATTATCAGTTAAAAATTATCCCACTGAATATCAGTCGTTTTGTTTGTTAATAGAATATGGCTATATATGGTGACGTACTGATATGTTACCAAATATTATTTCCTGTGTTCTATCACAAGAAGCTTTTAGTCAAGAGATCAGGCAGAAAGAAATGAAAGGCATACTCACTATTTCAAGTGCTATAGTAAGCACTGGGGCAATAAGAACTGATCAAGTAGGGTCCTCAGTTTCAAGGAGACAATGACCTACTGTATGATGTCATATAAGTGTCATGTTAAAAATATTCACATCGAGAAGTGTGTAGAAGTGGTATAACACAGAATTTGCACCCTACCTTCATTCCAGAATTGGATGCTGGGGAGTTTTGGTGCAAGGATTACTTGAAGGGCAAATTGTGCGAGCAGGGGAAGAGGGAAGGGAGCGGAGAAGAGACGCAGCCACATCTGTGGCTGTGGAGACATAGGGTATCCCAGGACGTGTGGGGAGCCATGGTTACAGCTAACTCCCAGCGGTTTATGCTTAACCTAAGCTGCTGAGGAATGTGGTGGGAGCGGCCAGTTCCCAGACACAGAAGGCTGATGCCTATCAGGGCAATTGATAGGATAATTACTTTTGAGAGTTTCAGTGAATTTTGTATCCTCTATGTGAAAGTTAAAGAATTTACATTTGTTAAGGTAATGCATATTTTCGTTGCTAAGTTGCACGTACTCAAACTGCTTATATGGGTGCAGTAAAAAAAAAAACTTAGTGGCTTCAGCATCACTGGAGTCCGCGATCGCCATCATCATTTGTGTGAGTGTCTTTTATTCATTCCCACTCCCCCATTCGGGAACCCATCAACTTGTGGCGGCTGGCCCGTCACAAGGACGGAACAGAGAACACAAAAGCCAGGAGGTGGGCTCTTTCCCTGTGTCCCACAGCTGATCTCTCCCACCAAGGGGGCAGCATATCCAACATCTGAGGCAGTAACCTCAGCTGAGACCTCTAGCTGGGCGCTAGGTTGGAAAAAGGATACGAACTCCCTACCTGGGCCCTTACCCCACTCTCCCAATCCTACCCCCAACCTTCCAAAGACTTAAACTGGTCCATGAACTGAGGAGTAGTGTCAGGTTACAGAGGAGCCATAGTGCTCAGGTTCTGGGAAGACCTGTGTGCAGCTCTGACCCAGGGAAGAGGCTGGGAAGAGTGTGATTTTTGCTGGGCTAGGAGAGAAGAGACTCCTCCACCCCCAGCAACCACCTTTTCTGGCTTGCCTAGTGCAGGGCAATGACAACTGTGGAGACTCTCCCAGGGATCAGCATTGGCCAGCAGAAACAGCTCTGGGCTTTCAGCAGCTCAGAAATCTCCCTCCCACCACCACACACACGCACACACGGAAGAATTGCCCTAAGACTCAGGAGAACTGGGCACAGGGCTGGTGGTGCTACTCTCAATGTTCATATGTGCAGGCAAGAGCAGAAACAGCACTGACTTTGTAGAAACTACCATCTAGACCCCTCAGCCCCACACATCTAAATCTGCAGTCCCAAGGTCACTCTGGGCATCAGGTGACCGGCTCTGCCTACACAATACACAGAGGACTCTTTGGTACAGCAGAGGACAACCTGGAGATTACTTGGTGGGCTTAAGCCAAGACTGGCGCTGCATTTTTTTGTTTAGTTTTGTTTTTATATCTTTGATATCTTTGCCTGTGTTGAGTGTGGGTTATCGGTTGTTTTTACATGTGAGTGTATTTGGTTTTTTCTTTGTTGTTGTTGTTGTGCTTGGTGATTTGCTTTGTTCTGAAATTGCCCTACACCAGGGCCCAGCTTAAGAGGCACAAGATTCAACACACCCAGAGGCCAACTCCAGACAAAACCAGAGTACTACCAGGTTTCACCTTTAAGTGACACACCCAGAGGGAATTCTCTACAGGCACAAGAGCCCATAGAGGCCAAACCTCATTAAAGTGGTCAACCCTCACGCAGCAGAATATCCTGCTGTGGGCAGAGCCAAGTCTCACAACTAGTCAGCCTAGGAGTCAACCCTGCCTATTCACAAGCTAAAAGCAATTAAAGATCAACTTTAACAAGACAATATACACAACGCAGGAGTCACCTTTACAGCACACGCAGAGGAGAAGAAGGAAGTGGTGAAAGTCAAATATAAGATAACCCAGCAAAGAACTAAGAACCCTAGGGGATCTACCTAATACATCAAAGCAAACACAGAGAGTCAGCCAGAATGGGGAAACAAAGAAATATGTCCCAAATAAAAGAACAGAAGAAATCTCCAGAATTTGAACCAAATGAAATAGAGGTAACCAACCTATCAGAGACAGAGTTCAGAACACTGATGATAAGAATGTTTAAGGAGCTTAGTGACGACATAAAGAAGGATAGAAAAATCATAATGAACAACGAGTTAGAACTAAAGAATACAATAACTGAAATAAAGAACTCACTTGAAGGAATTACCAGCAGGTTAGATGAAGCAGAGGATCGAATCAGCAACTTAGAAGACAAGTTAGCAGGGATCACCCAAACAGAACAACAAAAAGAAAAAAGAATAAAAAATAATGAAGATGGTTTAAGAGACCTCTGGGATGACATCAAGTGCAACAACATGCCCATCATAGGAATACCAGAAGGTGAAGAGAGGAAGCAAGGGATTGAGAACATATTTGAAGTAATAATGTCTGAAAACTTCTCTAACCTAGTGAAGGAAACCAACATACAAACCCAGGAAGTGCAGAGTTCCAACCATGATAAACCCAAACAGCTCCACACCAAGACACATTATAGTTAAAATGGCAAAGGTTAAAGACAAAGAGAGAATCATAAAAGCAGCAAGAGAAAAACAGAGGGTTAATACAAGAGAACTCCTATAAGACTATCAAATGACTTTTCTACAGAAAGATTGCAGGTCAGGAGGGAGTGGCAGGAGATACTCAAGGTGATCGAAAACGAAGGACTACAACCTAGATTGCTTTTTCCATCAAGGTTATCATTTAGACTTGAAGGAGAGATAAAGAGCTTCCAAGAAAAGAATAAGCTAAAGGAATTTATTACCACCAAGCCAGCATTGCAGGAAATATTAAAAGGACTTTTGTAAACAGAAGAAAGATGAAAACAATTTAACTACAAATTTAACAAATGGCAATAGCTATGTACCTATCAATAATCACTTTAAATGTAAACGGATTAAATGCTCCAATCAAGAGACATAGGGTGGCTGAGTGGATAAGAAAGCCAGACCCTTGTATATGCTGTATATAAGGGAGACTCACCTCAGATCAAAAGACACACACAGGCTGAAAGTGAAGGGTTGCAATAAGATATTTCATGCAAATGGAAAGGAGAAAAAGCTGGGGAATATATTAAAAGACAAATATGGTCACTATAATAATAAAGTGATCGATCCAACAAGAGGACATAACCCTAGTAAACATCTATGCACCCAACATAGGAACACCTAAATATATAAAACATATATTGACTGACATAAAGACACAGATTAACAGTAACACTATCATAGTAGGGGACTTCAACACACCTCTGACAACAAGGGATAGGTCTTCCAGACAGAAAATCGATATGGAAACAACTGTCTTAAATGACACATTGGGCCACTTGGATTTAATCGATATTTTCAGAGCATGTCACCCCAAAGCTGCAGAATGCACATTCTTTTCAAGCACACTGGAATATTTTCCAAGAAAGACCACATGTTAGGCCACAAAACAAGTCTTGATAAATTTAAGAAAATTGAAATCATACCAATTGTCTTCTCTGACCACAGTGCTATGAAATTAGAAATGAACTACAGGAAAAAACTGGAAGACACACCAATTCATGGAGGCTGAATAACATGTTACTAAATAATGAATGGGTCAACCATGAGATCAAAGAAGAAATCAAAAGATATCTCGAGACAAATGAAAATGAAAACACAACGACCCAAAATCTATGGGATGCAGCAAAAGCAGTCCTAAGAGGGAAATTCATAGCATTGCAGGCCTACCTAAAGACACAAGAAAAATCACTAATCAACAGTTTATCTTCACACTTAAGGGATCTGGAAAAAGAACAGCAAAATAAGCCCAAAGGGAGTACAAGGAAGGAGATAATAAAGATCAGAGTGGAAATAAATGAAATAGAAACCAGAAAAACAATACAAAAGATCAATGAATCCAACAGTTGGTTTTTAGAGAAGATAAAATCAACAAACCTTTAGCCAGACTCATTAAAAAAAAAAGACAGGACCCAAATTAATAAAATCAGAAATGAAAGAGGAGAAGTGACAACAGATACCACAGAAATACAAACAAAAATTAAGAAATTACTATGAGCAACTATATGCCAACAAATTTGACAATCTGGAAGAAATGGACAATTTTCTAGAAGCATAAAACCTTCCAAGGCTAACTCAAGAAGAAACAGAAAACCTGAGTAGACTGATTACCACCAAGGAAATTTAATCAGTAATCAACAATCTCCCAACAAACAAAAGCCTTGGATCAGATGGCTCTACAGGTGAATTTTACAAAACATTCAAAAAAGAATTATCACCTATTCTCCTCAAGCTCTTCCAAAAAAATCCAGAAGGGGAGAAGGCTCCCAAACACTTTTTATGAGGCCACTATCACCCTGATCCCAAAATCAGACAAAGACACCACAAAAAAAGAAAACTACAGGCCGATATCTCTAATGAACATAGATGCAAAAATCCTCAACAAAATATTAGTGAACAGAATTCAGCAGTACATTAAAAAGATCATACACCATGATCAAGTGGGATTCACCCCTGGTATGCAAGGGTGGTTCAACATCCACAAATCAATTAATGTGATACACCACATTAACAAAATGAAAAATAAAAACCACATGATTATATCAATAGATACAGAAAAAGCATTTGACAAAATCCAGCAGCCATTTATGATAAAAACACTTAAGAAAGTGGGAATAGAGGGATCATATCTCAACATAATAAAGGCCATATATGATAAACCCATAGCTAACATCATACTCAATGAGGAAAAGCTAAAACCATTCCCCTTAAGATCAGGAACAAGGCAAGGTTGCCCACTTTCTCCACTTCTCTTCAACACAGTGCTGGAAGTTCTACCCACAGCAATCAGACAAGAAAAGGAAATAAAAGGCATCCAAATCGGTAAGGAGGAAGAAAAATTGACATTACATGCAGATGACATGATACTATATATAGAGAACCCTAAAGACTTCACCAAGAAACTATTAGAGCTGATAGATAAATTTAGTAAAGTAGCAGGATACAAAACTAAATTTCAGAAATCAGTTGCATTTGTATATACCAATAATAAAATATCAGAAGGAGAAATTTAAAAAAAAATCCCATTTACATCCCATTTACAATTGCTTCAAAGACTATAAAATATCTGGGAATGAATTTAATCAAAGAAGTAAATGATCTATACTCAGAAAATTACAAGACACTGAAGAAAGAAATGAAAGAAGATACAAGAAGATGGAAACACATACCATGTTCATGGATAGGAAGAATTAATATAGTTAAAATGTCCATCCTGCCTAAGGCAATATACATATTCAATGCAATTCCTATCAAACTACCAACAACGTTTTTCACAGAAATAGAACATATAATTCTAAAATTTATGTGGAACCATAAAAGACCCCGGATAGCCTCAGCAATCTTGAGAAATAAGAACAAAGTGGGAGGTGTAACGATACCTGACATCCAATTATACTACAAGGCTACAGTAATCAAAACAGCATGGTACTGGCATAAAAACAGACACATAGATCAATGGAACAGAATAGAGAGCCCAGAAATAAATCCATGCCTATATGGCCATTTAATCTATGACAATGGAAGCAAGAATTTATGGTGGGGTAAAGACGTAAAGACAGTCTATTCAATAAATGGTGCTGGGAAACCTGGACAGACACATGCAAAAAAATGAAGCTGAACAACCTCCTTACACCATATACAAAAATAAATTCAAAATGGCTTAAAGACTTAAATGTAAGATCTGAAATCTTAAAATTCCTAGAAGAAAATATAGGAAGAAACTTTACAGGCATTACCCGGAGTAAAATTTTTACTGATATATCTCCTCGTGCAAGGGAACTAAGAGAAAAAATAAACATGTGGGATTACATCCAACTAAAAATTTTTTCACAGCAAAGGAAACCATCAATAAAACAAAAAGGGATCCTACTGAATGGGAAAAGATATTTGCCAATGATATAACCGATAAGGGGTTAATATCACAAATATATTAAAAAACATTCAACTCAACTCCAAATAAACAAACAACCCAATTAAAAAATGGGCAGAGAACATGAAGAGTCATTTTTCTAAAAAGGACATACAGATGGCAAACAGACATATGAAAAAATGCTCAACCTCGCTAACCATCAGAGAAATGCAAATAAAAACCATAATGAGATACCATCTCACCCCAGTCAAAATGTCTATCATTAAAAAATCAACAAACAGCATGTGTTGGTGAGCATGTGGAGAAAAGGAACCCTTGTGCACTGTTGGTGGGATTGCAGATTGGTGTAGCCACTATGGAAGACAGTATGGAGATATCTCAAAATTTGAAAATGGAACTACCTCATGATCCAGCAATTCCACTCCCAGGTATCTATCCAGAGAAATCCAAAACTCTAATTCAAAAAAAATTATGCACTCCTATGTTTATTGCAGCACTATACACAATAGCCAAGACATGGAAACAACCAAAATGCCCATCGGTAGACGACTGGATTAAGAAACTGTGGTACATTTGTACAATGGAGTATTACACAGCCATAAAGAAGAAATAAATCTTACCATTTGCAGCAACAAGGATGGACCCAGACAACATTATGTTAAGTGAAATAAGTCAGACAGAGAAAGACAAATACCATATGATCTCACTTATATGTGGAAACTAAAAAGAATAAGTGAATGAGATAATCAGTAACAGTTTTGGAGACAGAGGAAAAACTGAGGGTTGCTAGGTGGGAGGGGGGGTGGGGATAAGGGGGAAGGTGAGAGGATTAGAAAGCAGTCAGTAACCACAAGATTGCCACGGAGTTACAAAAAGTTAATTTGGGGAATGTAATCAATAATGTTGTAAAGATTTTGTAGGGTATCTGATGGACACTTGTCTCGTTAGGGAGACCACCTCAGCGATGATGTAGATGCCTGATCACTGCTCTGTACACCTGAAGCTGAAATTGAACAATAATGAATGTCAACTACAAGTTTACATATATATATGTAAGCATATATATATATATGCTTACAAGAAGCGGAGTACAGCATTAGGAATAGAGACAGTGGAAATGTAATGGCTGTGTGCGATGTCAGAGGGATAGTGGATGGGGGGAGGGGCGTTGACAGAGTGTGAGGGATATAAATGATAAACGTCTAACTATTAAAAAAAAAGACACAAATAAACAAAATCAGAAATGAAAGAGGAGAAGTTATCACGGATGCCAGAGAAATACAAAGGATTATCCAAGAATATTGTGAAGGACGATATGCCACCAAACTCAATAACTTAGAAGAAATGGACATGTTTTTAGAAACATATAGCCTCCCTAGGCTGAATCATGAAGAATTGGGAAATCTAAATAGACCAATCACCAGCAAGGAAATTGGATCAGTCATCTGAAACCTTCCCAACAGCAAAAGTCCGGGACTAGACAGCTTCAGTAGTGAATTCTACCAAACATTCAAAGAGGATCTAATACCTGTCCTATTCAAACTCTTCCAAAAAATTGAAGAAGAGACAATACTCTCTAAGTCATCTTATGAGGCCAACATTACCCTCATACCAAAACCTGGTGAGGGTAACACAAATAAAGAAAATTATAGACCAATATATCTGATGAATACAGATGCAAAAATCCTAAACAAAATCTAGCAAATCAAATGCAACAATGTATTAAAAAGATTATATATACATCACAACCAAGTGGGGTTCATCCCAGGGGCACAAGAATGGTTCAACATAGGCAAATCAATCAAGGTGATACACCACATAAACAAAATAAAGGACAAAAATCACATGATTATATCAATAGATGCAGAAAAAGTGTTTGACCAGATACAACATCCATTTATGATTAAAACACTTAATAAAATAGGTACAGAAAGAAAATACCTTAACACAATAAAGGCCATATATTACAAACCCTCAGCTAATATCATAGTTAATGGTGAAAAACTGAAACCCTTTGCTCTAAGTTCAGGAACACAACAGGGATGTCCCCTAACACCTCTGCTTTTCAACATAATATTGGAAGTCATAGCCAGAGCAATCAGTAAGAGAAAGAAATAAAAGGCATCCAAATTGGGAATGGAGAAGTTAAATTGTCACTCTTTGCAGTTGACATGATGCTATATATAGAAAACCCTAAAGACTCCACCAAAAAGCTATTGGAAATAATAAACAAATACAGTAAAGTTGCTAGCTACAAAATCAATGTGCAAAAGTCCATTGCATTCCTATATACCAACAATGAAATCTCAGAAAATGAAATAATAATAAAAAATTCCTTTTGCAATTGCAGCAAAAAGAATAAAATATCTAGGAATAAACTTAACCAAGGCTATGAAAGACCTATATACTGAAAACTATAAGACATTTTTGAAAGAAATTGTAAGAAGACACAAAGAAATGAAAAGACATTCTGTATTCATGGATTGGAAGAATCAACAGAGTTAAAATGGTCATATTACCCAAAGCAATATACAGATTTAATGCAATCCCCATCAAAATCCCAATGACGATATAAATGATAAACATCTAAGTTTTGCTTTGTCTTGTGCACCTGAAACTAATAAAATAATTTTTAAAAAAAATCCCAATGTCATTTTTAAAAGAAATAAAACAAAAAAATCATCAGATTTGTATGGAACCACAAAAGACCCCGAATAACCAAAGTAATCCTAAGAAGAAACAATACTGCTGCAGGAATCACACTCCCTGACATTGGCTTATACTACAGAGCAACAATAATCAACACAGCGTGGTACTGGCAGAAAAACAGATCCACAGACCAATGGAATAGAATTGAAAACCCAGAAATAAACCCACATAAATATGGACAGATAATTTTTGACAAAGGAGCCAATACCATGTACTGGAGAAGAGAAAACCTCTTCAATAAATGATGCTGGGAAAATTGGAAAGCCACATACACAATAATGAAACTAGACTGCTATCTGTCACCATGTACCAAAATTAACTCAAAATGTATCAAAGACATGAGACAATAAACTGCATAGAAGAAAACACAGATGATAAGCATATGGGCCTTGGGTTCAATGAGAATATTATGAATTTGACCTCAAAGACAAGGGAAGTAAAAGCTAAAATAAATGAATGGGACTATATTAAACTAAAAAGCTTGTACATAGCAAAAGAAACCATCGACAAAATAAAGAGGCAACCAAGCAAATGGGAGAAGATTTTTGCAAACAACGCCTCCAATAAGGGGTTAACTTCCAAAATATATAAGGAACTCTTACAACTCAACAACAAAAAAACAAACAATCCAATTAAAAAATGGGCAGAAGACCTGAAGAGACATTTCTCAAAAGAGGACATACAAATGGCCAATAGACATATGAAAAAGTGCTCAACATCACTAATCATCAGAGAAGTACAAATAAAAGCCACAATAAGATACCATCTCATACCTGTTAGAATGGCTGTCATCAATAAGACATGTAGTAACAAGTGTTAGAGAGGTTGCAGAAAAAAGGAAGACGCATACCCTGCTGGTGGGAATGTTAACTGATACAGCCACTAAGGAAAACAGTATGGAGACTCCTAAAAAAATTTAAGAATAGAATTAGCCTATGACCCAGCAATCCCTCTTCTGGGTATCTACGCCCCAAAATTTAAAAGCATTTATCTGTAAATATGTATGTACCCCTATGTTCATTGTAGCATTATTTATGGTGGCCAAGACAGGGAAACAACCAAAGTGTCCTTCAGTAAATGATTGGATAAAGAATATATTGCACATATACACAATGGAACATTAGTTGGCCATAAGAAAAGATAAAATACTGCCATTTGTGACAACATGGATGGATCTTGGGTTTATCATGCTAAGTGAAATAAGTCAGACAGATAAAGTTGAGAACCATATGATTTCACTTATATGTGGGATATAAAACTAAAAGCAACAAATAAACAAGACAAACAAAAACTCATAGACACAGACAACAGTTTAGTGGTTACTGGAGGGTAGGGGGAAGAGAAGGGTGGTAGAATAGAGTAAAGGGAGTCAAACATATGGTGATGGAGAAACTGACTCTGGGTGGTGAATACACGATGAAATATATAGATGATATATTATAGAATTTTACAGTTGAAATTTACATAATTTTACTAAACGATGCCACCCCTATAAATTTAATAAAAATAAAAATGAAAATATGTGCAGATAAATGATATTAATTACTATTATTTTAGTAAAATGCATTAAAAAATCATCAAGATAAGGAATAAATATTTCAAATACACTACGATAGTGAATAGGTAATAATATTTGTTCAGTGGAATTCAATTTAAGATATGTTATTGATAAAAACTAACCAGTTTTAACCTATTTCCTATAAATATGATTGCTATGATAATATAAAGTTTTAATTATTCTTTGTTTCAATAGGATGGGGTAAAATGTCTCAAAATTCTCATCTAACCCAACCTTGCAGAATTATAAAAAATAAATTTTTCTTGGACAAGATGATGCATAAAACTTTTTAAATAATACAGCAAATGTAATTATTTGGAATTATCCTTTTAATAAAAGTGTGGCGATTTTCTACAACCTTACTGCATTTCTTTCCTTTTCTATGTCACCTTCAATTACCTTTTCCTATTCAAGCTACCGCTGGATAGCAGTACATACCTCAGTTTCCTTTTCTTCAAGTTCATTCATTCTAATATGGAAGTATTAGTTCATGTTCCAATTTATACATTTGACTATAATTCCCATATAAAAGATACTATTATAATCTCCTGGAAGTTTATTTTTCCTCTTATATATTGAGATCAATACTACATTAATATAGACTAAAGTCATATACAGTCTATCACATTCAACTCCTTTTTGCATCTTTTTCCACTTCAGAGTCTGTGTTGATAAAGCATCTAATTAATTTTTTCAGAATTCATTTTTTCTTGGCAATGGGTGAACTTAGCATGATGAAGGAGATTCCTGGTTTCACAATGTTATCTAAATTTTCAAAATTAAAATAGGGAAGAGTATAAAAATGCATAACCTATTTTATAAGTGCTGTACAGAAATAACAAAGTTTCAGAGATAATTATGATTTCTAAGGCTGGATTCTACATATGATTGTGTACGGTGATCACCTCACTGTGGAAAGGTGACTATGTAAGGAAGTACATCTAATTCAGGAAAAAGTACTGAAAAGCTAATTTGGCTTTATATTGGATTAGTCTTTCTCAATCCAACATTGCCAACATGCATCCAACATATATCAGTAAGTTTAAAACTTCTGTAGGGAAGTGTAGTGTCTTTTATGTCTATTTTTAGAAATGGCTGTAAAATACCAAAGTTCTCTAGGGAAAAAAGCACTGAACTTTTTACCATTCTTTCAAAGTCTCTCATCCTTGCATGTAGATTCAGCCTCTGAACACCTATCTATTCCTTTGTCTCATCTCCATGATTATGCTTTTCAGTCTCTTTTGCTCACCATTTATTGCTGGCATTTTATCCTCATTGTTTTCTCTAGGTTAGATTTTTCTACCTCCTAAGTCATGCCTTTTATGCAAACAAAAGTTTTATTTATTTTTTAGTTCAGTAAAATATAACTTTTTTATTAGAATTTATTGGGGTGACAAGGTTAGTAAAATTACATAGGATTCAAGTGTACAATTCTGTAATACATCATCTATACATCACGTTGTGTGTTCACCACTCAGAGTCAGTTCTCCTTTCATCACCATATATTTGACCCCCTTTACCTTTTTCTACTATTCCCTCCCCCAAAAGTTTTATTTTTAAATGAAATGTAAAAATTCATGTAGCTGTGGTATTTTATACTTCCCAGCATGAAGGTTACATGAAATTACCTGGGAACTGTATTCTGACTACATGGAAATCTTTATAGTGAACTGTGTAAGATCATGAATTCTGGAAATTGAGTCTAAGCTTACTACCACCAGCTCTGTGTCCTTTGCCAAGTTACTAAAAGTTTTCTGGGCCTCATTTGCCTCAACTAATGAATAGAGGTAATAATCATCCTTCCTCATATGAATAATAAGAGAATTACTTGAAAACAATGCTTGAAAGCAGTATTTGAAAATAATATGCTTGTAAGAGTGTTTGACACATAGGAAGCACTACATGAGGTCAGACAATTAAGTTTGCAAACTCATCCTAGAAAAAGTGCTACATGCCTCATTGCTGAGTATTACTACGGTCACCTTCAAAGTACTCCCCCTGGGAAGCTGTGTACTGACACCAGCGCCTACTCCACCCTTCAAAGCAATTTTGGGACACTTTTTCTGGAATAGCCATCAGAACTGTTGTATTACCCTTGATGTCCTGAATATCATCAAAATGTCTTCCTTTCAGTATTTCCTTTATCTTTGGGTAAAGAAAGAAGTCATTGGGGGCCAGATCAGGTGAGTAGGGAGCATGTTCCAATACAGTTATGTGTTTCTGGCTAAAAACTCCCTCACAGCAGTGCCGTGTGAGCTGGTGCATTGTCGTGATGCAAGAGCCATGAATTGTTGGCAAAAAGCTCAGGTCCCCTAACTTTTCCATGCAGCCTTTTCAGCACTTCCAAATAGTAAACTTGATTAGCTTGTCCAGTTGGTACAAATTCATAATGAATAATCCTTCTGATATCAAAATATTTAGGAACATCGTTGCAAGAATTTTGCGAACTTAATTGTCCTACCTCGTATAATTGTATGCGATTAATATCATTGTCATTCACTTCAACCTTCCTTACAAACATCTTACTACTCATTAGGAAATGCATTTTGGAATTCTGTAAAATATTTAAAAATGCTAAAACATGTATCTTATACTTTCCTATGCTTATAGCCTGTTTCTTTTAGATTTTTCTCCTCTCCCCATGACATTACCATCTAACAAGTATCTGTTTATTACTCAATTCTCAGCTCAAGCATCACAACCACTATGAAAAACTATTGATTTCCTTATGTAGAAGTCCATATTCTTCCTTTGTGTCCTCATTGAAAGATATGGACTGTTTAATGAATATATCTCATTGAAAATTAATGAATCAGAGTTTAATTTCACTGAATTAATTAGATATCTAAAATATATAAATTTTAATGCAGATGAAAATTCATTTGCCCTATTGCTTTTCAGATGTACATCTGCAGGGGTAAATGGAGGGCAGGAATTAGGAAAAATGTAGACTCAATCTAGAAAAAAATGTTAAGAATCATTGTACCTTGATTTATAAGCTTCATTTGGTTTTTTGTTTTTACTTTTTAATTAAATTGATTGGGGTGACATTTGTTAGTAAAATTATGTAGGTTTGAAGCATACATTCCTATAATACATCATTTACATATTGCATTGTGTGTTCAGCATCCAAAGTTAATTCTTCTTCTGCCACCATATGTTTGACTCCCTTTACCTTCTTCATTTGTTTTTATCAGGGCTTTATCTTCCTATGTTGAACTAAGCAAGGGTACATACCTGTTTGAGTTGCAGATTTGAAGAATTTTACTGTTGCTGAGAGAAGAAAAGAAAGGGTCCAACAGAATACCCACTGGACCAAGAGAAAAGCACCCTTCATGTCCTAGCTCAAATTCTAAATGAAATAGTAATCTCCTTTTCAGAACGTCTACTCAGAGCTTAAACTTGGAGCTAAGCTCTTTAATACAATTACACTCCCTTTGGATCCTCTCTAAATATTCCTCTCTAGATCTCACAGGCACCTGTGAGATTACATACTCACAAACTTAATTCTCTAACCTTATGTGCATGCACTTGCTCATGCTGACATTGCATTCTATGCAGATAAAGAAATCCATTCTCAGAGGTAGATATAGAAGAAAAATAGTATCAGCACTTGGGCGAGGGCTGTGATGCAATTCTCCTGAGGAATGGACATGACAAAAATCATCTTCTCTACAGGCCATAAAATTTATCCAATTTCCCCTTTGTTTACATTACTACTGTATGGGGGGAAGCATATACAAAAAGCTTTGCAAGGCTCCTAAGCTTCCATCCCTGAATCTTAGTGACCTCAGTTCTCCCCTTAAAGTTTTAGGATAGTAAGTCTCAGTATTGGACTGCCTGCCCTTAACCCTTAATTTAATAAATGAGTTCAAGAAATAGAAATGCCATCACAAACTATACGACATTTATTCTGGTTTTAAATGAATGAATACTAAAACTGATGGAAGGAGAACTGACTGTGGGTGGTGAACACACAATGCAATATACAGATGATGTATTATAGAAATGTACATTTGAAAACTGTATAATTTTACTAACCAATGTCATTCCAATAAATGTAATAATAATAAAAAATACTGAGAAGGGGTTATCTCCAATTGCAGGACACCATTTCTAGTACACAAAGGGACTCATAATTTAACTTAATGAAAGTGAAAATGAGATGGTGGAAATGAACTGTTCCTAGCCTCCAGAACTATGAGGTAATACATTTGTGTTTGAAGCCATTATATTTACAGTAATTTGTTACAGCAATGGTAGACAACTAATACAGAGATTCTCTTTTTTTAATTAAAATTTATTGGGGGTGACAATGGCTAGTAAAATTACATAGGCTTCAAGTGTACAATTCTGGAATACATCATCCATATATCACATTGTGTGTTCACCACTCAGAGTCAGTTCTCCTTCCATCACCATATATTTGACCCCCTTTACCCTCTTCTACTATCCCCCTCTCCCCTTACCCTCTGGTAACCACTGAACTATTGTCTATGTTTATGAGTTTTTGTTTATTTATTTGTTTGCTTCGTTCCTTTGTTGCTTTCAGTTTTATATCCCATATATCAGGACAGTCATATGGTTCTCGACTTTTTCTGTCTGACTTAGTTCACTTAGCATAATAATCTCAAGATCCATCCATGTTGTTGCATATGGCACTATTTCATTTTTTCTTATGGCAGAGTAGTATTCCATTGTGTATATATGCCACATCTTCTTTATCCAATCATCTATTGAAGGACACTGTTGTTGTTTCCATGTCTTGCCCACCATAAATAAAGCTGCAATGAACATCGGAGCATATATATCTTTGCAGATCAATGTTTTCATTCTATGTTTGTTAACTGGTCTAATAATTAAATTGACATAAGGAAGATTAACAGGAGAAAACCAAGTATAACTATATACATATGGGAGCCCCACAAAGACATGAAGACTCAAAGGCAGTCTGGCAATTGAGGCTTATATGCCATCCTGAGCTAAGAAGAAGGGGGTGGGGGTCTGGAGCTTCAAAGGGGAGGAAGACAATTCAGATGAAGATGAAAAGAGCAAATGTTTGGTAAACAAATGTTTGCCATGCCATGCAGTTAAGCTTTTCTGATATAAAAAGTTGTCTCTGCACGTGTGCTCCAATGTTCATTGCAGCTTTGTTTACGGTGGCCAAGACATGGAAACAACCAAAATGTCCTTCAATAGATGAATGGATAAAGAAGTTGTGGGTATATATACACAATGGAATACTATTTGGCGGTAAGAAAAGATGATATAGGAACATTTGTGACAACATGGATGGATCTTGAGAGTGTAATGCTGAGCGAAATAAGTCAGACTGAAAAAGCGGAGAACCATGTGATTTCACTGATATGTGGTATATAAACCAAAAACAACAAAAGAACAAGACAAACAAATGAGAAACAGAAACTCATAGACACAGACAATAGTTTAGTGGTTACCAGAGGGTAAGGGGGGTGGGGGGTGGGAGATAAAGGTAAGGGGGATCAAATATATGGTGATGGAAGGAGAATGGACTCTGGGTGGTGAACACAAAATGGGATTTATAGATGATGTAATACAGAATTGTACACCTGAAATCTATGTAATTTTGCTAACAATTGTCACCCCAATAAATAAATAAAAAATAAAAAATAATAAGTTGTCTCTGGTAATAGCTCTCTTCCTGGTACAGGCTTCCTATCTAAATTATTTTAGGCAGTTAAAAGGAGAGGTTAAAACCATTTCCTGAGTCTGCTGGGTCTTAATTACCTTCAGCTCAAAAAAAATCCACATGCCAAAGTGGCACATGCTGGGGTGGTGTATTCTGCTCCTCCCCAGATGTGAAAAAAGCCAGATTCTACCAGATTATGGCAAACCTTGAAACCTTTCTTAGTGAGTTGAGATTTTATCTTAAGAGCAATAAAACTATTAAATACGTTTATTAAATATGTATTTTTCTTACTGGAAAGTCAGGTTTCTACTATTGTCCAACATATATCCCACAGTGTATAGCTATTCACCTGAAATTTCAGTATAACTCTTAATTATTTTGGAAGAAGAAACATACCTTAGAAGTAACTAAAAAGTTTGAATACCAAAATTAAAGTTCTGCTTCAACCTAAGCCTCAATTCCTTCTTCTCTAAATGGGGACTATAATAAGCTGCCTATCTATGAAGCTAGTACTTGCCGAGTGCTTTTTCTGTTCTAAGAAGTTCACAGCTGTATTATCTCATTTAGTTACTTTTATCATCATCTTCATCATACATGTGTGGAAACTAATGCATACAAAAAACAAGTTGCTTAGGCTTACTCAGAAAGTTTTGAAGTGTGTATTTGAATCCTGATCCTTAAGCACTTTGTATTGGAAAACCATATGATGATTTTTTTACATTTCTGCCTGGACAAGGCTTCTGAACAAGGGGGGAAGAGGGTGGTCGATGAGGGTAGGAAACAGGGTCAAATATATGGTGATGGAAGGAGAACTGACTCTGGGTAATGAACACACAATGTGATATATAGATGATGTATTACAGAATTATACACTTGAAACCTATGTAATTTTACTAACCATTGTCACCCCCAATAAAATTTAATTGAAAAAAACAAACTAATTGATTGCTGATAACTGTAACTTTTATTTATAATGTCCAATTTTAAATTTCCTGTTTGTCAAAGTAGACTCAGCATTCTTACTGAATTCCTTTATAAGTAAACATCAGAAATTTAATCTTTAAAAAGAAATGTATTTTAATAAAATAATTTTTATTAAAAAAAATTACTTTAAACCTGGGTTGAAGGATACACTAAGGAGATAAATGGCTTATCAGACATTCCAAACTGTACTGTTCTCAGCAGTAAGTGGGGCTACGAATTAACTTCTCTGCCCAGGCCTGCCTGGCTCATTGTATGGAAATGAACCGGTAAGACTGTGTCCTAAATTCCCTGCCAGACAGAGCCACCAGTTTTCCTGTACAGACAGGGAAAGCCACAGGTAAGCAGGGCTCTTGGATGAGCTGCACAGCTTCCCGTGTGCTCTGGTTAGGTTTCTTGGTTAGATGGCTGAAAGACTGGATTTCGCAATGGGCAGGTCTGCCAATTAGTTTCTCTGCAGGGGAGAAACAGCTTCAAGGCCCATTTGCTCATCACTAAAAAGATGGAAATCAAAACCTTGTACATTTAACCTTAATATAATCTAAGAGTTTCTCTAGAAAATGATCACTGATTTTGGTGAATAAATATTAACTATTTAATCATTAAAAAAACAAAGCATTTCATATACATAAAATAGACTTTTCAGCAATAAAAAGGGATGAAGTACTGATACATGCTACAACATAGGTGAACCTCAAAAACAGTGAGATACAAAAAGTGAGATACAAAGAACACATCTTATATGATTCTATTTGTGCAAAATATCCAGATTGGAAAATCCATAGAGACAGAATATAGACAAGTGGTTGCCTAGGATTGGCAGTGGGAATGGAGAGTGATTCTAGATAGACATAAGGTTTCTTTTTGGAGTGATTGGGATTTTGTAAAATTAGATTGGGGTGACGGCTGCCCAACTCTGAAGATATTCTAAAAATGGGTGAATTGTATGGTTTGTTAATTATATTTCAATAAATTTCATGGATTAAATACATAATTCTATAACGTGCCTCCTCCCTATATCTCAGGGCTTTGAAAAATCTTAAAAGTGAAATGAATTTGTGCAAGAGATTTGACTCGTATTTTAGAAATGCTCTCCAAAGTATTTGTAGGTAATTATTATAATACTTCACAGGAAAAAGTAAATGAGAGGAGAGAGATAAAAAAGGGGGGGGCTGGAGGAAAATGAATGATGAGTATGCAGAAATCCTGTTTTATTTTTGTACCTTTTTTGTACCTATTTTGTAATAAAAAAAGTTAAAAATATTCAGTAAAATAAAAGGAGATAACTCCTGTTGTAAATATTTGTGATCATCATCCTCATGGTTCTGACTTACGGATAATTTTCATGTTTATTTGACACTGTCCCTGTGGCAAGATAAAAAGCCCTTGCTTTCAGGTAGCATGAAAATAGAAAGAAAAGAATTAAACTCAAAGTGTATATATTACCAAAAGTAAACTTTAGTAATACTTCTGTTTGTGGTCTCAATTATGAGTTATTAATTGTTACTGACTAGATCAAGGTAGAAGCTCATAAGGAGAAAGGTGGCAATTCCCCAGGCAAGGTATTTATTTTTTGTCCTGTGACCATTAGGAAATACTTTAGATGGTTAATTTGGCAGGAATATTTATCTTTGGAAAGTAGCTATCTTAATACAATGACAAAAACAACAGGGAAAGAAAATACAGTGGTGCCTCGGTTTTTGAACGTAATCCAGGAGCTCTGAAACATTCGAAAACAGCCGACAGCTAGGCCTCAGGATCTTGCACTCAGGGGAAGCTGTGTGACAAATTCCACTTCTGAGTCCTGTTCTAAAATCAAAGCATTTACTTCCAGTTTACAGCATTCATAAACCAAAATGTTCGTCAACAGAGATGTTCGAAAACCGTGGTACTACTATACAATTAAGATTTAATCATGAATCCGTTGTATAAGTAAAAACAAACAGAGAAGGAAGGGGAGGGAAGGAAATGGGGGAGGAAGGGAGATAAGAGGGAAAGAGGGAGAAAAAGAGAGGAAGGAGGGAGACGCAGAGACTGACAGACAGACAAAGACACGACGGCAGAAAGAGAGGGAGGGAGGGAGGAACTGAGACAGATTAGTTAGCATATCGTTAGGTAGACAGGGAGGTCCCTGGTGGAATAAACAAAGACAGCCATATCCTAAAACTCCAGGTTTTGAAGTCACTGCTTGCTCCAGGACAAAATGTAACAATGCCTTGCGGTCAATCATAAAAGTCCTGTTGGCCTGACTAACGGAGCAGATCTGATAGATAAGAGTGGGTTACTTTGCTAATTCCTTTAGGATGGGCAAGCAGAACAAACCTGGTAGACTGATTTCATTAGAAAGTGCCAGTTCCCTTCTTCAAACAGTTCCCTTCTTCAAATGGATAAGAGAAGATGCAAAAATAGTCAATTTGGGGAATGTGATCAATAATGTTGTAAAGATTTTGTAGGGTATCCGATGGACACTTGTCTCGTTAGGGAGAACACCTCAGGGATGATGTAGATGTCTGATCACTGCATTGTACACCTGAAGCTGAAGCTGAACAATAATGAATGTCAACTACAATTTTATATATCTATCTATCTATCTATCTATATATATATATATATATATACACACATATATATACATATGCATATATACATACATATATATGTATGTATATGTGTATATATGTATGCATATATATGCATATATATGTGTATATATATATATGTAGATATATAATTACAAGAAGCAGAGTACAGCATTAGGAATAGAGACAGTGGAAATGTAACGGCTGTGTGCGATGTCAGAGGGATAGTGAATGGGGGAGGGGGGTTGTCACTGTGTGAGGGATATAAATGATAAATGTCTAACTATTACATTGTTTGGTGCACCTGAAACTAATAAAAAAATGTTATAAAAAGAATAGGAGGTTTTACCCCAAACTGGGCACCCCTATTCGGGACGCCCCTCCTACTCGGGAGTTCTGACCCTTTGCTTTAAATAAACTATCCTCTTTTTAAAATTCTTTGCCTCTCCTGTGTTCCTATTTCCTGTCTTAGGTCTCACAAGACAGGATTCTAGCCCACACTCAGAAACTGCCCGCAGATCCAACATTATTTACATCCGAATGAAGGAAAATGGAAGGAAGAAAACAAGAATGAAGGGAGGGAGAAAAGGAGGGAAGGAGATAAGGAAAGGAGGATTATGGATCATACTTTGACCACTACACTTTTCGGTGGCAAAATTCTCACAAACAAACAAACGAAAACAAACAAACAAAATATTCATATCACTTTCACCTAATAATTCAAATTCCCGTCATGAATTTTTACAACATTGATTCCATTCCATTCCCACCACTTCATCCAACCGTCTATTGATGGGTACTCGGGTTGCTTCCATATCTTGGCTATTGTAAATAGTGCTGCAATGAACATGGAGTGCATATATGTTTTCAAATTAGTGTTTTAAATTTCTTTGGATAAATACTCAGAAGTGAAATTGCTGGGTCAGACAGTAGTTCTATTTTCATTTTTTTTGAGGAAGCTCCAAACCGTTTTCTATAGTGGCTGCAGCAATTGGCAATCACACCAACAGTTCCCTTTTCTTCCCATCCTCGCCAACATTTGTTGTTTCTTGATTTATTAATGATAGCCATCCAGACAGGTGGGAGGTAACTTCTCATTGCTGTTTTAATTTGCATTTCTCTGATGATTAGTGACATTAAGCATCATTTCACATGTCTATTGGCCATTTGTGTGTCCTCTTTAGAGAAATGTCTATTCAAGTTCTCTGCCCATTATTTAATTGGACTGTTTGATTTTTTTTATGTTGAGTATAGGAGTTTTTTATAAATTTTGGATATTTACTCCTCCTCAGATGTATCATTGGTGAATACCCTTTCCCATTCAGTAGGCTGTCTTTTTGTTTTATTGATGGCTTCTTTTGCTGGGCAAAAACGTTTTAGTTTAGTGTAATGCCATTTGTTTATTTTTTCTTTTGTTTCCTTTGCCCAAGGAAATAGATCAGAAAAATATTTCTAAGAGCAATGTCAGAGCGTTTACTGCCTATGTTTTCTTCTAGGAATTTTATGATTTCACGTCTTACATTTAAGTTTTTAAACCATTTTGAGTTTATTCTGGTATATGGTATAAAAAGGTGGTCCAGCTTCAGTTTTTTTGCATTCATCTGTCCAGTTTTTCCAACACCATTATTGAATAGATTGTCTTTACCCCACTGTATAGTCTTCCCTCCTTTGTCATAGATTAAATGGCAATATAGGCATGGGTTTATTTCTGGGCTCTCTATTCTGTTCCATTGATCTACATGTCTATTTTTATGACAGAATCATACTGTTTTGATTATTATAACCTTATATAAAAATTAACTCAAAATGGGTCATAGATGTAAAGCTAAAATGCAAAAATTCCAGGATAAAACATATGAGAAAATGTTGTGATCTTTGGTTTGCCAATGAGTTTGTAGATATAACAAAAATAAAATAAGACAAGTTATAACAAGTGCTGGAGAGGTTGTGGAGAAAAAGTAGCCCTCATATACTTCCGGTGGGAATGTAAATTGGTACAGCCCCTATGGAAAATAGTATGGAGGTTCCTCAAAATATTAAGAACAGAATTACCATATGACTGAGCAATATCTCTTCTGGGTATCTACCAAAAAAATCTGGAAACATTTATCCATTAAGATATATGTAGCCCTATATTCATTGTGGTATTATTCACAGTGGCCAAGACATGGAAACAACCAAACTATCCTTCGATAGATGATTAGATAAAGAAGATGTGGTACATATACACAATGGAATACTACTCCACAATAAGAAAAGATGAAATACTGTCATTTGTGACAACATGGATATATCTTGAGATTATGATGCTAAGTGAAATAAGTCAGACAGAAAAAGTTGAGAACCATATGACTTCACTCACATGTGGGGTACAAAACTGAACAAATGAACAAAGTAAACAAACAAAGAAACAAAACTCATAGACACAGACAACAGTTTGGTGGTTATCAGAGGGTAAGGGGGGAGAGAGATGGTAGAAGAGGGAAAAGGGGTTTGCATATATGGTGAAGGAAGGAGAACTGACTCTGGGTGGTGAATATACAGTACAATATATAGTTGATGTATTATAGAAATGTACATTTGAAATCTATATAATTTTACTAACCAATGTCACCCCAATAAATTTAATAAAAATTTAAAAAAAACTTTTTTTGGGGGGAGGTCACAGTTAAGAGAAAGAAAAAACAATTTACAAACTGAGTATAACAATATGAAAATCATATATCTGCTAAGGATTTTGTAACTAAAATATTTAAAGAATTCTCCAAACTTAATAAGAAGAAAACAACATCACAAAAGGGAAAATTATTTACATAGGCACTTCATCAAGAAGATGTATATATGACAAATAAGCATATGAAAAGATGCAAAAAAGTATGTGTCATAGAGGAAGTATAAATTAAAACCACAATGATATATCACTACATGGCTGTTAATATAACAAAGCAAAATTTAAAAAACAACATTGTAACTATTCTAAGTATTGGCCAAGATATGGAGGAACTGTAATTTTCATATACTACTGGTCAGAGTGTCAATGGCATAGTTGCTTTAGAAGACATGTTGAAAATATTTTTGAACATTAAATAAATATCAAACCATGTGCTCTAACCACTCCATTCCTACTATTTACTCAAGATCAAATATTGATTTAATAATTTCCAGTTTAAAATATATGTTACTTATGTTATATAGAAAGATATAGAAGGTAAAATTATTGCAAGGGTCAGAAAAGATAGAAATCTCCTGTAGGATAAAGAGATGCATGAAAATAGAGAAGAAAAAAAAATGTGGAATATAAAGAATAAAAAGTACAGTTAATATAACTGTGCAAAAGTAAATCACTTAAAGAGGGGCTAAACAAGGTGAAATGTGCAATGAAACTTTTGATTCCATTTTGTTAAGTTTCTCTGATCTAATTTTATGTTCTGCAAAGTTAGATTGTTTTAACCAGTCCATTTCATTTGGGAATCTTATGACCCTTTGGGGGTAGTAAGAGGAACATATGTGGCACCCAAGAGAAAAATTACTCATAATTTCACATTTTCTGAGGATGCTGCCAGCCAGGCAGCAGTAGACACCTGTGATAATGTATTATCTTCCTTTACATAAAAACAGATGCTCCCAGAAGTTCATTCCAAATCCCATGTGTCCATTAACATTATTGCTTATGCATAAAACTCCCTAGTCTCCAGGTATTGGTAGTCACTAGCACTGGAAACTCTGTGTCTAGATAACAGATATTTGGCCTTCAGGATAAAGAGTCAGGTTTCTATAGATTTTGCTGAGTTTATTACACTAAAGAGAACTGTATTATAGTATATTTCATTTTCTTCTCAAAAACAGACAAACGTTACTAGAAAGTAGGGGATTATAAACTGATCTAATTTGCAATATCTTTCTAGAAATATTCCAATTCTCTCTTAATGTCTGCTATCTCTATCTCGGACTTCAATAGTTCCAGATTTATTCTCACTGGTTTTCCTGGCCTGGAAGTTGACTATCTCTGGATCTCCATCCCTTTCACTTCCATCTATGCTATAGTTTTCCTGGGAAACTGCCTGGTGCTCCATGTGATCCGAACTGAGCCGAGCCTGCACCAGCCCATGTTCTACTTCCTGGCCATGCTGGCCCTCACTGACCTGTGCATGGGGCTGTCCACCATGTATACAGTGCTGGGAATCCTGTGGGGATTCATTCAAGAGATCAGCCTGGATGCCTGCATTGCCCAGTCCTATTTCATCCATGGTCTGTCCTTTATGGAGTCCTCTGTCCTCCTTGCGATGGCCTTTGACCGCTACATTGCCATTTGTCACCCACTACGCTACTCCTCCATCCTAACTCAAGACAAAATCATGAAAATCGGGATAGCAATCTTATGTAGGAGTACTTTACTCATACCTCCAGTCATCATTCGCCTAAAGTTCTTAAATTACTGCCGTCCCCACGTCCTCTCTCACTCTTTCTGCCTGCACCAGGACTTAATTCGAATGGCCTGTTCAGACATCCGCTTCAACAGCATCTATGGGCTGGCCCTGGTGATTAGCAACCTGTTGTTGGATGCAGTGCTCATACTTATCTCCTACATCATGATCTTGCATGCAGTTTTAGCTATTGCATCACAGGAGGAGAGAATCAAGTCCTTGCAGACCTGTGTATCTCACATCTGTGCTGTTTCAGTTTTCTACATTCCGATCATTGGTCTGACCATGGTGCATCGCTTTGGAAAACACCTCTCACCATTAGTTCATGTCCTCATGGGCAGCATCTATATCCTTTTCCCACCCTTGATGAACCCCATTATTTATAGCATCAAGACCCAGCAAATACGAAGGAGAGTCCAGAGATTGTTTTACTTGAAAGTAATGTAGGTGTTGAGGTCAAATATGAATATTTAAAAGTCAACAAGTGGATCTCAAAAGGGTAAGAGTTAATAAATAAAATGAATTTAATGACTTTTATTTGTATAATGTTTTATATGTTGCAAATACTTTTCCTTTCCATTTTTCCCACAGCCACCATAAGTCAGTGACATTTACATGGGTTATATTATGATTAATTTTATAAATCATAAAATACATATATAATGGACTGAGAATCATATTAATGTGTGAGACAGATTAGCTATTAAGATTCATATATCTTAATTCATATCTTGTGGGAGAATTGTTTTGGATCCTCCCAATATGGAAAAAGGAAGTTTTACTGAGTAAAGCCCTTTAGTACTTACTAAAAGATCAACAATTGTCTTAGTCATTTTAACTACTCTAGGTAGCATTCTTGTTTATTGTTTAGCCACCATTCCCTGTTATCCAGTTTAGCCACATAGTCATGTAATGGAGTAAGCATCATAGGGAGATTGAACTATTTGGATGATTTAAAAAGTTGTGAAACAAATAAAGAACAAAAACTAATCTGATACTTTTTGCCCACCAAATACTCTTTCCTTGCTTCTATCCTATGAGTAGTAGTTGAACTGGAGATATAAACAACCAGTAATTGCCAGAATAGAAAGAAACTTTTGTGATTAGTTTGTTTATCCAAATAATAATACCAATAGAAACAACCATTTAGAAACAATTTGAAAATGTTTAGTATGAGGCCACATCTCATTTAAATCCCTGGCCCCAGTTTAAAAAGAGAACAAAATAGCATAGCGTGTTACTATGGCCAAGTAATATAAATATGTTTCTAATATATCTCCCCATCAAGACTCTGTAGTAGATATTATTTTCTATTATATACATGGATAGTTTAAAACACACAAAGGTTAAATGATATGTCCTACTCTAGGAGATAATAAGTGATGGGATTTGGATATATTTTCTGTTTCAGTTTCAAATCACATTATAGCTTTCTTTCCTACCTTTCTTCTGTACTTTTTAAATCTTAACTCTATTAAATGGTCATGTAACTATTATAAAACATTTATATAAAAATAGTAGTAGAAAAATCATCAAAGTAAATCATGGATAGTAATATTTGGACTCTGTGCACACATTTGGACTCTGTTGTTATCTAGAAGTTTCCTCAAAGTATTACCACAATGATATTTATATTATCTATTGAATACATTTAAGGCAAGTTTTTTGATGCACAAATACAAATAGTAATTCACTCTGCTTAGATGTACATGTATAGTTTGGTGAGCTTTGAAAAAATTTTATAGTTATGTAATCACCACCACAATCAAGTATAAAATATTTCTATCACCTACAAAAATGCATTTTACTTCTTTGTGGTCAGTCTCCTCCTACAGCCCCAAGTGCCTGGCAGCTACTAATCTGATTTCTGTCATACAGTTTGCTTTTAAGAGTAGGTCATGTAAATTAAATCATAAATAAAGTTATATTTTATGTTTGGAGTCTCACTTACTATAATGCTTTTGAAATTCATTCTTGTTACTGACTGTATCCACACTTCATTTTATTTTTGAGTCTTATTTCACTGTATCACCTACAGCAAATTTATTCGTTCATCAATTGGTTGGCATTTTAGTGTTTCATAGTTTTGATTTTGAATAAAACTGTTATAAGTGTAAACTCCCTATGATTCTGAAAGCATTTTCTCAAAATTTGTACAGTTTATTTTTAATGTTTATATCTTTACTACTAATAGTACAACAAGCACAGTAATAATAATGATAGTCAGAAATAACGTTTAGTTTATATTTACCAGATGCCAATAATAGGTCAAGCACCATGGAAGCACTAAGTAGTGATCTTGTTATTAATCTTCAGAGCAAATCTCTGAGTTAAATTATAATCATTTAAGTTTGCAGATGAGGAAATTGAGGTAAAGGGATTTTAAATTACTAGAAAATAATAGGGGGGAATTTAGTTTCACAGCACATTTTCTACTGCTACTACTGTTTCATTTTACATTGCAGTGATTTTCCTATTGTTCTATTTGTTTTTGTTGGCCGTGGTGTTTATGGTGGGAGTTAAGAGTTTTAAATTATGTATTATGTAAATAAAGCTTTCAAATGAATTAAAAGTGGAAACAATTATTTAATAGACCATTCTGTCAGCCCATACTATGATATACCAAAACCTATGTAATAGGATGTGTACTTTATACTCAAAAAGTCAGATGTGGTGAATTTTGTTTTGTTTAATTTTTAGTGTTTTCTTGTTCCGAGAAACTCTATGTCCATGGTTGTCTGAAATTCCAACCTTCCATTTAAAGTTCAATTAAAGTTTTTAAGTTAAAAAAATATCTTTGCTGTGGTGTAACCTAATTTATTAAAAAACAAACAAACAAACAAACAAAAAACTCTCCTGTCAATTGGTAATTGATATTCTCTGCTATACTATTGATTTCCTTCATAGATCTATGCTACTCACTCCTACCCCCATCCAAGTCCCTTATCCCCCTGCATTAAAGGGGAGGCCAGTTGTTCCAGGAATTGGATGGAACAACTGGATGAGTCTCTGGTCTAAGTCTGCAATACTTGGCTGACTGTCATTAAATGAATCTGATCTTACTACCTCCTCTCTCAGTCTGGGATTTTATCCTTTCTGTACCCTCTGCTCAATGTTGACTCATTATTTTCTCTTGGTCCACTTAGTGACCCATCCATAATGTTGGTGTATACTCTGTAAGCCCTGAAACATGACCCATTTTCTCTTAATTCCCTGACTCTAACATTTGTTATTATGTTTCAGATATTATTATAAGTGCTTTATATATACTGCCTCAATTAAAAAACACGGACATATAGATACAATAATTTTCCTAAGATTAAAAAAATTTTTTTCCCTAAGATTTTATACTTAGAACGAATGGAGTAGAGATTTGATTATTGGAAGGCTGACTTCAGAGATTTCCCTCTTAGTCACACAACTATACTATATCCTATTGCCTAAAATTAGTATTTCCTGATTAAATGATCACACTCAATCAATTATACTTTAAGCCTCTTGTAGCAAAACTTAATATTGCACAGAATCTAAGGTGTTCTTGTCTGAACAAAATCAGCAAAAAGAGTAAGATTTTAACATGATCTCATTTTCTCAAACATTTACTATTATTATCCTCTCCCAATGCTGGCATGATATAAGATATCCAATACAATTTTAGGCTAGGGTATAGAACAGTTGGATAACACAAACATGGAAGCCACAAGTACCCAGAACCTTGAGTCAAGCACTTTGAGAAGGAATTTTGAACACGGTATAGAGTATAAGGGCATAAGAGATGATGATAAACACCACATCCAGGAATGAGGAAAATAAGGTTACAGTAACAGTAAGTAAGCCGATAAACCAGTAAAACCAAGGGAAAGCAGATGAAGAAACTCCTAATCACAGATGCAAAACCCATTTTTCCAGTGATTGAGGGGGTTAGAATAGTAGCATATCTTAGTGGATAACAGATGGCTACATACCAATTGAATGCCATAGCCAGCAATATGGCAGACTCTGCCCCAAAGATGAAGTGTAGGAAAAACATCTGGGACAGACAGCTACCATAAGAAATACCTCTATCTTGGAACCAGAAGATTGTTAGCATCTTTGGTGTGGTGACTGTGGAGTGAAAGATATCTGCGAGGGACAACAGAGGGAGGAGAAGGTACATGCATTCATGAAAACTATGCTCAGTAAAAATCAGGAACAATAAGAGGTCATTGCCTATGACAGAAACCATGCACATGGAACAGATGGGACTAGAGATCCATGTGTTGTGCGTCTTCTAGTCCTGGTATTCCAATCATCGTGTACCAGATGTCTCTCAGATTGGTACAGTTTGAAGAGGTTGTTATCTTTTACTCTGTCCTCTAATAGTGAACCCTAGGGGGGGGGGGGAGAGAGAGAGAGAGAGAGAGAGAGAGAGAGAGAGAGAGAGAGAGAGAGAGAGAGAGAGAGAGAGGAAGAAGGAGAAGAAGAAGAAGAAGAAGAAGAAGAAGAAGAAGAAGAAGAAGAAGAAGAAGAAGAAGAAGAAGAAGAAGAAGAAGAAGAATTGAGGTTATTGTATCATGTTGAGTGTGAATCTTGGTCTTGCATTAAAGTTATTGTCTTAAGAAAGGACTGATAATCAGTAATGATTCAAGGATGATAAGCCAGATAGGCTTCATTGACATGAAAGTTACCATGACTTTATAGGGCTAATGCTACTAATGCTACTGATAATCATAATGATAGTAATGAAAATAATAATAAACATTTCATGGTTTCATAACTTGGGCTAGGCACTACAGCCAATACATTATACTTATTGACTTAGCATCATACATGAAAGTCTCTTGTAAGCTCTTGAACATCCTAGTTTTTCTCCTTGTCTCCTTCTCCATTTCTGGTGATTAATCACACTTTATTTCCTGGAGCCCCAGTGTTCACACTATTGGTCTGGCCCCTTTGGGAGCTCAAGATCACTATATCAGCGACTATAATTCAGTATGAAACCTTTTATCATCAAACAAAAATAACTTAGATAGAAAGAAAAATAGAAGTCTATATAGTCCTAGGTTTGCACAAAGTTGTATTAATTTAAAGCTGTGCATATTATATTAGAACCATGTTCTCTCTTTGCATTGTTCCAGTATACATGTGCTTCAGTAAAACCACTACTGTCCAAGTAAACACTCATATGACATCATTCTAACTCAGTAGACAGTATACTCTCATATTCCACACACATTGCATTCCTCCTTCCCTTCTCTCTTGCCCGTAATGCTTTTTTTCTCCCATTTATCCCTGCCAGTATGTGTTCAAATGTTTCTCTTTTCCTTCCCTTCTTTTTGCCTATAATGCTTTTTTTCTCCCATTTATCCCTGACATCATGTGTTCAAATGTTTCTCTTTTCCTTCCCTTCTTTTTTTTTCTTTTCTGCTCAAACTTTAATATTATTACTGGAGGGAAAAAAAGGCAGCTTATAGATAATAAGATAATAATACAAGAGTTGCAAACACATGCAAGACATAAATAAGTTATGAACATTTCTTTAAGTTTGCTCTGTATATCAAACAATGCTAAAGTAGAAATCAAGTATAAACCATAAATATCTTCTATTTCCAGAATGTCCTACCTTTGTGAGTATCATGAAACATGAACACAAATAACTACCCCTCAAGTCAAATCAGGATAAGAATGATAGGAGATATTCAATCATATGTATAACACAGAAAACACTACTTTTAACTAGGGGGATGGTGGAAAGATTAGCGGAGGGGTTGTCATTAGATCTGTTTTTAAAAAAAATAAAAAAAACTTTAGGCTTTCAAGAAGCTAACTTTGGAAAGAACAAGCTACAAAGTTGAAAAGCCAAAATAAGGAATGTCAGCAGGCTAAAAATCAAGTCATCTAGCACATTGAGGTCTTAGAGACATGAGAAATATGACTGGACAAGTAGATTGTACCTTGAAGACTCAGAATTTTGAAAGTCGAGCTAAAGACTTTGGGTTTAGTGTAGTTCTATACTAAGAATTGATTTATTATTCAACAATTTTTATGAAGTCTCTAATATATACCAAAGTTTTAAGAAGAACATACTATGATCAGAGTTTAAGATTCATCTTTTCAGAGACGTCTTTTTATGCTTATTTTTCATTCTGTTTCCCAATAGCACACCTATAATATTTCTAATTACATATTTCATATTATTCTCCATCAATATGTCTTAAGTTCCATGATTTCTGTGTGACATAATACATTTTGTTGAGTAAATATAGTTTAGAAGACGGCAACATGAAATGAAGAGAAGGACGGCAGCTACCAGGAGTTGCTCTGGGACGCTTTTGCAAAGGACCAAAACAGAACAAAGAACATGGCCTTAACAATGAAAACAGGAAATAGAGAAGAAACATGTTTAAAAAATTAATAAAATGGACAATTCCAGATGATGGTTTAAGTGAGGGATAAATAAAAGGTAATAAAACATTTGAGACACATTGTCTGGAGAAAACTAGTGATACCACTAATCAATATTAAGGAATAGAGTAAGAGATGGAGGATTAGAAAGGGTTGATGTAATTGGTTTGATATATCACATGTCTTTGGAACCACTAAGGAAATAAATCAGGCAGACTGTCTCAAGCTTGCATGGTACACTGGAAAGAGAACTGGACTAGACATGAAGAACTATCTGCGCTATAGCCTCACCTATGCCGCCAATCAACTAGACCTGGTAGGGACATTTCAGAACTCTGAACTGTTATCCATATAGGTTGGAATGAAATTAGGTCACAGATACATTCTCCTTTAGATAAACAAATCTAAAATTCAATCAGAGACAAGGAGCTCAAAGCAAAAAAATAAAATAAAGGCAAAAATATATCAGATGGGAAAATTCAGTTCTATTATAAGTGTATCATTTAGATTTAAACAAAATGAAGAGAAGCATTCTTGGTATTGAATCTCTTCCTTAGCTGTATCTAAGGAAGATACAGCTACATGTAGTCTATTTGATCACAGTGACAGCTTCAATCACCTGGGTTTTTAATCAAAAGGACACATTTTAGCCCCCATGCTATTTATATTATTAAAATAACTTTGGAGCATTTATCATGAGCTATATCTTGTGTTTATCATTTTACACAATTTAATCCTTACAAAATACCATTTATTTATAACAATAACCCAACAAAATGGCTACTAGTATGATCTCCATTTCACACATTAAGAAACTATGGCACGAATACGTTGAATAACTTGTCTAAATTCACACAGCTAGTATCTAACCAAGCTGAGATTCAAACTCAGGTCATCTTGCTCTAAAACCCCATCATTTT
Source organism: Rhinolophus sinicus (assembly GCF_057876585.1). Classification (NCBI taxonomy): domain Eukaryota; kingdom Metazoa; phylum Chordata; class Mammalia; order Chiroptera; family Rhinolophidae; genus Rhinolophus; species Rhinolophus sinicus. Next base: position 142,610,800 of record NC_142514.1, on the reverse strand, counting down.
GATGTCCTTCTTTATTTCCTACCTGTCTTAGACAATCCTGGGGAATTAAAAACAGCTCTATTAGTGGCAGCAATCCACACAGAGACTGCTCTGACAGACACAAACAAACCATAAAAATATGGGATATTGTTGAAGTTTCCACTTATTAAGTGTATGAATTTTTGTGGGAGTGCGATTATCAGAGCAGGGGTGGTCCATGCTTTAGTGTTGAGAGAACATGCTCCTGAAAAATGCACAAAATCCATAAAGGGGGGAAATAGAGCAATTTATCATCAAATATTTCTAAGACCATTTATTCTGTGTTAAATCTGAGTCAAATACAAGTATATGAAGGAATATGCAATCCTTGACTCCTGTCCACTGCCCAGTTAGAAAGGGAGATGCATATGCATGGGAAAATTTGCCTTTAGTATCGACTTCCATTGCTATAGAATTTATCAAGTTTAAAAAAACATTTTCTGATATATAATTTCTTTTATTTTTATTTTTTATTTTCTTTTTTTAACTAGTTTCATGTGTACAAAACACTGTAATAGTTAGACATTTATCATTTATACCCCTTACAAAGTGATAACCCCCTGGCCCCAATCTACTAAATCCACAAAGATTTATTATTATTTTTCATTGACTAGATGAGGAAATTGAAGTCCAGAGAGTTGTGTCACTTTGTTCACCTGCACGTATAGTAAATAATCAGGCTGAAAATTAAATGCAGGTCCCCCATTGCCAAATCTCATGCTTTTCTTAGACAACACTCTGTTATTAACACAAATTTAGACTGATCAAGTAAAAGAATGTTTCTCCAACAGAGTCGTAAAATCACTCATTTGAAGCTAGAAAGTATTCAGTCATTTTTTTTTAATTTGTATATATGAAATACTATGAAAACAGTAGGACTGTATGGATATACCTACACTAGATGGCAAAGATCCAGCACTCCTTTATGTACCCACCTCATCCAGAATTGTAAGATTAAAAGAAAGGACCCCAATTTGGAAGGAGTGAGATGAATAAGTGTTGAAATGAATATACATATAATTATCTGTTTATAAATAGGGAGACAGAGATAGAAATAAAAATAGATATAGATATAGATATATGACACTATATAGTGTAATTGAATAGAACTTGTCTCTGCCCTGGACCATAACTTTGAGCCAGCTTCTTTCTAATACCTACATGTGTTTTGCCCTCAGGAATCCAGTCTACTCCAGCAACACAATGGATGATTCAGGGTCATGATTGGTGATGTAACCAACATTGCACAGTGATTTTAGAAAACTGAAAAGGCAGAAAGAGCTATAATTTATTAATACAAAGAGTTTCTTTAAGAGTCATGGCGTTACAAGCTGTAATTGCGTTGTTAACTTTCCTTTTTTTCTTGGTGGAAGATATGAATTTAGCAAACATACATTGATAATTTTTATTGTTTTATGAAACAAGTTCTCATAAAGCTTTTGATAGATTACTCAAGGAAAAATTTGTTTTTAAGTCAGCTATACTGTGGAGATCTTCTGTCTTCATCAGTCCTTGGAGCCATCTCAAGGACAGACTTATCTGCCCCATGTGTGCTTTCATCACATGAAATTTTTCTTCTATACTCACAAAAATTAGCAATAACTGCAGAGAGAAAGACAAAAGTTTGTCTATTAATAAGAGAAATTTGCACCAGGGAAAAGCTTTCTAATCCAATAAAATACAAAAGGATTACTTAAAAGCAAGTGTTGCACATTTATAATAATCTCAGCGTTTGGGAGCTCAATGTAAAGAAATTGGAGCTCAGACACAACATGAAATTTACTTCACTATTGCGTTATGGAGATCTCTAAGCAGGAGACTCAAGAGTTGTAGGTCTTGAACCATGGTGGAAAGACAAGTATAGATTAGATCCATAATTTATTAATTGCACTGAAAGAACTCTACTTTGATATAGCGTTAGTAGTATTACAAAAAAAAAGAGGTAGTCAGGTTGGGATGTTTACAGGGTTTTGGGGTATGCATTGAAGATTTTGAGATATCTTTTGACAAAATAGTTTAGATTTGATGGAGACAATGTGATTTGGGAAGTGAAAGTAGTCTTGGTAAATAAACTGTTGTTTGATAAGTGACCTAAACTGTTTTCTTATGTGAGCAATCTATTATTCTCAAATAATTTCCACTTTCCTACAGGAGCATAATGATTATTTGAATAAATTTATTTTCAGGACTTTAATGAGACAAATAGTGAAGTTATTTATTGCTTTACATCTTTAACTGTTTGACAAGAATTTTCTTAAACAAATTAAAAAGTTGACACAAGTATATTCAGTTCATAGTCTGCATATAATCTATGTGGATCTAGGAATTATCAGTTCTGTTTACCATTTCACTAATAGGAATAGAAGGAATTTTTATATTTATTAAAGTTGGAGTTGGATGGTGCTATGTTTTTTAGTCTAACTCTGAAATTCTAGATGTTTTCAGTTATTCTCAAAGGCCCCTGAGAGGTTAAATTAATTGATGAATTCTGTAATGTCATTTCATATAGTCATTGTTCACTATAATGCCTTATGCACAGACACAGTCATTAATACATTAATACATAAAATTATTAATATATATTTTGAATAAATAGTACATAGCTAGATTTATAAATACTGATGTAATATTTATTTAATTTCCTCTCTCTGCTAGGCCTCGATATATCTGATAAATCAACAGAAGAATAAAAATAAGAATAAGAAATACTCTTTTTTCTGGATATGGTCAAACTCTATTAATTTGAACAGCTCATCTAAGAATCTGTTCTCATATTTTAGGAACCACTTATATGGCAACATCTTCCACTTGTTCCTAGTCCCTCACTTACTTATAATTTTTCCAAAGGTTATGGGTTTTCACAACTTTAAGTAGAAAGAAAGTTGCCTATTTTATTTTAATCTAAGTTACAAAGAAAATTTAATGAATTACAAGATATTAATATAATACATATTTTAATATGGCTACCTTCAATTAAACAAACAAAAATGACATAACACCCAGAAAAATGGCAAGCTACTTCTCCTCTTTGAATAATATACACTTCTCGGAGGTACTTTATTTTACATACATTAGTGGTTTCAATTCCACAGTATATTATTTTGGGTATAGAAAATTTCAGGTTGAGAAGAATCAGGTGAGATAGCAGATTAACTTACATTTGCACTTAAGTGATTATCATGTAATTTCTTCTTCTCCATAGAAGAGAAAAATCAATATTGTTGCTTTAGAGAGGAGATACTTTACCAATAAAAGTCAGACCAATGTAAATTATAACTTTGATGTTATTTTGAAGTATATTTTGATAGAAGGATGTGCTCTGGACCATGAATGATCTTTGAATCCTAGACTGTCTACATATTAATTGTCTGACATAGGGACAATAAATTTATTTGAATTTCAGTTTCTTCAAAGATAACAGTGATTTGCTGGGTTGATGTGAGGAAAAACGTGTTTTTATATGTAAAAAGGTAAAAATAAAAGACACATAGAAGAGCTTTCTAAATTCACAAGCATAGCATGACTCACCATAAGAAGAGTTTCCTTCTATAGTCACAGTATTTCTAACTGAATTCATGGAAATTTGACCATCATTGGAATGTCATTTTAAAACTATGTGTTTTGCTAGCCTGAAAGATCATGCCCATATTTTTGTTTGAAACTACATTACATAAAAAGTCCCTTGACATACAGTTATGTGTATGTGTTTGTGTAAAGTGAGTGGTGTGTGTATGGGTAAGATGTGGAATGATGATAGAAAATGATAGATAGATTACCATTTCAGAATTCTAAGGTAATTTCTAGATGCATTCAATAGGGTTTCATAATTGAAACATATAATAGGAATTGAACAACAGTAGTGTTCAAACAGATGCCTGTGACACAATTAACTTTTGAGAAACCCCAAATGAATATGAATAAAATATGAATAAACCCAAATTATAGATATTATGTTATAAAAATAACTTTGAAGTGAGTGGAGATTACACCAAGAATTAATGAGTGATTTTCAACTCACCTGATACAAAACAGTACCCAGTACTTCGGTCATTTATGGAGCATTCTCAGGTAGAAATGAAAGGTAGACTTTAAATCAAGAAGAGAAAGAGACTTCCCAGGAGATTACTATCCTCAGGAGATAGCTGCTTGAATAATACAGAAGCTCAAACCAGGTCACAAGGATTCTTGATTTTGGACGTGAAAGAGAAAGCTGTCCCTTTAGGACATTAGCAAGCCTCCTGCCTTGAGATGCCAGGTGAGAAAGAAAATATTGTTTACTTGAATTTGGAAAAAGGACTAAAATCAAAGAGCCTTTGGATAAATTAGTGAGTAGAGAAACTCTAGCATATAATACAAGGAATCACAGCGGTCTAGACATTTCTGTGAAAATATTTGCACTTAAATATTTGCACTTAAATTTGTTTCCCTCAAGAACCTGAAATATTTGGACAATGGTGTTGAACCAAATAAACAGAAGTGGGTTTCATGTATTCCTGAACTAGAGAAGTACAAAACTACCCAACTGTTAACATTGACTATGAAAACCAATCAGCCTCATCCTTGAACATGAATACTCTTTGGGAGACCAAAGAGCATAGATTCTGAAAATACTTAAAAATTCATGGATAAGAAAAAGCGTTGAGAAGAAACCTGACCCTTAATATTGGAAGGCACAATGATTTGACTAAGCAAATGTGCTCTTATCCAACAAAGACAGTTTCCTAGACCCCCCTTCCACTTTCTCTATTTTTCATAACAAAATTCAAGATTAGAAAAATGGTAATAAGCTTCTAAAGCTAATTCCAATTTTCTTAATTTTTTAAAGATAATGGATAGCATTTTAGTTAATCCCTTCTTATTTTTTCTAAAAGTCTCATCCAAACAGATTCAGACTGAGATTCTGAAAAATTGACTAACCTGACAGATGAAAGCAGGAACAAGTGAACAGGATCCTTGTTTCTTGTTCTCAATCCTTATTCTAAACCCTCAGATTGAGATTTTGAAAAATTGACTAGCCTTGTCCAGGGCTAGGCAGTAAGACTTTAGAGAAAAGATCTTTTCTTGTTTCTTCTTTTATTTTTTTTAATATTACTATTTTCTCTAAAAATGTTACTTTGACCAAAGATCAGACTTAAGGGGAGTTTGAATAAAAGCAGCTGAAAATACTAAGGCCACTGCAGCTAAGGACTGTATGCTGCATGCAGGGAATGAAGGTGTGAAAATGAACATCTCTACAAAGGCCCACAAATAATACCAAGAACTACATTAGTGAGTTGAGGTTAGGTGAGGGATTGGTACTATTAGTATATGCACTATTTGTAAGGCTTATTGCTTATGGGAATGACTAAGGCTTATTGCTTATGGGAATGACTATATAAGATATAAGAAATATATATATATATATATATATATATATATATATATATATATATATTCAATGTCTGTTTAGGTTGATAAATACAGAATGCGGTGATGGGTGGACTCAGAAAAAAATGTATACTTAGCTTGTGGGAAGAAGACTCAGTGTATCCACAACTGATTTTATCTGGAAATAAGTTTTGGTAACATAGACCATGAAAATGTTCTCACTTCTGACATATTGTACATCATAGTTGAATGCTAACCAGGCTTCTCATTTCTTTAATATAAGTTGCTAATTGTGATTTCTTAGATCTTTGCTATAATCTTAAACAAAGCTTATAGTCAGGCATATAAAGGAAAATAATTAATATTTATTAAATGTTTAGATGAATAAATAACCATATCCATATTAAATTAAATCAATAAAATAATTATTGTTTAATATTTTTATTGTTATTAAGAATGAACTATTTGTTACACAACTATATAGTAACTATATGAAACATACGCATATCTCAACGGAAATTTAAAATATTAGCTCTCTAAAAAGAGCCTAAAATCATGAATTTAAAAAAATAAAACAATGTTTATTTTTTGTTTCTTTTCATGTTCAATTGAATAAAAATAATATGCTTACATTCAACAATTAATTATCCTGTAACATTGTTACATAAACTATGTAGTAAAGGTACATTTTAAGAATTTCAGTCACAAAATAATTATTTGTAAAATATAACTAAAATGGTATTTAGGAAAAAAGAAATGAAAAAACATCCAAAATGCAATACTATTATTATTGTACACTGATAATTATTATTAAATTAAAGAAACAAAGATATATTATGTCACATTAATGCAAACATTTCTAAATGCAAATTTTATTCTCATTTTCTGCACTCATTCCATTGCAGAAAAATGCCCATGGTCAACAGTTTGAGTAGCAGTGTCTAATATGTATCAAGGTGGGCCAGGCAGTAAGAAATGATATACTACTGTAATTAAAATAGCAGGTATGAATTTGTGTTAATTTTTAAAAGAAATGTAATTAAAGCACATTATTTATTTTGGATTTTTCATTTTAAAAATATCATTAGGTCAATTAAATGACAGGTAAATTAAATACCAAATGTACTTTTTTATTAATTTCCCTTCAATAATTCATAATATCTGGGGAAATTGTTGAGAAAAGAAGTCTATGATGAAGGTAAAAGGGATCAAATATATGGTGATAGAAAGAAAACAAATAAAGAAATCTAGAGGCTCAGATGCTCTACGTTAGGAAACAGCATTTAATTTTATAGTAGAGGTATATCAGGGTCAGTTTAAAATAAAAGCTATTATGAGTAGCCAATTAAAAGCTCGTCGAATTTTAACGTCTGTGCCTGAGACAATGTATTTCATTCTAGGAAAGGCGTGCAGCTCTGGCATCATGTTTCCTATCAACAATACCAACTCAATATTCTCCACCTTCTTGGTGACAGGCATACCTGGGCTGGAGGCTACACACGTCTGGATTTCCATACCCTTCTGTGCCATGTTCTTCGTTACTTTGGTAGGCAATATGACCATCATTGCAGTTATCTGGCAACAGCATACCCTCCATGGGCCTATGTACCTCTTCCTTGCCATGCTAGCTGCCTCTGATCTGGGTCTGTCCCTTTTCACCTTCCCCACAATGCTGAGGATCTTCTGGCTGGATGCTGGAGAGCTCACCTTCTCAGCTTGCTTCACCCAAATGTTTTTTATCCACACTTTCCAGGATTTTGAGTCTGCCGTCATACTGGCAATGGCCTTTGACCGCTATGTAGCCATTTCTCATCCATTGCATTATTCCTCCATCCTTACCAGTAGTGTAATTGCCAAGATAGGTCTGGCCATTGTAGTGCGAACTTTGACTATACAGGTGCCCCTTCCTATCCTTTTGAGGAGGCTGTGCTTCTGTCACTCAAATGTGCTTTCTCATCCCTACTGCCTGCATCCTGACATTATAAAGCTCTCCTGCACCAACACTAGGATTAATAGCATCTATGGACTATTTGTGCTGCTCTCCACTATGGGACTTGATTTCCTCCTAATACTTTTTTCATATATTCTGATACTGAAAACTGTACTAAGCATTGCATCCTATGGTGGCTGTCTCAAGGCTCTTAACACCTGTATTTCCCACCTCTGTGCTGTGATCCTCTTCTTCACACCCATGCTCTGCCTGTCTATACTGCACCGCTTTGGCCCAAAACTTCCCTCACACGTATATGTGACCATGGCCAACATGCATTTTCTCATTCCTCCTGTGATGAACCCCATTGTGTATGTGATGAAAAACAAGCAGATACGAGATAAAATTCTGAAACTCTTCATCAAAAAAGGACCAGAAAAATCCCAAGTCAAATTTATAACGTGAATGAGCACTATCCTAACAGAGAAAGAATGCTTTATAAAATAAAGAACTTGCTAATATTCCAAATGCCCACAAAGACTCTGTTTGAACACTGACTCTTCTGAATTATACAGGATAATAAGTTGGATAATTATTTCTATTCTATGATTTGAATGAATATGTACTGAACAATAACACTTATTTAGTAAATTAAAATTTTGAAATAATAAATTAGTCTCATTATTTCTTAGTCCAATGGTTCATATATTCTGACCAGAGAAGTTGTAGTCTTATAGTTCATTTTTTCAGTGATTAAGTACTTCTTGTTATCATCTGTATATATGTATATCACTCTTGATAGGGTGATAATTATTTAGTGAACACCTACTTCTCTGACTTTTTGAGGAGTTGCAGATATGCTATGAATTAAACAAACTTTTTGCCTTTACAATGGTTTGTTTACTTAATGATATTGTTGTTGAAGTAGGGGACAACAAGAAAGAAACAAATAAACAAATGAATACCTAATATTGCTGTTGAAAAGATCTATAAAGCCATGAAATTAACAATGTCAACAATCTCTACCTAAATACGTACCAACATGTCTATTGCCAGACTCTAAATCTGTAGCATAATGTTCTTTCAGGCATGCTCACTTTTTGACTTCACAGCCTCTGGATTTTGGCCTGGAGATCCCTAGTCCCTGTCCTTTAACCCTCACCTTCTCTAAGTCTATGAAAACACTGTTTATTGTCTTTCATATTCACCCTGGGTCACACATACTCCAGGAAAACCTCTGCAACCACACATGAACTTCATTTCTTTAGCATGTATTTTGCTTTAATACAAGCTAGCTTTGTTTAGCCTGATAGAACCGTTAATTCCGTGCATTCTTTCCCCAGAGGGTTCTACCTGTACATATACTGTATCCACTCCTTTTAATCATTAAGCTCTTAGGACATTAGGTTTGGGTCAGGGTCAAACTCAGTTAAGAATAAAGCATCAGGTCTATCAACCATGACCAGGATATAATAACTAAACTAAACCTCAAACTAGTAAAAGGTTTTAGTAAAACAAAGTAATACCTTAAGCTGTACTCCACATCCTTTGACCATATATATATAATTATAGTTGGCATTCAGTTATTCAGCTTCAGTTTCAGGTATACACTGCTGTGGTCAGGCATTTACACTGTCCATGAAGTGGTCTCCACAGCTTAAGGAATAGAGTCAATGGAATTGTAACAGCTGTATAAGATGTCAGAGAGGTAGTAGATTGGGAGAGGGGGGTTATCACTTTGTGAGGGATGTAAATGTCTAGTACATTGTTTTGCACACCTGAAACTAATAAAAACAAACAAACAACAACAAAAAAAACAAAGATAACATGCTGACCTCAGTTATGTTTCAGCTCCAGATTATAAAAGCAGAATGACCCCATGGACAGTATTTCCTGGAAACTGGATGGACCAATACCATGACTGACATTAGGACCTGATGCCATGATCAATTGCTCCCTGCCTTAGATTAGTAGAACCCCCAACCCCAGCTTCCTAGTAACCATGGTTAATGAATTTTCCCTTATATAACCCAGCCACGAGAGGCCATTAGAGAACCAGGTTTTTGAGAGCACTAGCTCACCTGTGTCTCAACTTGGCACCAACTCCTTAAAAGAAACTTCACTTTCTTTGCAAAATCTCCCGCTCTCATCTTATTTGGCTTGAATGTGCACAGGCAAGGGGACCCTTTGAGTCTAAAATAACAGCTCCATCAATGTTCATCCTTTCTTGTGTTTTGTACTTTTCAACACTAAACTAACCTTTGGAATCAGTTTAAACATCTATATTTTCTACTCTTACACCTATACCTTTCAGTTCTAATTAAGAATAACACTAGATTTTTATATTGTAATGAGTACAAAATAATATTCTTTAATTCATTTGGTCTTTCTGTGCCTAAATGTTTATTTTTGAAATCCTGGGTGGCTTAATTGCATAATCCAGAGCTGCAATTTCACATGTTCACAATCCTCTTCCCAAGATACAGAAATGGGGCCATAAGCCAAAGAATGCGAGTACCCCTTCGAAGCTCGAAGAGGCAAGACAATAGATTCTTCTCTATAGTTTCTAGAAAGAACCTGCCTTGCAGATAACCTTTATATAAGCCCTGCAAGACTCATTTTGGACATTTAATCCCCAGAACTGTCAAATAACAATATCATGTTGTTTTAAGCCACTGAGTTTGTGGTAATCTGTTACAGCAACAATAAGAAATGAATACACCTCCTTCACCAAGCATGAATTTACTATACTTCCTTAACTAGAAATAATTTTCTCCAGCCAAGCCAATCCTTCTCCACTAGCTGCTTTACAACGGTTAAAAATTATTTTAAACTCTCTCTTCATAAAATAAACTCTTACTCAATGAGATATCACCTCACCCCAGGCAGAATGGCTATCATCAACAAGACAAATAGTAACAAATGTTGGAGAGGCTGTGGAGAAAAAGGAACCCTCATACACTGTTGGTGGGAATGCAGACTGGTGCAGCCGTTATGGAAGGCAGTGTGGAGGTTCCTCAAAAAATTACGAATAGAATTGCCATATGACCCAGCAATCCCTCTCCTGGGTATCTACCCAAAAAATCTGAGAACATTTAGAGATAAAGACACGTGTGCTCCAATGTTCATTGCAGCTTTGTTTACGATGGCCAAGACATGGAAACAACCAAAATGTCCTTCGATAGATGAATGGATAAAGAAGTTGTGGTATATATACACAATGGAATACTATTCGGCGGTAAGAAAAGATGATATAGGAACATTTGTGACAACATGGATGGATCTTGAGAGAGTAATGCTGAGCAAAATAAGTCAGACAGAAAAAGCAGAGAACCACGTGATTTCACTGATATGTGGTATATAAACCAAAAGCAACAAAAGAACAAGACAAACAAATGAGAAACAGAAACTCATAGACACAGACAATGGTTTGGTGGTTGCCAGAGGGTAAGGGGAGTGGGAGGTGGGGGGTGGGAGATGAGGGTAAGGGGTATCAAATATATGGTGATGGAAGGAGAACTAACTCTGGGTGATGAACACGCAATGGGATTTATAGATGATGTAATACAGAATTGTACACCTGAAATCTATGTCATTTTACTAACAATTGTCACCCCAATAAATTTAATAAAATAAAATAAAATAAATAAAAAAATAAAGTCTTACTAACCATATGGCAATCACTAAGTACTTAATCAATATTTTCCTTTAGCTCATAATTAAGCTACTTGAAAAATAATATGCATTAGTTTTCTTCCTCTTGTCAAAGCTTTAAAATTTATTGTTGTGGAATATAACACATATACAGAAAACTGTGTGGAAATAAGTGTGCCATTCAATAAATTTTTGTAAAATGAACCATATAATTATCACCTAAGTAAAAAAAAGTAATAAATTATCAACACTCAGATTTCTTTAGCAGCCTTTACAGAACATAACCTCATCATAGCCACCACGTTAAATCAGTATTCTGAGTTTTATAGTGTTCATTTCATTGTTTTTGTCTATATTGTGACTATTTAGATATGCATCCCAAAACAACACAGTTTACTTGTAATTAGACTGAACTAAAAATCATTTCCTCTTCAACTCTTTTGCAATAAAATTTTGTCTCTACTACTCCATTGAAATTGCTTAGGCAAGGGCCATCCATGAACTCTAAACTACCAAATCAAATAATCCATTTCAAATCCTGTCCCCTCATCAATAATTGACACTGTTGACTGCTCACTTGTTATTAAATTTCTGTACTTTGTTGGCTTCTCTAATACTTCTCTATTCTGGTTATTCTCGGATCTCTCTGGCTAATTTTACTCATTGCATTTTCTGGCTTCACTTCCTACAACAATCCTCTGAATAGGAATGTTGTCCCCCGTCCCAGAATCTCAAACTCAACCTCTTTTCTGAACTCCAGATGGGTTCACACCTCACTCCTGGATAATTCCCATTGTGTGCTCTATGGAAACCTTAGACTCGACGTGTCCAAGAGGGAACTTAGACAGACTAGCAGGATGTCTCCTGCTCCATTTTCAACTGCTACTTCCTGTTGCTCCCACTTTGGTATTCTCCAGGTGAATGGCATCTCCATTCACTTTCTCGCTCCAGCCAAAAATATGAACTATGCCAGGGATGCGCCTTACTTTCTCGCTCATAATTACAATCGTTCACCACACTGTAGACTTTATTAATATTTCCCCAACAGCCCTCATTTTTATATTTCCACAGCTCCTACCTCAGTTTAGATGTTAATAACTAATTAATAATAATGAAATAAATTATTTTACCCTTCTTCTTGTTGTCTTCCCTCCTTTCAGTCTCAAACAACTCCAAATGGAACTGACAGCAGCTTTAAAAGAAATCTAAGCATATTGTGACTACCAATTTGTGCTTTTTAATTGCCATGCGAATATGGAAGACAATTTGGGGAATATAATCAATAATGCTGTAAAGATTTTGTAGGGTGTCAGGTGGGCACTTGTCTTATTAGGGAGACCATTTCATGGACAATGTAGATGCCTGACCACTGTGCTGTACACCTGAAGCTGAAGCTGAATGATGATGAATGCCAACTATAATTTAATATATATATATAGTCATAGGAAGTGGAGTACAGTCATAGGGAATAGAGTCAGTGGAATTATAACAGCTATATACAATGTCAGAGGGGCAATAGATTGGGGGAGTCAGGTTATCACTTTGTGAGGGGTGTAACTGTCTAACTATTACATTGTTTTGTACACCTGAAACTGACGATAAAAAGAAATCTAAGCATAATTATGTTGCACACTTGTTTAAGTCTTTTCACTGCTCCTCTTCATTTATAGGTTAGTTTTTGCTCACAAAATATACCATTATTCTTTGATTGATTATTTTCTAGGGCTAAATGCTCATTTCTGACTATATATTCATTCCATGCTCTGAAATGAATAATACTTCCTATGTAACCAATTACCATACTTCTAGCAAGTTATTCCAATCCTTCCTGCTATACACTTTTCTTTAAATATTTTCCTTATTACTTAAGGGTCCATAAGAGTACCCATTTTATTTTGAATTGATAATTCCACTCTTTTGTTATTCCTTTCACTTAGGTTTAGAATTATGTTTGTTAGGCCACAATAGAAGCTATTCATATTTCACATATGCTGTATGAAAATAGTTCAAACACACATCCAGTGAATGACATACTTCTGAAAATGGACTGAAGATCCCTACAAGAAAAGAGTTAATGCAACCGATTTATTTTATGCAGCTCTTCCTTATCTTTGTAGCCATGTTTATGGATGGCTTTTGACAAAACCCTGAGAACTACTCCTCTGGAATGATCACATAGCTACCTAGCAATAATATTATTTGTGCCCAAAGCAATAGGTCTACATGAACCAGATTTGTAGCATGTGTAACGTAAGCATAGAGTTTATTATGTGTACCTGTGGTCTGATTTGGGGGTTTACACGTACTTGTCATAGGACAGATATATGCCTATGTGACAAGATCCCTTTAGGAAATCTGGACTCCAGAACATATGAAGACTTCCCTGGATAGAGATATGTCTCATGTATCTCTGAAGTTTGCAGCTAGAGAGACTGAGAGAGAAAATATTTGGAAGCCTGTATGTGATCTCTCTTGCCTTTACCTATGTATATTTTTTCTTGCTATTCCTTCACAGTGCCCTTTGTTATCTCAAATCTTACCCATGAGTACAATTTTATTTCGAGTTTTATGAATGTTTCAAGTGAATCACTGAACTAGTGATTGGTTGGGGTAGCCCTAAAATGGATCCTCTACCTCATTCCCAGCTTGGTTCCCATCTCAATTTCCCATCTAATCCCATACCTATTGTGACCAGAATTTGTATTTTATATCATTAGCTCCTCAGCTTCAAAACAAAACACAAGCCTATTTTATGTGCTACTTGTGAATCCTTTTTAATTTTGTCCACCTCTCATAATCATGCCATCAGTGAATACTAAGAATTCACTTTGAGAGAGGGAGGAGGTGAAGGGACAACATCAGTGCAAAGTAAGCGGTATGTTATTGTGAAAAAAGGCCAATCAGTGTAAAAAGAATTTATGATGGAGGAAGTCTACTAATATTATCACTCATAGAAATAGTACTGTAGCTATTCCACTCTTACCGCCCCCCAAGATATTTATAATTAAGAAAATTAAAACAGCTGGATTTGGATGGTTGGAGGATATAAAGGATTGTATATCCTGGAAATAAAAATATGATGCAAGCTATTTCTGGGGCCAGAATAGCTATGGTCTATGTGAGGACTTCTATCTCTAGGAGTTAAGAAGGTCTTAGGCTTGGGATGAAAGAAAAGAAGCCTGAAGTAGAACTAGCTATATGTCCTAGGGTTTATATCATATATCATATGGAGAACTGGCAAAGGATGAGTAATAGATAGCTCTGTCTGGCACATGCCCATTTGATGCTTCCCTGAAAGCCTGTATCACAGGAATTGGGTGTGAGCCTCCAGGGAGAGCCAGAACCAGTGTTTTATAAACCTGCTCACTTGGCACTATGCTCAAGTCAGGGAGCCTCATGAGGCCCCAGCTGTACCACCATCCACAGAACTTGTGCTCCTGCCCTCGGGTCTGGTAAGTGATAGAAACACCTCGGGCTAGGTTAACTCAAATCATGCGGTATGTGTACTTGAGATGGAAGTCAAGAGATCATAGGCTATCCTAGATATGGTTTCAAACTCTGCATGGGGACCTCTGAGTCAGGAAGGACATTTATTGGAGGTACACAGTACCTCTAATCCTCTTAGGTGATACAGTCTATAGTTTTGGAAAACATTCCCTGGCCACTCCTTTCTCACCCAACAATCATTCAAATCTTGCCCTTAGAGTTTAAGATCAACTGCAAGTCAAAATACATTTATGTATGACACATATTAGACAGTGTTTCTCAGCATGTTATACATTTTTGAAAAAAGACATCTGAGACATGGAGTTTCACATTCCTTTTAGGGATGTTGCAGAGTCAGCTTAGCAGGAGTTTAACAAGGCAACTTTGAGAAATATGGAAATTTTGACTATTATTTTTTCCTGGCAAAGCTCAAATGTAAATGACAGCACTTTTGCTGCTCACTTTGTGACCAAAAACATCCTGTCAAAATTTCATGTGGGAAGACTAATTTCCCCATCTGCTCATACTCAGCAGTGGATAGCATGAGGAACAATAGTCAGGGAAATACATGCTTCTAACCTCTACTTGATTATGTCTGCTACGTCCTTAAACACTTAGCACCATGACGGGGCTTCCTAGGAATACATGTCTCTTTTCTCATCACTGATCACCACAGCTATCTAAGGTAAAATGTTGCTTTTTCAATAACCATGTGTTTTTTTCAGAATTTGGCTTTATATATGCCCTTACCTCTCTCAAAGGTCCAGCAGTGTTGTTAACTCATAAGAGTCATTGAATTGTACTGCAAGAATTAGTTCATACCATTTCCAAAATGCAGTGCCCACTACTGCTTTTCTCTCCTTGCTTTCCTTTCTCATGTAATCCCCCACATCCCCAGTGTCCCTGATTCTTTCTACCCGGCCTCATATTTTGTGGAGATTCATTCTCCTTGGGAAGATGGAAGATGTGACTTGTCCTTATACAGTTCAAGACCCATCCCTGAACAGACTCAGGTACATGGGTTGAATCTATACCCTAGGTCTAAGCTTAAGAGTGTAAGAGTAGCAGGTTTTCTTTTCTGACTTCCTTAGAACGTGGAGTCAGAACAAAGACTTCCAGGTAGCCCTCCACACTATTCCCAATTGTGAATTGATCACCAGCTTGTTCATGAGTATCACCTTAGGTCTGTCTTTTGAACATAAAATTATCTTCTTTCCTACTCTTGTTATGCTTCAGGAATGAATTTGCTATATACCCGTTTGTTAAATACTCTCTCAGAAATATTAATGCTGAATCTCAGATGTTTTATTTTTATTAATAATGATACGCTTTTTACATTTATGAAAATTTAAGTCTATTATATTTTGGGGGGGGATGCTTTTCCTTTCTTTTGAAAACACACTGTGTTTTAACAGCCTTTAAGTAAAACTGATCAGAGGCAGGTTGATGGATACAAAGTCTATTCATTGGCCACCTCTCCTTCTATAACCAAAATTCAGAGAGACATTTTATTAGCACAGCATAGAGGAGTCCTAGTACGCACCTACCCTCACCTCTCTGCAGGAATACCCACAGAAAAATACAGTTCTTCTCTTCCTGTTACAGATTTTTCTCACAAATCTGGTAGGTTTACCTGTGTTTTTTGCTTTTCTTACAGGTGGTTATTGTTGTTATTATAATTATTCCATAAATTTTCCTATAATTACTGCCAATATATGTTTACTGTTCAATTACCATGCTTGTTTTAATTCTAACACCATTGCTCACCCTTCACAGAATTTCTTCTCTGGGTTTTCCTTAGACTAACTTTAACATGTGGAATGGGGATTATAGGTATTCTTTATGAATTTATAGGATAGCATTATAATTAGCTTGTGAAAGAAAGTTAGAATATAATGAAGACTATTCTATTGGTCAAAGCTGCCAAACAAATGACTGGCCAAGAAGTTATTCATGTCTCCATTGTTAAGAGAATTTTCCTAAGATTTTGAGAGAGGAATCCTCATTCCTTTGAATTCTATGCCCTCAGATTCCACATTTTATTCCTTTCTTTAATAATATTCTTGAAGATACCCAGGATCATTTTTTAAAAGGTGAGTCTTGGAGAGCAGGATGTGGATTCATAGTTGGGACTCTTTATCTGTCCCATGGTCAATACCATCATGAACTAGATTATGAATATGTTCTATGTTGATCAGTGGGTTACTAGAGTTTCAAAGACAGGAGCTCTATATTATGTGTCATCATATAACTTACACTGAGTACATAGCAGGAGCTCAGTAAATGTGTGCTGCCATTGAAAATATAATGTGTTTCCAACTACAAATATTATCTAGTTTTCAGTTTCTTCCTCTGACATATCTGGACCAGCAATCCAAACAGTTTGTAGAGAGCACCCTATAACAAAGACTGAGAAAGGATGTAAATCCAGAAAACATTCATATCAAGCCCAAACCCCTCCTGGTGTTTTCTTTTCATAGATATTATTTTTAATCTGCTGAATCTCTTTCCAAGCAAAAGATATATCTGTTAATATCAGGAGTTCAGAGTAGTATTAACATCCTTATACTTTATTTTCTAAATCCCAAGCAGCCATTAAAGACAATTATTCTTATCTATGTTTCTTTAGAACCCTACATTTTGGTACTAAAACTAAGCTAGCTTTGCACATGGGTGCTGTGCTCTCAACAGAGTTTCACTTTGCACTTTTCAAACTTTGAAACATCTTCAAATGAGAAAGGGATTTTCTGCATTTGAGTAGCCCAAATATTCTAGGAAAACTAGGATGACCACCAAAAAGAGAGGCAGTGTTGTTCGCTAGTGGAAGCATCTAAAGGGACAGGATGCCATACTGTGAGAAGAGGAGAAGAGGAAGGGCAATACTACTCTGCAGGCACAGGCCAGGAGTGTCACGTGGGATGAGATGAAAGAAATGCTGTGAAAGAATAACTTTTTGCTTTCTTTATAATTTTTCCAGGCAAGTCCTTCCCAGACATATGGCAATTCCTAGCAACAATAATGGCAGCAGTTTCTTCTTCATATTGATGGATCTCCCGGGACTGGAGGCTGCTCATTGCTGGACAGCCATTCCTGTCTGCTTTATCTATGTTCTCTCTTTCCTGGGCAACATCACCATAATGTACATTATCAAGTCTGTGCCCAGCCTTCACACACCCATGTACCTCTTCCTTTCCATGCTTTCAATGGCTGACCTTGGCCTCTCAGCTTCTACACTGCCTTCGATGGCAGCGGTCTTTCTCCTGGGCCAGAGGAAAGTGGGAGCTGCAACCTGCTTTACGCAACTTTTCTTCATCCACACTTTCTCAGTCATTGAATCAGCTGTGCTGTTGGCCATGGCTTTTGACCGCTGTGTGGCTATCCGGGAGCCCTTACGCTATGCCACCATTCTCACAAGCAAGCGCATTGGGGCCATTGGGCTGGCCATTATGACCCGTAGTGCTGCCCTCCATCTGCCCCTGGCTGTACTCCTTGGAAGACTGAAATTCCAGCCTATGAATGCTCTGTCTCACTCTTATTGTGTTCACCCTGATGTTCTAAGGCTGGCCAGTTCCAGCACTCTTGTGAACAGTGGCTTTGGGCTCTTTGTCATGCTTTTCACATTGGGAACGGATGCTATTCTCATTCTCCTCTCCTATGTGCTGATACTAAAGACAGTATTAAGCATTGCTTCCAATGCTGAGCGGCTCAAAGCCTTCAACACCTGTATTTCGCATATCTGTGCTGTACTACTATTCTATACCCCACTAGTCAGCCTGTCCATGATCCATCGCTTTGGGAAAAAGAAACTACCAGCTCAGGTATACATGCTTTTCTCATATCTGCACTTTCTTTTTCCTCCAATGCTCAACCCAATTGTCTACAGTGTCAAAACCAAAGAGATTAAGGTACGCATTCTGAAGATGCTCCACCCCAAAATGCTCTGAGCCACAGGGATAAAAAATTGGTTGTGATAGTCAGCCTACTGGAAGGAGAACTGACTCTGAGTGATGAGCACAAAATATGATGTATAGATAATGTATTGTAGAAATGTATACTCGAAAGTTATGTAATTTTACTAACCATTGTCACCCCAATAAATTTAATTTAAAAAAAAAATAGTCAGCCTACTGACTGAAGACATCCCAGAGAGGAGGTACAGTATAGCTTTCACCTGACCTATCAATCAATTAATTATTCAAAAGCATTGACTGAATACATTATGGTGCTTCCCCAACCATCAGAAAAGTCTCTGTTCAGTGGGAAAAGAGACATGTTTCTCATTCTACGAAAGTCAGTATCAGCCTGAAAAGCCTCCGGTTATTATAGAGGACACTGACAGCCTCTTGAGAGAGTACCATTTCCATGTAAAAGTAAACAGATTTGAAGAGTAAGACTCAATGAGATTTAAGATCTCCTTCAACTAAAAACCTGAATTCTACCAATTTAAGTTCAAAAAAGCCCCACTTGATTGTGCTTTCTGAAAATTTGACAACTGTGTGAAATCAAAATTTTTTTTTCTGATTTGCATATTAACACTATCTAGCCCTTTGAAGTTGAAGCATTGTTCCTCACTTCCTCATAGGTATGTAGGATATTCTGTGCTCTCATAAACTACATTGAGATACTATAATTTTTCAATGATAGATGCCATATACAACCCAACTTTCCCTTCATACATCAGACAATCTTTAAAAAAATCTCTTTTGATATAGTCCCATTCATTTTTATGTACCCCTATGTTCACTCATGGTTGCCAAGACATGGAAACAACCGAATTGTCCTTCAATAAATGGATAGATAAAGACAATGTGGTACATACCGTGTTTCCCCCAAAATAAGACAATAGCCGGACAATCAGCTCTAATGCGTCTTTTGGAGCAAAAATTAATATAAGACCCGGTCTTGTTTTACTATAATATAAGACCGGGTCTTATATAATATAAGACCGGGTAATATAATATAATATAATATAATATAATATAATATAATATAATATAAATACCGGGTAATATAATATAATATAGTATAATAATATATTATACCAGGTCTTATATTAATTTTTTCTCCAAAAGACCCATTAGGGCTGATTGTCTGGCTAGGTCTTAGTTTTGGGAAAACACGGTATATACAATGGAATATCACTCAGCCAAAAGAAAAGATGAAATACTGCCATTTGTGATAACATGGATTGATCTTGAGGTTAGCATACTAAGCAAAATAAGCCAGACAGAAAAAGTCAAGAACCATGTGATCTCACTCATATGTGAAATATATAACTGAAAACAGCAAACAGACAAGACAAACAAAAACTCAAAGACACAGACAACAGTTTAGTGGTTACCAGGGTGTAATGGGAAAGGGGAGTGGTAGAAGAGGGTAAAAGGGGTCAAATATACGGTAATGAAAGAAGAACTGACTCTGGATGGTGAACACGCAATGCAATATATAGATGATGTATTATAGAATTATACATTTGAAACCTATATAATTTTATTAACCAATGTCAGCCCAATAAATTTAACTAAAAATCTAAGCAAAATAGACATCCTACAAGTCCACTTTATTAGAATTGACTAGGCTGTCATAAACAATCAAAGGTAGGAAAATTGATTTGCTCACTTTGGCATGGTCTCTCTTTCTGAACTAAATCTTCAGCTATCTTGTCTGATAGAATTGCTCTATTAAAAATACACCCAGTAATAGGTTAAGTCTTTACTTAAGTGGCAATACTTTGCATCAGATTACATTGTGAAATTATTTATAATGTTGTGATGGAAAGAAAAAAGGAAACTACCAATATTTGATTTCTGCCCTACACAGTCATTCATTTAAATCATATTTATTCATCTATTTGGGCCACCTCCTATTTAAAATATATAGAAAACAAAATAGAATATTGCTTCCTTAGTGTGAAAAGTTTAAATTGTTAGGGAAAATAGGCTTGTAAATATATAATTCTCCAGTAAGTCACAGTTGCTTTGATGGAAGACATCATAATGTGTCCCAGGGCTATATGAATTCTAGAATCTCTATTCACCTTACAGCCCACCCTTTTCCTTAGTGGAAAGACACAAAGGGTGAGTTCATTTGATCAATGGGATTTCAAGGACACTTCTTTGCATTGATGAGTTTTAAGGGGTGACTAGAAAGATTAAATATTTTTTTAAATTTTATTTGTTTATTTATTTATTTATTTTTATTAGTTTCAGGTGCACAAAACAATGTAATAGTTAGAGATTTATCATTTATATCCCTCACACAGTGACAACACTCCTCTCCCCATCCACTGTCCGTCTGACATCACACACAGTCATTACATTTCCACTGTCTCTATTCCTAATGCTGTATTCCACTTCTTGTAACTATATGTTAAGTGAAATAAGATTAAATATTTAAGCACGGCAAAAAGAGCTTTTCTTGATGTTGGTTTGCAAATTGGCCACCTTACATGGAGGGAAAGGAGAGACAAAAGAAAGAGGCAGACCACTCAGATTGGTAAGTGACAGGTTTAAAAAGACAAGGCATGTCTTTGGCAGCTATAAGATTAGTAGATCTCAGCACCGCCAACCAGAGTCTTAAAAGTTTATGTAGTGGTCTTAACTGGGTTCAGTCACATATACTATCCAGATGGTCTCAATGACACATTGCTTTCTCACGGCTACGCCCTTTAAAACAAGCTCCCATGGGAGTGGAAACAGTGGGGCATAGCTGATGAGAGCAGAGAAATAGTGCGGTTAGACTTTTGATGACCTCCCAGTTTCAGATGTCAAAATAGCACATGATACTGAATCTTAATTTCAGGCCTTACACCACATACTCCTACTTCTGTGGTGTGGCCTTCCAGGGTTTCAAATCAATGTCCAATGTAGTCAAAGAGATTTTTCTACTCTCCCTTGTTGAAAGCACAATGTGTCCCAGGGCTATATGAATTCTAGAATCTCTATTCACCTTACAGCCCACCCTTTTCCTTCAAAGCTGTTCTCTGCCAAGGTTTCTAGAGTCTTGCCCTGTGAATTTGGATCTCAGTTTCTGGTGAAAAACTCAAGTGGTCACCTAAGCAGATTTCTAGGACTCTTTCCTCTACAACTTCTTCCTATCCATAGGTGACCCAAATTTTGATCCATCATAGCCTATCTGAAATCAGTTCTCTATTCTTTCCCTCCAGTAAGGAAAGAGCTGCTTTCAATTTGCAGTCAACTTCCCTGCCTGAGCTTATAAAGTGCTATCGGGCAGAAAGATTGGATGGATATGGAGTTCACCTCTTGTTTTCTTTCCAACAAGGAGTCACAGTTCTGCACTATCTGTTTTTTGATGTCTGATGTATTTTATATATATTGCCCAGAGTTAGAGTTGTTTATTTGTTGGAATATGTTCTATATCCATTATTTCTTTATGACATATTGCAGTATGATAGAAAGCTTTTGGGGCCTTCCTATTTTTTCACGTTCATACTCAGGGGTTTACAAATGAGAGCCCACCCAGTTTTATGTTTTGTTTTGCATCTATATTGTGAAACAAAAAATTTTACAAAGCATTATTTTTTCTGGGCATTTGCTGCCTGCCTTGGTTTTCAATGCTGTGGCTAAATTTGTGATTTTCTATTTAACTATAGAGATGTATCATCAAAGTTGGAAAGTCTTTCATTTTAATAAACTCTTATTATCTCTGTTGCAATTATAAAAAGTTTCCTTGCTGCATTTGTATGAACATAATAATAACAAAAATATTAAATGTTTAATGGGAGACTTTTTAGGAATGACAGTGATTTGCATGTTTACTCACAATGTTATCAGGCAATAATAATATTAAAATAATAGGTAATTATTTGAGTATTGACAAA
The DNA here is from genome assembly GCF_057876585.1 of Rhinolophus sinicus. Lineage (NCBI taxonomy): Eukaryota > Metazoa > Chordata > Mammalia > Chiroptera > Rhinolophidae > Rhinolophus > Rhinolophus sinicus. Next base: position 142,588,505 of record NC_142514.1, on the reverse strand, counting down.
CATTATTATAAGTCTTTTTAATGGAGTGTCCCATTTAATTTTCATAACAATAGTGTGCTTTTTTTTTTTTACTCTTCCAATTTCACTGACGAGGAAACTGAGTCAATGAGAGGTTAAGTAACATGCCTAAAATTTTATAGCTATTAAGTGCCAGAGTAGAACTCGAATAAACACAATTTATGTAACCCCAGTGCCGTTTGTTGTTAACAACATATCCATTACCTCCCAATGATGGTACAGATGTAATAAGGCTCAAAGAACTCGTGTAATTTATATAATGACCAGTGGGGACCATCTTTAAGTCAGGTCTTTCTAATGTTGAAGTTGCTACTCTCAAACATACAATTACATTTTAATCATAATAAGGGGACTCAGTAACTGAGACAGATTTGGACAGGGCTAAAGGATTTCCAATCACAGCGGAGACTCTTCATAGCCTTGAAAAACTTGTGTGGCAGTGACATGGTTAAAGGCAGTTGCTGCCCCAAAGCTCATGCTGCCAGTTATATTCATTAAGTGATAATGTCCAGGAATCAGCTGATTTGCTGTAAAATTGCTCTTCATTGAGGACCCCCTTCGTTTGTACCCAGGAAGAGGGTGAGGAATGTCCTCAGCTCTTGTCTCCTTGTGGTTAAGTCAATAACGGTGTTTGGAGAGGAAAGAGGTAACGTTCTTATTAGTGCTCATAGAAGAATACTGTTAATACGTTTTGAGTTAGGATCCTGAAAAAGGACAGTACATTGAAAAATTAGAGGAAGAAAAGGGGTTCTTCATCTTCAGATACCATCTGGCAGCTACTGGGTGTGTTTCCAGAATTCCTCAAATGTGCTGTCATAATGGATAAAACCAATTAAATGGGCAATTAGGAGATGGGCTGGTCACTCATCAGCAAAAGTCCTCCTTGCCTTAAATACAGCCTGACATAGGTGTGCCTAAAGCTCTAAGCAGGTGGATTCTATGCCCCTCAAAGAAAGACGAGCTAAGATGAGGAACAGTTTGAGAAGCAGAATGGTATGGGGAGCTGCTCGTTTGTGAAGATAGTTTGAAAAGACAGTCTGTTTCTTCTTGCATGATGGAAGGTAACAGAACAATGATATAAATTAATAAATCCAGGGTGATCAAAACTAACTGTAATTATTTCTAAATATTTGAATCATTTTTTAAAAAATCTCCTTGAATTTTGAGTATGGTGAGTAAATTTAGGAGAAAATTAAAGGACAAGCACATAGTATCAATTATTTACTTTCTAAGTACCTTAAAGATGCTAGGAAGTCTTATTTTATCTTATTTTATCATAAATTAAACCTAAGAAATTAGTATGTTATGAGAATTAGTACAATTTACCTATTTCCATTTTTTAGTGGATGCAAAAACTGAAATCAGCATGGTATATGTGAATGCATGTATACGGTTTGATAGGATAGTCCTTTGTGCACATCAAACCCATTCTCTTATTATTTCTTATTATTGTCATGACACAATATTGACTCTTAATTCTGTTGTCTAAATCCTAATGTGGTTGCAGAACAAAATAAACATTGGTGTTAGAAAATCCAGCATGGCTTCCCATTTTGTCTGCTCCATGATGCCACAGGTTTACATCTGATTGAAATTCTGCTGATAAAACAAAAGGCATAGATCCTATACAGAAGAAACTCATAGTGTATTCTTAGCACTTTGGGGAAAGCTCTTACCTAATCCCAAGGTTTGTCTATGTATTTTCTTTTTTTGTTTTTAGTGGTTTTGTGCTGAAGCCAGGACCAGAAACAGGTACCTTGACTTTTCAACTATATTTTTCTGCTTCTTTACACTAAATCCTTTTACTTAACAATGACTTCTTAATAAATAAAACAAGAAAAACCATCACACATACATAAGCTCACGAAACTCTTCCTCTTCTAGGCAGTCAGCTTTGTGCAATATGTACAAAACTGGTATGCTCCACATCTATGAGCATCTCGATGCCTTTTTTTTGCATTTTGTTTTTTAATTAAATTTCTTGGGGTGGCATTGGTTAATAAAATTATATAAGTTTCAAGTGTACAATTATATAATACATCATCTATATATTGCATTGTGTGTTCACTACCTAAAGTCAAATCTCCTTCCGTCACCATATATTTGACTCCCTTTAAGCTTTTCTACCTCTTCCCCTTCCATCCCTTATCCTCTGGTAACCACTAAACTGTGTCTGTGTCTATGAGTTTTTCCTTGCTTGTTTGTTTGTATTGCTCATTTGTTGCTTTTTTTTTTTTTTTAAGGTCCATTTTCTCAAGCTATATGTAAGTAAAATAAAGTCAGGAATTCTGAATCTGCTTACACTCTGGACATTCATTGTGCTTGTATCTTTGCATTTGAAATTGATGGGTAAAGTGAGAGAGCTTTCCATGTGTTAAAGAAATGTTAAAGCTTTTTCTCCAATTAAAAAACAAACAAACTAAAACAAAACAGCGACTGTGCAGGGTGAATGTAGGCTGGAGAATTCATAGATAGAGAACATTCAGACACTTAATTTGAACCCAGAGTTCTTCCTAGTCAATGTCCTCAAACATTTCTTTACCTTATTTCACATTTCTCCATCTGTCAGTAACTGAATAGAAATTAATAAATTTATACACAGAAGGGGTAATGCAGCTTGTCCAACTTCCTACAGCAGCAGAATATAGCTAACACACAAGTTACATTTTTAACAATTTTTTACTTAGCACAATAAATTATAAGCAAAAGCATAGTGTCCTTATTTACTATAATTACCATATGCTTTTTGGTCATTAATGATCTATGGTAAGATCATTGGGGGCACCACGATGAAAGAATCTGCTTGTGACTGAGCATCGTTGCTCGCCCAATCTCCAAGCTTAGCACTAAGAAGCAAGGTTTCTTTCTTTGTCTCAGGATGTTCCTTTTCTCTTAATTTATAACCTTTCCTTTTCTTCCACGTTCTTGTTTTAGTGAGTCTTCAACAGCATTATTGCACTTATCTTTTTACAAAGCAATACTATAGCTACATATGTACTGCTGTGATTCTAAGACTTTGGTTTTCACAGAATCACACGGAGGATTTGCTAAAACATTGAATGCTGGGCTGCAACCCAAGAAATCCTGATTCAGTAAGTTTGGGGTGGAACATAATGATTTACATTTATTTGAAGTTCTCCTGTGCTGCTATGCCACTGCTGGTGCCCATGGTCCACAGTCACAGAGCTACTAGATATTTACTCAGCATAGTAGACAATAACCCCCGCGCCCCAGGTCAGGTACAATGTAGTTTTCTTAACTGATTGTGTTGGATCTAGAAGGTTGTCTCTGTTCTTATAACTCTCTTATTCCTATCACAATTCCAGCTATAACAGATACCTATCTCCTACCTAACTTGGGTGCTGATAACTTGAGGTTTTTCCTGATGCATCTCTGTACATTCCCTATCAATCACTCACTCACCCACAGATCTCTAATTCTCATGTTTCTTTCTGCTGTTTTCTTTTTCTCCAATTGTTTCCTCTTCAGAGAGCAATGATATAAACTTCCAACTTAAAAAACACTCCCTGTCTTTGCACATTTTTTTTTACATATTTGAAATAATATTGACTCATGCTTCTCTTATTTTAGGGACATTATTGTTTTTTCATAGTTCTATTTCCTGCATCTAGAACAGTTTAATTACTGAATGAAAATGCAGGCATCAAATGTGGAGGTAATGAAGTACAATACAAGAGGAAAATCAGAAGTAACCACCATATAGGAAATTTTTAAAAAATACAAATTCATGGGAGTTTTTGGTTTACTTTGACTTAAGGATAAGGCTTGGGAGATCTTGAGTCTGTTCATTAATAGCTGACATTTGTCTTCAGCTACTAACAACAATTTCCAGAGTAAAAAGCACTGAGTCAGACAGAATTAATTCAAGTCCTGAATACTTCTTTTATAATCCATGTGACTTCAGCAAAGTTATACATTTGAATGTTAAACTGAGTGCTGAGATGCTTTAAAATGGTATATGTGAAAAAGTTTTGTAAGGTACTTTAATGAAATATGAAACTATTGAATTATACTTCTTCATTTTTACCAGTAGAAGGCAAAATTACAGAATTCATTATTATGTGGGCCTACTGTTCAAAGAGAGAGGAATACTAGATTGTATTCCACAAGACACAGGAGAGGAAATGTGACAAAATAAGGAGAAAATCAATGCCATCTGGAAAAAAAACAAAAAACAAAAAACACGAAAAACCACTTCTGATTATATGATTAAATAAGATTCCTCCAAATTAAACCTTCCTTTTTGGTTATTATGTTTTTGGTTTATTAATTTTTTAATTATTTTATTTTTTAAACATTTCTTTAATTTAGTTTCAGGTGTACAAAACAATGTAATAGTTAGACATTTATCATTTGTATCCCTCACACAGTGATAACCCCCACCGCCTATCTACTACCCCTCTGACATTGCATGCAGCCATTACTTTTCCACTGTCTCTATTCCCAATGCTGTACTCCACTTCTTGCAGCAGTATACACAATAGCCAAAACATGGAAACAACTGAAATGCCCATCGGTAGATGACTGGATTAAGAAACTGTGGTACGTTTATACAATGGAGTATTACACAGCCATAAAGAAGAATGAAATCTTACCATTTGCAACAATATTCTTTATGTTTGTACTTCTAAAAAAACTCCAAAACCTCCTTCCTTTGTTTATGATTAGGAGGGAAGGTAAAAAGCTTTCAGATTGAGTTCTTTTTCACTGTGTTTTCAGAAAATGGATCAAAATGGATTAAATATAGGGATATATTTGAGATGGCAGGAAGTGAAACAGTGGTCAAAGCTCAAGAGGAAGAACAATCGGAAAACAGAACATCTATTCCAAGATTATTTTATTTCTCCAGAAATTACATTAGAAGTGGAGCTAAGCCTTGATTCCTTAGCAAATAAATACCTCTTTCTAGTTTCTATTCTCATCAGTAGAGCACTGAATAGTTACCAAGAAGCTTTAAAGTATCTGGTATCTGTTCAATAGACTATGAGTTAGAGTCATTCTATTCTAATGTTCCACATGCACAGCTCCATTAGAGAATGAATCATATTTGGATAAATGTCTAACATTTTGCTATAACTTGGCATTTTAAATTGTATGTGTGGAAAACTATATTTGCTCACACAGGTGGGCTAACAAGTTAATGGGACTTTGTAAATTTGTTTTAATTATAAAAAATGATGTCTCTGCAAAATTCTCACATTCACCACATTGTAAACATTATTATTTCAAATATGTAAAAAAATGTGGAAAGAGAGGGAGTGTTTTTTAAGATTGGAAGTTTAGATAATAGCTCTCTGACAAGGAAGCAATTGGAGAAAAAGAAAACAGTAGTAAGGAGCAAGAGAATTGGAGATCTGTGGGTGCGTGGGTGAGTGAGTGATTGGTAGGGAATGTATAGAGATTCATCAGGAAAAACCTCAAGTTATCAGCACACAAGTTAACTAGGAAATAGGTATCTGTTATAGCTGGAATTATGATAGAAATAAGAGAGTTAAGAGAACAGAGACAAACGTCTAGATCCAACACAATCACTTGAGAAAAACTGAATGTGAGAAATACCTACGAAAGGCAGTGTGAACGGGAAATTAAAAGAAGAGAGGAACTTTGATTCTAGTTCCAGATCAGACATACTATGTACGTTGGATGCTAGAGTCCATTTCCCAAAATGTATAATGTAGAGTTGGAACATTACTGTCTTGGTCTCTTTCAAGAGCTGCATTTCAAACTCTGATTTTGGGGTAAATTTTGTTATGTGTTATCATGTGTTCACACAAGGTTATCATGTGTTCAAGATTTGTTCTAAAAGTTCAAACGAACCTTTCTTTCACTGTCTCTTTATGTATGAACTAGAGGTAATAGTTGAGCAAATTGCAAGGCCATAGTTATCTGAGAAACATTTGGGGGAGTTTTTATAATGTCTTGGTTTATAGAACAGCAACTGACCCAGCAACTCCTTTGATTCTAGGACCTGTGATTGCACTTCTGCCTGGAGTTCTGTCCCTCCAGGTCATCATGTCAGTCTCCAACCACACCGGCATTTTTTTCTTCCTAACAGGCCTCCCAGGCCTTGAGGCTATGCACACCTGGCTCTCCATCCCTCTGTGTGCCATGTATGTGGCATCTCTGTCAGGGAACAGCCTAATCCTATGGGTGGTGAAGTCAGAACCCTCCCTGCACCAGCCCATGTACTACTTTCTGTCCATGCTGGCAGTGACCGACCTGGGTTTGTCTGCTTCCACGCTGCCCACCATGCTCACCATCTACATGCTGGGTCTCAGGCAGGTGGCGGTGGATGTGTGCCTGGCCCAACTCTTCTTCATCCACAGCTTCTCCATCATGGAGTCCTCGGTGCTGCTGACCATGGCCTTTGACCGTGTTGTTGCCATCAGCAAGCCCCTGCGCTATGGCACCATCCTCACGAGTCCCCGGATTGCCCGAATGGGGCTGGCCATCATCTTGCGCAGCGTCGGGCTCCACATCCCGGCCCCCATCATGCTGAAGAAGCTGCCTTACTGCCGCAATTTCCGGCTTTCCCACTCCTACTGCCTGCACCCAGATGTCATGAAGCTGGCCTGTGCTGACACCCACATCAACAGCGCCTATGGTCTCTTTGTAGTGCTCTCCACGCTGGGTGTGGACGCAGTGCTCATTGTCCTCTCGTATGCGCTGATCCTCCACACAGTGCTGTCCCTTGCCTCCAAGGCCCAGCGCCTCAAAGCCCTCAACACTTGCATCTCCCACATCTGCGCTGTGCTGCTCTTCTACACACCTATGATTGGCCTGTCTATGATCCACCGATTTGGGAGGTGGGCTTCCCCATGCAGCCGTGTACTGCTCTCCTATCTGCACTTTCTCACACCTCCATTGCTCAACCCCATTGTCTACACTATTAAGACGAAGCAGATCCGAATGAAGATGCTGCGTCTCTTCTGGTGGAATAGAAGTAGCGATAGGGACAAAGAGCATAATTAAAATCTTTGCTATATAGAGCAAAGGCAGAGTGATGCTCAGCCATAGTTGTAGCTTAATCAATGATTTTGTACCCGTCAGATTATACAGAGAACCAGTGAAAAACAATACTTATCCTCAGTGTCAGTAACTTCACTCTCTAATGGTTAGTTATTATCCACATATTCATCTATATGTTCTTTCATTAAAAACATACGTATTGAGCATTTACCATATATTCTGGACTCTGCTATAGCCTAGAGATCAAAAGAGAATTAAGTTCTGCCTCAGTTTGGAAAGTCAACTTCGTCATCTTTGATATTCACGTAGGAGGCTATTATTATGATTAAACCCTTCAGACTCATGTAAAATTGCTTAAGGAAATGAGCTGCAGTTTTAAAATATCTAAACCTCTGACTATTGTTCTTGGAAGGAGAAGAGGCTGTTAAGTCAGAGGTAATACATTTGGAAATTTGTATTCCCAGTTCAATGTCATCTCAGTGCGGACAAAAATCATTTTTGCTGTGTTAGCCACAGCATCACCTGAGTGTGGTATTATATTTTGCACAGAAATTGTTCTCATTGAGTATTTGCTAAATGAATGGAAAAAATCATTCAATTAAGATTTGCAGGAAAATTGTGTAGCAAATTTAAAATGTTCATGAGGAGAGGGAATGTCAGATATAAAAGTAAGAATATCTCATCTTCAAAATACTTCTTGATTGTCATGAAGAGCACGTGAAGATCTTGCTGTTCTTCCTTCTTATGTAAAAGAAAAATGATGCATGAAAAGAGAAGGGAAGATATAATTAATAATATTGTGATAAATTTGCATGGTGACAGATGATTATTAGAATTAGTGGGGTCATCAAATTGTAAAGTATAAAAATGTCAAATTACTACATTGTACACTTGAAAATAACCAACATAAGGTTGTATACCACTATAGTAAATAAATTTTTTTTTTTAAAAAAATGGTACAATGATTATTCTTCTGTTTGAATCTATATTGGCCAGTCACCAAGTAAGGAAAAAGCATAAAAATGAAAAAAATTCACGTTAATTTACTATTAATTAGAAGCCAAACTTCTAACAACTTATCCATCCTGAATGCAACCCAGTACTTAACAGCAGGTGAAATAATTATTTTGAGAATGACATGTGTATATTTTTCTAGTATTTCCTTCATTAAAAATAATAATCTCTCATAATTCTAAAAAGTTGCTATTTGGCTTCCTTACTTATAACCAATTACAAGCAGTAGATTTGTAGCTTAGTATATTGTAGGGAGAGAGGGGAGCTAAAATTAGTTGCCTGATAGCTGTGGTAATATCCGTGGAAGGAAAAAAACATAGTAATAATTATTAAAAAGTAAAAATAAAAGTGGAGATGTCAAATGGTAAAATAGTCCCATACTCTTCGACAGACTCTTGGGATATTATTAAACACTAGAATATAGTGTACAATAACAGTGCTAATATTCTCCAAGTCTTCAAGGAGATATTCATACTAAATATTTAATATAATAAATATGTTTAGTACTTAAAAATAGCAACCTTTTTGTTTAATAATAGTAAATCATTCTGATACTACCAAATCAATAAACAGGTATTCTATTTAACTTTTTAACATGTCTATTTCCACCTCTAGCTCCACCAGTCTTTCTTTGCCTAAATCATGGTTGTTCCACCTTATATTTCTTCATGTGTCCTCCTTCCTTATTTATATTTAAGAGTTACTCATTAATAATTCATTCTAGGCAAGATGTCTTGAAAACCACATAAAATAGAGTTAAAGTCATAGGAAGGGACATTTTCATCTCAGCTTTGTGAATCCTAGAGAAACATCCATTAATTCCTTCAACAACTATTTGACAGTTTCTATGCTCAGGTCTGGAGACATAGAGTTAAATGAAGTGGATATCCAAGACAGATATGCCTCAATCTCCTGAACATTGTGGCATATAGGTCAAACGGGCTTTAAAAAATCAACTATCTTGAGTTTTGTGTTGCCTATCTTGAATAGATGTGTTGAAGGTTTAAGTTTTATCCAACTGCAGTAGTGATATATGACAAACGAGAACTTTGCCAAACAAAAGCGAGAAAAAGACTTTCTGATTCAGAAAAGATTAATAGGAAGGGCTTTGCCCAATGACAGCTTTAGGAATTGAAGAAACTTACTAACATTTAAAATGGCCAAAACTGAGGGTGAAAGGATATAAATAGATTGGAGATGAACACTGGAGAGGTGGTAGAATTGTTGAGTTTATAGGCCAGAGTGAAGTGATTAAACATTATCGTAACACAAAAGTTAAACTTTTGAGGGGTTTTATAAAGTAAAATTTCATGCTAAGTTGATATTCTTAAATAAAAAACATAGATTTGACTGTTGAATTCCAGTTATTGTGGTTTAACACTAAGACCTATACAAATTCCATAGTTCAACATTTCAGTTCATTTACTGGGAAGTAATACATTGAAGGACCTTTAACAAGTTTTGAAGAGTAAAAAAAAAACGTGCAATTTTTTTCTATAAGAATAAAGAAGATAAGTGACAAGAATGTATCTCTAGGGAATATAAATTTTAGGAGAAAATGAGAATACTTTGAACTACAGAAGAAATTGTTGAGAAAGGATAGATTTATTTTCACAGAAGAAGCCGAGTAATGGACACAAAAAGACGATGGAAATTTGGTCAAATATTTTCAATGTAGTTCTAGTGGTTGTGGTAAAAATACATCTATCCTGAATTGTAACATTTTTATTCCCTCAGATAATTGTCCAAGTCTTTTCACTCAAGTTTTATTTATTTTCTTCCTTGAATCAGATATATAATATTGTGACTTGGGTATTTAACTATATTATTATAAGTCTTTTAAAATTTTCATTGTTACTACATCATTTTCATTGTTAGAATACTTATATGTGTTTATATGTGTGTTTATTTTATATTATATTCCATACTTGATTGTAAGTTCCAAGAGAACAGAGACATGATAAACTCTATTCATTGCTTCAATGTTGATCATGCATACAGGGCTTATGAATAAATGAGTGATTGAATTAATGAATGAGCTACCCCCAAAACTGTCTTGCCATTGGAATAAGTGTTGTTTATATAATTTAGTTTGATGATGTAAATATATATGTTGTAGATTTAGATATTATAGCTATAGAGAGTAGAAGACAGATTGTGACTCTTAGAATATTTTTCTGCTATTAGCACCTCATGCCTGGTCTAATAGGCAAGTTTTCTATCACTGCAAAAAAAAATTTTCCCAGCAGAACTTTGCACTTGCATCACGCACCAGGAGGGAATAGGCATCTCCCAGGAGACTGGGTCCACCTGGCTCACAATCCTCTTCATTCCTTCCTCATAAATCTGAGCGTTCTGACGCCCTGTGCCATAAGTACTGGTAACAAAGAGAGCATTCGTGAGGCTTACTCAGAGCAGCAGGGCAGCAGCAGCCCTACGCTTTCGATAACTTTAGTCACTGTCACTTGACGCGTGTGTGGTGACAGTGGCTGAGAGAGACTAAAAGTGAGTGAAGTTAATACTAATTTGCATCTACAACCTTTAAGACCTAACACCAAGGAGGTTTCCTATGAAATCATCTTGTGCTATAGCTTCTCCTACAGGCTTGAGCTGCCATGGGATTCTACAGTTAGCTTTACCTGTGCTATACTCCAAATAGCTGTGTTATACATGACTGTTCTCAAAGATAGCAGTTTAAACAAAACTGTGAATGAGTAAATATTTATCTGATCTTGGAAATTACATTCAAATATCTATGTCTGCTTCTTCTGCTATCAATTCCTCCATATTCATTCTCAGGGGGTTCCCTGGCCTAGGTCAGTACTATCCCTGGCTTTCAATTCCCTTCTCCACCATCTATGCCATGGTGCTTCTGGGAAACGGCCTGGTGCTGCACGTGATCCGGACGGAGCCAAGCCTGCACCAGCCCATGTTCTACTTCCTGGCCATGCTGGCCCTCACTGACCTGTGCATGGGGCTGTCCACAGTGCATACGGTGCTGGGGATCCTGTGGGGGCTCAGCCAGGAAGTCAGCCTGGATGCCTGCATTGCACAGACTTATTTTGTCCATGGTCTCTCCTGCACAGAGTCTGGAGTCCTTCTTGCCATGGCCTTTGATCGCTTTACTGCAATCTGCAATCCTCTGAGATATACAGGTATCCTGACTAATAGGAGAATCATTCATTTCATGGTGAGCATTGTGATGAGAAGTGCTGTGTCTATTCTTCCTGTCATCATTCGTTTGAAGTTCTTCCATTACTGCCGCCCCCATAACCTCTCTCACTCTTTCTGCCTGCACCAGGACCTACTCAGGCTGGTCTGCTCTGACATCCGCTTCAACAGCTTCTATGCCCTGGCTCTGGTCGTTTGTACCTTGCTGTTGGATGCTGTTCTTATTCTCATCTCCTATGTTTTCATCTTGCAGACAGTGTTGGCAATCGCATCGCGGGAAGAGAGGCTCAAGTCTTTACAAACCTGTGTTTCCCACATCTGTGCTGTCTTGGTTTTTTATATTCCCATCATTGGTCTCACTATGGTGCACCGCTTTGGGAAGCATCTCTCTCCTTTGGTTCACGTCCTTATGGGCAATATTTATATTCTCTTTCCACCCATGATGAATCCAATCATCTACAGTGTGAAGACTGAGCAGCTCCGAAGGAGGATGAAGAAGTGGTTTTCTTCAAAAATGTAGTGAAAACCTTTGAATTTTATCAGTAAAAATGTTTTAAGGTCAAAAGAATAATACTAGTTCCCATGTGTGCAACAATGTAAAATTTTAATCATATTTTCTGCAAATTTTTGTTTGTATGAGGATTTGAGTATTAAAGAATTTAAGTATCTTGCTGAGGTGATAGAAGCAAATTTTGCCAATACACATTCCAGAAAAGGTTTCTGAAAATCTGCTAGAAGATAATCATAGCTATTATGGATATGACAGCAAGTGTCTTTGCATTTTATTGACATATTCTTTTAGTATGGTTGTCATGAAAATTTTGTTACCCTGAGTTCATCAATATTTTCATTCCATTTAGAAACACCTCTGTCTAAAATTTTGGAAGCATGCCTGCCTATATTTTGACTTTCAAAGTAATGATGTTTATACCATATATGATGCAGTGAAATTGGGCTTCTCTCATTCCTAGAGATGAGGTGAATAACTGTGATGTTAAAACTATGATGCTGAGCCTTCCCTCTACTATATTCCTTTTTTTTCTCATTAGTGTTGTAATGTGAGTCCATTTAATGAATTTTGGGATAAAAAGACTTATAATCTCTCTATTCCAAAGAGTTTTCTCCTTAATTTCTTTCCAGGCTTGAAGATATGTATTGTTTCATATAATTTTTCATTCTGCAAAGTTTTCACACATATTATATCACTAACATTTTTTTCATGGCATTATAAGTTCTTCATAAATTCTGCAGGAAAAGAGTTTAGAAATGATTGCAAAAGCACAATTGAGAAAGATGGTGGCGGCCTCTCTTAGCATAATGGTTGTGGGAATAGAAATATAGTATAGAGATTAATGATATTTAGGATATATAAACACACCTTAATAACTGATTGAGGGTTGGTGAACAGAGAGTGGTTTCATAGTTGATGCTTAGGTTTCTTACTTATGAAGTCAAGTTGATGGTGTGTCATTCAATGAGATAGTGACCCAAAAAGAGCATTGTTTACATAACGGGATAGTGGAACCTACATTGAACACTCTAAGTTTGAGGTATATGTGGAACATAACGTATAGAAATACATTAAAAATCTTAAGTATTCCCAGTGTTTCCGACACAGTTAGACACTGCTAAGGTACAGAAAAATGAGAGAACAAAACTAATACTTTGCCTTCCTTATGGCGAGATGATACATACAAGAAATATTAAGTATATATCTACATTTACAGTGATGATAAATGTCATTATTAAGAATAAAGAGTGCAGTGATAGCCTAATGGGGGAATGTAACTTTAGCGTACAGAGAATATGAGTAATGGCTTCCCTGAGAAAATGGTATGTAGTTAAGATTTGAAGATTGAGGATAAATAACCTGGAAAATATAAAAAGAAAAGTTTTCAGGCAAAACAGAAGAAGGAAAGAAAGGTTGAAAATACATTGGATTGTATAAAAAATAGGTGAACAAGTGACTAGGAAACTTCAGGTGTAAATGTTGAAAAGTAGACAGAAATGGGATTATGAAAGATGAGATTTTGATTTAGTTTTAATTCTTAGGACAATATACAACCACTTATGAATTGCAATTAGAATGCCGAAATAATCAAACATGTATTTTAAAAACAAAATGCTATATATAGATGATGCATTACAGAAATGTACACTTGAAACATATATAATTTTGCTAACCAATGTCACCCCATTAAAAATGGCTATCATCAATAAATCAACAAACTACAAGTGCTGGTGAGGATGTGGAGAAAATGGAACCCTTGTGCACTGTTGGTGGGATTGCAGACTGGTGCAGCCACTATAGAAAACAGTATGGAGGCATCTCAAAAATTTGAAAATGGAACTAACTTATGATCCAGCAATTCCACTCCTAGGTATCTATCTGGAGAAATCCAAAACTCTAATGCAAAACAATTTATGCACTCTTATGTTTATTGCAACACTATACATAATAGCCAAGACATGGAAACAACCAAAATGCCCAGCGGTAGACGACTGCATTAAGAAACGGTGGTACATTTATACAATGGAGTATTACGTAGCCATAAAAAAGAAAGAAATCTTACCATTTGCAACAACATGGATGGACCTAGACAACATTGTGTTAAGGGAAATAAGTCAGAGAAAGACAAATACCATTTGATCTCACTTATATGTGGAATCTAAAGAAAAGAATAAGTGAATAAACTAATCAGAAACAGTTTCGGAGACACAGAGGAAAAACTGAGGGTTGCTAGATGGGAGGGTGGGTGGGGATAAGGGGGAAGGTGAGAGGATTAGAAAGCAGTCAGTAACCACAAGATTGCCACGGGGTTACGAAAGTTAATTTGGGGAATGTGATCAATAATGTTGTAAAGATTTTGTAGGGTATCCGATGGACACTTGTCTCGTTAGGGAGACCACCTCAGGGATGATGTAGATGCCTGATCACTGCACTCTACACCTGAAGCTGAAGCTGAACAATAAAGAATGTTAACTACAAGTTTATATATACACACACACACACACACACACACACACACACACAGACACACACACACATATACATATGTATGTATATACTTACCAGAAGCAGAGTACAGCATTAGGAATAGAGACAATGGAAATGTAATGGCTCTGTGCGATGTCAGAGGGATAGTGGATGGGGGAGGAGTGTTGACACAGTGTGAGAGATATAAATGATAAACGTCTAACTATTACTTTGTTTTGTGCACCTGAAACTAATAAATTTTTTAAAATAAATAAAAACTGAAATTTTCTATCAAAAAAAAAAGCCTGTGTGGAATTCTATTATGTGGATACACAGTAATTTAGTTAACTGAACATTTCGTTATTTGTAATTTTTTCACTTATAAACAATATTGCCATGAAGATTTCTGTTCAAAGATATAATTAAATTCTTAGGGTAAAATTCTGGAAGTGGATCAGTTGGTCAAAGATTTTAAATATTTTTTTTCTAACTGTGACAGTGTTGATTTTATTTTTATTTTCTTTAAAAATAGTTTATTTTATATTAAATTTTTTATTTTACGTTTTTAATTAAAGTTTATTGGGGATGACACTTGTTAGTACATTTACACAGGTTTCAGGTGTACAATTCTATAATACATTGTATATTGCAGTGAGTGTTCACCATCCAGTGAAATAGACTTTGATGCCTGCCTCATCAAAATGTTCTTCATCTATGTTTTTACCTTAATGGAGTCAGTCATCCTCTTTACCATGGCTCTTGACTGCTATGTGGCCATCTCCAACACACTCATGTACACAACTATTTTTGTTTGTTTGTTTGGGTTTTTTTTTTTGTTGTTGTTTTTTTAGTTTCAGGTGAACAAACCCATAGTTTCAGTTTCAGGTGAACAGCCCCAACCCATAGTAAAGGGCCCACACTTATTTTGGCAGTGGTGGAATTTGTCAAAACAGTAGTGTACCCTGCAGTGGATGATGTAGGTGCCTGACCACTGCAGCACACACTACTGTTTTGACAAATTCCACCATTGCCAAGATAAGTATGGCCCTTTGCTATAGGATGTGGCTGTCATCTACTCAGGAACCTTTCTTATTAAGTGACTGAGGTTTTGAAAGGATAATGTGCTCTCCCACTCACACTGCCCACACACGTAGTTATGATCAAGCTCTCCTGTTCTGACCAGAGCACCAATAGTGTCTATGGTCTTATCCTCATTTTCATCACCTTTGGAGTAGACTCCATACTCGTTCCCTTTTTTCACTCTGTCACTCTGTCACTGTGCTAGACATTGCCTCCTGGAAAGAACAATTCAAGGCCCTTAACACTTGTGTTGTCCACATCTGTACTGTGCTGATGGTCTGTGTCCCTATGCTGAGGATATCCATTACTTATCACTTTGGGAAACATGTTGCACCCATGGTGCATATTATCATGGAGATATATATACACACATACAAACACATACATATACATACATACACATGCATACATATTTCAGAGTTTAGAAATACATGAGGGTACACATATAATTATTTTTGAAAATAAAATTACATATGAAAACAGCCTGCATTGATTTACACCTTCGGTTACTGAGTAGCATCATAATTATTTATCTCCACTAAAGAAATCTTATTTTCCTGGTATTCTCTAACATTTGCAATAAGTTTCTCTCACTTTTCTGGCTATTCCATGTTTAATGAGTCAAGTTTTGTTTTCTCCACAAGTATGCATTATCCATTAAACTCCTTCTAATTACTAGTAAGTTTGTATTTTTCCTTAATTTTATCATGTATAAGCAACACCAAAAATCAGGGCTTATAACCATAGCTTATATACTCCTCTCCTAATTAAGGTGCTGCATCCATATACATGAATTGTTATTATGAAAGACAAATACTGACTGTGAGTCTCAGGTGTTAAAGCAGTCACTTAGTATGTAAAATACCCAAAAGATTTCTTGGCCCAGAGGTGATGCCTTGAGTTTTTATAAATATTGAAGTACAATACAGATGAATATATACAATACAGAGAATATATCTTCTCTGAATTCTTATAAGCTACACGGTCAAACCTAAGAGTTAAGACCTAAGATTATCACTAAGAGGAAATTCAAGATCTGCCTTTTTATGTTCCTAAAGATTTTTAAAAACCATGTACCTAAAAGGTAAATTAGAATAATTTAAGGGTTAAAACTGTGGGTTATGCAATTAACATTCCTGGGTTTTAAAACAGGCTTTACATACTGATTAGAGATGTGACATTGGGGAAGTCCTTCGGTTCCTGAGTTCCCTCTATGTAAAACTGGGATACTAACAATAACCACTTCATATAGTAGTTGTGACAATTAGATTGGATGACCCATGCAAAGTGGTTAGAATAGCTTTTAGGAAAATGTTTAGCACATTGTAAGCAATGATAAATATTTGCAATTATTATTTTTACCAATACTGCTATATTGCCCACTCCTGTGCTGATATGTGGTATGTCTTATATTGAAATATGCTCGTTTTCTGTGCCTGGTGGTGCACAACAAAGCCAGGCACTGCTGGAAGACAACCAGATAAATGAAGCAAAGCCTCAGTCTTACAAGGCTAAAAAAAAAAAAAAAAAAGTGGTTATATTTTACAAAATAACCATTAAAAAAACCCTCTCTTTTGGAATTTCATTAAAAGCCACTTTGTCTATTCTATGTATTTGCCTTTTGATGAGAAATTTTGTCTTTTTCCTCATCTGAATTGTGAGAGAGAGAGAGAGAGAGAGAGAGAGAGAGAGAGAGAGAGAGAGAGAGAGAGAGAGAGAGAGAGGACAAGAAGACAGTGTGAGGGAGAATAAGATAGTGTTGATAATGTAAAAATGTGTCCTTTTCCTTGTTAAGGGTTGGTATATTTGAAAAGGATTTCAATTAACTGAAGGAATGATAGGAGGAGATCTTGAAATGCAATGTAGTTTTCCATCTACTTGACGGTGTGACAGCTCCACATGAAAACTGGAGCCAGGCAGATTCTAGATTTTGGTGGCTCTCTTCAGATGAAACAGCATTTATTATACATAACTTTGAAACTTCCTAAGATGTTCATTCAAAAATTGTTTATAACCATGCATGTTGCCTTTACTAAAAGTACTGTATTTGATTACAAACTTGACTAATTGAATTAATGTTTTGTGGGACTGATAATAAATAATTTTATATTTGAGGTGTCTCTTAAAGAAAAGCTACTTTTTACTTTATATTTATTTGATATATTAAAAGTAAGAATGGCTATTTTTAAAAAGTTGCTAAAGTTAGGTCTTGTTCTTTTGTTGATGAATGTGAAAATTGACCACTGTTCTGTAGAAATCTCTATCAATGATAGGTATTGATTAATTATGAGCCTTGACATTCTTCAATGACTTCCTTGTTCTGAGTGAGAACATTCTGTACTCTGAATTTTTATGCCTTTTTTAACTCCATTTCATGATCCTTAAGAGAGAGTGTTTATTAAGGTATAAATAATATTACAACTTTTGCATAACAGTTTAAATTTATGTTAATTCACCCATTACCTTCAAGAGTTCAAATGAGAGACAGATGAATAAAACGTTTTTTTTATTGTAGAAAAATTAAGCCAATGAAACATATTTCACACCTTCAAGATGGTAAACAAGAGTTAGACTCTTCATGGTAATTCCAGTTATGTATCAGTCTCCTAACGGACCTATCTCCTCCCATTAAGTTTGTACATTGAGTAATAGAATATTAATTCTCTCCTATCCACTGTTATCTTCTATCCACTGTTATGGAGGAAAAAGAAATAGAAAAATTAACATTTTTTAAATTTAAGAATTTATTATCAATTTAGAGGCAAAAACTATATAATAATACAGTTAAAAGTTTAAAACTTACATACGTAAATTATGTGGTTATCATACTTCATCATGCCAAAATTAATGTTTAGGACTTAGTTAGTATGAAGGAATAAATACTCATTTTCTACTATTGTTTACTCTAGCTCTTTTCTCTCTGTTTTTCATGTAGCAGATTTTGGCTATTTCTCTGTAACGACATCCAACGATACATCCACTCATCTCACAGCCTTTCTGCTGACTGGAGTCCCAGGATTAGAAGACTTCCAAATCTGGCTCTCCATTCCTTTCAGCTTCATGTACCTTTTAGCCCTAATAGGCAATGGCCTGGTTATGGCAGTAGTGGCCTGGGACAGGAACCTCCATGAACCCATGTATCTCTTCCTTGCCATGCTGGCACTCAATGATGTCCTCCTTTGTACTGTCACAGTGCCCAAAATGCTTCTTATCTTCTGGCAGGGCCCTTCCCTGTCAACATTTCCTGCATGTCTCACACAGATGTTTTTTGTTCATGCTTTGTTTCTCTCTGAATCTGCTGTTCTACTGGCCATGGCTTTTGATCGTTATGTGGCTATATGTGCACCACTCCACTATGCAACCCTACTTACAGGCTCTCTCATTAGCAAGGTGGCCCTGACTCTGGTGGCTCGGAGTGTGGCTGTAGTTACCCCTGGTGTCCTCCTCATTCTCCGTCTGCACTTCTGCCGGAGCCACATCATCCGCCATACCTACTGTGAGAACATGGGCATTGCCAAGTTGGCCTGCAATAGCATTACCCTTAATAGCGTTTATGGGCTCACTGCTGCTCTCCTCACCACAGGGCTGGACTTTGTTTTCATTTCGTTGTCCTACTGGGTAATCCTGAGAACAGTCTTCCGACTACCTTCTAGGGAGGCCCGGACAAAGGCCTTTGGAACCTGTGGAGCGCATATATGTGTCATCTTGATATTTTATACTCTGGCCTTCTTTTCTTTCTTTACCCATCGCTTTGGAAACCATGTGCCCAGGCATGCCCTTATCCTCCTGGCAAACCTCTACTTACTGGTGCCACCTACCATGAACCCCATTGTTTATGGGGTAAAGACAAAAGAGATAAGGATGCAAGTGCGAGGGCTTTGTAACCAACTAAAATGACCCATGCATTCTGAAGCAACAAGGAACGGGGGATTCCAGGATAGGGGACCAGGATTAAGTGTCATATCTATATTAATCTGGGCAGATCTATTTCCAGGACACCTAACCGATGGATAAAACTTAAAATATTCATATTTCTAAGTGCTATCTTCCTAACACTGGTAAACAGGAAACCAAAGGAACTGCTCAGGTTCCATCAAGGAATATCTCAGTTTATTAAGGTAATAATCAGTGGAATGTCGCTCTAACAGCGTAGGGGATTTAAATATCTTTTTTATAACACACAATGCCTCTGCTGTGTCATTTTGTTATACACAGGACAAAATGTAAACTCCAGAAATTCAGGGATTAGTTCTGATTCCAGCCTTATTATTACATCCAGAGGACCCAGAATATACAAATGATTTGATAAATATTTGTTTGATAGATAATATTTTAACTAATCAAACAATAAATGCTAATTATTGTATGTAACAAACTTCTTGACATATCCTTATATATTATGTAGGACGCATAAAGTATTTCTTTTTTTTCCTCTCAAAAACTTTTCCCTTAGTTCCCAGAAAATATCTATTTCATATCTCCTTTAAACCTTAGTGTAATAAAGAGTCTTTTGATTGCACACAATAGAAATATAATTTGGTTAGTCAGGAGTTGAGCTATGTCATGACATTCAAGGATAATTTGAATACCTATGACTCAGAAAGGACAAAAGACAGGCTGCTGTAGGATGTCAACAGCAGCAGAGCACGGACTTCTCTAATGGATTCGGTGACACTATCCTGTCCCAGCAGCATTTAGTGACAGTATTCTGTCCCTGAGGCAATGATTATGGAACAAAAAATATAATTGCCCTATGTAGATTGGGTCAGATTGCTAAACCTGGATCAATCTGTTATTCCCTTAATATTTTGATTTAATGGGCATGAAATTGTGTCAGAACAATTCTCAAAAAAAGGAAATCATGACAGGTAGTCAGAATTATGTTCACTGGATTCATTTGGCTCTTCTATGTAAGTATATGCGGTTTTCCTCATTTAGCTCTACTCACACCAAATGTTCTTGCTAATTGCTTTCTATAGTGCCTGGGACATACTTTATCATCTATAAACCTATCTGCCATAATTCCTTTCTCCACTAGAAAATATTCACCTCTTGATTAAAAAAAGAGCTAAAATATTTCCCTGGCATCATACAATAAAAAAGTGCATCATGAATATCATATAAACATATGCATAGTCTAGTGATTGAATTAATTGTATTGAATTGTCTTGAAAATATTTAGATCATTCTTTTTATAAATGCATATGGCTGTTTCTAGAGTCTATGTGTTATCAGTTTATTATCCACATGGTATTTTTTAAAGGGAATTATGTTTTTATTGTTTGAGTTATTAGATTGAATGACTGAATTACTAAGTGGGATACTGAAGTATTTTGCAGCAATACTTTGTATAGAAGGAAATGTCAAACACAGATGGTAAAGGGGATAGCTATCTTTTCTGTTATATTTTTCTTATCATGTTTTGCCACAACAGGCCTTCGACAGCATAAAGATGACTGATGCATAAGGATAACATTTCACATTATGAAACCAATTACATTGCATTTTTGCTTAATGATAGAGGGTTGGAATACAAAAACAAATTATTATTTGGGCTTCTGAATATCTTACAGATTCTGCGGGGAAAAAGCGAATGCTTTCAGAAGTCAAATAAATATGCATGACTTTATCAAGCAAGGTAATATGAGTAAGAGTGTCTCCTAATTTATAAATCCACATACAAATGAAATAGAAGCCTCAATCATATTGTAATTCTACGCAGGAACAAAAGGGCTTCTTGTTTTAGGATCACTAACTCCTTGCTGGAATTCTAGTCTTCATTAATTTTCCAAAAATAAGATGATACTTCTGTTCTAAATTCATAATACAAACTCGCCATTCATTCATTCATTCATTCACTCATTCATCCATATTTTTAATCACTTATTTCTTCATCAACTATATTTTGCTGGGAAGAATTACCTCAATTTTGAGAATATGTGTTTTCAAAATGTTTTTGGAAAAATATTTTTTATGTATATAATGCAACTCTAGTAATAAATTTTAGGAGCTAGTATAATAAATAATAATTTGTAAACTCAAAATTTGAGTTATCTATGTAGATATCCATTTAAAATAGTTTTACTAGAATGTGAAATACAAAATCTAGGATGCAATAGTTTCAATATATTTCTATTCATAAAAAAATTGATAAAACTTTTCTTTCTTTCTTTTTTTTTTTTTTTTTTTTTGAGCACAAGCATTAGGAAAAGTGTGTTCAGCATCCATAGGTTAAAATATAAATTTTGTAATTGAAGGTCTTATTTTAAAGATGTTTATAAATAGTTAAATGTTACTTACACAATGTAGAGTTAATGATAATGTTTATATCCTTCTCAAAATATTTCTTTTTCTTCTCAGTTTTATTTCACTTATTTGTTACACTCAATATTATTTAATTTTGATCTTCACATATCTTGCTTTATTTTTAGTTGATATCTTTTTTATCAAGATGAATGTGCTGAAGGAGAGAGGTAAATAAAAGTAGAATTAAGAAATAGGATAAAGAGGGGTGGGGACAGACATTGTTGAATTAGAACCAGCAAGTAGAAACAGGGTCATGGAAATTCTAGATACACTCCATGTCTGAAATTTGAAATCCTAATTTTATGTTAGTAAAGTCTCTTTTATTATATGAAATGTGAGCTTATGACAGGTCAAATATTTTCCTCCAAGATTAAAAAAAAATATCCAACTAGTCGTTCTTTATTTAATGATTCATTTTTTAATTCTTGATTCATTTCTTTACCATGAATATATTCAATAGTAATTAAGTGCCTCTTTTACACAAGGCATAGTATTGATTCTTACAGGTAGTAAACTGCTTGAGGCACAGTTCCTGCAATAGCTAGAATGTTTGAAAATATATTACTTATTTTTAAGACCTATACAAATAGTGGAAGCTATAAAGTCTTCTTTATCCCCTTTATTTATGTTTTGTCTCTGAACAAGTGAAGACATGTGAACTAAGAAAATTAAATTAAATTTGCAAGTGTTTTTTGTATGACTCTATGTACAGCCATGTGCTAGATAGTTTCAGAGTTATAAGGAAATTTACTGTTATATATCGAAAAGCATTCTAGATAAAAATTAAGAAACTGTGTTATTTGTTTCCTGATACCATAACTTATAAGTAGCTACACCTCAGTGAGTTACATTATTTTTACATTTAAATAAATAGTGTACACTAAATAATTATTATGATACATTTAATCCAATGGATTGTAATCACTGGATTCACATGACAGAATCTGGGGACTTTCAAAAATTACTGAATCTGTTTTCTATAAGATTAAAAGTATTTCTAAAAATTAAATAAAATTTAAAAAACATGGAATTTGCTTTCTGTTTCTGAGAGAACTAAATCTCAGAAAGGGCAAAATACGTGTATAATATATATTTTTTAATGCTAAAAGGAACTCTGATTCCATTTATTCTTCTTGCATTCTGGGTCATTTTACCTATCTTTTTCCATTGCCTTTTGCCAAGCACCACAGTAGAAAGACAGTCCAATGCAATACAAAAGGTTTTAACTATGTGGCTGACTCTGTCACTGATTATTATACTTTATTTATTTGTTTACGTATTTATATATGTTATTTTAAATTTATTGGGGTGACATTGGTTAGTAAAATTACATAGGTTTCAAGTGTACAATTCTATAGTGCATCATCGACATTGCATTGAGTGTTCACCACCCAGAGTCAGCTCTCCTTCCATCATGATATATTTTACCCACTTCTACCAACCCCCCTCACCCTCTGGTAACCACTAAACTGTTTCCTCTGTCTATGAGTGTTTGCTTGTTTGTCCTGTTCATTTGTTGCTTTCTGTTTTATATACTACATATGAGTGAAATCATATTTTCTGTCTGACTTATTTCACTTACTGTGATATTCTCAAGATTCATCCATGTTGTCACAAATGACAGTATTTCATCTTTACTCATGGCTGAGTAATATTCCATTGTATATATGTACCACATCTTTTTTAACCAATCATTTCTTTTGTTATTTATTTCTTTTTTTTTAATTTATTGGAGTGAAAATTGTTAGTAAAATTACATAGATTTCAGGTGTACAATTCTGTATTACATCATCTATAAATCCCACTGTGTGTTCACCACCCAGAGTCAGTTCTCTTTCCATCACCATATATTTGATCCCCCTTACCCTCATCTCCCACTCCCCACCCCCCTTACCCTCTGGTAACCACTATATCCAATCATTTATCAAAGGACACTTTCATTGTTTCTATGTGTTGGCCACTGTGAGTTAAAATGCCTGTATTACCAAAGCAATATATAGATTTAATGCAATTCCCATCAAAATTCCAACGACATGTTTTAAAGAAGCAGAACAAAAATTCATCAGATTTGTATAAAATCACAGAAGACACCAAATAGCCAAAGCAACCCTGAGAAAAAAAGAACAAGGCTGGAGGTATCACACTCCGTGACTTCAATTTATCCTACAAAGTGACAATAATCAAAACAGCAGGGTATTGGCAGAAAAAACAACAACAACAACAATAGAGAACAATGGAATAGTATTGAGAACCCAGAAATAAACCCACATATATATGGACATATAATTGTCAACAAAGGAGCCGAAAACATACAGAGGAGAAAAAAAGAATCCTCTTCAACAAATGGTGCTACAAAAATTGGAAAGCCACATTGGAAAACATGAAACTGTACTGCTATCTGTCACCATATACCAAAATAAATTCAAAATTGATCGAAGACCTAAGTATAAGACCTGAAACAATAAATTACATAGAAGAAAGCATAGATACTAAACTTATGAACTTTGAGTTAAGAGTTTATGAATTTGACCTCAAAGACAAGAGAAATAAAAGCAAAAATAAATGAATGGGACTTTATTAAACTAAAAAGCTCTTGCACAGCAAAAGAAACCATCACCAAAACAAAGAGGTAGCCAACAAAATGGCAGAAGATATTTGCAAACAACACCTCTGATAAGGGGTTAATATACAAAATATATAAATAACTCATACAACTCAACAACAAAAAACAAACAACCCAATTAAAAAATGGGCAGAGGACCTGAACAGACAATTCTCCCAAGAAGACATACAAACAGCCAACAAATATATGAGAAAAGTGTTCAACTTCACTAGCTATTAGGGAAATGCAAATCAAAACCACAATGAGATATCACCTCACATCTGTTAAAATGGCTATTAGTAACAAGTGTTAGAGAGGTTGTGGAGAAAAAGGAACCTGTATACACTACTGGTGGGAATGTAATTTGGTACAGCAACTATGGAAAACAGTATGGAGGCTCCTCAAAAAATTAAGAATAGAATTGCTATATGACCCAGCCATCCCTCTTCCGGGTGTCTACCAAAAATATCTGAAAACATTTATCCATAAAGACATTTGTAACCCACTGTTCATTGCAGCATTATTCACAATGGCCAAAACATGGAAACAAGCAAAGTGTTTTTCAATAGATGATTGGATAAAGACAATGTGACACACACACACACACACACACACACACACACACACACACACACAAAATGGCATACTATTTAACCATAAGAAAAGATCAAATATGGCCATTTGTGACAACATGGGTAGATCTTGAGATTATCATGCTAAGTGAAATAAGTGAGACACAAGAAGTCAAGAATCATATGATTTCACTGATATATGGAATATAAACTGAAAGCAAAAAATGTACAAGACAAACAAGCAAAAATTCACAGACACAGACAACAGTTTAGTGGTTACCAGAGGGTAATGGGGAAGCAGAAGAGGATAAAGGGGGCTAAATATATAGCGATGGAAGGAGAATTGACTTTGAGTAGTGAACACACAATGCAATATACAGATGATGCATTATAGAATTGTACACTTGAAAGCTGTGTAATTTAATTAACCAATGTCAGCCCAATAAATGCAATAAAAAATAAGAAAGGGTTTAATAATCTTTTTGTAAGATAATGAAGGAAAATGACAGTGACATTAGGTGTAGAAACAAATTTCTCCCATGCTAAAGAGAAGATAATCCCTAGGGAAATGGAAATGTTGAGACTATTGCCAATCTGTTAGAGGTTGCCTGAAGCTGAATTGCCAAATCTGGACCTTTTTCCTGTATTTTTTTTTAATTTGGAGTACCATGAATTATGCAATTAAATTATAATATACTCCCTGAAAAGTATCAGGGTTGTTTATATGTTAGGTTTGGAAATATGAACTAAGGAGTTAGCACTTACAGGCTACCCACCAATGGATCTAAAATTGGAGGTTCAAAATAATAACATCCACCAAATTAAATCTTCAAAAACCCTGCATTAAATTCTAGTCAAGAGAAAGAAGATATGCTACTTATTCATATATTCATACAACAAAAAGTTATTTATGGAATGTATATACTGTGCCAGATTATGTTAGATTCTGAGGAGGGGTAAGAACAAAAGAAATCCATGGACTCCCTGGTCAAATTGGCAGAGCAGGTAAATGCTGTGCTGGCCTCCTCTCATGACCATATCAAAATTACAACAAAACTACAGAATAAACATCATTGAGAATCTCCTAAAGTCTAGCTGAACCAAAGCCCTATAGCTAAAGACATACAGAAGAAGCCACATTGAGACTAGTGGGAGGGGTTAAGACATGGAAGGTGCTGGTCCCATATCTGCATGTGACCATTAAAACTTGGAAGGCATATCCCTGCTGTGGTGGTCCCCCAAGGAGGAGTGAGGGGTCCCAGTTTTACATCAGGCTCCCCAGTCCGTAGTTCTAGTGCTGGAGAGAGAAGTCTCCATAACTTCTGGCTGTGAAAACCAGCAGAGATTGTGGCTGACTGAGATGAGGGTGGCTGGAGTCCCAGGCATTCCTCTAAAGGGCCCACACATGGACTCAATCACTCAGTGCTCCAGTGATGGGGCAGCAGCTCAAAAGGCATCAGGGACATATGGGGAGGAACTGAGTTGTCTGTCTTCATGGCAAGACCTGGAGGGGCAGCATTCTCCTGGATGCATGAGCTGGTGGAAACCACTGTGTTTTGTTTTTTTTTTTTGTTTTTTTGTAGAATCCTCCTCCCTTCTAGCATGCAGATGCAGGTAGACACCATATATGAGTCTCCATCAGAGACTGGCTAACACCACTTGTTCACTCTGCCCTGGTGATTCCTGGACTCCCAACCCACCCGAATTGCAAGCACACCCAAGCCACTTAAAGTGGCTTTTCCATACTAATGGTCTTCCTTGGCTCATGCTGCAGACATTCCTAAAATCTCTCAGTTTCATAAAACCCAAACAAATAGTATCTGGCTTTGAGATGTCCCATACCTCTTGCTGAGCAGCTCTAAGCCCAGCACTAGCCACAGCTGGCCTCTTGAGACACCTCCAAGCCCAGCATGGGTGGCAGTTATTTGCAAATTGCTTTGTGGCTCATGCTAGGTGGCCCCAGGCAGGGCACAGCCTGAAGTTGAAGCTGGACTTGGTTTTTGATGGAGACCCTCCCAAAAGGACCCGGACTCCAGAGCCCTGCTAAAGTCACTCCTACCCCATAGTCAGCCCCTGCATGACAGCTCCTCCTATAGTCTTGGCCAGTCCTCATAACCAATCATCTCGAGGATCAATCCCCACATTGATGTGCAAACAGCAATCAAGGCTGAACTACAATAGGAGGCCACACATAACTGGGACACACCTGGAATACTTGGCTCAGGTGACCAGGAAGATTGCACCACTGAGCCCCACAGCACACCTACCATAAGGCCATTCTACTAAAACCAGGAAAGCATCCCTACCTAATACATAGAAACAAACACAGGTAGGCAGCCAAAATGGAGAGACAAAGAAACATGTCCCAAATGAAAGAAGAGAACAAAGCTCCAGGAAAAGAACTGAACAAAATAAAGACACTCTACCAGATGCAGAGTTCCAAACACTGCATCTGGTTATAAGGATGCTCAGCAAAGAGATTGGAAACATTAAAGTGGAGATAGAAAACATAAAAAAGAACCAGTCAGAAATAAAGAATATGATAACTAAGATGAAGAATATATTAGAGGGGATCAACAGTAGATTCGATGAAGTAGAGGATCGAATCAGTGATTTAGAAGATAAGGTAGCAGAAAACACACAAACAGAACAACAAAAAGAAAAAAGAATCCAAAATAATGAGGATAGTTTGAGGGACACTGGGACAACATCAAGCATACCAACATTTACATCATAGGTGTACCAGAAGGAGAAGAGAGAAAACAATGTATTGAAAACCTATTTCAAGAAATAATGACAAAATACATTTCTAACCTGGAGAAGGAAATAAGTATGCAAACTTAGGAAGCACAGAGAGTCCCAAACAAGATGAATCCAAAAAGGCCCACACCAAGACACATCATAACTAAAATGCCAAAGGTTAAAGACAAAGAAAGAATCTTAAAAGAGAAAAGCAGTTAGTTACCTACAAGGGAGAGCCTATAAAACTGTCAGCTGATTTCTCAACAGAAACTCTGTAAGCTAGAAGGGACTGGCATGAGATATTCAAAGTGATAAAAAGCAAGGACCTACAACCAAGAGTACTCTACCCACAAGGCTATCATTTAAAATTGAAGGACAGATTAAACCTTCTTAGACAAGGAAAAAGCTAAAGGAGTTCATCACCATTAAACTAGTATTACAAGAAATCTGAGAGACTTCTTTAACACAAAATAATAATAATAATATGAATAATAAAATGGCAATAACTATATATCTATCAACAATTACTTTAAATGTAAATGGATTAAATGATCCAATCAAAAGATAGGGGTGCTGAATGGATAAGAAAGGAAGACCCTTATATGTGCTGCCTCCAAGAGAGTCACTTCAGATTGAAAGACACACACAGACTAAAGGTAAAGGGATAGAAAAAGTTATTTCATGACAATGGAAACAAATGAACAAACAAAACTGGGGTAGTAATACTTATACCAAATAAAATAGGCTTTAAAACAAAAGCTATAACAAGAGATTAGATGGACCCAATAATCCTACTTCTGGGTATTTATCCAAAGAATCCCAAAACGCTACTTCAAGGGGACATGTGCATCCATATGTTCACTGCAGCATCATTTATAATGGCCAAGACGTGGAGGCAACCTGGGTGTCCACTGATGGATAAATGGATAAAGAGGAGGTAATACATATATACAATGGAATATTACTTGGCCATGGAAGGGAATGGGTTCTTGCCATGTGCAGTGGTGTGGATGGGTCTGGATGGTATTGTGCTGAGTGGAGTATGACAGACAGTGAAAGACAGATGCAATGTGATTTTGCTTATATGTGGAATCTAAAGAACAAAATAAAGAACAAACAAAACAGAAACAAACTCATAGATACAGAGAACATTTTGATTGTTGTCAGATGGGAGGAATTGCGGGTGGTAAAAAGGAAAAAGGACTAAGAAGTACAAATTGGTAGTTACAAAATAGTCCTAGGGATGTAAAGTAAAGCATAGGGAATATAATCAATAATATAGTAACAACCATGTATAGTGCCAGGTGGGTCCTAGACTAGTCAGGGGGGATCACTTCTTAAATTGTATAAATGTCTAACCACTATGCTGTACACCTGAAATTAATATAAAATAATATTGAATGTCAACTTTAATTTAAAAATTAAAAAAGGAGAGAAAAAGGTGAAGGGAAATAAGTTCAAATTTCCAGGTATAAAACAAATACATCATGGGGACATAATGTACAGCATAAGGAATACAGTCAACAATATTGTGATACAGTGGTACAGTGTCAGATAGTTGCTAGACTTATCACGATGATCACTTTTTTAGGTATATAAATGTTGAATAACTATGGTGTACACCTGAAACTAATACAATATTGTATGTTAGTTATATTTTAAGAATAAAAATTTAAAACATACATAAAAAAGAGTTTATGTTTCAGGGAGTTTACATTCTGGGGGAGGTGACATAATCAAATGACGCTCAAATGCGTAATTACACTGGATGTTAAGTGCTATCAAGTAGAAATACAGATTTCTATAAGGGCACATAACATGGGGTTGTGATCTAGTCTAGAGGGGATTAAGGAAAGCTTCTTTAAAAATGATATTTATTTGAGTGCTGAATGGGAGTTAACTAGCTGAGAAAAGAAAAAGGGATCATGAAATGGGGTAGTGATGTTACAAGGAGAGAACAGGATGTGTGAACATGTGTGGATCTTAAGATAGGAAGGGTGATCAAACATTTCAAGAACTGAAGGAAGTCCATTCTGTGAGCTAGAGTACGGAGAGTGAAGTGAAAATTAGATGAGTAAGGCTGGGGTAGTAGCATGCAGGGGTGGGTAGGGCATGCCAATTCTCAGCTTTATCCTAAAAACAAGAGGAAGACAATGTAGGTTTTGTGTACAAGAATGACATGGTTAGACCTGTGTTTTAAAAAGATCATTGTGGCTGCAATGAGGAAAATGAGATGGGGCAAACTACAGGATGAATGAATGAAGAAGACCTTTCAGGAAGTTATAAAGTTTTCAAGGATGATATGATAATAATTTTATGCAAGTTGGTAGCAATCATGATGGAAATAATTAAATCAATTTGAGAACCCTGAACATACTTTAGGATGTGACATAGGGCTTAATGACAACTTCCACAAGCTTGATGCGTACCTTTGCGTTATTATTCTACTAGAGTCTAGAGTGGATGATCGATGAAGAACCTGTGTGTGTGTGTGTGTGTGTGTGTGTGTGTGTGTGTGTGTGCGCGCGCGCGCGCGTGTGCGCGCGTGCATTTTTCCATACAACAATATTTGAAGACCTGGAATTTGCCAGTCTCCAGTGAAATAATAGTGAACAAATAGAACTCCAATCACTATCTTCAGGATGTTTACATTTGACCACTTTCTTCAATGAAGTTCTTAAAAGTTTCTTAAATTTCTCCCTCCCTTTTACATGCATTTACTCTCAAGTTGAGCTTCTGATTTCTGCAAAAAGTCTTTCTGAATTTCAGTCACCCCTAAAGCAATATTTTTTTTCTAGAGCTCCTGCTTTAAGTTCAACTATGTTTCTTTTTATGTGTCTTATTTACAAAAAAATAGTCATAACTTAGTCAGTTAGGATTTTACTGAGTAGATGCATTTTTTTCCAGGTTTTTGTGGTTCCTGACTGTGTTTATGAAATCAAGGCTCATATTTCAGTTTAAGTTTTGCTGATGGAGGTCTCAAGGAAGTTAAAATAATATAAGCTATTGATTTTGAAGCATGCTATAGCAATTTACATATAATCATATCTGCAAGCAGCTTTGCCTTCTGTTACTCCAGGCATTCTTTCATTTCCATCTTAAATTATTACTAATCCTTACTCATCTCTCTAGAGTTCCTAAACCATACCATTCCACCTCCCTCGACACACCAACAACTTTGCAGAGCTCCTAAACATCTACTCAGCCACAGGTGCTATCCTCAGTGACTGACACTAGGCTTTGTACTCCAGAATATTCAAGCTAAGCAAAGCACTTTGCCTAACAGAGAGGCCACTAAGGACCCAGGAGGGCCAGGACAGAACAGCATAAATCCGCCTCCAGCTCAAGCACTCCACCTTATTCTGGACATCAACAGATCTTCCCCACACCTCAAGAAGACAATTGCTTGGCTGGTCCCAGCCCCACTGTGACTGGATTCACACCCAGCTACAGGTACTACTCTAGGAAAAGGGAGAAAAAGAGGGGGCAAAAAAGAGTAGAAAATGCTGGGATACAAAGTCATGTAAGAAAAAGAGATTCTCAAATCTTTTTATCCACATACCAGTTACCAATCCTTCTAAGTCCACAGTTGGGATTTACAATTTTTAAAATGCCCAGTGAGTTTCTTTAGAAAATAAGTACCTCTCTAATTTTTATACCTAAATTGAAGTTGTCTGTACTTGTAATTCATGTTGATTACTTGTAATTCATGTTCATATAGTTGATACTGGCAATTATTCCTGATAGTTCATATGTTGCTTAAAGCTCTAATAATATTCTAATGTCACCACCACATGGAAAATTTTTATCTGCAATATTACTGGCAGATGATCATTTCATTTCTACCTGATAATGAGCTCCTGGTTTCACAGGACTATCTTTTCTGTTTGAATTTGTATGGGATTCTTCCCCCATTGAACTTTTAATTTTTTAAAAATCATCCTTTGTTTAACCAGGTATCTATCTCTGGTGACACTAAATTTTTTTTCGCTATAGAACATAATGAATCTAAAAATATTTGAGGATAAAATTACTAGGACCATCAAATATTCCTCCTCATGGTGTCAATTCAAAAATATTCATTATTCTATTTATAGTTCTTTTCTAAAAACAAAAAACAAAAAGAATAGTATTTTTTGCGTAGCTCACCTACACCTTGTACTTCATAGAAAAAGAATACATTTGCATTTTTAGAGCACCAAAAATTTCAAAGATCTGTGCTAGGAACATTGCACATTTTATACATTGTTGGGATTTAATAATGGATTTAATCCTCATTGCAATTTTGTAAGGTAAGCCTCATCCTACTTTTGAGATGAGGAAATGAGGTTCAAAGCCTTAAACAACTTGGTTAAGTCACACAAAATAAGTGACAATGCTGAGGTTGTAGCCTAGACATGTGTTATCTCAAAGACCTTGCTATTTTCACTATTCCAAGTTACCTTCCAGACCTGCCTATCATTCAGCTATGGTATGCCTTTTGCCAAATGCAATTGATCTATGAAGTACTTAGATCTTGATAACTCAATTTTATGATGTATTCTGCTACAGTATTTTAGCAGACATACCACTGTATTTTAGGCTCTTAATTCTTTACAGTAAATTAATTAGCAAAAAAGACAAAAACAATCTAAGTTCATCAACAACTAAAACAAAAAGGACCCTATATTAATATTACTGCACTTTTATTTTAAAAGCAATTTTGTATTACATTTTTTATCCCTTTATTTTAAGCTTTTATTGAAACTTCTCTTTTTCTGTGATTATCTTTTAACTATCATAAATTTGGAATGTTTCTAAGAAAATCTGGAGCAAAGAATGAAATTTAATTTCAATCATGCTAATTACAGAAGAATCTTATTTCTATAACTTATTTTTATATTTATTATAAAATAAGTTTGGTTTCTACTTTTAATGTATTGATTAAGTATGCTGTTTAATCTATAGCTTTCATCAAATAGTTTATAAATTTGTAAATGTGTATTTCTATTCATAATAGTTACATAGTTTAAAATATTTAACAAATACAAGTCTTATTCCTATAGAAATATGTATTATAATTAAACTCTAAACTATGCTTTCCATACAAAAACATATAAATACACATATATACACACAGAAGACTATTAATTTACCTTTACTTTTACCCATTTTATATCCATACTTTATAGAATAATCGGGGAAAATACTAAATTATTATTTATTGAAGCATTTTTTATTCCACTTTTGTCATCCAAAATATATGTATTTAAGAATACAATCATGCTTTTCTGTTACAAGATCAGCAGATTTCCTAGGTTCTTTGTCAAAGTCAACAAACACTCCAGAGAAGAATCCCAAAACACCAAGATGAATCTCAAGAATTGAGGACCCTGGGATGATGAAATTCAACTTCTTCGTCTTTAGTGAAAACCATGCTTTCTTGCTTGTGCACACTCCCACCTCCTGCCTGTAATATTAAAAACGTTGTGTTTCTTGCCGGGCCCTGCTATCTGGGGGAAAAAAGTCCTACAGGACTGTACACATTGAATATTAAATGGGATCAGAACCACAGGAGATTCTAAACTATGGAGCTGAGATGCCTTTATTGAGAATTTACTCCTAAGACTACTTCTCCTTGCAAAGAAAGTAGCATAGGATTATCTCCCTCCTCACCCCAAGTAGCTGAAGCATTCATTTGATCATTAGTTGATACAATATAATTATGATTATCACCATAAACTGCTATAATACCAGACATTTTAAATGCAAATGTTGCAGTAATTTCAAAGTGTCCCTTGTTTCTTTCTCCCCAGGAATCAGACCTTGGAGCAGCTCATGAGTGGGATATCCTCTTGCAACAACTCCATTCCTCAGCCCTTGATATTTGTCTTGGCTGGAATTCCTGGCCTGGAATCTTCCCATGGCTGGTTCTCTGTGCCTTTTTTTTTGGTCTTTGTCATTGCAGTCATTGGTAATGCCACCATCTTATGTATCATCTGGGTGGAGAAGGGTCTTCATGAACCCATGTTTCTCCTCCTGGCCATGCTATCAGTTGTTGACCTGTCCCTGGTCAGTGTCATTGTGCCACGCATGCTGGGTATCTTCTGGATGCATGCCAAAGAAATCAGCTTCAATGTTTGCCTCACACAGATGTTTTTTATCCCTTCCTTTTATGTCATGGAGTCTGGGATCCTCTCAGCCATGGCTTTTGACAGATTGGTGGCTATCTGGCACCCTCTGAGATATGCAACCATTCTTTCTCACAACATGCTTGTGAAGATGTCACTGGCTATCCTGGCAAGGGCAGCAACATTGCTGACCCCAGCACCCATCCTGGCAAAAAGACTGGAAAGCTTCCAAACCCACATCATTGCTTACTCCTACTGTGCCTACATGGCTGTGGTTCAGATAGCCTGTGGAGACATCTCTGACCACATTGTCTATGGCCTCATGGTTATTGTAGCATCTGTGGGATTTGATCTGTTTTTCATTGTTCTGTCATATGGGCTGATCCTTCATGCTGTCTTTCGGATTCCTTCTTGGGAGGCACGGAGCAAAGCTCTTAGCACATGTGGCTCTCATCTTAGTGTCATTGCTCTCTTTTATTCTCCTGTTGTCTTTTCTGTCCTGGCCCAGATTTTAGGCTACCATATGGCTCCCCAACTACAAATTATCATAGACAATCTCTACTTCCTGGTGCCTCCCATGCTCAACCCCTTGATATATGGGGCCCGGACCAAGCAAATGCGAGAGTGGGTGCTGCGGATCCTGCACTGTCGTGGAGTCCAAGGTTAATACCTGAGGTGGACAGGAGACCTGGTATATAGAGCTGAAAATCATGTAAGATTGGAGGTAGAGGTAATTCCTGCCAGCTTTGGGGCTGCATGGGAAAAGGAATAACCAAGGCAAGAGGAGGACTCAGTCAGTGTGGGAATGTAACTGGGACATATTCTTTCCATCAGAGTGTAGTTGTTATGAAACCCTCACGACCTGAACCCTCCCGAAATGCTTATGCAAGTAAAAACATAGGAGAACATTTTGTTGTTAATGTTATTGTTTATCTAATTGCATTACATAACATAAATTGGAAGCACATTTTTTCAAATGAGGTAAAAATGAATTTAGGCATATATTCTGAAGACATACGGGCAAAAATAATTAACCTAATTTTTTATGATTTAATGATTTTTCTTTCATATTTATGTTTCAGATGGTTCACCACAAAATTATACATCATGGAAAGTAATCTTAATGGGGGAATATATATATATATTTATGTATCCATGACCATATCAATGAGTAAAGAGCTCCTTTTCTGTCTGAAGGGCTTTAATAAAGAACAGTCTTCTTTAGAGAGTAACTGTTAGTGTCAGAATATGGAACCAATATACCGTAGAATGGATTTGATAGGAAAGCATTTTACAATGAAAAAAAAAGAAACTATTTTTTCTCTAGCTTCATTTTTCCCTTCTACCTGCCTAACCCCATGTTTTCACAATTCAAGACACCAGATCTGTGTCATAAACCATGAATTATGTCTGTGTTCCAAAAAATATATTGTTACAGCCTTGTGAACCACTCTTTATATACACCTTAAAACTTAAAGCTTTCCAAACTAAACTCTTAATCTCTTTGCCAAGTAGACTATCCCTCTATACTCCCCATTTTTGTTTATTTTACTTGAGCTACATTAAATGTAAAACCTTGAAGTTATTTAGTTTTATTTTCTTTCCTTCATTAACCAGTGACCAAGATATCTCTGCAGATTTCCACTATCTTTTTTCTATCTTATACTTTCATCATTTTCAGTCTGTACTGCAAAATTCTTTTAACTAAGAATTTCATGTATCAAATTTATCTCATATTCAAAGATGTTATTAACACTGCAGCTAGAGTTTTATTTCCAAACTATCTGATTTTTGTCTACTTAAAATCTTCAGCAACCTGTTTCTCAAGATAAAGTCTTAACTCCATAGCATGGCATTCAACTTATTGCATGTCTTGACTCCAGTCTGCAGTATAAGGTGCTTTATTTTCACTAAATAGCAGTATAGGCATCAATCCAGCTAAACCGGACTGCTTTATTTATAAACTACACATTTTTTGCTACTTTGGCTCATTCTTCATGCTATATGGGAGGCATTTTCCTTTGATATTCCTTAGTCACAATCCTTCTCACCTCAAGAGACTCTTTCTTTGATTTGTTTTCTTTAATACCTGTCCTCAAATATCAACCTATCATTTTTTGTACTGCCAGAGACTTTAGGTTTCTTTGACATTCATATATCTATGATCTGTCCTGTACTTCAGATATTGGTCTGCCTGCCTTGCCATTCTTCTTACATTGACTTTTCTTTAAGGTCTAGGGCCAAGCCCAGAAATTGATTTTTACACTGCAGATTAGCAGTGCAAAACCCTTGTCTCAATTTTTTTAAATGTTATTAAACATGAACTCATAAACCAAGGGACCTACACATGTAAACACCACCCATCTTCCCATCCCTAATATTCATAATTTAGATATCTCTAGGTTTACCCAGAACAAGCATCACACATGTGATATTTAGTTCACATAAACATATACAAATATGCCTGCTTTCATATACATACCTGCAATCATCTTATTGGTCTACAAACATCTCTCACTATCTTTCTCTCTAACATGCTATTACACTCAAATCTATACATATTCATATACCTCACCCAAGATATGAATACATTCATGAAAACATATATATGCACGTATAACTGATGTACATTATCAATTGCATCAATAACTATGTAAAACCACTATTAATCTCCTCACAGTTTGGCTGTACCAGTTTTCGGAGACATAAGTTTGCTCAAATAATTAATAACTCCTCAGAATGCTACTACTATATGTTTTTTATCAACTTTTGGGACTCACCTTATACATACTTCTCTGGCCTCCACCTTTTCTTTTTCTTCACTCTATGTTGCATTCATTTTCATCGGTCTCCAATGTCTCCTTATCCTTTCTCAAATATAACACATGTTATACAATATGATAATTGCCTCTTTATATGATTTTTCCACATTAAAAAGAATTTTTGGTCTATACTTGTTTTCATAGTTTCTAGAATTTCAATGGTATATAACACAAATTTAATAAACTTGTTAAATAGGTCAAGTCCCATTTCACATAACTTCTCTGATGAGCAACAAGAACATAAAAGAGTGCATGAACTTACACATTCAGCTTATACACTAAAAATGAAAGAAAGGAAAGAAAGACGAAAGGAAGGAAAGAAAAGAGGTAGAGAAAGGATAGACAGAAAGAGTGAAAGAGGAAGGAAGAGTGGGAAAGAGGTAGGGAGGGAGGAAAAAAGCCTTTTTTTTTTGGCCTGGCTGACATTCTTCTCCATCGAGGAAATTACGTATGACATATTCTTTTACCTTCAATGGACCAATGTGTTCCCTCAAGTATAATTCCCCTTCCTAATTATGATTACCTTTTGCTACATTACAAACAACCCCCAATTTTGGAGTTTTGTGTTGACTGGGCTCAATTTAACATTCTCATTTCATGTTCTCGTATGGTTGCACGGCAAAAAGGGGCTGGGTTGGATTCTCTGAAGGTTCATAAAGATGGACACTATCCAATATGTGTTCTTCACTGACAAGCCTGTTGCTTCAGTATTCCTACCCATGGAGTCTCCATAAAATTAGCCTGGGTTTCTTACCTGGTGTTTAAGGGTTTCAAAAGGTAAAAAGCAGATGTTGCTAGGCCAGATATAGTCTGTATCTAAGGTTTACACAGCATCATTTCTGTAGTATTCTAGTGTTCAAAGAAGTCAAAGGATTTGACCAAATTCAAGGGATTGGGAAGTAGACTCATTTCCTGATGATTACGTTGCAGAAAAACATGGAGTTTAGAAGATACTGTTATAACCACTTTGACAAATCTAGTCTGGCATAGTTCCTCTCATATGCAACACACACTTAAACCTCCTCCAAATTTCCAAGTCTAATCCTGTTATGACATTCACCCAGAATTTCAGCATCTAAGAAATACAGACTTAGCTGAAGCTTCATGGGTGTATTTCTTGGAGTATAAGTTCCCCTTTCCTTGATAAGAGAAATTAACTGAAAAGATAAGTCAGCTGCCTCTCACACTGCTAACATATAATGTTAACACAGCAATAGGATAACTGCAAAAAACACTTTCATTCCAAGAAGAGAAAAAGATGGAACATGCAGTTATTGGTTCTGAAATCAAAGGCACATGTTGCCAGCTTTTGAACTGGGGTCCTATCCTGCTCCATGAAGATAATGCTCTTTTACTCAGTGGTTTTGGCTTTACCCTGTGGGATCTAGGCTCTATACTCTGAGTCATCATTCATTTTCTAAAGTACCACAAGTTTTCACTTAATCTTTTTAAGCTTATAGGTTGGGGATTCCAATGATTCCTTTTTCTTTTTTCTTTTTTTTAATACTTTCCTTCTTTTAATTCCCCAAATGTTTCACTTTTATAAAATAATGTTTTTTTAATTTTAAATTTTTATTAAATTTTTTTGGGTAGACACAGACAACAGTTTAGTGGTTACCAGAGGGTAAGGGGGTTGGGGGGTGGGAGAAGAGGGTAAGGGGGATCAAATATATGATGATGGAAGGAGAACTGACTCTGGGTGGTGAACACACAATGGGATTTATAGACGATGTAATACAGAATTGTACACCTGAAATCTATGTAATTTTACTAACAATTGTTACCCCAATAAATTTAAAAAAATAAATTAAAAAAAATAAAAAGCAGTGAATGCAGGAAAGCTCTGTCCACCCTCCCCTTTTCTGCCTAAAGTCAGGATATAAATTCTCCTTTTACAGGAGACAGTCTTAAAAAAAAAAAAAAAAATTGTTGGGGTGACATGCCTTAGTAAAATTTTATAAGTTTCAAGTGTACATTTGTGTAATACATCATCTATATGTTGCATTGTGTGTTTACCACACAGTGTCAGTTCTCCTTCCATCACCATATATTTGACCCCCCCTTCTCTCTTCTACCACCCTCCCAACCCCTTATCCTCTAAGCTGGTGTCTTTGTCTATGAGTTTTTGTTTCTTTGTTTTATTTGTTTTTTGCTTTCAGTTTTACATCCCACAATGGAGTGAAGTCATATAGTTCTCAACTTTTTCTGTCTGACTTATTTTGCTTAGCATGATAATCTCAAGATCCATCCATGTTGCTACAAATGGCAGTTTTATAAATGGCAGTTTTTCTGGTTAGAATGGCTACCATGTTTCCCCCAAAATAATACCTAGATGGACAATCAGTTCTAATGCGTCTTTTGGAGCAAAAATTAATATAAGAGCTGGTCTTATTTTACTATAATATAAGACTGGGTCTTATAATGTAATATAATATGATATAATATAATATAACATAATATAAATACAGGGTCTATAATATAATATAATATAATATAATATAATATAATATAATATAATATAATATAATAATATAATTAATATAATACAATTAATATGATATAATATAATACCGGGTCTTATATTAATTTTTGCTCCAAAAGATGCTTTAGAGTTGATTGTCTGGCTAGGTCTTATTTTCAGGGAAATACAATATTATCAACAAGACAAGTAATAACAAGGGTTGGAGGGGGTGTGGAGAAAAAGGAGCCCACATACACTGCTAGTGGGAATGTAAACTGGTACAGCCACTATTGAAAATAGTATGGTGGTTCCTCAAAAAAGTAAGAATGGTATTATCATATGACTCAGCAATTCCTCTTCTGGGTAGTGACCCAAAATATCTGAAAACATTTATCCGTAAAGATATACGTACCCCTCTGTTCATTGCAGCATTATTCATGGTGCCCAAGACATGATAAACACCAAAGTGTCTTTTCATGCAGGGTGGCATGCAGGGTCTCTGGTCCCACTCTGCACATAAGAAAGCAGGACGTGGTGAGGCCAAAAAGGAACACCGACGGAGCGATAGATAGGGGAGTCATACTACTATATTCTCGCTGGCAGCATCCGCCTCTCTGCAATCCGCAATCCACAATCCGCCCTTGCTAGCCCCCATTTTCTGCTAGCGTAGCCACGGAAGTTATATTAGTGGCCAATGGCTCACTGGTTACAGCTGACGGCCAACCAGCCACAGCTGGTGGCCATCCAATCACAGTTGATGGCCATTTACTACCTGAGCCAGCATCTTTCCACGTGAGGCCGAGAGCCTGGAAACTGCACTCCTGGCTCTGTCCCCACATGTCCTTTAATAGATGATTGGATAAAGATGATGTGGTACATATATACAATGGATTTTTTTCCATTTTATATATGTACTCAACCAATGATTTTTTTTCATTTTGAGCTATCTCAGTCCTTTTCAGTCTAACCTGGTAGCTCTGACTGCCAGGTTAAGGAATCTTAAAAATGCACACTTTCCCCCCTCTCCCCCCAAGAGGCCAGCTCTTACATTAAGAGTAATATGTCTAGAGAAAAAGTGAATGAGAATGTTTTATGCTCGAACTCAGAAATGCCTGAAGCCTTTATAGTTTCTCTGAGTCCTACTTGAAAGTTAAACATTTCCTTAACTCATCTTTTTCTATACATATTTTATTATATGTGGCACTTTCAACATTCTTTAGAAATTTCATTCATTAAATTTATCAGTTCATTATATTATATATATACACATATATGTGTATATATATTTATATGTATATATACATATATATACGTAATTTTCTATGTTAAAAAAAAGGTAACAGTTTTGTCAATTGTTCCATCATCACAAAGCACAGATCCCTTTATTCTCTGGTATATAATAAAAATTTTGTCATTCTATTTAAAGCCTTCGTTAACAGTCTTATTGGTACCCTTTAAGCTTCTGTCCATCTACTCTCAAAGTCAATGTTGCATGTTTTAGGTTTTTGTTAGTTCAGAGTCGAACTCTTGACACCATTTTTTTTCTTACACTTAACTATTGTTGTGTAATACAACACCCTAACAATATTTTAGGATTTTTTTTTTTCTCAAGGTTCTGTTGATTGCTTGGGCTCAGCTTGTGTAGTTCTCACTTGAAGTCTGTCAAGCAGTAGCAGATAGTGATTGGAACAGGAATCCAGGGCTGGGCCCAAGGCATCTTCTTCACTCATATGTTGGACACGTCAGTCTACCTCCACAGTGACTCCTGTTCCATCAGAGTAGAACCCATGCGGTTTTCACATGGTAGCATGAAAAAAGGAAAAACTATGATATCAGTTAAGGACCCTACCAAGAATTGACACAGATTGACTTCTGTTATATTCACAGACGTTTCAGGGTCTCAAACTTATTGAAAAGTATATTGAAGAGTCTGTTTTTGATTGAGGAGTGAGTGGCAAAATCATATAACAGAAGAGTATGTGATATGGAAGATACAGTTATAGCCATGCTTAGAAAATGCAATTAGCCACATCCAACTTTTTTTCATTTCCATCATAAGTGATTTTTCAGTTTCTACCTCCTCTGTAAGCTTCTGTATTATGTTCCCAAGCATCTCTATAATTGTTCACCAATGATTATTTTCCAGTGCT
Organism: Rhinolophus sinicus; assembly: GCF_057876585.1. NCBI lineage: Eukaryota > Metazoa > Chordata > Mammalia > Chiroptera > Rhinolophidae > Rhinolophus > Rhinolophus sinicus. The sequence continues at coordinate 142,547,490 of NC_142514.1, read as the reverse complement.
CCCCACAGCAGCTCTCATACATATAGTACACTCTCAATTTTTTGGATTAGGTATTTTTGTGTTTGTTTTGTTTTTCTAGAAATTCCAAGGTAGGCAAAACACTTTCACTTACACATATAGAGATTTATAGGGATTCATGAGAGCCAGGACACTTCTCTTCCTTTCCAAGATAATTCACCTTATTCTGTGTGACAGTAGTTTCCTCCCATAAGTCAAAGGTTATCTTATCTTCTGGACCCTGCTCCACTGTGAAAAAACTCTCAATCCATTCCAGGTACATTCCAGAAAAAAAAGATGGATTGGACAAAGATAATGGAGTTATAAATCATACAGAGGGAAGAAGTACTTAAGTATTTTCACTAATTAAATACCCTAACAACCATTCATCAGTTCACATTTCCACCTACTGAAAATAATCACAACTACAGTTGACATCTGCCTGGCAATAATAACATTCTTTGGAATGTAACATCATTTCACTCTATGTGCTATAAATGGGTATTGCCTTTATTTACATTTAATGCAAGTAAATTTATTACTGAAAATTGTTCCTGATAACTCTGACTCACACCAGCCAGTTGTACTCAGAGCTGCTATGACATTCTCCTAATCTCATCTGCCACCTGCAGAATCCACCTTTATAACAGATTATTCACTCACTTCTTGGAAATCTCCATTGATAGAGAGCTTCTTGTTCACACAAATATATTTTTATTTTAGAAGCAGTGTGTTTCCATATAATTCTTCACCACAGTGAGCTATAATTTACTTTTTTATCATCCACGCCTGAAATATATAAAATTTGGTAGCCACAAAAATATTTTGTCTAGCATATTCTCTTTATAATTAAAGAGATAGTTACTAGAGCCTTCAAATTCTATCTTCATAATGGTAAGAATTCTAAGTTGTTTAGTAATCTTCATCACTTTCAATTCAGGACACAAACACATACATGTTCAGTTTGTAGATGATTCACAAAGTTTTCCACCAGAAAGAACATTGGTAGATTATTTTTAGCAGCAATTAGGTATAAAACTGAATTATGCCATTAATTATCATATCAAGATTATAAAAAGAAAGAAAGAAAGAAAGAAAGAAAGAAAGAAAGAAAGAAAGAAAGAAAGAAAGAAAGAAAGAAAGAAAGAAAGGGAAAGATGGAGGGATGAGATACATATACAATTTTCTCCCAAGTTTATCTCATATCCTGAGTGCTCTTGTTTTGAAAATATAAATTATTTAGGGGAGATCGTTATAATGTAAAAAACAAAAAAAAAACACACAAAAAAACCTCACCAAGATAGACATAGTAAAAGGAGTTTCCACCTTAAACAGGTCAATATACTTTTTCCTATCATATTATTTTTAGATCACTGCTGGGTGTCAGGCTTCAGAATACAAATCTGATCAACCGCCTACGGATCTCTTTGGTCTTCATACCATACACAATGGGGTTAAGGGCGGGGGGCACAAGAAGATAGATGGTAGACAATAGGATATGGGCATAGGATGATACATGTCCAAAACGGTGGCTGAAGAAGGAAAAAAAGGCAAGGATATAAAATTCCAGGAAGATAACAATATGGCAAGTACAGGTGTTGAATGCTTTGAGTCGTGCCTCCTTCTGGGGAAGATGAAAAACAGCCCAAAAAATCAGAATGTAGGAGATGAAGACAAAGATCATGTCAAAACCTAGAATTGCAAAAGCCACAAAAAGCCCATATGATTTGTTAATACGGACATCTTCTGCAGCCAGCTTGACCACAGCCATGTGCTCACAGTAGCAATGAAGAATAACCACAGATTGGAAAAGGTGCACCCGTGTAAGTAAAATGGGTAAGATCCCAACAAGCACTGTTGACCGAATTGCCATCATCAGTACCATCTGAACTAAAAAAAGAGGTGTGAGGATGGCTGTGTGCCTCAAAGGATCACAGATGGCAACATAGCGATCAAAGGCCATCGCCAACAGGATTCCAGATTCCATACCCTGCAAGGCATGGATGAAGAAGAGCTGGGTAAGGCAAGCACCAAAAGCCATGGAGCAAGAGCCAAACCAGAAGATGGCCAACATCATTGGAGCAATGGCTACACAGAGACCTAGATCAGTGACTGCCAGCACTGCCAGGAAGATGTACATGGGTTGGTGAAGACTGCGTTCTGTAGGGATGATGATTAACAAGAAGATATTCCCCAGGAGAGCCACCAGGCATACACCAAGGAAGGGAAATCCAATCCAAAACTGCACATGCTCTAGTCCAGGGATGCCAGTCAGAGTCACTGTCTTAGGGTTCAGATATGACATGTTGGTAGATCCCATCGGGTTGGTAAATCCTTTCCTCACCACTGATTCTAATACCTATTCAGAGAAAAAGAAATTATGGATGGGAAGGAAGAATGATATTTTCCTCACCATTTCTTCCAGAGCATGAAAAATATGGATGAAAATGTGGCCATGTGACTTTGAATCTTTGCTAATCAATTTAAGTTGGTATCACAATAGAATTCTTGGATATTTTTACCCAGTCAATGTGAGTGTTTATAGACAAGGAAGGTAAATCCAGTGTTTGTCACCTAGAAATTGTAGAAATGGAAATTATGATTCTAACAGCATTGACCTTGCTAGTTTTTGAAGTGTTCTCAGATGGTGGCACAGATGACATTAAATTTTTTGTCTGTATCCACCTCTGAACTCCAGACACATTTCAGATTAGGTGACATTTCTCTGTGACGCTTGAAATCATAGACTAGATCTTCAATCCCATATCCCTGTCCATTTTGTTTAAAGCTCATAATCTCCAAATAGTGGCAACTTTTCCCAGTGTTCCAATTTTCTCTGGTTTAGGTAGTAAAATAACTCCCCACAAATCTTAGGGATTGACTCTCAGATGGGGGAGTGAGGAGGTTTGTACTTTCAGCAAATGTTGGTTGAGTTGCCTACATGCAGGCTCATTATCCAGGTTCTTGGAAGTGATGTGGGGGACTCATTCTTTTATCAGTAGTGGAGGAGCATATCTGAGTGACTGAGATAATTCTGGCCTATTAGCTTTCAAAGTGAGTGTTTGAAGATAAAAGGGATCAAATATATGGTGATCGAAGGAGAACTGATGCTGGGTAGCGAACACATAATGTGAGATATAGATGATGTAATACAGAATTGTACACCTGAAACCTATGTAACTTTATTAACAATTGTCACTACAATAAACATTAATTTTAAAAATTAAAAATAATAAAATAAAATACTATATAAAAAAACAAAGTGGATACTTAAGAGGATGAGGTACGTGATTTTACTTTGTGTGATGAACACACAATGCAATATATAGATGATGTGTTATACAATTGTACACTTGAAACCTATATAATTGTATTAACCAATGTCACCCAATAAATTTAATTTAAATAAATAAGTAAAGAAGAGGATGGGGTAGAAAGTGATGTAAGTACTTACAGGTCTTACAGCAGACAGAAAGTTGAGAAAATAGATAGGAAGTCAGTTGAATCAAAAGGCACCATAAATTAAAATACAATTGTAACATACACAAACTGGTTTATTGAATAAACACTGTAGCTTAAATATTTTGATAATATTAAAGTGTTTCAGATACAAAAGGGCAGGGTTGGCTGTGGGTCACTCTACTGTTTATAATGGAGTTCAATCTAACCTACACGTCTTTTTTCATTTTATTGTTATCAGTTGGCAGTGAAAATAAATTGATATTTTTTTATTATATTGTCCCACTTCATACCCATTCCAAACTTGATATCTTAATAATTTGCTCACTCTCTTTCTTGAGATATCTACCCACTAAAGCTTACTTTATATACTCTCATTTGTCTTTTTTATTAACTATTCTACAAGCTAAACATCATTCAAAAATTTTATCTTCCTTATGATTTTGTCATAGCCAAACACATTGAATAGGGAATACCATTATAAGTAGGACTTTATATATTTTATTTAAAGGGAAACTAGAGAGATTACTGCTGTAAAATTATAGGGAAAGAAAGACTGTTTCACAGTCAATAGGAATATATATGTGTGAATACCTTGAAAGTTCCCAATGTAATAAAATATAAAATACTTTAATAGCTGATGAAGAGAAGGAGATCTTGTTGTATGAGCTTCTGTAGCTACATTCATCAGTAAACTAAGTCCAAGGCAAAAAAGAGATACAGATTAAAACAATTAGAAATTTTGTGAAAAGAAATTCCCTTTGATGCCCATATGAGATGAAGCTAGGAGGGGGAAGTGGTAGATTTCCTAGAAGTGAATGGTGATAAATTGTGAATATACCTTGTTAATGTGACATGAGCAGACAAAGGCAGAGCCTAAAGGAACTTGTAAAAGACAATATATGTTACATAATTATGTATAAGTTGCCTGACATGTAAGGATAAAAGTAAAATTTAGCTCCAATCCCACAATTATAGGTGATAACGAATTCATCAAGTTACTTTTCTTCTATATAACATAGTATGTGTATTATATGTAAGTATATAAACTTATATATAATATGTAAAATATATGTATATATCTGTATATATAATAAATAAATATATATTATTTTATATAAATATATATCAACACAAATGCATATAAATATAACATAAATATATAAAATATATTATTTATCATCCTATATATTATGTATATACATATATGTATGCAATTTTCAATATATTATGATGTTTTAATATCGTAAAAAGCCTTTTTGGCTGAAGACAGACTGCCCCTCCCTGTCTGGGCAAGCCAATTCTTAGAGATAGCAAAGGGTCCAGTTAAGAGCATAACTTTGATATGCAAACTAACCAATCCACATATCCTTTATGGCCCATGCACCCAAGGAGGCAGTATCCCTCTGCCTTAATCATCCTAGGGCTCCCACTCTCCCACCTCCTCCTCTTGTCTTCTGCCTCCTGATGACACTGGTGTGTTTTCTACTTAGCCCTGCAAGGCCTACTGTGCCTTTCGTCTCTAGGATCTGTTGGTATAATAACCTTTGTTTCCTGAACCTCTCCTTTGTTTCCTCTTGTGACTGCATCTGACTGATGATTTCATAAAATACAAACAACCAAAAATTAATATTTACAATCATGGGATAGGAATTTAGAAATATAACACATCATCTAATGCTGGATCTACATGGAATCTTGTCCAAATTCCTTAAGTTTACTTAACTACAAATAGAAGTAATAATATTACTTAACTCATTGAATTATTGGGAAGGCCACATGCGTTTACATATAAAAAAAACAGCACCAAGTATGGAAGAAAGTAAGTACTCAATGTTTGGTAGTTGATCTTAGTCAGAACCTGCAGAGAACTTCTGTGAAGATAGAGACACATTACTGCCTTCCTGAAGAAGTGTAAAACAAAAATACAGAAATAAGGAAATTTTCTGAAGAAAGGATTACAAATCTATGAGACCTAAAGCTGAAGCTGAACAATAATGAATGTCAACTACAATTATATATATATATATATATATATATATATATATATATATATATATACATATATATATATATATATATACACATACATATACATATATATATATATATATATATATATATACACACACACATATAGTTACAAGAAGTAGAGTACAGTGTTGGGAATAGAGACAGTGGAAATGTAATGGCTGTATGTGATGTCAGAGGGGTAGTAGATGGGGGGGTTATCACTGTGTGAGGGGTGTAAATGACAAATGTCTATTACATTGTTTTGTGCACCTGAAACTAATAAAAAAATAAAATAAAATAAAAATCTATGGGACAATGAATTTTCTGGAGTGGAATAACTTTTCTCAATTTTATCTAACAGATTGGACATTCTTGTAAGCGGATGAAATAAACATTGTCACAATAGAAAAATGACTTCCCAATGACATGGAGACTTTGGTGGAGTCAACGTATTTCACTTATTTACATTGATTTGGCCACTTCACCTGAGAATTAATTATATCCTCCTTTAAAGTCTTAATAGGTAGATGGAAAACATATGAATAGGAAAAACAATTTTTTAAAAGAGTTTAGATTAAAAATAGCTCCTAAAAGAGCGAAGGCATGCATTTATGCAATTTAAATGATTTCTATGATAATCAGATCAGAAAAGATTCATTCCTGGTCTCTGAGTGAAAGAGAAAGAGAAAGGAATACAAAGATATCTTAAATGGAGACAGGGTAAAGTGTTAGAAACAAGAGACAAAAATACAAGATTTTAATGCCCCAGCTAAATACAGCTAAAGAGAACACTGTATTTCAGAGGACAGGACATGAATTGTCATTACAGAGGTAATAACAACAGACAACAAAACTATTAAAGTCAAGAGGATGCTTCTATCTTTGATTTTCTTTCTACATCTTTCAAGCACTCCTGCTCAAACTGTAACGTATGCACACGCGCGCGGACACACACACACACACACACACACACACACACACACACACACACCTTTCCAAACCACAACACGATCTCCTCTTATTTTTAGTAAACATTAGAAGAGGAGGCTGAAATCCTTATTTTCATCTTGCCCTACCACTAATTAATTGGGATGTGTCAGTTCTCAGTTTTCTCCACATGTAATTAAGAAGATAGTAGTAGATTATCTTTGCATCTCTTCCACCTCTAAATGAGGTGAATCTAGTCCATCTGTCATATTATTGACAAACCTGAATAAGAGGAAAAAAGGTGACATGCCAAAGTAAAGTTTGTTACTGAGAGATACAGGATCAATGTTGTGCGATTCATTATCCTTTCCACTTCTGTTAAAATATGCTACAATTATGGAAACATTGAGCAATAACTGGTCCCAATTCATGGAGAAGAAACTCACCCAGAAAAACAAGAGAGCTAGCTAGAATGTAAAATCAGTGAATGGAAGAGCTCTTCTCTGCCAGGCTTTGGATTTGGAAAAGTATTAGCTACTAAGTGTCTTTCATCACCTATTTTTAGCTGTTGCATCCCTTGGCCTTAGAATCTTAGCTGATCCCCTAGCAATTCTCAGACCTGGCCCTAGAGAGGTCATTACACTCCTGAAACTCAGCCCTCTTTTGGAGAAGAAAGGTATCCCTTGCCTGAGGGCACATAGGCAGAAAGCACTGTTACCTTATGAGTTGTTTCCAAGAAATGAGAACCAGGAAATCTCAAATTATAGGTTACTTTTAGAGCAAGGTGAATCTGAAATCATTAGGCGTGTGTGGAAAGAAAAGCTGAGAAATGAAAAATTTGTAGAGTGAAACAAATGAATACAATAATTTAATCCACTTTCTGGCCTATGGCCATCCTTGCAGTTTAAGGAAACAGAAAAGATATTTACCTTCATAAATACAGCTGAAACTTATAGTTACAAGAACTTCTATTCTTATTATTACTACCATTATTACCACCAATAAAATTGTTTGAAACCATTATTTTATATATACATATATATAGCACATTTCAGTTTCTTGTTTGTTTTTTATATGCTTAGTGTCAAGAAACATAGTGCCTGCTTTCCCTGTTGCCTAAGCCAATTTGAGAATTCATCATTTACTTCTTTGTTCCACTTTGACACTACTTTTCACCTCCTACATTGGTAATGTTTATGAAATTTTGCAGTGACTACTTGAGTAATTGTAATGTCAGAGTAATCTTCTCAAGATCTCCAGGTGATGAGCTTTACAGAATGTTGGGGAACATTTCAAATGTATCAAATATGAGATTGCATTCTGATCACAAAGTTAATGTAACACATTCCTTTGCCATAGAACATTATTAATTGAATGTAAAATTATGTTGGAAAACTTAACTTTTTTCTTTATTCCCAGAAGCAGAGCCTAGTGTGTAAGTTGATAATATGTTTGATAATTTGGTCTTTATTGCATTTAAGTTGATAACATTGTGCTGTATAATAGAAATTGCTAAGAGAGTAGAACTTAAATGTTATTACCAAAAAAAGGGTAAATATGTGATATAACGGATGTGTTAACTCGGGGGAAATATTTTCACAATGTGTACATACGAGTATATCAAATCATCATATTATACACTTTAAATCGCTTATCATTTTTTTGTTAATTATACCTTAGTAAAGCTGGAAAATGAAAAAAAAATGAAAATAAGGGTTTTTAACTAGTTATGAGCCAACTTCCTAACTCCAACCAAGAGGTGATATATCAGTTGTTGGTTCTATAATCAGACTTCCGGGATGGTATAAGCAATCTATGACTGTATGTCTCAGAATATATACATATATATTCTATATACTCAATATTCACTGTAATTAATAGGGATGGATAAAATACCGCCATATCTTTTGTTTCCTTTTTAAATTTTCCAATGAGACCTGTGGTCAAGCAATTTCTCCACAAATTTGGCTCTAAAGGTTATTACATTTGTTTTCTTTTTTACCCACCTTTTAAAACTTGTTCTGCAAATATCTTATCTCCATTTTGTCTCTGTGATATCAATTCCTTCTTTAATTTTCTTTCATTTTCTCTTTATCAATTACTTCATGGGTGTCTCCCATCATTTGCCTTTTCTTCTATATCTTAAAGCATTTGCTCTATATATGTTCCTTTCCTAAACAGATAAACATGTTCAAGTTTCATATCAAAGGAAACTAAAGAATTCTAGAGAACTATCTCACTCTTTTTATCAAAGCAAATGTTTTGAAGTAGGCTATCCTTAATCCCCTCTTTGTCTTATTTCCAGTTGCTCTTCTTTATGTCATAACATCATATTGTTTCCTTTCTCTCTATTAAATCTATTCTTCCTCACTTTGTGGAGGTCATCCATTTTTATAATTAGCAACTTGAGCAAGTACTTCCTTGTCTCCATGGAAGTTAACATGCTTCATAATTTCTACATGATTAACACCAAACTTTGAAATTATTTACTATATTTATTTTGTGCCAATATTGTCAATTGCTTTATCTTTTAATTCTCTCACTTCTTCCTTCAAGGTTTAATTTTGAAAATGTATACTAGGTTTCTCTAGCAATGGGGGTTAAAACTATAGAAACAATTTCCCTCAGTCTTTCTTTCTGAATATGGATAGATAAGTGATTGATAGATGGTAGATAGATAGATAGATAGATAGATAGATAGATAGATAGATAGACAGACACGGGTATTAGAGAGCAAGTTGGAATAATGCGTTACAAAGTACAGTATATATAGAACTCATGCATATCAAGAAAAGAGTGCTGCAATCAGGGAAAAGAGAAAATGCAGACACTAAGTCAAACATGCTGTGCTTGTTGAGTACCTGTAAAAAGGTCAGGGTAATTGAAAAGAAATAAGCAAGGGAGATTCACTTTAAAAAGATGAATCTTGAGAGATAACAGTGGTGCAGAGAGGAATGTGTGCTTTTTTTTATCAATTACAATTGACATTCAATATTATATTAGTTTCAGGTGTACAGCATAATGTTAAGACATATAAATTATCCCACCAATAAGTCTAGTTCTCAACTTGCATTATGCATAGTTATTACAATATTGTTGACTGTGTTGTCAACATATTACAATATGTTGACATATTCCTTATCCTGTGATTTATATTCCTGTGACTATTTTGTAATTTCCAATATGTACTCCTTCATCCCTTCATCTTTCTCACCCAACCCTCCTAACTCCTCTCCTATCTGGAGACCTTCAGTTTGTTCTATGTATCTATGACTCTATTTGTTTTGTTTCTTTCTGTTGGTTGCCTATTTTTGTTCTTTAGATTCCACATATAAGTGAGATCATATGATATTTATCTCTCTCTGTCTGACTTATTTCACTTATCATAATACCTTCTAGGTCCATCTATGGTGTCATGGTAAGATCTCATTTTTTATGGCTAATATTCCATTGTATAAATATACCATATCTTCTTTATCCAACTGTCTATTAATGGGCATTTCAGTTGCTTACATATTTTGGCTATTGCAAATAGTGCTGCGGTGAACATAGAAGTGCATATATCTTTTTGCATTAGTGTTTTGGATTTCTTTGAATAAACACCCAAAAGTGGAATTGCTAGGTCATTAGGTCATTGCTAGGTCAATTGCTAGGTCACTAGTTTTAATTTTTGAGGAAACTCCAAACTATTTTCTGTATTGGCTGCACCAATTTACAGTCCCACAAACAGTGCACCAGGGTTCCCTTTTCTCCAGATCCTTCCCAACACTTGTTGATTGTTGACTAATTGATGACAGACATTCTGACAGGTGTGAGGTAGTGGCTCATTGTGGTTTTAATTTGCATTTCTCTGATGATTAGTGACGCTGAGCATCTTTTCATATATCTATCTATTGGCCGTCTGTATGTCCTCTTTGGAGAAATGTCTATTGACATCCTCTGCCCATTTTTTAATTGGATTGTTTGTTTTTCTGGTGTTGAGTCATACAAATTCTTTATAATTTTTTTATATTAAGCCCTTATCAGATATACCATTGGTGAATATTTTCTCCTAATTCAGTAGAATGTCTTTTCATTTTGTTGACGGTTTTCTTTGCTGTCAAAACTTTTTAGTTTGATGTAGTCTCATTTGTTGTTGTTGTTTTTTTCTTTTGTTTTCCTTGTTTGAGAAGATAGATCAGAAAAAAAATATTGCTAAGGGCAGTGTCGGACAGTTTACTGCCTGTATTTTTTCTAGGGGTTTTATGGTTAAAGGTCTTACATGTAAGCCTTTGAACCATTTTGAGTTTATTCTTGTATATGGAATAAGAAGGTTTATTTTCTTTGTAGGTATCTGTCCAGTTTTCCCAACACCATTTATTGAGTAAACCATCTTTACTCCATTGTTTATTTTTGCTTCCTTTGTTATATATTAAATGACTATATATTAATATTTGTGGGTTTATTTCTAACCTCTCAATTCTGTTCCATTGATTTATGTGTCTATTTTTTGCAACACTATGGGTTTTTGATTACTATAGATTTGTAGTATAGTTTGAAATCAGGTTGCATGATACCACCAATTTTCTTGTTCTTTCCAAGATTGTCATCGCAATTCAGGGTCTTTATATAAATTTTAGGATTATTTGTTCTAGTTCTGTGAAAAATGCCATTGGTATTTTAATAGGGATTGCATTGAATCTATAGATTGCTTTGGGTAGTATGGACATTTTTAACTATGCTAATTCTTCCTACCCCAGACCATGGTATACGTTTCCATTTATTTGTGTATTCTTCACTTTATTCTTCAGTGCCTTATAGTTTTCTGTATCTTATAGTCTTTTACCTCCTTGGCTAAATTTATTCATAGTTGTTGTTTTTTATTTGATGCAATTGCAAATGGGATCATTGTTTACTGTTTAAAAAAAGAAAAGAAAGATAAGAAAAAGAGACAAAAAAAGGGGGGTGGAAAAGACTCCTCATTTGTAAGTTGTTCTGAAGTAGAACTTGTCTAAAGGAATTATAGTTTTTTTGTGGTAATCCTTTGTGGTAAGGTGTGGGCCTTCCTGTTGTATAAACTTTCTGTAGTAATTGACCTCCTCCTTTCTTGTGGGTCCCGGAAAGTTAGTTTCATGGCATCCTACAAGAGCTCTTGGCTCTTGTGGGTTATTAGAGATCAAAAATCACAGTGAATGAAAATCTATCATGTCATTTTCTCTTTTCTTACAGCATTTACTTTAGAAAACTTTTAATTATAAATTATTTCTCTGTCCTTTAAGATGTAACTTAATTAAAAGAGTGGAGAGTGTTACAAGTTATGACTGGCTTTCTCAGGATCTGGGGGCCATCCCTTTGAAATGTATTCATCAAGAATGATGTTGCACCGATTTTCCAGTCTCTGTGGGAGGGTAGGAGCCTAATTTTGGTGTGCCCTTGTTCCAAGTTGTAAAATTCTCTCCTGTTATGAAGATAAAGTTTAAAGTTTAATTGGTATAGCCAATTAGCAAACACAGATGGCCTATAATCCATCCCCCTCCACCCCCAGCCAAACCCAGCTCTTAAGAATTGATTTCAGGAGAGCTGAGTATTTACGCTTGGTTTGTGGTTTGTACCCCTATTGCTGGCCATAGTATCAGAATAAAGTGAGTTTCTGTGTGTTCATTCTGTCCTACGGGATTTTTTTAACAAATGTTAAAGGAATTTTTTTTCCCCACCTATTTAGGTGAAGACTGTTGTGAGTAGTACATTCAATGAAGATAAATGCCTGACTAGCTAGGTTACATATTGTGCTTCCAGTTCATGTACCAACAAATTTATCATTTGTCATGCAGGTTGTGCTGGTTAACGATTGACTGCCTCTCAGATCCAAATTAACTTTTGCCGTCTCTGTGAAAGTGTATGTACCTTGGCCCTCTTAAGTACTTCTTTATCAGCTGGTACAATACTAAACTTTGTCAGTAGAGGGCACTGGTAAGGCACTGCAAGAAGAGAGGGGCTTTGCTTCCTGGTTGCTGTGTGCTCACTCTACAGTCTCTTGCAGTTTGGGTGCCTTCTCTAGTTTCCAGCAGGCTCCTAGAGTTCTCACAACTTCTCTAGGGCTCATATTCTGCAGTGCGGGAAGCAAGCAGCATCCATTGGCCAGCAGATTCCTTAGCAACTCATGAACAACTCTTACTAGCACCCTAAAGGGTGAATATCTGGCAAGTTCCACTGGAGCAATATCACGGCCACTTTTCAGTCTTTCTATGCTTCAGTGCTGTTCCTTCTCTAATGAGGTCTGGATTTCAGACCAGAGCTTCACGTATTTTTCTTTAATGCTTAGAAATATGATTCACCTTAAGATAACTTTGGTACGTATTATGAGGTGGCTGTTGATAGGTCGGCCAGTAAAGGAATGCACATGGTCGGGCAAGTTAAGAAATTTTTATTGTATGAGAGAAAGGTTTACCGGGCTGAGCAAAAGATGGTTACAGCCTGGGCTGCATGTCTGAAGGAGACTTGCAGCCCAGAGGAGAGGGTGAGGAGGTTTCATAGGGACTGTACTGACAGGGTGATATTGTTTGAACAGAAAATGTTGACTGCCGGCAAGTCAGTAGCTGTTTGTGGCATTTTCTGTTATCGCAAGTTTGGCTCTGTCAGCAGGTGCAGGCCAATGGACATGCCTGTCTGTTGTTTTCTTGAAGACATGGCTCTGTCTGTAAGTCAAGGTCTCTGAGAGCTAACATTCATAGACCTAACATTAAGTCAAGGTCTCTAACATTCAGAGACCTAACAGATGTCACAGTTCATTTTTTCATACACTCATTTAGTTGTTCTAGCTCTACATTTTGGGAAGACATTTTAATTCCCATTAAATTGCTAAGACATCTTATTCCAAAGTTAATTGACATGTATGTATGAGTATGTCTTAATATCTCATGGGTTAACACAGAAATCACAATGAATATCAGTCTTATTTTTAATAAAATAGGAAATACAAACTGTCAAATGTAGGGTGTGCAACAAAAGCAATGGTTAAAATAAATCCATACTTGAAAATACATATATTACAAAATGGCAAGTTTGAAAACCAATAATCAAAACTTTCTTATAAAGAAGTAAAAAGAACTGCAAATTATACACAATGAAAGTAAAAGGAATGAAGTGATAAATATTAGATTAGCAATCAAATGCATTACAGATGGAGAGCTAATATCAGTGTTAACCTGGATAATTTTTATGTCAACCTAGCTGTAGTTTTAGAAATAAACGCCTTTAAGATGAGCATGATGATGTTAATCCCCAATAATGAACACACAGAGTCCCATCTCTCTCCATCTCTAGGAAATAAAAGAATTCTTTACATGACAACAGGCATTTGATAGATCACTGCTGGGACCCATGATTCACAAGAAAAATCTGTGCCACACGTTTACGAATTACCTTGTTTTTTACACCATAGACAATAGGGTTGAGTGCAGGAGGCACAAGGAGGTAAATAGTAGACAGAAGAATGTGTGTAGAGGGGGCAACATGGCCAAAACGGTGGCTGAAGAAAGAGAAAAAGGCAAGAATATAAAATTCAAGGAAAACCAAAATATGAGCTGTACATGTGTTAAGCGCCTTGAGTCTTGCCTCTTTTTGGTGTAGACGAAAAACAGCCTGGAAAATAAGGATATAGGATATAAGGATAAAAATCATGTCAAATCCCAGAACTGTAAAACCCACAAAAAGACCGCATGCTTTATTGACTCGGCTGTCTTCTGCAGCCAGTTTCACTACAGCCATGTGCTCACAGTAAGAGTGCGCAATAAGAATGGAACGGAACACATGCAGTCTTTTGATTAAAATGGGTAGCAGACCAACTAGCACTGTAGCTCGTATTGCCACCATCACTACCATGCGACCCAGAATAGAACGTGTGAGGATGGATGTGTGCCTCAGTGGATCACAGATGGCAATATAACGGTCAAAAGCCATGGCCAGAAGGATGCCAGACTCTATGCACTGCAATGCGTGAATGAAGAACAGTTGGGCTAGGCAGGTGTCAAAGGCCATGGAACAAGATCTGAACCAGAAGATAGCCAACATCTTGGGAGCAATGGCTGCACAGAGTCCTATGTCAGTGGCTGCCAACACAGCCAGGAAGATGTACATGGGCTGGTGCAAGCTGGGTTCTGTGGGGATGGTGATTAGTAAAAGGATATTTCCCAAAAGAGCCAGCAGGCAAACAGCAAAAAAAGGAAACCCAATCCAAAACTGCACATGTTCTAGTCCAGGAATTCCAATCAAGATTACAGTTATGGGGTTCAAATATGATGTATTGAAGGACGACATAGAGGTTGATATTCTGTCTTCTTACCACTGCTTCTGATAACCTGCAGGAGAAAATTGAATGGGATGTCAAAAGGCTTTAGCCCTCACTATCATTCAACTATTATCATTCAACTGTACTGAACATTGAACAAACAATTTCAGTGCTTTGGATGGCAATTTAACCAGAATGATCTGAGGTTCTACAATACATGTCAGAATGGCAGAAACAAACAATCCTGCTGACCCATCAGAGCTGAAAAATGGGAAAGTTTCAGGATTCGTGACTTAGCTCTTTTGAAAATGGAAACCATGGAACTGAGAGCACTGCTTTTTGGCATCTTTCATGAGCTCTAGTCTAGTTTGTCTGAAAAGCCACCATTAGTTGTTTTTCTTCATCTACTTCTAGATGCCAGCCCAGGAGCCTTGATGTCACACAAGAAACCCTGTTTCTGTTGCCCTGTTGCATTAATGTATAATCTTGTGATAGCCTTCAATATTACTCACATGGTTCCTGGTGCTGGGGAGCAAGTCATTTATCCTTGAGTCATTGGCATCGTGTTACAAATAGAGTATTATAGAAGAGAGTTTACCCTTCTTATATTAACTCATTCCTTCATCTAAATATTGAACAAACTAATGTTTTTTAGGGCACGAAATGTAACCCTTAGAAAAGATTTGAAAAGAGCACTCTTTCAGACACAGACAGATGAAATTTGTTTTCTAAGTGAATTAAGACTCACTTATGTTTAAGGTAAAGTTGTTGAGTGGAATAGGGAATGTGGAATAGAACTATTTTAACTGATGCTTAGGAGTGAGGAGAAGAACAAAAAGAAGGAGAAAAAGAAAAACAGAGGTACCACATTCAACAAGTATGGACAATTTAAAATAGGACAGTGT
Source organism: Rhinolophus sinicus (assembly GCF_057876585.1). Classification (NCBI taxonomy): domain Eukaryota; kingdom Metazoa; phylum Chordata; class Mammalia; order Chiroptera; family Rhinolophidae; genus Rhinolophus; species Rhinolophus sinicus. The sequence goes on along the minus strand of NC_142514.1, from coordinate 142,531,923 downwards.
ATTTATTAAAAACAATAATTCTTCAAATATATGGGGATGGAAGGAGAACTGACTCTGGGTGGTGAACACACAATGGAATTTATAGATGATGTAATACAGAATTGTACACCTGAAATCTATGTAATTTTACTAACAATTGTCACCCCAATAAATTTAAATAAAAAGAAAAACAATTCTGACTGATTTAGATATACTCTGAAGCTAGATTAACATAACTATGTATTCTTCCCAGAGGTTAAAGATCAGCAGGTCTCTGGACTCTTTGAGCTCTGGGTACAATTTTAATCCTGTTTTGCAGAGTGGACTCCCTACTTTTTCTTTTTTTTTTTTTTTTTTTTCTCTTTTTTTTTTTTTTTTTTATTAAATTTATTGGGGTGACAATTGTTAGTAAAATTACATAGATTTCAGGTGTACAATTCTGTATTACATCATCTATAAATCCCATTGTATGTTCATCACCCTACTTTTTCTTTTTAAATAACTTTATATGAGTGATTAGCTGTGATTTGAATGCTGAAGATCCTTTGAATACAATCCTCATTTCTTAAAACCTCCCTAGTTCAACAATCTTTCCAGATTTTGACTCATTACTTTGGGGGTGGGGGGAGAGAGTCAAATCCATTAACAACAACAACAACAAAAACACTTTTTTCTTCCTTTGGTCTCAATTTCATTAATCACCCTCTAACATTTTAAACATTTCACATTTTGATTCAATCTATCCATGTCTAAGCACTGCTCCCAATCACTCCTACACATTTCCTCAGGTCTGGTCACCTCCATACACCCTGGAAAAAGAAGTTCTTGATGAATAGCAATAGAAGTCTCTACTTCTGTTTTCCTCTGGATGGCAATTTCTTGAAAAATATCAGAAAAATGGCTGTTTTATGGCCGCAGAAAGTATTTGTGTAGGAGTAAAAAAAGGATGTTGTGTTCGATAATTCTTAAATGAAAAAAGAATTGACAAAAGGACACTGAAATCTCTGCTTGTGATCCTGCAACAATAATAATGAGTGAGGTATATAACATATAGACAACATAAATTATATTATATAAATATTTTTACATAGATAAATTATAATATGGCTGACATAGTTGTAAATATGGATTAAAGCAATAAATATTGTTGAGAAAAATAATTTCCTTCGATATCTATATGTGCTACATGGGGATACATGGTGAAGGAAGTAGTGAAACGTATGAACATTGTTGCTAATATTTATATATATATGAGTTGCCAGAAATTGTAGAAGCTAAAAGACAAAAAGATCTCATAAACTAAAAATATAATTATTTCCTTAAAAATCATTCAATAATTGATAGTCTAAAGGCAAATATACTTGATGATAATGCCTTTATCAGATTATTTGCCAATTGTGATTTATAATAAGAAATATATGTTTAGTCTTCATCCCCTTTCCTGACACAGGGCTCTTAAAATCCTTGTAATTTCCCAACTGTAAAGAGCAATAGGAGCACCTTTTGTTATAATAGGGTTTTGTCCTCAGTTCCTGAAATAGCTCCAGAGCAATAAAGATAAAAGGAGTATCTTTTGTTATTCTTAACAAGAACTTTTTAACTACACCTGAGTTTATGGTAGTGAGGTGATTTTTTTGGATAGCCACAGGGTGGGGCTGGTCGCCAGAGGAATGCTACTTGTAATTAGAGGGTTGGAACCTTCAGCCCTACTACCCCTGACTTCTGAGGAAGAAGAGGGGTTGGCGATTGACTAAATCACCCCAAATTCCTGATTTAATCAATCACACTTATGTAATGAAGCTTCCATAAAAATCCCTAAAATAGGAGATTTGGAAATCTTCCCAGTCGCTGAACATATAGAGGTGCTGGAGAGGTTATGCAAGCTCCATACTCCTTCCCACATACCTTGCATTATGCATCTGTTCCATCTGGTTGATAAGTAAACTGTTTTCCTGAGTTCTGTGAGCCATTCAACAATTATCAAACTCAAGGAAGGGGTTGTGGGAACCTCTGATTTTATAGCCAAGCCAGACATAAGTTGTGGGTAGTCTCTCAACCCACTACTTTTGTGTAACTTAAGGACCCACGGCTTGGAATTAGCCTGTGAGGTGGGGAAGAGTCTTAAGGGAGTGAGCCCTTAACCTGTGAGATTTTATGCTAACTCCAGGTAGATAGTGTCATAATTGAATTAAATTACAGTACACCCAGCTGATGTCTGCAGATAATTGGCGAATTTCTTGTGTAGGAAAACCCCCCACATACCTAGGACTGTTGGTGCAAGTGTGAAACTTCAGAGCCAGTTCAAAATGAGCCCATCTTGTTTAACAAGATACTGAGTTGCTCTTCAGAGACAACAGAGCCAAACCGCCTGTCATGCAGCTGAAGTATGTGCAGAGAACTAAACTTTGACCTCCATCTGCACCCAGGAACAAAGTGTCCCCACCTCCTGCCGCCACACTTGGAACCAAAGAACTGGGATATAACTGGAATTTAAACACCCAAACCCTTTCAGAAGTGAAGAGTCTGTTGTCCAGAAAGATCCAGTGCTGACGCCCCTTCCCACACATGGCCAAGTTCGAAATTCCTCCAGTTAAGGCTTTCACCACCAGCGCTTCTGCATACCTGTTCCCCCAACCCCTTAAAAACCCTTAACCTAATTCAGCAAGCCAGATGGGTTTGAGGTACCATTAGGTATCCCATCTTCTCAGTTGGTACCTTCTTAATCAATAAACCTTTCCTTACTCCAGACTCTGATGTTTTGAGTTTTGGCCTTTCAATGTGTCGGGTAACAAGTGTAGCAAGAAAAACAATCTGTATGTTTTCCTTTTACCTAGTATTCAGCAAGTGGTTAAAATTAATGACTTGAAAATCATACAGATGACCTATCTACTAATTCTGAAGCCCTCACTTACCATTTATGGAATCTTGCTGAAGTACCATACCCAATACTCTAAGTTTATTCATTTGTAAGTTAAGTGCACTATCCTCACTTAGCTGTTTTCAATGAGATCATATATAGAACAGATAAGTGTCTGGAACAATTCAAATACTCAGTATATGGTAGCTTATAAAAAGCCTGATCATTTTGTTAAAGCAGAAATAGGCTGTGGAATGTTTAGGAGAGTTAAAACACAGAGAAGTGAAAAATTCTTGATGATAGAACTAAAGAAAACTGCATGAGAAGAAGAAATTTCTAAAGTTTGAGAGCCTTTTTCCATCATTTTATATGTAAGACTGGCCATTCCTCCAAGCAGTAATCAAATGATCAGAGTTGCAGACATTGTTGCAGTTTTAAAAAGTCATATGAGTCAAGGAAAAAATGTACTTGTAATAATCACTCCTCTTTTACTGGATTGAGTACATAGAACTGAAGTGGGAAACTACATACATCTAAATTTCATTAAATCCAGTTTCTAGGACAGACAACACGGTATGAGCTTCATTACCCTTAGGTTTTTTGGTTTTGTTTTTTTTAATCTAAATACTATCATATAACAGGTTGTCTCTTTCTTACTGAGCGGAAGAGGAAGAAACGATTATAATAAGTGATTTCTAGCAGAGGCAAGGGGGTAAAAAGGAGGTTTAGGTTGTTCTTTACCCTACTACACAGAGGACTAAGCTGCTGGGAGCAGGTACTAAATCTTTTCAAGGCATATGATTCTCCTATCTTTTCTCTACTGTCTATAGTCCTCAAAAACTCACCACATCTCCATAGACACCAATGGCAGTTTACCTCTAAATTATCCTTTTTCATTTTCAATGAATCAGAAAACATTAGAATTAATGAATATCTAGTCAACTAGAACCCAGCAAACTTGGAAACAATCCTGCTTATGCCTTTAATTACTTGGGATTGAAAAATACAAGAAAATATGACCTAATTGCTTATGAAAATCTTTCAACTCTAAATTATGTTAATCTAGCCCATCATTCTTTTTTTTTTTATAAAAAATTCTAAACACAGAGGAAACATGGACAGAGAAAATGAGTAAAACAAGATTTAAACCCTATTCTATATTTTAAAAAAATAAACTGTTATAACAACCACTTATCAGCTCCCGGTTCCCAATTTGTAGGGGGAAAAAAAAAATAACTTACCTGGAATGAACCAAGGGTTGCCCTGAAATGTGACTAGGCTGGTTACATCAATTTGTTTCTAACAAAATTTCCAGCACATATTGAAGAAAGAGTGGCTGGATATTCCTAAGTGCCTGGGTTGATCACAGAGCATCCTCATCCTTCTGAGGCCCCTAGAGAAGCATTACTTGTCTCATCCCAGAGGCAAGTTGGTGTCAGACTGGAACACAGGGTCAGAAAATGCTCCACGTTCTAGAAGAATGAGAACTGGGGAATATCTGGTCTTGAGTCTGTCAGAGACAGAGAAACCTCCGCCCTCTACCCTTCTTTAGTTCTTACAGCTAGACTACTAATAAAATAAAAATATTGACACAAGATTAGATTAATTGGACAAAAAAACTATTTAATACATGCTCATGACAGACTCACAATACGATGTTGCTCAGGTCATAAAATGAGGCTCAAAGAAATGATCAAACCAGGCACCTTTTTATACTTTTTAGACAAACAATACGTTTGTGAGAAATTGATAGGACAAAGAATTAGAAAGGAATTAGAAAGGACTCTAAGCAAGGCTTAAAGGCATTGCAAGGTTTGTTTATACAGGCTTTTGGGGTCTGGATTTTTAAAACTCTTATAACAAGGTTATCTCTCAGCCCTTAAGAGCAGGGAGGGCACCTATCACATAGAAATTTATTTCCTGCACTTAAAGAGAGAGGAGAGTCAGAGAGCTTCTCCCTCTTCTTCTGCTTTTCAAGTGATTTTAATTTGAAATAATTAGTATGCCATTGTGGGAATTCTTGGGGCTACTTGCCCTGGGTCTCAACAGTGAAGAAGCCAGACACAAGACCATATATTATATGCTCCCATCTATTTTAATGTTCAGAATAGACAAATTCGTAATGACAGAGAGTGAATTAGTGGTGACCAGTGACTGGAGAGAAATTAGAAATGGTCAATGTATGCTAATTGGTATGAGGTTTGTTTTAGATTGCTGGAAAAGTTCTAGAATTAGACAGTGCTGATGGTTGCACAACTTTGTGAATATCCTAAAAACCAGTGAGTTGTATACTTTAAATTGATGCATTTTTTAGTGTGTGTGAATTATATTTCAATTGAAATAAAATAATTATTCCTTTCTCTAGCTTCCCTGGTCCTCTGCATGATCTCCTCTAGTTATGAGAAATCCACTAACTTGAATGAAAAATTTTGACTGTAATGTAAAAACAAAGTACTAAAATAGCCTTGAACTATCTTATAAAATTTATGAATTTTGCATGCAACGAAGCAATCTGTAGAGAGACACTCAAATTCAAATTGATTAGAAAAACCTACAACAACCTTGGTAAATTAAAAAATACACACATGCGCGCGCACACACACACACACACACACAGAGTGTCAAAAAAATGTATATAAATTTTAAGAAAGGAAAAAACTGTTTTAAAATTACACTGATGGTAACCACTTTGAGTACGCCTTGTAATTGCAGAAGTCAAATGTGACTTGTATTCATCTTTTGTTATTGGTATATATTAAGTAGTATAATTTTAATACAGCTTTTTCCTTTCTTAAAATGTTTATACATTTTTTGGCACTGTGTGTGTGTGTGTGTGTGTGTGTGTGTGTGTGTGTGTGTGTATCCCTTACTCTCTGTATAGTTTGTTCTTATATCGTTATCTGTGTTGTCAGAAGTTTAAGACTGCCTTATATCAGTGTTCTCTCCTAAACAATGTTGGAGAGTGCTAGGCTCTTTCTCATTCTTTCTCCTACATAAATTCTGGTAAGGCTTTATAGAACCTTCATAGCCGATATTATAAGGAAGTGTTGTGGTACATTTTCAATACTTTTCTACTGAGTCATTCTTTTTCTCTGTCTTGAATGCAAATAAAAATAAAATGGAAGTTGGAGATGGAAAATAAATTCCACAATCAGGCCAATACACATTTTTAGAACAAAAGCTTTGGTTTTTCTTGAAGTGTTATTTTTTTCAAAAAAAGGTTTACATTCAGCTAGCTATAAAACTTGTAGCACTACCAGGAAGGAGGTGTAAATGCTTGTATTTCAAGAGAATATTTTTGGGGATTATACTCTATTGAACTGTTAAGATAAATGTAAAAATTGAAATATATCATGTAATAATATAAAGAATCATTCCTTACTATCACACATTATTATAAATTTATTTTTCTAAAATTGTTATAAGTCCATTTTACTTAAAGTGAAATCCACATAACAAAGAAACGAATATTCATTATGTACTTTTCTAAACATATTGAAAAATACATTAAATGTCTGTTTCAAAGTATTTGGGAAGGCTTCAACCATGCAAACCAGCAATTCCTCTTCTGGTTATCTACCCCAAAAATCTGAAAACATTTGTCTGTAAAGATGTATGGTCACTGCAGCATTATTCACAGTGGCCAAGTCATGAAAACTACCAAAGTGTCCTTCAATAGATGATTGGATAAAGAAGATGTGGTACATATATACAATGGAATATTATTCATCCATAAAAAAAGATGAATTACTGCCATTTGCAACAACATGGATGGATCTTGAGATTATACTAAACGAAATAAGTCAGACAGAAAAAGTCAAGAACCATATGATTTCACTCATACTCACGTATGATATAAAACCATTAGCAACAAACATCCAAGACAAACAAACAAAAACTCATAGACACAGACAACAGTTTAATGGTTACCAGAGTTTAAGGGGGGAGGCGGAGTGGTAGTAGAGGGTAAAGGGAGTCAAATATACAGTGATGGAAGGAGAACTGACTCTGTGTAGTGAACACACAATGTAATACGTAGGTGACGTATTATAGAATTTTACTTTTGAAACCTATATAATTTCACTACCCAATGTCATTCCAATAAATTTTTTAAAAAGCAATTAAAACTAATACCGTTAAGAAAAGGGGCAGGTTAAGATCCTCACACTTACATATAGTACTGTATTATCAGAAAACTTAGTCTCATATTTTTTATTTTAATTAATGAATAAAATACATGCAGGATCAAATATATGGTGATGGAAGGAGAACTGACTCTGGGTGATGAACACACAATGGGATTTATAGAAGATGTAATACAGAATTGTACACCTGAAATCTATGTAATTTCATTAACAATTGTCACCCCAATAAATTTAATTTAAAAAAATAAAAATAAATAAATAAAAAATAATAAAATACATGCAGCGATGCAAAAGACAGGTCGGTGGTTTACATTTATCTCGAGTTTGAAATCCTTTTGTTCTCTAAAAAAGAAAAACAAACTGGTTCCTGTTCATCAATCTTAATATTCATTGAGAAAGAAACGAATCATGCTTACCCTAAACTCTGCCAAAAATTCCAGCAAAACACGTATCAAATCTAGCAAAGGAAAATTACTTTTCAGGCCCTATGTCTATCATGATATGACCTTCACTTTTATTAGAAACCCATTATTAAAACGGGAGAAGATTTTTGCAAACAACACCTTCGATAAGGGGCTACCATCCAAAATATATAAGAAACTCATACAACTCAACAACAGGAAAACAAATAATCCAATTTAAAAATGGTCAGGGGGGCCTCAATAGTCATTTCTCCAAAAGGGACATGCAAATTACTAATAGACATATGAAAAAATGCTCAACGTCACTCATCATCAGAGAAATGCAAATAAAAACCAAAATGAGATATCACTTCACACCAGTAGAATGGCTATCATCAACATGAGACAAATAAGACAAATAATGAGACAAATAATCACAAGTGTTGGAGAGGGTGTGAACAAAAAGGAACCCTCATACACTTTGGTGGGAATGCAGATTGGTGCAGCCACTAGGGAAGGCAGTGTGGAGGTTCCTCAAAAAATTAAGAATAGAATTTCCATAGGACCCAGCAATCCCTCTCCTGGGTATCTACCAAAAAAATTCTTTGTGTATTTTGGATAACAGTCCTTTACATATTTTGAAAATATTTTCTCCCAATCTGTGACTTGTTTTCATTCTTTTGACAGTGTCTTTCACAGAGCAGACAGTTTTTTTTATTAGTTTCAGGTGTACAGAACAATGTAATAGTTAGATATTTCACCCCTCATGAAGTGATAACCCCCCTCCCTATTCACAATAGCCAAGATTTGGAAACAACCAAAATGCCCATCGGTAGACGACTGCATTAAGAAACTGTGGTACATTTATACAATGGAGTATTACTCAGCTATAAAGAAGAATGAAATTTTACCATTTGCAACAGTACGATGGACCTAGAGAACATTATGCTAAGTGAAATAAGTCAGTCAGAGAAAGACAAATACCATATGATCTCACTTATATGTGGAATCTAAAGAACTGAATAAATGAGCAAAGTAAACAGAAATAGTCTCAGAGATACAGAGGAAAAACTGATGGTTGCCAGAGCAGACATTTTTAAGTTTTAATGAAGTCCAATTTACCCATGGTGTCTTTCATGGATCGTATCTTTAATGTCATGTCTAAAAGTCATCACCATATCCTATGTCATCTTGATATTTTCTAAGAGTTTTATAGTTTTACATTTTACATTTAGGTCTGTGTTGCAAGTTCATTTTTGTGAGGAATGTAATGTTTTCTCTAGATTTTCATGTGGTGTCCAGTTTTTCCACATTTTTAACCATTTGTTAAAAATATTATCTTTTGTAACCATTTGTAAAAATTCTATCTATGCTCCATGTTATTGCCTTTGCTTCTTGTCAAAAATCAGTTGGCTTTATTAACGGATGTTTATTTCTGATCTCTCTATTCTGTTTTAGTGATCTATTTGCTACTCTTTTGCCAATACTACTCTCTTCATTACTGTAACTTTATAGTGAGTCTTGAAATTGGGTAGTATCAGTCCTCCAACTTTGTTATTCACCTTCGTCATTGTGTTGACTCTTCTTGGTCTTTTGCCTCTCCATATAAAGTATAAAATTAGTTATACATGACTATAAAATTAGTCATATATATATATACACACACACATATATATATAATTAAAATGTGGAAAAACTGGACACCCACATGCAAATCTAGAAATATGTATATAAAATATTGGTGTAAAAAGTAATTGCAGTTTTTGCAATTATTTTTAACATTTTAAACCACAATTATATAGTGGTTTATATTAAACTGCAAATATATATATATATATATATATATATATATATATATATATATACACACATACATATATATATATATACACACACCAGGGAGCCAAAAAAAATGTATACACATTACTTGTATTCATCTTTTGTTATTGGTATATATTGAGTATTACAAATTTAATAGTTTTTTCTTTTTTAAAATGTGTATATATTTGGCTCTCTCTCTCTGTCTCTCTCTCTCTCTCTCTCAATATATATGTATATATGTATACCTATGTATTTCATTTTTTGAATAGTATTGTAAATGGTAATTTATTTTTAATTTCAAATGATGCTTTTTTCTTTCTGGTACATAAGAATGAGATTGACTTTAGTATATTAACCTTGCGTTATGCAACCTTGCTATACTTGCTAAATTCCAGAAAATTTTGTCAATTCTTTTGGATTTTCTACATAGGTGATCATATCATCTGTAATCACATACAATTTTATTTCTTCTTTCCCAATATGTATTCTTTTATTTCTTTTCCTTGTCCATTGTGTTAGCTAGGATGTTGAAAATCAGTGGAGAGAGGGAATATCCTTGCCTTGTTGCTGATTCTAATGGGGAAACTTTTATTTTCTCACTGTTAAGTATGATATTATCTACAGGGTTTTTGTTTTTGTTTTTTGTAGATATTCTTTATTAAACTATTCCTAGTTTGCTGAGAGTTTTTATCTTGAATGAGTATTGGGTTTTGTGAAATGTTTATTATGCGTTTGTTGATATTATCATGTTATTTTTTTTATTTTCCCCTCAGCCTGCCAGAAGCATGAAGGGAGTTTCTTTGTGATGTAACTGAGAGGACCTGGTAGGCTCCTAAAGGTAAAACTCACAAAAATGTAGGGCCCCATCAATGACTGGGTCACCCTGGTGTTTGTTTCTCAAGCTTGCCTACACTAAGTCTCCAGCAATTAGTTATGTATAGTTCACACTTTTTCTGCCCTGACATTGATTCCCAAGGAGATTGTTGCTTTGGTAAATTGTGATTTTCTGTCTTCACCCATTGGTTTCTTCAATTTGAGGGGAAGTAGTTTGCCCTGTGACCTCACTTCACTTATGGATGTAAGAATAGTTGCTGATTTTTCAGTTGGTTCAGCTTTTTACTTGTAGTTAGGGCAAAGTGTCAACTTCCAGCTTTTCACTTTGCTGAACTGGAAAACTGAAGTCAGAATCCTGTTGTTTTAATCCATTCTGCCACTCTAAATCTTTTGACTGGAGAGTTTAAGACATTTATGTTTAAAGTGATTAGTCATAGGGAAAGGCTTACTATTGCCATTTTTGTTATTTGTTTTCTGTATGTCTTAAAACTTTTTTTGCCCTTCACTTTCTCCTTTACTGCCTTGCTTTGTGTTTAGTTGATTTTTGTAATGACACCTTCTCAGTCCTTGTCATTTTCTTTGTGGTTGGCACAAGGATTACATATAAAACCCTAGTGTTATAGTAAATACTTAAAACTGCTAACAACTTAACGTCAATCACATACCAAAGTTCTCTACTCCTTTAGTGCTGCACCCTCACACTTTATGTTAATAATGTCACAAATTACATCTTCATATATTGTTGCCTATTAACATAGATTTATAATTATGTTTGTGCTTTTGTCTTTCAAATCCTGTTGAAGAATAAAAAGTAGAGTTATGAATCAAAATTGTGATGATACTTATTTTCATATTTGTATCTTCACTGAAGAACTTTATAGTTTTGTATAAATTTGAGTTAATCTCTAGCTTCCTTTAATTTCAACATAAGGGACTTCCTTTAGAACTTCTTCTAGAGCAGGTCTAATGGTAATGAAGTCCTTTAGCTTATGTTTATCTGAGAATATCTTAACTTTTTCCCTCATTTTCAAAGGGTAGCTTTGCAAGATATAGATTTCTTGACTTTTTGCCCCAACATTTTAAATACATCATCCCACTCTCTTCTGACCTGGAAGGTTTATTTCCCAAGTTGACATTGGAATGAAGTTGATGTATTAAAGGAAAAAAGAATGTGTCTTTTCAGTTCCCTCAGGATTCGTCCTCTTAACTGGCTGATAATTGCTGACGGATGACTAAATCTGCAGCTATAAACCTAAGGGAATGCCCAGTAAATTACTGTCCCTGAAATTAAGAAGATTATCAATCACCAACAGTACAAACATTCCCACTTCTCCCACTGAGTCCATAAGGACCTGTATGTGTCAGATGTTACCCTTGCTTATCCTCTGAGATTACCATGTTGAAGTTACTACATATAGAAGTTACATTTTTAGGTTGTTTCTTTGCTCTGAATCAGTTTCTGTACGAGCTAATTAAGGTTGTAATGAAACTAGAGAGGGATGTGGAGAAAGAAATAATCTGAGTAATCTAAGGAAAACTTTAAAGGATCTTGGACTCACTCAAATAGCATCTTCTTATTTTCCAAATTATCTAGATTCAAGGGAGGAGAGCTAATCCTTTGATACAGAGAAAATGATCATTTTTCATTCTTTATGGACGAAATGAATAAAAAATTAATTCTAGGTAGCAAAGATCTTATTTAAGGGTATCACAGAAGTCAAGGTTCTCTTTCATTTTGACCATATTTCATATTGTATGAATCTATTGAAGGACCAAAAATATCGGTACCTCATGATGTCTGGACTTAACTACAGGTTGGCATTTTCAAGGAGATGGTATCACAGAGATTGTAATGTGTCTCTTTGTGCAAAAAGAAAACGTGTTTTGGAAACTAGTGTTTGTATCTGTAGTGTGTTCACCTTACAATTCTGTTCTTTTAATGTTTCGTATGGTTTTTATACCTCCAACATGTACTTATTGAGAACCTAATGAGTGACAGCCACTGGTCTAGAGATCAGATTATAAATTTTTCTGTTGGTTATTTGATTATACGTGAATGTGTGGGGACCCTTGTTTACCCATAGAATCTCATCTCGTTTGAATCTCTTTGTAGTCTTTGAGTCCCAATTACATTAGATTTTAAGCCACTACATCACGATAGTTCTTCCTGATGGAACTTTATGTCCCTTTCTTTTTCCTTTGTTTATGTGTGTTTGTGAATAGATGATAGATAGATAGATAGTCATCTATACCTGTATATCTATACTCAAATCACATGGACTGAAGTCATATGTTCTTCACATTTCAACCTAAGTGCCATTTATGCAAGAAGGCTTTCTTTGATTCACTACATTTATTTTGATTCTTTACTGTCATTTCTACATAATTCATCCTTTTCTCCCCTCTGGGGTAATTTTTTGCCTTATTAGTTACTATTTAAAGTTAAAGTACAATTACTTGTTTAAAGCTAAATAAGCCATCTTTGAAAAAAGCCATCTTTGTGCTGTTCAGGTGTTTTTCGCTATAATAAATCCCAGAAATGTAAATGTAAAAACTTAGAAAATACTTGCTCAGTTAATGATATCTGAAGAAGGTAAGTGTGTGGAATGATTCTGGAAAGCATACATAGAGGTGACTCTGTAAGTTCCTATTACATATTACTTATTATATTTATAATGATTAGTTTGAGACAGGAAAAGTAGACTCTCTTTAAATGCTGATGGCAGTACTACCCAAGTGTCCAGTACTGCCTTGATGGAGATGGGGAAAACAGAAAGTTAATAACCGAGGTTTTCTCTACAACTGAAGCATTTGTGGTGACTTAAGTCAATTTCTTTGTTAACCTCTCCACTCCCTGCCTCATGCTCAACTGCTTTATCCCAGGTAATTTCTGCCATGGAGATTTGACTGTTCATTGGTATTATGGGAAGAAGTATAAAGAAATCTGTTTTAGTCAGTAGCTGATTTCTCAGACATCATTAGGCCAATTTACCAATCCAATAAATAAACTGCTGTGCATGTTTTAGGATGTGGATTTCTGAATTGACAAATGAAGGAGCACAATTAGAATCGATGTGCACAGTGAAATTATCTAAGTCTGAAAAAAATTAGGATGAGAAGGTAGTGAGTGGGGTTACTATTCAGAAATACATTATCCTTAACTATATTCATATATGTAATCCTATTTCAAAAGCTATGGCAAAGACTTCAATATTATGTCCAGGCAGAGAGGAACAGAGTCAATTTATTTCTATTCCTAAGTACAGGTTGTTTAAATAACTCCCTAAAATTTTCGCAAAGGCCTCTGCTTAATCACTTCCAGTTATGGAAAAGTCACATGAAATACTGTATGATAGCTCAAAGGAGAAGCATGGTAACAGCTCAATAAATGTTTGTTGAATTAAGTACAGGTATGATTACAGATGGAATGTTTTACTGGAAATGAAGGGACAAGGTGACTAATGAATAGTTCCCTGAAATAATGGAAAAACGTGATATTAGTATTATCTTTCTATACCTCAAAACACAGTACTTTGGTATGTTATTACAAATTTTAACAGTCTGTTTCCCTTGGCTTCAAATACTCCAGGTTTGAATTTGAATTGTTTTTAACAGCACATCATTAATGGACCTTCTGAACAAAATCTCCTTTTTTTTTTTTTTTTTTTTTTTTTTTTTAGCATCTGGTTCTGATCATCTTTGCATAGCAACTTTATCTTCAGTAGTACTTGTAAAAATCAAAGGAAAAACCGTCATGCCTCTTCTCAATACATCTCATCCCTTTCCTGTCACCTTCTTGCTGATGGGCATCCCGGGATTAGAGCACCTGCATGTGTGGATTGGCATTCCCTTCTGCTCCATATACATGGTGGCTGTGGTGGGGAATGTGACCATCCTGGCTGTGGTGAAGGCAGAGCGAAGCCTCCATGAGCCTATGTTCCTCTTTCTGTGCATGCTGTCAGTCACTGACCTGGTCCTCTCCACGTCTACACTGCCCCGCATGCTCTGTCTCTTCTGGCTCGGAGCCCGTGACATCACCTTTGATGCTTGTTTGGCCCAGATGTTTTTCATCCACAGCTTTACTGCCATGGAGTCAGGCTTCTTTTTGGCCATGGCCTTTGACCGTTACGTGGCCATTTGTCATCCACTGCGCCATACCACCATTCTCACCCATGTTCACATCACTATAATGGGTATCATTGTGGTGATTCGGGGTGTAGCCTTCTTTACCCCACATCCCATCCTACTAAAACAGCTTCCCTACTGCAGGACTCGAATCATTGCCCACACCTACTGTGAGTTCATGGCTGTGGTGAAGCTGGCGTGTATGGACACAAGAGCCACCAAGCGTTATAGCCTCAGTATGGCTACAATCATTGGCTCCTGTGATGCCATTCTCATTGCCGTATCCTACGCCTTCATTCTGCGCTCTGTATTCCGCCTGCCATCCCGAGACGCGAGCTTTAAGGCTTTAGGTACATGTGGATCCCACGTCTGTGTTATTCTTGTCTTCTATTCCACAGCTGGTTTTTCCATTTTCACTCACCGTTTTGGGAAAAACGTTCCTGCACACATCCATATTTTTATTGCAAATATGTACCTTTTGGTGCCCCCTTTTCTCAACCCCATTGTATATGGAGTAAGGACCAAGAAAATACGAGAACATGTTCTTAGGACACTAATGGTCAAAGTTGCTTGATTTTAGTTGGATCAATAAAAGAGTTGGTTCAAGAATAAATGGAAGTAACAGAGATAATGTAAGGAAAATAATTAACTGCTTTCACTCTCACAATCTCAGTTGCTTTTGCCACCTGAAATGTCTTTTATTTACTAGATGTCTGTACATTCCAGAAATTCTAATTCAACAGATTTTTTCAGTTTTTTCATTTATTAAATATTGGAGAACTGATTGATCCCTCCTAAGTACGTGTCTTTTTTTAGATAATTACATATAGAGAGTAAACAGTAAAGAAGGAGGAAAAGGATAAGGGTAAGTAAACAATATGTAAAAAAAGATTTCTCTAGAGAACTAAATGATGGGCCATATATATCTGGCAATTTGAAACAATTTGATCCATGTATATGGCTGTGATTTTGTAGAATAGGTGATGAATGTTGTATCTCTCCTGTAATGGAATCAAATTGAAGAATTATGGTTTATCCAGATAAAGGGGTAGGACTAATAATATATAAATATTTAACATTAATATTAGCAAATCTCTCAAAACCGAACAAATATCAACTAGTGTGACAGCTCTAATTTTAATATTAAAGCTGCTCCATTTTCTAGAGAAATTTTGATAGAGATAGAGTGTATGTATTTCATAAAATAAGGCAATATCAAGGCAGTCTTTTGACTGCTAAAATTAAAGTCATGAATTCTTATTTTCATAACTAGTAGTCAATGTTACCAAATTACCAGGGTACCATGGGCATTGTGAGTCTACCTCATTCATTAGTTAACTTGGAATGCAGTATCAAAACATAAGATCTGAAATTTCTTATTAGTAACAATGTTAAATCATTCATTTATTGCCTAATACCAAGGACTTTTTTCCTTCTCTAGTTCATTGTCACTGTTTTCCCATCCCAGTTTTACATTTCTCTTTTTTTTAAAAAATATAACCTAAGATCTGTGGACCTTTTTTATGCTTTAGATCTGTAAAAATTGTTTTATGAAACTTATGCTCTGAAATTTTTCATCTTCCCTTGCTTATTATCTTTAGAAGCTCATACCCATATTTAAACACACAGACTAACATCTCTGGATTCACCATTCTCAGTTAATTCAAATATGGGGAGAGTATGAAACTTTCTACTTTGAAGAACTAGAAACATTTGATCATCTTTTCCCTGACTTCCTAATAGATGCCCAAACTGAACATATGTTCTTATTTGGTAGAATTTAGACTTCATGACATTTTTTATAGGTAGTCTGATCACTTAATTGTTAAGGACCCAGGCTTTGGAGTTAGACTGCCTGGGTTCAAGTCCAGTGTTCTTTGCCTGACTAGCTTTATTGCTATTTAATTCCTCTTCCCCTCAATTTCCTAATATTTAAAAATGAGTGATAATACAACCTACCTCATATTGTTGTGTGATGGTTAAATGAAACATGTAAGGAAGATCAGTCACAATGTCACAAAGGAAACAAAATAAATGTGTGTTTTTTTAATTCTTCCTCAATGATTAGAAGTTTCTATGTTCTCCACCTTTAGTTTAAAATAGTTTAGGAAATACCTATTATCTTTAATTTATTGTCTTTGTAACTGTGTAATATTTGTACTTCTTGATATTTGTATAATGAATATATTTGATTCCAGTCCCTCTTCACTATATATTTACTAAATCTAGCAAAACCTCAAAAAGAAGTTATGTTTTTTATTCTTTTTCTGTAGAGTACGTTGCTTAATACTATGACCTTGATAACTTTATTAAACTCTTCTGGAGAATAATAAAATGCTAATGGAGTAAAATAGAATAGTGATAAGATACAGTAATCACTTTTACTCTCTTTTGTTAATAAAATTATTTACTATTTCACTTGTTATTTTATAATATGTGTTCAATAAATACCTTTTAAATTGAATCAGAATTACTTAGACTGATTTTCATAACACTGAAATTTACTTTTGCATGATTATTAACTAATTCTCTTTCTCCTCTCTTTTCTTCAGAAAAAATAGAAATGAAGAGATCATAGTTAAGTTGTTTAGAATCCTTTGATACCAGATGTATCTGGAAAATATAAACTAACTCACTCATCTTCTGTGTAGACAAGTTTCCTGCAGCTTTCTCTGATTGTTCAAGGCCTCCTTTCTCTTGTTTTATCATATGAACTAAGGGAATGGGATCCAATAAGGGTGCTGTAGACTAAATTGTAAAGACAACAAGGTTATATTATGTTTGAAGGCACTTACATATAATCATAGACGCTATTCATTCTTCTTCAAATATTTTTTACTGCCGTATATCACTGTTATACCCTTTCTACTCCTGTTTATGGAGCAGGAGCTTATAAATGAAAGAAGCCTCCTCTGATGTTTTTATCAATATGTATTTTTATGTTAATACCAAAGTCCATAAAGATCTGTCTGTCTATCTATCTATCTATCTATCTATCTATCTATCTATCTACCTATCTAGCTACATCTATCTATTATCTATCTAATACCACCACTCATATTTTTAGCATTATGATGGAATATGACTAAGGGGAATTTCACTGGTGCTTTTTTTATTGTAGTGAAATATACATAACATAATGTTTATCATCTTAACTATTTTTAAGTATACAGTTAAGTGGAATTAGTGCATTCATATGATTTACTGTGCAACCAGCACCACCACCCATCTCCACAGCTTTTTTTCTACCCCAACTGAAATACCATATCCATGAAACGCTAATTTCCCATTCCCCCTTCTTCACATCTTCTGATCACTACCATTCTACTACTGTCTCTAAGAATTTAGCTATACTAGGTGCCACATATAAGTGAAACCATGCAATATTTGTTCTTTTGTGACTGTCCATCTCATTTAGCATAATATCTTCAAAGTTCACCCATGTTGTAGCATGTGTTAGAAATCCCTTCCTTTTTAAAGTTATATAAATTCATTTTTGTTTATCCATTCATCCATCTGTAGATGGACAGTTGGGATGTTTCCACCTTTTGGCTATTGTGAATAATGCTGCTATAAACATAGGTTTACAAAACAACCTATATAAGTCCTTGTTTTCACTTCTTTGGGGTTTATACCCAGAAGTAGAATTGATGGATCATATAGTAATTCTATTCAATTTTTAAAGAACTTCCATGTCTTTTCCTGCAGCAGCTGTATCACTTTCCATTCTACTAGCAATGCACAAGTGTTCCTTTCAATTTTTCCACATTAACACCAAAAATAATTCTTTTCTTTTGTTATCTTTTGTTGCCTTTCTTTCTTCCTTTCTTCCTTCCTTCCTTCCTTCCTTTCTTTCTTCCTTATTTCCTTCCTTCCTTTTTTCCTTCCTTTCTTCCTTCCTTCCTTCCTTTTTTTTCTTTCTTTCTTTTAATAACAGCCATCCTTATGAGAATGAAGTGTATCTCATTGTGATTTTGATTTGCATTTCCCTAATGATTAGTTGTGTTGAGTGTCTTTTCATGTGCATATTGGCCATTTGAACATATTTTTGAACAAATGTCTACTGAACTCCTTTGCCCATTTTTTACCAGTCATTATTGTTGTTGTTGATTATTACATTGAACACAAATAGTGAAAGTGGGCATTAGTATCTTGCTCCTGACCATAGAGGTAAAGCCTTCAGTATTTCACCACTTAGTATGAAGTAGCTGTAGGTTTCTTTATATATGGCCCTTTTAATGTTGAGGTTGGTGGTATCTTTTGATTATCCCCTTTCTAATATTTTAAAAGAGTTAACTTGGAGGACAATACTCTATCATTTCTTTAACTCAGCCAGTTACTGAAGTCACTAGCCCTATATTATTATGAATGGCATCTGTACCAGTCACAATTCTAATCAGGAAACAGAAAGCACTTGAGTATTTAGTACAGGGCATCTTTAATACAGGTGGTTATTTGCACAATTATAGGATTTCTGAGAAGGCAAACATTTGACAGTGAGGACTCCCTGAAATTAGAAACTACATGAATCCACACCAAGTGTAGCCAGCAAAACATAGAGGCACCAGTAGTTTAATCATATCTCAGAAATATGAGTCTCCCACTGGAATCTGAAACCATGGAAATCCCCTCTGGTAGAATCTGAAGCCAAAGAGTAGATTCAGTTGAGGAAATTGAGAAATAGACAGGATTGTCCCAGTGTCCCCACTGAATAAACCCAGCACAAATACAGATGATCTCTGACCCTGGGAAAGAGCCTGTAATGTTCACTTTTCCTGAAATACAGAGTAGAAGAAAAAGATAGGGGAAACATATCTATAAAAGCATATCCAATCTTTGCATAACATCCCAACCAAAACACAAATAATAATGCTCCCACACTTGGGAGCTCCCTGTATTTGATCAAACAAATAAAGTTCAGAGGAATGCAGGGATCGGAACATGAAACTTTAATTGTTTTTAAAACTAAATCTGGTTCAGGTGAGTTACTTAAGAATATCTAGAGGTATGTGAAGATATTCATAGTCACCCTAATTATTCATAAACTTGTTGCTCCGTGATAGTCTACACTCCTTCTAGCTCTAATCACATATGTTATAAGAAAGCATTTAGTGCTTAAGCCAAAAAGGTATAATAAATCAAGTGTCTCATGATACCTGGAGCTCACAGGCCATCTCCTATTGATTTCTAAGCTCAGAACTCAGGTAGTATGGACACCATAAGACTGTGCCCTTCCAAGAGACCAAACTGTGCCTGGAGAGAGCGGGAGAAATTAGTGAAACTGCCTACAATCGGGCAGCATTCTCAGGAGAGTCTATGTATAACATATTCCTTGTAAGCTTCTAATCCCTCAGGATAAGAAATGTAATGGCACCTGTTGTAATGATAGCCAATATTATGCTGCGCCTCAGGCTGAGCAGTGAGACCATCTATCCATAAATCTGAGAGAACCAGATTATAGGCAGGAGAGTTGTGGTTGAGGTGGGAAGGGAAAATTCAGTGCTTCCGTGGAAAGGAATGGTAGAGCTGGAGGTCCTAAGTCCAGTCACAGCAGTGAAGACTTAACCCTTATGGTTGCCTGAAAGATGCTCAACCTCTTGACTTGACAAAAAATAAGGTAGAGATGTACATGTTGTTCATAATTTTTGTTAACCTAGCCCTAGAATTCAGTCTCGAACTACATTGGTAAAAACCTTATTTGTTTTTGTTAAACTTTGTTTTATTCAGCCTAAAAGGATGCCTCGTATTATATAAGCTTATCATACACTGATATTTGAATCAAATTAGTGATTTATCAATTTAAAATTTGGTATCGTTAGGATACCTTTCAAAAACAATTGTTCACACATTCTGAGACACACTTTCTGGTAACCTGATATATTGAGCCAAGAGTTGCATTTAAAAGTTTACTTGGGAAACAAAACCAAGCATCAAATGTATTACATGACTGAAGAATATATTATGCACCTTCCGGAAGAGTTTAATCGATCATTTAAAAAAAGAGTATAAATATCTAGTAACATCTACACCCATGTTTTCCAGACTTAGTCATTTTCTCTATTAGATCGTCTTTCAAAATAATGATTTCTTACCATTCAGTTTGGCTGATTTTATGAAGAGAAGGGTCTTTTCTTTATTAACTCAATGTCTCACTCTTCAATATAAGACTAGTTTTGTTCAGTTCTTTATTGACCCAATTGTTCTTTAGTATTTCCCCAGTTTCATTTTCCTTATATCTATAAGCCCTATCATTGGGAGGGGGTAAGAGGGGTTAAATATACAAGTGGCTGATTTTATTCATGATGGTTTAACTTTTACTTTTTTGATTATTTTGGATGGTAGAAAATTACATCTTCACATTCACCTACTACCTCTATAATACTACATAATATTGCCAAAATATATTTAACCAATCAACTGGACAATACTTTCTGAAGAAAGCAAAAAAGCAAGGCAGGGGGTGGAGAGGAGAGAGAGAGAGAGAGAAAATAACTTTCTATTATTTTTCTTTCCCAAAATGTACAGTCACATCTACCTAATGCATTGAGAGTGTATTATTGAAGAAACCATTTAATAGTCAGTTGCATGTTATTAAATGTTAACATCTCTTGCAGCCCATAATAATAAAACAAAAATTGGTCTTCATATACTTAAAATCTTTGTGATTTTTAATTTGGACAGGATCATGGACTATCCATTCTTTGAATAATGTTAGGTTACAACAGGACCAGTCTTCAACCTATCACCTTCCTACTGCTTGGCATTCCAGGATTGGAAGCTGCCCACATATGGATCTCCATCCCTTTCTGCTTGGTCTATCTATTATCTCTGATGGGAAATGTTGCCCTTTTATTAATTGTCAAGACAGACCACAAACTGCATGAACCAATGTACCTCTTTCTGTGCATGCTGTCAGTGACTGATTTGATGCTTACCACTTCTACACTTCCCAAGATGCTCAGTCTCTTCTGGTTCAATGACAGAGAGATCTACTTTGAAGCTTGCCTCACTCAAATGTATCTTATCCATTCTCTGTCTACTATGGAATCTGGATTTATCTTGGCCATGGCTTTTGACCGCTATATAGCCATCTGCCACCCACTAAGACATACCACTGTCTTAACACCTACAGTGATTGTAGGCTTGGGTATGTTCATTGTTTTCAGAGGAGCTGTGCTTCTCAGTCCACACCCCTTCCTACTGAGGTGGCTTTCCTACTGCAAAACTAATGTCATCTCCCATACTTATTGTGAGTTTATGGCTCTGATAAAGCTGGTTTGCACTGAGACCAAAATTCGTAGAGCCTATAGCCTAATTGTGGCATTCCTGACAGGGGGATTAGATTTCATATTGATCATCTGTTCCTATATCCTTATTCTTTTCACTGTCTTCAATCTCCCATCCACAGCTGCCCGCCTCAAGACCTTAAGTACCTGTGTCTCCCATGTATGGGTCATCTTGGTGTTTTATACACCAGCCTTTTTCTCTTTTCTCACTCATAGGTTTGGTCACCACATTGCTCCACATATCCACATTTTTATAGCAAATATATATCTTCTTATTCCACCCATGATGAATCCTATTATTTATGGTGTTAAAACCAAAAGAATCAAGGAGGGATTCTTCAAATTATTTACAGTCAAATATGTTTGACTTTGCTAGGTTTGTGATTCCCCTGATCATCAACAAAGACAAAGTTTTATCAAACAGGGAATGTTGAAACTGAATCAGCATTACCTTGATGTGAAAAACTTTTTAGCTAAATTTTGGTTTCATATAGAATAGTAAAACTTGGTAAGTACATTGACCTCACTGAGCAGTAGCAAGTATAGAAAATACAGAGGAAGTAGAAAAAATTAGAGCAAAACTTTTAATTATTTTATTTGTCTTTCCAAACCTAGTAGTTAGAACAATCTGTGGGACTTATTAAGTCATAAGAAACTTTCTATTGAATAATTTCAATTTTAATTGAAGTCTAATTTACCTTGTTTTCTTTTATTGATCCTATTTTTTGTGTCATATCTAAGAACTGTATTGCCTAACTTTGGGTTATGAAGATTTTCTCCTATAAATTCTTTGAAAACTTTATGTTGTCTAAGATGTGAGATTTAGATTAAGATTCATTTATGATGTAGTGATAATAATCTCTGTGAATTTGAATCTTAAATAAGGTAATATAGAATAATAATTCTGAACATAATCAAATCTAATTTCCACTTTATGTAACAAAGTTTTCTAAGATCTATTTACCCTTCTGAATCAAATATAGTAAGTTTAAAAAACAAACACAAAAACCCACAATATCCAAGTAGTGATATAAAATAAAAATAAAACATATATACCTGTGCATAACAAGACTAGATGACATAATAAAGTAGTCAGGTCCTTGTGCCTACGCATAAAATAAATGTGAGTGTGAAATTTATAAATGCCAGTTAATCCTGGTGTATTTTATTGATTATTCAAATGCCAGGAGAAATGTTATTGTTTTGTTTCGTGATGTAGTTTTCAAAAATGTTGAATAACTTTTGATAATCTCAACACAACAATGTACAATACATGTACAACAATGTACAACACAACAATGTACAATCCTTTGACATACATGATAGTTACCCTTCTAGAAAATCCAGTGCATGTTTACATCTTAAAACCATGCAAAGATAATTTATGATAACAAGTAAGGCAAAGTATAAAAAAAAAAAACATCTACATTCAGAACAGTAAATATAAAGCAAGGTAAAATTAAACTTTCAGAACATTTCTATTTTTTTTTTAACTACACAGTGTCCAGTTGTATGTCTGGAATTCCTCTTAGACACAGAACATTTTGTGGAAGGTGGGAAGTTGGAAGGAATTAGTCTATGTATTACAGGAGGATTCCTTCTTTACTTACTGACTCCACTAGTGCCTCCTAATATTGTGATGACATTCACAAAAACACACCAAAAAAATTGCTGAAATGCCACTTAAAGATCAGCATCACCTATGTTAGGAACCACTGATACAGTTATAGTGCTAATCATAGCAACTGACTCACAATAAACACATCATAAATGTTGGCTACTCTCATTGTTTTTATTATTCTTGGAAATAGAGAGGATAAAGTGCAATAACAGAATGCGAAATAACACATCTCTGCTGTCTTGCTTCATATTAGTTTGAAATAAAACATATTTTCTTTTTAAATAATGGAGAGAAAATCCACATCCTTTAACAAGTTCTGCTCATGTAGGAAGCTTATGATATAGTGGATAACTCAACTGATTAAATTCCAAGTGTGACTCTGAATAATCCAATACTGAACCAGAAAGTAAACCCATGGAATTAGCTAAAGTAGTTGAAATGCCATGTTCTCTGTGCTACTAGACATTTGACTTCTCTAAGTCTGTAAATTTGTTTTATGGCTACAATAGAGAGCTTATAGGATTGAGGAAAATGGTTCTAGAAATAGTTCTGATCTTGGTGCCTGAATCTCAAAGATTTCTCATTAGACTCAAGAGTGGTGCTGTTAAGAAATTCAGCTCTCACCTGTGCAATTATCTGTATGTGTATGTATGCAATTATGTGTATGTATGATGGGTAGGAGACTTTTAAGTTCAAGTCTGATAGGTTTTACAAAGAATTACACCGTGAATCTTCTAGGCACACTACAAAGCCTATTTCTAGTTGTAATGTACTGACAAATTCTTATTTTGATTTTCTTTTCTCCCATTATGGGCCATGAAATTTAAGATTCAATTAAAATTTGCTCTGAGGTGCAAATGATAACATTTTTATCTATTATTATAAACTATGTCTCCAGTTGAAAATACTGTGGCTTTATGGAATAGCCCTTATAGAAAAGCTTCATAATTACCGATTTTATATTATACCTAACTCTCATAACTAAAGTGACATTTCTCAGCGACTATGTGCTAGGATAAGAATGATGGAAATATTTATCTATTGGTATATCTATCACAGGGAATTCTAGTATGATAACAAACTGGATAAAGTCTCTAATATTTGTAAAGCAGTATATCTCAAGTCAAGATCACAAGAATGTAAAGTGGTTCCCTATTTATGGGAGCCAGTATGCTCCACTCCAAAACCCTTATTTTAAAAACATGAAGAAAATATCCAGGAAAGTGTTTGAGATGATTAGTAATATAGACATAATCTCTAAAAAAACACCAGCATGGTCTAAGGACTTGTATAGATGTCTTCAAATATTTCAAAGGACTATGCTAAGGAGAAAATACACTTTTTTTTTTTTTTTTTTGGTATGGTTCCAAAAGGAAGCCAGTGTATCTTTAAGCAGATGTTAAAAGAACAGGTTTCAATTTTTTTTAAAAAAAAAAAAAAAGAAAGAAAAAGAAAAAAAGAAATCTAACTCTCAAATAAAATTCCAAAATTTTTCATTATACATTTTGATGCATCAACTGTAAATTTCCATTTGAATACACAGGTGGAGGAAGAGAAGTAGACAGTTGTCTTAAAGAACATCAGCATCTGTGATGGCAGTATCTCTGCTGCTTTCGTGGTCAGACTAAGTCTGTCAGGACACTCAGCACAGTGAACTTTATGTCAATAATCTCCCATTTATTTCAAAAGATGAAGGGATTAAGAAGTACAAATTGGCAGTTACAAAATTCATGGGGATGTAAAGTACAACACAAGGAATATAGTCAATAATGTAATAACTGTGTATGTCATCAGGTGGGTACTAGACTTACCAGGTGGATCACCTCGTAAATTATATAAATGTCTAACCACTGTGTTATACACCTGAAACTAATATAATATTGAATGTCAACTGTAACTGAAAAATAATTTTTAAAAATATTGAATGTCACTAGGAGGTGTTTATGCCAAATTATTTCATAAAGCTAATATAAGTGAGAATGACTCCTGATTGCTGCAGCAGTTGACTTTCAACATTTATACATATTCAGTTTTTCTCAACTTTAAAATTCACACTTTATTTTTAATCTAAAATATGAAAAAAGATACTATATATTTTTATTATAACAGTCATCACTGGCCTACTATACTATAAACATTGTTTAAATACACCCACATGGAATAAATAGAAACACATCAGCTTCAGTATCAGATCTAGCCCTGAGGGTTTCCCTCCTTATTCCATGCCAAAGCAGGAGTGTCCTTGGTTTTGGTTTGCAGACTTCATATTCAGACTTTTTAAAATAATCTTTTCAGAGTTTGGTTTAATAAATTTGGTTTCTTGTGCTACCTTTGATCTGCATGCCTGGATGCTGTCTTTACTTCTTTCTTTAATGCATGTGTTGTAAAAATGGGCCAGTCTGCAGGATTTACTCTCTCAGCATTGATTTCCAAAAAAACACTGGAAATAACCCTTTCCTAGGAGGTAGGGTTTCCAGATTAAACACAGATGTCCAAGTTAAATTGGAATTTCAAATAAACAGCAAATATATTTCAATAATATATCATGAAATATTTTATGAATCACATTTATGCTAAAATATTATTTTTAAAAAGCTGTTTAATTTCAAATTTCACTGGATGGTCAGTATTTTATTTGCTAAATCTGGCAACTCTATTAGGATGGGAGTTTGGACAATAATTCCCCAGGAAACACATTTGGTTGTCCGTCACTATCTCACTCAGGGACTCATGGTCAGAGGAGAGACCAGGCATCACTCCCCCAAATCTAGTCCATCAGGAGAAATAGAAAGACCAGTATTTTAAACGTACTTGAGTTATCAAAACTGGATCCACTTCCCCCAGTTCAACCACCCAGGCCTTTCAGTGGCTAAAAGATTGTTCAGCTAATAGAAAATAGAATGGAGCCCTAACTTCAAACACAAGACTTTAGCCTATTCTTCCCTCTAGTGGAAGAAACTTTAATGTCAGTTAGTAGAACCAAATCTTAACATAATCTAGAAACATCTAACAGAAGTCAATTAGAGACTTCCCCTGGTTACTTTGTTCCTAAAACCCTCCTACTAAATGAAAAGCTGCTTAATGAAAGAACAAAAAAACTACCATTTTCAATATTTAAAATTATGATGCATTTCATCCCAATCAAAGATACCTAAGTGATTTTCATAGATTAAAAAAAAAAAGTAATAAATGACAACTTGAAAGTAAACAAACATCATTTGTGTATAAAATTATAATACATTAAATAATACTTTTTAAAATACTTCATAGTAAGTTGGTGGAAGAGTGATGAAAAGGCGCTATTGGGAAGGTGGCAGTCAAATGATTGACTTGCAGGAGAAGAATACTTATGAGCCTTACTTATCTTGCCATTGGATTACACTTAAATTTCTAGCAAAAAAAAAACACACATTTTTATGAATATTTTAAGGCTAAACATTTCAAAATTTGTAGGAAACATTAGCATATGTTCACAGCAAGCTACATAGTGGTGAAAGACACTCTTTTTCCATTTTGAGTTAATTCAAATAAGACACACAATTCAAGTATATTCTTGAAGGGGGAATAATAAATTTCTCACCAGAAACTTATTTTTCCAGCTTTATTGAGTTATGATTAATGAAGGTGTGGAGAAAAGGGAACTTTTATACTATAGGTGGGAATGTAAACTAGTATGTCCATTATGGAAAACAGTATAAAGTTTCCTCAAAAAAATTGAAAATAGATCTATGTTATTCAGCAATTCCATTTCTGAATATTTATCCTAAGGAAATAAAATCAATATCTAGAAGAAGTATCTGCACTTCCATGTTCACTGCAGCATTATTCACAATAGCTAAGATGTGGAAACAACCCATCTGTCAATAATGAATGGATAAAGAAAATGTGGTATTCTTACTAGAAATTTTGGTTGAGTAAATTGATGAGCATGTCATGACTTTACCTGAAACCATAATGTAAAAATACAATTTCTCACAAAATGATTTATTTAGCATATTTATTTTTCCAAATGTTATTTTGTCTCTCTCGCTTTTCAATGTGAGATTTCCTTTATAGATTTGTTAGTATTTTTGTTTGGTATCCAGCAAGTCTCTGAGGCTCTGTTCATTTTATCACATTTCTTTTCTGCTCCTCTAGCAGAATTGCTGGCCGAATTTCAGCCTCCTGAAGGCAGTTGGCTGGCAGGGTTTATGGGAAGATTTCCATTTCCAATGAGGAAATCTTTATATAAATCCAACACAGCCTCAGGAGGAAAATCCATGCACCATTCTGATTAGAGATGCTGCTTCCTTCTGTTAAAAGTAAAATCAAACCAAAAAATAAATCTAAAATCAAAATAAGCAAAAAGATAACAAACAAAAAATCCCACTTGTATTGCTCTAATTTTCATCCTAATGAACAAAGCATGCCAGTTTAGAGTCTTTTCCCATAAAAATAAAAGATATTAGCACCACCACAATTTCCATCACCATTAATCACCACTACCACTTACTTATTGATGTGGTTATGTTATTCATTTCATTTAATATTATAACCATATTAATTCATTTAATTTTAATACAGAAGTTATAATTAGTACCCATATTTTAGAGTTTAAGAAATTCAAGATCGTAAAGATTAAATTATATTAAAAAGGTTGTACTATCAATAAGTGGCAGACCAAGCCTGAAACCATGACATGAGGTGTATCACATACCTACATATGCTCATATTGGAGTTCACAGCGAAAGGAAGCTTTGTCCATTCAGAAGTCTTAGCCATTTAGTTCCCCAGGACAATAGAAGACTATTTTGTTCAAGGGTTTCTAGGTTAGGTTATTTTAATGGTCTCAGAGATATATGCATACATGTCTGCATATCCATTTACAAATCAATTATCCATATCTATTTAAATGTTTTTAAAAAGGAAAGAAGTAATAGGATATGGAATTCCTGATATTTAACACATTTTTCTTATAATTCGACTTTATATAGAATAGATTTTTTACTTTAATGGGACTGATTCACTTGCACTTTACACATCAGATAAAGGCCTTTTAAATTACACTAACTGAGAAAAAAATAACCCATGGACTTTTGTTTTGAAAAGGGAAACTCAGATCCTATGATAAAATATATAGCATCATAGATTTATTTTTCTGCCATTCAAATTGATATATTAAACCCTACAATTCCTTTTTTTTTTTTTTTTTTTGAGACATCCTCAATTACTCTTTGTTCAATTTGGGCAAATTACTTAACCTGTGAGCATTAGTGAGGAAATCTGGATGGGTTAATGTAAACATTATATGTAAAATAAGTGATACTGTTAAAGGCCCAGGGACGTTTGTAACTGGAGATTGGTCAGAGAAGACTAATAAAATATGTAGCAGAAAAGGGGACAGATGATTCTTTTTGTTTGACTCATGTCTATTACAACATCTCTTTTGCTGGTCATTAATGATTGTCAGTGCTAATTTCACAAATTATTTCCAAGGTTACCAATTAAAGAGCAACAGAGGATTTATTTACACTGCTTGATATTGTTTATAGTCCTTCGTATCCATTTGGAAATGAAAGTCTTAAGCTTACATTTAAAAGGCAATATTAAAATAATAACAACAATAATAAAAATATAAAATGACTTTTTATTTGTCAAATAGTACATGGGAAAATGTATTCTATATATTCTTAATTTTACTATCACAAAACTCCTAAAAAGGTATATATTATCCTCTTTTTTTTAAGTTAAGAAAATAACATCAGATCAGCTGATATAACTTAGGCAATATCTAGAAATACGAAACTTGAGGGAATACCTGGGGAAATATTATCATTTCAGGTGATTCTGAGGCAGGCATTACATGGATAATATTTTGTTAGCGTTGCTATAAACCATACTTACTCATAATTTAGATGTTAAAGATTGTGGGGTTATGGAAAATTTAATCAGTTTTATGCTGTGAGGACAAATGTTTTTTCTACATAATCTGTACATATTTAATCTCACCAAAGTACAATTATACAATCACCATCATGACCCTAATGCCCACAGACTCTTTAATTGTTGGTTCTTGAGGCTAATCCTCTAGTGACTGCAAAACTCTCGAAGGATGTCATCTGCTCAATCAGTGAGAATCCTCTAGAAGAAGGAAGAGAGATACTCTCATTCACGATCTTTTACAACCATTCCCATGAGGCATTAATTTTGTATAATCCTCATGAAAGACATGTGGGCACAAGAGCAAGAAGTGGGTGGCAACTGGTTTGTCTTATAGCCTTCTGAGAGATGAGTACAACCCAGGCAAAAAGACCAGCAAGATGAAGGGGTCAGAGGACTACGTGAGGCAGCAGCATTTCAACGCAAAAGAAAAATAGAAGAGGAATTAAAAATATTTAACAATCTATGCATAGAGAGTAAGCAACAAATGGACTCCAGTCATAGACTTGAAGCCAAATCAGGAAAGTCTCCTGCTGTGCCAGCTTGCACTACTTTAGTGGATAAATTATAGGGGCATCTGCAAGATCTCTGATATAGGCTATGGTAGGTAAAAGGAAGGCAGCCCTTAGGGAATTCAAAATGGATTTTGTTTATCAACAAGAAGAGAATTACTTAAACATGGCAATTTTTTAGAGACTTACTGGTCCAGCAGCTGAACAAGATATTTTGGAGATTTAAAAGTATTTTAAAGACAAAAACTAATAAATAAAAACTTAATAATAAATGAAATTAGTTATATTTGACCACCACTGTGGAGATGTGTCTGAGAGATATGGCTGCATGATTACTTTTCACTTTATAAAGTGTTAGTAACATAGAGATCAAGTAAAACTAAAATAAAACTCTGTTTAAATGGTTCAAATATACATATTTGTCTTTGCATATCAATCTGATTATTCACATAAATTGGCATATATTAAGTTCAATAAGTGTTTTTAATCTAAAATAGCAACTTGCTTTTATAATGAGTTTAAATGTAAACAGACAAATTTCCAATGAAGAGAAAAAATGAGCCTTATAGACGAAAACATGTTTTAGAGACATAGTCAGAACAATAACTTTCTAATAATCACTTGAAAATGAGCTTCTTTGTTTTTATTTATTTATTTGTTTAATGAAAATATAAGCAAAATGAACACATACTATAATTCCAGCACTTACTATGTGGTATTTATATAGCAGAGGATAAATGAGATATGGGGCAAAACGTCCCAACTTTAGGGCCTGTTCTTTCTTTTCCTTAGGATAGAGTTCTCTCTATTTTACCCTTTGAATTTTGAGATTAAAATAAACATTACTGACTAATTCCACATCCTTTCCCCCCATGCATGAATTTGGCACCAAGTTTCCTACCACTGATTGTCATAAAATGTGTGTCACATATTTTAGGTGTAAACAGAGTATATTTTGTGCTCAGTCTATTGAAAATAATTTTGACAACCTTGAGCTAGAGCAGGTTTAATGACTCTGAAAATGTTAGTTGAAAATAGAACCAATTTCCACCCAACACTTTCCTTCTCCTTGGAAGCCCAGGGATGGAAGCTGCTCATGTCTGGATCTCCATCCCCTTTTTCCTGGTCCATCTGCTGGCTATGATGGGGAATTGTGCCCTTGTGTTCATCATCAAGACAGACCCTAGTCTTCATGAACCTATGTATCTCTTCCTCTGCATGCTTTCTGTGAATGACCTGATGCTGTGTACCACTGCCCTTCCCAAGATCCTCAGCCTCTTCTGGTTCAATGACAGAGAAATCAACTTTAAAGCTTGCCCTACCCAGATATTCTTTATCCACTCTTTGTCCACCATGGAGTTGGGATTGCTGTTGGCCATGACCTTTGACTAATGTGTAGCCATCTACAACCCTTTAAGTCACTCTACCATCCTGACACATGGAGTGATCACGGCTTTGAGTTTGGCCATTGGGCTACGTGGAGTTATCCTGCTGATTCCTCATCCTTCCTTAATGATGAGGCTTCCCTACTGCAAAACCAATGTCACACAATGCCCACAACTATTGCAAATTTATGGCCCTAATCAAATTGGCCTGTGCCAATACCAGGATCCATAGATTCTATGGCTTAATTCTTGCCTTCCTTACTGATGGGCTGGAATTCATATTGATAATCTGCTCTTATATTCTCATTCTTCATATTGTGTTTCATCTCCCATCAAAGGAGGCCAGACTCAAGATCTTGAACACATGTGGCTCTCATGTTTGGGTCATCTTAGTGTTTTACACACCTGCCTTTTTCTCCTTTATCACCCACAGATCCACAGATTTGTTCATAACATAGTTCCACATATCCACATCTTTATAGCTAACATTTATCTTCTTATCCTTCCTATAATGAACTCTATCATCTATGGTGTCAAAATCAAAAATATCCAGGAGAAGTTTCTTAAAATCTTAACAAATGCATATGTTCGCATTTGTAAGATTTTTAAAATTAACAAGCAACACAGATGATATCATGGAACTATAGCTTTGTTTATATTCAAGTAAATCTACATTACCTAAGGTGACAGAAATTTTCCAGGTGAACATTGGGTCATAGTTACTAAAAAAGTTATGGTGAATAATATGAAATAGAGTAGGTCCTGGCAGTTGTACACTATTTTGTAGAGAGATATGTCTATTTTCAGTACATAGCCATTTCTTAATTCATGTCTACCCAGCATCTAGAATCAAGTTCAAGATATAAAAAAATTTATTTTTTAATGGAAAGTGTTTGCTTATTTCATCATTTATATTGGCACTGGTATATACATGTTGACTGGGAGTAACTGATATACAAGTGTCAGTACAAATTTATAGAGAGGCAGAATTTTTTTCCTTCTTCCTTTCAACAGTTAATGATCTGGGAACTGAAAGTAGAAGGATAATCAAGGGCAAAGTTTGTTCGTTTATTTTGTTCTTTAGGTTCCACGTGTAAGTGAAATCATATGGTATTTGTCTTTCTCCATCTGACTTATTTCACTTAGTGTAATACCCTCTAGGTCCATCCATATTGTTGCAAATGATAAAATTTCATTCTTTTTATGACTGAATAATATTCTATCATATACCTGTACCACATCTTCTTTATCCAATTGTCTATTGATGGGCATTTCGGTTGCTTCCATTTCTTGTCTATTGTAAATAGATCTGCAATGAGCATAGGGGTGTATATATTTTTTTGAATTAGTGTTTTGAATTTCTTTAAATGAGTATATATATATATATATATATATATATATATATATATATATATAGTAAAGAAATTGGAACTATGAGAATAATATATACTCATTTGAACAAACTAAACAGAAACAGACACATACATAGAACAAACTGATGGTCACCAGGTGGGAGGGGTTTTTGGGGGGATGGGTGAAAAAGTGAAGGTATTAAGAAGTACATATTGATAGTTCCAAAACAGTTAACAGTATGTCAAGTATAAGGAATATAGTCAATAATATTGTAATAAATATGTACGTATATGCTAGATAGGTACTAGACTTATTAGGAGATCACTTCATAAATGATATGAATATCTCACCACTATGTTGTAAACCTGAAACTAATATAAAATAATATTGAATGTCAACTATAATTGAAAAATAAAAAAATTAAAAACTTAAAAAAGAATAATATGTACCTTAGAAAATATTACTTTGGAAAAATAATTTAAAATATTTAAAGGAATAGAAATAAAAAATAATGGTGGTAAGATAAACCTCATACAAATGTCCCATCCAACAAGAATATTCTTCATCAAAGTAGCTATTTAAGAACTAGGGTTAATTTTGATGAGAAATGCAGCATCTGTTATTTTTTTTCTAGTTTAATTGAGAAATAATTGACAGACATCACTGTATAACTTTAAAATGTACAGCATGATGGTTTGATTTACATATATTGTAAAATGATTACCATAATAGGTTTAGTTAACATCTATCATCTCATACAGATACAATAAAAAAGGAAAAAAAATTATCTTTATGATCTATTCTTGTAACAACTTTTCCATATATATTATAGCAGTGTTGACTGTAGTCATCATGTTGTACACTACATTCCTTTCACTTATTTATCTTATCACTAGAAGTTCATACTGTTTAAATACCTTTCTCCAATTCCCCCTCCCCCTACCCTTGTGTAGCATCTGTTATTAACTTGACTTTAGGCAATATGGATCTTTTCCATTTATTCACAATGGCAGTTAAAAGAAAATAATAGGGCCAATAAAATATAGGTGTTTTTTTTTAATTTCAGGAAATGAAATATATATTTTGAATATCATTTATTATACACTTACTCAAATTTTACTTCATGATTATGAAAAATTATTGAGGAGAACTCCAATAACAATATCTAATCCTTTTTGATTTTTCACAAATTTAGCATGGTATAGATATATTAAAAATTATTCACCTCATTCTCTGTTGCTAGGCATTCAATTTATTTATTTTTCTTTCATTATTGATATATTCCCCAAACTGATTTATGTAAACTTCATTTTTTAGAGAAGTTTTAATCTCATAACAAAGTTGGGAGGAAGTTACAGAGTTCCCATATACTCTGACCTCACATATACACAGTCTCCCCTACTATTAATACCCCACACGAAGGTAGAAACTTTGTTACAATCAACTACAATACTTTGGCACATCATTATCACTCAAAGCCCATAGTTTACATTAGGGTAAAGTCTTGGTATTGTACATTCTGTGGGTTTTGACAAATGTACCATGGTATGTATCCATCACAATAGCATAATACAGGACAGTTTCACTGCAGTAAAATTTTTCTGTGCTACACCTATTCATCCTTTCCTTCCCTCAGCCCCTAAACCACTGATATTTTTACTGTCTCCATAGTTTTGCCCTTTCCAGAATTTCATAGAGTTGGAATCATACAGTATATAGCCTTTCTTTTCAGATTGGTCTGTTTTGTTTAATAATATGCATTTACGATTCCTCTATGTCTTGCCATGACTTGATAGCTCACTTATTTTTAGGGCTGAATAACATTATATGTGTATTATCTGCATATGCCAAAGCTTATTTATCCATTCATCTACTGAAGGACATCTTGGTTGCTTCCAAGATTTGACAATGATGAGTAAAGCTACTCTAAACATCTGTGTGCAGATTTCGATTGCCACATGAACAGTGCCCTGTGAACAGCTCTTAACTGAGTAACAAAGAGCTGTTTGGTTTATGGATGGCAGTTCCAAGATTCATGGACCACATCCCATTTGGAAAGCTGCTGCATTAAGACCAGTGCATGTAAAGCCTGTCATTAAAGAAGGTAAAAATAATTCAGCTCAGTAGGCTGGACTGCATGCTGTTTTCCTAGCAGTGACGGAATATTTGAGCAATGGTAAAAGTCCCTCTGTTTGAGTTTTTACCGACTCATGTGCCATAGCCAATGACCTAGCTGGATGATCACGTAGGTGGGCAATGGAAAACTGGACTATTAAAGGGATGCCTGTGTAGGCCACTGCCCTATGGATTTACTCTGGGAATTTAAGGGATGCTTTAAAGTAGAAGGTATCGATGATTATCAGCAGAACCTCTATGAGGTTCAGAAGGTGATTGCAACCACAAGTTCAACCTTTTGGTGCACTCCATGGCCATCTGGGTCCATGAAATAATTGGATACGAGGGGTTGCAGCAATGCAGAGATGGGCTGAATATAGACATATTTTCTTGCATCCTGCACGACACAAAATGCCAACTGCTCTGTTTGAAAACAAGAGAGACAGAAACTGCAGCCTGTCGGTGTCCTGATATTGCTTGTTGGTGTGGGAAAACCTCCTCTCCACATGTCAGAGTTGGTATTAGAATCTTTATCTTCAAATCATTTCTTCACACACTTCTCATTATTTAGGTATCTATCAAAATTTACCTCTTCAAAAGAGCTATCTTTGACTAATCAACTCAAGGCTGTCACTCCAATCATTCATTAAAATGTTATTCTATTTAATTTCTCTGTACATATTATTTAAAGTGTTAATAATATGAATCCCCTCATTAGTGGATAAGATTCTTGAGAGGAGGGATGGTATTTTTTTCCCCAGTGCTGTTTTCCAAAGCATTTAACTCAGGTACCTAGCAGGCATTTGATAAACTGAACATCAAATTGTTATAATCACGCACATACACAAATACATTTAAGTGTATGTCTGTATTTTGTTTGTAATATATAATATCACCATGTTTCTTATAAGTGCAATAACTTTATGAGTATGTATTTGTTTATGGATACGTATATGTACATATAAATATGAATGTGCATATATGTGTGTATAAGGACTACATATAGCTGTACGTATACATATATACATACATACATACATATGAATCTTTGAGAGAGAGAGAGAGAAAGAGAGAGAGAGAGAGAGATGTTAAGTCTGAAACATATCACAGGGATCCAGTTTTCTACTTTATTTCTGTGTTGTCTTCTCAGCTAAGTCCACTATCCTTCATTTTAACTGTGCTAGTTTTAAATGAACTAATTTTAGCTGAAGTAGTGTGCTCAGAGGCACTTGAATAAATACACTGTTTCTCTAAAAAGCTCCGTTACTCTCACTGAAAGCAAATATCTCTACCAACAAATGTCATGTGATAGAGAAAATGTGTACTCCCTCAGGCATCACTTACCGAAAGGTGAAAAGCATCTGTGGCAGAGTTTGAGCCCCTGGGACTGCCGCCAAATGAACTATAAAACCTGTAGTGAGCCTTCTATGTAGGGAATGAATCAAATCTCTGAGTTCCTGGCTTTGATTCAATATAACACAACTAATCTGAAGGTATTGACGGCTCATCTATGTTTACTCAAGTTGAAGAAGTGAGAGGCAACAATGAGGGGACTGTAGCACACTGGAGCGAGAAGGAACTTCCTAGAACTGGGGAAGAACTATTCAAAATTACTGTGGATTCTTGAGATGCAGCTGTGCTGAAAATAGACTGAGAGCATGTAGCAGAGTAAGACAATGTAGTTCTTCTGAAGATAAGTTAGAGACCTCTCTGGACTGCCTCATGTTGGCAGGTAAATCAGTGTAGTCCTGCCACATGGAACAAGCCACTTGTGTGGTTAGATCAGGATGCTCTTGAGGGTTTCCTTGACCATCCTTTAGAATTTTCAGTCCTCCAGTCAACTGGTATCAACTTTGGAGAAAGAAGTGTATGCAGGTGTATTCTCTGGGCTTAAGAATAATTCATTAAGAAATAGCATAGTGACCACTAGTTTTACAGTGAACATCTTGCCATCAATTGAGATGTTGGAATAGAAAAAGTTTAGGATTCTTTTATGGATTTGCTATAAATCATGTTAATCCATAAAACCACATTTATAAAACAAAAATAAGACAGTTGTGTGATACATTGTTTTAAAAAATGTAAAACAATATGTATAAGATGCTTCCATTTTTAAATAAATTTTATTTTTTAGAGCAGTTTTAGGTTCACAGCAAAAAAAAAAGAATATCTGTCATTATTGCTTCTGAGTATCCTATAAGAATCACATTAAGAGCTGTGAAAAACATTAACATTTCCTTTATTTTGATTGCATGTTATAGAAGAACAAAGATGAAGTTTTGGAGTGAAACCAGTGTATTATTTCTTTCTGGCACATACTGATCATGTGACTTTGAAGGAATATTTAGCTTCTGTGAAGTATAAGTTTCTTCTTTTATAAATTAAGAAGATAATGGTGACCTTATATTTTATACAAATGAGCAATGGGGCACTTAGTAATGATTCTTTGTATTTTTGTGGTACACATTATAATACAAAAAGGAGCAACTGTTATTATTTTCAAATTTTGATGATTGTTTGATTAATTTAGAGCTCATCAGTCTTTTTTTCCTAAAGTGTATTCTAAATTCTTAGGTATGGTAAGATGCTTATGCATCCTAGTTAGCATCTCAATATAATTTTTATAAAAAGATTTAATGGTTATTTTTGGCAATATAAATACATTCTGCAATCCTCTGAGACACTAATCCAGAATGTATACATGTATATGTCCCCAAAGGATTAACCATTAAATCTTTCATATATTCATACGTAGTCATAATATAGGTTTTTTTCCCCATTGCTTTGCTAGGATGTGAGGAACTTGTGTTATTTATCAGGATTTTCACTTAGTCTGGCTATCACAGACAGAAAGAGAACACCTGATATCAAGCTGAATACTCTGGATGCTCTGCTCCTAAGGCAGAGTAGTAAGCAGTTAGAGAAGATAGTCTCTATTACAAGTAGTTCTTAATGAGATTAATAGCTGGCAATGAGGAATAAAACACTTTTAATTTCAGACAAGTTCACCAACGGGCACTTAAAATTGAATAAATTTGCTTGTTTGTATTTTTATATTGAATAATTCTATACTGAGTACTTACCAGAGTATTTGTGCATTTGATTACTCCAGGGACAGAGGAGGGAAAGAGAGCAAGTGTATGTCTTCATGTTGACATAATCACCATGCTTGACTTTAACTCCACTGTATTCACCAATCCCAGTACATTTTTCCTTATGGGCATACCTGGTCTGGAAGAAATGCATATTTGGATATCTATCCCTTTCTTCTCAATGTATGCTGTCGCCCTCATGGGGAACATAGTCATCCTTTTCATCATCAAGACTGAGACTGTTCTTCACGAACCCATGTTCTATTTTCTTTCCATGTTGGCCATCACAGACCTCATCTTGTCAACCACTACTCTTCCCAAGATGTTGGGTATATTCTGGTTCAATTATCATGAAATCAACTTCCATGCCTGCCTCACTCAGATGTTTTTCATTCATGCTTTCTCTGGAGTGGAATCAGGACTTTTTGTGGCCATGGCACTTGACCGGTATGTGGCAATCTGCAATCCTCTGAGACACTCATCCATTCTTACAAATTCTGTGGTGGCTCAGGTTGGCATAGTGGCACTTCTACGTGGGTTAGTGCTAATGACACCACATCCCTTCCTGGTAAGGCAGTGGCCATATTGCCGGACCAATGTTGTCCCCCATACATACTGTGAGCATATGGCTGTCGTGAAATTGGCTTGTGCCGACATTTCCATCAATAGTCTTTATAGTTTGGCAGTCATTATCTTAATAGTTGGGACTGATGTGGCATGCATCTCTCTGTCCTATGTACAGATACTCCGTACTGTATTCAATCTTCCTTCTAAAGAGGCCAGGTTGAAGACTCTCAGCACTTGTGGGTCCCATGTTTGTGTCATCCTCACCTTCTACATCCCTGCTCTTTTTTCCTTCCTTACTCACCGTTTTAGTAAGCATATACCACGCCACACCCACATCCTGCTGGCCAACATGTACTTGTTGGTACCACCTATGCTGAACCCTATCATCTATGGAGTAAGGACAAAACAGATCCGAGAATGTGTTCTACAGTTATTCATGACTAAAACCATCTGAGAATCCTGAGCCTTACTTTTCTACTTATTCCCCTCCTCCTATAATTCTTTGATGTAAATTTCATGGATTCTAGGATCAGCAAGACCAGGACTTAGAATCTCAATTCTTTCACCTACTACCTCTGTAAGTTAAAGTTACATACAATTTAACCTACCTGAAGGTCTGTAAAACAGAAATAATAATACCTATGTTATAAATTAATGACTACAAAATGTTCAACACTGTTTCTAGCATGTTTAAGCACTTAATAAAAGGTAAGATTATTTCAATAGCATTCCTTCGCTATGTATGTATTTGCTCAGTGTCTTTTTGAACAATACTTATTAGTTTATAAGATTGACTAAATAAGAACATTCTCTGACTATGGCTTTAAAAAAAATTTTAACCAGAGGAACTTAAAAGTAGGAAATCCAGATGACAATTAGAGTTGGTTAATTTGTAGCTTCATTGTAACCATAAGAGAAAGCTTATGAGGAGTGGGCAGAAGAGAAAACCTTGTGGTAAGCCATATATGTGGCTTTCACCTTGTACCCAACTGATGAGGTGTACATTTTAAGAATACCCTTGAGAATGACTATGGATTATAAAGTGAGTTATTCATACTACTCGTGCAAACATTGGGTACTTCAAACTTGTGGAAAATTCCAAATAATCAGAACTGTTATTCCTGAAATAAATAAAATAAAATGAAGGCATTGATTTTTTGCTTTTATGTATTTATTAAATAAATATTTAGAAAACATCTGTTATGTGCCAGGCACTTACCTGATCATAAAATATTTGATAGTAAACAAAAGAAGAAAAATTACTTCCCTTAGTGGAATTTATAACCAATAAAGAAAAATAATACATAAAAGTAAGAAATGTACACTTAGCATTATTATATAGCTTTTCCGAGTAGTATTTAATGCTATAAATTTTAGTGTAATCCACTTTTTAGTGCATCCTACACCTTTTGATTATTAATTTTCTCTTTACTTGTTCTACTGGATATTGAAATAGGAATCTTGAATTCTCCAAATATAACTGAAGATTTGGCTATATTTTATTTTAATTTCATCAGCTTTCCTTCATGTAATTTGAAGTTCTGCAGTTAAGTGTATGTGCATTTATGGTTATGTCTTCTTGGAGAATTGATTCTTTTGTCATTATATAATATCCATCTTTATTTTTGAAAATACTCCTTATTCTGAATTCTACTTTGTCTTATGTTAATATAGCCACTTCAGCTCTTTTTAAATACTGTTTGCATGACATATATTTTCCTTTTTTAAACTTAACCTATCTATGTATTTATATTTAAAATGGGTTGTTGTACACAACATATAGTTGGATCTTGCTCTTTTATTCACTCTCACTATGTCTTAATTTGGTGTATGTAGACCACTTCTGTTTGATGTAATTAGTGATATAGAAGGAAGGGAGGCAGAAAATAGGAATTTCATACATAATCTCTAGATCCACCTCTTCCTTCCCACCTCCTTCCCTCTCTGTTTCTCCTTCCCTCCCTTCTTTCCTTCCTTCCTTCTTTCCTTTCTTCTTCCCTTCCCTCTTTCCTCCCTTCCTTCCTTCCTTCCTTCTTTCCTTCCTTCCTTCCTTCCTTTTGTTCCCTGTATAACCAGCTATATTCCCTGCTAAATGCTTGCCCAATAATCAGTGAAAGGAAAGACCATAAGGGAAAATTTTTTGAGAGTCTACATGATACAAACTACTTCTTCAAATTTTGACTCCCTGTTTCAACTTGCCTGATTTGCTAACTTTATAGATTACTGAAATAACTGTTTTTGTGTTTTGTCCAAATTTTAGTTTTAATCTGTGGGAGAGATTAGTTGTAGTGGAATCATTGCATTTTGGCCACACTGGACTGTCTTACTAATAAAAAAAGTTTTAAGCATAAATACATTGTAACAGTTAGAGACACATGTTATGGGGGAAAAGGGGAAAT
This sequence comes from Rhinolophus sinicus, assembly GCF_057876585.1. NCBI lineage: Eukaryota > Metazoa > Chordata > Mammalia > Chiroptera > Rhinolophidae > Rhinolophus > Rhinolophus sinicus. The sequence continues at coordinate 142,491,512 of NC_142514.1, read as the reverse complement.
GATGAGATGCTCTGTATGTGGTGGAGGATATATTTATATTTAGGATTGACAAGAAAAATATCACTTGGCAGATGACATGTGAGAAAAAGTTTGAAGACAATGAAGGGTTTAAAAAGACAATCTCTTATAAAACAGTATTTTAAGCTAAGGAAATAGGAAGGCAAAAGCCCTGAATTTTTCACTGTCAATGAAATCTGAAAGAAATAAGAAAGCCAATACAGTTTGAGAATAATATACAAAGGACAGAATTGTAGGACAAAAGGTTCAAGGGTATTTTAGGTACCCGACATGCAGAATATCCAGATAGCACTAATGCCTTTGGTTTATATTATGAGTAAGAATGGGAATTTTAAAATGTTTTTGCAACTTTATTGATGTCTTACATACAACAAAATAAACAGATTTAAAGTATACAATTTAATATATTTTGCCATGTGTGCTCAACTTTGAAACATTTGTCATAAAAGAACAAACATATCTTTCATCCTCGTCAAATTTCCTATGTACCTGTGAAATATGTACCTATCATCCTTCCCTGTTTTTCCTGGCAATAACTGCTTATGACTATAGATTAGGATAATTTTTTGTAGATCTAATCACTACTATATGCCTCTTATCTTCTGGCATATGTTTAAGCATAATTATTTTAAGATTCATCTACATGTGTTGTATATCATCAGTTTATTCCTTTATAATGCTGAGTAGTATTATATTATGTGAATATGCCTGAATTTTTCTATCGAGTCATTGTTGATATATATTTTGGTTGGTTTCTGTTTTTGGATATTATGAATAAAGCAGCTCTGAATATCTGTGTACAAGACTTTGTGTGAACATAGGCCTATGTTTTTCATAGGTAAAATTACCTAAGAGTAATGAGAGATTTTAGCAAGGTTACAGGATACAAGGTTAACATACAAAAGTCAATCTTTTTCTCATACTACAATAAAAGTGGAATTTGAAATTAAACACACAATACAATTTACACTAGCAAATAAAAATAAATACTAGCTACATATCTTTAAAAAGATGTACAATATAAATATGAGTAAAACCTCAAAACTCAAACAAATATGCAAATGAAGAAATATCACATATCCATGGATAAGAAGACATTATCAAAATGGCAGTTCTTCCCAAATTGATCTACAGATTCAATACAATCCCAATAAAAAATCCCAGCAAATTATTTGTGAATATTGGAAAACTGATTTTATACTTCATATGGAGAGGAAAAATACCCAGAATAGCCAACACAATATTAAATGAAAAGAATAAAGTTGGAGAACTGACATTACTAGACTTAAAAGCTAGAGTAATTTATAAAGTATGGTATTGACAAAAGAATAGATAAATAGATCAATAAAACAGAACAGAGAGCCCCAACACAGACCCATGTAAATATAGCCAATAATCTTTGACAAAGGAACAAAGACAATACAATGATGCAAAGATTGTTTTTTTTCAAACATGGGCTGGAACAATTGGACATCAGCACGTAAAAAACCCAAAGAACTGCATGCCAATGAAATCTTCCTTTTTATCAAACCTGTACATAAATTTTGCCACTGACATGTAGAACATCATTAACCCCCACAAGAATCTCATTGTGGGGCGATTGTAGAAGTTAAAAACAATCTTTTCTGGTGGTAGTGTGGTATAGTGATTCATGATTATCTTTAGCTCATTCTTTTGTGAAATGCTCATCTAGATATGCTAGTTTCAGCTGAGACCAATTCCAGTAACCAGAACTTGTGTAACATTTTCAAGTTACTTTGGTTACTTAGTTCAACACATACATAAGAGAAAACTCTAAAAGAGCAAGGAACTGGAATGGGAAGAAACTTTGTATATGATGGTAAGAAGATATTGACTTATGAGGCTCATCTGCAAATCATAGTCCTCTCTCTGGAGATAAACTTTTCCATCTATTTGCTTTAATAATCCTGCAGTTATAGCTACTTTTTTAATGATATGGTATTTTATGCTGTGATCGATGAATTGATTAATAATGTTTTCCTTTTGCAGTCAGAAAGTTGTGATGATCATCGTATAAACAAATAATGCAAAAACATGATAATCATACTAGAGTTAGAAAAACTAGTCACTAAATTCAGCATTCATGTATGATATATATATATATATATATATATATATATATATATATATATATATATACCTTCAGCAAACTAGGCAAAAAAGAAAACTTATTCAATTCGGTGAAAGGAATCTGTAGCAAACCTATAGCTAATATCATACTGAATAGTGAAACACTGAAAAGTTTGTCCCCAGAATTAGAAATAAGGCAAAAATATCAATTAGCATGAATTACATATTTAATATTTTACTGGCGGTTCTAACAAGGTCAATATATCAAGAAAAAATAATCAGACATCAATATTGGAATAAAAGAAGTAAATTCCTATTCATAAATGACATGAACATTTACATAAAAAAACTCAAAGAATTTAGAACCAATCATTTAGCTTATTTATTACTTGGGTATAAGCATCAATACTTTTTCTGTATAATAGGAGTAAACAATTGGAAATTTAAATTTTAAATTATAATTTTGTAAAACTTTGCAATACCACTTAAAATGGCATGAAACTCAGAGTATTGAGCAATAAGCACTTATAAACATGAAAGAAATTAACAAGACAAAACATGTTTTAATTATATAACATATCCATGTTTTGGAAGACTGAAATATATTAAGATGTCAGTTCTTCCTAAATTGATAAATAAATTTAAAAGAATTTCAATTAACACCAAAAAACTTAAGCTTATTCTAAAATAGTTATAGGAATATCCTAAATTCACTGGAAAGAGAATAACAAAACCGTGGGATTTATACTAAAGAACTTCAAACTTGTAAAACTATTGTAGTCAAATCAGTGTGGCATTTGCACAATCATAGATAAGTAGAGCATAATAGAAAGAACAGACAGAAATAGACACTATTTAATGAGCTCAATTCAATTTTGTAAAGTGAACAATGTAGCAATTCAAAGAAAATACAAGAGCTGTTTCACCAGTGATACTGGTGCAATTGAATATAATAAATAAAAGTGCCTGATTACAACTTCACAATATATATAAATATTAATTACATTTCTAAAATAGACCTACATAAGTATCAACTTAGTTAAAATAGCCATATTACCCAAAGCAATACACAGATTTAATGCAATCCCCATCAAAATCTCAATGACATTTTTTAAAGAAATAGAAAAGAAAAAAGACAGGGAGATCAGATTTGTATGCAATCACAAAAGACGGCGAAGGCAAAGCAACCCTGAGAAAAAAGAACAAGAACAAGGTTGGAGGTAACACACTCCCTGACTTCAATTTATACTACAAAGCAATGATAATCAAAACAGCATGGTATTGGCAGAAAAACAGACACACAGACCAATAGAATTGAGAACCCAGAAATAAATCCACAAATATATGGACAGATAATTTTTGACAAAGGAGCCAAAAACATAAATGGAAAAAAGAAACCTCTTCAATAACTGGTACTGGGAAAATTGGAAAGCCACGTGCAAAAGAATGAAACTAGACTGCTATCTGTCACTGTATACCAATATTAATTTAAAATGTATCAAAGACTTAAACATAAGACCTGAAACTATAAATTGCATAGAAGAAAGCATAATTAGGTACTAAATTTATGGACCTTGGGTTAAGAGAGGAGTTTATAAATTTTATCTCAAAGGTAGGGAAGTAATAGCAATAATAAATGAATGGGATTATATCAAACTAAAAATCTTCTGCACAGCAAAAGAAACCATCAACAAAACAAAGAGGCAAACAACTGAATGGGAAAAGATATTTACAAATACCACCTCCTATAAGGGGCTAATATCCAAAATATATAAAGAAAACATATAACTCAACAACAACAACAAAATCCAATGAAAAAATAGGTAGAGGTTCTAAACAGACACTTCTCCCAAAAAGACATACAAATGGCCAACAGATAAATGAAAAACCACTCAACTTCACTAGCTGTTAGGGAAATGCAAATCAAAACCACAATGAGATACCACCTCACTCCTGTTAGAATGGCTATGTCAGTAAGGCAAAGAATAACAAGTGTTGGAGAGGCTGTGGAGAAAAAGGAACCCTCCTAAACTGTTAGTAGGAATTTAAACTGATATAGCAAATAAGAAAAACAGTATGGCGTTTCCTTAAAAAAATTTAAGAATATAATTAGCATATGACCCAGGAATCCTTCTTCTGAGCATCTACCAAAAAAGTCTCAAAAACATTTATCTATACAGATATATGTACCCCTATATTCATTGTAGCATTATTCATGGTGGCCAGGATATGGAAACAATCAGTGTCCTTTAACAGATGGTTGTATAAAGAAGATGTGGGGGCCGGCCAGTGGCTCAGGTGGCTGGAGCGCCGTGCTTCAAATGCCGAGGTCGTCAGTTCGATTCCCACATGGGCCAGTGAGCTGTGCCCTCTACAGCTAAGATTGTGAACAACAGCTCTCCCTGGAGCTGGGCTGCCATGAGCAGCTGGAGATCGGCGTGAGCTGCCACCGCTGTGTGCTGCCAGGGCTAACATGTGCTGCCAGGAGCAGCCGGTGGCCAGCATGAGTGGCTGGCAGCCGCCTGTCATGAGCCGCTCTGAGTGGCGGACTGATGACCGGTTACTGACTGCCTCAGCCAGGGGGAGCACAATGCTCATAGTACCAGCATATGTCAGGGAGCTGTGTCCTACACAACTAGACTGAGAAACAATGGCTTGAACCGGAGTGGGGTCGGGGGAAGGCAAAAGAAGGGGGAAAATAAAGAAGATGTGGTGCATATATACAATGGAATATTGCTCGGCCGTAAGAAAAGATGAAATACTGCCATTTGCAACAACATGGATGTATCTTAAGATTATCATGCTAAGCAAAATAAGTGAGACAGAAAAAGTCAAGAACCATATGATTTCACTGACTTATGGTATATAAAACTGAAAACAACAAAGGAATAAGATAAACAAACAAGCAAAATCTCAGACACAGACAACAGTTTAGTGGATACCTGAAGGAAAGGGTGGTGGTGGGATGGTAGAAGAGGGTAAAGAGGGTCAAGTATACAGTGATGGAAGGAGAATTGACTTTTGGTGAACATACAATGCAATATATAGATGATGTATTATAGAATTGTGTACTCGAAATGTATATGATTTTATTAACCAAAATCACCCCAGTGTATTTAATTTTTTAAAAAAAGAAGATAGGCATACATATTTTTTTAAAAAGAATTCTGACATCTGCAGAATCAAAGGAAGAAAAATATGTTTGTATCCCAATGGAAAGTAATGGTTTCCTCAAGACAAAAAGCAATAACCATAAAAAATAGTCTGTTACATATTATCAATTTTTAAATTTACTGTTAAGAAAGTGAATTTAGAAGGTAAAGACTGGGAGAAAATATTCACAATCCCTTATTTCTGAAAACGAATTTGTGTCAAGAATGTATAAAAATGTCTACAACTAAAAAATAATAAAAACAGCAATGGAAAAAGATCTAAACTGACACTCGGCAAGGGAAAATGTACAAGTGACATTAAAATTCTCAAAATCATTAGGCATCAGGAATTGTACATTAAAACTGGAATGAAATATTATTACATATCCACTAGAATGGCCAAAATTAAAAATCATAAAACACCAACTTTTTGGCGAGGATATGGAACAACAAATTCTTCCAAATTACCCCCAACAATTGAACTCCTAGGTTTTTATCAAAACAAATGAAAGTGTAAGTCCAAAGACTTGTACAAGAATGTTAATAGCTTTATTTATAATTGCCTGAAGTGGAAACAGCACAAATACTTACCAACAAGTGAATGGACAAATCAATTTTGGAATGTTTGCATAATGAAAATCTACTCAGCAATAAAGATGAATTGACTATATGTCCAAAAACATAGAGAATATATCATTATGCTGAGCTACCAATTGCTATTAGTTACTAAAGAGTACTAACTATATAATTTCATTTATATGAAGTTCTAGAGCATACAAAGAAAACAGGTGTTGAAAATATCTCTTCAGTGGTTGCCCAGGGCTTGGGAGAGGACAAGGACAGACTGGGAAGGAACATAAGAGGAATTTTTGAGGTGATAGAAAAATTCTAATCTTTATAGGGATGTAAAATACAGGTATATACATTTGTCAAAAATGTACAGAAAAGTTTTGTGCATTTAAATATGTGTAATTTTTACCTTAAACAAATCAAATCTGTGCCTGGAGAAAACAGAATGTTTATAATTGTTAAAATCAGATAATGAGAGCATGTTGCATTTCTGTTTAGTTTGTATATGTTTGAAATACTCTGTATGAAACGGTATATAATATACATCTAGTAAAAATAAGTGTCACCTTTAAAATTTTATAATTGAAAATACAATATAATTTGTTTTAATAAAATAATCAGTTCTCAAGCTTATTTTAAAGATGGAATAACTTACTTCAATACAGAAAACTAAAAATTCTGAAATCTAACTACAATATTTCACAATCACACTCAAAGACCATAATATAAAATAAGCAATCTGTTAAATCTAAATATTCTATAATGATTTCTGTTTTGAGTGATATTTAGGTTTTATTTCTAATATTTTATTTCTTGGAAATGGTGACTGATATTGGTTGTACACCCCAATTATTTAAAGGGCTTTCTGTGACTATAACTCAGTCTCAAATAGCCCAAATTGACTTTATGATATGTGATAATGATGGAGTTCAGAATTTGAAACTAAAAAAATATTTCTTTAAATAATAGTTGTTTTTTTCAAGCTGTCTGACAATATTCGATGGACCTTATTTCTTTAAAAAACGTATTCTCCACATATAATATTGAAATAATAACATGTATCTTAAAAGTTTAGTTCAGGAATTATAAACAAATATCGAGAACATATTAGGAGGCCAAAGTAAATCAGTAAATTCTAATTATGTAATTGCTAAATTACTTGAATTTTTCTACTGGTTGGTGTTCTATTGCTATTGCAATATTTGTGTTAATTTCCTTTAAATTGTGTTAAATTCCTTTTCAATTCCTTATGTTTTTAATAGTATTTTCTTCACACGGTCATATATCTGCTTGGTTCTGACTCCATATATGACAGGGTTGAGCATTGGTGGCACTATAACATAAAGATTGGCCAGAAGTATGTGGATATAGCGGGGGACATTCTGGCCAAAGCGATGTGTCATAAAGGAAAAGAGAGCTGGTATGTAGAAAGCAAGAATTACACAAACATGTGAACCACATGTGCTGAGAGATTTGAGGCGGGCTTCCTGGGAAGGAAGACGGAAAACAGCATGGAGTATCTGAATATAAGAAAGGGCAATGCCTATCATATCAGACAGTAGGATTAAAATAGTACACAAACCATAGATGATATTGATCTTGATGCTGCCACAAGACAAACGAGCAAGACCCATGTGCTCACAGTAGGTATGGGGAACAACATGATTCCCACAGAAAGGCAATCGCAAAATGAGAAATACAAATGGAATAACAAAAATAAATGTCCTCAGTAACACAACAAGACCAATCATAAAAACAACTTTGTTGGTAAGGATGGTGCTATATCGGAGTGGGTTGCAGATGGCCACATAACGGTCATAAGCCATTGCCAAGAGGACTGCTGACTCCATACCTGTGAAATTGTGGATGAAAAACATCTGAGTGAGACAGGCATCAAAGATTATCTCCCTGAGACCAAACCAGAAGATTCCCAGCATCTTAGGTATGGTGGCTGTGGAGAGACCCAAGTCAATGGTAGCCAACATGGCCAGGAAGTAGAACATGGGCTGGTGTAGGCTGCTTTCAGTCTGGATCACAAACAGAATAGTGAGATTCCCTATGAGTGCAATCATGTACACAGTACAAAAGGGAAAGCCAATCCAGATGTGGAGTGTTTCCAGTCCTGGGATCCCCAGCAACAAGAAGGAATAGGGGTGAAAGTGGGTATCATTGGGAACGGACATCATTCCAGGTAATACATATGTCCATTTTCCTTACTGATGTGTGTTCACAAATCTGCAGGGCACCAGATAAAACTCTGCAGTGTTTTAAACCTAAAGAAAAATAATAACATGCAATTGTGACTATTGTCTCCTTCTGTTACCTCATACAGTTAGGAATGTACTGCAAAAAGACCAACCTGTGGTGAATTCTCAGTGAGAAAGCTTTGGAAGAAGTTGTGCAGTGACATCTTTAACCTGCATACTATTTTTAAGTGTATCGTGTCCTATTTTATGTAGGAGTTGCCATTGCCTGCTTCTGTCTGTTCATAATACAAACCATGGTTCTGTATTATTTTGCTCTTTTTTATTATTCACACCAAAAAGTCAAGAACCATACGATTTCACTGATATGTGGGATGTAAAACTGAAAGCAACAAAGGAACAAAACAAACAAAGAAACAAAAACTCATAGACATGGACAATAGTTTAGTGGTTACCAGAAGGTAAGGTAAGTTTAGTGGTTACTGGAGGAGGTTGGTAGATGAGGGTAAACCAGGTCAAATATATGGTGATGGAAGGAGAACTGACTCTGGGTGGTGAACACACAATGTGATATAGATGATGTATTACAGAATTGTACACGTGAAACCGATGTAATTTTACCAACCATTGTCACCCCAATAAATTTTAATTTAAAGAAAAAAGAATTTGTGCAGTGGATTGTAATACAAAAAATTCTACATAACATATTCACCTTTGTTAGTACCTCTCTTCTATTTTAGAGAGAAGACTGGTCTCATTTGCATTGGTCTTGCCATTGGTATTATGCTAAGATTTTTCCTTAATACTTACTTCATTAATTACCTTCTCTCATCATCAACAACATCATTTACTTTCAATTTTCACATTAAAAGGGCTCTGCTAGCCTCTATAAATAGTTATTTCTATTGGTTCCATTTGTTTAAATGGTAACACACAAATGTTAACACAAGGTGGGTAGTAAGTGTTGATGAAAACACAGATTCATTAAAATGTAATCTCAAATACTAAAAATAAATCTAAAGGGATAAAATCAACCCAGTTTAAAATATTTATTCTTTATTATTACAAAATAAGAAGTAAATGTAGTCAAACCACATTATCAACTGCCATTTATTGAAGTATTGCCTACTACTTTCAATGTTGTCAGAACTTGTGCAAATATCATCTCTAATTTTTATAAACATATTTAACCCTATTGTAACATATGTATATGAACCTCAAATAGTTTAAAAGACTTGCCAAATGCTTGAAATGCTTATAGTTAAAGAGCTATAGGAAGAAAGTACAGGGAAATAAGGAAATTAAAATGGAAAGAGAATGGAAACAAGGAAAAAATTCACACCTCACTCATGTCATGCATACACAGCTTCCCCTCCTCCACACACATTCACAAAAACACATACTCTTTTTTAAGCCCAGTTCCATCTGAAATAGCGATATCAGTATCTTCATTATGAATCTAAGAGGATTGTAATTTTAAATGTTTAAGATACATGGCAAGTATTTTGAGGAAGACACTAGCTAGAAAACATATTCTGAACAAACAGAATCTATCATTTTCCAAGTTACCTACACACTTCTTGCATACTTTCTTGTACTTTATTTATGGCATTTTTTAGAGGCATATTTTCAAAGCATCCATTATGTGTAATTGTTTTGTAGTAAAAAGTATCTTTTCATCATTTTGTATCACTGGAGGATTCCAGAGGAGTAATGCTAATTATGATCACAGTTTCAGTAAGATAATCAGGGTATAATCTAGACATTGATATATGGGAAACAAAGCCAAGAAAAGTGTCCTATCCAAGATAGACAAGTAACAGAAGGAGCAGTACAATATGGGTGAGGAAACAGGGAACTCATAGGAGGAAATGGTAAACATTGGTAAGGAAGGGAAGCTCAGAACCATACATGTTTTTGTTGTTGTTGTTGTTGTCTGTTTGTTTGTTTGTTTGCTTGTTTGCTTGCTTTTTGTGTGAGACATTTTGTGAAATGTCCAAAATAACAAAGTCTTTCTTCTATCATGTTCTGTCTTTTTAATGGAACAGTAAATACTCTACAAAGGTATGACATGGATAACACAAGGAACAAAAGTAGGATTCAGTTATGGAAGCAAAGGTTTCTGTGATTTATCAATGTACGCTCCAATGACAGGTTATTTTATGAAATAAAATTCTTGTATTCTTAAATAACATCTCTGAAGATCAGGAATGTAGGCAATAATCTCAGAAAGCTAGGAAAGCAATGTTTTCCCTGTTTCATCATAACTGTATGCGATAGATTCTTCATAAATAAGAAAATCAGCTAATAGGTACAGAGCTCATCATCAAAGTAGCTACCTTTCTGTTTTTGTGTGTGTGTGAGCTTTTCTTTTCTTTTCTTTTTTTTTTTTTTTTTTTGTTGTTGTTAGAGGGAAAGATAGTATTATGTTCTGTACTTAAAAATAAAATAATGAGGGAATTATATCTCTCAACTCAGATAATTATATTCTTTAATTAGGCCTCAGTAGTTGGTTAAGTAAATAGGAAGTAATATGAATAACCAAGAAGAAATAATTGGAAGACATGTACAGAAAAATGAAATTTTATAGCTGTCTGTCTTATATCGTTACTATTCAGTGAACTGACTAGATCAAAAAATTTGAATAGTATCCACCTCTACTCCCTATATGTAAAAAAAAAAAAAAAAAAAAAAAACTAAGCAAAACAAAAACTGATTCTAGTTTTCCAGTATCTCTAAAATCACTACATTTACTCTATTCTAATAGAGCTAGTTCAAACCTTCATCATTTCTTGGGTTTATTACAACACAGTACTTTGCAGTGCTTCAAAGCACGGGCTCTTCAGTCAGACTAACTGTATTGAAACCAGCCAGGTTCAAGACTTATTCACTCTGTAATCAGAGGAAAGTAAATAAGCATTTTCATCTATAAAATACAGGTAAGAAAGATAAAAACCCTAAATATGTCATTAGTTTTAAAGATAATTCTTTTAAAACATTTTGAACCTATTCCAAAGATACTGTTATTCATCATTCTTTAGATATCAGGAGATTGAGTTTTCTAAAATGCACACCAACAAAATGATTAAGGCTGAAATCCAATTATTTTCTAGTATTACATGGTCCTTCCTAAAAGTGATCCTATTCTTTCCCTAAACTTTAGCCTTAGTCTTCTTTCCCCAAAACTTATCCCGTGTCTCTTCTCTTCCTGTCCTAGCCCTAGTTTTTTCCTTCACCCATCGTTGTGATGTAAGGATGCACTGTGAACTGGGACATGGGCAGACTCACCAGAACGAGCACCACGATGGAATCCTGTCTCTGTCTTGTTTCAACCTGCTCAGTCTTTATAAGAACCCTGCTTTTTGCCTGGGAGAAGCTTTCAATAGAATATCCCCTAGAGCTATAATAGTTTTAGAAAGGACACAAGGTCTCTGAACATTCTAGTTTCTAATCTGGCTCTGACTCAAGAAGAGAGGCTTAGGGCGCACTGGCTTCTAAGGAAATGAAAACAAAACTGAGGTTTAAGGTAGTATGAGAACAGAATTAGGAGGTCCCAGTACTCTCCCCCACCACACCACCCATGGGAACACCAATTTAACAACCATTAATGGATGAAAATACCTTTGTGAGAATTCTAGAATTCAGATGAAAGGTTACAGGACCCCAGTGGAGTACAGAATAAGAAAAGACTGAAAAGAATAAGAAGTAAAGTTTTAGTTTACTCAAACTACCCCTCCTCCAACCTAACACGGCTCTGCACCAAGAGAGATTCCCTCAGGCCATGAGTTCTTCCATGGGTGGGGGAAGGGAAAGCAAGCCCACCCCTGGATATGTGTGTATGTGTGTGTGTGTGTGTGTGTGTGTGTGTGTGTGTATACACACATGTATAACATGTATTCACACACACATAGTCACTTCTTATTATTCTCAGGAGTTTTGTTCTATAAAATCACTGTGAACAATAAATTAGAAATATGAAACCATCGCTCCTTAGGGAAAATTCAGAGTTAGATACCTGCGAATCTCGTCACAAACTTTTTGTCAGTCAATCAATACATCACCTTGTTTCATGTGTGTTTCTGCATAAAGACACCTCATTTAATACATAATTCTTACAAATGATTAGTTGTGCAGTTTTTATTTTTTAATTTTTTATTAAAATTATAAAACTGAAAGCAATAAGCAAACAAGAAAAACAAACACTTCTGCATTATACAAATGGAAAACTTAAACTATAGAAAACTTTAACGACTTTTCCAAGACCATACGTCTAGAAAGTAACAAAGACAGAATTTGAACCCAAATGTCTAATTCCAGGAAGCATGATAGTAATCATACATTATACTGGCTCCTTCTTCTGTTTTTGGATCTCAAGTCTATTTTATGTTTCAAAAAGCCTGTTGAAGGTTCCGGAGCCTGTTTTAAGGTCTTCACTTATAATCCATGCACATGTAACTTCATACAGAGCTGAAAATACAACCATGTGGAGTTGGCACTGCTCCCTCTGAAAAGCTGCTAAGGAACCTCAAACCTGCCCTTCATTTCAGTGAGTAGCTGGGTCTCTCTGACCAGAGAAATGGTTCTGGTTTCCAAATCTCAGAAACAGCTGGGATGCTGAGAAGTTGATACCCACAGACTCCATTAGTCTGCATGGTTCCTCTTGCATCTGCAGTCCTAAACATGATATGTAATAGTGTCTCTTTTTTATGTCCCCGTTTATTGTAATCCCAGACTTACCCTGATACTGTCTGAAGTCAAGCCAACTTGCTCTGTACTATCACCACTTTTTCTGTTTAGAAGGACCCCAGGACTTGCCACAAAGAGTTAGGGGGAAATGGATAGGAATTACCTCTACAGAGGGAATAAAAATTGTCCCATATGAAGACATTGCTGGAATATCCTGGTTATGTTATTTTTATCAGTCAGGTCAAGCCTGGCTGGTTCTCCCTTTGGATTTACTCTTGAGATCAAATGGTGTACCTGAAACATTTATGCCCGTGGGTTAGAAAAGGAGTTCTATGCTTCCATTAAAATAAAAGTGCATTAGGAATCTACACACAATGTACACACTTTTATTTCATGAATATGCATGAAATATATAAAGCAATATATGATATAATTCTAATAAAAAATCAACCATACAGAACATGTTTTGAAATAACAGACAATATCAAAATGTTTTGTGGTCATTACAATATAGATAACATTTTCTTTTATTCTTATTTATGAATTTTAAAATGTTTAAATAATGACCACACAATAATTTAACAATGCTATCGTAAATCAATATTTACTGAAAACATCACTTTACTCAGACTTATTGTCAAATACAGTATGTTAAAAATTTGGTTTTCCATGATTTTAAAAAATAATGTGACAGTCTGTTGTCATGATGGTTGTCTAGGTAACTATTGTCACTCCCCCCAAAGCTCTAGACATATTAAAACTTACATTAAAAATAATCAATGCATATATATAACTTCAAAATTTATAGGGGAAATTATTAAAGGATAAGTATAAGCAGCCTAGTATATACCTGCAAACACAAGGTATAGTTATATTTCAAAGACTAGGAAGGATATGAATGTTTTTCTATGTCTTGAGGTTTTTAAGTCAGGGGGTAGAAAGAGCAAAAGGCAAATTTCTAACAAATTAAGTGAAGTTGCACAGCAGTGTCTTCACTGCATAAAACCTATACCCTAATTGGGTTTTGTGGTGAATGTCACAGTGTGTCATCTAGATTCCTCTTTCAGATCTGAAGTACTCACTCCTATAACTACTGGGAATGTGACTGAGAGAGAGCCCTTAGCACAGTCACTTTCATTCTCTTCTTGCCTGGTGAGACCTTCCTAGGCCAAGATCAAATCCCTGACCCCCCAGTATAACTTGTTGATGAAGCAGTATAAAAAGTTACTTAATTCTCCCTAGTTCAGGACAACTGTGAAAGGCCATCCCAGCTCCAGAGATCCCTGTATAAACATCTGTCTGACTCTTTTGTTGTCACTTCATCACAAATCATTTTCTCCAACCCCCTTCATCCACCTCACCTAGGTGATGATCTTGAGAGCAAAGCTGTATTAGTTTTCTAATGCTGCTGCTAACAAATTACCAGAAATTTAGCGCCTTAAATCAACACAAATTTATTATCTTACGGTTCTGTTTATTAGAAAGCTGATGCATTTCTCACTGGGCTAAAATTAAGGTATCAGCAGGTCTGCATTCCTTTCTCGAGACACTAGCAGAGAATGTTTTTTGTTGCTTTTTCTAGTTTCTGTAGATTGCCCATACTCCTTAACTCATGGCTCTCTTTTCCATTTTCAAAGCCAGCAAGGAAGGGTTGAGTGAGCCCTTCTTATACAGTATTACTCTGACTTTGCTTTTGTCATCACATCTTCTCTTACTCTAATTCTTCTGCTTCCATTGTCCACTTTTAAGGACCTTTGTGATTGCACTGGACCTACCTGGATAATCTGCAATACTCCCCCATCTGAAACTCAGCTGATGAACAACCTTAATTCCATCTGCCACCTTAATTCATCTTTGCCATGAAACTTAATATATTCAGATTCTGGAGATTAGGACATTGACATCTTTAAGGGAGTATTATTCTGTTGCCCAAAACATCAGAGTAAGTTTCCTACATGCAAATCTCCATCTCAGAATGTATTTTCTAAGAATCCCAACCTGCAAAGGCTGCTTAACCAGAGTCTTTGAAGAACCTAGCAAGGAATCACAATGGCAAAGAAAAACTCACAATAAATAGTTACCAAATGTTCAAAGATTATCTACAACATTAAAAGAAAAAGATTTTCTTTTTCTTGTGAAATATAATTAAAAATAAACCAGTTCAGCCTTAAAGAGATGAGAGACAAGAGATGAGAGATGTGGGGGGGACAAGGTGGAGAGAATGAATTACAATCATAAAGATAGCATAGGTTTTTGTGAAAAGGATTGAACATAAAAAAATTTAAGTATTGAAAAATAATTATATTTAGGAGTTGAAGAATAGAATAGAAACTGCTGAAAATGAAATTGTGACTTTTAAGAATAGGTGGATGGATTTTCAGGACCACAGTGAAATAGATAAAGTGATGGAAGTTAAAGAAAGAAAGATAAGGAGTTGCAACTTTATTTTAAAGTACTTATAGAAGAATATGGAACAAATATTGGGAAAGAAATATTTTTAATAATTAGGTTTGTAAAGATCCTAGAAGTAATAAATATGTAGTCTCAGAATGTAAGGGCCAACTGAATATCAAACATGATTTTTTATTAATTATAAATTTACACTCAATACAACAAAATTTCAAAATATCAAAATTTAGATTATTTCCAAAGAACAGAGGAAAAATATTGCATTCGAAACAGTAAAAAAAAGAACAAACAAAGATTGCATTATATGTTAATTATTAACAGCTCTAGTTGCCAGAAAAAGTAGATTCAAGATTCTATAAATTTTTGGTTATTCAAATATGAGCACAAATGAGTACGTAGTTAGACATAAAGATATAATTAATCATTACCAGAGAAATTGGGGTTGTGATTGGTGGCATGGGTTGGCTGTAGGATAATAAATACATTCTCCATTAAGATTTTGAATCCCAGAGAAAGAAGATATTCATGAAGATTTATTGAAGAAATAAATTATTTAAAATATATACACACTCGTGTAGTCAAATAAAAATGGTCATTTAAAAAGTTTTCTAAAGCCTGGAAACAAAACTGCAGACAATTCCAACATGAGCAATATAGACATACAAGAAAAACAGGAAATGGCAAAACAGGACTAAAATTTTTGTTTTGTTCAGAATAGGGTCATTATAAGTTAGTTTAATTAGAAAATGAATATTTAATGTTAAGAAATAAAAGTAAATTAGGAAATCATGAGTGTCAGGAAAAGGAAAATATTGGAAAATATGAAATTTTTAAAAAAGTGATCAAAGCCAAAGATCAAGAAAGCAGAAATATGTTTTAATTGGTTATAATCCTGCTACCCAATAATTTTAATTCAAAGTATAAAACCTGGATAAATGATCTAAAAATGTACAAAAAGATAAAAAAGAAAGGATGTGCAGAATATTTTCTAATTAATTAATAATAATATGAATATCTATTAATATATGAATACATAAATAAAACCAATGTTATAAAACAAAACACAAAATATTTATTCTATTTACATTAATAACAAATAATCTAATTAAAATACTGTGATTTCTGGTAAAACTGAAATATTTTGTACTGTGATGTTAGGAAAACACATGATAGAATTTGCCTCTGGAAAAATAGGAGAGAAAATGTGTTGTGACAGTGTTAAAGGTGATTTCAACTTTAATTCTGTATATATTTTATTAAGCATTATCTTTAAATTGGTGTAATGTTTAAAGTTGTTAATTTGTGAGTTGTAGGAATAAAGATGTTTGCTATATTTTTACTTTAGTTTCTTTTTTAAAAAATCTGAAGACGCAAAAATAATATTATATTTTTAAAATGGAAGCCAATGTGACAAGTTTGATGATGCAAAAGGTCATTGCTTGGTCTTTGGGAAATTTTATTATTGAATTAATTGAAAGTCCTACATCTCATAGAAAAAAATTGCTTTTTCTAGCTTGTGCATTAAAGTTAGTGGGAGAGCTAGAGACAGATTTGGGTCTAGGATGAGAGTCCTTGGATTTAGGGATAGAATATTTGAGAATCTAATGTAGATTGAGAATAAAATTGAATAATGTGATAAGCAAAGACCAGAAAACATCACATAGAAGAGAGAAACGCTATATGTAATTTGATTCCAAAACCACTTTATGTTTGTACTATGGGCCTGAATGCAGAGTCAGTCAGTGATGGTATTGTTGGTATTAGTGAGAAATAGTTTTGCATTATATGGTTTTTTTTTTTGGCTGTCATTCCACTGAATCTTATATATTTGGCAGACCATTCCAATTAAAGCTAGAGATTTGCCAATGATTTTTTTTTTTAACCCATGAACTTGGTTTTTATTTTAAAAGCACACAGGATGAAAGCTACATGAGGCCAAACATTTGTGTTAGATGTGTTGATTTATCCCTAGCAATTAAAATAATTTAAGACATACAATAGATACAAAATGAATTTACGTTGAATAAATGCATGAATTAATTACTTAATTAAGTAGGATAAAGGTTTAAAATCTTCAGTGCCACATATCTGTAATTATAAAGAACAAAAAACCCAGATATGTTCTTTCCCCAGAAAAGAGGCAGCCTTATGCTATCAAGGACTCTGCATTAAGACATGCAAACAGAAGCCATACAACTTTCTACCAGGATAGTCCATTAGCCTTTGAATTTGAGATGCAATGATGTTTCCACAATCGTAGAATCCATTAGTCAAAGACAAGAAAAACCAACTTCTATCACAACCTGGCAAAAATAGTTTAGGACCAGGAGATATTCATTACAGCAAGAACACACAAGCCTTCCTTACAAAATCATTAGTAAAAGAATGTGGTAGGACTCTTATTTTTTAGTAAAGACACAGAGCACTCGCTCTCGTATCTGTTTGGTCCTTACACCATAAATGATGGGGTTGAGTGAAGGTGGGATAACCAAATAGAGGTTGGCAATAAGAATGTGAATATAGCGGGGTATGTTGTGTCCAAATCGGTGAGTGAGGAAAGAAAAGACTGACGGAATATAGAAAACACAGAGGACTGCAACATGGGATCCACATGTGCTTAGGGCTTTTAGCCGTGCATCTTGTGATGGCAGGCGGAAGACAGCACGGAGGATGTAAACGTAGGAGATGCCGATAAGGACCAGGTTCATGAGAAAGAGAGAGACTACAAAGAGTCCATAGATAGCATTGATCTGGATGTTTCCACAGGACAACTTTGCAATGCCCATGTGCTCGCAGTAGGAATGAGCTATTATCTGAGCCCGACAAAAGGGTAGGCGGTAGATGAGATATATCATGGGAAGTGTAAGCAGGACCGGTCGAATTACAATGCACGTGCTGATGCCCACCAGTACCCGGGATGTCAAGATGGTCGTGTAGTGGAGTGGAGCACAGATCGCCACATAACGGTCAAAGGCCATGGCCACCAGCACCTCAGCCTCCATGCCAGTGAAGGCATGGATCAAAAACATCTGAGCCACACAAGTTCCAAAGTTAATCTCATGTGCATCAAACCAGAAGATACCCAGCATGCGGGGTATGGAGGTTATAGAAAGGGCCAAATCAATTGTTGAAAGGATGGCCAGAAAGTAGAACATGGGCTCCCGAAGGGTCTGCTCGGCCTTGATGACCAGCAGAATGGTGGCATTGCCCAGTAACGCCACGAGGTAAACAGAGCAGAAAGGCAGGGAGAGCCAGGCATGGACCTCTTCCAGACCTGGGATTCCAATGAGGAAAAACGTGGCTGGGTGAAAAAGGCTCCTGTTGAGGTATATCATGTTGTCACTTGTCAAAGATAAAAGGAGGTGAAGCTGCTCCTCCTATGAGAGGGAAAATTAAAATGGAGGTGGGGGGAACTAGCTAGGAGGTATCAGAGGTGATGGTAGAAGGAGGTGGTACATCAATTGGTAGGTCAGTGTTTCAGCAGAGTTGATGGCATGTTTACTATATGAGTAGGCCTGTACTGATGGACGTTTGTTGAATCAGCCCCATAGCCCTTTAATAGGTCAGGCCAATGTCATATTCAGAGTTTCCATTCTGTCTACTGATTGAGTTCTAATTCCAAACAAGCTTCCAAACATGGAAGACTGTAGCAAGCTCAGTGCAGATCTCTAATAATTAAAGCTTGCTAGTCACTTCGGAATAGACTAGGACGTGATTCAACTCTGGGAAATTCACTCTCCGGTGAGTGACACTGAAATCATCAAGACTGCACTCAGGGCCAAGTCAATACACTACAGAGGCAGTCAAAAATGCCTTTAAGCAATCCATTACAAACATAAATCATAGATCCAAGTGTATAGGTACTCACACAATGAAAACCTAAATTCTTCTGACTCATTATATACCATAGAGATGCATATGTTAAAATTCTGTACCCAAGCATAGTAGCTTCTCACAGACACCTAATCAAATTATGAGACAGTCACAGATTCTTAGACAAGTGCTGGTCCCTTAAGATGTCTGGCCAGGAACAGAAACAGCCACTGTTCATGATTTACACACTGCACAAAGTATCAGTTATGAAAGGAAAAAGGACAGTTGTCTAATGCCATTTGCCCACTTTTGTTCAGAATTTACATTATATCAGGTATTCTCAGAGCACCTGTTAATTTACCAGTGTTAAGTTTACCACTGCTACGGAGCAAACACTTGCTTGGTTATTCCGCCTACCAGTTCAAAACACTGGAGATCGGGGTAGAAAGCCCTGAAAGCCCCTGAAAGATGGTTTTCATACTAGCAAAGCTGTTTTTTGTAGCTCTCTGGAATAGCAGTATCTATTAGTAGAGAAGAGTGCAATTATCTCTATTTGTGCAATTATCTTAAGGGGATGGAAAAAGGTACTTAAATTATGCCTTGAAATTGCTACAGAACAAATCAAGCCATTCAAAATGAGATCAAGAAACTTACCCTAGTGTGTGTGGTGGTACTGCAGTTGTAATTAAAGCATAGAAATCCTTCCTTTCATCCTTGATTTAGCTTCACTTTCTTATCATTTTAATTATCTATTTTTTTCAATAGAAAAACATACCAAGGTTAAAACAACAAAAAAAGAGAAAACTTTTTGCTGAGTTCAGTCAAACAGAAAGAACAGTGCTGCCAGGTGCACTGGCTCTTATTTGTGTTCTATAAAAACATAGACACCCTGGCCAGTTTAAAAACAAAACAAAACAAAGCAAAAAAACCAAAACACTGCCTAGCAAAAAGATGATGCCCAAGGTCAAGGCTATTGTGTCCCTGTTGCTTATTTTGGAGCAACACTGGTAGCCCATTGTCAACAGTAGGTCCCCTGTTCATAACATCATTCCTTCCTATTGCCATAGATTTACTTATTTCATCCAATGCAACTGACAGGATGATATTAAATGCCTTGGATCTTTCTGAGAATTTTTAAAGATAATCATATACATATATCAGACAAGTGCTGGCTCCTTAAGATGTCTGGCCCAGACAGAAACAGCCATTGTTCATGAGTATCAATCATTACACAGAGTATCAATTAAGAAATGAAAATAGACAGTTGTTAATGCCATTTGTCCACTTCTGTTCAGTATTCACATTATGTATACTGGAGGTGCCAAAAAATGTATACATATGACTTGTGTTCATCTTTTGTTGTCGGTATATATTGAGTATTGCAATTTTAATAGTTGTTTCCTTTCTTAAAATGTGAACACACTTTTTTGGCACCTTCTGTATATATTTTATATATGTAATTTTTATATATAGTTTAGCTATATGGTCTAGTTCTCAGACTACTCTGCCCATTTACTCCCATACTTATTCACTAGAAATCGGCAGTTGATTGATCTCTTTTTTCCCAAAACAATCGACACTAACACAAAGCATCAAGCAGCACAGCACTTGTCCTCTTTCTGAGCAGAGTATGGAGGACATGTTTATATGAGGCTTCTAGCACCTAAGGGATTTCTAAGAATACATCCCATTTAATACCAATTTTACACTGAGTTCTGGGATTGAGTCCTCACAGACTGTTCACAAACTTCTAGATTCTGTTCCAGAAACAGAAAAGCTCAAGAAATGTAGAAGCAAACTGATGTGTATGTAAATAAAAATAAAAAGTGGGGCTAAAACTCAGTTATTGACATTTGTGCTTAACACGTTTTGAAAATAGAAACATTATATCTCTGAGTGAATATGCAGCCCAATTCTATAAGTACTGAGGCATTTAGAATAGTGTCCTGCGCATAGTAAGTCATCAAGTATTGTTATTTTAGTAGTAGTAGTAGCAGCAGCAGTATTTCAGGTTTCAGCTCACAAGAATAACTCCATAGATATTATTCAAGGAAAACAGATTCAGGAATCACTATACTAATTCTATCGCCATTTTTCTTCTGAATATTCATGTTATATCTATTAGAATATCTATTAGAATGTGATTTTTTTTGGATTGAAATAATTAGATCCCTTTATTGCACAGTATTAATCTCTTTATTAAGTTTCTTGGAACCTCCCAAAAACAGCATCTGGCTTAAGAAATAAAGCACTTAATACGAAGTATGAGAAGTAATATCTTTCATCTGAAATTGCCAGTCTTCTCCATCATTCTATACAAACATTAAAGCTCTCTTCTGTAAATTTACAATTTTTGTTTCCCTGTACATATACAATGAAATATTCTATTGGGTCCCATCAGATTTTTACCCATAATCAGAATTAATCTTAAAACATACTAAAGGCACATTTCTTCCTCCATGAATGTGAACTTGAACACATCTAACCTTGAGAGCTACTAAATGATATCTTGGATCCATAAAGAAAGCTGACTTTAGGAGGATCAAGATGAGAGAATCTCAAGAGCAAATACTACAACAAACTTGGCCCACAGTGAGAAAATTTAGTTATTCAAACAACTCTTATGTGATATCAGACCAACTATCTTTATTGTTGTAAAAGCCAACGAATTCCCTTTACTGACAGTTTGGATTATTTATTCAGAAACATACAATGTAAACTATCCCAACAGATATAATTCTTTTTTTTCTGGAAGACCTCCCTTTCAGGGGTCTCTGATTCACAGCTCCAATCTGAACTGGTTGTTTTTCATGTGTCTTGCTGGGAATACCTGTACTTCTCTCCTGTTTTGGCTCCAATGTTCCTCATACCCCATATCTTCCCATTTCACAGATAACCCCTAGTTTTCTTGGAACACATCCTTATGTAAATTCCAAAGATATGATGAGTGAGTGGGAGGTGTAATTTCAAAATCTTTTCTATGACTGAAAATTACTTTGTCCTCAACTATGATGACATTTTGGGTTTAATCTTTGCTATCAGTTGAATTGTGTGTCCCTCAAATTCATACATTGAAGTAACCCCCGGTACCTCAGAATGTGACCTTATTTGAAAATAGGGTCATTGCAGATATAATTCTTTAAGTTAAAATTAGGCCACACTGGAGTAGGGTGGGTCCCTAATCCAATCTTACTGGTGTATTTTTTTTTTTTAATGCCATATTACTAGATTTAGTGTGGTGATCGCATCATAAAGATATATAAATGTCGAATCACTATGTTGTACACCTAAAACATATGTAACATATATAATATGTATGTACAAGATAATATAATACAATATTGTATGCCAACCATACTTTAATATTTTTTTTAAATCATAGCATTCTGAAGGCAATGTTTCCGTAAAGATTCAAGATCATGATTAAAAACATTGGTTCCTAATCCCTGGTATAATACAAAGATGTGTTTACTTTCTAAGGACTCCAAATAAAATTCCTACAGGCTACTATGTTGATTGATTTCTTGTGTATCATTTACTAGTTGTTTCTCTTAAAAGATATTCTGGATACTATTACTTCTCACTGATGTCATTCTGTGGTAGTTGGAGTTTTAGCAAACAAGTGCTAGTTTTGTTTTGTTTACATTTATTTCATTTTGTTTTGTTTATTCCTGTCAAATGCCACTTCTCCAACACTTCTAGAAAAAAAAATCTTTTGTTTACTCTAGTCACAGTGATTCTGGTAGTGTCATCAGGATTGGTACATGACCCAGTTTAGCCAATCACACTAACTTTGCATCTGTGGGTATCAAGATCAGTTCTGGTTTAAGGATGTTAAGTAAGGTGCACTTTGTAGTCCTTTCACGAGATCACTAAGTGGAGCTGAGAGTAGAGTTTTTTCTCCATCTTGTGACCACTTTCTTCAATGGGGGTGAGCTTTATTCAAAATACTGATAGCACCCTAGAGAGATGAAGAGATGGGAGCTGGTGATGCTAAGGATCACTTCAAGCATTTTAGAGTTTTACAGGTCCCTATGTTCTTGCAACTTTTACTTCTGATCTGTAAGCCATTATAATATCCTACCCAAAATGTCTTTTCATGGCTTAAAATAATGTCATTTCATTTTACATCACATGTGATGGAATGTCAATCTTCCTAATATAGAAATTTTATTTGCATAATTGTATGTTAATTAATGATAGATAGCAGTGTTTATTTGAAGCAAGTCTAAGTTCAGTCAGGGAACCTTTAGAGAGAGCTTGACTAGATCCCTTATATACATGAGATTTCTCCTTTTTAAAAGGTATTTTGAACACTATTTTTGCTAAGTTTTATTTTCATTTTTGTCCTAAGTAATTAATTAGTAGAAAAAGTGAGTGCTATATTAATAGGTTTTCCAGACATAACTGAACTGACTCTTTTGCTTTTCTAGCAACATTTTATTCACAACTTCAAAATTGGCTAAACTTCAAGATTGGTATGCTTTTAACAAACATAAAATAAACAACTGGTATGTTCCAACCACTTTGATGGGCAGTGACAAAAATAAAAGATAATACCTGCCTTTCAAGTTACTTACATGTTAATGTAGGCTATAGACAACAAAGAAATAACACTCTTGGTCAGGGCTATAATAGTGGTAAATAAAAATGCTAGACAAACTTCAGTGAGGGACAAATAACGCAATATGCATGTCAGTGGGTGGAATTTATAAAATTTATTGCAGAAACTTGAAAAATTGAACGAAATATTTCCTTATCAATTATTTTTGCACTTAATTTTAATTGTCTTGTACATGTCAGGCTTATGTCTCCAAATATACTTCATAATACTGGAGGACAGAGGAATTTTTAGTGGTTTATTAGAGTTGCTGATGAAATCTGCAAATGTTTAGAAGATGCTCATTCTGTGTGTGCTTGTAAGTGTGTACTTAATCTTTCAGCCCACTTCATTGACTGCTGATCTTGCCTGAGTTAATTAGAGTCATGATTGTTTATTTTTAAATGAACATTTAAAAAAATCGGAGTAGAATCAGTGGAACTGTAACAGCTACACACGATGTCAGAAAGGTAGTAGATTGGGGCAAGGGGGTGATCACTTTGTGAGGGGTATACATGTCCAACTGGGGGTTTATTACTGTTTTGTACATCTGAAACTAATAAAAATCAAATATATTAAAATTTTCTGTAATCATAATGAAGATTGTGCTGCTGAAGCTGATGTTGATATATTTATTGAGCTGTTGGATAAGTTAAGTAGAGGAGTAAAAATGAGAGAAGAGGTGGAAAAGACAGTTACAAGTATAACATGACTCCCAGCCTAACTCCCAAGGTACCTAATCTAGAACATGTTGCTTCTTCATTAATTAATTAATTCAAGTTTGATGGACTTACAATATATGCAGCATATCTTTTTATTCAGTCTCTACTACTTCACTGTGATTCTTGGATCCCTAAATTTGTTCAAAAATTGCCAAATAAGCTGGGCATTCCTTAAAGCCTAAAAAAGCCTAAAAAATTGCCAAATAAGCTGGGCATTCCTTAAAGCCTAAAAATGCCCATCACCTTATTTCTCACATGATTCACTAGGATCTGATTTCTAATCTGCTGACTCTTCACAAAGTACACAGTGGGATTCATTAGAGGGGGAACCAAAAGGAAGTTATTAGCTATGAGGGCCATAATAACTGGACAGACATTTTGGCAAAGCTGTGAAGGGCAGCCAAGGTGACCCTAGGCACACAGAAGATGAGCACAGCACAAACGTGGGAGATGCAAGTGTTGAGGACCTCAAGGTGGCCCTTGTTTGAGGCAATGTCCAGAACAGTTTTCAGGATAAGCGTGTAAGACACAGAAAAGCACACCAAATACCATAAAGATGTAAGAGCCACAAACAGTCCATAGATGGTATTGACCCAGTTGTCAGAACAGGCCAGCTTCATGACATGCTGGTGGAGTCAGTAGGAGTGGGATAGAAGGCTTTTCTTACAGAACCTCTGCCCCTTTAGAATAAAGGGGAAAGGCAGGACAAACAAAATACACAATGCAGCAAATATAGGGCTGATTTTAATGACTCTGGCACTGTTCAAAGTGGAGGTATATCTCAGAGGGTTGTAGATTGATGGATGTGATGAAAAGAACTGATGATTCCGTAGCTGAGAATCCATGAATGAAAAACTCTTGGGCAAAACAAACATCAGGGGAAATTCCAGTGACATTGAAGAAGATTCTCAGCACGGTTGGACATGAGGAGATGGACAGTACCGGGTCAGAAAAGCAAGTATGTAGAGGAAATAGTACATAGGCTCATGCAGAACAGCCTCTGATTTTAGAGAAAGAATGGTGGAGTTCTCCAGGATGGCAATGATGTACATAGGACAAATGGGTGTAGAGACTCAAATGTGAGCACGTTCCATCCCTGGGATCCCAATGAGGAAGGAGGTAGAGACTTCCACTTCCGAGGCATTGCATTGCAGGAATGTAAGGAAATGTGTGGATCGAAGAAGAGCTTTCCTGCAACTGCATATAAATTAATTTGTTTAAATGTGTATTTGTTTAGCCATTTATTTAGTCATTTGGTCAATAGAAATCTTGTGATTTCAGTTATCGTACAATAATTTTTAGGACTAAAACAAAACATTTTAAAAATATGGACAGGAGTAATATTGTGACACATACAAGTAAGATACCAAGAGAAACATAAAAATATATTTTTCCCATATATTTACCAATATAAGGATATAAATATTCAAGTGCTTTTCTAGGCTCAGCACACAGAAAGGAAACAAAATTTTTCAGATTCTATTTCCTATAGCATATTTTGATAAGGTAGTGATGCTCTGTGAATGAAAATTATATAAACTGACAGAGGTTCAAATCAAGAACACCTCACTACAAATGCAGTTTCATATATTTAATATTTAGCCTTTAAGAAATTGTATTCTCTTCGAAAATTATGGTAGGACAATTATATATTGGCTTGCAAAAGAACCCTACCTAGCACCATACACAAACAAATTGCTATCCAAAAATATCATATAGAAGAGATAAAAAGTGTTGATGAAGATGTGGTAAAATTGTACTCCTCATATATTGCTGATGAAAATATAAAATTTGTGGCTACTTTGGAAAAGTCTGGCATTTGCTCAAACAACTGAACTATATAATCCAGTAATTCCACTCTGAACTAAATATCCAAGAGAAATGAAAATATATGTCGACATAAAAGTAGGTACAAGAATATATATATCAGCATTATTCATAATAGCTAGAAGGTGGAAACAAACCACATGGTCATCAACCATCCGTGATAAACAAAATGTATAATGTAAATTGTAGTGAACTTGAGGATTTGGGGAGTGATCAAAGAAAAGCTTGACCATAAAATGGCAGCATCACACAATGAGCTTTCTTGGGCAACACTTGTACAGGTTGTATAATAGGAAAAGTTCCACACAACAGGAGACTTCTCAGGGTTAGTCGTCAGGGTCACCACCCCAGAGGGTAAAGGGCAAGGGAACTCCTGGGGTAGAGGGCAATTGGAGAGGGGACATGTATTTCTTAAAAATATCTTTTCATAGCATGAAAGTTAGCCTCTTGGTAGCCTTTTCATAGCATGAAAGAGCCCTGAAAGGCAGCAGTGGTTTGGAGTCTTTTACAGTCCCAAGGTTTGTCTTATTTATAATTAGCAGAAGGCGGGTGCAATTTTGTGAGGTGTGCAATCAGGCAGTCTCTACATATGGTTATAATTATATTTATGTGGGATGTATTTAAAGCTATTGGATGTGTATGAATTTCAATTTGGTGCCAGTGGGCTTGAGCTCAAGGACTTAGCTGCTGTGAAATATATTCTGTGGAAATCATAGCTCAATACACAAGGGCCATCTTTAACCAATTTATATAACACCATAAAATGAAATATGATTCAGCCATAAAAAGGACTGAAGTACTGACAAATACTACACCAGTATGTTAAGTGAAAGAAATCAGACACAAAGTACCACATATTTTATTACTGCATTCATAGGGAAGTCCAAAATAAAGAAATCTGTGGAGCCAAAATTAGATTAGTGGTTCCTTACAACTAGGAGAAGGATATGGGGTGCAGGAGGTGATAGATAGCTAAAGAGTATGAGATTTCTTTTTGAGATTAAAAAAATTGACTGACAGTTACACTTATCTGTTGAACATTGCATTGTATAATTTAAATGGGTGAAGTGTAGCATAATAATCTCAAGATTCTTTTATGTTATTGCAAATGGTACTATTTCATCTTTTCTTTTTTCTTTTTTTTAAATTAAAGTTTATTGGGATGACAATTGTTAGTAAAGTTACATAGATTTCAGGTGTACAATTCTGTAATACATTATCTATATCTCACATTGTGTGCTCACCACCCAGAGTCAGTTCTCTTTCCATCACCATACATTAGAACCCGTTTACCCTCTTCGAGAGACCCCTCCCCCTTACCCTCTGGTAAGCCCTAAACTATTGTCTATGTCTATGAGCTTTTCTTCCTTCATTTGTTTGTCTTATTCTTTTGTTGTTTTCAGTTTTATATACCACATATCTGTGAAATCATATGGTGCTCTACTTTTTCTGTCTGACTTATTTTGCTTAACATTATAATCTCAAGATCCATCCATATTGTCACAGATTGTACTATTTCATCTTTTCTTACCACCAAATAGTATTCCATTGTGTATATATACCACATCTTATGGTGGAATAGTTTTCCATTGTGTGTATATACCACATCTTATGGCAGAATAGTATTCCATTGTGTATATATACTACATCTTCTTTATCCAATCATCTGTCTATCAAAGGACACTTAAGTTGTTCCCATGTTTTGGCCACCATAAATAAAGCTGCAATTAACATTGGAGCACATATATCTTTACAGATAAATGTTTTCAGATTTTTTGGTTAGACACCCAGGAGAGGGATTGCTGGGTCATATGGTAATTCTAGTCTTAATTTTTTGAGAAACCTCCACACTGCCTTCTATAGCAGCTGCACCAGTCTGCATTCCCACCAACAGTGTTTAAGGGTTCCTTTTTCTCCACAGCCTCTCCAACACTTACTATCTGTTTTGTTGGTGATAGCCGTTCTAACTGATGTGAGGTGATAGATATCTCACTGTGGTTTCTATCTTCATTTCTCTGATGATTAGTGATGTTGAACATTTTTTCATGTCTTTTGGCTACTTGTATGTCCTTTTTGGAGTCTATGTAATTTTATGAACAATTGTCACCCCAATAAACTTTAATTTAAAAAAAATAGGTGAAGTATATATAAATTATGTCTGTTAAAAAGATTTTAAAAATAAAGCAGTACTTAGCAAACTAGGACCCTAAAAATACACGTTTTTTTTTTTTTTTAAAATAACAGAAAGGAGAAAGATTTACCATGCTAACACTAATCAAAAGAAAGCTAGAGAAGCTATATTGATTTAAGAAAAGACATACTTTAAAATGAAAAAAATTATCAAAGATAAAGAAGGGCATTGCGTTTTGATAAAGTTATTTCCAAAAAGACATAAGAAATATTGTTATTTTCATACTTAACAACAAAACATCTAAATACCTGGGGTAAAACTGAGAGCATGACAAGGATAAATAAATCAATTCATTATGATATTCAGAGTCTTTAACATCTCTCTTTCAGTAGCCAACAGATCAAAAAGAGTAAAATGGATGAAATCTGGGTCTCAGAAGTGTCTATACGACTCACAATAGAAAGGCCTCTGTAGATTCCTAGACACAGAAGCATGATGGTTTCTGGATCACTTGAAAGGCTACTCAAATCAGTTGAATTATTTTGCCCCAAGTTGTCTGGAAGTATTTTTCCCTCCTGAACAGAAGATTAAAAAACAAAACAAACAAAAAAAAAAACATTGAAAATACTTTAATTTTAAGGTCAATTTTGTGGGAAAATATTGATCTTGACTACAGAGTTTATATTTGACCCAGGGTCATCTTAAAATCTAAATCTTCTTTAGAAATTGTGGACTTTTGCAAGGTATAATAAATAGTTTCACTGGATTGTTGATTTGGTGACTCTTTTAGTTTCACAAACATCTACTGTGATTATTAAAAGGAATGTCAGAGTTCTAAGAATGGCTTAACCTGGGTTTAGTGAACATATTCTTTAGTATGTCAACATGAATATAAAACATAACCTTGCCTTTATTCCCTACACTGAAAAATGGGGTTTCTTGTTATTGAGGTTTGTATCTACTATCTTAAAGCCAAAATATTATCAGTAATATTTAAACTCAAAATTCCTTATTAATATGAAATACTCTCATATATATAAAAGGGAGGGAGAGGAAAGTTGTGTTTTAGAGTCTCTTTCACCTAAACTTTCTGTTGTTTGAATTTCTTGAGGATTCTGTCACGAATCTGCTTGGTCTTGACACTGTAAACGATAGGATTCATGAGGGGTGGAACCAGCAAGTAGACATTGGCCATGAGCACATGGACAATTGGGGAAGCATTCTGCCCATAGCGACGGATCATGGATAGCCCAATCATTGGCGTATAGAAGGTGAACACAGCACAGATGTGGGAGATGCAGGTATTGAGGGCTTTCACTCTTTCTGTCTTGGAGGCTATACTCAACACTGTGCCCAGGATGAGTACATAGGAGAGGAGGAGGAGCACTGAATCAAGTCCCATGGAACAGATGACCACCATGAGGCCATAGATGCTGCTGACCCGACGACTGGATACAGTTGTCTTTATGAGGTCCTGGTGCAGGCAGAAGGTGTAGGAGAGAATATTAACAGGACGATATTGAAGCCTCTTTAGGAGGAAGGAAGCTGGGAAGACCAGAGCCAAGGCCCTTACAGCAATTGCCAACCCAATCCCAGTGATTACACCATTGGTCAGAATGGCTGGATAGCGCAGGGGCTCTCGGATTGCTACAAAGCGGTCAAAGGCCATGGCCAACAGCACAGCTGACTCAATAATTGAGAAAACATGAATGAAGTACATCTGGATCAGACAAGCATTGAAGGAGATCTCCCGGGCGTGAAACCAGAAGACACTGAACATGGTAGGAAAGGTTGTAGTCGATAGGCCCAGGTCAGTAAGTGCCAACATTGACAGAAAGTAGTACATTGGTTGGTGGAGGGAAGGCTCAGTTCGGATGATAAATAGGATAGTAATGTTCCCTGCAACTGAGGTGGCATAGACCAAGAAGATGGGGAGGGAAATCAAACTATATCTGCTTTCAAGGCCTGAGAAGCCTGTCAGAAGGAAGCAAGGGTACAGAGCAGAGCTATTGAAGACAGACATTGTGCTGATGGAGGCACCTTCAGTCTAGGTGGAGAGACAGGAACATAGAACAATTAAGGTAAAAGTTAATATTGCAAAAAGAAGCTCTGATACATGCTGCTCTGGTATTTATTGCTTTCAATCACTCCTCTGCTCATTATATATAATTACCACTTCCATTTATTATTTTGCCAATTAATTATTTCTTAATTGCACATTTATAGAGAACATATTTTTAAAAGGAAATCTGGTAGTGCTAAAATATAGAGAAATATGTAAAACATGCCTTCAAATACACTAGCGAGTAGAGAGAGCTAAAATTAAAACAAAGTGTTAGTTTAATACAAGGTCATGTAAAACACAAAAAGAGGAAACTATGCTGATTCAGAGAGGTCAGGGAAGAATTATTGAAGGTGATTCTTGGATTAGGTTCTTGAATGACAAATATGAGTTAGATGGGAAAGGGCTGTGTTGGACAATCTGTGCTGCTTACCACCCACGTAAATGCAGAAAGGTATTAATATTACGAGTGTAAGTGAATATAACTGAGCAAAGCTATATGATAGGGTGGCTTTTCAGATGTTTATTGAAGCTAAGACTGAATAGAAATGGACCAGAATTTCTGAAGGAAATTATGCTTAAACATAAAGATAAATTTGGACTTAGAAGATACAATATGTCATTTTTTTTAAAAGTAAACTATTTGACCAGATTTATATTATATCAGTGTCAAACTAGAACCAATGTTAAAAAATGGTTTAAATTTTGACAAAAGAAAAAGCAGGAAATCTTTTAGGAGGCCATGTAGTAACAACAACAACAACAAAAAAGCATTACAGTGAAATGTAATTGTATAGGTGGTAAAGTAAAAATAGATGCAAAAGTTTGTAAGGAGAAAAAAGTAAAATATTGGTCAATGATCATATGCTAAGAAAGAGAAAAAGAAACACAAGACAAGTTCAGTTATTTGGCAGAGTTTGGTGTTATTATTTGAAACAAAAATTCAGGAGGACATGCATGAAAAGTTGGTGAAACTAGGGGGTGAGATTAATTCAGTTTGTGAGGATAAATTTGAGGCATGTGTGCTGAGGAGATCGTATATTGAGTTCCACATAGGTTGTCAAAAGGGAAATTACTCCTACACAGAGAATTTGGAAGAATGCCTAATACAACAAGAAGAGAGATGAAAAAATATTAGAATAAAAATGAAAACAAAAACAAAAAAAGAACACATGGCATGTTATAAGAAGAGTATAAGAGCTTTAGTGTTCAGGGATCAGTCACCCCATAGATAGAATGTGCTGTAGGGAACACGAGGCCTAGTTTACTGCAGACTAAGATAAGTCATTATAGTAGGAACCCTAGAGACTTCAATTAGTTAGCAAAATGACAGCCACACAATTCCAGTTACTATGGGCACCAAACATCAATAAAATTTTTTCACTTAGTATATTTCATGTCAAAGAATTTTCAAAATATGGCCCCCAACCTATCTTGTTCTACTAATACAATTACATTTTATAGTTTCCTCTGAAGATTTAAAATAATGAATCCCATAACCTACTACAGGAGTCACAGGAAATTTTCCACTCTGACATAATTTTCCTCCCATTTTAGGAGCAAATACAATGAAGAGAGGAATTGCTTTACATATTCTCATCCTGTGATTTACATACTATATTAATCATAGAATATTAAGCAATACTGGTCTTTATATACCTCCCTCATGTTCTCAGCTTTTTATATCACAAACTTGTCCTAATTGCCTTTAACATCACTGAACAATAACTGTCATTACTTTGGTACTTGCACACAATTATTTTCTTCTTCCTTGATACACTCCCTCAAATCTTTCAATACCTTCAGAGACTCCATCCTGCCCAGGTATACTAGAATTCCCTTTAGATCACCCTCACCTACTTATTCATAGAAAAGTCTTTGATTTAGGGTGTCCATAATCCATCTTCCCTAAATGAGTCTATTAGATATAGACACAAGCACCCTGCTCTCAGTGCCTGCTTCTCTAGAGTCAGAGAAGGACTGATGATGACTGTCATTCACTATTTCTATCATTTTGGACAGATTATTAAACTTCTCTGAGCATAAAAGCTTGGAACTGCATTAACTTATGTAACATTTAAGAGATTCAAGAAAAAGTATCTAAAGTGCCCAGCACAGAATCTGAGACCTAGGAGACACTTTGGGCTTAAGTAAAGTGAAATCTTAATGGAGATGCTGAAGTAGCCACAATCTCAAGCATATCAGCCACGTACGAAAGTTATCTAAAGGCAGGTGTGACATGGGAGTGCCCAAGTTATCACTTGTAAAGATTTTACTCCTCAGGACTTCTCTTGAGAATTAGTTTGCCTTGTTCCTTTTTTGGCTCATAACATTGCCAAGTGGTTATGATATGCAAAAGAGTGAAATAGAGGAGGTACTCAAATCATCATGAATATCATCATCATCTTTGTTTTTAACATTATAATCTTTAGTTAACATCAGATAGCGATGTTTTAATAGAGCAGAGATTTCAGTGCATAAATTCCCATCACATGTAGTGCCTATACCTGAAGGTGAATTTATAATAGCATTCCATCCCTAAGCTCCTTTGAGTAGCCTTTGAGGGTGACAGTCTGGCTTCTTTTAGGGAATGGCAATCTGTATCCCCGACCTATCCCAAAATAGTTATTTCACATGGGCGATGGTCAGTCCTAACTTTTGACTTTCCCTTCTATTTCCTAGATTCTTCAAATAGATACTAATTTCTTACCCTTTCTTCTCACCTCAGAAGCTTTCTTTTAGGCATACCTGAGCCTTCAGGTGTAGACAGCTTGCTACAGAGTGGTCAGCCAGGCCTAGGGACTTCTTATAGGTAGAGGGAGCCACTGAAGATGGGCATAAAAAAACGGTGGCTCCTAAGTCAGATAGTTCTTCAAGAAAGCATAGATTTCCTGAGTGAGGAGGCATTCATCTCCTTTAGCAACTCCAGAGCCAAGATAGAATATTTTTGCATTCAGAGTTCTTGATTCTATCCAGCAAAGTCCTTTATCAGCACTGTACGTCGGTGCTTTAACTACTCTAAACTCAGTGCCCCCTCTTGATTAGTCCATTCCCTCAAGACCATTTTTGTTTTCTTAATGCAGCCTCCAGGGAGGAAAAGTGATGCCACTTCCATTGGAGTTTTTTCTCTTTCTCAGGGAAAGGAGATGACCATGCCAAATTCTCAATCTGGGAGTCCAGATTTGGCAGCAACAGGGAAGTATCCCTGGGATCATCTGATGGAGAAAACTAATGGGGTTAGTCAGTCAGAATAATGCACAAGAAAAAGTCTGTGCTCTGAAAAACCAGAGACAGCAGTTACTAGCTGCTCAAAAATGTTAATTCTTTATACTGACTATGTCAGATTTTCCTAAAATGTACAATAGGCCATTATTCAAATATAATTAATGGCTAAACAAACAGAGTAAGCTAGGTCCCTTATATTTTGGACAAACTTCACATTATAATACTATTGTGTGTGAACATCTATATTGCATGCCAATGCTTCAGAGAAATCCAGCATTGAGAAAAGCTATTAATATAGTATAAGCCAGAATTTTCCAGACATATTTTATCCAGACAGCATTTATTAACATCTGGAATTTGTGTTCAGCAGAACTCCATTTGGAAAGTGGAAGTTGAGGGATCCTCGATTTAGGGCAGTCATTCTCAAAAAGAAGAAAAATTTATT
Source organism: Rhinolophus sinicus (assembly GCF_057876585.1). Lineage (NCBI taxonomy): Eukaryota > Metazoa > Chordata > Mammalia > Chiroptera > Rhinolophidae > Rhinolophus > Rhinolophus sinicus. The sequence goes on along the minus strand of NC_142514.1, from coordinate 142,457,557 downwards.
AACAGGATATTTGACAATGTCTGAGGGTATTTTCAGTTGTCACAATTGGGGAATTGTTACCATCTAGTTGTCAGATGCTAGAGAGGCTTCGAAACGTCTTACAATGAGCAGAACAGGCCCTGCAACAGAGAATTATCCAGTCTAAACATCATAGGGCCAAGGTGGAGAAACTCTGTTTTAAGCTAGGGGCTGGGGGCATAAAACTAAACTAAAGTCAAAATCCTGTGTTATGTCTCAGGGTACTATGAAGGCAAAGAGCATAGACTCTAGAACCATGACAGTGAAGAGCATGAACTGTAGATCCAGAGGTCCTTGTCTTTGAATCCCAGTTCTGACACCTACTATGCAACCTAGGGAGCCCTTTTGCCTGTTTTTTTATGTACACAATGAGTTCATTATTATGAACAATGAGTTCATAATAATTTTATCTGTCTCCTATTTTTTTAATGTTCAATGAGTTAATATATGTATAGCACTTAGAACGTATTAAGTACTCAATAACAAATAATCAAAAATTGATTCACTGTCCCTTTGGTACTGATTTGTTGTTAAATTAGTTGTTCCTAATATTCTGTAAGTCTACAAATTCTGTGGCCCTATATTGTATGCCCTGAGCTGAAACCGCTTTCAAAACCCTATCAAGTATTTTCAATGGGTACATCAAATTCCATAGCCATTAAATAATTAAACCATAAGGCTAATTTCTTTGGATCTGATCTCATGAGTATCAAACAGCTTTTAGCCATGATTTGGATGCCATGTACATTTATTTCCATAAAATAAACTCTAATTCCTCAGGAAGTATGCACTCAGTTTCGAAAAGTTGCATTTAACATATTTAATATGTTCACATTCTGAAATATATATTGTATCAAATAAGTTTGGTTTTTGGAATTCTGCTCTCTTGGTATCTTACTAGTTAAGAAATATTAATATGAAGATTTTTTTCTGAAAAGGTAAAGTGATCCAGGGAAGATACGAATAAGAAAACCAGTTGGTAATCTGTCTGATGATATTTTCACACATCTAATTCAGTAAGACTTAGTTTAAATGATTAGTTGCTATATTCATTCTTTCCTCTCAAAGATTAATCTTTAATCCCATATTCCTGTTTTCCAAGATAACACCATTCTCCCAAACCTCATTAAATCTCATTATTTTTCACAGATCCTTACCATATAATACCATAGTCACATTCATTTTCCTTTTAAATGAAATTGTATAGATTTTGTTGACTGAGCTAATGGAGAGCAAGTAGGGCAATGCCCCATTTCAGAGCGAGTTTTCTTTACCAAAGAAAACTGTACAAATGTGTTTAACTGGAAGTGCTGATATATTTGTTTTATATTTTAATATCATCCAGACTTAAAATTTTCTTGTTATTAATTCGTATTATAAGCAGAATTAGGATAATGTGTGTGTGTGTGTGTGTGTGTGTGTGTGTGTGTGTGTAGTGCTGGTGGGGTGATGGTGGGAAATCTGGAAAGCTCTCATTTTCTTAGCATGGTATCTTCACAGAAACACAAATTCATCATTGAGCCTGATTCAAAGAGTTGACACATGGGATGTGTGAAAGTTGACAATGGATACTGGCCTGGTTTAAGATGTGCAAGGTAATGCAAACTGGTTATTAAACCAGTGGGAAAGTATTTGAATTTTCTCTTAATACTGAGCATTTCTTAACTCATCTTATTAGTTGTTGGAGTGTATTTTCTTTTCTGAATCAGTTTGTTTATTGAGATATAATGTAGGCAAAATATTCACTACCACAGAAAATAGGAATGACAACACCTTTCCTCAAGGCGTTTTATTTGGACGAGGTCAAGCCTTCACTAAAATAAACTTGTGGTAATACCTAAAGTCTAGCACCTAAAAAAAAAGATAAAAAAATAAAAAACAGGCAAGTAGAACAGAGAATAATTCATATGTGAGACATTTCGAACATTTTCACATATAGTGGAGATGAATGAGAGAAGAGAATAACACAGAACCGATATTTAAGATCGAATAGCCCAGAAATCTTCATCTGAAATTAGTGTTCTGCAGATTATCAGGAATTTATATCTTTCTTGAAAACCTTATTTTGAAGTTTTGTAGAGGGAAAACCCCAGGCCCAGATAGCATCTTTAATGAATCATTTAAAACATATAACTAAGGAATAACAGAAACCCTACATGCACATTTCTAAAGAATATTTTAAAAGGGATCACTTCTTAATGAATTTTATGAGGCAAGCACAATTTGTATCCCATAACGAGGTAACAACATCACAGCAGCTGAAGCTACAAGTTCTTCATTGGAGTGTGACCTGTGCAGTGCATCTCCATGTTCATTAAAGCCACTTCAGAGTCATTTCTCTTTTAGATAATGTGAGATAGTTTGGGCAAGTCTGAAGTTTCTCCTGGAGATTGGAAAATGTTACTAACATATGTTCTTTCTACACTTCGTTTTTCTTCATGCTAACTCCTTTTCCTGAAATACTTTACATTGCCCAGTGGTGTGCTGGTAAATGCTTAACAAGCAACTCTTGAGGAAAAAAAATTTTAAAGCCCTGGAATTTAGTGTTTACCAATTTCGGTTGTGTAAAAACTCCCATCATGACCAATTTCAAACCGCCAATGTGACATTACAGAACATGTCGTTGGAACGAGATATGCACAACTGGCTTTCATAAGCCAATACAAGCAAGCTTCAGCACACAAATTTCTTTCACACTTTGTTCAGCTGGTAAAAATGAATTTGGCTCACAAGGTGCAATTAAAGTGTCACCTACTCCAATTCCTAATTCCTAAATCCTCAAGTAAAATTGACCACTCTTTAATAACAATATTGTAATATTTCCCTATTTTAGTGATAGCATCTATTAATTTTACTAACCTTTATGCATATGTATCTCACCATTAAACATTAATTTTTTAACATTAAGACCATGCATTCCATTTTGTATGTATCCATTGTACTTAAAGCAATAATAGCTACAACAGGCATTTCATGTTTCTCAGTAGTTTCATTGGATGAGTAAAAGGCAATAGGATTTACACTTACCACTATTTGATGAGTACTCATGACAGTTAGAAAAGACCAACCCTGTAGTGATGTGTTAGTGTAGTAGTCATGACCCCACACTCAAAACATTTGCAATACAGCTGAGCAGAATGTAAATATGTGTGAAATAATAAAATATCACCAATAAGAAAGCACATGTGTAAGTTATCTTAATGAATGAATAAAGAAGAAAACAAGTATTGGGTTATCTACAATAAAGAAACTGAGAGAGACAAAATGATATTAAAGCTCCACACAGACATATAGAAAAAGAGGAGAAAATAATTACTAAAAGATGAGGGTGGTTATTGTGCACAACTCCCAACCCACCCACAGATTAAGACATGAAATCCTGTGCTATAGTACTGAACAGGGAATCTACACATTTACCCAGATGTTTAGACCTGCAATGTCAAGATTTCTTGAGCAGCTCTCAAGGTTCTGGCTCAGTATTTGCTGGTAAGTTGAAAGAACAGATGGATCTATTGTGGCCATGGAAGCAAGAATATCACTGTGTAGTGATGAAGTGAGAATTCAGTCCATAGCCAACAGCCACAGTCATAGTTCAAAGTCTTGCCAGGAACTCAAGTTCCAAACTCCCCAAGAAGTCAGAAATCTTTTCATAAAAAGTTATAACATTTTGACATGAGAAACAAAATATGGACAAATGTATTAGAAAAAGAGAGAGAGACAGATTGATTTCTGGGTTTTGATTTCTGGGTTTTGATCATAAATATGAGAAATGATATAAACATAGTTACATTTCATAAGCAAAGTTATTTCTATTACTGTCATTAATAATAATAATTTAATAATATTAGCAAATTTTACAGTTTTCCAAACAATCTCTTGTACATACTTTGTCAGTTATAAATCTCATAATTATCTTGGGGATAGAAAAGGTTACACTTATCACAATTTGGTTATGAAAAGACTGAATCTCATAGGGTTCATGATTAACTGAGATCACATATCTAGGAACTGAAAGAATTGGAAATTTAAACGGATGATTAATCCCCAAATATTTCATTTCTCATCTACTCAAAAGGCTGCCTCATGATTTTCTAGTGGGAACACTGAAGGATAGCGGGTACTTTAAAGCCTCCTCCTTAGCCCTAACTTGTGAAGAATTCGTAAACGAATCTGTTTTGTCCTGATACTGTAGACAATAGGGTTAAGCACTGGGGGAAAGAGCAGGTAGATATCAGCCATGAGGATGTGGACTATGGGAGACAGATGCTTCCCAAAGCGATGAGCCACTGACACCCCAATAACTGGCACAAAGAAGATGAGCACCACGCAGATGTGGGACACGCATGTATTGAGTGATTTTAGCTGCTCTTCAGAAGATGCAATGCTCAGCACAGCGTTCAGAATCAGGATATAAGAAAGAAGTATGAAGACTGAATCCATGCCCAGCGTGGCGATAACTACACACAGTCCATAAACACTGCTGATCCTGGCATCTGAACAGGACAATTTCAGAATATCCTGGTGCAAACAGAAGGGATGGGAGAGGACATTGCCGTGGCAGTAGTGATAGCGTCTCAGTAGCAAAGGTGTGGGCAGTACAACTCCCATGCTTCTTAACAAGCAGGCCAAGCCAATCTTGCCTGTTGCGCTGTTGGTGAGGATGGTGGTGTAGTGCAGTGGACGACAGATAGCAACAAAACGGTCAAAGGCCATGGCCAGCAGCACTGAGGATTCCAGGAATGTGAATGTATGGATGAAGAAGAGCTGGGTATAGCAAGCTCTTGCCTGAATCTCCCGAGCATTCAACCATAACACAGAAAGTATAGTGGGAAGTATAGACAAGGACATACCTAGGTCATTTAGTGCCAAAATGGAGAGGAAATAATACATGGGCTGGTGAAGTGAAGATTCAGTCCAAATGACAGAGAGAATGGTAATATTACCAATAAATGCTACCAAGAATACAAGGCAGAATAGAATTGAGAGCCAAGAATGAGCATACTCCAGTCCAGGAAAACCCTTCAGAATAAATACAGGCTCCGTAGTATCACTGGTATTCCAGACCACCATGATGACCCTGGTAAACAGTGACGAATAGTTTGTGTTATCCTATTTTTATCTCTTGTGAGCATAAACAGTGCAATCAGAATGCAATACATCTTTCTGCTAGTCACACAGGGGAAGAAAGGTGGTACTTTTATGGTTCTTATGTAAGAAGCATTTCACAGCAGTAAACAGCAGCAAATTTTGGAACAAAAGAGTGTACCACACAAATCTGGTCATCTCTGACAAGAACTTTGATGAATTTACATTGAGGACACTGAAAAACTTACGCAACAATAGAGTAAAGAATGAAATCTTTACTATGTATTATGAAAATGGACATAGAGAAAAGTCAGAGTAAATGTCTAGGGATTGGCATAATTTGCCCGTCAATAATTTTCTTGAATTAATCGTTTATTGTGTCTAGGCTATCTTTTAATTCATGATAACTGAATTGGCCCCAAGGATTCAACATAATTTTTCTTCATATTTATTTCTATTTAATAATTTACAAAGGTCTGACAATTAAGTTCGCAAACTTGTTGCACTTATGTTGCTAACCTTTTTTGATATCAAAGGGATTATTCATTATGAATTTGTACCAAGTGGACAAACAGTTAACCAAGTTTACTATTTGGAAGTGCTGAAAAGGCTGCATGAAAAAGGACCTGAACTTTTTGCCAACAATTCATGGATCTTGCATCACGACAATTCACCAGCTCACACGGCACTGTCTGTGAGGGAGTTTTTAGCCAGTAAACAAATAACTGTATTGGAACACCCTCCCTATTCACCTGATCTGGCCCCCAATGAATTCTTTCTTTACCCAAAGATAAAGGAAATAGTGAAAGGAAGACATTTTAATGACATTCAGGACATCAAGGGTAATACAATGACAGCGCTGATGGTCATTTAAAGAGATCCAAACTTGCTTTTAAGGGTGGACTAGGTGTTGATGTCGGTGCATTGCTTCCCAAAGGGAGTGCTTCGAAGGTGACCATAGTGATATTCAGCAGTGAGGAATGTACCACTTTTTCTAGGATGAGTTTGCAAGCTTAATTGTCTGACTTTCATATAATATTTAAAAATTGAACATAGTTAATATTTTAATAATAAAAAGTAAACATCCCAGTGTATAAAAAGAGGGCATGAAAAAAAGTTTTAAAAGTCCATAATGCAAGCACACTTACTTAATTTTTTGCTGTTTAGTATATCAACTCTTCCTTAACCTAAACTCCTGTTAGTAGGTTAAGGATATATATATATATATATATATATATATATATATATATATATACATAGTTTATTTTCTTAAAATGTGTATACATTTTTTGGCATCCTCTGAAGATATAGATATAGATATAGATATAGATATAGATATAGATATAGATATAGATATAGATATAGATATATAGATATATATAGATATAGATCTATAGATATATATGTACATATATATACATATATATGTATATATATACGTGTATATTCACAATTAAATTATTCACACTCTTCCTGTATGCCTTCCCACAAAATAAAATTAAAACAATATATTTAGCTCAGACATCTGTTATATATTATGTGTCTTAAATTAGTAATACTAGGCACTGTCCTCTTCATTTCTATTTATCATTTATTGCTTTTTTGTCTTTCAAAACGATGATTATAATCTCATTTAAAAATGTTCAATCTAAATATTAAATGTTTTTCCAGTTTTACGACCCATTCATCATCAGTGCCTCTTAGAAACCACAAACTTCTTTTTTTCCTTTTCAAAATACAATTCTAATGTCTGGCTTTACTTTCCATGAGCAGTCTTCATTGTGACTGGCCCTGCTAGTCATGCCCTTGCCAGACCCTGGGTTGATGCATTGGGCATAACTGCTAAGCCTTATGGGATTCTCTGCCCCTTTAGTCTCTGGTTCCTTATTTTACTCCTGCCTAACCACACTGACTGTCCTTCAGAAAACTCTTTCTTCACTTACATTGTCCTCATAGACTGGAGACATGGCTGCTGCAACATCTCAGCATCTCCCTCATCCTTCCTTGTAGACCCTTAGTCTTTGACATCTTCAAAGTCTAACACAGATTTCAGCCCTGGCCTGAAGTGAAGATCTTTCCAAATGCAGCCTCAGATTTATTGTGAGCTCCATCTATTTAGTACTGACCTTTATTTTCTCTATTTTACTTCAAAAAAATTTTGTTTTCAAAAATTTTTCCTCTTGACTGATTCTTATCTCCATTTTATAGTGTGAATACTGAAAGTTCTCTGGCTGAACAATCTGTATCTGAGAACAGAAGACAATACCATGCCATCCTCTCCATATAATAAGAAAGATTTGTCACTTTCTCCCTTTTTCCCAAACTCTAGGCCTTCCTTTCCTCTAGAAGTGAAACACCTCCCTGATACTTTTCTCTAGCCCCAAGCAGTGAATTGAGCTTTCACTGGAGCCCTTGTCTTGGATAAAGCAGTCAGCTACTCATCATGTTCTGCATCTACAAGGCAGAAGCCTTGCTCAACACATCTATTTTTCTTTATTACCTTCAAACAACATTTTTCTCTGTAGTCTTCAGAATTTACTAAAGTCCCTAGCCAATTGTCTTTTTTTCTTCTTCCTCACTCAGAAACTTTTGTTCTGATCCCCATTATAAAGCTTAGCTCATCAATCCAAACATTAACATTGAAATATATAGAACACACACACACACACCACATACACAACACACACACACACATGCACAAAGATTATTCTATGCACACAATATAAAACTCTGTTATTTTACCCCATGCCAGGAAATTGTTCTATGCTTTCTCCTTTAATTCTTCCAACCTTGATATAAATCATATTTTCTTTAATTCTCAGAAAAGTTGCAAGAAATAAAGTGCATCATTCTTCTTTGGAAATATCTTCCTCCCTGCTGTGAGTCCTTTAAGTATAGATTGCAATGTTTAGGAAACTGCAGTTTTAAGCCTGTCCATAGATTTAAAGTTAGGACAGGCAGGAATATCCATATTTACACTTTCTCTTTCTTATCCTTTTCTCTCACTGACCAACTGTTGTGAGTATGTCTTCTACTTTTTCTCAGTCCATTTATTACTGTTCTTTCTCTGTTCATTTTTTTTTCTGTTTCTATGTCATTCACAATGATTCTTTGAAGTTTTTTGTTTATTTTAATATAACTTAATCCTCGTGAGGTGAAAGAGAAATAATAGGGAGTGACTGAGTCTAATGACAAGATTGTTTCAAAGGGCAGAGGCACGTAAAGACTCATATGACACATTGACCTATTCCAAGTAGTTAATGGAGAACCCCAGAGGCTAAGACCATTTTATTGCAGACTTTCTAGCATCTTACCTACAGTAACAATCTTATTACCCCAAAAGCAATCTTCCATTGATTGTCCTATCTAAAATTGTTGAAAAAGATTGGAGTAGAATATTATGATGTTTCATACATTTAAAAGTGTTTACCTCTAAAGAGGATGACACCAATTTTTCCCTCCTGCACAAATTCTTCTTCTAAGAATTTTACTCTTTTTAGCCCTTGTACACTAACACAAACTATGCCAAAATATCCCTACTATTTATTTGTAATTATAAAATTAACACTTACTTGAAATGCATACATAAACCAATTTCATCAATATGAATGCTTCATCATGCAAATGGTAACCCTTTTCCCAAATGATCCAGTTTCATTTTGTCTTTCTTTGCCTAAACTTTCCTTCATTGCAGGTAAAGTCATATTCTCATATTCTCGTTCTGTTTTTATTTCTATGGCTTTCCCAATCTCTCTCTCCATCTTTATCCTTCCTATTCTGCTCTCTGCTGCCATTTCCTTCTATTTTGCTTTACCTGACTTTCTGTCTTTTCACCATGTAATTCTCTACTTTTTTCCCAGTCCTTTTATTACCTCTATCTTTCTTCTCATTTCTCCTTGTGTTTCTGTGCTTTTAGTTCTTGTTCTCTTTGGTTTATTTCTCAGATAGTTCCATTTCTATCTGAAGGTCAAACTTATACTGATTACAAATGCTACAACTTGGATTCTCTGTAGATCTCAAGTCCTGAAAACCTTTGATTCCATGAATAGTGAGGTTTGAATGCTTGCACCATCTCTATAAATTCTCCTGGAGTTGAAAATTCAGGGTTGATGTCACAGTCTGCTGGATCCCCAGAGATGTAATTAATATAAACAGCCCTTAACCATAGCTGTGTCAAGAGCATATGATTATAATCCTGGAAAATGTAGGCATGCACCCCTACTTGTACCCACCACTCCCAGTCTTTTCTTTCAAATGTAATGGTTTTCTCTTCTCAAATAAGCATATGAGAGTGAATTCATGATTGCTACTCTAACCCAGAGGAATATTGAAATTGCAGTTTCATTAGGGGCATCTATATAGAGCTTTGGTACTTCAGTGCAGTGATATGCCCTTCTCTTATAAGGTGTTTACCACTTCTCACTGAACAGGGTTGTTCTTTAGCTATGTATTTAATAATCATTTATCAAGCAACAACAGGGTTCAAGTTTCTATACTAAGCTCTCTAAGGCAAAAACCATTATCTGGTTTGTTACTACTTTGATGGTGCTCAGTACAGAGCATGGCTCCCCAATACATTCTTTTTCTTAACTTATGTCTTGGCTATCCACCACTTGGCATTTATTTATAAATTTTAGAACCAACTTATCAATATCCACCAAGATACATATTGGAATTTTATTGAGAATGTATTGAATTTATAGATCAGTTTTGGGAGAATTGATTTTTAGATTACCAGATTTTCCAATCGAAGAATACAGATCTCAGTTAATTAAGGTCTTTATTTTTTCTCAATATTGTTTTTTTACTTTTATGTTAAGAGATATCATATGTCTCACATTAGATTTATTTTGTTTGATATTAATTTATGCTAATGTGAAGAGCCCTTATAAATTAACTTTTTCTAAGTCTTTGGCACAGATATATAAAAATAAAAACAATTTATAGTTGATCTTTCTCCCTTTCCTTGTGAGTTCTCTTTTCTCCATTCATCGTTTCTTCATTACTTTCCTGTTCATCAGAAGTGGCCAATTAGAGTTTATCTCCCTCCGTCTATGCTAGACATATCTAGGATGGTTAGAAGTCAGGTCCATTCTGTCCCCTTGGAGGAACACAATCAGAGTCTTCTGTAAAGGGTAGTTCTTCAATCACTCTGATTTGTTCTTGAAATTCTGGTTCAGAATGGTTAATAAATGAAACCTCCTTATGTTTAAAGGCCCTTAAACTACATTGCAGACTCACTGAAGATAGGAACTTCTTCAGTGTGTATTCATAGATATAGCACATTCTTTGGAACCTACAACCTAGACATTATTTATTAAATAAATAAAAGTGTTCAGTGAAAGAGTCTCATAGCTAGTAATGATACTGAAAGTGAGTTGTTTGTATCTATTTTGCTAGTGTGAATGTGAGCATGTAACTCAGAGCTCTCAACCAAGGGCAGATGATAACTATAATAATTGATTGACCACATATGCCGTGTCGACAATGACGACATTGTTTCGCTGACATAATCATCTGTGAAGTAGAAGTCTTATTATTTTCATCTTAAAGTTAAGGAAATGAGATTTTGACATCATTTGACCCTTGTTTGGACAGCCATAATACTCAAAGTAATATATAACATTATAAACAAAGAGTGTTTTACACTGAAGCAGAACTTTTAATCACTAACCTGGACTGTCAGTTTCAAAGTGATCGCTACGTCTCGTATGGTGTCACATATCAGTGTAATGCTGTTCTGGTGTTCCCCGTGTACACCACGCAATTACATAGGGCAGCTATGGATAAGCAGTCACCTGTAAGACTGACCCTGTACTCAAGTTAATGAGTGCTGGGTGCTGAGACCTAGATTACCTAAGAAAGTAAATAAGTGACTTATTAATGATTCAGCCACAGATAAGTATGTGTTTGAAGCACAGCAGTGTTTCTCAAAATATAATGTTCATATAAATCATCTGTATTGGTTAAAAATACAGATTCTGATTCAATAAGTCTTTTACAAGCCTAATATTTTGAATTTCTTAAAACTCCTGGGTTATGCCAATGCTGCTGGTCAAAGGATGATACTTTTGAGCAGTTATGAGGTAGGGGATGTTGAGAATGTAAGGAGTGTAGAAGCAGTGAATTCAACCAGAAAGTTTTGAGAATGAATACTAGATTTCATATTTTAAAAATTAGGAACTGTGAGAAGCAGGAACCATCTTTCCTTCCACCCCTACGCTAATACCCTCTTCAACATTCCTGTAGCATTAATGCCTGGTGCTAAAAAGTCTGGCTTGTGCCATGGATTTTATCCAGCAGAGTATGGATTGTTTCCCAACTTCATGTGGATAAACTATCTTGGCAACAGGAAAAAAAGTACTTTCAAAGCTAAAGGAACTCATGACCTCCATATTTGTGACTGAGGTAGTAGGGTGGGGTGGGGGATTTGAGGGAATATTTTCCAGAGCTTGGAAACTGTTCCCTTTGTCATAGCACTGGCAACTATTCTGGGAAAGAGTGACTTGATATCTAATTAAGCTTGATGCAGGGGAACTGTTTCTACAGAACCTGACTTTGGGCTTAGACTGAGAGAAAAGTTATTGATTGAGAACAAAAGGGACAATGAGAGATAGGAATAAGACGCTGGGCAGGCTGCAGAGTTGTAAATATTTCTATAATAGTACAAAACAACATGAATGTTTAATTATCATCATGGGAGAGTGGTATTTTTCTCTCCTGAAACTATTCTTCATTCACAATTAATTTTTTTCTTCCAGAGAATGCCATGTCATTTGTGATATGTAAGTTTTTAAGACAGAGAGAGCCTGCCTTAAATTAGTTAACCATCTCATAAAATGATCTGTAAGTTAAACATACAGTTGTGAGACAATGATAAGAAGTTAGACTAATGGTTAACTGGAATAAGATGTTAACCTGCTTGGTCAGAGGAACTAAATAAAGCAGATGAAGCAACCTGGGTCATATGTTGTAGGCACTCAGGGAAAAAGCCTAAAACCTTAGGTCATGACTTTTGGTTGAAGTGTATGTTTCTATTGAGCAATAAAAACCTATAGAGTGGTTGAATGAATAAAAACAAGATGCAAATATATGCTGTCTATAAAAGACACACTTTAGATTTAAGGACACACATATGTTGAAAGTGAGGGAGTGTAGAAAGATATTCCATGTAAATGGTAATCAGAAGAGAGCAGTGATGGCTGTAGTTTCATCAGACCAAATAGATTTAAGTTCAAAACTATTACAAGAGACATAGAAGTTTATTATATCATAAGAGTAAATTCAACAGGAAGATATAACACTTATAGATATATATGTACCCAACCATAAAGCACAACATATCAAAACTTATGGTATGCAAGAAAAGCAGTACCAAGAGGGAAGTTTATAGCAAAAAACAAAAAAACAACAACAAACAAACAAAAAACCCCAAAATACCTACAATTAAAATAGAAAAAATTAAAATAAAATAGAAAAAACAACCTGACTTTACAACTCAAGGAACTGGGAAAAGAAGAACAAATTGAGCCCAAAGTTAGCAAAAGGAAGGAAATAAAAACACTGCAGCAGAAATAAAATAGAGAAACAATTTTTAAATTAATAAAACTACATATTGTTCTTTGAGAAGATAACAAAATTGATAAACACGTCCTTACTTAGACTGGAAAAATGAGAAACCTAAAACTAATAAAAATCAAAAGTGAAAATAGGGGATGTTACAGCTGATACCACAGAAATAAAATAAGATGATAAAGGAATATTATGAAAAATTATATGCCAACAAATTGGACAACCTAGAAATAATGGAGAAATTCTTAGAAATGGAGGACCTACAGAGACTGAATCACAAAGAAATACAAATTCTGAGCAGACCTACTGGCCTACAATAAATAAGTCTGAAGGAGAAAAAAAAAAAACTCCCAACAAAGAAAAGCCCAAGACCAGATGGCTTTGCAAGTGAATTTTACCAAACATTTACAGAACAATTTATACCAATCCTTCTTAAACTTTTTCCAAAAAATGAAAAATGTTATACTTCCAAACTTTATTAGGCCAGCATCAGTGTAATGACAGAGTTAAACAAAGACACTGCAATGAAAGAAAATACAGGCCAATATCCCTGATGAACATGATGTCAAAATCATGAACAAAATTCTAGCAAACCGAATACTACAGCACATTAAAAGAATTATACACCATAAGCAAGTAAGAATCATCCTTAGGATGCAGGGATGGCTCAACATATGCAAATCAATAAATGTGATATACCATGTTAACAAAATGAAGGATAAAAATCACATGATCATCTCAATAGATGTATGAAAAGCATTTGGCAAAATTCAACACCCTTTCATGATAAAAACTCTCAAAAATTAAGTATAGAAGAAATTTACTGTAACACAACAAAGGCAATTTTTAAAAAGCCCACAGCCAACATCGCACTCAATGGTGAAAAGCTGAAAGCACTCCCTTTAAGATCCAGAACAAGTCAAGGATGTCCACTCTCACCTCTTCTTTTCAACATAGTACTGGAATACCCAGCCAGAACAATGAGGGAAGCATTTGGACTAAAACTTATACCATTGTCACCCCAGGTTCTCAGGCTTTTGGTCTTGGACTAGAACTACACCATCATCCTTCCCGAGTCTCCAGTTTGCCAAACTGCAGATCTTAAGACTTCTCAGCCTCCATAATCACATGAGTGAATTCCATTTATATATACATTATATATATATATATATATAAATAATATTGGTTCTGATTCTCTGAAGAATCATGATTAAGGCACCAAGTAAGAAGACGCTTGGTATTAGATGATCCCTAGGCATCCCTTCACACTTCATACCCAGTTTTGATGGTGTAATTGACTGAATGTTTGTTGTTGTGTCATTGGAATTAACCCCTGGTCATTCGCAAAAGGTAAAAAGAATTCACAAACTCAGCCTGAAATGAGGAGAGCAAAGAAGTAAGTTTATTCAAGAAGGAGGAAGCCGGCCTAGACTTTGCCAGGGCAGAGGACGGCACCTAACTTTAGGTTAGCTTTTTCTTATATAGGAAAGTGTAGGTAAATTTCCTTATGGCAAGAGATGTGACATATAGACTGAGGTCATTTGGTTGACATATGTTGGTTATATAACTAGTTTCTTTCTGTGCATCCTCTTTCCCAGAATGCATATAGAAAAACCCACAGGGGGCCAAGCCTTAATGTTCATTCCATTGTAATTGCATTATAATTAGGTTAGAGTTCAACTAATGGGCAGGTTTTGGCAGTTTGCACATGTGTGAAGAACCAGTTAAAATCAGTTGGGTCTTATCTCCTCTTTTTATGAGGAGTTAGACATCTTAGATTTATTTCTAGGGGATGAGGCTGGGCCGTTCTTGGGGAGGGGATGCAGGCCTTGGCAGTCCCCTTTCAGGTTCACTTTTATTATCGCTTTTCTGCTCATCATTTGTGCATCCCTCAAAAGTTATATGTTGAAATTCTAACTCCCAATGTGATGGAATTAGGATGTGGGGTCTTTGGGAGATAATTAGGTCATAAGGGTGAAGCCTTCATGAATGTGATTAGTGGCCTTATAAAAGGGCCTTCTTTTTGCCATGTAATCACACAGCAAAAATACTGCTCTCTATGAACCAACAAGCAAGTTTTCACCAGACACCCAGTCTACCAGCATTTTGATCTTGGCCATCTCCATCTCCAGAACTGAAAGAACTAAATGTTTGCTGTTGAAGCCACCTAGTTTATGGTACTTTCTTTTACTTACAGCGGCCCAAATGGACTTAGATGGTCAACAGACAAATGTAAAAGCCACACTTTGAGAAATTTATGATGGTCAAGGATTACCGGAGACCTAGCTGAACCATAAGTTTAATGTGTCCTTTGGAGCAAAAATTAATACAAGACTGAGTCTTATTTTAATATAATACAAAACCGGGTCTATAATATAATATAATATAATATAATATAATATAATATAATATAATATAATATAATATAATATAATATAATACTAGATCTTATATTAATTATTGTTCCAAAAGGCGCATTAGAGCTGATGGTCCGGCTAGGTCTTATTTTCAGGGAAACACTAGCTGAGGATGGTAGGAAACAAAAATGGATAGTTGACAGAAAAGATACCTAACAGTTGTGGATCAGGACAGCTGCAATTTTAAGTGCCTGTAGATCATGTCACCAGCTATTTTCTTGTCAGTTTCCAATTTTAAAAAGCCCATATGAATCCTGGAAAAGCTGCTTCCAAAGGTATTACTGAAGTATGTGGATCCAAGCGTACAAAGGCTGACTGTGGCTGATTCTGTGGTGCACTGCTCAGTTCTCCTTGTCCTGCCAGGGCTGTAAAACCCATTCCTCTACTGGGAGAGTGTTACAGCTGACAGATCTCATCTAATTTCTTCTTGGGAATTGCTGTCTTCTGAATGGAGCCAACTCACCCAAGGTTATGTGTCCTCCTTGTAGGCAGATCACATCGAATGACCAATCAATGTGTGCTTTAAAAGGCCTAGGAGCTTTCTTCAATTCAGGACAATTCTAAAGGGTCATCTTAGCTCCAGAGATCTCTGCAGGATTGAATTAGCCTTTGTTACAATTGCATGCCATTCAACTTCTCCATCCATTAGTTCTATTTCCTTCATTCCCCATAGGTATTTAACCTGAGAGCACTCTCCAAATAAAATTCTACACATGAACGTACACCTCAGTGTTTGATTCAAAAAGAACTCAAGCTGTGGCCCCATCATTAACAAAGACAAATACAAGCAGCACAAAAGGAAAAAGTACTTGCAAAGCACAATACAATAAAAGGCTATATTCTTTAACATAGAAAACACTCTAACAAACTAATAATTTAAAAAAATTAAAGGACATAATAGACTGATCTCTGAAAAGAAATTCAAATATGCTTCAACTTGAAAAGAAGTAAGATCATTTATTTGTAAGGCATAAATTGCATTTATCAGCAAGTAACAATAATGAATCTAAAAACACAATTATAGTGGCACAGACATAGTGACCTAGAAAATTAATATAGACAACTGTTCCAGAAGAGCTACACACAGGTGCTTGAAATTGCAGGTGAGAGAGCAATTAATTCTGCTTTACGAAGCAGGGGAGGAGATATTAAGCATAAATGGCTAATTCACATGCATAATGGGAATTCACCTAAACTCTCCTTGAATTTACTCATTTAAGGGCATGCCTTCGGGCTTTTTAGTCCCTCTGGGTACAGCTTTCAGAGTTGTCATCCCCTGAGTCCTTTGCTATTCTAAAAAGGCATCAGAATAGGACTAGAATCAGCCTGTCGTGATTAACCATTGTACCTAACAACTGGAATTGGAATAGCTTCATCCTGGGTTCATCTCTTTTTTTGACCTCAATTGTAAATGCAATGGCCAACTCCTTGGTAAGTACCTGAAAAGCCCTCATGTTCTAATTGTGGATCTTGTGGATGAAAAAGGGACCACATGTTAAACCCCGGCAAGCTCAGGAGACTGAAAATAACCACATAGGATGGCGTGAACATAAAAATTCCTAACTAAGGTGGGCCTTGACGGGAAGTCACATCTTTAGCCAGTAGCTTCCTTGACAAAGGTCAATTTTTACCTTAAGTGAGCCTGTCTATTGTCTTTTTGCATCTAAGATAAAATGCCCTTGGAAAGTCAGAGTAATCCCTTTTTTCCAGACCAAAGCAGGAAACTACAGAATCCCACATTATTTTTCTTGTCCCCTGATTACAATCTCTGTGTGTTGTTAAAAGTGAGCTATTAACTATGCTGTACCCACCTATGGAGAAGTACCTGTCTCTCCAATTTACTTTTATCGAATCCCAGGGATTTCCCCACTTTGCTTTCTCCCACCCCCTTAATCTACCACCAATGAATTTCATGAAACCCTCCTCCTTTGATTCTAAGTATAAAATAAACTGCAAACTGCTATTTTGTGAAGCATTTTTTCAATCCATCAAGATTTTTGCTTCCTGGCAACTGTTGTCAGTTTGGCTCAAATAAGCTCTTATAAGCTTTCTCTTAGGCTAGATGTTTTTTCGTCGACAATCTTATAATCAAAAATTTATCCCTGATAAGCTGTCATGATTTTACTGCTTAATACTTCAATTTCAGGATATATACTCAAGACCAGAAATAGTCCTGACAACACCATTCTGACTACATTACACATCACTCCACTTTTAACATAAAGAGCATGATAAAAAAAAAAAACCTCATTTAAAAACTTGCATATAGTGGACTTTATTCTAACTCCATCCTTTAAAGACATTCTGTATCTGTTATTTAAACTGTATTTTTCACGTTTTTGCAAACTAGGGAATTGGGTTGGGTAAGTCCTTCTGAGATGAAAACAACATACTAGAAAATTTTGTGTACAGTGTTCTGACTTCCTCTAGACTCTAAAAACTCATGCTTTAAAGCAAGAATGAAATAGCTTTCCAGAAAGGCATAGCATTTTCTAAAGAAAGAGATACTTTTTTTGGTGTTCAGAAGTGAGGTTGATTAATAAAGAGTAAATATCGTGCTGGTTACAAATTTTCTTATTACTCCATTTTTCTTGATTGACGACAAATCAAGTAATTTTTAATTCTATTAAGAGAACTTACATAAACATGAAGTTATTAATAGGATTTGTTATGGAGGGATTTATAACTCAGTTTTCAAAATGTTTAAATTGATTAAAAGATTCAGAACTATTAAAGACATTACTATATGTCAAAAATAATACCAAGTTATTGGCAACCTATGAAGTTTGGGAGAAAGTTTGCTAGATAACATTTGGGAAAATTTGAAAGAGGAGCAGTTTCCATATGCCCAAGGAGGAATTGCTTGAGTCAGGGGCGGATACATCAACAGAGAGGGCTGATGAAATGAAGCCTGAAATGGGTGGGTGAGGTCAAGAGACAACCCAGGCAGGAGGGTCCTCAGGCAGCAAAAGCATCATTCTCCTCAAACATCTCACTTAGCTCAGCAAATTTAACACTAAACATACTTTGACGCCATCTGTCCTAGAAGAAAAGAACTTTCAATAACTCAATTTAACTGTATAACTACGCAAATCAAACAAGCAAAACTCTTGCCCAATCCCTGTGGGAATAAAACTTGAGTTTTTCTTTGAACACTAATCTTACTCCTTTCAGATTAGTGTGAGAAGCAAGTTTGGGGAATAGGAAGACACTAGGTGTAACTGATTGCCCTCTATTGGTAGTTATAGCACATCACACAACTGGATTAATGTTTAGGCAGAGAGATCACAGTGGTTTTAGTCATATAACAATAGTTTATTCATTGCCTTCTATGAATTTGTATGAGAGTCTTCCAAACTAAGGTGAAAAATATCCAAACACCTTACAGGTTCTTTTCCTTTTTTTTTTTTTTATGCGTATAATTTATTATATAATCAGAACTTCCTAGACATTTCTGTCTATTTGTCTCCTTGACATCCCATTTTTAAGAGGGACAAATGTCACTAAAATGTTTACAGACAACCTAGAAATGGAAGCAGTTTAGGCACAGGAAAATAACTATAGTAAGTTGGAAGTGAGGTTCAGTCCAGAAAGCCCATTTGATAAGGCAGCAAAGTTCAGGCTGCAACAGCAACTGCTCAAAAACAATTGAGGGTAGATTGTGGTGATTAGAGTTTGAGATTACATGAGAAAAATTGCAGAAAAGAAATAGTTAAAAAGAAAGGGCACATGAGCTTTTAAGAATTTGTCATGACAACTGGATCATAGTAACAAAATGGTCAAAGATGTAAGTAAAGATAAGAATAGTAGTACTAAAAAACTGCCTAAATATCTCAGATCTGAGAGATACTATCAAATCCCTCCTGACAATTGATGATGAAATCTGCAACTAGCTCTAGTGTATTACTGAATAAATTAGTACATTAATTCATTATTTTACAAAGGCTACATGATCAAGTAGATCTCAACCAAATTAATTTTTCTTCAACATAAGCTCTAACAGGTTATATTTCTAAAATTGTGTCTAAGTTTTGACAGAGGATTTTATTCATCCAGTGCAGTGAGCAGAATCAGATGTATCAATCCACTCCACACTAAACATGTGCCCATAATAAATACAATATAAAAATGATAATAAAGACATTACCATGCTCCTTAGATAGAAAAATAGATAGAAAATACATTATTGATAGATAAATAGATATTATGAGATGCAGTATATGAAAACATAATTTTGTATTGAAGTTGAATCCACAAACTAACTTGGCTCCTTATCTGGAGATATATTGGTGATGGGCAGCTCAGCACGTGTGTGGGACTCAGCATGATAGTGTCCCGTGTTTGACAAAGGACCAAAGTACCCAGTTTGGGACATGAAGCTGTTAACCCACATGGAGGGTGGAAATAGCTATTGTCATATCCCAAGGATACTCCCTATAAGGAGCTGGTCTTGAGATAGGATGGGGGAAAAATGGGCAAAACTATATTCAACTTTCCTTTGAAACAAGATCCATTAACCATTATAAAAAACACTTAGTACTACTGACAAACTTCAGGAAATAAGGAAGACCCAACTACCACATCCAAAAATGGGGAAGAAACAAAATAAATCATCAAGCAAACAAGGAAATTTCCACTCAAGATGAGATTACAAGTAAAATTTCAAAACAACATAAAGACTGAAAAAGAAACTACAATTTCAATAATAAAAATACACACTCATGAGAAAGGAAAAAGTAAAGTAACTTAAAATGAATTTAGAAGTAGGCATGCTTAAGATCCTCAAAAAATACATGCAGCATAATAGCAATAAAATAATGAAAAATTATGGGGGATTGGTAGATATAAATTGAACGTTATTACAATAACTTTTATTAGAAAGAAAAATAGAGTAATTGAAATAAAACTCAATAGTTGGAATACATTTGAGATGAGACACAAATGAAAATCAATAAATGAAGAGATTGAAAGTATGAAGCCACATAACTAGGAAGCTAGAATGAGAAGGTGCAACATTTTCCAACTAGATATATTGCTGAACAGACAGTGTTAAAAGTTATAATGGCAAAGGATATTCAAAAGTAAAGTAATGCATAATTTTTCATTTTGAAAATGCTAAGTTCCAAACAAAGTAAGTTAATTATAAATCTCTACCTGTGTACTACATGTTGAACTGCAAAATGTCAATGATAGAACATCCTAAAGACTACAAGAGGGGAAGAACATCTTCACTAAAAGGGATTGCCTAGATACTAAGTACTAAGAAACTGCATAAATAATTCAGATCTGAGAGATACTTCCAAATCCCTCGTGACAAAGATTGATGATGAAAACTGCAACTAGCTCTAGTTGTATTATTGAATAACTTCATACTGTGGTTCACTATTTTACAAAGGCTATATAATCAAATAATTCTTAATCATGTGCCAGCCAGAAAGAAATAGATGTACAAGAAAAGTCAACTGAGGAATGTTTATTGAAGGATTTCTTTACAGAGTTGTATACAGAGTTACGGGGACAAAAAAAAAGATGCAGAAATACTCAGGGATCTATGATTGGAAGGGAGAATTACAAAAAGAATGACCAGCATGGACTGATAGCAGGCTTCTACAACAAAGGTCTGTAGTATTCCCCTATATGACTATCACCCTATATTAAGAAAATAGAAAAATAATAGAGAATAAATGATCCTATGAATAATAGCAACAAAGTCATAAAGATTCTAAAAATAAATTTACAAAAGATGTAAAATTCTCTATGGAAAAAATGACCAAATAGTTTTGAGAGACAAAAGAAAATATGAGGAAAGAAAATAAAACCCATGTTTACATTAGAGAACAGGTTATAAAATGCATTACTCATCCCTGAGTTTTATAAAATTCACTGAAATTTTTAAGAAATTCTTAACAGTACATTGATTATAATATTTATATAATAAAAGCCAAAGTCTCAAGTTCTAAAATTGGAAAGTAGGTACTGATATAATTATTTTAATTAACCAATCAGTCCTTCTATAGAACTTATGTCTGTTATAATCCATATCTGTTCTAAGATTCCATTTTGATATCAATTTGTTTTCCTTTTCTCTCTGTTTTTGTTTTTAGTTGGATATTGATGTCTACTTTTCTGCCTATTTGTTTTTCCGTTTAGGTTTGTATTTAAGAATTATGTGTATATCACTTGGATTCACAAGACCTCAATGATTGCAATACGATAAAGTCGGGCATTTGAGCCAATCTATTTGCATCACTGCAGGAAGCCTCTCCAAGCTTCTCATCTTGCTTCCCTCATATACCTGGCATGCCCATTTTCAACACCTCTGAAAATGAAATTTCCACCTTCTTCTTGATTGGAATCCCAGGGATGGAGTCTGCTAACATTTGGGTTTCCATTCTCATTTGCCTCATGTACCTTGTTGCCATCCTGGGGAACTGTACCATCTTATTTTTCATAAAAACAGAGCCTTCTCTACATGAACCTATGTACTTTTTTCTCTCCATGTTGGCTGTCTCTGACCTGGGACTGTCCTTCTCCTCTCTCCCTACCATGCTAAAGATATTCTTGTTCAATGCTCCGGGAATTTCCCCAGATGCCTGTATTGCCCAAGAGTTTTTTATTCATGAATTCTCAGCTATGGAATCATCAGTACTTCTTATAATGTCTTTTGACCGCTTTATTGCCATTTACAGTCCTCTGAGATACACCTCCATTCTGACCAATGCCAGAGTTACCAAAATAGGACTTGTTTTCTTTCTCAAAAATGTTTTGTTGATCCTCCCTTTCCCTTTCACGCTAAAACAGCTAAGATACTGTAAGAAAAACCTCCTTTCCCATTCCTACTGCCTCCATCAAGATGTCATGAAGCTGGCATGCTCTGACAACAAGGTCAATGTCATCTATGGCTTATTTGTGGCTCTCACAGCCGTCCTAGACTTAACATTTATTTTCATGTCCTACACGCTGATTCTGAAAGCAGTATTGAGCATAGCATCAAAGAAAGAAAGGCTCAAGGTTCTCAATACATGCATTTCCCACATCTGTGCTGTGCTCACCTTCTACATTCCCATTATCTCATTAGCTATCATTTACCGGTTTTCCAAACACAGGTCTTCAATCATTAGGGTCCTCATGGCTGATGTTTTCCTTCTGGTACCTCCATTAATGAACCCCATTGTATACTGTGTGAAAAGCCAGCAGATAAGAAATCTGGTTTTAGAGAAACTGTGTCAGAAACACAACTGACAGAAATGCTTAACCACAGTGAAAACCTGATCAATAAATGATATAAAACAAGCAGAATGAATCAATAAAGAATCACATAAATATTACTATTTACAGTATTATCTCTCAAATGTTTATTAAGATTGAAGAATCAGTCTTGCAAATTTGTTGGATTAGGATTTAGGCCTAGGGTTCTTAGGTAAATGTAAAGTGTATTCTAGGATTCCACTTTCACCCAGTACACTTTACCAGCCTTATAGACACAACATATGCTTGCCGTTTTCATTATGCTTAAAATAATATTCCATGTACTCATTTGAGGATTAATAGTATACATTTGTATGATAACTAATCAGTAACCAGAAGTGCCAGCGATTGCCTCTTTATTTAAAATATCTCCCTTCAACACATAGTGTTCACTTTTATGAGACATGCCTATGCTTTGAGGAATTGAAATTGAGATGGGTAATGACACACACACACAAATACAGAACCAATACAACCAATAAATATGCGCACAGGCAGAGTTTATAAAAATATAAGAAGAATTTAATTCATTCATTCATTTTGTGTCAGTATTTCCTTCCTGAGCATTAAAATGTCACCTTCTAAGTTATTCAGGGTAGAAAATTTCCTTGAATAAATGATGCAACCAGTTCAAAGGAGAGCCATATAAAAGATATATTTATAGATAGGAATGCTAATGTTAATCTGCAAATGAGTACAAATATGGCTTCTTCCACCTCACAGAGCATATGTCAATTGACCCTCCACCAGATAAAATTTATTTGCATGTCTACCAACATGAATTACATCGATCACTATGTTGAAAAAGAAATAATAGGCCAC
The DNA here is from genome assembly GCF_057876585.1 of Rhinolophus sinicus. Taxonomy (NCBI): domain Eukaryota; kingdom Metazoa; phylum Chordata; class Mammalia; order Chiroptera; family Rhinolophidae; genus Rhinolophus; species Rhinolophus sinicus. The sequence continues at coordinate 142,434,395 of NC_142514.1, read as the reverse complement.
AAATGGGGTCATTTCCTCCCAAAACAGTAAACCAAGACTTAACTGTAACTTAAACTTCTCCCAAAAATGTAACGTTTAACCAGTCAATTTGAAATTTTCTGGTTAGCACTAGTGAGGTAATCTGCATGATAAAACTGCCTTTCTCTTCCCTCCAAAAGAAAATGACCTGGCCTGCAGCAATCCTTTCTTTTCATCTGCTAATAACTTTCTTGCCCTACCTTTCTTCTGCCTTAAAACCCTCCCATTTTATTTGCTGGATGAGATGCTGCCCAATTCCTGTGTCTTTCAATAAGCCAATTAGATCTTTAAATTTACTTGGTTGAATTGTTTTGTTTTGTTTTGTTTTGTTTTTAACTGCTATTAGTATCTACTACTTACTGAGCCGGACAGTAGCTCAAAGGCAATGAAAACACAAAGTCCCCACACAACAAAGTCAGATAACCTATAAGGGTGTGTTCTAAACAATGCTGAGTTCTCCACTGTAGCACACATTTTTCCCTATAGTCTCTCTAATTTTAATAAAATATAATTTCAAAGGAAGGTTATTCTTGATCATAAAATAAGACTTCCCCCATTAGATTTGGCCTCATTATTTACACAGATGCAGAAAGAATGTTAATTTAACAGACAGGCTTTCTTAAGATTGAAATGCTAAAGATTTCCATATGGAATCTCAGATTGGATTTTTAAAAGCTGCTATTACATATCTAGGACAGGGAGCTATAACCAAGAAGTTGTCTTCATCAAATTACTCCTTCAGCTGTCTACACACTTGTGCAATATTTTCTTTTCTCAGACTCCCCCAAACAACCCAAGATCCTGACCTATGTGGGGGCAGAGCCCCAGAAAGCAGTTTCCAGGCTCTCGGCCTCACATAGACAGGTGCCTGGCTCAGGTAGTAAATGGCCATCAACTGTGATTGCATGGCCATCAGCTGTGGCTAGTTGGCCGTCAGCTGTAACCAGTGCAGTGAGCCATTGGCCACTAATATAACTGCTGTGGCTGTGCTAGGAAAGAGAGAGAGGAGAGAAGGATGGGGGCTAGCAAGGAGATGGCGGCTGGGCTGGCAAGCGTGGATGGCGGTTTGCGGACAGTGTGGATCCAGCCTCCAGTGAGAGTATAGTGCCGCCAGAGAGAATATAGTGGTATGACTCCCCTACCTATGACTCCGTGGGTGTTCCTTTTTGGCCTCACCATATTCTGCGTTCTTATGGGGGGAGCAGGCCGCCCCGCCCGACAAATGGCGCAGCGAGCAGGGTCTCCCACACGACACCTAACATGAAAGTGAACTCCCTTTCCATCTCTCAGGCCTAGCCAAGTAACAGGTATTGGGGAAAAAAGACTTTTTTTTCTTCTATGCTTCTAGGTTCTTTGGCTGGTCTAATCATCAAGTTACCATAAAACAGATTAATGAAAAAAAAACAAAGTTAATTGTGTGATATGGGGGCCACATAAGAATATGAGGCCCACAGGCTGTCAAGACAAAAAGGTTTATATGCAATCCTGAACTAAAGGAGAAAAGAGGTAGGGGTCTGAGGCTTCAAGGAGAAGGAAGACAATTAACAGGAGGATGGGAAAAGGAAACGTTTGGTAAACAAATGTTTGTTAGGCCATGCAGAGGCAATAGGACACAGAGGACTTTGATCTACAGGCCCTACCTAGCTTTCCTCAGCTCACCACACTAGCTAGTATTCTTTGTAGTTATCTCTGGTAATAGTTTTCTTCCTGGGCCAGACCCTCTATCTAAATTCTTTTAAGCAGTTAAAGGGGAGGTAATAAGCTCTTAGTCTTTTTGGCTTTGATTGTCTATGGCTCTAAATAGTTCACGTACCAAAGTGGCACATTCTGGGGAGACTTGTTCTGAACCGCTTCACAGACTAGTTTACTTGTGTCAATGTGAGAAGTAGCCAAACCTGTAAAGAATTTTTATAAGAGTTTATTTGAGCCAAAACTGATGACAACTGCCTGGAAGCAAGATCTTAAGTGCTCCAAAAGAATAATAGTTTTACAGTTTCTTGTATGCATTTGAAATTAAGGAGGGATCATAGGAAGATTATCTGAAGGTGGGAGAAAGCAAGATGAGAATTGGAATGAGATTATGTGCTCTCTTGAGGGTGGTTACACTTACTTCAAAAGGTGTATTAACCTAGATGCATAAAAAACAATGGGCAGGACTTGCTTAAGGCAAAGATAAACATTTTACTAAAGACTTATATACCTGGGGTGTGACTCCCCACCATGACCTGACCAGTTAGGAATTTGTGCTCCATCACTCTGTGAGGTTACTGATAAGACATGTGTGGGTAAACAGGAATAAGCCTTTTAACTGTGGGGGAAAAGGGGAACAGGGAATTTCCAACTGAAATTTATGTAACATATGCAAAGGTTGCAATAATATGTTTAACCACACCTTCCCGCACCCCAACAGACAAAGCTGGACACAATAGAAGATTCCACTGAAGGCCAAAGCAAATTACAACCTGGTTACAAAAGTATAAAACTTCAGCTAAACAGAAACTCAAGATAGCTGTCTACCCTAGACTCTACCCCGGAAAACTGCTCTGCTAATGTTTCTCTTCTTAAATAAACTTTCTAACTTCATTCCTTTGTGCCTCGTGAAATCTCACAACTTGCAAGTGAGCAACCATGACATTGACTTTCCATAGAACCTCTTTTTCGTCCATATCTGGGAAGGCTTTGTCAACACAGACTCTGTAAAGTCAACCTTAGTTCTCTAGAAGTGACTGGTTATACCTGATTACATGGGCAACATTCATAAGTATGATGTTCCAAGAAAGGCCCTAGTAACATAACTAATTTTTCAAATTATATCCTGATTAAAAATAGGACAAGATCTTATTGCATCTATATGAATAACACATTGTCACAGAAATCAAGGACACTCAAGAAGAGTTTCTGTACTCTAAGGAGTCAAAGAGAATCAGTTCTAACTTCAAAATATTTCACTTCAGATTACAAAAGCAGAGCCTACTAAGATATTATTGGTTGGAAATAAGCTTAAGAGAAAAAGTCTCATTATATGTTCAGAAAATAGAACATAAAGCAACAATATTGCAAATAAACGCAATAAGATGTTACTCATCAATTTATTCAACCCTATGCAATTAATTCTTATTCCACTGGATCTTGGGTTAGCAGGCTTATGAAACTACACATCTATTGACTAAAAAGAGTCCTGGAAAACATGACTCAGCCCACTGGAATACAGGCATGTCACTGGGAAACCAAAAAAATGTTGTGACTCACTTTATTGTGGTATTCTCTTTATTGTGGTGGTCTGGAGCTGAACCTGCCATACTTCTGAGGTATGTCTATAGTCTCAAAGTTACCCAAAGAGTCTATTCTTTGAAGTTTGAAGTACTTGATGCAGTCTTTTTCCATGAGCTCTGACAGGGTTATTCTTTGTCGCAGACAAAACTGTGTCCTGTTGCTGTTTGCAGAAGTTTGATGAACACATCAGAGTCAAACAAAAACTATTTTTTAAGATAGTTAAGCTAACTTAAGAGAGTTAAATTAATCTTAAAATGGTCATTATTAATTTATTACTTACACCATTCAGTGTAAAAAGTCTAATAAGAGTTGATAACACAATGCTACTGACAAGTAAATTTGGTTGTTTCTGTAGCATACAAAACAAAACAATAAAGCTGTTACAAAAAAAATGTTTTAAATAAAATATCCCTAAAGACAATGACATAGCCTATATTCAAGGACAGTGAATGTTACATCAGACTTATAAAAAATAAATAAGGATAATTTTACAGTGGAAACCATATTGATAAGCAACATAATAATCATGGGAAATAATATGCATAATATGTCAAGAAAATACCAAGACAATACCAAAAATATCAATTAAAGACCTTCAGGGAATACGGAGTAGGCCTAGAAATCTATATTTTTATAAAACTCCACACTGAAGTCTGATGTGCATGCCAGGTTGAAACCCATTGTCCTTGCAGATGCTAGATGAAAGTTAAATTTTCAAAACTTCTCAATTTGTATCAGGAAACATCTATAAATTTAAGAATAAAATCTAGTGAAGGAGGCAGACACAGAAAGGCATCATTATCGTGCACTGTGACACTGCTCTAAAATTATTCATATGGCCTTCTGGGATCATGGATGAAATGAGCACAATTCTGCCAGAGGGAGCAGAGGCTTAAGGGGTGTTTTCCTTAGAGGATTTATTCTTTCCATTTACAGGGGTTGGATGACCCTCCTTGGCTCCAGTGCCCTTTGAGGTTTCACCACAAGAAGTTTTCTTTTTCTCTGAGTAGAATTTGCTGAGCTGGAATCACCAAAAATTGTGGGACAATAGGAGAGCATCAGGGAGGCAGGACTAGATTCTGAGGTCAGGAATTGTTGCACCTACATGGTAGTGAAGTTTTGGTGCCTGCATACTTTCTCTGTTTCTTCTTTCCTCTGATATGTGGGTCCAATGACTTAACCAACTTACTGGTACGAGCCCTGATATTAATAGCTACCATTTAACTTTACAATAACTCAAGCAAGAAATCCACATAGTACTTGTGTGACTGCAGTGGCCAACTGACGAAGGTGGTTGCCATCACTCTGACCCTCTAAAACATCCAGCAATTCTGTTAATGCATGGTAAAAGCCCAGAGTCCTGCCAAATAATGGCAATCAAGCAATAGGCCAGAATCACTGACTGAGCAAAGAGAGAAATTCAAAGCTGGTACCTAGACCTGGCTCTTGAGTGACATATTTAGAGCTATTGCCTTACATGTTACTATAAATTGGTGCAGATATATGAGACCACAGAATTTGTAGTAGGCATTGGTGAGAAGGCAATAGTTTCTTTCTCCATAGTCTTTCCTAACTCAGCATGCTTCTTATTAGGTTTATGTTTTTGCTTTACATTTTTCCTCCCAATAAATAAGAAAGCAACCTTATGATTCTAACAAAAAGCCATCTATCAGTCCATGGATTATAAATAATTGTGTGGAGGTGGGTATTTTATAAATTGCATTTAATCATATAATTTAAATGTAGAGGCCTCCAAACTGAGGGTATAACATTGTTCATTTAATGTATGTCAGTGTCTATCAAAATGATATCTGCTTAAATGAGAGACTGTGAAGGTAGAGAGAGGATAAAAGCAGCAATGATGTCAAGGAGAACACAGTATACACTGAGTTACTCTTATTCCAAGAATTTGAGGATTAATCTGTAGACAGGATAGAAACAAACATAAACAACCACAAAAACAAACAAATAAAAACTCCACAGCATTCCAAGTAGCAGAAACAACAGATGTTGCTCAAATTTTATAATATTGAAAATGTCAAAATCTGTCTTAGGTTCCTCTGGAGTAAAGGAAAATAACTTATACTATTCTTTAAGAATATATATTCTTCAAACAAATTACTGCTTTTCATTGCTGTACACTTCACTTTAGATTATCTTCTGGAGTAATAGTATGAAAGAAGGAAGCTTTATGGTGTGTGTGTTTGTGGGATAATAAATAGACCTATCCTTCAGAAATAGAGGACTTAAGTGGGAGAGTAAAGATGTCCTACATGCTGGAAGTATAGCCCTTAACAAGAGGTTCATCCAATCCCCTGTAAATGGGAAGAATTAATTCATTGAGGAAAACACCCTGAAGCCTCCTCCCCCCTTTGGCAGAGCACCTTTGCAGTCTTCATAGACTCCACTGCCAGACCCTCTCACTGCTCCTCTATTGATGAACTGTGCCTCTTCTTTAGTCAACTGATCTTTATCCCTCCACCCGTGTCCTCATTGCTTTAACTGGATCTCTTTTAAAGTGACCCCAGGCTGGCATTCTTATATTGTATTCCACATTTGGTACCTAAATACACATACCTTTGAATCTAAATGGCTGCCCAGCTATCCCAGTTAACCTCAAATTTTACTAGGAAGCCATCAGACTAGTTTATTCTGCACCACAATTTCAGTGAGGACATATCAAATGTTCCAAGTGGGTTTTCTTAATTTAAAAAAGCCATTTTCATATTGTAAGTTTCTTATGTAAGAGAAATATAAAAGTAAGTATTTGAGGATGCAATTTCATTTTGTTATTTAACAGCCTTATTGAGGTGCTAGTGACATACTATAAAATTCATACTTTTAAGTGTACAATTCAATGTGTATTAACAGAATTGTACGACTGTAACCACTATCTAATACTAGAATATTTTCTCAATGCAAAAATAAATATCATATTCACTAGCAGTTACTCCCCATTTGTACCTTTCCCCAGTCCCTGAAAACCATTAATCTACTTTCTGCCTCTATGAATTTACCTGTTCTGGACATTTCATAATAATGGGATAATGCAATATGTTGTCTTTGTGACTGGTCCCTTTCACTTTGCATGTTTTCAAGGTTCACTTGTCTTGTAGCATATGTCAGTATTGTACTAATTTTTATTAGCAAATTTAGTCCAATTGGGTTGTGTACAAGTATTTTTTGTAAACACATGCTTTCATTGCTCATGGATATATTCCTAGAAGTGGAATTCCTAGGTTATTTGAACTTTATGTTTAAAATTTTGAAAAACTACCAAAGTGGGTTCTAAAGTTGGTGATCCATTTCACAATCTCACCAGCAATGTGAGAGTTCAAATTTTTCCATACCTTTGCCAACAATTGTTATTGTCTGTCCTTTTAATTTTAGCTATTTTATGTGTGTGAAGTGGTATCACATTATCATTTTTACTTGCATTTTTCCAATAACTAATGATGCTAAGGATATTTTCATTCTTATTGTAGAGTTGTAATAGTCTTTTACATACTATTCATACAAATCCAGATATATGATTTACAAAAACTTTCATTTTGTGTGTTATCTTTTCACTTTTTTTATGATGTCATTTGAGTCACAAATTTTTTTTAATTTTGATGAAATCCTATATATATACACATATATATATATATATACATATACATATATGTGTGTGTGTATATACACACACACACACATATATATATATATTCTGTTGTGCTTTTGCTGTCATATTTCACAATCCATTGCCTAGCCCCAGGTCACAAAAAATTATTACCGATGTTTCCTTCTATGACCTTTATTGTTTTAGCTTTTGGACTTGTATCTATGATATATTTTGATATAATTTTTGTGTAAGGAATGAATTAGGGGTCTAACTTCATTCTCTTGGATGTCCTAGCCCCTTTTTTTTAACAGAATATTGTTTCTTAAAGTTTAATATTATTCAATAACTAAAAGTGCAACTGTAATAAGTGCTGTCCTTATTTGAACCTATATTTATGCATATAGTTTTCAATTGTAATTGCACCACTATAAAAAATGCTATAGAGACAGAGGCTGTGAAATTTACTGTTTTCTTTCTGTATGTTAAGCCCAAGAAAAGCATTTGAAATATTTATATCTGTACATATTATAAAACACACTGTTTTAATTCAAAGAATTATTGTAGGAAAATAGCTGTAATCTCAAGATTCATACCAACCAGATGACTGAAGCATACACATTTGAGCTCATCTATTTATGCCATTGCAGGAAAGCTTTTCTGAGAGCCACATCCTGACCTCTCATATCACCGCAATGTCAGTCTTTAAAGCCACTGAAGTGGAAGTCTCTACCTTCTTCCTCATTGGGAGCGCACAGATGGAGCATGCTCACCTTTGGGTCTCCATACCCATTTGCCTCATGTACCTCATTGACATCCTGGGGAACTGTACCATTCTCTGTTTCTAAAACCAGAGACCTCTCTGCATGAGCCTATGTGCTATTTCCTCTACATACTTGCCTTTTTTGACCCGGGACTTTCCACATCCTCGCTTCCAACAATGCTGAGAATCTTCTTGTTCAATGTCATTGGAATTTCCCCCATGTCTGCTTTGCCCAAGAGTTTTTCATTCATGGATTCTCAGCTATGGAGTCATCAGTTCTTTTCATCATGTCCATCAATCTACAACCCTCTGAGATACACCTCCACTTTGAACAGTGCCAGAGTCATGAAAATCAGCCCTATATTTGCTGCATTGTGTATTTTGTTTGTCCTGCTTTTCGCCTTTATTCTAAAGAGGCTGAGATTCTGTAAGAAAAGCCTTGTCTCCCACTCCTACTGACTCCACCAGGATGTCATGAAGCTGGCCTGTTCTGACAACTGGGTCAATACCATCTATGGACTGTTTGTGGCTCTTACATCTTTATAGTATTTGGTGTGCATTTCTGTGTCTTACACACTTATCCTGAAAACTGTTCTGGGCATTGTGTCAAACAAGGGCCACCTCGAGGTCCTCAACACTTGCATCTCCCACGTTTGTGCTGTGCTCATCTTCTGTGTGCCTAGGGTCACCTTGGCTGCCCTACACAGCTTTGTCAAAATGTCTGTCCAGTTATTAGGGCCCTCATAGCTAATAACTTCCTTTTGGTTCCCCCTCTAATGAATCTCACTGTGTACTCTGTGAAGAGTCAGCAGATTAGAAATTAGATCCTGGTGAAATTATGTGACAAACAAGGTTGAGGGAAAATTTGGGCTGTAAAAAAGCCCAGATCAGTTGGAAATTTCTGAACAATTGTAGGAATCTGAAGATTGTAATGAAAGAATAGGGACTGAACACAAAGATACACTGCATATAATTAGTAGGCCCATTAAATATCAAGGTATTGATTTAATTAAACAGCAACAAAATCTATACTAGGTGATTTAGGAGTTAGGCTTATGGTTATAACCTTATAATTAAGTGTTAAAAAGAAAATCACAGGGCAAAATGGTGACACTTGTGCTAAAAGCCCATGATACCTAACCTAGATCTAAGAACTGATCTGATGCAGTTTCAACCTTTCCTAGAAATATAATTTTAATCAACCAGCCTGGAATTTTCTTGTCAAGTATCAGTAATGTAATGTGTTTGTGGGTCCTTTCCATTCCCCCAATCCCATAGAAAGAGGAGGCTATGTGCATGGTAAAAACTCATGTTGTTCTCTTCCTTCCAAAACAGTCTTTCTGGTCTAAAAAGAATCCCTTTTTTATTCTTTTGTTAATATCTCCCTTGCTCCACTCTTCTTCCTATAAAAATCTTTGATTTTTACAATACTGTAGCACCCTTCCAGTAGCTAGATGAGATACTGCCTGATTCATGAATTGTTTAATAAAGCCAATTACATCTTCAAATTTTCTCAGTTGAATTCTGTTTTTTAACAAAAGTTACTCACCTCTTTTCTGATTCTTATTTCTCTTTGCAAACCAGCTATACTCATATATCAAACTTAGCTGCAGCAGTACAGTCCTAATTAAGATTAAAGAGATTTTTAAAGTATTATTTTACACAAAATTTTAAAAAGCAAAATAACATATTTATTTGGGAAAAAACAAACATGGCTCTAGTTCACTGAGGTATGATGAGCAGTTCTGCTAATTTTTTACTGGATTTTTTTAAACTTTTAAATTTGTCAAATTTAGTGCTTTATTGACTTTTTCTATTTTATGTTAGATTTCTATTTTATTGATTTCCAGTCTTACCTTCTTTTTTCCTTTGGGTTTACTTGGTTTTCTTTTACTATCTCTTTGAAATGGAAGTTTTGTCTTTGTTTTCCACAATTCTTATTTTCTAATAAATTAACTTTACCTATAATTTTCTATAGAGACATTTCTTGTGCTGCATCCATCTATTAGCTAGGCATATCTTCATTAATGTTTAGTATATAGGACAAGAGTAACTTCAACTAATCTATAATGTTTTGTTTCATCACAAGAAAAATACATCAAAGCTATATAACAATATTAATAATTATTATATATGAGCATAATTCATCTTTATTATAGTAGTTATAAAACTCCATATTTTTAATACTCCCTATATATAAATACAACTCAAAATATAATGCTATGTAAATTAAACATGCAAAATAGATACAATGCCAGCTTATAAAGTAAAAATCCATATGGATGTTACATTTACCAAAATCTGACGTTTTACCCATAACAAGCATAGCTAAATGGCAAAGATACTAAAGATAATAAGGGTAAAAATGTCATATGTTTTGTGATGCTAGCTTTAAAAATACAGTTCATTTATTCATTCAACAAATATTTACTAAGCTACCACATGTCAGTCAATGTGCTACATAGTGACTGGACATATCAAAATAAAAATAACAGATGTGTTAACTACCTTGTTGTAGCTTATTTATATCCTCATGAAACAAATGTAATCAGTCTTCAAAGTTGGGCAATAAGCCAATAATCGCAACACTACCATCACAATTACCTCACATCTATACACACAAAAATAATGAAGAACTCAGATGCATCCTGCTGTCTCTTCCATGAGAAGAGCCTGGAGAAACCTCAGAGATAAAGCAAAAGTGGAAGGAGAGAATTCTTAACAATAACCAAGGGGACTTATTTTTGAGGGAATGAAAACAATCCGACATTTGTAAAGTAATCATCATAAAGTTTAGACTTTATAATAAGCTTTGAAGTCCGGTAATATAAGTCCTTCAGTTTTGTTCTTCAAAGTTGTTTTAGATATATTTGTATTCCATATAAATTTTACAATAAGCCTGTCAAATTCTATCAAAAAAAAAGAAAAAAAGGAAAAAGCTTGCTGATTTTTTATTGGAATATGTAGGTACTAGACTAATTGGGGAAATCACTTCATAAACTATACAAATGTCTAACTGTTATACTGTATACCTGAAACTAATATAATATTGAATGTCAACTGAAAATAAAATAAAATAAAATAGTTTATTGCAGAGGGTTTGGTAAAACTTTGTTATGTTTCCTCTCTTTGATCAACTCAATATTAGCTCTAATAGAAAGACTGTATGTTAATAAAGGTGAATATAATATATATGTACATAGATGTATATATGTGTGTGTGTGTATATATATATATATATAGGTATATATATATATATAGGTATATATATATATATATATATATATATATATATATATATATATATATATATATTTCCTCCAAAATAAGACCTAGCTGGACCATCAGCTCTAATGTGTCTTTTGGAGCAAAAATTCATGTAAGACCCGGTCTTATATTAACATAATAATTAATATAATAATATATAATAAATAATATAATTAATATTATATAAAACTGGGTGTTATATAAGACTGGGTGTATATAATATAATATAATATAATATAATATAATATAATATAATATAATATAATATAATATAGACCAGGTCTTATATAATATAAGACCAGGTCTTACATAATATAATATAAGACCAGGTCTTGTATTAATTTTTGCTCCAAAAGACACATTAGAGCTGATGGTCTGGCTAGGTCTTACTTTCGGGGAAACATGATACATATATATATATATATCTCAACAAAATAAGATTACATGTTCTATATTATTCCCCAGAATTAACTAGTAGGGAATTTAGAATACTGAAGAATATGGAATTCCAGTAATCTATTCAATCTGTAACTTCCCAAATATTGATTGACCATCCTGATTGCATGTAATATGTTTCATTATCAGGCATCTGACAGACCTGAATTTCACCTTACCTTTACTGTACAACCCCTATATGATCTTGGACACACTATTTGCCCTCCTTGAGAAACATTTTCATCAGTAAAATTGCACTTATTGTTATTCAAGCAGTTCAAGGATTCAAAATTATCATCTAGTAATCAATGAAACTCAATAAGTGGAGCAATTTAAATTCTTAATAATGTTGGCCATTACATTGCACAACGTGTGGGACAGAACAGATTAAAGGTCTCTGATTTTGGGCTTGTCAAATATTAAGCATAAAGTTTTATTATGATGATGTGTTCCTATGAAAAGGGACACTTGTAGAAACAGAGTAGAATGGTGATCACCAAGGGATAGAGAGTGGGCGAAATGGGGAGATGCCTGTCAAAAGGTACAAATTTCCAGTTAGAAGAGGAATAATTTCTGGGGATCTAATACACAACATTGTAATTATAGTTAACAATAATGTATTATATACTTGAATGTTATTAAGAGAGTAGATCTTAAATGTTCTCTCTACAAAAAAGTAATGGTAATTATATGACATGCTGGAGGTATTAGCTAATGCTAAGCTACGGGGGTAATCATTTTGCAATACATACGTGTATCAAATCAACATACTGTGTACCTTAAATTTACACAATGTTATGTATTACTTATGACTCCATGAAGCTGAAAAAGATTAAACAAAAATCATAAAGTTGAAAAATTTGATTTTCTTTCTGAAGCATCTAAATAATGATTTAAAATGAACATAATTTATCTTCTGCTAATAGAGCCAACACCATAACAGCTATCCCTTCCCTTTTCACAATGACTAGAAAACATGCAATAAAAAGGGAATACAATTCATTTAAATGAGGATTTATTTAATCTGTACAAAATATCATGAATATATAGCATGAAATCTACCTTCAATAGCTGTGTATGGTAAATAACTACTTTCAGATACAGAGCTCTTAAGAGAATTCACACACTTTTGAAGTGGATGCTAATTTTTTTTCTTCTGGTCATCATGTGATCAGTTATATCAAATTGGCCACTGTAACAATGGCATATATTGACAAACATTTTGCTCATGTTATAAGTTAATTGTCAAGTTTCCTGAGAAACAGAATAGAAAATTTAAATTTAAAGTGTGAACTTTCAGTTTTTAGGGTCCTTGCTGCCAATTGGCTTATTAAAAATAAGGTTATCAAACAATGAAATAAATCATACATTTATAATAAATGATAAGCACTAAACATTCATCAGTCTTCATTCCCTGAACTTTTTCTTTTCTTTTTTTTTTTTTTTTGGTTCATGTAATCAAATTATTTTCTATTGACCCCAGGCTACTGGCAGCCCAGTGGTTTCATTTATTTCACAGTCTTTGGGACAAGAGGCAACACAAGTGGTTGGTTTAAAAAGAGTATCTGGAAGAGGTAGTATTGTCAAATACATCTCCCATCACCAACTGAACCTAGGAGGAGTCGACTGTATCTACATGCTTGCATGTCAGTAAATTTCATTTTATCAGCGATGACCCCACCTGCTGTCTTTACAGTTTTACTAATATTGCATTGGGGATGGTCAAGGAAAAAGAGATGAGACACCAATGGCCATCCATGAGACTTAGAACTGTGCTAAAGCAGGAACTGTGACCACTGTGCATGTATCTCACAAGCCATTAGATGAAATTGCAGCAGAAACTTGAAGCACAAAGTGAAGATTTAGCAACCCATCATGGCCCGTTTTAATATAGCTACATATAACACTTTCTGATAAAATGAAAAACATGGGACAGATTCCAAACTGGCTGGGAAACCAAGACAATAAGTGTAAATTAGGCCCATTCTTGGCAAACTAGAATCACAGTCACTCTCCTAATTATTTTATTAATGGTGTTTATTGATAATCCATTAAGTATCAGCTGTTCTGTTCTGGTGTTTCCTCCAATTGTTTAAATTGACTCTGGAAGAACTCTCAATATACTCAAAGATGTTGGTAGTTAAAATGGATTGATGAACTATTTGAAGGAATTAAACAGTATTTTGGAGTACAAGTTTCTGAATTATAACTCAAACCACATGTGTACTGGGGAGACAAAACACAAGGAATGTGTTAAGAAATCTATAGTTTAAGACTAAAGGCCAAGGAGGAACTTCCTTCTTCCTAAACCCAAACCAAATTGCACTAGCAGTTGATTATGAAACATATGAGAATGCCTGATAGTACCAGGGTCTGTGTAAAGAAAAAAAAAAGAAAAAAGAGGGGAGAATTCCCTTTTTATGACGTAAGAAAATTATCTCTCTGAGATATTAAGTAATATGTCCTACGTTGCATGGTCAAGTGGTTAGAAAGTATCAGGATAAGGTTGAATCAGCTTTATCTTCTATCTGAATCTAAATCAAAACACTATCACTTGTAATACAGCCCTCCAGGCCTACCTAGGACTTTCTTATCCAGTTTCAGAAATTAAAATCTAAAACTAGAAACACCCTAACATCTTGAAGATATCCCTTGCCCACAGAGAGGATTAGGGTTTTTCAGCTTCCCATGAACTCCATCCTCAGCTAAGCGTCTTGAGAATTCTAAAGGGAATTCTCCGCCTCAGCAAAGTCTCCTGAGAAGCTGCTGGGCTCTTCAAAAAGACCCCGTGTTTTAAGTAGAGAATATTCCTATAGCTGAGCTACCACCCGTCCTGTGTTCTGACTGGAAATATGCACGCCGGGCCCCTTTCTCTCCAGCTGTTCATACTCAGGTAAGTATTTTCAAGAGTCGCAGAGAACAGCCAGGAACATAGAGATAACTGGGGCACATATAACCAGGACTGAGCTCTCTGTTTAGCTACTTGCTAAAAGCCCACAGTAAATTGGTCAAGAAAGTTTTGAGTGGCAGATGGACTGAGGATAGGAGACCTGAAGATCCTAGTCCTAGCATTGTCTCTGTGTGTGATCTTTTGTAACTTGTAAAAGTCATGTTAATCACTCAGTTTAATCCTTGCTATCTCTCATCATTTTTCTCATCATTAGGGACATTAGTTCCTTTATCTTTAAAATTGAAATTGTAATCGCTACCTTACTTACCTTAAAATGTATTGTGATACATAAATATTAAAATGGATTTGACAGTGCTTTGTAATGATCAAGCTTTATACTAATATGAGGTCATGATTGTCCTTGGGAGTAGTTTTCAGACTGTCACCAACACAGATGCTGAAAGTCTTAAACACGTTTGTGTGCAATTATATGAGGAATAAGAGTCAGAGGGAGTCAGAGTGTTATTGAAATCACTATCTAGCCCATCTCTCCTCTGTTTCTGCCATAGACCCTAGGATGACATCCCTTTATCCCAATAAATTGAAGCCAAAGGAAGGATCAAGGCTGTATGATGTTGTCTAGTAGAGGAATCAGCTGGAATTTTCTCTGATCCTTTAATCTGGAGGTGAGTGCCTTTGAAAAGAAAATGTAGAGTCACTGCACTAAAATTTATTCTGTTTAATCCTAACTGCATCTCATCTCATTTTTTATCGGTTCATTCATGCATTTATCCAGCAAATTGTACTAGGTTCCAAATCTGTTTTGGTTGCAAGGCTCTAGTGATACAGCAATCCCATCTCTCCGGTGCTAGTTATCACTTGCTTTGATTGTTTTATTTTTTTCCTCCCCATACCTGGCACACTTGCCTGTTACTCATACCCAAAATATAATATGCAAGGAATATATTTGGAAGAGAGGCAATAACTGGGATAGTATACTATGGATACACATCTCACTAAGGAGGCAGAATGATCCTTCCCTGTCTGGAGATATAGGAGTGAAATAGATGAACTCAAAATGTCTCTTCTATTTCGCAAACTCTCTAAAATGGCTCATTGTGAGATGGATGGAAACCAGCTTCACTGTGAGCCTGCTGGCTGAAAAACCACACATATATTCAAACTCTTGTTTGCATCTCCCCTTAATTGATGGAAAATTTTATTTCTTCATTATCATTCCCTTTTAAAATTCTGTTGCCATTTTCTCTCTCAATATCAGAGTGAGATTGGATAGTTGCTTTTACCACCCACAGCATGCTCTCCAAATCCTAATTTTTATTTTCCTTCACAGCCCATCTTCTTTCCAAGTTTCCCCTTCTCTCCTTCATTTTTTTTCTCTTGCCTAGCTTTTATATCTTTTATTTGTTTCTCCTTTAGAATCACAA
This sequence comes from Rhinolophus sinicus, assembly GCF_057876585.1. Taxonomy (NCBI): domain Eukaryota; kingdom Metazoa; phylum Chordata; class Mammalia; order Chiroptera; family Rhinolophidae; genus Rhinolophus; species Rhinolophus sinicus. The sequence goes on along the minus strand of NC_142514.1, from coordinate 142,418,703 downwards.
AACAAGAAGGTTGTTTTTTCTTGCCTTTTTTTTTAGTTTCAGGTGTACAAAACAATGTAACAGTCAGTCTCAGAGACATAGAGGGGCTTTATTACTATATTAATTATTGCATTATCATTATTACTTGTTTTGATTTGAAGTGTGAATGGCAAAAGCTGGCTATGGACTTTTCCTCTTTTATCCTCAGTTCTTCAGTGTCTCATCTTGATGAGAAAAAGGAAGCCTTTTGAAAGAATACCCTCAACTTCCAAATTGCTTCCTTAAAATATCCTGTTATCTTCACCCATCCCATAGATTTTCTCTTAGAGGAAAATTACTCTTTTTACTTATTCCTCCCCATCCACTGATAATTGAAGCCTCATAATCTTTCCCCAACCTATTGAAATAGTCTCTGAAAAATCAACAATGACCTCACAATCATAAGTGCAGGGCCTTTTAAAAACCCTCATCCTATGCATCTCTTTTTTATAACCAATAGTGGTGACTTGACTTTTGTGACATATACTATTTTCCTATTTCTCTCATTCTCCATTCTCTGTCTCTTTTCTAGTTCTATTTTTATGTTCGACCCTTACTTAAAATAGTTTCCAGCATTATGAACTGATAACTTGTCTTCCATTTCCACAGTGTCTGCTAGCAATTTCCCCCATATTCATATGAGATACCTTGTATCTTATGCCCTCACTCAAGCCAAAGATCATATAATGTCCTCTGTCACGTCCAGCGCAACATGGGCAGTGAGAGAAGGAGAAGGGGCAGCAAAGGGTTAAGAAGGAAACACAAGTAAAGAGATTTATGAAATAGGGACCAAGGGTCTCACAGCGTCAAAGGACTGAGAGCCCCAAATCGGGCCACCTTGTGGCTTTTATTGATGTACACACGAGGAAGTAACATTGTTTTCTCCACGGTCTGTGAATTTCATACATCATACTAGGAAACTGATTCAAACCAATTGCCCTTGCCTGCAAGCAGCGAAACCACAAGTCTCAGGATGTATGTACCTCCCAAAGGGAGAAAACCTTTATGCTGAAACTTACTGATATGAATAGACGGAGAACTGATGTTATCACATCATTAAATCTCTTCCCTTGCAGGTTGTGGGAAGGAATATTGCCACAGAGGCAGAAGCTCTCCTTAGCCAGTAGAAATGGGGGTCTATGCCCACCTCTATCAATCCCATGGGTTCTCCTGATGGTCCCCACACGGCTGCACCTGGCTTAGGTTGTTCCCCCCTTTGGGGTCAAACAGGGAGATGTAAGGTGTAAGCACAAAGGTGAAGCAAAGTCCCTGAAAGGATCCATCTCACAGACTCTCCTTTCTTTAGGGGCAGGTACGAGGAGACAGACGGGTAGGCTGCTGCGTGACAATAGTCCTGTAGACACTCTCCCCAGGAATTTCTTTTTAAGCTTACATTGAGATTACTCCAAACTAAACTCACTCCCCAAAACATGGTTCCTCTTTATTATTACCTGTCTTGGTTCATCTGTTGTGCATCTAATAGGGGCTATCCACATGTGTGCCAAGGTACAAAAATTACAGTTTGGGGTTTTTTCCCCATTGATTTGTTTTTTTAATTGCCTGATTTTTGTAAGCACTAAAGTGCTATGTAGTAGTAGGAAGAGGAGGAGGAAATATGATATTAGACAATAATATAGGTCAGGGTTTGAATTCCATTCTATAACCATACCCAGGTCACTTCACCTCTCTGTGCCACCATTTTCTCGCTTATAATATGCTCTTTAGAATAGAACTTACCTCATACTAGTGTTGTGAGAGTTGAATGGCATAATATACATTAGACACTTAGGAAAGTGACAGAAACATTTCATATTAAAGAAGTATTAACTTTTAAGCTTTTTAATGCATGTGATAAACAATATACTAGTGACTCCATATTTATTAATACATATAGACCTATTATAGTGTGGCTTACAATAAACGTAATTGAATGAAAGTTCCAAAGGCAGAGGTAAAGGAGGGCCCAGGTCAGTTATTATAGGGACAGACCTATATCTGTGTGTCAGATCGATCCAAGCCCCAGAGGTATAGCTCACTTTGAGAGCCTTAAGATTTCATTCATTATAAGCTAATCATTAGGTGTTTCATGGCCATTTCAGGTTTCTTTTTGTTATTTCTGTTTCAGATCTTGTGCACACCTCCTCTACATCCCCATGACTGCATCTAGCCCCAGCTTACCTGTCCTGATGTTGGAAACACACCTCTCCTGATATCTCTCAGAACTAAGCCCAAAAGCACCTTTTCCTATAATTATTTGTTTTCTGAAGACTCTGATTCTTCTCAGACATTTTGGTTTCAGACTTCAAATTTGCACACCACCATTTGCGTCCTTAGCCACCAAGGCTTGTATATAGATTCAGGAAAGGCATCACGCTGGCCACAAATTATAAGGTCAAGGAGTTCAACAAGCATTTACTCAATGTTTCCTCTGTATTCCTGTGAAGACTCGGCATTGTAGAATGAAGCACCATCCCAAGCTAAATTATAAATACATGATATGCACCAGATAAAAGTAGACAATTATGAAAAATGGTGTGTGGTACCAATTCCCCTTATATGTGACACAGATTCTGAATGCTTTTCTGATTGAATTGGAGGTTTATTTTAGGGAGGAACACGTGAAAATTGTGCCATCTGAGGTGACCTTATTGAACCACTGAGAGTCCAAAATTGGTGGACATACCACTATAAGGCTAAATCACATGACATCCATGGGCTAGAGAAATCCTTTATAAAATTCCCCTTCCTAGGCCCTCACATTTCATTTTCAGACACTTCTTGACTCTGTGGTCCTAGAACACTTAAGTAAGTGATAATTCAGTCGTGTTGCTCTCTAGGAGCCCCATTCTATATTCCAGGTTGATGAGTCCAAGATTATAAAACCATGACAATCCTTTATAATAGCAGCCTCCAAAAAGACACTTTCTTCCTGACAGGCTTCCAAGGTCTGGAAGCTCTCCATGGCTGGATCTCTATTCCTTTCTGCTCCATTTATTTGACAGTTATTGTAGGAAACCTTATCATCCTCCACATGATCCGTACTGATGTCACCCTCCATGAACCCATGTACTATTTCTTGGCCATGCTGGCCCTCACAGACTTGGGCCTTTGCCTTTCTACAATGCCCACTGTGCTGGGCATCTTCTGGTTTGATGCCAGAGAGATTGGCATTCCCGCCTGCTTCACTCAGCTCTTCTTCATCCATACTTTATCTCTTGTGGAGTCTTCAGTTCTATTGTCCATGTCCATCGACCGTTATGTGGCCATCTGCAACCCCTTGCATTACTCCACAATCTTAACACCGGCGCGTATTATCAAGATGGGGCTGAGTTCCGTGCTTAGAAGTGCCCTGCTTATCCTCCCCCTGCCATTCCTGCTGAAACGCTTCCAGTACTGCCGCTCCCACGTGCTGGCCCATGCCTATTGTCTGCACCTAGAGATCATGAAACTGGCCTGTTCTAGTATCATTGTCAATCATGTCTATGGGCTCTTTGTTGTGGCCTGCACCGTGGGTGTAGACTCATTGCTTATCTTCCTCTCCTATGCCCTTATCCTCCGCACCGTACTAAGCATTGCCTCCCGCCAGGAGCGACTTCGAGCCCTCAACACCTGCGCCTCCCACATATGCGCTGTGCTGCTCTTCTACATCCCCATGATTGGCTTGTCTCTTGTGCACCGCTTTGGTGAACATCTGCCCCACATGGTACACCTCCTCATGTCTTATGTGTATCTGCTGGTACCACCTCTCATGAACCCCATTGTCTACAGCATGAAAACCAAGCAAATCCGTCAACGCATAGCTAAGAAGTTTGAGTTCATAAAATCAGTTCAGTGTTTTCAGCATGGTTAGGTTAGGGTGAAGGAAGAAGTTTGGGGCATAAACCCCATCAATGTTTTTGGTTTCAGCTATGCTGTGGGAAAATAACAAACTCCCAATCATTTAAAAAAAAAAAGGGAATTAATTATGCTACATAATGCATGTGTGGCCTTGGGAAAAGTACCCACTTCTCTGTTTATTGGTTTCCTTAATACAGAATGAGTATAGAAATATTATAACATCTTCCTTGTAGGGATATTGTGAAGATTAAATGAGATAGTTCATGTTAACCTCTAACACAGTGCCTGACAACATCAATTCTCAATAAATATTCAGACAATTTTCTGTTTAGACTTTCTGACCTCTAAGTTTCCCCACACATATTAACATTTGGGATGACTGAGACATGTATTATTGCAACAGTAAAAACAAAGACACGAAAAGATGTAAAATAGCATGGAATATTTGTGGGAACTATACATTGCAGGCACTATGTAAATATAGATGGGCAATCATTTTACTCACAGTATAACTAAGATGTGCATGGGGAAAAATGTTATTTATTTTCTTTCTAAATCATCTGTCTTCCTCATAAATATCTACCAATTATTTAACCTGGGAAATTACAATAACAACAATAAAAAATAATACTGAAATTAAAAAAAAAACACACCTCATTGTAGCATCAGTTTCTCTCAGTCCAAGCCAATAATATTTCCTTTAGGTCATTTCCAGTTTCTCCTAGTTCGGTCTCTCCTCAAGGTACCATCTTTGTGTATGAGACCTTTCCTTACTTCTCTCTCTGCCTCTTCTCTCTCAACCTTGTTTCTTTTCACCACTCTTTCCTGGCTAGAAGATGTGGGCTTTTGTTTTCTCTCTCCCCATATCACATCTTGTTTTTCCCTTACAAAAGTTTCATAGCTAAGATTTAAAACAGATAGGATTATCTTTCCTATAATATGATCAAACTTTATGCCCTTCTAATCAATGTTGAAAGATTAATTCAATCTCTCTCTCTCTCTCTCTCTCTCTCTCTCTCTCTCTCTCTCTCTATCTCTATCTCTATCTCTATCTCTATCTCTCTCCCTTTCTGTCTATAATATCTGAGATTCAAATGTATTTTCTGCCAAATCACATCTAATACTATCTCTCTCTTTCCAGTGCTTGGACTCAGATACTGTAAATAAATATTACTTGTGAGTGGGGGGAATATGACTGGTATCTTATAAGAAGAGGAAGAGACACCAATGATACTCATGTACAGAGGAAAGGCCGTGTAAGAACACAGCAGGATAAAAGGGATCAAATATATGGTGATAGAAGGAGAACTGACTCTGGTGGTGAACACACAATGTGATATATAGATGATGTAGTACAGAATTGTACACCTGAAACCTATGTAACTTTACTAATAATTGTCACCTCAATAAACTTTAATTTAAAAAAAAAAAAGAAGAAGAAGAACACAGCAAGAAAGTGTCCACCTACAAGCCAAGGAGAGAGGCCTCACAAGAAACTAAACCTGACACCTGGATCTTGGACTTTGTTAACTTCTAGAACTGTAAGAAAATAAATTTCTTTTGTTAAAGCCACCCAGTCTGTAGTCACTGCAATCTTGGAAATCTAATATAAGAGGTAACTGTGTTTTCGAATGAATTCCAGGCTAAAAGTGAAGATGCATTGTTAATTATAGAGGGAATAAAAATTTTGGAATCAGAGTTGAAAACAAATCATAAAAACAAGGATATATGAAAATTGCTAAACCTTTGAGGTTGTCACAAATGTCAGTTTCTGATTGTGCAAGGCTGAGACCCAGAGATCTGCATATTAGCAAGCATCCCTGCAGGTTCTGATCCTGATTATCTGGGGGCTATGATTTGAAAAATACTGCTTCATAACTCTCAACTGCATATACATGCTCAGCCAGAGATTAATGGGATGTGGCCACAAAAGGAAGCTCACTGTATTCCAAAGGGACCAGTCAAGCCAATGAATTGGAATAATCTCCTATGATTGGATTGGGGAATCTGGGCCGTTCCTTACTATTTATACCTTTATATTCCCAACAAAGATCCAATAATCCAGACACTAATTACCTGGGTAATGAAAACACTGAAATGGCCCTTCATTCCTCTCTCTAAAATGTCTTCTCCATCAGGTTTCAGAGTCCAAAAGTCAGTGATCAATTCTTCATATCCCTGTATTAACGTATAAAACTGCTTTTCGGATTTAACTACCCTTTGCAGGGGTTCATATTGCCTACAAGGTATAAAAATAGATTAGTTTTTCCAGTTAGTCCCTTGATGTCTAAAAACAAAGGGTTAAGTTCTGAGTAATCAGGTACAGAAAGAGGAGATGGAGTGCTTGAGTGTAGGCAGAGGTCAGGAGCATATAGGTTTACCTGGGGCACGAATAAGCATCAACACTATCACAGTATTTCCAATAACGTGGCCTGACTTCTTGCTTCCTCTTTGGTTATAGGAAAAGCATTAATTCAAAAGCCCTTTTAAATTTTGCATATGGTTATATATACCCAACATGCATATTGTCACATACAATGTGCATAAACTATACAGTTATGATACATCATACATAAACACTATCAACAGCACCCACTCTGCTTTTCTGAAGTTGTGAAGGTTGATCCTTCACCAGTAGTTACAAGTATATGGCATCCTCTGAGCTCCCATCTAGACATTTCACAAGACCACTCTCTTCTACTCCCTTCTCCCTATTCCCATGGTCTAAGATAATGAGCTTGAGGGAGATCATCAGAATAGGGAATTGATTAAAGATCCTTAAAATGTTCTCAATGGAGATGCTAGGCAATTGCATAAAAGTCAGGGAGTGAAGCATTCACCCTCCCATCTCTCCAGAGCCTCTAGTTTTAGTCTTCCTTCTTCCCTGATATAAGGCCTGGAGCCTCTGGACCTAACCTTGGTGTGTAAGGAGTCAGTATAATATGCAGGTGTTTGGTACTGAGCTGTGGAACCAAGAAGAGGTCCCAGAAGGTTCAGTCTGAGCTTTGCAGAGGGAACGGAGAGAACGGATTTTGGAGGTATAAGAAAGGCTATAGAGAGTTCCTTCCCAAGGTGGTGACGGCTGCAGTCAGATCTTGCTGACTTCATGGATGCCAGGTCTGGTTTTACCACTAGCTCAGAAAGGAGACAACAGCTTCAGACATCTGTTTACTGTTTGGATTTACTAACCTAAATGTTTCCAAATTTTCAGAATGTGCCTTCAAGCTCTAGAGATTTAAGTTTGAATTCCAGCTCTGCCACTGATTGGCTGTATGACTTTAGTCACATCATCACATTCTCTAAGCTTCTCTCTTCTCACTTGCAAATTGAGATAATATTAACTTGCAAGTCTTTTCTAAGGTCTCATGCTATTTCTCTTGCAATGTTTTTGGTACAGTGTCTGACAAATAGTGGATGTTCATCAAGTATTATAGTTCTTTCTTACCACCCTACTTTATTTTCGTGTCAAAAATATTTTCTGCCTTATGTTTTACTACTTATATTGTTAACTACCATATAATTTGCCTGTCCCTACTAAGCCCTTGATTTTATGCTAGCTGCTGCTGCTAGTAGACAATGAATTATCATCAATGTAGGAAGAAAGTATAACGGTTGTTTAGAGGCTGGAGTCTAGAGAAAAAAATCAGACCTCAGTTCAAATCCCATTTAGCCATTTACTATATCTTTGACCTTAGAAATGTTAATTTTCTCTAAGTTTCGGTTTCCTCATCTGTATCATACTATTAATAAAAGTCTATTCACAGAATTATTTTAAAGAGATAAAATATGGACCAAGTTAGTAATAACTAATTAAATAAAATTTAACTTTTATTCAGCCATTTAAAAAAAAATGCTGAGCACATACTGTATACCAGGGCACATTCTAAGCCCTTTTACAGAAGTAAACAAAGGAAAGCCTTGCCCACTCTGAGCTAACATTCTTGTGAGATTATTAATTGGGAGTGGGAAGATCACTATTCTGGAAATCAGGAGTCTTAAATTGGCATATGGCCTTTGCCCAGTGATTGCATCCTCCTGAATCTTCCTTTCTTCATTTATAAAAAAACAGAAAACAGAACCCTACCAGCATTATTGCCTTTTGTTCTATGGACTCTCACGGACTCTGCTTTATGATTGGGGTTGTGGCCATGGGTGATGTTGCTTCAGTCTCTCCTCCCACCTATGCTCACAGCAGTTGATTTCTAGTTGATTCCAGTTGATTCTAAAGAATGAAAGTCACTGACTGATGTGAGGATCAGCGCTGTGTTTTCTTACTCCAGCCACCAAGAATAACTTTACAGAATGCCATTCATGCACTCTCCAGTTCTTGATGGAATTCTGTGAGCTGAGTAGTAGCATTTATGAGCTATCTGGATCAAGTTAGGCTTCTACAGTGGGAAGACCAGAGAAAAAGGTGAGTGAAGAATTTTTCTGTCTATCGGTGGCTGATGAAGTTAAGAAAAAAAGAAAGAGAGAGAGAGAGAGAGAGAGAGAAAATGAAAGAGAATAGGAAGGAAGAGAGAACAGGAAGGAAGGAGATAAAGGAAGAACAAAAGAAGTAAGATAAGGGAAGAGAAGTTGAAAGAAAGGTTGGAGTGTCAGTGAGAGTCCTGGCAGAAAAGAGGTAGGTATATGAGGAGTATTTAATTAAAAGTCTTCTCATAAGGGGTAGGCAAAGTTAAATATAACAGGAACAGTGAATACGCTCAAACCTCTTAACCTGAAGGAGCAAGGAGAAAAATATTCAAAGAAGAAAATTATCTAAACAAATGTTGAAAGGGAACCAGGGTCCAGAAGGATATGACCTCTGGAGGAGCTGCAGAGTTCTAGATCTACTTTGTAATAACATTTTTTTTTTTTTTCTCCTCAGGAGCAGCCACTAGCTTTTTCTCAATTCATTTCAGGAATTGTGAGGAAATCCAACTCCCTCTTCCTTCCATACACAATGACATTGGGATCCTTGGAAAACAGCAGCAGCATTTCCTCCACTTTCCTGTTGAGTGGCATTCCTGGGCTGGAGCACATGCACATCTGGATCTCCATCCCACTGTGCTTCATATACCTGGTTTCCATCCTGGGTAACTGTACAATTCTTTTCATCATTAAAACAGAGCCTTCACTCCATGAGCCTATGTACCTCTTCCTGTCCATGTTGGCTCTGACTGACCTGGGTTTGTCTCTATGCACACTCCCTACAGTGCTAGGCATCTTTTGGATTGGGGCACGAGATATTGGTCATGATGCCTGTTTTGTTCAGCTCTTTTTCATTCATTGCTTGTCCTTCCTGGAGTCCTCTGTGCTACTATCTATGGCCTTTGACCGCTTTGTGGCCATTTGTCACCCCTTGCACTATGCTTCCATTCTCACCAACACAGCCATTGGCAGAATTGGCCTGGCTTCCCTAGGCCGAAGTGCAGCACTCATTTTCCCATTGCCTTTTATGCTCAAGAGATTCCCATATTGTGGCTCCCGGGTCCTCTCACATTCCTATTGTCTCCACCAAGAAGTCATGAAATTGGCCTGTGCAGACATTAAAGCCAACAGCATCTATGGCATGTTTGTCATTGTTTCCACAGTGGGTATAGACTCACTGCTTATTCTCTTCTCCTATGTTCTGATCCTGCATACTGTGTTATCCATTGCATCCAAGGCTGAGAGACTCAAAGCTCTTAACACCTGTGTTTCCCACATCTGTGCTGTGCTTCTCTTCTACACTCCTATGATTGGCTTGTCTGTCATCCACCGCTTTGGAAAACAGACACCTCATCTGGTACAAGTTATCATGGGCTTTGTGTATCTTCTATTCCCTCCCCTGATGAATCCCATCGTCTACAGTGTGAAGACCAAACAGATCCGGGACCGTGTGACCCATGCCTTTTGTTACTAGCTGTGTCTAGTTTTGGAGGCACTTACTCCTCTATCTTTTATAATACCTAATGTACATGAAGCAGAGGATACTGTTACTTATTTTCTCAACAAATATATACAGGAATGAACAAGAAGTCATCGCTCTCACAGAACTCTCACTTTGGTTGGGGAAAAACACAATGTAGTGGGATGTGGCAGATTGTATTTTCCAAAAATGACTACAGAAATATTTCTAATCCAACATTCTCTTCCAGAAACTTGTCACTCTTTCATCAAGAGATGGAGTCTATTTCTCCAACTCTCATAACTGGGTAGGACTTGCCTCAATGAATTGAATGTTGTGGAAGTGACCTGTAAAACTTCTGCGGCTAGGTCATAAAGAGTGATATGTTTTTTGTTTTCTCTGTCTTTCTCTGGATAGATATAGATATAGATACAGATATCCATCTATATCTCTATCTTACTTAACGCTTGCTTTTCAAACCCAGACACCATACTGAAAGGAATCTCAGACCACATGGAGAGGCCACATAAAGGTATTCCAGCCAATAGACGCAACTAAGGTCTTAGCCATAGCTAACTATTAACTAATAGTGAGTGAACAAATCCTGAAATTATTTCAAACCCTGTTTTTCCCATCTCTCCAGTTGGCATCCAGTGAAATATAAAATCCATCCTACTCTGAATATAGCCCAAATTGCAGATTTGTAAGCTGAATAAATGTGTTTTTATAAGACACTGAATTTTGGGATGGTTTGTTACACAGCCACATGTCAATTGTGTTGCTCAAGGTAAGAAGTTGATAAAGAAACCAAAAGAGAGATATTTTTCTCCAGCTGGGGAAAGAAAGTGTCAAGAAAGGTTTTACTGAGATGACACAGTAGCCAGCCTTAAGGAACATATAAAAGTTAAGTAATCAAAGTAGAAAATTATGGCCCACTCTGAAGGGCATGTGCAAAGATGAGGCAGAGGTGAGAGAAAGAAAATATATTCAGGGAAATATCTGAAGTTTTTTCTGTTGTCATTGTTGTTCCCTAGCATATCAGGGAAGAGTAGAGAACATGGGGTGTGTGTGTGGAGGGTGTAAATTAAAAGAGGTTGAGACACTGACCATATTAGAAAGGTGATGAGCCAATGAACAAAAGAGATAATTTGTATCTCAGCATTGCCCCAGATTAAAATATATGCATATATCTTTTGAGTAATAACATGTCAATAAAGTATTTGTAATTTTGACTCAAGGTATCCGTGAGAAAAGCAGCCCTGGATAATATGCTGCCAAGGAGAGCTTTGAACATCTAAGAGAAATATAAGGATGTCATTTTCCTGCACTGTTTTAGTGCAGGATCAAAAAAGGAGTGACAGAGGGCCAAGTACAAAATCCTCTACTATGAGGTTTACATGGATCCAGTTCTCACTTGAGGTTGGTCTCATCCAAGGCAATCTAGCACTTGACATTTAACTCTTCACTGGTTATGTCCCCACCCCCCACCCCCACCAGTGCCACATCCTGTCTGGCATGAGAAAGCTGTTTCTTCAATGATGGATATATGTGAAACTGGATGTGAAACTGGGTATATGTGAAAATGGATGTGATACCTCATCATTTGGAAGACCCAAGATTATTTTTGCATAACAAATAGAATAAAATAGAATGTGTGTATAATTGTCATGGGTGGTTTATGTCCTGTGTGCCTGTGTACACACAAAACTTCAGAACAAACATAAGCCACTGCAAATTCCGAAGTATGCTTACAACTCCACAGCTGGAATCTATATCTATGCTGTGTACTTCCAATTTTAGCCCCCATATAGGAGTCATGTTCTCATATCTTATAATGAATTAAAAAGTTATTGTGATACACTGGAAAGTATACTACACTTAGAGTCAGGTTTGGAAAGTTTTACTTTCTGACTCTGTGACTTAGGACAATTATTTTACTTATATGAGCTCAATTTTCTATTAAAATAAACCTAACAGAAGGCCTTCTACATAATTTAAATATATGATATGTAAAGTTTCAAAGAAAATTCTTAGCATGTTTTCAGTTCACAATAAATTTTAGTTATTTTTATTCCTAAAATAAAACTTAATAACACAGAGTAAAACATATCATGGAGAATGTGTGATAAATAAAAGAGGGAGCTCTAAAACAGCTTTGAGGGGAAGGAGACCTGTGGATGATTTCACAGACACCAACAATAACCACATGCATATTTCATCCACTTATTTCTTCTCATAACACATACAGTACTTTCTATGTGCCAGGTATTGTTCTATACAAGGAATAGGCCCTACCCATTTTCTCCTAGGTAGATAGTATAGATTTGGTGGTGAGAACTCCTAGACACAGAGAAAAATAAATGCAGAGACCCTCAAACAAAGCTATTAGACACTTCAACCCGATAGAATTAAATCTGAATTATTATTTTCTACGTTAAGTGAGTGGCACTATCATTCATCTGGTTATTAATTTCAGACTCTTTTCTCTTCATCACCTGCCTTGTTCACCTAGATTAAAGCTTTCTGCCTGTTCCTTTTAGTTCTCTCTTACTCTTCTACTATTATTTTTAAATGCAAATCTGCTTTGTCATTCTCCCTACAACCTCAATTACCTTCTATTGTTATTGGAAAAAGTTAATCCTATTTTATAGAGCCTATAGGTTTTAGCCTTTGTTTGTTTACCAGACACTGTTGCATTATATTTTCATCCCTTTGTATTCCAATGAACAATTTGGCAGATGGATGAATGAAGAACATAGCAAATTTAAAAACTGAGATAAGTCCCAGATAATAGTAGCAGAAAGAATAAAAAGTGTGGCAGGAGTCTAGACTATGAGCGAAGCAAAATGCTGATAAGGTGTACAGGCCAAGTCAAAGAATAGAAACTGTACTTTCAGGATAATGGGAAGCCAATGAATTATTAAGCCAGGAAAGTAACATAACCACATTTGCATTTTAAGATGTTCACTCTGTCTATAATATAAAGAATGAATTAGGGAAGTGAGTGGAATTGATAAGAAAAAGCAATTTCTCTAAGCTGTAAATTTTGGATGAGTAATATCTACTTCAGATAATTATTATCAGGATTAAATAAGATACTATGCACAATATATTTTGCAAAGTATATAATACATTGTCATATAATACATTGACATATAATACGTTGTCAATTAAGTGTATGCAAAGTATTTGCCTGTCAATTATATGGCCTTCTCTCTCTAGAGCACTGTTTATCCATCCAGGATTTTATTTCCTCCTTCCAATCTTATCACAGATAAAAATCAGGATGAAATTCCAACACCTCCCTTACCTAATTGTTCATGGTTTCAGTTCTTCCAGTTCCCATACCCAGGACCAAACCTATAGGGCCTTACCCTTGGGAAGTCCTAGAAAACAAGTGTAGGTCTGACACTTCCTCTGACACAAGGAAACTTCTTTCCCTTTCTTCCAATTTGTCCCTTCCTTTTACACCTTTAATTTTTGTCTCAGTTTTATTGGGGCTTACAATAACATCTTCTTTAATAGGTTGATGTTAAGAGTCAACGTCAAGTATATGAATATATGGAAACTTTCTGAGTTCCATTTTTTGACAATTTCAGTTATCATTTGTTGTATGGCCTTAAAAAGTCATTGCTTTTTCCTGTGCTCTGGTTCCTTCATCTGTAAATTAGAGACTTGTAATCAATGAATTCTATGGCCCTTTTCCTCTCTCAAGAGTCTTTGTTCTCTGGCTATTGTTTGTTGTGGCCTGAGTTTTCATCATGCCTACAGGAGAGGTCAAGGTGTTTTCAGATTCTTGGCAAGAAATAAGGCAGCATAATAATCTCAAGATCCATCTATGTTGTTGCAAATGATACTATTTCATCTTTTCTTATGGCAGAATAGTATATTATATATTGTATATAAAACTGAAAACAAAACAACAAGACAAACAAATGAGGAAACAAAAACTCATAGACACAAACAACAGTTTAGTGGTTACCATAGGTAAGGGGGGGTGGTAGATGAGGGTAAAGGGAATCAAATATATGGTGATGGAAGGAGAACTGACTCTGGGTGGTGAACACAATGTGATATATAGATGATGTATTACAGAATTGCACACGTGAAATCTATGTAACTTTACTAACACTTGTCACCCCAATAACCCAATAAACTTTAATTTAAAGAAAGAGAGAGAGAGAGAGAGAGAGAGAGAGAGAGAGAGAGAGAGAGAGAGAGAACGAGCAGTTGATCATGAGATTTTTTTTTCCAGGGGGGCAGGAGGATAACAGAAGCGTCCATGGACTTTGTTCTATGCCCCAATTATAATAGGAGAGAATGAGAATGTTTTAAGTTAGAGGATAACATAACCTGTTTTACTTTTACTAAAGGTAACTGGCTGCAAAGTGGAGAACAAATTGGAGGGTGAGATTGAAGCAAAGGGCCAAACTAGGAAGCTATAAAAAAGTTCTTGCATGAGAGGATGGTGATTAGAGATGAGGATTCTGGCAGATAGATAGAAAGAACAGGAAAAATGATAAATGGTTGGGAGAAAACCTTCGATAGGACTTTATGTCAGGTTGGATATGGAAAATAAAGTGAGATAGTAAACATTGAGGTAAGAATAAATTTGGGTAGGGAGAAGTAATAGGGGAGATAAGTTCTCTGGCTTTTAGCCAAGCAGAGAGCAAAGTTCTGGCAGACAGTGTAGCTTTGAGCCTTGGCGTAGTTATTACAGTAGGAGAGGAGATACCTAAGAGAGTAACCCTCTGCTCTCACCTGAGGTGACTGACATGATACGATCAATAGTCCATCTCACTCAAGCTTCCAGACATGCCATTCTTAAAATTTGATTTACCGTGTTAGGCATTTGTTGTAGAGATTAAATTGTGTCTGTAGTACCTCCTGAATTGAGACATTTAAAGGCTTTTTAAGGTATTCCAAAATCTGCTTCACTCATACAATTCAAAATTATTGCACTTTATTTGTTAAATCATACTCTCAACCAGACTAACATCCTTCATATCTGCTATGTGCCCTGCTAGTCTACTTCTCCTCAATAGTATAATGAGTGTACATTGTATAAATTTAATAAATGCTACTTGAATAATCTCAATCTGTCCAAATTTTATCCATTCTTTAAGGGCTGACTCAAACACAAGTGCTACATAACATCGTGTTTAGTTTCAACTGCTCTTAAAATGTTAATTAAACCTCTGTGAGTCATATATCACCTGATTATATCATCTTTCCCACTGAATATTACATTCCGACTTTATTATAAATTCTGTGCTGCACGACATTTTGCTCTTCTCCCAGTCTCTACTAGATAGTAACCATTGTAGCGCTGAACACATAGTAGGTGCCAATAAATACTTACTGGCAGGAAATTATTACCTCAATATTCAAGTTCTTATCTCCTACCTATGCTAAACAATTTCCTCAAGACCTCTCGGATTTGTCGAGTCTTTACACAATATACAATGGGGTTCATTAAGGGAGGCAACAACAAGAATGTATCTGCAATAAGGATTACAATGAGGGGGCTTTTGTGCTTGGCAAAGCGGTGCATGGCAGCCAGGGTGATGATGGGTACATAGAAAATGAGCACAGCACAGATATGGGAGACACAGGTATTCAGGGCCTTGAATCTCTCTGCCAGAGATGCAATGCTGAGTACGGTCTTCAAGATAAACATGTAAGACAGAACAATTAATGCCAAGTCCAGCATAGTACAGAGAGCGACAAAGAAGCCATAGATAACATTGATCTTGTTGTCAGAGCAGGCCAGCTTCATGGTATCCTGATGAAGACAGTATGAGTGAGAAAGGAGATTCTTCTGACAATATTTTAATCTCTTTAGAGTGAATGGGAATGGAAGCACTAAGAGAATGCTCCTGATGGCTAAGATCAGTCCCATTTTAGCAACTCTTTTGCTAGTGAGAAGAGAACTATATCTCAGGGGATTGTGAATGGCAAGAAAGCGATCCAAAGACATAACTAGAAGTACAGAGGATTCCATGACAGTGAATCCATGGATGAAGAATTCTTGAGCAAAACAGGCATTGGGTGAAATTCCCATGGCGTTGAACAAGAAGATTCTCAGCATAGTAGGGAGGGAGGAAAATGACAGGCCCAGGTCAGAGGTGGCCAACATGGCAAGGAAATAATACATGGGCTCGTGAAGTGAGGGCTCTTTCTTTATGATAAAAAGGATGGTGCTGTTTCCCATGATGGCAACCATGTACATGAGGCAGATGGGAATGGAAATCCAGATGTAGGCATGTTCCAGACCTGGGATTCCAATCAGAAGAAAAAGCTGGACCTCAGAGTTATTGAAAACAGACATCACAAGTGGGAATGTGAGCTCTTTAGCCAGATCTGAAATCACATAAACAAAAAGAAGTCACACTTTTGGATAAAACTCAGTGTTGTGGGGATAAGCAGTTCTTTTACATATTATTCTCAGAAGCATATTTGTATAATATTACTAAAATTCATTTTGCAATATATATCAAAGTCCTTAAACATGTTCATGTTTTCCAACATGGGAATTTCACTTACAACAATTTATCCTAAGGTGGTGATTTTCAAACAATTTTATCCAAATATGAAGGTCATATCAAAGCAGAGCTGCTTGATTGAATCAGTGACAGGCACTCAGCATCTTTCCCCTGCTTTTCCACATGACCTTCAATAGTCCTCTTGTTGACTTCATAACAAGATCCCTGATGTCAAGGAATAAAGTGTAAAAACAATAGTCTAAAAAAATAATCAGAGAATCTTGAAAATATTAACACTACAATAAATGTTAAATAATAGAAAGTAAATTTATAGCCTAATTTAAGTCTTAAACTTATGAGGTAAGTACTGATTATCCACACTTTATATGTGAGCATAAATACTAATAGAGGCTGAATAAATTATGAACATCTGTAAAATATTAATATTGATTATACAATGGTTTCCAGAAGAACTGGAAGAAATGGAAAGCATGGATACACTTTTGGGGGTTATGTATTCTTATTGTCTTAGTGTTTGTACTCCTATGTGAAATGGATAGCTCCTAGCTCAAATGCCTATGGGCCACACTTCAAGTTATCATTTTATTATTTCAAGAGCAAGTGGTGCAGCCATACAGTAGTATGTGTATGTTCATCTTATCTCTCTTGATCAAATTATCTTATATTTTATCTCTGAGCAAATTAGTCAAAGAAATTCTAAGTGAAATAAATCCAAATCACTCCCTTTCTCTTTGTAATGAAAAAATTTTAGATCCATTCAGATATTAAACTAAACCCCGATTTTATTGTGAGGGTTTCTATTAAAGAGTCAACATTTTATTTTCAAAGGTAAAATATGTAATCTTGCAACTTATTGTGAACTTTTTGAGCTTCAGGATATCCCAATGTTGAATAATTGGTAAAAATTACTGGAGAAACACACATATCTAAGATAGCCATCATAAATCCCATGATATATTTAGTAAGCCTGATGAATACATAAATAAATAAATGAAAATTATTAAATTAATAATTTCAATTGCAAATAAAAATGCAAAGATGCAAAAATAAAGAGAGAACAAAAGGCTAGAGTTCACATGAGATGTTAATCTCACTCCAGAACTTTTTTAAAGTTAAAATTGCAAAAGAAGAAAAATTATCAATCATCAATGGAAAATATATGGGGCACCGAAAATTATTGGGCTCCTCTAAAATGATGTTTGCTTGTGAATTGATATTGTATTTTGTAATTGTTTAGAGGATAGCCAAGAAAACCATAATAAACAACAAGCAGAATTGGACCCAAATATTTGGTATTTTCTGGGTACTATCTACACAGATCTGTTTTGTCTGCTTGTAAATGGAGCTGTAGCTGCTAGACTGGGAGCTCCTAAACAATTTGACATGTTTTATTTAACTCCCACCATGGCAGCAAACCTAATGTCAAGCTCAGAGAAAGTATATTTTGGAGATAGTAGATTTTCAAATACCATGAAAATCATTCTGCACATAATCTGTCAGACTGCCTATTTAGCAGATTTTATTCTGTTTTCTCCTCTCCAGGAGTCATAAGTTCTCATTTTCAAAAATACTTAACCCTTATTTCCTTTTTTTTTTTTCCTCTTTGGTAAATGGATATTGACTTAAGTCTTTCAGAGAATATTTCTGTTGTGCATGCATCTTTTATTATGATAATTTCTGCACTGTTTTATAGTGTACTGTTTTTATGCATTCCTACCCAATATAACCTTACCACCACCATATATACCAACCGCTAAATACTGAAAGGTATCGATGGGATTTTATTTATGTTCGTATATGTGCCATCAACATAGTTTCTGAAACATGAAAGGCTCTCAGCAAATGTGCAAAGAGTGAATGTGAGTTGAAAAATGTAAAACAGATCATTTCTTAGTGCCTTCTCCCTTTGTTCTGTGATAGTAACCAAGGAATATTTGGTTACTTATGCTTACTCTGCTCACCAACACTTTCATGGTGAGCTTGATCTTACACAGAGTATGCTTTTGGACATGGAGTCTGATCTCCAGGAAAAATAGCTCAACAGAGCTGTCAATTCAGAAATATTGATATGATAGTTGGTATTTGAAGTCATGAGAATAGATCACCCAGGAAAAATGTAAAAAAGTACAAAATTTAGATTTCAGCTAGAACCTTGAGGCGCAGCAAGATCGTTGAGAACATCTTTCACAAGAATATCCAGAGATCTGGGAGAGTGGGATGTAGTGAGTACCAAAGGAAGAGAATGTTTCAAGAAGGATATTCATTGGATCAAACATTGCCCAGACCTCTTAGAATTCCCATTTTTTTAGTAAGAAATCAGCCCTATTTATGTGGGTTTATTTCTGAGTTTTCTGTGGAAGTCTGTGTGGAGATTCCTTGAAAAATTAAGAATAGAATTACCATATGATCCAGCAATCTCTCTCCTGGGTATGTGCCAAAAAAAAATCTGAAAATATTTATCTGTAAAGATACATATATGCTCTGATGTTTATTGCAGCTTTATCACAATGGCCAAAACATGGACCATTGTGTTCCAAAATGTTCTTCGATAGATAAATGGGTAAAGAAAATATAGTATATATACACAATGGAATACTACTCTGTCATAAGAAAAGATGAAATAGTGCCATTTTCAACAACATGGATGGGTCTTGAGATTATTATGCTAAATGAAATAAATCAGACAGAAAAAGTTGACAACCATATTATTTCACTGATACGTGGGATATAAAACTGAAAGCAACAAAGGGACAAGACAAACAAATAAAGAAACAAAAACTCACAGACACAGACAATAGTTTAGTAGTTACCAGAGGGTACAGGGGGTGGCGGGTGGTAGACGAGGGTAAACAGGGTCAAATATATGGTGATGAAAGGAGAACTGACTCTGGGTGGTGAATACACAATGTGATATATAGGTGG
The DNA here is from genome assembly GCF_057876585.1 of Rhinolophus sinicus. NCBI lineage: Eukaryota > Metazoa > Chordata > Mammalia > Chiroptera > Rhinolophidae > Rhinolophus > Rhinolophus sinicus. The sequence continues at coordinate 142,399,548 of NC_142514.1, read as the reverse complement.
GGTATTACAAAATTGTACACTTGAAACCTATGTAATTTTACTAACCATTGTCACCCCAATAAATTTTAATTAAAAAAAAAAAAGAAATCAGCTCTCAAGTCTCATGCAAAAACATCTGGGTATAAATCTCAGCAAGGCAACTTACCATCTGTGTGAATTTGGGCAAGCTGTTTAGGCTTCTAAGCAAATGCTTACTTTTCTGTTAAATGTTGTAAACAACAATATTGATCTAAAATAGCTATTTTAGACAGTCTGATACAGTCTTTAACATAATGAAGATAATCTGTAAGTACCAGCTGCTAATAATTATTTTGACAAAAATTTCCTAACCATTCTTGCCACACTTCAAGTCCTAGGTTGGCTGAAGAGATTTTATTATTTATTTGTTTGTTTATTTGTTTGTTTATTCAACAATAAGGACTTACTTTCATTTGTCACATCAATATTTGTCATACTGTAAATGGAACCCTAGTAATATCAGAGTCAATAAAATCACTTTTAACCTTCAGACCATGCAATCCCATCCCCCTTTACACACACATTTACACACACACACACACACACACACAAAGGAACCACTTCCTCTTCCTCCCCATAGTAATTACTTCAGGTGTAAACTGTTTAACAAAGCCTTAAATTTAGGTTTCCAAAGAGATTTTTAACTACTTGCACTTACCAAAACTGGATGCTCAATATGGCGCTAAAAGATAAGAGCAAGAACTCTTAATTTTGACCTCCACTTTATCTAGATACTTCTACTCCTATTTCCCTCAGGGTTGTAGACCCTTGGGAGGAATAGAAAAACAGCCTGCTCTCTGTGATCTCTCAGTGGACTTACACAGAAAAAGTTGGGCCTAGTACATTAACTCTTTGGTACCTAGGAACTCCCACCGAAACTAGAGACAAATTATAAAGCAAAATAATTACAAAACCACTCAAGTAAGAGGTGATGCTAGAAATCACATTGGTAGAGGAAGCTTGATATGTGGCACTCACAGAGATTAAGCAATACAGTTAAAAGAGCAGGTTATTTGTAATAAAAATATTTTAGCTTCAGAGCGGCTGGATGGCTCAGTTGATTAGAGAGACAAAGTTGCCGGTTCAATTCTTGCATGGGATGGTGGTCTGTGCCCCCTACAACTAAAGATTGAAAATGACAACTGGACTTGGAGCTGAGTTGTGTCCTCCACAACTAGATTGAAGGACAATGACTTGGAGCTGATGGACCCTGGAAAAACACACTGTTCCCCAATGTTCTGCAATAATATATATATACATATATATATATATATATATATATATATATATATATATATATATATATACGTATATATATATTAGCTTCAATTTGAGGCCATGCCACTTTACTTTTCTTCACCTCAGCTTAACTATCCACAAAATGGAGATAATATACACAAGTATCAAATATTTATGAAAGCCCTTTACAAACTATAAAATGTTTTACAAATAGTTATTCCATTTGTTTATTTATTTAAACTCATTTTTGGCAAATGTCATTAGATAAGCATTGAATAGACATGTTCTGCCACTTGCTGTTAGATTTCCCACCAGATATCCCCAAATTATGTGCCTTCTACATTATATATTGCATTCACTAGAAGCTATTTAAAGGCTATCTTTTGGGTTTCACTCATACGAGGTGTGATTAAAATACCATGAATGGCATTTCACATTCTGCCATAAGAAAAGATGAAATAATGCCATTTGTGACAAAATGGATGGATCTTGAGATTATTATGCTAAGCGAAATAAATCAGACAGAAAAAGTCAAGAACCACATAATTTCACTGATAAGTGAAAGCAACAAAGGAACAAAACAAATAAAGAAACAAAAACTCATAGACACAGACAATAGTTTAGTGGTTACCAGAGAGAAAAGGGGGAGGTTGATGGTAGATGAGGGTTAAATGGTATCAAATACGTGGTGATGGAAGGAGAATTGACTCTGGGTAGTGAACACACAATGTGATATATAGATGATGTATTACAGAATTGTACATTTGAAACCTATGTAACTTTATTAACCATTGTCACCCAAAAAAATTTAATTAAAAAAAATACCATGAATGCTGCTGCCAAGTGCCATCCAACAGAAAGTCAGGGATCTTCATTATAGGAAGTGGCACATTGAATCTTAGTAACAGTGTACGACAAGTTTCAACTAGTTCAGTGTAGTCAGTTGGGAGTGAACTATGGTTGAGAGGTGTGTTTTAAAGTGTACCATAGTACACCTGAAACTAATAAAAAAGTGTTAAAAAAAAGTGTACCATAAATCATGAATCATGAATAACGCAATAACATGAAATGGGCAAATCCTCCATCATGACAATGCTCTGTGTCACACATTGCTTCTGGTATGGCAATTTCTGTCAAATAAAAACAATACAGTGTATCCTCATTCACCTTATTCATCAGATCCGGCACCATGCGACCTCTGGCTCTTCCCCAAAGTCAAAATGACCATGAAAGGTAAACATTTTGCATGGATTCAGAACATCGAGGCAGCCACGACAGCACAACTAAAGATACTCATGAAGCACGTCCAGAACTGCTTCAAAAGTGGCAAAAACAATGGGAAAAGTGTGTTCAAAATGAGTGGAAGTATTTTGGGAGAGATTAATGGGAATGTGTCTTTTATGTAATATATTTTTTAATTTAAACATTCACCATATTTTTTTATTATACTTCGTATCTTTATAATTTTATACAAGTCCTATAGTGGTTTAATTCCTAAATTAAATAATAGTTACTGAAGTTTATGAAGAACAATAAAATTTAATGATAATTTAAGTAAAAAAGAATACATTTGTTTTAGGTTTTTAAAAAATACATATATATTCCTTACTTAAAACAAGAAAATTTGGTCCAAATAATGCAGTCAGATCATACATTAATAATAAACAGAATAATTGATATAATTCAAAAGTATAACAAAAAACACATAACCAGCCTTAAATACAAGACACACATCTTTGTGAACAAGAAGAGGAACAGAAACTCAAAACAATGAGCAGGAATACAAGGTCTGACAATTAAGTTCGCGAATTTGTTGCAATGAGGTTGCTAATATTTTTCGATATCAGAGGGATTATTCATTATGAATTTGTACCATCTGGACAAAAAGTTAACCACGTTTACTATTTGGAAGTGCTGAAAAGGCTGCATGAAAAAGTTAGACGACCTGAACTTTTCGCCAACAATTCATGGCTCTTGCATCACGACAATGCACCAGCTCACACAGCACTGTCTTTGAGGGAGTTTTTAGCCAGTAAACAAATAACTGTATGGAAACACCTTCCCTACTCACCTGATCTGGCCCCCAATGACTTCTTTCTTTACCTGGAGATAAAGGAAATATTGAAAGGAAGACATTTTGATGACATTCAGGTCATAAAGGGTAATAGGACAACAGCTCTGATGGCCATTCCAGAAAAACAGTTCCAAAATTGCTTTGAAGGGTGGACTAGGCACTGACATTGGTGCATAGCTTCCCAAGGGGAGTACTTCAAAGGTGACCATAGTGATATTCAGCAATGCGGTATATAGCGCTTTTTCTAAGATGAGTTCATGAATTTAATTGTCAGACTGGTGTGGGGAGCCATGGTTTCTTGCAGCCCTGAACCTTGCAGACTGGCTCGGTTTCTGCCCCCATAACATTGTCTCTGCCTTATCTGAGAAGCGCCTAACGGCTGCTGAGGAATGTGGTGAAAACGGCCAGTTCCCAGACACAGAAAACTAAGGGCTTTCTAGACAATTAGTAGATTCTGTCTCCTTGAAATATTTACTTTTGTGAGTTTCAGTGACCTTGTATCTTCTATGTCAAAGTAAGGTTGAAGCTGGAAAGATTTACTTTCACTGAGATAATGCATATCTTCTTCGTTTAACTGCACGTACTCAAATTGTATATATTGGTTAGAAATAATAAACTCAGGGCTTCAGCATGACTGAAGACCGGCCGCATTAGCATTTGTGTGTGTCTTTTATTTCATTCCCACTCCCCCATTCAGGTACTGATCGACTCGTGGCGGCTGGCCCGTCACAGACTGGTGTAAACCTACTCATTGTTTGGTTCCATGTTTAGAGACTACAATCAACTATCATCTGATAAATGAGATTAAACACTCTCCATGTGAGATGAAAAATTAGTCTTCTGAAAAATTAGAATGGGCCATTCTGGAGGATATTTTTGGTACGCATCCCATCCTCTTGTGACTAAACATTTTATTACAAGGCTGCCTGACTGCCAACTACCTTTGGATCTTTGTGGGTAGGCTGTGTCTATGCACAGCATTCCAAAGTTCTTGAGAGCAGAAATCCTAAACAGAAAGTCTAAAATAGCTTTAAGCCTCTAACACACACATAAATTTATAAATACCCCAGTTTCTTTATTCCTTAGAAGGGATAACTTTGAGACACATGTTCTAAACAGGCTCCAAAAGTTACCCACTTGCATGAGAACAAAACATTTATTGGCTCCTTTTCTTTCACTATATAACTATTCCATGCCTTAATTTCTTGGGATCAGCTATTTTAAAAAATCAACTTGCTCTCAAATTCTTTTCACAGTTTTGGCTTTCAGAGGATTCAAAATTATATGCAACCAGTTCATAAAGAAGGCTGAAAAGTGAGTGATCAATATTGTTTATAGAAGCCACCAGTTTTAAGTTGTTAATGAAATAAACAGATTCTTTTCCTGCACTTGAATCAAACCACAAGACGGCTATTGTCTAGATTTGTGACAATCAATAAATTGAACAACACCAAGAAGTAACTTTGAACCAAATTGGTAAGACCTAACTCTGGATTAGCATCTTACAGAACTTGTTACAGAAAATTTAAATAGTAACAACAAATCAAGGAGTGAAAATAAACTTGAATTTGGATCTGAATTTAAGTGTTGATAAGAATAAAAAATAATAAACAATTGAGTATGATTTGATCAACTCAAATGAAAGCCAGAAAACAGGGGGAAATAAAAGAAAGTACAATAAACAAAATAGAAGATATGAAATAAAATAACAGAAAGAATTCTAAATAAAGAAATAACCACAGTAAATTTGAATGGATTAAATGCCTTAATTAAAAGGCAGAGAGGTAGGAACTGAACTAAAAACAAAATATATATATATATATATATGCTTTTCCCAAAAGTTACATTAAAATAAAAGCATATGGAAAGAGTGTAAAAAAGGGAAGAAAAATTATTATTAGTCAAATATAAAAGTAAAGAAAAAAGCATCCTAATATCATACAAAGATAATTTAATACAAGCTACACAACTGACAAATAATAGAAAAATAATTTATTTCCATTATATTATGTAAACTTAAATCTACAGCTTTAAAATATATTAAGCAAGTTAAATACCAAATTAGCATGTCACTATGTAGCATTTATACTCCTAGGTATTTACTCAAAGAAATGAACACAATTACTGTGTATACAATTACTTCTATATGAACATTCAGAGCAAATCTTGAATAACAGCCAAAATCTCAAGGCCTCTAGGTAAATATAGGTAAATTTTTTAAAATGTGATAGGTTCTCTGGGCAGTACCACGGAAATGGGCAAGAATAAGTGCCTTACAAAAGGCATGAAAAATGAGCCAAGAAAAAAGTAGTTGATTCATTTTCTAAGAAATATCAGTATGATATGAAAGCACCAGCTATGTTCAAAATAAGAATATTGGGGGAAAAGGTATCACAAGGATTCAAGCAACCAGAATTGAATCTAATGGCTGCAAAGTTCATATTTTTTAAATGAGCCACGCTGATCTATAGAACATTGCATTTAGAAAATTCAAATTAATTATGAGGATGTTCAGGGCAAGACCTTCCTGACCAACTTCCATGAGAATCACAGCAACAAATCCAGAGCAGAGTAAGTACAAGAAAACCAAATCCAGACACATGATAGTCAAGTCCTGAAGAAAAAGAGAGACATATTAAAAGCAGATAGAAGGTATATTTTGAAAATACTGAAAGAAAAACTTGTCAACCTGGAATTTAATATTTGTCAAAATTGTCTTTCAAAAAGAAGACAAAATCTATACATTTACAGATAAATAAAACCTTAGAAAATTCATAGCCATGAGACCGGCACACAATAAAGGAAGTTTTCCAGGCTAAAGTAAAATAAAACAAGATGGAAACTCAGATAAACAAACAAACAAAAAAAAGAATGAAGATGCTAAAAGTGGTGAATATGTGATTATGCATAAAGTATTGTTTTATCTTTTCTTAATTTATGGAAAAGATAATTTATTTTTTGAAGTAAAAGAATTACAATGTATTGAGAGATTCATAACATAGGTAGAAATATATATTTAAAAATAATTGCATACAGGTTAAAATGAGATAAATGGAATTATACTGTTGAAAGTTTCTCACATTGCCTATGGGGAAATATAATATTAATTCATGGTGGACTCTTATAAACTAAGGTTACATACCATAATCCAAGGAGAAATTACAAACAAAAAACAAAAATTAAGCTCAAAAGCCAAGTGTGGAAATAAAATAGAATACTGAAACATACTTGAATTGATTTGATGTAAAGATTCAAAAGAATTAAGTATAGCTATTAATAGAACAGAGAAGAGAAAACAGATGGGACAATGAGGAAACAAAACAATGATGGATAGAAAACAAATATATTAATAATTACATTAAATATAATGGGCTAAAGACCCCAATTATAAAACAGCACTAATCACACTGAATTAAAAAGCATGCTGATTACAAAAGTTGCACATGAAATGTAAAGACACAGATAGGCTGAAAATAAAAGTGTAGGGAAAAAGATATGTCATACATACCAATATATATGGCGAATGTGGCCATATCATTATCAGAGCACATGGAATTTAAAGCAAGCCATATTACCAATAAAAAAGGAGACATTTTGCAAAGATAAAAGAACTCATAACAACTTTAATGCTTATACATGTAATAGAAAACCTTCAAAATACACAAAGAAAATATAACAGAATTAAAAAGAAAAAGACAAATTCATAATCAGATTTGGAGATTCTAGCACTTCCCTGGTTGAACGTTACTTGGTCACATATGTAGATAAAAATCAATTGAACTGGTCATTTCAGATTTCTGCATCTTACTATATGTAAAGTATATATATGTAAAGTATATTTCAATAATAAAGAAAGGTAAAAACATCTTTATTGACGATAAGGAAAACAGGAGAAACAAAGAAATGGCGAACCTACACTAATATATCAGTTAATTTGGAATTAAATGATTTCTTGAGAGCCTCAACTTCTTTTCCTAATCTCTGGGACAGGCTCTCCTTGGTGTGTTCAGGTCTCCAAAATTTATGGAACATCCCTGGCTGAACTTTGTATGGCCATGTGGCAACCAAAGAGTTATAACTATGGTCCTGAACCAGGCCCTCTTCTGGGAATTTCTAGGAAATTGCTCAGGGAAATTCTTTGTTTACAGAGGGTAGCAGAGCTGGATGCATTGGTGTCCCATGAGTGCAAAACTCAGAACACCGCTCAAGGAGTCTGAGATCTATAACTAAAGGTCCAGCGCAACAGATGTGGTACACGGAAGCTGAGAAGCCTGTAGCCTAAATTCATTTCTGTTTCCCACTGTGGTGAAATCGTAAGTGCAATAGGGCCCTAACATAACATTATTTTATAATATGTCTTTGTCTCCTAAAGTATGTCTGAAACATGAGTACTCTAAGAACTGGGACTTAGAGAGGACTATAAATAAGGCTGACCGCATGAAAGTTCCAGAATTTTGATATAGGAAGGGCTTTAAAAAAAAGTTTTAAAAAAGGTTTAATTTTTTTTAAAAAAAAATTGCAGTGAGAGAATGGATGGAGCTTTTTCTTGGAGCTATGTTTGTCTGACAAGTGGAGAATTCAACTTAAATTTGGGGAAGAAGCTATGAAAATTGAAAATGCATTAAATCTCCTTTTAACCACCCATTATGACTATTTACTTCACCTACCCATGATTCATGTTAGAAAACATCCAGTTGTTCATACAGTTAGACAAAATCCTAGATAGGGAATCTGTGTAAGGTAGGGATTGACAAGTAGGAAAACTAGCCTCATGTAAGGCTAATTTTTATCTGCATAGCCAAAGAATCAGAACGCAAACTTTCCAAGTCAGGCCTTGGATAACAGTCTTAGCCTCTAGACTAGAATCACAGAGGAGGAGTTTAGTCTTGGAAGAATGGGCAGATGATATGACATTATGATCTCAAGTTGTAAAAAGAAGAAGTTTGGAATAGAAACCAGGCAATAACCTAGTTATGCCAAATATGCAATTGGAAAGGAAGTACTACAAGGAGGAGTATAGGGTAGTGCAGACAAGTAAATAGCACATCACAGGATCACTGCAGTATTGTACGAGTTAGAAGGCAAGTTATGGTGGAGGTGCATAGACTCTGCTTGGAGTGCTCAGGATGGGAGACTTCAAGGAGCAAGCTGCTCCTGAGTTGACTTAATTAGAATTACCAAGGAGCTTTTATAAAGAAGGAGAAGGAGAAGGAGAAGGAAAGAAGGAGGAGAAGAAGAAGAAGAAGAAGAAGAAGAAGAAGAAGAAGAAGAAGAAGAAGAAGAAGAAGAAGAAGAAGAAGAAGAAGAAGGAGAAGAAGAAGAAGAAGAAGAAGAAGAAGAAAAGAAGAAGGAGGAGAAATGGAGGAAGAGGAGGAGGAGGAGCAGGAGGAGGAGAAGGAGAAGGAAAATTGCCAAAGAGCTAATAACAATCTTAAAGGACCTCTGTGTACTTTCATGCTAGGGATTTTAGAGGTGAAATAGTGGCCATTACCCAGATCATGACATAACCACTGCTTTATCCTTTGGGGAAGGCAGCTCAGTTTCCAAGAAGAGGACTGGTCCTTAATGACAACTCATTAGTGTCTCATTCTGGAGGATCAGCTAGTTGAAAAGCTTGTATTTCTGATTTCTAATAATGTTTGCAAGAGTCCTCTGACAAAGCCTGAGCCTCTCATTTAAATCCTCACTGTTTCTAGGCAAAAGGGGTAGAAACTGATATGCTCTATGTATCTTGGAACCTCACTGTTCCTGATGAATGTATTTCCATAAAGAGAAAACTCTCAAAGGTACATAATTAACTCAGTTACAGAACATCTATTTATCTTATGGTGTCAGAAAAAATAATAGATTCAGATAATGCCAATCTCCCTCATCACCAACATACTATGTCTCTAACATCACCACGCACCATGGCTGGCCTACTGTCCGGTTGACTAAGCCACTGTATGCCTATGATAGTCTAGGTTGGACTATAGAGAAAGTCCAAGAATCCTTTCTTTCCTCCCATGCTCGAGGATGGTGAATACTGCTGTGGATTAGTCATTTTTAAGGACATTCTATCTGCTTCCATATAAAAACATGGGATTTTTCACTGTACTATAAGAGAGGGTTAACAGTCAAGCACACAAAACCTGTTTTCTGTCCTTCCTTTGTAATGCTATGGAGATCTTGTGAGTAAAATCACTTTTAGAAGCTCCAGGCTTGGTCTGAAAATTTCTTGGAGCAAAAAGTTCTAGCAATTGGAGGAACCACTTATCATCAACTCTCTTAAAATCTAATTCCTGCAGTTTCCTTCTTTTTTTTTTTTTTTTTAGATTCTCGGCTCAAAGGGACCAAGGAAAAAGAGTTATCCTGTAGTTCAGCCTGACTGTTTAAAACTTTTCATTGGCTTGGGGTTAGGGAGGGGCAAAGCCTAGTAGTAAAGGAGGAATTTATTTGCAAGTCACTGATCTTTATGTGGGTATTTTTCTGTGAACTTTATAGAGAACTGTGATTGATCAAGATAAAATCTACATTTCTGTCTTTCTTTGTCAATTAACATTATCTGAGTCTATTAGCAATTGTCTGTTTAGAAGAAATACCTTATTCTTTTTTTATTTTTTATTATTAATTTCAGGTATACAAAACAACATAATGATTAGACATTTACTCAACTCACAAAGGGATAATCTCAACAAGTCTACTACCCTTCTGTCTAACATCATACATAGCTATTACAATACCATTGACTATATTACTTATTTACATCCCATGAAAATACATATACATATGTTTATATATACATGTATATATGTGTGTGTATATACACGTATATATATGTATATATGTGTATATATGTGTGTGTGTATATACACACACATATGTATATATAAGTAAGTACACATATATATATATATATATAATTTTAATTATAGTTGACATTCATTATTTTATATTAGTTTCAGGTATACAGCACAGTGGGTAGGCAAGAAATACTTGTATTCCTTAATATGAGAAATCTCTCAAAATTGTATTTTCTTTATGTCTCAGACAAAAGTGCTGAAAGGAGGGAGATGAGCATAATAGATCTATGTTAAAAGTGTCTGGGAATAAATACTTTCCAGCTGATTCATCATGCACACTGCCAATTCCTCTAAAATTGAGATCACCACCTTCATTCTGATTGGAATCCCAGGACTGGAGCATGTTCATGAATGGATCTCAATTCCCATCTGCCTCATGTACCTGGTGGCCATCCTCGGCAATTGCACCATCCTCTTTGTGATCAGGACAGAACCCTCACTCCATGCGCCTATGTATTATTTCCTTTCCATGTTGGCTATCTCTGACCTGGGCCTGTCCCTCTCATCCCTCCCCACTATGCTGAGGACCTTTGTTTTCAATGCTACAGGAATTTCTCCAAATGCCTGCTTTGCTCAAGAATTCTTTATCCATGGATTCACAGATATGGAGTCCTCGGTGCTCCTGGTCATGTCCTTTGACCGCTTTTTGGCCATACGAAACCCTCTGAGATACAACTCTATCCTCACCAATGCCAGAGTTACCAAGATATGCCTGGTGTTTTTCATTAAAAGCATGGTCTTAATGCTCCCATTTCCTTTCACTCTCAAAAGTTTGACATATTGTAAGAAAAGCCAACTTTCTCACTCCTATTGTCTCCATCAGGATGTCATGAACTTAGCTTGCTCTGACAACACAGTTGACTTTTTCTATGGTTTCTTTGTTGCCCTCTGTATGATGTCAGACAGTGTATTCATTGCACTGTCCTACGTATTCATCCTAAAGACCGTGATGGGAATTGGATCCCATAAGGAGCGTCTCAAGGCCCTCAACACCTGTGTCTCCCACATCTGTGCTGTGCTCATCTTCTACATGCCCATCATTGCTTTGGCCTTTATGCACCGCTTCGGCAATCACAAATCCCCAAGTACCATGATCCTCATTGCTGACATTTTCTTGCTAGTGCCACCTCTGATGAACCCCATTGTATACTGTGTGAAAACACGGCAGATTCGTAAGAAGCTTCTGGGGAAATTTGGTCTAAAATAAAGGGATGAGAATAAGTGAGGCAGAGTCAGCCAGGATTAGAGAATAGTTATACTGTTTACAACACAGGGAAGTAAAGATTGTGCCCCCTTATAGAGACTGAATATTAAAGGACCTGGAAGCTAAAGGATATTACCCCCATCCAGTTCCTGATTTTCTTTCAGGCAGCCTTCAGAAATATTGTATTTGTTGAGAGGTCTTCAGTCAATTTCATGTAAATTCTTGATTTCCCATTTAAGTGAAAGGAGTCTATTGTTTGCTCTTTTTTAAATAATCAAATAAGGATAACCAGTGATTCTCTTTAGCATTCCCCTAGCCTTGAATTATGATAATAAACTCTTTTATAAAATTCTTTAAGGCAGACCATATTTTTTATCTATATTACAACAAGATTCCAAGAACTTATAGTTACTAAAAGGAGAACAGATATTCTGTTATTGGAAAGAAATGGAAAAGCTAATAGTACAGTGATTTTTAAAGCATTGATGTTCTTAACTATTCTAAAATATATATTCTAAAATAATGGCTTTCATGCTTGTGTAGGCACTTGGTATTTTGAACTATGATATAGTCAATTGCATTAAACAAACTAGAAATATTTTCAAACTAGCAGAAAATAGGACCATATATTAAACAATATAAAATAATATATATGCATATATGTTCCATTTTAAAAAAGATAAATAGCAAACTAAAGGTGATTGGCTATCTCAAATTATGAGGTGTAATCAAAACATAGTGAATGTTTAAACAAAAAAACTGTGTTACAGTAAAAGACACATTGCCATTAATCCCCCTCAAAATACTTCCCTTTGCTTTGAACACACTTATCTTATTATTCTTGCCACTTCCTGAAACAGTTCTGGAAATCATCTTTCATGAGTGTCTTTAGTAGTTCTGTTGTGGAGGCCTCGATGTCTGGAATCGATTAAAAATATTTTCCTTTCATGGTCATTTTGACTTTGGGGAAGAGCCAGAAGTCCCATGATGCAAGATCCCATGAATAAAATGGGTGAGGACACACTGTAATGTTTTTATTTGATGGAAATTGCCATACCAGAAGTAATGTGTGACATGGAGAGGTGTCATAATAGAGGATGAAATAAAGACACTCACAAAAGAGGACTTCCAGAACTGCTTCAGAAAGTGGCAAGAACAATGGGATAAATGTGCTTGAACAAGGGGGATTATTTTGAGGGGGATTAATGGCAATGCGTCTTTTACTGTAACAATTTTTTTTTTAATTTAAACATTCACCATAGTTGGTTTTTGGGGTTTTTTTTTTGTGTGTGTATGTGTGTAAATTAAACTTTTTATTTTGAGATAATTGTAGATTCCCATGCAGTTGTAAGAATACAGAGGGGTCCCGTGTGCCCTTCACCCAGTTTTCCCCAATGGTAATGCCGTATAAAGCTATAGTGAAATATCACAGCCAGGACATTGACATTGATGTCGTCAGGGTACAGAACATTTCCATCATCACAAAGATCCCTCACTTGCTTTTCTATAGCGACGCCCACTTCCCTACCTGCCAAGCTCCTTCTGATCCCCTAGCAACTACTAATTCTTCATTTCTAATTTTGTCATTTCAAGATGGTTCTACAGGTGGAATCACACAGTGTGTAACATTTTGGGACTGGCTTTTTTTCACTCAGCATAATTTATTGGATGTTCATCCAGATTGTTGGGTGTATCATAGTTTGTTCCTTCTTTATAGCTGAATAATATTCCAAGTAGGAATATTATGAGTCTGACTTCTTTAGTTCAGTATAACACCTTTGCAATTCATCTAAGTTATCCCATTGTTCAGTAATTTATTCCTTTTTATTGCTGAGTAGGATTCCTTTATGAAAAACATTCACTGTAGTTTTTTATCACACCTCGTATTTTCTGTAAAATACATTTGTTTCTTGTTCATCTGTTATTTGTGAGTACTTCATAGTAGACAAACATATGAAACATAAAATTTAGAATAAGTCAACCAACGCTTAAAAACTTTGTCCTGTGAATTGGGAGAAAACTACTAGTAACAAACTTCAGTGTTTTATTGTCTGAGGTGAACTCACAAGTAATTAATATTATTTGTTTCAAAAAACCATTTTGAAGAAGTTGTTCTCTGATGAACAAATATTCGTATACATTTTGTGCCCTCAGGTGAGTTTAACTGAGTTCTTATTGTTCAATAGCTGACCCTGTCTAGAACCCATAGCCTAATCAAGGAAGGGAGGGACAATCTTTCATGCTATAATTATTAGTTCACATGTCTGTCTCTCCTACTTGAATTTTGTTTTCTCAAAAGAACTGTACACATCAAATTTGTTGGCAATCTCCAGTACTTGCGCAGTGTATATAAATTATATCTGGATAGTAGTCTGACACATTTCTTAACTTGTTTGGGAAAAAGTCACAACAGCAACAAAAAAGCCTTTAAAAACTCAGACTACGATGATAAATTACAAGTACAAAGAATGTCTGGAATCATAGAAAACCTATTGCCAAATTCAGTAAGGAATAACTGTAAATTATAAGTCAAAGAAGCTGCCCTGAAAAACAGGTCATGTCCTGTTTAAGCACAAGAAAAAGGAAACAGGTTGACCAAAAGAAACATGGAAGAATACTTATCCTCCTTTTAGTATTTGCCCTCAACTCACAAATTCAAATCTTTACAAGACAAAAATGTCCCAAGTCATAAGATGTGAATAAATGTTGTTTCTGGATCAGAAGAGTAAATAGACTAAAATTTGTATGTTTTACTCAATTATAATACAGGTTTAATGCATTTCCAATCAAGCTTCCAGTAACATTTCATTGAGAATTTACCAAAGTAATTCTAAAAATAGATTTATAAGCGTAAACTGGAGAACATAAGATAAAAATATACAGGAATTGTAATGAAATTTCATGTGATAATGACATTTATTAAACAGTTATAAAGTTGTGTGTAGTTTGCTCAAGAAATCAATGGGAAGAACAAAGAAATAGAATAAACACACAGCAATGTACCATACATAATATGAAAATTATATATAATTAAGGAATATCAGAACATCAATGAAAACTGATTATTTAAATAATAGTGTTAGAAAAAAATTACAATCTATTTATAAAACCATATTTGTGTGATCTCTTATCACACACAAAAACAAAAATAAATTAAGAATTAAGTACAAAGATAATTTTAAAATTCACTTAAACATAACTAAATAAATTATCTCTGGATGGGAACAATTTCCTAAGGAAATAACAAAAATGGAAAAGTGTTGTGAGTTTTTATTGAAAAACAATTAGGTATACAAATAACATTTAAATAGTTGTAATTTAGAAGATAATAACATAGAATATGTTCATTGGGCTGTAAATTTGCCTGTATTAATTCCACTAACTTTTGCAAGAATGTAGGAAAGTAGATTTTATTACTTCTCCCTATTTTGTGAGTTAAGAAGTGAAAGCTTTGAGAAGTTAACCAACATTTCTAAGGACACAGAAATATAGTGTTAGGAGCTTGAGTTTAAATCTAGAGCCTACAACCTCATCCACTACACTAGCCTGTCATTTTTTTGTCTCCTTCGAAATTTAATAATTTACATTCTAGAGATCTAAGAACATAATCATAGGTGTGATCAAATATGTATTTATAAGAACGTATATCAAGTTTTATTTTCTATGATAAAAATACTGTAAACTACTGAAATGTTAAATAATAGGAAATGGTAACATCAACCATATAATATCAAATATTATCAAATAATATCAAATATTATTTACTTAGGCAACACAGCATCAACCACTGAGTGGTATTTACTAAGCACTGCATTAGATGTTAAGGATTAAATGAAACAAAAAACATAGGCCTACTACCAAGGAGCTTACAGTTGGCGGTGGGGAAAAGAAGTGAATAAATAATTAAATTTGCTGAGTAAAGTATGGTAAGTTTAAGAGCACATATAAGAAAGCACAAATAAATGAATAGCAAGTTGCATATTTTAGTGGAGAATGAAAGGAAAGCTTCCTGGAGGAAGTAAAGTCTAATATAAAATACGATTTAATAAAAACAATGAATAATATCAACATAAATAAGATGTACATTTGACTACACACTATTATCCTAGTCTATAAATATGTATGTGTGTGTGGACATATGTTGGCTTACTAAAAAAAGATTATGTCATATATCATATAATCTCTTATTAATAGGATTAGGAATGATTTTTATCTTTTTAATACTTTTCTAAATTTCTCAATACAATCACAAGATTTTAATAATATACAGTGTATGTGTGTTTAACTATACAGGTATATATGTGTGTCATAATCAGAACAACCTCCAAATATATTAAATCCATACATTCCTTGAACTAACAAAAAAGCACAAATTCTTGTCCTATTAACAGTTACTATAGGGATGAAGTACACTGATGAAAATGTCTTTGTATTGAACAGTTGAGTGCATTTTGAGCCAGATATGAAAAGTATTTTTAGAGTAATAAAAGATGAACATACACACGGCTGACTGCCTTATATAATGCCCATCATAAAACTGGAAGAATGATTACACATACCTATAATTGTTTATAACTCTTTGAATTCAAAATTTTTCATACCTTTACAAGACCCTACAACCCTGAGGCATTACCCTGTATTCAAGCACAGCTATATTTCTGAAGTGAAATGTGTGAGTATTCACTCAATGTGGAATAAATAATGACCATAAATATAGTCACATTAGGTCGTGTAGCTTTTGCTGCCAATCAGTTTTGGCACCAAACTTATGAAAAAAAATTTTAAGTTCTTTTCCAGATGTTTTCCAATTTATGAATTGTGAATAAAGTTGTTGATCTAAAAAAGAAAAGAAAAGGAAGAAAACGTTTAGAAAAGTCTTCCAAAGAAACAATTAAAGAGCCATTGATATTACTAAGAACTGATGAGGAAAAGTTTGGCTGGTTAGATTACTGTGTGGTGTGAGATGTCTGCTCTGCCACAGGTTGATTTCAGGTTCAGAGTTTCTGATATACTGTGATGCTTTCAACGGGAAATTGTCTCTTCTTTCCAGTTTCGTAGTTCATCTCCACTGGCCTTTCTTAGCTGCTGTATAATCTCTCCTCCCTCTCTAGGCACAGCAATGTCTGGGCTCAAAAACATGAATACTGAGAACTATTGTTTGGCATTTTACATCATCCCCTAAAATCTTCTGAGAGTTCCATGTCACCTCGTCTAGCACTTCTGACATGCTCAGTTCTGTGACAGTTCTCTTTGCCCATCCCCATACCTCTAATCTTAGCTAAATCACATATCTAAAATCCTTATCTAAATTCATAAATTCTCTTAAATCTCTTCTGGTTGTTTTATTCTAGGCTTACTAACAGACTGACTGACTAACAAGAAGGCTTCTATCCTTAATCCTTGTTCTGGAACAAGGTATCTAGAAACTAGATGCATCTTGGGACTAAAACTTTTGCATAGTAATTGTATTTTATCCTGTTGAAGGAGATAGAACTAAAGACATATCTATTTGTCCATAACATGAGAATGGAAAATTGAAGTTTGAAATGCTGAACTGTGGTATAATGGAATACAAAGACTTATCACGAAGTGCATAAGGCCAAGAGACATTCTGGCTGCAATGCTGGCCTTAGAGTCTGAAAAACTGAATTTTGTTTCCAAACTGCACTATTTTCTGGATGACCCCACACTGGTTATTCTCCACTTAAAATACTGGCTTCTGCCACACATTCTTGTATGTGGGACACAACCAAGGAGATATCAAAGGTACCTGAATATGCTGTATAAAAGGGAAATCATACAAATAACTTTAGCTAGAAAAAACATGTGGATATTGTTGTTAATGATTAGAAAAAAGGGGGTTGGGATTTGGGCAAAACAGAGTCACAAAGTTGTCAGTGCTTGAGTTGAACAGAAAACTGAAGCAAGCAAACCAGAGTTTGGGAGTGGTAGTCCCCATCTGCCAGGAGTAGGAAGTTGATGTAGGGGGGCAGAGACAGGTAGCTCAGATCAGCCTATCGGTTTGGTCCACTGTGCTCAGTCAGAATTATCCTGAATGGAACAAAAGTTTCATAATTCCGTGTGTGAAAGACAAGTTAGGAGCATTCTCCCTACATCCTATCAATCCTTTACTGAGGTTACTTCTCCACAAAACAAATATTATTGATAAAGGTCATCCAAAGATTTTCTATGAAAGCATCAAGGTTGCTGTGCCATTCTATACTGACAAATATACCAAAAGGTCAAGGAACCTAACAGCAAGGGAGAAAATGAACAATTCAAGAAACCAGGGCAAATAGAAAAAAGGTGCAGTCCTGAGGCAGCGTAGACACTGAAGAGGGATTGAGAAATCAGAATCAGAGCTGTACTAGACTGTGTAGGCAATAGAAAAAATAATAAGGCAACATGTCATTTTTATATATTGGACTCATTGGAATATAACAAATCGCAATTGTTACTGTGAAAGTTTCACTTTTACTAAGGAAAAAAGGGATTAAAGAAAAGATAGATGTTCAGTGAGTGCATTTGTAAGGACATGGGGCTCTCTAGAAGTGACTCTAGGAACAGAAATCAGTGTGTAAGAATTTCCTAGAATTTTAAGTTACGAATTTCTATCTGCGTGCCTTTCTGCATATCTGTAACTTTTCCATTTACCAGCTCAAGGAAAAACCTCCATTGCCTCCTAGGACATTTAACCACAGAAATAAGTGATTTTGTTCAGCTGAATGTAAAAATAAAATTATTGCCATTTATTTTTTGTCTGTCTAAGAATTACCATTTTTAAGCAGATGATCAAATAGTTTAACTGGAATACAATGATATTATTGTGTTTTTAATGTGCACAGGAGTCCATGTAATTGTTTTAAATGTTTGAAGAACGTATACCAAAGTAATTTGGCTTTGAATTACAGTGTTTTCTTTTTAAACTTTTGATAAGATTAGTGGAAAATTATTCTCTTCTTTCTGCACCTATGATCCAATTGAAACTGCCTCAGTAACAAAAATGCCTGAGGATGAGATGGTCCCAAACCCCTTTCCTACTTAAATTTAATTTATGTACTAGCAATTTCTCCCCTTGAGTCCCACCCTCCTCTATGTCTCCTCACATTGGGACCCTGTGAACCTTTAGACTGGAGCAGCTGGAGCATAGCCTGGCGAATGGTCTTGGTCTTCAAGCTGTAAATGATAGGGTTCAGTACAGGTGGTAAGAGCAAATAAACATTGGCCAGAATGCTGCAGACTACCCTGGAGGTGGAGTTCAGGAGGCGGTGTGTAATGGATAAGCTGATCATTGGAACGTAAAAAATAGTGACAGCACAGAGATGACAGACACAAGTGCTAAAAGCTTTTTGCTGCTTCTTAGGGGCCACAGTGCTCAAGACAGTACGGAGAATTAGGACATAGGAGAAAAGTATGAACAATAAGTCAGTGCCAGTCAGGTAGAGCTGAAGAAACATGCCCAAAAAGCTGCTGATCCAGGGGTTGGAATATGAGTATTTGATCACATCTGGGTGGTAGCAAAATGGGTGGGAAAGTTCCTGGCCCCCGTGGAAAGATGTACTCTTCAAAGCTAGAAACATGGAAAAAATGAAAATGCCTTGTCGTATACCGATGACCAGTCCAATTACCATGATCATCGTGCCTGTGAGGACAGTGGCGTACTTCAGTGGGTTACAGATGGCCATGAAGCGGTCAAAGGCCATGGCTACCAGCACCGAGGACTCCAGGAAGGAGAAGGTATGTACAAAGGCCATTTGAATGAAGCACGCTTTAAAGCTGATCTCCCGGGAATGAAACCAGAGAACCCCAAGCACAGTAGGGAGGGTTGAGATGGTCAGACATAAATCAACAACTGACAGCATGGAGAGGAAATAGTACATGGGCTTGTGGAGACTCTGCTCCACAATGATGACAAACAGGATCATGCTGTTTCCCAAGAGGGCAATAGTATAGAGACAGCAGACAGGGATAGAGATCCAGACATGAACCAGTTCCAGCCCAGGGAATGCAGTGAGGAAGAAGGTCAAGGAGGAGGATGTGGTGTTATTGAAAATTACCATGGCGGGTTGAGGACACACCTTGAAAAGAGAGACAAAAATGAGAATGTTGGTCATGTTGGTCAGGCTTTTTTCAAACCCTGACACTTTTACAAACTCTTCCCAAATTACACAATTGTTTCACTTTATTCAAAACCCCCAATCTAATCATGGCACCTATCACATAATTCCACAGTATCTTGAATTTTTCTTGTCAGAAGCTGGCCTCATTTTTTTCCCTCTACCCTGTCCTAATTATAACCATCCATCTCTCTAAACTCATCTTCACCCTACTGCCCAGAGCCCTGACCTGAAATATGAAATGCTTATAGTATTATGTTGCACACATGCACACACACCAACAAAACAACAGCTACCGCAATTACAACCAATGTGTCTTTGTCTTAAGTCTCCAAGCCAAATAACTTGCACCAGAAATAATGGAGAAGCATGTAAGAGCCACTGGACACCTGTAGTAGCTAGCTCCATGATGTCCTTGCTGGAAGCTGGTCTGAGATATTGAATCCAGAGGTATCATTGGCCATCCTCTTCTAGTAGGCTCTATTGGAAGTCTTCTTCTGTATCAGGGCTTCTTTATTCCTTTTCCTATAGTGGAATACTTCCTATAATTTCTCCCTTCTTCACTTACATATGTATGGGATTTAGATTCATTTTGTGCTCTAATTATGTTTCTCTCTGCACTTTTCTAGGTCTACTGAAATAATGGCTCTTGCTCTTCTTTTCTCCATGTTACACCTTGGAGTATTTGTTTCTACTTCCCGTGAATATCAACCATGTGACTTTGAACCAACCTACTGTGAGTTGACTGCCCTAATGAAACCTGTAAAAAAAATTCCAAACAGCATTTTGGAATACATGCCTTGAGGCATCCTAATCTAAGTACACCATGTTTCCCCGAAAATAAGACCTGGCAGGACAATCAGCTCTAACGCGTCTTTTGGAGCAAAAATTAATATAAGACCCACTCTTGTTTTAATATAATATGAGTGTATCTTATATAGTATAATACCGGGATAATATAATACAATATAATATAATATAATATAATATAATATAATATAATATAATATAATATAATATAATATAATATAATATAATACTGGTCTTATATTAAGTTTTGCTCCAAAAGACGCATTAGAGCTGATTGTCCTGCTAGGTCTTATTTTCGGGAAAACAGGGTAGTAGTTAAGCCTAAATAAAACACCCATACAAAAGGCAGGGAGGCACTTAGCAACATGTGATGAATGACTTTGTAAAAAGCATAAATGGGGTAGAAGTTGCGACTAATAAATAAAAGAGAATTACTCAGGGACTGGCAGGCTGAGAAAACATTACAAATTGGAATATCAAGTAATTCACTAGGTGAGAAAGTCCACAGAATGATAACAGCAAAGAAAACAGATGGTTTCAAAGAGCAGGCAGAATCTGTAATCTATATTTAAGATGACCATTGAATTTCTTTCCGGACTTTTCCACGGAGTGCTGGTGTCATTGCTGCTGATTTTTAAATTTTTACTTAGGGCATTTAGT
This sequence comes from Rhinolophus sinicus, assembly GCF_057876585.1. Taxonomy (NCBI): domain Eukaryota; kingdom Metazoa; phylum Chordata; class Mammalia; order Chiroptera; family Rhinolophidae; genus Rhinolophus; species Rhinolophus sinicus. Next base: position 142,378,584 of record NC_142514.1, on the reverse strand, counting down.
TATCAACACAGAGGTAATAAAGAATGATATAACCTAGCCCAATTGTGCAGATATGGCCAGCCATAAGTATTCTTATTTTTCAGTAGCCTTAGGCTTTCTACCTTTGAGTCTGCATAGATACAAGATATTTGTATCTGAATAGATATAAGGAATTTGCTAGTACCAGACACTGCCAGTTGTTATATAAGGAGAAATATGAGAGATTGTTACTAATTTTCTCTCCCTCCTTCAGTCTACTGAAGATGGTGATAATAATCATTTGTTACTCTAGAGGGTTGGGGGGGAAGACTGATGCTTTTTCTGCTAATATTTAGTATTATTATATTACATATGGTTGAGAAATAACACTGAAAATCAGGAAAACTAGTGCCAAATGAGATATGGATTAGACATGCTGAATTAAATCAATCATTCAGACTCTAAATGACTTTTTTAATGCCAGTTACTGTACAAGATGGCCAGGAAGACAGAATTAAGTAAAAAGCAGTTTCTGAGTTCAAAACTGTCTCAACCTACTAGAAAGAATAATGTGAAAAGCCAAAGCAACATATGAATGGAAGGCAATTACTACATGGGGAAACAGGAGACTAGCCAGACAGGAAAGCCGGCTATTAAGGTTTCTATTTCATTGTTCCTCTCAACCTGATAAACACAGATATTAAGAGTGAATCTCCTTCTTTGTGATAACTATCAAGGAATCTCTCTGCAATGCAAAATCACTCATTCTGTTGACTGTCTTCCACTAGTACTTTATATATACTTTTTATAGTGCTAAAATTTTATTGCTTGATCACATTTCTTTCTCCTAGGATGCTGGCTCTCTGGGAATATAAAACATATGTGTTCATCTTTGCATTTACTCCAGAGATAAGCACAGTTATTGGTACATAATAAAAGCTCTAATGATTTATTTACATTAGATATATTGGTGGATGGATAGATGATACAGGAATGAATAAAGACTAGATGAGCCTGGAAGTTTTGAGAGAAGGATGAGCCAGAGGGAAATAATTTCCCCAGACACCAGGGAACAAAAACAATGTAATCATCCTCTCATTGACTGGGCGAAGAAGGAGGGTTAAGAGAAAAGGAAAAGACTTAAGATCTTCTGCATATCTCAACATTTGCTAGCCACCTTATAGATAATTTTATATAATCCCAGGAAAATTTGATATAGATGTTTCTCCTATTTAAAAGAAAGGAAATTACTATTTTACCTGGCAAGGTAAAATAGTATATTAAAGGTAAAATAGATACAGATTCAAAATTCACAACTAGATTTACCAGCTCCCTAGTCCATTATTCTTCATTAAACCATAGACCATTAGAGAAGTCAGGCTTATGAGAGAAGTTAACAGTGGGACAGTATGATTTCCTTCTTCTAAAATATAAGAATTGTTTATATTCTATTGTACATCTATATGACTTGGAGAAGGAATAGAGATGAGAAATAAGTGAAAGGAGAGCAATGTCCTCATGACTTATTTAGAGAAGAATTTTTGTGAAGTCAGTCCATGTATGTTTTAAAAATACTAATCAAAAATTTTTTTAAATAAAAAAAGTTAAAATATGTGAATATCCACATATGTTTGCATTGTGTGTATCTCTGTGTTAGTGTATGTAGAAAGGAGTTTTGGAATGGAAGAGTAATTAAGAGATAACATGACCATAAAGCAGACAACCATTACGTTCTGTTCTTTGGATCGTATCTCATAAAGAACAAAAAGATGACACTGGATGACGTGAGGGTTGGGAGGACAGGAGACAATGGCTTATTTTACTAGTGGAGAACTTGTTTCCTATGGAATGAAGCCATGTTGACAGCAGAAGGAGCAGAAGGCCTTCTCTCCTTATCTAATGAGCTCATACACTCTGGAACGAGTTGTAGAAAAAAGTTCAGTGCCTCAGTTCATCAAGGTTTTCTCTTCACTGTCCACTAACCAGAAGAATAAGCTACCGCTTTATGTCTTCAGTTCTCCATATGACAGCCCAGGCAGAAGGTAACATCCTCCAAATCATATACAGAAGGCTAAATTAAATGACTTGGATAAGATCAACCCAACTCAATAACTTAGTAACCCAAAGGCCAACATCCTTGCCTTCTAGCATGAATGATGGCATAGACCCATCCTCTTCATTTACCAATCCCCACTTTCTGTTTATTTCTCAAGACTGAAATCTATTTTGGTCACAATCTGGAACCTTCCCTGACAGGTTCAGGGCATGTTAATCTGTAACTTTCCCTCTGCTTCTAAATCTCTGCACCACTTCATGATTTTACCTTTCATTTGACTCTTAATAATGAGGCACATTTGATATTGATAATTTATATATATATAAGCATCATCTTCTTTATCTGCCTGAAGTGTGAGTCTCTTAACAGTATCGCCATGCCTATTTTTCTTCTCTCAGTGTGAGCTACTAAAGTAAGATCTGGAATAATAGAGCTTCAATTAATAATGTTGAGTGATTCTTGAACAATCTTTGCCACAGAAAGAGAGTACTGAATCCTATATCCTTTTCTCTTTCTTCCTCCATTTCCTCATGTCTCCCATCTCCCTATCTCAATTTCTTCCAGGCTCCATACACCTCTCCATTTCTTTATTCTACCTTACTTGCAGCTCCCATCATTTCATCTCTCTTCTCCCTTCCCACCTTCTCCTAGCATTCCTCACTCTTTAATTCCTCTTCTTCCATCCCTTCCCTTATGTACTCATCTTACCTTCTCACATCAATGGGAAACACGATCAACTTCTCTTCAATCCCATCACAGAGCAGGAATTAAACCATCTCCCAAGGGTGGGGGTTTTATAGGCAGCCTAATGAAGTCAGCAGGCAATAGAGAGCTTTTTTCATTAGGGAGTGTACTGATTGGAGCAAGAGTTATGAGACCCATATGAATATGTTCCTCTATGGCAGCTCAGACACATATCCCTGATGCAGCTTCAAACCCTGCTCCTGGGCCTAAGCAAACCCCGTACATCAGAGGCTGTGAGCAGAGCCCTGGCCCTGGGGGCTGACACTAATGGGTATCTTCAAAAACTGCCTGCCTGGGTCAGATGACTACAACCATTCCTCTTCACCTGCCTTAGGCTACAGATCCTCAGCCATGGATAAGGAGAGTGCAGAAAGTCAACCCTCTGTTTCTCTGCTCCAATGTGTATTCTTCCTAACAGTTCTCAATGTTCCCTTGGCCATTCCCATGTCTCTCCTCTAACCCAGGTATTTCTCCTAAGAAGTCATCCTCTTAACAGTCACATCTGCAGCCCAATTCCCCTTCTAAGCATAATTAAACTAGCATCTGATAAATTCAGAATATATGCCAAAAATAGCACTATACCCTTTAAAAACATTGTCAGATTTATTTATTGTCATGCTTATGGGTTAACTATTATTCTCCATTATTTTTCAAATGAGGAAATTAGAACTCAGAGAAGTTTTGAATAACTTTCCCCATCTAAAGTTAGCAAGTTACAGAGCTGATATTGAAGCCCAAGGCTATCTCACTCCAAAGCTCTTCCTTGATCTTAACCAATATTGCTATGCTACCTTCTATGGTCAACTGCTTCCACTCATATACTCAGGAAATACGGTTATAAATCATAGTCCTCAATCTATCCGTCTTACAGATTGCTTGATTCCCAATTGCATACCCACATCTGGTATCAGCCTCATTTGACCAGAATTTACCTCTTCATAGTAGGCAAGAAATAAATAATTCTGACCATATCTAATAATTACTGACTTTTTATTCCTCCTTGAAACATGTTTTCTATCCATGGTCTCACTGTATCTGTATCAGGCACACTGCGCAAAGCTGCCTATCCCAATCAGTATCTGGAGAGATTAAGTAACTCCATAAAGTTACACAAGTAATGTTCAGATTCATATATAAACACCTCCCCTTCCCACTGGTTCCCATCAAGAAAGATGAGTGACTGGAAATTTTGAGTGAGACTTATTAATATCAAATGAGAGAAAGAGATTAAGAAGCATGAAATCAATCTTGATAAAGCATAGAGATGTGACAATTAAGTTCGCGAACTTGCCACTGTGCGCTTACATTGGCAGCACTGTACAAACAGCTTGGTAAGGTTTCATAACTTTGGTATATCAGTGTCTCACTGCTGTGCTTGTGTCAATGTGTGGTGGTACCTTCCTGAGTGGCGTTCATTATTCTTGTTGCATATTTTTGTGTGCCATCAGGAGAATGTCTGAGCTTGAATTTCTTGTTAAACTTGGCAAGAAAGCAGGGACATGTTAATCCAAGTTTATGGGGATAATGCCGTGAGAAAGTAGCAGTGTACAAGTGGATTAAACGTTTTTCTGAGGAGAGAGAACGCATCACTGATGAAGAGAAGTCAGGGCGGACAGAAACAAACAGAACTGATGAAAACATTGCAAAAATTCGTTGAATTGTGCATCAAAATCATCGGCTGACTGTGAGAAGCATGCAAACCAAGTAAACATCAATAGAGAAACAGGAAAATCTTAACTGAAAATCTTGGCATGAGAAAGGTTTGTGCAAAAATGGTCCCGAAGGAGCTCACTGATGAACAAAAGCAAAGGAGAGTTGAAGTTTGCAAAGACCTTTTGGAGAGGCAAGATGATGCTTTGGGCCATGTTATCACTGGTGATGAAACATGGGTGTACCAATACAACCTTCAAACAAAGCATCAAAGTGCAAAATGGAAGTCAGCCAATTATCCACTACCAAAAATATTCTGTCAGTCCAAATCAAGAGTCAAAACGATGTGGCTAAACTTTTTGATATCAGAGGGGGTATTCATTGTGAATTTGTACCAACTGTACAGTTAAGCTAGTTTGCTATTTTGAAGCACTGAAAAGGCTGTGTGAAAAGGATGAAAATGACCTGAACTTTTCACCAACAATTCATGGCTCTTGCATCACAACAATGCACCAGTTCACATGGCACTGTCAGTGAGGGAGTTTTTAGCCAGTAAACAAATAACTGTATTGGAACACCATACCTACTCACCCAATCTGGTCCCCAGTGTCTTCTTTTGTTACCCCAAGGTAAAAGAAATATTGAAAGGAAGACATTTTGATGGCATTCAAGACATCAAGGGTAATACGACAACAGTTATGATGGCCATTCCAGAAAAAGAGTTCCAAAATTGCTTCGAAGGCATGACTAGACACTGGGATGGGTGTGTAGCTTCCCAAGGGGAGTACTTCGAAAGTGAGTTTAGTGATAGTCAGCAATGAAATATGTAGTACTTTTACTAGGATGAGTTCATGAACTTAATTGTCAAAACTACTTAGTGCAGTTTTTCACTAGTTCATTAATTCAAAAAATGCATATTGAGTGCCCCCATATATTCAGCACTACATTGAATACTTGGGATAGACTGAAATAAAATGAAAAGTGTCCCTGTTGTTGTGAAGTATATAAAGCCTTTTGGACTGAAGTGAGGTTGAAACTGAAATCTAAACTATATGTAGAGTTGCTTAGGCTTCTAGCTCACTGAATGCACCATGATTTCATACTCTTCACATGCTATTTTCTTTTTAATATTCGTCTCTCCTGATTCCAACTGTGGAACATACACATCTCATTTTTATTTTTAAAAAATACTCAAAGCACATATAAATAAACTCAAAAGGCAAAAATAAATAAATATGCTGTGATTGCCATTGAATACTAGCAAATGCCAGCATTTACGCTATTTTGATTATAATAGAGCAAAAAAATCTGAGAATTTTTCTTGAAAAAGTTTTAAACAATAGCAGAGCATACAATGAAATACTACTCAGCAATAAAAAGGAATAAACTACTAATACACACAAGATGGGTGAATCTGAAATGCCTTATGCTAAGAAACCAGACATGGAAGACTATATACTGTAGGGTTCCATGACACCCTGGAAAAAGAGGAATTATAGTCATAGACAACAAATCAGTATTTTCCAGGGATTGGGTATGGATAGAGGGACTGACTACAACGAGGCAGCATGAGGGAATTTGGGGGAATAATATAGTACTTCTGTATCTTGGTGTCAGCAGTGGTTACATGACTCTATGTGTTTGTCAAAACTTATAGAACTATATACCAAAAATAGTAAATTTTATTGTATCTAAGTGTTGAAAAATTTTTTATATACCATTTTGAGGAAGCTAAAGTTCCTACTTAATTAAGCTATCTAAGATAGATTCTGGCTTTCATCAAAACTATTATGCAATGGCATGTCATAACCCATTAGATTTTCTGTTCAATAGAGTAGCTATGAGCTACATGTGACTATTTAAATTTACATTTCAATTAATTAAAATTTTTAAATTCAGTTCCTCAGTTACACTAGCAAAGTTTCAAGTGCTCAATAGGCATGTGTGGCTAGTGGTTACTATATTAAACAACAGAGATTCAGGACATTCCATCACTGCAGGAATTTCTACTGGACAGTGCTGCATTTGATACTCTTCACTGATTTGATTGCATTTGCACAGAAGTAGTAGACACCATTAAGGGCCAATCCTGCCCCCACAGAATATTCAGACAATCTGCTGCCAAATCTGCTTGGTCCTAACACTGCAAACAACAGGATTGAGCACAGGAGGGAAGAACAGGCAGATATTGACCTCAACTGTGTGTACTACTGGTGACAAATACCTTCCAACGTGATGGATCAGGGTTATGCCTTTACGAGGCACACAGAAGAGCAGCACTGCACAGATATGAGGGAGGCAGGTGTTGAGAGCTTTGTGTCTCTCTTCCCAAGAAACAATGCCCAATACTGCCTGGAGGATTAGGCAGGATTAGACACCAAAAGGATCAGGCATCTAGTACAGTAATGAAGATGACAGCCAGCAGGCCACAGATGCTATTGACATGGGTGTCAGCACAGGCAAGACTCCTGACATGTTGATCGAGGCAGTATGCATGGGAGAGGATGCTGGAGTGGCAGAAAGGTAACCTTCTGATGAGGAAAGTCACAGCCACCACACTCCTCAACAGAATTGTTGCTCCAGGGTTGCTGATGACGCCATGAGTGAGAACGGTAGCATAGTGAAATGGAAGTGAATAGCCACAAAGCAAAGGCCATGGCCACCAAAACATCTGACTTTGTTCCCCCAAAGGTGTGGATAAAAGCCATCTGAGTGATGCTGGCATCAAGGGTTACTGAGCACCAGATGAACCAGTGTGCACTGATCACGGTGGACATGGAAGTTAGTGCTGAGGTCAGAGGCAGCTAGTATAACCAGAAGATAAGTCTCCATGGGCTCATGGAGACTGCTCAACTTTGATAACAGAGCGATGATTACATTACCCAGGAATGTGGTACTCTAAAGGACACAGAGAGGCAAGGCTACCAGAAGTCCCTCTCTGGCATTCCTGAAGTCTCAGTCAGATAAAGGTCTGGTGGTTATCAGTAGCACGATGGATTCTGTAAAACAAAAACAATCTTTTTCTTCCTCTCTGCTTATGGTTAACTTCAATAAATCACACTAACCATACCACAATCTACCCAGTTGCCCAAAACAAAACTCCAGATCTTTCTTTTCCTCTTCCTTATATATAATCCATTACCAAGGCCTATTGAGTCCAAACCAAAATATGTTCCACGTACTTCAAATTCCTTTCATCTTCACGCCTACCATGTTTGCAAAGTTACCATGACCTCTTAGACTACAACAATGGTCTAGGGCTCTCATTTCGCATGTAAAGTATAAAATAGTTCCTGCCTTACTACTGATTTTTCAATTGCTATTTTATTTACTTATCTATCTTATTGTATTGTGGTATAATTTAAAAATCATAGAATTTATCCATTTTAAGCACACAATTTGAAGAGGTTTAGTAAATGTATATAATTGTGAAATGATTACCCCAAATGGGTTTTAAAACTCCCATCACCTTAAATGATTTCCTGATGGTAGTCTGAGGTCAGCCCTGGGCCTGTCTCTGACCCCAGGAAACCATGAATATGATTTCTATTTTTATAGTTTGCATTTACTAGAAATTTCATACAAATGGAATCATACAATAAATTGCCTTTGTGTCTGGCTTCTCTCATTTAATATAATGTTTTGAGTTTTATTCATATTGCTGGATGTATTCATGTTTATTCCTTTTCCTTGCTGAGTAGTATGGCATTATATGGATAAAACATATTTATTTATCCATGCACTAGTTGATATACACTTGGATTGTTTATAGCATTTAACTATTATGAATAATGCCGCCACAAATGTTTGTATATAATCTGTGTGTGAACATGTTTGAGCAAGTATCTGGGAGAGGAATTACTGGGCAGTATAATAGGTGTTTATCTAATTTTAGGGAAAACGTCAACCTATTTACCAATGTAGCTGAACCACTTTACACTCACATCACCAATTGCTCCACATTCTTGACAACACATGGTATTGTTTAGATATTTTCACAAAGTCTTATTAAAAATATGCAGAAACATTTATTATAAAGCACCAGCTCTTAATGTTTATGGTTCAGGTAGTCTCTTATAGGTTATAATACACACTGTGGAAAAAATGAGTTTAGAAATTGAAAATAAATAGATAATCTTCTGTCATAATTCTCTATCATGCGTGGAAAAGAAAGTATCATCATAAGAATTGTTTATATCTGGCTTTCGTTCTCTGCTGTTATAATGTAACTATATCTATGAAGGAAAATAAATGAGACCCAAAGGGTCATGAAAAGGTGATAAGAGGGTCTGTGGGCAATTTAAGGACTAACCACACAAAGGCTCATACTGAGGTGCCAACTGTTTCTGTAATTTTAAGTATTACTTCATTGATGAAAAAATATTACAGAAAAATACATTGAAACAAATGAAAGTAATTATATTCAATAGATTGAAATAACAACCCAAGAAACCAAACAAGTCCAACAAATTTAAAGAACTTTGTCTTCTGTTTTACTGATAGAGCATCCAGGCAATCCAAAAAGAACATTAGACCCCAACTCTATTTCAGGATAAATCACAACACTATGTCGTCATTGAGACTGAGACTAAAATAGATCTTTCTGTCTTCTTCAAACTTTGTTGACAAGATGCCAAAGGGAAAGTAGGATGGTCGGGGTGGGTAAAGGAGGGTAAAGAGGGTAAAATATATAGTGATGGAAGGAGACTTGAGATTGGGTGTTGAACGCAATGCAATATACAGATAAAGTATTGTAGAATTGTACACTTGAAAAAAAAAAGAATTGTACACTTGAAATCTATATAATACTATTAACCAATGTCATCTCAATAAATTTAATTTTAAAAAAAGAGAATTCAAAATGAAAAATTTTAAATGTGTTGGCAGAAGAAAGGGCAGTTAACAGATGAAGAAAGAGTTTGGAGTTCTTAGGGAAATCAGGATAGAGTACTCTTGGTGGCATTACATAACATGCCTCAAGGGATTTTTCGAATGCAGTTACGAAGTTATTGTAAAATCATGATGGCTCCAGATGCCACCGGGGGTTTCAGAAGTCTTCTTAAGTGCTCTGTTTGCTAGTTTTAGGGAAAGGAAGAAGCCAAATGAATTCTGAACTGGAACACAGAGGTTGATACAGGTATACATTAATCTTAAAATCTTTGTACATGCTCTCCACGTAGCAAGCCCTGTGCTGGATTATTTATGAACACTATTTCATTAAATCCTCATAGACGTTCTAGTGGGAGAAATGATAAGGACAGATGAGAAGAGTCTATAGAGTGTTACGGGGTGGGAGGAAGCAAAGAAAAGATGGAAAAAAAGTAAAATGTAGACGTTGCTATTTAGAATAAAAGAAGATATACCATGGGGGGGGGATCTGGTGCATAGAGAAGAATGAAATTAAGATTGGATGGAATAGTAAATGTGAATTAAAATGGGAACTAGAGAAAAGAGGGGGCTGAAAATTTAGGGAGAATGGCAAAGAGAAGGAAGATGGAGAATAGACAAAGGAATGAGAGAAAAAAAGGAGAAGATGGGGTAAAACCATTTGCATGTATAGAATGAAAAGCAATGAGAAAGAAGGAAAAAACAAAAATCAACAATTTCCATAGAAAAACAGTGCTTCAGCAGGCCCTGGGGACTCATTCAGAGAATATCAAAGATTTTTCAAGTCTTTCCAAAAAAAACATGTAGTAAGGATGAGCCAATTGAGTCTTCCCAAGTGAAAGCCATCTGAATTGCTTGAGACGAGGGATTGGCAATGAAGGGCTCTCACTTGGCATGTAAAGTATAAAAAAGCTCCTTTCTCAAAGTGAGCCAAAGGGTTAGACAGCCACCACGGCATGCTTTGTTTCGATCTGAGCATTGTGATTTGCTGGGAGAGAGGCCTGAATTCTGTTTGCTACACACAACATGACCTTTGTAAGTGGACTACGCTATCTTTCATGGATTCCTCTTGTCTAAGAGATCAGAATCTGCAAAATAACTATTGGCAGTGTTGCCTCCCAAACAGAAAATTCTATCTCACAGCAGAGAAAAAGGAGGCGAACAAGCAGCGAAGCCCACCTGGTCTTGTGCACCGACCACACCCCTATCCTTCCCACCTGGACTCAAAGTTCCCAAAACGTCTTTAGAGATTTTTCTTCCTCCTTTCTCCAAAGAAGGTGCCTAGGTGAGGACAAAAAAGACACCATGCTACCTCTCAAAGACTCCTCATTTAAGTTTTTGTTTTCCTTTTTTATGTTGGGGCCCTATTAGAAAAACAGATTTTTCTCTTGGTTAATGATTTTCAACCCACATGCAAAAGATCAGAGAGGAGTTTGAGGGCTTGCAATACTTCTAGAAAAAAGAATGACATTTGATCATCCATATTCATTCATTCATTGTTTCATTCCTTCATTCAACACATACAGAAAAGCTAATATACACTTAACATATGGTCTATTAGGTGATGAACGGATAAATATTCCTTTCTTTTTAGGCAGTTAAACTTCTAGTAGGAGAGACAGATATGAAACAACCACTCTATGCGATGGTTAACTGTATTTACTTATAAGAAGAAAAAGCCCAGAATGTAAAAACAGCTTACTGAGGAGTCTTAAAGGATGATGAGAGCTGGAAAAGGCTTACTTGGGAAGGACAGACAGGCTTTGATCAGGCAAAGAGGAACTCTACAGGAGGTGGAGAAAGGCATAAAGAACAGGGAAGAACATATGTGGAAACCCTACATCAGGAAGTATCTTAGTGAGATGCAAGAACTTAAGTACTGCAAATTTGGCTGGATTGAAGAGACCAAAGGGGAGAGAAATGGTGTGAGTTGGTGATAAGGGCTGAATCATGCCTTACCCTGCTGGCTAAGATAAGCGCTTGGGACTCTGTTCTAAGTACAACAGAAGCCCTTAAAGGAGCTTTTGCATGTGATGAATAAATCATATTCCAATTTTTAAAAGTTTAGTTTAACTACAGAATGAAGAATTATTGGAAGGGGGACACTGGTGGATAGAGGACCGTTAGTTAGGGAGTCTGCAAGGAATGGGCTGTACTGTTGATTGGCTATACAAAAGAAAGAAAGGAAATAATTATTTCATATGTTTTGGAGGCCAGTTTGAAAGGGGTCAAATGTTGGTTTGATGACAGAAGAGGTTTCAAGAAGTGCTGCAAGTTTCTGGTGAGTTAGGAGACTCTCAAAATAAAAATCTGGTGAGTGGCTTCTCTTATGTGTGGTTGTTCTGAGCCAATAACTTTTATTCTCAGTTCCTTGCTATTTTTAAATGAGGTTATGGAAAATTATACATTTTTAAAATTTGTGAAGATTAAATATTAATTTGAACAGTTTTATCCACTAATGTGTCTATTTACAAATGGAGGCCATTATAAATACAGTGAAATAGATATCTAGACATGAGGAAGAATATACATACACACATATGTGTGTGTGTGTGTGTGTGTGCGTGTGTGTATGAGAATGTACATATATATATATATATATATATATATATATATATATATATACACACACACACACGTGGGTTTGTGAAGACAGTGGAATGTGTGTAGATGAGTGTGTACGGTAATGTGAGTTTAGCGTTTTTTTATTATTTAGCAAAATGTTCTATGCTATTAAGTCCGTGGGTGTTTCTGCTTCTTTTCTGCCAGACCGAACAAATTAAATTCAAGGGAAGGGAGGTTTTAACACCATTCTTGCCTCTGCTGTTCCATTTATAATTTTAAAAGCCATTTACCTGTCTTATATGAAAATATGTTTTCAATTTAGGAGCTATGAGCTAGATGGGAGAGTCCAGCCTCACCCGATAGTGAGAACATCATGATGAATTCTAACGCATCGCATGCCAACCACCATAGTTTCATTTTAACAGGTATCCCAGGGATGCCAGATAAAAATCCTTGGATGGCCTTCCCCCTGGGATTTCTCTACACACTAACTCTCCTAGGAAATGGTACCATCCTAGCTGTCATCAAGGTAGATGAGAGTCTCCATGAGCCTATGTACTACTTCCTCTCTATCTTGGCTCTGACTGATGTTAGTCTCTCCATGTCTACCTTGCCCTCCATGCTCAGCATCTTCTGGTTTAATGCCCCTGAGATTCCCTTCAATGCATGCATCACACAGATGTTCTTCATCCATGGATTTGGAGTGGTAGAATCAGGAGTATTAGTGTCTATGGCCTTCGACAGATTTGTGGCCATCCGAGACCCACTACACTATGCTTCCATCCTCACCCACAGTATCATTGGCAAGATCGGAATAGCTGTCCTCACCCGGGCAGTCTGTGTCGTCTTCCCCGTGCCCTTCCTTATAAAGCGGCTGCCCTTTTGCCGATCCAACATCTTGTCTCATTCATACTGTCTCCACCAAGATGCAATGCGGCTAGCCTGTGCCAGCACCCGCATCAACAGCCTCTACGGCCTCATCATAGTCATCTTCACATTGGGGCTGGATGCCCTCGTCATTCTCTTTTCTTACGTGCTCATCCTGAAGACTGTGCTGGGCATTGCTTCCAGAGCTGAAAGGCTCAAAGCCCTCAACACCTGTCTCTCTCACATCTGTGCTGTGCTCCTCTTCTACGTTCCTCTCATTGGCGTCACTATGATCCACAGATTTGGGAAGCATTTATCACCAGTAGTGCACATGCTCATGGCCAATATATATCTGTTACTCCCCCCTGTTCTGAACCCCCTTGTCTACAGTGTGAAGACCAAGCAGATACGAAGGCGGATCATCCGCGTGTTCCAGAGGAGAAAGAACAGAACCTAGGGAAATGGAATTAAATGTTAAGATGTAGAATAAGTAGCCTTTTCAGCAGTTACAATGCAGTCAAATTATACACACCTGGTAAAATGCAAGGGTAGGTAAGGCTTGTGAGTAAAGATATAACACAGGTCATTCTTGGTCCACATATACTCCATTTGGGGATGTATATAATTTGATGTCTAGTGTCACATACAAAACCTGATTTAATTGATATCATAATTGTTCTTCTTTAAAACTGGAGATGAGCATCAGTGATGATATAAATTATTACCTGTTAATCCAGATAACACTTATGAGTGTTTATTCATATACTGTTAAGTAATATATTTTCGTTAACTATCAATTAAATAATAATTACAATAAGAATTGTTGAAGCCCTATAGCACTGCTGAAGGGCTGGGTTTCTGAGATAACACTTTTTTTTAATAGAGCAAAGTAAACTGCTACAGAATCAAATAGCATTTATTTTTCTTTCAGTGTTTATTGGGTAAAGAGCACCTATGATAAAATTAAAACAGACATATCTGTGGTTGCTTGATTTATACCTTTTCTTTTAAGGGATATCACTTCTTTATGGATTTATAACAGTTCTAGTTTTCTGCCGCATACTTAATAGAATAATAGTTGTTCTGCCTTTACTCTTTTGACCCAGCATAAAGTCTATTTTGCTGTGTACTAGAGAATCCAGCAAAAAACTTGACCAAGTAAAATTACGGCTTTGTATGAGGACAAATGAAAACGTTCAGCACTGGGAAGAACCTCAAGAAAGCAGTGTTCACATGTGTGGGGATGAGTATATCAAAAGTAAAGTGCCTTTGCGGTGATGCTAATACTTGCTTTAAGTATTTTTTGTTAATCCTTAAACAATCAAGTTGCTAGGGGGGTTATTTACTGATTCAATAAATATACATTTAACACTAATGAAATGCCAGTCATGATGCTGGACCCTGGAGATACAGAGAAAAATGCACCAGTTTTCTGCTCAATCCCTTGCATATTTCTCTGTAAGGAAAGACATACAAATTACAAGTTGAGTAGGTATCACATGACAATGTCATATTTAATTTGGTAATACTAACTAATAATGCTAGTTGCCTTTATATATTATCTCAATTAATTCTCCCAACAATCTTTGAGAACGGGTGTTATCAACATTTTACACATGGCAAAATTAGATTTAGAGCAGTTCAGTAAATTCCTCAAAGCCATACAGTTTCTAAGTGGCAGAACTAAATTCAAATTTAGATCTGTTGAAATTATAAAACCTGTGAATTGAGACTCATGTCTCTACCTAGGGTTTTCTAGACTTATAAGTAAATTCCAGGGAGAGGGAAGGAACCAGTGATTCTCAGATAGAGATGCATGAGTGAGAAGTTGGTAATCAATATTGTGAAATCCCTAAGTAAGAGGTTCAGTTTGCCAGAATAAAACTAGACAGAGAGGCAGATTAAGACTAAATCTTCAAGACTGACACAAAATTTACATTTTCAATGGAAATTGCTTGAATATTGTTGATTTGTGCAGAATGAAAATATTAGCCAAGGCCTCAATATTGATGTTATCTAAATGGAAAACATGACTCTGAAACAGGACATATTATAATTAGTTAGCCTGCAAGGAGAAAATAACAGAACTTTTATTTGTATTTAAGTTTATTTCATCCTTCAAAAATGCTTATTTTCCTTAATGTGTTGTTATATACATAAGATAGTAGTATTGTAATGTCTGTATACAATTTTTGAATGAATAAGAATAAAATATAAATATATTAGAGTGTGCTTTTTTTCCTTATACAGATGCATAACCAAATATTTGAAAACTACAATAGACTATATCTAAAAGCCAGCCACCACAGAATATATTTATAGTATTCAAAAACTGTGATAGCAGAAGCAATTAGCTGGAAGTACCCTTTAAATGTCATTTTTTTTCATTCTCTGATGGGACCATGAGGTGACAAAATCAA
Organism: Rhinolophus sinicus; assembly: GCF_057876585.1. Classification (NCBI taxonomy): domain Eukaryota; kingdom Metazoa; phylum Chordata; class Mammalia; order Chiroptera; family Rhinolophidae; genus Rhinolophus; species Rhinolophus sinicus. Next base: position 142,363,437 of record NC_142514.1, on the reverse strand, counting down.
AAATCTAAATTCTTTACCAGCAATGTACATACATACTCCATATCCTCAACTTTGCAATTCTTTCTCTACCATATTTGTCTCCCTTGCTATATGAAAGCTATGTTTTCCATGGCTCATATCTACTTCTAATGAACGAATCAAATATTTCCCCTCAAATCTCCTTCAGCTTGATTTATTCAGACAAATTACAAATATTTAGAGTCTTTTGCTTGTTAATCTCGGAGCTAGAGTAATGACGTGGTTCCAAATTGTGGCTGTGCCTACTTAACTTGTATGTGAACTTGATCAAGTAACATAAACCCTTTGTGCCTCAATGTGTTTTTTCAAATGAGAACCATAATTAATAATAATAATAATAATAATGATAATAATACCAGCTGATATTTATTAAATGCTTATTATTTCAAGGCCCTGGGCTAAGTCTTACATGTATTAACTCTTTTAATCTCTGTAACTTTACAGAATGAGCAATACTACCCAGATTTTGTAGATTAGGACAATTAGCATTAAATAAATTATGTATCTTGCCCAGATCACACAGGTAATAAGTCACACAACCAGAATTTAAACCCAGGGGTGAAGGACACTGAAGCCCTTGCTCTTAATATATTCACTCATAGAGTTAATTCTAGAAGTAATGACACCATGTCTAAAATACCACTTATTTGGGTTATTATTTAGTAGATGGTATTGTTACCAAACTCAGGTTCGGTTGCTTGGCTCATGAGCCAACGATCAAGAAACAAGAGTTGGTGGAAAGAAAAGTAGGTTTATTCAAAATGCCAGCAACATTCAAGGAAGATAGCGGACTGTTGTCTCAGAGACCACCTTCCCCCTTCCTAGAACACTCAGAGGGTTCTATAGTTACACAAGAAGAAGCAGAACACAGGAAAGGGGGAGTTAGTCATGCTGCTCTCCTAGGGTCCAGTTTGTTCTGCCATGGTTATCTCGAACCCGGTCTTAGGGGTGATTCATATGTCATCCTACAGAAAAATCACAGTCCAGAACTGCAGCCTGATTGTTGGTGTCCAGATGGCTGAAGGCTGATTCAATTTCTTGCAAGTTGCTGTTCTGCTGATTAACAAGTTAGGCCTTGGGAAAGCAGAGCAATTAAATCGGGCAGTGAGGGAGAGAAACAAAGAGGAGGGGAGGAAAAAGCCACAAATGAAAGCAAATCAAACTGTAATTCAGTAAAGCAAACTAGATTGCTAAATCCCGAAAAGTATACCATCACCCTTACAGTACTGCAGCTATCACTACCACTGCCGATACTGCTGTTGCTGTGGCCATCACCACCTTCATCTTTAAAGGAGAAAGTGAAGGTGATGGAAAGGGACATAGGGAAACCCACAAACTCCTTCACCAGACACTGTTTCTGCTTTTATGTACTGAAGGCACCAAAGATAAAGACAATGGCTATGAAGAGCATTTCTATTTGTCTCCAAACCATAGAGTATGATTTAGAATTTTTTTGGCATAGATTAAATGTCAAGCATCACATATGGGTGAAAACACCCAAGAACTGAAACTCATTAGAGACTTGTTCATCCCTTGAGGATACTGGTCACTTTATGCTGCATCTAAGGACTTTTCCCTCAAGTCAAAAGAACAGCTTGAGTCCTAGCCTCTTAATCACAGGACTAGCTCTGGGTTGCACTCCCTGCTCCAAATTCAGGACTGCGATCATGTTGGCTAACTCTTAACAAGTGCCTCCAGGAGTGATAGAGCGCAACTCTCCCTGCATAATCCAGAACATTTAAATGCAATTTTATATTTTATGATTCTGTTAAATGTCTGCAATATGCTTTTGTTTCTTATAGAATTAAAAAATAAAGCTTATTTTTTATGAAACTATCTAAGATTAATTCAGTAAGGTCTCTTGAACCTGAAAGCAATATTAAAATGGAAATAATAATTTCTTGCATGCAAACTCTTACTGAATTAATCTTAACCAACCTAGGGTCTGTGCTAATAAACTTCTGAACTTGATACTCATTTGAGTAATAGATAATAACACTCACCACTCAAGTCATAAAGAATTTTTTGTCATAGATTTATAACAATCAAACAGTAAATTAGAAAATGTCATTTGGACCATGTAAAGGGATACTAATAGTTCAGTGTATACATGTGCCTTTGTCCGTTCTATTTCCTATATGTAGTTTGCCTTCAAACAAAATCCATAATGATTCTTTAAGCTTTATTATGAGTGTTTTCCCCACTTGGCCTAACCCATTTATCTAACTCCCATGACATAGATGGTGTCCAACAATCTCCAGGAAATCAGCCTGCCTGAGCCTTGGCCAACAAGTGAGCGGCTCTGTGACTTGTATCTTCATATGGAAACAGTACATAACAACCTCCCTCACAGGGATGCTATAATTATCAAATAAGATAACATGTAGAAGGCTCTGGCACTATTTCTTTTACTTAATGGCCAGTCTATAAATATAAGTTCTCTTATTCTCTTACATTTGATATTTTTAAACACTTCTTATAGGTTCACAGCATTTCAAAGTTTACAAATAATTGTATTTATATGATTAAATTTAATTTTGTAACAATATCAGATGCCAAGTGATATCATTTCCATTTTTAAAATTAAAAATTGCAGTTATGAGAAGGTAAGAATCACACATGAAAGACCTTAATTTTTGATCCCAAATTATGCAACACAGTTGGTCCCCACTCAATTGTATACGTTTATATTCTTAATCCTGAAATGTGGTCAGTTTTTCTGATTCATATCTTATTTAATAATGTATTATCCCCAGGTGTTCTCTTATTATTTAATAAATATAGTTCATTTTTTTTTCCCTATTAAGCCAGTGGAGGCCATTCCTAACTCTCGAGATAGAATGTTAAATTAATTTAATGAGCTTTAATTTAAAAAGCATAAAATTAATGGACTATTTCTGTCCAAAAGCATTATTACAAAATGGAATTAGTAATATTCCCTTCCTTCAGCTGTTATATGCCAACTCATAAAAGCAGGGATACAGGACAGTACATTGAACGGTTCCCATCGATTGTCACTCTTTCTGTACTGGGCAAAAGACTGGCACAGGAAAAGGAAATTACGCTCTGAGAACAGGCAAATCTATCTTTGCTCAATTCAAATCACACAGAAATGTGAAAAAAATATATATATAAGTCTTTATTTTTCATAGTCATAATTGAGCTTTTACAGAATAGATTCTTTCTCTCTCAAACGTGCAGACCCTAACCCCCTGCAGTGATCTTGGTTTGAACAAATATGTGGATGAGCTTCCTTCGTATCTCCTTGGTCTTCACAGTATAGACTATGGGGTTTAGCACAGGGGGTACAATAAGGTAGGCATTAGCCATGAGGGCATGGGTCAGTGGTGAAATGTGCTTTCCAAAACGATGAATGACAGACACCCCGATGAGTGGCACGTAGAAGATGAGTACAGCACAGATGTGTGAAACACAGGTGTTGAGTGCCTTCAGCCGGCCTTCCCCTGAGGTAATGGACATTACTGTTCGGAGTATGAACACATAGGAAAGGAGGATGGAGAGGGAGTCAGTGCCCTTGGTGAAGATGACAGCAATGAGCCCGTAGAGACTGTTGACACGGGTGCTGGCACAGGCGAGGCGCATGACATCTTGGTGGAGACAGAAGGAGTGGGAGAGGATGTTGGAGCCGTAGAAGGGGAGCCGCTTGATGAGAAAAGGCACAGGGAAGACCACACAGACTGCCCTTGTCAAGATGACTGCCCCTGTTCTGCAGACCACACCATTAGTTAGGATGGTGCTGTACCTGAGGGGGCTCCAGATTGCTACAACCCGATCAAAGGCCATGGCCACCAGAACACCAGACTCAATGGCTGAGAAGGTGTGGATGAAGTACATCTGAACAAGGCAGGCATCAAAGGTGATGGACTTGTAGTTAAACCAGAATATGCCTAGCATAGAGGGCAAAGTACAAAGGGCAAGTCCCATATCTGCCAATGCCAGCATACACAGAAAGTAATACATGGGGATATGCAGGGACAATTCAGACTTGATGGTAGAAATGATGACACCATTGCCAAAGAGGGCAATGACATATATAGCACCCAGAGGGAATGCCATCCAGTAGTACTTTTGTTCAAGCCCTGGAATTCCAGTTAAGACAAAGTAAAGGTGTTGGAAGTGGGAGTGGTTATTATCTGCCATGAAGCCAATGTGACGCATGCATGAGGAGGCAGGTTATGAGATCCTGGTTGGTGGCTTCCTAAAAATATAGTAACAGGGATTAACAAGATATGAGAATCTGACTTCCCTGGGAATTGAACCGTTTTATTTTCACATGTGTTGGGGAGAGTATAAGAGAGGACTGAACCCTGAAATCACTACTCCAATGTGTATCCTGTTAAGAAAACTTCTACTGGCCCAAGGGAAAAAGACTCACCCAAATACAAATAAATCATATTCAGTTAAAGCACATACCGTAGTGCCAATGCATTAGGTAAACATTCTGCCTCTCCTGACCTTTCCTCTCTTTTTCTAATCAATAGTTTATAAGCTGTTGAATCAGAGGCTAAGGACATAATAACTAAGAATCAATATAAATATGAATTATTTATTCCCCCCAAAGGATGCCATTCCCACCCATCACACTCCTATGTCCAGAACTCTCATGAAGGCAGTGAATCTTGTATGTAGGGTAGGGATGGAAATGCCAGCACACATGCTTATGCTTCTATTTGGGCATGACCTTCCTTCATTTCCCCTGAACCTGGATGTGGCCTCAGAATAATTCTCAACCCAGGAACCTCAGACAGCCACTTCTAAGAATAGAAAATGAAATGTATTTTTCATCTTCAATCCAGTGAAATCTTAGTGGAAGGGGGAGAAACTTATACTTATGAAAGAAACAATAGCAATTCTCTTTTAGAGTAAATCAGTTTATCCAAGAGGAAGTGAACACCCCCCCCCCCACCCACCCAAGGCTTACCTGATTCCTTTTTTAGGATCAGGATCATCTGGCCATCCTATTGCTAAAGCACAGTGATCACTCATAATGGCATGTTACACTCTGGTTGAGTCAGTACAGAGGCCTTAGCAGAGATCTGGAAGACATACTCATGTTGCCAGAATCAGTAACTGTATTTATTCCAAAGGCCCCCTGATGAGGTCATTCAACTTTAGACATGAATGCTGGTCAGAGGTAGAGCAGACTGTCTTTGAAAAGCTCTCAACCTTCAGGCATTCATCAGGTGCCTTCATCAATTGACTGCAATCAAGATGACTAAGAGCCAATGTCGTGTTAAGAACCTGGACTATTGAGCCACACATCTTGTAATGTTCTCTCCAGGGCTGTAATCAGATTCCAGGTACCTTGCCCCTCAGTATAGCCCTATACATGTAACATGTGGACAACAATAATCCTAAACCACAGGGGCCATGTGAGGATTTAAATGCAAAGTTTTCAGAAAATAAAATGTGTGTTTTTTATTATGATTAAAAAGTTATTCTCTTCACATATTCTCAATGTTTACGCTGGATTTTTCATTTGTTTCTTTCATGTTTTTTATTTTGTTTGTTTGTCTGTTTTGGACTTTTTGACCAGAGTTCTTTGCAGTTGGTGGAAGTGAAAACTGACAGATTCTTTTCCATCAGCAAAAAAATCATATTTAACTTTGTATCTCTTGTAACTTTGAAATAATTTACCCTCTGCTCTACATATATTGAGTGGCTCAACCCAAGGCTATGTATACACTTCTGGCTGACCCATGCTCATGATGCATCAAAAAGCATATCATAACTGTATTTGAAATCTCCCAAAATATCCTCTTAGAAAGATTTCTGGTTCACATTTCCCCAAACTTAGCCAGCATATTTTCCTTTTGTCTATAAAATATCCATTTCTTTCCATTGCTTTTATGAAAGACAGCTAGTTGTTGGTGCAAACATCTGGACTATCAGATTGCCAGCATATATTTTCTGTCCTTCCACTAAACTACTATTTCAGTTTTTGTGTGTTAGTGGATTTTGAGAAAGAAAATGTTTAAGTTTTTAAAACAATTGTAATAAAGAGATGAAATGAGAGAAAAGTTTAAGAGGTAAACAAATGGGGGGGGGGGATAAGGTGAGGGAAGGGAAAAAGAGAAGAGAAAAAGAATAAAAAGAGAAAAACAGAGATCCAATGGATAGAAGTAAAAGTTGGTCTATTTCACATTTTACTAATAAAGACATTGAAGCCGAGATAAAGAAATAACTTGCTGAGTCAAAAACCTTGTTAGTAGTAAAACAGAAGAGAAGAGGAGGAGGGCGTGAGGCAGAGCCTTGTTGAGAAAAATTCAACTAAGTGCAATGGGAACTTGATGTCTCAGTTAGAGAAGACCAAGCCCAAACTGCACCTCTTGGCAAAGATGCTTGCTCCCTGATGTAGGGTCTTAGATTTTGTTCTCTATCTATATTGCTCAAGATCTAAAAAACAGGTAGAGTTCAAGCCCTGAAGATTACATACTTAGATCTCAAGTTCTTCCTTTGGAAGTTTTATCCAGCCCTAACCCTCTGCTATCCATACTGCCACATTTATGGAAAAATAGACTGTGTAAGTGTTTTATATCTGCTCCTCTAGGCAACCACAAGCTGCATAACCTCATTATAGATCCTAGATTTAAAGAGCAGGTGAACAATAAATAAAATTACAATTTTTTCTAGTGTGTGAGTAGCAGCAAACAAACACAGTTCCATTTGCCATGGTACTAGAGAGACTTCCAGGTTTCCAGGAATTCTAGAGTGTTTGTGGATGATGGAATAATGAACTGGCCTTAAAAGAAGTTTGCTAATTAGTGCTTCTTTATACCAGGATCGTATGATAGACAGAGAGGACCTGAGGAAAAAGGAAGAAAACCCTTCCTGATCTAGAGATTAATTGTAACTACCCCTCATCTGATGGTAGAACCACAGATTCCCTTCTCAAGGGGAAAATTCTCAAACTCCAATCATTGTAAGAGTCTAGATGAAAGGAATTTTAAAAGTTCAATGTCTATCAAAGGACACATTGGTTGTTTCCATGTCGTGGCCACTGTAAATAAAGCTGCAATGAACATCAGAGATTGGATAAAGAAAATGTGGATGGAAAATGGAATACTATTCTGCCATAAGAAAAGATGAAATAGTGCCATTTATGACAACATGGATGGATCTTAAGATTATTATGCTAAGCCAAATAAATCAGACAGAAAAAGTTGAGAACCATATGACTTCACTGATATGTGGGATATAAAACTGAAGGCAACAAAGGAACAAGACAAACAAATAAAGAAACAAAAACTCATAGACACAGATAATAGTTCAGTGGTTACCAGAGGGTAGGGGAGGGAGGGTGATAGTAGAAGAAGGTAAAGGGGATCAAATATATGGTGATGGAAGGAGAACTGACTCTGGATGGTGAACACACAATGTGACATACAGATGACATATTACAGAATTGTACACTTGAAACTTATATAACTTTACTAACCATTGTCACCCCAATAAACTTTAATTTAAAAAAAACTTCAGTGATGATATCTTACAATATTCTGTTGATATTTAGCTTATATCAACTTTATCCTATGATTTTGCCCTAAAACTTACCTGGTTGCCAAGAATATTCCCCAGCTGGCAGAGGATTCTTAAGCAGTCTGAGGCTTGCTTGGCAAAACCATTGCCACTACCCATGTGAGGACTTTTATTTTCTGAGCTGCTCCAAACCCCTCCCTGTACTATACCATGGAGAGTTTCACAGATCTATGAATAGGGTTATTCCCCAGGCCTCCAAGATTAAGGACTCTCTCTAGGGCTGTAAAATCATGTCCTAGACTCTAATTTCTGGGAAATGAGATAGTACTGAAGAGGCTATTTGGAAAACGTGTGTGTGTGTGTGTGTGTGTGTGTGTGTGTGTGTGTGTGTGTGTGTGTGTTTGGCTGGTTGGGGAGTTCCAAACACTGGTGAATGCTGAATCATAGTCTCTCAGGGCCATCTTAGCCACCTTGTTATTTCCATGCCCTGTAATGTATAATAGTTGCCTTTATTTTTCTCAAAACACAGCAAAACTAACAAAAACATCCCAAGTAAAAGTGACTCCATGATTTTCCCATTCCATTTTTCGCATGAATTCTAAAGTTGAGATGACTCCCTAATGAATGAATTTTTTGTGCTGGTTCACCTGCATTTTTCAGCTCTCAGTATTAACCTAATAAGTCTTATCATATTCAGTGCAAAAGGAAAGCAAGAGGCCCTTCGGGGAGTAATGAATTGATGTACCCATCAATCAAGAGACAGTTCATATTCTGTAATATCCAATTATTACCTTCAAATTATATTATTGTACTAACCTGCCCTCTGAATAATAATAATAATGATAACAGCAGGAACATTAATAATAGCAATAATATCTAATGTTAATTCTGAGCTTTATCAATTATGTAATTTATTACATTTGCTTTATACTTTCATCATCAAAATCCTCATAAATCCTCATGACTTTAATACTCCTGTAGAGTGGATAAGCTAAGTATTATTCTCATTGACCTGAAAGGATCACACTGGGAACTGGCTCAGATTCTTGATGTAATTGTAAGACTTTGGTTGTAGAAATTATACTTATGATAGAAATAATAGAACAGGGGCTCTTCACTACCCCAGGTGTGTCCTGGACTTCCTGGATCTTGAAGGTCACCAAGTCTAGGTAAGAAAACAATGCTCATATAGAATGAGGCTCATATACTAACCTCTCTTATTCACTTACCATTTATCTATATGATAGTCTTAGAATAATGTAATATTAATGTAGATTATGCTTTCAATACCATACACTCTCAAAGTGTTGAGTCCTTAACTCAAATAATATTCATTCTACATCATATAACCATTTTTAATACTGTTTAAAGTAATTAAAATGTGGAATTGCTCTATTTGCAATATCTTAAACTCCATATTCCACTGTTCATTGTAAATATGTCATCTTATGATACTTGTCATGCTCTTATTCATATTTTTCTTCTATATTGAAAAATAAGGTTTTGGAGTAACTGAATCACTATAACTTTATTACAATTTCTCAGCCAACTATGTTTGTTGTTTTTGTTCTTCTTTTTTACTTATATAGGTTGATCATTTGTATCTCACGTGGAGTCTGATTTCTTTTAACTTTCTGTCATACTGCCAGTACAAATATAAAACTAAACAAGTGTCTCTCTTTTTTCATTTTAACATCTTCAAAACTGAAGTTGGGTAAAGGAGACTGACTATGAAATAGGTCAGATTGCATGGTCCTGTAAATTTGGAGAATCTATTTTCAGTTAACTATTTTAATTTTTCTTGATTGAATATCAATCCCATTCCTATCAAAAACAATTTCAAATATTCATCATATTTCTGACCCCCACTCTCACTCAATCTTGCTCGTATAACATTCTGTAAAAAAACCTTTCCCCTATTCATTCAAAAAAATTGTGATAGTTTCATCCAGTCTTTCTCAATATCCACCTCTCTTAACTCCTTTTTGAAATACATCCACACCTATTCTAACCTTCCTAGAATTAAGTAAATTGCCTCTTCCAGGGGTTTAATAGTAACCCCACTGCATTCCCAATGTCTTTGACTTCATCTCCTACTTGACCACTTGCTTTTCCCATTTCCCCTTCTTCCTTGGCAATTGAATTTGTATTTCTGTGTGTGTGTGTGTGTGTGTGTGTGTGTGTGTGTGTGTGTGTGTTCATGAGTTTGTTCATATTATTCATATGAATAATATATATATTCAACTCTACATAGAAGCAGATTCATTCCAAATCTATATATTTGATACTTATTCTTGTGTTGAGTTTCAGAGAGTTATATGTATCTGCCTCATGGCCATGATTTTCACCTCTGTATCACACATATTTATCAAAATCAACAAGTCTATAACTTAAAACAGAACTTTGTGCTATGCCTTAACTGGTTATTTTTTAAACTTTTATATCTCAGTTGTTAATTCTATCCATCTATTCACATAAAATAGGAAAATACATATGTCATCAAATAAATAAGTCCTGAGAATTTTACCTCTTAAATATTTCTAATATTGTCATTTTCTTTCTACATCCAACAATGTTATACAATTATAGACCCTCTACTTCTCTTACATGGATTATTTCAATGACATCTTAACTTTTTATTCACATAAAAATAAATTGCTTTGCTTATCCTTGATTTTTCCTGTTCCTTCTTTCTCTTAACTGAATGACTAATGAGGTTTCTCTTATTTCTTGTCAATTTCTTTAGAAAATATTACGCTCATAACATTTAGCACTAACCAAATTTGAGTTAGACAGATGTCTTAATCCATCTAGTTAAATTATTTCATTGCCACATAAATTTGATTTTGTATGAAAGCCTCATAAAAAATGCATAATCGTGAGAAGTTGAAAATGAAGTCGCAAATAATTTGTAAATCCTTAAGTAGTTTCCATAATATCAGGATAATTTTTAGCATTAATAAAATTGTATATTTTTCCCAAAACATGTTCTTTCCTATTGACTCATTCTTAATACACTTCTGAGGTATTTAAAAACAACTGGATTACTAGAACAGAGATGCTTCAATCCATAACCCAGGGCTAATGTACATTGTATGATCAAGATAACCAAAAAGTTTTGTTGTATAAAACAAATGGCAAGATGGACGGACAGAAGAAAAAAAGAAAGGAAAGAAGCGGAAACAAGCAAGGAATAAATAATGAGAAAATGGGAGAGACAGAGGGAGGACATAGAAAATATAGATGAGCCTGGAAAGGTAAATTTTAAAGAACCAAAAATGCTAAATGCTCTTATGAGACTATATATTTTAAATGTTTTTAAAATTTATATCCACTAAAATTCACTTTTTAGTACATTTCTATGAGTTTTGACAAATACATAGAGTCAGGTAACCAACACCCTAAACCAGATACAGAATCGTTCCAACAACTCAAAACATTCCCTTATGTTACCCCTTTGTAGTCAACCCCTCCACCCAACACAAGCCTTTGGCAACTACTGATCTTTGTCTAATCCTATCATTTTGGTTCATTATACAGTATGTAATTTTTCAAACATGAATTCTTCCACTTAACATAATGCTTTTGAGATGTATCCGTGTTATTGCTGAACAGTGTTCCATGGTATAGCACCAATGGAATAAGAATAGAGGTTAGTCTTTTGCAACTATACTCGTATCACATGTTCTTTTATTTATTTGTTTGTTTGTTTTGTTTTATTTTAACAGATAAGGGCAATATTTTAAAAAGCTGTTCATTTGTGTAAAATAAAATAGCCTTGAGCTGGACTTTGTTTTCAAAAGCTGTTTATGTGACTGTGTGCTATGACATCTTTCATCCATCAAATTGTTCAGTAAGACTTTTTAAAGATATGTATGTAGAGAAAAAAATATGATTAAGAGCAACTACTGATCTCCTTAAAGATGAAAACTTTCTCTTTGAGTCTTTATATGAAATATGCCGTGAGATTTTTCGTGAATTGATGGCTGAAGTTCAAATATCAATTTCAATATTATCTAGGTAGTATCAAGTATCACCAGAGAGAGTCTGTAAGTTTTCAATTGAGGGCGGGGGAAGAAGCATTTTAATATATTGCTAATAAATGAGAATCACTAAAACGTGTTTGTTATTTGGGTGTCAAAAACATGGGTGATGTCGTTTTAATACTATAAGATTCCACTTTTCTGAATTATCTAAAGTAGTGAAATTAATAAAAACAGAAAATAGAATGATGAATCAAAACCACAATGAGATATCACCTCACCCCAGTCAGAATGGCTATCATCAACAAGACAAATAGTAACAAATGTTGGAGAGGCTGTGGAGAAAAAGGAACCCTCATACACTGTTGGTGGGAATGCAGACTGGTGCAGCCGTTATGGAAGGCAGTGTGGAGGTTCCTCAAAGAATTACGAATAGAATTGCCATATGACCCAGCAATCCCTCTCCTGGGTATCTACCCAAAAAATCTGAAAACATTTAGAGATAAAGACACGTGTGCTCCAATGTTCATTGCAGTTTTGTTTACGGTGGCCAAGACATGGAAACAACCAAAATGTCCTTCGATAGATGAATGGATAAAGAAGTTGTGGTATATATACACAATGGAATACTATTCAGCAGTAAGAAAAGATGATATAGGAACATTTGTGACAACATGGATGGATCTTGAGAGAGTAATGCTGAGCGAAACAAGTCAGACAGAAAAAGCAGAGAACCATGTGATTTCACTGATATGTGGTATATAAAACAAAAACAGCAAAAGAACAAGACAAACAAATGAGGAACAGAAACTCATAGACACAGACAATAGTTTAGTGGTTACCAGAGGGTAAGGGGGGCGGGGGGTGGGGGGTGGGAGATGAGGGTAAGGGGGATCGAATATATGGTGATGGAAGGAGAACTGACTCTGGGTGATGAACACACAATGGGATTTATAGATGATGTAATACAGAATTGTACACCTGAAATCTATGTAATTTTACTAACAATTGTCACCCCAATAAATTTAATAAAATAAAAAAATAAAATAAAATAAAAAAGAAATGGAAAAAAAAAAAAAGAAGAAAGAAAATAGAATGATGGTTACCAGGGGTTGTGGGAAGAGGGGAAAAGGAGTTATTGTTTAATGGCTATAGAGAACCGAGTTTGACGTGCATATACAGTAAATAACAGGAGTTAGGTATTGTCCTGGACGTTTCACTAACATTACATCCAAACTGTTTTCACTGATGAGGAAACTGAAGCTCAGAGATGTGAAGTAGCTTGTCCACAGTCTTATAGCAAGAAAATGGCAAAATGAGAATTTTTCCCTAGACAGTTTAAATATGAAAGCCACAGCACTATGCTGTGGGCTCCTGAAACACTATCAAATGATACACATTGAGCTGAGGAAAAGAAGGACCAGCGATGGTTTAATTCTGTCCCTCCCTCCAACTTATTAGGGCAGATTCATTTATCACATTAATAATGCTTTCCTGAACAGAGCAGAGCGCAGACAGATATGGGGTCCTTTCCACGGTTTAGAGATCAAAGGAAAGAAAGCCCTGGATCCCAGGTTGACGAAAGGATAGGGAGCAGTGCATTGAACTGAACGAGGAGCCTAAGACAGTACCTTCTGGGGCTGTGGGTGCACTGAAGAGCTGAGACTTAATGTCCTCACCTCCATTCACCATGGCATTAAACGTCAGCAGGAGGATTTGAGGGCAGCTTCCAGGTCCAATAGATCACACCTGCTAGAGTTTTCTGGAAGAAAGAGAAGGGATGCAGTAACCTGTGCCCTGGAGACGTTTAGATGTACCCTGGGCATAGGGAGATTAATGTACCGTCTCCTGAAAGGGAGTATAAGTGACAAGGATGAGCCAGGATAAACTCATGAGTTGGGATCTGGTTACCCAGGTCTGTTGCAGGGATTAAAGGAACAAAAACACCTCTGAAAGATCTCAGGAAGGGGAGGAGCAGTGGATGGCATAGCATACAATGAGTCTTCAGGCTGATTAAGTCCAGGGTGTGAAGGAAAAGCCACAAGCTGGCATGGGGAGTGGGGATATCTGATGATACTTGATCCATCAAAAAACAGAGCATATATAATGAACGACAAATGGCAGGGAAAATGAGAAAGTGCAAAGTACAGTGAAGGCAGAGAAAAGAAGTGAGCCAGAGGAGTGAGGGCGTCCAATCAAGCTAGCTGTTGTATTTCAGAGAGATCTGGCTTTATTATAGCAGTGTGTTATGTCCAGGAATGGGGATCAAATCATAACAAGGATAAGAGGTCATTCTATAGCCCAGGTAGTTTTTGAATTGATTTAGGCCTTAGCCTGAGGGATACAAAGCAAAGTGAGTAAGTGATCCCTGTAGAGATGGAACCTGTGAACTTAGAGCCATTAGCACCATGTGGTACTCCACTGAGCTAATGACAATTAGTCAAAACAAAGACAAGCAACAAAACCAGAAGGTGTCCCTGTGGACTGAGCCTGGGGCACTGTCTAGGGCTCATTATCTGCTCTCTGAGAACAAGGTTGGAGAAGGGCTGTGGTAATTGTCAAAAAGCATACAGGCCAAGGCGAGACAGGATATCAGGACAGGGTATCAGGACCCATTGGGCCTATGAGCCCAGGACTAATGTGAGGTGGAGGGGAACCTGTTTCTGGGGTTATGAGAGAAGGACTGGATGCTAGGCATGGAGGAATTCTTCCATCCTGCTGCAGTTCAAAGGTCATTGTGGTGCTTCCTCTGGGCAGAACAGCAAGCCTTTAACTAATCACAGCATTCTCATCGAGGTTCCCCATGGGGCTCTGGCAACAAGAGACTGGACACCTGTGCTCACCCTTCCAGTATCCCACACCCCACTCACTCACGCAGATGGGGTACAACAAGGGTAGCCATAAAGAACACACCTGAGGCAGTCCGCTAGAACACCAAAGAGTGTGAGGGTCGCTGGGAGAAACGAGTGTGGTGAGTGAACTGCGCAAAGGGAGAAGCATGGGGTGGGAAAGAAGAATAAGACTCAAGATGAGGTGGTAAAAATCAATGGGGAGAGCATAGCAAGTGGGGAGATGAAACAAGAAAGAAGAGGGAGAAATTGGTGTGGAAGTCACTGCTTCTGAGCTTGGAAGAACAGAAAGGAGATAGCGTAAAGATTTTGACCATTTTCAATAAGTTACTTCAGTTTTTGAAGAGTCGGAATGTCGATCAGGGCTACAGAATTGGGATGGAACAAATGGAGAGATCGGAAAAGCACAGTGCCCTTTATAGAAGGTAAGGAGCTGTGGGGCTCAGAATCTCGACAGTGAGTGAGATTTCCGTATAAGCAGATTCTTTAAAACATTTAATTCTTTCATGTATAATGGAAATATGCTGTTATTACATGAGTGAAAAATACAAAAAGATAGTGTTTGTCTTTGACTAGCTCACAGAGTAGTAGGAAGGCATGGGAAGAAGTACAATAATGCACTAGTTTATGTTAAAGTGATGCATAGAGGTAGGAGATTAGGGAGTGATTCATTTGGAAGGGGTAATAGAAGGTTATGGGCGCTGGTAGCAACTGAGTTCTAGTAAGGATGAATTGTTTCCTGAGATGGAAAATAGAGGGAACGTAGAGATAACTGCAGGTACAAAGGCAAGGATTATGACAAAGTATGCCTTATGTGAAATTGGGACTCAACATTCAACATTATACTTTAGAACTAAGAAGCCACATGGAACAGACTTTGCTGACCAAACATATCACTGACGGATATCTTAAAATTGTATAGTGCAGTTCTGAGTTTACTAGTGGCCAGAAACTCTGGATGGTGGAACTAGGGAAACCTTGAAAATTCAGTAGTGGTATCTTCTATACATATGGGCTGGCTTTCTACCTACCTTACCTCAGTGATGGTCCGCTGGGGTCCTTGTCCCCAGGTTCTTCAGGGCATCCCCAGGGGGGCAACAGAACTGATTATTGCCTTATATTCCAACTCTCCATAAAGATTTGGACTAAGAATATGGGAGGTTATTTTCTAAATGTGGGCCCTATGACTTACCTAATCATTACTCTTCCCTAGGATATTGTATTCTTTCACCCCACATACTATGCTGATTTGTTTATGCTCCCTGTATACGTAGGTTTCTTACCATATCTATATTTAATAATGTACCTGATGTGATCTCATACTTTTTTAGGTGGTTACCCATGGGTCACACCACCTCTCTCCAGCAGATTTCTTGGTGCTCAGCACTGACAATATCTCTTACAGTACAGTCAGAGTTAATGTGGAGACAAATGAGGGTCTCTCATTATATGGAGGGATTGATAAGTCCACTCTCTTAACCATTTCTTCCTACTCTGGTTTATCCCCTATGACACAACTCCTAGAGATTTGATGCTATAAATCCCCTCACACTAGCCACATTTTGAAGCCATTCTAATACTGCAGCATTCATCTGCAACCAAAGACGCTATCTGACACACGCTCATCAATGCTGGTCTGGTAAGTAGCAGGGAAGATTGTGGTGAGGGTCCAAACAACCAGGACTAAGTCTGGGCACAAATTTGTTCACAACACTCTGCCATCTGTATGTGACTGCTAGATTCCTCCATTATACCAGCATCAAATCTCCCCTATAACCAAATATCCTATGTTCCATCCCTTTAGGAACAGTCATTTGTCTTTCAGATGGCAAGACACTAATGTGGTAATGAATGAAACGTGTGTCCTGTCCTAGAAAACATCATTCAGTATTTATAAATATCTTTTGGTGACAATGTCCCCAACTTTCAGTTTGAATTATAGAATTAAATCTATAGAAAGCAGCATTTCAGTTTGAGAATAAGGAACATTATTTGTCTTTGTAGCAACCTATTGGATATTTGAAGGAAAATAAGAAGGAGGGCCTAAATGAGTGACGTGAGAAGTGATTGTAAGGTGTATGTTTACGATTCCCCTGTATTTCTGATGTATATATGTGTATGCACTGACTATTGAAGGGATGTTTGTGAACATCTGATGAATATTTGTGTATGTGAAGGGATAAGTTACTCATTGCCTGCATATGTGTGTTTTAGAAAAATGATTGAATCTTTGACTCTACCTGCCTGTGATTGTGTGAGGTGGCAAAAGATTGGTTAAGAACATTTGCCATTCACGATTTTTGGAGGTAGGGGTGTGTGTGTGTGTGTGTGTGTGTGTGTGTGTGTGTGTGTGTGTGTTTGAAATAACACATATGTGCACATGCAGGTGCTTTTGTTTCCACATGCTTCTTCATGTGAGTACATGCATATATATCAGTTCATATACAGAAGTGCTTCTATCTTAGGAAATGAGCATTTGTACATTTCTGTATCCTTGAAAGCATGCATGAGTATGGATTACAGTTTTTGTTTGAGTACCTATTAATTTGATATGCGTCTGCCTCAAAAATGTTTCTGTCCATGAATATAAACCTTTCTTATGAATGTGTCAGTGTGTGTTTCTGTGTACCAATGTGGATAAGCGTGTGTGTATGCATATGTCTATATTATGTGTGGACATGGGTAATAATTATAAAATGTATCTTTTTGTGTGTGAGAATAGTGTAAATGGCAGATTATATTAATTAGGCATGTAGGAGAGGGCTTTCAAAAATCTGGGAAGGAGTGAATCTGTCATGAAAGTTCCCATGTGATAGCTTAAATAGCCCCACAAAAGCCTCAAAGTCTTTGCTCAACAAGCACCTATCCTAAACCTCTTTCTGTTTTACCCATAATCAAGCATATCCACTACCTGACCCGTTGTTTTTTTTTTTAATTAGTTTCAGGTGCACAAGACAAAGCAAAACTTAGACATTTATCATTTATATCCCTCACACTGTGTGAACCCCCCTCCCCCCATCCACTATCCCTCTGTACGTTCCCCAAATTAATTTTCAAAACCCCGTGGCCATCTTGTGGTTACCGACTATTTTCTAAACCTTTCACCTTCCCCTTATCCCCACCCCCCCGCCCCTCTAGCAACCCTCAGTTTTTTCCTCCATGTTTCCAAAACTGTCTCTGATTAGTTCATTCACTTATTATTTTCTTTAGATTCCGCTTGTAAGTGAGATCATATGGCATTTGTCTTTCTCTGTCTGACTTATTTCACTTAACATAATGTTCTCGAGGTCCATCCATGTTGTTGCAAATGGTAAGATTTCTTTCTTCTTTATGGCTGCATAATACTCCATTGTATAAATGTACCACAGTTTCTTTTTTTTTTTTTTTTTGTACCACAGTTTCTTAATCCAGTCATCTACCGATGGGCGTTTCAGTTGTTTCCATGTCTTGGCTATTGTGTATAGTGCTGCAATAAACATAAGAGTGCACAAAGATTTTTGAATTGGAGTTTTGGATTTCTCTGGGTAGATACCTAGGAGTGGGATTGCTGGATCATAAGGTAGTTCCATTTTCAGATTTTTGAGATACCTCCATACTGTTTTCCATAGTGGCTGCACCAATCTGCATTCCCACCAACAGTGCACCAGCGTTCCCTTTTCTCCACATCCACACCAGCACTTGTTGTTTGTTGATTTATTGATGATAGCCATCTTGACTGGGGTGAGGTGGTATCTCATTGTGGTTTTTATTTGCATTTCTCTGATGGTTAGTGAGGTTGAGCATTTCTTCATATGTCTGTTTACCATCTGTGTGTCCTTTTTAGAAAAATGTCTCTTCATGTCCTCTGCCCATTTTTTAATTGGGTTGTTTGTTTTTTTGGAGTTGAGTTGAGTGAGTTTTTTATAAATTTGTGATATTAACCCCTTATCAGATATATCATTGGCAAATATCTTTTCCCATTCAGTAGGATCACTTTTTGTTTTATTGATGGTTTCCTTTGCTGTGAAAAAGCTTTTTAGTTTGATGTAATCCCACATGTTTATTTTTTCTCTTACTTCCCTCGCACGAGGGGATATATCAGTAAAAATCTTACTCCGGGTTCCACTACCTGACCTGTTTTTGATGAGCAGGAATGTTCCGTAAATGTATAGTATATATGAGGAACCTCTCTGTTCTCCATATTGCAAGCCTAGACACTCAGAAGAAGCTCAATCTAGGGTACATTTCAGGAAGAGAAGCAGAGAATTCAAGAGTCAGAGGAGGAGAGAGTGGAGACCAAAAACATACGTTGGGGGGAAAAAAGGACTCCCCTGAAGAAAGAAACATTTTGGAGGATTTACATGAGGGGTGGATGGGAATATTTTGAGAAAGGTGATAGCTATGGAATAATAAAATTAAGTGAGCATTTCAAAAAGAGGGACCATATCCAGAAGAAAATTTAGAGAAATAGAATTGCAAAAGCACAAAATAGAAGTATAAAAGATTTATGAAGCACATTTATTTGAGGCTTAATGTAAACCAGAAACTGGATTCACAACAATGAATAAAATGAAGAACCATGTCCTGAGGAAGTAACAATCCATTGAGGAGGAAGACATAGAAACATTAATAATTGAGAACGACAGGAACTATGTTAGAAAATGTTCCACACTGTGATAGGAGAGGGTAAATAATCTACCCAGGAGCTGTTTGAGGAGAGGTGCTCAGCAGGGGTTCAGGAAGAGCAACAATGTCCTAGCTGGAACTTCATGATATATATGAAGTATGATGATACAGAGAGGGAGAAGGAAATTCCACTTATAAAATGTATTCTTTGAAAGTGTAAAAAGCAATAACATAGCTGAAGAATCCCACTAGTTCTGGAAGGCTAAGATGGAAGCAGAAATAAAAACGGGTTAAGCAGTCAAGATTGTCTGGGGCCAGATGGTGAAAGGGTTTCTATGACAAATAAAGGTGTGGCCCTTATTTTAACAGAGGAAAATCAGATGGGTTTAAAAAAGGGAAGACGCCACAGCCACATTATCAGATTGCAAATTGGAAATAACTGTGGGATCTGTATGGAGGGAGAATTAGCAGCAGAGAAGCCAATTGGGATAATGCAAACAAAAGCCTCAGCAAAAACCAAAGCACCATTGACGAGGAAAACAATTAGAAACGGAAGAAAAATTTCAGATGAGACAATGGAGTTTACTGAATAATTGATAGTTATTCATTTCATATGAAAATATATCTTTTTAAGAAAAAAATAAAGTATTAGAGTTAAGGCCAAAGTCACCATTGAGTCCTATCCACAATTCAATGTTAGTCCCCTCCCCCAGTCATTAGGACTTTAATGAAATAAATTTAATGCAAATCTCTCCAGATTAATTCTAGATACTTGTGTACAAATATACCTATCAGGGAGATAGAAACTTTAGGAGCCTTTTAAAACATATACTCATATGATACCACAATACATGAATACTATGCGTTTTATTTTTCAGCTCAACAAAATATCTTCATTCTTAGCTGTTGAAACTCATGCATCACGACCATCTCTCTGATTAATTACCAGAATTAATATGAGAATTATGAAGAACTCTACTTTTTCCTCTTGCAAACAAAAATATTTAATGTCTTTTTATGCATGTGAAAGTCTTTCTCTGTGAGAGCTATATCAAGAACTAGAATTGTCAAATCAAGTAAATTTCTTATTTTAATGAGATGTTCCAAATTCTTTCCCTAAGGTCTACATAATTTTATAATATTGATAGCATTGATTAAAAATCGTGCTTTAATATATTTTCCAGAATATAATTTTATCAAATTTTGTGATTTTTATTCCACATGATGGGTAGGAAATGTTTTATCAATTTTTTAAAAATGTGTATTCTTAAGGTAACTGCTGAGATGGATTTTATTATACATTTGTTTAGCATCTGTATTTATTCTTATATAAATCACTGTTCATATTTTGCCTGATTTAATATTAGATTGCCCACATCTTATTTATTTGTAATTCTTTAAATATTCTAAATTTAAACTTTTTTCAGTAATGTAAGTTGCAAAAATTGTCCCATTCTGAGACACTGTCTCACCTTTTCCTTGTCTTTTAACTTTATATATGATGCCATTGCTATGACATTTTATTTTTGCTGTGAATTTTTTTATCGTAAGAACACTTAACATGAGCTCTAACCTCTTAACAAATGTTTAAGTTGTAAACTATAAGCAAAATGTTGTACAGAGGATCTCTAGAACTTTTTCATCTTACATAACTGAAACTTCATACTCACTAAACAGCAATTGCCTGTTTCTCCCTCCTCCTAAACCCTAGAAACCATCATTCTCCTTTCTTGTTCTATGCTTTTGACTATCTATATATCTCATGTAAGTAGAATCACGCAGTATTTGTCTTTCTGTAACAGCTATATTTCACTTAGCAGTTTGTCCTCCAGACACATCCATGTTGTAGCATATGGCAGGATTTCCTTCATTTTTAAGGCTGAGTAACATTCCATTATATGCATATACATATTTTTTTTACCCATTTATCCATTGATTAAGTTATTTATATATCTTGGCTATTGTGAATAATGCTGCAGTGAACATGGGAGTGCAGATATCCTTCAAGATCCTGATTTCAATTCTTTTGGATATAGACCCAGAAGTGGGGTTGCTGCATCATAGGATAATTCTACTTTTAATTTTTTGAGGAACCATTATACTGTTTTCCATAGTGTCTGCACCATTTTACATTCCCACCAACAGTGGGAACCATCAAGGGTTCCAATTTAACCACATCCTCATTAATTCTTATCTTTTATGTTTTTATAATATCCATCGTAATAGGTGTGAGGTGATATCTAATTATGGTTTCCATTTGTATTTCCCTGATGATTCATGATGTTGAATATATTTGTAAGTCTTTTTTGAAGAAATCTCTATTCAGTTTCTTTGCCTTTTTAAAATTGAGTGGGTTTTGTTTGTTTGTTTGCTTTTGAGTTATAGGAGATCATTATATACTTTGAATATTAATCCCTTATCAGATACAGTTTGCAAATTTTTGCTCCTATTCAGTAGGTTACCTTTCACTCTGTTGATTATTTCCTTTGCTGTACAGAAGTTTTAAATTTGATGTAGTCCCATTTGTCTAATTTTGCTTTTATTACTTGTGCTTTCTGTGTCATATACAAGAAATCATTGCTAATTCTAATGTCATGAAACTTCCCCCTATGTTTTCTTCTATAGTTCCAGGTCTTATGTTTAAATCTCTAGCCCATGTTAAGGTGATTTTATGTATTGTGCAATATTTACAATTTAATTATTTTGCATGTAGATATCCAGTTTTCCCAACACCATTTGGTAAAGAGACTTTATTTTACTCACTGTACATCAGCACCCTTGTTGAAGATCAATTGCCCACATATGCAGGAGTTCATTGCAAGATTTCTGTTCTGTTCCCCTAGTCCATATATTTGCTTTTATGCCCTATCTTGACTAGTGTTGTTTTATAGCAAGTTTCTGAAGTTAGGTAGTATAACTTTCCCAACTTTTTTTTCTTGCTTTCAAAATCATTTTGGGTATTCTAGTTCCAAAGCATTTCCATATAAATTTTAGGATAAGCTTAAAAACAGTTTCTACAAAAAGGACTTTGGCCTTTTGTTGGTGTTATTGTTGAAACTAAAGATAAATTTGGGAATGACAGGGAGGTATCTAAAGATTTCATATTTATGAGTATTTTCACTATATTGACTATCTTGAGTCTTTAATCTGTAAATATGGAAAGCTCTCCATTTACTTAGAGATTCTTTCATTTTTCTCAGCATTGTTTTTGTAGTTTTCAATGTACAAATAGTGTATTTTTTGCTAAAAATATTCCTATTTTAAATTGTTGATTCTATTAGGTTGGTGCAAAAGTAATTGTGGTTTGAAAGGTTAAGAATAATTGCAAAAACCACAATTACTTTTGCACCAATCTAATATTTTTTTAGTAAAATAGTTTTCCTAATTTATTTTCAGGTTGTTCATTGCTATTATATATACATACACTTGATATTTGTGTCTTGACTTTGTATCCAGTGGTCTTGTTAAACTTATTGATTAGTTTCAGTCGGTTTTTGATGGATTTCTTACAATTTTCTTCAAATAGGGTCATGTCATCTGTGAATAAGATCATTTTATGACTTCCTTACCAAACCAGACATTATAATTTGTCTTCTTTAACGGATTACCTAGAATTTTTAATACAATGTTCAATAGAAGTAGCAAAAGCAGATAACTTTTTTCTCATTCTAAATCTGACAGTCAAGTATGATGTTAGGTTTATTCATAGACACTCTTTATCGGGTTGAGGAAGTTCCTTTATATTTCTGTTTTATGAAGAGTTTTCACTGTGAGGCTTTTATTTTGGGAAATTGGTGAGTAGTAATGCCACCAACTGACTTAGGGAATCAATATATGCTTCTCTCCTTTTCTTTTGGTCATTTTTGAAATTTTTCCCACCACTCTCTCTTAACTGAGTCTGGAAAAGGTTTTAAGATGCATCTGTTAAGATCTGTTTGGGATTATTTGAATTTAAAATACATGGGACATCCACATAGGATTTCCAGGATGAGATGAGTATAGAATAGTCTGGGAGATATATTCATGATTCATCAGCTCATGGAGCTTCGTCGAAGTCATGAGAGTATATAAGACTACTAAGGAAAAAGAAGAGAGCCAAATAAAGATCCCTCAAAAACACCAATGTATAAATTGGATGGGGCACAGGAAGGTGAACTAAGAAGTTAAATTCTGACAGTTAAATCCATTTAAGAAAATGAGTGTTTCTTGATATAGTAATAAATGGCTAATTGGTGACCTTAAGGAGAAACTTCAAAGTGAACTGAAATGTGAGTGTGTTAAGGCAGCACAGAAGTCAGAAGGCCTGGGATTGGGAGAAGAAAAATATCAGACTCTGGGTTGTGAACACACGTTGGGATTTATAGATGATGTATTACAGAATTGTACACCTGAAATCTATGTAACTTTACTAACAATTGTCACCCCAATAAACTTTAATTTTTAAAAAAAATAAAAGGAAAAGAAAAAGTACATACAGGAGTATAAACCCTCTCCCAGGTGTTTACATTGAGAGAGAGAGATATTAGGAAATAGTTACATGGAAAGGCAGGATTAAATGATTACGGAAAAACAATTTAAAGAGAAAAACAGAGCTTTAGGGACGGCCATAGAAAAACTCCAAAGTAAGGTATGACTGTGGCATAAATATTAGAATGTATGTATACAGGGGTAGAGAATATGTTTGTGTATGTGTACACCTGTGGGGGGCAAGGTAGAGCAGAGGAGGTAAAAGGCAAGCTGTTTTAGAAAACATGATGCAAGTATGTCATAAGATTAAGTAAATCTTTCTAATCAGTTTTCAGGTTCCAGAGTTCTAAGTGGGATTCTGAACTATGTCAACATTCCTCACCCAGGCATCCCCCAACAGCAGCACTTCAATGGCCCCCACCTTCCTGTTGGTGGGCCTGCCAGGCCTGTCAGCTGTACCCTCCTGGTGGACAATACTCCTCATCACTGTCTACATTCTCTCTGTTTTGGGCAATGGTACTATCCTCTGGATCATTGCCCTGGAGCCCACTCTGCACCGCCCAATGTACTTCTTCCTCTCCCTGCTTAGTGTGTCTGATGTTGGCCTGGCCACAGCCCTGATGCCCACTCTGCTGGGTCTTGCCCTTGCTGATGCTCATGCTGTCCCTGCCTCAGCCTGCCTCCTACAGATGTTCTTTGTCCATGTCTTTTCCATCATGGAGTCTTCTGTCTTACTCACCATGGCCATAGATCGGGCACTGGCTATCTGCCGCCCTCTCCACTACCCAACACTCCTCACCAATGATGTCATCAGTAAGATCACCCTGGCCATTGTTTTCCGAAGCCTGGGTCTCCATCTGCCCCTGCCATTTCTACTGGCCCACATGCCCTACTGCCACCCACAGGTCTTGACCCATTCTTATTGCTTGCATCCAGATATGACCCGATTGGCCTGCCCAGGAGCTTGGGGTACCGTCTATAGCCTCTTTGTGGTCCTGTCAGCTATGGTATCGGACCCCTTGGTTATTTTCTTCTCTTATGGTCTAATTGGCAGGGTATTGCAAGGTTTGGGATCCAGTGAGAATCGCTGGAAGGCTGGCCAAACCTGTGCTGCCCACCTCTCTGCTGTGCTCTTCTTCTACGTGCCCATGATCCTCCTGGCACTCATTGACCATCTTAGGGTGCCAATCCCTCAGCCTGCCCATACTCTTCTCTCCTATATCCACTTCCTGCTTCCTCCATTGATAAACCCTATTCTCTATAGTGTCAAGATGAAGGAGATTAGAGAGAGAATACTCAAGAGGTTGCAGCCCAGAAAGGTGGGTTGTGCTCAATGAGGAAGATGCCTCTCCACATTTGTTTGCTCAAGGCTAACTGACACAAAGTTTTCTATGACTGAGAACTCAGTTCACCATACATGAAATGGTCATTCAGGTATGCAGAAGCACATACACATGGATGCATATGCCTGTTCCTAGACGTGTGCATGTGTACGAGTATATTGATGAAAGCTTACAAACCTCAGAAAATGGCAATGGTCTACCCACTGTTACACTACAGATCAATGGCCTTGAAAGGGCCAGAATCTAGGTCTTGTTACAGCCATACAAGTGTGCGTTTTATACCACTCTAAACAATCCTGTAATAAACATTTTTATGCAGCTCTTCATGTACGCTTATGCTTTTATTTCTATAAGACTGATCTCCAGATCATCAACTGCTGATTGCAAAGGGTTCTACATTTTTAATTTCAACATTTATTGGTCGATGCCTTTCCCCAAAGGCACATCAAATTCATATTTCTAACTTATGTAGGAGTGTGCCTTTTTCTTGCATATCCATTAAAACTCACTGTTACCACTGTTCTTAAATTTTCATCAATTTTGTTAGTGAGAATTACCATATTTAACTATATGCTGAATTTCCCTAATAGTAAGAACAAACGTGTTTCACACATGTATTGATTATTTTGTTTCCGCCTCTATGAATAGCCTCTTCAAATAAACTTCATCCATTTTTATTGTATTGTTTATGTTTTAAATATAAATTTGCAAGAGATCCAAGTTTTATGCCTTTATCGATACAGTATTTGTATTTGGCCTTATTCAAGCAAGCAAATATACTTTTATATAATTATATCCACCTTTATTTTCCTTTATAATTTTGGCGTTTCATATGTTGCTTTTAAAAAAGTATCTTTGATTCCTACGTTCTACATATAGTCTCATGCTTTTGTTCTAAAATTGTGATAGTTTTCATTTTAAACATTTGTGTGTCATAAGTCCAAACTTATATTAATCAAGGTGAATATGAACTGGTGGCAAAATCTATTAAATACATTCTCTTTTTTTCACCAAAATAAAATACTATGTGCGTCATCTTTAAATACACATATATACATATATGGGTGTACATTGCTTTATAGATACTTTATGGATTTTGATATATATGTGTCATATATATAATCATATGCCACTGATCCATTAGAGTAGCCTCATACTGTGAGTTTGTTAATATGTGATATAAAGTGATCCCCCTCTCACAAAACAAATAAGGGCTTTGGAATTCTAAAAGGAGTTACATTGTTTTTATAGATTGACTGTAAGAGAATCAACATTATAATAATAATTTTTCACATCCAATAATATATGAAAAATGTTTCACTTAGTAATATCTGTTTTGTATTTTTCAATAAAATTATTAGCTCTAATTAAATTAATTTCCATGTAGTTCTTAAATGTATGGTTTTATTGCTATTATAAATAAAACATTTACCCATTTTTACTTCCACTTACATATTGCTAGATAGAGAAAAACAGTTTTCACTGTGCATTAATATATATTTTACCAAATTATCATATGCATTATAGCAATTTATTTTATTTTATTTGGATATAACATATGTAAGTAAGAGTAGATGGGTGGTAACTTTTCATCAATATTTATACAAATTATCTCATTTTCTTATTTAATTCACTAGAATCACCAACCCATTATGAAAGATTGAATGAAAGTGAACATTCAAATCTTGTTTCTGATTTTAATAGAAATGGCATTAGTGTTTCACCTATTACAACAATGGTTGGCTGCTAGATCTTTGGGTAAACATTATAACATTTAAATAGTTCATTTAAAGTCCAGTTTTGTTTCTTAATAAGCTTACTTAACGAATCCTATCAAATGCTTTTTCAGCATCCACTAATATAATCATAACTGTCTTCTTTAATGTGTTGAGAAGTGTTCTGATATTGAAACATCCTTGTTTCACATCCTTGAAACACATTTTAAATGAAAAGTAGCAAATTAAATTCACTCAGTGCCAAAACAAGAACACACAATAATATGTTAGAATACATTTCAGAAATGCAGGAATAGTTATGTCTTCATATTATATTGTTTCTCCACAAGGTATATTTCATACACTCTCTTATTAACTAATTAGATAAGTTAGTCTCTCTATTTCACAAGTAAGAATACTGAGGTTGAGAATTGAAGAATTCCCCAAGTCTATAAAATTAGAGAGACAACATTTATTTTCAGATTTACCTTAATCCAAAGCCCCTGCTATGAAACACTCTTTTAAAACTGAATAGAATAACAGCCTGGTCTTGAGGCAATAGCAATGAGGTCTCTGAGAAACCCTGCTTTTCCCAAAGTTTACTCTTTCCTCCTCCTTGTTATATCCACCTCAGACTTCCATGTATTTACTGAGTCTGAGTAGAACGATGTGAACAAAGAGTTTGAAGTCACACTATCCTGGGCTTGAATTCTCAACCCACTGCTTCCTGTGTGATGTGGCATCAAGTGTTCCCATGTTTGTAAACTAGGTATAGTGAGGATTACACGAATCAAATCCCTATATCGTAGTGTCTGGACACATGAGATATTAATATTTGATAAATGGTGGCTATTCGGAATTAATAATGAAATTAAAATAACTATATTTAAATTTTGTGTGCATATTAAATTTGAATAAAATATTTTACAACTGGAAGATTCTTTAAGTTTCTACCACCTCATTTTATAGACAGAAAACCACAACTAGGGGCTGCTGAAAGCACTTGTGAATAGACCTTTGTAAGTCAGTGGTAGATGAACTACTCTTAGCACTGCTGGCTACCTGCATGTGTTTATTACTTCACTAAGTAGGGGAGAAAAGAACTTCTTCACAGCAAGGCCGGAACTGCTCTTTCCTTTCTCACTCACTGCTGGTCACTCGCTGGCCACATTCCCATCCATCCTGTCAAAGCCTTTCTGTCCAGTGGTTGCTATTACCACTCCTGGCCCAGCAGGAGGCTCTGTTCTGTCTCTGCTTCACGTCAATTTGACTGATAGGTTTGAGAGGAAAAATGCTTTTTCTCCTCTAACAGTGTGCAGGGGGATAGAAGTATTAGCAAGAACATTCCAATTGTAAACAAAATGTAACAGTGATATACGGGAGTCAGATGAAACTGCAGACCAGGAAAAGCTTTGCAAAACCCAGATCACTAGCTGGTTTCATTGCTAAAGAAAGCCCTCCAGGCTCTGTGTGTGTGTGTGTGTGTGTGTGTGTGTGTGTGTGTGTGTGTGTGTGTGTGTGTGTTTTGAGAGAGAGAGAGAGAGACAGAGAGAGAGAGAGAGAGAGAGAGAGAGAGAGAGAGAGAGATTCAGAATTCATAACAGGGATCCATTAGATCAAATACCTAGAGGAGTAAGGTGATAATAGAAATAAGTGGATCAAGTACACACTCAGACTGTGAGCAGTGGGGACTGTGTTAACTTAAGGGACTAGCTACTTCTCAGTGGGTTTCTACTGAGTGTTTCCATGTGGTAACATATCTTCCCACCTTCAAGATAACTTGTAAATCGATATTTTTATATGAAATCATCTAAACACTATTTTGTCCAGACAAACCTGTCTGAAGACCACAGGTAGATCTTATAGCTTTTAAAAATATTAACTTATTAATCCATACAATGTAGAAGAAGGGTTTTTTAACATTTCTAAGTACATATGAAATAGATCATAATATACAATATGTATTATGCAAAGTAATTTTTTCAAGACCACACAGCCAGGAAATGGCAGAGCTGAGACCAGAGGAAGTGTTTATTGGCTGAGTCCCTAGCTTTTCTGCTCCTCTTGTCTCCTCTCTGGCAAGACTAAGCTATCACAGTAGTTTATAAGACATGTACTCTGTGATGGGGCCTTTTTACTCTTTCTTCTATGGGTTGGCTTCTAAATCCTCAGTCTGGAGCTACCTTGTACGTTAGTGTTAAAAGTAATCCTGGACTCTTATCCCTTAAATAGTGATGGCATAGTCCTAGTGGCTCCTAAAGTCTCTCTTTAAAAAAAAAAAAGATTTTGAGGGAGCGAAGCGGAGACACGCCGCACCTGCGGCGGCGGTGGGGACGCGGGTTGGGATCGCGGTCCACACCTGTGGCGGTAGAAATTCGGCCCCCACCCTCGGGTTGTGGAAATCTGCTCCGCACCTGTGCCTGTGAAATTCCAGCCCACACCCACGGCTACAGATACGCAGGATATCCCAGGACGGAGGAGAGCCCGGAAGCCACGAGGTGGGCGTTTTGCCCTGCGTCCCACAGCGGACCTCTCCCGCTGCAGGCGCAGCATATCCAGCATTAACTTCAGCTAATAACCTCAGTTGGTCCTTGGGCCGGACAAGGAACACAGACTCCGTGCCTGGGCACCTTCCCCCGCTCTTCTGACCCTGCCCCCGCCTTTCTAGAGACTTGATCTAGCCCCTGCACTAAGGAGCAGCGGCAGATTACAGAGGCGCCTTGGAGCCCCGGCTCCGGGAAGACAGGCGGGCCCAGGGAGGAGGCTAGGAGCTGGGAATCTTCCGCCCCCAGCCCCCACCTTTTCTGGCCTGCGGGAAGAGTGTTAAGACAGCGGGGCTGGGAAAGAGAAGACCCCTCCTTCCATCCCCAGCCCCCACCCTTTCTAGCCAGCCTAGAGCGGGGTAAACACATCCCCAGCTGCAGAGACGCAGGGGTTCCCAGGACAAAAGAGAGAACACAAAAGCCAAGTGCCGGACTCTACTTTGCGTCCCAGAGCAGACCTCTCCCTCCCGCAGAGGGAGGATATCTAGCATTTGAGACTATTAAACTCCATACCTGGGCCCCTCCCCCCGCTCTTCCAATCCTACCCCCACCCTTCCAGAGACTTAAACTGGCTCCTGATCTGAAGAGCAGTGTCAGATTACAGAGGAGCCTTGGGGTTTGGGCTAAGGGAAGACTGGCCGCTGGCTTTGGTCCAGGGAAGAGGCTGAGAAGAGTGTGGTTTGCCCTGGACTAGGAGACAGAAGACTCATCCACCCCCAGATACCACCGTTTCTGGCCTGTGGGTGGGGTGTGACACAGCTGGGCTGGGAAAGAGAAGACCCCTCTTTCCATCCCCAGCCCCCACACTTTCTGGCCTGCCTAGGGCGTGGCAATTACATCGGCGGAGGCACTCCCAGGGATCAGCAGTAAGTGGTATATACAGCACTCAGCTTTCAGCAGCTGAGGAATTCCCTGCCGGCCACACACACACACAGGGAAGAGGTGCCCTAAGACTCAGGAGAGCTGGACACAGGGCTGGTGGTGCTATTCTCGGTGTGCATATGTGCCGGCAAGGGCAGAAACTGCACTGACTTTGTAAAACCTACTGTCCAGACCCCTCAGCCCCACGCATCTAAAGCTGCAGCCTCAGAGTCACTCTGGGCATCAGGTGACCGGCTCTACCTGCACAATACGCAGGGGATTACTTGGTGGGCTTAAGCCACAACTGGCGCTGTCTTTTTTTTTTTTTTTTTTCTTTTTCTTTCTTTTCTTTCTGTTTTGATTTGTCTTTATATTTTTGACATCTTTGCCTCTGTCGAGTGAGGATTCTGTGCTACAGCAGAGAACAACTTGGAGATCACTTGGTGGGCTTAAGCCACAACTGGCGCTGTGTTTTTTGTTTGTTTGTTTGTTTTTTGTTTGTTTGTTTTTTGTTTGTTTGTTTGTTTTTGTTCTGTGTTGATTTGTCTTTATATTTTTGACATCTTTGCCTATGTCGAGTGGGGGTTGTCGATTGTTTTTTTACATGTGAATGTATTTGACTTTTTCCTTGTTGTTATTGTTGTGCTTGGTGATTTGCTTTGTTCTGTAATTGCCCTACCAGTGCCCAGCTTAAGAGGCACAAGATTCAACATACCCAGCG
This sequence comes from Rhinolophus sinicus, assembly GCF_057876585.1. Taxonomy (NCBI): domain Eukaryota; kingdom Metazoa; phylum Chordata; class Mammalia; order Chiroptera; family Rhinolophidae; genus Rhinolophus; species Rhinolophus sinicus. The sequence continues at coordinate 142,332,832 of NC_142514.1, read as the reverse complement.
GCCAACTCCAGACCAAGCCAGAGTACTACCGGGTTTGACCTACAAGTGATACACTCAGAGGGGATTCTTTACAGGCACATAGAGGCCAAAGGGCAAACCACATCTAAGCGGTCAATCCTCACGCAGCAGAATACCCTGCGTGGGCAAAGCCAAGTCTTACAACTAGTCAGCCTAGGAGTTAACTCCACCTACTCACAAGCGAAAAGCAATTAAGGATCTTCTTTAACAGGACAATATACACAACACAAGAGTCACTTTTAGAGCACACGTAGGGGAGAAGAACGAAGTAGTGCAAGTCAAATATAAAGGACATTTATTATATACTAATCCAGCAAGAACTAAGAACTCCAGGGCACCTATCTAATACATCGAAGCAAACACAGAGAGTCAGCCAGAATGAGGAAACAAAGAAACATATCCCAAATAAAAGAACAGAAGAAACCTTCAGAAATGGAACTAAATGAAGCAGAGGTAACCAAACTGTCAGAGACAGAGTTCAGAATACTGATGATAAGAATGTTTAAGGAACTTAGAGAGGACATCAAGAAGGATGTAGAAATCATAACGAACAACCAGTTAGAACTAAAGAACACAGTTACCGAAATAAAGAACTCACTTGAAGGAATTAACAGCAGGTTAGATGCAGCAGAGGATCGAATCAGCGACTTAGAAGACAAGTTAGCAGAGATCACCCAAACAGAACAACAGAAAGAAAAAAGAATAAAAAACAATGAAGATGGTTTAAGAGACCTATGGGATAACATCAAGCGCAACAACATGCGCATCATAGGAATACCAGAAGGTGAAGAGAAGAAACAAGGGATTGAGAACATATTTGAAGTAATAATGTCTGAAAATTTCCCTAACCTGATGAAGGAAACCAACATACAAGTCCAGGAAGTGCAGAGAGTTCCAACCAGGATAAACCCAAACAGGTCCACTCCAAGACACATTATAGCTAAAATGGCAAAGATTAAAGACAAAGAGAGAATCCTAAAAGCAGCAAGAGAAAGACAGAGGGTTACATACAAGGGAACTCCCATAAGACTATCAAATGACTTTTCTGCAGAAACATTGAAGGCCAGGAGGGAGTGGCAGGAGATACTCAAAGTGATGGAAAACAAAGGCCTACAACCTAGGTTGCTTTATCCAGCAAGGCTATCACTTAAAATTGATGGGGAGATAAAGAGCTTCCCAGAAAAGAATAAGCTAAAGGAATTCATTACCACCAAGCCAGCATTGCAAGAAATACTAAAAGGACTTCTGTAAATAGAAGAAAGACGAAAACAATTTATCCACAAATTTAAAAATGGCAATAACTATGTACTTATCAATAATCACTTTAAATGTAAATGGTTTAAATGCTCCAATCAAGAGACATAGGGTGGCTGAATGGATAAGAAAGCAAGACCCTTGTATATGCTGTATACAAGAGACTCACCTCAGATCAAAAGACACACACAGGCTAAAAGTGAAGGGTTGGAGTAAGATATTCCATGCAAATGGAAATGAGAAAAAAGCTGGAGTTGCAATACTTATCTCTGACAAAATAGACTTTAAAATGAAGAAAATATTAAAAGACAAAGATGGACACTATATAATAATAAAGGGATCAATTCGACAAGAGGATATAACTCTAGTAAACATCTATGCACCCAACATAGGAGCACCTAAATATATAAAACAGATATTGACTGACATAAAGATGGAGATCAACAGTAACACTATCATAGTAGGGGACTTCAACACACCTCTGACAACAAGGGACAGGTCTTCCAGACAGAAAATCAATACGGAAACAACAGCCTTAAATGACACATTGGACCACTTGGATTTAACCGATATTTTCAGAGCATTCCACCCCAATGCTGCAGAATACACGTTCTTCTCAAGCGCACATGGAACATTCTCCAAGATAGACCATATGTTAGGCCACAAAGCAAGTCTGGATAAATTTAAGAAAATTGAAATCATACCAATTGTCTTCTCTGACCACAGTGCTATGAAATTAGAAATGAACTACAGGAAAAAGACTGGAAGACACACAAATTCATGGAGGCTGAATAATATGTTACTAAACAATGAATGGGTCAAACAGGAGATCAAGGAAGAAATCAAAAGATATCTCGAGACAAACGAAAATGAAAATACAACGACCCAAAATCTATGGGATGCAGCGAAAGCAGTCCTAAGAGGGAAGTTCATAGCACTGCAGGCCTACCTAAAGAAACAAGAAACATCACTAATCAACAGTTTATCTTCACACTTAAGGGATCTGGAAAAAGAACAACAAAATAAGCCCAAAGGGAGTACAAGGAAGGAGATAATAAAGATCAGAGCGGAAATAAATGAAATAGAAACCAGAAAAACAATACAAAAGATCAATGAATCCAAGAGTTGGTTCTTAGAGAAGATAAACAAAATTGACAAACCTTTAGCCAGACTCATTAAAAAAAAGAGAGAGAGGACCCAAATTAATAAAATCAGTAATGAAAGAGGAGAAGTGACAACAGACACCGCAGAGATACAAAAAATCCTAAGAAATTTCTATGAGCAACTGTATGCCAACAAATTTGACAACCTGGAAGAAATGGACAATTTCCTAGATGAATACAACCTCCCAAGGCTAACTCAAGAGGAGACAGAAAACCTGAACAGACTGATTACCACCAAGGAAATTGAATCAGTAATCAACAATCTCCCAACAAACAAAAGCCCTGGACCAGATGGCTTTACAGGTGAATTTTACAGAGCGTTCCAAAAAGAATTGTCACCTATTCTCCTCAAACTCTTCCAAAAAATCCAGAGAGAGGGAAGACTCCCAAACACTTTTTACGAAGCCACTATCACCCTGATCCCAAAATCAGACAAAGACACCACAAAAAAAGAAAACTACAGGCCGATATCGCTAATGAACATAGATGCAAAAATCCTCAACAAAATACTAGCAAACAGAATTCAGCAATATATTAAAAAGATTATACACCATGATCAAGTGGGATTCATCCCTGGCATGCAAGGGTGGTTCAACATCCGCAAATCAATTAATGTGATACACCACATTAACAAAATGAAAAATAAAAATCATATGATCATATCAATTGACGCAGAAAAAGCATTTGATAAAATTCAGCAGCCATTCATGATAAAAACCCTTAAGAAAGTGGGAATAGAGGGATCATATCTCAACATAATAAAGGCCATATATGATAGACCCACAGCTAACATCATACTCAATGGGGAAAAACTAAAACCATTCCCCTTAAAATCAGGAACAAGGCAAGGCTGCCCACTTTCTCCACTTCTATTCAACATAGTGCTGGAAGTTCTAGCCACAGCAATCAGACAAGAAAAAGAAATAAAAGGCATCCAAATCGGTAAGGAGGAAGTAAAACTGTCATTATATGCAGATGATATGATACTATATTTAGAGAACCCTAAAGACTCCACCAAGAAACTATTAGAGCTGATAGATGAATTTAGTAAAGTAGCAGGATACAAAATTAATATTCAGAAATCAGTTGCATTTGTATATACCAATAATAAAACATCAGAAGGAGAAATTAAAAAAGCAATTCCGTTTACAATTGCTCCAAAGACTATAAAATACCTGGGAATAAATTTAACCAAAGAAGTAAAAGATCTGTACTCAGAAAATTATAAGACACTGAAGAAAGAAATGAAAGAAGATACAAATAGATGGAAACACATACCATGTTCATGGATAGGAAGAATTAATATAGTTAAAATGTCCATACTGCCTAAGGCAATATATATATTCAACGCAATTCCTATCAAACTACCAACGACATTTTTCACAGAAATAGAACATATAATCCTAAAATTTATATGGGATAACAAAAGACCCCGGATATCTTCAACAATCTTGAGAAATAAGAACAAAGTGGGAGGTATAACAATACCTGACTTCAAATTATACTACAAGGCTACAGTAATCAAAACAGCATGGTACTGGCATAAAAACAGACCCATAGATCAATGGAACAGAATAGAGAGTCCAGAAATAAATCCATGCCTATATGGCCACTTAATCTATGACAATGGAAGCAAGAATGTACGGTGGGGTAAAGACAGTCTATTCAATAAATGGTGCTGGGAAACTTGGACAGACACATGCAAAAAGATGAAGCTGGATCACCTCCTTACACCACATACAAAAATAAATTCAAAATGGCTTAAAGATTTAAATGTAAGATCTGAAACCATAAAATTCCTAGAAGAAAATATAGGAAGAAACTTCACAGACATTACCCGGAGTAAGATTTTTACTGATATATCCCCTCGCGCGAGGGAAGTAAGAGGAAAAATAAACATGTGGGATTACATCAAACTAAAAAGCTTTTTCACAGCAAAGGAAACCATCAATAAAACAAAAAGGGATCCTACTGATTGGGAAAATATATTTGCCAATGATATATCTGATAAGGGGTTAATATCACAAATTTATAAAAAACTCACTCAACTCAACTCCAAAAAAACAAACAACCCAATTAAAAAATGGGCAGAGGACATGAAGAGACATTTTTCTAAAAAGGACACACAGATGGCAAACAGACATATGAAGAAATGTTCAACCTCACTAACCATTAGAGAAATGCAAATAAAAACCACAATGAGATACCACCTCACCCCAGTCAGGATGGCTATCATCAATAAATCAACAAACAACAAGTGCTGGCGTGGATGTGGAGAAAAGGGAACGCTGGTGCACTGTTGGTGGGAATGCAGATTGGTGCAGCCACTATGGAAAACAGTTTGGAGATATCTCAAAAATCTGAAAATGGAACTACCTTATGATCCAGCAATCCCACTCCTAGGTATCTATCCGGAGAAATCCAAAACACCAATTCAAAAATCTTTATGCACTCCTATGTTTATTGCAGCACTATATACAATAGCCAAGACCTGGAAACAACCGAAATGCCCATCAGTAGATGACTGGATTAAGAAACTGTGGTACATTTATACAATGGAGTATTACGCAGCCATAAAGAAGAAAGAAATCTTACCATTTGCAACAACATGGATGGACCTAGAAAACATTATGTTAAGTGAAATAAGTCAGAAAGAGAAAGACAAATACCATATGATCTCACTTATATGCGGAATCTAAAGAAAAGAATAAGTGAATGAACTAATCAGAAACAGTTTTGGAAACATGGAGGAAAAACAGAGGGTTGCTAGAGGGGCGGGGGGGTGGGGATAAGGGGAAGGTGAGAGGTTTTGGGAACGTACAGAGGGATAGTGGATGGGGGGAGGGGGGTTCACACAGTGTGAGGGATATAAATGATAAATGTCTAAGTTTTGCTTTGTCTTGTGCACCTGAAACTAATTAAAAAAAAAAAAAAAAAAAAAAAAGAAGATATGGTATATATGTACAGTGGAATATTACTCAGCCATAAGAAAAGATGAAATACTGCCATTTGCGACAACATGGATGGATCTTGAGATTGTCATGCTAAATGAAGTAAGTCAGACGGTAAAAAACAAGACCAATATGATTTCACTCATATGTGGGATACATACTAAAACTGAAACAAATGAACAAACAAACAAACAAAAAAACATCACAGACACAGACAACTGTATGGTGATTACCAGAGGGAAAGGGGAATTTGGGGGAGGTACAAAGGGGTAAAGGAGGTCAAATATATGGTGACAGAAGGAGATTGGACTTTGGGTGGTGAACACACATTGCAATATACAGATGATGTATTATAGAATTGTATACTTGAAACCTATATAATTTTGTTAACCAATGTCACCCCAACAAACTTAATAAAAAAATTTTAAAGCGTAAAAAAAAAAAAAAAAAAAAAAAAAAAAAAAAGATTTTATTGGGGAAGGGGAACAGGACTTTATTGGGGAACAGTGTGTACTTCCAGGACTTTTTTTCCAAGTCAAGTTGTTGTCCTTTCAATCTTAGTTGTGGAGGGTGCCATTCAGCTTCAAGTTGTTGTCCTTTCAGGTTTAGTTGTGGTGGGCGCAGCTCAGCTCCAGGTCCAGTTGTTGTTGCTAGTTGCAGGGGGTCTGCCCACCATCCCTTGCGGGAGTCGAACCGGCAACCTTGTGGTTGAGAGGATGCACTCCAACCAACTGAGCCATCTAGGAGCTCAGCGGCAGCTCAGCTCAAGGTGCCGTGTTCAATCTTAGTTGCAGGGGGCAGAGCCCACCATCCCTTGCGGGACTCAAGGAGTTGAACCGGCAACCTTGTGGTTAAGAGCCCACTGGCCCATGTGGGAATCGAACCGGCAGTCTTTGGAGTTAGGAGCACAGAGCTCCAACTGCCTGAGTCACCAGGCCGGCCCCTAAAGTCTCTTAATTGACTTTTCTAAATAGAAAGTCCATGGAATGCTTCAGTTTGGCTCCATTTACAATGCCAAGAGGTGACAGCTGAGGCCACAGGTATTAAAGTTGTCTGGGTGTGTGTTTGGCCACAGTGAGGCAGAGTCTGTGTTGTGGCTTGACAATATTACCTAATGGTATTATGGGCTACCTTAAATTGAGAGGGGAGAACTCCTGTGTCTCACAAAGGCCCCTTAAATTCCCTGTTAATATTAACTTCTTGGCAAGAGGTGCAGAAAATAGATGAAGACTGTCCTGATTCACCCCTGAATCTCCCCACCTTAGAAAAACCTGAGGAACTAGTTTTCAAGTTTTCTCTTTTCACAGAAACTTCCAGAATTATTATTTTATTTGTCCTTTATTTATTTACCTTTTCTTTAGATCTTTCTTTTAGTGCAAGTTGATATACATCTACCAAACACAAACTCTGGACAAGTTACTTCGTTGTGAGGAGACTTCTAAAACTGAATAATTCTCAGCCCTTTTCTTGTTGAGTTTCACAATACAGTCAATGAGAAAGACATATGTGTCAAGGACCCAATACCTACCTTTATTTGAAAGGCTGCCAAATGACAATGTCCACCTATAGTTTCCTCCTACAATTTCTCTCAAAATTGACTTCAGCGAAAAATACACCCTCTAGGTTTCCCTTTCACCTTGCCCTAGGGACAGCATTTTTCAAACATTAGCGTACACACCAATCATCTAGGATCTTGTTAAAATACACATTCTGACTGAAAAGGCTGACAAGGCATGAGCTTCTGTAATCGAATTACTTTCCTGGTGATGCTACTGATCAATATACTACCCTTTGAGTAGCAAGGAAGAAAACTTACTTAGACAAAGTTAGATACATTGTAAAGGGTTTAATATAAATCCCAATGAGGAATCAAATAAGGGAGGCAAATATAAAGATGCTAAATGGCTCCAGAACCTTGCAGAGTTCTCCACATCACAGTTCAGGCCCACTCTCCCTAGCTCCTCCTTAGAAACTTCTCTAGATTCTTACTCTTCATTCTTATAGCTGAAGAAAAACATCACCAACTCCGGCCCCCTCCAAACAACAGCAACAGGGCTCCTACCTACTTTATGAAATGCAGGCCTCTTCTTCCTTAAAAGCAAGAAAAGCCGTGGTATATTAGATTCCTGATAGAGATTAACTGATTAATTACTTAACTAATTAATGTAACTGAAGAACTATGAAGTCAATGGAAACATCTCACTTGAAAGCAATATTGTCCTTCTCCTAAGACAATATGCTGTAGAGATAAATGGAACTCTCAGTTTTGCCCCATCATCTAGACTCCAGGCCTAGTTTTTCCAGGATGTTCACTCTGATCTGTAAAGTTTTTACACAATGCACAATGGGATTCATCAAGGGTGGTACCAGCAAGAATGCATCAGCTATGAAAATCATAGCCAAAGGGGACTTATGTTTGGCAAAGTGATGCATGGTAGCCAAGGTGATGATTGGCACATAGAAGATGAGTCCAGCACAGATGTGGGACACACAGGTGTTAAGAGCTTTAAGCTGCTCCCCATGGGATGCAATACCTCAAACAGTCTTCAGGATGAACACATAGGAAACAGCAATGAACATACTGTCTGACATCATGCAGAGTGCAACAGACCATAGTAAAATTTAACCCTATTGTCAGAACAGGCCAGTTTCATGATGTCCTGGTGGAGGCAGTAGAAGTGTGATAATAGCCTTTTATTACATTATCTGAGTCTCTTTAAAGTGAAAGGAAGAGGAAGCACTAGCAGAATGCTTTTAACAGCAAATGCCAGCCCAATTTGCAACAGTCTGGAGCTAGTAAGGATGGAGCTATATCTCAGGGGGTTGCGAATGACTATAAAGCGGTCAAAGGACATGATGAGGAGCACTGAGGACTCCATGTCTGTGAATCTGTGGATAAAAAAAATTCTGGGCAAAACAGGCATCCGCAGAAATCCCCATGGCATTGAACAAGAAGATCCTCAGCATGGTGGGAGGAGAGGAGAAAGACAGACCCAGGTCAGAGATGGCCAGCATGGAGAGGAAATAGTACATGGGCTCCTCAAGGGAAGACTCTGTCCTGATGAGAAATAAAATGGTGCAGTTGCCCAGGATGGCCAGGAGGTACATGAGGCAGATAGGGATGGAGATCCAAACGTACATGTGCTCAAGCCCTGGGATCCCAATCTATAGGAATGTGGAGATGTCAACTTCTGAGGTATTGAGAGGAAACATCATAAACAGGTCTCTTGTTTACATGTTCCTGGTAGATAATAATATCAACAACAAACAGAAATTCTTAGTTGTATTTACTTAACACAAATAAGTTCAGTTGTCAGTTAAATTAAATACAGTTCATCCTTAGGTGTCAAAAAATAAGGTAACTTTTCTATATAAAAAATATGGAGTAGATTTAAACATGCTTCTCATTATGTTCATATAAGACCTTTATATTTTTCAAGTCTATTTTTATTCCTCAATGGATTTCTAAACTCTATAACCTGGAAGCACCGAGGTGCCTCAGTAACCCTTTCTTAACTACCACTTTTTGAGATTTATTCATCAAGTAAACTAAGTTGGAATATATTGCAGTCTGGAAAAGCTCTAACATCATGCTTGTGGTCAGTGGTCGTGTACTCATACAAACCACAGATGCTACAGTAACAGGAGTTAAAGGAAGACTAAATTTGATATTATTGTTCATGGTACATGTGTGTGAAAATATAAAATTGATCTACCATAGAGGATGGCAGACTAAGATGCAGAGCCAAATTCAGCCCATGGCCTGTTTTTGTACAACCTATGGGGTTTTTAAAAATATTTTTATTGTGTGTTCACCACCCAGAGTCAGTTCTCCTTTCATCCCCATATAAATGTACACTTAAAACCCATACAATTGTATTAACCAATGTCACCCCAATAAATTTAATAAAAATTAATTTAAAAAATCAATATATTTTTAAAGGATGGTATTTAAAAAGAAGAAGAAGAAACCTAGGTAACAGAAACAGTTTATGGCCTGAAAAGTCTAAAATATTTACTTTCTGGCCATTTAAAGAAAAGGTTTGTTGACCCTGGACTAAAAAATTATGCATACAAAGCATACACACGTGCACACACACACACACACACACACACAATCACGATACAATGAGTATGGAGGGAATGGAGCATGGGTCAAAAAGAACTTCAAATGTTTCTTTATTCATTAACAAAAACAATATTACATAAAGCAAATACACAAATGTTTAAATTTGCCCATCAGAATCATGAAAACACAGGTGTTACTCTCTGTATTTTTCTATATTCTTTTAATTCTTTCTGCCTCTTAATTGTCTTACACAGCACCACTCCCAGAACCATAAACTCAAAAACTGAGAGAGATCTCCAGTTTGTCAGAACTTGACAGTAGCCTGAGGCAGGGCATTGCGAGAGAACGCAGCACCTCAAGGAGCAGAGCAGGACAGACTCCTCTGACACCAGCTGTCATGACCTACATGGTAAACAACCCAGCTAGAAGACCACAAAGTGGTGAGGAGGCAATGACCAGGCACTAGCATTTCTCTTTTCACGGGTTGTTTATGAGCATTTCTGGTCAAGGGTAGACAAAGAGGAGGTTGCATCCAAATAGAAGAAATTGCAGGGCGAAGGGTGGAAATAGAAAGCAGATGCTCCCCTGTCCGCTGCCAAAATTGAAAGAATTTACTTCAAATAGACTGAGATAGGGGCTGTGGAGGAGGTGTAGTGGTATATATGGGTATCATATGGAGAAGGGAAGTGGTAAGCCTGGATGAAGAGAACGTATTTTCCACTTACAGTATTGAGTGTCCATTTTTTCTCAGCCTTTCAAATGCAGTTAATGTTCCCTTGACATGCAGCACACACCACAGTTGTCATTTGTCAGTGCTTAAAACACTCACACTGTTTTCATGTAATTGCTACTAATCCTACTCAGAATGGCCACAGCCCTTGCTCTTCTCTCCCTGTTCATAGATTCCTTTCCAATTGCTCTTGGCTTCTCTGTGTCTACCCATTTGATTGGTGACCAATTCAGATTATCGCTGGTATTTAGACCTGATCCTTCTCACACTCTTGGTACCAGCATCACCGATATCTCGGGTAACTCTCCTTTTAACAGCTCTAGACCAGAAAAGCCTCAATCATTCTGCTGACAGTGTTCTCTTGCCTGGGAAGTGGGTTTCAGACAGAGGGAGAAAAGTGATAACATAATGTCCATTCTTGTTCAATGAGTCCCCACAAAATGGCTCATTTCCAAGATTCCATGGCTCAGGCCTTTCTTAACAAGCACCCAAACTAACTCAGATAACTAAAGAAATGTCAACTGTTGACAACACTGTGTGTTTTTTTCCCAACTGTATTCATCATGCAAATACACAAATGTACTCCATCCTATAAATAGACACTTATCTTTTCAACTGTCAGTGTTGTCTCAAATATAGCTTGATCCCTTAGGCTGTACAACCCATAAAGCATTTTTACCTCCATCCTTCTGAAAGGCATAGGGTTGATCTCTACAAAGGACCGATTTTCATTGGGAAACATAAAATTATCTTACAGAAATTTAGTTTGAGTCTCTAGGACACCTACCAGGCTCCTGGTTTTCTTATCTCAGAGCAAGGGTAGAAAAGTTTCAGATAAGTCAGATTCTGCAGCTTCTCTGATCCAGCACCCTGTTGGAAATCCATATCTCCATTTACACTCTCACACTTTTCTCTAGCACAGGCACATCCTCCTGAGAATTAACAGACACCTAGGCCCTGGTGACCCCACTTGCTTCATCACTGTCTGTCAGTAAGGGCTCTCTTAAGGAAATGCAGAAAGCGGGCTCTCGTTCACAGTCATAGATTTAACGCTTGTGATCCTGCTCCCACATCAGGTGCAGGCTTTGGGGAGAGCCAAGCTCAGACATTAGTAAGGCAGCCTGGATCCAGCTGTGGCTCCAAAAATATGCCATAGTAGACACTATCTAAGGCTATCAGAGACTTTCTATGGAGTTCTGCCCGCAGATATGTCCTGTTTGTTCATCACAAAGTCTAATTTTATTTTTAATGTGAATGGATTTAGGTAGGTCACAAGTTCTCAAACGTATCATTGACTTCTCATTTCTTCATTGTTCTACATGCAGTCGCTTCACATTTATTGGTCACTGAAGGCAATTCATCTCACAGAGCAGAAAGTAAAGCCCAGAGTCACAAGTGTTCTTGGTATCTTGAACCCTCAAGTTCAGAAGAGAATATCAATTTGTATTCATCCCTAAACTTTAAAGGTTGGAAATAAATAAAAGGTATAATTCTGGTGGCATGTTATAGGAGAGAATATGTTTTTCAGGTAGAGAATACAAAATAAGATCTAGCAAAATATCTTAGGCCGGAAACAAAATAAGAACAAATCAATGAGTCAATGTTGGTGAGTCAACACTTGTTACTCTGTCTTCACATTAAGACAAGATGGGATGTGCTGGAGGTGATGGCTGCAGTCAACAAATTAGGTCAGGCAGAACATTGAAGAAAACAGACCTAGAAACTATTAATTTTGACTTTTCACATTCTTAGAAAAAAAAAAATATAGGATATAATCTCTCACTGATAATGGGCAACCAAACATACCATGATGCTCTGTTTTGGTTAAAGTATGAGATTATTGAGGTAAAATGATCAATGGCATTCTGGACAAAGTTTATCTTAATTTTTAATGTTCAGCTAACAGTAGAAGTAACTGATTCTAAGCACTTGATATGGCATTTTGTATTTACATTGAATATGCCCCTACACATGATAAAGGGCAAAATAACTCCACTACATAAGATCCAGTGTTGCATTACACTGATGTGTAGTTTAGTATTCACTCTAAGATGGGATGGCTATATTTGAAGCATGCAGAGAATCGAGAGTTTTAAGAAAAAAATCCAATTAATTGAAGTGCTTTTTGTATATTATTCAGAAAAGCACAACTGGCTTTTTAATAAATTTCCTACATTAAATCTGGACTTTTAGAATTATTTGTAGAGTATGAATAATTTATTGGGGTCTCATACTGCTTGCAAATATCAGTAGTTGTTTAGATACATTATCTCACTTTGTCTTGAAAAAAATCGTAATTGATGTGATATTAATATGGACTTATTGAGAAAGAAATTAACTAAGCAAATATCATATAACTGACAAGTTGCATAGTTTCAACTGTTGGAGGCATATCGAGGCACTCTGGGGACAATTACTCCATACTATCAAAGCACTCATTCATAGATGGCTTTATCTCTACTCTGAGATAACTAATGATTAGATTTGGAGCTGCTTCTGAATTACGATCTTGACAATAACTTTTCGAATCTGCTTAGTCTTCACACTGTAGATGATAGGGTTGAGCACAGGAGGGATGAGCAGGAACACATTGGCCATGATGGTGTGGACAAATGGAGGTGCTGAATGTCCATAGCGATGGACAAGAGACAAGCTGATGAGAGGGATGTAGAAGATGGCAACAGCACTGATGTGGGATATGCAAGTATTGAAGGCTTTCTGCCGTCCCTCTGAGGAAGCAATGTTGAGGACAGATTGGATGATCAGAACATAGGAGAGCAAGATGCAAGGACAGTCAAATCCTGTTGTGGAGAAGAGTGCAAACAGACCAAGGATGCTGTTGATTCTGTTGTCTGTGCATGAGAGTTGAATGAGATCAACATGGTAGCAGTAAGAATGTGAAAGGACCATAGAATTGCAGAAGGACAGCTTCTTGACAAAGAGCACAACCGGCAGCATGACAGCAACATTCCTTATCAATATGCTCACCCCAATCTGGGCAATCCTGGCATTGGTGAGGATGGTGGTATATCTCAGTGGGTCACAGATGGCCACAAAACGATCAAAGGCCATGGCCAGCAGAACCCCAGACTCCATGAAAGTAAATGCATGGAGAAAGAACATCTGGGTAATGCAAGCATTTAAGTTGATCTCTCGGGCTTCAAACCAGAACACACCAAGAGTAGTGACCAGTGTGCACAGGGATAAGCTCAGGTCTGTGGCTGACAGCATAGAAAGGAAATAATACATGGTCTCATGGAGGCTCTGCTCATGGATGACCATAAACAGGATCATGCTGTTCCCAGACAGGGCAGTGACATACAGGAGACAAATAGGAATGGAGATCCACACCTGGGCTGCTGCCAGGCCTGGGATACCCGTCAGGAGGAATGTCAGAGGCTGATCATTGGTATTATTGAGCTCCAACATAATGAGGGACTGAGACAACAAGAATATTTGAATAATTGAATACGACACATAATGAATATATATAGCTTATCACTTAGAACATCTTTCTGGCACTCAGATTCACTGAATTACTATTGTTATTTCTCCAAGAGCTTTAGTATTTTCTGAATTTTCTAGAACTACAGTCTTCTCTCTTCACCTCTCAGTACTTCTCATTTGTTAAGAAGAAAGGTTCCCTGAATTATTCCACATCAAGTTTCTTAAGTCTATAATTCTCTTTGGTGGCAATAAACATTACAATTAAATCATCCTTGTCAATAAAAGTTCCCAGTAGAATACCTAAACAATATGATGAGAAATCTAACATTCAGTATTGTTTGAAAATAAATTCTTGATTCTGGAAAAAAGCACCAAAAAATCAAGTCTCATTTGAAATGTGGATATAATTAGGTTTTTCTGGGATATGTCTAGAAGAATGCCAAAGATATCCCCCAAGACATATATATATATATATATATATGATAACAGGCTGGTCCAAAGAACCATCCTAAGAAAAGTAAGTATAACTCCCATATTTGAGAGTTCCCTGCATTATTGTTTTTTATATTCATTGTATAATTTTATCCATATATCATCTCTAGGAGGTAAGTAGTAGTATATGCATTTTTCATATGAGGAAATTATGACTCAACAATTAAATAATCCCCCAAGGTTATCGTTATAAAGCACTGCCTAGTTGTTGAGAGAAACCACATATATAACAAAGATGGAGGAAAGAAAGAGAAAGAAAAAAGAGAAAAAAAGAAAAATTGAGAGAGATGGGAGAGGGAAGAAAGAAAGGAGGAAGGAAGGAAGGAAGGGAGAGAGAAACTGAGGGAGAGAAGACATTGAAAGGAGGGAGAAAGGCAAACCTTGCAATTATTTTAATACAGTGCAGTAAGCACTACATTTTGATAAATAATAGCACAGGCTACTGCTGAAACACAAAGAACTTTAATAACCAGCTTTTCTTGGACAAATACCATGTGCCAGATGCAATCATTTTCATATCCATAATCTTATCCAATAATCATAACTGTCAAGTGAAGTACAAAAATTGTTATCCCTAATATACATACAGGAAAATTGATGTTTAAAGTGATTAAGTAATTTGCCCTAAATTATGCAGTTAGGCAGTAGAAGAACAGGAGTTGGAATCTTCATATATGACCTCAACACATTCATTCAATAAAGCTGAGGAATGCATTGGAGGAATCTCTACACCAGTCTGACAAATGTCCCTGACAAATCTTTTTCAGATGTGTGCTTTCAGAGACCCATTATGGTCAATGTGGCATCTTTGGAGTAGAGTTCTAAAGTTCCTATGTTAATTCCATAGGAATTGTGCAAACATGAAGCACTTTAGGCTTTTTGGAAAATGAATCTCATTGATAGTCTCTATATACAAAGGGCCCAGGGAAGCAGGTGGCAAAGTCATACCCACCTACATGAAAACAACATCAAAATAGAACTGCTGGATTTGGTTGACTCATTTTAATGATCCATTTATCCAACACTTAGATTAACTACGCTGATGAAACTTTCTTTCTGGAAATTGTCTCTCCCCGTGTATTGTATGGCACCAGTCTCTATTATTTCCCCCTCCCATTTATTAGTTTCTTTTTCTGCCTTTTTTCCCCCAGGAACTTTAAATACAGAATTCTTCAAAGATCTGTCCTTTGCCCATTCTCAAGACATTTAAATAATTGTATCGCCCATTTTCACAGTTTCATTTTTCACCTATTTAAAGACAAAATTCAAATAAATACCTGAAAGCCTTCTCTGGTTTCCAGGTTCCTGAAAACAGATCTGCCTTTTGAACATTGTCACATGTATTTCTCATAGATAAATCAAATTCAATGTGTTCAAAACCAAATGGATCATTTTCCCCTATAATTGTTTTCTCTCCTATACATTCTATCTAAAACTTACAATTTCCACAAAAATTAGCCAATTATCTAAATCAGTGTTCTGGGAGTTATCCTGTATGCTTTTTGTTTCTAATGCTCACCATGCCAATTAATTACCAAATGTTTTCTATTGAATCTCTAAGCTCTCTCTTTCTTCTTCCATCTCTTCTTTATTTAAACATGAAATAATCTCTTTCAGATCTTCATACTGTATAACCTTGACTATTAAATTAACCTACAAATAATAATAATTTATTATAAATGTAAAAATAACAAAAGCTCCAAAGCAAAAACAACATCCATCTATTAAATATCTTCTCTACGACAGAAAAATATAAATGAGACAAACAATCCTTTAAACTGAATAAAAATGAGAAAACCACATATCAGAACTTGTGGGGTAAAACATTAAAGTGCAATGTATAGTCTGAAGAATATACTTTTATTAGAAAACAAGGATATAAAATATTACATTTTTATATTTTCAATGTAAGATGCTGGGAAAATATTTAAATAAGTGTCAAAAGAAGCAATTCACAAAAATAAAAAAGCGCAAATGAATGAGTTAACAATAAAACCAAAGTTGATTATCTCAAAAGAAAATATGTGAACTTCTTTAAGAGTTGTCAAGAAAACTTTAGAGAAGTCACAATTAACTGCATGAGAAATTAAAAAGAAAATGAAATAGATATAGAAATAAAACTTTAAATATAATGGAATAGATGCATAACACTATATTTAGCAACAGATATAAAATGAATAATTTTATAGGAAAACATCAATCACCAAACTAGCCCAAGAAATCAAATTCAGCCAGAAAAAACGGCAATGCCAGGTAAAACTCCACTGACAACCAAACTTTAATTTTTTTAAAAAAGTAGAGAATTTCTATATTTTACAAATTCTAGTAGAGCATAAAATAGGGAATTTCATCCCCCACCCCCAAGGGCAATGCCTGGAGAGTTTTGGTTGTCACAACTGGGGAGGAGGTGCCACTGTCATCTAGTGGTTGGACACCAGGGATGCTTACATCCTACAATGCATAAGGCAACAAAGAATTATCTAGCCCCAAATGTCAATAGAGCTGAGGTTGAGAAATCCTATTCTAGAGCGAATAAAAAGATGAAAAGTTATTCATCTAATTACTTAGGATGACACGTGCAAACATTATAAACAATGTTTTAGCAAGTCAGATGCAACTGTGCTCTTAAAGAACATCGCCCTTTGACACAGTAGACTTTGTCTTACGAATGAAAAAAATATTCAGCTTAAGAAATCTATCAATGGTGTGACTATGCTAATAGATTAAAGGAAGGAAGATATGATTTCTCATGAGATGAAAAAAAATCAGAAAATTCAATGGCAATCCAGAATCAAATTATTAATATTTTAAATAAGTTCCCATATGAAAGATAGCTTCTAGAAATTTGGAGCAAACATATTTACTGGTGACCAATTAAAAGCATTTTTATTAAAAAGCAATGATAAAATACGGATACCTACTATTGCAATATTATTCAACATTTTATGGAACAGTCTTAGTAAATGAAAAAAGACAAATAAAAGAAGATAGTGTTACCTTTAAAAGGAAAAAAAAGTCTTTATTTAGGTTTTAATTGATTTTTTTTACCTGAAAAGTCCAAAAGAATGAACTGCAAACTCTTAAAATAGAGTCTACCAAAGTGACCAGGTAGAAGATCAGTATCTCAATTAATAGCTATTCTTATTCATAAAAATTAATTACTGAGAAAACTTCATAAAACTAAGGATTTATTTATAGTAGCCACAAAACTACAAAATGTGTCAGTATAACAAAACCTTGTGTTTGGTGGGGACAGGAGAGGACTGTAAAAATTTACTGTCAAACATAAAGAAAGTCCTTTATTCCTTTCCTGACGATAGGAATACTCAATAGTGAAAAGACATGAATTCACCCATTAACATTCTCATAAATTCAAAGCATTATTGATCAAAAATACACAGAATTTTTGATGACTAGTGACAAATGGATTCTAAAATGTATCAGGTTCTATAAATGTGCAAATATATTCAATATAATATTGAAAATGACAGAGGTGACGTCCTTTGATATGTAAAAATTTAGTATAATGCTATTATAATTAACAAAATGTAACAGTCAAAGGTTTAAAAAACATATCCCCAGAAAAGAGCAGTGTTCATATATATATATCTATATATATATATCTATATATATATAGATATATATAGATATATATAGATATATATAATATTTATATAGATATAGATATAGATAGATAGATAGATAAAGAATATAATGACAATGACATCTTATATCACTAGAAAAAATAACTTAAATGTAATAAATGATGTTTGATCAATTGGCTACAAATTTATAAAAACATAAAAATATTTTCAACATCCCTGCATTTGGATTAAGAATTTCAAGGCAAAACAAATCCCTATAATAATATTAGTATTAGAGAAAAAGCACTTATGACTCTTTTAGGGAATGCCTTCTTAACTAAGATGAAATTAAAGCCAGTAAGTAAAATACTGATACAGAACACCACATCAAACTTAAATGTTTACTGACTGCAAAAGATACATGTAAAAAAAATAAGAAGTAGAGCGTGCCATACATACATTAGAAGGCCAAGACCAAAGAATGCTGCTACATTAACTTTAAATTAGATTGTGTCTGTTTTGGTTTGGTGAGAGTCTGTGGTTTGATAGATGGTGAGGGAGTTGGGAACAGGAAACAATAGCACTGAATGGATCTCTATATCTAGAGGATTTGGTCAAGAAGGAAGTGGTGGACTTCGGGATATGTTATTCTGGTGCAGTAGAATAATCTACATGAAGGTAGAAGTCCTTGGTCCTACACAGACAAGGGGTAGGAACTTGGAAACTCATTGCCATCTAAGATCCCTCATTTGTGAATCCTGGACTTTAAAAACATCTCTGGTCTGACTATTTCTAGTGATTTCTGTGATGGTCAAATGACAAAAGGTATTTGAAGTCCTTCTTTCTAAATATAAATCGTGTCTATGAAGATAGCTATTAGAAAATTCAGACTACAAGGATCCTGCAAAAAGATGGAGCTGATGCCAAGTGAAAGAACTCCAAAAGCTATTTTCTAGCAAATAGGGATACAGAAATCAGCCAAATTTAAAAGCTGAGTAAAACAACAATAAAATATATAATAAACGTCAAATTCGGACTACACAGAATCACAATTCACTCTACTTGCTTGATTTAACTGACTGACGTTTTCTCCTGGAAATATTTGTTTGCAAACTTCTTGTTGATCTCTCACTCAATTCCCACAACCTTTAGCTTGAGTCTGTCCCCCTGAAGCCCTCTTCCCAATATCTCCACTCTTCTACATCTAATTTACGGTCTTTTGCCTGTAAATGCCTGCCTCCCCATCCCCCACCGCTCCCTCTACTCTATCCTTTGTACTCCAGGTTCGCTCTCAACAGTCCCTCTTCTTGGTCTGCTGTTTCTGGCCCTAGCATCATACCTGGCTCCAGACAGAGGGAGAGCTGCCCTTTCCACTCACAGCCCAGCCAAGTATGTATGTGGGTGGCTCTTGGATCTGGTCTTCTATAAGGAGCCCAGCATTAACCCAGCCCTGCTGCCAAGAGACCCTTGAGGATTGGAGACAATATAATGTGATGAATAACATGATCCTAGGTTTGAGAACTAGAATTTCCCAGGAGATTCACCACACCAGACTAAATCATCCCCCTTTTAAGTATTTTATTATTTGTGTAATAGAATAAATATAAACATTCATTTTTATCTCCATTAACTTTATATTTTATTTACTGCTATGTAGGGTGCAGGCAAGAAATGCTGTTACACATTCCTCCTTCTCTTCTTTCTTGATTCCCAATTTTAGTCACCTACAGCATAATATTTCCCTGGATAGGATATATAAATTAACATACAGCCTTGGAGGTATGATTAAATGTTGTGTATTTGTATTTTAGTTGTTTGAATTTTAAAGCAAATAATTTTTTACTGAAATGAGATTAAATAAACATTATTCAACATAGAACCTATAATACATGGTGTGACTAAAAAAGGAACGGTATGTTATCCTATGTCACAAAACACATACCACTATTAGAGGGGGCATCCATTCATCAAAATAAAATTGATGCTTTCCTTGCACGCTGATTCAATTATGTCAAATTTCTGTTTAATTTACATTGAATCATGGTTTTCTGAGACAACTTTCTGTTTTCTCTGGAATTCAAATGATCTTCCCTTTTGCCTGCTAGCAGGATAAAGACTTCTTCATCCCCCTAAGTCTCACTGCTAATTACTCATAATGGTTATTAAAAGCTTGCAAAATTTAACAACCATATAAACCATCCACGAGAGCTTATTAAAATGAAAATTCTGATTCATTACATCTGGGATGGGCCTAAGTTCTGAATTTTGGACACCACTTCTCCTCTGACACCACTTTTGTGCAGAGCTTTAATGCTTTCTGCATTTTTAAGGCATATTGAATTGCTGCTTTCCTGAGATTGTGTTACATGGTACCCCTGAGTAGTTTCACTACCACTTGGTTAGCAATAGTTGAACTTTATTGGATATCTGTTTCATTTTGCTGAAGAACATACTCCAGTTTTAGTCATAAAAAAATGGAAGCAGAAAATGATAAATTTTCTGTGTTCCCATCTAAAAAAAAGACACTCTTTTGCTCTTATACTATATCAGCATATCAGCTATATATAGAATTGTTAGGCTTTAAAATTTTTTCTGAACATTTTAAGGTTTAGTTTAACATAATGAATAAGACTAGGTATAAAATTCTAGGTCTGTATATCTATACTGTAAAATCTTAACCTCTCTATGCCTAGTTTCTCTACCTGTAAAATGAGGGCTGCTATAAAAAAAAAAAAAAGTACCACAAGATGACTAGCTAAAACAATAGAAATGTGCCTGAAAAGAGTGAAGATAGGGAATACACAAAATGGAATCATTTTAACCAAGCTGCTAAAATGATTAACTTTATGAAGTTTGAGGCATGAGGAAAGACTCCATTCTTGTTCTAACTAGCCTCAGAACTTAAACTTTTTGAACTTTCCAGTCCTGTGTCAATGCCTGGATATAAATCTGGACCTCTAGATGACCTTCTGATAACTCCCCGAAGGATTCACATATACATCCACCTGACACCCATTATCCAGACTATAGGACATGACCAGACCCCTTGGCACCCATCTTCTGGACCACCTGACATCCATTATCCAGACCACCTGACATCTGACTAATAACCATCCTGGACCAATCCGAGGGCTAAGAATGTAGGATTGATTATTTTCAAGACTGCACTTTCTATTATGAGAACTCTTAAGTTTTTTTTTTCTTTGAAACTGTACTGGGTTTCTGCCTAGCTGTGTTTCTAATTTGTAAACTCCAAGACCCTTGAATAACTCTTTATCCTCTATTTCTAGCCAAAGCCTCCAGACTCTCTTTGAGTTCTTTTGACATGCTGTAGTTCTGGATCTTAGAATTTTGAGACTAAAGTATCAAAAGCATTAGTTCCTTCTGTTGTCTATGAAAGAGAAACTGTGCTAGGCCTCTCTCCTAGCTTCTGGTGGTTTGCTGGAAACTTTGGCCTGTACCCATATCATCTTGATCTCTGCTTTCCTGTCCACATGGTATTTTCCCTGTGTACATGTCCCTGTGTCCAAATTTCCCCTTTGCATAAGAACATCCACCGTACTCCATTATGACTTCAGCTTAACGAGTTATATCTTAATGATTTGATTTTCAAATAAGGTCACTTTCTGAGATACTGGGGAATAGAACTTCGACACATGAATTTTGGGGGGATGTAATTCAACACCTCTCTGCATCCTGCTATTTTTGAAAGACACAAATGATGAGAGACCTTTAAAAGGGTCAATCAGGAAAAGACTAAACTTTCTACTATACACTCCTTTCAGCAAGCCATGCCCAGCTATACTTGAAAAGTAGTGTGTTTGGCCAACAAGTAACTTCCACTAGAGCCTGGCGTCATGTTTGTCTGGAGCCACCATTGCATCTGGGACTGTGGAAGAGTTAACAGTTGAAGAAACTCAGGTCATATTCCTAGATGTCACATCTATTTGGAGAGAAAAGTTTGTCTAGAAGAAAGAAGGAGGAAGAGGAGGGAGGAAAAAGAGAAGGAGGAAGAGAAGAACCTAACACTTTCTTCTGTTAATACTTTCATTGTGTTAAGTGCTTCATGTGTAGAGTTAAAAGAAACAGAGGAAGAAAAATTATTTGAAACCTGAGATAAATGCAAAATTATAAGGTCAGCCTCATCTCCAAAACAGTAAACCCTTGAATATATTCTGTAAACCTGGACTCCCTAATAAAAACTGTTGTATCCCTGATTTTTATACTGATATTTTAACATATATCACAACCTTTGTGAATATGATGGTCAAAATCCATCAGTAATAGATTAATGTAAACCTAATAACCTTGGTAACTTTATGTGTGATTTGTTCCCCTATATGTTGTGTTTTGTATTTTGTGAAGCATAACTTCTAAAATTTGACTCCTTTGCACTCTTTGCAAATAAATCTTTGCTTCTATTTTTAAATGCTTTTTTCTCCAATCTTCATTTGACATTTTATACATCAGGGGATGATGAGAAAAAAGTAAATAAGAGATTACCAGCAGAGACCTATAGAAGCATTGAAAGAGAGGAAGTTCTGTGTGGGCTCTGTCAGAATATTTTAAGATATGGTTAACTAGTTATTTAAGTCCATCCACTGCCAGTGAATAATGGCATTTATTTGTTATTTGCTTCAGCAAATGTTTATTAAACTCCTACTCTATGCCAAGCACAGAGGTGTAATGGATGGTGTGTTGTTCAGGGCTCACCTCATGAAAATTTATCATATAGGACAGGAGTTAGAAAACTATAGCCTGCAGACCAAATCCAGGTTTCAGCATTTTTTTGTAAACTAACTTTTATTAGAATATACCCACATCCACACATTTATATATTGACTGTGGCTGCTTTCATGCTACATTGACTAAGGTGAGTAGTTGTACACTGTATGGCCCACAAAGCCTAAAATATTTATGATCTGACCTTTTATAGGGAAAAAAAAGTAAACTTTGCTGTCCCTTAATCTAGGAGGAGCCATACACTAAAGATAACATATTTAATTAGAAGTGCACAATTGGTAAGTCAGTTACTTTCCAACCAAAATCTTCATGGTAACTGTCCCAGAGTCAAAGCTAACTCAGCATCACTACAAACATTGCTATGGACCTTTAAACCAGTGTTTTCCAACTGGTTTTCTACCCTGAGAAGTTGCCCAAATGACTTAAACAGAAGGATGAAAAGGACTCAGGGCAACAGTTAAACAAATCAGTTGTTAGTTCTAAAGAATAAAATGGTAAAAATTACTATTATATTATTTGTCAAGATAGTTTTCCCTTAGCAGATCTTACTTTCAAGAAAAATACTGATTTTTATTTTTTTTAATTATACGTATAAGTTTAAGGCAACCCACAAATATATGGGCAGATAATTTTTGACAAAGGAGCCAAAAACATATGATGGAGAAAAGAAAGCCTCTTCAATAAATGGTGCTGGGAAAATTGGAAAGTCACGTGAAAAAGAATGGAACTAGATTGCTATCTGTCCCCATGTACCAAAATTAACTCAAAATGGGTCAAAGACCTAAACATAAGACGTGAAGCAGTAAATTTCATAGAAAATAGTACAGGTACTAAACTTATGGACTTCGGTTCAGAGAGGATTTTGTGACTTTGCCTCAAGGGCAAAGGAAGTAAAAGCTAAAATAAATGAATGGGACTATATCAAACTAAAAAGCTCGTGCACAGCAAAAGATACCATCAACCAAGCAAAAAAGCAACAAACTGAAAGAGAGGAGATATTTTCAAACAATGCCTTTTATTGATAAGGGGCTAATATCAAAATATATAAAGAACTCGTACAACTCAACAACAGAAAAACAATCTAATTTTAAAATAGGCCCTGTTAGATTGTAAGCTCTCTGAACCCAATGGTGGTGACACTTGCCATTTTTTCACACTGACAAATAACATTTCACACAATGAGTTGCTCATAGTTCATTTATGTTGTTGAAGTATCAGTCCAGACACTTGATAGGGGTTCCAGGTACATTATGGTGCTTGAATTGAAGCCCTCACACTTTATTCCATTACGAGTTCTCAAACAAGGAAGCATAGGAAAAATAGCCAAATGTAAATTAAAGAAAAATAGCTAAATGAGGAACACATTACTGGTTTATTCATAGTTAGGCAAACACAAGTTTCTCTCTGCCAATGTAAGGCTTCTCTTTAAAGGAGAAACATAATGTTTGGGTGTGGGTCTTCCCCTTTCTGATGAGTCTAAAATTGCTGGGCCTATAAAGTAATGTGAATACATTACTTCGCTGCCCACATTGACAAGGATGGCAAAATTCTCCATAGAGTCTATGCCCTTAAGCGTATTACCACAGGAAAACAGCAAGTACAAGAGCAAGAACACATGCACATGAGAACTCATCATTCACCCACAGTGACCTCAACCAACAGCAAAATGAGGCCCAATTAATGTATCAAGAGCTCACCCATTTCTTGGGGAAAATGAGGCCCAATTAATGCATCAAGAGCTCCCCATTTCTTGGGGAAAAGCTAGTGAATGACTAGACAAAGATGGATTTGGGAGTGGATGTATCATCCTCTCTATGGGTCAATGGAGTAGTGAAAGAACAGAGACTTGCAGACGGGGGTGCATATTTTCTTCTCTCTTCATTGTCACCATAGCTATGTCAGTGAACATTGGTTTGCTTTCTTATCTTCCCAGCATACTGATAATTCAGAGATAATAACATACACCTCTGTAATCCCCAGTGACAGAGCAGTGTCTAAACATCTACTTGTGTGGATGATTTGGTTTCTCTGCTTTCCATTTAAGGTCCCTGTGGACCACTTGTCGCTTGAGTTAGTAGCTAAAACCCTTCTGTGATTATACGCAATACCCTATATTTATAGATAGGGAGAGAAGGCTTTCAGTTTTTCTTTCTCTATGGTCCCAAGGAGATTTATATTTTACCAATGGCCCCACAGCTCATTCGCACTTGATTGTAAAGCCCATGATTCCAGAACTGTAACTTGTTTTATCTCTGCTGGTGAAGAAGTAAATGGAAGCTCTTCTTTCGACATAAAGTTGGTAAGAAGGTAGAGAAAGGTGCTCATTGTGGTGATGTTGTACTTTGTTATCTATTCACAAATATTCATAGGGGATTACAGAAAAGTCATATAACATTAAGGTCCACTCTCTCCTCAGGGATGCTGATAACACACAGATATCTGACTCCTATTAGTTTATAGTTGAATATTATAATGCTTTTTCTCAGATTGAAATAAAACCGTGGGAACTGGAGTTTTAAAAGGAACTATAGAAAACTAGCTTAAACGGAATGCTAACATGTACACTTATTACAGGGTATTACATTTACTCTCAGGAAGTCAACTTACCTAGTATTTTAAAGAACTTGATAGAAAAATACTAATAATACAATAACTTACATTGCTATTATTTGATTTTGTCTTCCTAGAATTGATTTTAACAGTGCAAATGTATTTTAAATATTATTTTTAAAAATTTAATTGAACAAGACTTTATTACATTTCTGTGTATATTGATTCAACTGACTCTCCTATTCCCTGCAATGTCTACAGAAAGCTTCGACCTCATCTTCAAACCAACATCCGTCATTGCATACTTCTTAAGCAGCAGTATATATCCCCCTTATAATTCAGAGGGGGGGAAAATGCATGCACTGGTTAAAAATGAAGGAAATTCTGACATATTCTATAACATGGATGATTCTTGAAGACACTATGCTAAGTGAAAAAAGCCATCACAAAAGGACAAATACTGTATGATTCCACATATATGAGATATTTATAGTAGTTAAAATCATAGAGAGAGAAAATAGAATAGTGGTGCCCAGGGGTTGGGCATAAGGGGGGTTATTGTTTAAATGGGTATGGAGTGTCAGTTTTAAAGATGAGTTATGGAGATGGAAGGTGGTGATAGTTGAATGATAATATGAATGTATTTAATATTGAATTGTATACTTACAAATGGTTAAAATGGTGAATTTTATGTTAGGTTCACTTGACCAAAATTTAAAAAAAAAAAAGGATAATAACAATAATAATAATAATAACTAGTATTGGGTGAAAATTCCCTCATATAACCATCCTTATTAATCTATCCATTTTTCACCTACTCACTAGTGTCAGTAGAAATCCTCATGTTTTTGAGAGGTAATTACTATTATGCTCTATATTTAATCATCTATTACTTTCTTAAGGAATTTTCTAAACCAATGAATCCCAATCATTCTATATTTCAATCTTTCATTATTTGTTATATCTTCAACCTCAGTTTATAAATACATACATTTCTCTAAGTCTTTCCCATCTTGCAAAAGTCCTCCATCTACCTTATAGTCTTCTTTAGTCATGGCCTATTTTTCTCCTTGCCTTCACTGACAAGTTTCCAGAAACAAGTGCTCCACTACTTGTTGTTCCACTCATTCCTCAAACCATGTAAACAGGTTCTCAACTTTCATTGCTAGACTTCAACTGTTTTTTACAGGGTCAATGATCCATGACTATTACATGGGCTCTCAGCTGCATTTAAAATGTTTAATCCTTAATAGACTTGACTGCATGAGCAACTCGACACTATTGTTTATGTGTCACCCCCAACTATGATAATACGCTCTTTTGGTTTTTATGGTTCCTGTAAAGTGCCCGGGCTCATCTTCAGTGTTTATAGTCCTCACTACTGACTTCTGCAGAGGTTCATCTTCATTGATTCTCTTGCATAAATTTACTCTCT
This sequence comes from Rhinolophus sinicus, assembly GCF_057876585.1. Classification (NCBI taxonomy): domain Eukaryota; kingdom Metazoa; phylum Chordata; class Mammalia; order Chiroptera; family Rhinolophidae; genus Rhinolophus; species Rhinolophus sinicus. Next base: position 142,306,396 of record NC_142514.1, on the reverse strand, counting down.
GAGGTTGTTTACCAACACTGTTGGATTAAAATGACACATAACTTCTAAATCAATAACCAGAAAAATCTGGACTTTTTTGCCTCTATTACAAACTTGAAGATTTTTGCCTGAAGATCCACACCCACATGAACACTGAATACCCATGGATACTTTCAGATGGACTTTTCTCAGTCATTTCATACACAACATATTCAATATTGAATGCAATAATTTTTCTTAACTAAAACTCTATTCATAGAATCTCACTATCTAATGATGCTTAAAATTCTGAAAATACTAAAATTATAAAAATAATCATCAAAATGTATAAGGTTATATGGACATATTTTATTTTAAGATTTAAATGATTATACAGACACACACACACAAACACTAATGAGGTCTGACAGTTATGTTCGTGAACTTGTTGTAACGATGTTGCTAACTCTTTTTGATATCAGAGGGATTATTCATTATGAAATTGTACCAAATGAACAAACAGTTAACCAAGTGTATTATCTGGAAGTGCTGAAAAGGCCATGTGAAAAAGTTAGACGACCTGAACATTTCACCAACAATTCATGGCTCTTGCATCACGACAATGCACCAGCTCCAATGACACCATCCATGAGGGAGTTTTTAGTAAAATTCCCAGTAAAAAAATAACTGTATTGGAACACCCTCCCTACTCACCTGATCTGGCCACCAATGATTTCTTTCTTTACCCAAAGATAAAGGAAATATTGAAAGGAAAATATTTTGATAACATTCAGGACATCAAGGGTAATACGACGACAGCTCTGATGGCCATTCCAGAAAAGGAGTTCTAAAATTGCTTTGAAGGGTGGACTAGAAGTCGGCATTGGTGCATAGCTTCCCAAGGGGAGTACTTTGAAGGAAACTGTAGTGATATTCAGCAGTGAGGTATGTAGCACTTTTTCTAGGATGAGTTCATGAACTTAATTGTCCTACCTCATATATATTATATACTCATATATAGTGTATGTAATATATATATACATATATATATTTTATATACGTAATATGTATATATATATATATGTATATATACTATATATATACATATATATATATATACATAAATAATCATTAAATGTCCCTGATTATGAATACAAAGGGATCTTCGGTTTTATTTAGAGCTTCTCAATCATAGAGTACTTATCTATGTCTTTAGAGAACTCTCGGAACCAAAAGTAAACTTAGCCAGATATTTTTGTGTAACCATGTAATTTATTACTTCTATAGGATGTGGGTATTGTAAGGACAAATGCTACAAATTCTGGACAACATGGAGATCTTAAGGAACTTGACATCTACATTTCCAACTTTCTTGTTGACCGGTATTCCTGGCCTAGAGACTGTCCATACCTGGCTCTCCATTCCCTTCTGCTGTCTCTATGCCATTGCCCTGTCTGGAAACAGCGTGGTCCTCTTTGTCACCATTACCCAGCAGAGTCTCCATGAGCCCATGTACTATTTCCTCTCCATGCTGTCAGCCACTGACTTGGGCTTGACTGTTTCTACCATGTTGACAACATTAGCTATCCTCTGGTTTAATGCAAGAGAAATCAGTCTAGATGCCTGCATTATCCAGATGTTTTTTCTTCACGGATTTACCGTCATGGAATCTGGGGTGCTGGTGGCTATGTCCTTTGACCGCTACGTGGCAATCTGTTACCCTCTGAGGTACACTACCATTCTCACTAATTCTAGAATCATTCAGATTGGCCTCTTAGTGATTATACGCACTGTAGTATTAATAGTACCACTGCTCTTGCTCCTTAAACCCCTCTATTTCTGTAAAGCGAATGTCCTTTCCCATTCCTACTGTTACCATCCAGATGTGATTAAATTAGCATGTTCAGATACTCGGGCCAACAGCATCTGTGGGTTAATTGATCTCGGCCTGACCACGGGGGTGGATACACCATGCATTGTCCTGTCTTATATCTTGATCATTCGCTCTGTGCTCAGCATTGCCTCCCCTGAAGAAAGACACAAGGCCTTTAGCACCTGTGTCTCCCACATTGGAGCCGTCACTATTTTCTACATCCCCATGATGAGCTTGTCCTTGGTGCATCGATATGGTCTATCAGCCCCCAAAGTAGTCTATTCGATGATGGCTAATACATACCTGTTTTTGCCCCCTGTGCTCAACCCCATCATCTACAGTGTAAAAACAAAACAGATCCGCAGGGCTATACTCAGGCTTCTCCCTACAAAATAAACAGACATGGTTAATTTTGAGAAAAACCTGACAAAAGTGACTTTCACTCTAGAAGAGCAACCCTGGTAGGTGACTGCCTGTGAGATTTTTTTTCTCATTTTGTTTATTTTTTTCAATCAATATTTAGTAAGCATTTTTGTATTTTAGTTATAAAATACAAGTATAATATATCCCAAGGATTTTATGGTCTAATAAGGGAATCATGAAAATAATAATAATTAAATAAAAATAATACTCATAGTAATTACCATTTATTGCTTGTTTATTTTATACTAGTTGTCCCAGTAACTACTGTTAAGATATAGTCCACTTATCCTCAAACTAGCTCAATAACATATACAGCATTATTAATTATATTTTAGAGATGAAGAAACTAAAGTCTAGAGACATGTAGTTCATCAAAGCCCAGGCATCTAACATGGATCAGGGTTGAGATTTGAATCCAACCTTTCTGTATCTTAGACACCATGCTCTTCACTGATGTATTGCATACTTTGCCAAAAGCATCTAGAAAAAATGTTAGAAGGTCAAATGTAAGAACTATATCTTCATGTGCATATATCATGCCTGAAGAAAAGCTGTATTGTCTATCTTTAGTGCACAATTTAGCTTGTTTTTATTTGGGATCAATAATACAAAAACTGAAAATAGATATGTCATGGCATGCAGTGTAGATAGGTAACAAGTACTAGACAGTCCATAGAAAAGTTTCAAGAATTAGGGGCAATTACTAATTCATTACAGGAAATGGGAATTTGAGGAAATTGGAAAAATCATAAAGTAAAATGTAAGGAAGTTTGGGTCAGAGGTTCTTAATCTTTTTCTTCACAATGGTTCCTTTGGAATCTAATGTAATCTATGAAAACTTCTCCACTGAAAAATCACATGTAAACACACTCATTATTTTTCATAAAATTTCAAAGTTTTCACAAATGTCATGAAGGACCTAGTATTGCTCTCTTAACCAATCAAAGAACCAAGGTAAATAATGAATGATGCTCAGCTACAAATAGTTATACATAGCTCAATCTAAAATACTTGGTTCCTAAAAAGGGATTCACAGTAACTATATCAATTTAAGAAGCAGGTAGAAGCTTAAGACTTGGTTGTATAAAATGGTAGAAAAATTCACAGGCAAATAGAACTGAAAACCTCAGGGGAATCACATAAATTTTCTTATAGTTGGAAAAATAGTAATAGATAGGAGCAATGTTTCACATATCCCACAAACACGGGAAAAAGCAATATGTCAGATTTCAGAGGCCAGTGTGTGCCTTTCTTTTCAACTCTGTGTACAATAACATCATAGTGGCAGCTTGAAATCACCACTTATACCATGGGAATTGGCAAACACTACAAATGAAGTTTTGTTTTTCTTTTTTAAGAGAATCGTTTTACCAGCACACCAATGACTGGGAATCTACTTTGCGTCGGCCTTGTGAGAAGCAGTACAAATGAAAGATCAATAAAAGATATTTAATTAAAATGACTATCAAAATGGCTGACAGAGAGTAGCTTTGACTCAATGAAATGTGTCAATGCAGGAACTTACTGAAGGGCAGTGCCATTTCATGCAGCCCACCATGCTACCCCTTGATAACTCCACTCCCCCAACTTTCTTTTCACCAGAGTTCCAGGGCTATAAGGTTTTTCACATTTGGTTTTATATCCCTTTTTGCTGCCACTGTGTGGTCACCCTCTTAGGGAACAGCACTATGTATACACTCCCACTTCCATAAGCACAAGTTCTAGTTCCTCTCCATACTCTCCACCACTGGCACGGGGATCTCTATTTCTTCTCTCTCTGCAACACTGGCTGTTCTCTGGTACAATGCCAGGATCATCAGCCTGCATTGTACAGATGTTCCTTCTGCATGGATTCAACCTCATAGAATCTTCTATGCTTTCAGCCATGGCTTTCCACTGTTTTGTTGCCATCTGCAATCCCCTAAGACATGTTATGATTTTAACCAACTCTAGAATCATCAGGCTGGTGTAGTCACATTTGCATCAACGCTGGGTCCACCCAATGGGCTTGTTCCTGCTCCTAAGCAATTATCCTTCTGTGGTCCTAATGTGCTTTTTCACTCTTATTGCTACCACCTGATGTGATTAAGTTTTCTTGCTCAACTATCAAGGTCAACAGCATCTACAGCTTAGTGGCTCTCATTCTGACATCAGGTATAGATATTCCCTGCATTTTCCTTTGCTATATGCTGATCATCAAGTTGATCCTCAGCACCACCTCTCCAGAGGAAAGGGAAAAAATGTTTGGCACCTGCATCTTTCCAATTGGTGCTATTGCCATCGTCTACATTCCCTGGGTCATCTTGGCTTTGGTACATTGCATGGGTCATAATGCTCCTCCATATGGCCATACACTGATGTTCAATCTCCATTTCCTATATCCCCCAGTGCTGAACCCCATCATATATAGTGTGAAGGTCAAACAAATCTGTAAAGCTCTTTCCAAACACAGAGTAGTCACTCTGACCATGCAATGACTTGGATAATAGAGATCGTCTTTTTTCCTCCTTATCATTCTTCTTTCCTTCAACATTTTATTGAGTAACATTAGGCTCTTTCTTAGTGGTGGTAATACAAGGGCACGTTAAAGTATTTTTGATCTCTCAAATAGTTTATATAATCTAGTGGTAGGAAAATAAAATTTAAAAAATTAATTCATCAGAAAAACTAATAATAAAGTTAATTAGCAAACGAATTATTAATAAACTTGATTAGCAAAAGTGATCAATTATAATTGAAGAAAAGCATTAAAATCAGTGTTAGGAATGAAGAGGTGACATTATTATTGATGCTACAAAATTTTAAAGTAGTAAAAGAAAATAAATTTAATATCTGAATACCACTTTTTTAAAAAACTTAGATGAAATGTATAAATACCTAAAAATCACAACATATAACAGTAATGAAAGAAAAATATAGATTCCATAGTTTCATATATATTAAATACATTATATTCTTACTTACAAACCATACCAAGACATAAAAATAGGAAGGAATGAACAAAAGAAGGAGGCAATGATAGAGAGAGAGAGAGAGAGAGAGAGAGAGAGAGAGGAAGAAGGAGAAGGAGACGGAGAAGGAAAAAAAAGAAAAGAAGGAGGAAAGGAGGGGAGATAAAAGGAAGACAGAAAGAAAACTAACAGAACAATTAGCTCCAATCTCTAATCTACAGGCTTCAACTTTACACAAACACTTCAAGCGAATAAGAAAAGAAGGAACACTTCCTAGTGAGTATATAAAAACAATTTTATTCAATATTGCAAAGAAGAACCCAGCCAATGCAATAATTAGAGAAAAATAACACAGAGAGAATAAATGGAAAGGAGAAATATATATCTTATTATATACAGAAAACCTGATAGATTATATAGAATACCAAAAGAATCAACAAATAAACTTTTATATTAATAAATGGATTTTGCAAGATTTATGATACAATATCACCATATAAAATGTATTTTTCATAATTTTACTAGCAAACAAAAAATATATTTAAAGGGTTACCATTTAAAATACATAAGAAAACAAACACCTAAAAATAAATTTTACAAAGGTGTAAATCAATTCTATTCTGAAAACTATAAAACAGCATTGAAACTGAAGATATCCTAAATAAATGGAGGGATAAACCATATTCATGGATTGGACAATTCAATACTTTAAAGTGTTATGAAATATTTTCCCCAAGTTAGTTTACAGATTCAGTGCAATCCCATTAAAACCTCAGAATTTCTCTCTCTCTCTCTCTCTCTCTCTCTCTCTCTCTCTCTGTTTGTAAATTAACAAACTGACTCTAAAATCCATAACAAAATTAATAAAGTTTGGAGTCTTACTCTACTCAATATCAGAACTATTACAAAGCTACAATAATTAAGACAATAGGTTTCTCCCAGAATCAAGCAAATAGAGCATTAAAGCAGAATAGAGTCCAAAACAGATACACTATATATGTAGATACTCTCTGTATAATAAATGTAGAACCATATAGCAGTGGAGAAAAGTCGGTGTCTTTAGTGAAAGTTACTTATGCTAATTTTATACTCATATACAGAAAATAAAGTTGATGTCCCCCTCATAACATAAAATTCCAAATGAATTATTGATTTAAATGTAAACAATAAAAAATAAAGTTTCTATAGACAACATTGGACAATGTATTTAACTTGTTGGAGTAAACAACTATTTCTTTTTTGAAATTTTTAGTTTTTAGTTGCAGTTGACATTTAATATTGTATTAGTTTCCAGTGCACAGCATGGTGGTTAGACATTTATATTAATTATGAAACAATCCTCCTGATAAGTCTAGTACCCACCCCCCCGACACCATACATAACAATTTCATTGACTATATTCCCTGTGCTGTACTTTACAGCCCCATGACTATTTTGTAACTGACAATTTGTACTTCTTAATCCCTTCATCTTTTTCACTCAGCTCCTTAACCTCCCTTCCACCTGGTAACCATCAGTTTGTTCTCCGTATCTATGAGTTTATTTCTGTTCATGTGCTTATTTTGTTTTTCAGATTCCACGTATAAATAAAATCAAAACAACTATTTCTTAAATAGAACATAGGAGGCACTAAGTGTAAAGGAAAAAAATCTTGCTCTAAATTAAAACAGGAAATTCTGTCCATCAAAAGGGAATATTAAAAAGATGATTTGTGTCTTGTATAGGTAAGCAACTTTATAAAATAATCAAACATGACAATAGACAAATGGGGAAAGTTTGGAACAGACAGTTTATGAGAAATTAGATGTAAAGTGCCATTAAACATGTTAAAAGATATTCAACATCATTAGTTAGGAAATACGAGCTAGTATAGTACCAAAAGATAGGCATAAACCCACAGGAATAGCTAACATTAAAAATATTGACAATAGCAATTATTGATAAAATATGAATCAAAAGGAACTCTCACATGCTGCTGGTGTGAGTGTAAAATTGTACGAACTCTTTCAAAAGCTGTTTGGTAGTATTTCAAAGTTGAACCAGAAATTTCACTCATAGAATATTATCAACAGAAATGTATAAATGTGTCATCAAAAGGTATTATAATGTTGATAGAAGCATAATTATTAATGGAGAAGACCAGAATTAGTTTTTAGCTGGTTGATGAGATGGAAGTGATATCCTGTCACCTTTGCCATAATCTGTTGGTTAAAAGCAGCTTCGTTCAAATAAAATCTTGGACACTGGTTTGAGCCAAAAGGGTCTAATGAAACTGTATTTCTTCTACCCATACTCAAGATCAGAGGGTTACACAAGGGTTCAATCAAGCAAGGGTAAACAGGGACTATTTTATTATTTTTAATCTGTCCACCACAGAAGGATTTCAGTGGAAACCTTGTTGGATTATAAACTCTCTGAACACAATGTGGTGACACTTTGTATTCTTTCACACTGACAAATAAAATTTTACACAATGAATTGCTCATAGTTCATTTTTGTTGGTGAAGTATCAGGCCAGACATTTGATAGGGGTTCCAGGTAGAGTTATAGTACTGGAATTGAACCCTCACACCTTCTGCCATTAAAAGTTCTCAAACAAGGAAGTATAGGTATAATAGCCAAATATAAATTAAGGAAAAAATAGCTAAATGGAGGACAATTTGCCGATTTAATCGATATCCAGAAAAACACTAGACTCTCTGCCAATGTGAGGCCTCCCCAAAAAAGGGAAACATAATGTTTAGGTGTGTATGTTGGCTTTTCCTATGAATGTAGAATTGCTAAGTCTATAGTCTGTATCCATTACTGAAATACCCAGATTGACAAGAACAACAAAAATTGTGCAATAGTCTCAGATGTTAAATATATTCCCACAAGAAAAACAACAATTATGAGAACAAGAACACATGCACATGAGAACTCATCGTTCACCCATACCAACCTCAGCCACTAGCAGTATGGGGCCCAATTAATGTATCAAGAGCTGACCCCTCTCTTGGGGAAAAGCTAGGGAATGGCTAGACCAAGATAGATTTTGGAGTGGATGTATCATCCTCTCTATGGGTCACTGTGGAGGAACAGAGACTTGCAGACTGGGGTGTATATTTTCTTCTCTCTTCATTGTCACCATAACTATGTCAGCGAACATTGGTTTACTTTCATATCTTCCCAGAATACTGATAATCTAGAGATAATGACATACATCTCTCTATTCCCCAGTGACAGAAAAAGTCTAAACATCCACTTATGTGGATGATTTCATTCTTTTGTTTTGCAATTAATGTCCCTGCAGACGACTTGTCACTTGAGTTACTAAATAAAACCCTTCTGTGATTATACAACAATGTCCTATATTTATAGCTGGCGAGAGAAGGATTTCAGTTTTTCTCTGTCTATAGTCCCAAGGAGATTTACCAATGGCCCCAGAACTCACTCGCACTTTACTATAAAGCCCATGATTCCAGAACGGTAACTTGTTCTGTCTCTGCTGGTGAAGAGGTAAATGGAAGCTCTTCTTTCCACATAAAGTTGGTAAGAAGGTAGAGAAAGGTGTTCATTGTGGTGATGTTGTACTTTGTTATCTATTCAAAACTATTCATAGGGGCTTACAGAAAAGTCATATAACATTAAGGTCCACCCTCTCCTCAGGGATGCAGATAATACACAGATATCTGACCCCTACTAGTTTATAGTTGAATATTGTAATGCTTTTTCTCAGATTGAAATAAAACCCTGCGAATTGGAGTTAAAAAAGAACTATAGAAAGCTAGCATAAATGGAATGCTAACACATACGTTTATTACAGAGTATTATATTTACTCTCAGGAAGTCAACTTACCTACTATTTTAAAGAGCTTGCTAGAAAAATACTAATATTATAACTTATATTGCTATTATTTGATTTTGTCTTTCTAGAATTGATTTTAACAGTGTAAATGCATTTTAAATATTATTTTTAAAATTTTAATTGAACAAGACTTTATAACATTTCTGTGTGTATTGATTCAACTGACTCTCCTATTCCCTGCAATGTCTACTGAAACCTTGATCTTATCTTCACACCAGCATCCATCACTGCATACTCCTTGAACAGCAGTAATTTTCTCCCTAATAATTTACAGGGAAAAAAATAGGAATGAGTTAAAAAGGAAGGAAATTCTAACATAAGATGTGACATGGATGACTCTTGAAGACATTATGCTAAGTGAAATAAGCCATCACATAAAGACAAATACTGTATGATCTCACTTATATGAGGCACTTAGGGCAGTCAAAAATCAGAGAGAAAGTAGAATGGTGATTGCCAAGGGATTGGAAAGGGGGAGAATTAGATGTTATTGTGTAATGGGTACAGTTTCAATTTTACAAGATGAAAAGATTTATTGAGATGGATGATGGTGGTGTTTGTATGTTCCACAACATTACAAATGTATTTAAAACACTGAATTGCACACCTGAAAATGGTTGATGGTAAATTTTATTTTTGACATTTTTGACCACAATAAGAAAATTTGTAAAAATAAAAAAAAAAGTAGCATCTGATGATATTTCTCTCGTATAACCCTCCACCAACCTACCCATTTGCCACTTAGTTACTAGTGTCAGTGGAAATGATGATCTTCACCTTTTGGAAGGCTAATTATCATGTTCTATATTCAATCACTCACTGCTTTCTTACGGAATTTTATATACGAATTAATCCCTATCATTCTATATTTTCAGTATTTCACTGTGTATTGTATCTTAAACTTCAGTTTGTAAATATGTATATTTTCTAGTTCTTTCCAATCTTACAAAAATCTTACATCTACCTTATAGTCTTCTTGAGTCAAGACTTAGTTTTCTCCTTGCCTTCAAAACTAAACCTCCACTACTTATTTTTCCATTCATTCCTCAAGCCACTATAGCTATTTCTCAGCTTTCAGGGCTAGACTTGAACTATTATTTTTAGGGTGACTAATGTGTTCTCAGCAGCATCTGAAGTTGTTAATCCTTAGGAGACTTGACCAGTCAAGAAATTCAACACAGTTGTTCATGTAATACCCAGTGATGACACCATGCTTTCTTGGTTTTAATGGTTCCTGTAGAGCTGCCTCATCTCATCTTGCTTTAGTGTGCATAGAGCTTTCCGATAACTTCTATAGAGTTCCATCTTCATGGGTTTTCTCTTATAAATCTAATCTGTGAGGTTGTTCAACTACACTGTTGTATTAAAATGGCATTATACAATGATTACTTCCCAAGGTATATTATCAGCAAGTCTGGAGATTTTGCCTGGAGATTCACATCCACATGAGCATAGATACCTTTAACGGGATCTCTATTTGTCATTTCATACACAACATACTCAAAATGAATGCATTTGTTTTTTAACTAACTCTAATCATTTAATCTTGGATTTAATGGCGCTTTAAATTCTGTCAATATAGAAAGTAGAAATAATTATCTTTCAATATGTATAAGGCTATATGGGCACATTTACCTTGAATTTAAGAATATATATGTATATATTACATATACATGTATGCATACATTAATGTATGTATACATATGTGTATACATACACATACAACATACTATATATGTTTACATACATATATATAATAACTTTGATTTAAAGTTTCCTCAATGATAGAGTATTTATCTATGTCTTTAGATAACTCTCTGAGCCAAAGAAAACATAGCCAGATATTTCTGTGTAACCATGTAATTTATTACTTCTGTAGGATGTGGGTATTGTAAGGACAAATGCTACAAATTCTGGACAACATGGAGATCTTAAGGAACTTGACATCTACATTTCCAACTTTCTTGTTGACCGGTATTCCTGGCCTAGAGACTGTCCATACCTGGCTCTCCATTCCCTTCTGCTGTCTCTATGCCATTGCCCTGTCTGGGAACAGCATGGTCCTCTTTGTCATCATTACCCAGCAGAGTCTCCATGAGCCCATGTACTATTTCCTCTCCATGCTGTCAGCCACTGACTTGGGCTTGACTGTTTCTACCATGTTGACAACATTAGCTATCCTCTGGTTTAATGCAAGAGAAATCAGTCTAGATACCTGCATTATCCAGATGTTTTTTCTTCACGGATTTACCTTCATGGAATCTGGGGTGCTGGTGGCTATGTCCTTTGACCGCTACGTGGCAATCTGTTACCCTCTGAGGTACACTACCGTTCTCACTAATTCTAGAATCATTCAGATTGGCCTCTTAATGATTATACGCACTGTAGTATTAATAGTACCACTGCTCTTGCTCCTTAAACCCCTCTATTTCTGTAAAGCGAATGTCCTTTCCCATTCCTACTGTTACCATCCAGATGTGATTAAATTAGCATGTTCAGATACTCGGGCCAACAGCATCTGTGGGTTAATTGATCTCGGCCTGACCACGGGCGTGGATACACCATGCATTGTCCTGTCTTATATCTTGATCATTCGCTCTGTGCTCAGCATTGCCTCCCCTGAAGAAAGACACAAGGCCTTTAGCACCTGTGTCTCCCACATTGGAGCCGTCACTATTTTCTACATCCCCATGATGAGCTTGTCCTTGGTGCATCGATATGGTCTATCTGCCCCCAAAGTGGTCCATTCGATGATGGCTAATACATACCTGCTTTTGCCCCCTGTGCTCAACCCCATCATCTACAGTGTAAAAACAAAACAGATCCGCAGGGCTATACTCAGGCTTCTCCCTACAAAATAAACAGACATGATTAATTTTGAGAAAAACCTGACAAAAATGATTTTCACTGTAGAAGAACAACCCTGATAGGTGACTACCTGTGAGATATTTTTTCTCATTTTGTTCATTTTTTCAACCAATATTTAGTAAGCATTTTTGTGTTTTCAGTCATAAAATATACATAGGATATACCTCAAGAATTGTGCCGTCCAATAATGGAAACAGGAAAATATTAATAATGAAATAATAAAAATAATATTCATAACAATTAACATTTACTGTTTATTTTATATTAGGTGTCTACTAACTGTTTTTGAGATATATTCTATTTATTCTTCCAAACAGCTATTTTTCCCTCAGGAAAAATAGACAAGTAGACAACAAGGGGCTAGGTAACATTTATTACAAAAAGAAGACAAGAACGGCCAAAAGGAAGTTGAAGAACAACTTTGATGTAATAAGTTACTTTGATGTAAACTTCACTTTGAGTTAAGGAAAGGAAATGAAAAGTTTTGGTAGAAAGTATCATCTTAGTCTGTGGTACAGTTCTGAACAGGTTAGAAGGCTACTGGGTATCCTCAAATCAAGGTCACCTGTCAGAGGAGTCCTGTGCCCACCAGGAATATGCCTGCCTTAGTTTTCCTGCCACACTCAGTCATTGTCTGGAGCAGCTCATGGGACATGTGGGCTCTGTGTAATACGAGGATGGATTTAAGAGTTCAGCAGCTAGGACTATTGTTCTCTGTGAACTAAGATGTGAAGGACACATTTTAAAAACCAGCACATTCCAAATTAACAGGAAAATATGTAGGACAATATAAGCAGGAGGCAAACAACCAACCCTTGAGACAGAAAAGCCAGAACAGCTGGGCTGCTCAAGAATTTAACAGTTTCCCATTTCCCAGTCTGTATGTGCCCCTCTTGAAGTTTCAAATACTCAGGAAATAAAGTATCAGGGTGAAAGAGATATGCAAACTTTATCATTCTTTTTGCAGCTTTTTTATTTATAACTCTAAAATTATTTTGAAACACATTGTGAAAAATTCTCATGAGAGTGTCTGATTGACCCTGCTTGGGTCAGGTATCTAAGGCTCTAGTGTTGATAATCAGGTTCCTGTGTACAGGCCAGGTGTATTGGGCCCGCCTCAATGCTTGAGGTTATTATCAGAAAGGGGAAATATTTTTTGCCACAGAACTAGTCACCACTCTTAATATTCACTCTTTTTCCAACAAAGTGCATTAAGAACATTTGATTAGTGACAAATGTCTTTAAGGCTATGGTCATGATCCTGGGGATTAAATGATTGACTAAGCAGAAGAATATTTTCAACTTTAAAGTTTCCCTTTCAGCAAAACTGCTCAAGACGAAACTACCAAAGATTACAACGTTACTGATTAGATGAATAACAGAACAGTTATATGAAACCACATAGGGTAAACACATATACTAACAGATTATATCTTTCCCACAGGCCTGCAGAAACAGATTCAGACATGTTGAAATGAAGCAAAGATTAAAAAGTAATCAAGGTCAAAAACTTATTCTGTTAGGCATAGAAACAATAAAATGTCCTTCATGCATAATTTAGGTTCTTCATAAAAATTTTGTGTTTATTATATTAAGTAATTACTTTTTCTGACAATTACTGTTTTATAAATTTAATTTAATACTAATACTTTGCTACTAATAACAAATAGTGCTATGTATCATTAAACTTTAATAAAACTAATAATTCTTAGTCTGAGAAAATTTATGAGAATTAAACAAAATATGCAAAATCAATTACAAAATGTCTATAGTAATTTAAATCTGTTTCTGTGTTCATTGCCTTATGTTGTATTAGATCGAAAAGAAATCCATTATTCAAAAGTAATTTTACAGAATTATACATTTATTTATTCATTATTTATTCATTCAATGAATATTTATCAATACCTACAATGTATAAAATTAAACATGCTCTCAAAGGACATGTACTCTCATAAAGTATTTCTAACCATTATTCCTACCAAAACAATACACATGCCCCATCAGTGCCTCAAAGTCAGCAAGTCCAAAACCAAATTTATTTTGATTCTTTTACAAGCAATCTGATGCTTCTGTTGATGGATGAAATTATTTCTGATAATGAAGGATGTAAGGTGATTAAAGGATTCCTTCTTTGAAAAAACTTGACCAAGTGTTCTTCTGACCACTGGCAACATGTCTTTCTGTTTAAATGTCTATGTGTGATCAAAATTAAAAAAATTTTTTATCTCCCTTTGTGATGCAAGGGACCCTTCTTTCAGCCAACCAAGCCTGATTTATTGACATCACCTTTGGCCTTCGTATCTTCAACATCGAAACTGTTACTATATCAACAAATATATAACTTGATAACTTGCACTTAATAAACTTTCTCCTTTCCAACTCCACAATTCTGTGTCTTCAGAATTTCTCTTTACTATAGACACATTCTGCCAGGTTGCCCTCTATATCCAATCTCTCTTCATTGCAGTTTGTCCTCCATACAAATGTCAGATTAATCTTACAATGAAATCACAACATAGCTTAAAATAATCTTCAAGAACTTGTCTTCCTATCCAAATTGTAAATAAATTCCATCAGCCAAGAGAACTCTAAATCCTCATCCTATGAACTTTTCCTTGAAATTTTCAGATTATCTAGCTCATCATTCTATTGTGCAGATGAAGAAACTGATGCCTTTACCTATGGAGTCTTTCCTTTGAGCCACACAGTTATTAGCAGAGCAATGTTTTCTGTTTTTTCTGGTTGTATAATGCAAGATTCTTGGAACTCTATTATGCTGCTTCTCTCAACTATGAAAGTGCTTAAACTATTTGCTGCTATCATTGTTGAGTCTCTTTTTCCCTGTTTTTCCATTTTTCTAAAAATGTATAACAAAATTTTAAGTATAAAGATTTCTATTCAATGAATTTGGAAGTGCATTTATCTCTTTGGGATCCTGAATTCAATTGTTTTGGGTAAAAACCCAGACGTGAAATTGCTGAATCATATGGTAATTGTGTTTTTAATGTTTGAGGAAACTTTATATCATTTTTTATAGTGGCTGTACCAATTTACATTCCTACCATCAATGTACCATGGTTCCCTATCCTCCACATGCTCACCAAAATTTATTTTTTTAAAAAAAATATAATAATAGGCATCTTAACAAGTATGAGGTGGCACCTCATTGTGGAATTAATTTCCATTTACCTGATATTGAGCACCTTTTCATGCATTGGTTGGCCTATAGTTAACAAAGCTGTAGTATATACTTAAATTTACTAAGAGAGTAGATATTACGCTGTGTTTTTAACCACAAAAAAATGATAATAACAAAAGAGGTGGGAGGAAACTTTGGAAGGTGTTGAGTATGTTTATGGCCTTGATGGTGATGATGGTTTCATGGTTGTAGACTTATCCCCAAATTCATCAAATTGTATACACTAAATATACAGTTTTTTAAATGTCAATCATACCTCAACAAAGTAGTTTTAAAAAAAGATTTCTACGCAAGTTCTACTGAATAAACTTGCTAAATGAACCAGCAATTTTATTCCCTCTGTCAAACATAATGACTGATGCTAGCAGCTAGTCGAACACTCACAGCTTATTCTCCAATGATCAAGTCCTCAATGCCCCCAATAAATGAACTGTAGGCTACTTGTTTTTTCTCAAGCATCACAATTATTGTAGCAGAAATTGTATACAGTATATTAAAGATATAGTTTACAAAAGGAGTATAATATGGAATTCTAATTTGCAAAACTACATGAGAAGTCCCTAATTCTACATCAATGATAAATAAATAACACATACAAGTTTTATGTTGAAAGAAAGTGTTCAGTGTAAGTTAAAATTATTTTTATGACTCCTCCTATATGTAACCAACTTTATTAACTAATTAGCCTAACCATCAACCAAACAGAGTTGAATAAAATGAAATCTATTTTTCTTGTTTATATGATTCTTTTTTCTAGACTATGAAATAGATCTTCAAGAGTGAGGGATAAATTAATTTGATAAACACTATTGACCACTGATTTTGTGTCAAATACTGTATTCATCAGCACATGTCAGGTAAATAAAACATTTCTGCTTTAGCCTGAACAACAAAAACTATATAAGATAATGTACCTGAAATCACTTGGTAAACATTAATCACTATACAGATGTTAATTTTTATAATCCTTGAGAACAACCTACTTTTTTTTTCTTGGAAGTTTCTTCCATTTGAGTTGCCACGATGCCAAATCTTCCCTCTTTTATTGAAAGAGAAATCTTCCCTCTTTTTTTGTAGCCCCTTGACTTTGTAATTCTATTTTATTCCTTGCTTCTGAGTTGTAGGAATCCATTTGCTCTTAGTAACAAACAGTTAATGCATACATACTATGTACCTGGTACTATGCTACTACCTGGAGATACTTCCAAAGCATTTGTCATTCTACTTAGTTGTATGCAAAAATCTATGTAATAGATTATTTATAATAAACACATAACAGAATAAAAATGAAGAAATTCTGGGTCCTTAGCTGTATCCATGTTCAAAGTAATGATTCAATTTCATTTTTAATTAAAACATGTAAACACAGAGTTACTGTGTCACTATGTTTATTTTTCTTTGTTTGGTTCTTTTCCACTTGTCTGAGCATCCACATTTCCTGGTGCCAGCAAACTCACCTGGGGGACAGAAAGATGAAGCACAACAGAATGACACAGAAATCCCCCAAGGGTGTATTTAGCTCACTTGAGTAAATGACTACACCATCGTGGTCCCTTATAAAAATTTCCTATTTGTAGAGATAAATGGGTTACCTTCATTTACCCGATCGTACATAAGGGTAAAAGAAGTCTCTCTTCCCTGTCTAAAGGCCAAGTCAAGCAGCTGATCAGAAATAGTACTTGGTTGTGTCTAGAATAAAATGTGTCTAATGACTTTAAGCTGCATCATGAGTAATTTAGCTTAGATAAATATAAGGAAGAATATTTTGGAAGTGAAGTTAATGACCATAATTCACCTCATCTTCCGGCATTGCTCCTTCAACATCTCTATTTGTATCCCTTCTAATTCTCCACATTTTGAAAGGTAAGACCTTCCTCACTTACCCCTGGTCCTTGATCTTCAAATCCCCCAAGCTCCTGACTATACTTACTCCCCAGTGTTTTGTTCGTTCCTATGGTCCTGATGCCTGTTAAGAAATTCCAAATCCCATGAAAATGTTTTGTATTCATCTGTATAGCTAAACATAGCAAAAATTGTGCTTCCTACTTGTGTGTATTTCCTGACACATATTACAACCAAACCCCAAAATACAATCACTGGCACAGCCTAACTATTGTTTAACTTATATTTCTAATTAGTTTATACTTACTGCAGCACATTTACTCCATTCATTCTCATAAGTCTGCAGCAATTTGACAAATTTATTTTTAATTTTGTCTGAACAACAGTGTGGCACCGTAAAGTGACCATACTTTCAGAGTCAGACAAACCCGATTTCACACACTGGCTCCATTATGTCTATCAACGGGAACCTTAAATAAGTGCTTCACTCTGAACCTAGGCCATCTCGCCTGAAAACTGGGAATGTTAGTCAGACCTACTAACGGTGCCGTTAAAGTGAAAACATGTACAGATATCTAGCAAAGAATTTGGTTCAATATTCTCTTCTCTATAAAAATATTAAAACTATCCTCTCATCTATCTTCCAACCTTTCACCTCATTCATTTTCAGTCCAGGCACTAAACACTGAGTCTGCAGGGCCTCAGGTCAGCACATTCATAGGATACAGTCACTGCTTTACCTCCATGTAGGTGGTTAACTTTGTGACATTCCATAGGCACTGTTCCTAAATTCAGAAAAATATAATGAAAGACTCTCTTAAATCATTCTCTCAGAACGGATAAATCAATTCATTTAATTACTGGAATCCATGGCATTTTCAATCATAGGGATAACATTTTGTCACTCTAGAAAGATTGTGTTGGTATCCATTGTTTCGACAAATCATCATGTGATGTTAACTGATTTTTCTCTGCAGCAGAATATAACTCCAGACCTTCCTTTATATAAGAGATGACTAGTAATCTAGAAAATCAGACTTTGCATTTTTCTTCTTAAAAGAATAAAGACGTTTTACCCTTTTCTTGATTACTCATCCTTCTAAGAAACTAGATAAGAAAAAACTCCTTATCTTCTTCTCCTAAAACCTCAGCCACATATTCCAACTCATGTCGAACTACAAACCCATGCATTTTATTGATAGAAATTGAGTTAACTATAGAGTGAGGTTGACTGGGAGGTGAAGATTATAAAACAGTTATCAATCCCAGACTATCTGGTCCTGCCTGATACCAAATGCATGCTAGCCCGCCAGTTCCTGAACTCTTCCCCTTTGTCCACTCTAGAAAACACAGTGATTCTGAGAAACAAACTCTGGCTAAGCTGGTGAATATACTCTGACAAAAGCATATATAAGCTGCATATATGCTTTTGTCAGAGTAGAAATCTTATTATTTTTTAGAAAGGCTTGAGAGTGCCCTTGGATTAGATGAAGAACAAAAAATATTGGAAAATGTCAAAGGAACTAATGAATTGAAAACATAGATGTTATTTATCTCTTAGTAACCATAGGATATAGCAATCTTATCTATGCTTTTTTAGCACAAAAAAGAATAAGGCCAATTTACAAATTTAAGGAAGGTAGTACAATGTCTCATATACACTATATTAATCTGTTTATAAAGTTCTATTATCTTGAAAATAAAAGGTTATTTGAGGGGTTAAATGTCTCAAATAGACACTTAGTACTTAACTATTGAAATAATTGACAAATTATTGAATGATTGATTTATATATGCATGATATGCAGCTGTGGCCATTGTTGTCACTATTAATTCCTGAGAAATTAAAATTTTAATTCAAAGGAAATGAAGTCTTAAGTGTGTGAAAAAAATAAGTGAACCATCTATCTAATCACTCTCCACCATATGAATGTAGTTTTCCTGTAGTTCAACAATCCTTACTAATCTTTGTCAATTTACTTGATTAAAAACAACTGTTTTTAATTAGTACTTCTCTAGCTGATGGTGAAATCAAATATTCTTTCTGTATTATTACCATATCACTTATTCTTCGGGGAATTCCAGTTTAAAGACTTCTACCCATTTTTACATTTTCATTTTTTTTTTTTTTACTGTTCTACAGTAAGCTTATTATCCAACTCAACCTTGTATGTACTGCAAATATGTCCTCCAGTTTGTAATTATTTTTTTAATTCTGTGGAATTAAAGGTGTTTTTTTTTTACCATAAAACAATTCTGTGTATTTCATCAAATCAAATATATCAATCTTTATGATTTACATCTTTAGTGTTACCATTAGAAAATTCTTTCTCACTCAAGAATTGTATAAATATTTACCGGCATTTAATGTAAAATGTATGTTGGTTATTCATAATTAAATATTTAACCATCAGGAAATAATTTAAATATATATTTTGGTGTATGCTTTATTATATATAGTTTTTCTAATGGATAGTCAGTTTACCCAACTCTTTTTATTCAATAATTCACTCTATTACTACTGGTTTAAGAAGCTTCCTTTAACATTTAACTGAATGTTTACCTAGGACACTTTCTGTGCTTTTAATCCTGTCCCAGGGTTGTATTTGTTTCCAAAATGTACTAAATTATTATAATTATATCTGGGGTGGATTCTTAGGTATACGTATTCTCTGAAAAGAGATGTTCTCCTGGTAAGTTAAAGTGGATTTTCACTTAGAATCTGAGTTTAAGATTTCTAAGATTCCAAGGCAAAATTAGTCAATTATTTTCTTATGCCATGTACCACTTCTGGTTAAATAGGATATTTCAGGAAGGGCAAATACAATTTAAATGAATTAGAGAAAATACATTGAATATCTACTCTGAGCAAAGAATTCTTCTAAGCAAAGATTAGCTAAAAATAACCCCTGATTTTCATGGGACCATATTAATAAGAATAAGTTTATAATCCAGTTGGAAGGTAAAAAATATAGTCAAAAATATCGATAAGAGTACAAGATAGTGAGTGATAATCACCAAATAAGTTTAACTAAGTAAATTGAACTTAATTAAACATTTTATTTCAGTGATGAATCTCACAGGTATAATATTAAATGAAAGAAGCAAGATGCAAACAATATATACTGCGTAATTATATTTATATCAAGATCAAGAACAGAGAGAATTACGGTAATCAAGTCAGAATAATGGTTACTATAAGAGAGGACGTTGATGAAAATGAGCATTAGGAAGCCTTCTGGGTTAGTGGTCATGTTTCAGCAGTTGTGCTTGGAAGTGAGCACAATGATGTCAAACTTCATTGAGCTGTACTCTAAAGTTTTGTGAACTAAATGTATATTAAACTTCAACTAAAAAGAATTTTAAAATTCTAAATTTAGAAAGTCAAGATCTTACAACAGAGTTCTGCTCCTTCACACCATAATGCCAATCTACGATAACTCCACCTTCCCTACTTTCCTCTTGACTGGGGTCCCTGGTCTTGAATGGGCCCATGCCTGGATCTCCATCCCCTTCTGCTGCCTCTACTTCACTGCCCTTTCTGGGAATACTTTGATCCTGTTCATAGTTCTCACTGAGCCAAGCCTCCATGAGCCCATGTACTATTTCCTCTCCATGTTGTCTACCACTGACATTGGCTTATGCATCTCCACACTGGTGACAGTACTGGGAATATTATGGGTCAATGCCCGGGAAATCAGCTTCAATGCTTGCTTATTGCAAATGTTCTTCATTCACCTCTTCACTTTCATGGAATCTTCGGTGCTCCTGGCTATGGCCTTTGATCGTTTTGTGGCCATTTCTAACCCCTTGAGATATGCTACTATTCTAACTCATGAAAGGATTGCACAGATTGGTTTGGCAGTCATTACCAGAGGGACGGTCATTCTGACACCACTTGTCCTACTTCTTAAACGTCTATCATTCTGCCACAGCCATGTGCTCCATCACTCCTACTGCTTCCACCCCGATGTGATGAAGCTCTCGTGTTCAGATACAAAGATCAATAGTGCATTTGGACTAACTGCAATTATTTCTACTGCTGGAGTGGACTCTTTCTTTATCCTGCTTTCCTATGTCTTGATCATTCACTCGGTTCTCAACATTGCATCCCCCGAGGAGAGGAAAAAAGCCTTCAGCACCTGCATTTCTCATATCACTGCTGTAGCCATATTCTACATCCCTTTGATCAGCCTGTCTTTTGTTCACAGATTTGGAAAACATGTTCCTCCCTTTGTGCCCACACTCATTGCTAATGTATACTTGCTTATTCCTCCTGTGATGAACCCCATCATCTATAGTGTGAAAACAAAGCAGATTCAAAAAGCTGTGTTCAAACTTGTCTGTTCCAAGAGAACTTATATTTAACAATTACTGCTCCCATAAAGACCTATTTCAAAACCAGCAAAAATTTGTCACAAATTCGAGTTATAAACTTATGCAATTTAAGAGTTGGATGGAACTAAATGTTATCCAATTCGAACATGTCCACAATGTAGTTAATCGACCTCAGGCAATCTTATCTTTTCTACACCAAAATACTAATTCAGATTCTCAATACCTCTCAGTTATCCTATCCCTATAGGTAATAATTGACCTCCCGTCTCTATGCTGTTTCTCCCCAAAACCACCTGTCATTACTTAGAATTAATTTTCCAAATATCCAGCTCAAATAAATTTTAAAAACAAATCAATAAGCATCTCTTTCATGTTTATTTTTCATATAACAACTCAATGAATCAACAAATTCTGTCTATGATAAAGTCTTCCACAATTTGGGTTCAACTTTCCTTTAAAGTTTAATTTACCTTTTTCTTTTTACATACTCTGCAGTCTAAGAAAGCCAGTCTACTGACCACTCTGTCATACACATGAACTTTCCTAACGGTAAGCTTTCCTGTTGACTCCACTTCAACTTTCACATCCACTCCTGCACCTTGAACTTCTAACTTATGTGTCAAGGCTCATCTTTAAATATCTTCTGCATTAAATTTTTCATGATTGTTCCAATGATATCAGACCTCTCCTTCCCATAATTTGCCTTTTATAGTGCTTTCTCTGTATCTTTTTTGCCTTTATTTACTTTTGACTATATGTTTTATATGTATTATTACTTCCAGAAAGCTATAAATTCCCTAAATAATAAAGGTTTGATTTTCTTTCAGTCCACTACAATTCCTAGAATAATACAGGTATTCACATGTGGTAAATACCACAATATGTATTTACCATCTTCTATAAAGCAAATATTCAATGATAGCTGTTGAATTGAACTAAACATAACAGAGTGTCAAAGAGTCCATCTAAATAATTTCAGTGATAAGTCATTTAATTCAAAGTTTGGCATGTATAATGTAAGAAATTTCTCTTATTTATGTTCCCAGTTTTTCTGCCTATTTTATTTAGCTATTTATCTAGATGATTTACCAAACCATACAGACACAGAGCAATTTTGGAACACAAAATCTTAGTTTCAGGAACTTACCCCAGTTTTGCCAAAGGCCCAGTTTGACTAAAAGTAATTCAAGCAATTTGTGATGAATAAAAGATTTCCCAGAACTAACTACTATTATGTTTCATTTTGTTTTTGTTTTTAATTCCCAGATACCAAAGACAAAAGCTAATGAACCATCCTCAAATGCTCACTCATCCTTTGCTCCTGTATTCAATGAATCTATATTTTCTTTTAATTCTACCACCAAAATATCTCTTCATCTGTACTTTTGGACTTAACCTATGACACTAAAATCTTTCAGCTAAATCAGTTGTCTCATAAGTTTCTAGGTTCCCAGTCTTGTCTTTTTTCCTCCTCTTGTTTTTCATAAAATAATCAGGAAAAAAAACTTTCAAAAAGGATTTTGAATCAAATTTTAGTTATATAAGAAACAATAATATGCTCTCATTAATAAAAGAATTTATAGGAAAGGCCCAAGTCCTCCTTGATATATTCCCTCAAGTCTAGTCTTTATATATTCTCCATAGCAAACCACTGCATAAGTTTGATTTTTATCCTACCTTTTTATATTCTCTTATATCCATAGGCATGGAGAAAATAAAATTTAAAGCAAGATTTATCAATTGTATTTCATACAGCAACAAAATTTCCTAGGAATACTTTGCCTGTTATTTCAAGAACTACATAAAACCAGCAAGAGAAACTTGCTCATTACTCAGAATTCCTACATATCTCATTCTTTCTCACATCTCCTATTCAATACCTTTCTAAGTAGTAGCACCATGTGTTTCCAAACCCCATTAGCTAGTTCTCTCCACATCTGTAGCATCTACTTTGTAAACTATTTCTGGATTACTACTTTGTATAGACACAAAAATGCTGTGGAATGCTCTTCAGGCTCAACACACATCAACAATAGTCACTAAATACCCCACCACAATCTAGCTAATTGCCCACCCAATATTCTGGATTTTGGTAGTCTAATTTATCCCACCCTACTTCACACACTTCCTTCTTCACAGAGAATAAGATAGTGGCATACTTTACCATATGAGGTATCGTCGGCTCAGAGTTTTGTGGCCATAAGAGTAGAACTAATAAAACCAAGGACTTGATAATCACAAACTATATTTGTATCCATCTTCCAAAACAACAAGTATTTACCATCTACTATAAACCAGGTATTTACCATCTACTATAAACCAGGACAGATATTGAGACCTTAAGCATGAACAAGATTAGCTTCTTGCTTTAAGTTAGCTCTTTGAAGAATATAATTTACAAATATATGTCATTAAAGTGTTTATTATAGATATGCCCTCTTTCAAGAAAACTTAATAAAGGACATAAACATTGGATAACTCAAATTACAAAGAACTTTAAAAAGTAATTCTTCTTCCAGTCATGATGATAGAGTAAGTAAGTGCTTTGCTTGCATCCTCTCACAACCACATCAAAATTACAACTAAACTACAGAACAACCATCATTGAGAATTGTATCAAGTCTAGCTGAACAGAAGTTCAGCCACAAGTAAGGATATACATAAGAAGCCACCTAGAGTCTGGTAGAAGGCATGGAGATGGAGAATGGGCTGGTCTCACACCCACATGTTGCAGTTAAAAATTGAGAGGGATAGCTGGGCTATGGAGGACTTCCCCCGCCAGAGGAGCAAGGGGTCCCAGCCCCATACCAGGCTCCCCAACCCAGGATTCCAGTTCCAGGAAGAGAAGTCCCCACAACTTCTGACTGTGAAAACCAGCAGAGATTGTGACTGAGTGAGAAGGGGGTTTCCTGGAGTCCCAAGCATTCCTCCTATAGGCCCTGCACACTAACGTACTTGCTGACAGACTCACTCACTCTGAACTCCAGTGCTTGGGCAGCAGCTCAAAAAGCAACAGGGACATACAGGGAGGAACTGAATTGTCTGGCCGCAGGATAAAGGCTGGAGGGGCAGCTATCTTACAGACAGAAGAGCTGGCAGAAGCCACCATTACTTTGTTGAGCCCTGTCCCCTCCCATTGTGCAGGTTTAGGCAGGCTTCATATCTGAGTCTCCATCAACCTAGCTAACACCGTTTACCCTACCCAGATGATTCCCTGAGACTCTGAGCACCCAATTTATGGGTCCACCCAAGCCACTTCCAGTGGCTTTTTCATACAAATGGCCTGTCTTGGCTCATGCTGCAGACTTTCCTAAAATTTCTCAAAGGTTCAAAAACCCCAAACAAACAGCATCTGGCCTCAGTGTGGCCTGTATTTCTAGCTAAACAGCCCCAATCTTGGCATTAGTGACAGCAGGCCACAGTTCACTAAGTTTAACAAAATAATAAATAAATAAATAAATAAATAAATAAATAAATAAATAAATAAATAAACAAAGGCTATATAACAAGAGACAAAGAAGGATCCAGTAATCCCATTTCTGGGTATCCAAAGAAACTCAAAAAACTGCTTTAAAGAGTCATGTGCATTCATATGTTCATTGCAGCATTATTTACAATAGCCAATATATGGAAGCAACCTGGGTGTCCATCAATGGATGAATGGACCAGGAAGAGGTGGTACATATATACAATGGAATATTACTCAGCCATAAAAAAGAATGAAATCTTACCATCTGCAGCAACATGGAGAGACCTAGAGGGTATTTTTCTGAGTGGAATAAGTCAGACAGACAAAGACAAATGCCGTATGATTTCACTTATATTTGGAATCTTAAAAAAAAACAAAAACTGACAAACAAAATGAAACACATTCAAAGAGACAAAGAACATTTTGATGGTTGCCAGATGGGAGCGGGGTTGGGGACAGTGGATGAAAAAGGGGAAGGGATTAAGAAGTACAAATTGGTTGTTACAAAGTAATCATGGGGATATAGGGTATAGCATAAGGACTATAGTCAATAATTGTAATAACTATGTATGTTATCACATGGGTACTAGATTTATCAGGGTGACCACTTTGTAAGCATGTCTAATTACTATATTGTTCACCTAAAACTAATATAATATTGTATGTCAACTGTAGTTGAAAAACAAAAATATATATACTAAAAAAAAAAAAAGTAATTCTACTTTACTGCAACCATGGTGTAAAATCACAAACCACCTGATATGGAAGTAGATAGGAGAAAACAAAAAAATGACAGAAGCCCCTTAAAAATGAGAATTTGGGCACCTGGTTGGCTCAGTTGGTTAGAGCACAGTACTCATAACACCAAGGTCGCTGGTTCTGTTCCCACACGGGCCAGTGAGCTGTGCCCTCCACAACTAGATTGAAAACAATAGCTTGACTTGGAGCTGACCTGCACCTTCCACAACTAGATTGAAAACAACGACTTGACTTGGAACTGATGGGTCCTGGAAAAACACACTGGTCCCTAATAAATTTTTTTTAATTCTTTTAAAAAATGAGAATTTAAGGGGGGTGGAGGATGGGAGATGAGGGTAAGGGGGATCAAATATATGGTGATAGAAGGAGAACTGACTCTGGGTGGTGAACACACAATGGGATTTATAGATAATATAATATAGAATTGTACACCTGAAATCTATGTAATTTTACTAACAATTGTCACCCCAATTGTTAACGGTGGGGGACAAATATTACACACACACACACACATATATATATATATATATATATATATATATATATATATATATATATATACACACACACACACAAAAACAATAGAATAAAGAGCAAAGTCCACATGATCTTCTCAGTAGGTGAATAGATGTAGGAAAAACTTTTGACAAAATTCAACATCCATTTATGATAAAAAAAAAACCACTCCAAAATAATGAAGAAAAAAGAATTTCTTCAACTGATAGTAGATATAGATGAAAAATCCACAAGTAGCATTATACTTAATGGTGACAGACTGAATGTTTTCTTCTAACATGATAAGCAAAACAAGGATGTCCACTTTCACCAATTTTTCAACATTGTATTAGAGGTTCTAGCCAGGTAAAGAAAAGGCAATGAAATAAAACCTATTGTAAAGGAGGAAGTAAAATTATTTCTATTTTCATATAATCTGATTCTTTGTACAGAAAATTCTAAGAAATGTACTAAAAGTTATGAAAACTAATAAATGACTTAAAGTTACAAAATATAGAATCAATTGCATTTCAATACACTAACAATGAACAATACAAAACCAAAATTAAGAAAACATTCTCAGTGGCAGGTGAGAATTCTGATAACATTTATCCCTAAAGATATATGTGCTCCAATGTTCACTGTAGCTTTATTTATGGTGGCCAAGACATGGAGACAACCAAAGTGTCCTTTGATAGATGATTGGATAAAGATGTGGTGTATATACACAATGGAATACTATTCTGCCATAAGATGAAATATTGTCATTTGCAACAACATGGATGGATCTTGAGATTATTATGCTAAGTGAAATAAATCAGACAGAAAAAGTCGAGAAACATGATTTTACTGATATGTGGGATGTAAAACTGAAAGCAACAAAGGAACAAGAAAAACAAATAAAGAAACAAAAACTCATAGTCACAGACAATAGTTTAGTGGTTACCAGAGGGTAAGAGCATAGAGGGGTGGTAGATGAGGGTAAAAGGGATCAAGTATATGGCGATGGAAGGAGAACTGACTCTGGGTGGTGAACACACAGTATGATACATAGATGATGTATTACAGAATTGTATACCTGAAGCCTATGTAACTTTACTAACCATTGTCACCCCAATAAACTTTAAATTAAAAAAAAAGAAAACATTTTCATTTACAAAGCATCAAAAAGAATAAAAATACTTGGAAATAAATTTAGCTAAGAGGTGCAAGACTTGCACACTTAGAACACTGTACACAAAAATAATGCTCAAAGAAATTAAAGAAGTCTTAAATAAATGGAAATATATGCCATGTTTATAACTTGGAGACTTAATATTGTTAACATAGCCATACTCCCCAAATTGATTTATATAGATGTAATGCAATCTCTATCAAAACTCAACTTTGTTTCTGTGCATAAATTGACAGTTGATCCCAAAATATATATATGGAATTTTCAGACACCAATAATAGCAAAAATCATCTTGGAAAAGAAGAGCTGAGTCTGGGTTTCAGGATTCATACTTAACAATTTCAAAATGCATAGTCATCTATGATTAGACAGTGTAGTACTGCATAGGATAGATATACAGATCAATGGAATAGAACTGAAAGCACAGAAATAAACCCTCACAATCCTTGTCAATTGATTTTAGACACAGGTGCCAAGACATTTCAGTACGGAAAGAATAGTGTCCTCAACAAATGGTGCTGTCACCTAAGGTTGTATTAAAAGATGGGTATATAAAACATGACAGATTCATACAATGGAATGTTATTTGCCAAGTAAAAAGAGTGATATACTTACACTTACCATAAAATGGATGACCTTTTAAAATATTATGTTAATTGAAAAAAAGCCAATAACAAAATACGACATATTACATGTGATTCAATTTATATAAAATGTCCAAAATAGGCAAATGTATGGAGACAGAAAGTACATTAATTGTTGCCTAGGGCTGAGTGGGATGGAAGGTAATGATGTATGACTGCTAATGGGTAGGGTGTTCCATTTGTGAATTATAAAAATGATCTAAAATTTACTGAGGTGATAGTTGCCAACTCTGTGAATATACTAAAAACCATTAAACTTTTACATATTAAATGAGTAAATTGTACTGTATGTGAATTGAATCACAGTAAAACAGTTATATTTTTTAAAAAAAGGAAGAAGATTGGAGATTACATAAAGGAGGTGGAGAGAGCACACATAGTCAAGCTACTTTTTCCTGGAAAAAGAAGAAAATGTTTGGGAAAAAATTAATAATAAAACCAGAATATAAATATGATGATAATCAGTGATCTATAAATTTGGGAAATCTATGAAATATAGAACAAAGATAAAATAACATTGATATACAAAATTGAAGCCCAAAATAAGTACAAGAACATATTGAAGGGGAAGTAGAGGATACTCTAAGGGATGTTCCAAGTTCTGAGGTGTTGGTTGAGGTGTTTCATTAAAATATCCATCCATTTTTCTTCTGCCCTCTCACCCCAACTTTTCCTATTTGTGCCATATTTTAGTCCACAGGGAAACTTGCCTATCTAAAGAAAATAGTGATAGAGAATTTCCAGCTTAAATGTATTTCTTATAGTCCACAGTCTTCTAACTGAAAGCTAAAGTGATCTTTTGGGATGCTGTCATCCCAAGCATGAGACTCAACATTTTAACTTCAATGAGTGTCATTTTATTCATCTATACAAAGATCTGGACTAGAAAAAATTGAAAAACCCATCTAGTTCTTTGTTGCACTGGGATGGAGAAATTTCAGCACAGCCCTACGTATCTGTTTGGTCTTCATACTATAAATAATGGGATTCATGACAGGAGGGATTAGCAGGTAGGCATTGGCAATCAGAGTATGTACATAGGGTGGGGCCCATTTCCCAAATCTGTGAACAAAGGACAGACTGATCAATGGAATATAGAATACAGCAACAGCCCCAATATGGGAGATGCATGTGCTGAAGGCTTTCTTCCTCTCTTCTGGGGATGCAATGCTGAGCACAGTCTTAATAATCAAAACATAAGAAAGGAGGATGAGGATCGAGTCCACCCCAGCAGTGGTGATCAGGGCAGTCAACCCAACTGCACTATTGATCCTGGTGTCTGTGCAGGAGAGCGTCATCACATCAGGGTGGAAGCAGTAGGAGTGGTGGAGCACGTGGCTGTGACAGAATGACAGACGTTTAAGAAGCACCTGCACAGGTATTAGGATTAATGTACCTCTGGTGACGATTGCTACTCCAATCTGTGCTATTTTAAGATCTGTTAAGATAGAAGCATATCTAAGAGGATTAGAAATGGCCACAAGACGATCGAAAGACATGGCCAACAGCACTGAAGATTCCATGACAGTGAAGAGTTGAATGAAAAACATCTGTGACAAGCAGGCATTAAAACTGATCTTCCTGGCATCAAACCAGAATATACCCAACATGGTGACCAGAGTGGATATGGACAAGCCGAGGTCAGTGGTAGACAGCATGGAGAGGAAATAATACATGGGTTCGTGGAGGCTGGGCTGAGTGACAATGGCAAAGAGAATCAGACTGTTTCCTGAGAGAGCAGTTATATAGAGAAAACAGAAGGGAATGGAGATCCAGGTGTGAAAGGCTTCCAGCCCAGGAACACCAGTTAGTAGGAAAATGATGGAGGAGGACGTTATATTCTGGAAAGTTGACATGTTGACCTGCAGAATCTTAATCTGAGTGTCCTGCAATAATAAATTGTATATTTATAATGCATTCAACCTGAAATTAATTATTCCACCAGGTAAATACTTATAAAAGACAATATCTATATTATATAAAGAGATCATAAAGATTGATTTCAAAAGAAAACTAAGAGCACATGTAATAAAGGAGCAGAAAACAGGAAATGAACAATTATATGAGGATACAGAATTTGTACACAAATCTAAAAATGACCTATTTTATTTAAATTTACATGCCTGTTCATGGAGATTGTACCCATCACTTCCTGACTCCACATGGTAGGCCGTCAATAAATATTTGTTGAAATGTGTCTATAGGGTTATATGAAATTTTAGATGAACAGCAAACAATATATGCAATAATTCTATGTAGTCAATAAAGTAAGTTAGCTTTTAGTGGTCCAAAAAGAAATCTTCTCTTCATCTCCTGGATACTTTCTTTCAATCAAGTTGATTATATTCGATCATAATAAAAAGCTAACATTTGTTGAGCCCCTACTATCTGTTAGTAGTTGTGATAATAACCTGTATGAACATACATTCTATTTGCAATGTCATAACTTGAACTGTACCTAATTAACTTTCACACCATATAACAAGTATAAGCAATCAAGATAACTACAAACAAACAAAAACTCATGGACACAAACAACAGTTTACTGGTTACCAGAGGGTAAGGGGGGTAGGAGGTGGTAGAAGAGGAAAAGAGGGTCAACTATATGGTGATGGAAGGGAAACTAACTCTGGGTCATGAACACACAATGCAATATTGGATGATGTATTATAGAATTATACACTTGAAACCTTTATAATTTTACTAACCAATGTCACCCCAATAAATTTAATAAAAAATAAAATAGAACAGAATTATGAACCTGAATTAAAGAATCCTCTGATATCAGCAAATATCAACAGGGCAAATACTGACTGTTAAGGAAGCACATAAAATAAAGTAACATTGGACTATGCTTGAAACATAATGAAAATAATAAAGTGGGAGATATTTGAAAAAAAATAAAGGTAACAGGGATCCTGCATGGAATTATCACCATCAAGGTATGGAATGTGGGTAAGGAATGTCGAAGTGTCTAAACACTGAGGAAATAATGAACATATAGATGTCTTTCTGCTCTGAGAAATAACACCAATAACTTTTTCTTCTTTCACACTGCTGTGCTTTGCTTAATTCGCATACTTCCCACTCTTCTTTAAATGAGCCTAAATTCTTTAGACTCATTATTTGTTCCTTTGGTCCACTTATAGATTCAACATTAATTTATTTACTTCTGGAAGCATTTTGTAGCATCACCTTCTCTATGTCAAGTCAGAAGAAATTGCTTCTTCCTCTGGAGTCACATCCTTTTTATACATACACCTGGCATAGTGGTCATTCCATTGTGTGATCAGAAGTTATTTGAAAATAAGCCTCTTCAACTAAAACAAGCTACTGGCAGGTACATCACTGTTTTTCACCATTATAGTCCCAATATCTTGCACTTTATTGTGCAGTGTGAGAAGATGATAGATACTTTCTGATACAAATTAAATCCAAGAGTTGTAAACTAACCATTGATTCTGGAAATATATCAGGATCTCAACACATGACAGCTTTGACCATTTAATTCATGCCATGTAGCCTGAAATTACATATGTGACTTTTGGAAGAATATCACTGAACTCTCCTTTATTCTCACAAAGTGAGGTGTGTGTGTGTGTGTGTGTGTTGGGTTTGCTGGAAGATTCCGTCCTAGTGTTTCAGAGTAAATTTTTATACACTTCCCTCCATTTTTTAAAGTAATTCTCTCCTTATATGAGAATAATAGTCCAGTCTCACACTGAGAGCATGTTGCAGGTTCTGAGCAGAACTACCTTGAGTTATGTCTCTCCTCTTATAGAAAGTTACTGATATGGTTGTAGGGTCAGGCAAACCTATGTGCGAATGCTGGCTCTGCCATCAACTAGCTGAAGTTCTCCAAACAAGCACTTTACATTAGATTCTACTTCTGGGAAATTGGTAGTTTACCAAAAGCATTAATTGGTAAGGATTAAATGAGATAACATTTACAAGGCATTTAATCTGCTAACTAGTACATGGGAGGCGTTTAGTAATGGTAAATGTTGATGAGGATGAGGGTGATGTTGGTGGTAAACGGTGGCCGTAGTGCCAGCTGCCTTTAGATTATGGTTTTGAAATGTGACACAACTAACCAGAAAACACCATTGCAAGAGCAGGCTAACAAATTGTTCTAAGCATCAGGACATACGGGCCATAGACCAATAGAACCCAATCAGTTGAAATATTATGTCCCCAAATACAGATTTCAGGAAAAAGCTTTCCACAGTTTCCCTTAGGCATCCATGAAAGCTCATTGCAGGTAATAAATCTTCCTCGTTCTTAAAGGAAACGAATATGTGTCAAGTCTGATGGTTTTCCTGAATGTAATAGTTTTGCTTACAAAGTACAGAGATGTGGTCTTCCCTACCCTGTTTGCCAGGAAGGGCCTTCAGGAGCTGGGAGGTGTTCTACTCAGGAGTGGATGGCATATTTAAGGAGCCATGATTGGCTGCCTAAAATCTCTTAATGAGGAAATTCCTGGGAAATAAAGGACTATTCTAATGCAGTGAACTCTATTTGCAGAGCTTGGGAGCAGAAAAAGATTTCCTTTTATTTATTTACTTTTCTTTTCCTTTTCACAGCATCCCATTCTTTCTTTTGATGTGTGTGTGTGTGTGTGTGTGTGTGTGTGTGTGTGTGTGTGTGTGGTTTCTTATATGGCATGAAAAAACGGCTTAAGATTGTTTTTTTTTGATCAGTGAAAAAAATCTTCATATAGAGGATTATAAAATACAATTTAAAAACTTTAAAGTACATTTAAATTAACAGAGAGGTGTCAATTCTGGTATTGGAATAATCAGAATGAAAAATGTTAAATATTCTCCTATTTAATTTTTGTTGTTTTTTAAGACTTTATTTTTTTAGAGCAGACTTAAGTTCACAACTAAGATGAGAGGAAGGTACAGGGAATTCCCAAATACACCTTACCCCCAGACACACACAGCCTCCCTCATTAGCAAATGTCCCACCAAATAGCACATTTGTTACAATTCATAAACCTACGCTGACACTATCACGCAAAGTCCATAGGTCACCTCAGAGTTTCTTTTTTTTTTAATTAAATGATTCTTAAACCAACCTTGGGTCTTCTTGTACTGAAATTAAGCCAATATAAATAACTATTTTTGGAAAGATATTTAAATCTCTTTTCCCCTGAGACACTGCTATATCCAGACCACTAGGAACATATAAATAGGCAGCTTCCATTACAAAGCTTCACATCCATTGCTACCACAACAACATGCATTGGTCTCATTAGCTCTTTTTTAAGGTGGAAGAACTGAGGCTAAGATTAGAAAACTGAAGCTCAGGGGAATCATGTTAACTTCTCACACTCACCCAACAAGCAGATTCAGAAATTGAACTTTTTTCTTTTTGACTCTAAATGTCATGCTTTTGCCATTCTTATTTTAAAATAACTTAATTTTTTTAAAATGTGGAATGAGTGAACAGATGCTCATGACTGTAGTCTATACTGGTAATAACTATTTTAAACATCGCAGCAATTGTTTTTAAATTGACAATACATGAATTCATTGAATACATACTACTGAGTTCACTAATTTCCTCTGAACTGTTGGTCTTATTAACTATCTGAAGATTATACAGTCCCTGATGTATTCAGAAAAGATTTGCACTAAACACTGACCTCATGCAAAGAAGAATTCTTGGCTATGGAAGGGGAGGTCATTTGATCCTGTCTTCAGCTCTTTGAAGGGTCATCTCAGGCAGCAGCATAGTCTTTTTTATTTACTCGTTCATCATTTATTTGTTTGTTTTTAAATAAATTTGATGTGTAACATTATATATGTTTAAGGTGCATACCATATTACTTTGATACATTTATATATTATAATATGATTTCTGATGTATCAATATTTATTACATTATATAATTACAGTATAATATTTTGGTCTATATTCATTATATTGTACACTAGATCTCTATGGCTTATTTACTACTCATTATAAGTTTGTTCCCTTAAGCACCATCACCTTTATCCATCCCCAATTCTCTGGTAATCACCATTTTACTCTATGTTTTTTAAAGGTGTAGCATTTTTAAATTCCACATATAAGTGATATCAAAATAGTACTTGCTTGCTCTGTCTGACTTACTTAGAATAATGTATTCACGTTCCACCCATGTTGTCGCAAATGGAAGAATATATACTTTCCTCATGGGTGAATAATATTCCATTGTGTATATGTACCATATCTTTTTTTTTTTATTTTATTAGTTTCAGGTGCACAAGACAAAGCAAAACTTAGACGTTTATCATTTATATCCCTCACACTTTTTTTATCTCTTCATCCATTGATGAGCATTTGGATTGTTTCTATATTTTGGCTATTATGAATAATGCTGCAATAACATAGAAGTACATATATCACTGCCAAATCCTGTTTTCATTTCTTTTGGGCATATACCTAGAAGTGAAATTGATGGATTGTATGGAAGATCTATTTTCAATATTTTGAGGAAACTCCATATTGTTTTCTATAGTGGTTGGACCAATTTACATTTCCACCAACAATATATAAGGGTTCCTTTTTACCACATCCTTGCCAGAACCTGTTGTCTGTTGATCAGAGAGTTGTTTAAAGTCTAAAAAGAGAGAGAGAGATTATTTCAAACTCACAATCTTACTGCCATAAAGGTCTTTCTGTCCTAAGGTCAGGGGAACAGTCCCTGATCAGTCTCGTCCCCTTTAACTATCTCCAGAGAGGTTCTCGTTTGCCAGGAGAACTCATAGGGAGTTCTCAGGAATATGGCTGTCAGAGTTGAGGATGAGAGCCTTTATAAGGAGACCAGAAGTTGCCTGGTGAGAGCTATTTATGCAGCAGAAACACAAATTCCTAGGATAGAACTCTATATACTTATGTCCTGCTAATCCTCTGTGCCACAAATGAAGGGCCATTTTTTCTCAGTCTAGCCCACTCTTACTTCCCCGAAGGAGAGTCCTAGAGATGAATTATGATTGCAGTTCTCATTAAAGAGTAACTTGACCCTGAACAGCTGTAAGTCAAAGCTTTGCATAGAGCAAAAGTAAGGGATAAATGGTGTTGATGAATTGCCCACATATTTGCTCACTAGTCATTTGCCAGTATCACAGCAATCATAAGACAAAGAACACAGGTAGGAAAGAAGTTGCTAAGTATTTCTTTTGTGATTATGAAAATATTCTAAAATTTTTTGTGGTGATAGTTGCACAACTCTGTGAATATAATAAAAACCATTAAATTCTGCACATTCAAATGGTATTGCATGTGAATTGTATCACAATAACAACACTGTTACATCAAAAACAAAAGAAGGATTCAGAAGGACAGAAGGACCCAGAGTTAGTTCTCCTTCCATCACCATATATTTGACCCCATTTACCTTCATCTACTCTCATCTACCATCCCCTTTCCCCCTTATCCCTTACCTGATTGGTAAACACACAGTGTGATACATAGATGGTGTGTTACAGAATTGTGCACATGAAACCTATATAATTTTATTCATTATTGTCACCCTAGTACATTTTAATTAAAAAAGGAAGAAGAATTCAAGATTATAAAGAAAGTGGAGAATAGGGAGAATATAGTTTTGGAATAAAGATTAAATCAACAGTATCACTGGAGAAGTAAGAGTGTAATTAGTGATGTATAAATTTGGAAAATCTATGAAAGATGATGAAATAACATTGAAAGATGAAACTGTAGCCAAAATTTTGTACAAAAGAATATTGCAGAAGAAGATATATTCTAAGGGACGTTCCAAGTTCTGAAGTGTTAGGTTGGAGAACTCCATTTAAAAATCTGGTTATTATACTTCTGTCCCTTTAACACCAACCTGGTCCTCTTTGTGCTATATTTTAGGCCACAGAGAAATTTGTCTAAACTCTGTGCTTTAAGTCTCTGGAAACATCGGGAAGGAACAGAGAACCTCTATGTACAGATGAAAAGATAAGATAATTGTGCATTCTCCCTCCCCATGATAGGATATTTTATTCCTTCCTTACAGTACAGAAGGCAGTACAGAAATAATATACATGAAAATATGAACAGAAAATATTAAATATATAAAAGACCACACAGTGAAGAATATATGTTATATATATATAGGTGTGTACATATATATATACATATATGTGTGTGTGTACATATACACACACATATATATAATTTATATATAAATATACTAGCAAGTATATATTTATATATGAGTGAATTTTTCTCCTGATGGCTCTGTGACTGATATGTATATATCAGTCACAGAGCCATTTTTCTCATTAAAGATTATATATGTATAATTTTATATATATATATACATATATATATACATATATATGTGTATATATATGTATGTATATATATATATATATATATATATATATATATATATATATATATATCTGAGTGCTCAATGAAGATTATAAATATAATATATGTACAAATATATACAACATATATTATATATGTAATCTATATTAGGGTTTCCAGGCGGGAATTCCCGCCCATTCTCAGGAAATGTTCTCACTTTCCCGTTCCCGAATCCCGAGAAAAGTTGGTCGGGAAATTGGGAAAATCAGCTCCTTGAACCCAGTAATACCCACAATGGGAAATAAACGTACTACTCACAATGTGTCCCTTAGACATTTTTCCTATTTATCGCTAGGGTTTCCAGGCGGGAATTCCTGCCTGTCTTCGGGAATTTTTTTTTTTGCTTTTTCGTTCCCAAATCCCAAGAAAATTTGGTCAAGAAATCGGGAAAATCAGCTCCTTGAACCCAGGTGGTTGGTAATATTGGCCGTCGCTTTGTGTAAACGATTCATCGTGGAGAACAGAAAACAGTTTATATCTCAGGATTCAGGTATGGAAAAGAGAAAAAAATTCCTGACAGCGAGCGAGAATTCCCGCCAGGAAACCCTAATCTATATATAAATGATGGAAAGAAAACTGACTCTGGGTAGTGAACACATAATGTAATATATAGACGATGTATTATAGAATTGTCCACTTGAAATCTATATAATTTTACTAACCAATGTCACTGCAACCAATTTAATTTAAAAAGATTTAATTTATATATATAAATATATATACACATATATTTATATATCTGAATGAATTGTGTTTCCTGATTTCTCTGTGACTGCATAGCCATCAGGAAACAAAATTCACTCAGATACCTTAAATGGAAAGACTTCAATGCAATTTAATGAAAGAACTAATTACAGAAAGGTGGATAGGGTTAAGGAAACAAACAAGAAATGCTGAAATACCTGGAGGCCAGGGAGTGTGGAGAGCCATTCCTAGCCCAGGAGCCAAAAAGAAACATTCAAGGGGAAAGAGAAACTTTAAAGCAGGATCTCTTCTCCCACCCTTCCTTCTCCCCCTACTGCTGTCCCTGTTATAACGCATATAGAAGTCAGTCCTCAAGGGAACCTGTGTGATACTCTCCATTTGTGTCAACACCCTAGAATGTCAAGAAAAGCTCAGGAGATGTATTTCTCTGAGAAGGGTAGTGAAAATACTGAGCACAAGTTTCCAGTCAAAATCTATCACATAAGGATAGATATGGCATATGCTCAGTCTCAGAATGGGAGTAACTGGGAAAAGTGAGAGATGCCCTAAAAACAAAGAGCAAGTGTAATTTTGCAGCAAAGTCCATGAGCAGCCAGCAAACTCCAAATCAGAAGCTGACACAGACACAGCCTGGAACTTCATCACTAGCCACTGAATAGAGGCTGGTTATCCCAGAAGGTCCCAGGAAAACTAGACATTTGACAGAAAGGAGAGGAAAGCATCCCCAAGAAAAACCTGAAAATTATAAATCAGCAGTCTTCCAGAAGCTTGTATGTACAGAGTATTTGGTCAACTGTAGAAGCTCTTGTATAGCTTATAGTTAGTTACTAATTTCTGCTGTTTTTATCAACAGCCCAATTAGGAGCACCTAAGAAGTCCTTTTCATGGTCATATCAAGCTTAATTGTATTATGTACACATTACCCCACTGTGCTGGCTATCAACCGTTCCGTACACTCTGTTCTCAATAGGAAGGCAGGAAATCATGTACCATTATTATCATGTGCCAGTTCATTCCCTACTATATTCTGTTATTTGGAGGATGCTAAAAGGAAACTTAAAGGAAACAGGGATACAAAAGTCAGTGTTTGGGGAATGTAATCAATAATGTTGGAAAGATTTTGTAGGGTATCCAATGGACACTTGCCTTATTAGGGAGACCACTTCAGGGTTGATGTAGATGCCTGATCACTGCACTGTACACCTGAAGCTGAAGAATAATGAATGTCAACTATGATTATATATATATATATATATATACACATTCACAAGAAGTGGACTACAGCTTTAGGAATAGAGACAGTGGAAATGTAATGGCTGTATGAGATGTCAGAGTGGTGGTAGATTGGGGGAGGGGGATTATCACTTTATGATTGATATAAATGATAAGTGTCTAACTATTACATTGTTTTGTACACCTGAAACTAATAAAAATAAATAAATAAAAATAAAAAACATATTTGAACTATTAATTTTAATCATCAGTCATTCCAACATAGAGATTAAAATGAACGAATTGATGTCACAAAAGAAATAATTAGTGATAGATTCCAAACTCAACAGCACCTCTTGAAATATGTATGTATGCTAAAAATAAATGTTATTGCTGTAAAATTTTCCCAAGAAATAGAAATTAACGTTCAATTAAATAAGTAAACAAACTAAATTAAAGCTGTAAAAACAAAAAAAAGAAACCTTTCTATTAACCTTGCCTCCATATTTCATGTGTCTCCTTCCCTACATCAACAAGTTTTTAAACATTTGTTTACCCTCATTTTCTTCTTTAATAATTCACACCTACAGTTGAAATCTGGCTTCCCTTTGGACTGAAACATACAGTTGCTACATTAAAAAAAAACTCCCACAAATGCATGATTTTAAAACAAGACACATACACTATCTCACATTTGGTAAGTCAGACGTCTGAGCACAGTGTAAGTAGGATCTCTGTTCAGGATCTCACAAGGCTAAAACTGAGGTTTCAGGCAGGACTGTGTTCTCATCTGGAGCTCGGAGTCCTATTCCAGACTCATTCGGGTTGTTGTCAGAATTGAGTTCCTTGTGGTGTAAAACTGAGGTCTCTGTTTTCCTGCTGGCTGGAGTCTCATTGTTTTTAGCTCCTAGAGACTAACCTCAGTCCCAGCCATGTGGACCTCTCACAACATGACATCTTGCATCTTCTAATCTGCTGCTTCTTGTCTTATTTAAAAGCTCACATGATTAGGCCAGGCCCACCCAGCATAATCTCCCTTTTGATTAACTCAAAGTCAAGTAGTCAGAGACCTTATTAACATCTGCAAACTCCCTTTGCCATATAATGTAACATAATAACAGGAGTGTTACCCAGCACATTCATAGGTCCATTCACACTCAAGGGGTAGGTTTTATACTGGACGAGTACATAGAGGGCAGGAACCTTGAGGGTCCTTTCAGCATTCTGCCTACACAATTGACTAGGCCATCCAATCTCCAAACTTAAACATGTTCAACTTCTGAAATGGCCTTTAATTGACCATCTTTATCTTCCAGTTCCATCACCTCCATTTTATACAAAACTCTCATTAGTTTTTGCAGGAACTACAGCAGTAGTCTCGTAAGTAATTTCCCTGCCCTGAGGTTCTCCTTGTTGATGCCAGTGTGATCTCAAAAATATGTATCTTCATGTCACTCCTCGTACAGAGCTCTTCATTGCCTTCAGCACAGTTGAAACTCTTTATCTCTTTACTGTAGCAGTCAAGGATCTTCCCAACCTGAGCAAAACCTACTCTTACTGCTACCTACCCTCTTCCCAACCCCCGGAACCTTTTCATGTAGTCAGTCTGGGATTTTCCTACTTCACCAAACTACCAAATGTAGCAAGTTCTTTCACACTGCTGTGCTTTGCTTAACTCATGAGCTTTCCACTCTTCTTTAAAAGAGCCTAAGTTCTTTAGAGTCATTATTTCCTCCATTGATCCATTTATAAGTTCAACATTAATTTATTTATTTCTGGAAGCATTTTGTGGCATCACCTTCTCTATGTGAAGTCTGAAGAAATTACTTTTTCTCTGGAAGCACTTCTTTGTTTTATTTATATTCCTAGAATAGTGGTTATTAAATTGTGTGATCATAAGTTCTTTGAAAATATGCCTGTCTGACTGAAAAATAAAACAAAACTATTTGCAGGTGAGTCATTGCTTATTCATTATTATATTCCAAATGCCTTGCTTTTTTTTTTTCTGTACGGTATGGAATAACAATATACACTTGATATAAATTAAGTCTAAGAGTTGTAAACCAAGAATTCTGAAAATAAATCAGGTCCTCAACAAATTCCTGTTTTGCCTACTTAAATCATGCTATGTTTCCTGAAATTACACACGTGACAATTGGAATTAATTTACTGAGCTCTCCCTCATTCCCACATCTGTATGTGTCCATGCCTATGTGTGTATACATGTTATATTTGTTTGTTGTTGTTGTTGTTGTTGTTGTTGTTTGATGGAAGACTCTTATTATGGAATAAATGTTTATATGCCATCTCCCCCATTTATTGATAGTAATTCTCTTTTTGTAAGATAATACTCCAACCAACTATAAGAGCACACTGCCAGTTCTGTGGGGGGTTACCATGAGTTATCTCTCTCCTCTGATTACAGAGAGTGAACAATATGGTTATAGGGTCAGACAAACCTAGGTTCAAATGTTGGATCTGTCATCAACTAGCTGAGGTTCTCCAAATAACTTTACATCAGATTTTACTTCTGTGATATTAGTAGCTCATTTGTAAAATATCTAATATGCTGCCTATTACATGGGAAGCATTTAACAATGGTAAGTGAAAACGGGAATGAGGGTGATGGCGGTGGTAGTCCTCGGCAGTATGCCAGCTGGCCTTAGGCAACCGTTTTGGAATGTAACTCAACCCAAAACTCACATCTAACCAATTGCATGGGCACTGACAACTTACTCCTAGCAGCAAAACAAAACATATGACGCATGGGTCAACTGAACTCCATCAGTTAGAAGAGAACATCCCCAGAAATACAGAGTGTAGGAAGGAGTTTTCCACAATTTTTCTTAGGCACCCATGAGAGCTCTTTGCAGTTAATAAAATCTTTTTCATTCTTGAAGGAAACCAGTGTGTGTAGTCTGATTTTTCCCTGAATGAATCAGTTTTACTTACAAAGTATGGAGATATGGTCTTCCCTGCCCTGTATGCCAGGAAAGAGCCTGAGGAGCTGGGGAAGTTTTCTACTCAGGGGTTGATGGCATATGTAAGGCGCCACAGCTCAGGCTGCCTGAAACCTCTTAATCAGAAAACTCCTGGTGGACTATTTTGTGCCCCCAGAGTATGAAGCTTCCCAAGGGTTTATTCTCCCTCACAACTTCCTTTCCTTCTGCCTCGTTACACTTACTTTTGCAAAGACTGATGTTGTAGTTCTTTGATCTTATATCTTGATAAGATTTTGTTAAAAGTCACTTTGTAAGTGTAAAATTCCAAACAAGAAAACTTGTTCTATGCATGCATTCACTACTGATCCCCCACGACCCCCACACCCAGCTGATAAATGTATCTTCCTCACTTCGATGAATTTTGTACTTTTTTTAGAAAACTCTTTGCTTCAGCAAAAAAGAAGGGAGAAGGGAAGCAGCTTCGTTAATTCTTTTGCAAAAGACTTTAAGTACCTATCACATTCCAGAGTATTGCACTGGTCATACAAAGAACAGAACAAAGTCGTTTCCCTTCAAATGCTTAAATCCCAGTAAAGAAACAGACGTAAAACTTGGAGATTATAACAGGGCATGTTTATGATGAGAGCACAGAAGAGCATGAATTCATCCTCCAAGAAGGTCAGCTCCAGGTCTGTCAGGAGACAAGGGAGAACAGAGCACAGGAAGAACAGAGGTGACTAATAAATTATTCAGTATGCCTGGAACCATGGGTTCAAGTGGGGGAGCAAGTGGCAAGTGATAAAGCTACACAGGGGGACAGGATCCATGTCATGGAAGTACTGGCATCCTAAAACATTTCAATCTAAATAACATAATAGAAATTGCTCAGCATAGGATTTAATCTTTCTCTTTTCCTGTAAAAGCACACTTCTTCAGCTTTTTATCAACCAACTGAGGAAGTTGGGCACTTTGAGTCTCCATAATATATTTCAGTTCCATGCTTGGTGTCAATATCAACCTGAATGCGAAGACTATCAAATTATCCCCATAAGCCATAATATACCCATTATACAGAAATATCAACTTAGGAAATATTCTTAAACAGAATCTCAATGTGCTCAAAACATTTAGCTGACACCTCATCATCTGCTCTTCCAAATTCTACATCAAAGTAACCAGACTTATTTTCAGCATTGGTTGAGACACTCTTAAACAAGCATTGTTTCAAAAGGTCTATTTAAAAAAAGCACAAAATTTGTGAAAATATGCAGACCTCTGATAGTTGGTTTTTCTTTTTTTGTAAGGCAAGTGCCTGAGTTAAGCTTTGATTGCCAAGCTATTACTTCAAAGAGGCATTCAATTCAAAAATGACTATCTGAGGGGGGGAAAAGTTCATTGCCAACCACAAGATTAAGAACCAGCCATAAGAACCAGGCCACCACCTTCAGAGACCTGAAGGACTCTTTTTTAATCAGGAAATTACCTTTTCTATTCACATTTCTTCTCATTTAGTATACTTACTCATATTTCTTAGCCATGAATAATCTGTTTTGGGGAATAATCATCAACTGTAAGAATTACTGAAACCTAGACTTTCCTACTGATCTAAATTGTATCAGATATCTTTAAATAGCAACATACTCCAGAGGTGGTAAGACTGTCTAGACCTCAAAGCATGACTTCATTTGTCCAGGGTCACAAACATATGTTAACCAAAGCCCTATTCTATGCCCAGTAAAGTACTTGTGGAAGCACCAGAAGTACACCAGACACAGTCCCTGCTCTCAAAGAATTTACTGTGCAAGTAGTAAGTTACTAGATCATCAGAATAGCGTGAAAGCAAGTATAAACATGCTTTTTCAAGGTATAGTTCTAATCCACACTGGTAAATGATCAAACATGAATCAGAGCAGACTTTGTCAAGATATGGTATTCCAACAATTTCTTAAATCAACTTAGAAAGGAATACTTTGAGCGCAGCTTTGCGAATTTGCTTGGTCCTCACACTGTAGATTATGGGATTCATTACAGGAGGGATAAGCAGATAAACATTGGCAATGAATGTGTGCACAAGGGGAGGGGCGTGCTTCCCAAATCTATGTACCAGTGACAAGCTGATCATTGGGATATAGAAGATGGCAACAGCACTTACGTGTGACACACACGTACCAAAGGCCTTTTTCCGCTCCTCTGGGGAGGCAATGCTGAGCACAGAGTGGATGATCAGAACATAGGAGAGGAGGATCAAGACAGAGTCCAAGCCAGCAGTAGAGATGACAATGGCCAGGCCAAAAGCACTGTTGATCTTGGTATCTGTGCATGAAAGCTTCATTACATCAGGATGGAAACAGTATGAATGGTGCAGAACATGACTATGGCAGAAGGAGAGACGCTTAAGGAGCAGGAGTAAAGGCACTAGAGCTGTTGTTCCCCTAATAACGATTGCAAAGCCCACTTTGATGATCCTTGAATTCGTTAAGATTGTGGAATATCTCAATGGGTTACAGATGGCAATGAAGCGGTCAAAGGCCATTGCCAGGAGCACTGATGACTCCATGAATGTGAAACCATGGATAAAGAACATTTGGC
This sequence comes from Rhinolophus sinicus, assembly GCF_057876585.1. Taxonomy (NCBI): domain Eukaryota; kingdom Metazoa; phylum Chordata; class Mammalia; order Chiroptera; family Rhinolophidae; genus Rhinolophus; species Rhinolophus sinicus. The sequence goes on along the minus strand of NC_142514.1, from coordinate 142,262,733 downwards.
CAATGCAGGCATCAAAGTTGATTTCTTGAACATTGAACCAGAAAATACCCAACACGGTGACCAATGTGGAAAGGCACAGCCCTAGGTCCGTGAAGGACAGCATGGAAAGGAAATAGTACATGGGTTCATGGAGGCTAGACTCAGTGATGATGACAAACAAGATCATGGCATTCCCAGAGATGGCAATGACATAGAGACAACAAAACAGGATGGAGATCCAGACATGGTAAGTTTCAAAACCAGGGATGCCAGTGAGAAAGAAGATGGCAGGACGGAAGATGCTCTGATTGAAGTCCGGCATGATAAGTGAAGGAAGTAGATTTCCCTAGGGAGGAAAAAAAGCATATCCTGTAAAAAAAATAGAGAAGAAAATTTTTTTCACTCTTTTCTACATGTCATATAATTTAGGATCACTAGTGAACCTTGTCATATTCTTCAGTGGAAGCCCATACCTAGTTATTCTTTTCTTAGATTTGGAGTTGATCTTGGGTGAATTAGAGAAAGAGACAGAGCACTAAATTGTATGAGGACACCTGGGTTATAGTGAGACTCCCACATGTTAGATCTACACTTAAGTATGTATATTTCTTATACATATAAAAGAGGAGGTTAGATTGTATAATGATAACATATTTTCCGTTTCTATGATTGTATGTCCACGCACAGATAAGATATTTCCGGGCAACCATAGGACAACACAAAAGACAATTCATCCTGCTTTACTTCACTTCACAGATTCCAAGGCAAAAAATCCTTAAGAGGTCATTAAGATTTATAAGTCCTTGTGTACCCAGTAAAAATAAGGTAATAAAGATAATATTAAATATTCATAGAAAAATACTTCTGATTGAAGAAATACAAAACAGCTATTGATAAAAACTAAATAATAGGAAAGAACCAATTAAAACTGTGCAAATAAATCACAGTGGGTGATGGGTGTTAAAATGTTTATACAGGTAGTATTTGTAAACCTGATATCGTTTAAGGGAAGTTCTCCCTAAAGACAGATAGCTTAAAAGTAACCTCTACAAGAACAATGTCTCTCATTGGAAGCTCTTGGATATCAATTGCAGAAAAATTACTCAAAAGTTTCCTGATGTTCCATTTTTGCCAGAGGGCATTGAAAATGTTTTGGGGCAGGGAGTTCCTTAAGAAACCATCACTGATGCTGGATTCATCTCTGTTTAAATGAAAGATGATAATTGTGAACCAGTTTTAGGATATGAGCATGTGTTCACACCCATCAAGAAATCTATAGGATCCAAGAAGTTCCTCTATATTGATTCTTGGCCTAACTTTTCTGACAAACTATTTTATCTACAGAAAGAATGTTTGTTTTTTAAAATATGTGGTCCTCTTTCATTCATTGATGCATGCATTCTCTCAAAAAATAGGCAAATACCTACAAAGTGCCAGTGTATACAATGAACAGAATTAGAATTTGACCTGACTCTTCAAGAACGTCTGTACATAACTCTGGAAAAGAAAATATCTGAGTGTAAGTTAATTGGTGAGTTTCATTCCAATCCCTGAATTAACAGGCAGTGGCTTCAACTTGAGTGAGAATTGGTTATAGGAAGTGTGACCAAAAAGGTATTTCTCTAGCTACTTGAAGAAAGAAGAGAAAAATGTTCAATATAGGAAGCCTCTTGAGGACTTACTAAAAAAATTAATGGCTGGAAAACTTGAATTGAGGCAATGCAAAATAAAATAAAATCCAGGAGTTTGGAGTGAGCACTTGGATATCAGTTGGAAGACAAACCTCATTTCTTCGCCTGTGACGTACATGCAAGAACCTCGTGATGCCCACCTTGATAATAAGGGTTGAGAGTTGTCAAACTGATGTCTAGGTTAAAGTCACAGGAGTGGTGAAAATCTCAATAATGAGATCTCAAGGAAAGGAGGTCTGAGGAAAGAGCCCTGAGGAATAACAGTATTTAAGGAAAAGACAAAAGAAGCATCTGCTATTGAGGCTGTACAGGCATAGCCACTAAGGTGAAAACGACCCCCAGGAAAACACAAGGACCTCATGAGGTTTTCTCAGACTTGTAATCTAAAAGCCAGGAAAAATGCTTGCTGTAATAATCTAAGAGCATATGCTAAATAAATTAATGAATTGTATCTAGTCATAGTTATAGACCCTAAACACTTAATATCAAACATATATTGTCATTCCTGATATATGGCCCTCTCAAATTAGATGTAAAGTTCAGGTAACCATATTGGCATATATTAAAACAAGAGATGATAAACCAACAGTTTTCTTATTAATCTGGTATTCATCATTGATTCTAGGACTAGGCTCAAATTTAGACAATGTGATACAAAAAATTTTCTAGATGAAGTATTAAGAACCTTTAAAGCTTATCTTCTATACTTTAAAGATAAACAAGCAGGCTTTCCAGTTAATGCTCTTTTAATTATAGCGAATAAATTAAGATACCCCAATGGATTATCAAAGCATCCAAGCTAGTCTTCTCTTTAACAACAACAGTGATAATGTATTAAATGCCTCTTATGTATCAAACAATTTGGTTTATTGTATCTCTGTCTCTGAATCTTTCTTTCCACTGCTCTATACGCTTCTCATATCTTTTTTCAACTCATAAAATCAAAGGGAGCATAAAATGACTATTTTAATGCAGGGAACTCTGTTAGTAAAACTTTCTTTTCTTTTTTTTTAAATTCTATGATGCTTAAACCACCCTGGGGTGTTCTTGCACTAAAACTAATGAGCAAATATTAAATAAGTATTCTTGTAAAAAGATATTTAAATACCTTTTTCTCTCTCACGGAGAAGTCTTCCAAGACAAGGCTATGATTTAAACATCCTCGTAACCAGACCAACAAGAACATATAAATAGACTGCCCCAACTACCAAGCTTCACATCCATCACTGTCACAACATTCATTGGATATTATTAGCTCCTTTTTACAGATGAGAAAACTGAGGTTAACATTAGAAAACCAAGACTCAGCAGAATCATGTCAGTTTCTCACATTTATCCAACATGATGATGGCAGATTCAAGAACTGAACTCTGTTTTCTCTGACTTCAAACCACATGTGTTGCCACTCCTTACTTTAAAAGAATTTCATTTTTTAAAAATGTCGAAAACATACCTGCTCATGACTTCACGACTGTAGTCTGTATTTTAAAAACTATTTTGAACAATACAGAAATTGTTTTCAAATTGATATATCAATATATATAATGCATGAATCTGTTGAATATATACTACTGAGTTAACCAATTTCCTCCAAAACTGTTGGTTTTATAAACTGTCCTACAATCCCTGATATATTCAGAAAAGATTTCAATGCACTAAAATACTGACTTCATGGGAAAAAGAATTCTTGGGTCTGAAAAGGAAGCTCATTTCCTCCTGCCCCCTGTTGTTTGAAGAGTCATCTTAGGCAGCAGCAGAGAATCTTTCAAAGCGAGCAAGTATGAGCGAGGGGAAGAGAGAAACGGGGGAGGGGGAGAGATGTATTATCTCAACCTAAAAAACTTATGGGCAAAAAGGCCCTTCTGTACTAAGGCTGGGGAAACAGTCCCGGATCAGTCTCATCTCCTTCAACCACCACCAAAGACATTCTATTTTGCCAGGAGAACTCAGAAGGAGTTCTCAGGAATAGAGAAGCTATCAGATCTAAGCAAGAGAGTCTTTATAAGGAGTCCAGAAGCTGCCTGGTGAGAGACATTTACCCAGCAGTAACAAATTCCTAGGAGAGAACTCTATACAGCTGTATCTTGCTAATCCTTTGTGCCCCAAACAGGCAGACTATGAAGGGCAATTTCCTTTCAGTCTATTTTCAATTTGACTTCCCCAAAAGAGAGTCCTGGAGATGAATTACAATTCCAGTTCTCATTCAAAAGCAATTTGACCCTTGAACAGATGTAAGTCAAAGCTTTGCTTTAAGGCAAAAATAAGGGAGAAGTGGTGTTAATGGTTCTCCCACGAGTTTGCTCCCCAGTCATTTGCCAATGTCACAGCAATCATAAGACATAGAACTCAGGTAAGAAAGGAGTTTCTGAGTAACTATATTCACTGAGGGTAGTGCAATAGTATCTGGTTCAGAGCTCAAGACGTTCCCTGGACATTCTGAATATCCTGAGAGTTGTTACTGACTTGTACACAGACACAGAAAATGAAAACTTGAAATGAAGCAACTCAGCAAACAAGCATATAAAAACACGCTCCACATCATATGTTATCAGGGAAATGCAAATTAAAACAACAATGAGATACCTCTACACACCTATTAGAAAGGCCAAAATCCAGAACAGTGATGACACCAAATCCTGGTGAGGATGTGGAACAATCATTGCTGGTGGGAACGCACAATGCAACAGACACCTTGGAAGACAGTTTGGTGGTTTCTTACAAAACTAAACATACTCTTACCAAACAATCCAGTAATTGCACTCCTTAGTATCTCCCCAAAGGAGCCGAAAAGTTTTGTCTACACAAAAACCTACACATGGATTTTTATATCAGTGTAATGCAGGGACTCAGCTCCTGCTCCCCGCACAAGAACACAGGATATGGTGAGGCCAAAAAGGAAAAACTATGCAGCCATAGGGGAGTCATGTCACTATATTCTCGATGGTGGCTGGTCGAGACACAAAAGCAAACATCCGCCAGTACCCAACGAGGGGTCTTTCTGCACCCCAGTCTTGCTGGCGGTTGAGTGAGACACAGGAAGTAGGATCAACACGATCCGCAATCCACAATCGTCTTGCTAACAGCACTTGCTAGCCGCAATCCATGCTTGCTAGTGCAGACACGGCAGCTATATCAGTGGCCACTGGCTACCTGGTTACAGCTAATGGCCATCTGATCACAGCTTATGGCCATCTACTACCCAAGCCAGCACCTTTCCATGTGAAGTCGAGAGCCTGGAAACTGCTCTCTGGCACTCCGTCCCTACAATCAGCGTTATTCATAATTGCCAAAACTTAAAAGCAACCAAGATGTCCTTCAGCAGGTGAATGCATAAATAAACTTATACATGCAGATTATGGAATATATTCTATGCTGAAAAGAAATTAGCTACCAGCCATGAAAAGATATGAAAGAAACTGAAATGCATATTACTAAGTGAAAGAAGCCAGTCAGAAATGACAAAATACTGTGTGGGGAAAGAGTCCCAGAGAGCAGTTTCCAGGCTCTCTGTCTCACGTGGAAAGGTGCTGGCTCGGGTAGTAGATGGCCATCAGCTGTGACTAGTTGGACTAGTTGGCCACTAATGGTTATTACCAGTTAGCCATTAGCCACTGATATAACTGCCGCGGCTGTGTTGGTTGGTGAGTCGGTCAGTTGGTTGGCAGGCAGAAAAGCGGACAGCAGGTTGCAGGTCGTGTGACTCCAGACTCCAGTGAGACTATAGTGGTATGACTCCTCTATCTATGGCTCCGTGAGTGTTCCTTTTTGGCCTAGCCACATCCTGCATTCTTATGTGGGGAGTGGGACCTAGAGTCCCTGCATGACAAACGGCGCAGCGAGCAGGGTCTCCCGCATGACATACTGTACGATTCCAACTACGGTGTTCCCCAAAAATAAGACATAACCGGAAAATAAGCCCTAGCATGATTTTTCAGGATGACATCCCCTGAACATAAGCCCTAATGCATCTTTTGGAATAAACCATAATATAAGACCCAGTCTTATTTTCAGGGAAACACGGTATATGACATTCTGGAAAAGGCAAAACGATGGAGACAGTAGGGGCTGGAAGGAGGTAGGAATTAATAGATGGAGCACTGAGGATTTTTAAGGCAATGAACACACCCCATATAACACTTTAATGGTGAATACACGTCACTTTACATTTGCTCATATCCATATATTGCACAAAACCAAGAGTGAATCCTAATGTAACCATACAGGTCTAGGTTGTCCCAACACCTATGTGATGTACATCAGTGCATCTCAAATATGAATGTCACATGAGTCCCTTAAGTATCTTGCAAAAATGCACAGCATGATTCAGTACATCTGATATTCTGTATTTCTAAGAGCTTCCAGGTAATGCCCAATTGTGATAATACAGGATGATCTCCCCATCTCAAGGTCTGCAACTTTAATCACATCTGTAAAGTTCCTTCCACCATGTGAAGGTAACATTCACAGGTTCCAGGCTTTAGAATGAGGACATCTTCTGGGTCATTACTTTGCTTACCTCAAATACTTGGCATAATATCTTGGGCATAGAATGCATAATAAAATATTATTGTTTTGTTATTATTTTTGTTACATTATAAATAATAAACTATTTCAAGCCAAGACATTTTCTGTGGTGAAATAGACTGGGTGGTGGGGTGAGATAAGAATGAAAGCAGGAAGAATGGTCAGGAAATTGCTGAAATTATCCAAGTGAGAGATAATTGTGACTTGGATAAGGGGGGCATTTGTGGAGGTGATGAAGAGTGATCAAATTCGGGTTATATTTTCAAAGGTATTAACAGGATTTGCAGGTTTGTATGCAGAGTGTAGGAGACAGAAATCAAGAATGACTCCAAGACCCATATGCTCAAGCATGGTCCAGAATGGTGGGAATATCTGAGGATGTAAAGGCGCCATAAGTAGAGAAGATGGACAATCTACAGCAATCTGTGTGTACTATTTACTAAAGACTAAAGAGGGCACTAGTCACCTCATTCCATCATCCACCTACCCAAATTCCATGGTATAAGATCCTCAAAATTTGAACACAAGTGGGGAAAACCCCAAATTATTGTGATTAGTTTTCTTCCACTTAGTGGGCTGGATTTCCCAAATAGGAAATAGGTTGAATTATGAAACAGTAAATAAAACTTTATTTCTGCACACCTGAGTTGTGGGCTGAGATTTTTACCTACTATATTCATCAAGCACTTGGTTCATGACTCTAAGATCACCTTATCATTGGTTATCAGCATTGATAATTATAGGTTAACCTGTCTGTTTTCTACACTAAACTGGGCATTAAAAACTACATTGTATTTTTATTCATCTTCAGCACTTAGTATGACGTTTGAAATATAGGACACTCATAAAATATTTACTAGATATATGTATGGATAAATTAGTTATATTTTTCCTAGTTGTAAAGAGAAGACACTAAGAAATACAGGTAGGCTAATGAAACATGACTGTTGTGAATAATGATAGATGCTAAGGAGTTACGGGATAGAGTGTGATTTACAATTACGAAGGAGATGACTTTTAACCATCTGGTATAAAAATTGTTTTTTAAAAATTCTCTTCAGAGTTGCTGCTAGTAGGCATGGGCTTTCTTGCTACGGTGATGAAATTTTTCTAAAATTAGACTGTGTTGATGGTTGTTGCGCAACTGTGAAATTACTAAAACCTATTGAATTGTACACATTAAATGAGTGAATTTTATGGTATGTGAATTGCATCTCAAATTTGTTTTTATAAAAAATACCTTCCATAAAAGGGCACAAAGACAAAAAATATATTACATCAGCCTATGAAACACATAGCCACAGTAAGTAATTGCATAATGGAACAGATATAAAAAGACTATAGAAGGCGAAAAAAGTCTTCTGGGAACTTCCCGACACTGGAGACACAGTGAGCTACACCACCACAAGGAACTGGCCTCTCAGCTCTGTGACTGTCTCCAACCAAGCTGGAATAAGTCTCATAAGCTCGGATCTTCCCTGGAATCTAAAGCCTCCTCAGCCTTCTGAGTCAGCGAGAGGGACAGACAGAAGTGCTGTATGGGCTCTGTAAGTAAAATTGTTTTATTCATTGAAAACACTCGACTGAATGAGCTGAGCTTTCTTATGCACAGGGAAGAATTTCCTCACGTTGTGCCAAATTAGATTAGATAGTGAGGTGGTGGACTGGGGTAGATGGTAGAATTTGTAGAATTATTTATTCTCAGGAAATCAGTAAAGAATAGGCATTTTGTTCTGTCTGGTGTTGGTTGGATAGCTGGTTGTTCATTAGTCAAATGACTTAATCAGTGTACTAATATATTTTTCATGGTTAGTGTGGTTGGGTGCTTGGGAAAACCAAAGATGTTGTCAGGAGCTGAAAACCTCATTTCTAAGCCCAGTGATTCTTACTTAAAGTAACAACAGCAACAACAATAAAAATAAAAAAATAAAAAAAACATTTTGAACACCCATTGCATGCCAGGCACTGTTTGAGGCAAAGTGCATATTCTACCACATAGATGAGGAAAATTTACGTTACTTGCAGGCGACGCAATAGGTCTTGAGAGCGTGAGCATCGGAATTAAAACGAACTGGATTTAGAATCCCAGCTCTGACATTCACTAGTTATGAGTGATCCTAAATATGTTTAATAAACTCCCTGATACTCAGTTTCTTTATCAGAAAGTGAATTTAAACTGAATTTAATAATACCTGCCATATGGTGTTGTACTAAGAATTAAAAGAAAATGTTTATGAAGTGCTTAGCACAGTAATGTTCACAGAACAAGTTCTAATAAATGGTAGCTATTGTTAGGAGTAATATGTTATTATTATCATTATTATTATTATTATTGCTATATAGGTCTCAAAATTAGTGTTTGAACAAGGATCTCAATCCAGATCAGTCACACACTATAACCATGACATTGTCAGTGGCTTGGACAATAGTGATAATGACACATGGTCTCATTCATCAGTTAAGGATATAACCACAAGCTACAGCTCGTAACTGTGCAATAAAAGTAGAGCATTATTATGATCTAAGTGGACAGGAAAATTAGTTGAGAGACTGCAGTTTATTTCTCACAAGAGAAAATGAAGGTTGTTCATGGGTAGAAGAGGATGAATTAAACAGATTTGAGGGTGATGGCAGCACAAAAGAGTAGCATAGAGGAATTATTGTGCCTTCCACTAAGGATATCCATTAGTCCCCCTTTGTTGTTTGATATGAACAATTACATTTGTTGATGTAAAAAAAATGCAAAGAAATATAGCTTCAAGTACTCACTACCACCCAGATTTCCATTACTTAGCCTTCATATGTAGACATCATGAGGGTCTAGTTTTTGACATTTCAGAAGTAGAATCAATAAAAATTTAATGAATATTTGTATATAGGCAATGAGAGAGGGGGAGAAGAATGTGTGTATGTCTGTGTGCATGAGGAAGGTAATTCTAATTAGATGATATGTTAGAGTTTGGTGGCATTTACTACTAAATAAAGCATAGGAAAGAGAGCCAGTTTTGGAATAGGGGAAATACTCTCTGGCTCATATTGAGACTGAGGTAGCTGAGGGATTATGGATGAAGAGGTCCTTCAGGGGGAAATAAAAATTTTATTCACTTTTTATTCACTGGCACTAAGCTTTAATTTGTTCTTTGAACTGCTACCAGTTATTTTTCTAAATTGTTCATTTGAGCACCTCATTCTAGCTTCACAATATATTACTGCCTTCAAGTTTAAGCCCAGAAACTTTGCCACAGCTTTAAAAATTCTGTCAACTTTTGAAATATAGAACTCAGGAGAGGCCATAATTAGATTTCAGATTTGGGAGTCATCTGGATATAAATGCTATTTAAAGTCATGGGAATAACTAAGATATCCCAAGGAGGGTATATGGAGGGCATGAAAAGTAGAAAGATTTCTTGGAAGAAAAACAGACTCCTAAAGAACACCACAGTTAAAAGACAGAGAATAAAAATACTGTTTTGTAAACAGGGGTGGAAGCCCACAGAATATCACTGATGGTAATAAAAAGAAAGTTTCAAAGAGGAGATAGTTGACATTGAAAAAAACTGAGATAAGGGTGAATGAAACAAATCTGAAAATAAAATTTGGAGTTGTTATTTGTAAAGTCATTGGTGACATTAGTTGGACATTTTTCTGCAAGTCGTTAGAGAAAGAATCCAGACTATTACTGAAGGTAAAGAAATAATAAAAGCAGATTTTCCAAGAACATTTTTTTGGTCATAAAATATATGGCTGGAAATGGAGGGAGAAACAGGGTTTGTGTCTTTTGCCCTCACTAGCTAAACACAGTGTCCGATTATGAGAGGTGGTCAATATATCTTGGTTGCATTGGATGTGTGTTGAAAATACCTACAGAAAAGTGGGAAGCTTTCATTAACGGGTGAGGGTAAAACTTGAGTGTTGTAGAATGCCAAAAGGGAGCCAATCGTACAAAATAAGTTACTAAAGAAGGAAAAGAATGTTGTTGGAGTTAAATTAGAAGAGATGAAGAATGATTTGTTTACTTATTCATAAAATATTTGGAAATGCCTGGCTCATGATGCCCTGCAACTGAAATCTAAGTTCCTTATCCTTTCCACGGAATGCAAGATTTTTCGTGGACCCTGTCAATTGCTTCAGTTCACATTTAAGACTCCAGCATATCAATTTTCTTGTAGTTGTCCAACAAACTGTATTTTGTTATTGCTTCATTCAGTCTCTGCTCACATCTTTATCTATGTCAAAAGCACACTTTTCCGGCTTTTCATCCTTGTGAACTCACCCATTTATCAAAGCTTTATACAATGACATTTCATGTACTCTGTTAAGATTTCTTGGAACTAATAATTCTTAACAAACACAGAGACACATTCTTGTATACACATACTCAGAATCTGTCACTCCACACCATTTCTGTCTTACCATTTAGAAACATCGTATCCTTGTGCACGCTGCAACTAGCAGTATTTCTTTGTGTCTTACTCTTCTGATATGTGCCTCATACAGTACCTGGCATGTAGTAGGTGTTCAAAATTGGTAATTTTTCATTTCGCATTTTCATAAGGTTTTCAGCCATATAAAAATGAGGCCCTGGCAACCTCTTTGGTTTTTCTCAGGCACCAAACCACTGTTAGTTTCCTTCCTTTATATCCTTAGTGTTGACACAATACACAGTGAGCTCCCATTTAATATTAAAACGAACTAAGTGTTTATGATGGATGATCAAGAGCTTAGGTGAAGTTATTGGCTCTGAAAGGGAATAAAGAATCCCCTATGTCTGACCCTAGTGTGGATGAGGAGAGGATGCAAGAAGATACGGCTGTAGAGCAATGGAAAGGAAGGAATTTAAGGGAGTTCTCTTCTGCAAGGCTCAGCACAGATTGTTCAACTTATGCTCTATGTTTTTCTTCACTCTTTCAGCCAGAAAGGGAAGGAAAAAACTGACAAGAAGAATTAAAATGAGCAATGGCTAAATTGTTTGAATTAATGAAATAATGTAACGGGGTCATGAAGAAGTTAGGATGCAAGAGAAATTGTTCAGATAACAATTTATTTAAAAAAAAAAAAAAAAACTGATCTTTTATAAAATTTCCTAAAACTCAATAACAAAACTTCCAACTCAATCATTGCATATTATCATGATAATCATCATGAAAAACATTGTGATAGCCAGAATTAATCAACATATATGAATGCTTTCTGTGCTACCAAAACCATTTTTATTATTCATCACTGTACACTAGATATTAAAGTTATTTATAAACAGTGCTAATCTTTGTTCCTCACTTGATTATAAATTCTTTAAGAGGGGTTTTGTTCATGTTGTGCATGACTTCTGACATAGCATTATGCACAAAGTAGGTGCTCAGTAAATGTCTCTGCGGTTATATGGCAAAAGCAAAGAAAGAAATTATAAGTTCATTCTGGCACAACAACACTTTTTACATATGCCATTCTAAAAGCCTGGGAATACTTCATCTCAACTTACACAAAACGTAAAAGTCTTTCAAGCATTAATTTTCCTGAATAGTCTTCTCCAAATACCCCAAACCTTTGTACACAGAATTGAAATGTTCCCTATTTCATAATTGTTCTACCCCCTACTAACCCCAGGAAGTTGTTAACTTCAAAAATGGAGTACTAGGTTCTATGAATTAATAGTAAATAAACAGGTCAAAGATTTGTGGAAAATCAGAGGTGAACCTACAATTTTAAATTATCATGTCGTTCATCTAACAAATACATTTTTAGTTTGTCCTTCTGATCAACATGTGTTTTTAAAAACTAAGTATAATTAATAAAAATGTTTTTCAGAAATCAATCTATTTATGAAAAGTGCTAATAGAACATATTTACTTTTTAATTTTTCACAATTCATTGTGAAATGCGTGCCAGTTTGGTAAGGTTTCATTTGTGTATAATGTCAGCTGTATTCATGACATTCAATAAACAATCACTGGCAGTAATGCAAAAAAAAATGTTCCTTTTCTTAATGAACATTCCCCTTCTGTTAACTGTCATTTCTGTTATGAGGCTTAATAATACATTTCCCACAGTAATTTCATTGGTTCCCTAAGGATACTCTTGTTACTCTTAACTTTAGAGTCTCAAGTTATAGTTTACTTATTTGGTCAATCATGTAAATTAACACATTTTTCTCTAATTTTCCATTTAAAAATTTCCCAATTTTTAAACTAATATTTATTTAGGAAACCCTTCAGGTGACACTCTATCTGGGTGAACCCGTGTGGCCTGGGAACACTTAGGTTCCCCTGAGGAACAGTTACCTTAACATTGGCTGCTTCGCACTGATTGAGCCCTCTCCAGGAACAGCCCTAATCTCTGTTTTTCTCCAGGTCCCTTCTTGCAGTCTAGTTTGCAATTTTCTACTTGATGGGGAAAAAAAAAAAAGAAGAACGTGATGTTTACCATAAAGTTATACCTTTCCTTCCAAAGCAAAACAATAATAGTGTATTAAGTATCTCTTGAAAAGTATGTCTTAACAAAATGGAGAAAATCTGTTCTGAAGGACAACTAGTCTTCAGGCAGATTGAGGAGAGAAATATATTTGAACATGGCAGCATGTTGTGTCAAGTGCTGACAGAGACCTCTGTCCCTATCATGGTAAGTCTCTGTTCTAACTCCCCATCTATCCCAAAAGCAACACCATGTGCGTGTCACTGTAAACGTTAGATACTGTAGATACCTGTGCCTGACTGACTGGTGCCTAAATCATGTATTGTCATTTTACATGTGTTACTTGTATTATAAGTATCTCTTTCTCAATATTTTCCAGCTTTCCAAATTATCCTAAGAGTCTCTGCCTTCTACTTATGGCCGATGTAATATTGCTACTCCATAGCCCCAATCTATTTTTCTCTTTTGTCAACTATACAAAAAAAAAAAAAAAAAAAAACTAACCTGCTACCTCTTTGTTACAATTTAAACATTTACATATACACAAGGGAGTATTACTCAGCCAAAATATAAGATGAAATACTACTATTTGCAACAACATGGATGAATCTTGACATTATCACGCTAGGCAAAATAAGTTAGACAGAAAAAGTCAAGAACCCTATGATTTCACTCATAAGTGGGATATAAAACAGAAAGCAACAAAGGAACAACACAAACCGACAAAGAAACAAAAACTCATAGACACAGACAACAGTTTAGTGGTTAGAGTGGTAGAAGAGGGAAAAGGGGGTCAAATATATGATGACGGGAGGAGAACTGACTCTGGATGGTGAACATACAATGCAATATATATGTGATGTATTATAGAAATTTACACTTGAAACCTATATAATTTTACTAACCAATGTCACCACAATAAATTTAATTTAAAAAATTCCAGAAATAATAAAATACGATTGGCCAATCTTGGGTAAAGTGTCTTTACTTAGTCCAGTCACCTATGAGTAGAGGAGTGAAAGGAAAGGTCACATAGTATAAACATAGCTACAAGCAAAGGTCCCCAGGAAAGAAAAATGGTGGGCTGAGGCAAATACAAACCTAAAAATTTAAAAACAAATTTAAATGGAATCTACTACAGCACTTGAAATCTTACAATACTTTTATCAATTTAAATGAGCCATTCATATTTATGTAGTATATAGATACTCATCTTGGTTATATTTAGATTCAATAGAATTGTTTTTAACCAGCTTAATTTTTTAAATGTAGCTTTTTTTATTGTTGCAGAGTTTCATGTTGGAATTCTGTACTTTTAATCCAGCATGTCCAACTTCCAGAATACCACATCTTCTTCCATAATTTTCCTGCTAACTGGTGTTCCCGGGCTGGAAGACTTCCACATCTGGATCTCCATTCCTTTCTGCTTTCTCTATATAACTGCCCTCTCAGGAAACAGTCTGATTCTCTCTGCCATTGTCACTCAGCCCAGCCTCCACGAACCCATGTATTATTTCCTCTCCATGCTGTCTACCACTGACCTCGGCTTGTCCATATCCACTCTGGTCACCATGTTGGGTATATTCTGGTTTGATGCCAGGAAGATCAGTTTTAATGCCTGCTTGTCACAGATGTTTTTCATTAAACTCTTCACTGTCATGGAATCCTCAGTATTGTTGGCCATGGCTTTTGATCGCTTTGTGGCCATTTCTAAGCCTCTCAGCTATGCAACCATTTTAACTGATTCCAGAATAGCTCAAATTGGAGTGGTAATTGTCATCGGGGGGACACTAACGCTGACACCAATGGTAGCCCTTCTTAAAAGACTGTCCTTCTGCCGCAGCCGCGTGCTCCACCACTCCTACTGCTTCCACCCTGATGTGATGAAGCTCTCCTGCACAGACACCAGGATCAATAGTGCAGTTGGGTTGACTGCCCTGATCACCACTGCTGGGGTGGACTCGATCCTCATCCTCCTTTCTTATGTTTTGATTATTAAGACTGTGCTCAGCATTGCATCCCCAGAAGAGAGGAAGAAAGCCTTTAGCACATGCATCTCCCATATTGGGGCTGTTGCTATTTTCTATATTCCACTGATTAGTTTATCCTTTGTTCACAGATTTGAGAAACAGGCCCCACCCTATGTACATACTATGATTGCTAACACCTACTTGCTGATCCCCCCTGTCATGAACCCCATTATCTATAGTGTGAAGACCAGACAGATACGTAGGGCTGTAATAAAAATCCTCCATTCCAAAGACACATAGAATCATAGAATTCTAGAGACAACCTACATCAGGTCATGTTATTAAAAAAACAGAACTGGTACTCATTGAAGGTAAGTAAACAAATATTTTATATTAAGACTGGGGTATATTTAGAATATCACCTAGTTTGATCCCTTTATTTTACAAATGAGGAGACAGAGACATAAGAATGGGAGGCATAAACAACCTAAAGCCTAAAAGCCCTAAATCTAGAGTTTCTCCTCCCCATCACCTTTCACTTTAAACTGTTGTTAATCCTGCCAACAGTCTTTCTCTTCTTAGTTCACCCACTTCACAGCAGTTAGAATGACAGATTATAAAAATAAATAAATAAATAAATAAATAAACAAACATCACTCCTTTATGAGAGTTAGGTAGTTATTTCCTAACTGTAGTAATAATTTTAACTAACATTTGCTATTATTTCCTTTGACCAGTCATAGTTCTAGGTGTTTTTTACATATATTAACACATTTTATATCCAGACAACATGATAAGGTAGTTACTTCTAATATCAGTGAGAAAACTGAAGCACAAAATGTTAAGTAGCTTACTTAAACAGCTAGTAAGTGACAAAGCCATCACTTCACATCCATGCAAGCTGACTCCAAGGTCCTTCACATTCTTTACTTTAATGCTATATTGCTGCATATAATGTAATCTATGTATATATAATTATATATATACATAATTTATATATATATGTACATATATATCAGTAGTACTATATATGTATATATATATATATATATATATATATATATATATATATATATATATATATATAAGTTTATATAATTTTTACTGGGGGACATAAAAAGCAAATATAAAATCAAAGACACAACTCTGTCCTCTACAAATTTTCAACCAAATTATAGAGGAAAAGCCCAAAACAAAATCTTCAAACCTCACAAGTTTATTTCTACCTGATGTTCTTCCTCAACTAAGCATATTCCAGAATATCTCTCCACCCTCTATCAACTTTCTGCCCTAGCAGAACCTGAAAAGTTGACTACAGATTGCGAATGAGTTATAATTTGTGTCATTAATTTACAGCTGTTTTGATTTGTGTCATATATTTCATATAATGGTTTAATCCAGCAAGTTGATTATTTTTTCCAACCTGGGTATAGCCATTAATTCTCAAAATTTGAAAGCACATATTTCAGTGACACATTGGAATCACTCAGTAAAGATGGACCCTACAGCTGGTATCAGATCCAGCAAAGAAGTGGCAGTAATCATTCAGATCCACAAGGAGATTATTAAGTGACTACATTACTGGCTATGTAATAAAGATGATGTCAAAATCCTCAGAATGATTAACAATAACATTTTTAGTCTCATTTATTGTTAGTCTTCATCTCCCTGATCTTTGAATGCTGGAATGTCCCAGGACTTTGTTCTCAGATCCGTTTTGTTTTTGTTATTTTGTTTTTTCTCCTTGTTGTATTTCCATTTTGGGTCATCTCATCTGGCTTTGTAGCTTTAAATACCATCTATATGCTGACAAATCCCAAATTAATATTTATACTCCAGACTCATGTCCAACTGTGTCAATATCTCCATTTGAATGTATCAGTATCTCCACTTGAATGTCTAATAATAATGTTAGATTCATTGTGTCAGAAACCATATCGTAATGTTCACATTAAGGAAAAGACATGCTCAACTACAGTCTCCCACAACTCAGAAACTCAGCCTTTCAAGTTGCTGAGATAGAAGACTTGGAGTTAGCCATGACACCTCTCTCTCCCACTCTACACCCAGCAAATGCTAGAGACAGCAAATGCTGTCGCTTTCTTCCAGATATTCCAGATACGGATATCTGTAATCCAACTACGTTTTGCCACCTCTACTGCTACCACCATTGTCATCTTGGACCTGAAATGTAATAGTCTCCTGATGGATTTTCCTTCATCCACTTTTGCTTTACAGTCTATTTTCCCCACAGTAGTGAGAGTGATTGTGTCAATACATAAGACAGATCATGTCACTTCCTCTGTTCAACATGTTCCAGGGACCTTGTCTTAACCAGGGAAAAATCAGTCATTATATCTTATATCTGACTCTCATCCCTAATCTCAATTTCATCTCCTACTACTCTCCCCTTTATTTACTCTACTACACACACACAGTAGCCTCTGAATATTTCCTTAAACTCGTCAAACTTCAAAATCAGACTTCACACTTGCTGTTCTCCCTACTGGAATATTCTTCCCCAAGATACCCACACGATATACTGCCTCATTTCACGCAGGTCTCTGCGTAAGCATCACCGTATTACATTATAAAATAATAATAATAATAACAGCAACACCTCTCCCTCAATTCCTGTCTCTTCCCTATCCACCTTGTTTTAAGTTTCTAGCACTTTCACCACCCAAAAACATATTACATATCTGTTTATTGATTTTCTTGTTTTCCCATTACAAGGCAAAATCTTTAAGAATAAGAGCTTTGTTTCATTTATGCTGTCCTCCAGACCCTAAAACAGGGCCTGCCACATAGTGAAAATAATAAAATACCTGATGATGTGGCCCTACTGACGTTGCAAGACTTATTGCCTCACGCACGACAAACAACTTGCATTTCCTTAACCCCAACTGCTCTAGCTCACTTTCAAGCCTCCCACAAGCTATTACCTCTGGCTCTAGCCGTCTCACTCGCTCCCTTCTCCTGACTTGGAAGTGACCTTTCTCCAGAGACTTTTTCCTGACTTCTCAAGTCTTTCTGGTGTCCTTTACAGGTGTTCCTGCAGCACCAGGTGCTCCTTTCTCATGCATGGTGTTCCTATTCAGAATCGACTGTAACCATCTCCCCAAAGTAGACTCTGTGCCCACCTCTCAAGACCAGGGACCATGTCTTATTCACTGTTGGAAATAACTGAAAAAGTTCAGATGAAATGGACTTACAGACTGAATGTTTGTTTGTTTGTTTGAACACATGACATGAGATAGGCTATGGAGAGAGGAAAGAGAGAAAGAGAAAGAGAAAGAGTGACATGGGCTAGAGAAGAAGGATGGGGGTACTCAGAGTCCTAAAAATGGGAAGGGAAAGAAGGAACTTCAGTCTCAAGAATGAGATAGCCAAAATGTTCACACTACTTCTACAGGTATTTCTCTCCCACCTCACCCCATACACACTAATGTATAAACAGCCTTACTGTCCAACAATCCTGGAAACTTGTAAACTCCACCCCTAGGGGGTGGATAATTTGGACACTTCTGAAATGGGTGGTTTGCAGAACAAATGTCATGTTCTGACTAAGGTGGGCAAGCTCACAGTGAAATGGAGACTTCCTAAAAGCCAGAACAGTAGACACATACCGCTGTTGTGGCCATTTGAATTCAGAGTTCAAGTGCAAACCCTTAAATGTTCTACAGAACATGTGGCACTATATGATTCAATTCCCCATCACCTCTCGGATTCCATCTCCCCACTACTTCTCCCCCTTGAGTCTCTGCTCAGGCACAGTGGCCTCCTTGTTGTTCTAAACTACCAGATATACTCCCTTCTCAGGAACTTTATTTGTAGCTTCTGTAGCTTCTTCCTGGATTGGCCTGCCTCAAATAGCTCCATAGATATATTTCTCACTCCCTTCAGGCTTCTCCTCAGATGTCTCCATTATGTGAGGACTTCCCTGGCAACTTCATTTAAAACTTCAACTTCCCCCTTAATATTTTTCTTCCCTTTATTTTTTCTCCTTAAGATGACTCAACATCCTATTTGGTTTTTCATATTAACTCCATTTATTGTCTGTCTCCCTCACTAAAATGTATACTCCATGAGGGCGGGAGTTTTTGCTTTGATTTTGGCTTGGGTTTGAGTTTTTTGTCTATTTTTCTTATTACATTGTAAGCCCTTAATAAATATTTGTTGAATGTGAGTGAATAGAGTCAGAACACCTGCTTCTCCAACTGATATTATCACTAATTTACTATGTGACCTAAGGCAAAGAGCCTTTATCTCATTTATTCTTTTTTAAATTACTTTCAGGCGTATAAAACAACATAACAATTAGACATTTACATCCCTCACAAAGTGATAACCCCAACAAATCTACTACCCATCTGACAGCGTACATAGCTATTACAATACCATTGACTACATTTCCTATGCTGTACTTTAGATCCCATGACTATATATATATATATTATAATATATATATTATCCCTTTATTTTTGAATATATAATATAATATAATATATATATTATAGTTGACATTCAATGTTATTTTATATTAGTTTCAAGTGTACAGTGCAGTGGTTAGGCATTTATATAATTTATGAAGTGATTCCCCCAATTAAGTCTAGTACTCATCTGACACCATACATAGTTTTTACAATGTTATTAACTACATTCTCCATACTGTTTTTCACATCCCCATGACTATTTTGTGACTACCAATTTGTACTTCCTAATCCCTTCACCTATATCACCCACCCCGCTAAACCCCCTCCCATCTAGCAACCATCAGTTTGTTCTTTGTATCTATGAGTCTATTTTTGTTTTGTTCTTTCATTTATTCTGTTCTTTAGATTCCACATATAAGTGAGATCATATAGTATTTGTCTTTCTCATATACCTTATCTATTCTTTCTGTAACACAGGTGCAATAAAGAGTGGCTTCCATACATCAAGGTCTGTTCTGTCAACTGAAAGAAAAGATGGGAAATGAAAAGCTGAAGAAATGCATCCCTTTATTTTTGAATGATGAGATTACACTTTTTGGTACCCATCTTGGTTTTTAAAGAGGATGTGAACTCCTAGAACCTAAGGATATACTACGTACGCACGTTGACTAGTGTGTTGGGCAAAGTCACTAATTTGGAAAGGCACTGATTGTGGTTGATGGTGGAAGTTTGAGTCCTTGGAAGAGTGGAGATAATTGTGGGAAGAGCCCTATATGGGTAAGTGTGGGAGTAATAGCAGAGACAGTCGGCCCTTTGTGATTATCCCTCCCCCCAGACAGAAACAGTGGGAAGCCTGTGGGAGTGACATAAAAGAGGACATGGAAATATTGCCCCCTGCCTGCCATGCCCCAGTGGCCTCAGTCCACGCTCCCACAACCTGTTTTCATGTGCCTCCTGGGTAGCATCATGAATACGACCCTGGTTTATAAATAAGCCTGTGCCTGAAAGGACAAGCCCTCTCCGACTTCTCCCTCCAGTAGGACTGCACTGTTTTCAAGTGAGTAAATCTCACCTGGGTTTGGGCAGCCTAAATTCCTGCCATCCTAAGGAACTTTAAAGACCCCACAAACTGCCTCCTGGCAGAGCAGGGGGAAGCCCTTGTGTGTCACCCACACCTGCAGGGGCTGACAATAAGTGTCCCAGAGCATTAGCTGGCAGTCCAGAAAGGCAAGAAGTATGAATGCAACAGCCACATTCAGACCCAAAGAGAAGTGGAAATTGGGTCTAGACAGGGGTCACTTTAGGCAGAAGACCAGGCAACATGGGAGAGAGACATGCGTTCTTCTGGGATAGGTAACTGGGGAGACAAGATGGTACAAGTCTTAGACTTCTGTCAGCAAAGCAGAAAAGATGCTCTGTGGACAGTGGCGTCAGGACAGTATTTGACTTTGTGGCCAACAGGAATCCTTGTATCTGTAAGTGCTGAATGCAGTAGCACAGGCAAGAAACCCTGAGAAAGGGAGAATATGTTACTATGCTCCCCTGGCTACCCACCATGCCTGCCCTTTTCTTTACTTGGGCCCCATTTCTCTCAGACACAGAGGCCCAGTGATCTGGCCTCCCTCCTCAGAACTACCCGACACTTTTCAGCCTGATCTGTTTGGAATTCTAAAGCTCTCTCTCCAAGCTGTCTATGATAGATACATAGATGTTTGGCTGTATACAAAATACAAGCTATCTTTTATCTCATTGAAGGAGGCCATTAGCTGCCTCTGAAAAGGGCTTTTTATTCTCTGACAGCAGCTGGGGTCCAAAGTTGGGAATCTGTATTTGTCTTTGCACAAGTTCTAACACTTATCCCAAAAGGCTAATAATTTGGTTATGTGTCTATCTTCACCCCTTGGAAGGGGATCTGAAGGGCAAAAGATGTGTGTTTAATCTCTGCATCAGCAGCATCTAACAAATAGCCTTGTACATAGTTGGTCATAAAGGAAATGCTTATGTAATAAATAAATAATTGAAGGAAAGGAGAGGAGAGGAGGGGAGAGGAGAGGAGAGGAGAGGAGAGGAGAGGAGAGGAGAGGAGAGGAGAGGAGAGGAGAGGAGAGGAGAGGAGAGGAGAGGAGAGGAGAGGAGAGGAGGACACAACCCTATCTGGAAAGGTTTCCCAATGGTATCTCTTAACACCTGTCTGAAAAAACAACCACCCAGTAGCTGTACAATAAAGGTATGGACACAAGTCTGAGGGAACTTGGGAAGACTGCATTTTGGGAAGTCTTCCAAAAAACAATACTTGGAAGACTAAGTATTATTTTTTCCAGGTTCCCTTTTAAAAATAGAAATGGCCCTTGAAAGTAATGATTGATAAATGAATCTGAGCTGTCCCTTTCCCCTTTGAAAGAAGGCTTCAGAGCTTATGGGAGAGCCTAAATGGCTTGGAAGAGGGAGGACAGAGTAAGAGAAGAAAAGTTACAATGCTTTCAGTCCTCAGGTTTCCAGGACTGGCCTCTCTGACTGTGCTCCATGTCCTAGCAGGCTACCAGTGTGACCTCACCCTCTACAGTGCCTCCTTCTCGGTGCCAGCTATGACTTCCTGCAACTTCACACATGCCACCTTTGTGCTTATTGGTATCCCAGGACTTGAAGAAGCCCATTTCTGGATCGGTTTCCCCCTATTTTCCATGTATGTTGTGGCAGTGTTTGGGAACTGCATCGTGGTCTTTATCATAAGGATGGAGCGCACCCTACATGCTCCCATGTACCTCTTTCTCTGCATGCTGGCAGCCATTGACCTGGCCTTGTCCACTGCCACCATGCCCAAGATCCTCGCCCTCTTCTGGTTTGATTCCCGGGAGATTACCTTTGATGCCTGCATTGCCCAGATGTTTTTTATTCACTCTCTCTCAGCCATTGAGTCTACCATCCTGCTGGCCATGGCCTTTGACCGTTATATAGCCATCTGCCACCCATTGCGGCATGCCGCAGTGCTCAACAATACAGTGACAGCCCAGATTGGCATGGTGGCCGTGGTCCGTGGATCCCTCTTCTTTATCCCACTGCCTCTGCTCATCAAGCGGCTGGCCTTCTGCCACTCCAATGTGCTCTCACACTCCTATTGTGTGCACCAGGATGTGATGAAGTTGGCCTATGCAGACACGTTGCCCAACGTGGTCTATGGTCTTACTGCCATTCTGCTGATCATGGGTGTGGATGTCCTGTTCATCTCCTTGTCCTATGTTCTGATTATACGAACAGTTCTACAACTGCCTTCCAAGTCAGAGCGGGCCAAGGCGTTTGGAAA
This sequence comes from Rhinolophus sinicus, assembly GCF_057876585.1. Classification (NCBI taxonomy): domain Eukaryota; kingdom Metazoa; phylum Chordata; class Mammalia; order Chiroptera; family Rhinolophidae; genus Rhinolophus; species Rhinolophus sinicus. The sequence goes on along the minus strand of NC_142514.1, from coordinate 142,240,424 downwards.
CTGCGTGTCACACATCAGTGTGGTACTGGCCTTCTATGTGCCTCTCATTGGCCTCTCAGTGGTACACCGTTTTGGAAACAGCCTCGATCCCATTGTGCATGTTCTCATGGGTGATGTCTATCTACTTTTGCCCCCTGTGATCAATCCTATCATCTATGGTGCCAGAACCAAACAGATCAGAACACGAGTGCTAGCTATGCTCAAGATCAACTGTGACAAGGATCTTCAGGCTGTGGGAGGCAGGTGACCCTTACCACTCCACTTTCCCTTATCCTTAATGGTTTGATGTAATGATTAACTAATGCTAGCTTAATTCCAGTTTCCTATAAGCATATCAATGCTTTTCTCTGGTTTGACCTCCAAATTCTGCCTCTGCTTGGGGTGAAATTTGCAGAGGTATCGTGATTCCCTTCCATAGGTCAAAATGTTATTGATATCCTTACTATATAAAAAGTTTATATTAGAAAATCCACCACTACACCAATAAGTAGTAAAAGAACACAAAAAGGAGTGACAAAAAATACGATTGGCTTTGAAATAGGAAAAAATTATTCCATATAACTAGTAATCCAAGAAACTTATATTAAAACAATAATTAGGCAGCATTTTGCCAGTCAAATTAGCAGTTTTATTAATTAAAATTAACAATAAAAAAGGAGATTGTGTTGAAATGTATATTGTTGAACATCACAGCTGATGGTATGTTGGCAATATGTAGCAAGCTCTTTTTTAAAGTTATATGTTTCAATGTTGAAATCTCACTTTTAAAAATGTATTCTAATACAATATCCCTAAGTGCAGAAAACAGGTTTTTCACAAAATATATTAGTTAATTATACCACTATTTAGAGTAATCACATATTAGCAATCCTATGGCATAATATATAAAAGTAAGGAATAATAAATTCAAGTATGGTCCGTTTACTTAATGTGATATTATGTGGAATAATCCATACTATGTGGTCTTAAAATTCTCTGCTATAAAATGAAACATGCTTATAGTGCTTATCATGTAAAAAATAAATAAATAAATAAAGACACACGATTAAAACAAACTTGTAAAACAAGCTATGCCTTGAAGAAAATGTGCTCAAATTCCTAGTGACTTTCTTTTGTTTCTACTTTCTACATTTCTTTATTATGGAGGTCTTGTTTACTTGACATGAACAACTTTTAAAATGGGGAAAATGAAACTGAAAATTTACATAAACCAGGGATTGTCAGACCTCTGTTGGTTCACTATGCGTTACCTGGGAATTTATCTAAACCCTAAATAATAATGCCAATGAACATATTTTGAATGCTTACAGTGTTCCAGGCATTAAGATAAGTGCTTTACAGGTTTTATCTGACCTTCACAACTTTATTTGTACAACTGTAAAGATGCTGAATACATCTTTCCTCAACCTCTGATGAGAAGCTGAAATCTGACTATAATCATTGGGCCTATGTGTTTCCTCAGTAGCTTTACTGAACTAATCTTGGGTGGGGGATTTGGGGGGATAAACCATGCAGGAGACTCTAATCTGTGGGCTCTTGGAGGGAACCTCAGATACTTAACCTCTTTCCTGGAGAAAGGCCCTCCTAGCACACGAAGTCTGACAATGAAGTTCGTGAACTTGTTGAACGAGGTTGGTAAATTTTTTTGATATCAGAGGGATTATTCATTATGAATCTGTACAAACAGCTAACCAAGTTTACTATTTGGAAGTGCTGAAAAGGCTGCATGGAAAAGTTAGACAACCTGAGCTTTTTGCAAACAATTCATGGCTCTTACATCACGACAATGCACCAGCTCACACAGCACTGCCTGTGAGGGAGTTTTTAGCCAGGAAACAAATAACTGTATTGCAACACCCTCCCTACTTACCTGATCTGGCCCCCAATGACTTCTTTCTTTACCCGAAGATAAAGGAAATATTGAAAGGAAGACATTTTGATGACATTCAGGACATCAAGGGATATACGATGACATCTCTGATGGCCATTCCAGAAAAAGAGTTCCAAAATTGCTTTGAAGGGTGACTAGGCTCTGGCATCGGTGCATAGCTTCCCAAGGGGAGTACTTTGAAGGTGACCATAGTGATATTCAGTAATGAGGTATGTAGCACTTTTTCTAGGATGAGTTTGTGAACTTAATTGTTAGACCTCATGTGTATCTGCAAGCATCAAATTGTGATTCCCAAAGTCATGCAGCTAATCAATGCTGATAGACCAGGGCTGAGGGAAAGAGAATGGAAGAAATGGGTGACTTCCCTAAAAACAAACAAACAAACAAACAAAAACAAACAACAACAACAACGAAGTGATGAATGCCCATGCTCTATAAAAGTGGAGATTCAGGTAGTGGGCCTTACTCCAAATAAGGAGGTCAAAGGCCTCATTTTATGAGGTCAAACACCTTATGTCTCTCCCCACAACCTCTATCCTCTTCTATCTTCCAGTGCATTACTCCACCTCAATCACACCCTCCTGCCAACTTCCATGTGCCCAAAGGCATGGCCAGATCAACAATTTAATAACGTGTGTGTCTCTTGCTCCCAAATCCCTCATTGTGTCCCACCACAGCCCAACTTATTCATATTCTATTGTTGTCTCCCCTACCCTTCCCTCTGCCCTAAGATTTTTATTTTTCAAAAGTCACCTAAAGACTTGTATCCCAATATTCACAGCAGCACCTTTCATAATAGCTAAAAAGGTGGAAACAAACCAAGTGTGAGGTACCTAAAGTAGACAAAGTCATAGAGACAGAAAGTAGAATTGAAGTTACCAGGGGCTGGGGGAAGGGAGGATGAAGAGTTATTGTTTAATAGGCACAGAATTTCAGTTTGAAATGATGAAAAATTCTAGAAATGGATAGTGATGATGGTTACACAACAGTGTGAATATACTTAACCCCACTGAATTGTACACTTCAAAATTGTTAACCACTAAACTATTGTCTGTGTCTATGAGTTTCTGTTTCTCATTTGTTTGTCTTGTTCTTTTGTTATTTTTGGTTTATAGAGGGTAAGGGGAGTGGGGGTGGGAGGTGAGGGTAAGGGGGATCAAATATATGGTGATGGAAGAACTGACTCTGGGTGGTGAACACACAATGGGATTTATAGATGATGTATTACAGAATTGTACACCTGAAATCTATGTAATTTTACTAACAATTGTCACCCCAATAAATTTTTAAAAAATTGTTAAAATGGTAAATTTTACGTTAGGTATGTTTTACCACAATAATCACTAAAGAATGTAAAATATCTCATTATCAATTATATGTCAAGAACATGTTGAAATGATTGTATTTTGGATATATTGGGGTAAAAAAAATATATCATTAAGGTTTTTAATATGTATATTAAAATAATAAAAATATATTATTAAGGTTTTCAAATATCACCCAAAGAGGACGATACCTAATCTCCTGTTTCGAGGGGAGGTCAGAGCCCTGGAATGGGATTTGGGAGCTCTGGGCTATATAGTTCCTGTTCTGCAACTAGGTGGGTGACCTTGTCTAGTTCACATTATCTCTTTGAACTAATCTATAATAATGGTGATTAAATCAGATAATCTCTGAATCCCATCCCCATTCTAAATTTATGTACTCTGAGCATTAAGAAGCCATGAACAATTCCAAAAGGCCTGCAAAGCTGAAACCCTCCAGGGATTCCTTGGGAACTGCTTTCTGACCCACAGAAGAAAGCCAGATCCCTCCCTTGAGGACAAACCTGCTGTTCTCCCAAACATGTTATCAACTTGATGTCCTACTTCCTGATTCTGCTATTTTGGGCTCTTTCCAAAAGCCAAACCTGCTCTCAAAGATTGGGGATTTTCCACCCCAGGAGATAGTCACGGGCTATCTAAAAGGAAGCCCAGTCCAACAGAAAGAATTAACAGTTCTGTGACTTGTCAAGTCAATGCACCCTTTGTGGGGCTTGTTTTCCTCATTTGTTTATTAGGGATGATAATATACGGTATCTACCCCTCAGTGTTTTTGAGAGAATTGTGTACAATAATCCATGTACAATTCTTAGCATACTATTTAGTACATAGTCTAAAGTCAATAAATACTCATTGTATTGCAGGGTGGCCTGCGGGGTCTCTGCTCCCACTCCCCACACAAGAACGCAGGATATGGTGAGGCCAAAAAGGAACACCCATGGAGCCATAAGTAGGGGAGTCATACCACTATATTCTCTCTGGCGGCACTATACTCTCACTGGAGGCTGGATCCACACTGTCCGCAAACCGCCATCCACACTTGCCAGCCCAGCTGCCATCTTCTTGCTAGCCCCCATTCTTCTCTTTCTGCTAGCCTAGCCACAGCAGTTATATTAGTGGCCAATGGCTCACTGGTTACAGCTGACGGCCAACTAGCCACAGCTGATGGCCATGCAATCACAGTTGATGGCCATTTACTACCTGAGCCAGGCACCTGTCTATGTGAGGCCGAGAGCCTGGAAACTGCTTTCTGGGGCTCTGCCCCCACACTCATTATTATTATTTCCATGGAGGAGGTGGGTAATCCCTGCCTCACAGGGATATTGAGGGGATAGAAATGTGAGTTAGTGCCTCTAACAAGCAAGCCACAGAGATTTAAAAAAAAAAAAAAAAAATTTATCAAGTCACCTTATCCTGGGAATTTGGTTGGAGCTTAAGATCTCGATCTCTCTCTCTCTCTCTCTCTCTCTCTCTCTCTCTCTCTCTCTCTCTCACACACACACACACACACACACACACACACACACACACACACACACGCACCAGTACCAGGATTAAGGCTGAGGGATGGGAAATAAGGAGGGAATGTGGTGAATGAAGGAAGTAGGATTTAAATGGGATTCAGATGGGATTGAAATGACTGATCTTATGCATTAAATGAGGAAGGCCAACAGAAAGGCCACAATTTTAAAGTTGTTCCAGGAAATGTGATTGCATTCCAGAAGGTGACAAACTCAAGTAGGGTTATGGCCATTGCTCATTCCTGTTCACACGAACCAGGGTCCTGGGAAAACGTTTGCCTTCTGGTTCCCATTGATAAGAAAGGGCTTCCAGGAAGAGACCTCTGGGTACTTTGGGAGCTGAGTTAACTCACTGAGGTGGTCCCAGGCAGCCCCTGCTATGAGAGGTCTCTAGGTCTGAGGCAACTGTTCACAGCAGTGAGCGTAGCTTTCCCAGTGAAAAAGTGTCTCCAGGGACTGAAGACCATAAACACACTGCCTTGTTCCCAGCCATGTTTGTGTTGGCCTGGTCAGTGGAGGGTACCGGTTTAGGTAGCCAATTTCCCTTGAGAGCCAATTCCCCTGGTTATTTCATTTAGCCCCAATCTCTGAGCAGTACATCATTTATCCCAAACTGGATTGACAAGAAATAAGGACAGAATATAAGTTTGTCTGTTTCTGGGCAGAGAGATTTCCCCAGGTTTTTTAATTATTTGGAAGGAAAGATTTACTCTCAGTGCATATTTATGACCAGGGATTACCAGCGTCACATATTTGAGATTCTTTCCGACGATGATCACCGCAATTCTCCCAGCTGGTGCCAAAATTCATGCCCCATGTTTATTTCTTTGATATCATTCAATGTTAAACATCAAAGAATCACTTACAATGTTCCAGGTCCTGTAAAAGGTGAAGAGAATATGAAAACAAACAATAGTAGTTACTATAGTGGGTGTCAGATACCATCCAAAAGACAAGAAATAACAAGTGTTGGTGAGGATGTGGAGAAAAGGAAACACTTGTGCACTGTTTATGAGAATGTAACTGGTGCAGCCATTATGGAAAAAAAATATGGAGATTCCTCAAAAAATTAAAAATAGAACTACCATATGATCCAGCATCCCAGGTCTTTCTGGGTATATGTCCAAAGGGAATGAAATCATTATTTCAAAGATATATCTGTACTCCCATATTCACTGCAACTTTATTCACAATAGCCAAGATATGAAAACAACTTAAGTGTCTGTCGAGAATGAATAAAGAAAATTTTACATATATACATAATTTTATATATTATTCATATTATTTTATATCCAACAAAGGTCTAGTATCTAGCATACATAAAGAACTCTGAAAATTTAACTAGAAAAAAACATTCTAATTAAAAATAGGCAAAAGACATATGAGACATTTCATGCAAAAAGATATTCATATAGTAAAGAAACACATGAAAAGATGTTCAAAATAATTAACCAGTAGGGAATTAAAATTAAAACCAAGGTGGGATATCACTACACATCTATCAGAATAATTTAAAATATATATATTTAGAGGTAAAAACATCAAATGTTGGCAAAGTTATGGAGAAACTGGGTCACACATACATTGCTGGTTCAAATGTAAAATGGTATAGCCAGCCACTCTGGAAAACATTTTGGCAGTTTCTAAAATCTTTAAACATGCAACTAACATATCGGTGACTATTTGTACTACTCAAAATTTATCCCAGAGAAATGAAGAATTGTGTTCACCAAAAACTTGCACATATATATTTATGGTAGCGTTATTCATAATAGCTAAAAACTTGTTCTTCAACAAGTGAATGGTTAAACAAACTGTGGTATCGCCATGCCCTGTAACATTACTCAGAATTTAAAAGGAATTAACTATTAATTCATGAAATAAGCTGGATAAATCTGCAGAGAACTATACCAAGTGGAAAAAAATAAACAATCCCAAAAGATACAGACTGTGTGATTTCATTTATATAGTATTCTTGAATTTACAAAATTATAGAGCTATATAACACATTAGTGATTGCCAGGGATTAAAGAGAGGATGGGGAGGGAGAGAAGTAGGGGTGGCAATAAAAGAACAACCTGAGGGACCCTTGCGATGGAAATGTGCTGTATTTTGACTGTGGAAATGTCTGTATCTTTATTTTGAAATTGTATATTGTTTTGCAAGTTGTTATCATTGGGGGAATTGGGTAAAGTGTACAAGGCATCAAAATTAAAAGCTTTTACATATACACGAGTGCAAATCTTAAAATGTCTTGGGTTCCATACCATGGTATTTCGATTTATTTTTTTGTAAGTGATGAGCAACCAACAAAGAAGTGGAGAGGGCGTTGACATGAAGCCATTTGTGCCTTAGAGTGGCCTCTCTGACAGGGCATGAATATAGGAGTGGAAGTGGATAAGACAGCAGGAGGATTCGTAGGAAGCGTAGAGATGTAGAGACAGCACACTTGATGGCCTCCATTTCCTGTGTGAAGTTAAAATTAGTCACTGAGAGTAGAGATAACAGGTTGTATAGAGAGGTTGAGAAGAATGGTGACAATTTGAAAACTAAAAGGGAAGAATTGTGAAGCGATGCTAACATCTCAGCTCAGTTTAATCACCATGAATTTGTTTTGATAATAGACATCAAAGTTTTGTGATTTTTCCCTAAATTTTCTTATCACCTCAGGAGGGAAAGGGTAGACAGATTAGACCCAGTTCAGACTGGGAGAGAGTGACCAAATTCAAAGAGGAGAAAGTCAAATGTGTCCATAAAAAGCAGCCCCAGGTCAATGAGCATAGTCCAAATTGATTTAGGAAAAGCTGAGGCCAGAGCTATTTTGAGGTGAAGCTCTCCAGAAAATGAGAAAGAACAGAGGTGGACCTTGTCTGTGGTGGGAAACAGAGCAAGAATTCAAACCCAGGTCCTACTGGCTCTCTAGTGCATGTTCTTTCCATTGTCCAAGTTCCCTCCTTTTGAACCTTTTTGATTCAGCAGGTCAGACCTAGGCTAGGAGTGTGGGCAGAATCTGTGCCAGCCCCAGTCTGGAGCTACAAGCTCAGAGTCCTGGTGTCTGTCCCAGAATGAGAGTTAAGAGTTTAGAACAGGGTCTGTGGGCCTTTCAGAAGTCTGCTCCTTCTCCACCTCCTTTAGGAAGTCTTCCCTGACTCCCTCAGGAATCTCCCAACACATCACTTTGTATCGCTACCCTCTGCAAAGCCTACCAGTTCCTGTAGAACTCATTCTGGAGCTTCACTAGAAATGTTGTCCTGGAAGGATTTCAAGTGCAAATGAGCTGTTGAAGCTGCCAGTCTCTGAATATAACAGTTTAAACTTGGTGGGGTGTTGTAGAATCTATGATTCTGTTTTCTTTTCCCCCTTGTTGTTTAGTTCCTCCAAAGACGTCCCATGGTTCCAAAGTAGCCCCAATTTTTCCATTTCCCAGGGACCTGACTGGAGTAATTCCTCTGTGACCTAAACTTGGCCCTCCCTAGAGATAGGCGCTGCTGCCAAGGCGTGTCCATGCAATGGGATAAAACTCAGTCCCTCTGCCACAAAGACATCCTGGGCTCCTGCAGGATGTGGAGTGTCAGAGCAGCCTGGCACAACAGCCAGGGTGAGTAACCTGGGGCCCTAACACATCCCCTTCTCCACTTCCCAGATGGGTGACTGCCAGTACCTCAGCCTCAAGTGGAGATATCAAAGGGAAAGTTCTGGAAATAATACAAAAGAAGAAGTATTCTCGGACGATGAAAGAGACAGCAGCCACATCCCCTGCTTGTAGACGAGGGCCTGAAGGAGGCTGCCTTCCTGAGTTTCAGGGAGTTTACAGCTCAGAGATGAACTGGAATCCCAGGCCACACTTCTGGGGAGAGACGTCCTGCATAGTCTCTCAAGAGAGGGAGTGGATGAGAGAATGTGTCAGGTTCTCGTACCATCTGACATTCCCATCTGGCATTCAGTTTATTTTTTTATTATCAACTCGTTTTCATACTCTAATATCAAAAATTTTAATTTGGTTCATGACTTAATTTATTTAGAAAATTTTTGTACAGAATTTTCTTCTCTGTCCTGAATATGTCCTGATCTCCAAGAGTATTTTTACATATCTGCAACTTGTTCTATCCCTTTTAATTTTTTATAAAATATGTCTGCACAAATTCTATGTTGGAATTTCTCAGTTTGTTACTCATCTTTAAAGCGGGTGAGTTCCACCAGCGTTTTATATTTGCTAAAAAGAGTGTATGAGAGAAGGAATGAAGGATGACAGAACTTTATTTCCTTTTTAAAAATCTCCTACCATAATATGTACAAACCTCTGCTCTAGAGGCAACTCCCTCCCAAAGGAAAAAAAAAAAATCCTTTTTACCTTCAGAGCAAGCTGATTATATTGGCTACATATGGTATAACTGTAGACCCCAGGGTTCAGAGTAAAACCTCTTTTAGCTCACAAACCTATTTATGGTGGGTTATTTTGATGACCTATATTTTTAGAGTACAAATAAAAGTTTATTGTAAAAAATTAAAGCCTTCATATTTCATAGTTCACCAAGGGTAAAGGAAGACTAGGTAATTTTTAAAAACCTGCACAAAAATTTCACTTTCACCTCCCCTAACCCTCAACTATTAAAATGGCCTGACTAAATGTTATCAAAACAAACACTATAAATAACACCAGTCCTTTAAAGACAGCTATCCCAAATGTTATTTCTTGGCATAAGTGATTTTCATGGCATAGGACAGTGTGATCTTAAATCCTTGTAAAGCATCCCTGGCAGCTCCAGCCTGTCCATCATTTTCAAATTCAACAAATGCGATGTCATGCCTCCCAGCTACCAAAAGAACTTCCTCAAAACCAGGGAATTGATTAAACAGCATGGATAACATCATTTCATTCGTCTCTTCTGGTAATTATTAAGGAATAACATATAGTTTGGAGGGTAATCAGGAACCTGAGGATTTGGTGTTGCATTTCCTTGGGTATTGGCTGAATTTGGTGTTCCCTGACCAGGCTTCGTATTTGTGGTCATTTCTGTTTGTTCCACAGTTTTGGCTTTTTTCTTTTCTGTGTCAACAAAAGTGCCTCGCATTTTCGATATTATGTCAGAATCTGGTTTTTGCATTCTGGATTTGCACTGGTTTACCATAAAATAGAAATCCCTGTAACTGTCTCAAAGTACCCATGGGTGGGCCCAGTTCTGCAAATTTAACAAAGGCCTCCTCATCTTCATGGTCTATGAAGCCACAATATCTGCCACATGGCCAAAGTGAGAAAACAGGGCATATAGGGATCTCTTCAATTCTTCTTTTTTAATTTTGACATTCATGTTGTTGATATAAATTGTATGATTTGGTCTGATTCTCATGTTTTGGGTTAAACTGTTCAAACAGCCTGAGGCCAGCTCCGTGTTCAGTAAGAGATGGTGACCTATTTTAAATCTCTGCTGAAGGATATTTGGGTGGCTGTTTCTCTTTTGTTCTTTTATTAGCCTACCTTTAAAGGATATTTTGCTTATTTACTTGTTTGTATTGGGGTTTACAGGCAAATCCTAGAAAAGCAACAACAACAATCTCATGTTGTCAATCCTTCAGTCTTCTACAGTTTGTAATGTATTTCCAGGTAGCCACTATTTCTTGTTTAAAATGGGGTGGTTTTAATTAGGCTCTTTAGGATCATCTCACATATTTTTTTAAAAAGTCATTGCTTTCTTCAATGTGTGAAGAGATTAGGGTTTCACTATGAAATGATACTTTTGTCGTCAACAGATTTAAAATATAGCTATTCTCTCGTTTGCTTTTAGATAGAGTATGTTTTAAATCTCCTTTGCATTTTATATTTGCTATTGTGTGTGAACCCATGTCATTCAATATCAGAACTGGTATTTTTTCCAATAATTTTGTCTGCTTACTTTTCTGCCCAGATTGAGGTCACATCTTTCTGAAGGCCTCATCTGTCATCCAAGGATGCCCCCTTCCCAGGCCTACGTCAACCTCTCCTTCTTCCAGCCACCTGCTTTCCTGATGATCGGCATCCCAGGGCTGGAGGCCATTCATGGCTGGATTGCCATTCCTTTCTCCTCCATGTACACTGTGGCTCTCGCTGGAAACTGCCTGATCCTCCTGGCTGTGAAGAGGACTCCCAGCCTGCACCAGCCCATGTACTACTTCCTGTCCATGCTGGCCCTCACAGATGTGGGCCTCACCTTGTCCACCATGCCCACCACCCTAGCTGTGCTCTGGTTTGACCATCGTCTCATTGGCTTCAATGCCTGCCTGGTCCAGATGTTCTTCCTCCACTCTTTCTCGGTGGTGGAGTCCTCGGTGCTCCTGGCCATGTCATTTGACCGCTTTGTGGCCATCTCCAACCCCCTGCGCTATGTAGCTGTCCTCACAAATAATGTCATCATCAGGATTGGTCTGGCCATTGTGGTTAGAGCCACTGTGTCCCTCTTCCCAGTACCCTTCTTACTGAAGCGACTGAACTTTTGCCCTGGCAAGATCCTCCTGTCCCATTCATTCTGTTTCCATGCAGATGTCATGAAACAAGCCTGTGCTGATATTACTGTCAACATCCTTTATGGGCTGTATGTAGTTCTGTCCACGGTGGGTGTAGACTCCTTGCTTATTGTCCTGTCTTATGCTCTCATTCTTCGCACAGTGATGGGCCTAGCCTCTCCCATGGAGCGCGTCCGGGCTCTCAACACTTGTATTTCTCATATCTTGGCTGTTTTGGTTTTCTACATCCCAGTCATAGGTGTGTCTATGATCCACCGTTTTGGAAGGCACCTACCTCACATTGTACATTGTCTTATTGCCTACGTGTACCTGGTGGTGCCCCCTGTACTTAATCCCATCATCTACAGTATAAAATCCAAGCCCATCAGGGAGGCCATGCTCAGAGTGCTGAAGGGGAAGAGGCAAGGCTGATGAAATCAAGAAACAACCACAGAATCTGAGGAAAAACATGGCTAAACAGTCATACTTTATGTCCAGAAAGCCCTTATTCAGAGCCTTGACCCAGACACATTATCGTGAATATGGCAAGGAAATGGACATCCTCAGACTGAGGGGTGAAGAACAAATAGTCTTGATTCTTTTCTGCACTCATTAACTTCAGCTATTTTATTCAGTGTTTACTTGTGTAAGAATCTGTGCTCATTACTAGAGATATTAAAATAAACCATACATGGTCTCTTCCCTCCATTGAAGGACATAGGCTTGTAAGTACACAATTATTACAAAGTGTAATGTGGCTGCGATGGGTACACGCTAAGTGCTATAGGAACTTAGAAGATGGTTTACTGCCTTCTCAAGAGGAAATGAGAAAGGAGTCAGGTAAGAAGGAGGGTGAAAGGTGATGAGGAGTTTGTCAGGCAGAAATGGTGGACGAGAGGGGGACATATCTAATAAAGGGGAAAACATGTTAAAAAAAAAAAAGAAAGAAAGAAAAGAAACTAAAAAACTGAGATGTGGAATTATTTGGTGTGCTTGTGAAGAGGTGAGTAGTCATATGTGGCTCAGAATAATCTGTGTATGTGTAGGAGGGAGGACAGGAGATGAGCTAGAAATGATGGGCAGTGGTAAGATTTCTGGGGCTCTTTCAGACCTGATTGAAACATTTGACCTTTGCTCTTTGTTTAAAAGTCAGCCACAGAAAAGCTATTGCAATGTAAAATGTTACACCACCTTAACTTTGTATTACAGTTTAGAAAAGTGAAAGTAGAGGAGGAAAAGAGTACAAAGAAACCATTTAGGAGGCTGTTGTCTAGCAAAAAGAAAATGGAAAGTAAAATTAAGTCAGTGTCGCCAGTAATGAAAAAGAATAGATGTATTTTTTTAAAAATTGTATCTCTACATTTCCTTCTCTGTCCTCTGAAAGTCCCTGAAAACAATGACATCAGTAGCAGTAAGCAGAGCTAGCATCTGCCTCTTGATTTCTAAATACCATTTCCCACTACACATAGCCTGGAATCCTTGGAGAATTGCTAATTCCAGGTATGAAGCAGGGAGAACATAAGGTGAAACTTGAATAGCTTATACCTGAAAGCAATAAAGAAAGCACACACACAAAAAAAAGTAATATAAACGACAAACACAGAAACCCATTTGAAGGGGCTACCAGTGGTCAAAGGTGGGTCAATTGGAACATTAAAACTAATTTTGAAAGTAATGGATTATAACAATGAATTTTTTTTGAAGTATGAGTCCATATATTTAGTGATATTTATAAAAAGGAAAAAAAGGAAAAAGAAAAAAAGAGAAGAAAACTCCTTTTCATTTTTAATTATTTATTTTTTTCAGCTACAGCTGACATTCAATATTATTTTATATTAGTTTCAGGTGTACAGCATAGTGGTTAGATATTTATATAATTTATGTAGTGATCCCCTCAATTAGTGCAGTACCCACTGACACTATGCAAAGTTGTTGCCACCTTATGTAATGTGATGTTTTGATACACATTATGAAAAGATTCCCAGAATCAAGCTAATTAACATGTCCATTACTTCACAGTTACCATTTTGTGTGTGTGGTAAGAGTCTTTGAGATCTACTTTCTTAGCAAGCATGTAGTACATTACCATTAACTGTAGCTACCCTGCTATACATTATTAGGTCTCTAGAACTTATCATTTTATAACAGAAAGCATATACCCTTTGACCAACATTTCCCCTTTTCTCCACCTTTCAGCCCCTGGTAACTATGATTCTACTCTTTGTTGATGAGTTCAGCTTTACTATTATTATTATTATTATTATTATTATTATTATTAGTTTCAGGTGTACAAAACAACATAGTGACTAGATATTTACATGCTTCACAAAGGATTATAAGAGAATATTATGAACACCTTCATGCCAGTAAATTTGAAAATTTAGATGAGATAGAAAATATCTTGAACGACATAAAACCTTATAAGTCTGGATCAAGAAAGGATGATGCATCTTTTACTCTTACTTAGAGTCTTCCCATCACCTACCTTTTCTAAAGACATTTTCTCTGGGTGATTTTTACTAAAAGCAATTCCTATCTCCAAGTTCCATCCTCCCTACTTTCGGTGAGGCTTTCCTCCAGTGATATACCTATATTTTAATATAGGTATATCTTTCTTACCTTGAAAATAAAGGTAAGAAACAGATTTTTTGTCAATTGTGATGGTGAAAAAGATGAAAAGAAAGAATAAGGGGAGGAAAAGGAAATCAGTATGGAAGGAAGTTAGGGTTCTTGACACGTCTGAGAAGGAGACCCTGAAAGAAAAACAACTCTATTTCCTCTACAAGCTACCCTAGAAACTGTGGTCTGAAGTGGTCTTTCTCTTATCCACCCCAACTCTGCCTGGCAACTTCAGTGGCAGAAATAAATAAAGGATGCTTTGGGGTCAGAAATCAAGCTCATGTGGTTATTGCTAGAGAATATGTAGTGACTGAAAGATCCCTATGGTCAGGTTCTCTGTCTTTTTAATCTCTGTAGTCCTAGCATTCTTAACATAGTGTCTTACCTAGTTATATTTTTCCATAAATGTTTGTTAAATAAGTGAATAAATAAATGTGTTGATCAGGTGATGCTGACTAGTGACACAGTGATATCGTGCCACCTGCCTCAGCAGTAACTCTTCTTGTAACCTCACTCAGGAAATGTCCATTTCTCCAGGAGACTCACTTGCCTATTAGTTTCCATGGTGAAGTCTGATCATGACAACTGCATCCTCCTCTATGGGCCCATTTCAGATGTCCTCTGGATTCTCCACAACCTCAGTCTTCAACTTTCTTTGGGTTAAAAGCCCTGCATCCCTGTTGGCTTCCTTAGGAGTGCAAAAGACAGACTGCAAACTGATTCTGCATCAGTTTCATTTCCTTTGGATCAAATCTAACATAAAAAGCTATGAGAAGCCAGGGGAATGGACAAGAAGAAGTTGGAGAGTACCTTTTTAAAGAGATAAATGATCAAAATCAATTCTAAAATCCTAAACCAACGGTATAATATGGTCCTTTCCCAAATTCAAGTCTGCTTATCTCAAGAATGCCAGACATAGTAGAAACGGATGACCCTTCACATGTATGTTCATTTGCATCCACGGGACAGTTAACTTATTTAAAAGAATGATATAAGATACCTTCTTAACTTGAATAGATGTGACTCAAAAGTCTCACTCAAACTTTTCTGAACTGGAAATGGTCCAGTTCTTAAAAAAAATAAATTTAAAAAGTGTGCCAAGAGGTCTGGGAACACTGAAGAGAGACTACTTCTTTTGGATAGATGAATCATAAAAACTTCATTTTATGAGATGTTATTTAAAAAGAAAAACTGCAACAGGCAATTCAGAGAAAGAAAACAGAGGCCTTAAAAGTGCATAAAATCATCAAACAACAAGCATTATAAAGTAGCTGAATAATATGGTGTGTGGAAAAATTAAAGATAATAGAAAAATAAGATAGGGATAGGTATAAAAGACAAAAGAATGAGTCTGATACTCTAAGAAGTTTGGACACTATATGAGAAGCAATACAAGACTTTTGATGGATTTTAAACAGGGAAGTTAGATAATCAGAGTTGTGTTAGAAAAAAATCCTACAAGCTATGTGGGATTTAGGACTGGTACAAAAGTTGTTCAAAGGCAAGGAGACCAGTGCGGACGTTATGACCAAGCAAGAGGTGAATATCTGGACTAGAGCATTGGTAGTCAAATGGAGAACACAAAATATGTTTATAAAATGTTTCTAGATAAAACCTAAAATAATGAACAAGTTACATATTGAGATTTAATTATTCAAACTTCTCCAGGACCCAAAAAAGTCCAAGTGGCTTAGATGGTAGAGCCAGAGACAGGAATATTCAAACAAAGGAAATGGAGAAGGTAAAAAGATGCCCATATAAAAGGCATATGCTGAAGGTCTTTGTCCAGAATCTTTACTAATTTACAGCCAAATCTAAAAGAGGCAGCCTCCCCCTCTCATTCTAGTCCTTAACTCCAGGCCCTTCCAGGTAACCGTGTGTGTGTGTGTGTGTGTGTGTGTGTGTGTGTGTGTGTGTGTGTGTCTACACTCACAAAACATTTAAGTCATTTAGGATTAAAGCCATGAAACTTTATCCTGAGCATATTAACTATCATAGACCTGGAATACTTTCCAAAATATAGAATAATACCTGCATCTCTAGAAAAAATGTAAAATTTGTCTGTCTGATTTATCTGTTTATTATTCATCTATCTGTATGCTTCTAACAGGATTTCAAATATAAAGTATACACACATGTTCATCATATGTCCACACAGAATCATGCACACAAACACTTATTAAAAATCTGAAAAAATAAACACCAAAATGCTAACAGTTTTTTAAGATGACAAGTTTATTGGAGTTTTTACTGTATTTTTTTCTTTCTTTTAAATTTTCAGGGTGTCTACCATGTTTCCCCAAAAATAAGACCAGGTCTTATACTAATTTTTGCTCCATTAGGGCTTATTTTCAGGGGATGTCTTATTTTTTCATGTACAACAAACTACATTTATTCAAATACAGTCATGTCATCTTCTGGAACATTGTCATAACGTACTAAATGAGTCCATCTGGCTGAGATCTTAACTGGACTTTATTTTCAGGGTAGGACTTGTTTTGAGGGAAACATGGCAAGATTTTTGTTTCCAGTGATCATATATTGCTTTCCTATATATTGACCATATAAGAAAAAACAAAGTCTGTCTCTTTCTATGTCTTTCATTCTGTCTCTCTCAGTCCCAATGTCAGTTCCCTACTGGGCAAAGGGCTGATCTTCTGTTCAGTCCAAAATGACCAAAGTCTGCATTGACTGTAATTTATGCTCCTAGTTCTGGGGGCTGTCACTCACCTCGGTATATCAGATCCCATATTGCTCACAATTTTAACCTTCTGGATTCCAGTCCAGGAAATCAGATATGCTCTCTACATGCCCTCTCTACCAAGTAATCCTGTGCTACTAGCAATGGCCAGAAAATTCTGGCTGGCCCTGTGCCATGTTCTCTACTATACTACCTGCTTCTCACATTCACTTACCTCTCTTTTGGTCTGCCTGGGTGGTGGTCTCATTTCTGGCCTGTACATTCCTACTGCCCTCCTGTCATGCCCATATGCCCTCCTTCCCATTCTTCTTTCTCCTGGAAGTGCTGTGCCTGGCTTGTGGGACTCTGGGTGGACCTCTGGAACCACACATATGCTAAGTACAGCTGGCAGGGATTCAGGCTTTATTGGTCTCTCCTATGGTCTTCTTCTCTGAACATTGATGCTGTGGGTTGCACCTGCAGGGCACCTCAGGGCCCTTGGGGTATATGGTGTCCACTTATATGCTCTACTCAGTTTCAGTGGACCCATGTTTCCCTTAGCCTGGCTTCATGGCTAGTCCTATGGGCCACTGGCTTTGTCCAGTCTCATGATGGTTCCTGTTCTTGACTCCCTGGCCTGTGGTAGACCTGCCAATTTTTACATGAGTTTCTAGGTGTTCTCAGCTACACTGCTCCGTAAAGTGTCTCTCCAGATATCCAGTGAATGTCCCCATTGATAATCATACTATTTCCCAAACTAGACACTGTTTGGGAATACACTCCGGCTGCTACTGCACAAGTAGTGTCAAATGGTTCGGGAACTATTAGAATCAAAGCCATCAGCAACGTTAGCAGGAAACTCCTAAATACAATATTGGATAGATGAGAAAGAAAATAATACCCCCCCTAAAAACGCAAGACTCTGGATATGTCTAACTCACTACCCTACTGATCTTTCTAGCATTCCTCTCTACAATATGGAATTAAGCATCAAGAGACATAATTTTTTACGTGTGACCTCATATAATTCACTGGTCCCCATTGAACATCAATTTCCCCATGGGTACAATGGGGGTTCTAATCATATTCCTGCCTAAATCAAAAGGTTAATAAGAAAATTAAATAAGGAAAAATGTCCATGGACTGTGAAAAATCTCAGAACAGAGTA
This sequence comes from Rhinolophus sinicus, assembly GCF_057876585.1. Taxonomy (NCBI): domain Eukaryota; kingdom Metazoa; phylum Chordata; class Mammalia; order Chiroptera; family Rhinolophidae; genus Rhinolophus; species Rhinolophus sinicus. The sequence goes on along the minus strand of NC_142514.1, from coordinate 142,222,747 downwards.
TGTCAGCTTTCATTAATGTAGGTAACAGAAGTCTTTTCATACTTCCAACCCTCCTCTTAAGGGCTAGTACCTAAAAGAAAAGAAATTATTTATTCTCTATGGAGATCACTTGAAGAAGGAAATCCATGTATATATCTTTTCCTGAGATCCAATATGGTTTGAGATTCTGAGGAGAAAAATCATAGTTTTAAGCCAAATTATCTGTTCGTGTTGTATTGCTGTAATTATTTTAATTTTTTCACACTTAAGACTTTGGTAAATGTTGTTTACATATACCACACTTATCTCAGAATGCTGTGGACTATCAGTTCAAGCAATTTCGAGATTTGCACTGAATGGTTAAATGGGAAGTAATAACCCTCCAACCACAGCCACCTTAGAGTTTTTAATAATCATATATAGAGAAGAACTAACGAGGAAAACAATATTCAAAAATCGGGATTGGGAGAATAGAGTTTTGCTGCCCCTAACCACATGGAGATTCTCCAACCAGTTTTGTCTTTGAAGGATCAGTTGTGTTTTTATTAAGGTTTTTTCCCCTAATATTGTCTTCCAAAGTATTAAAATCTCAATTGAAAGACCTTGAATGAAAAAGAAATTTGATCACTGACACCTAGGGATCTGAAGTGTGGGTAGTCACATGAAAAAGACGAAGGATGCGCTGCCGGATCTCCTTTGTCTTCACTCCATAGACAATAGGGTTGAGCACAGGAGGAATAAGCAGGTAGGTGTTGGCCATGATGACGGGCAGGAGGGAGTCATGCCGCTTGCCAAAACGGTGTACCATAGACAATCCAATGAATGGTACATAGAATATGAAAACAGCACACACATGAGAGACACAAGTGCCAAATGCCTTCGTCTGGGCATCACGTGTCAAGCCCAACACCGTCTTGAGGATAAGCAGATATGACAAGGAGATGAGAAGTGAGTCGAGGCCAATGGCAGAGATGATGACGATGAGGCCATAGATCACATTGACATGGATGTCAGCACAGGCCAACTTCATGACATCTTGGTGTAGGCAGTAGGAATGGGAAAGGATATTGGAGCGGCAGAAAGGCAGCTGTTTGATGAAGACAGGCAGGGGTGCCATAAGTGCAGCACCCCGTACCACGGCAGCCAAGCCAATCTTGGTAACACGAGGCAATGTTAGCACAGTGGCATGGCGTAGTGGGTGGCAGATGGCCACATAGCGGTCAAAGGCCATGGCCAGCAGTACTGTGGACTCCATGCCAGACAAGGAATGGATGGCAAACATCTGTATCAGACAAGCATCAAACTGGATGGTAGTAGAGTTGAACCAGAAGATGGCCATCATTTTGGGCATGGATGACGTAGAGATGAGGACATCAAGGCCAGAAAGCATGCAAAGGAAGATATACATGGGTTCATGTAGGCTGGGCTCAGTCCGCACAATGTAGATGATTGTCAAGTTACCTAACACAGCAATAAGATAGAGGGAGCACAGTGGAAAGGCCAACCAGAACTGAGCTTCTTCCAAGCCTGGAAGGCCTATTAGAATGAAATGGGTAGCACTGGATTCATTGCCATTAGAGCCCACCATAGTGAAGAAGCTGAGCTGTGACCAATGCCGGGCTGGGAGAAGCTGGAATGCAAAGATAAGCCATTGTCAGATCCTTCAGAATCACAATACCACACTTCTTTCCCTTCATGCTGATAGCCTATCCTCTGACCCAAACTCTAACTTTATTGTCTATCCAAACTCTGATTCTGAACTCTACTTGGCCGTCCTTCATAACTCAGGGCCCAGATAAAAATTCACCCTGCCCTACTTACTAACCAAACCTCTAAAGTGAATCCTGAAAACAACTATTAAGGGGGAAAAACAAAAAAAAACAAAAAAAAACCTCGAAGTATATTTTAAATCATTTAGTTTACCAAAGGTAAGTTATTGAATAAATATGCATCAGGCTTAGATGATAAAAAATCACATCACTTCTTCTATCCTATCCTACCCTTATGTTCCCCTATGCTTAAAACCAACTGTAATTCTAGCTATATCATTAGATTACATTTAACACTAATTCCAGGTCCAAATGTAGTGATATTAATAGCATCATAGATTAACACTGATACCTAACTTTATCTCTAATCCTAATGACCTCTCCAACTCTAGCTTTAACCCTAACTTTAACATTAACCTAAGACTTAATTCTAGTATACGTACTTCATTATAAAGTCTAATAGAATAAAAAAATCCTAACACACTAACTTCATCCTGAATTCTAACTCAAGAATTTCATTCTTGCCCAAATGTCTATCAAACATCTTACACTTGTCCAAAATACTCCTTTTATATCATAAAAGGAGCAACGGCTGAAATGGACACCATCAGTGTCCCGACTAGGTCTCCTTCACCAAGCCAATGCACCTGTATCTCATCTGCAGGGGATGCTTAGTGCTCAAAGCTCACAGTTCTCCCTTTCTCCAGAAAATTGTCCATGATCAAATGAGAGGCACCTTACCCAGGAAGTTATGCTATTCCCGCCAGGGCACGTTTAGAGATCAATGACTGCCTGATGTAAAGGTTCAAATGGCTAGCCTCCTTGCCTCCAAGAGGGGGAGCTGTGATGCAATGTATGCTCCAGTTGAGACCACAGCCTCACTTAGCTTTCTTTCCCTGCTCTATGCTGCTTCCCTCCCTCCTCTTCTCTTGACAGTAGTCCTTCAATATGGCATTTAAATAAGAATCCCCAGTACAAGCTCTGTTTCTAGGGGACCCACCAGGCTTAAGATAGAGGGACTGACATAGAAGCCCAAACCTGACCACATTAGAAACACTGGAGTAATGATCAATCCTACAGTAGGGTTCCGGTATCCCTGAATATCGGGCTACAAAATTGATGGATGTAAGTAGAGATTGCTAAGGTGGAAAATGTCAGACTTGAGTTTTTTCAGATATCTCTGTTAAAACAATTAGAGAGTTAACTGTTGTCCTTCCTCCTTTCCTTTCTATCATTCACAAATATTCACATTATTCACATGTTCCTACTATTTATTAGTATATATTCAGATATAATTTGGCAGTTAGGTATCTCCTCTACCCATTATAGAAATAGTGCCACATTTAGTTAGGGTATCGTTAAGATAATTTTATCTTGGGAAGAAAAAAGCAAGTTTAGATTTTTAAGATTTGGCCCTTGACAACTGGTCTTTCTTCATGGGTAATCAGAGAGTACTTGAGTGTGAAGAAGGGCCCATGGCCAGCACCAGGAGGGGCTCACACCGTTCAACATGTTTGGGATATGTCAATAATCTTTGTTCCGCCATTGAGCTGTCACCCAGAGCTTCCCTCAGACCAGACACAGAGGGGGAAACACTGGAGCACAAGTTTTGGAACAGAGAGTGACAGAATTTAATTCAAACTGCTGAAGGGAGACTGTATAAGGAACCATATTTAATCTAGAACTTAGACAAACAGGCCAAAGTCATCAACGTCACTTAAGTCTTCAGTATTGACCTCTCTGTAGCATATGACACTGTGAGCAGTTCTCTCCTTCTTAAACTTCTCCCTTCTCCTTCTGCTGCTCCTCCCCTCTCTCTGATCACTAGTTTTTGGTCTCCTTTCTGGACCTTCAGCCTCCTCTGCTTGACCCTTAAGTATACTCTTAAATGATAATGCAGAATTTTATCCCCAGTGTTTTTTTGTTTATACCCTTTCTTTGGCTGTCTCATCCCCTTCAATAAATCCATTCGTTATGTATAAACTATTGATTCCCAAATCTGTTTAGCAAGCCTTGAATTATTTTATGATACAGATTTATAATTCTGAAGTCTTACTAAAGGGATCCAACAGACTTTCTCTAAAGCACATCAAACTCTCCCTGTCTGAAAAACAAACTCTTCCAGAGGCCATATTGTACAGCTATTAAGAGCATGAGCTGTGAAATCAATCCTGGATTCAAATTCCAGTCGACAACTTGGCTAGCTGTGCAATCTGGGGCAAGTCAGTTAACCTCTGGGAAAACCTCAGTTTCCTCATCTTTAAAATGAGGATAATAGTCACTGTGTAATAGGGGTCAAAGTGAGGATTAAATGAGATGATCAGTGTAAAGTATTTAATACAATGCCTGCCACACAGTAAATGTGCAAAAAATCACGTCTGTTGTTGTTAATTGTTTTCCTCTTCTCTGTTATGGTGGCCAAAACAGTCACACAAGCTAGATACTCTGATTCCGACTGCCATGCCACTCACATAAACTTCTTTCTTCATCTTCAAACCCAAATATCTTCAAACCAAAAGAAATCAAGTCACTCTCAGTTGTTTAAAAAAATGCCTTTGAAAGGTCCAAATTAATCCTAGAATAAAGACCAAACTACGAGGGTGTGGCCAAATGTCTGTCTTTCAGCCTCTGAGCCTAGGTTTCTCTCTCCCCACTCTTCACCACAGCTCCTGGGCCACAGCCACGTTACAATACATACTATTTTCATGAAGTAGCGTTGATTCTCATGGCTCTGTGTCTTTTTGTCTTTTTTACCTCTTGTCCCTTTGTCAAGATCCTCTCAGACTGCACTCCTTGACTTTCCACTGAGCAAAATCTTATTCATCTTTCACATCCTGGCATACTGTCTCTGTCTTGTGCTATTTCCTAAGCCTCCTTCCCCTGGATGTAATTAATTATTTCCTGCTCTGTGCTCCTGAAAGAACTTTGTTTAGGTCTCTTTTTATGCATTTACCCTCCTGAATTATGAATTCCTATTTTCCCCTGAATTATGAATTCCTTAATGGCAGGAACCCTATCATATTTATTAGTGTTTTATTGATGTTTGTTGAAAATAAAAATGAGTTTTATCAAAAGAAACATCCCTCAATAGGCATCTGATGAGCATTGCACAATCACAGGGGGAGGAAAGGCTTCCAGTTGTTTGAACTATAGAGACTTTTGAGAAGAATAAAAGAACGCTTGGCAGGTCAGTGCAGGGTAATCTTAAGTTCAGAACAAACATTGTTAGGGTCAGACAGAAAGGTCTTTCTTACCCAGGGAGCCAGAGGGCATGAAAGGATACATGGAAAACAGAGTAGGTACAAAGCCTTGGCTCTAAGTAAATGCATAGTGGACATGCAGCACAGTTTGTGCCTGAGAGAGGGGATGACTTAGGATCTCTCACCTGGAGACATCAGCAAGAAGGCTCTGGTACTCCAGAGGGCTAGATATCCATGCCATCCAAGAATTTCAAATGAACAGATATGGTGCAGCAGGGCAATTCCCAGGATAAAACTGTGCTGCCTTCAGAGACATGTTGAGAAAACTCATGGATTGCTATATTCAATGCTATTACCTCTGGGGGTAAAAGATGTGATGAGCAGAGCCCTAAGCTAGGAATGCAAGTCTCAGCTCTAAATAAATGCAGAAGACAATAATAACTCATAATGCTGCTACAAAATTATATGAGATAAAGCATGTCAAAAGGCACTGTGAAAACAGCATTATAGTGTGCAAAGCACTCTTTTTCACATTTCCATAAAAATGGGAAACAAAATCTCTGAGAAAATATAAAGTTTCTAAAAATTTTTCATTTCCCTTCGATTTGTCACCTTAATTGACACTCCACCTCAAGCACACACATACACAAACACAAGCACACACTCGTACACACATACATACTGACTAGCAGTCAGTCTCCCACAGTGGCAAAGACTAAGCACTGATATGGAGATTCCAGAAATCAGAGAGTAAAATTCAGCTCGCCTGGGAGGGAGGTGTCTCGGTAGCATGAAGTGGGCAGAGTGGGTCTGGAGGTGAAATGTCAGGCTGCACCTCAGAAGACTGCAGTAGGAGAGAAATGAAAAAATGGGGAAGGCAGCTGTTCAGAGGGCCCAAGTATCACCCTTCAGACTGTCCAGCCCTGAAGCACGCCAATCTCCCACAGTCCCACCAGGAGGCAGGCAGAGGGGACAAAATGACTTCCAGGCTGAGCGACAGTTGATAATTAGAACCACTGGCAAGCACTCAGAGATAGAACGTTTGGAGCTCTGGAGGAAATTGGAATTAAATCCCTCTAGTTTGAAAATAAATCATAATCAAGGAAAAATAAACAAAGTTTTTTTCTTCTTCTTCTTCTTTTTTTTTTTAGAAAGCCCACTCTGCTCTCACCTCCAGGGAATAACTCTGGGCGTGAGATTTTCTCTGAAAAAGTCACACTATCTTAAACAAGTCCCAGAAATGTTTTTTGGAGGACTGTGAAGGACATCTTGGCCCTTTGTTGAGGATGAGGGAGCAGGAGCTCCCAGCTACACAGAGTGGAAACCTACTTTGAGGCCTTCGATCCCCCTCATTCCTTCTCCCTGGCTTCCAGGACTCTGTCCCCAGTGCCAGCTCAGCCCCCATGACACTTTCCTCACACTCTTCCTCAGAACTCTCTCAAAGACCCATAGAAAAGCAGTCAGTGAGGTAGGACAGGGCTATTAGCTCTATCTCTTCTGACACAGGAGAACAATGAGGTCACTCCCAACACTGATTTTGCTGTTTTTGTGATAACAGCAGAAATCATTGAGTGACTACAAAATGCCAAACTCTGTATAAAGCTAATCTCTAACCCAATAACAACACTGCATGATAAGAATTCTATATTTCTGCTCTATATTATATGTGAGAAAACTGAGGTCCCAAGGGGGTTAAATAAGTTTCTCAGGGTTAAACAGTTGACTGGTAAAGTAGGAATTTAGCCTAGACTAACTCCAATGCCTGTATTTTCCCCTATTCTAGGTTGCCTTTAATTGTGCTGCACCTTCTCAAAGCCAAGAGGTAGGATAGGAGAGGCTTGGTAAAATAGAATACCTGGCCCAGGTAGACCCTTGGAAGGAAACCCAAGAGGGCAGGAAAGAAGACCCTGCTGACTGGGATCTGGGCACTCTCCTTCTTTCAGCCCCAACTCCTCTGGCTGTGACATGGGCAGCCCCCACAATGGAGATTAAAAAGCTTTATCCTCTACCAAGTTCTTCTTTCATTTATGATTAGAGCCTCTCGTCAACCTGTCAGGCAGATATTATTAATCCCATTAGACATATAAGGATATTGAGAGTTACTTAGATCTCTCAGTGCCAAGTACCTGTGCTTTCTAATAGGCCAGGTTACTTCTCTGCCCTTCTCCCAGTCTCCTTAAGAATGGACCCATGATTTGTAAGAACTATTTCCATGCTATTCTCCAAAGAAGCCAAAATTTGAGGACCCATGAGTCCAGAAAGTCTCTCCAGGACTCAGGACACCTGACCAGCTCTTCCACTTAGGTTCAGTGGGGAAGAGAAATGAGGGGATAAGAGATAGGATTCGTGGTTGCTACCATTTCTGGGCTAAGCACACAGAAGGTTCCATGCCTAGAGGAGTGGGTTGGGGACCTCGGGTGCCACTGCCAGCCTCTGTGAGAACATCCAAAAGAGAATGTCCTGGGAGAGAAGCCCAGAAATACCTGGGAGCCTCTAGCTCCTACTCCCAGGCCAGTCAGGGAAGGCCGACCTCAGGGGCAATGCTGTCGCCTGCAAGGACCGGAGGAGCTCATCACTCGATTCGTGGAGAAGGAGCATTTTTCCTACTACTCCATGAGGGTAGTAGTCCCAGAATCACATCCATCCCAAATTATCCACATCCTCTCTCCCCTAAACTCACTGTATTCTCTTGAAAATGGCCAAGATGAGAATGGAAAGATAAAAGACTACAACTTCTAACTCAATAAAAAATTAAGCTCCCAACCCCATTCTGCTCACTCATGTCAGTCTGCCCTGTAAAATTACTACTACACAAAGCCCCAAGGGTTCAGGTCCCTGCCCCTCCACTTTCCAAGTAGAACCAGAGTCAATAAGTACCCACAGACCTGCAAAGCTTGACCTAGTTATCAGTGCCCATCAGAGCTACTCTCACCATTGCTTGCATGCGAGGGAAATGTGGTGCAGTGCAAAAGTTAGATCGGAACTTTGATCAGTACACTGATCCTTTCAACAATTACAGGCATACCTCAGAGACATTGCAAATTAAGTCCCTTACAACTGCCATAAAGCAAGCTGTAATTCTTTTGCTGGTGGAAAAAGATTCAACTTGTAAAAAATGCAACATCTGCGGAGTACAATAAAGAGAAGCCCAATAAAACAAGGTAGGCTTGTATTGATTGACTGACTACTGTGGACCAGACTCTGTGCTAAGCACTGTAGATACTGAGATACAGAGTAAATAAGTCATAGTTCAGCCTTCCAGCTGTGGGGTAAACTTGAGACAAATATGTGGCCATCACAGCTTGTGGTGATAAATGTTAGGATATGAGTAAGTACGAGGGCATCAGGAGCAGACAATAGCTCACCAAGTCGTGAGGCTCAGAGAGCTTTCCTGAGAAGATGATGTCTGAGCTAAGGCTTGTGGGGCAAGTTGCAGCTAACCAGTCAGGGTTGTGGGCATGGGGACAGCAATACTCAATTAAACAACAAAAATGCATTGAGTGCCTACTATTTGCCCCAAACTGGAGATAAAACAGAAAAGATCACTGTTCTCACAGAGCTCATATACTAGGAGGGCAATAACAAAAAATTTACAAATAAATGAGCAAGAACATTTCAGACAAAGATGAGTGCATGAAAGACAAGACAGAGTGATAGGAGGCAAAGGACAGGCACAGGGCACCCATATTTGAGACGGTAGTCAGTAAAAGCCCCTCTGAGGAGGTGACATATGAGCTAAGAGCTGTGTAATGAAATAATGCCAGCCATTCTATTAATAAGGTTTAGGAAAAGAGTGTTCCAAGCAGAGGAGACAACAAAAGAAAAGATCTTGAGGCAAGAATGAGTTTGGGGTTCACACAACAAAAAGATCGATGCTACTGTAACACAGGAGAGTTTCAGAAGCTGAGAGCAGAGAGGAGGGCAAGAGCCAGGTCATATAGTGGCTTGCAAGACAAGACAAGGAGCTTTGATTTAATTCTGAGTGACTTGGGGGAATTTAAGCAACAGACCCAATCAAACTTGGGTTTTGTTTGTTTTTTAATTGTTAATTTTTTATTAGTTTCAGGTGTACAAAGCAACATAATAGTTAGACATTTACACCCCTCACAAAGAGATAACCCTCCTCCCACCCCCGAATCTAATTTGTTTTTTGAAGTACACTCTCACATGTGCAAAGATCCAGACAGAAGAGAACATACCTTGTTTGGAAGGCTGCAAGTGATTCAGTGTGGCTGGGGTAAAGAGTGCAAGGCAGGAAAAGTTGCAGTGTAGACACTAATCCAGTTTTTAAATGAGCTAAAGACTGAACCCTGATCCTAAGCACAGACTGGGTCAGGGTCAGGCCCCAGGAAGACTGCCAAGTCCCAATCTCAACCACAGCCTGACTCTTGCTATAGAGTCTCCGATGAGCCTGGATCTCAATCAGAGTCCACACCCCATATACAGCTATAGTCTGACCCCTAATCACAAACTGAGTTTCGACCACACGAATGGCCTGGGACTGGCCTTGTTCACACACCGAACTCCATTTCAACTCTAGCTCAGTCGCAACCCCATCTGTTGTTCTCTGCTCCCCTTCACCTTCATTTAGGCTAACTCCTGCCAGGCTCAAGATGGGCATACCAGTAAACTGATTAATGAGAAAGTGCTTGGAAACTACCCATAGGCAGCATCTAACACCACCCATGCTTCCCTTCACCACACAAACATAGAAATTGCTAAGGCTGTCTGCCCTCTGAGTCAGGAGCCTTGTTCAACACCCACTGGTCCCACGCCTGTACTTCTGGTTCTTCACAGCCTGGTTTCTCATTCACTCAGCAGGTTTAATGGGAGACCCCTAGCTACACATACCTGGATGTACCACCTTGTCTCCTGAACTCACCTCAACTTCACTGCAGGAACGTGTGCCCTTTTCTCTAGTACTCTTCCTGAAGAGGTCTGGCAGGCTGTACTGCAGTGCAGCCCTCTCTGCCTCCGCCCCCTCCTTTGGACCTCCTTGGTCAGGGTTATTTATTTATTCTGTCTTATCTCCTCCTCCTTCTGTTTCTCCCTGCTGGTGGGTGGAGTGCTGCCCAGAGGATCTATCAGCAGGTACCCCCCTAGTAGCCAGCTGTGGGTCTGGTGTTCTTCTTGGCTTCTGTGTCCTGGGAAGGAGTGCCTGGGGGGATGCGGAAGAAAGGACAGTGGGTAGAGAGGAACCCTAGAGTCCTCCCCAGGTGGGCCCTGTGCCCGCTGCCAACATGAAGTTTTACAGGGGGATTGAGTAAGGAACGGCTACAAAGGTCATTTATGTGACCACGGCTTTTGTGAGGAGATTTTCTCCAAGTTTCTTCCAAGGCTCATCACACTCAGACAGAGGAAAGGCAAAATAAGCTTTCAGGGAGATCCCATTATTAATTGCCAGCTCATTGCCTTCCTGAAGCTTTCTCTGTCTCCTACCTTCTTTTCGTTGGTGGCGCCTGCTTGGTTCCTTGCTGAGACTGGATCCTAATGGACCCATTTGCGATTCCCCAAACCTCTGGGTCTACATTTTCTTTCTCCTCGGGCTCTGGGCCCTGTGTCTAGCTAACTCATAACAGGAGTCCCATGAGACCATGCCTCTGCCTGGCCTTGGGCTGAGGAAGGAGGCTGTGATTTCCTTAACCTTCCCCTACCCCGCAAAACCAGCCATATAAGAACAATGTCATCTGGTTTCTCTCTTAAGGGCAAAAATAGTGAGAGAACATTTTAGAGAGTTAGAGAACAACTTGAATGAGAAACTAAATACCTTCCATATTTAAATAAGTTAGAAAAAAAACATGTCTATAAATAAAGTGAATTTTTGTTGGTTTCTCATTTTTTACTGATTAATTTCAAAACTGTCAGTTTTAAATTCACAACAAAGGGCATGCTGACTTCAGCTGTGCAAAAATAAGCAATGGCAAACAAGGCCAGTCCAACACAGAGCACATCAAAACTAGTGATTATAAGAGCTCCAGGGGAAAAGGACCCCTCATACACTTTTCATGGAAATGTACATTGGTGCAGCCACTATGTAAAATAGTATGGAGGTTTCTCAAATAATTAAGAATAGAATTACCATATGACCCAGCAATCCCTCTCCTGAGTATCTACCCCAAAAATTTGAAAACATTTTTCTGTAAAGATAGATGTACCCCAATGTTCATTGCAGCATTATTGACAGTGTCCGAGACACGGAAACAGCCAAAGTGTCCTTCGATAGACAATTGGATAAATATGTGGTATATATACATAATGGAATACTACTCTGCCATAAGAAAAGATGAAATACTGCCATTTGCAACAACATAGATGGATCTTGAGATTATTTTGCTAAGCAAAATAAGTCAGACAGAAAAAGTCGAGAACCATATTGCTTCACTTATATGTAGAATATAAAACTGAAAGCAACAAAGGAACAGACAAACAAAGAAGCAGAAATTCATAGACAAGACAGTAGTTTAGTGGGTACAAGAGGGTAAGAGAGGTGTGGTAGTAGAAGGGGGGTAAAATATATGGTAAAGGGGGTAAAATATATGGTGATGGAAGGAGAACTGACTCTGGGTGGTGAGCACACAATGTGATATATAGATGATGTACTATAGAAATGTACACTTGAAACCTATATAATTTTACTAAATATTTTCACCCCAATAAATTTAATTTAAAAAAGTACAAAAAGAAAAACTAAGAGGTCCAGGTACCTGCAAACCTGCAGCTTGACACTTGCTGCCAACACCCTTGAGCCATGTCTACTACTTCCCTCAACTTTCCATAGACTTAAACTGTGTGAATACTTTTTTAAAAACTACCCAGGAACTTCTTCTTCTCGCCATGATGGAGTAACAGGAAGTAACGTCCACCTAAACAAATCTAAAGTGGACAATATATATAAAGCAATGGTTTGCAAGACCCTGGATATCAGGTAATGAAGGACGTTGAGCCCTGACACATGGGACACACATGAGGTGAACCCTATGTGTCCCCAGCATACTACTTTGAAAGAGTTTCCATGCTGCAGCACAGGGACGGAGAACCCGGCAGAGTCCAGAGGACACCCTAGTTTGAGGATGTGGAACTGAGAGTTCAAGAAGATCAAGCTAGCTAGAATTTGAAGGCACAATATTAAAGATGAGAGATCTGCATGGAGAGAGAACTCCAGAGATGTGCAGAGGGTCCTCCTCAAGCATTGAACTGAGTACTGACCATCACATGCATGTGAGCAAACTGGGAAAAAGCCACAAGAAAAGATTAGAATTAGCATGTCCAGTGCTCACACAGGACGGAGGATAGCAAGCATTCCCACCAGCCAGACCGGAAAACCTCAAGATTCACAGGGCATTGAGTAGAGAATACAGAAGAATCTTGTCTCAGTAGTGCGAATAATTAATTAGACATTATCTAGAGTATAATGTTGTGCTTGGATCATAATGGTCATTAATAGCTGGAGAAAGTACTTTGTGGACTTTATAAAATGATACAGGTCAAACTAAGGACTATAATTTATAGAGAAAGGAACACAAGATGGGAGTGGATGGGGAAGAAGAGTGAATTGGTTCATCTAAAGTGAACCACATCCCACTCGGGCTCTCCCTTTTCTGAGAGGCCCCAGCCAAACAGCCATTGAGCATCTTACATGCAAGGCCCTGGAGATAAAGGAAAACTAGTCCTTTTCTTCAAGAGAGAAAGACAACTATCATACGGATATTTATGTTCTATAATGGAGGATAAACAGAGAGTTATCATACAACTATTTAAGCTTTGTAACAGCTGGAATGTAGAGCTTTAAGTGTTACACTGGAGGGAAGTGTGGAAACTGTGAGAGCATAGAGGAAGCCCTTAATCTAGTCTAGCAATTCGCCAAGTTTTCCAACACGCAACAATTACTGCAGCAACAATTACAGCTACTCAAGTAACAGGATTGTAGAGGACTCAGAGATCTCCCAAGATCTCCTGAGAAAGAAGGCCACCAGGTAGTCTAAAACTAGTGACACTACAATCTGGACAAGGGACTAGCTTCTGGCCTGTGCACAGAATGTGGTTATGAAAGGTGAAGACAGCAGTATTTTTAATATTATCCCATTTAATGGAATAAACATATCTCATCTTATCAGTTTTGTTATTTAAAACTAAAGCAGGTCTTCGAATAACATTGTTTTGTTCAACATCATTTTGTTATAATGTTGATGAGATGCCACAGAAACTTAACTCTTGCTTATATCAATTAGCCAATGGTAAAATTGGTTTAGTTACAAGTCATTTCACTTCAAGTTGCAGAATTTATTGATGATGTTAAGTGAGGACTGACTGTATTGTCACCAACATTTATTGATCGCTTTCTATTTTCCATATGTTTTCACACCTATTATCCTATTTAACCCCCATAATCCATATAACAGGAGCTATGTTATATTTCTGTTTTATAGTGCTTATGATTTCCAAAATTATGGTGGTTCAGTAGGCTAAGTAACATGCCCAAATATCAAAGCTAGCGATCCTAACCTCTATCACATCTAATTCCAACCCCACAGTGTCTCTCTTTTTTTGACATAGATATCAACCCCATTTAAAGGAACTTCTTGGCAAGGTTGGGCTTTCGCTGAATTTCACTGGTAAATTTGAATTTCATTTGTAAATCAGACAGCAGCACAGGGAAATGAATGTCAACTTCTCTGAAGCTTTGTGAAAACAATTTATTAAGAAACAAAAATTAACAACAAATCAGGCCAAACTGGTGATACACTGCACAATTCTGAGAGCACAATTCACATAGGTCATGATGTGAATGATGTTAAGACAAACATGAATATGATTATTCCTTGCATGTTTACAGTACTTTGCAGTCTACAAAGGATGTTCATAGTATTCGAGCTTTACAACATCATTGCTGTTGCAATTTGTCATTACATAGAAGAGGAAATGAGATTCAAAGGTTTACACAGTACACCACTTTATGATATTTCCAGAATTTTAACCTCATAAGATTGCAGTTCGTCATTACACAGAGAAGGAAATGAGATGCAGAGATTATTGCATGGTATGCCACTTTATGATATTTCCAGGACTTTGACTTCATATGTCCTACTTTCCCCCGCCTCAAATGAACCTACATTGTTTTCTACCTGTCATTCGTCAATGCAAACATTTTGACCTACCAGATTCTAAGAGTTGGAAGTTAAATGAGTATACCTGGAGCGAGAAACTTCTGGGAAATGCCGGGGCCTATACAGTATCTCATATTGGTTTTCCCCCACTCCTCATCCTTGTTCACTGCTTCCCTAAAGGGGTTAAAAGAAAATCCCTGCAACCAAGGATGTTTACACATATTTAGTAGTCCAGTAAGAAAGGGACAGGAGAGGGAAAGATACTGTGACCTGCTACTGAGTCAGGAGGCCAGGGACTTAGGGAGAGAATACCTCAGGAAGGGCAGGAGGAAAGACAGGAAGAATTGACAGAGCAACTGTGGTCAGGATGAAGAAGGTGTGGTCTGAGAAGATGTAAAAAGGAGACACTGTGCTTTCCTATCACTCCCAGAGGCTGAGCCATAAGCCCACACTAAGCCCAGGCCAAGAAACTGAGCCTCTGAGAGTCATGGCTCTCAGCTTTGGAAATTACTTCCACAATCAGTACTGCTTTAACCTCCTGCCTTCACCTCTAATACATGAGACACCATTCAACAATCAGTGCCCTATTACACAGATAATGTATTCACTCTTGTGCCAAACAATCTACACCCACTACACAAAGGAAATGTGCCCTAAAACATATGCCCTAAAATACAATCATCACAAGCAATGCAATGCATGTGTGCCTATACGCACACATGTGTACACACATGTCCTTCAGACACTATATTCCACCTACATATGACTAAAGACACATATATCACAAAAAATAATCTAATATCTTAGATGCTAAGCATAACATACATATGCCCAAAGATAAACACCACACATGCCAAAAGGTATAACCATCCCAATACTACACACATTTCACACACTCATGCATATTATATATTCTACATTGTTACAAATATGTAATATTTTACATTCTACATATGATATTCTATATTTTACATATTATAAATATGAAGAAAAATAGAGGCCACATTTTTATCAGAAACACATCAAGATATTGTCCAACATTCTCACATAGATGCATATCACATACCAACTGAGACCACATAAACACAATAAATGTGAAATCAGAGGTGTTATTTATGAAACATATACATGCCAAGACACAGTTACCACACTCACCAAGACACAACTGGCACATTTTCTATGTTCTCTCTCCCTCTCTCTTTCTCTCTCTTCTCTCTCTCTCTCTCTCTCTCTCTCTCTCTCTCTCTCTCTCTCTCTCTCTCATACACACACACACACACACACACACACACACACACACGAATCACATATATCCACATAAGCAAACCTACACAGCATCCTTATGGAAAAGTAGTCTTCTAATAGTGAATGTCAACTATAATTGGAAAAAAAAGAAAAACAGTCTCCAGTAGGGCCACATAGATGAACACGGTACAGAAACCTAAACACTTCATGTGAGCTGCCCCCTTTCCTGTTACCATCACCCGCCTCTAAAAAGAAAAAAAGGAAAAAGAAAAGACTATGTAACCACTTTGGAATCCAAAAAGAAAGCTCACAGCCAACACAGCTTCACTGACATGGATGCTTGGGAGCAAGAATAATTAAAATCATACATCGAGACAGGAATGAATCATGAGCTGTGGCATTTATAGCCTTATCATGTCAAAACTCTATGTGTTTTCTAGTTGGAAGACAGAAATAAGCCCAGGCCATCATACCAGAGAGACTCGCATGATCATTCTCCAGGATGGCCTATCCAAGCTGGTCAGAAGTTCTTCTGTATTGTCACATTCCTGGAAACAGAAAACTAAGATCTATTTAGATAACTAACTAGGCAAACAGCCCAATGGGTTGGATGCTGTAATCACCAAGACATTCAACAGGATCCTTGTCCTCCCATGTTTGGTAGGAAATGAGGACACTGAGGAGGTTATCCTGCTCACCTGCCATCCAATGAGAATATACGGAGGACCCGTGAACGAATCTCCTTGGTCTTGGCCCCATAGACAATGGGGTTGACCACAGGTGGTAGTAGCAGATAGATATTAGCCATAATCACATGGAGCAGGGACGTAGGGCCACCCAGCCTGTGCACCACTGAGAGCCCAATGAGGGGCACATAGAAGACCAGCACAGCACAGAGATGGGAGATGCAGGTGTTCAAGGCCTTGAGTGCTGCCCCCCAAGAGGACAGGTCCAACACAGCCCTCAGGATGAGGATGTAGGAGAGGCCAATAAAGAGGGAATCCACACCCATGACTGAGAGGATGATAAAGAGCCCGTACACTACATTGACCGTGGTGTCAGTACAGGACAGCTTCATAATATCTTGGTGTAAACAGTAGGAGTGTGTCACAGTATGCGTTTGGCAGTATGACAGCCGCTTCAGGATGAAGGGCAGTGGGAAGAACAATACAAATCCCCTAGTCAGGGCAGCTAGTCCGATCTTGGCGACAGTAGGCCTTGTGAGCACAGAAGCATGCCGCAGTGGGTGGCAGATGGCCACAAAGCGGTCAAAAGCCATGGCCAGCAGGACAGCTGACTCCATGGCTGACAGGGCATGGATAAGAAACATCTGGGCCAGACAAACATTGAACTCAATCTCCTGGATGCCTGTCAAGAAGAGGCTGGCCATCTTGGGCATGGTGACAGAGGAAAGGACTAGGTCAGCGGTGGAAAGCATGGCCAGGAAGAGGTACATGGGCTCATGCAGTTGCCTTTCCATGCGGATAATGAGGACAATGGCCAGGTTTCCCAGGGTGGCTAAGCCATACATAAAACACAGTGGGAAAGCAAGCCAAAAATGTATGTTAGGCCCCAGGCCGGGGATGCCCACCAGGAGGAAATATGCTGGGTGAACCAGAGTTCCATTTGGAGTAGCCATGACAGGAAACAAGAGCTGAGGCTTTTGAATCCCAAGTCCAGAGTCTATGAAAGGAAAAAGGAAGAAATATCATTCAGCCATGCCTCAGAGGAGAGAAAGGTCTTATAAGGAAAGGGCAGTGGAGTAGTGATGGCAGCAAAGAGTACTTCTGAACTCTCTCTGCTCTAATTCTCCTTAAACACAATCCCTGGAGGTCTCATTAATCTCAGTGTGTGACAACCACTCAGCAAACATATGCAATAGCTCCTCATTTCCAGAGCTGATGTTGCTGACCTGGGGCACTGCTCTTGGCCACTTTCCCAACAGGGTTGACGGGCTTGCACAGAACCTTCCAGACTGAACCCAGCTTTAGTGCATGTGGGGTTAGGGCTGGTTTGGATTCAGAGTTTGAGGCTCAGTCTGTGGTTGCCTTTAAGACCACTCTGATCTAATTTAGGGCAGGAAGAAGGGTTTCAGTCTGGGACTGGACTTCAAGAGACAAGTTTGTGTTTAGGCCTAAGTAGCATTTCTCAGACATCCCTGATAGATTCATCTGAAGCCAGTTATTGAAAACACTATCCCTCCAGGTCCTACTCCAAGACCAGAGAATCAAAATTTCCATGGAGGGCTCAGAAATATGGTTTAAAAAAAAAAGTAAGTCCCTCTTCCCAGTGATATTTTTTAATCAGAGAAATTGGGAAAAGCTGTTCTGATTATCTGGGCGGTAGGGAGATGAGGGAAAAGAAAGATTATCATTCCCAGCCCCCAGCAAAGAATAGAACAGAATCTTTCATCAGGATCTCTCAAGGCTCACATGACAGTCAGTTCCAGCTTGCGCTTGGCTGGGGGGTGACATGGAACCCAGAAGCATCTGAGACATGGAAAGAAAATCAGTCCATGTTACTGGTGGTGCTATCTGGTGTCCACACATTCCCCCTTTCTCCACCACTCTCCCTGGAGGTCACATAACACCCCAGGCTCAACTTTTATTTTTCTGCACAGATCACTCTGTACTAAGCCTCTGTCCTGAGATCCAGACCCATATAACCTGCTGCCTCTTCATACTTCTACTTGGATAGCCCACGGACCTCATACTCATCTTGCCCCAAAGAGGACCCCCTCCGAACAGTACCACTCAGTCACCCAAGTCATCTGCTCCCATCTAAGTCCCATCTTGATTTCTGCTCTTTCACCTCCATGTGTGGTTTTGCTTTTCCAATTAATCTTTTATGGCCTTTCCTCTTATTTAACACACCCTCCCACCCCCTAACCTCATTATATCATCCATTATGCTCTGATTATGATAAGAGCCTCCTAACTCACCTCCCTGACTCCAAACCCTGTCTGTGTTAATCTACCTTCTACATCACTACCATTTATTTACACAGCAAACTGGATATGTCAGGCTCCCAGTTGGCAAGTTACAGGTAACTCCCAAAGCCTTCAAGATAGAGTTGGAACCACCTAGTCTGCATTCAAGGCCTTCACAGTACGGCTCCAACTTAACTTTCCAGCCAAGCTTCTCAGTTTCCTTCTTCATTGCAAATCACCACCATCACATGTATTTTTCCCTGGATAAATTAATTCCCCTTGCCTTATTTCTTTTTTTTAGGTGTTTTTTTTTATTATTAGCTTCAGGTGTACAAAACAATGTACTAATTAGACATTTACACCCCTCACAAAGTGATAACCCCTCCTCCCCCAATCTACTACCCCTCTGACATCATATATAGCTGTTACAGTTCCATTGACTCTATTCCCTATGCTGTACTCCATAGCCCACGACCATAGATAGATAGATAGATAGATAGATAGATAGATAGATAGATAGATAGATAGATAGATAGATAGATATTACATCTATATATCTATATATATCTGAAATTATAGTTGACATTTAATATTATATATAAAATCCTAAAATTTATATGGAACCATAAAAGACCCCGAATAGCAACAGCAATCTTGAGAAATAAGAACAAAGTGGGAAATATCACCCGTGCCTTTTTTCTTCAATGAAGGGCAGGAGGCTGGAACTAAGGAATCCAAAGTTAGGAACAGGTCTCACAGTGGTTTGACAAAATTCCTCTCTGGGTAGGTCACTGAACAAAGTCTGGGATTCAAGCCTCTGTAATCTGGGAGCTGTGCACACAGGCAGCCCTCCTCCAAGCAATCAGGCTGTCTGAGCAAAGGCCCGGCTTCCACCAGCAATGTGCCCTCCCTACCCGGTCTCCCTTAGCCTCCTCTCCCTGGGCTGAGGCTGGTGCACTCACAGACAATACCTCCGCCCAAGGCCACCGCCCATACATAGCTTCTCTGGGGCTTTAGGGAATGTGAGGGATGGTGAAGAGTGAATTGCCCTGGGCTCGCTGGGAGCAACGTTCTGCTCAGGCGCTCAAGGAAAGCTGAGCCCTGACTTCTACCCAAAGGGGCAGCGCTCTGTTACTATCCTAAGGCCAGCTCAGAAGACTAGAAGGAAGGCAAGTGCCATGGGTTGGAGAGAAGAGGAAAGACCCACGCTAGAAGAGAGGATCTACTGGAATGGAGCCGTGGGCACGCACCACAAAGCACACAGACACGGATACTCAGATACTCGTCCTCACGCTCATAATGCTCTACCCAAGGGGATCCAGAGCTCAGCCAGCCTCTCGCTTCTTGATGCTGCCCCCTTGTGGTAGTCTAGGGGAGTTGCAGGTGCGTGGCTGGGCAGTAGATCTAATAATTCTTCCAGGATCAAGGATCTAACAGACCTTGAATCAATTCCTTCCACAGCACTGTGCTGTCCCTTAGCTCTCCCTCCCTCTCAATCCGACCCTTTGTTCTTTGAGCCACTAATTATAGCTCTTCTACCCCCCACCCTCCTCCAGAAATGAGACAGTGTAGAGTGGTTGTTTAAATGTGGGAATCTGTGAGGAAACAGACTTGTGTCCAAATCCGAGTCAAACTACTTACTAATGGTATGACCATCCTTAGCTTTAGTTTGATGTGAAAAATAAAAGGAGATACTAGCAACTCTCCAGTGAATGTTTGTGTTCATTATTATTACTCAAAGCAACTGGAAGAGCCAATGAAGTAGGAAACCCAGTTGAGATAGCGCTGCAAAAGCCAGAGGAAGAAAATACGTTGGGAAGGAAGAGTGGATAGTAGTTCAGAAGGCTGCTGAGAGATCAAGTAGTAAATATATAGACTGAAAAAGAAGGTCACCAGTCACCTTGGAAAGAACTGTAAGGTGGACTGGTGGGAATAGAATCTCGAATGCAGACGAATGAGGAGTGTGTTGGGAAGAAACAGAAAAGGTGGAGGTAGACAACTCTTTTAATAAATTTGTACATGAAGAGAAGGAGTGAAATTGGCAATAGAGTAAGAATTGATAGCTCTGAGGAACATTTTTTACATGTGTATTTTGGAGCTAGAAGTGATTAAACACAAGTAAATGTCAACAAGATGGAGTTAGCTGAGAGGCTCTTTGTCCTTCTCACATTACTGGTGGAGTTCATCAAGGCTATGACCCTGGTAGACCCTCTATGCTTCCCCCTCTACATAGTAACCATGAGTAGAGTGGGAGGAGTGTTTCCCACAGCTTCTATCACCCAAACAGTCCAGACCAATATCCTGAACTCCAGACACGGAAGTGTCTATAGGGCATCACCATTAGGTGTCCCTAAGTCACCCCAAACTCAACACCTCCAACTAAGCTCATTATCTCTGATCCCCAGTCTATGCCCCAACCTATGTTTTCTGTTCCCTATCATAGAAATGACTCTGTTGCCCAAGCCAGAAACCTAGAAGCCAACATCTCTGCCTTCTCCCTCCCTGTCTCTCGCCTCCCTCTCCAACCACATCCAAGCAGTCACGAAGTTCTCTTTATTTTACCTCCTGGATATCTTGTGAATCAGATTATCTTTCTCCTCTTCTTTGCCTTTACTCCAGTCGAAGCCAAGATAATCTCTTTCCTAGATCATCAGAATAACTTGTTCACAGGTCAGCCTCACTGAAGATTTTTCCTACCAATTCAATGTCCACACTGTAGCCAGCATGATCTTCTGAACACAAATCAATCTGTAGCATCTTCCCATTGACTTTAGAATGAAAACTTGAAGTTCATACTCCTCAACGCAGCTCATAAGGCCTCTATGACACATCTCAGTGTATTTCTCCACCCCCATCTCCAGCTATTCTACCTCTTTTCGCATACTAAGTCCCTGACATACCAAAATTATCCCATGACTTCAATATACCATGCTTTCTCTTACCTTTCAGCTTTCATACATTTTCCCCATAGTACCTTTTTCCCCCAAAAATAAGACCTAGCCAGATCATCAGCTCTAATACGTCTAAATTAATATAAGATCCAGTCTTATTTTACTATAAGATCTGGTCTTATTTTACTATAAGACTGGATATAATATAATATAACAGGTCTTATATTAATTTTTGCTCCAAAAGACGCATTAGAGCTAATTGTCCGGCTAGGTCTTATTTTCGGGGAAACACGGTAAGAACACTCATCCTAAAGCTGTTCTGATTAATTCTTAACCTTCAGGTGTCTGTTTAAACATCTTTGCTTAGGAAGATCTTTCCTGACTCCTAATCTTGGTGGAACCACTTTACTCTTTTACCCTTGTTTCACTTAAAGCATTTGACATTATGAAATGAATTATTTTTCATACTTTGTAGATGTTATCCCCCTATTTTTATAGGAGGATGACACTGATGTGTATATTTAAAAAGGTAGGTCTACAGAATCCTCTTTGATTCACTTTTAATGTAGAAATTATTGGTCCTCTTGTTGATATTCATTCATAACTCACAATTCTATTACTTCATATGACACATGTTTACTGGGCAGGCCCATCAAATTTTCAGCAGCAACATTGAGCACCAAGCTGGCACAATTTTTAAATGAATATTTTTCACAGGAAAGAATACTGAGTAAGGTATACCATGGAATGACTTTTAGAATAGTTATCCCTATATTTTTGTTTCAATATTTTTATAAAAAAGAAGGAAAAATCAATCAATATAAACAGTGTTAAAATGTCTAACCAATAATGGGAAACTCTCACCAAGAATATACTCAAATTCTTGGCTTAGGAGGTCCTGAATGATATGGACTTGCTGATAATATTTCCCCAGCTCCATCTCATGACACACCCCAACTGTCCCTCAATATGGTCCTGCACTGGCATTCTTTCAGTTCCTTAAATGAAAATCCTCTTTCCTTATACCAGCTTTCAAGCACTTGTTCAGACTGTGGCTTTGTGCAGCATAGTCAACATCTTTTTTGTTTTCCCCTCCTGAATATACTAACCATTCTAGATTCCATTTCCTT
Source organism: Rhinolophus sinicus (assembly GCF_057876585.1). NCBI lineage: Eukaryota > Metazoa > Chordata > Mammalia > Chiroptera > Rhinolophidae > Rhinolophus > Rhinolophus sinicus. The sequence continues at coordinate 142,200,500 of NC_142514.1, read as the reverse complement.
GTTTCTGCAAGGAAATCTTTCCTGTACGAAAACGTTCACTTGTTTCCAAGGGTATCCAAATTCCATTTGCAAAAGGGTAATGCCATTGTTTTTTATTAGGATAGACTGATAACTCCATGAAAAGAAAGTATAGTTTTACCTGAAGGTAGAAATGATTCCTTGTGTTGATAACTTGTAATAAGGCAAGAAAAAGAAACATATCGTATCAGAGTTAGACAAAAGAAATTATATAATCACTATCTGTGGATTAGTGATTGTTTATGTAGAAAAAATGCAAAATAATTCATTGAGAAATAATTAGAATTGATAAGCATATAGAGGTTGCTGAATAAAAGGTCAATGTACAAAATTCCACTGTATGTCTTCATAAAATAGACTTTTTAAAAACAGCATTTCAAATAGTATGGAAAAATCACATATCTAAGATTAAATCTAACAAAGGATATAGAAGATCTTCTACATAGGAAACCAAAAAGTATCCTTAAGAGAACCTGAAAAAGACCTAAATAAATGGAAGAGAAAAAAACTATGTTCTTTTATTGGAAAACTCAATAATATGAAGGACTTAAATATCCACACCCAAATTTTTCTACAGATTTAATGCAATCTCAATAATATCCTTACATGCCATTTTGTAGAACTTGATACACTTAATTAAAAATTTATAAGAAAATATAAATTGCTAAAAATAGCCACAACACTCTTGAAGAATATGACCAAAGTGGGTTGACTTGTTATATCAAATATCAAGATATTATAAAGCAATAGTAATTATGAAAGTAAGATATTGGTGCAGGGTATACAATTGGGCCAAGGAATAGAAATATAAGTGCAGAGGCATGCCCATTCACATATGGCCAATTGGTAAATGAGAAAGGTAGCACTATATAGCGATGAAGAAAGGAGAATATTTTTAATAAATGGTACTGGAACAACCAAATAGCCATATGGTAAAAATGAAATTCGAACCCTAACCCACCATTCAAAAGTATCAGTTCTTTATAGAATGCAAATATAACTATAAATTGCAACATAATAAAGGCTATATATGATTAACCCACAGCCAATATTATACTCCGGTGGTGAAAATCTGACAAATTTTCCCTCTAACATCAGGAACAAGACAAGGATGCCTAATATCACCACTTCTATCCAATATAGCAATATAGTATTGGAAGTCCTAGCCACAGCAATTATACAAGAAAAAGAAAATAAAGGCATCCAAATTGGAAAGGAAGAAGTAAAGTTCATTATTTGCAGATGACATGACACTATATAAAGAAAACTCTAAAGACTCTAACAAAAAACTATTAGAACTAATAAATGAATTCAGTAAAGTTGTAGAATATAGAATCAATATGCAGAAATCTGATGTGTTTCCATACACCAATAACAAATGATCAGAAGGAGAAATTAAGAAAAGAATCCCATCTACAATTGCATCAAAAAGCATAAAATACCTACGAATAAATTTAAGAAGGTGGGAGACCTGTACTCTGAAAACTATGACATTGAAGAAAGAAATTTAAGAAGATACAAATAAGTTGAAAGATATATCTTGCTCATAGATTGAAAGGATTAATATTGTTAAAATGTCCTTAATACCTAAAGTAATATACAGATTCAATGCAATCCCTATCAAAATACCAATAACATTCTTCTCAGAATTAGAACAACTATCCTAAAATTTATGTAGAACCACACAAGACCCTGAATAGCCAAAGAAATAATGAGGAAGAGTAAAGTAGGAGGTATCATGCTCCCTGACATCAAACTATACTATACTACAAAGCTACAATAATCAAAACAGTATAGTATTGGCATGAAAATAGATATATAGGTCAATGGAATGGAGAGCCCCATAATAAATTCTCACTTATATGGTCAATTAATCTATGACAAAGGAGGGAAGCCTATATGATGGGGTAAAGACAGTCTCTTCAATAAGTGGTGTTGGGAAAACTAGACAGATACGTGCAAAAAAATGAAATTGGACCACTTTCTTATACCATATACAAAAATAAACTCAAAATGGATTAAAGACTTAAGTGTAAGACCTGAAACCATTAAATTCATACTAGAAAATATAAGCAGTAAACACTTTGACATCGCTCTTAGCAATGTCTTTTTTGATATGTCTCTTCAGACAAGGGCAACAAAAAGAAAAAATAAACAATTGGGACTACATAAAACCAAAATGTTTTTGCACAGTGAAGGAAACCAACAGCAGAATGAAAAGACAACCTCCTGAATGGGAGAACAGATTCTCAAATGATACATCCAATAAGGGGTTAATATCCAAAATATATAAGGAACTCATACAACTTAATACACATACACACACACACACACTCCAATTTAAAAATGGGCAGAGGACCTGAACAGACATTTCTCTAAGAGGATAGACAGATGATAAAGACATATGAAAAGATGCTCAACGACATTAATCACCAAGAAAATGCAAATTAAAACCACAATGAGGTATCACTCACACCTGTCAGAATGGTTGTCATCAATAAATCAACAAATAACAAGTGTTGGTGAGGATATGGAGAAAAGGGACCCTTGTGCAGTGTTGATGGGATTGTAAATTAATGCAGCCACTACAGAAAATAAGGAGATTCCTGAAAATATTAAAAATAGAGGCTCAATATGATATAGCAATTCTATGTCTAGGTATTTATCTGAAGGGAAAAAAACCACTAATTTTAAAAGATGTATGCACCCCTATGTTCATTGCAGCATTACTAGTAATAGCCAAGATTTGGAAGCAACCTAGATATCCATCAATAGATGAATAAATAAAGATGATGTGTGTGTGTGTGTGTGTGTGTGTGTAATGGAATGTCACTCGACAATAAAAAAAAAATGAAATCTTGACATTTGTGACAACATAGATGGACCTAGAGGGTATTATGCTAAGTAAAATAAGTCAGACGGGGAAAGACAAATACCATATGATTTCATTTGTGTGTGGAATCTACAAACAAAATGAATAAACAAAACAGAAACAGACCCATAGATATAAAGAACAAGCTGATGGTTGCCAAAGGGGAGTGGGGGAATGGGGAAAAAGAAAGCATCTATGTATAAGCAGAGGAATGTGTTGGGATATTTAGCAGAAAATGTGTGAAATGGAAATTTTTAAAAGACACAGTATGCAAACTACAAAACGAAAAAAAAACAGGAAGAAGGAAGCATAAGGAAACCATAATATTGATTGGGATTGAATTTAGTAGAAAACAAACCTTGAAGAGAATGAGTCCATTTTCTCTATATGTTCAGCTCTCTGTTACATTCACTGTTTTAGAAATTAGTGTCAATGACTCACAGGCATAAAATTTCCTCTAGAGATTTTTCTTTTTACCGTAGTTAAATAGATTAAATAAATAAATAATTTTAAATAAAAATAAAGTGTGGCCTAAGATTGCATAAAATTTAGTGAGGCTGTGGCTCATACATCTTCAGAGTGAGAGAGAGGAAAACCAACTGGGGGGTTCTCTCAGCAAGTCAGATTGTATGACATGCAATGTGGTAGGTCCCTAATCTTCCACAAACTTGGACCCCAGGGTCTTGTATCAGCTCCCTACCTCTTCCTTATCCCTACTTCCTCAATGCCTACATTTCCTTCCCTGCTCCACAATCAGTTCTCAGTCTTACTTCTCCTTTGGTGCCATTCCTGTCCCAAAGCACAGAGGGATACCATCTAATAGTTAGCCATTCACCTTGTTGTTCTGGTCTGTCTTAAATTCAGGCAGTGTTGAGGTCTGCGTTACAGCCATGGAATGTATCAAAGACAGAGCATCACCTGGAAACACCTGTCTACCTCTCACAGCAAGCAAGACACCCTGAAAGAGGCTGGGAGCTTCTCTTCCTGGGGGGTGAACTAATCAGTCTTCAAAAGTTCTCTGTCCAGCCTTCCCCTCATGAACACAAGACTCCACCCCTAGCTACTCTAAAAAAAAGGTGCCCTTTTGCCAGGGCCCTTGAGAATCCATCATGGTTAAAGATAATTTTAAGTTACAAATGAAAAAGATCTCCCCATTAACTGTTTTAACTTTACAGATGCTTGAAAGAAGTATAACCAACTTGATCTTGAGCTCCTTCAGAGCAGGGACTGTGTGACCCATAGTTGTAATCCCAGCACCCAGCACAAAGTGTTGCAAAAAGTTGATGCTCAACAAACGTTTAAAGTGGACTGTTTCAATTAATCCACTCCCTGCTCTGTTAGGGCAGCCATTTCTCCAGATCAAGGTGGACAGAGGATCCAGCTCAAACCTCAATTGCCTCTTTTCTTCTTTTTTTGCTCATGGCCTCATTTGTTTCAGGAATTTTCTGGGCCTCACCCTCCAGAATTTCAGCCATGGTGTGGGCCCTGACATTGGTATGAGGATCCAAAAGGTGTAAGTCCAAACAATGAAGTCATTTGGAAATGAGCTTCAATTGGAGGATTTCCTGGTTATTTTCCATGTGGACAAGATGTGCCCTTATTTGCTTATTCAGTAAATATCTAAATATCAGGAAAAGGACAGGGTGAGGGAGTCCAAAGAAAAAACCCAAATCACTGCCTCTAAGTAGCACTTAAAGTGTGTATATGTCTGTTATCTGAGTGTTTAGATGACGGAGGGGTACCAGTTGTCTAAAAAAAGTATTTTTAAATTACATTTTGTAATCAAGGATTCCATTTCTATTCCACCAGCTCCTAGTATCTGCTTTTAACTTTAAGGTGTGTGTGGCAATAGCGATGAGAAGGTGCCTGCAGAAGTACTGAAGGGTAAGTTTGCCAGGAAAACTCAGGAGGGCTTTTTATGTGAAACAAGTATCTGCAGCCTGGGGCCAGGAGAGGTCGTTCATCTTGCTGGAAACTGCAGTGCCCCCCAGCATATATGTACCCAGCCAGCCCTGCAGTAAATTGGGTCTCATAACCAGACGTGGCTGATCTCATAGGTTGGTAAGTTTAACGTGGAAAACTGGCAAATCAACAGCATTAGGTCCAGTTCGGTTACCCGGAAGGAACAAGGTTCGCGCTGAAGAGTCACTGGTCAGCCAGAACGGAAGCGGTAGACGGAAGTGGTTCCTTGTACCAAGAGCCAGCTGGGCCTCTGCTAATGCAGGGCCTGAGCAGCCTCGGTTGGGAGCCTCAACCCTTCGACCCGTCCTGGGACTGACTCCTGGGTCCCCTTTACAGTTTCAGGGGTTCTGAGCTTGGGAAAGGGCCAGACCAGGTAGCAGAGAAAAACCACCCGCACGCCGAGAAGTGCGCAGAGCCCTCCTCCCCTCCTCCGATTGGTAGGGGTTGTCCTGATTCTTGTCTGTGATTGGGGGATTCCGGCGCCGGGCCCTGACCGCCACTCATTGGCTCCTGTGGGCGGGGCCCGGGAACTGCGGGAGAGGCCTAGGAGCCGGGAGCTGCTGGAGCCTTTATCTCCCGGCGGTAAGTGCTGCTCTGGCTGGGCCGGTCTCTGCTGACGCTGCGGATACTCGGCAGTGGGAACCCGGCGTCTCCACTTTCGGCTTTCGCTGTGGGGCGCTAGTGCTGACTAAGGAAGGAGGTGGGTAGACAGCCGTGCCTCTTCTGAAGTCAAAGGTCCTGCAGTCACCTCACTCTGGCCCCACCCGCCCTCAGCCCCGGGACCCTGCCCGCGCGTGCCCTGTTTCCAGGAGGTTACCAGTCCCCTCTGCTTCCGAATCCTGGAGATCCCCTCCTTTCCTCGTCCCTCTCCCCACCTGGCCCCTCTTCCAGAGTCTTTTCTAAACTCCGCCCCCTTCCCTCAAATGTCTTTCCCACACTGGCTCCCCACTTTGCCAGTCAATTTGGAAGCAATTAAATGTTTAATAATTAAAGTTTTGACCAAGTAATTTATGTATAATAAAAAACAAAGCAATGAATTAGGTCTTATATCTAACAGCAATAGCTACCCACTCTAAATCTTTTTTGCAGAGGCCACCACTTTCTCATGTTTAGATCTTTTTATGATCCTACTAAATCTACATATGCTTACACCGCATTTCTTGATTTATTATTTTGATATTTCTTTACCTCACTTCCCTACTGCCACCAATTTTCTATTTCTATTTTTATTCTTGTGTTGAGCTTTGTAGCTTTAAATCATAGATATCAATCAACCTGTATTGTGTCAGCTTTAGGTGGTAACTCTTCCACCTCCAACCTACTATCACCTGGACCTCGACAGTTACATTCAATTCTCATATATTCAAAAAATATTGGAGGCACTGCTGTTCTTGGTGTTGGGGATATAGTGGTGAACAAAATTGATGATGTCACTATCCTCGTGAAAATTCTAGTGTGAGAAGTAAGACAATAGACATATGCATGTCAAATGACGTTAAGAGCAGGATCATGGAGAAGTCATTTCAAGCTGGGAGAATGTCAGGAACCCAAGTGAGGTAGAATGAATACACATGGGGTCTGCAGGAAAGTGTGGAAGTTTCTGTTTGCTTGACTGGGCACAGGTGTTGTTTCAAAGGTTAAGCACGAGAGTTTCCAATTGGACTGGGTGCTGGGGAACCAGGATAGACTCTTCTGTGGGTTAGTGATAAAACTGGGTTTTAGGATACTGGAACCCATAGTTTGGTAGTGCTAGTGGGAGAGGGGAAAGCAGGAGGCAGGGAGGCCAGTGAGAAGGCAGAAGCTACTGCTGGCCTATAACAGAGAATCCTGCAAAATCTACTTACGGCTCCATTTCGTTCAGGAAAACTTACTGGACTGCCCAAAACCACAGTGATTTATCGCTCTGCTTGAATTTTTATTATTACTTGAAGTTGGAGAGATTAGTAATTTGCCCAAGATAGATGGTGGAGCTCAGGATCAAGCATCTGTAAGAGGAGAACAGTAGAACAATGGTTTCTCCTTAGGGCTGTGAAATAAACTGAGCTAATCTATGTAAAATGCTCAGAATTGTGTGTGGCACATAGTGTAAGTGCTCAAGGAGTGCCTGCTATTATTATTAATGTATAATACTCTCAGTTGTCTAACCCATTATAAAAGCATTTTGGGTTTAGGAACTATTTCCTATGTCTAGCTGGTTTATTTTTTCAACAGATATTTATTCGGTAATAATTGCTTGACAGGCACTGTTTAGGTGCTGAGGATACAGCAGTGACAAAGACCAACACGGTTTTTTCCTTTAAGGCTCTAGCTAGTAACACAAACTTGCAAAGGAACAAATAAATATTGCCAATTGTGCCAAGAGCCTACGCTTGACCATGTAAGTTCCATACCCACATGTGGCCCTGGCAAAAATTTCGGGTTTCTTGCTGAGGTAGTAACTTTATCACATGGGTTCGATTAACATCAGGTGACCTTTGTTTTTTTATCTTCCAAGGGGTGTTGTTTCATCTCTAACATATCACTGAAAGCTGAGGAGAGAGTCTTGGCATCTCGGTGAATGTTGGTGCTGGAGAAGTGGGCAGAGGTTTACAGAATGTGGGGAAATGATTGCTGATTCTCTTGTACTTTATACTTTAGTGTGCAACACAAGAAAACCAATTGTGCATATAGGCAATGGGTTTCTGGCATATTACCTTTATTGCCCCTTGAAGTATATAAGTATACATATACACATACCAGAGAGTGAGACTGGGGGTATTTCTGGCCTTCTTTTAGACACTGAAGTACCACGTTTTATGTGACCTTACCCAAGTTGAAGAGAAACAGTGCTGATTTAAGGAGTGTGATTGAGGTGGAGTGGGAATAGTCAGGTGAGCAAACGCAGAGGAGTGTCAGAGATGACCAAATGAATGAAAACAGCTCCCAACGTCCACTCGGTTAGGCATCCCCAGATGTCCCTATGTGGTGTGAGCAATGTGACCTAGTCAGAACTTCAGTTGGGAAAGCCAGTGCTTATTAAACAAGGTCAATAAAGGACCAAGGAAGAATCAAAAGGAGGAACTTGTTTTTCTTCACTCACGAATTATCCCTTTTACTAATCCCTGTGCTCCTCTGTTACCTTTTCCCCTTATTTGTTTTTCTTTTCTTCTCAGCCTTCACCACCGCTGCCTGGTTTTGTTCATGTTCTGAGGAGGGTGTGAGAAGGAGCCATGGATCCTGCAGCACTGGTGGAAGCCGTTGTAGAAGAAGTGGCCTGTCCCATCTGCATGACCTTCCTGAGGGAGCCCGTGAGCATTGACTGTGGCCACAGCTTCTGCCAAGGCTGTCTCTCCGGACTCTGGGAGGTCCCAGGGGAATCCCAGAACTGGGGTTACACATGTCCCCTCTGCCGGGCTCCTGTCCAACCAAGAAACCTGAGGCCTAATTGGCAGCTGGCCAATGTGGTAGAAAAAGTCCGTCTGCTAGGGCTGCACCCAGGAATGGGGCTGAAGAGTGATGTGTGTGAACTCCACGGAGAACAGCTAAAGATGTTCTGCAAAGAGGATGGCTTGATCGCATGTGAGGCCTGCGGCCAGTCCCCTGAGCATAAGGCCCACAGTGTTGTGCCCATGGAGGATGTCGCCTGGGAGTATAAGGTAGGAGATGGAGGCTAGCCACCCCAGTCTTTACCCTGCCTCTCACTTGGTTATCTCTAAATCAAGGACTTGACCAGGGACCCTAGAGATAAAATGAGAACTGCTTCCTTTGATCCTCACAGCCATAGAGCCTTGGGACCTGATACGATGAGCCACACCTCTCCTTGCATTTGTGACTTCCTTTGACTTCCTTCCCTCCCACGTCCACACCCCACCCCAATCCCAGCATGGCTTAATGCCTAACAAAAAGATGCTTTGTTTCCTGAGAATTTAAAGGAGAGCAGTATAGTTTAACTGGGTGCCTTGGATGAATTTGGGTATGAGGTAGTCAAGGCTGCACCTATCAGAACCTGCAAACTCCTAGCAATGCCACAAATAGTCATTTGACGTTGGGTGAATCACTTTAACTCCCTTGTTTTGTAGACAAAACTGAGGCTTAGAAATTTGAGATCACGTAATTGGTTTCAGAGCTGGAAGGGACCATAGCTGAGTCATTTAGGATTGAGTGCGATTAATCTAACATTCTAACGTCCCTCTGACTTCAGGTTAAGTTAGTTAAAAGTTAGTTACGGTAAAATCAAATGGTACAACTCAGGTCTTCTTGCTCTTCTGGCAGTGTTCTTTTTCCTCTACCAAGCCTTTTATTTTTTTTATTTTTTATTTTTGGGGGGGGCGGGGGGGAGTCATCTCTGACATATCTGCTACTCCTTTCTTATAGCTACTACCATCGACTTCCAGCTTCTTATACTTTCCTCAGTTGTCCATGCTGACATATCGTTACCAGAATTATTATCCCAATGATTCTGTGATCCAGTACTGGTCTTAATTCTCTTTCTTGAAGTTGAGATTAGAAGGTAAGAGTAGAAGACACATCCCCAGAATTAGCTGTTTTTCTATGTGAGAAGAATTTCTTAAAAATGTAAAGTATTTACTTACTCATTTTGTTTTGAGAATATTAGATTACGGAGGCAGTATCACATAGGCAGAGGAGTTAAACAGTTGGGTTAAATCCCACCCAACCACTTACTAGCTGAATGACTTTGAGTAGGTCATTCTCTAAACCTCAGTTTTTTTTCCCTATAAAATGGGGATAATACCAGTCTCAAGGAATTGTGATTATTGACTGTATGGTTAGTGCTTAAGCCATATTTGGCTCTTGGTAAATCTATAACAAAATGGTTAATATTATCACAGTACTTTGTGCTTTTCAGTAGTAATCTCTTGCATTAGTATTCTAGGATAATGCTTCTTACTTTTAGTGGGCAATTGAACCACCCAAGGATCTTGTCAAAATTCTAATTCTAATTCAGGAGGTGTGGGGTGGGGCCCAAGACTGCATTTCTAACAAGCTCCCAGGTGGTGCTGATGCTGCTGACCCACTTGAACCACACTTCAAATAAGAAGGTTTTAGGAGGCCGTAGGATAACAAGTGAGAGGAGCATACAAGGAGACACGGATAGGAAGTCCAAGGTGGTTTTCTGGAAAGCTGGAAGGGCTCTTTCCTTCTACTTTACAGTAACTTAGAGACTGTGGGAGGTGAAAGAATTCTCAGATCAAGAGCTACGTTGGATGTCATCTGAGCAGGAATCCACTCCCTGTGGCATCCCTTTTCTTCCAGCATTCATTCTGGCAGATCACCTAAGGGACACTTCTTTTCCCATCACCTACCAGTGCTAGGAAGCCTCATTATGAGTCTGGCTGCCCAAGATGGCCTCATGAGGTTTTTATCTCTTTCAGTGGAAACTGCATGAAGCTCTGGAACATCTGAGGAAGGAGCAAGAAGAAGCCTGGAAGCTGGAAGTTGGTGAGAGGAAACGAACAGCCAACTGGAAGGCAGGTTGCCACCTGGGAAAGGAGTTGGAGTGGTCCCTATGTTGTCCTAGAGCTGGCCCATGGTGGCTTCCTCATCTCTGTGAGGCAGAATGTGAAGTTTGAAGTCAGAGAGCTTGGGGGCCTCATGCCACCTTCCTCTAGCAGGTGTGTGGCCTTAGGCAGGCCACGTCACCTCTCATTTTTTATTGTGATGTAGAAATAACCTCTGGGCTTATGTGCTCATGTGTGAGAAAGGAAAACTACACGTCGCACATAGGTGTTAGCTCACAGTGGTATGACTTGTGTAATGCTTAGTAAAACGTAGTTTGTGTTTCACTTTCCCCAATTAGAGCATATTTACTAAAAGTTCAGTTATTAAAATACTGGCAAATCACTTCTCAAATAAATTCAAGGCCCATAAGTACCAAACTATCAGAATTTTTGATCAACAGACGCTAACATTGAACTGGTCAAAACAGTGTATTGAATTGATGTAATACCCATAAGAAGTAAAAGCATTTAACAGGGTAGTTATTACACTCTCTTAGAGGCTTAAGTGTAATGCACTGACCATTATTCTGAAAATAGGAAATAATCTAGAGCATATAGTACCAAGATAGTATTCTGGGCCCTTCTGGGGTCAGTAAGAGTAGTGAAAGGGACCCAGAAGCGTGTACCGGAGCTGTGGGAACAGGGAGATAGGCAAACCAGTATCCTTTATCTTGGATAAAGGATCTCCTGGGTGGCGCTTGCACAAACAATATCAGTGCTGACTTCCTATCTTGGCTCTGCAGATACAGGTGGAAACCCGAAAGCAGAGTATCATGTGGGAGTTTGAGAAGTATCGGCGATTACTAAAGAAAAAACCTCCAGGTCGGCGGCTGGAGGTAGAGGCAGCCGCAGCTCTGGCGAACCTAGAGCAGGAGGAGAGGGAGACCAGGCAGAAACTGGAGCTGAATCACGATGCGCTCAACCAACAGAATCGGGTCCTGTGGAGGCTGATTGCAGAGCTCGAAGAGAGGTCTCAGAGGCCTGTCCGCTGGATGCTGCAGGTGAGGAGCAGGTTTTCCTGGGAACTCTGAGTGGCAGCTGAAAGTAGCTTGGGACTCCAGGACAGGATCTTCAGTGAGGCCTGTCAGCACGCTGCGGGCCAGACCTGGATCCCATATTACCCCCTCCCCCACCCCTGCTGATGCCTGCTGTTCTCCTACCCCTGGTTGGGTGGATGACCCAGCCCACTGTAGCTTGGTAGGTGGAGCAGCACTCAGGCAGCTCTGGCGTTATACCAGTCTGTCCCCTCTGGCCAGAGAGTGGAGTCAGCTAGTCCAGCCAGAGCTCAGTCTGCCCTGCTCCCCTCCTATAGGCTTTTTGCCTCCACCTCTACACACCTTCTCTCCAGGCTTGCTCTCTGCCTCCCTTGCACTCAGAGAAACCCCCCTCCCAGGACTTGGTGTCTGTCTGGTCCCTTTGAGGAACAGCACACACTCATGTGCTGCATTTTTCTCTCCTTCTAGGGTATTCAGGAAGTCTTAAACAGGTATGTTACCATCCTTGGAGCCCCTAAGCAGCCCTATGAGGGATACTGGGGCCTGGCCAGAAGTGGGTAAGGAACAGAGACCCAACACCATAGGAAAGTGGGTGCTGCTCCATCGTTTTCTCCCTCTTTCATTATATTGGCCAAAGAAGCTTTGTTCACCTAACGTTTTTCTTCTTTATACTTGATCAGATTCATTTGAAGTAGTGCCAGTAAGAATTTCAGTAAAGTTGTAAAATACGTGGTTTCAAGCAGATCTCCCAAGGAGGGAAAAAGACCGCAGATGTCTCCATTAGTGCTCTAAGCTCTGAGTATAGCCTTTGTCCTCTGTGGCACACCTCTTCCTGTCCCAATGTCAGGTGTACATCTAACCCTTCCCACAGCATCAAAACGTGAATGTTCTCCTCTCTGTGCCACAAAACGTTCACTTTGGTGGGATAATCATCATATCTCTGCTTTGCCTAGTGATGCTAGGGAGGGGCATCTCCCTGCCTATGTCCCTGGCCAGACCCCTCTTCCGTGTACTAAGGGCAGGCCTGTGTGGCAGAGCCAGGACTTCTGGCCCCAAGATTTACCCCTCCTCCATCAGGAGCAAGTCTTGGACCCTGCAGCGGCCAGAACCAGTCTCCCTGGAGCTGAGGACAGATTGCCGTGTGCTGGGCCTGAGAGAAATCCTGAAGACGTATGCAGGTAATGCGCGCCTGGGGCGGTCGTGATGGACAGTGGGAGGGACCACTCCCGGAGAAATAAAACGGTTCAGTGCACTCTGGATGCCCCGCCAGCTGCACTCCCACCCATCATTGAGTAACCTGTGGCTGTGTTTATCAGAGACCTGGCCCATGCCCCTGGCTGTGCAGCAGCATTGCCAACCAGGATCTTTTTACCTAGCTGATGTGCGCCTGGATCCAGACACTGCTTATTCCCGCCTCATCGTGTCCGAGGACAGAAAATGTGTGCACTATGGAGATACCAAGCAGAAACTGCCTGACAATCCTGAGAGATTCTACCGCTATAACATCGTCCTGGGCAGCCAGTGCATCTCCTCAGGCCGGCACTACTGGGAGGTGGAGGTGGGAGACAGGTCTGAATGGGGCCTGGGAGTGTGTAAAGAAAATGTGGACCGGAAGGAAGTGGTCTATTTATCCCCCCACTATGGATTCTGGGTGATAAGGCTGAGGAAGGGAAATGAATACCGGGCAGGCACCGATGAATACCCGCTCCTATCCTTGCTGGTCCCTCCCCGCCGGGTAGGCGTCTTCCTGGATTATGAGGCCCATGATATCTCCTTCTACAATGTGACTGATAATGGCTCCCACATTTTCACTTTCCCCCACTATCCCTTCCCTGGGCGCCTCCTGCCCTATTTTAGTCCTTGCTACAGCATTGGTGCCAACAACACTGCTCCTTTGGCCATCTGCTCCCTGGATGGGGAGGACTGAGAGAGCCATCATCTCACCCAGAGGCCCCGGAAGTTTCTCTGGGCCACAGGGGACTTGAAGGGCCCTGCCCCTGGCCGGGGTCCCCGTGAACTGAGCTGAGCCTAGAATCCAGGGATTCCTCTGTCTGGCCCGCTGGTCTGCTGCCCCTGGGACAGTCTCACTAAAGCTCTCATGTGAAAGAGCTGAGGCTTAGTCAGTGAGCATTGTGCCTGTGATGGGAGCCTGACAGCGCTGATGGTGTGGATCAGAATGGCTTGCGGCATCAGAACTTGACCTTTCTGTAGCTCACACCCCTCTTCTCCAGTCCCTGTTGGTGCCATAATTAAGTCAGCGAGGATGATGAAGCAGATCCAACCTTCGAGAAACTTGTTGGATAGAGTTTATCAGCAAGCCAGAAGACTCCTGCCCACATCCTGAGGTGACAGCTGTGCTGAGACCAGTCTGAGGAGGCCTCAGCGGAGGTTTGCTGTGACTGAGCAACCCAGCTCTCTGACTCCAAACTAGAGAAATGTATTGCACGTTGCCCAGCCCACCCCAGTGGTCATCCCCTCTGAGCATGAGCTGGGCACATCACTCTGTCTCAGACTCTGAGGAGACCTGTGTCCTGGTCCTGCCTTTCCCTCTGAGCAGCAGGGTCAGAAAACCTGTGAGCCTTGGTTTTATTTTCACTTTATGGATGTGGAACCTGAAATGGCCTTAAAGCAGCAAGTTATTTCTCACAAAGCTGTCAAAAAGAAGACTGTAAAGATTATAAAGTACTTTTCACATTCAAATGAAATGAGATTGACAGACTCATGCTTCTTAGGTCACATGTCTGCGTGTCATTCATTACATTTGGGTCTGAAGCATCCCACACGTTTAAAAGATGTTGTGTCCTCTAGGAAAATGGGTAGAGTAGCTACATATTCTCCTACCTCACAGGGTTGTTGTGAGGATCTCAGATCCATCCCATTACTTTCGTTCCTTTCTCAGGGACAGAGGAAGAGAAGCCATGATTTCTGCCTGTGTGACCTTCCTGTATCACCTTCTCATCCAGCATCTTTACAGCAGGGCTTTTCTGTCTCAAGGCCTCGCCTAACAGTCAAGAACCCTATAGACAGAAAGTGGCCATGCCAGGGGCAAACTCTGGGCCACAGTAACATATTGTGCATCAGTTCTATGTATTTGTCTTTGGATTAGAATGGGGACTGACCACAGGGTAGACAATGGAGATTTTAAAAAAAAGGAAAAGAAAAAAACAAAGAGCAAATGCACGGGGGGAAGGCTCACTCACCCACAAGCTGGTTGGGCTAACATTTGGATCTTTTCGTGTCACCAAGGGAATCTACACAGTTCTGGGAAATATATATTAAAAACATTCTCCCTGCCTTTGTCTTCTCTAAATATATGACAGAAGAAGAAAGGGGAGAAGGAAGTGTAGGAAGAAAGAATATGAGTAGGCACAAAAAAGCTACTTTGGGAGCCATATATTATAATGAAGGGGAATAAGACTATATTTCTGTGCTATTGACCTTAGAGTGTTGTGTGTGGCAAAAGTAATTCACTGCAGGTCTTCAGAGTGTGATGTGGGAGTGACTGGCTGGGAACAAACTGCAAGGCAAGCATATGAATGAATGGCTTTGCCCATTGCGAGGGCTATATTGTGTACATCACATATTGTCACCATGACCGACACAACGTCTGATACAGTTTACACATGAAGGTAGTGACCATTGGGTAGGATTGGCCAGCAAAGTAGATATTAGGTTATGTATAGGCTGAAGCAAAGTAATTAGAATAGCGTAATAAAGAATAGCGAAAATTATCTTGACGTTAATTGTGCTGGCTGTTCACATATGAAGGAGGTAAAAAGGGCCAAAATGGAGAAATAAACTCATTTTGCCCAACATGCTTCCAAGTGGCTCCTTAAGCATTAGCAGCAGAAGGGGAATGAACTAGAAGTCACAGGCCTGGCCTTGGCAAACAGTTGAGCTTACCTACATTAGAGGGGCTGTGTTTGTGTGTGGCAGAGGGGAGGGAGATGGGGGTGAGGGAATTCACAAGTCGTCCGAAAGGGAAAGAGGCAAGTAGGCAGGTAGCTGTGTGGAGGGTAGCATGCCTAGGAAATTGTTTATAGACTTGAGAAATAGAGCTTTAGAAAGCACTTCCAGTTATATGTCCACAGACACTTAGCAGAAGAGGCTAGGGGCCAATTCAGTATTGTTCTTTTACTATGGTTTTATTAGGACAAATCTTGGAATGTTCAAAGGAAAGAGGATTATTAGGTAATAAATTCATTCAAACCTAGAATGCAAGAGTGGAATGACTTCACTTGTAATGTACTATTTGCGGGCTTGGGGGTGTTTTTTACATTTATAAGCTGATTTGGGTACTATGATTATTTTTTAGAAGAATTATAAGGTTAAATTATGCCAGTGTTTATTTCGTATTTCCTGATTTTTAAGACTGTGCAAGAAGATTGAAGTTCTTAAGTATGTGAAAATCCGTTTCTCTAGGTGTTGCTTACACGTCTCTTCTAAGAATCCCATGAAGACAATCCCTCATTTGTCTGGTTCACAGGGAGTGTGCCCATACATCCCCTGAAATGACTACAATAGCACCTCCAACTTAATGTGATTATTCACTACAAGGCAGGAGGAGAAATGAGCTCTGCCCATCCTTGTTTCCCAACAGAGAAACCAAGGGGCGCAATGCCTGAGCCTCGAGGGAAAAGTCTATTAAAGGTAAAATGCTTGAGTCCTACAAAAGGAGGAGACAGAGGGCAAATCCTTGAGTTCACAGTCCACAGGAAATTCAATCTCCCTTTTTTTTTCAAGCTGGACTGGTTGTAATCTTCAGATCCAAATATTGAGAGTCTACTGTGGGTCCCAGGCATTAGTTAAATTAGCACACATTGCTTCATGTGACAGGGCCGGGGCACATGTGAATGTATGAGGAGAAACACAGGATTTTCTGTTTTGGGATAGCCATGGAAGGGAACCAGTCCATTTTGGAAAGTGTATAGGTCAATAAATAATTGAGTATTAACAGTGAGTCCCAGGTAGTTTCAGAGAGTACTAACATGAATGAAACGCAAGACTGGCAGGCCAGGCTTCTGATGGAAATGCCAGAAAGAAATTTCCATTTTGGATGCAAGCTGCACAATGCCTTTGTTGCTTTACATCAGATTCTTTCATGCACCTAATATTTTTTTATTAATGGGCATAACCAATTCTTTGGGTTCCTTATGAAGAAAAAATAGTGTGACTTTTTAAAATGGATAACTTACCAAATATGCTTAACCACCTCATGGTCTTGATTTGTTTTTATGTTAGGGGGTTGCAAGAGGAGAAGAAATTCTTTATACTGTTCTTTGGGAACTCAGTACGTTATTATCAGATTTTTAGAGGCAGATTCCTACTTCACTGGTATTCAGAAATAATACATTCTAGTAGTAAACAAGTCCAATGTTAGCAAAAGTTATGGATGCTAAGTTGATAAAGAGCAGATCTGTTTGGAAGAATTATCACACAGTACTGATTTACACTGGACTGCAATTTCAATGGTGCCTAAAACTACCTCTGAATATAGAATTTGAAATCTATTGGGTATTTTTTTTTGGGGGGTACATATAATATGTTGATGTAGTATGTGCTCTTCTTACTTTAGTTAATTTTCAATAACCTCTATGAATTAACATTTTTATCCCACAAGTACAAAGGAGATATTAAGACTCAGATATAATATCTTGTTATCAACACTATTAGGAAATTACCTTTTATTAAGATTTTCAGATTTACCAGAGTCAAATATATGTATCTCTTACATATGAAATCTTCTTTTAACATATACTGATTGTTCAGTTTAAGACTTCCCAAAAGGGGAAAATAAAATAATAATAATAATAATAATAATAATAAGTATCTGGTGACCTGGAGAAGAGTGGAAACAGTTCAGCTTCATTATTGATAATGTTCTCTGTTAACCTTTTCATCCAGGGTCTTTCTTCTATAGGTATCCAAAAGAAGAAAGACCTGTGTTATATGTGGTTCCTCTCTTTTGTGTCTTACACTTAAGTTACACAGACAGGACTAGTAAGAAAAACAAATGATGCCCAAAACCAAACTCACATTGCCCCAGCTTCCATTGCTTAAAAACAAAAAGCTGGTGATTAGTACACTGACTCCAACTAGTTTACCGGTAGGCAACATATTACAATGACAGAGATAGCTCATAAAACTTAGTAATAAGGGTCTACCTGTGTGTCCAAAATGAATTGGAACAAGAGAACAAGAGACTCGGTTTCTTCATCCCAGCTTGCTAATCTGCTTCTGTTGCTGTGCAACAGGTTTCTCTACCCAAGTTCATGTGTTGGAAAATGGCCCCCATCAGTGATCCCAAGTTTATATCTCCTCAGATAATCTGGAATCCATTTTGACTAGAGAAGAACTCTGGTCCAGGAGTGAGCACATCACCCAAGCTGAGTGGATTTGTCAGTGGCCCAGAAGGCAGGGTCGTATATTAACAGTTGTTTCCATATAATCACATAAGGAGATGAGCAATTCTGAGAAAACCAGCAAGGCAGGGGGGGACCAGAGTTGGTTTCTTCTGCAGAGGAATCAGTAGGATATTAAGTTGGGAATATGGGTCAGAAGCTAAGGAAAGAAAAATCCCATATCTATATTCTCTGCCCACTTATTTCTGATTCAGATTCTAATTGATTGAAACTATTAAAAATGTCAGAAAACAATTATTCACATTCTTGCTAGAAATTGAAAAGTTATGCAAAGATACACTTTACAGCTTCATCTTAGAACTCCAATGGTGCCAGATGAACCAAACCAGCTCTGCAGGTCTCTTAAGGCATCTATGAAGTTGTCTGGAATGCTCAAGATCTGAAAAGACTTTTTGTTCATGAACCCAGGATGGAATGGCCAAAGAGACAGTGCATCAGCAAGCTACCTATTCTCTCCCGTATTTGTTTGGTCCTCAGGCCATAGATGATGGGGTTTAAGGTGGGTGGGATGACCAGGTACAAGTCCGCTAAGAGCACTTGGGTGTGCAAAGGCACTGTGTCCTTCCCTAGCCAGGCCACATAGATGGATGCCATCCCAGGTAGGTAGTACAGAGCCATAACCCCCACATGGGAGCCACATGTGCTTAATGCTTTAAACTGAGCATTCTTTGAAGAGAGACCAAATACTGCCTGAAGAATCAGGTTATAAGAAGCAGCAATGAAGGCCACGTCAGAGCCCACAATAATGGAAGAACCAATCAGACTATAGAGACTACTAGGCATGGGGTCAGTACATGCCAGTTTGGCCACAGCTATATGCTCGCAGTACGAATGGAGAACCACATTGGAGCCACAGAAAAGTAGATGACTCACCATCCAACTTAATGGAGTCATGAATATGACAGCTCTGATGGTGATGGTCACACTCATTCCCAGCATTACTTGAGGTGTGAGAATTCTCTTGTACTGTAGAGGCTTACAGATAGCTACATAGCGGTCAAAAGCCATGGCCAGCAGCAGCCCTGTCTCCACAGCTGTGGCTGCATGGACAAAATACATCTGAGTGAAACAAGCATTAAAGCTGATGGAGTTGTCTCCTGAGGAGAAGATGCTTATCATCTTAGGCACTACAGAGGAAGCCATAACAATGTCCACAGTAGCCAGAAGACACAGGAAGCAGTACATGGGCTCTTGTAGAGTGGAATCCATCCAGATTACGGTCACTATGAGGGTGTTTCCTAATACGGCTATAGTATACATGGCACTCAGGGAGATAGCCAACCAAAGATGTGAAAACTGCAAACCTGGGATACCCACAAGGAAGAAGGTGTCAGGGGCTTCCATTGTGTGGTTGTAGGGTGGCCCCAGCATCACAGATGATGAAACTGCTTTCCTGTTAATGCATAAAATGATGTTAAGAAAAGGATACAGTCCTATAAGACTTGTTCCCAGCTGTGGTGCTAGGAGAGCATACTGATATTCTCAGCTAGGCGGGCCACAGGTTCAGAACTGACATCTGACAGTTATCCTGCTCTACTTCCCAACCTCCTCAATATTCTTTGCCTTACTAATTTCTATTCATTGTTCAAAGACCTCTTTTGAGAAGTCGTCTGTGCTCTACCTCCTCCCCCATCCCATGCCAAAACTAAATTATGTATCCTCTGAGCTTTCATGGAATCTTCCATGCTGACCTCTGAGGGATCTAAATTAACAATTGCAATACTCTAACTATGACTTTATTGTGTTTAATCATAAATATTGTTTGTGTCTTGTTCATGGCTTTATACCTTATACCAAGTGTGTGACCAATTACTGTGGTGCACAAGTCCATTAAAAGAAGGTATGTGTGCTCATTATAGCAAACAATTGAAAGAATGAATGAGAAATCAGAGGAGTTTTTCTTTTATCTCTGTATGTTCAGTTCCTAACCGTTAATAATTGTTGAATGAAACAAGTAACTTCCTGAGATGGAGCATGTCGTATTTTGTATCCTTAGTATAGTGCTAGAGAAAAGATGAATGAAACATCCTTCTGGTTGGAGAGATCAGTTAATGGATCTGCAAAAATACGGTCATTAGACAACAACATTATAATTTTCCATAGGAGATAATAAACTGTCTGGAAATATTTATAATCCCTGTATTTTCTTTATTTAAGCCTAGATTTTCTGTTGCGCTAAGTTCAATTAACAGATTAGATAGTTACAAATAAAACTTTAGGTCTCCATTATAGCTGAACCCCCAATAGGTTTTTTATGATTCTTCAATATAGATAACTCTCTTTTCATGATAAACTACCAAGACATTCCAAATGACAGTGAAGCTTTATCCTTCAGCAAGCCAATTTCTGAGATATTAGTGCAAACTATGGTCTTTATTGAAACAGAAAAACCACCACCAACAGCAACAACAACAACAAAAAAACCTAAACATAAGAAATGCCTTATAATGGAACAGACTGAATAAAGTAATAAACTCTGCTTCGTGGTCAGATTAAAAGAACCTTGCAATGTATAGTCACTGGATGAAACATCTTCAGTGAAAGACCGTGAGAAGTTAAAGGAAAGCTCTTTGAAGTAGAATTGGAGTGAAGGGTTATCGGGTTATCAGAAATATCATAATTCAGGTTATCCTTGTGTGTTTTCTGGATGCCACAAACTCAGAGTTAAGTATCACTGCTTAAAGAGCTGAAGAACAGTCTGAGAAACCAGAATACCTCCTCCTCCGCCCACACCACTTGCCTCTGATCCAGGAGCTTTCTCTCCTGGCTTGCTGCCCTGTATAAATCTACTTTTCTTCTGAGGGTACTGTCAGCTTGTGTACTACCCATCCCTCTTGTCTCCACCCTGGCAACATCTAGCTAGCTGGTTGTATCTTTCTTTCTCTTGAGGGTTTTATTTTCTTCGTTTCTCTTTCTTCTTAATTAGCACTGCAGAGGTTTGTATATTTTATTACCCTTTTCAAATGACAGGACATTTGGTTTGGTTGTTCATCTTTTTTAAACATTTTATTTCACTCTTTAATCTATTGTTCCTTAAGCTTTTCTTGCTGACATCAACAATGATCTCCATCAATGACCTGTTGCCAGTCCAGTGATTTCATTTTTTATTTTACCTGACCTATCCAAAACATTCACCTTTACTGACTACTCCTTCATTTTTCGGCTAACTTTTCTGATTAAAGTATAACATGCATACTGTAAAGTGCACAGATCTCAAGTGTGCATCTTGAGGAAGTTTTATAAAGTGAGTATATGAACACACCCACATGGTCACTACCCAGATTAAGATACAGACAGTCGCTTCCTAGTTGTTGAGACGTTCTTCAGAAAGCTCTGGCCTACAGCTCTCCTAAGGCATTTCCAGCAGAGAACCTGCCTCTGCCTTCAACCCTGCAGAGACATTCACATGAAGACCTGGAGGGCCGATCACTAAAGAAAAGATTAGACAAGTCACTTAACGCCAAGAAATAAATCACAAGGATGTGAGGATTTTTCATTCCTATTGAAAGTATAGGAAATACACAATCGAAATTAAACTTGTTTGAAGATAAAGGCAGTAATGCATAAGTCATTTGTTGGAGAGTTTGTTTATGATAACCCTATGCCTCCCCTCTACAAGCAAATAAATATGCTCCCAATCATCCTTACTGCTTGGTTTCTTTTTGCATAACTCCTTTGGTCTCTGAAATCTGTCTCTCCATCATCCCAAGCTTGAACTTACCCCTTTCTCTCTCAGCTTTGAATCAAAGTTGTCATGTATTCCCTGCTCCCGCTCTCTCCCCCATCCTCTGATCATTTCCAGAAGGTGATTTTGGTATCAGAAGTACCCTCCAGACCGGGCCAGCCCTTTATAGTGGGGTGGAGAGCTTATATACTTTCTAGGGTGACCCTGACCTTCAGACTTCATCAGCCCAACACCCAGTCCCAAGGTCAGTTACCCACATCCCTGGAGTTTTCTCTATTCAACTTCCTCAGATGTGTCCACATTTCTTTCACTCAAAAGGGAGATTTATACAGGATGCTTCAGGAGGAGCAGGAAGAGCGGTGTAAGATCAAGGATGAAAAACACAGAGTCATTGTGAGAAGTGCTGTCACTTTCAAAGACCTCCCATTGGGAATCCTCTTTCCCCTTTAGATTCTCTATCATCCTGCTTTTTCCCCAGGCACCCTGTCTTCTCTTGGCCTCTGACCAAGAGCCAAACACTGTAACTCCTCCAGAGACTGGCTTTTTTCTGTGCTCTGGCCTCTGGGGCTTTCCAGATTGTAGCAGGAGACAGATGTTTAGCGGATGAAGAGTCTTTGTTTCTTTAAGTCTTCAAAGGATATCTAAGGGTAAGAATACAGAGTGCATCCTGAAAAGAAAACAAAAGGCCCAAGATTAGATAGATTTATGAAAGCCTGCTATGTACCAGGCACTCTGCTGAATGCTTTTCAAAGACGATCTCGTTCAGTTTTCACAACCAT
The DNA here is from genome assembly GCF_057876585.1 of Rhinolophus sinicus. Taxonomy (NCBI): domain Eukaryota; kingdom Metazoa; phylum Chordata; class Mammalia; order Chiroptera; family Rhinolophidae; genus Rhinolophus; species Rhinolophus sinicus. Next base: position 142,178,269 of record NC_142514.1, on the reverse strand, counting down.
CTGCAGTAGCTGCCCTTATTGCATCCACATTTTATAGATGAAACTGAAGTGCAGAGAAGGTCATGAAGTTAGTGAGCCAGAGAGTCAGGATTCAAATTCTAGCAATCGTAATTCATTTCACCTTGTTGTAGAACTGTTCTCATGAATAGGATACTTAATCTCTCAAAATCCGCTTCACTGTTCAGTTCCTCAGTTCTGCCTGGGGGCTCATGACGGGCTTCACTGGTTCAATATTTCTCATTTCTTGTTTAAAAGTCCTATTTGAGCACAGAAGGGAAACAGAATGTAAGGGGACCAACTGGGGGGAGGGCGTGGACCTCAGCACAAAAATATGAAAACACAAAATGTTCTCCAAACAGAGAATACACCAAACAAGGGAGAGTACAGGGCACGTAAAAGAGAATCAAAATAAATGAGGCTAGAACAGTGCATGGGCCATATTTTAAAGGTCATGACTTCTGCCTGGGCGTTATCTGGATGCAGGAATAACACCAAGAGAAAGAAGACAATGAGCACAAGATATAAATTTTATTTTTTTAATGGCAAAGGATATAGAGATATATGGAAATGTGAAAGATCAGGAGACGATGCTCGTGCTCCCAGTTCCACAAGTCCTCCGCGGTGACATAGTTATTAGTGATGTGAATGGTGAGAGGCCTTCGTTGTCTTTACGGGGGTGGGGAGTGCTTCATGCCTTCCTCAGCCTGACCCACCTCATTCCTAATAATGGAGGAGGGTGGTTGAAGTTCAATTTGCTAGGCTTAGCATCTATTAGCAGGTCCAGCCTTCAAGCCTATGAGAGAACTAATCTCCCAAACTGCTGCACTTAAAAGTTTAAACTCTAAAACACCTGTGGGTCTCTGTTGCCCATAGGATAATTCAGAGAACAGGCCAGGATGTAAACCTAAACAACAATGTGGAATATTGATAGGAAACATGGGCAGTCAGATGCAGAAGGAGAAAAGGGTGCTGCTTAAGGAGCCCCAGCATGAGACAAGGTAGCTCAAGTGCAACTGTGCCAATGGGGACAGATGGACCGCTTTCCCCTGGGAGTTAGCCCGGCTCCTGCTGAGGCATTAATGGCCATAGTGCAAGCTCACAGAGCATCCTCACCACGCCCAGTCCCATGGCAGAAGAGATTCAAGAGGAACAAGAAGCACTCCCCAAAGGGCGAGGACCCAATATAACAGAACAGTGATACAGGGCAAAGCTATTCTATATGGAGGCAAGAGCTTTCAACATCTTGGATTCTCCTACCTGTGGAACATCATAGCCTACATAATAAGGAGGTTTGCATCTACAATTCACTAGGCCAAAAGATGATTTGGACGTGCCACCTAAGTGCAATGGCAAGTGTCAGGCTTATGCATGTAGGTGTGTTTGCTTGTGCATACAAGCGCATATGCAAGTAAGCATTGATACACAATCCCATTTCAGCAAACGGCCCTTTTTGTTTGAGCTACTTTTCATTAGGAACCTGTCACATCTTCCAAGGGGAGAATTTCATTTTGTGCCATGAGGAACAAGCCATAATAATACTACCTAATGAAAACAGTACAGTGTCTCTTTATTTATTCAGCAGCATTTTCCAAACAGCAGAATGATTCTCCTTAGAATTGGATCAGTTTAGTAAGTCTCTTGTGGTTGGGATTTAGACAAAGACACATCAGTTATTTATGATCTTTGGCTTTCTGTCATGAGAATCTATTACTTCCAACTCCCTACATGCATCCTTTCCTAAGGGTTCCATTGCTGGAAAGCTAACCAAAAAATACAAACAAAATTTAAGTGAGCATTTAATTTTATTTTCCAAATTTATCCATCTCTCACATTTTAGTTTTCACAGCTTTGTCTCTTTTATTTATTTATTTCATGTTTGAATGAAAAGCAACAATCAAAATTGAGACCGTGAATGTATTTTTGTTATAATGTCTGTTTGAATTGTATCCATTGATTTCTGTTTACTTCTTTTGTCTTTATTAATTGTATTTTAAAATTATAACTTTTATTACATCTGTTTCATGATTTCTTAACCAAGAAGAAGTATGATAATAAGCACAAGATATTAAGTCATCTGCTCACAGACATTTGGGTAGTTTCCTCATCTTACCTATTGTGGAGAATGCTACAATGAACATAAGGGTGCAGATACCACTTCAAAATCCTGATTTCAATTCAGAATAAAACTTAAATGAGGCAACCATGGGAGAGACCATTCTCCAATCAGGAAAAAACGTGTGATGGTTTATTTCCTTCCACCCCCAAGTCCCCTCAGAAAACTAATCAGTTATAAACGTTCCCTAGTAATAGACAGTGTAGCACTACACAGACCCCATTTCAGGGTTAAAGTACTCGTTTATTCAATAGCTGAGAGTGTTGGCCGTTGAGGGCTCACAGCTTTATTCCTCTTCAAGACTTACCTTTAGCCAAAGGACGTGCATCACCCTAAGTGATGCACCCTCCTAATGCATGGATCGCATCCTATAACCAGTCGATCCTGGGTATAAAGGCTTGTCCCCCTTGCCCAATTCAGGACAAGTATACAGGTCCAACTCAGCTCCAGAGTTCCTCATAGGGTCAATTGGCTGAGAATTCTGATGAAACTGCATTGTAATTCACCTTCTCCCTGTATTCTTCCTTCACACCTGTTTGGATGTTGTTCCTGGCATATTCCATGCTAAACTTTTTGCATGAAAAGGTCTCAGAGTCTATTTCTGGGACTTAAGATGGTTGGTAGTAGAAATAACCCTAGAATGTAGACTCAACTGTAATTACAAGCTGGCAGGCTGGAAATGAGGACCCAGCAGACGGTTGTCTAAGCTGTTTTGGGCATAATTCAAATAGCAGAGTCTTTATCATGCTGGGGCACAAACTTCCCTTTTCTTCTTCTTTTGCTATATTAAAAAGGTATTTTTATGGGTATGAAAAGTTAACCAATATTGGTTGTGTGTTTTTCCCAACTCAGGTTGATTCTAAATTTGATGATAGAATTTAGAGTTTCAGCAGGATGGTACAGTAGGCAGCCTCCAAAATGGCCCCCAACGATCCTACCTCCTGATATGCATGCCCTGTGTAATTACTGCCCCTCAAGGGTGGGAAGGATCTACTGACTTATTTCTAACAAATAGAATGTGACAAAAGCATTGAAATGTCACTTTTAAATGAGGTCACGGAAAGATTGTGATTTCGTCTTTCTCACCCTTTCCTTCTTCCCCTCAGAACTCTCACTGCTGGGAAATCAAGCCAAACTTCCATGTTGTGAGAAGCCTTATGGAGATGCCCATGTGGCAAGAAACTGATGTCTCCATGAACACCCAGGGAGGACCTGAGGCTGCCACCAGCCATGTGAGTGAGCGTGGAGGCGGACAGCCCTCAGATGAGCCCTGGACAACACCTTGACTGCAGCTTTGTGAAGGACCTTGAGGCAGAGGCATCCAGCTCAGCTATGCCCAGATTTTGACCACAGAAACTGTGACAGTGTAAATGTTTGTTTTAAGCCATTAAACTTAAATATTTAAGCTCTATTGAAGAATAATTGATATACAAAAATTTGTATATTTTGGTGAGGTTAGACATAAGCATACATCTGTGATACCATTACCACAAACTAAACATATACAAACTGGTTTAGTTTGTAATTTCCTTGTATTCTTTTGTGTGCGGGTGAGTGGGGGAGGCGTTGTGTATGTGTGGTAAGAAACTTAGCATGAGAACTAGTATCCTCTTAACACATTTTAAAGCACACAATACTGTGTTGTAAACTATCTATAAAGCACACAATACTGTGTTGTTAACTATGTTGTACAGCAGATCTTGAGAAATTTTCTCACCGTTCATAACTGAAACTTTATATTCTTTAGCACCAGTTCTCCATTTCCCTCTATCCCAACCCTTGGCAACCCCTATTCTAGCCTCTGCTTCTGAGTTTGACTATTTTAGATACCTCATATAAATGGGATCATGTTGTATTTGTCCTTCTGTGTCTGTCCTATTTCACCTGGCATAATGCCCTCTCTAGGTTCATCCATGTTATCACATGTGGTAGTATTTCATTCTTTTTTAAGGCTGAATAATCCATTGTATTTATATGTCACATTTTTTTATCCATTCATCTGTTGATAGACATTTGGGTTGTTTCCATATCTTGACTATTGTGAATAATGTTGCAATAAACATAAGGGTGCAAAATCCTGATTTCAATTCAGAATAAAACTTAAATTTAAGTAGGGTAATTTGTTATACAGTAATAGATAACTAATACAGAGAATTATCGTATAACCTATTAACGTGAGCCTTAGCGAATCAATTGCTAAGTATAGAGCTCCCAAATAGCATGTTTGGAACCATATTTAAAACACATGGCCTCAGGGAGAGGCTAACAGTGGCATATTACTGAATTTCCTCACAAGTTGACTTCAGTCACATCTGTCTCTAAAGGTAATGTCATTCATCTCAGACAAACAAGCATTAAAAGAAAGCTGACTGTCAAGACAATTTTTTCAACTCTATGAAAAATGTTAAATATGTATAAATATTGAAATAGTACAATGAAGACCTGTATACCCACCACCTAGAAAATAATTATTAACACATGACATGTTTGTTTTGTATGCATACATGGATATATGAGTGCATATGTATGTATGTGTATATGTATATATGTATAAGCCATATACTATACATACACATGATATACATATGATGACACTTTACCTCTAAATACTCCAACATGCATCTCCTAAGCATAAGGACATTCTCCTATATAACCATAGCACTCACTTCAAATTCACATTTCTCCAGTTGTTCTAAGGACTGCTATTATAGCTGTTCTTTTCAAAACTAAGAGTTATTCAAGTTTCACACATGGCACTTAATTATGTTGCTTCAGTTTCTTTTAATCCAAATAATCCTGTCACTTTTTTCACTTTATTAACTTTTTTGCAAATTTTATAACTGTTTATTTTACCTTTTTATTATAAAAGATTTCAGCACATATAAAATAGTGTAAGAACCCCATATACTCATCTCTCAGCTTCAAAAATTATCAACTCATGACTCTTCTTGTTCATTCATAATCCTACTTATATCTCATCACCGTGTCCTTTCTTTTATTTTTATGCTTATTGGCATTTATTATAATAATTATATATTTTTAATTATATGGTTTTATGGCGTTTAATAAGTGTTATAGCCATGTACTACCATTCCAGTCAAGATATAGAACATTTCCATCACCGAAGAAAATTTCTTCATGCTGCTTTATGACCAACCCCCTGTCGCCCACCCAAAGGCAACCACTATTCTGATTTCCATCCCCATAAATAATTTTTGACTGTTCTTGAAATTCATCTGGATAAAATAATACATTATATAACTTTTGTATCTGTCTTCTTTTCCTCAGCATAATGTCTGTGAGATTCATCCATGTTTTTCCTTTTATCAGTAGTTTGTTACTTTTTATTTATGAGTAATATGGTCACAATTTGTTTATCCTCTCACCTGTAGATACAAATTTGGGCTATTTCCAGTTTGGGGCTATTATGGATAAAGTTCTATTCTTGAGCAAGTCTTTTGGTGAACATATGTTTTCATTCCTCTTAGATAATACTAGGAATGGAATTGCTATGTGGACAGTGTACACCAGTTTTCAACATTACCTAGGTCTGAGTAATTTGTGCCCCCCATTGATAATATATTGTCTTCCTTGAGAGGAAAATTAAGTTGCCCTATAGCAGAGAAGAGAATCTTAGAGCGTAGACTAGTAGAGAAGGAGCCCAGAGATAGCTAAGAATTGTGGCCTAAGGATAAAGGATAGGTTGCAAGTGTGATTTCAGCAGACAAGAGCTGGCATGCTGTGAAGTGGCACAGACCCACTGGAGAGACAGCTGTAACAATCAGTCCATAGTCACACACAGCCCTCCACCTTTGTGGTTTTCTCCAGGTCCTGAATTCAATTTGTGAGACTGAGGCAGGGACTGGGATCTGGACTTCTGCTGAGCTCAACTCCGTAACCATCAGACCTCATGGGAGGAAGTCAGAGAAAGGGGAGCAAAAGGATGGCCAAACAGTGTAGACTCAAAGGTGAAGTCAGTCCTATAGAAAGAGAACTATGAGAGATCCAGCAGAGTCTTGTTCAGAGGCTAGAGCTTACTGAAAGTAATGAGGAAAGAGTTTCAAAAGCCTATCCCCTTTTCATACGTGACTGTTCTCTCTTTACCTATGGGGAGAAGACACTGGGTGATAAAAGGGCTCAGAGTAGATAGGTAGAATGTAGCAGATATCAAGGAAACACACCTATAATGTGTGAGGGGGTGGAGAAGGATATATGAGTGAAAATAGTTACTCAAAGCCATTCTCTGACTACAGATTTATGGCTTTGTGAAGTGTTTCCTAGGACCAGCTGGCCTAGGGTAAAAGAACCAAGGCCTGGCTCACAAATGGGTTGGCAAGATATGTTGTTGCTAGCTGAAAATGGATTTCTACTGCATGAGTGTTTCAATCATGATATCCTTAAGTGCCATTCCTAAGTGGTGGAAGAAAATTTGGCATTGCATTCAGTCACCAACATGTTAGAGAGGGAGGAGTAGACTAAGGGTCAAATATGCACTAAACAGTGGTATAAATCTTGGATAATCTGTCAAGGGCCTGAAAGAAATAAGATTGAAGGATTAAAGACAAGTATGTCAGGGAATAGGTATGTTAATGGAGTTATATGAGTGGGCATAAAGCATGCAGGTCTTTTGTTTTTTTGTTTTGTTTTGTTTTGTTTTGTTTTGCTTTACCCATTGCTCACCAGAGAGCATGTACTCTTTAGTGGGCTCTCAAAACAAGTTGGGCAGGATGACTCGCCCAGTGACTGTCAGCCAGCTTCTCTCTCCTTGGCCACCTAATGCAGGCTCAGTGTGTCCACAAACGGGGTGGCACCATCAACATGGCGGCCACGGATGGAGATTATTCATGGGCCTAACAACCTGGGCTCCTACTCACCAAGGCTGATTCAGTTACTGCCACTGTTGAACGTGCAACCTGTCAGCTGCAGAGGCTGACAGCAGCCAACCTTTATTAACAGACTATGGACACTAGCAGATAAATTCTCATCCCACCTTTCCTTACTCTAGACAGATTTTTCAAGTGTGACATTGTTCATATGTTTTCTTATAAGATGGTGGCATGATAAGTATTTAGGCACACTTGTTACAAAATGGTGATCAGCTTGATAAAACACCATTATATTGATTTGTTTTTCTTCCTGGTATCACTCCCCCTTTTCCTGACTCCTGCTTCCCTGAAATTACAACTCTTAATAAAGTAAGTAAACAAGCTTTTCACTCAGGCTCTCCTTTCAGAGAAAGCCAAACAGAAACAAACCATCTATTTTTCTTAAGCTTCTACTCTGGAATGTTCCTCTATGCAGGCAGGTACTGTGTCTTTCTGGTTTCCTCCCTTTTCTCCTAGTGAGATGTCTGGCATATAGTAGATAGTTAAACATTTATCAAATAAGTTCAACAAATATTAATATTACATTAATTCCATTAATGTGATTGAAATAAAATGGTCCTTCAAGAATGAAAGAAGCTGGAGGTAGAAATATTATTTGAAGATCCATGGGCACTAATTCTGCTTTCTAACCCTGATTGAAAATGTTGCCTTGTTAACACTGAGTTTGATTTAAGAAGCCAGAGCACCTGATGCTTGTAAACATCCCTCTAAAAGATACACATAAAATTAGTGTTTGTCACTTTTTAAATTTTTCTGAATTGCTGACATAATTCCCCAGTCTAAAATGGTAGATGAAACAAATTTTGAGCTTCCAGATAGAAGGGGATTCTAAGTATCCCTGGAAATTGTGGCACCCTCCCCTCAGGAGGAACCCTTCTGAAACATGCTGCATTTACTTGTTCTATGGGTGGGCACCTAACCTTCTAATAAGTTTCTGCATCCTAGGATAAATAAATCATGGATTAAAAAATAACCTTATAATAAGCACATATAGGATCTCTTTTTTCTAATCTATGACCGGCCAGGAATGCTTTGAAAAATGAATGGCATTAATAAATTACCTAATGTTAACCTAGTTTTGTATTTTTGGATTAGAATCTTAGTTATTTGCATATTATCATTATAATGCACCCTTGATTTTGATCTGCTGATTTTTATTTTTTAAGGATTTTTGTATCTTTTGTCATAAGTGAATGGTGTATACTTTTGTTTGTTTCCTTTCTATACCATTATTATCGTAATTTGAGTTTAGGATGATGGTACCTCCATAAAATGAATTGTGAAGCTTTCTATATTTAACTTACATTGTGCAATAGGGTCCTCATTTGAGTTGCCATCAAGGTTTTTCTATAGCAATTACCTCTTTTCATATACCTTTTCACTATACCTAGTAGAGTTTTTGATACATAGGAGACACCTGAGTGAAGACTTCTTATTTGTTCATTTAATAATTCATTGAACTAGCAATTCTGCAATGCAGCTATTGAGTTTGTCATGCAGGGAGGTCTGTGGGGTCTCTGCTCCCGCTCCCCACATAAGAACGCAGAACATGGTGAGGCCAAAAAGGAACACCCACGGAGCCATAGGTAGGGGAGTCATACCACTATATTCTCACTGGCGGCATCCACCTCTCTGCAATCCACTCTTGCTAGCTCAGCCACCATTTTCTTGCTAGCCCCCATTTTTCTCTCTTTCTGCTAGCGTAGCCACAGCAGTTATATTAGTGGCCAATGGCTCACTGTTTACAGCTGACGGCCAACTAGCCACAGCTGATGGCCATGCAATCACAGTTGATGGCCATTTACTACCTGAGCCAGCACCTGTCTATGTGAGGCTGAGAGCCTGGAAACTACTTTCTGGGGCTCTGCCCCCACAGAGTTGCTTGTGTGATCCTTTTTCCTCTGGAAATTAGGAAAACTTAAATAAACAAATAAACAAAACAATGCTAGTAGGTAAACTTAGGATTGATATAATTTAAAACCTTTATATGTATAGCTGAGAAAACTGAAACGGTGCATAGAGGAAAAGGGTTTTTCTTGACACATCAAAGAAATAGCTCCCCTTTCGTCCCCCAGACCTAGAATTATGTTTATGTTCTATGACACCCTCCTTTCAGGATTTTCTATACTCTTTGTGATTGCTAGTGCCTCTATAATTTCCAGAGGTCTCTAAATTATTCTAAATAAATTCTGTCTCTCAGTTATGTCACGTTTCAAGTTCGCTGACTCTGTCTAGCGATGAACTGCTGGGAGGGAGCGTGGGAAACATCAGAGTGTAGTGATGATCAAGCAAGTCATGTTCTTGAATCTGTGCTTGGCCACTTATTAAATGTTCAATTTTGAGTGAGTTATTTCATATCTCAAAGGCTCAGTTCTTCAACTATAAAAGGGGTATGAAAATAGCTACCTCACAGGAATTAAATGAAATGGTAAACTATAAAGCACTTAGTACCAGGCCCTACCCGTACTTAGTTCTCCATAAATCAATTGGATATATTGGCCTGAGGGTGATGAGGGAGGTCTGGACCAGAGTTAAAGATTTGGTAATCCCCTTCAGTTTGCACAGAGATGGTAACTGAACCTACAAATAATGAAGACAGGGGTTAATAACCTTTGCTGCAGGTGGAAAACATCCAGGGAGCTTTACAAAAGCAATACGATGCTTGAAAAAGCAACACGGTCCCCAAGATTCTGACTGAATGGGTATAGAACTTCAGCATGAATTGGAATAGCCTGGAGGGCTTGTTAAACCAAAGATTGCTAAGCCCTATCCCAAGAGTTTCTGATTCAGAAGATTAAGAGTTTGCATTTCTAACATGTCTCAGGTGATGCTGCTGGTACAGCTGATGGAAAGAAGATTCATAAACTTATGAATATTCTCCTGCAGCATCAGCACTCTTCTATCATGGTGGTTTCGGCAGGGTAAAATTAATAATTGCATTCTAGCTGTCCTCATTAGAGATTTCACCAATTTTCTTAAGCTCAAAGTTGAGGATTACGATGTATTGATGAGAAAAACTCTAAGACATGAAAAGTGAGTTTTGATGTCAAATACAGCTGTCTAGAGGAACATTTGAGACCATGAAGTGACTGAATGGCTACAAAACAAAAACAGTTTTGTTTCGCCAGAATGTGTTTTTTGGAGGGAGAGGGTTAAGGCCAGGAAGAAGAGACTCTGAAAAGGAGGGGGCTGGTCAGGGTTTCAGAAAGTGATGTAACATGGGTCTTCCTTTATACTATGTAAGAAATGAAAGGTTTACTGTTTTCCATGTGAAATGATCTAACATCATTATTTATTGAGCTTATTTTCTTTACTATCAAATTTAAGATTCCAGCCCATTTCTGACAGTTTCAACTTTTTTTGCTTGTGGATTCTGATAATAAATGTTAGACGGTGAATTATCATACTGTAGTTACAGGTGGACACACTCAAGGCGCTCCCAATATTTTAAAAAAAAAAAAAAAATCATCAGTCCTCAGCTGCCACTTCTGTTTTAATATATCCAAGAAGCTCATTGGCTCCAGACACTTAGGACGTAAACTCTGACCAATCATGTTCCCTCACCTTCTACTTAAGTGAGACTCCGGCCGCTTGCCGCATTTCTATACTGCTGACTGAGGGAGAGTTGCGTCTGAGCAGTTGGGGGGAGATGGCGAGCTATTGAAGTTAGTTTCTATTTTCTGTCAGTCTGTTTCTCTCTGCTTTTCTGTTTCTGCTTTCTTTGAAGGATAAGGAATTTTCTTCTGCTTGGCTGTGGGAAAAACAGGCAAAATAAATTAGGCCCTTTCCTTTTATTTCACTCAGACTCACAAAATATGCCCAAGAATTCAAGACTTGGGTAGTAAACTCAATATCCTTTTCTTTCACAAATGAAAAAGCTGAATTTAGTACTGAGTTGAAGAAACACTTTGGGCTGATCAAATACTAGAAACTACCTTTGCAGGGACCTCATTCCTCCTATCCCTGCTTCCTTTACTTGGTGAGGTGTGGGCTGTTGGAAAACCTGGGGCTGGGAATACCTCTCAAAGATAATGCTGGGGCTGGGATGGAAGCATTACCCCTGTTTTCCTTAGGAAGGGCATTTCTAATTCTCTGTGTCTCTTCTGGGAGGTACAAGGACCTTCCTGACCTGACTCAAGCTTCAGTTCTAATTTTCGCCTAATTTCTTAAAACTAGTCTCCCCATCCTTGCTGGGTTATGAGCTACTTTCCTTCCTATTCTGACTCAAAATATCCCACGTCAGAGGGAGGTATATATATATATATATTCCCTTGTCCTCCTGGTGCCTTCACTAAGCTGATTTTATAGCTACCTCTACCCCAGAGCCATCCAAATCTCCCAGAAAGCACTCAGAATATTTAGCCCATTTTGTAGGATGCTTGCCTTTTCTGATACTTATTTAACACAGCCTCTTTTCAGGACATGAGCTTTTAGCCTAACTTTCCAGGTTCTTTCAATTTCTCTTAATCTTTCTTCGGTAGCTTGAAAGCTGGGAGACACTTCTGTGTTCACTTAAGTTCTGTTTCCGTTTGTCTTGCTGGAATTTGGAAAGCAGGTCCAAGGCTATAGAATGACTCACTGGGGAATAGAATATACTATCTATAATGTCCTTGTATCCCTGCTGTTCAACTCTGGAAGGTTTATAGACTGGGCGTGGAATTGGACTAGTAAATGGGATTGTGACCCCAATCCTAGAAGTTTTCCTCTTTCCCTCATGCTCAGGCTACTTCTGTTCTCAGGGTGTGAAAGAATCTTGATACAGGAAAAATAAGCCATGAAATACATTGAGACCCTGTTGATGGGTGACACCTAAGAGCTTTTCCTACAGTACTCATTTGTCTAGCTTAAAGAGAATTCAAAGTTTTTCCTTAGAGTACCTGAGAAGTTACTTCTGACTGATCGTCTGAGGGCTGAGCTATGTTCTTAATTCAGAAGCTCACAGATGCTGTTTGTTCCTTACTAATAAGATTGTCAGGCCAACAGGGTAACAGCCTCACCTGTGGCTGGCTTTCTTTGGAGACCACTTACCTTGATCCAGTATACAATAAATGAACTCTTTTATTTCATGTTGTGATGGCTCCTAATACGGATCTTTAGGATCCTGTTTCCTATCAATGCTCAGAATCTATAATTTAGATAGATGTCATAACCAGGCCAACTACCCACTAATGCCAATTAGTGTGGTGAAAAGTGGCAGCTGCCATATTTTGGTGGGGAGGAAGGTGGTCAAAACCTGGATCAAAGGATGAGGAGAAGGAGTTTGTAGCAGAGAAAAATAAGAGCAGGAACAATTAAGGAGAACTGCTGGGTCCAGGAGAAAGTGCTCCTTGCAGTAAGGTACCATAGGTGTCTGTAGCCTTAAGGAATTCCCCTCAGGGAATGAACCAGTGCTGTAGGAGCAGGAGTTACTGCTCCACTTAACATGTATTTTGAGCAGCTGCTATTTACAGTTATAATAAATCCCAGTGGAAACCTTCCTGTCATGCTGGGTCTCTGCTCCCTCTCTAAATCTGAAAGAACCAGAAGTTAATAATATGTCATCAACATAGTGAAACAAGATCACAGAGGCCGGGTGATCCCACTGTGCCAAGTCCTGGGCTACGAGCCCGTGGCAGATAGTGGGGCTGTGCAAGTATCCTTGCAGAAGGACTTGAAAAGTCCACTGCCACCCGTCCCAAGTAAAAGCAAACTGCTCTTGACACTCAGGTGCAATGTCAATGGAGAAAAAAGCATTGGCCAAGTCCACTACATAATGATACGTTCCCAGGTGGACAATCAAACAATCCATCAAATCATGTATTGAAGGCACTGCAGCGTGCAAGGGTGGTGTCACCTTATTTAACTCCCTATAGTCCACAGTCATTCGCCAGGTCCCATCTGGCTTCTTGACAGGCCATACTGGGGAGTTAAAGGGACTGTGCGTTGGCCTCACAATATGTGCCTTCTCCAATTCCAATATTGTACGACCAATCTCCTCCTGTCCTCCTGGCAGGTGGTACTGTCACACTGTAAACATGCGCTGGGGCTGTGGTAACACTTGAGGAGGGTGGTGAGCATGCCCACGCGTCACCACTTTCACCACCCGGATCCGGAGACGGAACTCTCCTACCGACGTCTGTAAGCTGAGGCCGAGGCCGTGTAGCACATCCACCACTAGAATATACTCCAGAACTAGGGAGACATAAACCTTGTAGGTACGAGGGCAAGACTTCCGATACACAGTAGTAAGGAAACAGCTTTTACTGTCAGTCTTTCCCCCGTAGCCATCAATGCAGATTGCTGATCTGGGGAATGGTTCTGGGTTCCCATAAACAAGACTGCAGTCTGCGCCAGTGTCAACTAGGGCCAAAACCCTCTGCACGTTAGAAAGGGACCAATGTATGGACAGTTCCATGTGGGGTCAAGCCATGTGGCAGGACCTCTGGGACCTAGGGCAGAGAAAGGAGGTGACCCTAATGTATGTCATTGGTCACTCCCCCGTAATGTCCCCAGATAATGATGAAGCAGATGTCCTAGCATGGGTCCAATGGTTACAACAGGCCTCTGCCACTGATGTGGCCCATTGGCTGTGCAGGAAATTGCAGCACGCTGGAAGCCGAACTATGTGGCAGGTGAACAGATGCTGGGGTCTGCTTTTGAAATAGCAGGAGATAACAGATGCCTGCTATGACTGTGCTGTTTGTGCCCAGGACAGCCCCCAAGGCGGAGGCTCTCTTGGGAGACACAGCAGATTACACGAAGGAAGGTAGCTGTGGGGGCAGAGCCCCAGAAAGTAGTTTACAGGCTCTAGGCCTCACGTGGAGGGGTGCTGGCTCGGGTAGTAGATGGCCATCAGCCGTGGCTGATTGGCCGTCAGCTGTAGCCATTGAGCCATTGGCCACTAATATAACTGCTATGGCCAGGCTAGCAGTTAAAATGGGGGCTAGCAAGAAGATGGTGGCTGAGCCTGCAAGCGGAGCAATGAGGGTTGAGAATTGTGTGGCTCCTGTTTCCTGTTTCTCCAACCCAGACACCAGCGAGAATATAGCGGTATGACTCCCCCATCTATGGCTCCGTGGGTGTTCCTTTTTGGCCTCACCATATCCTGTGTTCTTATGTGGGGAGCGGGAGCAGAGACCCTGCAGGCCACCCTGCATGACTCCCTGCACAACGAATGGCGCAGCGAGCAGGGTCTCCCGCATGACAGTACCCCTCACTCATTGGCAAGTGGATTACATTGGACGCCTGCCTAAAACCTGCAATGCAATGTATGCTTCACAGCAGTGGATCCAGCTACGGGGTTGGTTTGCTTAGCCGTGTCTGGCTGTGGATCAGTGGCATACAGTTGTTGCTCTTACACTGCTGTGCACCCTCTATGGGCTCCCCACAGTCATTGCAAGTGACAGGGGTACCCATTTTTAGGGGCACGAAGTGCAACGCTTGGCTGCCAGGATGGAAGTACAATGGTTGTTTCATACCCCGTACAATCCACAAGCAGCTGGCATGAGTGAACACTACAATGGCCTTTTGAAGCAAGGCCTCTGGGTGTCAAAACACCCTCCCACCATACGTGACTGGGCTTCGTGTCTGTGGGATGTCTGAATGACAGACCATGGAAGGGAGGGCCCACAGCAGTAGACGCTCTGCTATATCGAACGGCTGCTCCCATTCAGTTATAGGTTATCCCAAGTGAGACTCTGTTAAAGCCAGGCTATGGCAGAAATGGAAACATTTTGCTGCCGGCACTCACATGCTTGAAAGCAGGGGAACGGCAGCAATGGACTTGGCCCTGGCAGGTCAAAAGTCCCCACTGTCGGTGGTTGGGCCTGATAGTCCCATGGGGGGCTGGTGTGACCCATGATTTGCAAGTGATGCCAGAGGTGGTGGCCGAGTGGCCACCACAAGTGACTATGGTATACGGAGGTCCCGATGCCGTGATGATTTTGCGGGGAACCTATGTGCTCTCGCTATGGCCTATTATGGGGTCCCCTGTTCTGTTACATGTTAAAACGACGCAAGGAACCCCAAGCACTGCCATAATGGTCTGGTATCACAAACTGGGTAAAGGTGCTGGTGGCAGCGACCCTCCTTTCCCAGGACAAAAAGCTAGCATGTATCCTCCCAGATGGAAGGGATTTGCCATTGTTGGTTCCTAAGACTACTGTTTCTTTCCATCTGTAGGTGCCCATAGGCTAATATGGCACAGGGCCCCTCATGGAAGACGCTTGTCATGTAGATTGTAAGGCAAGACCCTGTAGGGGTGGAGTGTGGGGACAGAGTCCCAGAGAGCAGTTTCCAGGCTCTCGACCTCTCCTTGGAAAAGTGCTGGCTTGGATAGTAGATGGCCATCAGCTGTAACCAGGTAGCCGTTAGCCATTGACTTAACTGCCATGGACGAGCTAACAAGCGTGGATTGCAGTTAGCAAGGGGTTTGGGGTTGGGTGGCAGACAAGCGGACAACAGATTGCAAATCGTGTAGCTCCTGCTTCCTGTATCTCCAACCCAGCCACCAGCGAGACTATAGTGGTATGAACCCCTTATCCATGGCTCCGTTGGTGTTCCTTTTTGGCCTCACCATATCATGCATTCTTGTGCAAGGAGCAGGAGCAAAGACCCTGCATGACACTTCCTATTTCCTGTTTTGTCAACAGTGTTGCTTTGGTCTTATTTTAGGACTTCTGTCTTAAAGAAACCGAAGGTTGATGGTTCAATGGTGGTTCACCAGATTTGTGTGCCTGAAAAATTATTTTTCCAGCTGAAGACTATTCAGATCAACTGAGAGCTTTGTGTTTGATTCCTATCTGATGCCACCTGGGTTCCATTTGGGATGCTTTAAAGCGGCTTACACTTATGCTGTTCAGTTTTGTGGAGGCTGCCCAGGTCAGAACGTGTAACTGTCGTTCCTCAAAAAGGAACATGATAGACTAACTGCATTTTCAGCTTTTATATTGCTGTTCTGTCACTGAAGATCTCAAGCCCCATCAGGGACTTCTCCAGGGTTTGCATGTCCTACATTGGTATCAAGAATTCCCTTGAGTAAGATGTCTAGTAAAGATGGCAGAGGAGGTAAATGCTGTGCTTGCATACCCTCACAACCACATAAAAATTACAACTAAGTAGAGAACAATCATCATTGAGAGTTACCTGAAGTGTAGCTGAACCAAAGCCCTACAAATACAGGTGTACAGAGGTAGCCACCTTAAGACTGGTAGGAGAGGCAGAGATGCAGAATGGTCTGGTCCCACACTACATGTGACTATAAAAAATCAGAAGGGATATCTCAGCTGTAGAGGAGCCCCACCAAGGAGCAAGAGGTCCTGGCCCCACACCAGGCTCCCCATCCTAGGGTTCTAGCGCTGGGGAGAGAAGTCCCCATAACTTCTGATTGTGAAATCCAGCAGAGATTATGGCTGAGTGAGATGGAGGGCTGCTGAAGTCCCAGGTCCTCTTAAAAGACCGCCACATAAACAACAAAAGAACAAGACAAACAAATGAGAAACAGAAACTCATAGACACAGACAATAGTTTAGTGGTTGCCAGAGGGTAAGGGGGGCAGGGGGTGGGGGGTGGGAGATGAGGGTAAGGGGGATCGAATATATGGTGATGGAAGGAGAACTGACTCTGGGTGATGAACACACAATGGGATTTGTAGATGATGTAATACAGAATTGTACACCTGAAATCTATGTAATTTTATTAACAATTGTCACCCCAATAAATTTAATAAAATAAAATTAAAAAAAAAAAAAAAAGACCGCCACATGGACTAGCTTGCTCTGAGCTTCAGTGCTGGGGCAGTATCTCCAAAGGTGCCAGGGATATATAGCAAGAAACTGAGTTGTCTTGGCTTCAGGGAAGGGGCTGGAGCAGCAGCTCTCTCCCAGACAGAACTGCTGGCAGAATACATTGTTTCTTTGAGCCCTCCTCGTCCTGGCCACCATATCTGAGTCTACATCAGCCTAGCTAACACTATTCATCTGCCCCACCCTGGTAATTCCCCAAAATCCCGCCCCACCCAACTTTTGGGCATGCCCAAGCCTCTTCCATGGCTTTTATATATGAACAGCCTATCTTGGCTTATCCTGTTGACTTTCCTAATATCTCTTAAAGCTTCATGAAATCCAAACAAGCAGCATCTGGCCTTCAACATATCCTGTACCTCTTACTAACCAACCCAAAGCCAAGCACTAGCAGCCGCTAGCCTCAGTCAACAGCTTGGCTTCTTTAAGGCACCTCCAAGTCTAGTGAAGTTGGTGTCCAACTGCAGATTGCTTTGTGGCGCATGCCAGATGGCCCCAGGCAGGGCACAGGCTGTGGCTAAATTTGGCCTGTGGCAGGGACCATTCCAGGAGGCCCCAAGGCCAGCACACCAGTGGCCAGCTTCAGACCTAGCCAGAGCATCATCTGGCAACCTCCAAGGACAACACACCCAAAGGGCAGATGGGGAAGGCACCAGAGCCCTGCTAAAGAAAATCCTGCTCTGTAGGGTCAGCCCCTGAACAATAACTTCTCCACTATAGTCATGGCCAGTCCTCACAACCAATCACCCTATGAATCAATCTCTCCCATTGAGATACAAACAGCAGCTAAGGCTCAACTGCAACAGGAGGGCACACACCCCCATGAGGGACACACCTGGAGCACCTGGCTCTAGTGATCAAGGAGACTGTGCCACTGGACCCCACAGGACACCTACTACAAAAGACCAGTCTAAGTCTAGGAGACATACCTAATACATAGAAACGAACACAGAGAGACAGCCAAAATGGGGAGACCAAAAAAAAAAAAAAAAAAAAAAAGCCCCAAATAAAAGAACAAAACAAAGCTTCAGAAAAAGAACAAAAAGAGAGAAGCAATCTACCAGATGCAGAGTTCCAAACAATGGTTATAAGGATGCTCAGTGATCTCAATGAGAACTTCAACAAAGCGATAGGAAATAAAAAATGGAGATATAGAACATTATTTAAAAAGTCAAAAATGAAGAATGCAATAATTGAAATAAAGCATACATTAGAGGGAAACAACAGCAGATGAGATGAAGCAGAGGATCAAATCAGTGATTTAGAAGAGAAGGTAACAGAACACACCCAATCAGAAAAGCAAAAACAAATGAGAGTTTAAGGATCCTCTGGGACAACATCAAGTGTACCAACATTTGCATAATACCATAGGGATACCAGAAGGAGAAGAGAGCAAGGAATTGAAAACCTATTTGATAGGTCCAGGGAGATCACTTCATAGACTGCGTAGATGCGTGACCAAAGTGCTGTACACCTGAAACTGAAGTAGAATCATATTGTATGTCAACTATAATTAAATATAGTCATGGAATGTGGAGTAGAGCATAAGGAAGATAGTCAATGCTATTGTAGCAGTTATATAAGATATGAGAGGGGTAGTCGCTTGGAAAAGGAGGGTTCTCACTTTGTGAGGGGTGTCAATGTCTATTACATTGCTTTGTACACCTGAAACTAATTTTTTTTAAAAAAAGCTGTTTGAAAAATGACAGAAAACTTCCCTAACCTGGTAAAGGAAATAGACATACAAGCCCAGGAAGCACAGAGCACCCCAAACAAGATGAACCCAAAGAGGCCCACACCAAGACACATCATAATTAAAATGCCAAAGATTAAAGACGGAATCTTAAAAGCAGCAAGAGAAAGGCAGTTACCTACAAAGCATCCCCCATAAAACTGTCAGCTGATGTTTCAACAAACTTTGCAGGCAGAAGGGATTGGCATAAAATATCTGAAGTGATGAAAAGCAAGGACCTACTACCAAGATTACTCTACCCAGAAAAGCTATCATTTAAAATTGAAGGACAGATAGAACTTCAGGATAAGAAAACACTAAAGGAATTTATCACCACCAAATCAATACTACAAGGAATGTTAGAGGGACCTCTTTAAGAAGAAAAATAAAAAATAGAATAAAGTGGCAATAACTACATATCTGCCAACAATTACTTTCAATGTAAAAGACATAGGGAGACCACTTCATGGACAGTGTAGGTGCCTGACCACTGCAGTGTATACCTGAAGCTAAAGCTGAATAGCAATGAATGTCAACTATAATATATATATAGTCACAGGATGTGGAGTACAGCATAAGGAAATCAGTGGAATTGTAACAGCTACATAAGATGTCAGAGGGGTAGTAGATTGGGGGAGGGGGTTATCACTTTGTGAGGGGTATAAATGGCTAACTATTGCATTGTTTTGTACACCTGAAACTAATAAAATAAAATAAAAGCCATCATTCCCCTAAAGAAAAACTAAATAAAACAATTCCTTAAGAAAAGAAAAGAAGACATAGGGTGGCTGAAGTGATAAGAAAACAAGACCCTTACATATGCTGCCTACAAGAGACTTCAGATCAAAAGACAGACTGAAAGTAAAGGGATAGAACAAGATATTTCATGAAATGGAAAAATTAAAAATGCTGGAATAGCAGTATTTATGCCAGACAAAATAGAATTTAAAACAAAGAGTGTAATAAGAGACAACTAAGGATCCAATAATCCCACTTCTGGGTATTTGAGGAAACTTAAAACACTACTTTGAAGGGACATGTAAATAATGCTGCAATGAGCATATGGCTGCACAATAGCCAAGATATGGGGGCGCTACATATATACAATGGAATATTACTCAGCCATTGAAAAGAACGAAATCTTGCCATCTGCAACAGCATGGATGGACTTAGAGGGTATTTTGCTGAGTGGAGTAAGTCAGACAGACAAATGCCATATGACTTCATTTATATGTGGAATCTAAACAACAGAACAGAAACAAACCCATAGATACAGAACATGGATGGTTGCCAGATGGGAGGGGATTGTGGCGGTGGATGAAAAGGGGAAGGGATGAAGAAATACAACTTGGTTGTTACAAAGTCATGGGAATGTAAAGCATAGAGAAGAGTCAATAATACGGTAATTATGTATAGTGCCCGGTGGGTACTAGAATTGTCAGGGAAATCATTTCTTATATGAATGTCTAACCACTATGCTGTACACCTAAAATTAATAAAATAATGAATGTCTGCTGTAATTGGGAAATTAAAAATATGGGGGAAAGGTGGAGGGAAATAATATATATTTAAGGTGGTTTTAAAAACCTACCTGGAACTGCTGACATACGCAGTACAGATGAATTTCAAAAGCATTATGCTAAATTAAGTAAGACAGACACAAAAGACTATATACTGTATGATTCCACTGAACCTAAAATTCTGGAAAAGGTGAAACTATGTGGACAAGAAACAGAACAGTGGAGCCAGGGGCTGGGGATAGAGGGAGGAATTTGCAAGGAGCATCGGGAATTTTTGAAGTAATGGAAACATTTTTTATCTTGATTGTGGTTACACAACTGTGTACATTGGTAAATGTTGCTGTATGTATTAATAAAGAATGTCTCAATAAAACTGATGACAAATAAAAAATTCCCTTGACTAGTTCTAAATGAGAAACCATCTGTTTTGGAAATGGTGAAGTCTGGACTCAGCACATAAGACCTATGCTGAATAGTTTGCTGCTGTGGGGTGCCTGTATTTCTTGTAGTCCTAACTATTGCAGGCATTTCAGGAACCTATTCTCTACCACCTTAAAAAATTCTTATTTCAGGCTATAATGAACTAGAAATGGAGGAAAAAACCCATGATACAAGCTGTTGTCTCCTTCCTTTTCCTATGAGCAGACTATTATCGTCTGACTTAACTCCCAAGTTCTTCATAGAAGTAGTGGCATCAACAGTCGTAAAGTGTATGGTGGCGGAAGTGTTGGAAGTATATGGTTAATACTAACACAGTACATGTTTTTTTCCTTCTGAATGCTATTAAACTTTTTGCTTGGTCAACAAACTTCATTAATGTGTTCTGCAGTGACCACCAGTTAACAAATTCTTAAAGAATCACTCTTCAACTTGACTGTCAAATAATAAGCCATAAACATCCCTCCTTCTGAGAGTACATTTTGTTAGCAGTCACCTTCCCTACAAATGGGTACATGGAAGGAGAACTGACTCTGGGTGATGAACACACAATGGGATATATAGATGATGTAATACAGAATTGTACACCTGAAATCTATGTAATTTTACTAACAATTGTCACCCCAATAAATTTAATAAAATAAAATTTAAAAAAAAATTCCTTATTCTTGCCTTCAAAGACAACTTTTGGATTTATACAGATTCTTTTAAAACCTTGCATTTTGGTTCCTGAAATTTAACACTTCTAGTTTTCTGAATCCAAAAACTCCTGGTGTTGTAGTATGGGAATCCTGTTCCTGCTTGCCTTTACTGTTCGGTCAATGTGAGGACAACTTAATGAGCTCCATGTATTCATGAAGGTATATATCTCCTCCCCTGAGGATGAGCAGTATTGGAAGAAATGTTGAGTCCTCTCTCCATATTTTCCTGCTCCCTCACAAAAGAAAAGATTCATAGAAACAAAGGAGAATGAAAATACATATCAAAATTTGGGAGATGCAGAGAAAGCAGTTTTAAGAGGGAAATTTATATCATTACATACAGGCCTATCTCAAGAAAGAAGAAAAATCCCAAGTAAATAATCTAACATTACATCTTAAAGAACTAGGGGGAAAATATGAAACCCAAAGTCAGCAGGAGGAAGGAAATAATAAAAATTGGAGTAGAACTAAATGAAATAGAAAACAAAAAGACAATAGAAAAATTAATACCACAAAGAGCCAGTTCTTTGCAAAGATGAATAAAACGGACAAACCCTTGACTAGATTCACTAAAAAAAAGGCCAACAAAATCAGAAATGAAGGAGAAGTTTATGACAGATACAACGGAAATAGAGGATCATATGAAAAGACTATGAAGGACTATATGCCGCCAAATTCAATAATCTAAAAGAAATGGACAAGTTCTTAAAAATCATCCAAAACCTTCCCCAAAGCAAAGGTGTAGAACCAGATGGCTTCACTAATGAATTCTACCAAACGTTCAAAGATTACTTCATACCTGTCTGCCTCAAACTCTTCCAAAAATTGAAGGGGCAATACTTTGTAACTTATTTTATGAGGCCAACGTTACTTATACCAAAACCTGGTAAAACGAAAACTACAGACCAATGTCTCTGAATATAGGTGCAAAAATCCTAAACAAATACTAGCAAATCGAATACAATAATACATTAAAACTATTATACATAATGATCAAAGGGGGTTCATTCCAGGGGTACAAGAGTGGTTCAATATATGCAAACTGATCAATGTGATACACCACATAAATAGATAAAAAATCATATGATTATATCAAGAGATACAGAAAAAGCATTTGACAAGATACAACATCCATTTATGATTAAAACAATAAACTGGGTATAGAAGAAAAGTACCTCAACCTAATAAAGGCCATATATGACAAACCATTAACTAATATCATACTTAATGGCGAAAAACTGAAAGCTTTTCCTCTATGATCAGAAACAAGACAGGGATGCCCCCTCTGACCACTGTTATTCAACATAGTGTTGGAAGTCCTCGCCAGAGCAATCAGACAAGAGAAAGAAATAAAAGGCATCCAAACTGGGAATGAAAAAGTTAAATTGTCACTTCTTGCAGATGACATGATTCTTTGTAGAAAAGCCTACACTCCACCAAAAAAGATTAGAAACAATAAATGAATACAATAAGGTTGCAGGATACAAAACCAATGCACAAAAATCCATTGCATTCCTATATACTAACAATGAAATTTCAGGGGAAATTCATTTTGCAATCACACACAAAAAAAGTACCTAGGAATAAACTTAAAGGATGTAAAGGACCTATCCACTGAAAACTATATTATTAAAAGAAATTGAAGAAGACACAAAGAAATGGAAAAATATTTTGTGTTCATAGATCAGAAGAATCACCATAGTTAAAATGGCCATGTTATACATGTTACACAAACGCAATATACAGATTTAACACAATCCCCATCAAAATCCCAATGGCATTTTTTTCAAGAAATAGGACAAAAAAATCATCAGATTTGTATGGAATCACAAAATACCCCGAATAGTCAAAGCAATCCTAAGGAAAAAAAAAAAAAAAAAAAGCAAGGCGGGATGTATCACACTCCCTGACTTCAATTTGTACTACAAAGCAACAATATTCAAAACAGCATGGTATTGGCAGAAAAACAGACAGGCCAATGGAATAGAATTGAAAACTCAGAAATAAACCCACATATACGTGGGCAGTTAATTTTCAACAAAGGAACCAAAAACATACAATGGAGGAAAAAAAGTCTCTTCAATAAGTGGTGCTGAGAAAATTAGAAAGCCACATGCAAAAGAATGAAACTAGATTGCTATCTGTCACCATATACCAAAATTAACTCAAAATGGATCAAAGACCTAAACATGAGACCTAAACAAATTGCATAGAATAAAGTATAGGCACTAAACTTTTGAACTTTGGATTCAGAGAGGATTTTGCTATCTATTATGAATAAAATGGGCCAATGTGGAAGATCTGATCGGAGAACATCCTAATGTCAGATAAGTTATTTCTCAAGGATAATTGATCGTAAGCCTCATTCCAAGCTGCATAAGATTTTCTTTAATTAGACTGGTTGGATAATCTGAGGTTCTGGTTGAAATTAACTGAGAATCTGAGTGAGATACCAGAAACTTAATTAGCATCCTATAATTATGATACTGATGTTTTGTAGTATCTAGCTGACAACTTAGTATCCTAACGAGCTTTGGGGAAATAAAATACAAAACACAATGTCCTGCCAACAGAGAACCACTTCACAAAGGTAGAAAGAAGTTTAGAATAAGCATTAGGATGAGATGCACATCACAAGCAACTCACTAAAGAGATTGCAAAGACCGCAATATTGCCCAACGAGATATATCCCATTACACGCATGTTATCAAGATAGGCAATAACTAAACTTAATAGCACCATTGGTCATATGTTGTTCATGCTAAATTTGGGTAGCCATCTGTACTTAACTACCATCATCCAGTCAAAATATTTCTCATATCTTCATAATAGGAGATAGATTTGCAACTTGGAGCCAAGCATTGGCTGAAGTTAGGCTCCTATTCTCCCACAGAAACTTGGAGGTAGAATAGTATAACTCAATTTCAGATGGCCTAGAAAGCCAGTGGGAGCGGTAAAGACAAAATGCCTATGTAAAAACAGAGGTGGTACTCCCAACTTGATTCTCTTTACAAGATAATCACTTTTTTTTTTTTTTTTTTTTTTTTGTAGAGGCTCAAATGAATTGAGCTCTGATTTAGGAAATGTATATCATAAGAACCATGTTTTTCGTTTGTCTACATGTTGTAAATTAGAACAACACTTTTTGTAAGTAAGAAATGACTCTACTGTGTAATATGTGATTTCTTCACATATTTGAAGACATCTGTGTGTGTTGCTATAGTTCATTTGACTTCTCTGACATTCCGTTGTGTGAACATATTAGTTTACGCATGTTTGTCTTGATGAGTGTTTGCTTTGTTTCTAGGGCTGTTCTATTATGAACAGTGTAGCTATGAATACTTTTACATGTCTATTGTTAATGTAAGCTTAATACACTTACAGTAAAATTCAAGCTATAGAATACAAAAATGCTTAATATTAGGAGACAATGCCAAACTGCTATCCAAAGTCATTGCATTGATTTACACCATAAGAGAAACTGAACCAACATCCTCTCCAACATTTACCAGATCTTACTTTTTGAAAATTAATTGGTCTAAAATCTCGCTATATTCTTGATATATATTTTTTGGATCACTAATTATGATCACTTCTTGCATATGTTTAAAGATTTCCTTCTCTGTGAAATAGCTTTTTGTCCATTTTTTCTCTTTGGTATTAGGACTTTTCTTGATAGTTGCTTATTTGATCTTTATAAATCCTTTGTGTATATCAAGAATCTTTCCATTTGTAGCATTTTCTAATTTTCTGGGAATAAGTCTTTGTTCTTAAATCTCCATCTATCCCAAGATCTAAAACTTTATTCATTCATATTTCTATACCAAGAATTAGTTACTTTTACATTTAAGTCCTTAATACATCTGGAGTTCATTTTTCTAGATAGAGTAAGGTAGGGGTCCAATTATCTTCCACGGGAAGAGCAATATTTTTTCCAGCTAACCTTATTAAACAGGTCCTCCTTTCAGTAAGTTATCTTACTGAGTTAAGAAAGGTGGGATGCTGTGTACAAAGAAGTGATTTCTTTTTTGCTAGGAATCTGCTGGCCTGTGAGACTGTACCTAGACTTAGGGGCTTGCGACTCAGGTCTTGGACCTATATAATTGAAAAGACAAGACTCTAGCGGGAAATCAGTGCAGTCATCTCTGTCAAGGCAGAACATAACGCATGTTAGTTCATCCCTAACAACCATTTCACATCCCTGGAGGAATGAGGGAGAGCCAAGAAACTGCAGAGTTGTAGGACTTCCCAATGAGATTGAGGATGGTGGACTGCTCTATTTCCTGTCACATGTACTTCTATAAAGCTGTTACCTTTATGCCAAGTTAAAGCTTATAGTGTCTTATGAACATATTAATCCAAATCTGTGACCACTGCTGATTGTGATTCGTCTGTCCCAATAATTCTGCTTCTAATGAACTTGAATTCAGTGGAGTTTTTTTCGTTAGTTGTTTCTCAAACATCTTTACTCTGTCCTGTGAGTTCACTTCCCCTGGTGGTATCAGCTATCATCTGAGGAGCTAGCCTGTAGCGAGGGCCCATGAAGTGATTCATCCAACGATACAGGTTGTTTGGCGGAGTCACTCGGCGAGTGGCGCACACGCTAGCTATGGGAGGTGATCCGGTCCAGTGAGTGATGGTCACATTGGGCGGGGGGCTGGACTCCATGGTATGACTTGATGCACCCACTTGGTATGCACAAAGGACGTTCTCTTGGTCTTGGGGAAATACAGGCAAAACCTCGTCCCCATGTTAACAAAGTACCTAACTGCCATTGATTAGTCTGAATATCCTTCCACCGAAGGGACACATTCTCCAAGGCCTTAGGGCTATGGAGATTATTAAAATGTCTTTCTGCAGCTGTGCGCCCAAGGTGTGGCTCTGTATTACTGCTAGAGCCAGAAAAATTCAAAAAATTTAAAGTAAACATAGCTCTGGCTAGTTTTACTTGCGGAGGATCCTTATTGTCTCCCCCTTTCTGTTTTTGAAGGGTACAATTAGCACGTTCTACAATGGCCTGTCCCTGGGGATTATAAGGAGTTCCAGTGATATGATTAATGTTGCACTGTTCACAAAATTTTGTGAACTTATTACTGGTATAAGCAGGGCCATTATCTGTTTTAATGGCCTGAGGGAGTCCCATAATAGAGAAACAAATCAGCAAATGTCTGCAAGAGTGTCCAGAGGTTTCGCTGCTTTGAGCGGAGGCTGTGATGAAACCCAAAGATGTATCAACCATGATATGAACAAATGACAAGCATCCAAACGAAGGGACATGGGTAACATCCATTTGCCAAATAGCATTAGGAGCTAGACCTCGGGGATTAACCCCTTCTGGACACTCTTGAGGAGCATTGAGAATCTGACAGGCTGGGCAGGTCTGAACTATATATCTAGCTTGTTTAAAGGTAATTGGAAAACGAGCGAAGGCCAGCAGCATTTGTATGAGTTAAAGAATGAAACTTGGTTGCCTCGGTAACTAACACATTAGCAACCAATGAATCAGCTAGAGCATTGCCACCAGTCAGCGGTCCCGTTAAGGGAGTGTGAGCGCGGATATGAGTAATAAAAAATGGATGTTGTCGGTTTCTGACAATCTGTTGGAGCTGATTAAAAAGAAACTGGAGAGATGGGTTTGAATTGTTAGACGGAAGAGCCGTCTCTGTTTTATACTGTATGTACAACATAAGCTGAATCAGACACAGTATTTAAAGGTTCAATGTGACCTTGTAAGGCAGTTAAAACTGCAACTAGCTCTGCTCTCTGTGCAGAGGTGCAATTAGTTTGAATAACTTGTTGGTCTGTCTCACTTACTATTGCAGCTCTGCTATTACTAGATCCATCAGTAAAAACTGTTTTACCTCGCAAAATTGGGGTTGGACTTAACCTCTTAGGGAGAATCCAACTAGAAGAAATTGGAACAATTTATTCCTTGGATAATGATTATCAGTTACTCCAAAGTATCCACAAATAGCAACTTGCCAGATTTCAGAATGGGTATTTAAATGTATAATTTGTTATTTAAACGGAACTACTATCTTATTAGCCTCGATTCCGTGTAAATGAAGAACTCTTGTGCGAGCTCGTGAAACAAGTTCTGAAATTAACTCTAAATATGTTGGAAGTGATTTGACAAAATTATTAGGCAGAAACAACCACTCTACTAGGTCATCCTGTTGGACAATGATCGCTATAGGTGAATGAGGAGTGGGAAAAATTAAAATCTGCAAAGGTTGTGGTGGATCTACACGCTGAATCTGAGCGTCTTGAATTTTCTGTTCTACTAGTTCTAACTCCTTGCTGGCTTGAGGAGTTAGAGTACGGGGACTATCTAATTGAGAAGGACCCGCAGGAGACTAAACAAATTACTGAGTACATAGGTTGGGATTCCCAGAGTGGGACGTAGCCAATTAATATCTTCCAACAATTTTTGTAAATCATTTAATGTGGAAATCTGATCTCTTCTGATTTGTAACTTTTGAGGTTTTATTGTCTGTCTGTCCAAAATAGCTCCAAGGTATTTTATAGGAGTTGTGGTTTGAGTTTTATTAAGAGCAATACAAAGTCCTGCCAACTCATATTGTTCTTGGAGTAATTTAAAACAATCTGCCAAAACCTCTGGAGAGGACGCAGCACAAAGAATATCATCCATATAATGAATGATATAACATTTTGGAAATTTTTCTCTAACTGGAGAAACAGCTCTGGCCACAAAAATGTGACAAATTGTGAGACTATTCAACATGCCCTGAGGAAGCACTTTCCATTGATATCTTTTAATTGGCTCTGTATTATTTAAAGAGGGTACTGAGAATGCAAATCTAAGACCATCCTCAGGCTGCAAAAGAATTGAATAAAAACAATCTTGTAAATCTATTACTACTAATGGCCAATTTTTAGGAATCATTGATGGTTGGGGAGTCCAGGTTGTAATGGACCCATAGGCTCAATTAAAGAATTAACTACTCACAAATCAGTGCGCAATCTCCATTTTCCTGATCTTTTTTATAACAAACACTGGTGAATTCCAAGGACTGGTTGAAAATTCTATATGCTCTTGTTCTAATTGAATTTGTATTAACTCTGTTAAAGCTTCTAATTTTTCTTTAGAAAGGGGCCACTGTTCAATCCAGTAAGGCTTATCACTATTCCATTTAAGAGCTAAAGGAGTTTTTAACTCAGTAACAGCGGCCCCTAATAAAAAGGCTGTTGACCTTGTGAATAAAATCCTAACCCTTCACGTCCCTTTTGAAGCACTGGTTGAATAGGTTGAGTAATGCCTTGATTAAATTTTCCTAGCCCTTGTCCTGACTGATAATCCCATTTGAGTCATCATTTTTTGGCTTTGTGGACTATTGTCCAGGGGTTTTACGATTTCAGCTCTCCACTGAGAGTAAATCTCGACTGCGCAAACTGATAGGAGTGTCAGCAATGTACGGCTGTAAAAATCATTTTTGTCCTTCTGGCCTGAGGCAAGGAAGGATGCAAGTGCTTTGAAGCAATCCCTTAGCCTTGCCCACTCCAACAACATAGATATTAGCTTGTTGGGTGGGCCAATTTTTTGGCCAATCATGGGAACATATCATAGAAATACCAGCACCAGTATCCATAAGCCCTAAGAATTTTCTATCTTGAAGTGTAATATGGCAAACAGGGCCATTGATGTAATCTGGGGAGGAGGACTGATAACAAATGTGTGGATGACAGAATTTGGGATCCTTGCTCACGCAACTTACTTAGGCCATCTGGTCTTAGTAGGTTTGTTCCTGGCTGAACCATTTCCATCTCATACTGCTGTGGACGTGTCTGATTTTGACTTGGCCTGACAGACCCAGCTTATAATGGGCTCAGTTCTGAATGCTCTATGACTTGTTGTCCCACAGACTAATGTTCTGTTTCTACCAGGGTCCAGTAAAATGCCAGGAGCTACTTCTCAAGTTATACAATGTTTTGCTGTAGATGAGACAGCGTAATTCAAATCCTATGAGCCTGTGTAGCAATAATTCCATAAGCTCCATGTTGCTTCTCTCCCCGTCACTGACACCTTCAACATTTGAGTCTGTCAGTTCCTAAGACCTAAATGGCAGTGATGCTTACACCACACCCTGGACTTGCAACAGAGTTCTTTCTTGATCTGGGTTCACTCAAAGTTGGACACCTTCCATGTTTCTTAGCATATGGGCCAAAGCAGGATTATTAAGTAAGGAATACATTATGTCCAGAATCCAATGTGGCCTACCATGCGTTCTGCTTTCTTTGTAGTAGAGATGCAAGATGGTCTTTTTTTTTTTTTTTTTTTTCACTTTAGTAACATTAATTTACCATTGGACCCCTAAAAAATTCACTGAAGTGCTAGGTTCCTGAATATTCTTAGGATTTGTCTGGAGCATATGTATCTTATCTGTGTAAAACACCTCTTATTTTGCCCAATCCACATGCCATTGATGGGTCATTGTGATAGTCTATGGGGTGTCCAGTCATCTCTTAGGACTATATTATGGCACAAGATAGAAGAGTTAACATGACCCTGAAGAAATCTATATAAGTACTATTGCCCAGCCCATGTGAATGGAAACTGTTTTGTTCTTTCATAACTAGAATGTAAATACATTTGCCAAATTCTCTAACATTGCCTGTAAAGCAAAATTTTTTTTTACAGTTTTGGTGGTGGAGAGACATTTTAGAGGTTTTCTTTTGACCTTCTCCACTATGCTAGCTCTTACCTCACAGACCAGGATTGCCATGTGGTAGTTACTCTAACAAGTATAGTAATTCTAATTATGCACTAAGTGACTAGAGAAATGACAACTGGGTGGATTTGTGGAACCAGAACACACTGAGAACTAGACTTTCTCCAGGACTCTATTTACTAACTGAATTCTACTACCTAAAGTAGAGCCCCAACTCGAACAGAGGAACCATGATTGTGCTTTCAATTTTTGGTTATCAATGTCAACTCAAACTTTGTTCAGTAAGCCTTACTGTCTGGGTATTCCCTTCTTAGTATAAAACTGCCTGAGTAGTTGCTTTAGGAAAAGTCTCAGGGAATCATCATGGTGTATAATAAGTATGGTGTTTCAGAGTTCTTCCACTTAGGGATCCAGGTACCTCTTTAGGTAATGAGTTCTAGACCTGAAAATTGGTACAGGTCTCAGAACTGAGCAACAGGTTGAAATTTTTGCAGTGACTATCATCAGCTTTCTACTCCTCCATTTTTGCCTTGTTCTTTTAAATGGTAAGCAGAGACTTGCTGGTTCTTATAAATGGTAAGCAGAGACTTGCTGGCTGCCTATCTGTTTTGGCCCTTGTGGAGATGGGATTGTATCCTGTGGGCCAAGCCCCTTTGACTTTGCCCTTTGATCCATAATTTTCTGATGGGTCTCCTGTCCTTATATGTCTATTACAATATGGTCATACCCCTCTTTATTTCTTCTACCTTCTTCCAGGGCAAATTAAACATTTACACTTTCCTGAGCATTAGCCATGATTGTTTTCAAGCTTAAGAGCCAACCTACTAGGAGTGAGTTTGTGCTAACTCCTAGGGTCCTTGCAAGGGTCATAAATCCCACATCTGAAGAAAATGTCCCCAAGTTGAAACTTTCATCTAGTCTTAACATTCCATTATATTCCCCTTAAGTTACCCCCAAAATCCAAACCCAGGGGTATTTGTTATCTGTCAGTATATGCTGGCTAATTCTGAAAACTCTTTAGGTATCTAGTTACTTTCCTTATCAGGCCCTACCTATTCCCAGGAAGGGTATGCTGTCTTTTCACCCTAATTATCAGCCTGGCAGCCAGTAGAGGAGGTAAGAGCAGTTCCTGAAGGTTATATACCTCTTGCCTCATGGATGCTACCTCTTACTAGGGAAAAATGGGTCACCTCTGAAAACGCAAAGTATTTCAGACATCTGCAGTGCCAGCATCCTCAAGGACAGCCATGCCATGTTTTAGCATCCCAGGTTTTCCTAAATAGAGCCCTGACCTTGGAATAGACCTTTGTCTGAGCATCGACACATCTCAGATGCTGTGTGCCTCTTATAATTGTCTTCAGTCTGTTGTCGGCTGTGTATCATTACAGAAAATAAGGGCTTTTCCTGGAAGTCACTAGACAGATTCTCTGGCTCTCACACTTAACTATTAACTGTTTGTTAATTGCCCACAATCTCATTATCCTTCTGCAGGGCATCAATGCAACTTAGAATAAAACAAATTCCAATGTCTTTGTAGGTTGTCCCCCCCATGGTTTTCAAATCTTTGAGCCATCATACCTTCAACATTAATTCCCTCTACTGGGACATTTTCTTAGGTCACCACCAGTGAATTCCTTAGCAATTGAGCCAGCATCTTGAGCGAGGGATTACTAAGTACTAGAGTGACATCCTCTTCATCCACAGGCAGTTAGCGAGCCATTCCCAAATCCCCATCGTGTCTTTTGCTTGCTTTAACCACTCTTGGTCCTCCGAGAAGCAGACCACAAGAGGAAATTAGATATGAGATTTATTGGAGGTTATGCCTATGAGGGAAATGTGGAGAAATTCCAATGCTGGCCAAGCTATTGGCTCACAATACCAGTATGACCTCTGTAAAGGCTTGAGGAAGGTTAAGGAAAGTCTCAGACTCAAGTGTATTTCTAAAAGCCTCAGAAA
This sequence comes from Rhinolophus sinicus, assembly GCF_057876585.1. Lineage (NCBI taxonomy): Eukaryota > Metazoa > Chordata > Mammalia > Chiroptera > Rhinolophidae > Rhinolophus > Rhinolophus sinicus. The sequence continues at coordinate 142,146,454 of NC_142514.1, read as the reverse complement.
GGCCTGTAAGGAGTCCTGCAACCACAGGTGCCTGTCAGAAGGGTTCTGTCGCACAGGAATGGGCCTACCCTGTGTCTGTATGATACCCAGTAAATGCTGACAGCTGCTTGTGGGAAGTGTGGCCTCAGCAGAACATGGTGATGAAATTTAGATGGCAGCAGCTAAGGCTCAGCCAATCATGCTCCCAACTGTGGGAAATGTGGAAGGCACATTTTTTTTTTTTTTGAGGATGGTAAACTTTTTTTTTTTTAATTCAACTTTATTCAGGTGACAATTTTTAGTAAAGTTACATAGGCTTCAGGTGTACAATTCTGTAATACATTATATCTTACATTGTGTGTTCACCACCCAGAGTCAATTCTCTTTTCATCACCATATATTAGACCCCATTTACCCTCTTCTAGAGTCTCCCTCCCCCCTAAAATATTGGTAACCCCTAAAATATTATCTGTCTGAGTTTTTGTTCCTTCATTTGTTTGTCTTGTTCTTTTGTTGTTTTCAGTTTTATATACCACATATCAGTGAAATCATATGGTTCTCTACGTCTTCTGTCTGACTTATTTAGCTTAGCATTATAACCTCAAGATCCATCCATGTTGTCACAAATGGTACTATTTCATTTTTTCTTACTGCTGAATAGTATTCCATTGTGTATATATACCACAACTTCTTTGTCCATTCATCTATTGAAGGACATTTTGGTTGTTTCCATGTCTTGGCCACCGTAAATAAAGCTGTAATTAACATTGGCGCACACTTGTCTTTATGTATAAATGTTTTCAGGTTTTTTGGGTAGATACCCAGGAGAAGGATTGCTGGGTCATATGGTAATTCTATTCGTAATTTTTTGAGGAACCTCCACACTGCCTTCCATAGCAGCTGCACCAATCTGCATTCCCACCAACAGTGTATGAGAGTTCCTTTTTCTCCACAGCCTCTCCAACATTTGTTACTATTTGTCTTGTTGATGATAGCCATTCTGACTGGGGTGAGGTGATATCTCATTGTGGTTTTTATTTGTATTTCTCTGATTAGTGATGTTGAGCATTTTTTCATAAGTCTATTTGTCATTTGTATGTCCTCTTTGGAGAAATGTCTCTTCGGGTCCTCTGCCCATTTTTCAATTGGGTTGTTTGATTTTTGGTGTTGAGTTGTATGAGTTCCTTGTATATTTTGGATATTAGCCCTTATCAGAGGCTCTGTTTGAAAACATTTTCTCCCATTCAGTTGCCTCTTTATTTTGTCGATGGTTTCTTTTGCTGTGCAGAGCTTTTAAGTTTGATATAGTCCCATTCATTTATTTTAGCTTTTAGTGGGAGGCACATTTAAAGGTTGCCACAACAATCCCATGATTTCTTGTATGTTCTGTAAACTCAGCCTTTTTTTATAAACGTAATGCCTCTTGGCTACATCCAGATTTCACAATATTTATATTAAAATACATAAAAGACATTAGAATTGAGACTGTGGTATTCCATAGCCAATCTGACAGACTGCAGTCTTAGGAAAATAAAGGCAAATTCATGAGTTAGGCTGAATTCCAAAGGAAGAATGCCATAAATTGGGTCCAAGTCTGTCTAACTCCTCCGAAAATATAAATGGTTTTCACTGAAGGAGAATAACAAGATTTCTAATCTTCTCTCTCCTGAGATTTTTAAAGTGATAGTTAAATGATACCTTACTATAACTTCAGAGGTGGTTCTGGGTCGTTGGGCCTTGCCCTTTCTCTCACTCATGCTCCACTAAGAGGGCCCTGAGAGCCAGTGAGCATGTGCTTAGCATTAATTCTAGACATCTTCACCAGGACCCCAACCACGGTGGGCGTGGGGAGAACAGGACTTTGCTTACGATTGCTTTTCCATTCATAGGGAGAAGAAGATTTGACTCCTCCAATCCCAAAGGTTCAGAAAAGCTAAACACCATGGTGGAGTAATGAGATGAAAGTTAGAGGTATTAGAAGAAATACAAATATAATTGAAATCCTGAATGATCACACATTTTAGATATCCCAACAGTGGGGCAATTAATTGGAATAGCCAAAGCAAAACCAGAAGTCACTTTTTCCGGTTATATAGTGGTCTTTCCTTTGCACTTTACTTCCCTTTTATACATATGGTGTGCCCAATAATGGCTTGTTGTATACCTGAAGCCTAGTAGACTCAACATCTTCCTGCCTGTTTAGTTTATAGTTATGGAATTTGTAATCACACTTGTATTAAATCCAGCTCTACACTTTGTTGTCCCTCTAGGAAGGGAGCCCTGAGAGGAAACTGCTTTGTTGACCTGTGCACTCCCAGTTTTGGGAATGTCTAATGTCTACAGCGAACGTCTGCTGTGTTGGGGATGTTAAATACACAACCGTCAGACCTTGGGGAAGAGGCCTTTCAGCTCTTTCACAGTTAAGGAAAATGAGGATTAGAAAGACTAAACGTTTTAGAATTTAAAAAATCTAAATTCCTGATTTTTATCTCCTATAAACTAAGTTACTTTGGACAATCTTTTCATCACTTCTGGGAACACCAATTTCCTCATCTGCAATGTAAGGATAGTAACTCCTGCCCTTACAGTATGGTTATGAGAATCACATTAGTAATTTTCAATCAGTAGCAGCTTACTAGCTAAATGTGTATATTATCCATTTTCTATCTGAGGGTAAAGTCAGTGTTCCTATAAATGCTAGAATTCATAAGTTTAACTTATTGCAATCCATTAAAAAAATAGCACATTATGATTAGGGATCCTATAGATGGATCCAGGGGTTAAAGAGAGTTTCTGTGGGGAAAGGAAGGTTTTCCCTTTCATGGAGCCCTCATATGTTTCAGGCCACTTGATGGTAGCAGGCCTGCAGGGAAAATACAACAAGGGCCGTGTTAAGACATGGTCATTTTGTCACATCTCCCTTCATTGAGTTTATTTTTTTCCAAGCCACATACTCTTTCATGAGTGGTATGCCCCATACCAGCCAGGCATACATGTCAGTCTTTTTCTAGAACACTCCATGCTTTATTAGTATAAGCAGTTTATCAGCATCTTGATAAGGGCTTAAATCAGAAAATGTTTTTCTTGCACCTAGGGGCAACTTTAATGAAATGACCCCGGTTTTTGAGGATTTACTTATATTAAAGCATACACAGAAAACTGAGTAGAAAGTATTATGTAACACAACAATAGATTATAAACTCCAACCAAAACATGGAGTTTCTAGAGAGCTTAAGAAACGTTGTATGCAGTTTATAAAGCAAGCATATTCAGTCCTGTTTCCTCATGTGTAAAATGTGAACACTACTACATATCTCATAAGATGTCAAGATATTTGTAAGAATTGCATGACATATAATTGCTGAATAAATATTAACGACTATTTCTGTTACTGGTATTGTCATTGTTGTACCTTCTACAGCTCGAGTATCCTATAGCCATTTAAAAGAACATACCCTCAGAATTTAGAATTGTACAGTCTTTCTTAGCGTTTCTTTGGAATTATTGAAGCTGCAGACCACTGGGCCTAACATCTCTAACTCCCTAAAGTTCTCATTTGGGAAGTTGCCCACCATACTTAAATACATTTTCTCCATGTGCTTATTTGAGAGAGAAGGAAGTAGTAGTCATCTAACCTTGGCTCCTATCTTCAGGACTTGGAGAAGCCGCTCTCGGATCTGCTTGGTGCGGATAGCATAGACAATAGGATTGAGGATTGGAGGAATGAGGAGGTAGAAGTTTGCCAACAGAGTATGGACTGGAGGAGGCACCTGGTGACCAAATCGGTGAATGAGGGAGGAAACAGCAATGGGAACATAAAATATCAGAATTGCACAGATGTGAGAACCACATGTTCCCAAGGTTTTAAGCCTGGCCTCAGGGGTGGTCAGCCCCATCACAGTCCTGAAAATCATCACATAAGAGGCAGCAATGGCCACTGAGTCCAGGACCAGCACCAGAAAGCCAATGCTTAGGCCATAGACATTATTGAGCCTGCTGTCACCACACGCCAAGGTGACCACAGCCATATGTTCACAGTAGGAATGCAAGATGACACGGGCTTTGTAAACAGGCAGCCGCAAACGGATCATCAGGGGCAGGGGTCCAATGTAGAATACACCCCGGAGGAGTGCAGCCATCCCCAAACGCCCCACCACAGTATGAGTGAGCACTGTGCTATGATGTAATGGGTCACAGATGGCCACATAGCGGTCAAGAGCCATGGCAAGGAAGATGCCTGACTCAACCGTGGCAAAGCAGTGGATGAGAAACATTTGGGCCAAGCAGGCATCCAGGCCAATGTCGCCAGCACCAAACCAGAAGATTCCCAGCAGTTTGGGCATAGTGGAAGTGGACAGAACCAGGTCAATGACGGCCAACATGCACAGGAAGAAGTACATGGGCTGGTGCAGGCTGTGTTCCACCCTTACCACAGCCAGAATGGTGAGATTCCCCACCACAGCCACCAGGTACATGGAGCCAAAGGGAATGGAGAGCCAGATATGCAGGGACTCCAGCCCTGGGATGCCGGTGAGCCGGAAGGAGCTGGGTGCCGAGCAGACATTATGAAAAGTGAGCATGGCTGTTCATAAATCATCCTTTTCACTTGTGCCCCAAAATGCAGAACTTTTTTTTCTACAAATAAAAGATAAGAATATTTTATTCTTAGGTCCTATAATAAAGAAAAAGAGCATTGATAAGATGCTATAAACTTTTTTCAGAAGAAATTATAAAATGCCATGACATGTATTATAATATTCACAAATTTGTCAAGCACAAGCCAAAATACATACTTGAATGAAATGTTTAAGTATATTTTTGCAATATGGCTCTCAAGGAGTAATGTTCTCACATCAATGAATGAAATGGCCAAAGGCAGACAGGTAGCTAATTAGTCACTTAACTATGCAGGTAGGCTATAAGGTATCTCTCGGGATTATATTAGAAGATTTCAGACTAAAGACTTCTTGAAAGAAGAGATACATTGATGCTGAGAGATACAGTGGCAGACTCCTGGGGCTGTCTAGACTATGGTAAGTCAATGCTCAAGCTGGGGGTCAGCATTAGCTATTAGATGAGCTGAAATGTTTAATCTGCCTGCCAAAATCACAAGGATGTGGGCTGGTGAAGAAGAGGGACTTCCAGAGGGTGAAAATAGTGATTCCTGAAGGGTGAAAGCTGCTTTCTGGAGCTCAGTTTGTGTGTCCAAAAGCAGGTCCTTGCAATGGCCTTCTCCCTTCACGGAGGCTAAATATGAGGATAAGATTCCAAAAGTAGAGACGGTTAACCCCAGGCAGGAAGAAGACACAGTCAATGCCAAGCGACATGAAGCTCAGATGATAAATATCTAAGCCCTAAGAAGAAATGCCCTATCAGAGTATAGAACAACTGGTGAAAAGGGAGATGTGTACTCGTATTTAGAGGAAAGACACCAACTTTTTTCCAGGTCTAAGTAATCATACCAGAATGGGTTCCCTATGTATATTAGAGATATGTCAAGGAAGGGAAGAAGTCTTTTCTGCACATTTTAAGCCTAATTGGGTTGAATATAGCAGAGTCATCAGTAGTCTTGGTTTTAGAACTTTGCAGATCCAATTTCAGATCCTGGCAGTAGGAGCTTAGACAAGTTACTTGATCCCATTAGGTAAATACAACTGACCTCATTTCACAACAAATTTAAACAGCTGTGACCTAAAGTCATAAGGATTAAATGAGAATTCAGTATCTAACACACAGTAACACTAAGGATTAGCTCTTTATAGTCAGTTGTTGGAATGATGCGTGAAAGCTAAAATATACTCAATAAACTTCAAAGAACTCGGGAAATGCCTATCTTGGCAGAGAGCCATAGTGCAGGGAGGATGACACTCTGTGTGAGTCTGTTGTAGTGACTTTATTCCCCAGAATTCCTCTCCATGAGCTGGGTTTCCTCTCCATCTCAGGGTTCTCCTAGATCACTACAAATGGAAATAGAGATAGTGTTGGCAGTAGCAGAAAAAAGAAAAGACAAAAAGGCTAAATCACTGGAGCTGAGAAGGAAAGGTCTGCACAGGTACCAACCAGCCTGTGACTGAAATAACCAGGAGACATTAGATGAGGGGCGTAGCTAAGGAGAAACTGTCCTGGTTTCCTTACCCTATCTGCTGGCTATTCTCCATCTGTCCCTCCAAATCCTGTCCTATGTCCCCAGAATCTAATGTTTATGGCCTATATCACCCAGAGCACCTTCTCCTCTGTTTCTAGGTGGTTCAGCCAATGTGAGGCATCAGCAGGAGATATCAAAGTGAAACCAGAGATCAGGAGTTTATTCCCCAGTTCCTTTCCTGCCAGGCACATTTGGCAGCTCTGCGGTTTTAACCAAAGGCTCCTGAAAAGTGACCCCTCCTGTGTTTTGGCAACTGCCTCTTCCTTTGCCTGGTCAGGCCTGAGTTAGGTAATGCTGCTCACTGTTGTCAGTCCTGGTGCTCCACCATCCCTTCTGTTTCCTTAACCCTGCCCAGGCCTCTGCACAAAGTCCCTTGACCATGCCACTTGTTCTTTGAATGTATCAGACCAGAATCCATAGTATACCCAAGAGACATTCTTCACCCAGTATTGTCTCTTGAAAATCTGTCTGCTTCCTCCACAGGACATACAATCTGAAAGTTGACAACTTTACAACTTTTTCTAAAAGCAAAAGAGCTATGTAACCTCATGGTGGTCAGGGCTAAGTGATCCTTACCCTGATTTCTAGATTTACAATAAAAGGGAACTTGTCTACTTCACCCCTAATTGTAATCAACTGACTTTCATAACTGATGTTATACTAAGCAAAGGTGAATCATGTGGAGAATAATCTTTTACTCCAGGAAAAGAAGAGTCCTTACATGGAAAGATCAGCAGGACTTGCCAAGTGAGTTTGTCTTCTGTTTCCAAGCTGGTCCCCTTATAGAAGTTACTCTCCTCCTGTGTTAGGGAGGAAGCTGTTTTTCAACCATCTGTCTTTCCTTCTGATGTTTTTGAGTCCCACCACTACTGAGTCACAGCTTGGGGCAGTGGTTCCTAAGATTCTAACACTCCTTAAATTATGCCTCCCTAGTCAGAAGCACCCCTCACACCTTACATACAACAGAAGGAAGCTACTATACCTCATCTTCAGTGTTGCTGTGAGAGTGTAAGGAATCACAACAGGCCAACCCCCACCTGAGCTCTGCCCAAATACATTTGCCAACATCAACCACAGATTTTACTGTTCCCCACCCTGCTCACTACTTTCCAACAATGCTGAATGTTGTCCATTTCCCAACTGCACCATGTTCTTTTGCCTCTAAGAATTACTGATGTTCTTTCCTAGTGTTGGAATGGCATACTCATCTTTCTCACCGGGCTAATCCTTACATATGCACCTTGCCACAGCTTAGATTTCACCTTTAAAAAGCCTGCTCCCATCCTTAGTCTGTGCTCAGTACCTGTCTTTGTACTGCACACATAATGCTCTGAATTCAGAGTTTACATACATGTTTCCCCAAACAGGATGTAAGTTCCATAAGAATAGACAGCGTGCCTATCTTGTTCTCTTGTGTAATCCTGTATTAGCACAGTGCCTACCTATGTTGAGTGAGAATAAAATGCTGTGCCTATTTAAAGCATGTGGGGATGTTTTGGAGGATGTTGTGTTGGCATTAGTGAACTAGCAGCCTCTTCGGCCTCCTTATGTGTGGACTCCACCTTTTCTAAGTCCCCTTCCAGAATTCCTTCCCTCTGAGTCCTATCTTGGAGATTTATACAGGAGTTCAATCTAAAGTGGGTTGCCAAGTGTCCCAAGTCTCTTCATCCTTATAGGTTGGGAACTCTTTCTGGTGACCTGTTTCTTTCCTAGGTTTCCCCTTTATAAGATGCTCTTACCTGGGCTGGGTAGTGTCAAAGAGCAAGAGCCTGGGGCTCTGCCAATGACTCTGAGGCCTGGCACTTATGAGCATTCTGTTCAGGGGTTGAGGGAATTCCACCTTGACTCATAACCTTCTTACTTCCTTCCGTGAAGAAGGAAAATAGCAGGTTTTGTCCCAGAAGGATGGACACAGAATCTAAATTTAGGTACAGCTATCCCTGGCATGTCAAGGTTGGTCCAGAGAGATCTAAGGAAAACAGACCTTCTAATTGGCTCATGATCCCTTGGGTTCAAAGTCTGCTCTTGCTTATTGTCTGGTCTCCCTGGAGTTGGCAGCTATTCTGAGGACACCAAGGAGAAATCAGAAAGACCTTTCTAGAGGAGGTATGAAGAATCGCCTTAGGATTGGAGCTCAGTCGGGCTGTAATTCTCCAATAAAGTCTGGTATCCTTACAGCATTTGAAGGTGATGGTAGAGTCTTGAACTAACTTTAAGATAAACCAATGACAACTCCCTAAAATCTAGATACTGCAGACTTTTTCTCCCACTCTGGTTTATATTGTGAGGGAAGGACCTCATGGACTTGTGGCTGGAGCTGTGTATCTCCTTTACATCTTTCAGAACCTCACCATCCCAACCTAACATTCCACTCTGCAAAAAGGAGAGAAGCCAAACTGAGAAAGCAGTTTCTTTTTTTTCTTTTTTTTTTTTTTTTTTGTAATTTAAGAGATGTATTTGAAATATAAATATTATTTTACAGTAAATAAAATTTCTATAGAGGAAAATAGAATATGATTTCAAAGATAGAGGTTTATATGTAAAATCTATTGATTAATTAAAGTTCAAGGGGAAATTTATTTTCATTCAGGCAGTTTTCAATTTCTTTACAATACTCTGTTTAGTGCGTTGAGTATGGTAACACTAGGAAACTAGTACACTCTGAAATTCAGAAGTTCTTTCGAGAAAGCAGTTTCTTGATGTATCTCACTGGGATGCTCATTGGGTTGGTAGGACATGTGACAAGACACAATCTTTGAAGCTCCAAAGGCTTGAGTTTACAAGCCAGCTCAGTTACATACCCACGTGCGACCTTGAACAAGTTCATCTCCATTTCTTCAAACAGAAAGTGGTAATAATACCTATCTCTAGGTAGTTCTTATCATTGAAGTACTGTTTATAAAGGGGCTAGTAAGAAGACAAACATACTAGGTGCTTAATAAACAGCATGGTTATCACCGTGACTGCTGCTTTTTGTGTATCTTTGGGAGGGGTTAGCTCTCATAAGCCTGGGAGAGACATCCTAATTGTCTCCTTCAGACAAGAAGCCAAGATGGTCAGGGCAGGGGCTAATCCAGTAGAATCAATACATAAATAATCTAATTTTCACACCTCAGAGGAACCTATTTCTCTGGAAGCTCAGGAGAAGCTGGGAAGTTCTAGCTTTTTAACTGTTCCCCAAACTTAAACTTCATATTTTATGTAAAACTGCTTCTAGTTGCTGCAATATACAGGGTTACTTCTTGCTTCTATGCCTGTACACATTTTATACCCCCAGTCAAGTTAAAAAAAAAAAAAAAAAAGAAGGTAGGAATGCCTATCATACAGATTTCATATCTAGCTTTTGAAACATGGTTCAATAATCACCTCCTCCAACTGAATTCTGCCTTTAAATTTAGAGTTTAATAGGCAAGCTAGTTTATTTTGTACCTGAATTTCTTTTATGATATTTAAAAATTATAAGTATTCAATAAATCAATGCATTTGGATTGAATGACAGTTTCACGTAGTAAGGCCTCTCCCTTTAATAATTTGACTTTCTGGACCAACTGTCAAGACAGCCTTTTTTAACTGATGAAGAGGTATGCATATTATATGCACAGAAGAACATCAAAGTATTAACTTTCTCCACAGGATAATATCTTAAGTCTATATTAAATAAGTCAGATACATATTCAGCCTTGGAAGCAGAGATGAATCAGAAGCAAGTATGGTCCGTGCTCATTCTAACTGTCCAGGAGAGGGTGTCCTGCCCCAAGGAAGAGATAACAATGGCAGATTGAGCTCCACAACACAAAGGAAATCCTCAAGCTTGGGGTCATCAAAAATTTTAATCCTTCACTTGAATGTGCTGTTTTGGCTTTATATCTTCACCCAGTCAACCCTATCTTACAACTGGCTTCCCATGTAGGTCAATCAAGATGAAGAGAACATGTTCCTTAGGCCAACATAATAATACCAGGGACCCAAAAGAGTTCACTGTCTATTTATAAATTAAATATTGGATTTCTGGATTATAACCTTATCAATGAGTTGGGTTACTCTTACTCTGAAATAAGCTATTGTTCATGTGCAATTCTGAAAACAAACAAAAAAAATTTAAGCTTGTTAGATCAGGAATTGAATTGCAGTGTGTAGGAATAAATACCATTTGAGTGCCATGAATACATCATCTCTGAAGTCTGAAGATTAGTTTTCTCATCCATAAATGGGAATACTGACACTCAGTATAGGTAAAGCATTTTGCCAAAATCCTCCCAGCTTATACGTGGTAGAGCCAGGAGAGCCAGGATTGGGGATCTGGGATCAAACTTGAGCTCATGCTTGTTGCTGAGGGAAGTGGTGTGCCACCGTGGTTAAGAGCATAGACATGAGCCCACACCTGTCAGTACTGCCACTTACTAGACACATGTCCTTGATCAAGTTATCCCTAAACCTGAGTTTTCTTTATCATTTCTTCCTTGATACACATCCTGAGTTTCACTCCTTTTGCGAGTTTCCTGCATCCTTTATCCCATCCTGAACTCCCCGCATATTACTCATCCCACTAATAAACTTTCTCTAAGTCTCAAATTACTCAATCCTCAGCCTCCCTATATCTGCCCCTACACAGGGCCATTGGTAGTCCACTTTTTTCTGTTTTCCAGCACATGGAAGACTTGTTAGAGCCTGAAGCAGCTGTGGATGGTACAGCTAGATGAGACACCCCTTCCGATATACATCCTCATAGACCCACTGAGACTTGACTAGATACCACTTGGATGTCTTTGTTAATTCAAATGTCAGAATGACTGGGTCAATGTTGCGTTATAATGTCAATTAACATTAAAAAATCCTTTTAATTCTTAGTCATTGAATAAATTCACTATCCCAGCATCACCAAGTTCTCCTTTCTTGGTTCACGTTCTCATTTCCTTACTGCCTTGTGCTGCTATTCTTTGGTTCCTCTGGCTATCGTCTCCCAAACGCTTTTCTCCTTCCTTTTTTACCCAAACAACCCTATGAGAAATGCGCTCTTATAATCCCACTTCTCAGACCAAGAAAACTGAGGCACAGAGAGGCTAACTAATTTCCTGAGATTTACATAAGTAGTGGTAAAAAGCAAAAGTTTGGGATTCGTGTACCCTAGTTTCAAATTGTACATTTTTCATTTCCTAGTTTTCTAAGAGTATTATGAATACGTGTTGTCAAATGAGTTTTCTACATCTGTTACTATCATGGTTTTTTTTAACCTGTTGATGTGATTAATTACAGGAATTTATTCAAATGTTGAGATACCTAGAATAAAACTCACTTGGTTGCAGTGCATGTTCTTATGCATTGTGGGGTTCGGTTTGCTAATGTTTTGGTATAGATTTTTGCACCTATGCTCATGAGTAAACCCATCTGGGCCAGGTGCCTTGTTTTGGAAGGTTATTAATTGTTGACTCATTATTTTAATAACCACATTCACATGTATTTCTCCTTGAGTTTGGTAGATTATCTCACAAGGAATTGGCCCATTTTATCTAGATTATCAAATGGATGAGCGTCAACTTATTCAAAATACTCCTTTATTATCCTAATATTCATGGTATCAGTAGTGATGGTTCCTCTTTCATTTCTAGTATTAGTAATTTGTTACTTTTTTTCTTAACCTGGCTAGAGATTTAACACTTCATTGTTCTAATTTTTTTTCAATTACAATTGATGTACAATATTATATTAGTTTCAGGTGATTAGACATGTATGTAACTTATGAAATGATCACCTCAATAAATCTAGTAACCATCTGAGACATACATAGTTATTACAATATTATTGACTGTATTTAATGCACCCATTAAATTCCCAGAGTGAATCCATGGGGCAGTGCCCCACACAGGCATCCCTGTAATAATCCAGCCTTCCATTGCCCACCTACGTGATCATACAACTAGGCCACTGGCTACAGCCCATGTCTCAGTAAAAACCCAAACGTAGGGACTTTTACCATTGCTCAAACCTTCCATCACTGCTAGAAAAACAGCATGCAGTTCAGCCCGTTGAGACCATTTATTTTTACCTTCTTCATTCAATCTTTCCATCTCTATCTTAACGTAGCAGCTTTCCAAACAGGATGCTGTCCATTCATCTTGGAACTGCCATATGTAAACCAAGCAGCTCTTTGTTGTTCAGTTAAGAAGTTAAGAGCTGTTCACAGGGCACTATTCATGTGGCAATTGGTTCTGGCTCCAAAGTCCGTCTGGCTCCTAAGTCCGTTCTAGAGGAAAAGAGGTGACCTACTTATGAATATGTTGGGCAACTTCTTGCATTCCCCAGGTAGCATGCTCCTATATAAACTATTTCCATTTAATTATGGAACTCTTCTGGGCCCTTCCTTATTAATATTTCTCTGACATCACCCAAGACTTTATGGGTATCTCAGGTTTCATGTTTATTTTATGTCGATCAGTCATCGAGGCAGTCTCAGTTAATGCTCAATAGTAGGCTAATGAGTGTCTCAAATGGTGTGTACAAGGCGGCAACACCTGGGAATTTTCCAGTTCAAAATACCAATGGTCACTGCTGGGAGGTACTCATGGGCTTTTGCCGTAAGCTCCAGTACGCACAAGTATGGGTAGGAGACACTTCCAAAATCATATCTGAGTGAGGGTCATAAGGCTGACAAGTGCTGAGAGAGCTGCCACATTTCGTAACTCAGGCATGGCCTGCTTTTGCTCAGATCTCCACACAAATACAGCATTCTTTTGGGTAGTCTTATACATGGGAGGTAGCAGTATTCCCAGATGTGGAATATGCATTCTCCAAAATCCAAATGAACCAACTAAATGCTGGGCTTCTTGTTTGGTCCTAGGGGGTCAGTAGTAGCAACAGTTTAGTCACTTGTGGAACAAACTGGATTAAACAAACCTACTGTGATGCCAGTCATATAAAAGTACTGTGTACCACATTTTTACTATGTTTGCTATGTTTAGATACACACCTTTTCTATGTTTAGATACACAAGCACTTACGTTGTATTACAATTGCCTGCAGTATTCAGTACAGTAACATGCTATACAGGTTTGTAGCTTAGGAGCAATATGCTGTACCATATAGCCTACGTAAGCTATACCATCTAGGTTTGTGTGAGTACTTTCTATGATTAAACAAAAATGAAATGACCTAACACTGCATTTCTCAGAATGTATCCCCGTCATTAGGTGATGCGTAACTGTATTAACATTGACGATTATTGGGCAATTATTCTTTGTCAGGCAATGTGCTAACTGAAGTATTTTCTAAAAGTTCTTTTTTAAAAATTCTTTTTATGGTACTAGAAAATTAAATTTCCCATAGTCATATGTTCAACCATTCTAACTTGTTAGTTGCAGAGTAAAGATTATACCTTAAGAGAAAGAGCTTTATGGAATAATATCATCAAAATGGCAAAATAGGAGTTATCGACTGTCTTCTCCCCAAAGAACAACAATTTTGACAGTCACCTACAGATAAGAGCACCTTTGTGGAAGTCCAGGAGTCCAACAGACAAGTAATAGCATACCATAAGGGGGTGAGGGGGAATAGAAGAATTGAAGAGGGTAAGAAAAATGATTTCACTTTACTCATGTTCCCTTTCCCCGAGGTAACACAGCTCAGTGCCAAGAGAGAACTTCTCAGCCCATGCTCTTCCCCACAGCAGAAAATAAGACCACTTGAGTGCCAGGCTACTCCAGCTGAGGGGGAGGCTGCCAAAGAGGACCACTTCTTACTCGTCCCATCCATAATTCTGAGAAGTGCTCAACAGCTGGGGATCAGGGAGTGGCTGGGGTTCTCTGAGCATCAAAGGAATGCAGATTCTACTAACTGCATTCCAGATTTCATCAGACAGCCCACTCATGAGCATTGGAGATGTCTTTCATGTGGATTCCCCCAAGTGACTCATAGGCACCCTCAATGTTCTGTGCACCTCACTCACATAAAATCCTACCCCACAGGAAACCATCATCATCATCTTATTTAAAATGTGCAGAGGAACTGAATAGACATTTTTCCAAACAAGACATACAAATAGCCAATGAGTACATGAAAACATGCTCAACATCACTAATCATCAGGGAAATGCAAATTAAAACCTCACAACTGTTAGGATGACTATTATTAAAAAGACATAAGATAAGTTTTGGCAAGGATATAATGAAAAAAGAACCTTGTGCACTGTTGGAATGTAAATTAATACAACCACTATGGAAAACAGTGTTGTCACACAGCACCCTAACCTGTCCCTACCATCCTTTCCTTAAGGAAAGAGGGTTGTGGGGTTGTCCCTCTTAGGGGTTGAGTTTTATAGGTTTCCTCTCTTGGTCCCAGTATGCTGGGTCTGCGGTCAAAGATGAGTAAGATTCCTCAAGGGAGGAACGACTTAAGCCAGACAGGACCCCAGGGACCCCCATGAGTTAATGCGAAACTAGGAGGGATGCCCCTCCTCCAATGCTTTCTGGAAGCTGCTGACGCATGCTTCTGATGTCCGGCACCCTATTGTGCTAAGGAACGTTAACTGAGCGAACTTATCTCGCTTCCCGCTTAGCTCATGAGGTAATTGCTCTGAGAAACCTACTCCCCCAGGGGTTGTACACACCACACCTTGATCATGTGGGGACAGCATGCACAGGTTGCTTTGGGACAATATGATTGGGTATTGGAAATATGCTAATTGTATCAGTGGTGTGAGAGTTTTGCAGACCCTGCCCAGAATCATGTGATGCCTATTGTAAAAAAACAATAAATACCCACGACGACCCGATTCGGGGCTCCAGTCCCTTGAGGCTGTGAGTCCCTTGGTCCTCTGTGGTTTCTTTGCATTCAGTGTCTCTGGTCTCTTTATTTCTATAATAGAATTTAGCCCTTGCCGCCTCCCTCGCTTTCCCCACTGCTTGTGTTGTGCAGGACGCAACAAAACAGTATAGAGATTCCTTAAAAAAAATAAAGATAAATACCACATGAACCAGCAATTACACTTCTGAGTATATATCTAAAGGAAATGTAATCATTATCTGAAAAGTTATCTGCACCGTCACATTCATTCCATCATTATTCACAATAACCAAGACACAGAAGTAATCTAAATGCCCTTCAACTGATGAATGGATAAAGAAAATGTAGTATATATGTGCAATCATATATGCAAGTAAGAATATACAATCATAAAAAAAAGAAAAATCCTGCCATTTGTGACAACATAGATGGACCTTGAGGGCTTTAGGCTAAGTGAAATAAGTCAGAAAGACATGATCTCACTTATGTGTGGAATCTAAAAAGTCGAACTCATAGAAACAGGAGAATGGTGGTTTCCAGGGATTGGGGTTTGAAGGAAATGAGATGTTTTTTAAAGGGTACAACTTTCAGTTATAAGATAACTAAGTTCTGGGAATCTAATGTACAGCATGGTGACTGTAGTTAATAATACTGTATCATATACTTGAAAATTGTTGAGAGTAGATCTTAAATGTTCTCACCACAAAAAAAAATAAATAATTATGTGAGGTGCTAGATGTGTGAACTAAGTTTAATTGTGGTAATCATTTGACAATACATATGTATATCAAATCATACTATACCTTAAATGAACATTATAGGCTGATTATATCTCACTAAACCTAGTGGGGGAGGTAGGAAGGAGCTTTAGAATCAGACTTAACTCCTCTCTCTCACATAAATCTCTATATCCTTCCAATTATGACTAAGATTTTTTAAAAATTAGTTTCAGCAGTTTGGAGATATCTCAAAAATCTGAAAATGGAACTACCTTATGATCCAGCAATCCCACTCCTAGGTATCTATCCGGAGAAATCCAAAACTCCAATTCAAAAATCTTTATGCACTCCTATGTTTATTGCAGTACTATATACAATAGCCAAGACCTGGAAACAACCGAAATGCCCATCAGTAGATGACTGGATTAAGAAACTGTGGTACATTTATACAATGGAGTATTACGCAGCCATAAAGAAGAAAGAAATCTTACCATTTGCAACAACATGGATGGACCTAGAGAACATTATGTTAAGTGAAATAAGTCAGAAAGAGAAAGACAAATACCATATGATCTCACTTATATGCAGAATCTAAAGAAAAGAATAAGTGAATGAACTAATCAGAAACAGTTTTGGAAACATGGAGGAAAAACAGAGGGTTGCTAGAGGGGCGGGGGGGTGGGGATAAGGGGAAGGTGAGAGGTTTTGGGAACGTACAGAGGGATAGTGGATGGGGGGAGGGGGGTTCACACAGTGTGAGGGATATAAATGATAAACGTCTAAGTTTTGCTTTGTCTTGTGCACCTGAAACTAATTAAAAATAAAAAAAAATTAAAAAAAAATAAAAAAAAATAAAAAAAAAGTTATTTAGGCAGAAGGAAAATAAGCCCTGGTGGAAGATTCAATTTCAGTAAGAAATGGAAAAAAATTGGCAAATATGTAAGTATAGCTAAATATTTACTGCATAAAATTATTATGATAATCAGTTATGTGGGATTTCTATCTGTATGTATTGTGAATGTTTGACAACAATATAAGCTACAGGAATAAATAAAATGTTCAAAAAAAAAAAAATTAGTTTCAGGTGTACAAAACACCTGAAATGTAATAGACATTTACACCCCTCACAAAGTGATAACCCCTCTCCCCCAATCTACTACCCCTCTGACATCATATATAGCTATTACAGTTCCATTAACTCTGTTCCCTACATTGTACTCCACATCCTGTGACCATATGTATATTAAATTATAGTTGACCTTCATTGTTATTCAGCTTCATCCTCAAGTGTACAGTGCAGTGATCAGGCACCTACACCGCCCATGAAGTGGTCTCCCTAACAAGACAAGTGTCCATCAGATACCCTACATAATCTTTACAACATTGATTGTATTCTCCAAACTGACTTTCGTATCCCCATGGCAATCTTGTGGTTACCAGTTTGTGCTTTCTAATCCCCTCACCTTCTAAGCTTTTAACAATTCCTTTCATTTGAGTCTGCAGCAGGGAGAGAGCAATAATCTAGGATTACTTGAGGATTTTAATGTGTATTGAAACAGATTTCCCAGAAATGGTTAGAAAATTAAATCTAAAGCTAGATAGAAAGAGCAATCACAAAAAGCATTTTGTTATTTGGAGTGTGAATAATCAATTTTGCAGTTTCAAAATGGCACCTAAGTAGTGGAGAGCAGAATGATAGCCAAGACAGAAGGGACAATGAGGCCATTGAGGAGGATACAGTTCAGGACTTGGAAATAAGGGTACACCAAGGATACAGAAAAGAGAAAACATTGTGTGAATAATTAGGAAATCTCACTGAGGTTTCCCATAATAAAGATGGAATATTATGATTTAGTAACAGTGACCATAAAAGTCCCTCCTTGTATATGTCAGAACTTTATATAGAAAACATTAAATCTTTCCCATATTTCCTAAAATCATTCTCCCTGCTTTATTTAGGAATACTAAGTATATGGCAGAAAAAAAGTGGGGAAAGAAATTGTTCAAAATACATTGGCCACAAATTGTCCAAATATTGACATGTTCACTCTGTAGAAATCAAAAAAATGAAAACTATTTTTGTTTTGTTCATCAATGTAATGGATACTTTAAAAATTACTACAAGACAATTAAGCAAATAAACTCACTTAATGCTAGGTTAAACACAAGGTGTACAAACAGTTTCAGAAAGCAATTTGATAAGAGCATTTGCGAGGCCTGCGCAATGGTCAATAATATTCCCTGGGAATCTATCCTAAGACTGAGCAGAAACAGAAGATCGACACATATGTCTGTGCCACTCGGTATAGTGGGAAAACTGAAACTAGCCTTTTCACTACTCTGAGAAGTGTAGGTTAAAGTAACCACAGACATGGACACAAACTATTGTAACTTGTGATCATAAATATTTTTAAGCAAACACGCATTGAAAAAACTAGAAGCATAACGTTTGTATTTAAGTAATTTTCTTCTTTATATGTATAGCCAAGGTTTTATATTAACAGTTTTTTAAATAATGTAAGCAATAATTAATAAAAATAAAAGTGTTCATATGGTTCTACTTTATCCTATGTTCTTTTTCCCTCCCTGCCCTTCTCTTGTGAACTCTCCCAATGTCCCTCTTGGAGTCTTTGAAAACCGAGCCCTGAGGAGAGGACAGTTAGAGACCTGGGGGCCTACCAAGAGCCCCAGCAGGAGGATAGAAATAAGTCTATAATCTAGTTCTGGGAGATAGAGTGGGCTAAGAAGTGAACACTACTCCCCAGAGGGAGTAACTAAAGATCCAGAGGGAAGGGCACAGGTTTCTCTGTGCAACCCTTGGGACATAACTGGCTATTTTCAGCACCTGGATAAAGAAGGGGACACGATAAAATAGTGAAGAGATCAGGGCCATGGCCTCCCTTGACTGAACTAAATTTGCCTAAGCATTCAGACAAGAGGTGATCATTGTTAGAAACAAAGCTTAAAGCTAGCTGTGTGGACAGCACCCCAATGGGTAAGTACATTCCAGAGATTGGAACCAGTCATTGGAAACAGACTCTAATTTTCAGAAACTACATTTGATTTTTAGTCCATCCAGGGCTTATCTTCACAGTTCTAGTCAAAAGTAAAGGAAATACAGTGAACATAATTTGGCCTGGATCATGAATCAAAGAAGAGAAATCCCAAGGCTTTATTACCTAGTGCACTCCATAACACAAGAGGAAAGATTGGACTATTCCAGCCTGATTTGGCCTCTTGTCTTCTGCTCCAATCAAGCAACCTTCTCTCCTGAGCTGATCCTTACACCATCACTGGTCTCTTCAATTGATTATATCCATGTTTATAGTGCTATTCATACAGCTGGGAAAGAAGAATATGGAGTCACCACGGTCACATGGAAATAAAACACTGTGTCTGTTCTGTGGAAGGGGACAAAAAACAGAAGTGAGGAGTCAGTAAAGAAGGGAATACAATGCCTATTCCAGAGGCCAGGCATCCCAATATTTGACCTCCTGTGCGCATGCATACACACACATTAGAAACAGTTCATTTACTACGTGAAATATCTCTAATATAGCTAGAGATGTACACTTCATTTCACAGACTGGGAAATAGCATAGAAAATAGAGGCAGAGAGATTGCACTTCCTAAGTCACACAGCCAGAAACAGTGGAGTTAGTACTTGAACTTAAGTGGGTCTTGCTTCTAATCCATGTTTATTTCACCACAACAAAGCATCTCTCAGGAGCCTCAGACCCGCCATCAGAATACCTCTTCCAGAACTTACAGGCACGTCAGTAGTGTCCAGGTAAGCATGCCCTCATGTGAGATGACACAAAAAATTTCTCTGGAATGTTCTGTTCCAGAAGCTTAAAATAACACAACTTAGGTGCCACAACCTAGTAAAAACCACCACTTAAGATGCCAATTATCAACTTGGTAGCTTTATTTTTATACACATGTTCACATTCTTTGTCCCAGCCTAAAACAACTTCATTGATTAAACTGACACAAATCAAAGTTAGAAATCTGGGCTTAAGTCCATCCAATTGTGATGAGTAGCTACTATTTTGAGCTACCCTGACATTCAGTAATTAGGCCCCTTTCTGCTTTAGAATGGTGGTTCATCACAATATTTTTAGAGAACACTTCAGACATTTACTCTGTTATGAGATAAAATTGTATATTGACTAGTGTTCCCCTTAAATCACTGTTCCATCTCTACAATTCGTGGACTTTCGAGGCATCCTCAAAGATGTTCCGTGGAACAAAGAGACACAGGAAACTATTCCAATCTGCAGAATGTAAATTTCTGGTCTATTCACCATGGTGAATTTAGGGAAAGGAAACTGTTGCCATGTGCCAAGAGCCTCCCATTTAATTTGTTCTTTATAGTATACTTATCCTTTGCAGTTGGTATTCTCCCCATTTCTCTTATGAAAAGGGCTGAGACTTTAAGATGTTAGGCAATTTGCCCAAACACAGAGTGACATGAAGATCTGGAGAGGGAAAACTTGTTTGGTAGCTGACAAAGCTGGTGCCCTGGGCTGGTCCTGTGGTGTTGCTTCCCAGGACCTCTTTCCCTTTCCTATCTTATCCTGTAGATCCACAGAAACTTCCATTTGATCCCTGAGAAAGTGACTTCACACACATTATTACTACTGTTGAAGTACCCAATTCACAGAATTGCTGAAGTCAGTAAGAGTTAATGTAAAACAACAGTTGTGAACCATTTTAAAGTTTACAAAACTTTTTTTTCAACACCCAGTCAAAGCCTGACCCAGAAGTAAGAAAACTTGTAAATGTAAAATTAACTGTGTGTTGGAGCATGAATTAGGAATCCCTGAAGTTACGTAGGCACATTTATTTTGCTTATTTGATATAAAAATGTAATTGCTATTTATATTTTAAACAGGAATATTTAAAATGTAAATGGGTTATTGGAGACAATTGGGGAGAATTCAGTGACTACTTAGCCGCCCACTCTGGTATAGAACAGAGATACCAAAAAAAGCTTTGTGGAGGAGGGAAGACCTAGGATGGGCCTTAAAGGATGGGGGATATTTGCCTGGGTAAAAACCAAGAAGGTGGTGAAACCTCTCAGCAAAACATAGCTGTGTGAAGAAAGTCAGATGGTGTATGTGGGGAGTCTGAGATTTGACTCTGCTGAGAATCTGATGAGAAACATGAGAATTGCAAGCCCAAGACAGGGCAGGACCCAAATTAGACCCTGTGCTCTCAGGTCCTAGACCCTGAGGATGTGAAGCAATGGGAGCCATTGTTAGATTCTTAGCGAGAGGAAAAAGAGCAAGAAGTGGACAAGGATTTTACAAGCGATGGCCAGAACTTTAGTGCTGCTCCTCCCTGTCTCTTCAAAGAATAGAAAACAGGCAACAGAACTCTTTTACTGATCACATCCTTCTTAGTCTCTGTCAGCCCATTCTTTTCTTTTTTTTTTTTTTTTTTTTTTTTTGGTAGATTCCCTTAAATGTCTGTTATGTGGTCTAGAGAGGCAGCTTGGTGTAGTGAAGGAAGAGTCAAGGAGAAAAGGAAACCTTGAATTTAACCAAGGTTCTACTCCTGACTGCCTCTGTGATTTGAAGTAAATCACTTAATGTCAGCCCATTCTTTGTAAACACTATCGTCACTTAATGGGCAAAACATCCAGTGGGATTTGCTCATAAAAATATGTGCCTCTTTTATCTAAAATTATATGCAATGCCAGATTGTCAGAAAGTTTAATGGGATCTGTCCTTAAAGTTCCTTAAAAACGGTTTACTCTAGCTGTTCTTCATTTTTTTAAACATGAAATCTGGGCAACCTTAAATGAGAGAAAAAATTTTTTTTGAGAAATTAGGTCCTGTTCCAAGTAATCTTTGAAGAAGTCAATTAGATTTGACAATCTGACAAAACCAGTGTTAAACCATTAGAGTAAAGGGAATTGTACCTCACTAATATATTTTTCTTAATAAATTGTCCCATTATGTTTTTGATTGGGTTTTTGATAACTTATAAGATTTTTAAAGCTCTTGGCCATTTTTAAAAGACAGAATATTGACATATAAAAGAGGAAGAAGACTAAAAGTGTGTGCTTTTACATTGAAGGTGTTTTTCTACATGACACACACATATATTTTAATGAAATTATAATTTAATCTGCCTCTTGCCATACCCTTACTTAACTGAAATAAGATGTAAACATTTTACCAGGTAAATACATCGCTCTAAAAATGTTATAAATATAAATTAAATTCATCGAATGGATGTACTAGAATTTAAACAATGCTTTATGTTTGAACATATTTCTTCCTTATATTATAAAATCAATGCTTGCAAATAGCTACTCAATATTTATTATTGACAGTGTTAATATTACTATTTATAAAGTGATGAGAAGGCACTGGGCTAAACATGTTACATGGATTTACAGTTAATCATTGCATGTAGAACTTTTCTGTATTTTCCATTTTCTTTAGAAAATGTTTACCAAAGTAAAATTACTGGGGCAAAGGGGATGAACAATTTTGAGGCCTTCTACAATGGAGTAGGGCAATTTAGCAGTAGAAATCATAGAATGCTTGTTTCTACATTTACCTGTGGGTGTTTTCATGCATAGTTTCTTTTATAACATATGTAATATGTCAATTTTCAAGTAGGCATTCAGAATTCTTCTTTATTATAGGTTCCACCAGTTGCCCAGGACGGAAATAAGAGCCAGTAGTCTACAGTTTCAGAGGCAACATCTCTCATAGAAGTAAAAATCTAAATCTTAAGAACTCCTGTCCCTTGGATACTCCCCACAGTGAAATATGTTCATGCCTAATAATGCGTGCATGGTGCCTACTTCTTTCTGGCTCACTGGCATCCCAGGGTTGGAGTCCCTGCACATCTGGCTCTCCATCCCTTTCAGCTCTATGTACCTGGTGGCTGTGGTGGGAAATGTCACCATCCTGGCTGTGGTAAAGGTGGAGCGCAGCCTGCACCAGCCCATGTACTTCTTCCTGTGCATGTTGGCTGTCATTGACTTGGTCCTGTCAACCTCTACCATGCCCAAACTGCTAGGCATCTTCTGGTTCAGTGCCCACAACATTGGCCTCAATGCCTGCTTGACCCAGATGTTCTTCATACACTGCTTCGCCACTGTTGAGTCAGGTATCTTCCTTGCCATGGCTTTTGATCGCTATGTGGCCATCTGTGACCCACTACACCATGCCTCAGTGCTCACCCACACAGTGGTGGGTCGTTTGGGCCTGGCTGCCCTCCTCCGTGGAGTACTCTACATTGGACCCCTGCCCCTGATGATTCGCCTGAGGCTGTCCTTTTACCGGACCCAAATCATTGCCCACTCCTACTGTGAACACATGGCCATGGTCACCTTGGCATGTGGTGACACAACAGTCAATGATTTATATGGAATGGGAATTGGCTTCCTAGTATTGATCCTGGATTCATTAGCCATCACTGCCTCCTATGTGATGATTTTCAGGGCTGTAATGGGGCTGGCCAGCCCTGAGGCTAGGCTTAAAACCTTAGGGACGTGCAGCTCTCACATTTGTGCTATCCTTGTCTTCTATATTCCTATTGCTGTTTCCTCTCTCACTCACCGCTTTGGCCATCATGTGCCTCCCCATATTCATATCCTTTTGGCCAACTTTTACCTCCTTATCCCACCCATTCTCAACCCGGTTGTCTATGCTGTCCGCACCAAACAGATTCGAGAGAGACTTCTCCACTTTCTTAAGGCAGCAGCTCAACTCAAGTGACCATTCTGCATCTATAGAACATACAGATATTTAGGGGTGACAGGAAAAGACTGACTGGGTAAACTCATGCAATAAGACCCAAGCAACTAGACCTTACCTGAGTTGTGGAGATAAGTGTCTATGAGGATTGCTGGAATATATTCTATTTGACCATGTATGTATTTTCTGAAAGTGGAGAGGGTAATAGCTGATAATGGAAAGGAGAAATCAGGGCATGAGTTTTTGTACTACAAATCCCTTTTCCTTTTGACATCATAAAATTAAGTACAATAGATATAAGTATACAGACCACAGAAGTAGGATTGTTTCTATCTTTTTTGGTAAAGGATTTTAAGTTTTTCTTTGAAGAGTGTTTTGCACAATTGCTAGACAGTAAAATTATACTCTAACACCTTCTTGAAGACAGTTTACAAATTCTATTAGTAAAGGTCTGGAAAAATTCAACTGTGTTGGCAAGCTTTTCCAATCCTATTGGCTTCCCACAGAAAAGGCCTTTTGTTGAGGATGGAGATGATATGAAAGTGAGAAATCTTAATCTAATGAGACCTTACTTTTAACGGGAGTTAAAGCCTGGTCATTTCCCCCATTTATAAAGATAGATGAAAATGTAATATCCCACATCTTTTCCTAATAATAGTTAATGGGGAGCAGGGAGGAGGAGACAGAGAAGGACATTAGATTTCATTTTGGAGGCCCTGGAATGGGATACATAAAAGACAGCAGCTACAATGAAATAGTAATAAAATTACATAGAGATTATTAACATGGAAGAGGTTGGGTAGAGAATGGAGTAAAGGTGATGAGAATAAATAGAGACCCACCGGCAGATACAAATCTTGAAATAACTTCAGATCTGTCTTTGGAGAATTCTTGCTTCATATTTATGTTATATTTTGACCCTTTTTATATTGATCATAGAAGTTCCATAATGAAATTATTTCAGGCTAGAAACCTACAGAAGTTTTGTAGTAATGCATGAAAAACAGAATAAAGCAATCACTCCCAATTGTAGTGATTCAGAATTATGGTATGTCCATTTTAGTTCTAAAATATTTCAGACTTTAAAATGTGCATTTAACCTCAGTTTAAAACCATTACAAAATCTAAGAAAGCCAAGGTGACTTACCTTAGGTTAAGAATAAATCACCTTAGTATTTTGAAAATATAATTTAAAGAAGCCAGAGCTAAAATTCAAGCCTTATATTAAAATTTAAAAAAAAAAAGGAAAACTTAGAATATCATACTCTTTTTTAAAGTTTAGCTTAAAATCCTAATGAGTTTCAAATTTCTGTTTCCTCAGAATCCTATTCCTAGACCTAAGGCCGGCCGGGCCATATTTATTTTTCTGCATTGTTTTTGAGTGACGGGTGTTCATCCCCCATCTCCTTATCAAGGGCCCTGGAGTCCAGTGCCAAACCCAAGTCCATTTATTGGGTTTGAATGAACCCAATTATTATGAAGATAAAATTATGAACATAATTTTAATGCCAAATGTAATCTACCTGCTGGTGTTTTTCTATTTTTTTAAAGTTTTTGGGTTGACAATTGTTAGTAAGTTACATAATTTTAGGTGTACAATTCTGTAATACATCATCTATATAGCACATTGTGTGTTCACCACCCAGAGTCAATTCTTCTGCTGATTGTTATTAGGAGTTGATGAAAAGATACTATAGAAGCCTCAGAGTTAGAAGCTTATTTTACAGAGTTATCTCCTAAACATGACCCTGGGCTTTGGAGAAAATGCAGAAAAAAATGATATTCAAATCCATCAGTGACACCAATGCTGAGGGAAATGACAAGGAACCTTTATCATTTCCTTTGTCATTATGCTCTTCGGCATAATGCCTAAAGTCCATTTATAGTATGTAAGCAGAGCATGTATATGGAGATCCAGGGCTTTCAACCTGGACTTCATTGCATTCAGTAGGATTAGTACTAACTTTCTAGCCAAATCTCAGAAATCCCATAATAAGGTGTTTCTCTCTAGATGGTCTTCTGGGTCTACCACAGACCAAGACCACAGACCAATCATCTCTAGCTTCTTCATACGGTATTGAAGCATTAGGGGTAAAAGAGAGAAAATACCACCCGTATGTGTGCTCCTGCTCTATCTGGGGACAATTACGCATGACAACACCTATGCCTATCGGACTCAGGGTTTGAGTTTAGTTACAGTAGAGCATTATAATCCCATTGTCAACTGTAGCCATGGCTGCACTCTTTCATGGTGAAGGGGCCATCTCAGAACAGGATGGAAGGGAATATATACAGTGGTGAATACACTATAGGGATGTGACGTAAGTCCAATAATTGAATCTCTTTTTCAAAAAAACATCTTCTTTCTCCTTCACACAAATATCTCTGTTCCCTTTTTATCACCCACCCCACCCCCCAGGTGAGAGTAAAAGACACTGTCATCAGCCCCTTTTGAGCCTTCAAGTCTTCATGGAAAAGTGAAGATTAGAGAACATTTGAGGGAGGAGGCATTTTTATGCTCATTTTCCAGGGTGGTGTGGCACCGGTGGTTAAGAACTTGGGCTCTGGAATTACAATAAATGGCAGAGATGGATCTGAACCAATACCTGTCAGACTTGAGATGTGTTGCACAATCTAAGCCTCAGTTTCCTCTTCTTTAACATGAAAGTAATGATGGTAGCTCCTCATGGGTTTGTTAAAGTTATTTGGGTATGAAAGTGAGAGAGCCATAATCTTATAAGGGATACAAGCATCTCACCATGTGCTGCAAACAGATTAGATAGACATATGATATAGATAAGGAAACAGATGGGTATATTTTCAGAGGAGCAAATGTTATTCTCAAATTGGATTGTCCAAAACTTTTCAGATGCATCTAATGTTGTGGGGGCATTGTACTGTCATCAACAT
This sequence comes from Rhinolophus sinicus, assembly GCF_057876585.1. NCBI lineage: Eukaryota > Metazoa > Chordata > Mammalia > Chiroptera > Rhinolophidae > Rhinolophus > Rhinolophus sinicus. Next base: position 142,120,202 of record NC_142514.1, on the reverse strand, counting down.
CAAACCAGAATTATAAGGAATCTTAGAAAGACTTCTTTAAGATGAAAAAAAAGGATCAAAAATATGAATAATAACGATAGATATGTAATTATTGCCACAACAATTACTTACAATGCAAGTGGCTTAAATGCTCCAATCAAAAGATAGGGAGGCTGAATGGATAAGAAAAAAAGACCCTTACATATGCTGCCTACAAGAGACTTACTTCAAATCAAAAGACACACACAGACTGAAAGTAAAGGAATGGAAAAAGACATTTTTCATGCAAATGGAATTTTTTTATAAAGCTGGGGTAACAATAGTTATACCAGACAAAATAGATTTTAAAAGAAAGGCTGTAACAAGAGACAAAGACCCAGTAATCCCACTTCTGGGTATTCAGAGAAATCCAAAAAGTACTTGAGGGGACGTGTGCCTCCATATGCTCATTGCAGAACTATTTATATTAGCCAAGAATGGGGACAACCTGGTGTCCATTAGTGGACGAATGGATAAAGTAGAGGTGGTACATTTATACAATGGAATATTACTCAGCCACAAAAAAGAATAAAATCTTGTTATCTGCGACATGGATGGACCTAGAGGGTACTGTACTGAGTGGAGCAAGTCAGACAGAGAAAGACAAATGTCATGACTTCACTTAGATGTGGAATCTAGACAACAAGATAAATGAACAAATGAAACAGAAACAAACTCAGACAGAAAGCAGTTTGATGATCTCTGGATGGGGGGGGCAGGTTTGGGAGGATGGGTGAAGGTGGGGAGGAGATTAATAAAAACAAATTGGTAGTTACAAAGTAATAATGTCTGGGAGGCTCTTTATCTGTCCTTTGATTCTAAATAATAGCTTTGCTGAGTAGAGTAATCTTGGTTGTAAGTTCTCACCTCTTACCACTTTGAATATTTCATGCCAATCCCTCTGACCTGGAAAGTTTCTGATGAGAAATCAGCTGATAGTCTTATAGGAGCTCTCTAGTATGTAACTAACTGCTTTTCACTTGCTGCTATTAAGATTCGTGTTTGTTTGTTTGTTTTTGTCTTTAACCTTTGGCATTTTAATTATGATGTGTCTTGATGTGGGTCTCTTTGGGTTCATCTTGTTTGCCACCTCTACACTTCCTGGGCTTGTATATTTATTTCCTTCACCAGGCTAGGGAAGTTTTTCATCATTATGTCTTCAAATAAGCTTTAAACTCCTTTGTCTCTCTTCTTCTGGTATCCCTATGATGTGACTCTTGGTACCCTTGTGACGGCCCAGCCGCCACAAGTCGATCAGTTCCTGAATGGGGGAGTGGGAATGAATAAAAGACACTCACACATATGATGATGATGGCGATCGATCAGGCTCCAGTGATGCTGAAGCCACCGAGTTTATTTTACTGCACCCATATAAGCAGTTTGAGTACGTGCAACTTAGCAACGAAAGTATGCATTATCTTAGCAAATGTAAATTCTTTAACTTTTACATAGAGGATACAAAATTCACTGAAACTCTCAAAAGTAATTATCCTATCAATTGCCCTGATAGGCATCAGCCTTCTGTGTCCAGGAACTGGCCGCTCCCACCACATTCCTGAGCAGGTTGCAAGCACCCTCCAGGTGCAGGCAGAGACAATTGCCTCAGGGGAGGAAACAGGTTAAGCATAAATGGCTGGGAGTTAGCTGTAACCATGGCTCCCCACATACCCTTAATGATGTTCCAGAGGCCCAAACTATCCTCAATTTTTAGAATTCTTTTTGCTGTTCTGTTTGGGTGTTTTGTGCTATTTTATATTCAAAAATCACTGATTTGATTCTCTGCTTCATCTAATCTACTGTTGATTCCCTCTAATGTAGTCTTTATTTTAGTTATTGTATTCTTTATTTCTGATTGGTTCCTCTTTGTTTTCTATCTCCATTTTTGTTTCCTATCTCTTTGTTGAAGTTCTCACTGAGATTATTGAGCAGTCTTATAACCAATGTTTTGAACTCTATGTCTGGTAGATTGCTGTTTTGTTTAGTTCTTTACCTGGAGCTTTGTTCTGTTACTTTATTTGAAACATGTTTCTTTGTTTCCTCATTTTGTCTGCCTCCCTGTATTTGTTTTTATGTATTAGGCAGAGCTGTTATGCCTCCCAGTCTTAGTAGAATGGCCTTATGTAGTAGGTGTCCTGTGGAGTCCAGTGGCTCAGTCTTCCTGTTCACCAGAGCTGGATGCTCCAGGTGTGTTCCTTATGGCGTTGTGTGTGCCCTCCTGTTGTAGTTGAGACTTGGTTGCTGTTTGCACGTCAGTGGAAGGGATTGATCCTCAGGATTACTGGTTGTGAGTACTGGCCTTGACTACAGTAGAGGAGTTGTGGTGCAGGATTCACTTTAGTAGGGCTCTGGTATCTGCCTTTGGGCATGTAATCCTTGGAAGTGACTGGGTGTTGTTCTGGCTCAGTCCAAAGTTGGCCACTGGGTATGCTAGCCCTGGGGCCTACCAGGAGGGGCCCTGCCACAGGCCAAGTTTAGCCACAGCCTGTACCCTGCTGGAGCCACCTGGCATTAACCACAAAGCAATTTGCAAATGGCCATGACCAATGCTGTGCTTGAAGGTGCCTCAAGAAGCCAAGTCTCAAACCAAAGCCAGCTGCTGCCAAAGCAGGACTTGGGGCTGCTCAGCAAGAGGTACAGGATATGCTGAGGCCAGATGCTGATTGTTTGGAGTTTATGAACCTAGGAGAGATGATAGGATAGTCTGAACCATGAGCTAAGATATGCCATTTGTATGGAAAAGCCACTGGAATCAGCTTGAGTAAGCCTGTAAGTTAGGTGGGGCACAGTCTCAGGGAATCACCAGGCCAGGCAAATAGTGTTAGCCAGGTTGATGGGGACTCAGCTATTGTAGCCACCAACACGCTGGTGAGGAGAGGGTTCAGCAAAGGAACAATGGCTTCTGCCAGCGCTTCTATCTGAAAGAAAGCTGCCCCTCCAGCCCTCACCCTGAAGCCAGATAATTCAGTTCCTCCCCATATATCCCTGGCACCTTTCCACCTATTGCCCCAGTGTTGGAGCTCAGGGCAAGTGAGTCTGTCAGGGAGTGAGTTTGTCAGTGAGTAAGTCATGCACAGGCACTTTAAGAGGAGCACAATGGGACTCCAGCAGCATTTGTCTCACTCAGCCACAATCTCTGCTATTTTCACACCCAGAACTTATGGGGACTTCTCCTTCCAGCACTGGAACCCTGGGTTGGGAATCCTGGTTTGGGGCTGTGACCCCTCGCTCTTCAGGGGGACCTCCACAGCTGAGCTATTTCTCCCAATTTTTAACTGCCACATATGGGTGTGGCACTAGCCAGTTCCACATCTCTGCCCCTCTTTCCAGTCTTGAGGTGGCTTCTTCTGTTGTAGGACTTCTATTTAGCTAGACTTAAGGTGATTCTTAATGATAGTTGTTCTATAGTTTAGTGGTAATTTTAATGTAGTCATGAAAGGAGGCAAGCACAACATTTACCCACTCTCCATCTTGACCAGAAATCTTGGGTTTGGGTTATTACTAATGTATTTGCTAAAATGTAGACTGAAGCTTGCCTTCCTTGTTTTGTTAACCTGTATTCTAACTCTGTCATTTGGGCATTTCAAAGCTATCAGTGAGCTGGAGGTGTCCTAACTAAAATGGATGTCTGGGTCAGTCAAAGAACCATGTAGAGATATTGTTTAGGCAACTTACTGACAAATACTCAGGCTCTAGAAAATCTAGAAGTAGGGTGCAAGAATGATTGAAAATGTTCAATTAAGTTTGAATCAGTGCAAACACATTTTCTGTATCTTGTATTTAAGTAATGGTAAACTTCAAGTCTAAAAATAGCATACATGCATTGTTCTCATGAGTGTTCCACCTAAGCATACAGTGTTAATATAAAATAGGAAATAACTCTCCTTTGACTATTTGTGAATAAAGCTAAGTGTGCTTTATGGTAATTTAAGTATGGTAATTGAATTCGTATACTCTTAGACTTCTATGCAGGACAAAATCACTCTGTGGAAGGTATGTGTCACCTAAAAGTCAAGGTCATTCCTACACCAAACATGGGGACAAATCATATCTTGCAGCCAGGAAAGATGTATTTAGTTCATTATATTCAATTTACTAATTAACAACGACAGATAAACAATGAATTTCCAGAACATACTGTGGAAAAATATCCACAAAATCTCAGCAACACACAACAATAAAATGTATGTCTTATACATCAGGAGAATGGCAGAGATGACTTTGCTGATCTCAATTTAATTGCTCATCCATCTGCAGGTCAGCCGGAAATCTGCTGATCCAAGTTGGGCTTGGCTGTTAGGCTCTGCTTCAAGCTGCAAGTTAATGAGGCAGCTCTGCTCCACTTTCTTTGCATCTCCTTGGACCAGTGGGCTAACCATAGTACAGTCTCATGGCACAGTAGAGTCAGAAGACAGCAAGCCCCACGGTATAAGCAAATTTCAAGCCTCTGCTTGTACCACATCTACTAACACCCCATTGACCAAAATGGTGCTAATAGCCAATCCCTTGTTTCATACCACTTTTTTCCTTGCTGCCTAATTGCCCTACCTCAATGTCTAGAGAACTGAGACACTTGGGAACTGACAAGAGATCCACTGAAACTCTTCATGTGCCTATGAGTCAAGCTGTGGCACAACAACATGTGCCTGGAGGGCTTGGAGATGCTTTTTACAGAACCTCAGGTTTTCTTCTTTTCTTACAATTGGAGAAACTCCTTTTAATTATTACTAAGGAAATAAAAGGGTCACAAAATAAAAAATAGAATAATGTGGTTATCTAAATAGGCCTTCATGAAAAACTGCATGAGAAATTCTTTAAAAACTAACTGAAGGAATGTTCAATTATGAGAATTCCCATTAGGAGACAAAGCAGAAAGATAAATGAAATTTGGTATCCTTTTTAGGGTATGCTGATAGAAGAAATAGTGGATTTTCTTTAAATACTCAATTTTGAACTGTCAGGAGTTGGAGTGAAAGAAAGAACTCACAATTCCAGCAATCAGCGTTCTCTGGGTTATGTTATAAAACAACTCCCAAATCTCAAAGACAATAAAATCATCCTTGCTCATGTTACATGAACACTGTGGGTCAGCTGTGGCTATGTTCCAAGCTATGAGTCAGATTCACATCTGCTCCATCACGGGTCTAGGTTGAAGGAAAAACTCTGATTGGCAACATGCTCATTCTTATAGCAGAGGTGAAAAGCAAGAGAGACTGAGCAAAGCTACACAAACACATTTTAAAGTTTCTGATTATTGTGACACATTTCAATGCCACTAAAATCCCACTGGCCAAAGAAAGTCACATAGAAAGATTTAACATTCCTGGAGTGAGGAAATATCCTTCGCTGGGAAAGGAAAATGTTAGTAAGTATCTGTGAACAATAATACACTCTACAACTACATATTGGAACTACTTTCTTTAGCTTCAGAAGTCTCAATTTTAAGAGTCAAGGTGTTTCCATAGTCCATAGCCCAAAGATAATATTCTATTCATTGAATAAATACGAGTTTTGTTTTTACTTTTAAGATAAATGACATATGCATATGAAAAGTTAGTTACATGATGATATAAATTTTTATAAAGGATGTCAGAAGGCTTCTTTGCCAATTGTCCATTAAAGTAATTGGCCTTTAGTATGGGTCAGAAAGAAACTTAGTGGAAGGTATAAGTCTTTTTAGAAGAGGAACTGTCCAACTTAAAGCCAATAACATTGGGTAATAGTGGGCTAATTAGTGGCAGAGAATGGGGGCCACTTATCAGAAGAGATATAGAGGCTATTTCAGTAGTAGATGTGGTAGTAGCCTTTGGGTCACAAAATTTGTGGTTCAATTTTTCACTCATCAGCTGGATGAAGAGCTTACCAAAATCTCAGCTTCTTGTACCAATCTCACCAATATTCCAACTATCTTTCACCTAGATGACAATAGCACTTTGGAAGTTTCTCTGATTCCCTGAATCATGTGATGAGTGTATAAGAAAAGGACAGTCAAACCTCTGCTATTAGACAGATAATAGGGACACACCTGGTTTGATCTGATTGGTGGATCTGTGAGAATGGGACCTCATTTTCCTTGTCATACTGGAGAATCGCCAAACATGGAGACTGCAATTTCCCTACTTGAGATCTTTCCACTCTACCTTAATCCAGCATCCTCTCAGTACTGGACTGGTGGGTAAGAGAAAAAACTTATCCATCTACACATCCTTTCTCTGGAATAGACTGAGCACATGATCACGAATCTGCTTGGTCTTGATGCCATAGATAATGGGGTTGATCATGGGAGGGAAAAGAAGATAGAAGACAGCAAGAAGTATATGGATATGAGGGGCAGCTTGGCGAGCTACACGGTGCATGACTGAGGAGATAACTACAGGTGTGTAGGTGGACAAGATGGCACCTATGTGAGACACACATGTCCCAAAGGCCTTGTAGCGGGCCTCCTGAGAGGCAAGCTGTAGAACTGCCTGAAGGATGAAGATATAAGACAGGATAACAAACAGCAGGTCCAACCCCACTATAAACATGGCCACAGCAATGCCATAGATATTGTTGAATCGAGTGTCCCCACAGGCCAGCCTTACCACAGCCATGTGTTCACAGTAGCAGTGAGCAATAACAGGACCTCGGCAGTAGTGGAAGCGTCTGAGCAGAAAGGGGAGTGGAGTCATTAATGCCACAGCCCGAGTCATAGCAACCATACCAATCTTGGTGATAAGGGACCTGGTTAGGATCGTGGTGTAGTATAGTGGCTTGCAGATGGCCACATAGCGGTCAAAGGCCATGGCCAGCAGCACTGCTGACTCCATGATGGAGAAGGAGTGGAGAAAAAACATCTGGACTAGACAGGCATAGAAGTTGATCTCCTGATCTCTGAACCAAAAAATGGCCAGCATTTTGGGAAGTGTTGTAGAAGTGACGATGAGATCAGTGGCTGCCAACATGGCCAGAAAGAGGTACATAGGCTCGTGGAGAGCTGCATCAACTCGGATAATGAAGAGAAGCATGCAGTTGCCTAGCAGGGCCAGAGTATAGGCAAAGCAGAAAGGAATGGAGATCCAGATATGTAGGTGCTCCAGGCCTGGAATTCCTATCAACAAGAAGGCAGCTGGATGGGTTGAGGTGATATTGGAGACGAACATGGCTTGTGGAAATTCTCCTTGTCAGTTTTTATGGGGCTCCTTCATCTTCTATATAAATTTTCTTGGCAGGATTATGTTTTGTTCCCATTGCTAGACTTTAAATAAAAGCAGATAGTAGGGCTCACAGACGTTCTCATGGAGGAGCATAATCATGTTTTCTTCCCTTAAGGCACTTTGAATCTCATTAAGTAGATAGAATAGTAAACATGATCAGAACTGATATTACAAGACAACTTTCGTAAAGAAATGGAGAGAAGGTAGTGTTTACTGTGTTGGTGGTGATGACAGGAGCACCTTGTTAAAAGAAGTAAAAATATGTTTAAGCCAATTCACTTTTTCAGAACATACATTGGTACCGTTCTACATGATAATCATGCTAAGCTCACAATCACAAAAGCCAATTTTCTGTCCTGAAGTCTCAGGCTTGGGTCTCTGTATAAGGTGAATAAAACTTGCAATTTCTAATGCCCCTATTAATTTCACAATCTGGATAGTTTTCTCTAGCCCTACTCTATCTAATATGATGGCCACTAGCCACATGTGGCAATTTAAATTTATTAAAATAAAATAGCCACATGTGACTAATGCCACCATATTGGACTATTCAGACACAAACTATTTCCATCATTGCAGACAGTTCTACCGAAGAGAACTGCTCTAGGATATATCTTCCAGGTCCTTTCCACGTCCACATATCTGTAAACACAGCCCTGCCTCCAACTTCCTGGGAAAATGAGGAGCTTCCTCTTTTGGTTCTCCTCCATCTAAATTCACATTAACCTCTCTGTTCATGTGGCTCTTCCTCGACTCATCTTCCAGCTCCTTCATTTTCATCACAGAACTTTCTCATTTTTAGCAATACTGATATCTGTCTTCCATAACAAATGCCTTTTATTCTTAACAGTCTTTCATCTTTTCCTCTTCTCTTGCTCATTTTCTTTTTACTTTTTTCAAATCTTTAAACTTTGAGGTTGCCCAGTTTTTACACAGCCACTTTTCTTGCAGAATCCAGTTAATGTGGTTTTTACAAGCACCAAATAAGATAATGTATTTAAAACATTTACCACACCACTGAACAAAGTAAGTACTGAAAAAATTTGGTCTCCTTTCAATATAAGAAAACTAAGTTTTTAGAAATTTAATATCTCTAAAGTATCATAATTAATAGTGTTAGACAGCTTAGTTTGAGTTCTCGCTTTCTCCAGTTCTTATGTCCTAAATAACTAGGCTTTATTACTTCCATCTAAATGCCTTATAAGTAACACACATTCAGCATATCCAAATTGAAAACAAACTAATTTCCTTCCGTGCTGTATGGAAAAATTTTAGAATGTGAAGATTTGGGATCAAATCATGACTGCCCTTTACACTGACTGCATGACCGTGCACAAATCACTTATATCCAAGCCCCTGTTTCCTTCTCTGTATGGGGTATAGCAATGCCCCAACTTTATGGAGATTTTGGAGAGAGTACATGGGATCATGTGTAAAATTCTCTTGTATAATTCTGTAGTGTTTGCATAGCCTTATTTATCATTTCCACCTCTCTTCCTCCACAGAACTACATATTTATTAAATCGTTATGTTCATTAATATTCTCCCTCCTATCTTCTCCTCCTTCTATTACTTCAAATCTCTGTTTCTCTTCACAGAAATCTAGAAATGCTTATATTCAGTCTCAACTCTCTCAAATGTCACTTGATAATGAAACAGTCCCATCTGGATTCCATCTCATTATTTCTGTAAAACTACTCTCAGCAGGACCACCAAAGACCTCCATGATGATAGTGCCATTGTAACTTACCCGCTTTATCTGAATTGACAACTCTCCTTTTTAAAAACCCTCTTTTCTACAACAACACTACTGTTTCCTACTGCATTACCTTCTCATTTTAGTCTTCTGTATCTGCCTTATCTCTAAATATTGAATTTCTTCAGGGCTCAGTATTGAGCTCTGTTCAATTTTATATTCACAAACCACTCAGTAAATATATTCAGTAAATGTACTGAAAAAAATAAATATTTTTACTAAGTGGGTTAACAATAAATCCATGAATGAAACAGACTGTTGAGTAGAACAAATTTTCTAAAGGCTTGGAAAGGATAATAAAAGAACATAACCAAATTACATAGAATAATATATTACTGTTATAAAAAGTAAGGTGATGAGGATAGGAAATCTTGGAGTCGGGGGAAGGGGAATGTAGCAATCTGAAATAAAGAGATCAGGATAGGCCTCATTGGGCAGGGAATTTGAGCAAAAATTGAATGAGGTGAGAAAATAAATTAGCCCGGTTTTTTAAAAGTCAGAACCTCAGGTTCCATGCAGCCAGTTTATGTGGAAAAAATTATAACAGGGAGAAAGAATGGGATGAAAGGGTGAAAAATAAAGCAGAGAATCACATCCAAAACTGCATTACTAAGCCAGATAATGTGTGATCAACAATGTCCAATCCCACATGAAAAATTGTATAGAAGGCACCTCAGAATTTTGTGTTTGAGACATGAAAGAGGTATATTTATCAACTGGGCCCACCCTACTCCACCCCTGCTCAAGGGTGGACCAAAGTGTTAATTCCTTGTACTTCATATTCACACATGCTCTAGAATAGATGAGAAGTCTTCAGGTGCCCCAAACAATGGAGCAGAGAAACCCAGGAGCAGATTATGTCTGAGTTAGGTGCAATCAGGTTATATCTGCACGGAAGTGGTTGCCACAGCATCAGCTAAACAAAAAGGTAATGCAAGGAAGTGAGATAGGCATAAAAGATGGAGCATATAGGGAATTACTTCTGTGTGAAGAAAAGGAAACAGTCAGACCAAATGCCCTAAGACTGAAATATGACTGATGTCCAAAGCTCAGCTATGAGACCAGTGTAGCCAGATGATGTGAATGAATGAGACATTTACAGAAATCATAAAGATGGGGCCAGATCATGGTAGGCCTTGTAAACCTTTGTAGGAACTTTGCAAAGGCTTCATTTCTCTCAGTTTTCTGAGCAGAAACAATGACATATCTGACAAATTTGTTTTAAAGTTTTCTCTGTCTTTTATGATGAGAGTGGTATGAAAAGGTAAGAGTAAAGGCAGAAAAACAGACTCTAGAGGCTATTACAGTCATCAGGGAAGGGAGAATTTGGCTAAGAATCAAGGTGGCAATGTATGTGATGAGAAGCTATCAGATTTTGCATATATTTGAGAAACGCCATGGGACTTTCTGACAGGTTAAATATAGGTCAGAAGAGAAAAGGCAGTCAAAGATAACATGAGAATTTTTATCTTAAGCAACTGAAAAAAGGAATTGCTGTCAACTGAGATGGGGAAAGATTTGGAGGGGGAGATCAAGATTTTAATTTTGAATATGTTGTGTTTATGATGTCTATCAGAAATGTAAAACATGTTGATATATTTGGGTATATACACCTGGAGTTTAAGACAGCGATTTGGGCTGCGGATGACCACATTGGAAATGGATAACATTAATAGCTATGAAACTGATTACCAAGATAATGAATGTTCATAAAGAAAAGTGAGCCAAGAACTGAATTCCAACATTAAGAGCTGGGGTGGAGAAGAAGATGGGTTGAATGAAGAGTCAGCAAAAGAGACTGAGAGTGGGCAATCTACCAGAAAAGTTCTCACAATGATGTTCTCTCTTGATAGGCTATTGAATGTAGTGGATTAAGGAGGAGAAAACTATTACCATGCTAAATGCTACTGATGAGTCAAATAATTCCAAAACAGAGAGTTGTCCTTGGGTTTGGACATGCAGTGGATTGGCTACCTTGGCAAGAAAAACTTTGCTAGAACAAAAGGAGGCAAAGCCTTATCTTACTGAGTTAAATGAGGTGGGGGAGAATGAAGTCGGTTAACATAGCTCACTCTTTTGAGGAGGTTTGTTGCAAAGGCCAATCGTAAAAAGGGCCCTGGCAACTGCAGAGGGTAGTGGAGTTAACAGAAGGTTATATATATGTGTGTGCATATGTGTATGCATAGGTGTGTGGGGGTCTGTGGGGGTGTTCAATTGTTTTTAAGAAGGAAGAGAAAATGGTATGTTTTAAACAGAAGAAAATTATCCAGTAGCAAAGGAAAACTTAAAATAAATGAGAGAAAGGAGAATATTGCTTCAGAAAAGTCCTTGAACATCACCCTCTTTCTAGGTGTTCTACTTGTTTACCACTGATTTAGTGATCAGATCCTAAAACTTCACATATTGGTTTCCATATCTGACCTTCTCTTGAAGCCATAGACTAGTATATTCAACTGTCTACTTAATATGCCCACATAACAGTCTCATAGATATCTCAACCTATCGTGCATGAGGCAGAAATCTTGACTTCTTCCCTCTATGTGCATTCCGTATCTCAGTATATAATAGTCTCTCCAACCGGTTTCTCCACCTAGAATCAAGTCATCCTTGGTTATACCCTTACTTTCTGCACCATAGTCAATCTACCAGCAGGTCCAATGCGATCAACCTTCCACAGTAAATCTCAAATTGCCTACTCCATTTTAATTGCCACAACACTTATTCAAGACACCATTATCTCTCATTTACTATTGAAACAGACTTCTAAAAAGTGTGCAGATTTCTACTTTTGTGCTCTAATGTCTATCCTTCTACAAATACCCAACATATTGTGAAGTGAAGAGACTTGGAGTGAAGGGACTGTGACTTATTCACTTCTATAAATGCAGCCTCTAGCGTACACATTAAGTGTTGAATATTTCACCAAATGAAGCATGAACACGAGACTGAAAAATGTCTCCTCACTATATCAGAAGATCTCCCTATCTAACCCAAACCCAGAATAGTTGATTATCTTCCAATTTAACATTCAACCAGGATAGAAGTTCTAAGAAACCCTGACCAGCCTTGGTTATATGCATCAGAATAAAATCCTCTTTCCAATGAAAGTAATATTTGCATATCTTTGATAGGAGCAAGCACTTTGACTGTGTAAGGAATAAACTATAACAGTAGGAAATTCTTTCATTTTTCACAATTATATCTTCAGTGGCAAGAACAGTGCCAGGTATATAGCAGACGCTCTATAAATGACTAATGATCCCACATAGCTGTTGCAACTTCACCCTCAGTAAATATGCATTTTTCCATAAAACCAAACATATTTCACTTTATCTCTGAGTCTCTACATCTCCCTGACCTGTCCACCTTCTAATCTTAAATAACTGCCCTGTGACCTGTTCACCCTTCCTCACACAAAGAAAAAGTTATCTGTTCTATCCAACTTCCCCAAAAAACCACATGTTGTCCAACAGTGCATGACCCTTATTTTTGTTGAAACTTATCAAAAATATACACCACCCAGAATAAGAATCTCAGAGTAGGGGAGTGAATAAGGCCAGTGTTCCATCCCTAATATCCAGAACCCAGGAACTTGCTCTGTAGAAAATGTTTTATCCTGCCTGTACTCTGTTTCAGAAGCCAAAATGTCCACATGAGATCACAGGAATTGTCTTCTATTTTTGGGGGGTTTTTCACAAAAGTGCTTAAATGACTCTCCATACACAGAAAATACTCAGTTAATACTTTCATCTATTTCATAATCTATACCTATATCATAGGAGGATATCAGAAGATGAATTTGAACAATTAAGACCCAGAAACAGGAAGTGAGATAATCACTCACCGAAGGTCCTTCAAAAATGTGGCTTGTAGACAAAGAACCAATAAGAAATGTATTTCTTACTTCTCCCTGCAGCTTCCTAGTTCAGGCTTCATTTTCTCTCTGCTAATGCAGAAGTCTCCTGATTGGGACAAGGACACTGGTGTGGGTGGGAAGAGAAATGATAGCAAGTGAGAAGCGACAAAAGGATCTCCCAAAAGGATCCAAGCTGGAATAATCAGCTAAGACTTCCTGGAGATGAACCACAGTGTTTGGCATAGAAAGGAGGCAGGCATCCTCTGTAGTGGAGGAAGTGTCTGGAGTTTGTAGACAAAGCATTTATTTGTGAGGGACTGTCAGGACTTATGTTCCCTCAATTGAAGAACCAAAATAGAGGCAATAAAGGAAAAGGGAGACGGCAGGGAGCTGATTGAGGGGTGTAACTGTCTAATTATGACATTGTTTTGTACACCTGAAACTAACTTTAAAAAATGAAGAGAAAAATAGATACATGGCTGGAGGAGAGGAGTATCAATTAGCACAGTTCTTCTGTGGAACAATCTAGCAATACACATCAACAGCCTTCATGATATTTATATTGTTTGGCCTAGTGATAAACACTGAGGACATTGTGCTATGTGAAATAAAGCAATCACAAAAAGAAAAAGAAAAAAGAGTGCCCCCATCCGCTCCCATTTACCACACCTCTGTCACCTCTATTCTGTTTCTGCTAGTCCAGCTCTGTCCACAATCCAATGCACACTTCTTCCAGTGAGAGAAGTTTGGGAAGAAGGGAGATAGAAGTGACTGCCTTTATCCTCCCAAACCTCTGCTCTTCTCCCAAAAGGATGTGGAGGCAGACATTGCTATACTTAAGGAGGGTCCTCAGGGGTCATGGAAGGCTCTGGCCTATTCTTTAGAGATTGACACAAAAGGACTCCTCTGACCCAGAGCTCTCGCCCCTGAGGGTTCTGGCAGATCATGCCCCCTCCCTTTTTGTGGTGCTATCATGCCTCCCAGGTGTCATGCAAAACACTCCAGAGACTGCACTGCACTTCAGGTAGAGGCTGGTCTTTGATGTGCGTCTACTTAAACCTCTACTACCTCCTTGCAGTGTCCCCTAAAAAAGAGAGCCTCATTAAAATATATAGTCAGCAACGAGTCTATGGCCCAGAGGGCAGGAATTCAACTACTGTCTATTTATTTATGTGTTTTAGTATTTACTGATATTTTTAAGCTTTCCACCTATCCCAACTATGCTCAGAAGAAAACAAGCAAGAGGTTTGTACCACATAGGAACTAAAAGTATAATAGCATTGCCTTTTTTGTTTGTTTTGGTTTGTTGTATTTTCGTTTGTTTGTTTTAGGAAATTATGAAAGCAGAAATGGGACACAAGCATAAATGTGTCTCTAGGTTATTGCTACACCCTTCCCTCTTTGACTGCTTCCAACCTTCCATACCCCATCTGACATTGACCTGGGACTCTTCTTTCAAAGCTAAATATGTATAGGCAGATATATAGAGATAGAGACAGATACACTGATTCCTAGACAGTAGTCTCTGAGGAAACAAGGGCGTCATAAGATGAAAGTAGAAGAATGCATTTGTGGAAGAAAGTGAGACAGGTTAGATAAGACAGGGAGGTCCCTGGTGGAAATAAACAAAGATAGCCATATCCTAAAACTCCAGGTTTTAAAATCACTCCTTCATTCCAGGACAAAATGTACCAACGCCCTGAGGTTAATCATAACATTCCTTTTGGCCTGACAAATGGAGCAGATCTGATAGATAAGAGTGGGTTATTTTGCTAATTCCTTCAGGATGGGCAAGCAGAACAAATCTGGTAGACGAATTTCATTAAAAGATGCCAGCTCCCCTTCCCCCAAGCAAGCAAGGGAAGGTATAAATGTAAGAGCTTTTGCCTCAGTCACTGGGCACCCCCATTCAGGACCCCCTCCCGCTCGGGAGCTCTGACCCTCTGCTTTCAATAAACTGTCCTCTTTTAAAAACTCTTTGCCTCTCCTGGGTCCATGTTTCCATTCTTCGGTCTCACAAGACACGATCCCGTTACTCACTCACTCCAAAGTCCCCTACATCATTTGGGGACTCGCAGAGACATATTTCTACTTCAATAGTGTATGAAGGCTTGTGTGACCACACAAATTCTAGTTGTCAGGATTAATAATAAAGGAATTCTCTAGTTTGCTTGGAAAGAAGGAAGGGGAGAGAGAGAAACACAGGACGATATTCCCATCTCCCATCTGCTTTGCCTACCTATTTCTTCCACGATAATGAACCTAGGGATGGGGAGTTCAGAAAACACAATCTATTGTACTTAGCATTTCCTTCTTTGTTTCAGGACATAGATATAAGTGCAGCATCCCTTCCTTAATAATCTACGTATTCCCAGCCCCTAGCACAGACTTGAAACAGATTTGGTACTCAATAATATTTTGTGAATGGATTAGTAAATTAAGAATTCACATTTTTGGGGCCGGCCTGGTGGATCAGGTGGTTAGAGCTCCATGCTCCTAACTTCAAAGGCTGCCGGTTCGATTCCCACATGGGCCAGTGGGCTCTCAACCACAAGGTTGCCAGTTCGATTCCTCGAGTCCCGCAAGGGATGGTGGGCTGTGCCCCCTGCAACTAGAAACGGCAACTGGATCTGGAGCTGAGCTGCGCCCTCCACAACTAAGATTGAAAGGACAACTTGACTTGGAAAAAAGGCCTGGAAGTATACACTGTTCTCCAATAAAAGTCCTGTTCCCCTTCCCCAATAAAATCTTTAAAAAAAAAAAAAAGAACTCACATTTTTGATGAAAATGAAAGATACATCTATGTGTAAAGAAAGGACTGAATGATGTCTAAAGAAATGTCAGAAGACATGTCTTATTTAAAGTGTTTAATGAGAGGTATTGGACATGAGAATGTATAGATCAAAGCAGTCAAAGAATACATAGGCTGACTCAGAGGAAAAAATAAATTTTGACAAGCAAAACTGTCTGACTTGGAACCTATAGCGCGGGAAGATCATGAGCTCCCCCAAACTGGTAGTGTTTAGGCAGAGACTAGACATCAACTGTCAGACTGTATAGGCATTCCTGCCTCTGATAAAATGTTGGTCCTTATCTGGGTCCTGAGTGGATAGTTCACCAAATCCCAAAGACTTAAAATAGAAACTCAGATACGTAATCTTCTTTTAATAAATGAACTTGAAAGCATCTTTGTGTCTATAGGTGACGTTGCCAAGAGGAGAGTAGGTTAAGCCTTTGTCAAGCCTTTGATAGGAGAGTTGACTCTGAAGAGATAGCAAAGTCAACAATTTCAGTCCAGAGGCTACCAGAGGATATACACCCATGAGTCCTGATCAGACTGGTACTGTGAGTTTCAGGACATCATTTAGTTTTTTCATTATATCAGGAATAAACTAAACATGGAGAGTCTGGCAGCCCTCTACTTCCTATCATACCTCCACCCCATTTCAGTATTCAACCTGTACCACACTTTCTCCACCTGCTCCTCACTCTTCATTTATTTACACATCCTTTCTCAGGAATAGTCTTAAGACTCGCTCACGAATCTGTTTGGTCTTCACCCCATAGATAATAGGATTAATCATGGGTGGAAAAAGCAGATAGAAATTGGCAAAGAGAATGTGCACATGGGGGGCAGCCCGGCGAGCTACACGGTGCATGACTGAGGAGATGACTACAGGTGTGTAGAAGGCTAAAATGGCACCTATGTGAGACACACATGTCCCAAAGGCCTTGTAGCGGGCCTCCTTAGAGGCAAGCTGTAGAACTGCCTGAAGGATGAAGATATAAGACAGGATAACAAAGAGCAGGTCCAACACCACTATAAACATGGCCACAGCAATGCCATAGATATTGTTGAATCGAGTGTCCCCACAGGCCAGCCTTACCACAGCCATGTGCTCACAGTAGCAATGAGCAATAACAGGGCCTCGGCAGTAGTGGAAGCGTTTGAGCAGAAAGGGGAGTGGAGTCATTAATGCCACAGCCCGAGTCACAGCAGCTGTACCGATTTTGGTGATAAGGGATCCAGTTAGGATCTTGGTGTAGTGCAGTGGCTTGCAGACGGCCACATAGCGGTCAAAGGCCATGGCCAGCAGCACTGCTGACTCCATGATGGAGAAGGAGTGGAGAAAAAACATCTGGACCAGACAGGCATAGAAGTTGATCTCCTGATCTCTGAACCAAAAAATGGCCAGCATTTTGGGAAGTGTTGTAGAGGAAAGGACTAGGTCAATAGCTGCCAACATGGCCAGAAAGAGGTACATGGGCTCATGGAGAGCTGCATCAGCCTGGATAATGAAGAGGAGAGTGCAGTTGCCAAGCAGGGCCAAAGTATAGGCTGAGCAGAAGGGAATGGAGATCCAGATATGTAGGTGCTCCAGGCCTGGGATCCCCATCAACAAGAAGGCTACTGGCTGAGTTGAGGTGATATTGGAGGTTGACATCGCCACTGGAAATTTTCTTCCTCTTATCTACTTCCACAGGGTTCTTCCAGAAAGTCTCCAATGTCAGCAGAATTACAGTGCTCAAGTTCAAACTCTGATCATTCATATGGGAGGATTAGCCCTTGATCCCATTTCTAGACCTTAAAAGAAATTAGAAAATCATCCTAATATGCATTGTGAAACATTATTCGTGATCTCTGCTGTCAAGGTGCTTATAATATCATTGGATACTGAGGACATTAAATAGCAATAAAGCTAATATCACAAGGCAGCCTTAATAAAGGAATCAAGTGGAGGAAGAGCTTTCTGTGGTCTTTGTGTGGCCAAGGACAGCTTTATAAGGGACGTAGCTCCCTGCCTAATTCAAATCTTATCCGAAAACATTCACTGTCTTCTTATTGCCTTCCAACTCAAGTTATACTCCTAATTATGAAAGGAGAGTCTCTTTCCTGAAATGTCAAGCTTGGCTATATTAAACAGAAAAAATTAAACCTGGCATTTCCTAATAATTCACTTTCCTCCAAGTTCTATAGAATTAGTGTAATGGAGTTTCCATAGTTTTTTATTTGACACTCAAATCTTACCAGGAAGCTGTACCTCCAGCTAACTTGAAAATGTAAGACCTATTGTTGTTCTCCTTCACCTAACTTTAGTTTAACTTCCATATCTACATGCTGCTACCCACACCTACTTTCCTCTTTAGCATTCATGGCATTCAGAAGAAGAGATGTTCCACTCCCACATTTTTGCAAGACTGAACTCTAGACTTCACACCGTTCTTTTTCCTCCTGGGATCCCTTATCATTTTTTTTCTCTTTGATCATCATTTCCTTTGAAAATGCTTAATCACTTGTTTCCCAAAATTTTGACCTGTGCTCTCTTCTCTTTTTTTCTCAGTGCCTACCTAAAAACTTTCTTCAGAGGATTAATTTAGGTAATCTTTTAAAACGCTTACCACATTGTCTTTACCCATTCACCCATTGTGATATCTATACACAATGGAATACTATTTAACCATCAAAAGAAGGAAATCCTGCTATTTGCAAGAACATGGATGGAGCTTGAGGGCATTATCCTAAGTGAAATAAGTCAGACAGAGAAAGACTTACTGTATGATCTCACTTACATGTGGAATCTAAAAAAACCAAACTCATAGAAACAGAAAACAGATTAGTGATTGCCCGGGGCAGAGGATGGGGGTGAGGAAAATACATGAAAATGGTCAAAGGGTATAAACTTCCAGTTATAAGATAAATAAGTTTTGGGGATGGTAATGTACAGTATGGTGACTATGGCTAACAATACTGTATTGTATATTTGAAAGTTGCTAAAGCAGTAGATCTTAAGGTACTCATCACCAGAAAAAATGAAATGGTAACTATGTGAACTGATGGATATTAACAAAACTTGTTGTACTAACCATTTTGCAATATCTACATATATCAAATTATGTTGTACATCTTAAACTAATACGTTATTGTCAGCTATATTGCAAAACTGAAACTTTTTAAATTTTTAACTTAAAAAAAATATTAGCAGAAATCTAGATTAGAAAGCACAATCAGTTACCACAAGATTGCCATGGGGATACGAAAGTCAATTTGGGGAATATAATCAATAATGTTGTAAAGATTTTGTAGGGTATCCGATGGACACTTGTCTTATTAGGGAGACCACTTCAGGGATGATGTAGATGCCTGATCACTGCACTGTACACCTGAAGCTGAAGCTGAACAATAATGAATGTCAACTATAATTTTTTGTGTGTGTATACATATAGATATAGATAGATATAGATATAGATATAGATATAGATATAGATAGCCACAAGAAGTGGAGTACAGCATTAGGAATAGAGATTGTGGAAATGTAACAGCTGTACGCAATGTCAGCGGGCTAGTAGATGAGGGATGGGGCGTTGTCACTGTGTGAGGGATATAGATGATAAATGTCTAACTATTACATTGTTTTGTACACCTGAAACTAATGAAAAAAAAATTTTTAAGTACTCAGTAAATGTGAGCACTGTTTTTTTTAATTTTTATTAAAAAATATAGCTAGCATACAACATTATATCAGTTTCAGGTGTACACCACAGCTGTTCAACATTTATATGCCTAAAGAAGTGACGACCATAAGTCCAGCAACCATCTGGCACTGTACGACAGTATCACAATATTATTGACTATATTCCCTATTCTGTACATTATATCCCCATGACTTAATTGTTTTATAACTCGAAATTTGAACCTCTTATTCCCTTTACCTTTCCCCTGTTTTTAATTTTTCAATTACAGTTAACATTCAATATCATTTTATATTAATTTCAGGTTTACAGCCTAGTGGTTAGACACTTGTGCAATGTAAGAAGTGATCCCCCTGACTAGTCTCATATGTGAGCACTGTTTTGAATTGAGAAAACTAAAGGTTAAGTTACTTACTGAAAATGTCATGGTTGGTAAATGTCAAAGATTAAACTTGAACTTTGAGGATTCTGGTTTCCTGCCTTCACATACAATATCTTAAATCACTATACTCTTCTGCTTCCACCTTGCTGCTTCACAATCAGTTCAAATCCAGCATCTTCAAGTTAAATAAAACTTTAACTCATCACCATGCTATAGAGAAAAGTTTTAGAATCTAAAGACTTGGGCCCATACTAATTATGCCATCAGTCTACCATCAGAAACCAACATTAATCCTGTATTTTTTAAATTTTAGCTTTCTCACCTATAACTACAATAACTGTACCTCCCGTGACCATTCTACTAAGTTTTATTGTAGGATGAAGGCACATATAAGAACAGACATTGAAAGCTGTAAAACATTGTGCAAATGCTATTTGTCATTAGTGACTTCCTCGCCTTGTGCAAATTTGTCCCATTTTCTAAAATGTTTACCTTGATTAACATCAGCATGATCTGTATTCCTTGGCTTTATATCCTCATCTAACACCCATTAAATTCTGTTCCCCTACACAGCACAAGTTGTTTAAAAATTTGACAGTATTTAATCCCTACTTCGTCTCTCATTTAATTTCCAATCCTTTCAAATCTAGTTTCCATCTCCGCTACCCCCTTACACTGATCTTATCATTACTCCGTTTTTTCCCTCACTCTGTCCTCCTTTTTCTTAATTCCCTTTTTTTCTCATACTTCTCTAGGTGTTCTCTTTGATTCCTCTTGGGGTTTTTACCTTCTCTATTTAGGGAATTTTCAAATGGATAGCTTCTACCCTGAGTTTTAGACTAGTATATCCTGCTGCCTATCGGATATCTCTTAGTTGTTCCACAGTCATCTCAAACAAAATACAACCAAAACAGAAATCTTACATCCCCACACACTATTTCCTCCCCATGCCTTATCCATCTCGGTACATATTACTACCACCCACCCTCTGGTAACATCAGAAATGCAGGAATAATCCTTAATTTAATCCTTCATATTCAGTTCAGTTGCAAATCCTATCAGTCTACAAAATGTCACTCCCTACTCTTTTCCTTTCCCCTGCCAACGTTCTTATTTAAATCACCATCTTTCATCCAGACTACAAAAGCCTCCTAACTGGTCTTTGTGATCTGAATCTTGGGCCCTCTATAATCCATTCGTTGAACTGTTGCGAAAGAGACCATTTACATATTGAGGCAAATTTATATTGTGACGGGCCTTACCTAAGACCTTCATGGAACGGCCATTGGCCTGAGGCTGGAATCCACTCTCCTAACCCTGGTTTACATGTCCTGCATGGTCTGGTCCCTACTCACCTTTCAGCCTCATCCCATTCCACCTCTCCTGCCTTCATTATGCCCTAGTCACACAGCCTTCTGCCAGATGCTAGAACTCCTGGAACTCTTTCTCAGTCAGAAACAACGCCTCTGAGTTCTCTCATACTGCTCCTCTCCTCTCTATGCCCTTTGTGTCTTCCCAAATTCACATCATCTATTGCCTGTGTCATTATAAAGACCTCCTCCTTAATTTTCCACCCCCACTCAATCCGTCCACTACAATGTGACAGACCACATATGATATTTCTGTACGGAAATACACTTAGATCTCATTGCTTCAAGAAAAATAAATCAATAAACCACTCAACACGCTTACAAACTTGTTCCTGCCTAAATTATTGTCCTTACTTCTTACCATTTCCTTAAATATTCACTCTAGGTTCAGTCACATAAGGTTATCTGTCACTTCCTAAAACAGTCATGTCTGTAGCTCATACTATTTATCTGGAATACCTTTCTCTGTCCACTTTCATACCTGGCCAAGATCATTCCACCTTCTTGGTGAAGCTTTCTCAAACTCCTTCAGGCAGATTTTCTCAGTGTTATCAATGAGGACTCATTAACACACTGAATGAAGTAAGGGTATGTATGATCTGTGTTGCCAATGCATGTATCTGTCCTTTTATAGGACCGTGAGAGCACTTTTAGTACAACTGTGACTTACTCATTTATTTCCATATTCACAGACTGTACTGAGCATGGTTGGTGCTCAAGTGTTTATTAAGTGAATGCATGAATGACTCCCTTCCTGGAGAAACTTTCTTCTCTCCTGCTCTTGTATAACACACATCATCTGATCCAAACTGAGACTATGCATATCTCCCAATTTTAGGCAACTCCACAGATGGAAATTCTATGAAATTTCCCATCAGTTTCAGTTCCTTAGATCAGAGTAAAAGCCCTTCTCTTCTTCGTAGAAACTTCTCCAAGTCTAATGTGTATCTGTCCATTTTCTCTAGGACTTAGCAGTGGAATGGACAGTGTGGAAGCCCCATGACAACAGGGCTGTGTTTTTATATTTACAGCACTAATAGCTATAGCACCCAAACAGGAACTTGCTAGATATTTCTTGAAAAAATAAAATAATACTCTCTTATACATGTTGTCACCCTTATCCTAAGTGAAGTGCTTCTCCAATTCCAAGCAGGTCTCATTTCTTCCCCGAGTGCCCCTGTCTCCCTTACTCTCTGTGCTCCTCCTGAACATCATTGGCCCTCGGTTTATTTGCCCCCACACCTGCATCTTGCAACTTGCCTATTCTGTTTATTATGCTTAATAATCTGTCAACCTTCCCTCTTTCCAGGTTCAACTAAAATACACTTGTACCTCTAGTTCCATTAATAATCCAGCTCTGCTGATCTGGTCTCCCCCTCTGCCAACTCCCTTCAACCTGCTGGGCATGAGTGTTTTATCTAATTCCTTACATGACGTTGTTTTTTGTTTATTTCCTGCCTCCACAGCCTAGATGTCAGCAAATGACAAAAGGAAGCTTGTATCGTTTATTTTGTCTTCCCCAAAAGTGCACGTGGCTCCATACCTGCGGAGTATTCCCTCAGTGCTGTAAACTATTTGGTAGGCTTACCTGACAGGACCTTAGAATGATGTATTTGGGAAATTGAGTCCTTAAATGGTAACGGAGGGAGTAAGTAGCATATCTAGGACTAAATTCTACATCTTCTGTCCCCTATGTCAGGATTCTATCTACAGGTCCATAGAGCAAAGATATAGCTGTTTGTTGCTGAAAACTTTAATACCTGGCCTGCCCCTTCCATCTCCTTATTTCAGGTTTCTCCTTCCCGCCTCCCCTCTGCCCCAGACTATTACAGCAGTTGTGACTGAAGTGGAGCCAGAATGCGAAGTAGGAAGGAAACAATTATCACTAACAGAAGGGATGTGACTAACCCAGTCTGGGTTGTTTAGCGAAGGTTTTCCTGAGGTGGTCCCTAATACACAACACAGGAACATAGGCCTGGGAGGCAGAGAAGGGTTTCTTCTGATAATGGGAGGATCTGAAGCTTATAGAAGATAAAGTATTTGAGGAGCATAGAGAGAAGGTCTCCTGCTACATAGAGACAGATGTACAAGGATGAGAATGATAGAGGACAAGAGAATCAGGAGGTGAGGTAATGCCTGAGACCAGGGTAAGTTGTTTGGACATCGGAGGTGCATGAGAGATGGACTCTGCCCTGTGCACGCCAGAGCTCATCCCCCAGACCTAGACCTTGCCTATTCCCCTCAAACATGAAAAACTCTTCTCTTACTGGGTCTCCACTCAGCCTTCTGGTATTTCCCCTAATGATTACTGTTTTCAGTCTTATTTCTGCCATTACCCTGCTTATTACATGTTTCTCTGCCAGCCCCAGCTCACATGGCATCTTTCCTTGACCTGTGCCCCTCTTCTAACTCTCTGGTAGTCATCTGATCCCAGCATAAGAACCCCTCCCTGGTCTGCTCACCCCTCATCCCATTTGTGCCAACTCCCTCACTGTTCCCTGTATACTCCTGGTCTGCCGCCACCACCACGGACCCAGTGTGCTCTCACCCCTCAGTGCGGCAGTCGGGTCATTTTCTGTAGTCTTCAGGAAGCACTGATACAATTTTCCTCTCTTAGTGAGAGAAGGGTGAAAAAGAGGACGTTGGAAAGGGGAGGTCTGGCTATACCCTCATAATCGGCTATTCTCCTAAAAGAAAAAGGAAACATCAGGCCTTGTCCCTGAAGAACATCTTTAAAAAGTCCCAGGACTGGCTTCGTGTCTTCTCTGGGGGTGACTCTAGGAAACTTCTTTGTCCCAGTCTCCAGCCTTTTGGGGTTCCTGCCCCTGGCTTTCTGCAGACTCTACTCCCTTACCACTCTGTGGCATTCAATTATGCCTCCCATGAGGCAGAGTGTAGTCTGGTTTCAGCAATTACGGTGTCAGTCACCACCCTCACCTTTCTCCCCTGCACTGCCTACTGAGAAATAAAGCCTCCTTAGAACATGTAAATGGCTGCTTGCTGTGCGTGCATTTTGTTTTTTCTTTTTAATTTATTAAAGTATAGTTGACATACAATATTATATTAGTTTCAGGTGTACAACATAGTGATTTGACATTTATATACCTTATGATGTAAACACAATAAGTCTAGTAACCATCTGTCACTGTATGTAGTTATTAAGGTATTATTGACTATATTCTCTATACTGTACATTACATCTCAATTACTTATTTTATACCTGGAAATTTGTATCTCTTATTCCCTTTCACCTATGCCCTCATCCTCCCCTCTGGCAACCACCAGTTTATTCTCTATATCTGAATCTGGTTTTGTTTTGTTTTATTCATTTGTATTGGTTTAGATTTCACATATAAGTGAAATCATCTGGTATGATACTCAGCATATTGCTTGGACCTTGGCTACCTCTCCAAATTCATCTCCTACTGATGTAGGAATATTTTTCCTGTGAGTCCGCAAATGATGTAGATGATGTTGGATCTGCCGGCAGTTTCTGGGTGTGGGTCGGGATCATGTCTTGTGAGACAGAAGAATAGAAACACAGACCCAGGAGAGGCAAACTTTTAAACAGAGGATAGTTTATTGAAAGCAAAGGGTTAGAGTTCCTGAGCAAGAGGGGGTCCCGAATGGGGGTGCCCAGTGACTGAGGCAAAAGCTCTTACTTTTATACCTTCCCTTGCCTGTTTGGGGAAGGGGAGCTGTTTGAAGAAGGGAACTGTTTGAAGAAGGGAACTGGTGCCTTCTAATGAAATTCGTCACCAGGTTTGTTCTGCTTGCCCATCCTGAAGGAATTAGCAAAGTAACCTACTCTTATCTATCAGATCTGTTCCATTTTTCAGGCCAAAAGGAATTTTATGATTAATCTCAAGGCCTTGTTACATTATGTCCTGGAGCGAAGGAGTAATTTCAAAACCTGGAGTTTTAGGATATGGCTGTCTTTTGTTTATTCCACCAGGGACCTCCCTGTCTACCTAGGGACATGCTGGCTAACCTGTATCAGTACCTTTTCCTCTCAGTCACTATGCTCCAACAACTGGCCTAATGTTGGCTCTCAAATTCACCAAACACATTCCAGACATCAAAGCGTATACATCTGCTGTTCCCTCTGCCCAAAGCACTGTCCTTCATATAGCTGCATAAAGGACACTCATTTCATCAACATCACGACTCAAATGTCATCACCTACCTAAAATTGTGCTCCTTTTCATTTCTAGCTTCTTAACCTGTTTTACTTTTTTAGCAGTTTTCAATACCCATTCGTGCTATAAATTGATTTTTTTAATGAAAGTTTCTCTTACTAGCAATAGAAATTCCACGAGAACAAAGACTTTGTCTTCTTTCTTCACTACTATATTCCTAGTACTTAGAGGAATGCTGACACATAATACGTGCTCAGTAATATTCTGTAGAATAGTGTTGGTTGAACAAAAATCGGTGCAATGATATTGTGCAATGATATCCCAAGTTAACAATGACTAGCCATTCCTATCTCTGAGCCCCAGCAGGACAATGGAGATTCTAGGTTTGGCTCTGAGAACTGTGGTACTGGTAGAAAATTTTAAAGTCATGTCATTTATCTGCCGTTGTCACTTATTCCTTCTATTAGAATCAGTTGTATCTCTGGAAGAACTAAATGGGAAAAAGCCAAAAATCAGGGTCTCTGAAACTTAATTCTTTTTTTTTTCAAGATAATATATTTTTATTAGTTTCCTAAGGATGCTGTAACAAATAAGCACAAACTGGGAGACTGAAAACAATAAAAGTTATTGTCTGAGCAGTGACAAATCAAGGTGTTAGCATGGTCATCATCCCTCTGAATCTTGTAAGGGAAAATCCTACTTGCCTCTTCCTAGTCGCTGGTAGTTTGCTGGCAATTCTTGGTGTCCCTTGGCTTGCAGCGGCATCACTTGGCTTCCATCTCGGCCTCCACTGTCACGTGGCATTCTCCCTGTGTGCCTCTGTCTTCACAAGAAACAACATGCCATTCCTGTTTGTGGACACCAAAATAAGTTTGGTCACTTCGCTTGGGCTAATGCGTAGTATAACCTACAATTTTACAAAACTGATCTGCATTCTTTGATAACGGGAAATTGCTGAACTATTGGCACTTGCAAGAAACCTACTGCACTACTAAAATATCGCATAAATTACTGTGTTATTGCATATCTACTGCTGTTATCCTATTGGTGTTAATTTCCAAAATGTCATTTATCGCTCAAGTTTTGCACTTGCATGGTTAGTAAAGATTGGTTATCTGCTTTGTTCTCTACTTCTTGCACTACTCCCTGACCTTCTGATTCCACTGCTCTGAGCT
This sequence comes from Rhinolophus sinicus, assembly GCF_057876585.1. Taxonomy (NCBI): domain Eukaryota; kingdom Metazoa; phylum Chordata; class Mammalia; order Chiroptera; family Rhinolophidae; genus Rhinolophus; species Rhinolophus sinicus. The sequence goes on along the minus strand of NC_142514.1, from coordinate 142,093,842 downwards.
CACAATTATTATTTTCTTTATATATTATTTTCAAGACTTTATTTCCTTTCTATTAATCATCTGGTTTCAGATCCTGTCCTCTCCAACCTCTTCCCATTCTACCCTAATCCATAAGGAAGTCATCATATCTCAGCCACACATTATAAGCCCCCATTATTTTCATGGTCCTATTTCTTCTGTTTCCTGGTCTTAGCTACACCTATGGGGACTCCTACCACATATTATGTTTCCATTAGATTGTTCTTTTACATTTTTTCTTCTTTGACTCTTATTTCTTAATGTGCTGTCTACCCTCTTTTGCTCTCAGTTCTCAATATTTTCCCCGGCTTTCACCATGAAAGGATTGTTAAATTTGCATTGTGGATTTCTCCAGAAAATTAATAGTTTTTAGGGCTATGGCTTTAATCAGTCTGTGGCAGAAAGATAAAACACATGCACTTTGCTGACAAAATGCCAGGATTTGAAAATTTGGTCTAATATTTTGGATAATTTAACTATTTGAAACCCCAGTTTATTCATCTAGAAAATGAATACTCTGGAGTAATTTCATACCTGTTATGGGTTGAATTGTGTCACTCACAAAGATAAATTCTAACTGCCAATACCTCAGAAAGTGACCTTTTTTATAAATAGTGTCATTACAGATGTAATTAGTTAAGATGAAGTCATAATGGAGTCAGGGGATCCCTAATCCAATATGACTGGTGTCCCAGTAAGAAGAGGAAGCTTAATTCTTGAAGTATCATTCCTCTGTGAGCTCCCCAAGGAACCTATATGCTTATTGAGCGAAGCCTCCACCTCCCTCTCTCTGTGGGTGAGGGCCATGCCATCCCCCACTAGTTCTTCCCTCCACCATCTGCATACATTTAAAGCTCCTTGACCCAAGAATCTTTTCAATTCTTTGTATTTCCAAGACAACATCAGATACATATTAACTGGTCATCATATTTTTCTTGTATAACTGATTGTCTGAAATCAAATTTTTGTCTGCCTGATCTACATTTGATTGGAATCCCATCTGCTTGTTCAATGGCCTTCTCCCAATACCAAATATCATAAGGTTTTAAGCACTGTCAGAGAGAGAATTCACCCCGGTATCTCTCTGCCTTTTCAAAACCCTTGTTTAGGAAGCTAATTGAAAGATAGTGATGTAACGATAGTAACAATAAAAATCTACTGAAGACTTGCTATGTTCCAGGCACTGAATTAAATATCTTGTGTGCAATATCTCATGATGACCCCCCCCTCCATTTTTACAGATGGGGAGCAAGAGGTAAGAGCTGTTACTTACCTAAGGTCACAGCAATAGGATTTAAAGCGGACAGTATCATGCAAACAGCATCTGATAAGATGCTGTGTGGACAAGAGAAGAGAAAGAATACTCTGTAGTGGTTCAGAATATCAGAGAAGACTCATGAAAATGTTAACTTTGAACTGGGTTTCAATGGTTCCCGGAACACGCCCACTATCCCTTGCCTGCTGTCTGCTCTCCCTGGTATGCCCCTCCCTCCAAGCTCACCTTAACTCCTAAACCCTATATCCTTGACTTTTACAGAGCAAAACTATTCCCTGCTAAATGAGCCTCTGTGTTTTTTTTTATGTCTACATATATCTTATGTGTATATATGTGTACATATATCTTATGTGTAATTAATGTGTATGTATATTTCTGCCCATCCTCTAAGCCAGACTGTGACCTTCTTGAAAACACGAACATGATCTTTCAACTGCCTGCCCTAACAAACATGTAGTGTAGTCCTTTGTATGTAATAGATGCCCAATCAGTGATTATTGGATTAGTAAAATAATAAAATAAAAACTCTACTTTTAGTTGAGTGCTTGGCATACACCAAGCAAAATGGTAAATGCTTTGCATATATCATCTTATTTAATATTCATTGCCTCCCCATCTTACAGATAAAGAACTAACATTGAGAGAAATTAAATAGCTTGCCAAAAAGAAACAGTAAAAAGCAAATCTTTTGGACAGGTGAAAAAGCAAAATTAGCAAAATATTCCAAAATGTGTTTCTATGCCAAAAAGCCTTTAGAATTATTTGTGCTCAGAAGTCTCTCCACCCACTTCCTACCCACACTGAACTCTCAGGGTAAATCTTCTCTGCTGTTCTGTCCTTCCTCGCTTCTTTATCAAAGCCCAAATTATGTAGCTTCAATATTCTGCTTCTTTTTAGCATCCCAGAGGTCTTTTTAGTGCCTTCATCCCCAGGGAATTTTTACTCTCAACTAGGGCCCTAATAACAGGATAAATACTTTAGTTCTTTGGCTCTCCACACTCTAAACCCTGCAGCAGCTGAGAGTCCACTACCACCCCCTGCCCCAGATCTGGTAAGTCTGTCTGTGTACTCAGCCCACGAGGTACACTATGATCAGACCAAAGACCTGACGGCCACTAAGATAATTTCCTCACTGAGGTGGTCTCTACTTCAGATAAAAGGAACTTACAAATGAATCACAATTTTTATCACTGCTATGTGCTATGTAGTGCGATTGCTCTTCAGATAAGTGTCTCCCATAATAATTCCTCACAGTAGGCTCTAAAGTAGGAATCGTCCTTTCCGGGTCACATATGAGGAAGCAGGTTAAGAGAGATTAGGTGACTTGACTGAGATCGCACAGCGGGTGAGTTAATAGAGCTGGGATTTGAATCAGGCTGCCCTTAATGTTTCACTAACAGACGTTGAGTTCTTGGCAGGTAGCTTCCAGATGCTCAGAGCATCTCCATTGATAAAGAACATCCTTTCCTCATGAGACACTCTTGTTCCTAGTACTTGGGCATGTATTCTTATATATTTTAGGTAAGGCCTTTCTTATACCAAGTTCTAAGGTACTTTAGAACAAAGAGAAGTGTGAGGAGCATAAAAATAGTTATTCTGAGTGAGTCATCTGGAAAAGGCTGGGAGTCTCTCCTTGCCTGACCTCCAGAGGCAGATGAATTAGAAGAAAATAACAGTAGGGTATAGGAGAAGGAGGTTCAGGCAAAGAGAAGAAAGCTGTAAGAGTCTCTCGCTGTTCACCTTTTCCATAAAGAGGGTTCTGGAGCCATGCCCCTCACCTCCCAGCCCAGAGATCATTGAATCAGACATAAGTGGCAAGGACTCATTTGAATGCTGGTGATAGTAACCCACCTCATGCCTTGCATCATTTCACAATGCCCTACAGTCTTCTTCTCCTGGACATTTTTCATGAGATCTAACTCAAGTATTAGTGAGAGGGCCAGTAAGTAAGAACCCCAAGGCCTACACCGTGACCTTGATCTCTTTCCTGGAATACGAGCATATTGTGCTTAACATATGCTTTTCTAACTTCATTTTCCCCATCTGTGAAAACAGAGGCCAGGGGAGCTTGCAGTCACTGTCCTATGTAGCTATAAGGATAGAGTGAAAGTTTTTTGAATGGAAGCTCAGGGGCTGAGGACATTTAATTCAATTATTAAAAGGCTGAGGAGAAGAAGAAAAGGAAGGAGAAGAAAGCAAGGCTGTCCCATTTACGTATGGATTATTCAGATCTCAACTTTCTCCATGCCAAAGAAAGGGCATTGAAACATGGACACTCCGAAAACAATTTCTTACCTGTGTCTTCTGAGTACAGCCTTGCTCGTGCATTTTACAGAGCAACATATGTAAACAATCACATGCTCAGACAAACACATTGTGAGCTAATTTATAGAATGGAACAGTTTTACTCATCATTTCACAAGATGTCCCCACTCAGATTTTTCTGTTCTTGATCCTCCAGCCACCACCAAATCTGAAATACCCTCTGGGCATGCTTGGGTACAGGCTGGATGGTGGAAACTCAGGGAGAAAGATAGCACAGAAGAGAAAATAGGAAACATGTAGAGGAAGGGATGAGACAGAAAGGAACAAGATGACTTGTTCAATATCACGATGACAGTTACAGTTGGCACTGGGATGGAAAACCAGGCATCCTGGTCCAGGGTTCCTTCCCTTTTTCCTGTCACTTTCTTTCTGGATATGGATAGCCAATGTGAGGGATTGCAAGGAGTATTGTGGCTTAAGGAGAGGGACACAAGTAGGTTATCTCTGGGGGGCCAAATTAGTTCCACTACCTCTGTCCTAACTAGTAACCAAAACAGTCACATCCCATTACATTAGAAGCCAATGTGAGAACAGTATTTGGTTCTTTCTCACTCTCTTTTCTACTCTCTTCTATGTCTATTTCTTGTTCTCAACTTTCTTAACTCTCCATCCTCATCTCCTCTCCCTCTAATGTCCCTTTCCTAGCTTTTTAAATTTAATCTTCCCTCTTTCTCAAATTCTCAATTACTGGCTGGCTAATAGATAAGTGAAAAATGAGAAGGTGCTTGTAGGTGAGGGAAGATCAGGGCATACAGAGAGTGTGTGTAATGGACAAAGATGAAGTAGAAATGTGTAGAAGCTCACTACTGTCATTTGACCACAGTTAGTCTCCACATTTGCTTACAGTCAATGATTCTGTGTTCTCAATTGTACTTTTCTATTCCTGATCAACCCATGTTCTGAACCTCATCTATGAGTAACCATGGTATTAATAGCTTGAAAAATCCATCCAAGATCTCCCAACTTTCCCTTCTCTACCCCTCAGTTCTGATCTTCCCATCTTGAAAAGTAATCCTTTGAGTCTTCCCCCCAATCTACCTGAGCTTTGATCACTACATTGCTCTTATATTGTTACACAGGCAGATGATTCAGAAGAAAATAAGACTATAGGCAGAAGAGCATTCACAGGCACAGAGGAGAAAGCTGTAAGAGTCTATTGCCTCTCACATTCACCTTGGAGAGGATCCTACAGCCATGACATCATTGAATCAGACACAAGTAAAAAGGACTCCCTTGAAACCTGCTAATGATAACTTCACCTCCTGCCTCGCATCATTTCCCAATGATCTTCAATATTCTCATCCCAGATGTTTTTCATGAGGTTTAACTAAAATATTTCTTGCTATAATTTCAGTTTCAACCACAGCATAAGAATGAATCCCAATAGCTTCATCTCTCATGGCTTCCTAGGGCTCAGAGCAAAGAAGTGAGGCATTTTTACCCACCCGACCTCGACTTAGCCATGCAATTCACAAACCGCAGCCATCAAAACCCAAACTCCTTCCTGCTCATGGGAATTCCTGGCCTGGAGGCATCCCACTTTTGGATTGCATTTCCCTTCTGCTCCATGTATGCCCTGGCAGTGCTCGGCAACATGGCGGTACTCCTGGTGGTGCATTCAGAGTCTGCACTGCACCAGCCCATGTACCTGTTTCTATGCATGCTGTCCATCATTGACCTAGTGCTTTGTACTTCGATTGTACCCAAACTCCTTGCACTCTTTTGGACAAATGCTACTGAGATTGCCTTTGAAGCCTGTGCTGCTCAGATGTTTTTTATCCATGGCTTCTCAGCTGTAGAATCTGGTGTCCTGCTAGCAATGGCCTTTGACCGCTACTTGGCCATCTGCCGACCACTGCACTATGGGTCATTGCTGCCCCCGGAGGCTGTGGGCAAGCTGGGGGCTGCAGCTGTGTTTCGTGGCTTGGGGCTCATGACACCACTCACCTGCTTACTGGCAAGGCTGAGGTACTGTGACCGAGTGGTGGCCCACTCCTACTGTGAGCACATGGCGGTGGTAAAGCTAGCTTGTGGGGGCACACAGCCAAACAACATCTATGGCATCACCACTGCCACACTGGTGGTGGGGACTGACTCCATCTGCATCGCTGTCTCCTATGCACTCATCCTCCGGGCTGTGCTAGGCCTCTCTTCTAAGGAGGCAAGGATTAAGACTTTTGGCACCTGTGGCTCCCACCTGGGTGTCATCCTTCTCTTCTATACACCAGGACTGTTCTCATTCTACACGCAGCGCTTTGGCCAGCATGTACCTCAGCACATTCATATCCTCCTGGCTGATCTCTACCTTGTTGTGCCGCCCATGCTCAACCCCATCATCTATGGCATGAAGACCAAGCAGATCCGGGATGGGGCCCTCCGACTGCTGAAGCAGGGCTCTGTTCAGTCATGAAGTCTTCAACCCCACCCTAGAACCCTATCCTATTCCCTTAGCCCTTAGGAAAAGTTTAAGAGACCAGTGGTTCCCAGCATACTGGGGAGAAAAACCCGCACTCAATGGTATCCTTCCTTTGAGAAGGAGGTATAGCACAAATCTGATGGGGCAAAAACAATCAGGTATTTCCCAGTTGTGATGTAGACACTGTTACAAAGATCAGGGAGCCCTGTCTAATGGGAAACACGGTTACCAAGCTGACGATAGTCTCCCAGGGAATCCCATTCTGCTGTTCTGACCTGGCTCCTACCTTCCAGGAGATCCTGATAAAATGAGAAAGCTTTGACCACTGGTCTCACAAGGAGAAATAACTGTCATCCACAGTCAGGTGTTTCTACTCTAATAGGGATACTTGGATACCTCCCTCAGTGCGTGCTAAGTCTTTTGGAAGAAACACACTTGGGGAGGGAGGAAAGAGAATATTAGAGGCAGAGAGAAGGGTGGAGGACATACTCAAGAGGACATGACTACTGGTTGATCCTCAAGCTGGATGAGGGCAATCGGAGGTCCTCCCCTCCTCCCCTGTCCTTGGAATGTATACTCTGCCTACCATTCCCACAGTGGGAGCTGTTTCAAGAACATGCTCTCTCAAGGTTAAGGCATTGTTGAGACCATCTGAACTGAATACATGTTAAGATCTGTTAAGAACTTAACATGTTAAGAACTGAACCCAGTTAAGATCATCTCTATGAACTTTTAAGATTCTGGTGAGCCAGTATGGAGATCAACTCATCTTGGAGCTGCCCAAGCCAAACCCCATATGTAAGTTCCCTTACTTATTAAACCTGCCACCTACCAAGCTAAAGTGGTCTGCCTCTGTCTTAGGTCTCTCCCTGTCTTCCATATACGGGGCCAGTTTGTAAACTAACATAGATGAAATCAGAGCACTTAGTAATGGGTCATAGGGACAGCAATAAATAATCATGGGAAAACTGTGTCTGTTGTACAGAGGTGTAATGTCAATCTAGGAAGTTTCTCTGGAAGAGGAGAGCTTTTATCTTTTTGCTGAACATGCACTATGGACCAAATATATTGCTAAAATCTAAGGATATGGACTTGATTAGGTTAAAAATCCTTCTTTCATGGTGACTCCTCACTGTTAGAGGAGACCTACATATTGGGTAAGCACAAGGACCATAGGTATTGAGCAAGAACACCTAACTTTCTCAGGGAAAATGAGGTCCCAGGGCCTATTTCATCTTACCCTACCTCTGTACAGTTATGAAAGGCTGCTGTCCCAGAAGCCTTTGACCAGGCCTGGGTGTAAGGTGTGGGAACAAAGTCTCAGGCTAGATGACATCAAGTCTGACATCCTTAGTCTTTCCTTCCCCAGCCAGGGAATGGCCAAGTGGAGCTGCCACTGAGCCTCAAACATCCAGGGAAGAGACCAGGCACCTTCTTTGGAGACAAAACAGAAGGCATCCAATTTGACCTCCTGAGCAGGTTTATAAAAATGAAAGTGATGGCTATAACTAGAAGGCCTGTTAGATTCCAGGGTTCTCAGGGGCTCTGGTTCTGACATCTCTGCTCAGAATCTGCAGGCAGATTGATAGGTATTTGTCTCTGAGTAAAGCGTTTTAATAAGCTAAGAAAGAGCTTACACAAGAGAAGGTTTTCAGCAGGCTCAGGGTGACAAGCCACCAGAATTTCATCTAGTATTAATGGGTCGATTAGCTTTTAACATAGTAGTGCACCAAGAGGATGTGTATTGTTTTATTGTAGTCTCATAACCATTTTATGAGGAGCATATAATTAACTACTCCCACTTTACAAAACCAGAGGCAGAAGACTAGGGAGGTAGCAACTTGTCCAAGAAAGAAAGTAAATGTTAGCCATTCAAACTCAGATCTTTCTAATTCTAAATTCTGTACTTTTAATTCTTTACCAGGTGAGTTCCTATAAATCTAAACCCTAGGCCCAAGAATCTAATAAATTTTAACCTGGGAGTGAGAGGATAATTCTTTTCTTAACATCACTGACATTTCTGAGTACATGCAACATGAAAACACTATTCTAAGAGCTGGAAATATAATGGTGATTCAGGAAGATAAATGCCTGGTGACAAGTCAAATATGAAACCTCAGAAAAATCCTCTCATATACCCTCTGTGACTCCCATGTTACCATAATAATTCTTTTTTCACTCCAGGGTTCAGCACACATGAAATTAGTAGCTTTCATTTGACCACAGACAACCCATATTGCCAGGAAATCAGAGAACTCATATTGGCCAATAAATTCTAATTCCCAGGATGTTTAATTTGAACTATAGGGAAAGTCAACAGAAACAGCTACATCGTATTTGAGACTACATTGGTTATGGTTGGATTTATTTTCCCCAAACCACTTTTTTAATGAGGTATAATTTATCTTAAATAAATACATATATTAAGTGTATTTAATATATGTATTTATCTCTATCAAATGTATATATCCATATATGTATTTATCTCTATCAAATGTATATATCCATATAACCACCATCTTAATCAAGATACAGATTATTTCATAATCCCAGAAAGTTCCCTTGTGTTTCTTCCAGGCAATACCCTTGCTCCCTACTTTTTTCTTTCTTATATATCCAAATTTCTATGTAGTATTTCTCGTCAGCATTCTTGTAGTGTAGATTTGTTAATAAAAGAATTCTCTCACTTTTTCATGAAAATGACTTTATTTCAATTTTACTTTTGATGAAAATTTTTGCTAGCTATAGAATTATAAATTGACAGGTTTATTTTTACTTTCAGCACTTTACATAAGTTCCTTTATTTTTTTTCCTCTTTTTTTTTTATGAAAGTCCCCATTCTTATCTTTGTTTTCATATGTGTATTTTTTAAACTAGCTTCTATTACGTTTTTTTCTCTTTATCTCTGTTTTTCATCAGTTAGACTTTGTGTCATGTAATTTGTCTTCATTTTGCTTGGGGCTTACTGACTTGCTTGAGTCAATGGAGTGAAATGTCCAGTTTCTGGGCAAAATTCCCCCTAGAGATTTGGAAGTAGTTTTGGGAAAAGCTCCACAAAGAAAACTTAGCTCTTCTCTGAGCTGCACTCTGAGAAATAGCCTTCTTAACTCTATGGTATAGAAAGAATCACCCTTGTCTCCAAAGTTTCTGACATCCATCCTCACCTATTCCATTGCAGTTTATCAACTACTTGTTAGCCCCATGGGCCTCAGACATTCAGATCTCCTAGTCCTCTCCTTTCTGGAGATTTTGCCCCTTTGCCTTCTTTACTCATTTATTTAACAATATATGTTGAGCACCTACTATATAATAGATGTTGTTCTTGGAGCTGGAGATACGTCAGCGAACAAAACAGTCCCCAAATCTCGGACCTCATGGAATTTACATCCTAGCACACCACCTGCATTGGAAATGAGTGGCTGAGTATTCCACCTTTACTATTGATGCTTGAGCACTACTCAGAAGTCATACTGAGCAGCTTTCCTGGGTTTGGCAGGGCCAAACTTTCTCTCTAGCTCAAAGTAGAGACACACATGAGGGGAACCAAGAGAAAAAATCACTCCCTGAGCTGCAAATAAATGCTAAATAAATTCAGTACATACAGTGTTGTCCTATGAATTTCCCACCACCCACTCCCCTTTCTATTTCTTGGTATATGAGCTGGTTAACATTAGATTTAGGAGAAAAGAGCCAGTGTTAAGGTGAATATAGCTTACTTAGACATAATATTCTTATGTATACTAGGATTATAGTTCTTCTTTAGGCTTAGAAATAAAATGGTGGAAGAGTCCAGTGGAGAAAAGGAGAGAGGTACCTGCATAAATAGATATGCACACACATCCTCTCAGTGTGGTTCAGGCCTCTAGGTGAGGAAATGTTACAGTATATATGAGTCTGAAATAGTTCATCTCTAATCCAATACAGCAATGAAAGGATTATCAAGGTGATACTTTGATATGCTTCCAATGATCTCAGTCCCCAAGAACTATAATTATAGAAGATGATAGTGCCCCCAAAGGGCTCAACAGTTAGAACTGAATCATTGTAAAAACCTCAAAAATTAACTCTTCACAATTAATCCTCCTCCACCGCAAGATCCAGGTTGGCCCACAGGGGTCATGGTATCTTCTGCTATTCTAGGAAACATCAACCCTTTTCTGCTGGAAGCTCTTTAAGAGGCCCTGACGGATCTGCTTAGACTTGATGCAGTAGACGATGGGGTTCATGAAGGGAGGGACCAAAAAGTGCATGTTGGCCATGAGCACTGCCAGAGCAGGGTAGCTGTGCTTCTCTACTCGGTGCAGCACAGACAGCCCCAGTTTGGGCAAATAAAAGATGAGAACAATGCAGAGGTGTGAGACACATGTGTTGAGAGCTTTGAGCCGTTCCCCAGGTGATGCAATGCCCAGCACAGTCCGTAGAATCAGGGCATATGAGAGCATGATCAGGAAGGAGTCAAGGCCCAGTGAGAGGAGGATGGAGACCAGGCCTACCAAGCTGTTGATCTGGGTGTCTGAACAGGCCAGTCCCACGAGATCACAATGCAGGCAGTAGCAGTGAGAGAGGACACTGATCTGGGGAAAGAGCAGCCGCCGCAGGAGGATAGGTCCCGGGAGGTTGAGCAGGACAGCCCTCACCAGGATGGCAGCCCCCACTTTGGCCATAGCTGAGTGGGTCAGAATTGTGGCATAGTGCAGGGGGTCCCGGATGGCAACAAAGCGATCAAAGGCCATGGCTAGCAGCACACCAGATTCCACGTAGGTAAAGGCATGGATGAAGAACATCTGTGCTGCACAGAGATCAAAGGGCAGCTCACGAGCACCCAGCCAGAAGAGCTGCACCATAGTTGGGAAGGTGGAGGCACAGAGGCACAGATCGGAGGATGCCAACATGGACAGGAAGATGTACATGGGTTCATGCAAGGCTGGATCTGTGCGGATCAAAAAGAGGATGATACTGTTACCCATGATGGAAACCACACAGATGAGGTTGATGGGGATGGAAACCCAATGATGAGAAGCTTCCAGGCCTGGAAAGCCAGTCAGGAGGAAGGTAGAATGACCAGAAGAGCTGGTGTTACAGGCGAACATTCCAGGAGGGAGTTGTCCATTCTACAAGTAAGAGGCATTCATTCATTTGATCATCATTTATAAAGACCCTAAGTGTGGGCTGGAAAGGAAGAGCTGCACCATAACCCTTTCTTGGGCCCTGAAAGAAACCTTATTCCCCTGAGGAGACTTCTCCTTCATTTCCCATTCTCCTTCATTTCCTGGTTAATTTAATCTTCTCTTTGAATAAGTAGTATTGAATAAATTTTATGAGTTAATCTCTGCTTATTATTTTAGCCACTCAGTATCAGTCTTCTCTTGGGCCTAAAAAACCTCCTTTTTCCACTTACGCTACACCCAAAGCCCATCTTCAGAGTGTATTCTCAGACAAAATAATGAAAAAAGGAGAATAACTTTTGTTGAAATTTAGGATTATATTAGGAACAAGCAATATAGACTCCATTTCTATTTATTCTTAGAGAGAACTCAGGTGCATTCATTTTTGTTAGATTCTTTCTTCCCCAACAACCCCACCTCCACCTCACAGTCTGCTTGAAGTTGGCACATTTTCTTCTGACTCTGCCTTTGAGACAGTCCTGTGGACATAGACTCAAATTGAAGGCATTTTCCTCTTAAATATCTCTTTTTGGTCCCTTTTACCATAAAAGCTGTTACGACCGCCCCAGGTACTTTGAAGTTCTCAGTTGTAGACAGAAGGGTGAGGCTGACAGGACTTGAGGGGCACCACCTGAAGAGTCAGGCAGAGAAGCATGAGCTCGGAGCCCCACGGTTAATAATGTTAAGCAAGGAGCCCAGAGTATAGTGTGTAAGCTCATTCATTCCCACAACGTCACATTACACATTCAGGCTGCACAGTCTCCCCAGCTTCTGTCCTCAGCAACAGGACTGCATCACCATTTGTCTACTAAGCAGCTTGCCATAGCTTTGCACTATAAACTGAATGTCCTGCAGAACCACAGTTTGTAATTTCTCTACTTTCCCTCTAAAGCTCACCCTGCAGTACCTGTCAGGCCTTCCTCCCTTTCCCGTTATCCATGAAATCGCCAGGAAACACACACACACACACACACAGTATGTCTTTTCACTCTGTAACATATTCCCCAAATCAACTATATTTGAAATACCTCCTCCTTTCAGATCCCAGTGAAACTAATCTAGCCAAATATCACCATCATTTGTCTAGATGTTATAATAGCCTCCTACCTACTTTCTTCAGTCTTCCTGTATTCTGATTTACTGTCCAAATTTCCATTAGACTCATGATCAAAAGACTTAAGAAAAAGCAAGTGTGGACATTTAAATGAGTACATGCATAGGGAGGAAACGTGGTGATCAGATTTGTTTTAGGGAGATGTCTCCTTTCATAACTTTGTTTAGTGATGATCACTAGTCCCTGATGCTGCAGAATCGGGTCTAAGCAAGATCTTTATACCAGGTCCAGAAAGAGAAGGACCTTGTCCATCCACCAGCTGTAACCAACTCAGTCACCTCTCCCCTAAACATTATGAACACTACTCATAAGACATCTTTCTGCTTAACAAATTTACCATATTTGATCATTCTTAAAATATCTTTTTTGTTGAAATTTAAAATACACATAGAAAATCCTACATATTCTAAGTATAAAGCTTAATGAATTTCCTCAAAGTGAACACGCGCACGTAATCACCCAGATCAAGAAACAGAATACTGTTAGCCCCTCAGGAACCCCCCTATTACCCATTGCAGTTATCCTCTCAATGACAACCACCATCCTGACTTCTAATATCACAGATTCGTTTTGCCTAATAATGCAGTATATACTTTATCTGCCTTCCTAGGTTCAACTTTGTGTCTATTTGTTGAAGGAATGAATGGATGGTTTGATTTGTTTTTTAAATACCATCTTTCTAAACCGACTTTGTTATGTGTAAAGCACTGTGCTAGGAAATGACATATAGCAAAGAAAACTCACATAGGCAGGAATACCCTAAAGGAACTGGAACTGTTTGTTCCAGCATGAATGTGTACAGTTCCACCCATCGGTTTCTGATGGTGATTATTAATGTTAAGAATAGTTGTTATCATTTATTGACCATGTGCCAGACACTGAGTAAGGATGTTAACTACACTCTTCACAATAAGGAGCTGAGCCTGAGGCTGAATAACTTGCTGCAAGCCAAACATCTGGTCAGTGAACAGTCCTGACCTCATCTCAGCACTGATTCTCAAGGCCATGTGCTAGCAGACAGCTTATGAAACTTTTCCCAAACTGTCAGGCAAGACATGTATTATCTGATAGGCCAGGGCCCAAACGGAAAGACTTTTTTTCTTTGGATACAACTTAGTTCATACACAAAATAGCAGCTTGGAGGCCACCTGTGAGCAATGTTTTCACTGACTGTCATGCCACATAGCATCATATTGTTTTGTACAAAGCTTCCGTGAAATGACAGCAAAGCAAAATGACAACCACATACCACCTGAACAAAGGTCAGAGAACTCCCTTCTCCAGCAATTGGCAACTTGGACATTCCCTTTCTTCGTGATCCCTAGAGATTCCCTATATCACTGTGCTGGAGCTAAGTCCACCTTGAAATATCCCGTGGTGCCCTTTTTTGCCATGCCCCTTGCTTTTTGACACTTCTCCAGGGTCCTAAGCTTATTTTCTTACAAAGTAAGAGCCCAAAATTAACAAATTTGTCTTTTATAAATGCTCTCTACCCAACTGCTTACTCATTCCTCTAAGCCTGTGGGATATTTTTCCATTTTCTGATGAGGAAATTGGAGCTCAGAGAGGCCAAGTAACTTTCACAAGTTCATGAAGCTAGATGGTAGATCCATCTGGCCTAAAGACAAAGGTTATTTGCTTAATTGCTTCATATAATAAGTGATTCTGGCACTTTGTGACTATTAGATCCTTTGCCCTCAAGATAATTTGAAGGCCGGTTTCTCTGTCCCATCCCTCTAACCCCATCTCCCTCTAAAGCAGATGCAGTCTTGAGATCAGAGTAAGTTTACCTACTAAAAGAAGAAGTCCTCAGATCAATCCAGCCAGGCTTCTGCTTCCATCACTCACAACATTTTTCCAACCTTTCCACACAGGTTGTGGCTCATCCTCCAGGTGCAATGGCTGAGTTACCAGCACCCCTGCACCCAAGACTCAAGAAAGCTGCAGTGTCTGATACAAGGGAGGCTGCATCCTCCTCCTTCTGTTCTAATGCTGCGGGGGTGACAAGGAGTTCACCAAAATGTTGTGTCCTTGTGTAAAAAAAAGGACAATTATACTGACTTCACAGAGTGGTGCGAACATGGGGAAGACTAGCACATAGTAGGCGTTTATGAAAACGTAATAGTTAGCAGAGACACCCTAGGATTTCATATCCATTATCCTATGAATCTCCCTCCTTCCAAAGCCTGTGAATGGCATCATCCCCTTTCTATACATAAGGAAATAGAGCCTGAGAGGAGAGGAAACCTGTCGATGACCACATTAAAAGTAAGCAGAAGAGACTGACTTCAAGCACAGTCTGTTTTACTCTAAAGCTCGTGCATCTGTCCATTCCTCAGCATTCTCATCTCTAAAATCTTTAAACATGGTATTTGTCTCTTGAGATCATTATAAAGATTAAATGAGAATACATGCAAAGCACTTAGTACAGTGCCTAGCCCATAATAAGCACTTAATAAATATTAACTATTGTTATTTTTTGAGTATTTGCTGCTTCGTGAGGTGGGTATAATTGTCATTCCCATTGCACATGGTAAAACTTAGGTACCAAGTGGATGAATAACTTACCTAAGATCATGAAGTAAGAAAGTGGATGAGTCAGGGTTTAAATCTAAGCACTCGGACTCCAGAGCCCACATTCTTCAGCACTGTGTTATGTTGCTTCTTTCTGCTAGCTACGATGATTCTTAATATTGTTAATGCTGAAAAGTTTCACCCCAAAAGAAGATGAAATAGGATTGCAGATTTATGTGATCTCCTCATTTACCACTCCTGCCTCCTCCCTGACTGTTCATATGCACCAATCCTTGAACTTCCCCACAGAACAGTTCTAAGATTATAAGCGGTCCATGTGTTTATTGAACACCCCTATGTTGCATACTGTGTGAGTTTAATTATAGGCTCATGGCTTAAGAAGAACTTTTTCCTAAAAGAAGTTATCTCCTGAGAGAGCAAAGGAGAAATGTGATAAAACTGTATCTGGAAAGAAAAACAATGAGAGAGAGAAGCCGGGAGAGAAAGACAGAGGGACAGAGAGAATCAATGTAGAGCAGACCCTTCCAAGGATGAAAAAAAAAAAAATTAAACAACATTTTCTACCATCTTACTCATTCAGGTTCCAGAAGACCATGAATAGTGCAAAGACTGTGTCTTTCTCTAAGCAGGGAATTCTGTCCCCAAATTGTTCATGGCCAAACTATGAGCCACCAAAAGGAAAAGAGTCATCTTAGAGAAGATTGGAGACTCTTTTCCCACAAGATTTCTATGGCAACCAGGCATCAGTCTCCAGAACTCAAGGGGATGTAAGGCTTTAAGCCTCTGGATTTACCAGCTGAGTCTAGGGACTGAAGAAGCCCCAGGCCTGGGCCAAAGAGAGGTTACAGAAAAATAGGCTCTGGCACTGCAGCCCCAGCCCAGCAAAGACTGTGAGGAGCTAGGGAAACAAGTTTTCCCCACGCTGTTATGCTTTAGCCAAGATTAGCTCTAATTCCACTCTGCTCAGAAGTAAGCTTAGCATACACACGTCTAGGCTGGACACCTGCCCCTGGGCAGTCACAAACTGTCTGCAGGCTCTCCAGCTCCCCAGAAACAACTCAGACTCCTTCCACCTCCAGGTGCTTTCTAACTGTGTGAAGCTTTAATTGTCTTCTAGGGATGAACAGCAGATGTGTGGAAAGGTTCAGTGCTGCCCAGGGGTGGAAACACTGATGTAGGCAAGTGGTGCAAGGCCTCGGTGTTCAGTCTCTCCACTGACACTCTAGTTCCAGCACTCACCATAGTTCCAGAGCTTGTATCTCCTCTCAGCTGTCCCTCTGTTTGTGAAAAGCGTTTCTTGCTGTATCAATAAAGACCAGTACTTTATAAGCCTCCTGGTAGAGGTAAGGAAATATTACCAGTCTGCTGGGAGCCGGGTGCAAATACAAGAGATTTTCATAGTTGACCTTCTTGAACTCCCTGAGAGCAGGGTCAGGCAGCTCTGGGACTTGGAAGGAAGCATCAGGCATGATTTTTCATTGAGAGCACCAGAAGAATACCAGGGTGCCCCCTACTGAGCACCTGCTCTTCCCAAAAAGCCAGCCCATGAATTGTCTGGTGACAGATGGAGGCAGGTGAGGACAAAGAGGATGGTTAGAGACTGGGATACACTCTGTCCTTCTGGAGCAACAAAGGCAATGTGAAATTTCCATTTCTAGAGAGAATGAGCCTAAGCTCTTTCCAAATTCTGCCAAAGAGAAATCACACAGTGTAGCCGAAGAGGTGTGCGTGAGTGCTTTAAACACAGGGAGAGTGTCAGAGAGGAGAAAGAAGTGCTCTATCTAACTTTATGCCTGTACCTAGGGGATGAAGGTAGTTGAAAATAAACCTATAATGATGAAGCAATATTTCTTTCTCTTTCTCTCTCTCTCTCTCTCTCTCTCTCTCTCTCTCTCTCTCTCTCTCTCTCTCTCTCTCTCTCTCTCCTGATATTACCCTTGGAGATTATCCATCAAGCATGGTGTAGTAGAAAAGCTATGGTCTATTTCTAGATCTGTCACTTATCAAATGTGTGATAATGAGCAAATTAACTCCTTTTATGCTTCACTTGTAAACTGGGAATAATGGTTATTTCATGAGATCATTGTTAGAATTATACTAGAGTAGGAAGGCACTCAAAAAAGGGCCTGGCACATCGTCGAATCTCCATACATACTCCCTTTCCTTTCCGATAGGAAATTGAGAACAGGCTTCAGTAATCTATGTGACTCCTCTACATTGGCCATCTGCACAGCACACTCCCACCACCACTCATACTCAGAGTTGTGGGTATTTTTTAAATAAGCTTTTTATTTTCAGATAAATTTAGATTTACATAAAAGTTATAAAGATAGTATAAAGAGTTTTTGTATATATGTTAACATCTTACATAAACATGGTACATTTGTCAAAACTAAGGAATTATTAGTGATAATTACTATTAAAATCCAGATTTTATTTGTATTTCACCAGTTTTTCCACTAGTGTTTGTTTTCATTCTAGGATCCAATGCAGGGCACCACATTGCAATTTGCAATTAGTCATCATATCCCCTTAGTGTCTTCTGGTCTATGACAGTTTCTCATTTTTCACTTGGTTTTCATGACCTTGAGGGTCCTTAAGAAAATTGTTCAGTTATTTTGTAGAAGGTCAGAACTCTTAATTCACTAACGTCAGCATCCTCTCTTCCTTTCGCTCCAGTGTGGAAGGGAGAGGCAATAGGCTGCACTGCAGAATGCCCTGACCCCTCTTTATTCCACTCCAGGTTCCAGTGTGTCCTGCAGATCAGAGAACAGGACATCTCAGATTCCATCTGCTTGAGGCTATTAGCAATTCCTGAGGTTTTCCAGGTGGTTCTTCCAACTAGGAGACTAATCTTTGTCCTCCATGGGCTGCACCCCAATATAAGCCTTCCCACACTTATCACATACCCCTTTTTTCATTCATTGAAATTTAGAAATTTTGCAGGTTCTTATCATGATTCAGGCTTTAAAGATAAAGAAATAATTTTTAACGAATTTCTAACTGTGTTTTGTTGAAATACTGACATCTCTTTGATGAAATAATTTTTTATCTTTTCTAGCACTTCATTTTTGGATGCTTTCATTGCCTTAAAACTAATAAATATGGCTGGTGCCAAGTTGTCTCTCAAATCTGGGATGGGAGAGAAAATGATAAATGGAAGTAGATGGGTAGAACCTAAGACCAATTCTATCTGCACATGAGAAATTTTTCCCCATTCTACTCATTCTGAAATCTGCATTATCTAGTAGTCTTTGAAGTGGTTCACAAAATTGGGGTTCCTTTATTCACTGTGCTTTTCCTAGAGATTTAATCAGGTACCAATCCTATCTTCTAGTAGCTTATGCCTCTAAAAGAAAGTAAAGCGTGTGTAAAATCTAAATTGATACATTACTCTCTATTTTAGTCGACAACAGAGAAATAAGGAAGGCTTTATATAAGAGGATGGTGCCTGAGTTGAGACTTTGAGAATAGATTGGCCTTAAATATATAGAAATAAACGTCTTGCCAGGATTACAGTTAAGATCATTGTACATGAAATAAAACAGAACGTAATTAAACTCCTTATTATTAAACTAGATACCCTGGGCCCAGTATCTAGACTCTAAATGCATCAGTATCCACTCTGTAAAATTGAGATGATAAATGATTAAGAATAGCTGGAAAAATGTAAACGTATATAAAATTGAGCTACTCATTTGCATGTTTGCTCTCAAATATATTCATTTCCCCTCTTCATTGTCAGAGGTTAATCCCTGACTGCGGGGTTTCCCAGGCTCCGGTGATCTGGTTTCTAACTGGGTTTAGGCATCGCAAATATTGGAGGAAGATTAACCAGGTCATCTAGATAAAATTGGAGTAAGATTAAATTAGTGATCTTTATTCACGAGGAGAGGAGAGGAGAGGAGAGGAGAGGAGAGGAGAGGAGAGGAGAGGAGAGGAGAGGAGAGGAGAGGAGAGGAGAGAGAGAGGAGAGAGAGAGGAGAGAGAGAGGAGAGAGAGAGGAGAGAGAGAGGAGAGAGAGAGGAGAGAGAGAGGAGAGAGAGAGGAGAGAGAGAGGAGAGAGAGAGGAGAGAGAGAGGAGAGAGAGAGGAGAGAGAGAGGAGAGAGAGAGGAGAGAGAGAGGAGAGAGAGAGGAGAGAGAGAGGAGAGAGAGAGGAGAGAGAGAGGAGAGAGAGAGAGAGAACTCAGAGTTGGGGGAAAGGGAAGTGAGGCAAGAAAAAATGTAGAACAATGAAATGCATTATCACACTGGATAATGATTCATGAGTTTCAAAATGACACAACCATCAGCCAGTGGGCTTGCTCATGAGAAGAACTGCAAGGAGGAATTTCACCTTGAAATTGTCCAGAGGAGAGAAAGGAGGGCATTTTATTTGTCCCACTTTCTCCTATCTCCCATTTCTCATCGGTCAATGTTCACCTCATGGAAAACTAACTCCCTGTACTTTTTGCTTATGTCATTTGCCTATAATGGCTGTTCTGAAATCTGGATCGCACACCCTGCAGTGTGATGTTTCATCCAAATCTGACAGTATGAGTATGGAGTGGTGTCCTTACGCAGCACTGACAGGGTGCTGAGTAAGAGGATGAGAGAGAATCTGAGATGGTGCCAAGATTGGCGTCCAATACATTTCACCCTGTAAAACAAGGATAAAGGAAAATCTTCCCAGTGGACAGAATTTGAAGCAAATGGTTCTATACTTTGCTTGAAAGAAAAGATGAATTGGTGCACATTACGTATATACCACCTTCACCATGTCTAACAGGTTGGCCTGCAGGTCAGGAGCTGAAAAATAAGAAAACAAGATTGAAAGACTGGTAACAGAGTTATGGGTAGAAGTATACATGGAACTTCCAGGAAAGTATCCAGAGTGTGAAAATGTTTTTGTCCCATGTAAATATCCACTAGAGAACATGCAATGCAGAGAAGGTATCTCTAACCAGATAAATAAGATGATTCACCCAGTACATGTTGCTGAGCCTCTGCCCCAGTCACCTGTTGCTTGGTCAGTGGGTTTATGTACAAGAATCCTTATCCATAGTGGTAAACAGATAAACCTTAGTGAGGGCAAATGCATACTCAAGCAGAGCTTCTATCCCTGCTGCTGTAGGCACTTGGACATAAAAGGCCAACTCTGAGCCAGATTCTTCACTACATCTAAGAGAATCAAGACAGTCTTCTGGTGCCACGTTAGTTACATTGAACAAAGAGCAATTTGTCCTCACAAACTACGTAATATTCCAGAGACAATTCATTTGCCGCCCCAAACCCCCTAAATTGGTTCTGCCAGCACCACCATTTTTAAACTTACACCATCAGGATATCCCAACAATATCACCTGCAACCAAGGAACTGATTTTACAACCAAAGAATTCTGATAATGGGATTGCCCTGTGGAATGCACTGATCTTACAATGTACACCATCAGCCAGGAAAAGGTGGACCAATAAAGCTATGGGATGCCACACTAAAGGCTCAGGTATGGCACCAGTTTGGAAACCCCACCCTGTGAGATTATTAGGTGGTCTCATAAATTTTGGTACATGCTTAAAATCAGCAACTAATGTATAGTGACTTTTTTTCATATCCAGTATACATACACTCATCACAGAATCAAGAGGAAAAGTGGAAGTGACCTCTGTTACCATCAAACTAGTAACTCATGTACAGAAAGTGTTCTTTCCATCCCACAACATATGGCCCAGGCCTGTTTGGAGGGTCTTGTGAAAAAAAGTAGAAACCCTTCCGCCAGAGTAAGCAAATCTAGTTCTAAGAAATGGGAATTTGCAACTACTCCGGGCTCTTTGGGGATTCTTAAGCCACTGAAGAAATAGGAAGAGGATGGGGTTTCTATACTGGCTGGAATGACTTATCTCTATTACCAAGGAGAACTGGGGTTTCTGGTATGTAATAGGGGCAAGAAAAACTATGCCTAAAACCGAAAATACACGTTAGAGAGATTCCTAGATATCATTGTCCCATAGCAATGGCCAAGGTGTTAAAAACAGGAACATTGAGAACACTGATCTTTCAAGAATGAAGGTGTGGGTCACCTCACCAGGAAAAGAACACTGAAGTGTTAAAGTACTGGCAGTTAAGTGAGGGGACTTGAAATGAGTGGCAACATTATTCATATAGCCAGTTACCAAAATGGGGACTGTTGCAGTTATGCATGTTAAAATATCTGTGTGCATATTGTTGAACAATACCAAATCAACCCTGGATAAATATTGATAAATATTAGGATAAATATTGATATCCTAATGTAAGTAATAAATTGAAGTTCAGAGAGGTAGTACATGCCTAGTAAACAGCAAGGTTGGTACTGAATCCTGTCCTATAGTGAGACCTCTGCTCTTTTCTACCTCTACCAACAGTAGCTTAGTTAACTCTGTGCCTGCAGGAAACAACAAAGGGGCTGCAGTGGTGTGAAGCCCAGTCCTTTTCTGAGTGCAAGTTCACGTACAGGTCTCTTCTTCCTTGGATATTTTTTTTCATTCTGTTTTCACTCTGCTTGCATTAAGTAAATTATCTTAAAAACAGAACTGGAAATTTCAAAAAAGCATGAAATGTTTTTACATTTCCTAAATCTATAGAAAATACCAAGCAAAGTTCAACTGATGTTTTTACTTTAAGTTATAAAAGAACAAAAAAGAAAAAGAATGTCAGAGTTGAAAGGAATTGAGGATTTTTCTAGCCTTCTTCTTTGCTCCTTCCTCCTCTACAACTATAACAGCATCCCTTCCAGCTGTTCCTAAAGCCTCTGCTTGAACTGACAGGGCAGCCTGTTATGTCCCGGCTGTCACTAAAATGAGGATCTTCCCTGGCCCTTTAGTTATCATACAAGTATGCTTACTATGTCACTTTAAACAAGTCACTACACTCCGTTCAGGTTCAGTGTCCTCTCTTGTAATATGAGTTTAATAACCCCTAAATCACTAAAATGTTGTGCAGCTTAAATAATATAACCTGACAGAGCAGCACTATTCACAATAGTCGAAAGGTGGAAGTTGACACCCAAATGTCCATCAACAGATGAATGGATAAATTATTCAACCCTAAAAAGCAAGGAAATCCTGTCACATGCTACAACATGCACATTACCCTGAGTGAAGTAAGTCACACAAAAGGACAAATACTGTATGATTTCACTTATATGAGGTACCTAAGATAGTCAAATTCATAGAGGCAGAAAATAGAATGGTGGTTGCCAGAGGCTGAGTGGGGAATCATTGTTTAATGGATACAATTTCAGCTTGGCATGATGAAAACAAGTTCTATGGATGGATAGTACTGATAATTACACAACAATGTGAATGTATGTAATGCCTCCAAACTATACACCTAAAAATGGTTAAGATGGTAAGTCTTATGTCAGGTGTATTTTACAATTTTTAAAATAAAAATAATAGTAACCTGAGAAAATCCCCAGCTCAGTGACAAGAACACAGTTGGTGTTCAACAACTAACTGTCAATTCCCTTCTTACCACTCACTGGTGTGATATCTGTCTTGGGGTCAAGCACAATAAATCTTTTACACCCTTAAGTTAAAATATTGAATCGCCTGAAAAGGAATTGTTTCTGAAAGAAGGCAGCAGATGGTGGCATGTGAGGGCGAGCTCCAGGCACTCTTCTCTCCATCCAAACCTCCCTAAGAGCTGCTCCCAAACGTAGGCACAGCATGTTGGCATGGGGTGATGACCCTTCCATCTAGTGGATACGATATTTTACTATATTAGACATGGGAGGGAACACGAAGTAAGAACTAAATGCTGCGGAGCTTCCCTCAGTCCCAGCCTCCAAGAAGTACTAGCCAGAGGTGTCAGCAGCTTCAGACACTGAGACGCTCAACTCCGCCTTCTCTCCTCCCACTTCCTCTGTCTCCTGTCCCTCCCCACCCCTTCAGTGTACTCTCCTCCTCTGGCCCCTCCTACTCTCTGGCGTGTGCCTACCTCCCTTTCAGACTTGCCTTTTAGAGGAATCGAAAGTGAAATAAAAAGCCGGCTGCCGTCTGCTGAGTCCCCTAAAAAGGTGAGTGAACTTGGCTAGACCGAGGTATCCCACCCCTCCCTGAGAAGCCCCTTCCAACCGGTGCCCATCCCTAGAACCTTCACTCTCAATTTTACCTTCTCCGCAGCAGGGTTCACTCAGCCCTAACCCAGCAGTTTTTCCCCCTTTGATTCGTCTGCCCTGGGAGGAGGCTGGGCTGTGAACGTGACTTCCAAGTCACCTGAAAGGAGCTAGGGCTGCCCTGTTGCTGGCACTAGAGCTGGATCGAGCGGCCAGGTGACGCTGGGAGCACCAGGACAGAAACCAGCAGGAAGGGTGGTCCAGGAGAGCCCGGGGTAGGATAGGTCTGCAATCCTTGAGACTCCCATCTCCAAAAGTCTCTTTCTGTAGGAGAGAGGGACAGGGTTGTTTAGATGTTATTTTATAGATCTATGCCCTGGAGGAAATGAAGCTGCTAGGGTGGAGTAGCTGAGAGAAGGGCCTGGAGTGCTGAGTGCTAACCACTCATTGGTGTCTGTATAAACATATACACATGTATACATATACAGATACGTAAACATATATGCATATATAGGTGCACCTACAGGTATACACATACAGATATACGTATATACTTACAAGAATAAATATTCTTATGTATATATTCATATTATTATATATAATGAACTGATGGCCTGAGATGGGAAAAGATGGGTGGGAAAAGCCTGGGCACTGAGGGTTTAAGCAGAGATAAATGTGATAAAAGTAGAATTGTAAACAGCTTTATTGCTGAAGTTCCCAACAATTTTACTGTCTTTTGGGGATTCACTTCCCCCTTCTGTGTGACTGGATCAATGGAGCAGACTGTGGGGGAGAAGCTCTTGTTATTCAGCTTAATGTTCTTTGTTTTAACCCCCTCCGGGTCACTCTCCCTCATGTTTGCCTTTTAATTTTTTTGCTTTTCTCACACAACCTTTCTTGTCTTCTTCCTTTTCTCCTGTCCCCATTATGTCACTGCAAGATCTCCATAGTACCACTTCATAGAAACATTCCCCCTCATGGCCTCAGCAATGCCCTTGGCAACGATGTGGGAGGAAGTCACATGCCCTATCTGCCTGGATCCTATGATGGAGCCTGTGAGCATTGAATGTGGCCACAGCTTCTGCAACGAATGCATCTCTCAGGTTGGGAAAGGTGGAGGCAGCGTCTGTCCTGTGTGCCGGAACAAATTCCTGCTCAGGAACTGCCGGCCAAATCACCAGCTAGCCAACGTGGTCGACAACCTAAGACAAATCAGCCAGAATGCCAAGAATGGCACGCAGAGGGAGCAATGTGGAGTACATGGAGAGAAACTTCACCTATTCTGTGAGAAAGATGGGACAGCCCTTTGCTGGGTGTGTTCCCAGTCCCGGAAACATCGTGACCATCCCATGATCCCGATTGAGGAGGCCGCTCAGGAATACCAGGTGAGGCCTTGGCACAGAGGCATGAACAGGTAGAAAGGAGAGGGGGCCCTGATGAGTGCTTTGTTCCCCAGAGCTGGGATGGGAGAGAGTCACCCATAGAGTTAAGGGATTGGAGAAAGGGTGTCCCCAACTTTTTATGTCTGAGTTAAGGGTCAGCACAGCCTTCTCATTCCCCAGGAGCAGGGCGACGCTATGGTAAAATGATGCAAGGATCATGATTCCCTGTGGCTTCCTGGTTAATTAGGAATAAGTAGTGCCCCCACCCCTGCCACCCCAACAATGTGGCTCTATTTTGTAAGAAACATGAGGCTTTCTCCAAAGTTTTCCCATCCACAGAATTCCTACCCCAATCAGACTAGTCCTCCCTTCTCAGCACACAAGCTTTTCTAAGAACCAGTAAACCTTCCCCCACCTCATGCTACCCCACCCTACTTCTTGATCTGGTTGGACATTAACCTGCTATCTTTCTGTGCAGGAGAAGCTCCGGGTGGCATTAGGGAAACTGAGACAACAACAAGAGTTGATTGAGACGTTGGAAGTGGATGTTGCTACGAAGAGAACAGCCTGGAAGGCAAGAGTCATATCCCAAAGGGAATCTTAGATCAGAAGTCTAGGCAGGGTCCAGGGGCCTGGCCTCAAGAAAGTCCTGACCATAACTATGCCTGTCTGAGGAGTGATAGAGTCAGTATATCTCACTCTTCAAAAACCAACAGTCCCCTAGGTCTCCTGATAGAGGAGCATAAAGAGTATGGAGCTCAAAGAGAGCTCCCAGTCAGACACAAAGATCGAGTCTTAGGAGAAGGTGCTGAGGGACAAGCCATACCCTAAATCTCCTGTTCCTTAAGCCCAGTCTTAGGGGATGACCGCACCACGGTGTCTGGGACAGGTATTCCAGGAGAGATGACCAGTGGCTAGGCCTGTTAGGAAATGACAAGGGCTGTGATGAACAGACTTAAGGGAACCACCAAGGCCTGAGGTAGGAAAACCAGTCTGACCAGGTGATTGCTTAACCATGTCCAGATCACTGGTTCAAAGTAGAACAGAGAACTAAAGCTTGTTCTGCACTGGTGATATGGAGGTGGGGTGGGTCAGGGCTAGAGGTGGGTTAGGGACTCATGACCAGTAGATCCCAGAAGAGGAAGATTTGGGACCGGGGAAGTATACCAGCCTATGGTAGCAAAAAGGGTCATCCTGTGTTATCCAGTGACTCTTCAATCACTAATACAAAAGGGCAAACAAAGAATATCACAAAGACTTCCTTTGCCCAGGACTTAAGAATGGTGTTGTGAGCCTGTCTTTGTGAGGTTGTTGGGGTGGGGACAGGTGTTACTGTCTTAGTAATTCTCTGAGATAGGAAGACAAAAGGACACATGTGGGTGCTGACTGGGTTTTGAAACAGGTTGAAAGTCTCTGATAACAAGGGCTGATGCAGCAGTGGTTGTAGGGCAGCTACAGTGCACCCCCCACCAATCCCATTCCCCTCTTAGTTCCAGAAGCCTCACCCCCTACTCATATCTTCCCAGCAAAATTGATTGTGTGTGTGTGTGTGTGTGTGTGTGTGTGTGTGTGTGTGTGTGTGTGTTTATTCCCAAAAAGAACCAGTGGTGCGTCTATAGAGAATAGAAGTAGGTATGGACATCTCCATTCCTGAAGCTTGGGGGATTTTGATAAAAACTACTTCTCTTTCCAATGACACCAAAGAGGAAGGTTGAGACACACAAAATGAGGATTCATGGAGAGTTTGAGCAGCAGAAAAAGTTCCTGGCTGAAGAAGAGCAGAGGCAACTGCAGAAGCTGGAGAAGGATGAGAGGGAACAGCTGAGACTCCTGGGGGAGGCAGAAGTGGAGCTGGCCCAGAACAGGGAGGACCTGCAGGAGCTGATCGCAGAGCTGGAGCAGAGGAGTCGGAGCTCAGAGCTGGAAATGCTGCAGGTGAGGTGGGAGAGGCTCCCACTCTGAATTCAGAGTAACTGGAAAAAGCCAGAATTCTCCAGGGCTACCCTCACAGCAAATGTAAACCTGGTCCCTGGAATTTTCTTAAATAAAACAAGCTAGAATTTGAACCCATGAGTGGTTTGCATTTAAGGCATGGAGAGATACAGATGTAGGAAGGAATATTCCATGCAGCAATTTTTAAAATGGACACCTCTGATAAGGGTCTGTTCTAACATATACCAGGTTCATGACCTTGAGAAAGATCCTTAATCTTTCTCAGTATCAGGTTTCTCATATGCTGAATGGATATTATGATATTCCATATCAAAGAATTTTTGTGAGGATTTAATGAGAAAATCCGCTAAGGCTCTATGGGTGTTTGGGAAGGTTTTCATAAATAACTGAAACGACTGAATTGAAAATTAGGAGACAGTAGCTCAGCCCCAGCCTTGTAAGTAATTCTCTCCATTACTCTAGGTTAAGTCATTTTTCCTTTACTAGACTTTATTTCTACATTTGTGAAATGAGGAGGGAGTGGACGACATGACAACGGTTTCCCCAAACTTTACTCATAAATTTATCATCTTTACGTTTTCTGCTACTTCTATGAACTACCGAAGCAATTTTAACATGTTATTTTTCTTTAAATTGTCTCACTCTTTTAGCAGAATCAATTTAGTTTAAAAGGAAATTTGTCCTGACCAATAGTAGCCAAGAAATCATGTGTTGATATGTTACTGATATTTTTTCTAAGTTATTTCATAACAATGATAGTAACTGCATAGTCTTCAATAGCACATATTACGTGACAGGCATTCAATTCGTCATGACAATGCGATGAGGTGGGTAGTACTATTATCCCCATTTTAAAGACAAGAAAACTAAGGTACAGAGATGTCAAGAGATTTAGTGAAAGACTAAAGCTGAATAACTTGACCATTCACCCAAATAGTAAGAGGTAGAGGTAAGATTAAAATAATTACCAATGTATGTTCTACTTAAAATGATCTCACATCCACCAATGATATGTTTACCTCACTTTGGGTATCTAGGAACTAGATGGTCTCAAAAGTCCCTTCTGTTGTAACATTCTACAGTTCTTCTTTTCCCATACCTTTTCACTATCACCCATTCAAGTGTGGTCATGAAGCCATTTCTTTCTGGTCTGTGGGGGGGGGGGGGGAAAAGGTGACTAGATTGGCTTCACTTGGCAGGCTCTCTTCTTCCTGCTGTCTAAATCTTGCTTTGGCCCAACATTGAGCCAAGCTTCTAATGCACTTTTGACTGGGCCTAGGAGCCTGCTAGTTCCCAGGTAAGGGCCCCCAACCCCTGCAACAGAAATATTCTCAGGTGATTTTATTGCACCTACAGGAGAGGCCACATTAACTATAGCAGAGGACAGAGCTTTAACTAACCAGCCTTTTCTCCCCAAACAACTCAAGCCCATAAATGAGATAGAGCAGTATCTGTGCACCCTGACCTGTCTATTCTTTCCCTGTGACTGTCTCTGGGCCTCACCCAGGCTGGACTATTTGGCCCCTTTCCACTCTTCCCATCTCCCTTCCTCTCTCCAAGAATCTGGTCTTTCTAATGTGTTTTCTGAATTGGAGTCCTTAAACTGATCGTCCTTTCCTTACCTATAGATCACATGTGGGTTTCTGGTTACCTTAGAAGCATCCACACATCCTTTCTGCTCCAACCTAGTCAAAAATGTCTTTTGGGCAATGGCCCAGCGGAATGGGGCAGAGCAGTGTCCTGTGGACCTCAGGGTGGCATTGCATCACCCACAGGAATGAAGTCTCAATGGTGAACCAGTGATTCTGAAAATTATTCTGTCTCTTTTTCCCTCAGGAGGTAAAAAGTGTCCTGGAAAGGTAAGGAGAGGTTTTCTTTGTTAGAGGAGTGGGTGGGAGGAAGCGTATACACCTGTGAAAAAGGTTATTGCGTTAGAAAAACATGCACTGAAGTTTCTATTGTCAAAGATCTAGTCCTCCATAAAATAGTCTCTGATCTCAGAGGGCTAATTAATGGACATCTCAGTTGGTGAGTTGCCCCAAGTAACTGGACGAACAGGGAAATTTGGGGGAGTTTTGAGTCTGCAGCTTCCTGGGGCTCCTTTAAAAAAAAATTAAAAAAAAATCTAAATCTAACCAGTTACAAACGTCCCAGAAAGAGCCATGAGTAAGAACCACAGTGTAGGTAAGACTCCTTGTCATTCCTTAGGAAATGATTCAGCACCCTGCCTATAAAATGAAACAGAATGTGCTTGTAGGGTGACCTCAGACTCAGAGACAAGATACAGACTAGCCACGTGCTACACGGGCCCATGTAACCAGGAAGGCAGCAATAGGAGCTAAATCTTGCCTCCTTTTGCTTCCCACTCCCAGGGATCCTAGCATAAGAGGTGTTTATAAATTTGTGTTGATTGAATCATCAGTCATCCACAAGGCAGGTTATAGCATTAGGGTTTGGGGGTGGGGTAGGAGTTGGAGACGGGGTCTCTAACTCTGTTTCCCGCAGGAGTGAGTCCTGGAACCTGAAAGAGCTGGACATCGACTCCCCAGACCTGAGGAGTGTGTGCCATGTGCCAGGGCTGAAGAAGATGTTGAGGACGTGTGGAGGTGAGGCGAGTGCCAGGAATACGGGACTGGCCTGTGAGCAGCAGAATGGTATAACAAGGGTGCAGAGTATGTCCCAGGGTCGGGGAGACATTTCAGGTCGGAATAGGTGGAGCTAGGGAAGGTGGTTTCCTCAAAGGTCAGGGCAAAGGCTGGAGCTGGCTGGGGTGGGGGGTCATTTCCTCCCATAATGAGATTCAGGGTCACCCCCTCTTCCTCATCCCCTCACCACTGGCACTGAATTAGTGACCTCCCCGTACTTTCCCAGCCTGACTCTGGTCCTCTCTCTGCAGTACACATTACTCTGGATCCACACACAGCCAATCCGTGGCTCATCCTTTCCGAGGATCAGCGAGTAGTGAAGATTGGAGATACCCGGCAGAAGGTGCCTGAAAAGGAGGAGAGATTTGATACTTATCCCATGGTCCTGGGTTCTCAGATCTTCGAATCTGGAAAATTTTACTGGGAAGTAGATGTGACGGGAAAGGCAGCCTGGGACCTAGGGGTTTGTAGAGACTCTGTGCAAAGGAAGGGGCATTTTTTGCTTAACCCTAACAATGGCTTCTGGACAATTTGGCTGTGGAACAAACAAAAATATGAGGCTGGCACCTGCCCCCAGACTCCCCTCCAACTTTCGGTGCCTCCACACCAAATTGGGATCTTCCTAGACTACGAGGCCCGCACTGTCTCCTTCTACAACGTCACTGACCACGGCTCCCTCATCTACACCTTCTCTGAATGTGCCTTCACTGGACCCCTGCGGCCCTTCTTCAATCTTGGATTCAATGATGGAGGAAGAAACGCTGCCCCTCTAACCCTCTGTCCACTGAAGATGGGATGGTAGAAATCCACTGACTGTTGATGGCTCTCTCTGGGTACTGTTACCCCCACCTCGTGGGTACCCCTGCTCAGCCACTGACCCTGTTTCATTTTCCCAGGAACTCTGAACCACCTTTGTCTCTGCAGAGATGTCAGGATACCAGCAAGCAGACGGGCAAGGAGGTCACTGAAAGTCTGTGTCAAATCACCTTGATCATCAATATCCCTGCCCTAGATTTCTTTATGGTTTTCCCTCCATGAAACAAACTATATTCGGTCCGAACTCATCTGGATTAACCAAAACATGTTTCTGCCTTGTTTACGCGGCTCAAGTTTTGTTCTCTTCTCTCCATTACTAGGCCTTTGGTCAGATCTCTATTATATATCACACATGGTGTGCAAAAAGGCTTCCTAAGTATATTAGGCCTCAATGTATCCCATTCAATCCTTGTTCTCATACACATCTGACCAACAACACATTTCTGAACATAAGTGGCTCCACACTGCCTATAGAAAAAAGCCACACTTATTAAAGAAAGGCTGAATTATACATTCCTTAGATTACCAAGTTAAATATCCAGCCTGCTGTGCTCTGCCATATCCCGCTTTATTTCCCAACCATATCTTGTTAATGATAGAGTTGGTTAAAGGGCCTATCAATCTAAATGGAAGGTGTGATGGTTTTTTGATGTGTCAACTTAGCTAGGCTAAGTGTTTTTCAGTCAAACGGTAATCTAGATGTTGCCTCGAAGGTCTTTTGTAAATGTCATTAAAGTCCATAATCATTTGACTTTAAGTAAGGAAGATTGTCCTGATAAACAGGGTGGGCCTAATTCAATCAGGTGAAAGGCATTAAGAGCAGAACTTTGGCTTCCCTGAGGAAGATATTCCACCTATGAATGGCAGCTTCAACTTATGCCCAAGAGTTTCAGCTTTCCCTTCCTGATTTAGGACTTGCTTTGCCAGCCCCCATTGCAGCGTAAGTGAATTCCTTGCAATAAATCTCAATCTTTAGCTCTTACTAGTTCTGCTTCTCTGGTTGAGCCCTGGTTGGTATGAAGGCCAGAGCTGAGGTAACAGCATCACCTGGTGACAGCAAACACTTTCTTGAGTATTCTTTTAAGGTTGGAACACTGAAGATCTACCTGAGTGATAGTAGGCTATGAGAAAGCCCCCTGCTGTCATTTCAGGAACCTTGATTCCTTATCTAAAATAGAATCTCAGGTGTGCCCTCAGAACATCTGCTAAGTATTTCAAGAAAAATTCAGGTACTATCCTAAAAGACTTCCCCATGCCTCCTTTTAAAAGAAGTTTTCCTGAGCCTGCCCCAGGCATCCCCCTGCTTTGTGCTGATGAGCGCTATCCCTATCCCTCTCACCTGGAACTTCTTAGAGTCTGCCAAGGGTAGCAGTTCTTTGCCCACATGATCCATCTCCCCTAAGTCATAATTTTCTAAATATTAGGAAACATACCTTATTAATCAGAACTATTTTTATAATGAAGCATCTTTAACAAAGCTTGAATTCCTTTATGGATTGGACATGGCCTTTCATCAATGTGGACCTAGAGCATAGCACAGAAGGAAAGGCCAACAGGAGAGTAGGAGGGAAAGAAGGCCAGGTGAGAGAGAAGATTTAAGATCAGTGGCCACACAGACAATAGTTTAGTGGTTACCAGGGGGGTGGGGGGTGGGGGGTGGGAGATGAAGGTAAAGGGGATCAAATATATGGTGATGGAAGGAGAACTGACTCTGGGTGATGAACACACAATGGGATTTATAGATGATGTAATACAGAATTGTACACCTGAAATCTGTGTAATTTTACTAACAATTGTCACCCCAATAAATTTAATAAAAAAAATAAATAAGATCAATGGCCAAAGTCCTCCTTTGAGGACTCAGGTGCCTAAATCCAAATGAAACTTAAAAAGTCCTCAGAGAACCATCTATCTCATCCCTATCAGCCCAATTATTGGCCACTGGTCTCCTCTACAATCTGTTCACAGTCTAATCACAAGACGCCAAAGAGCCTACTATCCCAACCTCACAAATTAGTTCCATTACCTCGGGCCTGTGAGGCGATCTAATGTCTAGCTCTACTCTCCCCTACTCCTAGAATCTCACCCCACATAAGACAAAATCAGTCATCAGCCTCAGACCAACTCTTCTGAAACAAAAATGGAACCAGTGACTGGAGGAAACCTAGAGACTTGCAGAAATGAACACATAAGTGATGAACTTCATGAGTTCTCAGGAGGTCACTTTTATTCTAAAGACCAATTGCCCTTGGGTTCTGACTCCACCAACTCACCTGAGGTCCCACATGGGCCAACTCATTATGCCTACTTCTTTCTACCTTTTTCTCTTGACACCTGGTCCTCAGGCACCTCCAGTAATTAGATCTCTATCTTCAAATTTTATGTGTGTATAGCTGTGGCTTTTCATACTCAGAGGCTTTCACTCCTAACCTAGTATTTCCTTCAGAGAAATTGGGAGGATGGTGGGGTATGAATCACCAGGAATCTGTGTCCCCACCGAGACAAAAATTGTAATGGTAGAATCTGTCTCACATAGCAGTTTTGGAACTCTGGAGCCTATTGGAGGCTTCCAACTTCCAGGGGACAGCACGGACAGTAAACTATGATGAATTTTCATCACTTTCATCTCACAGCACAATAGCAGCTACTCACTCCTTACCCCCAGCCCTATGCAGGCAGCTGTGCATGTTTCCCTGGGGCAGCTTGCATACAACTGGTGGGAGCCAGGGTGGACCAAAAGGATTCTGTCCTCCAAATATCAGGAATCTGTGTTCTGATTCCCAAGTGCTGGTTCTGATCTCAGAGGTGCAGAGAGGTGGGCAGCCATTGTTATTGTACCTCAATCCAAAGAAAGTGACTTCCAGGGGTTTAAAGAGCTGGCACCCATTTTTCCCTTTCATTTTTTTCTATCCCCACTTTTGGGAGCCAGATAGTAAAGATTAAGACATGTGAAAGCAACTGCATAATGATGGCTTTTAAAAAGTGACCATACAGGGCCGGCCCAGTGGCTGAGGTGGTTGGAGCTCTGTACTCCTAACACCGAAGGCTGCTGGTTAGATTCCCACAATGGGCTAGTGCCAGATGGCTCAATTGGTTGGAGCACGGGCTCTCAACCACAAGGTTGCAGGTTCAATTCCTCGACTTCCACAAGAGATGGTGGGCTCTGCCCCCTGCAACTAAGATTGAACACTTGAGCTAAGATTTCAGCACCTTGAGCTGAGCTGCTGCTGAGCTCCTGGATGGCTCAGTTGGTTGGAGCGCGGGTTATCAACCACAGGGTTGCCGGTTCAACTCCCACAAGGGATGGTGGGCTGCCCACTGCAACTAACAATGGCAACTGGAGCTGGAGCTGAACTGCACCCTCCACAACTAGGATTGAAAGGACAACAACATGACTTGGAAAAAGTCCTGAAAGTACACACTGTTTCCCAATAAAGTCCTGTTCCCCTTCCCCAATTAAAAAAAAAAAGTGACCATACGTACCCAAGGACGAGGGCAGACTCAGGAAAGACCTGAGAAGACCTTAGGATTACTAAGAGCTTCTGATATGATTTATTTACACCTCAGGCTGATCCTTGGCACAGAAAAAGCCTACAGCAATCAAATGAACAAAAACAATATACAAAAACAGCACTTTAGCTGCATCCTATAAATTTTGATACTTTATTTTTTCATTTTAATATATTTCAATGTTTCTAGCTTCCCTGTGACTTCTTATATTTTTACATAGTTGTGGATTTTTTAATAATCTTGTGTAATTGATTTCTGTTTTAATTCTGCTATAGCCAGACAACATGCTCCGAATGATTTCATTTCTTTGAAATTTGATGAAGATCGCTTTATAACTTAGCACATGGTCAATTTTGGCAACTTCTCCATGCGCATATGAAAAGATTGTGTATTCTCTTGCTACTAAATATAGTGTTCTATAAATATCCAATAAGTAAAGTTTTTAAATTATACTGATTACCCTTTGCACCCTTATTAATCTATTAGTCTTTTGTCTCCTTGTTTTTCATCTATTGGGAAGTATGTCAAAGTTTCCCACTCTGATATCGGATTTGGTTACTTTTCCTTTTAGTACTATCAATTTTTAGTTTATGTATTTTTAGCTATGCTATGTGGTGCAAACAGATTTATAATATTTATGTCTTTGTATTGAACTTATGCCTTAATTATTATGAAGTATCCCTCTATATCTCTTATTATGATTCATACCCTAAAGTCCACTTTCTTTTTTTTTGTTTATTGGGGTGACATTGGTTAGTAAAATTATATAGGTTTCAAGTATATAATTCTATAATACATCATCTATATATTGCATTGCATGTTCACCACCCAAAGTCAAATCTCCTTCCATCACCATATATTTGACACCCTTTACTCTCTCCTACCACCCCCGTCCTTCTTATCCCCTGGTAACCACCTAACTGTTGTCTGTGTCTATGAGTTTTTGTTTGTTTGTTTATCTTGTTTGCTTATTGCTTTCAGTTTCATATCCCTCTATAGTGAAATCATATGGTTTTCAACTTTTTCTGTCTGACTTATTTTGCTTAGCTTGATAATCTCAACATCCATCCATGTTGTCACAAATGGAAGTATTTCATCTTTTCTTATTTTATTAATATAGCAACATTGGTTTTCTTCTAGTTAGTGTTTCCGTGGTATATGTGTTTCCATCTTTTTATTTCTAATTTTTCTACATCTTTATACTTAAGAAATATTTTTGTAGGCAGCACATATTTTCTTTTGTCTGTTATCTAATCTAAATAAATAAAGTTCAATCTATTTACTATTTTTAACGTTTCACAAGTTTTATGTCATATTTAAGAAACCCATTGCCAAATCCAAGATTTCTAAGAGCTTCTTATATGATTTATTCTAGAAGTCTTATAATTTGAATTCTTACATGTAGGTCTATGATTCTTTGGAATAAAATTTTATACATGGTGTGAGGTAGCGATTGAGTTCTTGGGGGGGATGAATATAGTGATCCAAATGTTCAATCACTCTTTAGAAAAGAGTATGCTCTTCCCATTGAATCTCTCCTTGTCACTTTTGCCTAAAATAAGTTGACTAGTTGGCAAAAAGACAGAGTTGGGAACTCCAAACACCTGTTCTTTTGCAGAAACACCAAAAAAATGAGTAAAATCTGTCAGAATCAACTTTCTCAGAACTCTAGAAAACAGTCAATGCTTACAACATCCAAATAAATGTTAAATCAAGAAAAAGATGAGTTGAGATCCAAGATGGCATAGTAGATAAATGCTGTGCTTGCCTCATCCCATGATCACATCACAATTACAACTAAATTATAGAAAAATCTACCTGGAGAACCATCTGAAGTCTAGCTGAACAGTTAGTTATCCTTGTAACTAAGGATATAAAGAAGCCATGTCGAGACTGGTAGGAGGGGCAGAGACATGAAACAGGATAGTCCCACACCCATGGGTGGCGGTTGAAAATTGGGAGAGATATCCCAGCCACAGAGATTCCCCACAGAAGAGCAAAGGACCACAGCCTCACACCAGCCTCCCCAGCCCAAAGTACTGGTGCCAAGAAGAGGAGGCCCCACAACTTCAGTGGGGATTCTAACCATCTGGGTGGGACAGAAGACTGCGGGAAACCCAGACATCATCTTAAAGAGCCCATGCAGGCTCAGCTGGGGCTCCTGTGGAGAGACTCGGGGGGTATTGAAGAGATATGGGGAAAGACTGAGTTGTGTAACTTTGGAGCAAGGACTGGAGGGACAGTCCCCACTTTCCCTTTGTGGGGCCCTTCTCCCATGTAGCCGGCAGGTGGCCGCCATCTTTTCTGTGTTCAGCCTGCTCCCACAGGCCAAATCTGAATCTGATTGGCCTGGTGAGTTCCACTGTTCCACCCTGCTAACTCACTGAGACACTGCCTCACCCAACTTGCAAATGTCAGGAGGCTTTATCAGTGTCTGAACCTTACAGGAGTTGGCAGGTGGCAGCAGACCTTGGAGTTTCCTGGCTTTTTGTGGAGCTACCCTAGACCCAGTACTGGTGGCAGTCATCCTCGGTTTGCAGCGTAGCCTCTCCCACATGCCTCCATGTACAGCGCACGCAGAGACTGACCGTGGGTCACTTTGTACCTCCTACCAGGTCCTCCCTAGCTAGTCACAGGCAGTGGGTGACCTGAAATGCACTAGAACCCCTCCCAAGAGGCCCCAGAACCAATACACTTGGAGGTTGGCTTCAGACCACAGCAGAGCACCACCCAACTAGCCCCACAACCAGCACATCCAAATGACAGTCTCAACAGGCACCAGAGCCCACTGGAATGAATCCCACTCCATGGGGTAAATCCCGCACAGAGAAGCCCATAAGCTTTAGGTGTGGCCAGACCCCACAGCCTGTCCCACCCAGTGACATGCCAACAGCAATCAAGGCTCAACTATAACAAGAGGACACAACAAACCCACACAAGGGACACTCTTGGAGCACCAGGAGCAGTGACCAGGGAGACTGTGCAAGTGCCCCATATAAGGCCACCTGGCCAAGACTGGGAGATATAGCTGGTCTACCTAATACATAGAAACAGAGAGGCAGCCAAAATGAAGAAACAAAGAAATATGTTCCAAATGAAAGAACAAGAGAAAACTCCAGAAAAAGAACTAATCAAAATGGAGGCAACCAACTACCAGAGACAGAGTTCAAAACAATGGTTATAAAGATTCTCAAGGAATTTAGTGACAACTTCAACAAAGAGATAGCAAGCATAAAAAAGGGCATAATAAACCATAAAAAAAGAGCCAGTCAGAAGTGAAGAATACAATAACTGAAATCAAGAGTGCACTAGAAGGACCACCAGCAGACTAGAGGAGACAGAGGATCAAATCAGTGATTTGGAAGACAAGGTAGCAGAAAACACCCAATCAGAACAGCAGAAAGAAAAAAAAGAATTTTAAAAAATAAGGATAGTTTAAGAGGCCTCTGGGACAACATCAAGCATACCAACATTTGCATCATAGGGGTACCAGAAGGAGAAGAGAGAAAGCAAGGGATTGAGAATCTATTTGAAAAAATAATGACTGAAAACTTTCAGAACCTGGTGAAGGAAATAGATATACAAGCCCAGGAAGCTCAGAGAGTCCTGAACAAGATGAACCCAAAGAGGCCCACATCAAGACACATCATAATTAAAATGCCAAAGGTTAAAGACAAAGAGAAGGTCCTAAAAGCAGCAAGAGAAAAGCAGTTAGTGCCACAAGGGAGCCCCCATAAGCCTGCCAGCTGATTTATCAACAGACACTTTGGAGACCAGAAAGGATTGGCAGGAAATATCCAAGTAGATGACAAGCAAGGACCTACAACTAAGGGTACTCGACCCATCAAGGCTATCACTTAAAATTGAAGGA
This sequence comes from Rhinolophus sinicus, assembly GCF_057876585.1. Taxonomy (NCBI): domain Eukaryota; kingdom Metazoa; phylum Chordata; class Mammalia; order Chiroptera; family Rhinolophidae; genus Rhinolophus; species Rhinolophus sinicus. The sequence continues at coordinate 142,056,741 of NC_142514.1, read as the reverse complement.
CACGTAAAGAGCTTCCCAGACAAGAAAAAGCTAAAGGACTTCATCACCACCAAACCAGTATTACAATGAATGTTAGAGGAACTTCTTTAAGATGGAAAAAAATAAAAGATCAAAAGTATGAATAATAAAATGGCAATAACTATGTATCTATCAACAATTGCTTTCAATGTAATTGGATTAAGCGCTCCAATCAAAAACATAGGATGGCTGAATGAATAAGAAAACAAAATCCTTACATATGCTGCCTACAAAAGACTCACTTCAGGTTGAAAGACACACATAGACTGAAAATAAAAGGATGGAAAAAAGTGATTTCATGAAAATGGAAATGAAAACAAAACAAAACGAAAAAGCTGGAGTAGCAATACATATACCAGACAAAATATACTTTAAAACAAAGGCTATAACAAGAAACAAAGAAGGACCCAGTAATCCCACTTCCTGGTATTTATCTGAAGAAACCTAAAATGCTACTTCAAGGGGACATGTGCATCCATATGTTCATTGCAGAATTGTTTACAATGGCCAAGATGTGGAGACAGCGTGGTTATCCACTGATGGATGAATGGATAAAGAGGAGGTGGTACAGATAATACAGTGGCATATTGCTCAGCCAGGGAAGAGAATGGGTTCTTGCCATCTGTGGTGGCAGTGGATTGTGCTGGAGTGTGTTGTGCTGAGTGGAGTATGTCATACAGTGAAAGACAAATGCAATGTGATTTTGTTTATATGTGGAATCTAAAGAACAAAATAAACAAACAAAACTGAAACAGACTCATAGATACAGAGAACATTTTGATGGTTGCAGGGGGGACGAGGGAGTTGAGGTGGTGGGTGAAAAATGGGAAGGGATTAAGAAGTACAAAGTGATTGTTATAAAGTAGTCATGAGGATGTAGGTTATAGCATAAGGATTATAGTCAACAATACTGTAATAACTACATATGGTGTCAGATGGGTACTAGATTTATCAGGGTGATAGATGGGAGGGGTGTTCGGGGACAGGGTGAAAAAGGTGAAGAGATTAAGAAATATAAATTGATTACTTTGTGAGGGGTGTAAATGTCTAATCATTATGTTGTTTTGTACGTGAGAAAACAAAAAAAAGAAGTACAAATTGGCAGTTACCAAATAATCATGGGGATGTAGTAAAGCACAGGGAATATAGTCAATAATATGGTAATAACTATGTATAGTGCCAGGTGGGTACTAGACTAGTCAGGGGATCACTCCTTAAAATATATAAATGTCTAACCATATGCTATACACCTGAAATTAATATAAAATACTACTGAATGTCAACCATAACTGAAAAATTAAAAGGGGAGGAAAGGTTAAGGACAATAAGTGGTCAAAATTTCCAGGTATAAAACAAGTAAGTCATGGGGATGTAATGTACAGCATAGAGAATATAGTCAATAATATTGTGATAGATTCATACGGTTGCTGGACTTATCATGGCGATCATTTCCTTAGGTATATAAATGTTGAATAATTATTGTGTACACCTGAAACTTCCATAATATTGTATGTTAACTATATTTTTAAGAAAAATCTTTTTAAAAAGAGAATAGCCAAGGTCTTTTGAGAACATTTATTATCTATTATGTTACCATTCTTTATGAAGTCTCAAAAGAATTCCACTGTGGCTGTCCAGAATGCAGTGTTAGAGAGAAGGACTCTGCTACAGTTTATATCCGGGTGGGCATACCAAAGTGTAATACAAAAGGTGAAAGGAATGTAATGTAAACCATGAGAAAAGTGAGTCAAGCAGCATGAATTGTAAGAGTAAAGGGGATATGTTACTGTCTTTAATACACTACCTTTTTGGAAGTCAAAATGATGGGAAACTGACCTGAAATAATTAACCTCCTCAATATTATATTTTAACCACTTTCAATGCCCAAGTACCACGTAAGAAACTTAAAACACAGAAATTTTCCAAGACTGCAGAAATCTTACCTGATATGCATTTGGAAGCTAGTGACTATGTGATATTTATATAAACAATCAAGCACATAATTTATTTTCCAAAAAGCATTCTGTACAGTTTTGTATTCTGATGCTAATTATTTATTTTTATTGCACATTAAGTGTTAACACCAGGGAAAATATAATACTGGCTGAAAATGCTCTTTTGATTGTTGATGTTCTTACCATTAACCACCTCACTAATGCAAGCACTGCAACCTGACATACTGTAACATAAAGCTTTCATATAACTAAACCCAGAATTGTGTTACTAACATTTTCTCTTTCATGTCTCTAATGAAAGGAATGGATGATAGTCAAATAAAAAAGTTTGCAAGGTCAACTATTAAAAAGAAAAGAAAAAGATGAGTTAAACATGGTAGGAGACCTTTGTGGCATTTTAACTTATCCTTGCTCAACCCCTCTCCCCAACTCAGTAGCAATCCTGAAGAAAGCAACGAGTATTCCTTGTGTGGGTCTCTGCTTCTGGAGGGAGCAGAGTAGACCTTGTTGTAAAGGAATTCTGTTTGTCTATTTTAACTATCTGGGTGTTGCCTGAAGGACTAACACAAGGTGCTCACGTTTGTTTTGCCTAACTCTGAACTCTCTCAGGACAGGACATAAAAGCAGCTATATGAAGGATGTTTCTCAAAACATTGAAAGGCAATGAACTGGGGCATTTGCTGCCATTGCCACCTGGTACAAATGATTCCAGTTGGGGCAAACAATAGATACACCAAAGGTTGGGGGGAAATCTGGAGAGAGAGATACTTTGGGGAATAAGGGCTTTGCAAAACTTCTGCGTATAATAGGAAATCTAAAAAGCTTCACTCAAGCCTAAGCACTGCACACAAAAATCAGTTGTTTTTCTATACACTAGCAATAAACAATCAAAATTAAGAAAACGATTTCATTTACAATAGCATCAAAAAATAAAATGCTTATGAATAAATTTAACCAAGGAGGTGTAAGACTTGTACACTGAAAACCACAAAAAATTGCTGAAAGAAATTCAAGAAGACAAGGACGAACCCTGTGATGTTGCATTGGAATTAGAGTTATCAGTATGGATTAATGATTCAGAGAGAGAAAAAGAAAAAAAGCTTTTGTTTTTCTTGACTCTGATAAAGGAAAGAAGCTAGAAACGACACCGAAATAGCAACGAGCACACCTAGTGTTCAACTTGTTTTCTAAATACTATTTATTCACCATTAAAAGTATCTAAGGATCTTGGAGAAATAGTTTATTCCAAGGCTGAGGTGGAAAATTACAAGATGAGTCTGGAACATCTTGTGCTAAAATGTAAGAAGGTACTCAAAAAAATGATAGAGAAATAGCAAAGGTTACAAGAGCCAGTTTAATGTGGCTCTCACTAGTCAAACCTGGAAGAATTTTGAGTACCAAAATGAATAATCATAGCACTGGATTATACAAGTAGTTGAATTAAAAAAAATCCATTTGTCCATACTAATCCAAAAAACAAACAAACAGAAAACAGGAAGTCTCTTATTTACAATAGAATATCAACTAATAAATGTAATGGGAAATATCAAGTTAGAAAACCATTATTTGCAACCATCAAAATAAAAATTGATTCAGGTAAGAATCACCATTAAATGTTAAAACCTCTTCATGCAGGTTTTGTTGGGGAACAGTATATTTCACAACCTCAAAAAATCTCCTCAAGTTTATATTATTGATTACAAGATGGAGGAAATACTTTTATGTTGGAGAAATCTGGTGGACCCACTTTATTTCATTAATTGATCACTGATAACATCATCAATAATGGGACAAAATTTTATATCAGTTACCTGCTGATGTGATGTAACAAGAAGAACACAGCATCACTTATATAGTATTCAAGCCAAAAATGTATAATCTGAATTTAATCATGAGGAATACTCCAAATTAAGGAGCATTATATGAAACATGGGACTCCCTGGTGCCCAACACTCAGGTTCCTCCTTGATTCATCACATTTGAGGCTATGAAGACTGCATTTGAAGCAGGTGAATAAGTTATTTATTGACGTAGGATAAACTTTTAGAGGGTAAAAAGGAGATTAGTGGGTTATAGGGTTTAAGGTTAAGCTTATATTTGAGAATATTAGGACCTTCATCTGGCATTAAGTAAGTGGAGTGATATCTAATGCTCTCCAATTTAAAAACTCATGATAGTTGACTATCTCCTCCCAGGATTGCATCCAAGTTCTTCAATTCGTAATCAGAGCCAATATACTTTTGTTTCTTTCTTTTTATCGTTGCATAATAGCTACAATCTGTTGCGACCTGCACAACACAAGACGTGGGAAGGCGAGGGAGGCGGCGAGGGTTAAACTATCATAAAGAGACAGAGACTCAAATATAGTTAAATCACAGAGGACCAAGGGACTCGCAGCCTCAAGGGACTGGAGCCCCGAATCGGGTCGTGGGTATTTATTGATTTCTTACAATAAGCATCACAAGATTAAAGGCAGGGTCCGCGAAATTCTCACACACCATAAAAATTCTTCCAATTCCCAGATATCTGTCCCAAAGCAACCGATGCTCATTGTCCCCAGGCGACTAAGGTGGGTGTGTACAACCCCCTGGGGGAGCAAGTCTCACAAGGTAAAACCATCCCATGAGCTAAGCAGGAACAGCGATATCTTATCGTTCTAAGAAGTCCTTTGCATAGCAGAGTGCAGGACAACAACTGGGGCATGCATCAGCAGCTTCCCATAATGGCGAGGAGGAGGGGTATGGCTACCTCCCGACTTTTATTATGTTAACTCATGGGGGTCCCAATGGGGTCCCGTCTGGCTTAAGTCGTTCCTCCCATGAGGAATCGTTACTTGTCTTTGACTGCAGACCCAGTTTACTAGGACCAAATAGAGAGACTTAGGATAAATGAACTCAACCCCAAAGAGGGACAGTCCTGCAGAGTCTTCTTTCCCTAAGGAAAGATTGGAGGGGACAAACGGCTAGGCTGCTGTGTGACCACAACAATCACACAACCACATGGGATTACAAACTGTTTTAAATGCGTTAAATATTTGTATGACAACAGTCTATCTTTAAATTCCCAAATGACTTCATGCAGTTCTCCACCTAATTCACCTCCAACTAATGACATTCTACAGCCAAATAGACTGAATTACCCATTTTGTTGGGTTCCCATAATAGTTTTTTTTTTTTACCACTGATATGTTCAGTTACCATATTATTTCAGTTGGCTATATAACATCTATCTTCTCTGTTAACTCACTGAAAAAAAAAGATGCTATGCAATATGCAAAGTAAGGTGCCATTTTTAATTAAATTGTATTTTTTCATGTTTTAAAGATATAACTTAACACAGTGAAATTCACTTTTACTTTACATTTCTATGAGTTTCAATAAACATGCAACTACTACAATAAAGATATAGAATTGTTCCTTCACCTCCCCAAAACACCCAGGTGCACTTTTTAGTCAACTATTCCCACCAGCCCTGGCAGCCTTTTATCTGTTTTCTGTGCTTACAATTTTGCCTTTTCAAAAATATCTTACAAATGGAATCATATTTTATGTAGCCTTTAGAGTTTGGGTTATTTCACTTAGCATAATGCATTTGAGATTCAATCGTGTTGTATTAGTATTAGTAGCTCATTCTTTTTCATGGTTAGCAATATTCCATTGTATGGGTGCACTGGATCAATTCATCCATTTTCCAGTTGAAGGACATTTAGGTTGTTTTCAGGTTTTAGTGGTTACACATAAAGCTATTAAAATTATACATATTTAATAAAGAGTGAAAATGTAAATTTAACTTCATTTGGCTAAAAATGTAAGACTAAGATTGCCAGGTCATAAGATAAATATGTGTTTAACTTTGTAAACAAAATTGCCCATCTTCTCTAAAGTGTCTATGCTATTATGCATTTCCACCAGCAACGTATGAGATGCAGTTGCTCTACAGTCTCATCAGCATCTGGTACTATCTTTTTTTTAATTTTAGCATTCTAATAGGAGATTAATAGTACATCACTATAGTTTAATTTACATTTCCATAATGATTAGGGATGTTAAGCATTTTTTTTTCAAGTACTTACTTGTCATATGTACATCTTATTTGGTAAAATGTGTGTTCAAATATTTCAGCCATTTTTATCACATTGTTTGTTTTCTTATTATTGAGTTTTGTGAGTCATTTATTCTGGAGACAAGCCTTCTATCTAAATGTGATTTGAACATAATTTCTCTCATTCTATGATTGTCTTTCCATTTTCTTAACAGTGTCTTTCAAAGAGGGTAAATTATTAGTTTTGATGACATTTCACTAAATTTTTTCTTGTATACTCGTGTTTTGGGTATTTTAAGACATATTGGCATAATTCTAGGTCACAAAAATTTCTTCCTACGTATTCTAGAAGTGTTATAGTTTTAGTTCTTTATTTGGGTCTATGATCCATTTTGTGTTGATTTTTTCATGAAGTATGGGTTGAGGCTCATTATTTTGCCTATGGATATCTAAATATTCAAGCACTATTTGTTGAAAAGACTATCCTTTCTCTGTCGATTTGCCCTTGCACCTTTGTTAAATAAATTTACCATGGGTGTGGATCTGTGTCTGAACTCTGTTCTATTTCATTGATTTACAAAACTAAATATACTCTTACCATACAATCCAGCATTCACACACCTCAGTAAGTTGAAAATGTATATCCACACCAAAACCCACACATGGATATTTATAGCAGCTTTATTCATAATTGCCAAAACTGGGAAGTGACCAAGGTGTCCTTCAGTAGGTGAATGAATAAATAACCTATTTAAAAAAAAAAAAAAAAAGAACTAAATAAAAGGTATTCAGGTTGGACAAGGAGATTTAAACCTGTATTTATTAACAGATTATTAATAGATGAAATGATTGTGTATGTGGAAAATGATAAGAATCCATGCAATAACACTTAACAAATGGTTTTAGCAATGTCATAGGATATATGTTTAAAATACAAAAATAACTTGTAGTTTTATATGCTAGCAGGAAACAATTCACCTTGGCCCTGGCAGAGGAATGGTGACTCATGGGGCATCAGAGGCATATGCTGGGCAGACTGAGGTGTGTGGCCTGGTGGGGGGGCGGGAGGAGAGGGGAGGACAGCTTGGAGGTCAGTAATTTCCCTGTGTTGGGTGCTTTTCCTGTGCAGCTGGCAGGTGGGCACCATCTTTCTTGTGTTGAGCCTTCCACCTACATTTACGTCCAAATCTGAATCTCATTGGCCTGGTGAGCTCCGAAGCTCTGCCCTGCTGACTCACTGAGACCCTGCCACACCCAATTCCATACTGCAGGAGGCTTTATTGGTGGCTGAACCTTACCAGAGCCAGCAACAGGCAGCAGATAGCAGCAGGCCTCGATGTGTCCTGGCTTTTTGCGGAGCTACCCCAGGCCCGGTACTGGTGACAGCTGTCCTCAGTTTACAGCGTGGCCTCTCCCATACGCCTCCAGGTCCAGCACAGGCAGCAACCAACTATGGATTGTTTTGTAGCTCCTACCAGGTAGTCCCCAACAAGTCACAGGCAGTGGCTGACCTGGGCCTGCATTGGAGCCCCTCTCAAAAGGCCCCAGAACCAACATGCTTGGAAGTTGGCTTCAGACCACAGCAGAGCACTGCCCAATTAGCCCCATAAGTGTCACATCCAAAGGGTGGTCTCACCAGGCACCAGAACCTGCTGAGGAAAATCACACTCCATGTGGTAAGCACCCCAGCACAGCAGCCTATAAGCTGTGAATGTGACCAAACCTCACAGACAGTCAGCATGAGGATCAATCTAACCCAGTGACATGACAATGGCAATAAAGGCTCAAATATAACAGGAAGGCACACACAACCCACACAAGGTGCACTCCTGGAACACCCAGCTCAGGTGACCAGGGAGACTGTGCCAGGGCCCCATAGGACACCTACTATGTAAGGCCACCCAGCAAAAAATGTAGCAGATCTACCTAATACATAGAAACAGAAAGACAGCCAAAATGAAGAAACAAAGCAATACATTCTCAAAGAACAGGAGAAAATTCCAGGAAAAGAGCTAAACATAATGGAGGCAAGCAACCTACCAAAAACAGAGCTCAAAACAATGGTTATAAGGATGCTCAAGGAACTTAGTGAGAACTTCAACAAAGAGATAGCAAGCATAAAGACATAGAGGGCTGGCCGGTTAGCTCAGTTGGTTAGAGTGTGGTGCTAATAACACCAAGGTTGCCAGTTCGATCCCCACATGGGCTACTGTGAGCTGTGCCCTCCTTAAAAAAAAAAAAAAGACATAGAAACCAGTAAAAAGAAACAGTCAGAGGTGAAGAATACAATAACTGAAATGAAGAATGCACTAGAGAGAATCACCAGCAGACTAGATGAGGCAGAGGATCAAATCAGTGATTTGGAAGACAAGGGACAACATCAAATGTAACAACATTCGTATCATAGGGGTACCAGAAGGAGAAGAGAGAAAACAAGGAATGGGAACCTATTTGAAGAAATAATGATTGAAAACTCTCCTAACCTGGCAAAGGATATAGACACACAAGCTCAGGAAGCACAGAGAGTCCCAAACAAGATGAACCCAAAGAGGTCCACACCAAGACACATTATAATTAAAATGGCAAAGGTTAAAGACAAAAAGAGAATTCTAAAAGCAGCAAGAAAAAGGCAACTAGTAACTAACTTAGGAAGCCCTCATACAAGTAAGATTGTCAGCTGATTTCCCAACAGAAATTTTGCAGACCAAAAGGGATTGTCACAAAACATTCAGTGATGAAAAGCAAGGAACTACAACCAAGACTACTCTACCCAGCAAGGCTATCATTTAAAATCAAAAGACTTGGGAGGGGGACAAGGATGGGGGAGAAGGTGAAGGGATTAGAAAGTGCAAATTAGTAGTCACAATATAGTCACAGGTATATGAAATACAGTATGGGGAATATAATTAATAATGTTGTAAAGGTGATGTAGGGTGCCAGATGGGCACTGGGCTTATCAGGGGGATCACGTCATAGACTGTGTAGATGCCTGACCAAGGCACTATACACCTGAAGCTGAAGTACAATAATATAGAATGTCAACTATAATTAAACGCGCACACACACACACGCACACAGCATGCCAAAAAATGTATACACATTTTAAGAAACGAAAAAACTGTATTAATTGTAATATTCAATATATATCAATAACAAAAGATGAATACAAGTCATATTTGACTTCCGCAATTACATGGGGTGCTCAAAGTGGTTACCATCAGCATCCAGACACTTCTGATTATGGCGAACTACTGCTTGAGCAACGTTGACCTAAGTGTCCACTTGTATACATATTTTTGGCACCCCTGTGTTTGTGTATGTGTGTGTGTGTGTGTGTGTGTATTATTCAGTCATGAGAACTGAAGAAATCCTGTTGTTTGTGACAACATAGATGAAACTTAAAAGCATTATGCTAAGTAAAATAAGTCAAATAGACAAAGATAAATACTGTATGATATCACTTTATGTGGGAAATAAAGAAGCCAAACTCAGAGAAACAGAGTTTAGAATGGTGGTTTCCAGGGGCTGAGGGGTGAGGAAATGAGGAGATATTGGTCAAAGGATACAAATTTCTAGTTACAAGATTTACAAATTCTGGGGATTTAATGTACAGTGTGGTGATTATTGCTAATAATACTTTATTATATACTTGGATGTTGCTAAGAGACTAGACCTTAAATGTTTTCATCATGTCACCATATGTGACATGATGGTAGTGTTAGCTAAGGCTATAGTGGTAATCATTTTGCAATATATAAATATATCAAATCAACATATTAAATTTACACACTGTTGTATGTCAATTATATCTCAATAAAGCTGGGGGGAAAATTGAAAGAAAAGGAGAATAAACATTCCTGACAAAAGATATATAACCACTAAATGCCACTGTGTTTAAAGACTGGAAAAATTTGTTGCTATAAATGATTGAATCCTAACCATTGTAGTTATGAATATGGACTGAAGAGTAAATAATAGCATTGTATCAATGTTAAATGTCCTGAGTTGTGTACTGAACTTTGTTATGTAAGAGATTCTCCTTGTTCTTAAGAAGTACATACCGAGTATTTAAAGTGAAAGGTCACATCTGCAATTTTTTCAAATGGTCCACCAAGAGAAAAGTGTAATAATGATACTAATAATAATATAAGAATAATGAGAGAGAGAGCAATAAAGAAAATGTAGCAAAGTGATAATAATAACTACATAAAGGCTAGATGAGTTTTATTATAATATTATTGCAACTTTTGGGTACATTTTAATTTTTAAAAAATAAATATTGGGCCGGCCCGATGGCTCAGGTGGTTGGAGCACTGGGTGCTCCTAACACCGAGTTCACCAGTTCGATTCCCACATGGGCCAGTGAGCTGTGCCCTCTATAGGTAAGATTATGAACAACAGCTCTCCCTGAGCTGGGCTGCCGTGAACAGCTGTAGGTGAGCATGAGCTGCCTTTACCATGTGCTGCCAGGAGCGGCTGGCGGCCAACGTGAGTGACCGGGGGCCAGCGTGAGTGGCTGGCAGCCATTGTGAGCGGACTGCAGCCGGCGAGAGCTGCCATGAGCTGCTGTGAGCGGCTGATCTATGACTGGCGACCGACTATCTGGGTTGGGGGGCACAAGGCTCATAATACCATCATGGGCTAGGGAGCTGTGTCCTACACAACTAGACAGAAACAACGGCTTGAACTGGAGGTGAGGGGAGGCAGAAGAAGGGGAATGTATGAATGAATGAATGAATGAATGAATGAATGAATGAATGAATGAATAAATATTAGTAAAACAATTTTATCAAACTCCTCTATAAGTTAAGTGGAAGTAGAATTCTGAATCAGCTCCTTACATCATCATTTTGACTAGAATTTTATGGTTTTAAAACCATACACAGACAAAAAGATATTTCTTAGGCATAAAACTGTTTCTCCTTTACAAATATTTAAGTGTACATTTACATAGTTTAATTAAATAAAAAGAAAAACATATAAAAATGATATGATAAGGAGGATATAAGTATATCAGAAACAAAGCTTTACTGAATAAGTTGACTGAAAATTAAATGTAGATTACTTGGCAGCCAAAGGAAAAGAGGATACAGAATGTTTTTCATAGTTAACCTTGGTTCACATAAGTAGTACAAATAGACTTTTCAAAATACATTCAAGTATTCTCATGTAAATACATAAAACATTATTATTAGAAATTCTGAAGTTTGAATGACTTGACAAATATGGTATAAATTTAATTCATTTGTCTACATTACAAAGGAGCATTTTTGTAATAAGGTGTTTTAAAAATAATGTTGATTTAGTTTGGTGGTTGCCAGAGGGTAAGAGGGGGTAAGAAGAGGGTAAAGAGGGTCGTTATATTGTGATGGAAGAAGAACTGACTCTGGGTGGTGAATACACAATGTTATATATAGGTGATGTATTATAAAGTTGTACACTTGAAACCTATATAATTTTACTAACCAATGTCACCCCAATAAATTTAATAAAAATTTAAAAAATAGTGTTGATTTTCAAATTGAGCTCATTGAAACAGTATTAATATTTACTAATAGCCATTAAAATGGAAACAGGACTATTTGGTGTAGTAATGCTAATAATTTATTTATTAGAAATAAGTACATGAGTACACCTAATCAAAGGAGGTGTGAAAGAATCAGTGGGATAGTCAGGCTTGAAGAGTCATAGAGACTTGATCCACACATATAGGATAATGGAGATGTTGTTGAAAAGACAGCTCTAAATCTGGGCTCCCTGGAATAGTAGGTGCCCCTGAGGATTTCTGGTAAACACATAAAACCTCTGTTCCCTGGCACCCATCACTCTGAAAGCCTGTTTGCGACTCATTCCATTCTAGCCCATGAAAACTCCATTTAAAGCTGGTGAGTGATTTATTTTCTTACTGTGGGATGAATTTCAGGCAAGAATGCCCAATACAAACTAGATGTTATTGGGACATACAGTTAGTTGTTGAAAATAATAGGACCATTGTCTAGAGTTAAGTAGACAGAGTTGGAGAGACAAAAGCAGTTGTGTGCTAGAGCCACTTGTACTGACTCATTTGTACTCATTTCTTGCAAACTCTACATTCAGTGACATCATGTTTGTACCTAGAAATAGCCCGTAGTAGGAGTATATACACTGCAGAAACTGGCAAATACTACAAATCAGGACTTTGTATTTACTATGTATTTAATGTGTATGCATTCGAGCTGGGTTGCCAGCACACCACTGAACCACAGTGATAAATATGGGCTATCCATATTTATGGAAACAGCTGTCTGGGAGAGGAGAGTGTGTACATTCTGGGCACGAGGCTCCTCAATTACTCTGGGTTCCAAGGATCCCTAAACTCTGCCAGAGAAGATTCTACATTGGCCCCAGATCCCCACTACTGTAAATATCCAAGACATTAAAGAGACTTATTCGCGTCTACACTGTGATGATCCTTCAGCACAGGCATCCAATATTTGTCATTTGGTTGTTTTGTTAAACATTTTGAGGAGTGGCACTGTGCCTTAGTGTGCTGAGATCTGGAATTGCACAAAGGAAAAAGACAAGTCTCAGACCTCAGAAAGTTTAAAATCAACAGGGGAAACATTGCCAGGTAATCAGATATGCCTCTATCCTTGAGATAGTGGTCTGACGATTAGACTCCTTGTGCAATCAGAAGGAAAGAAATGACTTATGGGGAGAAGATTCTCATGAGTACATGGCTGACATACTGGGTAGATGGTGAAAAGAACCCTGAATATGGGTATTTCTCTCAGGAACACAGCAAGGTAAAGCAAGTAAATTCTCCAGGATGCTGAAGATATCTGGATCAAGACTGGGGGAACATTCATGAGGCATTTGAGAATTCTTTTAGATTTGATTAAGTAAACAAGAAAATACTCAAGTAGTCACACCTTTACCCATAAACCAGACCCCAAACACTAAGTTCCTTAGCATTTCTCCTCTGCCTCTCAGAAAAAAAAATTCTCTTTACTTCCAAAGTATCCAATGCCCATCCTCATCTACAAGCTGGTCCTCTTCAGGCTCCTCTTTTTAGTGACTTATCGTTTGTATGTTTCTTCATTTTCATCACCTTTTCCTGTTTTGACTTTGTCAACCTATGATATACACACCTAAGCATTGTCCCCCAATGGCATTGTCATAGCTATTGGGTTTCTTCCATCTCCTTCAGGAGGATGGTTTTCCTCAGGGCACTATATAGTCCCATAGTGGTTGCGTGGCCATATGCTGACCTGGTGGTACTTGCTATCCACAGCAGGCACATCCTCAAAAGCTTCAACTGAACTCCTGTGTCATGATTTTATTTTTAGGACTTTTTGAACCATTACTTAGAGAATAATATAGGAATGAAAATAGGAACAGATTCTCCTACTCTGGAAACTAAATTTAGAGGAGAAGAGAATCAAACTTGGAGGCAGACAACAAATGATTATGTTAATACTGTGTGCTGGATCCTCAGTCATGCCCTGAAAATAAATACAGAGATCTTGAAAGTTGTTAATCTGTGTACTTCATCATAGATCCCTGAACTTCTCACAACTTGAGTTTTGTACCAAGCTCCTCTCCTGAGAATAGAGATAAGGATTCCAATCAAGTTCAACACATAGACAGGGCATGGAAGAGGGTAAGTCCTCGAGTTTGAACTTGATAGTATAAAATTGTTCCTTTAACACATACCAGTACTGGCTGATTCTGTAGAGTAACGAGTCCTCTGCACACTAAACCACTTGTATTTCTTCTAGAATCTGAAACAGTTTTTAACTTTTTCTTCTGTCTTCTCCATCAGTTCTTAGAATTTGGGCCTACACCCCCTTCCATGTTATCACCCAGCCCCTCGTCTTCTGTAGTATGATGGATAACAGAACTATTTATGAAGTTCTCAGGCTTCAGCTGGCCTGAAGACATGGTGCACAAGTGTTTTGGGTTTTATCAGAATTTTATCACTGTTGAGTAAAGAGACATTGACAAGGGAACACATCAAATATTGATGGAGTTTCAAACATAAATAATTTCAAAAACCATATTATATTGCCCCTGTTCTTCATTCTGTAGTAAAAAGGATCGGACATCATTACCTGCTCAGCAAACGCCTTTGTTCTGTTTCTCCCTTGACCCCCTACCAGTGGTCACAAGACCTCTGTTTCATTCAGTTCAGGAAGGTCATTTCCCCCTAATCCATTCATAGAAGATGAAAATATGTGTAGTAACTTTTTGTAAATCTTTAGATCCCAGCTACATTCTTAGAGCTATGACAAGATTCTTGAGCCTCAAAGTCCTATTTGGGGAAATTGGTGATGACAACGCCTACTTCCCTGTGTTGTTAGAAGCCATTAATGGGTACCATAGGTAGCATTTTTACATTAGTCCCCAACACTGAGATTTAAAAAATAATTGATCCTATCTATTTCACTGTGATAGTTATCCATCAGTGTATGAATTTCAAATGTTTCAGTGTCCTGACGTTCCAGTCTTTGCTCTCTTTCTTCCTTCCAATCTCTCTTTTACTAGCTGCCTGGTTAATGAATCCAAAATGTTCTCCAGTTTCTTAACTCATCATGGCTGACCATTTATTCACAGATTAAGTCCAAGATCCTTCATTTATATTCTGAGCAAATCTGCTTTGGTGGCCATCTTTTCTCCAGTTACCCAATTTTCCAGTGCCACAACCACACAGAGATGAAAAAGGTTTTAAACACACCTGGCATTTTCTTGTCAAACATTTCTCCTTAAATTCCCAAATGACCTAGGTCCAATCTCTTCTTGGTATTCCCACCAACTATTGACATCCTAAACTATCTTCAAAGGTAAGCTTAAAAATAATCTGTTCTTAAAACCAGCATGAATACAGAGTGAATTACTCCTTCCATTGTATTCCTGTATTAGTTTAATTTTGTACCACAAAGATGTTTATCATTAACATAACTTAATCATTTGTTTTTCTGTACTTGTGCAAGTACAAGGGTCCATCTTTTGTGTGAGATTAAGATGTCATTCAGAAAATTATGTCTTATTTATCTTTATATGCATCATAATTCCTTACATCCTCATAATGGAATAGGATCAGGTCAGTGCCAAAAGCACCTGGTTATATCAAAGAAAAAAATATATATATATAATCCAAATTTTCCTCTGTCTCTGTGAATAGGTCGTGAGGTCCTGTAAGATCTCCACAAACATGGCTACCTTAAACCACACTGGTGTTAGCCACACAGTCTTCCACTTGCTGGGCATCCCCGGCCTTGAAGACCAACATATGTGGATTTCCATCCCCTTTTTTATTTCCTATGTCATCGCCCTGCTTGGGAACAGCCTGCTCATCTTCATTATTCTCACCAAGCGTAGCCTCCATGAATCTATGTACCTCTTCCTCTGCATGCTGGCTGGAGCAGACATTGTCCTTTCCGCATGCATAGTACCCCAGGCCTTGGCCATCTTCTGGTTCCATGCTGGGGAGATCTCCCTGGATCGTTGCATCACTCAGGTATTCTTCCTCACTTCCACTTTCATGTCTGAGTCAGGGATCTTGCTGGTGATGGCATTCGACCGCTACATTGCTATATGCTACCCACTGAGATATACCACTATTCTTACAAACACACTGATTGGGAAAATTGTTGTGACAATCTTTCTGAGAAGCTATGGTACAGTTTTTCCTATAATATTTCTACTGAAAAGACTGACTTTCTGCAATAGTAACATCCTCCCAAACACTGCTTGTAAACACATGGTCTTAGCCAAAATTTCCTGTAATGATATCCAAGTTAACATCTGGTATGGTTTTTTTCTCCTAATGTCTACCTTGGTCTTAGATATTGTGCTCATTTTTGTTTCATATATGCTTATTCTCCGTGCTGTCTTCCACATCCCATCCCAAGATGCTCGCCACAAAGCTCTCAATACTTGTGGCTCCCATGTTTGTGTCATCATCCTCTTTTATGGACCTGGGATCTTCTCTGTCCTTACTCAGCGATTTGGACACCACATCGCACTCCATATTCACGTTCTGCTGGCCAATGTCTATATTCTCATTCCACCTATGTTAAATCCCCTCATTTATGGGATTAAGACCAAACAGATTTGGGACCTGGTGGTTCACTTGCTGTTTCCAAAACAGAAATGACTATAATAATGGAAACTAACCTTGTACTTTTCTTAGTAATTTTTGCCATGCTTGAGGTTACATTTTGTATCAAGATGTGAAGGGTTGCAGTAGAGATACTAGTCAAATGTCACCACGTCTTGTTGTCTTAGAGCAATTGTATCAGGAATGTTGGTGAATGTTTCTTCTAAAGCCATTAATAAGTCATTAGATGTCAGTGTCTTTGGTGTCTTAGCATTCTCATTCACAGAATTCAGAGCCAGATCAGTTCACCTCTTTACTCCTAGACTGGAGGATAGAATGCAACAAACTGGAGTGGCCTGCCCCAGAAAGTTGTTGAACTATACTGGGGTAGTCTATGCTTTGAATAGCTGCATTTGCTTTATTCCTCTCATTAGGACATTTGTCCATCCATTCACCCCTCTGTCATATCTGCCTTCATATTTTTGCTTTAGACAATTATTATAAAATTATATTATGCAAGTATTATAAAATTCATCTAGGTCTTATAATTCATATATATTCACCATTAATATAATTTAGCATAAATTGATGAAATTACATACCAAAGGCTTATTAATGTTTATGTTCATGACATTTTTATTTATTGTCAATTGTTTAGAGAAAATATTCGATATGAGATTAAATACAGTACACACACATAAGAGTGTACTAAGTGAATATTAACTAAAAATACACTAATATATAAGAAATGTTATGTAAAGAGAACATTTGTTTAGATCATCAATGACACATCTATAATTTGCAATATAGAAGGGCAGTGAGAAGTAATAATATGAGTTTATGTTTTTGCTGATGGAACTATACTTACATTATATTTGTAAGTGAGAGAAGTAAGTTCCAGATCAGTCAGTTAAATATGACACAATTTTTAAATAATATGTTTAACTAAATGTCATATCAACATATGCTAAAATCATATGAATGGTGGCCATATTTGAATTATAAGATACTGATGATTTTTATAATAATTTTAGTCTAAATTGTCTAATACTTATACCGTGAACATGATTAACTCAAAGAAGATTAAGTGAAAGGTGTTTTTTTAAAAAAAAGAAGTACAGTTAAACATCATTGACCAGTATTTCCTTTAGTACAGAAATGCAAGAGATGAATTAGCTCAGGTTTTGCTTATCTGAAAATATTTTTATTTGTCTTCATTTTTTAAAAGATAATTTAATGGGTATAGAATTTCATGTTGGTAGGGGTGGGGGTTTGCGCTTTAAAATTTCTCTTCTAGTGCTTTTTTGCTTATATCTTTTGTATTAAGAACTGACTTGAAAGCTTTACTTTTGTGCATCTGAATGTAATGCACTTTTTATATCTGGCTTCTTTTAAGATTATCTTTTTGTTTGTTTTTGTTTGTTTGTTTGTTTTTCAGAACATTTATCACGTATCTATCTGAGGTTTGCTTTGCATACATCTTGGGATTTTTCTGAACTTGAACATGTGAATTTATACCTTTCATCAGTTTGGGAAAGTTTTCTGTCATTATCTTCTTGAATATTATTTCTGCCACAGTTTCTCTCTCCTCTCTGGTTGGAACTACAAGTATTATTACATATTTTTTTAATGTGTCTATCATTTGTCTTGTGCTTATTTTTTGCCATTTTCTTTTTCTCCCCCTCACGTCAATTTCTATTATTTCTATCAATCTATTTTCCAGTTTACTAATCGTGTCTTCTGTTTTTTTTAAATCCATTGTTTAAATTCATCACATGACTACTTAATTTTAGGTAATTATGATTTCAGTTCTACAATAACATTTTAATAATTTTCAAAATTCTAATTCCCTAGTGTTTCTCCAAACATTCAAATATCCTGACTACTTTTTGTTTATTTTTAAATAAAATTCTATAAATCTTGCCAGATATTCCCAATAACTGGGTCATCTATTGGTCTTCTCTTTTCTGTTTTTATTCTTGATCATTGATTATAAGGTCCTGACATTTTTAATGTCAAATAATTTTTTATTTAATGATTTATATTGTAGTAAAAAATGTACAGCTGCAGGTGTGATCTTCTATGAGACGTGTTCTCCCATCATCTATTAAACAGATAAAGTGAGCAGCTGATCACTTCAATCCAATGAAGACTTGATCTAAGAATAGATGCAAATTTAGTAAGACTGTGTATCTCTGCTATGCTTCTATTCCTAGTTAAGGATCCTCCAGAAATTTTTATTGAGAACATAGAATGTCTTTGAATCTACAGTTTAAAAACTGCAGAAGACTCTGTTATTCTCTTTAGAGATCTTTTAATGTAACTCTTTAGACTCTATCTGATGCAACTCCAAATTTGGGAAATGACACAAAGGAGATATTATTAGCCATATATTTTAGGCATGTATCCCCCACCCTGGTAGTTCTTTCTTTTCTCAAAAACAGAAATGCAAGAGATTTTACTCTGCTTTTAAGATGTTCTAAGCTTATTTCCCAGTATCTAGTGCAGCTCCAGAATTCACTCCCAAATAAATAAATAAATAAATAAATAAATAAATAAATAAATAAACACTAAAAACAAAAAACAGCATAAATTTGAAGCCCCCCAAGTTTTATATTTGTTACTCCAGCCCTGTAAGACCAGTGAAAGCTTTAGTGGTTTCTGTTTCCCCCAGCAGTGGCCCTCTTCATGGGCCAACATTAATACCTCACCAGAATCAGCAAATATTCCAGTGGGGGGTGAAAATGCATGGAGATTGTCAACTTTTGTGTAGTTTTTCTTTCTGCCTTGAATTTTAAACCATCTAGTCTTTGGTGCTTTCACCGCTCTCTTATGTCTTAATATATGGTTTTTATTTCAAGACACTAGTTAATGCCTGCCTTGAAAATACGGAAATAACAAACCAGTGACATTTAGCCTGAAGCAAACTAAAATTTATATGTTTGGGGCACAATAAATGTTTCTATCTTTTATTGGAAGCCAAAATAATGGTCAGTAATTTTTTTCAGCATACTTACCTTACTGTGAGATTCACTTACTTTGGGATTTTAAGAATCTCCACCTGTATTAGCAATTACATAATGCAAAATAAGGTACATTTTTTTGTGGATCTTACAATTACATGTTTTTCTCCAAAAACATTAAAACCCATGATCTATAAAAATATCAGTAATTTCCAACCTTTTTCACTCCTCCAACCTGTTAGAACGAATCTAATTATTTCTGTGATTATTCGTTAGTAACCAAGAGTTTCATTGTTTCCCCTAAAGAGAGTATAGTGGCACATTACCCTGTACTTTATATTACAAACCCTTTATTACATGGGAAAACCTGATAGAATTTGTGTGTTCAAGTTGTCAATAATCATTTTTGTCCTTATTTTGTTCAACCTCTAAATAACATTTGAAAATAGCTGGCTATTCTCTTTGAACTCTTTACTTTGCCTCCATGGCATTAATAACCACCTATACCTTCCTAACCAGTTTTCAAGCATCAACCAGGAAAAAAAAAATCTGTAAGTCAAATTATTCAGTTTTTAACCTTTTCATATTAGAACCTACATGATTGGATTCCTATTCACCTTACCAATTTTTTCCCCTCTTCTACCATTTCCCCTCCCCCCTCCACCCTCTGGAAGCCACTAAACTGTTATCTGTGTCTGAGTTTTTGTTTCCTTATTTGTTTGCCTTGTTCCTTTTTTGCTTTCAGTTTTATATCCCACATATCAGTTAAGTCATATGGTTCTCGTCTTTTTCTGTCTGACTTGTTCCACCTAGTATAGTAATCTAAAGATCCATCCATTTTGTCACCAATGACAGTATTTCATCTTTTCTTATGGCAGGGTAGTATTCCATTGCGTATATATACCACATCTTCTTATCCAATCATCTATCGAAGGACATTTTGGTTTCCATGTCTTGAACACCATAAATAAAGCTGCAATGAACATTGGAGTACATATATCTTTATGGATAAATGTTTTCAGATTTTTGGAGTGTATAGCCAGTAGAGGGATTGCTGGGTCATATGGTAATCACCCAAGAAGATATACAAATGGCCAACAGATATATGAAAAAATGGTCAACCTCACTAGCTATTAGGAAAATGCAAATCAGAACCACAATGAGATATCACCTCACCCCAGTCAGAATGGCTATCATCAACAAGACAAATAATAACAAGTGTTGGAGAGGCTGTGGAGAAAAAGGAACCCTCATACACTATTGCGGGGAAAGAAGATTAGTGCAGCTACTATGGAAGGCAGTGTAGCGGTTCCTCAAAAAATTAAGAATAATATAACCATATGATCCAGCAATCATATTACCAATTTTATCTCCTACATCTCCCACAAAAGCCCTGCTGCATCTCTGACTTTCTGCTCCTCTCATTCCACACTTTCATTACAGCCATAGACCCTTCGCACTTTCTTTCTCCAATGTCCAAAACATCTTTTCCCCATATTTCTATGACCTACTATTTAACAGAAAAATCTCAGCCCAAATGTCCTATTCTCAGCAAAAACTTCTCTGACAACCCAATATTAATTACATATACTCAAATGGGGAATTGAAGATTTCTTAAAGCAAATAAAGGAATTTTATAAAAGCCCAACTGCGGCAACTCAGCTACCCATTCTCAGCTCAGGCACATGGATTCTAAATCAAGATTTCAGACCTGATGTTGACCCTTTTATATACAGCCCTGCTTTACCTTGAGCCAATTCAAACTGGTTTGTTTATATTTTGCCTAAAAACAAGCATCCCCTAAATCCTTTAAGTCTATCTTTTCAGTTGTTTGGTCAGACACTCCATTGTTCCTCTAGTGTGCAGTTCCCCTCACTGATATGGGTAAACAAAAATTTGAATTTGTTGGGCTACAGTCTTACTCCTGGGAGATCTTGAACTGATTGGGCTAGGACAGTTTCACCCATCTCCAGTCTCCCACCCCAGTCAGGATTCCACCCTTGTTTAATTGTTTTTGAATGCAAAGCATTGTCATGGATACTCTAATCATATACTTCCAGCCATAGGAGAAAAAAAAATCATCTTTTATTGAAATGAACTTGATAAATTTCTGCTAGATAAAAATTTGTGTTAAATTTTAATTTAATTCATACTGACATATTAATTTAACAATTTTTCATTTAATTGTTTTTAGTATAGTGAAAATCTTAAACAATCCAAGTATTTATAATGTGTATTTTCTTGACAGTTGTAAATATTTAACCTGGTCAGGAACAAGCTAAATATAAAATTTTTAAATTTCAATAATCTCCCTATATGAAAAATTAACATAGACTACATTCAAAGGCTCATAAATAATTATGCTTATGACAACTTTATTGATAGTGGCAACCATTTGAAGAATATCCAGCAAGAATCTACTGATGGACTATAAAAAAAGACACTTATATTTTGAAATATATTGTTCATATGAAAAGATATCATTCCAATATTAAATTAAGCTCAATAAATGTGAAATATTTTGCATGTCAAATAATTTTTTGTATAACATTAAACTAAAATGTAAGACAAAAATTATTGTATAATATATCAGCGTGTCAAAATATGCTTAAAGAACAAAATATTTTCTAAATATTAATGATTATGTGTCATGGGTGTTGTTATAGTGATTATTATACTGTTTCTCCATTATGTATTTTTAAACAGAGATATTGTTGAAATATTAAATATAAAATGTAAATTCTAGAACAAATGGAATTTTTAAAATAGTAAGTAATGGATTTATCTTAAAATGAGAAAAACTAAAAAGAGAGAGAGAGAGAGAGAGAGAGAGAGAGAGAGAGAGAGAGAGAAACTGATGTGAAAAACAAAAGAATAATCAAAGGGAAAAACCAATGATTTGAGTACATGGAAATCATTAGGCATCAGAGTACCCAGCTTCTTAAGAGTTTCCTCCAACAACTACTATCATATAATTAACTAATTCATCTTCTCATTTATCCTGTCATTATTCACTCATTCAACAAATATTTAATGAGGTCCTAAAATGGGCTAAGAACTGCTCTGGGCACTACAGATAAAGCAGTGAAGATACCACACAAAAGTGCTTTCCTCATCTAACTTATATTTACTTGAAAGAATATGCAAATAAAATAAGTAAGCAAAGCAGGCATACAGTCAGCTATGTAATGGATCACTATTGCCAGCAGCAGCAGCAGCGTATGTTATAGATAAAAATAATGTATGAAAAGAGGTTAGCATGTCAGTCGTCAGATGTCACAGGGATTGTAATCTTAAGTAGGATGGTATGATGCTTAATTTTATGTCAATTTGGCTAGACTGTGGTGCCCAATTATTTGGTCTACATGTTGACATGAAGATATTTTTTAAACGTAATTTTTATATAAATCATTAGACTTTGAGTAAAATAGATAACCCTCCATAATGTGGGTAGGCTTCATCCAATCAGTTGAAGGCCTTAAAAGCAAAGATCGAGGTCCCCAAGGAAGATGGAATTCTGCCTTCTGGAATTCTTTCCAGAACTGAAATATATAATGTAATACAAGAAGAAACAGAGGGAAAAATCATAGAATACCACCACACAGAAATAATAGACAACAACAAAAAGGCAAAGAAACAATGGAGACACAGTCTTACCAGAAAACCAAAGGTAGAATGATAGGAAATACTCATATATCAATAATCACCCTAAATGTAAATGGACTTAACTCACCAATAAAAAGGTAGAATAGCAAATTGGATCAAAAAATTAAACCCAACAATATGCTGCCTCCAAGAGACACATCTTAGCTACAAAGACAAATATAGACTCAAAGTGAAAGAGTGGAAATTGACACTCCAAGCAAATGGTATTTAGAGAAAAGCAGGTGTAGTCATACTGATATCGGATGAAACAGACTTCAGGATAAAAAAGGTAATGAGAAAAAGATGGACATTTCATAATGATAAAGGGGACTATAACACAAGAAGACATAACAGTCACCAATATTTATGCCCCCAATCAGGGAGCACCAAAATATACCAAGCAACTACTAACAGAACTAAAGGGAGAAATTGACCAAAACACAATTATAGTAGGGAACCTAAATGCATCATTGACAACTATGTATAGATCATCCAAACAGAAAATAAATAAATAAATATCAGTCCTAAATGACAAATTAGATGAAATGGACATAATTGACATTTATGGAGCACTTCATCCTAGAATATCAGACTATACATTCTTATTTAGTGTACATGGAACATTCTCAAGGATAGACCATATATTGGGACATAAAACTAGCCTCAGCAAATTTAAGAAGATTGAAATCATACCAAGCACATTCTCTGATCACAAGTCTTTGAAATCGGATATCAGCTGCAAAAAGCAGGAAAAAAATCACAAATACGTGAACATTAAACAATATGTTATTAAAGAATGACTGGGTCAAAGAAGAAATAAAAGGAGAGATCAAAAGATACATAGAAACAAATGAGAATGAAGATCCATAGTATCAAAATTATTCAGATATAGTGAAAGCAATTCTAAACGGGAAAGTTATATCATTATAGGCCTATCTCAAGAAATAAGAAAAATCCCAGATAAACAACCTGACATTACATTTTAAAGAATTAGAAAAAGAAAAACAAATGAAATGCAAAGTCATCAGAAGGAAGGAAATAATAAAAATTAGAGCAGAACTAAATGAAATAGAGAGCAAAAAGACAATAGAAAAAATTAATTCAACAAAGAGCTGGTTCTTTGAAAAGATTAGTAAAATTGACAAACCCTTGGCTAGACTTACTAAGATAAAAAGAGAAAAGACACAAATAAACAAAATCAGAAATGAAAGAGAAGTTACCATAGTACCACAGAAATACAAAGGATCATACGAGAATGCTATGAAGAATTATATACCACCAAATTCAAAAACCTAGAAGAAATGGACAAGTTTTTAGAAATATACAGTAGCCATTGGTATGTTGATGGGGATTTCATTGAATCTACAGATTGCTTTGGGTAGTATGGACATTTTGACATTGTTGGTTCTTCCGACCCATGAGAATGGTATATCCTTCCAGTTGGTGTCTTCTTCAGTTTCTTCAGTGTCTTGTTGTTTTTCAAGTATGGGTTTTTTGCCTCCTTGGTTGAATATACTCCTACGCTTTTTGTCTTTGTGTTTCTTTTTGGTTTTTGGAGCAATTGGAAATGGGACTGTTTTCTGATTTTCTTTCGATAGTTCCTTGTTAGTGTTTAATAACGTAACCAGCTTCTGAATATTAACTTTGTGTCCTGCTACTTTGTTGAATTCATTTATAAGTTCTAATTTTTTTTGGTGGAATATTTGGGGTTCTCTGTGTATGGTAATATGTCATCTACAAAACAGTGATGGTTTTGCTTCTTCCTTTCCAATTTGCATGCTTTTTAATTCTCTTTCCTGTCTTATTGCTATGGGTAGGATTTCCAATACAATGTTGAATAAAAGTGGTGAAAGTGTGGGGGGGGGGGATGTTATTTTTTCTGCTAAAGATCCTTACAGACGTCAATGTCCAGCACACTCTATTACGAGCTTTGATTTGCTCACTGGAAAACAGTCCGCTGTGGTAACTTCCTTCTAATGTGAACACTACTTCTTCTCTGTTGAGTACCTACAACAATGTCCTCCCCCTTGTAGAGTGTTTTGATGACTGTCAGTAGTCTTTGTCCTCATTTCCCATCAAAGGCTTTTCTTGCTCAGATCTCTTCCCCGGTGCCATAGCTAAAAGTCATACAAACAGCATTGAGTGGAAAGGGCTTTAAAGATGCTTCTCACAGAAAATATGGACTACTCACAAACTTCACGCACAAGTTCTTACCCACCAAGAAGCCAAAACCAGCTAAGATCTTCAGTAGAAGCAGACCATGTGAAGGAAGCTCTTCCCTGTTTTCTCCTCAAAGAGCAGCTTGTCCAGACCGTCTTCCAAGTCTTCCATATGCTGCAGGCCCTGGCAGAGCTCACAGATGAGGAAAGCTCCAAGGGTGGCGCCCTCCAGCATGTCTTCCACGTCCACGTTGACCACGTGCACAGGTTGGAATGTATCCTGCTCTCTGGCACACAGATCTGCCACCACTGTCACAGACCCTCTCCTCACAGGTAAAGATGACATCAAAGGGATCGCTGCACTCTTGAAATCTCTCTGGCTGGGGCTTGATCCTCTCATTTCTTTCCAAGATGCACAAGAGTCCATTCCTGCGATAGCACTTTCTGTCTTTCCTGAGGAGGTCGTTGTACATCTGTTTATATGTCCTTGAGAAATCGTAAACTACGGGGAGATTGGGTGCCGAGCCCGGGAGCTTCACACGAGATCCAGTTCCGAAAAACCGAACACAGAACCCTTTTTTCCTGAGGACGCTGTGGGCTTCCATGCTCCTGTTCATGTTACTCATGCACACCACAGCCAGCCTGAGCGGGGATGAATGATGTACTTCCTCAGAGAATACACAGGAATAAATTATATTCATATCTCTTCCTTTGGAGGTCTGAAAAATCTACTTGAAAACTGAAAGGCACAATCCAATTTTTTAACCTTGACAGTAATTTCTTGTTTGACCTCCTAAGGTGGAAAAGTTCCTATGTAAGATGTCACAGAGTACACAATTGGAATTACTGCAGTGAACAGAAGTACAGGGAAATAAACATTTTCATGCAATTTGAGACCCCAAATGAGGAATTTGTGAAACAAGTAGTGGATATACCAATGGATATACCAGTGTACCAATCCATTTTTTTTTTCCCAAATTGAATTTGCAGAGTTTTGCCTTCCATATTATGCACTGTCATTTTGTGCAGGGAATAAGTCTAAATTTACAGGGAGTATTCAGATTAATGTTTTTCTCTGTGCTTCCTCCTCAGCTTCCTGAGCTTCACCTGCTCTTATTCCCCAGGAAGATCATAAGACACTCCTCAGGTGAGTTCTAGTCCTTTTTGCAGATTTTAGCCTCAGAAATAGGTCTGGGCTTGACTAGCAAACAGTGTTGGCATAGAGCAGGGGTGTCCAAACTGCGGCCCGCGGGCCAACTGCGGCCTACAATCCATTTTTAATTGGCCCGCAGCAAATTCCAAAAATATATTTAGTTTACTTAAATAAACCAGGTGAGGCAATACGTACTTCACCTCGAGTGAGTGACCCGGCTGTTTGTGTATTTTACCGCATATGGCCCTTGGTGAAAAACGTTGAAAAAAGTTTGGACACCCTTGGCATAGAGGAATAAGTAGCAGTAGCCTCTGTATGTTACTTTTAATGCTCCCTCCCACCTGTCTGATGGATGACCTCCCACCTGAAGAAATCACATCCTATACATGAGGAGGCCTAAGTTTCCCCTGCCTGAAGCTAGGTTCCCCGTAGCTGGGCTCTTCTCACCATTCTTGAATTTCTACAGGACAATTAAGTTTGAGAACTCATCCTAGAAAAAGTGCTACATACCTCATTGCTAAATATCACTACGGTCACCTTTGAAGTACTCCCCTTGGGAAGCTATGCACTGATGCCAGCACCTAGTCCACCCTTTAACGCAGTTTTGGAACTCTTTTTCTGGAATGGCCATCAGAGCTGTCATCGTATTACCCTTTATGTCATGAATGTCATCAAAATGTCTTCCTTTCCATATTTCCTTGATCTTCAGGTAAAGAAAGAAGTCATTGGGGGCCAGATCAGGTGAGTAGGGAGGGTGTTCCAATACTGTGATTTGTTTACTGGCTAAAAACTCCCTCACATACAGTGCTGTGTGAGCTGGTGCATTGTTGTGATGCAAGAGCCATGAATTGTGGTGAAAAGTTCAGGTTGTTTTCGTTTAACTTTTTCATGTAGCCTTTTCAGCACTTCCAAAGAGTAAACTCGGTTAACTGTTTGTCCAGTTGGTACAAATTCATAATGAATAATCACTCTGATATCAAAAAAGTTTAGCAATATTGTTGCAGCAAGTTTGCGAACTTAATTGTAAGAACTTGTATGATGTCTCAACTTAGTTTAATGAAAATTACCATCCTCTGGGAGCCAGGGTACCTGAGTTATTGCCTGAACCCTTTTTTTTTTTTGCAGTGTATCCAGTGTGCTCCACTGTGTAGTTAGGGTGACCCTTGTCCCAATTTGCCCAGAATTGGGAGGTTTCCCAGAATGCAGACATGAATGCTAATACCAGGAAAGTCCCAGGCAAACTGGGACGAGTTGGTCACCCTCTTACAGTTGAGTTTGTAGTCTGTGGACTAGTGCATGTATAAAGTTATTTCCCATCCTTACCATTTAGGAAATTCTGGCCTGTTGACAATTAATATGATAGGATATATGAGGAAATAGCTCTTGTAGTTAAGTAATTGCTTCCTATATGCCACTCTCCTCTGGAGACAGGGAATATCTAGAGCAAGAATTCCCTCAGAGCCATATCTCACCTAGATATGACGGGATCCTGTGTCATCAGATAGTGAACAGTACTGTACTTTACGCCAGTGTTTCCAGTGCCATGGTCCTATGTGTTTCTCTTCAAGATCCTGGGGAGGTCTTGTTAAAATATCCCAGCACTGTGATAGCTGACAGATGGGGCACTAGATGCTAGAGGAAGTAGGAACGTGTGGCTCCATAGGCTTTTCTGATATCTGCCATGCTTGTAAGGGAGACCTTACATGGCAAGTATGACTTAAATTCACTGCCAACTCTTACCACTGTTTAACTCCTCACCATCTCTGATTTTTCATTCTTTGTTAACCTTGAATGTGGTTAATTTTAGTTTTTATTAAGACAGTTTTTCCTTATACTCAGTATTCTTTTTTAAAAAACAAGAATAGGATGCTTTTTTAAAAAATTTTATTGGGGAATATTGGGGAACAGTGTGTTTCTCCAGGGCCCATCAGCTCCAAGTCTTTGTCCTGCAAGCCATTTGTGGAGGGCGCAGCTCAGCTCCAAGTCCAGTTGCTGTTTTCATTCTTAGTTGCAGGGGGCGCAGCCCACCATCCCATGAGGAAATTAAACTGGCAACCTTGCTGTTGAAAGCTCGCTCTTTAACCAACTGAGCCATCCGGCTGCCCAAGTCAGTATTTTTTAATGTTACGTCTTTATGTTATTATGTCTTTAATGTTATTATTACGACTTTGTTTTCATTTTTTAAAGTCTACCCTGGAAAAAATTCTGTTGCCCTCAAAGTTATCTTATGTCTTTCTGTAATTACCTCTATGAGAAGGTCCATCTTCTCCAAGTAATTTTTTTATCTGAAATCATTTGACACTCAATCTTGTATATCTGTAGCTAAACACATGAGTTTGTTTATTTCATCCAAATTACTTCAAAAACCCAGGCAACAATTATACTGTAGGACATCAGTGAACTGAACTTTTTTTAAGTTATATTTGTTCCTGTGAATTCTTTGAGATTCTTGCAGAAAACTTTGCAGTGCAGTTGTTTGTCCTTTTTAAAGTCAACAGCTGATTCAATATAAGGGTTTGATTTCATTCTTTGGGGTATAGATATCCAGTTTTCCCAGAACCATTGATTAAAGAGAGACTGTCCTTTTTCCATTGTGTGTTACTGGCTCCCTTGTCAAAGATGAGTTGACAGTCATTCCTTAGGGCATCATGGGGACTGCAGAGGTTATCAAGACGAGGCACTAAGGGGATGGTGAAAATAAGCCACCTTGTTTCTGCTCCCCTTAGCTGGAGATGGCCTATGTTAGTCTCCCACTGTTCTCTCTCTTCATGGCCTACAAAGCCCTTTCATTGCTAAGTCTGAACTGATTTTCACAGTCAGTTTAGAAGAATCACTGCAATGTGGTAAGAGTCCTGAGCTGAAATTTGTACTTTCTGGAGCATCTTCCAATGGATTGTTCACTATCTTGATTGTGGCAACAGTTTCATAGATACATATTTCAAAACTTACCAAATTTGTGAAATTTAGCACTTTAAATATGTTCAGTTTATTGTATGTTAATGGTACCTCCATACAGCTGTTTAAAAAAAAGAATAGGAGCTTCTTTTACCACATGAGATGGATATAGTTTCTAAGGAGTGATACTTATTGAGCATTTAGAGTAAGACCAGTGGCTTACATAGTTCTCAATTAGCTCTCCCAGCATTGTGATGATGTATTAGTTATATTATCTCCATTTTATAGAACAGAAGACTGAGGTTTAGCAAGGTGAGCTAAACTACCCCAAAATCACAGGGCTAATGCATGACACAGCCATGACAGTGCTGCTCAGAGCTCCTGGGTGAAAGACACTCTCGTTCTCTCAGCTCTACCTCTCTGTTCCTGACCATTTCTCTTTTTTTAGAATTTTTTTTTTAATTATTGTTAGTTTCAGGTGTATGAAACAAGGTAATAGACATTTATACTCCTCTCAAAGTGATAACCCCTCCCCTGACCATTTCTTATAGGATAACTTCACAGCCTCATTTTCTAGTTAACAGTTTTCTGATTCTCTGGAACTATTTCCTATTGTTTACTGTGTATGATGAAACCAAGTCCCTCTTTCCCTCTTCTTCCTGAAGCCATATTTCATTGCACTGTCCCCAAATGGCATAAACACAGGAGCTCCTCCCCTCTTGCTGACTTGTGGACCTCTATGTGAGGTATGGGGCAGCAGCAGAGGACGACAATGATAAGGCCCCTTCAGGCTCCCTCTTCTCACAAATAGGCCCTTCTGCAGCACAGAGACACATCTCTCCAGAAAGCAGCATCACAGGAGTCCAGCTGATTATGTGAAAGGAAAGTTCACCTTTGCCAGTAATCCCAGAATTTGTAAGACAGAAATATGACACATTTATCACCTGTTGGATCACCTGACCCAGCAAAGATGAAAAGGCATGTTAATGCCCAGTGTTGCCATGGATGTGAGCAAGGTAACTCATGGATATTCTGTTCTTTGGATTATAAACTAATAAAACCTCACTGGCTGACAGTTCAACATTTCACACAGCAATCTAAATCCATCAGCTTATTCTCCAGAAATAACCAAATTGTAAAATGTACATTAAAAAGCTAATGATTATATCACTGTTCATAATGTGAAAAAAAATGGAAGGGGCACATAAATACAAAATTATTTTCAAAACTGTTTAAGTTAGTTTTGGTGCATCCATCTAATGGATTGCTTGTATGCATTAGTGATACAGTTGACCCTTAAACAACATAGGGGTTGGGGGTACAACCTCACACATAGTCAAAAATCTGAATACAACTTTTGACGCCCCCAAAAGCTTAATTAGAGTCATCCTGCGTTAACTGTGGAGCATTGGTTCCAAGACCCCACCCACCCACCCATGGCCATGGATACCAAAATGCTCAAGTTCCTTATATCAAATGGCGTAGAACGATTCATACAGTCAGCCCTCTGCATCTGTGGATTCCTCGTTTGGTTGATCCTTGCTTGATCCTCAGTTGGTCATTTGAATCTGCAGGTGCAAAACCTGAGGATATAAGGCTGACTGTATTTATTGAAAAAAATCCATGTATAAGTGGATCTGTGCAGTTCAAACCCATGTTTCTGTGAGAAGTTTAAAAGCAAATTCAAGTCTGTGGTAGCATAGTCTGCTTGTCAATTTTTACTTTTTCTTTTCATGTATGAACCATATACAAACATTGAATGAGGGATATCCAAAGGAGTATCTAAAAGATCTGTCAGAAGCATGGATAGGTCCTTAACAGAGGTAAAGAGGCCATGGGTTCTCGCCCTTAGGCAAAGGAAGGAGGGTGATTGGTTTTTGCGTATTGCAGCAATGTTGACAGTGATATGTGAAGGGGAAGACAACAGTGCGTCATAGGAAATGATGTGAAACTAAGTTTCACTGGGCAACTAGTGTAAAGCGGTGAGAATTTTCTGTCAGTAAAAATCTGTACAGCACGAGGAACCATGAAGCGTAGTGGAGACTTTAGAATAAAGTCAGTTGAGGTTTCCTTGAGCTTTGCTGCTGCTACGATAGTTCTTGGGCAGGTAGATAGGCCCTGTTAGGCATATGCCTCCTAATGGGAGACTAGAGTAAGCAACAAGCCTCTGATCAGTGCCGTGCGGAGCGTACTGGAGCCTGTGCCCTGTCTTAAATGGTTTATTGTTTTCCAGAACATTAAAAAAGTGAAATAATATTTTTAAATGGAAAAGTAAGTTATTAAAACACATTATTTTTCATGTTATAATTTTTTTAATTTTTATTAAATTTATTGGGATGACATTGGTTAGTAAAATTATATAGTTTCAAGTGTACATTTCTATAATACATCATCTATATATTGCATTGTGTGTTCGCCCATTATTTTAAGTTCAAATATTTTACTTACACCCAAAAGAGTTTACTATAATTTAACTTTCCTGGATTTAACGAAACCAAACTCATCCAGAAACAATAAAAGATTAATGAATTTCTTTATATAAAAATAAAACTATTTTATTATAAAAATACAAGAAAAGTCAAAAAATAAAAGACAAACTGAGAGAAAATATTGGAAACATACCACAGAAAAATGTCTAACATCTCTAATATACAAGAACTTTTAAAAATTGAGGGGAAAAGTTTCAAAAACTTGAGAGGAAAATAATCAAAGATGTGAACAGATAATTCACCTAAAAAGAATTAAAAATGCCACTTAAACATATGAAAAAATGCTATGCAGCTATAAATATGAGGACAGTGTCTATAAACTGATATGGAACGACTTCCAAAATACATTGTTAAATGAAAAGAACAAAATGTATTTTTGAGAGAAAGAGTATTTATAGTATGCCACCTTTTGTAAAAGAAAGAAGGAGGAATAAGAAAACATGTTCTCTGCACAACTGTACAAAAAGAAACTTAAGAAATGTCCCCATCCCCCAGTTCAGGTCCCAAATCTCCCTGTCATCTCATCAACCTGCCCAACAACTCTTACTTAAAGATTGAACCTTTTGCTAGAAGGTTTTAGGCTTTCAGTATAAACAGAAACACTCTGGCATGACCAAAGTGAACCTAACTGCCTCATAGCTCTGACAGCCATGGGGGGAGAGAGAGACAGAGAAGGGGGAGACGAGGGGAGCAGGAAGAGCTGGTGCTGAAGGACAACCCACAGCGGCTGTGGGGCTGAAGCGGCTGCAGCATGAGGATGACTGTGGCAGAAGCGACTCCCTGAGCTGGACAAAGACAGACTCAGGCTTCCTCACCAGGAAGAAGCATCAGAAAGGTGGGTCTTTGGGGGACCGGGGAGGGGGCTCCTGGATTCTGTCCAATGGGAGCACCAAAGGTCTCACTTGGGCCCACCACCCCTATGGAAAGGAAGTGTCTTCCAGCAAAGAGTTGCACCCTGACAATCCCTTGTTCCTCTCTGAGCTGTCACCCCGCCACACTGCTCCCATCACCCCTCGGCCTCTCAGCAGCTAACCTCAGACCACAAGGATGCTATTCCCCTCTCCAGGCCCTTGAAGTAGAAGCAAGGGTGATGGGAGGAAAGCAGGCCACGTCCCAGAAGTATGCCGCAGAGTCCACAAATTGCTCCACTGTAACCCAGTGTCTTCGTGGGGAGGCTCAGTGAAGGGGAGAGCCAAAAGCCACAAGGGCGCCCCAGGCTGCAGGGGACGGACTCCCACACTGCAAAGCCCACCTTAGCTCTGAAGCCACGCAAACCTACTGAAGGAACAGGGAGGCTAGGTGAGGGAGCCCAGGCAGTTGCAAGTTGTCACGGAGTCTGGTCGAAATGGCCTGGGCAGCAGACTGCTGTACACCACCAAGAAGGAATGGCTAGTTCACCAGCTCTTGCAAACTTCAATTTGCCTCCATTTTTGGAAAACAGCATATCCCCAAATTTTGACATGAGGTATCATGTGGACCTAACTTATGGATCAGTTAGCTGATCCCAGCTCCACCCCATACCCGTGCCTTTCACTCGTGGACTCCCCCTCATCAAGTAGCTTCCTGGGCCTGCTCTAAGCCAAGAATGCCTCCATGTGGCCTGGTAATGCAGGAGACCCAACCTACCAACACTTTGTCACTGGCCTTGGAATTACAAGAGCAACCCCAAAGCTGTTGCTCTTGTAGGAGAATTTCCCCCTTGGTTTCAGATCCGCAAACAGGAGTCACAGCAGGCTCCAGATTCTCCGGGCCCCTCTGATGCCTTCCCCAGAAGAAAAGGGCTCCCACTGTCCCCAACTAGATTGCCACACACCTGCCCCATCTAGACCCTGCAGACTTGTTCTCCCACCAAGTCCTGTCCCAGGGCACAAGGGCAGAGTCAGAACAAATTGTTCAGGAAATCTGCCCACTCCTGGGCCCTCAGGCTCAGGGGCATCACTTGCTTTTTGAGGGGCTCCTGAGCATCTGATGAGATAAAATACAAAAGTGCTTTGTGAACAGTAAAGCACCTGCAAACACCAAAAGAGTTTAAGGGGAAAACTCTAGGAAAGTGATCAGGTGCTGAACACCTGAGAGAGGCACTTCGGAGGCTCCCAGGAGAATTCTGTAAGGGATGGCGCCACCCAGGAAGGATGGCAGGGAAATGGGGCCAGTGCCAGCAATGGAAGAAGGGTTGCCAGGCAAAGACATGCCACGTGCAGCCTGCTCTGCCAGGGAGGGCTCATTGCCAGGAACAGGCCACAGGGAGATTAGCAGTGGCAGGAACTGGCCAAGGGAAGCAGGGACTCAGCCTGCCAACCGGCCAATCACCCACAGAGGGTACAGGCAGAAATCGCTCCAGGCCCTTGGCAGGCACTAGCTCCATCCAGCAGGACTCAGCTCCCAGCAGAGTAGCAGGGGACTCGGGCCAGGGATAGCACAGAGGGAGAGTGAGTAACGTGGTCTGCTGTGCCAAACTGATGACCCTGCCTGTGGGAGGAGGTGCCAGTCTCTGGAAACGCCGATGGGCTGGGCTTGGCACTCACAACCCTCTTTACCACAGCTGACCCTCTTTATCACAAGCCTCCCAGGTTTTGCCATTTGGTCCCAATAAGAAGAGACCTTACTCCCAGAAGAGAATTTCTCACTCAACTGTCCCTTCCCCCTTCCAGGAGTGGCTGTCACATATTTAACAACTGATAGAGTTCACAGTGGAGGCAGTAGTTCCCACAAGTTACCCCGTGAGAGTGTCCGGCTGTCACAGCCTCAGGGGCCCACGAGTTTACCTGGGAATTCCAGCACTGTCCCCGGGGGACGTGGGCTGTTCTCCAGAGTCCAGGGGCACACCCTGGTCAAGTGGACACATAGTGGCAGGAGTCAGAACCCCGGGACTGTGGTGGGCTGACAGTGTGTGGGCCAATGAACATCAGGCCTCCAACCCCTGATGATGCCACCCAGGATTTTGGGGGGCCAATGCAATAGGGGGATACTCATGGGGCTTGGAGCCCCAGCCATTTCCAAATGGTACCTGGTGTTTCAATATTTTAATAACTGGTACTGCCATACATGAAACACAGACTGAATATCAAGCCTACCCTTCTCTGTCTGCAGTTCTTCCTGACACCCTACTATCTGCCTCACATATGGGGAGCTCCCAGGGCAAAGGACTGTAGCATGAACCATCCACCCACCCCTGCAACCGGCTTCCTTAGCACACACACATTAATGACACCCAGCTGTGCCCATGACAAAGTGGTCCCCCTCCTGTTTTTCTGTCCCGCTTTATACCTTTGTGGCCACAACTCCACATGAGCCTTGCAAGGAAAGCTGAGTTTGGTGCCAGACAAGTATTGGGCAATAGAAAAACTAACCCCTAGCACAGGAGGGAGTGCTGCTGCCAACCCACCCACAGACCAGCACTCACCTCCCTAAAGCCTTAAGAGAAGCTGAAGGTCATCTTCTGGCCCAGAAGTCATTGTCTGTTCTGTCCCACTGAAGGTCTTACTGAGCCTTTCCTATCCAAGGCCTCTCTCCTCCAGGCTCTGCAGAGAAGTAGACTATACAGTGTGCACCAGGAACCCTGCCCTTTTCCCTCCTTTCTCACCTGGGCCTGGATGTGGGAGGAGGAGACTCAGGCA
The DNA here is from genome assembly GCF_057876585.1 of Rhinolophus sinicus. Classification (NCBI taxonomy): domain Eukaryota; kingdom Metazoa; phylum Chordata; class Mammalia; order Chiroptera; family Rhinolophidae; genus Rhinolophus; species Rhinolophus sinicus. The sequence continues at coordinate 142,021,725 of NC_142514.1, read as the reverse complement.
TTGAAAGATCCCTTAAGGATTGTTCTCCCCAAGATACTGATAAGGACGAAGAATTGATTTGTCCAGGGCCCTGGTGAGTTACACTGAGCAGAGAGGTACAGATGTATCTGACTCCTGTCTGGTGGGTTTTTCCCTGTCGCCAAGTCAGAGTGTAACCTTGCAGACCCAGGAGGGACCCTCTTCCCTCTCTTCTCAGCTCCTGCCAAGTGTGGGTCCTCACCAAGCATCCAGCCAGCTGAAGCCCTTGGGAAACACTACAGGCTAAAGGGAGGCTCATCTTGGGCAGACCTGAAGGCACAGCAGGCTTTTTGGAGGAGTTTTTGTTTATTTGTTTGCTTTGTGGGGGTGGGGAGGAGTTGTCAGGCAGTTCCACCAAGGTGGGTCTCCCTAGCGTCCAGACAGCAACCTGGCTCCAGTGCCACCTCTGTACCTTCCAGAACAAAGTAGCCATGATTGCCACCCAACATGGCCAAGTTAGTTTCATTGCATTGGGGTCAACAGTTACAAAGATGGTTGTCATCTTAGAGGGGAGGCCAGGTGCAGAGGGGAACAGAGGACATATGGAACGGCCTCCTCCCCCTATATGCAAATCTCTGTCTGGGTGCCACAAAGTGCTGCCATCCATTCTAACACACTGCATTCATTCCTTAATTCCAAAATGGCCAGGTTGGTCCCAATGCCAGGCCTTTCCTCAAATTATTACTTGAGGAATAACTTTTAGAGTTATTACTCAGAAAAGGTCCTCAAGCAGCTCTAGATGATGATGTCAGTATTTTTAAAGGAATTAAAGTTTCTTTGTAATCCAAGTAACCCACACCTTAAGAGGGAAAATAGAAAACACTTTATAAAATATAGGATTTTGAAGAGCCAGAGGAAGTAATTTCTTGGCCAAATTTCATTTTTAGCCAAGCCCTGACTTCTTGACCTTCCCTACATAACAGCCAAATCTTCCCGATCCCGCTGCAGTCAAACACGGCCCTGACTCAGAACACTGGCAGGGGGAGTTACACACAGTGTACGACTTGCCGCTGTTAGGAAGCCTTCATCACCCAGCAGACATCACCACTGCGGTATAATGTAGCCATGCAGGCAGCAGGCTACACAGTATAAAGAGGTGAGGACTTAGGTGTAAGGACACAGAAACTGTTTGTAGAGGGGTAGCATTGCCGCTTTCTGGGCTGCAGGATAATGATACAACAAAAAGGGCAGTCGTAGCACCAGGGCTGCACTCCGAGCCCCGGAGGCCAAACAGAGCCTCACAGGCACAGCCCTGGCCTATTAAGCCATCAGCACATGCACCTGTGAGGCCTGGCGCCTGCTTTCTGCAGAAAGTTAGGCTACTTGGAGGGTTGATGCACCTCCTGAGACCCCAGGCAACAATCAACATGGAAAAAGAGTGAAAGTACAAACTTTAAGATGGACTGAGACATTCCAGGTTGATTTTGATTATTTTTCCTTTGGTAGAAGTAGGAGACAGATGAACTGGGTTTAAGTCTAGAACAGAAAATAGTCGTTGAGAAAAATAGACTCTTTCCAGGTAAGAAAGTGGGAAAGTTATGATTAGTCATCCAAAAATCTTAAAGCCAAGGCCTTCTCCTACAGCTCTGCTAGCCTCGGACTCTGGCTTCAAGCTTTCGTGGTTGCTCTGAAGGTAGCTGAGTGAGCAAGACGCAGGACTGGTGCCCCACCTCGCAGGGCAGCCCTGGGCTCAGCGGTCCCCCCATATTGTCTACCTGCCCTCAGGTGAGCAAGTGCCTTCCCTGATGGCACCACCCAGGCCGCTCAGATCCCAGGCAAATTGCCCGGCTGGGTCCCGGCACCGCGTTCACTGCTGCCTGCCTCCCGCCGAGCTCATTCCGTGGACTCGGGCGCCCCCGTGCGGCCGCAGACAGGCGGCGCACCTGCCTCGGGTGCCCTGGATCCCAGCGGCAAGTCCCCGCAGGCGTAGCGCTCGCGAGCTCGCAGCTACCCCGGCGACCCACGCAGTTGTCAGCCTCCCCCGGGCCTCGTCAACGCGCGGCAGAGTTGCTGTTGGCCATGTCGTCGTGCTCCCCGGGGCCTTGGCGGCGGCGGCAGGCCCAACCGAGCTAACGAGCCCCGCAGGGGCGCGGCGGCGGCAGGCACGGCCGTGGCAACCTGGCCCTGCAACATGCTCCCAGCGCTGCACAGGCCGACCTCCTACCTTCTCCCGCTTCCTGCCGCCCAAGTCAACAGCGCCCCGTGCCCCCTACCCCCCCTCACTTGACACAGGGAGCCTTCCACCCTGCTCTGCCGCGAAGCTGCCGTCGAGGACCGCGCTGGGGACAAAGGGATCTCTCCCGTGCCCACTGCAGTGCAAGGGGGCCAGCGGGCCGCCCACCCCGCCCCACCAAAAACCTGGGTGACCAGAGGGCTTATCTATCTACAAGGGAAAGTCACTGGCGCCTTCTCAGCCTGGCTGTGTGGGTGCTCTGCCAATACTCATAAAATTGACGGGGCTTGGGAGCTACCCACTCACCTCTCTGAGCTCAGCTTATCTGGATGGGGATAATAATTGGGTGGATAGGGTGTATGGATAATAATCTAACGTTTATCGCCCATTTACCATTTGCCAGGAATTATGCTGAGTGCATTAGTACACCAGTTATCTCATTTAGTCCTCATAACAACACTGATGGGACTTGTCATATGTACCGTTAGTCTCATTTTACAGATAGAAAAACCGAGGCCTAGGATCAGGTCACTTGACCTGAAGGCACACGGCCAGTGAATGGCTCAAAGCCAAACCTCTTTACTCCAGTATTTTCGCGTCTTCCAGGGGTCACAACCCCCACAAATACTCCTCAGAGCAAGGGATTCCAGGGCCCAATAATTTGGAGAAACACTGGCTATTGTATCTCCCTCTGCTTTTCTGGGGGCTAACAATGCATTTTAGCCCGTTACAGTCTCTCAGAGAAGAAAACTTTACCTTGACTTAATTCAGTGTTTTCCAAACTTTCTTGAACAGGGAACCTCTTTTTTGAAAAGACAGTCATTAGTATCCTGTGGAACTGTGCCTGTGAAATACACTTTGGGACACACTTGCCTCCTTAGTCTCAAATGAAAGAACAGGTGTAGAAGTCCCTGTGAACTGAAAAGTGCTATAGAGCTATAAGGGCTTTATTATTATTTCAATTGTTGTCATCATCATGTTCTTCATTATTTTTTAGGGATCCTGTCCAAGGCTTCTGGCCACTCTGTAGTATTGAGTAATAATAACTAACATTTACTGAGCACTTCCTATATGCCAAGCACTGTTCTAAGTGCTATGTGTGTATTAACTAATTTATACCTTACAATTCCCCAGGTGTTTCCCCCACCTGAAAAATGACATAAAATCATAATGATTAAATGAATAATAGATGTAAAATTCTTATAAGAAAGCTCTTAGAAATACTAAAAGTGCTTGCTAATATCATTATCCCCATTTTACAGAGAAGGAAACTGAGGCACAGAAATATTAAGTAACTTATTCTAGGTCACACTGATAGTAAGTGGGTTGGAACCCAGGCAGCCTGGGGTAGAGCTTATGCTGGTACCCACTATACCACTATACATTCTGCCTCTCAGCCAGAGGTGGACAGGAAACCCCGGATCTGGGCCCCCAACAGCAAAGCCCAAATTCCCTGTGAAAGCATCTCTCCTCCATCTAGGGCCACTTCCCCCTAGCCTGCCCATTCCATCTGCCCCTCATAACTGCCACCACAAGCACCCTCATGGGTGAAAGGGGATTAGATTTGGGGTTAAACAACCCTGAATTGGACCCCAGCCCCATTGTTTACTGACTGGGTAATCTTAGACAAGTAACAACCATCAGTTTCCTCTTCAGTAAAGAGACCAGCTTCTACCTCACAGGTTTGTGTGAGGGTGGACTAAGATAATGGATATAAAGCACTTAACACAGGGTCCAACCCGTCTTACACACTCAATAAATGATGGCCCAACACCTACCCCCACCTCCTCTGGGAAGCCTTCCCTGATTGTGCCTCCCTCCTCTTCCAGGCAGGTCAGAGCCCCTCTGCTGTGTCCCTGGCTTATTCCCACCTCACCCTGCCACACCCCTTGGCATGAAATTATGGCGTTATGTGTCTGTCTCCCCCACAAAATGGCGCTCCAAAGGTCGGCCTTGTTCACTGCTATATTCCCAGGGCCTAGCACACAAAGCTCAGCACACAGTAGGAGCCCAATTAATGTTTTCTGAATGAATGATTGGATTATGATAGCTAATGTTAATTATGGAGCATCCACTGTGTACTAGGCCCAGTTCCAAACATTTTACATAGATTTTTCACTCATTTAATACAACAAATATATGAGGTAAATACTATTGTTATGAAGTAAGTACCATGTGAGGGAACGGAGGCACAGAGATGTTCTTGGTAAACAATGGAGATAGGATTTGAACCCAGTCAGTCTGGTTTTGGAGCCTGCAAGCTTAGCTACAATAAATGAGGTGAACAGATGGCTGCCTACCTACCCTGGCAGGGTTGCTGAGGCCAAAAGATACTAAAAGCCCTACACATACACAATAGGTTATTGTTACTAAGCTCCAGAAAATGAAGGAATCTGGATTCAGGGCCTGCTCCTCCCAGGCCTCAGTTTCTCCATCTGTGAAGTAAGGGTTGGACATGATAATATCATGGCTGTTACATTCTTGGTGGTGCCTGCCTGCTTACCTAGAAGACAGGAGGAGAGAGGGAAAGGGAGGTAGAGCCAAAAGAAACCTAGAAACGGCACTGCACGGCAGGTAGGTGGGGTCGGCTAGGGACCAGCAGAGCAGAGGGGACCCCTACTACTGCCTCTGTGAACACTCAGGTCTGAGTTGGCTCTGATTCAGCTAGGAGTGGGGGTCAGGGGCAAGGTCCCAGCCAGACTAGTAATTAAAGGCAATAATGACCATTCACAAGTGCTAGCACTTTACAGTTTGCAGTTATCTCACCTGGTCCTCACCTACCCTGTGATTATTAGCCCTGAGAACTAAAGCCCAGAGCGACCTGGGGCTTGCCCAGCATCACACAGTGGGTCAGCGTCTAGACCCCACATGACCCGTCTGGGGTTGACCTGACAATGGAAACTGTAGTAAGTCATACTCTAGAAATTGCTCTGGCTCTTTAAGAAGGGAGCAAGCAGAACCCAGGTGGCATGCCTGGGCCACAGTCAAGTGAGAGAAGTCGCCACTTCCACTCATTAAAAGTTTGTCCAGGTGAGCAAAGTGGGCACCTGGGGGCAGGCAGTGCTCCTTGGGACTCAGGCTGCAGCTGAACCCAGTTTCAGGCCCAGGCTGTTGTAATTGGGCCCCAGGGGTCCTGCTGAGCCCTTGTCTCCCAGGGAACCTCACAGGCCAGTGAAGTCCAGCTCATTATGGCTTAATTGGTGGCAAATCACTCAGCCAGCCTCAGGGATGGAGAGCAATGAGCTCAGAGTGAGAAAAGTTTGAGCCATCACAACTTTCTCCCATGCGGCCTCAACTCTCTCCACAGTGGCCCTAACTTTCCCAGCCCTGGGGGGCACCAAGGTCCCCATTTGTGCCCAGGTTTCACCAGGTTGCCCAGGACCAGGTGCACAATTGATATGCTGCTGTCACCTCTGGGGTTGGTGTAACCCTCAGTCATAGGCTTGCGGTCTGAGGTACCTTGGGGCTCCCCAGAGCCTCTCAGGTGCCCTGAACCTGGGGAAGGGGGCCTAGCTCTATCCTCAACTCCCCAGCTCTGGACACTTGGTGGGACAGCAGCCCTTCCACACCCAGGGAACGGGGCCTGGGCACTCCCAAGCTAAGCACAACATCCCTGAAGGGGAAAAGATGCTAGAGGTCAACAAGACCATGGGTCCCTGTCCCTGGGAAGTTCACAAAGAACCTGCCTCATTCCCTCCCTCATTAGCCGACTTCCTCCTCACACCAGCCACGGAGAGAGGGAGGGAGGGAAGGAAGGAGGGAGAAAATGAGGGAGGGAAGGAAGGAGGGAAGAAGATGCAAAGATGATGATGGTAATAAACAAACAGTATGTTTCAGAGCTAACTGTCTTCTCTGTATCAGCCCTTTTACTCTTCAGAAAAGCCCCAGGATGTGCTCGCTTCGGCAGCACATATACTGAAAAAAAGAAAAGCCCCAGGAAGTAGAATTCTTACCCCTATTTCATAGATCAGTAAACTGAGACTCAGAGACATGAAGCTCACCCACCTCATCCAACCTTTCCCGACAGAGAATAGCATGTTTCCCCGAAAACAAGACCTGACCGGAAAATAAGCCCTAGCATGATTTTTCAAGATGACATCCCCTGAACATAAGCCCTAATGCATCTTTTAGAGCAAAACTTAATATAAGACCTGGTCTTATTTTCAGGGAAACACGGTATTAGTTTTGTTGTGAGATTAATTTGGGCTCCAATCCCTGCCACTTAACTGCTGTGTAAATTTATGTATGTTATTTAACTTCTCTGAGACTTTGTTTCTTCATTTGTAAATTGAGGACGTGACCATATCTATTTCATGAGATTGTGAGATCAAAGACAGTGTATAGAAAATGTCTACCCTAGTCCAGGCTCAGAGTAAATGTTGATTAAATAACTATGGTTAATACACTTTTACTGCTTGTGGAGTGAAAAAAAAAAAAAAAAAAGGCAGAGGATTTAGGGCCAGCAATTAAAAAAACACGTTTGCTCCCTTAATCCATGCCAGGCTCTGTACCAGGCCCTGGGGTTTCCAGTGTCAGCTAGATGCCCTCCCTGAGCAGGATGACACCAGGAAATCAGTGCAGTGGAAGGGAGGACAGATCAGGGGTCAGTCTGAGATGCCACTTACGCCCTCCAAGCCTAGCTTTAGCGTTTGTTAAATGCTAGAGCAATACCTGCCCCGCAGGGTTATCATGAGGACGGTGTGTGACCATGCAGGTAAGCTCGGGCTGCAAATTCCAGAGCCATATAGAATATCCCTACCAGTTCACAGGTGAGGAAGCTGAGGTTTAGAGAACGCAAGTCATTGCCGAAGGCCACCCAACTGCTGGTGGCTAAGCCCCAGGGCTTTTGTGCCCAGAGAATGCTGACACCCAGCAGGAACGGCAGCCTTCCTCAGCCTTCCACCTCAGTCACTCACCCTGCAGTGTCACTGACACAGGCTGAGGCTGGACACCTGGCCGACAGGTGAGACATGTGGGAGCAGGCCCTGCCTCTTCCCAAAAAACTCACAACTGAAAGGGTCAGTAAGACAAGCAGGAAGTGCTCAAAATACATGCAGAAGGGACACACAGCCACGGGGCATGCAGAGGGAATGGGGGTGACAGACCCCTCCCCACCTCTCCCTGCTCAGACGTGTACACTGTCAGCTCCAGGATCCTTTCTCTTCATCTTCCTATGCTCCAAATAAACCCACAATCTATGCAGAATCAGAGAGCTTGCTATGGACACGCAGTTGGGCCCCACAATCTCTCTGAGAGAAAAGTTGTTGGGTGCTCTCTGCTCTCTGCCCCTTAGGAAAGGTCTGAGCTCAGGAGTCTCAGCTCAGTGTGATGGGCGATCATGGTGGGTCAACACCGGGCCTAATAGCTCTGACCTCTGTTCCCTGGCAAGCCTTGACCCCAGGTGGTGGCAGAAGGGAGCTGGGCCTGGGACCTTCTGAGGGCCCCTAAATCATTGGTGGCCACCAACTTCCTTTTCCAGAAAGGACCAAACCTGCAGGAGGAGTTGGGGACTCTGGGGGAAGGAAGAGGCAAGGATCTGGGTGGGAGATCTGAGAAGGTGACCCAAGTTGATCCAAGGCCCCTGGGGAGGACTTGGAGGGAGAGCAGAGGAGACATGTGAACACACACACCACACACACACGTTAAATATGGGAACGGCAGCAATGGAGTTTAGAATCTGACAACCCTAGTTCAAGTCCCAGCTCTGCTACTTTCTGGCTATGTGGCCTTGGACAAATGTGTGGCGTTTACCTGTTTCATCCTCCATGAAATGAGGATACTAGGACCAACCACATAGGATTTTTGTGAGGATTAGAGAGAAAAGTCCTAGCTATTGTTTATAGAGTCCATACTGTGTGTTAATGACTGTGCGAAATAAGGTACAGATGTTACCTCATGTGAGCCTCAGGACATCCCTGTGAAGCTTTACTTGTTCACAGCTGTATACTACACCTAGCCAACTGGGTGCTCAATAAATATGTGTTGAATGAATGAGTGAACAAAGATGGAGTTGATGTTATTATTATGCCCGTTTTTCAGAAGAGTACACTGAGGCTCAAAGAGAAAAAGCAACTTGCCAGGACCACACAGAGCCAGGTCCTACTCCAGGCCCTGACACCAGCATGTTCTGACTGACTCAAGCTCACAGTCCAAGGGGAAGTGGAGGCACCACAGGAATGTCCGAGGATGGGGAGTCGCAAACTAACCAGCCAGGCCAGACAGACTGCCCCTTTCCCCAGGCACAGTCCCTCCAGCACAAGCCTTAGCCTCTGCCCCACATGGTGCTTGGGTGCCATCTGGTGACTGATCTAGGCCATGCAGGCTGCACCTGGCCTGTCCAAGAGGTCTCAGAGTGCGAAGGGAGGAAGGTGAGCTTTGCAGCCAGTGAGCCACAAGTCCTCAGATCCTGGGTGAGGCCCCCAGGCCAGACATGGATGGGGAAGGACAGGCTGCTCCAAAAGCTTCGCTCAGAGACCAAGGGCCCCAGAGCCAAATAACTTGTTTATGGGGCAAAGGAGGTTTTTTCACTTCAGTGTGAGGTAGCTTCAGAACTTGTGCCACAGCAGGTTTGAGCAGGTTCAAATGTGGGGAATCATGACCACCTTGACTGGGAGAGAAATCAGAGATGGAGAGTGTGGGGACAGAGCCCCAGAATGCAGTTTCCAGGCTCTCGGCCTCACATAGAAAGGTGCTGGCTCAGGTAGTAAATGGCCATCAACTGTGATTGCATGGCCATCAGCTGTGACTAGTTGGCCGTCAGCTGTAACCAGTGAGCCATTGGCCACTAATATAACTGCTGTGGCTACGCTAGCAGCAAATGGGAGCTAGCAAGAAGGTGGTGGCTGAGCTAGCAAGAGCGGATTGCAGTTAGGATGGCGGGTTGCGGACAGTGTGGATCCAGCCTCCAGTGAGAGTATAGTGCCGCCAGCGAGAATATACTAGTATGACTCCCCTATCTATGGCTCCGTGGGTGTTCCTTTTTGGCCTCACCATATCCTGCGTTCTCTTGTGGGGAGCGGGAACAGAGACCCCGCAGGACGCCCCACATGACAGAGAGTTTAAAGCAGGGGTGCCATGGGGGCCAGGAAGAGGGAAAGGGAGTAGAGGCAGTGGACAAGTGGGCTGCCCTGGAGTCCGGGAAGCAGGGAGGCTCCCAGGCTAGCTGGGCTGCCCAGGTGCGCGCCACAGTGGGATGGGACACAGTGTGAGACCTGGACTCACGAGTCCTCACGCTGCAGCAACTCAGAGCAGCTGGGGCAAGAACAGTCAGGGAGGGCGTCCTACAACAGGCACACCTGAGCTCCTAGAGCAAGCACAGGCAGCAGCCAGGTGACACTGAGCAGAAGGACGGACAGCTCAGGCAGAGGAGTAGGCAGCAAACTGCATGTAATTTGGCCTTGCTGGATGGCAGCAGCCCCTCAGGGAAGGGAGAGGGGCGCCACTGAGGGAGCCTAGGCTTTACCTGGTTGGCAGTGGGGAGCCTCTGCAGGGTTTTACTAGGGTTGACAGGTCAGGTCTGCTCTCGCAATGGATCCTCTGGCGGCAGAGGTGGAGGAAGACGAGAGGGAGTGGTGGTGCTAGGCCTGGCATGAGGCCTACAGGTGACCCTGGCTGAGTCTTCAGGAGCTGGACCAGAGAGGAGACTAGAGGTAGAATTAGAAGGAATTGGTGGCAGACCAGATCAGGATATGGGGGAGAGGGACGAGCAGAATAAATCCCCATAACCTGGCTCAGGTGATGGGTTGGACTCCCTGAGAAAGGAGATTGAGAGGAGGAGCCAACAGGTAGGAGGGTGGGTGGTGGTGCAGTCAGTGGCAGCCATGGTGCACTTGAGGTGCATGTGCCCACCCCACATCTCTCCTCCCCGGTTGCCCCTGATGCGGAGTCCTGGTGACAGTCTGCAGGGCATCAGAGGCATCCCCAAGGCCCTCATGATCTCTCTCTCAGTGCTCTGCAGCCATATCTCTCCTTGTCACGTAAACTTGCCCCCCACCCCAGGCGGTATCCCAGTCTGAGGGCGAGGCCCATCCTTGCCCCAAGCCCCAGAGCTGAGGGAAGGAAAGGTTGAGACTTCTGGTGTGAAAAGGACCCTTAAGTGGTAACCCCTTAGCCTGTACTGCTCACTCTGCTCCCCTCAGCTGGTCTCTTTTCTATGGCAAAGCTAGAAGCTCACCTCCCCCAGGAAGCCTTTCTGGCTTAGCCCTGCCCCACAAGCAGGGTTGAGTTTCCACCCTTTTGAGTGAACCCTGGAGTCAGGGACTTTATGCCCCAGGCCAGATGGGCTCCCTAAGAGTAGCCCCTTGCTTTCCTCATCATGTTGTCACACACACATGCCCTCCCTACTGCTCCCCTCTGCACCCAGAGCCTGCCCAGGCCAAGGCCACCTCGCTGTCTCTCTCTCATCTTTTGAACTCCACATATGGAGGCTGTAGTGATGGCCCGCAAAAAGGCATCTCAAGGTCCTAACCCCTGAAATCTGTGAATGTGGCCTATTGGAAAAAAAGGTCTTTGCAGATATAATTAAATTAAGGATCTTCATATGAGATTGGGTAATATGAGATTATTACCTGGGTAATATGAGATTACCCAGGTAGGTCAAAAAATCCAATGACAAATGTCCTTGAAGGAGACAGAGGAGAAGGCCATGTGAAGACAGAGGCGGAGATTGGGGTTATGTATGTAGCAAGAGCCACAGAAGCCAGAAGAGGAGAGGAGCAGATTCTCCCCCAGAGCCCCAGCGGGAGCACGGCCCTGCCAACACTTGGATTTCAGACCTCTAGCTTCCACAACTGTCAAACAATACGTGTCTGTTGTTTTCCAGTTCATGGTAGTTTGTATAGCAGCCCCAGAAAATTAATGGGGAGGCTTAAGAACAGCAAGCAAACAGTTCTCAGAGTTCACATTGGCCACGGTGTGAGCTGACTAAGTGCTATGTCCAGCAATAGACACCATGGCCCTGGGCTTCTGCCTCCAGGCCCAGGCCCTGCCCCACAGGAGGCTCATGGACAAACTGATCTGGGCCACCAGTCCTCAGATCCTCAGTATCCAAGAAGCCCGTCAAGAAGGGCAGCAGCTGCCTGGGGCCCAGAGAGTAGGGGACAGGAGAGCCCAAGGGAGATGCACAAGGTGTGCTCAGCCTCGTGTGAGAAAGTCCCTCCTCTTGACACACCTCACACTTGGGCTTGGACGATGAGTAGGGTTTGGAAAACTCTTGATGCCTCTCAGACCCTCCAGCCCTGGCTGCCCACGGGTCACCTCTGACCACTGGTTCTCTCTGCTTCTGCCACCTCAACCCAGCAGGGCTGAGGCAAGCACAAGACAATGCCCTGGGTGTAGGGAGTAGGGTGGGGGCGATCCTGGGCTTCAAACCACACAAACCTTGATTGGTTCCTGCTCTACTACTCCCCCATCCTGAGGCTTTGGGACCAACTGCGCAGCCCCACACCCACCATCATTGCCATTCTTGCCCCTTGTGTCAAACCTCAGCCACACCAGGTCCTTCTCTCTGCCTCTGTGGCCCCTTCAGGACCTCCCAAGCCTGGCTCCAATGTCCCCTCCTCCATGAAGCTTTCCCTGACCCCCATGGGCTCCTTCACTGGGCCCAGAGCAGTGATGAAAGACAGGGATAGAGTGGGAAAGGCAGATTTGGGTCAGATGACCCATTCCAGTATTGCCACAGATCTGCTGAGTGACCTTGGATGAGTCACCCAAAGTCTAACCCTAGATGGCCCGCCTCTAAAATGGGGTGATAATATCCTACCTTCAACAGGCCTTCCCACAACCTCATTCTCCTGCTTCCAGTTCCTCCTTTTCTCCCATAAATGTTTTGTAAGTACCACTGATCCTTCAAAAGTCCCCCTGGGTAGGTGCTCCATAAAAGTTGCACTTTCTTGGAAGCTTTCACTCCTCATTACTAGCGCCACCTGCTGGACTGACCAACACCCTGCACTCTACTCCCTGACCTTGCTTTGGCAGAGCCACGCCTGGGGTAGGCTACTGCGTGAGTTGGGGATTCGAGGTCTGCATTCCCGGTTTGTGTTGAGTTACTCCCCTTTAGCTCCAGAGCAGAGATCTTGGGCAGCCCAGACCAGTAGAAAGCGCCTGGCCTGGATGTCAGGAGACCGGGCTCTAGGCTGTCCTGTGGGTATCCTAGGGGACCGAGGAGTAGTCACAGGGCACTACAATTGGCTCAGCCAGAGCCTGGCTCCCTAGGGGAAGAGTAGGGGTGCATTTAACTGCACTGAGGGAGGCCCACTGGTTCTCTCTGCTTCTGCCTAACTGTGAGTATCAGCTCTGGGTGGAAGGGGCAGCCCAGGAGGGCAAAGGGGGCTGAGGGGAGTCTCTTGCCAGGAAGGTGATGGAGGGAGTGGGGGATGAGCAAGGTAGGCACAAGGAAAGATGGTGACTTGGTGTGGGGACAGAGCCCCAGAAAGCAGTTTCCAGGCTCTCGGCCTCACGTAGAAAGGTGCTGGCTCAGGTAGTAAATGGCCATCAACTGTGATTGCATGGCCATCAGCTGTGGCTAGTTGGCTGTCAGCTGTAGCCTATGAGCCATTGGCCACTAATATAACTGCTGTGGCTACGCTAGCAGAAAATGGGGGCTAGCAAGAAGATGGTGGCTGAGCTAGCAAGTGCGGATTGCAGAGAGGCGGATGCCGCCAGCGAGAATATAGTGATATGACTCCCCTACTTCTGGCTCTGTGGGTGTTCCTTTTTGGTCTCACCATATCCTGTGTTCTTATGTGGGGAGCGGGAGCAGAGACCCTGCCTGACACCCTGCATGACAAATGGCGCAGCGAGCAGGATCTCCCGCATGACACTTGGCCTCACACCCCTGGCTGTCATCACCTCTCTTGGACAATCAGGCCACAACCCTAATGCACACCAATGTCCTCTCCTCTTCAGTTCCAGGTCTTCTCAGAAGGAAATTCTATTCTAAGCCTAACTTATTTCCCTCCTTTTTCAAACTGAGTCTCATCAATAGTGGAAAATCAGCAAAAATTTAGTTCATCCTCTCATTTCTACTCTCCCACCTTGTTTTTTCTTATAATGTTCGTCCATGGGACTTTCACCAAACCCAGGTGTCTCCTTTGAGATGTGGTGACAGTGACAGGGACCTCGGCTTTGGAGTTCTAATCCCACCCCCACCAATTCTAGGCTTTGTGTCATTAGGCTATTTGCACCTTCCCTTCCCTTCCTCTGGCTGACTCCAGCTTCAGCTCTCGGATTAGACATCCTGTCCTGTGAGGAGCCTTCCCTGTCCCAGAGGCTGTGAGAGACGCCCCCAGGCCTCCACAGCACTCTGGTTCTCCCCATTGGAGTCACAGTATCTTAGACACCAAAACCACGTCTAACGCGCCCATGAAGCCCCAGTGCCTAGCAGAGTGCCGGGTACATAATAAATGTCAAAATACATGTTGAATGAACAAATGAATGAATAAATACAGGGTGACTTTATATGTCTGACTCTCAGTTGTATTACCTGCCCAATAGAGATTCTATGGCTACTAAAAAAGGGGGAAACCATATGTGAAAGTATTCAGAGCCCAGACCGTGGTAGGCCCTCAAAAAATTGTTAGTTTTCCTTCTGCTCCTTCCTATCAAAACAACCCCAAGAAACAACTATTTCTCAGAGCTAAGAGGACAGAGCTGGGACCATGGGAATGATACTACATGAAGAGACGTGTCAGGCTCAGGTAAAGGAAGATGTTTAGGTAAAGCCACCCACCCCTGGAACTGATGGTCTACGACGGAGCAGTGAGCAACTTGTAAAGCTGTGCAGGTTGAGCGTATTCGTATCGAGGAAGGGACTGAACAAGAGGACCTCTGTGGTCCTCTGCGGCACATGGCTGTGGATTCGCGATTCCCGATGTTTTGGATGGTCACAGAGACCCAGAAGTGGGTGGGAGGAGGCACTTATCTGCCCTGGGGCTGGATATTTAGGGATCCCTGCTACCACCGTTCCAGGTGCTGGAAGGTTGGTAGTTCCCATTTTCCTTTTAAGCTCCTTGGTTGCAAGGAGAAAATCTTCCTTCACTGATGGCCTACATTCTGAGGCCCAAATCCTCCATCTTCTGAGTTTTTTATGTCAGTGAGGCAATTGCCCAGCAGTGATTGGGGGCTAAGCAGTGAGAAGAGGAGCCATGTTTTTGTTATGGGATTCAGTCTGTGGTAGAAACACTTCTCCAGATGAAGATGCTTATGGATGCTGGTGTGTGTCACTGAGTGTTTTAGTGAGAGTGTGTATATGTTTTCACACACACCCTAAAGGACTACAGTTCTTACTTCATACAGTGAGTTAGAATGCTCTGGACAGAGTATGACTCAAAATACCAGCTTACAGATTTATACTTTAGATTAAGGTATTTAATTGCCTTATTGAGATGCAAATCACCCTGTAGGAGTCTATGCTCATAAATTTAAAATATTTTATAAAATGGGCAAATTATCAGAAGGATGTATTTTCCAGGTTTATTTAAAAAGAGATTAAAAACCTTAGTAGATAAATTGCCATGAAAGAAATCAGAAGACATTACCAAATAATCACCCCAAAAAAGTCTGTGTGCTGGTTATTTTATTGTTGAGTTTTTTCCCAAGCTTTCAAGGCATGAATAATTCCTGTGCTATAAAAACTATTCTAGAAAATAGAACTTAAAGAAGAAATTGAGTTGATTTAATATGAAACTGGCATACTGTGATACCAAAACCTCATATAGTTTCAAAAGTTCTCTTAATTCTTTATAGATCTATTCTCAATAAAATAGTAGCAAACCACTTTCTGCAGAATTTAAAAGTATAACCACTGTGTAATAAATTTTAAAAGCATTAGCTCATTATATTTGATGCCACAGAAGCATTTGAAAACATTAAACATAAATTCCTGATTTTCATTATTAAAAACTAGAAGCAGGAAGATACTTCATTAACATGAGAGTGTCTATCTCAAACCAACAAGCAACAGCATATTTAATAGAGGAACAAAAGCTCTAATAAAATTGAGGGGGAAAATAGATATACCTGTTCTTACTACATTTTGGCATTGTTCTGGACGTTCTCGTTTATGAAATAAGATGTAAAACAGAAATAAAAGTCCAGTTATTATTTTTTAAAAGGAAAAAGAGGAGATAATTCTGCCTTGAATACCCAATAAAATCAACCAAAATTTTTTTCTATTAATAAGGGAATTTTAAAAGTGGCAGTATATAAGGTAAATGTACAAAATCAATAACTTTCCTATAAAAGATTGTTGCCAATTCAAAAATATGATAGAAAAGTATTGTATTGTCAATAGTAACAAATAGCAAAATACCTAAGAATAATCTTAACAAGAAATGTGGGAGACTATTCATTATTCAACAAATACTTACTGAGTGTCTCCTGAGTGTCAGGTTCTGTATTAGGTTCCCAGAATATAAATGTGAGCGAAGTGAACAGAGTGCCTGCTGTCACAGACCTATACAAATAAAACTAAGAAACTGCTGAGAGATATAAATCAAGATTTGAAAACTTAGAACACTATGCTTTGATACTGGATGGAAAGACTGAATGTTGTCAAGATGTCAATCCTCCACAAATTAAATCATAGGTTTAATAAAATCCCAATGTGTAAAAAGCACAATGGGATTATTTTTGAAAATTGTCAAAGTGATTCTAAATGTTGGAAAAATAAAATTTGAGAATAACAAAAAGTCTTTAAGTACTTTAGAGATACGTTCCATTAGAAATCAAAATAAGTGACAAAGCTATAGTGATTAAAATAGTACAGTACTTTCTTATAACTCAATACAAAAAGACAACTCAGTTAAAAATGGGCAAAGGATTTAAAGAGACACTTCTCAAAATATATATATACAAATAGCCAATATGTATATGAAAATATATGCTCAACAACATTAGTCCTCTGAGAAACACGAGTCAAAATCATTAGGATGGCTAGAATTGGGGAAAAAAAAAGAAAAAGAAAAAAAACAGGCAAACAATAAGTGTTGGCAAGGATGCGGAGAAATGGAACACCCATACATTGATAGTGAGAATGTAAAACGGCGCAGCTGTTTTGGGAAACAACCTGATAGTTCCTCAAGAGGTTAAACATAAAGTTCCTATATACCCCATATACCCAGAAGAAAGAAAACATATGTTCACACAAAAACTTGTATTTGAATGTTTATAGCAGCATTATTCATAATAGCCGAAAAGTGGAAGCAATTCAAATGTCCATCAGCTGATGAGCGGATCAATAAAATGTGGTCTATCCATACAAGAAATTTTATTCAGCCATTGAAAAGGAATGGCATACTGGTATATGTTGTAGCATGGATGAATTTACAAACATGATGCTAAGTGAAAGAAACCAGCAATAAAGGACCACATACCGCATGATTCCTTTTATATGAAGTGTTCAAAGTAGGCCAATCCACTGACACAGAAAGTAGATTAGTGTTGGTTACCTAGTGCTAAGGGAATTGGGAAAAATGGGGAGTGACTATGAAGGGTTCAGGATTTCTATGTGGGGTAATGACAATGTTGATGGTTGCACAACTCTGTGAATTTACTAAAAACCATTGACTTGCACACTTTAAATGGGTAACATGTATGGTATGCCAGTTATATCTCAATAGAGCTTTTATTTTTAAAATAGTATGGTTATTGCCACAGAACAAACAGAACTTCACTATCTATAAAACAACCCCATCACATATAAGAACTTAATCTAGGATAAAGACACAAGGCAGTGGAGAATATGGAACAAGACCAGTTATCCAGCTACTTGGGAGAAAAAATCAAGTTAAATTATCACTTCATGTCACATATCAAATTGAATTGCTTATTAATCAAAACAGTATAAAAAATTAGGCCATATTTTAAAGACCACAATATAGTATAATATCTTTTTGATCTTTGAATGAGGAAGAACATGCTAAGCTTAAAAACAAGAAAGAGGGGCCGGCCCAGTGGCTCAGGCAGTTGGAGCTCCATGCTCCTAACTCCAACGGCTGCTGGTTTGATTCCTACATGGGCCAGGGGGCTTTCAACCACAAGGTTGCCAGTTCGATTCCTCGAGTCTCGCAAGGGACGGTGGGCTCCACCCCCTGCAACTAAGATTGAACACGGCACCTTGAGCTGAGCTGCCGCTGAGTTCCCAGATGGCTCAGTTGGTTGGAGTGTGTCCTTTCAACCACAAGGTTGCTGGTTCGACTCCCGCAAGGGATGGTGGGATGCACTCCCTGCAACTAGAAACGGCAGTTGGACCTGGAGCTGAGCTGCGCCCTCCACAACTAAGATTGAAAGGACAACAACTTGACTTGGAAAAAAGTCCTGGAAGTACAATAAAGTTCTCCAATAAAGTCCTGTTCCACTTCAAACAAACAAACAAACAAACAAACAAAAAACAAGAAAAGAACTCACAATGAGAAACGTCAATAGATTTAACTTTATAAATTAAAAAATCTTAGTCTTAATAAGACCATAAATACTAACAAGATTTGAAAAATCAATGGATGAAAAAGGAATAAGGATTTTAATATTTAAGTTGCTAAGAGAAACAATTAGTCCCTGCTAGTACATGAATACAAAATTCACAAAAGAGAACATGCAAATTAAAATGAGATAGTATTTTTCAACCATCAGATTACTAATTTTTTTATTCATGGAAATTTCATACTAGCATCAGAGATTCAGTGACAAGATTGATACAACTTTCTTGGAAATCTACTTGGCACTCTCAAAAATATTCATATCATTTGACCTAGTAATTCTACATCCCAAATTTACCCTGAGGGATTTATTTGAAAGGCAGGCAAAGATTTATTAAAGGATACATCTCTCATTAAATTATGACACTTATCTTCTCATTTTTTCCCTAAGATACTGGAAGATCATGAAGATCAAAAAAAGCGGTGGCAGGCCCTGGTAGGGGCCAAGTAAAGAAAGCAGGCCTCCCGCCCCTCTTCTCTTCCCAGAGCCATCCTGCTTCCCAGGGAAGATGTCAACAGGGAGCAATGGCAGCTCTGACGTGTCCTACACCAGCTTCCTCCTGCTGAGCTTCCCAGGGCTGCAGGCGTCCCGCATACTCCTGGTGCTGCCCTTCCTCAGTCTCTACCTGGTGATCATCTCTGCCAATGCCCTGGTCATCCACACGGTGGTGGCCCAGCGGAGCCTGCACCAGCCCATGTACCTGCTCATCGCCCTGCTCCTGGCTGTCAACATCTGTGCTGCCACCACCGTGGTGCCCACCATGCTGTTCAGCTTCTCCACCTGCTTCAACCGCATCTCCCTGACTCGCTGTCTGGTCCAGATGTTTTGCATCTACTTCTTCATTGTCTTTGACTGCAACATCCTGCTGGTCATGGCCCTGGACCGCTACGTCGCCATCTGCTACCCACTCCGCTACCCCAAGATAGTGACCGGCCAGTTGCTGGTTGGGCTGATGGGGGTGGCAGCTGCCAGGAGCGCAGGCATTGTTGCTCCTGTGGTGGGGCTGGCCTCCGGGGTTCGCTTCTGCCGCTCAGACGTGATCCACCACTTTGCCTGTGAGCACATGGCCCTGATGAAGCTCTCCTGCGGGGACATCTCCCTCAACAAGACTGTGGGGCTCACTGTCCGCATCTTCAACAGAGTCTTGGACATGCTGCTACTTGGGGCCTCCTACTCTCGCATCATCCATGCTGCGTTTCGGATTTCATCAGGCAGAGCACGTTCCAAGGCTCTAAACACCTGTGGCTCCCACCTGCTGGTCATCTTCACTGTCTACTCCTCCACCATGGCCTCCTCCATTGTCTACCGTGTGGCCCGCACCGCCTCCCAGGATGTGCACAACTTGCTCAGCGCCTTCTACCTGCTGCTCCCGTGTCTGGTCAACCCGGTCGTCTACGGGGCCAGGACCAAGGAAATCAGGCAGCACCTGGCAATTCTGTTCCAAAGGGCACAGCTGCAGGTCCCCACGGAGAAGCCCTAGTTTCTGCCCTCACAAAGGAAGCTTCCTGTCTGATTCTGTGGAACTTATAGGTCCTATAATCACTCTCACTGGCAAGTGGGTAAATGTGCAGGCAAGTCAACCCTGCTCTATTTTGGCTTTGGCTATCTGCATTCATCTTTGAGTCTTTTATCCATTTTCTGAAAAATAGCTACTCATCCAGAGTTACACAATAACCAACGTCAAAGTCAGCTTCTGTCTCTGGCTTCTAAATTTTCTCCCCTTCCTTCTGCTTTTGATTTTCATTCATTCATTCATTCTCATTTATTCATCAAACATTATACATACATTATGCTACCCTATAATTGCAAAGAGCAAAAATTGATCTCTACCCTGAAGGAGGCCCCAATATAGCAAGCTGTAAAGATGTGTAATGCTCAATAATAGCTTTAAGTAAAAAATTCTGTGAGAACATAGGGGAGGGACAATCGCTAACACAGAACACTTCACAGAGAAGGTGAATTTTAATTGTGTTTGAAGGATAAAATAAAGTGTTTACTGGAAAGGAAGGAGATAGAAGAAAAGGCATTCTTGGCCAAAGGAACAGCATGGGCAATAGGTAAGTGATAGAGAAATTGGTACCAGGAGTGGGCTGCTGTGTAATAAAAACCTAAAATGCATGACATTGGTTTTGAGATTGATCTGGTCACCCAGCCCTGTCTTCAGCGAAGAATCTTCTTAGGTCAGTTTAGCTAGAATCCCCTTCCCCCTAATGTTTTCTCTTAGTAATTTTCTATCCATTGACCCCTACCCTGCTCGTTGGCTATAAATTCCCACTTGCCCATGCTGTGTTTGGAGCTGAGTCCAGTTCTGTATTGAGATCTATTTTCCCCTATTACAACAGTCCTGAATAAAATCGGTTTTTACCACTTTAACTACTGTCCAGCTCTGGTTTTTCTTTGATAGTATTTCCACTTGTGTGCTTGTATGTCTGCCATAACCATGAGAACATGCTTGGGCTAGCCTTCTGGAGGAACAAAAGACACATTTAGCAGAGCTGGGTTGCCCCAGCCATCGCTCCCAAAGTTAACCTAGATAAGCTGCTAGCCAGCCAACCCCTAAACATGAGCAAGCCCAAGCAAGTCAGCAGAGCCACCTAGCTGACCACTCCAAGTGTGTGAACAATAAATACTTGTAATAAATGTTTGCCACTGAGTTCCTGTGGCTGTTTGTCATGCAGCAATCTAGCAATAACTGACAAAATGACTAAACAATGGTTTATATACAGTATGTCTACAATAAAAGTTAGTCTTCTTTTCTTAAGGCTGGGTAATATTCCATTGTATCTATGTACCACATCTTCATTATCCAATCATCTATCAAAGGATAGTCGATAGTTTCCGTGTCTTGGCCACTGTGAATAATGCTGCAATGAATATGGGAGCACTTATATCTTTATAGATGTTTTCAGATTTTGGGGGTAGATACCCCGAAAGGGGATGGCTGAGTCATGTGGTAATTCTATTCTTAATCTTTTGAGGAACCTCCACACTGCCTTCCATAGCAGCTACACCAATCTACATTCCCACCAGCAGTGTATGTGGTTTCTTTTCTCTTCACAGCCTCTCCAACACAGGTATGAGGTGATATCTCATTGTGGTTTTGATTTGCATTGCCCTAATCGCTAGTGAAGTTGCCATTTGCGACAACATGATGGATCTTGAGATTATCATGCTAAGCAAAATAAATCAGACAGAAAAAATCGAGAACCATATGAGTTCACTGATATGTGGGATATAAAACTGAAAGCAATAAATGAACAAGACAAACAAGCAAAAACTCCTTGACACAGATAACAGTTCAGTGGATACCAGAGGATAAGGTGGAAGAGGGGAAGATAGAAGAGGGTAAAGGGAATCAAATACATGGTGATGAAAGATTTGACTCTCAGTGAACAAACAATGCAATATATAGATGATGTATTACAGAATTGTACACTTGAAACCTATATAATTTTATTAACCAATGTCACGCAAGTAAATTTAATTTTAAAAAGATTAGTCTTCTTTTATCACATTGCTCTAATATGTATTGGGTAAATGTCTTTTTAACTGCTTAACGCTGAGTTCTCTAAGTGCAAAAACTGTATTTTAAAGACATCAGAGTGAGGTAGTGAGAAAACATTATTCTTTTAATAGGAAAGTCATTGTTTGTTAGAAAAAAATACATTGACAAGTGCTTAAAGGTAGAAGGTATTAACAGTGAGGGGACATCAGAGTGAGGTAGTGAGAAAACATTATTCTTTTAATAGGAAAGTCATTGTTTGTTAGAAAAAAATACATTGACAAGTGCTTAAAGGTAGAAGGTATTAACAGTGAGGGGACAGTGCCCATTCCAATCAATAGCAATCTCCAATAAAAGGAATCAGGGATACTTGAGGAAATGGCTGGTTCTAGGGCTGGGGTATGAAAAATACATGATGATCCTGGATTATCTTATAGTGCCACAAAGTAAGAAAGAGCTCAAAAAATGCTAGGGACATGTCAAAAGGATAGAGGGACCAATTTGAAGGGGTTTTTAATAGCTAAATCAGGGACAATTTTAGCAACAAAATATAGTAATGGATGATAATATATATATGATAGATAAATAGATAGATAGATGATAGATAGATGATAGATAGATAGATAGATAGATAGATAGATAGGAAAGCTCTTCCTTACAGTAGAATGCCAATTAATAAATGTAGAAGGAATAATAAAGATAGGAAATCACCATTTGTTGAATATCACAGTAATAAATGTTTCAAGCAAGAATGATCAACGTATACTAAAATCAGTGGGCAAAAGTATGATGAGAAAGAAGATAATGTAGAGAATCTCCAAGTATTCCCTTCCAAGGTACTTTTTAATTACCAAGGGGAAAAAGTAACTTTACAATTGAGAAAGCTGGCAGTCTCTTATGCAAATGATAGATGATAATGTCACCAGTAATGGCACAAAGTGATATCATCTGTCTTCTGAAATGATGCACTAAGAAGTGCACAATATCACTTCTGCGGTATTCTTGCAAAAAAAAAAAAAATGTGTAACCTGAATTTAATCAAGAGGAAACATGAAACTGACCCAAAATGAGGGCTGCTCTACAAAACAACTTGCTGGTGCTCTTCAAAAGTGTAATGATCATGA
The DNA here is from genome assembly GCF_057876585.1 of Rhinolophus sinicus. Taxonomy (NCBI): domain Eukaryota; kingdom Metazoa; phylum Chordata; class Mammalia; order Chiroptera; family Rhinolophidae; genus Rhinolophus; species Rhinolophus sinicus. The sequence continues at coordinate 141,999,434 of NC_142514.1, read as the reverse complement.
AAGACAAGGAAAGCTGAAGAACTGTTCCAAACTAAAGGAAGGGAGACATGACACTAAATGCAAATATGTAATACTGGATCCTGCATCAGAAAAGGGACATTCCTTGGACATTTGGCAGAATTTGGATAACATCTGTAAATTAGAAAATAGTAGTGTGTCAATATTAATTTCCTGATTTTGAAAATTGTACTGTGGTTATACTATATGCTAACGTTGGGGAATCTGGGTGAAGGGTACACAGGAATTTTTTGTACTGTTGTTGCAATATTTTTCACGTCTGAAATTATTTCAAAATTAAAAGTTAAAAAAAAACTTAAGAGTAGGTGAAACTATTCTCTTTGGAACATGGAGAAAATGTTCAGTTACTAGCAAAAAGGAAGATGAGAAAGAGGACAACCCAAGAAATGGCAAAAGTGTGTGTACTCTATAGTGTGACCCCTCCCTCTGACCCCCTCATTGAAGGCCACAAAAATCACAAGGCCACATGGAAACCTAAGAGAGCAGCAAATGTAAGAGCGAAGAAAAAGTGAATGTGATACACTAAGCCAGAGGAACTTCCTGAAATTGTGGTGAGGGCTCTGTATGCTTACACCTCAGAAGGGGCTATGTGCATGATATAATCTATGGTATGCATTTCATTTGTTAACTATTTATCAGAAATATTCAAGAAAGGTACATCTCAATGTTAAAGTCCAAACCATAAAGCTTTAACAAGATAATAAAGGAATATATCTTAATGACACCAGGATAATAAGTCTTTTTAAATAGAACACAAGAAGCACCAAGCATTTTATAAAAGAAAAGAAAAAAATGATATAAATTTGATTACATAAAGGAAAAAAGTGACAAATTTGACTATATTAAAATTCAGAACATTTAGTAATCAGAGCTGCCACTTTATGTAAATTATGTAGTGATCGACACACAGGCATCTGACAAAAGCAAGTGGAAGATGAAATTCAGCCCCCCATACACTTGGAAAGCCATCAGAGAGGGAGGACTTTTGTAATTTGTACTAGACACAGCTTCAATCAAAAGATACCAAAAGAGAGTAAAAAGTCAAGCCAGAGATTTGGGAAAGATATTTGCAATAAATTTAACCAATAAAGACCTAGTATCCAGAATATACAAAGAACAGCTACAAATTAGTAAGAAACAGACAAAGCAGCAGTAAAATAGGCGAAAGATCTGTACAGCCTAAGTTCTTCTGGGTTTCTCATTGTTCCCCCCTTGAGTCCCTGAAAATGCCTCTCCACTGGGAATCTTCTGATGCTCCTCCCCTTGAGCAACAGTCTACTTATCCATCCATCCCCCTCGCCTCATGGATCGGTGCATTGGAGCTGGGCAGACCTCAGGCCTTACCTTTTCAGAGGTGAAACCAAAGCCACAGCAGGCTATGACTTAACGGGCACCTCTACAGGCTGCCATGGTGAGACTGGGGATGAGAAGACAAGAGATTTATAGGGGATTTAGAGGCAGGTAAAGCTGAGACTGGAACTCTGCCTTTCACCGTTGACAAACCTGAGTTCACATCTCAGCTCTATCATTTAATACCTATGACACTTTAAGAAAATTAGTTAGCTTCTCTAAACCTCAGTGTCCTCATCTACACAATAGCAAGGGTTAATAAATAGTATTTGTCCCTTAAGGCTGCTGTAAATATTGAAGAGACACTATGTGGAAAACCCCCTTGGAACTATACCTAGCATGTGGTAAACAGTCAATAAACACTAACTTAATATCGCTGTTGAGACTAAGAATGCTTCCAACCTGTCCAGTGCTGCCTCCTATGTGGCATATGAGGGGAAAGCTGTGGTATAGATGGAAGAGTCCTAGAAGAACTAGATTTGAGGCTTGGCTCTTCTTGCTAGGTGAAATTAGGCAAATCACTTGGAATCTCTGAGCCTTGATGGGGCTAATGTCTCATTCATTCAACCTCAAAGGACTATTGTAAGTTGCAAATGAGAATATTTATTAAAATCCCTTTGTGTATTCATCTATTGCTTCAACACAACCCTTGAGCACAAGCTCTGCAGTAGGCTCTGTGCCAGGAGCTGTGACAGGAATAAATAAGACATGGTCTCCCCATTAGGCACACTTTCAGTCTAGCAGGGAGATAGATGAGCAGTGTCTAACTATTACATCGTTTTGTACACCTGAAAGTAAAAAAAAAAATTACACTTTGAAAACCTCTTGTACTTGCAGAAGTCAAACATGACTTGGATTCATCTTCTGTTATTGGTATATATTGAGTATTACAATTTTAATAGTTTTTTTCTTTTCTTAAAAAAAAGGACATGTCCAGGGCCTTAGTTTTAAAGGTGAGGAGAAAGATTGGAAGCTGGAGGGCTGTATGAAGTTAGGGAAGTGCTTACTTTCCCCAGCGACAGACTTGAAATTTTTCATATGCTGAAGGGGAAGAGGGGAGAAGTAGAAGATATCCTGAGGACAGAAGACAGAGATATCTCTTTCACTGGGAACTGAAGGAGGAGAGAAAATGAGCACATCGGCTCATTTGCGGGGACAGGGAGGGGTTAGAGGAGCTCTTGTCTCTTTTGACTTACATGGAGGAGCTACGCCTCTTTCTGCAGAGATCATATGTCTGGCATCTTCTTCTCAGTCCTTCTCTCTATCCCACTCCTCTACCACTCAGAACACTAAGCCTTATAGGGTGATTAGCTGTGTTGGTCTTCACTTCCATTAGTCTGTAAATTCCTTTATCTTGAAGCCTCTAAGCAACAGAACCCCCTCTTCTGGTTTCCTGAACTCCATTTGCTCCTGGTTCTGACTCACCTCTTCCCATTTTCTGTCTCCTTCACTGACATGTTATTCTATCTGCCTCTTTGGTTTCTATCTCATGCCCTCTAATAAATTATAATCCCCATCTCCAACCCTAATCCTTCATCTGGACACTCCACCCCTACTGTGTTTCCCCGAAAATAAGACCTAACCAGACAATCAGTTCTAATGCATCTTTTGGAGCAAAAATTAATGTAAGACCCGGTCTTATTTTACTACAACATAAGACCAAGTATAGTACAGTATATTATAATATACCAGGTCATATTAATTTTTGCTCCAAAAGACGCATTAAAGCTGATTGTCCGGCTAGGTCTTATTTTCGGGGAAACAGTATTTCCAGTTCTTGACATCTTTTCATTTTTGAGTCCTCACAACATTCAAATGTGTTAATTGTACCACCCGGCACCCCAATCCTGTACCTCCTTTCTCCGTTTTTAATAGTTCCAATGTAGTCATTACAGCTTTAAAAAACCTTGAAATTATTGTTAATTCCTGTCTCTCTCCACTTTCAATTGTTTAAGTCTACCTGGTTTGACTCTAGAAACATCTCTTCATTTCTCTTAAGACCTTCATCAGTCAGTTAACTGATCTCATCTTTCAGTTTTTCGTACCTTCTTCCCCCAACTTGGGGAAGTTGTTATTCTACATTTCCTTTATTGACTGCTTTGGAGCCCAGTGTCAAAGCTCCTTTAGGAAATTTCCTGAGTAATCCTAAAATACAAAACAGGAGAGCAAGTTGCAGTTTATGTGAGAGGTAGACCAACCTCATCCACATTGAGATATAGGCGGCCCATGCCGGCTTTTTCTCCCCCTTAACGACGATCACCCTCTGGTATTTGGGAAGGAGAAACATAGATCCCTAAACATCTTCTTGGCCATTGCTCCTCCAGGTGGCATTATCCTCCTCACAACTTTTATTCAATCATGAACTGCCTCTCACCTCACTCTCCACTTCTCAATTCCACCCTCCTCCATGAAAGTCTTCAATAGATTTCCATGAGGATTTTTACCACCTACCCACAAGGACTGTCTGGTCCTTGCCCAACCACAGCAGTGTATTACCCGAAGTCTGAGTTATTCTAAATTAATGCTCTAAGATTTCCAGAAACACATTCCACAGCAGGTTTGGAATTCCAAATCCACTTCCTTTTGAGGTCTCCTTGTGAATTTGTTCTGAGTATTCAGAGGGTGGCTATAGTAACACCCATATAAACATTGACTTTCAGAGACAATGTATCTAAACCTATGAGAAGGAAGAGTATTTCCTAGCTGCTCCCCAATTTATAAGGCTTCTCTAATCTTCAATGTAGTTAGGGGTAATCATTAAGTGATCAACTGCCTGATTCACCTGAAAGGTTTCCTGGGACCCCAGACATTCAGTGCTAACACCAGGAAGGTCTTGGGCAAACCACAAGTCATCCTGAAGTTAAGGGCATCCACTCTGGATTCTGACTGCCTGGGTTCCAATCTAGCTCTGCCACTTACTAGCTGTATGACCTTAAACTAGACTTAACCTCTCTGTGCCTCACTTTCTTCATTGGTAAGACTGAGATCTTAAAAAGTCAATATATGAAAAGCATTTAGAACACTGCCTAATATATGGAAATGTCCAAAGGGCATTAGCTATTTTTAAGTGTTAGGTCCTCTTATCATCATACCCACCACCACCAAATTGTGTGCTCCCTAAGAATCTGGATAAGATGTGGGCTTATTGCTGAATCATATTATCTTTTAATATCTGCTCTTAATTATGCAAAAATCTGGCCAAAGCTTTGAAATTACCGCTCAGCCCAACTAAATGTTTAGCCTCCTATCGTTCTGTTCTTCATTTGACTACTCAACAAGCAATGTTCAACCATCTCCTGGGAGCCCACGGTGGCTGTTTGAAGCTCCAGTGAATACACCAGAAGTATGCTATTACCCCTGCTCTCCTGGAACTCACATTCTGAAAGGAAAATGAGGTCATCACCTATGACACTGAGGACAAAGCTAGGCAGGAGGCCCCACAGCCAGTCTATAGGGGCTTAGGAGGCGACACATCTCTGTAGCCTGTTTGTGGTCCAGGAAGACGAGGTCTTCCCAGCAACATTCCTGTCTTTGCCACAGTGCACCTTTTATATTATGGTAATAAATAAATAAATTAAATAAATGTCTAACCATTCTGCTGTATACCTGAAATTAATATAATATTGAATGTCAATTGTAATTGAAAAATAAAAAATAAATTTAAAAAAGTGTTTAAGAACTGAAAGAAACTACTGTCTTAAATATAGAAGAGGTACAGGAAAACATGAATAAGGAAATCAGGAAAACGTATTAACAGAATCAGAGTATCAGTACAGAAACAGAAATTATAAAAAAAAAAAAAAGCAAATTCTAGAGCAGGAAAGGAATAACTGAAATGAAAATTTCACAGGAACTCAGCAGCAGATTTGAGCAGGAAGGTGAACTCGAAGATAGGACAACTAAAATTATGGAGTATGAAGAACAGAAAAAGAATGAAGAAAAGTGAACAGAAACTAAGGAAATTGTAGGACAAAAACAAGTGGACCAACAGATGTATTATGGGAGTCCCAGAAGGAAGAGAAAGGTGCAAAAAAATTATGTGAAGAAATAATGGCTAAAAACTTTCTTAATTTAATGAAAGATGTGAATCTACCAGTCCAAGCAGCTCAAAAAATTTCAAGTAGGATAAATTCAGAGACCCACACCAAGACACATTAGAATCAAATTGTCAAAAGCCATTAGAATGGTTATTATCAAAAATACAAGAAATTAACAAGTGTTGTATGGTTAACAATGTATGGAATAACTGGAACTCTCAGGCACTGCTGGTGAAAATGTAAAATGGTGCCGGCGCTGTAGAGAACAGCTTGGCAGTTTCCCAAAAAGTTAAACATAGATTACCATATATTCCAGCAGTTCCACTGCTACGTATATACTCAACAGAATTAAAAGCAGGAATTCAAACATAGTTGTGCCTCAATGTTCAAAGCAGCGTTATTCACAATAGCCAAATGGTAGAAATAACCTAAATGACCATTAACAGATAAATGGATAAGCAAAACGTGGCGCATATATATATATATATATATATATATATATATATATATATATATATAAACTGTTATTCAACCTTAAAAATGAAGGAAATTATTACATATGCTATAACATGGATGAACATTGAAAACACTCTGCTAAGTGAAATAAGCCATACAGAAAAGAACACATATTGTGTGGTTCTATTTATATGAGGTACCTAGAATAAGCCCATTCAGAGACAGAAAGTAAAACAGACATTACCAGGGACTCAGGGGAGAAGGGAATGGGGAGTTACTGTTTTTTGTATCGAGTTTCTGTTTGGGATTAATGAAACAGTTTGGAAATAGTCGTGACGCTTATAATTGTATATGTACTTAATGCCACTAAACTGTATGCTTTAAAATGGGTAAAATGGTAACACTTTTTAAAAATGTTTTACCATAATAAGGAGGGAAAAGGCATATATTAAAATCAGAATTCTATATCGTATCTAGGTAATTGTCTGAAAATTCCCTCCCTGAATTCTTAAAGAACAGAAAATGTTCTCTCAAATTTGACCTTTGTATGAAAATAAATGACAAAATTAGTCTCACACAATCAAGTGGCAATGTTTATCTTTATTTAGAATAACCAATAGAATTTTTATCCAAAATTCTTATCAGCATTCCTCGTGTGTTACGACAGTCAAAGCAGCAATAAGTTTCATTACAAAAACTGAGGTCACCAGAAAATGGGGTACCAAATGGGTGAGGAAACCCTATTTAATCACTCCCTATTTGCAAGGTAACTCCTTTTTAATCCTAAAACTTCTACTTTGATTCCTAACACACCAATAAAAACCAAAAATAAAAATCATTCCTTTTAACATTATGTAAAAATGATACTTGAACTCAATTGACCCTTTTGTTGCAATTCGGTCCAGCAAAGCCTTACCACTTCAAGCAAACCTACTCTACTTATTTGTGCTCAAAAAGGAGTTGGTTATTGAAGAAGTGCTGCTGGTCTCTTGTCTTTCCTCAGGATCCACACATCAGACACTCATCTCTATTCTCCAAAGAGCACACCATGGCTGCTGTGTTCCTCTCCTTCTCTTCTTCCTCTTTTGATGCCTTTTCCTTATCTTTCAGCTTCTCTTTATTTAGAGTGAACTGGATCGGATTAGCCGCTGGTCTTGTCCTTAAGTAATACATACCAGTCTTTAAACCCTACAAAGGAAGTAAATAGAACTATTAGGAGAAACTGTGAGAACACAAGACATTCAAGACCAATGTTTGAAATACATTTCCATAAACCAGGTCAAATTGTTTTCTAAACTGGGAATTCTAGCTCCTCTAGAAGCCCTCTCAAAACCGCTTCAAGAGTCAGACAATATACTCTGTTCCTTTTACCCCTAACACAAATTTATCTCTTTGGAAATATCAAGTGTTCTTATTCTCTACTTTTGTTTTGTTTTTTTATGTGTATTACTTCCAAGTTTGCCTAAGACAACATGTCCACCTTAGATTATAACTATTTAGAGCTCTAGACTGTATCTCTGTGTAAGAACACATTATGACTACTTCAAGGATAAACTTTATTCAGTTTCCCCAGTCCTGGCATATAGTATATGTTCAATAAATGTTTATTAAAGAAAAAGATAGATTTGTAATTCTATGTAAAGACCCAGAACATTGCCAGGGAATAAGAATACAATCCAGGATTTTACAATTGGCAATGGCTAGCTAAGTAATTGGCTTTTAAATTATACATAGATAAAGTGGGGAAACAATGGATGTTTGAAGTTGGGTGACATGTGTAAAGTTTTATTTTAGGAATGGTAGCAGTGCACAAGATGGCCTAGAGCAGAAATACCAAAAGCGAAGAGATCAGTTAAGGAGTTAAGAATAACAGTGGTAGAATGGGAAGATATTCAAGAAACAGTACAAAGGAACACCCAACACAACTTGGTGAGTGACTACATAGAGTAAAGGGAAAGATCATAGATAACTCCAAGGTTTCAAACCTAGGAATGAAATAATCTTAAAGAAACAAGAGTCCACAGTGAGAGCTTGATCTAATACAAAAACCATGGGCTGGTATTAACATATTGGACTTGAAGGCAAGGAAGAACTTCTAGGTGGCAATATTTAATAGGTAGCTAGAATATAAAATTGTTTTGAATCCAAAATATCTCAAGTTGGCAGTAAGTCCTCTTCGATTTCCTCTACCAACCTGCTTCCAGCCGTAGAAGTGCATACTAGTGAGTTTGCCATAGTTAGGCTCAGCAATGTGGATGTTCAGAGACTGGCTTTGATCAATGAAAGCACCTCTCTCAGCTGCCATCTTGAGAATGGTTTTCTGAGAGATTTCCCATACAGTCTTATAAAGTTGCTTCAAGTCATCAGGAATTTCTGATATGCTCTAAAGAAGAGAAACCAAATGTTTATTGCACTCTGGTTGAAGAAAGTTGTATGATTAACAGCATAATGACTCAAGGGTCTGGCCTTGGTTCTACTTCCTGCCGGATCTGACACTACCATTCAGTATAACACACTGTGATCCTTATCAAGTTTCCAAAGACTGCTCACCTCTAGATTAGCAAGTCCGACAAACTCTCTCATCTAACCAACAAAATATCAGGTAGTGATTTAAGATCCATCTAAACTGATCTGTGGCCAAAACAGTCATTGTTCTAGAGGCACTTAATAAAGGAAGAAAAAGAGCTAAAGAGCAGTAAGTGCCCCCTGAGTTTTGCAGAAAACATAAATAATCAGCGTTAAAACACTCAGGGACATGATCCAGGGAAGCAATGAGACAAAACACTTTAAATAAGTTAGGATTCCACAAATTCCATTTGGCATCAATAGAAAAAGTTTTCTGAGGTCCAGGGTTAACTTGCATCAAAACACAGACTGGGCTAATGCTACAGTTTCTATAAAAAAATATTGAAATGTTACAGGAATCTTTGATCTGTTGCCAATCAGACCAATGTTTAGCCAGAGGCCACTACCTACAAATGTTTCTTGATTCTCAGTTGCAAATATTTTATTGTTAAACACTAGTTTTGGCTCTATCAGTCCTCAATTTCCATCATACTTTTTAATTATGTTTGACTCTCTTATTTCAGACTTTCTATCAGTGGTCCCCAAACTTTAATGCACTTTGGAATTATGTAGTGAGTCTAAAAAATACTGATGCCTGGCTCCCACTCCCAGACATTCTCATTTAATTGACATGGGGTACAACCTAAGCTTCACGGTTTTAAAAGCTCCCCAAATGATTCTAATGTTATAGAAGTTAGGAACCACTACTTTATATTATTGCACAAACAGAAGGGTAAGGCCTAGCTATGTGAAGATGTATATAATCCTAGCGCAACAATACAGAGGTGAACAGAGCTGCATAACCACATATAACCACAGTAAATACCCATTCTTTCTTTCCATTGCCTCAGATAAGTGAGAAGGTACCAATGTCCAGCTTAGCTCACTTTTTTTTTTCATTCTATACCTGGATAGAGCCATTGCATGCAATAATCTGATTTTTCATCTCTTCATTCCACAAGCCCTGCTCAGTCAGATCTTTCAGTAAGTGAGGATTTACAATCTGAATGGAAAAGCAGAAAAGATGTGAAGAAATAAATAACAGTGACAGGCACTAAACAAGATCACAGGCCTAGAACTTAAAAGTAAATAAAATCACTGAAGAATTATTTAACATCAGACTGCTTGATAATTTCTATTTTTTATAAAGCTGAAAGGCCCATTCCAACACAAGAAAGCTATATTTCTTTAAAATTCTTTTTTATTCAGGAAACAAAATATATAGTATTTGCAAAAGTGAAAAGAGCTAACATTGCCTAAGCTGGGTAAATTTATGTGGATTGATTCTTTTTTTTCCTAAGCAAGAATACAATAAATACTTAAGAAAAATTAGAAATGTATTCACTCTAAACCTTACAGAAATGTATTACAGGATAGCAGCAAACTCACAAATAAAAATCTTTTAAATTAGTGGTTCTCAGCCCTTAGCTGCATATCAGAATTACCCGGGAAACTGAAAAAAAAAAAACACTGGTCCCACCCACCGAAACTTCTAATTTGTAACCAAGGCTGAGAACCAGTATCTTAAATGATGCTTCTACATTTATCTTAGTATCAACCTAAACATCTGAAGTTATAGTATTTATCACTATGATTACAGAAGAGTTACATATCACTTGAACTCTAATATCAACAAGTTACTTTCCTACTCAACCCACAATCATTCATTCTTTTGGCAGATATTAAAATGTCTATTATGCGATGAAATAACATAGAACAATATTAGAGATCAAGATGATTCACTTTATCAAAGCTTTGCTCCACACTAAGATGAAGAGGCATATTAACTATGTGTTAGTATTTATTCCCAACGTCAGGCTTTTGAAAGCTTTCCCAGTTGATCTAGTTGTGATCTCACCTGAAATTCTCCTGACAAGACTCTGCGAGTGTAGATGTTGCTGGTATATGGTTCAATGGACTCATTATTTCCCAGGATCTGAGCAGTTGAAGCAGTAGGCATCGGGGCAATAAGTAAACTATTTCTTATACCATACCTAAAGAAAAGGAGATTATTAGGTGCTGGTACTAAAGCTACAATCTGGCAAGAAGGCAGCTATTTTAAGTAATTGTAGTAAATGCAGCAGTGAGTAACATAATACCGGCATTAGACTAGACTCATATAGATTTTTGAATTTAATCCCTACAGGGATGCAGTTCCACAGTATGGGTGGTATAGCTCACCCCTCTCCTAAATGCCTAACTCCTAAACAGAATTAGCACAATTTCTATTGCTGGCAATCCTTATCAGGTCATGACTTATGACACCTGCACTGTGGCACTCAGGAACCACAGCACTTGATACACTCTCTTGCCCAAGGAAATACTAAATGGCTGTTGGAGAGTACACACCTGTATCTGAGTACACTCATTCAACCCTCACTCTCTTCCAAGTGCCTCTGCAATCAATGTGCTAGGCCTTTCAGGAAACATAATGATGTAAAAGCAGTCAGAAACAGACATCTATCACCAAGTCTCCATTAGCCTGAACAGGACAATGAATAGGGAAAATTATGCTCAAAGTCCATTGCTGACTTCCTCTATTAGCTCTTCAGTTATAAGTTCTTAGAAGGACGTTAACATCTTTTGACTCTATTTGGTGTCAAAGACAGTGCTTAAGGAAGAACACTGAGAAATCTTCCAACTGCCCTCGGCTTGTCCTCCAAAGCTCAGCCTAAGAGATGCCTAACTAGAACATCTTTTCTGACCGGGCAGACAACACTTGAGTGTCAAATATAAATATGTCCTCTGCAAACACTTTCCATGACCTGCACCTTTATGTATATGTCATGCAAGGAGTCACGCAGGGTCTCTGGTCCCACTCCCCACATAAGAACACAGGACATGGTGAGGCCAAAAAGGAACACCCACGGAGCCATAGGTAGGGGAGTCACACCACTATATTCTCGCTGGCGGCTGGGTTGGAGACACAGGAAGCAGAAGCCACAGAATCCGCAATCCACACTCCGCCACACTCCATGCTTACTAGCTTAGCTGCAGCAGTTATATCAGTGGCTAATGGCTAACCGGTAACAGCCGATGGCCAACTAGTCACAGCTGATGACCATCTACTACCCGAGCTAGCACCTTTCCATGTGAGGCTGAGAGCCTGGAAAATGCTCTCTGGGGCTCTGTCCCCACACTCCACCCCTACAGGGTCTCGTCTCACAATCTACGTGACAAGCGTCTTCTTCCACGAGGGTCCCTATGCAAGGAGCCTGGAGGTGAATGCAATATCCTGGACACAGCCAGGCTCTCTGGACACAGCCAAGGTTTCTCAGGGAACCACCAGTCCTTCTGGGCACAGCCAGACTTCCTGGGCTTCTTAGGGTACCACCAGTCTTCCCGGACACAGTCAGGGTTTCTCAGGGCACCACCAGTCCTTCTGGGTACAGCCAGACTTCCTGGGCTTCTTAGCGTACCACTAGTCTCCCCGGGCACAGCCAGAGCCTCTCAGGGCCCTGCCACTCTCTCTGGGCTCAGCCAGACTTCCTGGACACAGCCAGGGCTCTCAGGGCACTGCCACTCTCTCTCTGGGCACAGCCCGACTTCCTGGGTACAGCCAGGGCCTCTCAGGGCAACGCCACTCTCTCTGGGCCTCTCAGGGTACTGTGCTGGAACAACAATGACTCACAGTCAAGGTGCTTACATATTCTCTATGGTGGCCAGTCAAGACACAAAAGCAAACATCCGCCAGTTCCACTACATGGTGGTATGTTCCCAAGCAAACAGTCAAACAGTCCATTAAATTAGGGATGGAAGGCTATTCCCCATAGTCCATAGTCATTCGCCAGGGCTGTCCTGGGGGTTAAGGGACGACCTTGACCTCACCCTCATCTCCCACAGAGGATTCAGCAAGCATTTCCTCCTGGGACTACAAGTCCTGCATCCAGGCTGCCTCAGCAAGAACTTCCCAGCCCACAGGGCCGCAAGGACCTTCGCTTTCTCCAGCCTATGCTGGTTGGGGAACCGTCCACGTCTTTCCACTCCTCCACGGGGGTCCAGCTCTCCAGCAGCTGCTCCTCCTGGTTTTCCTGAGACTGAATATTCATAGGCACAAACTGTTCCATCGCCCTTTGGGGAGCTTTGGCCGGCACCCTAACCTGCTCGCTGCACCATTTGTCATGCAGGGAGTCACGCAGGGCCTCTGGTCCCGCTCCCCACATAAGAACGCAGGACACGGTGAGGCCAAAAAGGAACACCCACGGAGCCATAGGTAGGGGAGTCATACCACTATATTCTCGCTGGCGGCTGGGTTGGAGACACAGGAAGCAGGAGCCACAGAATCCGCAATCCATACTCCGCCATACTCCGCACTTGCTAGCTTAGCCACGGCAGTCATATCAGCGGCTAATGGCTAACCAGTAACTGCCGATGGCCAACTAGTCACAGCTGATGACCATCTACTACCCGAGCCAGCACCTTTCCACATGAGGCCGAGAGCCTGGAAAATGTTCTCTGGGGCTCTGCCCCTACAGTATACTTTAACTATTTGTATTACATGTCTCACTGTACTTAGTCTTAAGTTTCTCAAACCCAAAGAGCTTGTCTTTCCTACATTTTATACTTCTGGATTCATACAGTGCTTAGCACAGAGCCTTATAGCCTAATGGAGTCTGTATAACTGGGCTCTCACTGTCACTCTACTTGTGAGGCATCAAGCAAACCAACAGCTATGTCCATGTCTTTACTGTGGACAGTGGTTTCCTGTTCATAGACAGGAAAATGTTTGAAAAGTCCTATGTATGTGATACAGCCAAACTATGGAATTATCTGTCATCATTAAAAACATTAGGTAGAACATGACTAAAAAAGAAACATCTCTAATATAAATCACTAAAGTCTCCAAATATATCAAGTTCGATCACATTTACATAACAAAACCATATGTGTGCATCTGCAAACATACCGAAAAGTCTAGAAAAATTCATCATTAAAAAATACACATGTGGGGACAGAGTCCCAGAGAGCAGTTTCCAGGCTCTCGGCTTCACATGGAAAGGTGCTGGCTCGAGTAGTAGATGGTCATCAGCTGTGGCTAACCATCAGCTGTTACCGGTTAGCTAATTAGCCACTGATATAACTGTCGTGGCTGCGCTGGTTGGTTAGTCTGTCCGGTGGCAGGCAGAGAAGCGAACAGCAGGTGGCAGGTTGTGTGGCTCCAGCCTCCAGTGAGACTACAGTGCTTCCAGTGAGACTATAGTGGTATGCCTCCCCTACCTATGGCTCTGTGGGTGTTCCTTTTTGGCCTCACCATATCCTGCGTTCTTATGTGGGGAGCAGGACTAGAGGCCCCGCAAGCCACCTCGCATGACAAATGGCGCAGCGAGCAGGGTCCCCCGCATGACAACACATCATGGTTATCTCTAGAAAAAGGAGTAAGTTGTTTTTTTGTTTTGTGAGACAAGTGGTTGGCAGAAAAAGTATAAAGAAGGGTTTTCACTTATTTCTATATTTGAACTTTATTAAAAATGAATGTGTATTTATGTATTAATTTTGAAATTTAAAAAGACTGTATAAAAATTATATATAAACTATAGTATTTTGAGAAAAACAAAATAAAATAGAGTCCTGGGACATTTTTGTAAAAGTTGCATTTGCATGTAAATACACATGTACACATGCTCAGAAGAAAGTCTTAAGGATGATGAAGAAAAAGATGCAGATAGGTTTTTGAGGGGGGATGGTATGCAGATAATTCTCATTTTACAACCTTTTCATGCTTTTCTAAATTTCTGAACACGTATTATTTGAATAAAACGATTTTAAGGCAAATAGATGTTTTAAAGAGCATTTTAAAGCTACTACTTCTGCAAATATTAAAATTTTACACATGTATTAACCCAGAGATGAACTGATCATGACAGGAAATGAAAGCAACTTGTTTCATTATTCCCTCAGCAAAACATTCTGCCTGCCCTCAAATTTCTTACGTTTATTAAGTTTGAAAGACCTACAAAGATTCAATTTTTATATTTTTCTTTCACAATTTAACATTTTACCCTCCAAAAGCTCTTCCAAAATCCCTTATTCCTATGACAATCAATTCAACAAAAGCCACTTATGTGCCCAATGTAGTTAAGCAATAAATAAAAGTGAAACACATTTAAAAAGCAAGTACAGTTGGCAATATGAGTTTAATGAGAAAAAAGAATTACCTCATCTAGGTGGTTAAGCCTTTAAAACAAAATCAACTCATAATATCTACCATGTATTGAAATACTTTCATTGTGCCAAGCACACGTATTATTTTATGAAGTATTTAAAAAGTAGTTCTGATAGATCATTTTAGCCCCATTTGAAGGGGAAAAAAATGAGTTTCAGAAGTTAAAATAACATAGCTGACTTTTGAAGAGCTGGGATGAAACTTGAACACTCCTTACTTCAAAGCTACTTTATATGTCATTACTTACTTTGCAATCTTCTCCTTGAGAAGGTTCCAGTCCCATAGGTCTGTGGGAGTAACATTCCACATATCATACTGAAGGATCTAAGGAACAAATAACCCAATTTATGATAAATCACTCTATAACAATTTAAAACTATGACAAAACCAAACAAATGACTAACTGGCCATGCCCTCACATCTCAACAAACACTGTCTTCTAGTAGAACTATGTAAGGAATACAAGGTCCAGAGATTTTTCTGGGCAAATTTCCATGAAGTCATATTAAAAAGAAGCAAGCAAACAAAACTGGTTAAGGCTTACCTCTTCCCATATCCCTGCTGAGCCCCCTTGGAGGACCTGTATCATATCTACAAACCAGAAAATTCTAACATTCCTGAAAGTGTGTTGCTGAGATGCATTCTTTTTCTACAGTAAAAATGTTACTCTAATCTCATCTTTATTTGTCTTGATCTATTTACTTAGCTAATGCACTAATATGGCAGAGAATTATACAACTGATTTAAAAAGGCATAGTTTAAGGGGCCTCTGGAACAACATCAAGTATACCAACATTCACATCACAGGGGTACCGGAAGAAGCAAGAGGGCAAAAAATTGAAAATCTATTTGAAGAGGACACATACAGGTGGTCACTCGACATATGAAAAGATAATCAATATCACTAATCATCAAGGAAATGCAAATCAAAACCACAATGAGGTATTACTTCACACCTGTCAGAATGGCCATCATCAGTATCAACAAACAAGTGTTGGAGAGAATGTGGGAAAAAGGGAACCCTCATGCACTCTTGGTGGGATTGTAAATTGCTGCACACACTATGGAAAACTGTGCTGTTCCAACTGGATGTTTTCCGCTACCTTGTTTTCCAGATTGCTGATTCGATCCTTTGCTTCATTTAATCTGCTGTTGATTCCCTCTATTCTTCATTTCAGTCATTCATTTTTAACTGGTTCTTTTTTATGTTTTTTATTTCCATTTTTATGTTTCCTATATCTCTGGTGAAATTCTTACCAAGTTCATCTATTGTTCCCTAAGTTTACTAAGCATCCTTATACCCAGTGTTTTGAACTGTGCCTGGTAGCTTGCTTGTCTTTTTTTTTTTTAAATGAGTTTATTTGAGCTGAACTGACGAAATGTGCTGGGGAGAAAGATCTCAAATGCTCTGACTCCTTTTTGTTTAGTTCTTTTTCTGGAGTTTTGTCTTTTATTTTGGACGTTTCTTTGTCTCCTAAGTTTTGCTGACTCCGAGTTTGTTTCTGTGTATTCAGATCTGCTAAATCTCCCAATCTTGACAGAGTGGCCTTATGTAGGTGTCCTATGGGACCCAAAGGTAGTCTGAACCCGGTGTTGCAGGGGTGTTCCCTGTGTGGATTGGGTGCCCTCCTGTTGTAGTTGAACCTTGATTGCTGTTGGCACGTCACTGGGTGTTCCTGATCCTCAGCCAGATTGGCTTTTAAGGGCTGACCATGACTACAGCGGACAAGCTGTTGTGTGGGGCCTGACCCCACAGAGCAGCAGTTGCTTTAGCAGGACTCCGGTGCCAGCAGAACTTGCCCTTTGGATGTGTCATTTGTGGAGCTGGTTGAGTGGTGCTCTGATGTGATCTGAAGCCAGCCATCTGGTTTGCTGGTTCTGGGGCCTCTTGTAAGGGTCTCTGGTGCTGGCTGAGGTCAGTCACCACTTGTGCCAGGCTTGGGGCCTCATGGTAGGTGCTACGAAATGATCTGTGGTTGGTTGCTGCTTTCGCTGGGCTTAGAGGTGCTTGGGAGAGGTTACACTGCAAGTCGAGGCTGGCTGCCACTTATATTAGCCTCGGAACACTTGGTAGGTACTACAATGTGATCTAAGCCAGCAGCCACTTGTGCCAGGCTTGTAGCCACTTAGTTGAAGTTATGCTCTAGGCCAAGACAGTCGCTACTTATGACAGGCTTGGAACCACCTGACGGGAATTACAATGCAAGTTGAGACCAGATGTTGCTTGTGCTGAGTTTGGGGGTGCTTACTAAGAGGTACAAGGCCCTCCCAGGCCTGCCACTGCTTGTTTGGGTTTTGTGGACCTTTGATAGATTTTGAGGAAGTCTGCAACGTGAGCTGAGATAGGGTGCTTGTGTGGAAGAGCAGCTGGAAGAGGTTCCAGCCAGGCAGTCGACTTGGATTGGGTGAACGGTATTAGCCAGGTTAATGGAGAGCACAAATTTGACATCAGCCTACACAGTGCCTGCTGGGTGGGAGGAGAGTTCAACAAAGGAACAATGGCGCCTGCCAGTACTTCGTTCCCTGGAGAAAACTGTCCCAACCCCTGCCCTTGTCCTGAAGTTAGTCAATTTAATTCCTCCCCATCTGTCCCTGATGCTTTTCCAGCTGCTCCCCCTGCTGTGAAGCCTGGAGTGAGTTTGTGAGCAAATGAGTCTGTGGGCAGGCCCTTTAAGACCTACAGTGACTGGTCTCTTGCAGTGCTTTGTCTTTCTTGGAAGTAATCCCCATGTTTTTCATAGCCAAATATTTTGGTGACTCCTCTTTCTGACTCTGATACTGTGGAGAGTTCGGTGTGGGGCTGGAAACCCTCATTCCTCAGGGGGATCTCCACAGCCAAGATATCCCTCCTGATTCTTAACCACCACACTGTGGGTATGGGACCTGCCTGATCCACGTTTATGATGTGTGATTAAAAAATACATTGAATGTTTAAATAAGAAAAAGTTTATTTCAGTGAAAAACACATTGCCGTTAATCCCCCTCAAAATACTCACCCTCACTTCAAATACATTTATCCCATTGTTCTTGCCACTTTCTGAAGCAGCTCTGGAAGTCCTCTTTTGTGAGTATCTTGGTTGTGCTGTGGTGACTGCCTCGATGTCCTGAATCGATTCAAAATGCTTACCTTTCATGGTCATTTTGACTTTGGGGAAGAGCCAGAAGTCGCTCGGTGTCAGATCCGGTGAATAAGGTGAATGAAGACACATCATAATGTTTTTGACAGAAATTGCCGTATACCAGAAGCAATGTGTGACACCGATCATTGTCATGATGGAGGATGATTTATGGCACACTTTAAAACACACCTTCTCTCAACTGTAGCTCACACCGAACTGACTGCACCGAACAAGCTGAAACTTGTCACACACTGTTACTAAGCTTCGATGTGCCGCTTCCCATATTGAAGATCCCTGCCTTTCCGATGGATGGTACTCGGCAGCAGCATTCACCGTTATGTTTTGATCACACCTCGGAAGCCCTTCCGACCAGTCTCGACATGTCTTCTTCTTTATATCCTTAATTATACGGGTTCTATTCAGTTAGTTTTCAGGTGGTTCTCAGTGATGGTTGTTCTATCATTTAGTTGTGATTTTGATATGATCAAGGGAGGAAGCAAGCACAGTTTACCTGCTCTGCCATTTTGACCCAGGCACAGCCTGTCCTGAATGTATGTTGTTTTAATTTACTAAGTTTAGCATTAGAAAACTAATACAGTTCGCATTTTTTAAGCCATTTTAGCAATGACTAGTTCTAAATAAAAGAGATTTAGAGGACAAAAGTACCACATTAGTATCCTATGGCTGGTGTAACAATTACCACAAACTTGGTGGCTTAAAATGACGAAAATTTATTTTCTCAGTTCTAGAGGCCAAAAGCCCAAAAATCAACATGTTGAGAGGGCCACGCTCCTTCCAGAGGCTCTAGAAATTATGTTCTTGGCCTCTTTCAGCTTTTAGTGGCTATCAACATTCCTGGGTTGTGGCTGCCTCACTCCAACCTCTTCCTCTCTATGTCTCTTGTAAGGACAACTGTGATTGGATTTAGGGCCTGTCTGATTCATCAAGGATAATCTCAAAATCCTTAATTACATCTGCAAAGACCCTTTTTTAAACCAAATACAGTAACATTCATATGTTCCAGGAATTAGGATATAAGCTTATGTTTTTGAGAGCTATCATTCAGCCTACTATAGGAATTTACAAGGCAAAAAGAAATTTTATCCAGTGTGACCACACACACACACACACACACACATCATGCATGTGCAGGCCGTGCCAACTGCAGCAGAACCCATGGAACACAAGCGGCTCCAGAGCTCGCCTGCCTGCCTCGTAACCAGCAGTGCCACCAAGGCTGAAGCTCATGAGCAGAGGACAGCTTACGCTGGGGCACTGTGCAGAAGGGTTACCATGGACAGAAGGAACAGCAGACACAGGGGAAACCATGCAGAGGGCGGGGCAAAAGCACAGGCCATGTCCAGCGGCACCTGAGAGGCACACAGAATTTAAAAAAAAAAAGAAAAAAATGTATCTGTATACTTACTCCTTTGCTGACTGGAGAGCCCTCGTAGGTTTCATATGGGCCATGCTCCTTGGCCAGATCACAGCTGGCTTCCAAGGCTCCATAATAAATGGTTTCAAAGATTTGCTTATTCAATAACTGGGCCTCTGGACTCTCAAAAGGATACCTCATCAGAATAAAAGCATCTGCCAGACCTTGTACTCCAATTCCAATGGGGCGATGGCGTTTATTTGATAAGTGTGCCTTTGTGCCAATAGATTTAAAGAAGGAAAGAGATATTATTGAACAGAAAATGCAACATTCTGTACCAAATGACACACACACACTTTTCTCACACAATTCCAATTTAAATGGTGACAACCATTTAAATGATGATTGGCAGGGAGACTGTGATAATCTCCCTCTACCTTGGATTTTAATAATTACCAATAAGCAGAGATATCTATTCATACCTCTGGGACAGGGTAGTAATTAATATCAATAATTTTATTCAAGTTTCGGACAATGACTTTGGTGACTTCAGCCAACTTCTTAAAGTCGTATGTGTTTTCTGATGTGACATACATATTCAGGGCCAAGGAAGCCAAGTTACAAACTGCAACCTGGAATGCAAAGAAGAAAGGTCAAGAATCACACAATTTTAATTTCTTCCCTGTGTCAACGACACTACCATATAAGCCTCTAACGCTCTCTGACATTACATTTTTTTAAATCTTTAACTTCTTGCTCTTTATCATTCACCAGTTCATTTCTAAATCCCTATTACCTATTCATATATGTCTGTTGTAACATGCACAAGTGAAATAGGTAAGATGAAGAGAGAACCCTGTGTTCCATAATACATGGCTCCCTTACGAGACTTGTATCACATTGTGCTATAATTTTTATGTGTATCTGTCTTAGTCAATAGATGTGCACTGTCCAATACAGGAGCCACTAACCACATGTAGCTATTTAATTAAAATTAAAAGAAATTTAAAATTCAGTTTCTCAGTTGTACTGGTCACATTTCAAGTGCTTAGTGGCCACCAAATATAGAACATTTCTATCACTGCAGAAGCTCTTCCAAATTACACAGGCCTACATCACTCTTACTGAGATTCTGACAAGCCCTTAACAACAGAGGATCCAAGTTAGTGAATTTCAAAAAAGCTCTTCAGGTGATTCTCCCACTACACTGACTCTACTAGGTGGTGACCTTTTTCAGATAGGATATATTATTTTTCCCTATATTTTTAGTACTAACAACACATCTGGCATATAGTAAATGCTTAATAATTTTGAATGAATACACCTTCTTTTCCATTTTGCTTATGACTATTCCAATACAAACACTCAACTCCTCTCACCTAGACTGTCTGATGTCCTTCATACCTATTCGAGTTGCTTGCTGCCAAAGTACCCACTTTTAAAACATAATTTGGATCACATAGTTCTGATAAAAAAATTAAGACACAGAAAAGAAGACAGAAAAAAAAAGACAGCAAGTCTGGGGAGAGGGGTGGAAGGAGTGCCATTTTTAAAAAGAGTTGTCAAGGAAGACCTCACTGAGAATCAGACATGAACAAAGAACTGAAGCGGTTAGAAAGCAAGCCATGTGGCTCTATGGGGGAAGAGCATTAACAGCAAATATCCTGAGGCAGGAGCATGCTTGCTACGTTTGAGGAACAGCAAGGAAATTAGTAGGGCTGGAACACAGTGAGCAAGGGGGAGAGTAATAGCAGATGAGCTAGGGATACCCAATTGTGCAGGACCTCGTAGGGCACTGTAAGAATTCTGGGTGGAATTGAAGTACTGATACATGCTACAACACGGATAAGCCTTGAAAACATAAGTGAAAGAAGCCTGACACAAAAGGCCTAATATTATGAGATTCCATCTGTATGGAATGCCCACAATAGGCAAATCCAGAGACAGAAAATAGTTTAGTGATTGCCAGGGGCAGGATAAAAAGGGGAACAGGAAGTGACTGCCAATGAGTACAAGGTTTCTGGGGTGATAAAAGTGTTCTACAATTAGAAATCGGTGGTTGCACAATTTTAGAAAGATGAATTTTATGGTATATGAATTAGATCTCAATTTTAAAAAAGAAAGAATGGACCATGGATGGGTGGGAAAGTCAAAGAAGACTACAATGCAGAGAAATGATCTAATTTTTGTTTTAAAAAGAGTCATTCTAGTCTCTAGAATATAATCTATCTTGTAGAATTGTTATTTGAGTATATGTTAATTTCCACCAACTAAATTATACATTCCCAGGGCAGGGATTGAGACATATTCATTTGTATTTCCAGAGTACTTAGTACAGTGTCTTACACACAGCTGGTGTTCAATACATTTTGTTGAATTAAACTGCAACCTTAGCAGTATGTTTAACTCACCATTTTCTTCCAATTTTTCATTTGTCATGTTTTTTTAGGTCCTAGAATTTGTGATCTATTTCCTCATTTCTATAGTTTACATCCAATATTCAAGCAGCCTGTCATGCAACAAACTCCTTAAACTAATCTCTAACCTCTTCTCATACCAACCCATTCTATAACCAGAATCAAGAACTATCCTTCTCATCCTAGCATTTTGATATTTTCTTTTCAGAACCTACAAGGGCTTCTTACCTGTGACATGCCAGCTTTCACCTACTAACTTCTTTCCCCTGGCCAACGCCATCTCTCCATGTACCAAACTTTAACGTATTTGCTCCATCAAAACAAGCCTGCTTGACCCTCACTGCACAAAACCTAACCCTATCTCTGATCTGTCACACATGCTGTTCTTCTCAAATAGAAGCTTCTCCATAAACTTTAAAAAGAAACCACAGACCTATGTCCCATTTCTAGCCTTGCCTCTTCTGTGAATCACTTTAAAGATCTGAGATTAGAATTTCGTCTCACCAGTCTCTATAATATAATCTATCTTGCAGAATTGTTATTTGAGTATATGTTAATTTCCACCAACTAAATTACACATTCCCAGAGGGCAGGGACTGAGACATATTCATCTGTATTCCCAGAGTACTTAGTACAGTGTCTTACACATAGACACCATTCACTAAAGGACTCTTTACGTGTTTACATACTTTAAACTGAATGAGCATCCTAACACATGTTTGTGTTTGTCCTAAACCACCGTAACTGTATATTGCTATTTTTCTCAAGTAAAGATCATTATAACAATTTGTGTGTAAGAAAAAGTTGACAGTCTTTTCTACATGGCTTAGACTAAAAGATAATCAAGGGCACAGAATCACACCCCTTCTTTCCTTTGTAATTTCTGTCTATTTTAGTGCCCTTCTGCTCACCAACAAGATAGGAAACTTCCTTCCCCCATTCCAAGTGAAATCAAGTGAGGGATTCACAAACAATAATGTCCTAAGATTCTTCTCTCACTACTAGATTTAGGCAGAAGTTTTTCTACCCACCTCATCTTTGCTTGTATACTCTACTATTTCTGTGCACAGATTGCTGCATTTGATCGTTCCCAGGTTCTGCTGGTTGCTTTTCCGGTTACAGGAATCTTTGTAGAGCATGTATGGGGTACCTGTCTCTGTCTGCGACTCAATGATGGCATACCAAAGCTGCTGAGCTTTTACAACTTTGCGAACACGACCGTGTTTCTCATAACTGAAAGGCAAAGCTAATTATTATTTTAATATTCCCTAAGAAAACCTTTATTGCAAAAACTTGAAGACACTAAAATATAGTATGAAAACTCCTAAATTTTTCACTAAATTTTGCTAAGGAAAAAAAAGGAATGATATTCATTTCACTCTCACTAAAGCCATAGAGGAAAATCAGGCAGCTTTAAATCCCTTCATATGCTCCCCAATCCCACTAAATCAATAATACCTTTCATAACAAATAGAGACAAAACCTAAAGTGGTCAAACTTCACTAAATTAGTATTATTGTGCTATTATTTAATGAACTATTCATGTGTGTCTTAGCTGCTCTTGATTCCTGTGTACAATATAAAGCATAACTTATTTTATCAGATGTACTGTATGACAAAGCAAAATAATAACCCTGTTAACTCTTTGCTTTAATTTTTAAAAGCATCAATTGAGAAACCCAAGCAAATATTTACATATCCACAAATTTCAAGAAAGAGGACAGAAACCAAAATTTTGGTAAAGATTCAAGAAAACCTGACTGAAATAAAATTATTAATCACATTCTCTTCTAGATGCTTCCAAAGGCTCTTAGAAACTGGCTAATGAATGGTATTGTTTTGAAATGTGGATCCTCCCCAAATAAGAAAAAAATATGTAAAACATTATCACTTTCATATTTTTCCCATACCTTTCATATAGCTTCTCAAATTCCTCTCCCCAAACCTCATCCAGACCAGGACACTCATTTGGACACATCAAAGACCAGTTCTACAAAGGGAAGAACAGTACCACCCATAAGACACTTCAAATAACCAACCATACATAGTCCATTAAAAACACTGTAAGGGATAAGGTGTCTTCCACACACATTGTCTTGGAAATCAGCTAGAAATAATCATTTTAGGCCAGGCCCAAACATTTAGTTCTGCCTGTCTGTATACAATCTTTTAAGCATTTAGGTCACACAGCATCTACTTCAGAGAATAAAAATCCAAGACAGGAATGGCATCTCTTAACTTGTTCAAAATGACTTCTGTAGCAAAACACATAGGTGGATTCTTCCTAAGCATGATTTAAGATGACTGAAGAGAAAGCTTATATGAATCGAGTCATTATTAATAACAGGTATCTATTTCTCACCTGATTAGTCTCCACTCGTTTCATGAAGAGATCTGGAATCCAAAGGGCAAAGAAAAGGTCCCTGGCACGCTGCTCTTCCTTTCCTGTGTTCTTCTTTAAATCAAGAAACTCAAAGATGTCTAAATGCCAAGGCTCCAAGTAAATAGCAAATGCCCCAGGTCGCTAATGGTAAATAAATCATCATTCTTTTCAGAATCAGAATGAAACAAAGGAACTTCACATTACCCAAAGCATTTTTATAACATCTCCTTAGGTCTTCACTATAATTAATGAATTAAATGAGATAATACAAATAAAAGTACCATAAAAATATAAAGTAGCAATATTTTTTCTTACAAACCTAGGAGTAAAAAAGAGCATATGACATAAAGAAAATGTAGAAAAAGATTAAATAACTTGTCCAAAGTGATACAGTGAACTAGAGATGGAGCTGCTTCTTCAGTTGTCGTCCAGCTCACTTTACACTACATATGTATGTAAAGCCCAAAGAATATCACTTTAACTCTGACAACAGGTTGTGCTCTTATTAAAAAGGTCAAAAAGATGATGTCTTATCAAGGTCCTTACTTTTTTTTTTCTAAAATACACCAGAGAGAGTTCATAAACTAAGAGGTGATTGGTGTGCCTACATATATCCATAAGAGGCAGGCTCAAGTTAAAACTCATCCAGCTGATAATATTGGATAAATGACCCAATCCTCTCAACTTTACTTTTCCCTCCACCAAATAGGCAGTTTTGTTTTCTGTTTTGGGTTGTTGTTCTTTAAAATTTTTTAGCAGGGAATATTGGGGAACAGTGTGTTTTTCCAGGGCCCATCAGTTCCAAGTCGCTGTCCTTTAATCTAGTTGTGGGGGCGCTGCTCAGCTCCAAGTCCAGTTGCTGTTTTCAATCTTTCGTTGGAGGGGGCACAGCCCACCATCCCATGTGGGAATTGAACCCACAACTTTGTTGTTGAGAGCTCACACTTTAACCAACTGAGCCATCCAGCTGCCCACCGGCAGCTCAGCGGCAGCTCATTGTCTTCAATCTAGCTGTGGAGGGTGCAACTCACTGGCCCATGCGGGAATCGAACCAGCAATCCTGATGTTCAGAGCTCATGCTTTAACCAACTGAGCCATCAGGCCGCCCCTCCGGAAGCTTAGCAGAAACTCGTGGAGGGCGCAGCTCAGTGGCCCATGTGGGAATTGAACTGGCAACCCTGTTGTTAAGAGCTTGCGCTCTAACCAATTGAGCCATCCAGCCGCCCCTCTGTTTTGTTTTTTTAAAGAAAAATACCTAAAAGACATATTACAACCCCTTTTCAAGGTTAGGTATTAACATGAGTCACAACTTTAAAAATTCTTTGCAAATAAACTGTCACGTAAAAAAGCTGCTGACTAGATCATTGGCTGCCTGGAGCCAATATGCATGGGTGGGAGGAGTGGGGGTGATTAATACAAAAGCGCATGAAGAAACATTTTTGGGTAATGGAAATATTCTGTATTTTGATTAGTGTGGTGATCACAATGTAAATATCTGTCAAAATCCATCAAACTCTACATTTCAAGTATGTGCAGTTTAGAGTAAGTATATTATACTCAATAAATTGATTTTAAAAGTAAAAAAAATAGGCAAAGTTGTTAGAAGCATACACAATGAACCATCTTATTATACGCATACATGGCCAATGACTTTTAGTTCTGATTTCCAGTACTTTCAAGTAACAGAGCATACCTTGTTTCCACCCTGATCCACGTATCGAGCTGTATTGTTATATACTCTCAGCATCGGTACCAGGCCATTGGAATTGCCATTCGTCTGAAAGAGAAACTGAGAATAAAGGTATCTGGAGGGAAAGGGGGCTCGACAAGGGAAAGAACAAAATGGCTCAAAAATGAACAAATTACTCTATCCCAGTCTTTGTAAAATGTAATCTGCTCTCCAGTTCTACCTCTACTTTGAGAACACAATACACAATATAAAATAAAATGTTAAATAAATTACAATTATGTACAGTTATTTCATGGCATCTCTAATTTACAATGATATAATAATTACAAGTCAAAAGAATCCAAAATCAGGATAAACTCACCTTCTAAAGGTCATTATATAAATATGTACTTTGGATAAAGTGAAAACACCACTACAATGTCTTTTTTCCAAAAGAATTCAAGGCAACTTACATTAACAATTGTATGCAATGGATAAATCAAGACAATAAAGTAAATGGAGATTCTCAGCAATAAATGGATTCTAAAATCAAGAAAAGAAAACAGAGACTCCTAATATACATGGCAAAATGAAGAAATCTCACTGAATGTCAAAAATAATCCTTTTAACCTAAGGCAGGCCTTGAAACAGTCTAGAAAGATAAGTAAGCAATGGCTCACCCTACTATTTTGTGAAAGTTCTGAATGTATCACAGCACATCCAAAACACCACATAATGGAATGGTTTCCTTCTTGATTCTACTTTTATTCTATAAGGTTAGATATTTTCTTCACATTACAGATAAAAAACAAACTCAGAGATGTAAAATAACTTGCGCTAGGCACTACTAGTAAGTAGTACAGACAGGACTTAAACCCAGGTTTTACCTAAAATCATTATCTTGACTCCCAAAGAATAAACTAGCAAGGCTTGAATTTACATCACAAGGTGCCAATGTTTAAAGCTTGAATCCTGGCTCTATCACATATTAAATGACTGATCTCTGGAAGTAATTTAACTTTCCAAGCCTCAGTTTCCTCACTTGTAAAATGAAGACAATAGTGCTTATACTCACAAAGTTACTGTAAGGCTTAAAGTTCCTACCATGTGTCTGTAATATTTACTTCCTAACAATGTAGTAAGGATTAAAAGAGTAATTCATGTAAAATTTTTGTAACAGACTTACCACATAGCAATCAATAAATGACAGTTGCTACTATTATGGTAAAATAAATCAGAATTCCAAAATCTGAGCTAAAAAGGATCCTGCAGCTCTAATTTATACCTCCAATAAGAGATGGAAATGAAGCCAGAAGCAGTGAAATGACTCACTCCAAGTCATATAGCCAGTTAATAATTAACAGAGACCCAGGTCTCCCAAACCGCAGGATATGCCCTCTCAACCATACACTTGGTTGCTTACAGACTCCAATCCCTCTAGTTCACACATTTTTAGCCATACAATAGAAGCTTACCCCAGCAATGTAGCTGCCAGTAGCTCGAATACAACTCACAGCAACACCAATTCCCCCAGCAGACTTGGAAATCAACGCACACTGCTTTAGAGTGTCATAAATGCCTTCAATGCTATCATCTTTCATACTCAGAAGGAAACAGCTATGAGGGGAAAAAGTCACAACTCAGCAAGGAAATGAAGCAAAGCAAAGTCACAAAAATGACTGTACAATCCAAAGACAGTAAATTAAGCATATAAAAGATTTGAAGTTTACAAAATTCCTAGGTGTTGAGAAGTGAAAAAACTTGTATGGGCTATGACACAGTAAGACATATCAACATATCATAGTTTTAAAATCACCTTGCTGCCTACCCTAGATGCTCAGCCTAGAAGGAAGTCTTAGAGATAAGTCTAAAATATTAGCTTAAGTGTTTACCAGACTGCAAATGTGCCATGATCACACTTTCTCATGCAAATTCCTAAGCATATATAACAGTCTTCTCAACCTATTAGTAGGCAAGAAAAATTACACATTTATGAAAAGAGAAACATCTATCCAATGATCAACCAATTTTTTGATATGTCCGCCAAAATTTAGCTCCCTTACAGTCATTTTTGAAGATAAGCCCTTTACCTGTGCACTGGATCTCATCCTATCCTCCACCTCAGAAACCTTACTCTATGAAGGATCCCTTCACTACCTTGAATAGTCAACCAATAAAATGGATTCTATCCACTAACTTCTATTGAATATTCAGACATTCATGAAGACATAGAAAATAATATAATAGGTACTTTGTACTTACTACCTTACCTACCTCAAAAAATTAGACACTATAAATACAGCCTAATTCCAATCCCATATCATTTCCATGCATTTCTACCTCCTTTTAGCACTTTTATGTTCTACATTTTTAAAAAATGTCAGGTTGAATATTTATCTTCTGCAACTTGCCTTTAACTCAATATTGCATTAGAGATTCATTCCTGCTGATACATGTAGTTCTAGTTTATTTTCACTGCTGTAAGGTATTCCATGGTATACCAATATAGTTGTCCACTTGTCTGTTGATGGACATTTGGATTATTTCCAATTTGCATGCTATTCTAAACAATGCTGTTGTGAGAATTCTTGAACGTATCTCCTTGTGCTTATGTCTAAGGATTTCTGTAGGGTATAAACGTAGGCAACAATTGCTAGGTCAAAGAATATGCATATCTTCCACTTTACTAAAGAGTCTCCAAAGTGAATGGATAAGCATAGTCTATCTTGCAATGTATGAGAGTTCCTTGTGTTCCACATTCTTACCAACATTTGGGATTATCAACCTTTTCATTTTTATCAAATTGATGGGTATGATGTCTCATTATGAGGCTAACTTTAATTTTCCTAATTACCAGCAAAGTTTATCATCATATCACATGCTTATTGGCCAGTCAAGTTTGTCCTTCTATGGAATTTTTTTACATCCCTTGCCCATGTTTCTGTGTCGTTGTCTATTTCTTATAATCCCTTGAATGGTGAATATACATTGCAAATATCTTCTCCCAGTCTGAAATTTGTTTTTGGTTCACAGAACTTCTTAATTTTAATGTAGTCAATTTTTCCTTTATTTGGTTTTGCTTATTATTTGTTTTTTAAGAAATCCTTCACTATTGAGGTCATATATATTCTCCTAACAAGATGTAGGCTGAAGTAGTATTAAGAGTCATGATGTCTACAAATCATTTTTAAATAACTCAGCACCCCCCAAAAAAAATTTTTTTTAAGATAAAAATAAAAATATGGCAAAATATTAGTATTATTTTGATCTAGGCAGGGATGGGTGTACGGGTGATATTCACTGTCCTTTAAACTTTCCAAATGTTTGAAATAAATAGTAAAAAAATGACAAGGAAACTAGGTATTTTCTATATGCTCTTCTAAAAGATTTTACTTTCACATTTATATTTTTTTTCTTGAATTTATTTCTGTATATAGCATGAAGGGAAATCTAATGATATTTTTCCCCATAGTATAACCAATATCCCTAGCACCATTTCGCTAATGAAATGCAATGACACTTCAGTTATTCGCCAAGTTCCCATATAAGCCTGAATCTGTTTCTGGGCTATTACGCTCCTGTGGTTTATTTCTCTATCCCAGAGTAAATACGACACTGTCTTAATTGCCATGGTTTTATAGTAGTCTTGAAATCTGGTAGGGCTTTTTCTTCAAAACAGTCTTGCTATTTATATTAGTTTCCTATGGCTACCCTAACAAATTACCACTAATTTGGTGGCTTCAGATAGATACGTATTCTCTCACAGTTCTGGAGGCCCAACGTTCAACATCAGTTTCCCTGGGCCAAAACCAAGGACACTCCTGCAGAGGCTCTAGGGAAGAATATATATATTCCTCGCCTCTTCCAGCTCTGTGGTTCCTTTGCTTATAGCCACATCACTCCAATTTCTGTCTCCATCTTCACATTGCCTTCTTTTCTTCTGCATGTATTCTATCTCTCTCTGCCTCTCACTTATAAGGGTACTTTTGATTGGATTTAGAGCCCACCTGAATAATTAAAGATAACCTCTCTATGTCAAAATCTTTCCTAATCATACCTGCAAAGAACATTTTTCCTTGTAAGGTAACATTTATAGGTTCTAGGGATTAGGATCTATCTTTGAGCAGTCTTTTGCTCTTTCACACAAATTTTAGAATTAGCATGTTGAAATTTTGACTGGAATTACACTCAATCTATAGATAACTTGGGAAAAACTGACATCTTTACAATATTAAATCCATGTTTTAATATAAAATCAGTCTCTTTTTTTTTTTAAATGTCCTTCAACTATGTTTTAGAATTTTGTCTTTAAAAGCCTTACATATCTTTTATTAGACTTGTTCCTAGGTACTTCCAGTATTATACATGATATATTTTAAAGCTTAATCTTTGAACATCTAAAGTATAGAAACACAATTAATTTACATTGGATATATCCAAATACTTTACTGAAATCTTTTTAATTCTAATAATTTATCTGTAGATGCTCTTGAATTTCGTATGTAAAAATCATATAATCTGTGAATGAGTTTGGTTTGTTCCCTCCTTTCCAATCTTTTTCCCTTCTTTTCTTACAATGCTGGCTCAGGCCTCCACTATAACGCTGAAAACAGGTCATAGATCTAAGTTTTTAGTGGATATCTTTTACCAAATTAAGGAAGTTATTTTCTATATTGATTTTGCTAAATTTTTTACTATGAGAGTGTTAAATGGTATGAAATGTTAGTGCAATGGATTACATTAATATACTTTTTGATGTTAGCGCATCCGAATTCCTGGGATAAACCAACTTGTTATGTGTGTATTTTTTTTTTTTTTTACATATTACCGGACTCTGTTCCAGTGTTCCCATTCTCAGAAAATGGCATCACCATTCATCCTGTTCCTCTAACAATAAACTCAGGAATCATCCTTAGCTCGTATCCAAAACATCATCCAATTCTGACAATTTTACCTCCTACATATCTCTTGAATCTATTTCTCTTAATCTCTACTTGTGCCTTCCTAGTCCAAAATACCACAATCTCTTGTGTAGACTTAAGAGTCCCCTAATTAGTTGCTAGTATTCACTGTTTTCAAAACAACTTGATTTAGATATAATTCACGTACCATACAATTTCCCCATTTTAAGTATACAACTAATGGTTTTAGTATATTCACAACTTGTGCAACCATCACCACAATCAAGTTTAAAATTTCATTATCAGCATTTGTCTCGCTTCAATTCATTTACCACACCTAAGTGAGAGATCTTTCCAGAATGCAAATCTCATTTAATCAGAGCAGGAATGATTAAATGTTCATTAAATTAATTTTTTGTGAACTGCCTAATTTCTTTGGGCCAAAGTTTATTTCCCTAGTCAAAACCATTTCAGAACTTTAAAAGCGACTATAGGTGACACATACCTAGAAAGTTGTGGGCGGTTTGTACCAGCATTGAAGAGAGTGGGAGAGGCATGGGTAAACCACCTCTCAGAAAGAAGGTTGTATGTTTCAATAGCAGCATCAATATCTTCTTTGTGAATCCCCACAGATACCCTCATCAACATATGTTGTGGTCTTTCAGCCACTAAAAACAAAACAAAAAGGAGTTTTCACATGATGGTACGTGTCAAAAAAATTAAGCTGAGACATGTATTTGAATTAAAAAAGGAACACCAAAAGACAATTTTTTAAATTTTATACCAGTAAGCAAGACTTCATAAACTAAACCTACAGTTAAAAATGTTAGTTTAAATAGAAACATTAAGGCTAATAGCTCAAAGTTCTTTTTTCATTTTTTTCAGTACTATGAACAAAAAATCTAACACACAAACATGTTCATTTCTCACCTTTTCCATTGATCTTCAACAAATAGGACCGCTCCAGAGTCTAGAAAAAGCAAAGCAACCAAAAAACTTCCAGTGCAGTTTTTAAAGATACAATGGACAAATCACTTATAATAAGGCAACTATTTAAATCTTCTCCGTTTTTATGTAATTTTAAATAAGAATAATGTATTTACTCTTACTAGCTTCAGTTTGGAACATTATCAACTGGTTGCTTGTTTTGGAAGATTGCATGAAAATTTCTGGAAAAAGCCAGCTCTATAACATTAATAGCAGAAGCTGTGGTATTCATCATAATCATAATGGTTAACACTAATAAAAAATACTTATAACAGGGTAGGCACTGACCTAAGCAACACACATACATTTATCTTCAACAGAATTTATTGGTGAAATTGTACTATTACCCCCATTCTAAAGATGAGGAAACTGAAGCACAGAGAAATTAAGTAACCTGCTAATAAGCAGTAGAGCAGATTCAAGCTCAGGTGGTCTGACACCAACATTCACATTCTCAATCACTGTTTATCAACACAAAAGTACCTAGAAAAGCACTTGGCACACAGTACAGATTCAATAAATAGTTGTTGCATAAACAGTAGACTATGGAATCATTATTGCAAATTATCTGCATAACTCCTCAGGTAATCCAGAAGTTATATTTGGAAAATTTGAAAACTACAAATGGATAAGCTATCTTTCCTTGATTCAAACAATCACCATCACTCTAACCCCACTAATCCCCCAGGTCTATCCCAATTCCCAATAGCTTATTGCCTTCATAATTAAACAAAAACCTGTATTTCTAAATAAACAAAAACCTGTATTTCCTGACATAAGGAGGAATTCCCACTTTATTTACCTTAAAGCCAAAGTAATTATAAGAGAAATCTCGATCATAGATAATGGCAGAATTCAGGCGCTGGAGATGAAAAAAGAACCCACAATTGAAGTAATTAGACTTATTTTCACAAAATCTGACGTTTCAGCCCTGACTCCAGAATTAAAATTGACATAGGATACAAAAGAGATAACACTAAGTATTATTGTTGTAGAATAGAAATCCATATCTAACGTTAAGAAAAAATATATAAAATTGAATATCCTAATTAGGTTTAAAAACATGTACATTAAAAGACTAGAAGTAAAAATACAAATGTGACTTTCCAAACTTTCCCCATTATATTTAGAGTACATCTCTAACTAAAGAGGAAAAGAACACGTGCATAAAAGGGACTATATATAATCTTTAAACATGTTTTTAAATTAGCTGTTAATCCAAAAGTATTTGGTACCACATACTTAGTAATACATATTTTTATGATAAAAATTAGACCAATTTAAACTGCACACGACCATATGTATGATGAAATGACAGAAAGTAGGATTACATTAACTCTAAGTCTCTTCAAAATCCATGGTCCTTTAACAGGTTTTTATACAAACTACTTTTGTGACAAGATTTTATAGAAGACCTGGACTTTGTTAGTTTTTGTAGGCTATAAAGCCATTTAGAGAAAAACAAAAAGATTTAGGTATAGTCATTCTGAATACAGAAAAATTGAGCCAGTTTTTAAAAATACTATTGATGTTTCTTTATATTGATCCACGACTAGAAAAATCTGTATGAAACTCTTCCCTTTCTCTTAAATTTTTAAGAACCTCTTTGTTGCCAAAGGCAGGTAGGGATCTTCCAGGAATAATGAAGAACTGAAATATTGTATTATCTTTATTTTTAGATACAGGTTTTTGCTGCAATTATTTTATTTGTGTTTTTAACCTGTCCTCAAGATTTTACACATGAACACAAAAACAACTCAGATTTCTCTCAGTTTTTTTAACACCAGATACATATTTACAGACAGCCAACTAATGATTTTATTACCTAAAACTAACACTGCCTTCTGTCTGAGCAGGTAACCATAATAAATAAATTCTGTGTGCAAAAGGGCTGGCTGGACCCATACATCTTTTCCCCTCTGTCTTCTGGGATCTAGTTAAGAAAGGGGTTGGAACACAAGTAGATAATTTTTAAGTTGCTGAGCAGGATCTTTCAAAATTTTACCTGAGCAATGTGTTTAGGAGTCAATTTGGCAATGTGTACTAAAATTCTGAATGCACATACATACTCTTTGGCTCAGCAATTCCACTTAAGGGATTTATCTTATCAATAGACTCATCTATGAGCAAAACATTACCATACAAAGACATTCACTGCAGCAAACAATGGAAAACAAATATCCATCATTACAGCAATTCTTACATATATGTATGACAACATATCTATAAAATGGAATGCTACAGAGCTGTTAGAAAGAATAAATTCTAAATGCTGATACAGAATTATCTCCAAGATAAAGTATCAGCAAGAACAGTATGCACAATACTACAAAAAATGTGTATGTATACACAGACATACGTGTATTATAGAACAGTGCTGAAAAAATACATTTTAAAATAAAATGTTTCTAGAGAGGGAAACTAGTATTTAGAGAATGATAATTACTTTTACCTGTATCTTTTGTAATATTTAAGTTTTTTAAAATATGCTTGTTGCTTAAAAAAAAAAGAAATCTACAAAAAAATGTTCACCAGAAAACCATATACATACATCTTTATTGGCCAAAACAATATCCAGTGTAGACTTGGCCACCATGGGAGAGTGTTTGCCATTATGTGGATTTATATAGTTGCAGAGGTCTTCCATTACATCTAAAAAAAAAATACAAAATGAAAATGTCGAAAACATTTAACAACTAATTCACTCTTCAGATAATAGTTTAATACAGAGGTTCCCAAACCTTTTTCATCCCAACCCACCTCAGAACCTAGCATAGAAAGTATTCAATAATCATATACATGTTGAATAAATATATAATAATGCCTCACTTACAAAAACAAGCTTTCAGAGTTAGAGTGAGCACGGGCTTTTTTAGTTTGAAAAAAATTCCCATGTGATTGCTACCCAATGCCATTGAGAATTACTGGTTGAAAATAAAGATCTAACATAAAATTTCAACTTGAAATACAGAATCTATCATTCCAAGCATTTCATGTCTATAAATGCATATTTAGTAAGCCCTCTCATTTGTTCTTCTTGAAGATATCATAGCAGTATTTGGCCCTTTGCATTTATGTGCAATAATTACACACACACACACACACACACACACACAAATGCCAGTGTTTTGATTGGAATTGACTTGAATCTATAGATCAATTTGGGAGAACTGTTATCTTTACAATAAATTTACTAAAGAGGGAGATAAAATGTTTGAGGCCCCGCAAACTAGATCTGGACTCTATTTACACTTCTTATACACCACGTTTTACACATCAAACAAATTATTTAACCTTCCTTCACCCACATTCGGAGCTGTAAAATGGCAGTGATGGAATGAAGTGTATGCTAATGGTAACAAAAGATTAAATGTAACCCATGACTTGTCAATAAATATTACTCATTTTTCCAACCACACCACCACCAACTACCTAAAGATAGGCTTCAAAGTAAGAGAGTGAGATAGAGATAGAGATAGAGATAGGCTCACATGGCACCTGAAAGAATAAGAGCAAACCAAAAGATAAAGAAAAGGATCCACTGACCCTTCCATGCAGCAAATTAGCAGCATGGAGAAATAGTAGTTCTAGCCCCGCCATGCCACTAATTTGCACATTTTGTTTTTTTAAACAAGATGTAACTTTTCTTTTGATATTCAAGGTTTCATTCTAGTACCCTTATAAATTTAAATATAAAAAGTATACTAAATTCGTTCTTTTTCCTCTAGACTCACCACTGAACACTTTCTTTGTTTCTTTGTGCAAGTTAGAGACAGCAATTCTTGCTGCCAAAATGGCGTAGTCAGGGTGCTTAGTAGTCAGGGTTGCTGCTGTTTCAGCAGCCAAAGTATCTAGTTCCACGGTAGTGACCCCACTGTATAAGCCTTGGATTACTTTCATGGTGATCTGAGCCTATAAAACAAAACCAAGAATTACCTGAGCTCTCCCAAGAACCAATAGCTTAAGAGGGCAATGAAGAAAATAAAATTTATATCAAAGAAGAACAGACAACTTCCTTTTCTGAAAACTTGTATTTTAGAATGGTGGGCTGTGGGAAACTTAGTAATAAGAATTCATAAACCAACATAACTGCCAGAAAATACATATTATATATACAATAGTGGTCACTAAAAACAAAATTAATTTTTTAAAATCTAAGTATAGGTTTAACAAAGATCAAGTCTCACAGAGAAAGAGCTGAAAACAGATCAATGGTTCTATAAGCATTTCCCTGTCTTTCATTCAAATTCTCCCTATGTAATCGGGTTCCAGCTTACCTGATTAACCAATTTTTCCCCAAATCTACCTAAGGACAAGTACAGGAAGCAAAGGAATCCAAGGTTGGGGCTGAGTCATCAAATAATTTAATGACTTTAGCCCTTCACAAATTACAAAGTGTCACAACTTTCATAATCTTCTCTGACATTTCACAACCTCCTTGTGAGATGGATGTGATTACTATCACCATTTTACATAAGGAACCTGAGGCTCAGGTTACTCAGACTTGTCCAAGTTGACCGTCTTAAGTCTTCTGGCTTCACATCCCATTAAACCTTACTGCATCTGTTTTTAAGACCATACTGTAAGAGGTTACCCTTTTAAAAATACACAATGCACAAATTATTACCATGCATTTTTAAGAAAAACAAATACTAACTTGTGTATATGTTTTTACTGAATCTTTTTTAGAAAAGCCTAAGTTAACCAAAACATGATCCCCTCAACAACAACAAAAAAATGTGTGTGTCATTACTAGTTTACAATCTATTATCATTGCATTTTACCTAGTCAAGTTGCTCCTGATCACTTTCTTCTCAAATCCAGCAGATAAATTACGTTCAGTAAAATAGTGAAGTGTTCTAAACAGTTTCTGGTGCTATATGGCAAGTCATCAGAACTCAGGATAAAATAACATCTGTGTGCTAACCATGCCAGATTTCATAGCATACAGACTTTTTCAGCTGAATCTACCCTAGAAAGCTTGAGTCTGCTCAAGCACCCTTGTACTCTGAAATGTAGTATTGCATGAGGCAGCAGAACATCTAAAAGTCAAGAGACCTAGGTTCTTCTCCCTACACTCACACTAACTTGTACAATCCCCTTCTCTCTTTGGACTTTTCTTATCTACAAAACAAAGAAGAGGGAATAGGATGATCTCTCAGGTTTGTTCCGACTCTAACATTCTACTATTCTAATTATTGTCTAGAATTCCTAAATGTAAAAGAGAATTTATAATAAGCATATTTTCAAGTTGTATAAAACTGTTTTCTTTTGACCATTTTGGCCAATTCACTATTTATCAAGTGTCAAATTATATATGTGCAAGCATTATGGATATCATAAGATATAGCTCACCCTCAATTCCAGGGGAGGACAGAGACATATCATTAATTTCCATATTATATATTATGTGGTTAACGCTATATAGCCAGCACAAGTCCTACAGCAGTACAGATAAAATATATAAAATGAGGCTGGGGCAATATGGGTGGGTTTAGAAAAAACGGTTCTTACAGACTTCATTTTAGGAAGCCATGTGAAGATGCATTTGAAGAGGGCAAGATTAGAGGAAGACCAGGAGGATACTTTAGAGATCACTATAGACAGCAATCTCAATAAGGGATGATGAGGGTCCAGAATGGAGGATTTATAGAACATAAGGAGAAAAGCAGAGCGACTTGCTTATATAAATTGTCTGTTCTCCTTAATTTAAATCTTGCCCATGAAATCTACTTTATATTAAATGTATTCATCTACACAGATAACAAAGTAAATTTCAAACTACTTTCTACCCAAATGACCGCAATTACAAAACAAGCTTAATTATAGGCTTTTTCACTTATGAATAAAACAATTTATTCAAGGAAGTCTCTAACATGAAACCTCAATGTCAAGCTTTAATCTTTACTCACAGCACAGAACGAAAATTTTAAAAAGAAGTTTTATTGAGCAGAATACCACAACAAAATATGTATATGTCAAATGAGTGAAGGGCAGAGCTAAGAGACAAGTAAAAAGAATCACATGAAGCAAGGAACCCAAGATATAAGCCATATTTACTTACAGGATCAACAAAGTCCATATTGAGTCCATAACACAGTTTCTGGATTCGAGATGTAATTTTGTCGAACATGACCCGCTCTTGACGGCCATCTGAAGAATGAAACCATTCAATTTACATGAGCACTTATTAAGATAGCAATGTCAAAGCAGTCAATGTAATCAATGAACTTTATAAATTGACCAACATGAAATGTTATTTAACAGATAAAAGATTCAGACCCCTGATAGATTCATCAAGACACTATTTTTGTATCTTCAAAAAGGAGATTCTATTCTGAAAGTCTTCCATTCCCTTACATTATAAATCAGATGGATTCTTGTAGTAACATCCCAAATCATACATTTCCCCTTGTCCCATATGGCAGCTAGAATTATTCTTTAAAACTTAAATCAAAATCTTGTCATTATCTACTTCAAAAGTTCCAATAGTGGTTGATCATCTTCAGAATTAAAGTCAAAATCATTACAACAGTCCATAGAATCCTTGACAACCTATCTTGTGTGGCCCCTTTCCCAACTTCACCTCCTACTCTCTCCCCTCATTTACTCTACCCTGACTGCCTTGCTATCTACACCTATTTTTAGGTCTTTGCTCAATGTCATCTTCTCAATGACACTTTCACTGATCACCCTATTTTAATTAAATTGCAAAAGTCTGTTCTTCTTATCCCTTTTCTCTATAGCACTTATTATCATCTGACGTGCTATATATTTTACTTAGTACAGTCCCCTTTTATCTAGAGGATACATTCCAAGACCCCCAGTGAATGCCTGAAACCGCAGATATTACCGAACCTTATGTATACTTTTTTCCTACCATACATACATACCTTTTTCCTATATATGCATACCTTTCTCCTTAATCAATTTCTTCAACTCTATGGGTAACATGGCAGCAGCTTCTTCCTCAGCAGACACAGCCTCTCCAGTAATCTTTATATTTTCAGTCCAAACCTATTCTTGAATATGTGACCATCTTTTAGTTACAATAAATGGCTTGGTGTCACTCATTTCATGGGATCCCTTGATGAAGTCTTAATATAGATAAGCTCATGCTTTCTGGAGCAACAATCTGCCATGAATCAGAACGTTTTCTGTTCATATCTTCCATCGAAAAGTATAATGCCGTTTGCGTCTTAAGCACATATCACACACTGTGGTCGTAACTTTCACATTCTGAGGTGCGACAAAATTAGCACGGATTTTTCCTTCTCCACAATTTCACGTATAAGATGATTCGATATTACTGCGGATCTTAGCAATTTCAATATAGGATACGCCAAAAAACTTTCGGCTTTTCACTTTAACATTTTCGCTACGACGTTCGGATATCATCCAATGTTATCTCCATGCCACTGACTGAGGCTCGTATCTCCATGCCGCTGACTGCGGCTCGTATCTCCATGCCACTGACTGAGGTTCATCTCCATGCCACTGACTGAGGCTCATCTCCATGCCACTGACTGAGGCTCGTATCTCCATGCCACTGACTGAGGTTCATCTCCATGCCACTGACTGAGGCTCATATCTCCATGCCGCTGACTGTGGCTCGTATCTCCATGCCGCTGACTGCGGCTCGTATCTCCATGCCACTGACTGAGGTTCATCTCCATGCCGCTGACTGAGGCTCATCTCCATGCCGCTGACTGCGGCTCGTATCTCCATGCCGCTGACTGTGGCTCCTATCTCCATGCCGCTGACTGCGGCTCGTATCTCCATGCCACTGACTGAGGCTCGTATCTCCATGCCGCTGACTGTGGCTCGTATCTCCATGCCGCTGACTGAGGCTCATCTCCATGCCACTGACTGAGGCTCATCTCCATGCCACTGACTGAGGCTCATATCTCCATGCCGCTGACTGTGGCTCGTATCTCCATGCCGCTGACTGTGGCTCGTATCTCCATGCCGCTGACTGCGGCTCGTATCTCCATGCCACTGACTGAGGCTCGTATCTCCATGCCACTGACTGAGGCTCATATCTCCATGCCACTGACTGCGGCGTTTGACTTTACCCCACGAGCTCAGTGTTCCAGAAAGAAAGTTTAAGAAAGCAGATGTACATTTTTCTATACTGTTGTGTTTTTCAAGAATGAGTAATAATAGGAAAGTTGTACAGTTTAATCACTTTAATAAAACGCAGAACCTTAACTGTATTTACTTAAAACTATAAATACTGTAATAATTTTCGGTGGACTTTTGACACATTTTGGAGAATTTGAAATCAATTAATGCAGTGAAAAGGTTAAAGAAGTACTTTAGTTTCCCTTTGGCATATCCAAATCACCAACTTCAATTCTCTTGCGCTTTGGTGCCATTATTAAGTAAAATAAAGGTTACTTGAACGCAGCACTATCATACCTCAACAGACAAGCTGATAACCGAGACAGCATGGTAGTATATACAGCGTGGATATGCTGGACAAAGGGATGATTCCCGTCTCGGGTGGGATGGAACCAGATGGCACAAGATTTCATCACACTACTCAGAACAGCGTGCAATTTAAAACATGAGTTGTTTATTTTTGGAATTTTCCATTTAATATGTTTGGACCAGTTGACTGTGGGCAATTGAAACCGTGGAAAGTGAAACCACAGATAAGGAAGGATTATGTTTACTTATTGTGTGATTCTTCCCACGCATCCACTAAAATATAACTTCCAAAAGAGAAAAACATTTGCATGTTTTATTTTATTTGCAATGCCCAAAGTACCAAAGCCTAGCACATAGTAGGTACCCAAATATTTACTGAATGCTAAATGACTTATAAACCTGTCTGCAGTCTAACGCTTCATGATAAAGTTGGCTTACATACTCTCCTAGGGTAATAATTGATTTTGAATTTACTTCACACCACATAAAGTAGTTCTTTCTATTTGTAATCCAAGACAATCTTCCAGAGGCAAACTCTTAGTTTTAATAGTTTGGGCATATGGAAGCCAATACACAGACCTTATCTAGTTAGTCCTTTCTGATGTTTGGACTTAGATCATATTCCTCTTTGTCCTTCCTAACAAAAATCCTATTATCCTTAGTTTAACTTCAAACAGTAGCTCATCTCACCTTTATTTACTCTTACCAGGAATATTGGATATATCCAACCACTAAATAGCTTTAACCTTAGGCAACCCACATAATCCGTCTCTTAGCCTAAAAATAAAAGGCCAAAAATGAGAGGCAATAAGCATTTATTTGAGATCCAATAGAATAGCTATTCTGGAAGCACTGATTCAGGCAGAAACCCAAATAAGTGTTCCCATTAGAAGGCAAAGGCAAGGGATATTTATGACAAAGGGAAGGGGGACAATTACATAAATAGAAGGAATTTTTATAGGTGCAGATAAGCTAACACAGTGATGCTAATTCTAAAGAATGTTTTTAATTTTCAGTCCAGTAGCCATTGTATCAGCTTTGTTATCTTTGCAAACAGTTGTCTGTGATACAATGCTACTTTAGATCCAGTCCAAAGGTTACTTTGCCCAGTTTTAACATTCCAAAGGTTTGGAGAGTAAGATGTTTAAGTCAGTTCCTCTGGAATGGCAGCTCCAACTCCATTTTAAATTGGCTCCGTTTATATTTTTCATTTTCCCTTTTTGATCAAGATCCTTCCTTGAAAGCATTACCAAAATGGAAAGCGACATTTGTCAGTTACTAAAAGTACTGTGGGTTCCTCATTGCCAGGAAGGCTCATTCCTGGTATGTCATGTCCCACGTAAGAGGGAAAGAGCTTTTATTTTTTCTTAGGAGTCTTAGGCCACATTTGAGCAAGAAGAGCACCAGAACAGAGGAATGTTTACTGTCATGTTTAAGGGCAAATAATTTCTGTAGTTGTTGAGGTTTCTCCTATGCAATCTCATAGGCCTTAGTGATCATCTCAAAATGTTGAACAACCATCAGAGTGGTGTCTTTATAATATTGAGCTATGCAAAGTTTTATAAGAGAAAAAATTCCTGTAATAACGAACAAAATACTAAACCCAATTTGCAGAATCAATCTGAACCAGGAGGCAATACCTGAGGGCACTCAACTGAAGATGAAGAATCATGAGGTGTCAGTAAGCACTGTAATCATTTGGCTTGTGCTGGGATTTTATTTAGTTCCACCACTATTTCACTAGAAGTGTTTTATCTAAGTACAACAAAAGGTATTAATACAGAGCAAACCTCACCTTGTTTAGCTAGGATATAGTCAGGAAAATTCTATTGTCTAATAAACGCGTGCAAAGAAATGTAAAGATTTTTTCCTTGTTGGTTACTGTTTTGAAGATAGCTCCAGCAATTTCCTCTAAGGTTTTTGATAACTGTTTAATCATTTGTTTGTTTGTTTGTTTGTTTATTTATTGTCACACCTGCCCAAGGAAAAAGTATTTTCCAAATTTAGTCTCCTTACTAGGATTGGTATCATCAGGTATTAAACATCTTTGACTACATATGTAACCAGCTACACATTTTGACCTGAGAAGTAGGTTTAAAGATGGTGCCTAATGTTATCTTTCCAAAAATTAAGGCAAAACTGAAATAATTATTATGGTGAATGTTCAGCCTCTCATATTATCTGTGAGATAGGAACTCAAGTAAGGAAAACAAAATGAAGGTGTAGACTATACAGGCTTCATCTGGAATCTTGGGTTAGTTGTCCACAACAGATGTTGTCTGCTTCATTTCCTAGTACTTTTAAATTTCAAATCCTCTGGTTGAACTCAGTTAGGTGCAAGAGCTTTCTTTAAATGTGAAAAATGAATCCATTTTTTTTTTTTTTTTAAGATTTTATTGGGGAAGGGGAACAGGACTTTACTGGGGAACAGTGTGTACTTCCAGGACTTTTTTCCAAGTCAAGTTGTTGTCCTTCAATCTTAGTTGTGGAGGGTGCCGTTCAGCTTCAAGTTGTTGTCCTTTCAGTCTTAGTTGTGGAGGGTGCAGCTCAGCTCCAGGTCCAGTTGTCGTTGCTAGTTGCAGGGGGCGCAGCCCACCATCCCTTGCGGGACTCAAACCGGCAACCTTGTGGTTGAGAGGACGCGCTCCAACCGAGTCATCTGGGAGCTCAGCGGCAGCTCAGCTCAAGGTGACGTGTTTGATCTTAGTTGCAGGGAGCGCTGACCACCATCCCTTGCGGGACTCGAGGAATCCAACTGGCAACCTTGTGGTTGAGAGCCTGCGCTCCAACCGAGCCATCCGGTAGCAGCTCAGCTCAAGGTACTGTGTTCAATCTTAGTTGCAGGGGGCAGGGCCCACCATCCCTTGCAGGACTCAAGGAATTGAACCGGCAACCTTGTGGTTGAGAGCCCACTGGCCCACGTGGGAATCGAACAGGCAGCCTTCAGAGTTAAGAACATGGAGCTCTAACAGCCTGAGCCACCGGGCCGGCCCCTGAATCCAAGATTTTTGAAAGCAGGAAATATATCTGCTTACTCACCACTGTAATCTCAGTGCCCAGCACAGTATCCACATATATTTGTAAAATACAGTGGGCTGTAAAGGGGATTAGAGAGGGAGGCAGAAGAAAGGGATAGACAAACAATCTGGAATAGAAAAGAGATTATCAGTGTGCAAATGGATACTTTAGGTGTTATTTTGCAAACTGGTTTCAGTTTTATGTACAAAGTCTGACAATTAAGTTTGCGAAATTGTTGCAACGATGTTGCTAACCTTTTTTGATATCAGAGGGATTATTCATTATGAATTTGTACCAATTGGACAAACAGTTAACCAAGTTTACTATTTGGAAGTGCTGAAAAGGCTGTGTGAAAAAGGTAGACGACCTGAACTTTTCACTAACAATTTATGGGTCTTGCATCACGACAATGCACCAGCTCCCACGGCACTGTCTGTGAGGGAGTTTTTAGCCAGTAAACAAATAACTGTATTGGAACACCCTCCCTACTTACCTGATCTGACCCCCAAAGACTTCTTTCTTTACCAGAAGATAAAGGAAATATTGAAAGGAAGACATTTTGATGACATTCAAGACATCAAGGGTAATACGACAGTTCTGATGGCCATTCCGAAAGAGTTCCAAAATTGCTTTGAAGGGTGGAATAGGCACTGACGTCGGTGCATAGCTTCCCAAGGGGAGTACTTCAAAGGTGACCGTAGTGATATTCAGCAATGAGATATGTAGCACTTTTTCTAGAATGAGTTCAGGAACTCATACATATGAGGTGTGATCAAACAATACGGTGAATGTGTAGCAAGGAGCATTGTCATGATGGAGGATGATTTATGGCACACTTTAAAACACACCTTCTCTCAACCGTACCTCACACCTGACTGACTGCACTGAGTAAGTTGAAACATCACACACTGTTACTAAGGTTCAATGTGCCGCTTCCCATATTGAAGATCCCTGCCTTTCCATTGGATGGCAGTCCCCAGCAGCATTCACCGTATTTTTTTATCACAACAGAAAGGCTCCGTGTCACACATCGTTTCTAGTATGGCAAGTTCTGTCAAATAAAAACATTAGGGTGTATCCTCATACCCTTTATTCACAGGATCTGGTACTATGAGACTTCTGGCTCTTCCCCAAAGTCAAAATGACCATGAAAGGTCAGCGTTTTAAATCTATTCAGGACACTGAGGCAGCCACAACAGCGCAACTAAAGACTCACAAAAGAAGACTTTCAGAACTGCTTCAGAAAGTGACAAGAATAGGATAAGTGTGTTTGAAGCACAGTGGAGCATTTTGAGGGGGATTAATGACAGTGTGTCTTTTACTGTAATAATTTTTTTTTAAATTTAAACATTCACTGTATATTTTGATCACACCGCGTATACACACGTGTGCACTAAGTCATGATGTGTAAAACGTAATTTTTATACTGTGCTATAATCCAAAATTTTGAAAACACTATATATACTAGTTAATTCAAAAGCGTACTTTACAACTTAGCTTCACTGCAGTTATTCCAATGGTTCTCAACTTTCATTTTTTAACCCTGGTCCTCTTCCTTAAATAATATACTCTCCCATCAAGAAAAATAGCTCAAGATAGCAGATAAGAAAAACTCATCTACTATTATTCCCTTCTGTTATCTATCAATATTCGTATCGATTATTCCTATATCCCTAACTATCCTAAGATCTCTGAAGATAGAGCTGCCTTCTCCCTCTAATATTTCCCTCATAGTGCAAGATATTTACATTCAATAAATACTTACAGGTTGACTACCAGTTGCCTTCCTGAATAATTACATTATAATTAACAAAAACTACAGGAGTTAGTCTGCTACTACATTAGCATACCAAAAATAAGAAGGGGGAAAATCCCTAAACACATTAAAAGTCAAAGTTAAAATAAATCTAAGCACAATTTTGTATATTAACAAAAATTGATAAAGGATACACTGAAAGATTCTACCAAACCATCTGGATCAAATTACGAAGAAATGAGAAACAAAATAAACCCTGCCTTGTAGAGCTTAACATAGGTACTTTTTAAAGTACACTATATGAAAGTGGACCCAAAAGTTTAAAAATGCAACACAAAAGT
The DNA here is from genome assembly GCF_057876585.1 of Rhinolophus sinicus. Lineage (NCBI taxonomy): Eukaryota > Metazoa > Chordata > Mammalia > Chiroptera > Rhinolophidae > Rhinolophus > Rhinolophus sinicus. Next base: position 141,954,446 of record NC_142514.1, on the reverse strand, counting down.
GTTACCTGTTCCTGTAATCTACATCCAGAAGTTTTCAACTCATCTGTTACAGATTTACATGAGTATCCTCATCCTTCCATACCTTTTTCTAAAGATCTAAAAAACTTGATGCTCATCTCTCAAACACAGGAATGGACCAATAAAAATGCACTATATATTTTGGTCTTTGGTCTCATTAGCCAAAATGGGAGACTAGGGAAATTCAGAAACTATTCTCAAGATAATAAAGACAGGAAGAGGGGTCACCACTGTCCACTTCTCCACCTCCTGGTTATAGTTAAACCACCCGGCCACAATCACATCAATTACCTGCCTGCCCACAGCACTCATCATAGCCTACATTTTAAAATAATTATTCTCATTCATTCTTTGAGCATTTATTCATGGCAGGTCCAGTGCTAAACGTGGGCATAAAGTCCCATCTTTGAAACACACAGCCTAAAGGATAAAACATCCAGTCAATCAGTATTTACTAAGTACTTACAGTTTTGAAATGACTTTATTGCTTTAACATAGGCAAGTGGATTAAACTCAAAACGTGTTCCTGTCTCAATGGTTCTCTGTTGAAAGTACATTTTGATCTTGTTTTTTCAACCCGATTAAACCCTTCCCCAAGGTAGAGACTATCTCCTCATAATTTCACACAGCCAGGCAAAAGGCTGGCACAAAGAAGGCACTCAGCAAGTCTAACTGGAAATAACTGTTGAGGAAGAATACAAGTCATCTAGGACATCCTGGCCATCCTAGTCTGATTCAGTATCTCTTCCCATCACGGGGAGGAACAGCTAGTAACTGTCCCAAACTCCTCTGGGACTACTCCTGGGACAAATGGCAACACGTTTCTACAAAGGGCAAACTCCAGGGAGATGTCTGTGTCTGAGATCTGGGTTTTTCATCCACTCCTATTCTCGCCCCACGAAGAAAGCTGATAGATGCCCTTGTAGAATAGAGTCCCATTTTTCCTAGACGCCTCCCTCCCCAGAGCCTAGGACAGGTCACCAACCCCACGGTTTTCAAATAAAACTCCGTTGTGAGCCATGGGTGCGAACCCTGGCCTCACCATCAACTTACTGGTGACTTTGCATCAGTCACCAAACCGCCCCGTGCGTTTCAGTTTCTTCATCTGAGGAAGTGGAGCTGATAATCGTACCTCAGGGGCTCCTCGTGAATAAAATACTGCCTGGGAAGAGCTCGGCGTACACAAGAACTACTCGATAAAGAGGACGTGTTACTCTTTTGAAATGTGGCGGGATGACAAGGTGAAAGGGGCGCAGACTGAAGGGCAGAGGAGGGGGAGGGGAAGCAGAGGGAAGCCAGCAGGCCAAGGCGGGAAGCCGCGGCGGGCAGGGCGGGAAGCGGCGGAGGCGGGCGGGTGCGGCTAACTGCTCCGGCGGCAGCAGCCGCGTCCCCTTGGCCGCTCCCCACCACCCCGCCGTTCCCTCTTCAGCCTCTCACCTCGCTTGATCACATGCATCGCAGCTAGTGGCTGAGTCGCTGAGGGATTCGAGACGGGACTGCAGCGCTGAGGCGCCAGCAGGATCTAGAAGGCAGCGCGCGAAAGGTCGGGCTCCAGGGGCTGCTCAGGTGCAGGCAGTGGAATTGGGCCAGACAGCACTTTCTCCCGCAGAAAAGAAACACCACACAATCCGAACTCCGTTCCGCTCCCGCCACCGGGGACGCAAAAGTGGCACGACGCAGCGCGAATGACGTTATTCGACGCGGCCAGCGTCCAGGCCCGTGGGCAGGACTAACACAGCAGGAAGTCAGCCTCACCCAAGAGCGCCATGTTGAATATGGGCGGATCCCAGAAGCCCGCGCGTCTCCCGCAGTAGTGCTGGGTGTGGGCGCGCCCGGGGAGGGCTGCTCTCCCGCCGCCATGTTGAGTCTGCGCAGAGCCCAGAAGCCCGCGCGTCTCCCACGGCTGCGTTGGATGTGGTGGGCCCGGGACGGGAGCGCTGTCCTCTCGCCGCCGTGTTGGGCGGGGGCAAAGCTAAAGTGGGGTCTGGGGCTGCTCGCCGCACGCAGAGCCCGCCAGGCCTACTCACGCCACTCTTGGCAGCACGCTCCTGTCAAGGTCAAGATGGTTCAAGTATTTTTGAAATAACAAGACCCCCCCAACTGTCTGTGGAGGCTCACAGGGATGTCCAAGAGAGGACTCAACCCGGAGTGCCAGTGACCAGGTTGTCTCCACGCTAAAAAAAAAAAAAACCACACACACAGATGCAGGAAAGTGAGATTTATTGAAATGAAAGGACAAATTGAGAGGGTAGTGCAGGCAGACTCAGAGATTGAGTCGCGCCGAGGAAGTCCTAACCAGGACTTTTAGTATATAAAAAAGTATACCTCCCCGGGGTCAGGATTTGGTGACGTCCCACTACGTGGCCTTCACTTTCCTCCCCAGCATGTAGGACCCTCAGCTTCCCCCACTCTTTCCTCCTTATTTGGCTCCTCGGGAACTGTCATGACCTCCGATGCATGATGAGAGTTATAGTATGCAGCTGCAATGTAAATGAAATTATAATGATACTGTCACTAGCTAAAAGGTCAGGTTCCCTTTGTAGGGATGTTTGCTGAATGAAACTGGTTCTTGTTCTCCAGCTGTAGGTGCCAGATACAGTCACTTGTGTAGCCAGTGAGCCGCCTCCGTTGTATCCTGGAGGGGGTTGTCAATTTCCTAGGCGGCCTGGGTCCTGCCTCACAACCATCCAAAACACTTTTTGTTGTCTTGACAGCTGTTACGTTATGTTAACACCACACTGCCCTCCGATGTGGGCTCTTTGGTCAGCTCAAAGCCTAGTCAGGTTGGGAGAGAGCCTGACTAGGCCAATGGCATTTGGATTTTATCCTGAAGGAAGTGGGAGCCCTGGGAGAGTTTTGAGACAGGCAGGGCCAAAAGTCACTTGCTTTTAGAGTTCTCCAGTGGATGGTGGCAAAGACAAGGTCAGCAATAGGGCCTTGTGGAGGTAGAATAGATGGGGCTTGGTGATTGAATGTGGAGAGGAAGAACAGATGAGATGTAATATACAAAGTTGACGTAGAAGCTTCTGATTTAGGCTACACCAACTGAATTTTATGAATCTCGTGGCATCCCCTCCCTAAAACCTTTCATTCATTTTTTAAAGAAAAAAGTAAGTTTTTATATATAGTTTTATAGTAAAGGGGGAAGCCTTAACTTGCAAGACAATTCTTCAGCAGTACGTACCTTCCAGATGCATCCCAACCTCCCTGTGAAGTAATTAAGAGTCATAGGTCATAGGTGAGCTATAGGATAGGTAGGTCAAGATGGCCCAGACATAGGGTTGCCAGCTTTAGCAAATAAAAATGATGTGTCCCAAATATTGCATGGGACATAATTATACTATACTAAAAACATTATTGTTTATCTCAAATTCAAATTTAACTGGGCATCCATTTCATCTGGTAACTCTTACCCAGAGAGCTTTTGGGTATGTGTATTAGTTCCATTTTGCCTTGGCAGAGCAGAAACAGTCTTCCTCATCCTATCTGCTATGTCACAGACAGCACAGATGACACAATGAGAGTCAATGCCAGCAGAGATTAAAATCTCCTACATGCTTTATTGGACTTCAAAGAGTCTTATGAAATAACACAGAAAAACCCATGTGAGGGTGTCCAGGAGGTACACGGCAGTCTGCAGCCTACCCCCCTCCTAAGACCAGCCCCAAGTGCCCCCACCTCAGGCCCAAAATAGGATCCCAGAGTAAAGGCATGTCTGGGAGTGGGGCAGAGTAAAAATACCTTTACAGCCATAGCAAAAACAGGTAAAGGAGAGTTGTTTAGAGGGTGGGAAGGGTGGGGGGAAGTGGTCACACAACCACCTTCACCTACACCATCTTCCTTAGCCACCCCCTTCCCTAAACCGGCTGTGTCCTTTTTGAGCCTCTGGCCCAGCCTATGCAGTAACATGGAAATGGGGTCTGACAAGGGGACTATGTGGTGCAGGCACTTGGGAAATTCAGTCAGGAGATTTTTTTTTTTTTTCAATTTTAAACTTTTGGTTCAAATGCAACATCCTGCCCAGCAACTCCAGGGTCCATTAGAGCCCTGTATCATGACAGACGCCCATGGCCAGGGGAGCTGACTGTCCTGAGCCCTGGGAGTCCTGATGCTTAGGGAGCATTTGGGCAGCACCTCTTACAGACAAACCCTCCTGCAGTATGGGGGAGCAGGGATGAGAGAGGCAGGTATGGGTGAGAGGAGAGAGAATAGGTGACTGCCTTGTAGCCCACAACTCTGGCATCTACTCCTCCAACTAAGAGAAGTCTCTCCCAATCTGTCCTCTAGCCTGGCCTCTCTTTGAAACTCTCTAGTGGCTTGTTCTCTGGGAATTGGTTTCACTCCCCCATGGACCCATGGAGGCCTGAGTGAGCTCCAGGTCAAGATTCCCTCTGGCCCACCACACTCCCAAAGAACAAATTTCGAATATTAGGCCCTAGGACTCAGTATGGAGCAAACAGAACTATTGTAGGTGGGGTGCAACACATCTGAGGCACAGGTATCAGTAGTTATTCCTCCTATTTCCCCCCCTAGCTGCTAGGGGAAGTTGGGGTGTGGTGGGAGGGAGGAGCCTGAAAGCAGGAGACAGAGAAAAACAAGAAACCAAACCTCAAAACTGGGACAGCAGAGACAGAAGCTGGACCCCAGAGGTGGAGCTGGTAGCTGAGGGGACAGCAACTAAGACATGCACTGAAGTGGAGAGGGAGTGACAGCAGCAGCCCGTGGATGGGAGGGAGGCAGGGTAGGCAGGCCATGGTGGTCAGTTAATAAATAATGTTGAAGGACCCAAGGGTGAGGGGGGCAGGTATGTACAGTGCCCGGGCCCCTGGGCCAACCCCTCCCATGCCCCATTCTAGGGGCCAGGTATCTCGGATGGCAGGGAAGGGGAGGCAGAAGACCAGGGAAAGACAAGCTGTCCCACCACTGCCACCCTCATCCTGCCTACTTCTTAAGAGGCTTCTTAAAGATTTTGAGGGGAAACTTCTTCCGGCCTGGGCTGGAGTCTGCCTCCTCACCAGTGGAGCCATTATCCTCCTCAGCCGCGGCCTTCTTGCCAGCCAGGTGGGGAATGCGTGTATTTCGGCTGGCCTGCAGGGCTCGGCTGTCCCCAACTGGAGATGGCGTGTCTGGGTCTGGGGAACTGGGGCTGTGAGAACGGGAAGAATCCAAAGGTGGAGAGCCACCAGGTGGGGCTGTGGAGCTCAGCTCCATCAGGCTGTGGGTCTTGTCCAGCCCATGGTTCAGCGCCAGTAGGGACTTCTTGGCCAGAGCAGGGCTGTCAGGCATTTTCTCCACCAGAGACCCTGGGTGGACCCCCTCAATCAGCCGGTGGCTGCCGTTGGAAGTCATGGCATTGAGAGCCTCATCTGCAGCACGGACCATCTGAGGAGGCTTAGGGGCCATACGCTGGCGGTCACTCATGTGGAGGGAGGACTCCGAATCGGAATGGGTCAAATCCCTGCAAGACAGGGCAGAGAAGAAGAAAGGGACATATACAGGACAGGTGGACAGGCAAGTTGAAGAGGAAAGAGGGACATGAAAAGACAGGACAGTAGGAAAATGGGGGTGGAGAGAAGAGCAGGAAAGATAAAACAGGATGAACAAGCAGGTGAGAAAGAGAGAATAAGAAACAGAAGGAAGATGAGTAGGCCATAAGTACAGGATGAGAGAGGAGGCAGGAAAAGGAAATGGGGATAGATTGGAGAAGAGACAGAGAAAAGACAATAAAATTGGGGAGGAAGAAAAGCAAAAGGAGAAACAGGTAGAAATAAAAAGGACAAGAGGGAGAGAAAAAAAGAAAGGGAAGAGTGATGGGGATAGAAGAAACAGACAACAAGTAAAAACCAATGTCATTATACCATCATTTGTTGGGTAAAGGCTTTCTAATGCCTGGGCCCCACCCCTAATGAATAGCCAGGCCCTAAACTAGGGCAACAATAGGCTTCAGTCCCATGGGCATCCTCCTGAATAACTTTTCTGCCTTCCCATACCGTGTTTCCCAGAAAATAAGACCTAGCCAGACAATCAGCTCTAATGCGTCTTTTGGAGCAAAAATTAATATAAGACCCGGTCTCATTTTATATTATGTTAGATAAGACCCAGTCTTATCTATTTTACAATTGTAAAATAAGGCTGGGTCTTATATTAACTTTTGCTCCAAAAGACGCATTAGAGCTGATTGTCTGGCTAGGTCTTATTTTCCGGGAAACATGGTAACTGGCTAGAGTTTTTAGGACTCAACCCCAAGCTAACATAGAACCCACATCTTGCTCTGAATCACCTTTTCCCATGCCTTCCTCCCCCACTTACTCCTGTCACACCCTTGGACACATTCAGTCTGGGCCAGGCCCCCAGAAATAGGGCACATGCAGTAAATGGGCCTGACCCAGGCTGGGGAGGAGATCGTTAGAACAGCCTTGCAAACAATCCTTCACCCACCCCAAAAGGCCAGGATGCTGCCTCTTCCAACCGTCTCACAGGATTCAAAGTGGGTCATAGAGAAGTGCTTCAAAGTTAAAATCAACTAGCAGCAGGAAGGGTGGGGTCTTTTTCAGAGCTCTGCTGACAGGGAGAATGGAGGAGGTGCAGAAAGACAGGATGTTGGCCTTTAAGCAGTGGTTCAGAAGAGCTGCACACTAGACGTCATAGGGACTGACTCAATTTCCATCTCTGCGTGAGGTTTGGACAAGTCATCTAACCTTGCTGGTCCTCAATTTTGGGCCAAATGATAATACCAATTCAGTTATCTTGCAAGACTGCTGTTGGCAAAGCACTTGGAAATGTAGACAGTATTGTGGGAATGAAGATAATGAGGCCAGTCAAGATGGAAGACCCATATGTGGGCCAGTCACAAGAGGCTTCTTTGCAAGGCTGAGTTTTAGGGACGTGGCACTGCACACTGGACATGCACACACAGAGGCTAGTCTGAAAAGTCGAGACCCTTTTAGGGGCTGGCTATTCCTAAGAAGGCCATGGACCAATCGAGATGCCACCCCGCCTGCCTCTACAGACAAAAGGGTAGATATAAGGGTCCCCTGCCAATCCCTTAACCTTCCTTCTGCTTTCCCAGAGGCCTAAGAACCCACAGTAGAGGCAGAGGAGAGGACTAGGACAAATGCTTAAACATCCAAGTCAGGAAGCCAAAGGGAAAGAGTCGGAAGTGGGAGTGGCGAGCACCACAGGACCTGGAAAGAAGGAGGCTGTGGGTCAAAAATTAGGGAGTGCACCAGGTCAAAAACAGGCAAAAGTAGGAGGTTGGCTCACAGCTATTATAGGTTTAACTCTCAGTGGGAAACAAATAAGTAGCCATCCCCATGGGTCAGTACCTTCCTGGAGATGGGCTAGCAGCGAACAATTCCCTCTCCGACTCCCGTTCTACAACTACTGTGTCAGCCACAAACTCTAGTGTTTACTAATATTTGGTCTCATATTTGGTTTCATAATATCTGACGCTGTCCTTGCTTTTGCCTAAATGTGCCCTTGCTTCTCTAAGCCCCAAGATGAGCCTCTCCACATCCTGCCTTTTCCACACACACATGAACCACCAAGCATGGTGCTAAGGGAGTTTTGAGGAGCAACTACACTGGGAAAGGGGGACCTCTAGGCTGAGGAGGTGAAGACCCTAAGAGCCCACCTTTCTAATGCCAAGGAAGAGAGGTCAAAGGATTGGGATCTTCCCAGACTCACTCCACCAGGCACACAGCCCAATTTGGTTGTGTTTCCCATCCTCCTATGCCTTCCTCATCAACTAAAAGCTGTGATTGCCAAAGCAAGAAAATAACCTGGGAGGAAGCCTGGGTAGATATAGGAGGGAAAAGTCCCACTGAGGCAAGCTCAACTTCTCTCCCTGAATCTTTGAGACAATTCAGGCCAGGGGTGTCCCTCCCCGAAGGCTGGGCTGCCTTGGGCTCCCACCCCAAGCTACTAACCTTACTAGAGAGCCTGTTTGCCTTTAGAGACGATCCTCTGGTGCTTGGTGCAAAAGAAAATTAGGTAGTGAACAGGCCAGGTGGATGCAGGTACCTTCCCACCCACCCTCCCCACTGGCCTCAACTTGGGCCTTGGAGCATGAGGGTCACAGCATCTCCTAGTGCCCCCAAACCAACTCAGTCCTCACCATCTATATTGGGAAGGGAAGTCTCCCTGCCTAGGCTTTTGGATGAAAATGAGGATGAGAATGAAGATGAGCAGCTCTGCTGGGTGATAACACTAGTAAAGACAGCCCCTTTGTGAAAGAAAAAGGAATGTCCTCAAGGACAACTATCCAGAGGCTCAAGGGGCAGAGCTAGAGAGATTGGTATCCAGAGTGAGGCAGGACCAAAAGGAAGCAACAGGGTAAGCAGGCTGCAGCCTGGAGGCCAGGACTGGGCTGTGGTCACTTCAGAGATGAGAGGTTCTTCCAGAGGACAGGGACTTTCTGAGGGTCCCCCAAGCTTGTTCCAGGCAAGTATCTCTGACCCTAGCCTATCATCTTGAGGTATCAACTGAGAAAGTCCCTATAGCTGCCAGAACAAGCTGTGGGAGAAAGCACACAGTTCACTTACTAAGAACTTGTGGAAGGACAAAAGTATCCAACAGAGTGTCCTGGAACGGAAAGCCAAGTTCTAATCTATGTTCTGCTCCTAATTAGCTGTGGGACCTGGGGAAAACTACTTAACTTTTCAGAGCCTTAACTTCCTATGCTGAAAGTATTTTAATGCCTGCCCACCTAAAAACTTTTCTTATCCCAAACTCCTAAACCTGTTTCCCCTTTTCTGTTTCCTAATTCCATGCAGGGTACTACCTCCATTTAGTCACCCACGCTAGAAATCTGGGTGTCATCTAGACTCCTCCCTCTCCTTCACCCCTCAAAGCCAGTTACCAAATTAATCCTTTCCTTTCCATCCCAAGACCTTTTACCTTGCCTAGTGGTCTACTGCAATGACTTTCAAATTCCTATTGTCTCTCCCTTCTTTCTTTTATACAGACCATTTACATGTTACTTCTAAAATGCAAATCTGACAAATTCACTTCCTTGTAGAAACTCTTTTGCAGTTCTCCGTCTCCTACAGGGTAATGGCCAACCCTTAGCCATTCAGAGCCCTTCATCACTCTAGCCTCATCTGCTACCCCTTCCCACCAACACATGAGTATCCAATGTCCTAACCACAAATATGTCAGATTCTCTTGAACCTCCATTCCTCTGCACATAATGTTTCCTCAGCCTAGAATACACGTTCTCCTCCATCCGCACACAGGATGTTAGCACAAATGTCATCTCTTTTGTGAAGTGTTCCACCCAAGTCCACACTGTTAGTCACTCCTTCCTCAACACCCCCATAGCACTTAGCAAATTGTTCCATAATTATTTATGTACCTTTCCCAGACCAGACTGTAATTCTTGATGGCTGGGATTGTATCTTATCATCTGTGAATCCCCATGCCCAGCAGAGCCTGGCACAGAGTAGGTATCAATAAATGTTTGTTGAAGAAATAAATGAGGACTCCACTGAAATAATAGATATGAAAGTGCATAGTTTAGGCAAAAGTGCTATGGAACCATGAGGGAGGGGGGTTGTTACTCATTTTTGGAGTCAGCAAACCCCAAACAGAGAAGGGAAGAAAGGTGTGGGGAGTTAGGCTGCCCTTGAGAAGGAGTCCCAGGGCTGGGAAAGGACAGGACATGGAGAAGATGCCCCACTGCACACACTCCCACAGCTGACTAAGCAGCAGCCAGCAAGCAGAGACCAAGGTAAAAGCAGCAGAAAGGGAAGGAAGAAAGAAAGAGAAAAGAGATAGCTGATACCCCAAGCTCTCTGAATGCCCAGGCATCACAGCGGTGCTGTCAGAAGGGGGTGGGTCAGGGTGGGGCTCCATCTGGAGGAAATAGGAAGTGCTGTGGTGGTAATAAACAGGGTGGACATGGACGGTGGTGATGGAGGAGGTGGTGGCGGTGGCGGTGGTGGTGGTGGTGGTGGTGGCGGTGGTAGAGGAGCAGGAAGAAGAAGCAGAGGCAGGTGGAGAGCTGGTCCCGTGGCCGTCAGAACTGAAAGACTGTCCAGATGAAAGGCTACGCATTCGCCGCAGAGATACCCGGCTTGTCAAGAAGTGGCCAGCCTCACCCTCTACCAACCTCTGAGATCCTAGGCCATGCTGTGGCTCCGTCAAGCGCTGCCGGACACTGCTCTGCAGACTGGGGGCTGCAAGGAGAGTGAAGACAGTGTGAGGAAGGGCCAGCCTCCTTTGGGATGGCAGGCAAGCAAATTTGCCCATGGAGAAATGCTTGCTGGAGACCACACTGGACCTTTGGTGCCCAATCTGAAGAATGGGGCACCTCCTCCCAGAAACCTCCCACCAGGGGTCCTGAAATGAAGGGGAAATTGAAGGTAAGGTGCCCAGGTCAGTTTTAGTGGCAATTCCAATAGAATGAGACCTAGGGCCAATATTACTATAAAGGGGGATGGCAGGCAGTTAATGGGAGGACACAAGCAGGGTAGGGTAGGATAGGGGTTTGGGGCAAGGTTCGGGAGAGCACTAAGAACCAGCCATTTTAGAAAGCCAACCTTAGGAAATAATTCACAGCTAAGACCAGGATTTATACAGAAACATATTCAGTACATCATCAATAGTTGCATGGAAGGAAACATAAAAGTGGAACAATGGGAAAAAGATAATATATCCAGTTGCTGGAAGAGTATATAGCTATTAAAAATGCTGTTCATGAAAAGATTTTAAAACCATAGGAAAATTCCTATTAAACTATTCAGGGAAAACAAAAGGATACAAAACTGTATGAGCTATGGAATACAAAAGACTAGAGTTTGAAACCAGGCCTTTCCACTTATAGCTGTGACCCTGAGCAACTTACTTCTCTGTTTTAATGCCTGATTTATAATATCCTGCAAGATTGTCATGAGGCTTCAAGATAATGTATTAAAAGTGCCTGACACACTTCATGGCACTCAATAAATGATAGTGGTTATCATTATCTTGACCCCATAAACTATTATTTTAAAATTTCAGACTGAAAGAAAAGGTGCTCAAATATGGTGGGACTATGGATGTCTTTTTTATGCTCATATTTGCTCTTCTTACTTCCCAAATTTCCTTTAATTAGCACGTAACCATAAAAGAATCAGCTCTTGGATTAATGCTGCAAATCAGGCTCTTGGAGAATGATGGCCACCATACACAGTTAAGGACTACGTGGGCACCAGGTAACTGAGGAATGTACTAGAGCATTCCCCTGGGGCTCACCCCAAGCCCTGGCTGAAAACAGAATTCATACCTTTGTTTTTCCTCCTCTACTCTGATAGAATGGCCTCCCGCCTTCTCCATAAAAATGGGAGAAAGGTTACATGGGGGGCAGAAGCCTTGGAAGGGCCACCAGGGAGAGAGCACAGTTCCACGGTGATGGAGAGCTTGTGAGGCAGGGCTTCTATGGCGGGTGGCTTTCAAGGCATGAAAGCAGGGTGGAAGAGGAAGAGGAAGCATGGAACAGGGAGAAGGAAAGGGAGAGAGAAGGGGGAAACAGAGACGAAAAGGGAGAAACACAAAAAAGAGAAAAGAGGGGGAGGATCTTTCCTTCCCTCTCTCCATCCCAGCCCAGCTGGGAGAAGGGCTACCAGGACATCTGTCTAGTTGGGCTGAAAGAAGAAGCCCAAGCCTTCCATCACCGTGGGTGTTCTCTCTCCAGCCCTCAGCTGAGCAGGCTGATTCCTCTCACCCCCGAACCCTTCCCTGCAGTTAGTAAGGGTGTGCTGAGAGAATAGAGGGAGCAGGCAGGGGAGTGAGGCAGGCAGGAGAAGGGGCCCGTGGGGGAGGAGTGTTGGTTTAGTCCCAAAAGTCGGAAAAACAAAAGCCCCAAAGGGGCTCCTCAAACCGGGGTATTTCCAGAGGGACTGATCATCCGAGCCGGCAGATGCTGAGCAGAGCGAGCGGTCACTGAACCTACGCCCCATCAGCCAGGCAGCATCTAGGGTCCAACAGCCAGGCCAAAAGGAGAAGAGAATCTGATTTACAGAGGGCTTCAGCTTGCCCACTAATGGGATAAGGGAAGGACCAAGGGGCAAGGAGTGGGTAGCTCAGAGCTAACGAAGGTCCCTCCCAACCCAGAGAACATAGGAGCTTTTAGATCCGTATATCATGATCAAGCTCTGCTTGCCAGTGAATTTAACCTTGTTGGGCCTTCGAGTAAAAGCCCTGACAAGAGATCGGACCAGAGAGACAAAGGGTCTTGGCCAGGGGCAAAATATTATTGAAGAAATTTACATATTAATCTTGTCTGGAGCTGGAATCCAGCCTGATTAAAGAATCTGGCTTTCTGAAAGTGAGCCCCTAACCCAGCCCCAGATTTTTGCCATCCCTTCTGCACCCATGGGATACTGGCCCAGAACAACAGCTTTTCCATAAGGCTCTAGTCTACTCTTATCTAATAGAGCCTCTGATCCAGAGAAAACCTCAATGGGGCCAGTAAGGGATTAGAAGTTCCTTCATTCACTGAAGAATTCCCACAGAGTGTTGTCTCTTTCGACTCTGCTCTACTCAGCTCTTATCATTCACAGGGGAGAGAAGGGAAAGGGAAGATCCAGCACAGAGGGTGGGGAGGTCCAAGAGTTCAGGTGGAAAGCCAGACATGCTTGTGCAGGCGATCCCTCCTGATTAAGAACATCTTTCTGGCTTGGAGTTTTTAGGGCTGTATCACTTCAAGGAACTGTCTCTTCCTGAGGTCTCACACAAAAAGCCAGAGAAAGAAACATCATTCCATTCATGTACTTTAGCAATTAAGAACAAAGAATATAAAATGAAAACAAATAAAAGCAATGAAATGAATGAAATGGTCAAAATAAATGCCATATTTTACGTGACAAACCACTAAGGAGATTATAAAGGTAGATGAGGGGCAGCATGGGGGAGAGGGGTAAATGAAGGGATTTAAAAAAAAAATACAGAGTGAAGGGAGACACTTAACACAAGACCCAGAAGGGCAGACAGAGCACATCACAAGGAAAACCACTGAAAGGACAACTATAAGGGAATATTCTGACGCAAATCGTGCTTTATTGTTCAAGGTCATGAGTTGAACTTGGTATCTGCCCCTCATGCTGTTTAAGCATGGCAGTGGCCAATGACTTTTCAACTTCTGCATCAAAGGTTCCCTCCCTCGTCCCCACCCGAGAGGTCACCTACACTGCATGGACAAGGGTGACACAATCTCCTCATCCATGTCATCCACGTCGTCAGTCATGATGAAGTGGGCAGGGTTGGGTCGCGAACTGCCCATCCAGCTGGGGTCTATGTTGAGGGCAGCCACCAGTGTGTGGATGCCAGGGTTATTGACAATCTGGAAGCCACAGAGGATCTCAATCTGCTGCCAGCGGTGCAGACGCTCCCGCAGTGCTGCTGTCACCTCACTCAGAGCTTGCCTGAGGACAAAGGAAAGAGAATTGCAGGCAAGAGCTGGGTGTGAGCCCCATCAGGCACGAGGCCTCTTAGAGGAGCAACGTGGGGGGATATGTGTACATAAAAAACACAAATCGCAAACTTAAGAGCAAGGTGGGAGTTGAATAAGGGCTGGGGCAGGAGACCAGAGCTGTCCCTCTGCCAGTGAAGAAGTAAAATTGGGGTTGGAGGCCCTGTACACACTCAAACTCTAAGGGTGGAATGGCCTTTGCCAGGGCTGGGCAGCAGGTGCTACTTACTTAGCCGTTAAGATTTTGTGATCTACGTCATCCAGGGAAGAGCTGTGGGCCACGTGGAAGGTGCCAAAGAGCGTGTTTCTCTTCTTTTTTATCTTCTCAGCCTGCAAAGATGAAGGCCTCAGCTTAAAAAGAGCAGGGATTAGAGGTTGGGAAAATGACGAATGCCTTTCTGTGGCGGGGTCCCCCTCTCCCTAGCACAGCTTAGGCTGCACAAGAAAAAGGAAGAGAAGATAGGAAAGGGAAAAGGAAGGCAAGGAGAGGGAAAAGAGTTGGGAAAGAAAGAAAATAGAGGAAACAAGAGAAGCAAAGGATCCCCTGACAGTACCCTAGCCGCAGGAGGATGCTGCCCCTGTGACAGTCTAGGGCTGGCAGAGCCTTCCCTCTACCTGCCTCCACTTGCTGTACCTTTCCCAGAAGGCAGGTGGGAGACCCCCACACCCTCATTCCCTGCTCCAGAAGCTTGAGGACATTGTCAGGAGCTATATATTAGGAAAAGAAATAGAACCCAGCACCAGGATATCTCCTTGTCCAACAGGGGGGATAGGGAGAGGTAGAAAGGAGGAAGGGCAAGTGAGAGGGAGGGAGGCAAAGAGAAGAGAAGAGGGCAACAGGAGGGCAAGTCTCACCCCCTCCTTGGCCACCAGCAGCTGCTTCTCGGCATTTTGCTTCTTGATGTTGTAGTATTGCACCTCCACCTCATGTGTCAACTGCAGCCATTTCTGAAGGGCCTCTGGAGCATACCATGAACTGTGTGATTCCAGCTCCTTCTCTGCTTTCCTCAAGGCCTCCCGAACCTGTGCAGCCAAGAAGATGTGAGTGCACTTACTGCTGCCATCACCTTCCCCAATGCCTCTGAATGACACTTCAGAATTCAGTTCTTATCTGCTATCTTATGTGAGCTTTACAACTCTCCCAAGAAGGAGAAAGGGCAAGGATTAGTCTCTGTATTTTATATGCAAGGAAACAAGCCAGTGAAGGAAAGAACCTACTCAAGGTCATACAGAAAGTACAGTAGTCCCCCCTTATCCATGGGGGATAAGTTCCAAGACCCCCAGTGGATGCCTGAAACCGTGGCTAGTACTAAACCCTTTATATGCTATACCTTGTTTTATTGCACTTCACAGATGTATTTTTTTTAATAAATTGAAGCAAGACTCTCCACCAACAAAAAGATTATAACTGCTTTATTGCAATATTCACTTTCTTGTGGTGGTCTGGAACCGAACCCACAATATCTCCAAGGCGTGCCTGTATGTACATACATTTTATGGCTTCTCTTTGGCATGTCCGAATTGCCAGCATCACTACTCCTGTACTTTGGAGCCACTTTTAAGTAAAATAAGGGTTACTTGAACACAATCTGTGTGATACGGTGACAGTTCATCTGCTAAGTGAGATGGGCACTAAGTGACAAACCATCATGGTTACACTGGACAAACGGATGAGTCACGTCCTGGTGGGACAGAGCGGAACAGCGTGAGATTTCATCATGCTACTCAGAAGAGCACGCAATTTAAAACTTAGGAACTGTTAGATCTGACAATTTCTATTTCATATTTTTGGACAATAGTTAACAGCAGATAACTGAAACCATGTAAAGCAAAACCTCAGGTCAGGGGAGACTACTGTAATTTCAACCAGAACTCAAATTGAGATTTTTTTGTTGCTCTTTTTTCTGCTGCCAGACTAGAGCACTGTTTTCCCTGCCACTAGCTGCCTCTCCTGGTCATGCAGCCAAGCTTAGCAATCTTCCCTACTCTCTTAAGGCACCAGTCAGCTCAGTGAATCATCTTCCTTCTGAAAGTTGGGGTCTGTGCTTGGAGGTCAAGACAATGTGGCAGAAAAAGCACTTGACTGGGAATCTGGAAATTTGGTTCTGGCCCCTGGTCTGTCATGCAACCCGCTGTGTGACCCTGTGGTTCCTATAGCAGATCTCAATTCAGTGTGAAGAAAGACTTTCTTGATCTCAGGAGAGAGTGAGCGCTCCATCATGAGAGAGATGTGAAGAGTGCATGCCAGAGAGACCTTAAAAATAATTGCTACTCCAGAATAGGATTGGCCTGAATGCTCTCCAAAGTGTTCTCTAGCCTAGACTTTGCTTATGATTCCCCCATCGAACAGGGCAGGTAGGCTTTGAAGGGCACTCTCTAGTACCCTTGAGAAGACAAGAAGCATGCTTACTCTTAACATGGGCATTGCTAACAGAAGCCAAGACATAAAAGGACCAATGTGTAAGCAGAAATCTCCTCACAGACTTCTCAGCAAGGCTCATACAGTGAAGCAGACAGTCACAAAGCACTCAAGTGAGAAAGATGTGAAAGTACATACAGACAGCACAAACACTGGATTCCTTGCTATCTCACTCAGGTTACGAGTATAAGTGATCCCCAACTCCCCCATCTGGGCACTGACCTTCAGCTGGTCAGAATCCCTGAGAAAGGGGATCGAGAGCCGTCTCATTATGCCCAAATTCAGCCAATGGGCCAAGTCCTCTCCACAGCCTAAGACAGACTGGGAAGGCCCTAGCTAAGGACAGAACACCTTTATTCCTTAACAACCAATAAGCGGGCCAGTCTTCACTTGGTTTTTGTCCCCTGAAAAAGAAACTATAAAACGACCCACTCCTGGCTTTTTTAATTTAAAATGAAGAACAGACACTTTCAAGTCTAACGCACCAAGTCTGAAATGTATGACCAAGTTCTACATTAACAGTTAAAGCAATGGAATAAGCTAAGAAGGGAAGAATGAAGAGAGAAGAGAAAAAAGAGAACAAATAGAGGGAAGTGTGATAGCTGGGGAGACACACAAAAGGGCTAGCCTAACAGGCTCAAAAACTGCTTAATCGGAGAAATAATTACAAAATAGGGAACAGGGAATAGGACAAGGGGAGGCAAAGAGACAGAGACAGACACATCTTACACACAAAAGTAACAAATGCCTGAAGAAGAAGAAGACAACAGATAAGGACTAGGGCAAGTCAGAGTCTATTGGTCCTATTGTTTTATTCTATGGCTATGGTTCTCAGCCTTGTCATATACTGGATACACCTGGGGAACTTTAAAAATGCTAATCTCTGGACCCTAACACAGATTCTGATTTCACTGATCTGGAGTGTTGGCTTGAGCATCAAACAAATTGTAACACTTTCCAAGTGAAAGGGATTAGAAAGGACAAATTAGTAGTCACAATATTGCCACGGGGATATGAAATACAGTATGGGGAATATAATCAATAATGTTGTAAAGAGTTTGTAGGGGGTCAGATGGGCGTTGTCCTATTAGGGAGACCACTTCATGGACTGTGTAGATGTCTGACCACTGTGCTGTACACCGAAGCTGAAGCTGAATAGTATTGAATGTCAGCTATAATCAAATATATACATACAGAAGGTGCCAAAAAAATGTATACACATTTTAAGAAAGGAAAACTATTGAAATTGTAATACTCAATACAATATACTGCTAACAAAAGATGAATACAAGTCACATTTGACTTCTGCAATTACAAGAGGTGCTCAAAGTGGTTACCATCAGCGTCCAGACACTTCTGATTACAGCAAACTACTGCTTGAGCAACGCTGATCAAAGTGTCCACTTGTATATATTTTTTTGTCACCCCCAGTATATATACAGTCATGGGATGTGGAGTACAGCATAGGGAATAAAGTCATTGGAATTATAACAGCTATATACGATATTAGAGGAGTAGTCAACTGGGGGGAGATGGGTTATCCCTTTGTGAGGGGTGTAAATGTCTATTACATTGTTTTGTATACCTGAAACCAAACAAAGAGAAAAGATTCATACATCTAAAAAAATTAAACTAAATTAAAAAAAGTAAAATAAAATGCAGCAAAGTTAATAACCACTGGTCTGTGTGCTTTAAAGTATTATCAACTGACTTCAACTTCCCCATAGGATGCAGTAGGTCATGGCAAAAGAATAATTCTGATTCAATACGACATCTGGAAAAAGCTATATAAGTTATGAAAATTTTGAAAGACAAATTATTATACTTATGAAACATACATCCAGATTTCTTTTGGGGGCATTTACCGAATTCTGGGGCTGTGCAGGAGAATAGGTAGCTAGGCCAAAGAGTGGAATAAAATCGCCCATCTCCCTCAAGACATCTGCAATATTTTGAAGCTACGAGGTGCATGAGACTAAAGAGCTAAATTCAAAACCTCCAAGTGGCAGAAATGAATCTCTTATAGTCTTTCAGGGCTGAGAAGAAAGAAATACACCAGCTCACAATAAAAAGTCAGGAAGGAGCATGCCTGAGAAACCAGGAGAAAGGAGCAATAGGCCAAGTCTTACTAAAACTACAAACCAGTTCCAACATAGCTCAATGTCTGACTGGCTTGGGGTGAGCAGGTCCTCAGCCATATATATCTATATAGCTAACAGAATAAAGAGGGAGCCCTGTATCTGATGGAGATAGAATAACCAGGATCCTCTGTTATTTTTTGTATACACTGTCCAGCATTTAATACAAATAAATTACAAGACATGAGAAGAGGCAGGAAAATATAACCAATAATCAAGAGGAAAAATAAGGAGTCCCATAAATGATACAGATGTTAGAGTTACCAGACCAGGACTTTAACATAAAAAACGCTGAAGAAAATACAGGAAAAAATGGACACAATAGATGAAAACATGGAAAATGTGGACCAGGAACCAGAATCTATAAAAGAGTAAAATGGACATTCTAGAACTGAAAAATACATTATCTGAGAGTAGGATTCTACTGAATGGGTTAGATAGTGCAATGTTCAGAGCAGAATCCAGGATTAGGGAACCCACAGATAGATCAATAGAAAATAACCAAACCAAAGCACAGAGAGAAAAAAGAGCAGAACTGAGCCTAAGAGACATGTGGAATACAGTTAAAATGTCTAACATAAGGACTGGATTCCCAGAAGGAGAGGGAGAGAGTGGAGCAGAAGCAACATGTGAACACTGAAAAAAAAATGTGTATTCTGTAATTGTTAGGTAAATGCTCTATATATTATCAATGAGATCAAATTGATTAATCATATTTAAATTTTTTAAATCCTTGCTAATGTTTTTGGCTGCTTATTATTGAGAGAGATGTATTAACATCTCTAAAATTTGATTATGAATTTGTCTATTATCCTTTTAGTTTTTTTCAACTTTTGCTTTTCATATTTTTAAATTATTAGATATATCCAAATTAAGGGTTGTTATATATACTGTTGAATTCACACATTTATCATTATGAAATGTCAATTTTTGTTTCTAATAATACTTCTAGCTCTTAAGTTTACTTTGCTTGATATTAACATAGTGACCCCCTCCTTTATTTTGATTAGTGTTTGTATCATATATCTTTTCTCATCCTTCTACTTCTTTTTGTTTATATATATTTTTTTTTTTTTTTTTTAGTTTCAGGTGCACAAGACAAAGCAAAACTTAGACGTTTATCATTTATATCCCTCACACTGTGTGAACCCCCTCCCTCTCATCCTTCTACTTTTAACCTTTTTGTATTCTTATATTTAAAGTGTGTCTCTTGTAAATGGCATATAGTTGGGTTTTCTTTTTTATCCAGTTTGACACTCTTTGCCTTTCAATTGTACTCATACTGTTTAGTCTGTTTACATAAACTAAGTCTCAACATACATGAAAGGATTGAAACCATATAGCTTATGTTCTCTGACTACAGTGAAATTAAACTAGAAATCAATGAGAAAGATAACCAGCAAAGTCCCCAAGTGTTTGAAAATTAAGCAACACACTTCCAAATAATCATGGGCCAAAAAAGAAATTGCAATAGAAATTAGAAAACGTTTTGAACTGAATGATAATGAAAATATGAAATATCAGACTTGGTAAATACAGCTAAAGTAGTGCTTACATGGGAATTTATAGCTTTAAATACGTATATTAGAAAAGATTAAAAGTTTAAAATCAATGACCTAATATTCCCCCTCAAGAAGCTAGAAAAATAAGAGCAAGTTAAAAAAAAATGTTTTTAAGTGTAAGACTTCTACATTGAAAACTATAAAATGTTGCTGAGAGAAATTTTAAGACCTAAATAGGTGACAGGATAAACAATACTCATGGATTGGAAGACTCATATGGTTAAAATTTCAATTTTCCCCCACATTAATCTATACATTCAATGCCAACACAATAAAAACTCCAGCAGGGCGTTTTAGGGGTTTGGGGTGCAGGGGGTAGGCAGCAGAATGACAGGCTAATATGGAAATGCAAAGAACCTAGAACAGCCAAGGCCATCTTGAAGAAGAATAAAGCTTAAGAATTTAATACTATCAGCTATTAAGACTTATTATAAGAAAGTGTAGTATAAGGATAGACCACAGAACAGGATAGAGATTCCTGAATGGTCACCTAATCTAATATCTACCTGAGGGAAAAAAATGAACCTTGACCTCCTACCGCATATCATAT
Source organism: Rhinolophus sinicus (assembly GCF_057876585.1). Lineage (NCBI taxonomy): Eukaryota > Metazoa > Chordata > Mammalia > Chiroptera > Rhinolophidae > Rhinolophus > Rhinolophus sinicus. The sequence goes on along the minus strand of NC_142514.1, from coordinate 141,934,309 downwards.
ACAAAAATTAATTTAAAATAAAGCATATCCCTAAATATGAAAAGTTAAACAATAAAGCTTCTAGAAGAAAATTTAGAAAGATATCTTGGGGATAGGGAAAGGTTTCTTAAACAGGACACAAAAAGCACCATTAAAAAAAAAAAGATTGATTAAATCAGACTTCAGACTTCATTAACATCAAGAACTTATTTGCTAAAAGATAATATTAAGAGAGCAGAAAAGCAAGCCATGGCTAGGAGAAATATTTGCAATATATATGTACTCATATGTATATTGAGAAAATGACCTACATCCAGAATATATAAAGAATTCTTACAAACCAATTAAGAAAAAGACAGACAACCCAATTTTAAAAACGAGAAGAGATTCTCAAAGAAAATGGTCTATAAATTTAAGAAAAGGTGTTCAATACTAGCAGCAATTAGGGAAATGAAAATTAAAATCACAATGAGATATCACTACATACCAGTTCTACATACCAGAATGTGTAGAACTGAAATGTCCAAAAATACCAAAGTTGTAACTCAACTAGAACTCTCACATATTGTTGATGGCAGTATAGATCGGTACCACTATTTTGGAAAACTGTTTGGCAGTTTCTAACAAAGCTAAATATTTAATGCCCTGTTATATATCAAACAGAAATAAATGCTTATACCCACCAAGAGACATATGCAAGAAGGTTCATAGTAGTGTTGTTTACAAAAGGCAAAAGAAAACCTAAATGTCTATCAACAGGAGAATGGATACATAATTTCCAGTATACAATGGATTATTACTCAGCAATGGAAATAAACCAGCTATCACTTTATGCAATAACATAAATGCCTCTTACAGTCATAATGTTAAGTGAAAGAAATCAAAACACAAAGAATATATACTATATAATGCCATTTATGTGAAGTTCAAAATCAGGTGAAACTAACCTGGTTTAGAGATTATGACCATAGCTACCTTTTGGATTGAATATTGACAGCAGGGGGCAGTAAAAGTGAGCTTTCTGGGATGCTTAAAAGATTTATATTTTGATCTGGATGGCAGTTACACAGGCATATGTATATGTAAAAGCTTGCCAGCTGTATACTTTTAATTTCTCTATGTAAATACCTCAATAAAAAAATCAACAAAATAACTGTTATCACCTGTTATCCACTGTTCTTTGAAAATCACAGTGACAATTTTTTGCAACTTTTTCACTACTCTTATTGGTTAAGAGTCTAGTAACTCTTGGAGATATTCTTTGAGCCATATTTCAAAGTCCTCACACGAAACTTTCCAGCCAGACTCTGGCCCCTGTCCTTTACCCACCTCCCTCAGGTGTCCAGGAATGTGTAGACTCTCTTACCTGTTCCAGCTCCTCCTCAGCATACTTTTGGCGGCTCCGCTCATTCTCAGTACCCTCCCGCAGCTCCTTCAGCCGCTGGGCTTCCTGTTTGGCAAGGTTGATCTCATCGCGCAGCTTCTTCTCCAGATGTACCTTCTCCACCTCCACTGTGCGGTGCTCCTCCTGGGCCTTGTGCAGCCTGGGGGGCGGGGGAGGGAGGGGGAAATGGGTAATGCAGAGAGCTGGAGGAGGCCACGCAAGGGGCGCCAGCCAACACACCGTGAGGGGGAAAATGAGGGCTCCAGCACTCAGCATGTATTCTCCCTAGTTTGTTGACTCTCTGGCTCTGAGTTAGCTCAGGGCCAGCAGAAACCACAGTCGTTACTATTATTCTTACATTGGCCATCATTTTGCTGCCAGTAATAAAGGCTGTGAAGCTAGGTTCCCGGGCATCTGAATCCTTCCTGTAAAGTGTCTGACATACAAAAATTATAATAACTACTAGTTTACAACATATTTCATTTCACATCTGTCCTCCCTGCAGATATATTATTTTATTGTCAGCCTGGGACAGGTGTGGATATGAAGGTGTAGATAGGGGAAGTAACCGCAGGTAGAACTGAGACTAGAATTCCAATCTGTATGACTTCAAATACCATAGTTATTCCCCTTATACTGGGGTATCTGGAAGGTTCCATATAAATGTAGAATACCCTGCAAGCTAGACCAAAGGTCCAGAGAAAGCCTGACGGCTGATATGACTGGGGTGGTGGTAATGGGGAGATTTAAGGAAGATGAAAAAGGAACCACTGAGCTGTACCTCTTGGACTGACTCCTGAGTATCTATTCCTAGAAGCACAGAAAGAAAAAATTCATGCCAAAGGGGCTGGGCAGGGCTTGGGAGAGAACCCCTGCCTCCCTCAAGCCTGAGTTCCCTTCGTAAGTATCTTCCATGATGGGTAATAGCTCAAGGGCATTGGTTACAATGAAAATATATCTTTTTAACCACCCACACAATCCTTTTGTTCACTGACAAACCTTCTATCCAACTAATCCTCCTACTTTCCTCCTTTCTTTCTTCCATGTATCTATCTATCTTCATTCATTCATTCATTCATTCATTCACCAAGTCCTTTCAGGTATCTACTAAATGCCAAGCTCTGTGCTAAGCCCTAGGTATACGGAAATGAATAAGAAAACTGTTCGTCACTGAGGACCTCATGATCTAGTCTAATTTAGACAAGTAAACAGATAACGGTACACAGTGCAGCAAGTTCTGCAGTAGAGATATACAAGGTGTTGGATGAGCCCAAAAGATGGAGTGATCAACTTCACCTGAAAGGAGTCAAAGGCAAGGCATGGGCTAGACCCAGAAGAAAAAGTAAGAGTTTGCTAATCCCTCTGGATGAGGGAAAGGATTTAGCCACTGTCAGGTCTTCCTACCTTAGTAGGAACCACCAAATTACCGGGGGACCAGGATAGAAGGGGGAAAGCGTGATGAAGAAGACGAGTGATATATGGCTTAGACTTGAGCTACAGCAGAGAAAGGGTAGGCTACAGAACAAGCAGGACCCACAGACAAGAGCGCTGACCACTGAGTTAAGTAGGTCAAAGTATAACAGGTGAAACAGAAGAGGCAAAAACAGAACTCAACCTCTAAAAAAAATCCCAAGTCCAGATTGTCAATACCTGAAGCCTCAGAAAATGCTGGGACAAGCAGGAAGGAAAGAGGAAGAAACATCTAGGCTACATGCTTCCTGCTGACAAACTGCAATGCAGTCTTCTGCCCACTTTGTCCGTGGAGAGAAAGGGAGTTGAACCTCTCAAGGTACACACCAGGTGGCGCTACATACACAGCTGAAAACAAATCAGAGGCGCCATTTCCTGCCCTATCTCCTTCCCTGGGTGAATACCTTCCTTTATTGTATTCCTCCATGACCCAACTGCCTGAAATTACACCAGTAGGGATTCAATTCTTCACTGAAATAGTCTCCTGTCTGAAAGCAGCCTCTTGAGAAAAGCCTATGATACATCTGTCTTCTCCATATAATAGGGAACTCCTTTAAAGTATAATCAAAACTGACCCACTTGTATAGTCTTAACAGGATCTAATAGAGATGAAGACCATAAGTACGACTGGGAACAGAAATGAGCAAATAAATGTCCGTCGAGCTTTGCCCCACTCCATCTCCACAGAAGACGGAGCATCTTGAAGGTAGCAATCAATTAGCATTACAAGTAAGAAAATTACACAGCCTGCCTGTCTGTAAGCTCTGGCTCTAAAGTAGTTGTTTGACTATGGACAAGTCTGTTCCCTGTACCAGGCCTGTTTTTTCATTTTTAAATGGGAGTCAAAATTCCTGCCTGCCTCAAAGAATTATCTTGAAACCCAATGAAATCCTAACTGGAATGCACATGGAGCATTACATTTATTCACCCAAAATATCAAGAACTCTGCAAAAAAAAAAGGCAATGGTGGCTGGTAGTACAGGCCTATTAAAGGAAGGAGGGACGAGGTGGCATGTGGCTTTGGACACTGTCAGAGGAGGATATGTGTGTGTACACACGTGTTAGCCTGTCTCCAGGCATGTGTGTGCATTTGTTTCTCTAAGTGCCACAGTGGTCAGTTAGCTCTGGAGGCCTTGGGGATCAGGGAGGATTGGGAGCTTAGTTTTATCCCCAAACTTGGAATGTCTCCTGCCTAGATTCTTTGCCTTTGGAATGAAAACAGTACATGTTTTTCAGACAAATGAAGAATGGGGACTGCCCAGACAGCAGCATTTAGCCCCCAGTTGGCAAAGGGCCTGGGAACAAGGAGCCCAGTAAAGTAGCCAGGAATCAGCTCTGAGATAAAACTCCTCCTCCTGCCCCCTAGAAGACCAGCCCATGGGAATGTATCTGAAAGCGCTGCCTTTACTGAGACAGCACCCTTTGGGTGTCAGAATTCCCAGCTCACTACTTACTGATATGTGACCCTAAGCAAAGCACTTACCCTCTCTGAGCCTTCATTTCTTCAACACTAAAATAGGGATAATAATAGCACCTACCTCACAGCATTGTGATGATTAAAAACAACAACGCATTTAAGGACTTAATAATACCTAGCTCACAAGAAATCCTTTCCCCATCCCTCCAAAGAAAATAGTATCTATCATTTAAAAATAACAGAAGAGAGCCAGACTTAATTTCCTTTCACATGGATTCCTGCAAAGACTTCCCAACTTGAGTGCTTAGGCTGCCAGAACAATCGTCCTAAATACAGTCCTAAAGTAGTCCTCTCCTCAAAAACAAAACAAAGCAAAAACCAAACACCTGCATTGACTCTCTGCGGCCTTTTGCATCCTACTCAACTTCTCCATGTGAGTCGTCAGGTGGCAGGGGTCTGGCCTCACTCTATGCATTGAACCTTAACTACCAGGACCTCCCCCTCTCTTTCAAGGCCACCTCCTCACAGTCCATCCACTCATCTCCTGCCTCTGTGCCCTTCCAGTCCTTAGGGTTCTCGTTCCGTAAGCTGGCACTGAGTCACTGCACTAAGTGTGTGCTCATTGCTCCTTCTCAGGTGTGAGCTTTGTTGCTCCAGAAGCAGTGAATTTCTTACAATTCCCAGCACAGACCTGGTACCTAGATGTCAGGGAGTACTTAGATCGACTGGCTGGCACCTTTTTTCACAGCTAGATCTTCTACAATAGTTGTTAGGCCATGTTTTATTTAAACAGAATCCCAGACTATCAGAGCTAGAAGGCCTGTAGTGCTCTCCCAGTTCCACACCTTCATATTACTGATGAGGAAATAAGTCCTAGAAGGGAAAGGGATTTGCCCAAAGTCATACAATAAGTGAGTACTTATGAGATTTAGAAGGTATTAGGAAGAAAGATCTGTGCGGTTTCTCTGGGGAACAGTGCAGAACAGTTCATTGTGTCTATTTCTACGGGAAGGGAAGCAGTCCAGAGGTAGGATGAAGGACAGAATGACCCCTAATGAGCCATCCAACCAGGGAAGCTCAAGACTTCTGACAGCTGCACATCTCTCTCTCTGAAGCTCAGAGGGAAAAAAGACAGAAGTAAGCTTCTGCCCTGGGTAGGACTACCTGCCCATGCAACTGAGTGGCAGGAACCTGGACTCCCGGTGCAGCGTTGGAAGGATGACACAGCCTGGGCGACCGTGTCAGCACGGTCTCAAGGACCAGGTAGCCCACAGCCCCAGTGGAAACAGGAGGCTCCCCAAAGCTGGCAGCACCAGAACTATGGGAAGGGGCAGGTCTTACCTTTCCTGAAGGTCATGCAGACTCTGCTCAGCTCGGTGTAGCCCCTCCAGATCCTTCATCATCTTCTTCATGTGCTCCTTGGAGTAACGGTTCTGGATATAGGCAAACCAGCAGCCGCCCACACCAATAACGATAGACACCACCAGCATGAAATCCTTGAGGTGGTTATGGCGGGTCACTGCGAGAGAGGAAGGGCATGGTGAGTCAGGATCTGCACACTTAGCCTTGCAGGCTCCACTGCATCCCCTCCCATGAAGGCTTCCCATTCAGGAGGAATTAGTTTCTCTTCTTAGATACACACGTGCCACACACTATTACAGTAAGCTCCGTGCCTATTTCTCTGCTATGTCAAGGCCTAATTCGGGAAGGATGAGAGGCCTCAGAGCAATACAGGAAACTTATTAAATCATGCTTCCCTAATGTGCACGAAAGAGAAAAGCATTAGTGTTTTCTCAATATATCCCAGCCATCTCTGGTCCAGGATGAGCTCAGGTGCCCAGATGCAATGGTTTCTATCCTACAGAGTAAACAATGCCAGGGTGCTAGAGTAGATAGGAAGGTATGGGTATATAGCAATGTCGCAGAGCTTGAAGTCTGCCTGGGGGACTAAAGTTACTACAGGAACTAGGTCTCCTGGACTACTAGGCTATTCTAGGTATGAGGTGCAAAGTCCAGTCAGGTAAAGGGCTGTAAGTCTCATCTATGGAGAGCATTTCTGGGCTGTGGCCCAATCCAGAGACCAAGCAGAACAGGAGCCGCCTCAAGAGAGTGATATATATGAGACATTAACATGCCAGGAACAGAGGGGCAGATCTCCCTGCAGAGAATGCCTGGTAACAAACTGGTGGAGGGCCAGGACCCCAGTCACCAGCTGAGGTTCAGAGCAACAATCAGTCTCCAGAGAAAAACTGAAAAACTAACCAAGGGACAACAGAAGATAAGAACAAAAGCCATGTCCTAAGAACTAAGCCAACCAGAAGAGGGGCACTCCTGGAGCCTCACATTGTTTCTAGTATACCGCATCTGGGCCACAGTGCAGGAGACCTGAGAGAGACACCGTAAGGAGAAGGCGGCTGCTGTGATAGCCCCTACCTGGGTTGTACCACACTTGGGATAGAGTAGCTGTGAGCTCAGAGGACCCTGGATGTGGGAGCCAAGGAAGGAAGTAAAGAGGAAATGACCTCCTGGTTACCCTCAGATTGGGGAGAGGAAGAAGGAAGGACTGACAGGATCCCAATGCCTGGAAAGGACAGGGGACAATGGGAATCTAAAAGGACCCAGGGAGAGCCACCAAGTTGAGGCAGTTTAGACAATACGAAAAAACTCATGCAACTGGGAACTGCATGAAACTGAGGACCAGTTTGAGAAAAAGGGTTCCATTCATAGGTCCTCACTGACAGGCTGAGCAGCAGGACATGAGGATGGTGTGGGATCAAAGACAGATTAGTACATTCTATTTCCATCCAAGGGAGGGGAGTTACCAGGTCCAGGTGGTAGCCATGTCCTTTACATGTTTATGCCAGACTCTCATAGATAAAACTAAGGGTCATCCAGTGGCCACCCTCTAGCCTCCTGGCAGACCTACACTTCCAGCCATACTCAAGTCCTCACTTTCCTGCCCCTCAAGTCCCATGAAAAGATACCTATGCAGCACAGAGAGCTGCCTTTCTTTCTGGAACACACCTGCCTCCTACACAGCCTCTACCAGAGGCTGGTGTACTCTCTGGCTCCTGCTTGTTAAAAACTTTTAATCTTGGCTTCCCAGAGCTTCTCAACTCCAACATTCCCTATACATTCCTACCAAAGTCAAAGGTATTCTTGTTCAAAGAAGATGCCATGCAATCAGCAGCGTCCCCCTACTACCACCAACACTTCAAAGTTGTGAAGGTGGACACACAGAGTAGGTGCCTATCTATTCTATTCAGTCCCTTATTCCACCTTGTCCAGATCCATTTGGAACACGATTCTATTATTTTTTCCAGCTTCATATTCTCATCCAAGTCAGGAATAAAAATTGCCAATGACCAGGGCCAAGGATAGGATCTAAGGTAACACTGTTCCACCTATCAGTACCCTCTGGATCTCATCAACCAGTTTTGACTCCACCTAAATGTACAAGAATCCACCCCACACATACACCCCTCTGCCTTGCCAAATGCATAGCTAAGGCTCAGCTATACTTCCTGTCACATCCTATGAGCAACCAGGCTTGGCAGGAAGAAAATGACTCTAAGCCGGCTGAGTTTTTCTGTGACCCCTACTGATCATTACTTGTCCATACGCCAGTGTCAGCACAACACCGACCAACACACAGAAGGCACTCAATAAATATTCATTGGATTGAATCATTACTGATAAGCCTCAAGTATGAGGTCTCCCTTTCCTTAATCCACATAAGGAAGGAAAATAGAGAAAATACACAATGTACCAGGCATTTATATTCATCATCTCTACTTCCCACAACTACTTTCTCAGGTAGAGTAGTATTCCCAGTCTGTAAACCAGAAAACTGAGGCTCATATGGGGCACTGACTTATTAGAGTTCATAAAAAGTGACAGAGCTGGGATTCAACCCCAGATTTGCCTGACTGCCTGGTCTTTCTGCTACCACTTTCTCACTACAACTTTCACACACTTCAGCAGGTATTGTTTCTGCTTTGTTACATGCAAACATCTCTCACCATGGAGATGCCTGTATCTCCTGATCTAGCCTGCGTGTGACTGCAAAAGTTCCAAGGCCTGAGTTTTCCCACCAAAAAACCTCCTGGGAGCTGACTGGGGCATTGCTATCAGGACAGGCCTTTAAGGTTAAATATAAGGCATCATGTGGAGAAATTCTTGTGCCATCAAAAGAGGCATCCAGCACTGAGTATTAGGAAGTCTGGGTTCTATGGTGCCCAATTTGTTATGAAATTCACTTCCCCCATCTGGACTTCAACTTCCTGTAAAATGTATTATCACAAATGCACAGTTGTAAATGGAAGCGCTTAGAGGTGTCTTGGAAATATTCAGATGGACATATCCAGTAGGTAATTAAGGATGTGGATATGGGTTTGAGGAAGAGCTAGAAGCTGGAGAAGTGGATGTGAGAATTATCAGGTTCATTCAGTGGAGCCCTGGGCTGAACCCCAGAGTCCTAAAGGAATCTGTGATGGTTAATTTTATGTGTCAACCTGACTGGACTAAGAGATGCCCAGATAGCTGGTAAAACATTATTCCGGGGTATGTCTGTGAGGTTGTCTTCATAAGAGATTAGTATTTCCTTTTTTTTTTCTTTTAAAGTGTGTTTTTCCAGGACCCACAAACTCCAACTCAAGTAGTTGTTTCAATCTAGTTGTGGAAGGTGCAGTTCACAGTGGCCCATATGGGGACCAAACCCAGCAACCTTATTGTTAAAGAGTACCACGCTTTAACCAACTGAGCTAACCGGCTGCCCCCGAGATTAGTATTTCAATGGCAGACTGAATAAAGATGTCTTCACGAATGCAGTGGGCATCATCCAATCATCCTCAGGCCCTGAATAGAACCAAAAGGTGGAGGGAGGGCAGATTTGCTCTCTCAGATTAAGTTGAGACATCCATCTTCTCCTGCCCTCTTACATCAGTGCTTCTGGTTCTCGGGTCTTCGGACTCAGATAGGGACTTACACCATCAGTTCCCCTGGTTCTCAGGCCTTTGGGCTTGGATTGAATTATACCACCAGCTTTCCTAGTTCTCCAGCTTACAGATGGCAAATCATGAGACTTCTTGGCCTCCATAATTACATGAGCCAATGCCTATAATAAATGTCCTCTTATATATATCTATATACATATCCTATTGGTTCTGTTTTTCTGGAGAACACTGGATAATACAGAATCTATATATTATTGTGTCAGAAAAAGGGAAGAAAATAGGGAAATCAAGACTAGTCTATTGGGCCGGCCCAGTGGCTCAGGTGGTTGGAGTGCCAAGCTCCTAACACCGAGGTCACTGGTTCAATTCCCACATGGTCCAGTGAGCTGTGCCCTCTACAGCTAAGATTGTGAACAACAGCTCTCCCTGGAGCTGGGCTGCCATGAGCAGCCAGAGGTTGGCGTGAGCTGCCCTGAGCTGCAGCGGGGCTGCTGAGTGCTGGCGCGGGATACTGTGAGCTGCCGTGAGCTGCTGTGAGTGGCCAACAGATTGGCAACCGACTGCCTCAGCCGGGGGGAGCACAAGGCTCATAATACCAGCAGGGGCCAGGGAGCTACACAACTAGACTGAGAAACAACGGCTTGAACCAGAGTAGGGGTGGGGGTGGGAGAGGCGGAAGAAGGGGGGAGAAGACTCTAATCTATGCCTAACCAATGATGTACTTCTTCCCATCATAATCCCATCCCCATTCTTCAATTCCTACTACCTTCCCAGCCCCCACAGTCCACAAATATCCTTCCATTCCTTCTCCTCTGAACTAGGATTCCCTTAGTCAATCCACTCTTTGGTCAGGTAAACATGGATTATCTCTTGCTAGCTCGGGGGCTGTTTTGTGTTTTTTTGGCTTTCATGTCAGTCACCTTCTTTCTGATAGTCTGTGAGCTCCCCAGGGCCAGCCACAAGACTTATTTATCTCTGTAGCCCCACACTTAGCATAGAGCCTGACCAGAGCAGGTAGTCAGCAAAGGTGGAAAGCAGAGAAAAAGGGAAGAAGGAAGGGAGGTTTTTAGCAGGAAGCGGGTAGGGAGTGTACAATATAAAGTGCACATGAATGGCAAAACCCAGCTCCTGGGGACAGAAAGAGTACGCCAGCTGTCCTGCACAGCCCCTGCACAAGCTCGTCTCTCAGAATCCACCTCGCACCCAGGGAACATAGCCAGGGCAGAGAGTCCATGGAGGTTTCAGGAGAGCAGCTAATCCAGGGAAACTGGCTGGGACCTGAGGACCTAGAGGGTGGCAGAATTCCTAGCCTGAGTGCTATAAATAGATTTTAGCAAAATGAGGTCAACTGTTAACACAGTCAGGCCTAAAGCAGGGGAGCAGAGTGTAAACAAATTAGATGTGGAAATGTTAACAGTGTCAGGATAATGGTGAGAATTTTCAAGGTGACAGTTACAATTGAGACAGTGAGCCTCCAATCATTATCACTTTCTGGAATCCCTCTCCCAATCTATTCTCTCCACCCTCTCTACTGCCCACAATATCCTGCCTGCCCCTGGCAGATGCAGATATTCACCCCTTACTGCCAAAATACCGGGGGTGCCAAAAAAAAATGTGCATATTTTAAGAGACGTTATCTACCTTTCAAAGTTGAACTGAATTACGGTAGCAATGTGTAGTATGATGTTCGCCCAAAAGATGACATTAATCAAATGAATGCTAGCGTCATTTATTGTATTACAATTTTAATACAGTTTTTCCTTTCTTAAAATGTGTATGCATTTTTTTTTTTTTTGCACCCTCTATATATGCCACAATTTCTTTATCCAGTCATCTATTGATGGGCATTTTGGTTGTTTCCATATCTTGGCTATTGTAAATAGTGCTGCAGTAAACATAACGATGCGTATATCTTTTTGAATTAGTGTTTTGGATTTCTTTGGATAAATATAGATGGAATTTCTTGAGAGCAGAGACCCTGTCATTTACAGTGGTACAGAGTAGGTGCTCAACAAATGTTAGTAAATGAAAGGCCATTGCTTAGTACAGAGGGTGAGCTCACATAAAGAGAAGAGCCATTCAGCGTGTCATTTATTCAAAACTTATAAATGAATGGTAAGCAAAAATGTGTACTAGGACCAAAAATAAAAAGGCAGCAAAGGAGAGGGGGACAACCTTCTCCCATGTTGCTCTGTACCACACTTTCAAAAGGTACAGACCTTCTGGAAAAGGCAAAACTTTGGAGATAGTAAAAAGGATCACAGCTGTGAGGGGTTGCAGAGGAGGGAGGGATAAATAAGTGGAGCACAGATGATCTTTGGGCAGTAAAGCTATCCTGTATGATACTAAACTGGTGGTGTATACACGATGTTATATTTATCCAAACCCCTTTGCACAACACCAAGGGTCAACCCTAAAGTAAACTACAGACTCTGGGTGACAATGATGTATCAATGTAAGTTCATCAATTGTAACAAATGTGCCACTCTGCTGGGGATTGTTAATAATGGGGGAGGCTGTGCATGCATGGGGGCTGGGAGTATATGGGAAATCTCTGTATCTTCTATTCAGCTTTGATGTGAACCTAAAAGTACTCTAAAAAATAAAGTCAATTAAAAATTTGAAAATAAAAAAAAATAAAAATAAAAAAAAGGTACAGACCCATCTGTATTGAGATTATCAGCCTGGACACTTGTCAAGCCAAATGCACGAACAGGGAAATGCTATACAGTAGACCCACCCTTATCCACGGTTTCACTTTCCACGGTTTCAGTAACCCACGGTCAACCACAGTAAGAAAATATTAAATTGAAAATTCCAGAAATAAACAATTCCTAAGTTTTAAATTGCATGCCATTCTGACCAGCATGATGAAAATCTCACGTTGTCCCACTCAGTCCCACCCAGGATGTGAATCATCCCTTTGTCCAACATATCCATGCTGTATACGCTACCTGCCCATTAGTCACTTGGTGGCCACGCCGGCTATTAGATCGACTGCTGTGGTATTGCAGTGCTTGTGTTCAAGCAACCCTTATTTTACTTAATAATGCCACATTCACATAACTTTTATTACAGTATATTGTTATAATTGTTCTATATTTTATTATTAGTTATTACTGTTTACTCTCATACTATGCCTAATTATAAACTTTATCATAAGCATATATGTATAGGTAAAAACAGTATATATAAGGTTCAGTTCTATCCGCGGTTTCAGGCATCCATTGAGGGTCTTAGAACATGTCCCCCATGGATAAGGGGAGGGACTATGGTACTGCCGCTGACCCTGCTTGCCAGCCGTTTCTCTGGACTGGTTCTTGGCACTATAGCATTCTGCTGCTGGCGTCCTCAACTGATGCCAACAGCTCCCAAAAGACAGGGAGTGGACCCTAAGAGTCTGTTTTGTCGAGGCTAATTTTCTAAGGAAACTTACCACTTTTGTTCCTCCTGAGTTCACTTAGAATAGGAGGTCAGGGTTGGCTGTTCCCACCTTGCAGATCTTCAGAAGCCGAACCACCCAATTCTCCCAGCTAATGACTGGAGGAAGAAAACACCCTTTATCTCTATTGATTTTTCTCTACTGGTAAATGTGATATGAAAGCCTACTTAGTCCTCTTTGGTTGTCCAAGGACACGAGATGTGCAGCAATCAGTTCATACACTCTGCACACCCACGGTAAGGGCAGAAAACAGCTAAATGGCATTCACACCCGCATGGGTTACTTTATCCCTGAGCATAGCTTTCATATTTTAGCCTTCGTATGCCTGCTCAGGTTGTTTCCTCCACCTAGAATGCCCTCTCCTGTCACCTCCATGGAATAAAGTCCTTACTCATCCTTAAAGGAAGAGCTTACAAGCCACCTCTTCAACAGTATGCCTTCTCTATCCCTCCTCTCAACCTCAGAAGCACTGTGCATCTGTCCAGAACATTCATTTTATCCCATTAGGGCAGAATATGATTCATCCAGGTCTTCCTACGGGGTCCAGCACAGCACTGGCACAAAAGTAGGTACTTTCTTAATACATCTAATGAATGGATGTTGATAGCTGGCTGGACTAAAATGTGATACATTTCATGCATTAATGACAGTAGAGAAAATGGAGGCACTGCCTTACAGGTATGCCTAGGAGAGCCAGGCCTCAGCCCAGCCACCCCCACTGCCCTGGGTTCCAGGGCACAGCAGCAGCCCTCTCTCCACAGGACTCACAGAGAGGAGGCCCAAAGAGCACCGTGTCCAGGGCCTTCAGCTGCAGCTTCTGCCGGTGGCTCCGGTCGGTCATCTTCAGTACAGTCCCTGTCATGGTGGTGTTGGTTACAGCCAGCCTGTTGAGGCAAAGAGTAGGCGCTCAGTTCCCCGCCCACAAAGCCAGGAAGAATCCTGGTGACATTACCCACCTCCTCCAGGAACATTTCCATGACTTCTAGCTCTTGGTGACTGCTCCCCTCTGCATTCTAGAACAGAGTCTGTGCCAGTGGGTCTCAATGGGGACTACGCAGGAACACATAACACTGACCAAAAATTTGTTTGCCGTTCTCCTCATGGCCACCATTTCTTAGACAGCATTCTACTCTAAGGATTATCCATTTGTGACCATACCCACACCTGACTAAATTTTCTGTTGTGCTTCCCCTTGTAGGGACTGTCCACCATATTCCTGTACCCACACTCCCACCATTTATTTGTAAGTGCATTTTCCTGTCTATCCCTGGTCAAAATGTCATGCTACATGACCTAGTGATTTTGGTGACCTCTGAATTATCCTAAACCTAACCCAATTAAATATATTTAATAATGAATATATTTAATATTCATTAAATTTAAACTTGCTGATGACAAACACTGTAGCTGTCTTGTTGGCTTGTATTTGAGTCACTGTAATTTACTTCCAATCAGATACTGTAATTTTTTTGTGACCTTCAACTGTACTATTGAGAACTCTCATAAGGGGGAGGACCTGTAATCAAAAAAATGACCTCGGAAAAACTGGACTTTGTTTCTCTTCTGTTGGAATGCAGGGTGTGTACAGAAGAAGGGTATGAGATATGGAAGATTGAAAAACCACTGGTCTGGATCCCACAAGTGCGCATTTACTACTATACTATTCCCTAAGATCAGTGTAGTTTTCGGATGCATAGCTCTGTTTCCCCAGGTAGAAAAGAAGCTTCTGACATCACAGTGTGTGTCAATGCTCCTGCCTGGACATGCAGGAGCAGCTACTTCCTTCTCTAGCCCTGGGAAGCAATCAAAACCAGTGACAAGAGAGGCAGTGAGACACTGATGGGAAGTTGGGGGTTGGGGGGGGGGGGTGTCAAGAGATCTAGTTACTGGTCTTGGCTCTATCATTAAGTGATTTCCTTGTCCAATCATAAGCTGCTTGGTTTCTCCCCCTGAGGCCTCAGTTTTCTTCTGTGTAAACTTATGTAAAATCAGATGTTTCCTACAAGCTTGGGAGTTCTTGGAGCTCCTCTTTACAGCACTTCTACCCAGTGTACTGGCCTTCATCTCACTTATCAAAATAACTGTCATCTTTTCTACAGTCTATCTGTCAAAGAAACCTATGAACTTGAATGCTATCTACTTCTAAGTAATGAGAGAAATGAGAAGGTAAAATTTACTAAGCAGCTACTTATCTTGTGCTGTTCTGACACTCTACATACAATACCTCATTTAGTTCTCATCACTGTAAGAACCCAGTTCTACTATTAGCTCCACTGTACAGATACAAAAACTGAGACTCAGAGTTGAGTAACTTGCCCAAAGTCACATAGCACATAAGTGGCAAAGGCAGGAGACAAACTCATCACTACTCCATGCACTGAAGGCTCCATGCTTCCTGCTGTCACCGAGGTGCCACAGCTTGGCTTCCTCTATTCCTGAGCCCAGTCTAGCTGGGTCTGGTCTTAGGTCTAATCCTAGCCGCAGGAGGGCTAAGTGAGCCCATTACCTGAGAACTGACTTCTTATCCTATGCTTTACAGTTTTAATGCAAACCACAGCCATTTCTTAAGATGAAATGGTCCAGTGATCCACAAGGCAATACTGTTATTTCCATCGGTATAAAGGAAGAAACCTAAATCCTGGTACTTCATGGTCAATCCCCTATTCAATTACCTGTCTCTCCCATTAAACATGGAGTTCCTAAAGGCAGACAGATGCGAGGTCTAATGCATGTCTTTGTCCTCAGGGCCCAGGAGAGAGCATGGCATATGGTAGATACTGGGTAAAGTTGGTTAACTAGAACTAAACTTAATATCTCTATGAAGTCCATCTTCAACTACATGGGGCAAGAGGAAGATACAATGAAAAAAGTATGTTACTTAGAACCAGGCAGACCTGAGTTCAAATCCCAGTTCAGCCACTTACTAGCTTGGATAAATCACAAAATATTTGAAGTTCAGTTTGTTCACCCAAAGGTTGGGATAATAATTCCTTCCTCCCAGAACTGTGAGAATCAACTGAAATAATAGGTAGGAAAGCACTCTATAAAGGGATGTACAAACATCAAGATTATTACTCTCTCCAGAGCAGGGAAAAGCTGTGAAGAGGAGGCTGAAGGCAGCAGAGGAGGGAACAGCCAGCTCAGCTAGGCCTGGACAGCAGTGCCTGGTCGCTCTGTGGCTGAAGACTGCAATGTGTGGGCATTCCAACAGCTTCACCTTCCCCTTTCCCCTTTGCTGAGGCTCACACCAGATGCAGATGACAACTTATACACAATCGGCACTTACCAGACAGTAAGCCCTTTGAGGGCAAGGGCAGGTTGTTATCTTTATCCCCAGCACCCAGCATAAGTGCTTGGTACAGAGCAGGCACCCAGTAAATATTTGTTGAATGAATAAGTAAATGGATTAATGACTGAATGACATATGGCACTAGCTTGACTTAACAAGAAGTCCAAACAGTACTCCATCCCCTCCCCACTCCCACCCCGAGCCCTAGCATATTGTGCCTATAAAGGAGGCAGAGTTAGGACACAACAGCTGTTGGGAGAGTCATTCCAGAGAGCAGGCTGGGCCCAATGGTAGTCAGCCCCCACTGTTGCACCATTTCTTTAGAGTAGATCAACTGTATATGGATAATTCAGGGGAAAGTAAAAGAGCCCAGAGGCTCCTGGACAATAAAAGAGGCAGCTGCTAGGGGGACAGCAAAAGAAAAGAGAAACACCACAGGCTTTAAAGTCTACCCAGATCTAGGTTCCAATCACAGTTTTGCGTCTAACTAGCTATGTGACCTTGGAAAAGTTACTTAGCCAGTTTCATCATCTTTAAACAATAATACCTACCTTATAGAAGTGATATAAGAATTAAATGAGATATTGTATATAAAGTGTTGAAGCAGAGTGTCTGGCATATACTAAGCACTCAATAAATGGCAGCTATTAGTACTATTCCCATTATTGATAGAAATACTAAATAGGAGAATGGATGCTAAATACCCATCATACTGTACAGCAAGTGCACAGTAGATGTGAGAAGAGGAGAGGTCTATAGATTCTGCCCTACAAACGGTGGAACCTCATTTAACTGAGTAGAGCAACCTGAAAGCAGGCCAACTCCAGCCCATTCCATGCACCCCCAAGTGAGAGAACCCAGTCTCCTCCTAACCTCGGCATGGCATGGCCACTGAGCTGCAGCTTCCGGAAGGTCTCCTCATACTGAGGCAGCTCCACATATGTGATCAGCCACTGCACCACCTCATCCACGGTCCAGTTGTACACTGTGGGGAGAGACAAGCAAAGCCATGACTCCAGAATGCCAAGTACCACGCACACAGATAAGAGATCTAATGCATGTCTTTGTCCTCAGTGCCCAGGAGAAAGCATGGCATATGGTAGGTGCTTGGTAAAGTTTTGTCACATAGAATTAAACTTAATATTTCCAGGAAGTCCATCTTCAACTACCTGGGACAAGAGGAAGATACAGTGAAAAAAGTACATCACTTAGAACCAGGCAAACCTAAGTTCAAATCCCAGCTCTGCCACTTACCAGCTTGGATAAATCATAACATATTTGAAATTCACCCAAATTGTTCACCCAAAAGTTGGGATAGTAATTCCTTCCTCCCAGAATTGTGAGAATCAACTGAAATAATAGGTAGGAAAGCACGCTATAAAGGGATGTGCAAACATCAAGATTGTCATTCTCTCCAGAGCAGGGAGAAGGTGAGGAGTCACACTGACCTTAACATTTACCACGTTTACGTGTTTAACATGTCTCTCTCCCATCAAATCCTGTGTATGAAAGGAACATGCACTCTACTGTGTGTGTGTGTGTGTGTGTGTGTGTGTGTGTGTGTGTGGATACATATGTGGATATATACACATATATATGACATAATATAGAGAGATGGATCCAGATGACAACACTTAAGCCCTGAGTCAGATCACACCTGCAGACAACCCTATTTCCAGTTTTGTGCAACAAGTAAATTTCCCCTTTGGCTTAGATCAGATTGAAAAGACTTTCTGTCCCATTAGTAGCCGATTCTAACTGAAACAATTACTGATCGATCACTCACAACCCGGAGAATCACATCATCACTATACACGGACCACTGTAGCTAATCGTTCCTCAATATTGTAATATTGTGATTTTTATATGGCTAATTATAAAAATAATCCCCTTAAAATAAGTTTAATATTTGTGTAGTGTTTAGATACACAGATAACAAATTTATCTCCATACTCTGTCAAGAGTCAACAGTAAAGGAATAGAAGTGGACATAATACACAAGAAATAAGTTCAAACCAAGCGAAGGTCAAATGACATCATAATGTATTATATAAATCAAAGTTGCATAGTAGCTTGAATTGCGAAAGATGGTGGGAAGACTGAGTCATCAGATGGCACCCAGTAATACAGGCACGCTGAACTTAAAAGAGCCTGGGAGCAACTGAATTTCAGCAGAAAAGTATCATTGTATTGCATTTAAAGTTTGTTTTTACTTAATGTATAAATCTGTTTTTGTTTCTATTTGTACGCAAATTTTATGCAGCTATTGAAACCTCATTTTATGTTTGT
Source organism: Rhinolophus sinicus (assembly GCF_057876585.1). Taxonomy (NCBI): domain Eukaryota; kingdom Metazoa; phylum Chordata; class Mammalia; order Chiroptera; family Rhinolophidae; genus Rhinolophus; species Rhinolophus sinicus. The sequence goes on along the minus strand of NC_142514.1, from coordinate 141,916,084 downwards.
ACACATTCAAATAACATTATAATAAAAGTAATTTAAGTCAGCATTGCAGGTCCAAGATAAATTATTTCCCTTAAAAGGAATGTGTACATTCCTCAAGTTTGAAAACTACAGCTGTGAACAGCAAGAAAACTAAAAGTTTTGAAGCAGAACAAAATGGTGAGGCTCATCACCCTCCTCTCTTACGATTCATTTCTTTACCAAAAACTGTCTTTCATCAGAATGCTATCTAATTTCTCTTTAATAACTAGGAAACATTACAGCATGGACCATGTCCTTTTTCATTTTTGCTCATTCTGTTATCTCTGAAATAGAGCTTCATATATAGTGGCGTCAGTAAGAATGTACTCAAAGAATAACTGCCCTAAATGAGGAGTTCCAGAAATGTTCTGACTGTGGGCCTCCAAAAAACAACAACAATCTCCTTAGACTAATACACAGTTCATGTGGATGGTTAACTTCCGAAATGCTTGTCAAAAACAGGCATTCCTCTGGTAGGCACACGTCAGATCTTAGGCTGTTTCTGTCACTCTCACATAAGCTAGAGAAGTTGGAAGGCTGGGCCCTGTCCCTTCCTTCTCCTACTTCCCCTACAGTGGAGCCCAGCACTGGTCTTAAGCACGCACCCAGCAAGGCATCCTGAATGAAACCAAGTTGAAGGCAAAAATGCTCCAATCTCTCAATGTCCTCAAGAAGCTACTGAAACTCAGGAGGAAAGTTCTGAAGCCAAGAGACCTTGGAGGTAGATTAGACGATTTGCAGAGGCACAGGGGGTGAGAAGGGAAAGGTGCCAGGGGATGAAAGGAAGCAGGTACAGTGCCCTAAGACTGCAGCCTAGAAGACAAGATCCTAGAGGTTTAGGTGAAGGGTGCCTAGTCACTGCTTGGTTAAGTTTCTAATTCCCAGACTAGAATATATTGGAGGGAAGAGAAGAATTAATTTCCAAGAGATACGTTGAAATCCCAGGGTTTGGGGCAGGAGGGATGACAGAGCTGGGATTAAGGAAGCATTACAGAAAGTAGAGTGTTTACTCCTGAAAATGAATACGTAGCCACACACATTACAAATGTGATCATTTACTATGGTTTGGAGTATCAGGTAATGAATGTGTAGCACAGTGACACACAGACATCAGACAGACAGACAAGTGTTAGCCTGCAAAGAACAGAGAACAACATACTCCTGCCACCGCTGCCAAGGGCGCTCAGCCTCATCCAAGACAAAGGGGCCTTTCTGTTGGGCATGTGGAGTGGAAAAAAAGGCCACTTTTTTATTGCTAGAAAGGCTGGAGGCCAGCAGTGCTACAAAGGCCTTTTGTCTACTGGGAGGACGCCCTGATACAAGCCTGAGCACAGACCTTTGGCACGCAGGAACTCCTCTATCTGTACCCTGCACTGCAGTGGAAATGGCAGGAGTCACTCTACACCAGGGCTTCTCAGTCTCCACAGCGCTGACATTTGGGACAGGCTAATTCTTCACTGTGGGGGGCTGTCCTGTGCATTGGAAGATGTTTAGCAACATCCCTGGCATTGCCCACTAGATGCCAGTAGCATGCTGCCAGTTGTGATAATCAAAAATGTTCCCTGGGCAACAAAACTGCCCCCAGCTGAGAACCACTGCTCTAAACACGACATTAGGTGATGCATATAAGGGGGTCAGGGAGGATGCAATCCAGTGAGGACAGACTCTGAACGTAGTCGGCCCCTGTATCGCGAGGCTATAGGACACGAGGATAATGGCTTCGGTGTGTTAGGCCAAACCTCAAGGCACTTGTTTTTTGTTTTCTGTGTTCTACATAACATTCTGTTGCCTAGGCAGATGCCCTACCCAGGTAGGGCTTGGCAGCATGGTGCTATCCAACCAGATTGCCGGCAGTCTGAAGAAAGCAAGCCCGGATGAGCTGCATTCTTGTCAAATAGCAACCCTGTGTCCCAGCGTGAAGAGCTAGCTCACTCAACAGTCAAGTAGAAATATCAGAGTCCCTTGTCCCTAAGGTTCAAGTCCTTAAAAGTTGAAAGTCTTATACTGCTTTCTCATTCCCAAAGAGAAAATGAGAAGACTCCCTGTGCCAAAGTGAGGAAGAAGGCCACAGCAGGCTTAGAGAGCTGTGGCTGTCCATGAGAGGCTACGGCATTTGGCAAGGAGAGCTGAGTACAGATACAGGCTCCAAATGACTCACATGTCCAAATCCTAGGAGGACATTCAAACAAGAGATAATCTTCTAAAGTCCTCAGTCTCTTATCCCCCTGAGCCTGTCCATGTGTCCCCTAGAGAGATCAAAGACAACATCTCTGTGCAAAATGACAAACAATACTACACACATTCAGAGAAGGCCAAGCCCAGGAATTTTCTGCAACAAATAGTCCTTCATAAGACAAATGAACAAGGTGATTCAATTTGTAGTCTCCAACCTTTTAAATGGTCTAATCTACCTGTGAAAAAATTTTGAGTACACATTGCCAATATATGAATATGTGTTTATAAATTAGATTCATGTAGTGACATTAGGAATATATAATGTAATGTGAAACATACATAAAAATTACATACTGAGATAGAAATAAATGCAATACAAATACAAGCTCCAGTATTTTCTTATGGCACCCCAATCCATTGCCTTGTGTGGGCCTCCTAAAGCATACATACCGCCTTTGGAAACTTCTGGACTAACAGTACCTCATCCCAACACAAATGACCTGAACATCACAGACTTCCCTGGAGGCCACCTCTGTTGTAGCTCTTACTTTCGCAGTCCTCATCGAGAACCAGTGTCTTGCATTATTTACTGATTCATCCTTGAACAATGACTTCTAGATCTTTGCTGTTTCCAGAAAAGCTCTTTTCCCTCTTCTTGGCCTGCTAAGCACCAACTAATCCTTAAAACCCAGCTCTACCTCTTTGCTTGCTGAAACTCTTTGGAGCCCATTTCTAAATCCCCTTTTCTAAAAAAGTTCTAGGTCTCCCTTCTCTACGTACATAGCACTTTCTTTATACAGACTTCTTTTCTAACATGTATGTTATATCGTTTAGTCACAGATCTCCCTTCTCCATTACACTGTAAGCAATTTGATAAGGAACATGTCTTTTCCACTTATGTATTCCCCAATGTCTAACACAGGGCTAGATCATTCTAGGTACTCTGTGAAGTGCACTGAATGGACAAAAGAATAGATATAAAAGAATGAACAAATAATGGCCATCTGCGGGTCCTGGATCACTTGTTGTAGATCACATCAGCATTTATGTTATATTTTCTCACTAACAGTGTCACTCTCTGCCACAGATTTCTTATGGAAGGGGGTATTTTTTTAAAAGCACTGAACTTATGCATATCAGCAAGGAACCCCAGAAATTGATTTTTAATTACCTTCTCATATAGCAAAGATATATCCTGGCCTCCATCCTATGTTTTATAAATAGGAAGGGGCCTTTTCCATTTGAGAAATATTTTCATATTAAATGAGCAAAGTCTCCTGTTTTATTCTGAGATAACCACAACAAATAAAGTTATTCAGGATTGCCAAATCACTGGGCTTTCTAGAACACTGGATTTTTATTGTAGAATGTATTAGAAAAAGTACTAGATTTAAAGCTGGAAGACCTTGATTTCTATCCTATCTGCCACAGACCACCTTGGGTAAATCACTTATCCATTCTGAACCTCAATTCCCCTTCTATAAAATATTCATCCAGTCATTCAAAATGTTTATTTTGCACTACTTTGTGCCAGGCACTGGGAACAGAGCAGTATCAGGACAGAGATCCCTACCCCCACGCAGTTTACTATCTAGCAATATCTGTCACCCAGAGTTGTTGAATGAGTTCATATGTTTGGAAATGCCTAAGATTTAATATAAACACAATAATAATTGTTTCTTCATATCTATGTATATATTTTTTTCCATTCAAAAAGAGGTAGGTGTTGAGGACTGCTCAGAATCTGGGTGGATGGAGATATAGGCCCATCAGAGAAAAGAAACACGAGCAAAGACAACAACTATAAAGTGTGGGGCCTGCTCAGAGAACACTGAGTTTGGAGTCCAAGGGTTACATATCGGAACAAGGAGAGCAAGGCATTACTGAGGCCAGATAATAAAAATCCTTGAAAGCAGGCAGTCTCAAGCTCCAAAATCATTTATACATTGCGGGGGGAAAACCACTTACTGAGCACTTACTACTACTTGCCAGGCACTGCTCTAGGAGCTAAGGATATAACAGTATTCTAAACAGAGTCATAGGTCCCTGGTGCTTATATTCTGGTGGAGAGAGACAAACTAAAACACTCTGAACAAATAATTATATGTTGGGTAGTGCTAAGTATCATGAAGAAAAATAAAGCAGGGTAAGACAATTAAGAGCAGTGTTATATCAGATCTGATCAGGAAAGGCCTCTCTGATGAGGTGACATTTGAGCAGAAAATGAAATGACGCTGTGGGCCATGTGATTACTTGGGGGAGGGCATTCCAGGCAGTTGGAACAGTAGGTATTACTCCCCAGCACTTAAGCTTTGGTGATACCTCCAGGATATGCCAGGACAGATCCTTGGGCTTGGCCAATCCCTTCTCTTGCCAGAGAAAAGAACAGGCAGTAAGAAATGGGCTTCCAACTCAGTATCCGTTTCCCCTAATGGACCAGTGGTGCCTCAGATGAAGCCCTCACTTACTTTTATGGTTTCAAACCCACATCCCAAAAGAACTATGTCTGGGAAGAAGGTTGCCAGTGCTATCTTTGCCTCTCCTTCACAAAGCTATTGGTCAGTTACCTGGTCACTCAGTCAGCCTCTGGTCAGCCAGTCAGATATAGCACAGTGATTAAGAATGTGGGCTTTGGAACCAAGTGCCTTGGTTTGAATTTGGGATTTGCCACTGTAAGACCATGAGCAAGTTACTTAACCCTTCTGTGCCTCAATTTTGTCACCTGTAAAATGGTGAGAATCAGAGTTCTTACATCGTAAGCATGCAGCAAAGATATGGGAAGCTCCTAGCATACAGTAAAGGTGAAAGAGATATTATCTATTATTATTATCACCATTCATTTATTCATTCCATTCACCAAGCTTTCATTGGCTTCTCCTCTAGTAGGTCCTGGGTGAGTTACTAGATGTAGAAATCAATCTGTATGATCTCCATCACAAAGGGCTCTCTTCTAAAGAAGGAGATATACAAGAAAATAAATGAGGGTGGCCGGATGGCTCAGTTGGTTAGAGCACGACCTCTGAAGAACAGGGTTGCTGGTTCGATCCCCACATGGGCCAGTGAGCTGCACCCTCCACAACTAGATTGAAGGACAACTACTTGGAGCTAATGGGCCCTGGAGAAACACACTGTTCCCCAATATTCCCCAATAAAATTTATTTTAAAAAAATAAAATAAATGAGTATAATACAGTATGATAGATACTAGGTCAAAGGGATGTGTGGGGTGACATGGGAGCACAGAGAAAAGAGTGACTAACTGCCAAAGTGAGTCAGAGAAAGCATTACAAAGCCTAGCTTCTTATCTGGCTTCTTTGGATACAGAACACTCCAAGACACCTACAAAAACTTACCAAAGTGGCCCTCCCTAAAGAGAGCTTGTGACCTAGACATATGGTTTGTCTCTCTGAGTGATTTCTTTCTGGCTCTCATTAGCAGTTTATCACATATGTCTAGTTTTCTAACATGATGTCAATATCAAGCTCTGAACCTTCAATGCAAAAATAATCTGGTCCTTGGGCCAGGGCCTCATGTGATAGGCCCATAAGGCTTCCTGGCAAAAAAAAAGAAAAAAAAAAGCAGGTCTACTATGGCTACAGAATAGTAAGAGAATCTAGGTTCTAGAATACTGAATAAGCCAAACAACTTAGGAGGTATGATCAAACAATACAGTGAATGTTTGTAAAAAATCAGTACAGTAAAAGATACATTGCGATTAATCCCCCTCAAAATACTCCCTCTCGCTTCAAACACACATCCCATCGTTCTTGCAACTTTCTGAAGCAGCTCTGGAAGTCCTCTTTCCTGAGTGTCTTTTGTTGCGCTGTCGTGGCTGCCTTGATGTTCTGAATCATTTTGACTTGAGGGAAGAGCCAGAAGTCACATGGTGCCGGATGCAGTGAATAACATGAATGAGGACACACCGTAATGTTGTTGTTTTTTTGACAGAAATTGCCGTGTACCAGAAGTAATGTGTGACACAGAGCATTGTCATAATGGAAGATGATTTACGGCACACTTTAAAACACACCTTCTCTGAACTGTAGCTCACACCCAACTGACTGCACCTAACAAGTTGAAACTTGTCACACAGTTACTAATGTTCGATGCACCTCTTAGTACATAAGATACACAGTGGTTGGGCCAAGGACAAACTTTTGTCTTCCACACCCCTACTCTGGGCTAAGCCCTGTGTTAAATGTTGATCTATAAATCCACATAAGGTAATGCCCTCAAGCCGTCTTGGTGGGAAGAGAGGCAGGGGAGTAAGATAATTGCAATTAATGTGCTAAGTGCTGCAATGAGATAAGCATTAAGAGGCTATGGGAACACTGAAGAAGGCACCTAACCTGGCCTGTGGTTTCCAGGGAAGATTTCTTAAAGAAGGGGATACTTAAGTTGAGTCTTACTTGTCAAGTAGGATTTAACCAGATCAACAAAGGGGGAAGGATGGGGGAGGAAGGAACTGTATATGAAAGCATCAAGGGATTGTTTGGGTCTGGAACCAACCACCCCAACATTTGCCTCAGTGGTGTACAGATTACTTTGAGCTAAAGGCAATTTTAGCTTCAGGCTCAAGAGAAACTTCTGTCCCCTCCAACGACTTAGAAGAATTTGAATTAGAGGCCTCGAACATAAGAGATTATCAAGAGATAACTTCTTTTGACCTATCTATAGGGCATGGCAAACTTATATTTACTAAAGGCCTGCTCTTCTCATCCTGCAATGACCTTTGAAGCCCCCAAGGCACCTTACCTCATCCCTAGCTCAGGATGTCTTATATACCCCGTTTCTGTCTCTGAAACTCTCCTGTATGTGGAATTCCCCTGCACATGATATTAAATCTGATTTTCTCCTGTCGATCTGCTTCCTGCTGATTTGATTATTCAGCCAGTCAAAAATAACCAAAAGAGGGAAAGGGGAATTTTTCCCCTTCTCCAGTTTTGGTGCTGTGAGCTGGTTCACCACTGGCTGGTAAAATTCTTCACCAGCTAACTGGAAACTGCTTTCTCTGGCTGGGAAAACTGCTTTCTCCTGAGGACTGCTGCAGACAAATGGATCCTGGACATCTAAGCTGACATTAAAAAGAAAATAGTAAGACTTCTTACGGTTGTCTCCTTCCCTAAGATCTCTATCTGCAGGGATCCAATGGAACGAGAGTGGTGAGAGTCTTTTTTTTTTTTTTCTTTTTTTAAATTTAAGTTGGCAGGAGAAAATATTGGTGAAACTAGTTCCTTGAATTTTAGCAACTCTTGTAAATTTGGTGGAGTACTCTTGGTTTTATTGATCCATTTCCTCCTAGAGACAGTCTCTGTTCTTTGTGTCTCTCTGCCTATTGTGTATGAGAACTAAAATTCATAGGGAAGGCCAAGCCATCCCTACTGATGAGGGTATTCCTTTTGTCCTGTTCTATATCCTGAGAACTTAGTTCTTTTTTTTTTTTTTGACCAGTGAGAATATTTTCTCCCTGGCCCTCATCATCCAGAGGGTGCACTTTGGTGGCCAATTAGACTGGGGCTCTGAGCTCTCTCTGTGTCCGCCATGCCACGCTCTCAAGGGAGTTTTGTCTCTTAACTATTTTGAGGAGTGAAACTCTTTTGGATTATGGGGGCTTCACCATCTGTATCCTCGCCAAGGACATCTTTTGCATCCATAGTAAAGATTTATTCTAAGCCTAGAAAGTTAGCCCTGGGTCTTTCCATAAAAAGGCTTATTGGTTGAGTTGCAAATAAGATCCTAGTTATCAATGGCCAGACAATGGATTTTTTTTTTGGCAGAAAAACTAATAAGAACTTTGTTCCATGACACTGTATGGTCAGTATTTTTATTCCAGGGAATTTCTTCTGCAGAAAGTTTCTGCTGTTGTGTCCAGCTGTTCTTGAAGAACACTGCTAGGTGGCAGCCCAAGGTTAAAAGCAGCAGTCTCAATGTGACTTCTTTATATCCATAGTTATAAAACTTCTGTTCAGATAGACTTCAGATGGTTCTCCAGGTTGATTGTGCTATAATTTAGTTGTAATTTTAATGAGTTCATGGGAGGCGGCAGACATAGCATTTATCTACTCTGCCATCTTGGATTCTTCTCAGACGATGGATCTTTTGAATTGGAAAAACTTTTTTTTTTTTAATTGGGGAACAGTGTGTTTTTCCAGGACCTATCAGCTCTATGTCAAGTCATTGTTTTCCAATCTAGTTGTGGGGGGCGCAGCTCAGCTCCAAGTCAAGTCGTTGTTTTCAGTCTAGTTGTGGAGGGTGCAGGTCACTGGTCCATGTGGGAATCGAACTGACGATCTTGGTGTTATGAGCACTATGCTCTAACCACTGAGTCAACCAGCCACCAGGAAAAACTTCTTTACTTGAAAAACTTTTTAGAGAATTCTCATTCCAAGCAACTGCCTTATTGGTGGTTACAGGAGGATCAAATTGAATGGAAAACACAAAAAAGTATAATGGCTAGCTAGCTTTAAGAGATCCCTTGATAAAATAAAAGAACAAAAGTTAGACTTAGAACAAAAATTAAAAATCAAGTCTGATGTAAATTTCCCTCCTATACTCCCATGTACCCCCAACTTCCTGTCCCTGACCCTCCAGAATATCTTTTGGATCTCTGGGTACCTTGTCGAAAAACCTCTTTTCAAAACCCAGCTCAATCAGCTCAGCCAGATCTTAGGACTCCAACTTCGCCAGAGAAAGTTCAGCTGCCTGTTTTAACGTCCCTTTCTCTAGAAGACCTACAGAGGGCACTCAGACCTGACCTTCAAGCTAAAGGCATACAGGCATTTCAAGCATACAGCTGAAAGTCAGGAAGTAAATTTAGTAAGAGCTGCCAAAAAGAGCAGGAAGACTTGCTTTACTGTAACTTATGATTTCCTTATTTCCCGGGTCTTGCCTGCCTTGGACATTCATATGTAATGTCCATTGTGGAGGTATCCTGGACCTCCACCGCAAAGAATTCATATCCCCTGAATAGTGGATGATCTTTTAAATTATAAAACCCTCTTAGTGCCACTCTCAAGAACATGCAACAAAATTGAGAGAAGAGTTAGAAAGTTTGGTGGCTATTCATAATCCCACTCACAGAGGTCTTGACTGGCTCCTAAGGGGTGTTCTTCCAGCCCATGACTATACTGTAGTTATCAGACAGGCCAGAAGGCCCCCTGGAGAAACCCCCACATACAGGGGAAACAGATGGCCAGACCCTCTTCCAGGCCCTCCTACAAATGACCAGGAAACGCTTCTGCTGGAGGCTGATACTCAAAGTTTAATAGAAACGATTCTAGATGCCTTTCTTCCTCAAGTTAATTGGTCAAGAGTTGAATTGTTGAATTATATACTCAGAAAGAAGGAGAACATCCAAAAGCATTCATTGAACGGTTTATGCAAACTTTGCAAAGACACAAAGCATTAAATCTAGAAGCTCCAGAGCACAGAAACCCCTTAATAACTGTTCTAGTGGGAAATTTTCTCCCCAATAGAAAAAAACAAATTCAAAATAGCGTGTTTGGCTGGTCGGGGCAACCACTAAGTGTGATAATGGAGGCTGCCATGTAATTCTTTGAGAATATTTTACAGGAAGGCAGAAGAAAAAAAGAATTAAAGGCAACAATTCTTGCTCTTCAACTTGAATCTTTAGAGAAGCAAAACTGTGACTCAGAATAAATCAAAGCCCACTCACAGCTCTTCCTCTGTGTCTCCAGACAACTGCAGGTATTGCAAGAAACCACGACATCGGAAGAAAAATTGTCCTGCACTTAAGAGGAAGAAAAGTTTGGGAAACAACCCATCTAGATCCCAGCACCCTCAGAAAGTTCATTTTTCTCTAGAGAGGCAATTTCCTCTCAAATGATAGGGTCAGCCAATCTTCAGTCACACCCCAGAACCTACCATTAAACTTAAAGGATCAGGAACTGGACTTCTTAATTGACACTGGTGTGACTTTCTCTGCTATCCATTTTGAGGACCAGTCACTACCTGTCACCTCTGATTCTATTCAAGCTGTTGGAATCTCTGGGCAATCTATTTCATTGCCCATAGATGAGCCCACTCCAATATCCTTAGGCTCTCTTAACACCCATCATGCCTTTCTAGTTTCATACAGCTCACCAGCAAATCTCCTTGGCAGAGATTTATTATGTAAACTTAATGCTACAATAAAATGCAATGAGAAGGGCGTTCTTATTTCCTTGCCCTCAGATTAAGTCCCAAATCTCTTATTTTTGTTATTAGAAACTCATCCTCATTTAAATTTTTCTGAAGAGGATGAGTCTTTAAGAGATATCCCAATTAGCTTCTGGGCCACACATGCAAATGAAGTCGGACTGCTACAGAGTGCAAAGCCCCTGCACGTTACATGGAAAAAGAATAAACCATTTCATCAGTAGCCCAATACCCTCTCTCTAGAGATGCAGACTGAGACACTGAACCTGTAACAGACTTCCTCTTGCAGCAGGGTGTACTAGTTTTTATTTCTTTACCCTATAATACTCTAATCTTGCCAGTAAAGAAAGAAGGCAAATTTGACTCAGATGAGAGTCAAATTTATCGATTTGTACAGAACCTAAAAGCCATAAACTGTTGTAATTCCTCACCACCCCGTGGTCCCTAATCTTGCTACTGTCCTTACCTCAATTTCTGCTGACGCAAGCTCAGCGTTCTTTTCAATCCCTGTCCTTTCTGACTCCCAGTTTCTTTTTGCATGTATATTTAAAAAGAGAAGATTAACATGGACTTAAATACCTCAAATTTTTGTGAGTCCCCCTCAATACTTCCCCAAATCCTTAAAATAGACTTAGACTCTGTAGCCTTTACCCAAGGGTCCAAACTTGTTTAGTATGTAGATGATCTTTTACTCTGTAATAAAACTAAGCAGGAAGCTCTTATAAACTCTCTTACTCTCCTAAATGCACTGAATGAGGCCACAAAGCCCCCAGATCTAAACTTCAGTGGATAAAAACTACTATTACCTACTTGGGACAGGAGATATTTCAGGATATCAAAAGCTAACCTCCAAATTCCTTGAGTCAATTTTGTCCATCCCTCTCCCCAAGACAAAACAAACAAACAAACAAACAACTATATAAATTTCTAGGGGCAGCTGGTTATAGCTGCCGATGGAACCCTAATTGTGCAGCCCTTGCTAAACCTCTGTAGCTCTTCTCGAGATAACATCTCAGAGCCTATTTCCTGGCCTTCAGAGGCATTAACCTCCTTTGAAGCCCTAAAATTAGCTTTGTGCACAGCCCTGGCTCTTGGCTTACCTAACTTTGACAAATCCTTTCACTTATGCTGCCATGAAAACAATAGGATTGCTGCAAGCATTCTAGGACAATCTTTTGCCTCTCAGATACATCCCATAGCATAATTCTCATACCAATCAGACCCTGTTGCATTAGGCATGCCCCCGTGCCTTTGTACGGTGGCTGCAGCTGCCACCTCGATTGACAAAGCCAGGACTCTAACATTAGGCTCCCCCATTCACCTCTATGTTCCCCATGTTGTGCCTGCTTTTTCACGAGTTCACAGGACACAGCACCTCCCCACGCGGTGACAGACCACCTATGAACAGGCACTTTTAACCCTTCCATCATCTTACATGATTCTAACACTTTGAATGCAGCTACTTCACTACCCCCTCCTGATAATAGAGAGCACCTCGATATCCCACAGGGTGGCCTGGCAGTTATAGAAATGGTCTCCAAGTCACAAGAGCATCTCTCAGATATCACTTTAGACAAGCCAGACTTACTTTTATTTTGTGATGGTCCCTGTAAATGACATTTCTGGGGAAACATCACTAGCTATGTCATAGTTTCCCCACATGAAACACTTGAGGCATATTCTTTGCCCACTGCAACATCAGCCCAAGCTGCTGAACTCATAGCTCTTACTAGAGCTTGCACATTGGCTGAAGGAAAAACTGCCACTATTTACACAGACTCGAGATATGTCTTTGGAGTCTGTCATGCTGTTGGTGTAACTTGGAAATCCCATGAATTCTTAACTTCTGCAGGTACTCCTTTTGCTAATGGGCATATAATTGCTGCCCTATTACAAATCATTCACCTCTCTTCTAAAATCGCTATTGTTCACTATTCAGCCCATACTAAGGAGACTGACACTGTATCTTTAGGAAACAATAGGTCTGACAGAGCTGCTAAATATGCAGTTCAAAATGGACCCCCTTATCCTTTCTCCACCCAATTTTTAAACCTGCCTTTATCTCTCACTGATGTTAACTACCAGGCAAATGCCCTACAATCTGAGAAAGACAAATGGATAGAAAAGGGTGCCAAATGATTTTCTGATGGATTATACATTGGGCCAGATTTCCTGTAGCTCCTTTTCTTTTAACTTTTTGGGTTGTACTTATATCCCACCAAATAGAATGTATGTGCAGACGAGGGATAATTAAGGAACTAAAAGACAATTAGTTTTGCCCTGGTAGCCACAAAATTTCTGAACAAATTACTTCCCAGTGCGCTACTTGTAAATCCCACCAAATTCTTGGGAGAAATCAATGCACCTCAGGAAGTTCTCCTAGGCCCACACTTCTCTTGGCAGGACTCCAAATGGATTTTATAGATTTGGCCCTGGCTTTAGGCTATTCTCACTGTTTGATTACTGTCTATTTGGTTAGTGGGTGGAACAAATACTATCCAAGTAGACGTGTTGATGCCACTACAGTGGTAAAGAGATTAATAACTGAGATTATTTCTCAGTTTGGTATTCCTTTATGGATTGAATAAGACCAAGGTATTCATTTTACAGTAGAGATAAACCACTTGCTTGCAAAAACTCTGGGGTACTCATTAAAATTTCATACCCTAAATCATCCTCAATCATCGGGGTAAGTGGAATGTAAAAATCTAAATATAAAAAGGACTCTAGGAAAGATCTGTCAAGAAACTATACTTGAATGGCTCCTTTGCTCATAGAATTGTGCCACAGAAACGTGCCAGTCAAGAAATTATAGAAAACCACTGGTGTATCACAATTCTAAGTTCTCTTCGGCATTGAGGGACTTATCCCCAAACTTCAGAGAATATGAATTGGAAAAGGCAAACCTAAACCTCTCCATGGTAATAGAACAAGAGTTAATACTATCGTGCAAACTTTGAAAATACTCCAGCCGGAAGTTGACAGCTTAGCCTCTGTGGTTCTCCAACCGACTGCTCAACAAAGAGGAGCTTGTACGATAATTGGTGGGAAATGTTGCTTCTATGTAAATCAAATAGGACAAGTAGTGTCTAATTTAAATCTGTTAAAAGACAGGATTAATATTTCCCATCAGATAAATGAAGCAAAGATATTTTATTGGATGGACATATTTCCAGGACTGGGGAACTGGTTTAACAAGGTGTGGGGAAGTGTGCGTCCATTTGTACTTTTCTGTTTATTCATTCTCATTATAATTTGTGTGTTTTTTCTCTCTTTGTAGATCACTAGGTTACTAACCTGTTCTAGCTCTCCATAGCAACCAGCTCAGCTTTTATTATGTGAAACTTCCATGGAAGTTTCAGAGGAGGGAATGTGGGGGTTCAGAACCATTCACCTCAAGATGTGCCTCAGTGGTATGCAGATTACTTTAAGCTAAAGGGAATTTTAGCTTCAGGCTGAAAAGAAACTTGACACCCTCCGCCCCACCTTAACTGCCTAGAAGAATTTGAATTAGAGGCCTTGCCCATAAGAGATTATCAGAAATAACTTCTTTTGACCTACCTATAGAGCGGGGCAAACTTATATTTGCTATCATCTTATTATTATCCTGCAATGACCTTTTGAAGCTCCCAAGGCACCTTACTTCATCCCTAGCTCAAGATGTCTTATATACCTCAATGTCTGATCCTCTCATGTATAGATAGGGGACTCTGACTCTCTCATGTATGTGGGGTTCTCGTGCACACAAAATTATTTTTGACTTTCTCTTGTCAATCTGTTTCCTGTTGATTTGATTATTCAGCCAGTCAAAAGGAACCACAGGAGGGAAAGGGAAAAGTTTCCTCTTCCACATAGGATGAAAGAGAATGACATACTCTAATAGCTGCAGATAAATCAATACAGCTACAAAGAAAGAGACATGATAAAGAGTGGTAAAAAAATAAGAAAGTAAGTGAATCACAGAAATAAGTATGGGCCTGTTATGCTACACTAATCTAGCACAATGGTATATAGAAGGTACTCAGTTAATTTTCTTTTTTCATGTAGGCATGTTTGCACAAATTATAGGAGAGAAATAGTAACTTTGGGGTCCAATGCTATAGAGGTAAATAAGAAATGATGGAGAATCACAGGAGTAAAATACAAAAAATCTCAAGATATAAAAGAGCACCACCAGATCATTATTTATACGTACATACTGATTTTTTTCACAGCTGAGGTAATTCATTTTAAGATTATAAATGGTAATTTAATTTCAATGCATCTGACTAACATCTCGCAGATAAACATGAAATAATCAGTGGCATCTTCTATAATAACTTCTTTCGTCAACAACCACTGAGCTTTCAGTGCCTTATTTTGTTGAGTCCCAAATGAAACAACAGCTGTGATCTAACTTTACTGCAGGTTCTACACAAACTCAAGTGTTACCTGGCCAAAAGGAAAGCCAATATTTATCTTCTCAAAATAATTATGATTATTACATATGATTATACTGGAATTTACTTATAACATCTTTAGCAATATTTTTATTTGTCTAGGTTCCATTTAAAAATATTTCTCCCACCCAGAAATTTGGTGTCCTAGCATGTTTGTTTCATTATTTAAAAAGAAACAGAAAAAGGGGATCCACTAAAAAATGTAAGCAGAAACATGGTCAGATATTTATTTTAAAAAGATCTCTCTGGAACCAATTATAGGACAGACAGCACTGGAGCCAGACTGGGCCAAGAAGAACAGCATGAAAACATCCAAGCAAAAGATGATAAAGCTGAGACTTCTGCTTCAGTCTAAGATGAAGTAACAAGGATGATATTTACCCTCCCTCCTGAAACAACTATAAATAAATAAATAAATAAATAAATAAGTGAATGAATGAATGACAAAAATATATGAAACAATGGTTTCCAACACACTGGATCAGACTATGATGGACAGTGATCTTTGAGAGATGGTAAACAAATAAGGCAAGTCATACAATTTCAATTTTGCCAGTTTGTGACTTTGAGAGAATTTCCAGGCCACAGTGCAAAGTGGAACTAAGGCTGAGACGGAAGGAATGGAAATACACTTTTGTAAGGTTCTTATATATGAGGCAAGGTATAATACCTCTTAAAAGTAGATAAGTTAAAGACGCATACTTTATTTCCTAAAGCACCCACTAAAATAACAGAACAAAAAGAGTTAAACCAAAAAAAAAGAAGATAAAATGGAATCACACAAAAAATACTCATTAATCTAAAAGAAGGCAAAGAAAAGAGGAAAGGAAGAAAACAAAAAAACAAATAGCAATATAATGGACTCAAATCTACTAACCACTGAGCTGAATAAAAATAAAAACAAAACGTATCATAAGAACCAGTATTAGACGGACGTAAGATATAAGATAGATTTCAGAGGTATGCATTTCTATGGCAAAAAAAACAAAACACAAAAAAACCCTCAAATTGGAACACATCATTAAGGGATACTAAGTTATTGAAGACTATATCAGACAGTGAAACTAAGCATTTACCACCAGCTATATTTTCATTTTAGGTATTTTTGCTCTAAAATAAATCAGTTGAAAAAAAGCAAAAAAATACAACATACCAGAATTTGTGAAATGCTGCTAAAACAATACTTAGCGGAAATTTATAGCACTAAATGCCTACATTAGAAAAACAAAAGTCTCAAATCAGTGACCTTAGCTTCCACCTTAACAAACCAGAAAAGAATAGCAAATGAAACCTAAAGTAAGCAGAAGAAAGAAAATAATAAAGATCAAAGTAAAAATCAATGAAATAGTCAACAATAGAGAAAATCTTTGATTCCAAACACCGATTCTTTGATAAGATCAATAAAATTAATAAACATTTAATAAGGCTGATCAGTTAAAAAAGAAAAAAAAAAGAGAAGACACAAATTACCAACATCAGGACTGAGACATCATTACAGACTTAAGATATATTAAAATAATAATAATGGAATGTTATGAACAAATGTATGCCAGTAAATTTGACAACTTAATGAAATGGACAAATTCCTTGAAGATGCAAACTTCAAAAGTTCATTCAAGAAGTAAATAACCTGCTCTAATTTCCCATCAAGATGGCAGAACAGGTAAACTCTTGCTTACCTCCTCTCATGATCACATCAAATTACAAATAAACTGCAGAACAACCATCACTGAGAATCTCCTGAAGTCTAGATGAACCAAAGCCCTACAACTAAGGACATACAGAAGAAGCCACCGTGAGACTGGTAGGAGGAGCAGAGACATGGAACGGTCTAGTCCCATACCCATTAACAATCTTGTGACCATTAAAAATCAGGAGAGATATCTCAGCTGTGGAGGTCCCCCCTGGAGGAGAGAGGGGTCCCAGCCCCACACCAGGATCCCCAGCCCAGAGTTCCAGTGTTGGGGAAAGAAGTACTCATGAATTCTGGCTGTGAAAACCAGCAGAGATTGTGGCTGAGTGAGATAAGGGCAGCTACAGTCCTAGGTGTTCCTCTTAAAGGGCCCATGCATGGACTTACTCACTGATGGACTCACTTGCTCTGAGCTCCAGTTTATGGAGCAGCAGCTCGAAAGGCACCAGGGACATATGGTGAGGAAATGAAGTGTCTGGCTTCAGGGTGAGGGCTAGAGGGGCAGCGTCCTCCCAGACAGAGGAGTTGGTGGAAGCCACTGTTTCTTTGTTGAGCCCTCTCCCGTCATGGTGGGCAGACTCAGGCAGCCACCATCTCTGAGTCTCCATCAACCTGACTAACACTGTTTGCTAGCCCTGATTCCCTGAGACCCCACTCCACCTAAATTTCAGGCACACCCAAGCCGCTTCCAGTGGCTTTTCCACACAAATGGCGGGTCTCGGCTCATGCTGCAGACTTTTGTAAAATCTCTCAAACATTCACAAAACGCAAACAAGACGCATCTGGCTTCAGTAGGTCCCATACTTCTGACTGAGCAGCCCTAAACTCAGCACTAGTAACAGCCGGCCTTGATTTGCAGTTTGGACTCTCTAGGCACCTATAATCCCAGCGTGGGCGGCAGCCATCTGTGGATTGCTTGGTGGCTCATGCCAGGTAGTCCCTGGCAGGGCACAAGCTAGCCTAAACTTGGTCAGCAATGGGGCTCCTCTCAGGAGGCCCCAGGGCTGGCACACCCAGTAGCCAGCTTTGAACAGAGCCAGAGTATCACCTGGCAACCTCCAAGTACAACACACCCAATGGGCAGACTGGGCAGGTACCAGAGGCCTGCTAATGCAAACCTTGCTCTATAGGGTCAGCCTTTGCACCAAAGCGCCTCCATTGTAGTCACGAACAATCCAATCAGCCTGAGGGTCAGTCCCTCCCATTGACATGCAAACAGCAACCAAGACTCAAACACAACAGGAGGGCACTTACAACCCACACAAGGGACAGATCTGGAGCACCGGCTCTGATGACCAGGGAAGACTGCACCTGGGCCCCACAGGACACCTACTACATAAGGCCACTCTACTAAGACAAGGAGACATAGAAGCCCTACCTAATACATAGAAACAAACACAGGAAAGCAGCCAAAATGGGGAGGCAAAGAAACATGTCCCAAATCTTTATTTATATTTGGGACAAAGCTCCAGAAAAAGAACTAAACAAAATAGAGACAAGCAACCTATCAGACACAGAGTCCAAAACACTGGTTGTAAGGATGCATGCTCAGTGAAATCAGGGAAAACATCAACAAAGAGATAGGAAACATAAAAGTGGAGTTAGAGGACATAAAAAAGAACTAGTCAGAAATAAGGACTACAATAACTGGAAAGAAGACTACATTAGAGGGAATCAACAATAGATTATATGAAGAAGATCAAATTAATGATTTAAGAGGATAAGGTAGCAGAAAACACCCAATCAGAACAGCAAAAAGAAAAACAAATCCCTGAAAATGGCACTAGTATAAGGATCTCTAAGACAACATCAAGTGTACCAACATTCGCATCACAGCGGTACCAGAAGGAAAAGAGAGAGAACAAAGAATTGAAAACCTATTTTAAGAAAGAATAACGGTAAACTTCCCTAACCAGGTGAAGGAAATATACAAAAAGCCCAGGAAGCACAGAGAGTCCCAAACATGATGAATCCAAAGGGCCCACATCAAGACACATCATAATTAAAATGCCGAAGATTAAAGACAAAGAAAGAACCTTAAAAACAGCAAGAGAAAAGCAGTTAGTTACCTACAAGGGGGCTCCCATAAGACAGCTGATTTTGCCACAGAAACTTTGCAGGCTAGAAGGGACTGGCAGGAAATATCCAAAGTGATATTTTGGACCTCCAACCAAGATTACTCTACCCAGCAAAGCTATCATTTAGAATCTAAGGAGAGATAAAGAGCTTCCCGGACAAGAAAAAGCTAAAGGAATTCATTACCACCAAACCAGTATTACAAGAAATCTTAGAGGAACTTCTTTAAGACAATAATAATAATAATAATAATATATATCAATAATTACTTTTAGTGTAAATGGATTAAATGCTCCAATCGAAAAATAGGGTGGCTGAATGGATAAGAAAACAAGACCTTTACGTATGCTGCTTACAAGAGACTCACTTCAGATCTAAAGACACACACAGACTGAAAGTAAAGATATGGGAAAGATATTTCATGAAAATGGACACCAAAAAAAGCTGTGGTAGCAATACTTATACCAGACAAAATAGACTTTAAAACAAAGGTTATAACAAGAGACAAAAAAGGACCTAGTTAACCACTTCTGGGTATTTATCTGAAGAAACCCAAAACATTATTTTGAGGAGATATGTGCATCGATATGTTCATTGCAGCATTATTTACAATAGCCAAGATACGGAGGCAACCTGGGTGTCTGTTGTTGGATGAATGGATAAAAAGAAGGTAATACATATATACAATGGAATATTACTCGGCCATGGAAGGGAATGGGTTCTTGCCATCTTCGGTGGCATGGATAGACCTGGAAGGCATTGTGCTGAGTGGAGTATGTCAGACAGAGAAAGACAGATACATTATGATTTTATTTACATGTGGAATCTAAAGAACAAAATAAACAAACAAACAACACAGAAACAAACTCATAGATACAGAGGGCATTTTGATAGTTGTCAGCTGGGAGGGGGTTTGGGGGTGGGTGAATAAGGATAAGGGATTAAGAAGTACAAATTGGTTGTTACACACTAGTCATGGGGATGGATGTAGGGTATAACATAAGGAATATAATCAATGATATGGTAATAACTATGTATAGTGCCAAGTGGGTACTAGACTAGTCAGGGTATCACTTCTTAAATTATACAAATGTCTAACCGTTATGCTGTACACCTTAGATTAACATAAAATAATATTGAATGTTGACTATAATTGAAAATTTTAAAAGGGGGGGAAAAGGTCAAAGGGAATAAGAGGTTCAAATTTCCAAGTATAAAACAAATAAATCATGGAGATGTAATGCACAGCATAGGGAATATAGTCAATAATATTGTGATAGCGTGGTTCAGGTGGTTGTTTAGACTTATCATGGTGATCACTTCTTTAGGTATATAAATGTTAATTAACTATGGTGTACACCTGAAACTAATATAATATTGTATGTTAGCTATATTTTAATAAAAATTTTTTAAAAACTAAATAACCTAAGTAGTCCTATAACTATTAAAGGAATTGACACTATCATTTGAAACCTTCCCACAAAGAAAACTCCAGGCTTATATGGCTTTACTGGTAAATTCTACCAAATATTTAAGGAAAAATAATGTTAATTCTACATGAACTCTTCTGAAAACTGAAGAATACTTCTCAACTCATTCTATAAGGCCAGCATTATACTGATATCAAAAACAAACATATTACAAGAAAACTACAAACCAATATGCATTATTAATAAAGAAGCAAAAATTTGAAACAAAATTTTAGCAAATAGAAGGATAATGCATCATGACCAACTGGGGTTTATCTCAAGAATACAGGTTTGATTTAACATTAAAAAATTAATCAATATAATTCACCATATTAGCAAATGAAAATAGAAAAAACAGACAACCATCTCAATAGACACAGAAGACTCATTTGATAAAATCCAATATCCATTCTGAAAAAAGATCTCAGCAGACTAACAACAAAAAGCAGCTTCTTCGATCTGATAAATTGTTTTTTTAAAAAACTTGCAGACAATGTTATAATTAATGGTGAAAGACTGAACACTTTCCTTCTAAGGTCAGAAACAAGACAAAAATGTCTTGTCTTTACCACTTCTCTTCAACACTGTACTGAAGATACTAACCAGGGTAATCAGACAAGAAAAAGATTTCTTTTAAAGGCATCCAGACTGGAAAAGAAAAAGTATAACTTTCTTTACTAGAAGACATGATTGTTTAAGTTGAAATCTAATGGAATGCGAGTTTAGCAAGGTTGCAGAATACAAGATCAATATATAAAAGGCAATTATATTTCTATATATGAGCAACAATCAGGAATTAAATTTTTTAAAATACCATTTACATGGTAAATTTTGTTATGTATATTTTACCACAATTTTAAAAAATACTATTTACAATAGCATCAAACCTATAAAATACTTAGAGATAAATCTGACGAAAGATATGAAAGATTTGTACACTAAAAACTACAATATATTACTGAAAGTATATCTCTTAAATAAATAGAGAGATGTATGTTGTTCAGGGGTCAGAAAATTCAGTATTGTTAAGATGTCAGTTCTCTCAAACTGATCTATAGATTCAATGCAATTCCAACCAAAATCCCAGGAGGGTTTTTTATAGAAACTGACAGGTTGATTCAAAGACAAAGAGCCAAAACAACTTTGAAGAAGAAAAAGTTGGAGGGTTAACAGTACCTGACTAAAAGAATTACTATAAGACTATTATAATCAAAATGCTATTGGTATTTACATAAACACAGACAAATAGATCAGTAGATTCAAACAAAGAGTCCAGAAATAAACCCACACTCACATAGACAACTGATTTTTGACAAAAGGTTCAATGCAATGCAGTAGAGAAAGGAAGAATTTTCAACAAATGGTTCTAAAACAATTGGGACAGCCATACACACACACAAAAAAATGAGGCTCCATACTTAACACCACATATAAAAATTAGTACAAAACAGATCACAGGCTTAATGTAAAACCTAAAACTATAAAACTTCTAGAAGGAAACATAGGATACAATGTTTGTGTGACCTTGGGTGTAGCAAAAATTTCCTATATATGACACTAAAAGCATGATCTATAAAAGAACAATTTGATGAATTGGACTTCACAGAAATTAAAACTTCCTGTTCTTCAAAAGACAGAGTTAATAGAAGGATAAGAGAAGCCACAGACTGGAAGAAAATCTTTGCAAAGCATATATATCGGAATATATTTTTTAAAATTCTCAAAACTAAACAAGAAGAAAACAACCCAATTAAAAAAGTAGACAAAAGATTTGAACAAATAATCCACCAAAGAAGATAAATGAATGGCAATCTAGGTACATAAAAAGATGCCCAACATCATTAGTCATCAGATAAATGCAAAATAAAACCACTGCGAGATACCTCTACACTATTAGAATGGCTAAAATTAAGAAGGCTGACCATACAAGTGTCGGCAAGGATGTGGAAAAATAAAGTCTCATGCACCGCTGATGGGGATGTAAAATGACACAATTGCTTTGGAAACGGTTTGACAGTGTCTTAAAAATATATACCTACCATATAATCTAGGCATTTCATTCCTAGGTATTTACTAAGAGAAAAGAAAATATATATCCATTAAAAGACTTGTACATGAATGTTCACAGAAGCTTTATTTGTAATAGCCACAAACTGGAAACAACTCAGATGTCTATCAACAGGTGAATGGATAAAAATAAATCTTGGTATGTCTATACAATGTAATACTACTCAGCAATAAAAATAAGTGAACTCTTTATAAATATGCAGCACGAATGAATCTCAAAATAATTATGCTGAGTGAAAGAAGTAAGATTTTTTTAAGTACATGTTATATGACTACTCCATTTATATAAAATTTTAAAATGTAAACTAACTTATTGTAGCTAAATCAGATCTGTAGTTGTCTGGGGGCTGTATGGGAGAGATTACAAAGGGCTGTGAGAAAACTTTGAGGGGTGATGAATACATTCACTATCTTGATTGTGGTGATGGTTTCACAGTTGTATACATATGTTAAAACTTTTTAAACTGTACACTTTAAATATATAACACCTTATTGTATTGTTAGTTACAATATAATGAATCTTTGAAAAAGAGGAAGTTGAGCTAAGGCAGTATCATAGGAGATCACATAAAATAGACGCGTATCAAAGAGGTGGAATCCTCAGGTCTTGGTCACAGAAATAGGTGAGAGATGCTCAGTTTTCTTTATTAAATGGGAATATTTAACATAAATAGAAAATAACTATGATACGTGTTAAATCACTGCACTGATGCTAGTTGTTTTTTGCTATCAGAAAAAGAATTATATGAAAGAATATAAGAGAAAAAAAGGCAATCGTATCTTTCTGCCACCACGCCCCAAAATGTAGCAACAAACAAGCAACAAGCTAAGGCGTTTAACTGAAGTACTTGATTCACTTAGCAAAGTAATTTTTAAATAGCTAAAAGGACAGAATAAACCTATTTCTCATTGGGTTTATGTAAAAGCAAAAAGGGAATATCAACTCTTTTATATTGATCTGACTTTTGAAATTGTTTAAACAGAAGTCCAATGCCACCTGTCCCCCACCGCCATCCCCCGCCATGTTATGTCAACAGAGACCAGTTTTACTGAGTTCTCTCTATAAACGCCTCCTAGTTCTCCAGTACTGCTCTACTGTCTCCTGTGAAAAATCCTGTCCTACAAAAAACAGCACAGACAGAATTGGAGATCTGTGAGCTTATTTCATTATATCCAAAAGCCCAGTAGAAAATAAACATTTTCTCAAGGCAAAGTTCAGGGTCACACTAGAATAGCAGGTTCTTTTGCTTTCCGTTAGAATCATATTATTTAGTTGGAGTCAAAATTGATAGTTAAGATGTCTTTGATCCATAAAAATGGGGAAATAAATTATTACTTAAGAAATACGCTTTTTTTTTTGGCAGATAGCATCTTTTAAATCTCATGTCCAGGAAAAGGAAGAAGAAACAGTAATGACACACTTTGCTTAGAAGAATCGAAGCCATGCTTTAAAGAAGAATCCTCTTAAATAAATGCCTCCCACCACCTCTCACTACAAAAGGCACTGTTACTGTTTCCACTGGCTCAAATATGCAAACAATTCTATTTCCAAAGATTCTAAAAATCTACCTGACATCCCTTCCTATAAAGAACTGCCACCCCCCCTACCTCAAAGGGTCTTAGAGGGATTAAAAATTGCAGCATCCCTCAAACCCCACACAGTCTCTCACTCTCACTCCCTTACATAAGTCTGTGATCCAAACTATGCCAATCTGATTCTCCCTCCACTCTATCTGGCTCTTGAGCAAAGACACTTAAGAGATAAGAAATCAATGAAGCTGAGATATCTGAGAGTACAAAAAGCCAATCCCCTAGTCCCTGCTGCTGGGATCCCTGAAGTTGCCCTTGTTCTCGATCCTTCCTCAGCCATGCTAGTTCAGCTCTTCCCCACTTAATCACTTCATGTTGTACAATAAAGAATTTGGCTGGTCTTTATCTTCAGGTCAATTTCCCTGGTGATAGGAGTATCTTTGTTAATTCAGGTGGGCGCCTTGGATCACACTTGAGTTCATCCTAATGAGATAATCCTGGATGCGTGCTGGTCACCAGAAAGACCAACCAGTGACTAAACGATTGGGGCTCTGAGTCAGGTGACAGATATCAGGTCAATCTTCAGGGAGGAAAAGGGAACTGGAGACTGAGTTCCATCATGTGGCCAATGATTCAATCAGGCCCACATAATAGGACCCCAATAAAAACTCTGCACACTGAAGGTCAGTTGAGCTTTCTGGTTAACAAACATATTGATGATTGATGGCCCACGAGGATATATCCTGATTCCACAGGGAGAGGACACAAAAGCTCCACATTCAAAACGCTCCCAGACCTCACCTTATAAGTCTTTTCTTTTGGCTGCCCCTAATTTTCACCCTTTATAATAAAACTATTGTCATGCGGGAGACCCTGCTCGCTGCGCCATTTGTCGTGCGGGGTCTCTGCTCCCGCTCCCCACATAACGCAGGATATGGTGAGGCCAAAAAGGAACACACAAGGAGCCATAGATGGGGGAGTCATACCACTATATTCTCTCTGGCAGCACTATACTTTCACTGGAGGCTGGATCCACACTGTCTTCAAACCACCATCCACACTTGCCAGCCCAGCCGCCATCTTCTTGCTAGCCCCCATTCTTCCTCCCTTCTCTCTCCTTTCTCTCTCTCTAGCGTAGCCACAGCAGTTATATTAGTGGCCAATGGCTCACTGGTTACAGCTGACGGCCAACTAGCCACAGCTGATGGCCATGCAATCACAGTTGGCCATTTACTACCTGAGCCAGCACCTGTCTATGTGAGGCCGAGAGCCTGGAAACTACTCTCTGGGGCTCCGCCCCCACAACTATAATCATAAATGTAGCACTTTCCTGAGTTCTGTAAATAATTTTGCAAACTATCAAACATGAGGGGAAAATGGAAATCTCTGGTTTGTAGCCAGTTGGTCAGAGCACTGTTGGCCCGGGAACACATAGCTTATGGCTGGTGTGGTGTCTGAAGTAAGGGGACTGTGCCCTTAACTTGTGAAGTCAGCACTAACTCTGGGTAGTTAGTGACAGAACTCCATTACATTATTTCACTGAACCACTCTCTCTGCCTCATTTTCCTCATCTGTAAATGGAGATGAGAAAATACACTAAATACAAAATCATAGCATTTACATTTTGGAAGGTTTTTGTGAGAAATAAAGGAGTTATTATATGGAAAGCACTTGGAACAGTGCCTAACTCATACCAAACACAATGTAAATATTAGAGTAATTTTTGAGTTGTTTTTATTCATAAAAGCCAGAGCTGGCTAATGTAGAGATTCTCAGGATTTTCTGCTAAATTCTAAATAACACAGAGAAAATACTGGTTCCCAAAATTAGTCAGAGATCCTAACAACACTAATCACATAGATGGTACTGACATTAGCCAACTAATGTTCTGAACACAAATCAACACTGTTGATTTCTACATTATCTAGCGAAACTCAGACTAGCCGGCTTGAGCCAGCGCCGGAGTATTATGTGCTTTTTGTAGCTCTGGAAATCATCACTCGAGAGAGATTAGGAGCCTCGCTCTGAAAAATGAAGCAAATAGTTGGGAGGACTAGTATACAAGAAGATTCTCACTTTCAGTTTGTCCAACCACCAGGCAAGACACATGGTAAGCAAATCCTAAAATGGTTCACAATATATCACTTCTCAGCTTAGCTATGAGCTACGTCGCTGTGCGTTGTATAGACCCGAGAAGAAAGATTCATTTGACTGAACCCCAGAAGGAATTTATCTAATGAGATGGACTCCCCACAGTCAACGCAGGGCCCAAATTTTATAAATAATAAGAGCCCAGTGGCCATTTGCTGACAGGGACTTCTCAGGTACTCTATACGCCGAGAAGGACCTCAGAATGAACTCTGGGCTCCCTTGCACTATGCCCCACTTGTTTATGCCATCTGAGTCAACAACTGCAAGGAAGCCCTGGTTTTGTCTTTCTACCAATGGACTGAGACTTGCCCTGTCCAATCAGAACTGCATGATTTGGATACCTCATTTAAATAAAAAGGACCTAATTAGGAACCTGGGTAGGGAACTTTCGCTATAAAAGGCGGCCTCCCCTTTGTCTCAGGGGAACATAATCTAGGTTGCTGCCTGAATCTGTGTCTCCTGGGCTGCACCTCCTTTTCCTCAAATAAATGCTTTTAATTCTTTATTACAGTCTAAAATTAATTTTGGTTTACAATTGGGATGTTTTTTCTGCTCATCAGTAATGGAGACCAACTTCTGAAAACTCACCCCACTGTCTTCCATCTTCTTGTCATTTAGAACACAACTGGAAGTGTTCCAAATAGTTGCTGAGTCCAGAAATAAAGTTCTTAGCAGAAAATTGTCTTGGGCTGTTTTCTAGTATTATGATTTAGTCCCTTTGTTTCTGCCCTTTCTTGATCACTTTCCTTTCCAAGCTACTGCTGTGCGCGCTTTCAGATAAGGCCAGGAATGCTCTCCCTGTCATCCTGCATTCTAAGTTCCTACTTATGAAACCCTCTCTTAGAACCCAGGCGCCATGTCCTCATGTTATTACAGAAAAAGAAGTAAACTAAAATTAAATGGTCCTAATAGAAGAATTTTCCTGGCAGTGCTGGTATAATTCCAAAGATCGTTTCCCTGCTGGATCTCTCATCAGTAGACAGCCCGAGTTGCTCAGAAGCTATTAAACAAAGGCCCCACAAGGAACTCAGCTTCTCAAACTTTCCAGAAAGCTGTCTGTAGAGTGAACTTGGGCTTCTTCTAAACTGATAAAAACACAGCGCTAACAAGAACTACCAGCCTGCCCATCCTGGAACCAGGATTAGAATTCAAGTCTTCCTGCTTCAAATCTAATGCTGCCTTATCTACAATACAGATGATCCCTCTCCCAAATCTAAAATTCTATCATCCTAGGTAACAATTTACACAAAAATAGAAACTACCTCATTCCTACCAAAACTTGTCTTCTCTACCACCAGCCTGGTGCTTTCAACCAAGATGCTATGAAAAAGCATTGGCTTAGAGAGCAGAAGGCCCAGGTCTAAGTTCTGCCTCCGTTATTGACTTAAATGCATGACAATGAACAGCAACTTTATAAAGCTAGGGTCTTCGGCAAAACAGGGACCCTGGTGGTCACTTACGTTCAATCAGTCTCAGCATCAAGACCTACCGCAGAGTAGGGAAGGGACTGCTTCCAATCTTGTTGATATCAAAGGAAGCTCTAGCCACAGGTGCAAACAGCCCTGTTTTTCCTTTTTCTGCCAAGTCCTCACACAATTAGACATGCTCTGTCACTCAGAACTCTGAAGCAAATGCTCCAGGAAAAAATGGTAACCATGGTTTAGCAGTTTTACACATGAAAAACATCTAAAGTTTTTATTTAATAAGTTAAACATGAGTCCACAGAGTGATGTGACTGCTGAAGGCCCCGGTGTCTAATCGGACTGCATCAACAGACGCACAGGGTCCAGAACTGAGAAGCTGATAGTTCTGCTTAACTCTCTGCTGACCAGCCCACACCTGGGGGTTCTCGTCCAACTCTAGGAGCCATGACCTAAGAATGATACTAACAGAAGTGTTTACCAGCAGAAAACCAAGATGAGGAGGAAGCTGAGAAAACATGTTTTCTTCAAAGAACTAGAGCTATTTAACCTAGAGGAGAAGACTTAGGGAGAGACCATCTTACTTCCACCCAATGTTTGAATCACCTAGGATTCAGCAAAGCTGAACCAAGTGGGGAGCTACAGAAGAAAGGGGCTGCCTCAAAAGACCAGCAAGCTCCCTATCTCTGGAGATGATGCAACAGAAAGCAGGGGTGGTGAGTGGAGAAGCTAGTGAGCAGAGGGGTAGGGATAGGATGGAATTCAATTATAATTCTAGCAAACAGCCCCAACTCTGGAGCATTTTCCCCCCATCCCCAGCACAGTGACTATAACCATTCTTATTCACAACTGTATGTAGAACCATT
Source organism: Rhinolophus sinicus (assembly GCF_057876585.1). Taxonomy (NCBI): domain Eukaryota; kingdom Metazoa; phylum Chordata; class Mammalia; order Chiroptera; family Rhinolophidae; genus Rhinolophus; species Rhinolophus sinicus. The sequence goes on along the minus strand of NC_142514.1, from coordinate 141,888,023 downwards.
TCAATAATTCGCTCTTTACTAAGCATTTTATACTCGTAACCTTTTAAGGCCAAGTTGCTATCCATCTTCTCTCTTTTCTGAACCTGCCAGCAATGAGGATTGACAACCAGGCTGCCTATTACCTTCCGAGGACTTCCATGCCTTCCACAGGTCCTCCACGCTGATGAGCTTATCCTCACCATGGAAGGTGCTGTGTTTCACTGTTGGGTCATGGTAATTGAGGTCTTCCCTCAGGAACTGCAAGGGAAAAGCACACAAGTCACAAGAGACACCTGGGAGCCAGCCCACCATAATCTGCCTGGAGGTCGTCTAGCTATCCACAGCACACCCCGTCTACCCAATGCACAAGTGTATCATGTCACTCATGTAGCCTTCCATGTGCCTATGTCCTAGTCACCAACTAGACAGCCTTTTCTTCTCTGTTATATGTTTCACTTGAAAAAATTTAAAAATATGAATAAGAAATTCCTTCCTCATTTTTTTAAATTCTGAAAAGATAATAAATGAAAGTTAACTGGAATTCAATAAGCTAGAAGAAAAAAGGAGGAAAAGGAGGAAGAATTAATAATTTTTGAGCACTTATTTATATACTAAACAGTATTCCAAGAACTTCTACAATATTTTCTCATCTAATCCTCACAACCCATGAATTACCACACCTATTTTACAAATGAGGACAGTAATATTCTCAAAGACAATGCAGTTAGCCCCAAATTGCATTAAGTTTATTTAGAGAGGTTAAATTATTTACTGTGATAGTTTTAAAGTATGTTCACAGTCCTTTGATAATCCTCCCCAAAAAGTGAACTTCCCTGCCCTTAAGTATGGGGTGAGATTAGTGACTCATCTCCCAACAGAAAGTGCAGCAGTGATGTTGAGTGACTTCCAAGGCTAGTTTAGAAAAGGCAATACAGAGTCCACCTGGCTTTCTCCCTTTCGGGACATATGCCTTGGGACTCCTGGATCAACACATAAGAAGCGTGGCTACCCTAAAGTCACCACACTGGAGAGATTATGTAGAAAGACCATACAGAGGTAGAGACTGATGTCTGAGCAGCCCCAGCTGTGAGACTTCCAGCCCAGGAGTCAGACATGTGAGTGACTGAGACTGCAGGTGATTCCAGCCCCTAGTGTTTGAGTGACTTCACCTGATGCCAAGCTATCCCTGCTGAGCCATGCCCAGATTGCAAACACATGCCAAATAAATGTTGTTGCTATTTTAAAGCCACTAAGTTTGGAGGGAAGTTAGTTATAGAGCATTATATGAATGAAACATTTGCTCAAGGTCACAGCTGATAAGTGATGGAGTTAGTATTCCAACCCAAGATACCTGACTCTATAGTCCCCCTGTACTGCCTATGCTGTCCTTTAATTATCTGTATTTCTTTGCATAATATACTCTTACAAGAAAGAAGAAAAACAAAAGAAACCAAAGCTTTTAGAAATTTAACTGGTAATTAACTTCATAGATACTCAATCGGCCCGATCCTTAACCTCATTAGTATGCACAGGAGTGAACACTGATCACTGCTTTCCACAGAGCCTCAAACATCAAAGAAATATGCAATTCTGATCACTACTCTCACAAGAGCATATTTTAATAGGATTTTCAGGAAATGTCCTCCTATCCATCTCTCTTTATCCCAGGGTCCAGGAAAGGGTCTGACCCAGAGGAATGTCAGTAAATGTTATTGACTAAATGAATAGATGACTACAGTATGGTCCCAGGTTCCCTAGACCCATAATCAAGAGGTGGTTGCCTTCCCTGGATTTTGCAAACATTAAGACATCTGAGTTTAATGACCCAGGAGAGAAGTTTGAAGACAGTCCATACTGTAAATTCTCAACCTAGTCAGAGTATAGGCTGCTGAGCACAGGAACTTGGCAATGTCCACAACTATAACGTAGCGCTGTCCAATACAACTTCCAGCAATGATGGACAAGTTCAACATCTGTTCTGGCCCAAACAGTTGCCGCTAGGCACATATGGCTATTGAGTACTCATAATGTGGTTTGTGCGACTAAAGAACTGAAATTTTTTTTAAATTTAGATTTAAATGGCCACATGCAGCTAATGGCTAATATTAGAGGGCAGTTTTAATACATTCAACATACTACCTGGGGTATAGGTGATGGTCTAGCTACACTCCCACAGAGGCTAGAATGTTGTAAAGAAGTCAAGACCTCTGGTTAGATGAGGCCATAAAAGCCAAGCTGGGCTCACATACATGGGTTTAACAACTCTTTGTGCCCTCTGGCAACAACAAAATTCGGAGTCCCTCTGACACTTGAGGGTGAGATTCTCCAGCTGTCCAATCTCTCATTTGAAATGGTTGAGAGGATCTGCTTTTTAATAAGGATAAGTAGTTGACAAGGTGAAGAGCCCAGAGCAAGATTTTTGTCAGTTCTTAGAAAAGTAAACTGATTAAAGTACTTCTTGATTTTTTAATAGTCAGCCTTTTAGGCCATCTGACATTCAATTTATTATGCTGTAAGTTGTGAATCTTAACATTTTTTTCCCAAGTTGCCATCCAGTTCCCCCAGTCCCATTCATTAAATTATCTTTCATTCCTTTTTCTGATTTAATAATAAATTAAGTCTTTATTTGTAGTGGAGTATATTTCTAGGTTCTCCATTCTTTCGTTTCTATTTTGGTGCTAGCACTTGATTTTTATTATACTTTTTATTTTATTTTATACTTTAAAACGTTTTTTTCTAATGTCTGGACCACCCCCCGCTCTTCCCAGAGCTCTCCTATTTCAGAATATTTCTTGTCAATCTCAGCTGCTTATTTTTCAAAATGAATAATATTAAAACAATGTTAATTTTATTGAGAGTCTGGTTGCTCTCGCTGGGGAACCTACATAATGAGATCACTAGACCTTACACATCAGACACTGAGATACCTCAGATAAGATGCACTCACAGGCAGTCTGAGACAGCCAGTCTGGGGACAGAAATTCATTCGTTTATTTAACAAATATAAGATTTCTATATACCAGGCATAGTTCCAGGCATTAAAAATGCAATAAGTGGTAAACACACACCCACACACACACAAAAAACACAAATACAAATCTTTGTCTTCATTGAGCTAATGTAACAGTGAAATGCTAGCTTTCTCTCAGACTCTAACTTCTTCAAGCCTGCTGTGGTGCCCAAGGCATTCAGGCTAATAGCTCCCACTTAAGACACACTAATAATTAGAGGAATTCTGGCTTGAGTTTTTACAAAAACAGCCCCTCCCATTTTCCCTTTCCTGGACATAAAAGTAGCCTGAACTTTCAGGATGAGGACTCCCACCTTCTCGGTTGACGAATTCTTGATCAATAAACTTTTCCTTACTCCATATTCTAACGTTTTGAGTTTGGCCTTTCAAAGCATCAGGCACACAGACTTTGGACGGGTGACACTAACATCCTATTTGTGTGAAACAGACAATAATTTCTTTGAAGCAGAAAAAAAGAATAATGAATGCCAACAGCAGTGATATTAGAGGTTTATCATTTTAATTAGTCAAGCAAGGTCTCATTGAGAAGTTGACTTTTAAGCAAATATCTGAAGATGTCAGAGAAAGGCAAGCAGAATGACTGGAAGAAGAGTATCTCAGGGACAGGCATGGCAAATGCAAAGGTCCTGAGGCAAGAACATACTTGGTATGTTCAAGGCACAGCCAGGAGGCCAGGATGGCAGAGGAGAAAAGAGACTAGGGGGTGACTAGTAGGAAGGAGCTCAGGGAAGCTACAGGGGTCCCAATCACAAAGGCACCTGTAGGCCAATAAAGGACTTTGACTTTTACTCTGACATGGAAGTTGTTGGAGGAATTTGAATAGAGATGCAACATGATCACATTTACGTTTTTAAAAGAATTTCTCTGAGTGCTGTGTTGAGAAGCAGACTATAGGAGGACAAGGGCAGATGCAGGGAAACCAGTCAGATGGCTATTACAATAATCTAGGTATCAGCTAATGGTGGCTTGAAACAAGGCAGTAGTGTGCGGGTAATGAGTTGTCAGCTTTGGGATATATTTTAAAGAAATCAATTCTGTAATTCTTATAATTGTTTTAGTTTTGATTCATCAGGTCCTTTAAAGTATACCCTACTTTGGCCCTCTTAGGCTCTAAACCAAACCCTCTTAATCTAAGACTAGAGAAACACATAACACATGCAGGCCTTAGGAGCAAAAATGCCAAAATCTCCAAGGAAGGGGATGTTCTGCCATTACCAGAAACATCCGAGGCATACCAGCTGCTTCTAGGGAACCAACAAGAAATAGACTGCTTTTATAGAGAAGTCTGAACACTGAAGTATATATGGAGAGCAGGGAGGCTCATGGGAAGAAAGTACAAAAAGGATTTGCACAGGGGCTCGAATACAGGCTCTACTGGTGCCACGAAGCACGCAAAGGAGTGTGGGACAGAAAACAAGGCCAGCAAGAAGATGGTGCCAAATGTGGAGTGTGGGCTCATAAAACTTGACCTAAAGGAAGGATCTAGTGCTGACTGGAATCTCTTTAGAGAATAAAGAAGTGACGCTACAACAATCAAGTCTTAAGAGTCGGGATGGCAGTGTATTACAGAGTTCAGAACCTATAGACACAGACCCCTTACTTCCTGTGTGACTTTTGAGCAAGCTACTTACCCTCTCTGAGCTTCTTTTCCCCTCAAAATGAGGGAGAATTATCCCTCTCATTTGAGTGTGAAAAGGATTAAATGAGACCTGTTTGCACAAGTCATAAATGGCCTTTGCATGTGTCTTTTAATGGCCCGCAGAGCATTTTATAAATTAAACCTATGATTAAAAATCAGAAACTTTACCAAAAAAAGTCCCGTTTTCCAGGCTATCTTTAAAAACAAAATCAAAAGATCTAGGAACACTGAACTCCAGTGACAACTTTAGAATTTAAAATAGGAGAGACTTAAGGGCAGCAATTTGATTGGAAGGGACAGTAGTGGCTAAGGGACTTGTTATGAAGTTGTGTTTGCAAAACAAACACATTATTTTTAGATAGATTGTTCAATACAAATTCATTTTAAAATGCAACATTTTATGAAGACGTCTTAATTCACGTTTTACTTAAAATTAAGAAAATATCAATTTTCCATATCAAAGAATATTATATATGTTATAATTCAGGGCAGCTGGGAGGTGGGGGAGTCGGTGTTGCCGGAGACAATGAGGGCCTCAGGACCCTGCCCCCGGTACCACTCTGGGGTTCACATATCTACCTGGCGACAATCTGCCAGAGCAGCAGCTGTCCCCTTCTGAAGAGGCATGTCATGTGCTCTCCAGTTTGCCACAGCTCCCCCACCCCCGATTTCTGCATGTGCATTTATACAGCCCACGGTGTTCGGTCATGGTACCCCCCCAGCCCTTCAGAAGCATGGAGCTTGTGATTCCTCAGGGATACAAAAGCACTCTGTAAGTTTTAAAGCACAACTTGAATGTTAGTTGTGATGATTACTGGAAGGAGGGGGAGATAGGACATGAAAGAAAGTAAGAGAAAAAGCTTCTCGATCAAAGGTGAGTTTTCTGTGCTCCCATGTATATATACCTGTGCTCCCTTGTGTATACCTTTACCAGTCTTATTACGAGTCACCTCCCCTATCAAACCACATACCTCTGAGAGAAGGTCCCAGTTACTCAGTTTTGATTTTTAAACATAGATTCAATTTGTATAGCATATAAGAATGCTGTACTGAACTAGAACTCTGCTGTTCAATGTACTCGAGGGAGGTATTACCACCGTATTACCCTGAACACTGTCCCACATCCAGCTAATAGCTAAACTCTGATTTAAGACCAAGTTTAAAAGCAACAAAAAGTGAAAACAAAACAAAGAGGCAACTTTAGGCTCCACAAGGATTTACTATTTCAGACTCAGAACAAGCAGCTCTTCTCTCAGGGAGGTCTAAGGAGGCTCCCTAAAAGTCTTGCCTTACCATGGGGAACGCAGCATTGGCTGGAGATGCAGCTTAAAAGCTCTCTGAAGAGCCAAGGTACCAGCTGTCATTAGATATATTTAGCTCTGTGAGCTCATAAAAGTGATCTTCCTGGCGGGGACACAAAGCATGCAACCCCATCCCAAGTATTAAGCCGTAGTGAAGGGGTGTGGGTGACAGCAGAGAGAAGGGGAGACATCTCTCTATAATTCCCACAAAATAGGCCTGGCCAGCTCCATCAGTGAACAGAATTCACTGACGTGAAACCAGAAGAGGAGCGGCACATCTTTGGGTGCAGGGATCTGGGCAGGTCTTCTGGGTTCTTCCTTAGAACTAGTTATTCCTCCCTCCCCTTTCCAACCTTGTTCCCCACCACTGCTCACCTTCCATGTCTTCCAAACCAAACCACAACCCCTTCACTCCCATGTCACCACTCACACAATATTTAGAACCCACAAGACACATGCCCCAGATCTGAGAAGCTTCCCTGCTCTTGTTCAGCTCTTGAACATCTAGCAAGGACCCACACATTAACTGTAACAGCTCTGAATGTCATTTATACAGAGTGCTGGGACATGGATGTCTCAGGGGTGAAACATCTGTCTCCAGTGAGATCAGAAGCTATTGCTCGAGGGCAGGGAGTGGACAGTCACTTCTCACTTACTTTGGTACATCTAGTCTCACTTCTGCCAGTCCGTTACCAGAATGACCTTTGTAACGTGCAACTCTAACTATTCCAACGTACTTCCTTATAATCTCATGGCTCCCATTACCTACAGGATAAAGCTTCTTGGCCTTGCATTCAAGGCCTTTTACAATCTGGCCCATAAACTAACTTCCCAGTCAGCACCCTGGCCACTCTCCCTCCCTCCCAGATTATCTACAACTCCAGACAAGGCATCAGGAAACTACGGCCATGGGCCAAATCCAGCTAGCTGCGTGTTTTTGTAATAAAGTTTTACTGGAACACAGCAACACTCATTTATGTATTGTCTACAGCTACTTGCATACTACAAAGGCAGAGAGCTGAGTTGTGAGAAAATGTGTGGCCAACAAAGCCTAAACTATTCACTGTCTGGTCCTGTACAGAAAATGTTTGCCGACATTTGCTCTAGACACAGCAAGCCATTTCAGACTCCTTGAAAAAGCGTTTTTATACCTCTAAACCTTTACACAGGACACTGTATTTAAAATGTTTTCTCCCTCTCTTTATCTGCTAAAGAAAAAGTCACTGCCTCTGTGAAGTTTTCCAGACCTCTCCCAGGCAAGGGAATTGCACTTTCCTATTTGTTCTCTCAGTTCTCAGCATGTACATCTATGATAATACTTATGCCATTACACTAAAATTACTATTTAATTACCCCCCTCTCACTTTCCCTAAGCAACTCAAATACAAATACAGAAACTGCATTTTATTTGTCATTTATCTCTTTACCCAGCATCTTGTAAATTCTCTGGTACACCCACATGAATAATTGATTTAGCTCCATAAACTCACCTCTAAGCATAGGACCCAGCAGAGTAGGATATGTAGTTATTAAATAACTGAATGAATGTCTCTCAGTTGAGTTTGCCCTACAACACTCAGCAGAGTGCTTAGCTTACAACAGTTAGTCAATGAACATTGTTACTATACAGAAGAAAGAAAAAGGTCCCCAAACTGTCAGCAAGTCTGAAGCAAAGATATTTAGCTAGGGGCCACAGTATAGCATGATGGTTTAGAGTTTGATTCTAGAACCAGGATGCCTGGGTTTGAACCCTAGTTCTATCACTCACTTTCAGTGTATCATGCACATCATTTGTAAAATGGAGCTACATAATACATAGTACAAACCTTCATAGTACAAAACCTCATGTTGAGAGTATTATAAATGAGTTAATTCACAAACAACTTAGAACAGTTCCTGGCACAAAATAAGCTCTCCAATGTGTAAATTAAGTTTTCCTAAATATTAATATATTTAATACTCATATTATAAGAGGAATATAAAGGTGCTAAGAATGTGTAATCCTGGAGCCTATTATTAAAGTGGTACTGATCTCTCATATGTAAAGGAGACCCATAGAGGAAGCAGAAGATAGATATTTCCTAAGTGTTTGCTATATAAAGGCCATGTACCAAGAGATGAGCAGTAGAGGTAAGTAAGACAAAGCACTGTAACCTACTGACCTCCATGGTCTTTTCTATTCTACTCCATGATTCTTATTACTTTGAAAGCTTTAGCTCCATTTAAAATAGAAATTTCATAACCTTATGCAACCCTCTCTGGGCTGGCCCCTATCTGTCTTCATTGCCACATCAACTGCCACTTTCTCCCATCCCCAATGATAATTAATTACATGAAATTTCCTGAAAGTACTAGACTCTTCACCAGTTTAATGTCTTTGTACATGCTACGCCCTCACCTAAAACACTCTCCTTCTTTTCCTGATCACTCCTAATCCTCTCTTCAGACCTGGATTACATGTCAGCAACTGTGTACATGGGTAAAACCAATGTAGGTCTTCCTCATCTGTGACTCCATCACACTATTCACTTCTCCTACTGTAGTATCCTTACCTGTTCACATGGCTGTTTCTACCACTAAAGGAATTTCTTCCAGGGCAGCAACTTCCCCTTTCCTTTTACTCCTATACATCTATGCACATATGCAGGTACAGAGAATCCCCCTGCACATATGCAGGTACAGAGAATCCCCCGAGGAGGATGATAAAGCTCAGTCCTTGTCACGGAATCATCCTTGATGTCCTCAGATTATGACACTCGGCACATGACACAGGTCAAATCCTAGAAACATCATCTAAGGTTGCAGATTGCTAGGTATCTGGTCAGAATGGCAAAGACTGGGAAACTCTGGTATCTCCAGTCTTGCAAACCATCAGGACCAAAGTATCCAAGCTAGCCAAGGACTACCAGCTGGGGAATCGTTGACTTATAAAAAAAGGATAGAAATAGATCACTAATTTTAAAATATTTACAGAAAGAGAAGGGAGTATCTTCTTAATTGAGGTCATACTGCCATATTCACATAGGATAAATACATAGCACTAGACAGAATGAATTCTGGGTAAGTTGATGAGGTGGAATGGACTTCTGGATTGAGAAGATCCATGGACCCACTCTCCAGTGAAACTGGGGGAAATTATTTTTTAAAGCAACCATTTAAAGTCTATAGAAATGGTCCTAATGGCACACAGCAAATGAAAAAACATCTGCTGAAGAAGGTCTACTAAAACTCAGTAAGAACAGTGAGAGTCTGCAGTATTTGAACTAACACCTGCTCTCTCTCTCTCCCTCCCTCTTCCAAATCAGTAAGCGAGAAACTCCATACCAGACTGGTGCAGCCAAGAACGCATGGTTCCCTCACCCCTAAGCTCCCAGTTGGAGGGCTGTATGCCTGAAAGGGGCAGGACATCATCATTTCTCATCCAGCCTCCAGTTACCTGTTGCTAAAGCTACATTCTAGATGAGTGCAACCAAGAAGTAGGCCTCCCTTCTTCCACTTATTCCCCACTCATGGAACAGGGGCTTCATCTTGAACGCAGCTCCATTGAGAATACTGGGGCCTTGATGCCATTGCCCTGGCTTGTAAAACATCAGTTAATACTCTGGGAGAAGCAAGCCAAGAAGACCTGAGGCTACCACCACCTCTTTACCGAGTGCTCAGCTCCTAAAGTGGAAGTGACACTCACAGAGAAACACATCACTGTTCCCAACGCCAGCACCAGAACTATGACTCAGAGATTTTGCCTGGGGGAGAAGCAGATCATAAAACAGAGAGCTCTGAATCTCTTCCCAGAGGAAATTACTTTATTTGCAACAGAGTGTGAAGAAGTTTGAGACTAAGGGTGCTCTCAGAAACAGTGAAAGTTGTGCTGGAAAGATGTGGAAGGAGACAGGTGGATTCACTGGAGGTATAGGCTAAACTGCAGGCTGGAGAACTTTCTGGTGAGAACATGGGAAAGAAACAGCTGGGAGGAGCCCTTCTGGGGTAAGAGCAAATCTCAAATACTGTTCTCAAGAACTGTCCTTTCCATAGAACCCTAATATAATTGGACCAGTCTGTGGAGCAAATTTATGCCCCAGGGCATTGTTGAAAACAATAGAGTAATCAGACGGTAATTAATAAAGTTTAACAGCTGGGTGTGGTTCTGGAAAGAGACAGTCAAAGAAAGCCCTGCCAAAACCATTGTCATCCAAACGTGACTGTGGGTATAACCAAGGCTGCACCCTCTGAGAAGCAACATCAGAGGCTTCGCACTGTGTGGAGGTGGTGGGAAAAGACCACTAAAATAACCCAGTCTTCGCCAAACAAATAAGCAAATCATAACAAGCCCCAGAGAAGTTGGACCAGTACCCAGAGTTGCTACGTATATTATCAAATATACCCCGTTTCCAATTAAAAAAATGGGAGACGTGCAAATTAACAGGAAAGTATGACCCCCACACCAGAAAAAAAGCAGGCAACAGAAACTGTGAGAGCAACCAAATTTCAGATTTAACAGAAAAACACTTCAAAGCAGCCATTAAAAATATGTTCAAAGAAAGACTAAAGAAAACCATAATTTAAAAAAATAAGTAATGTGTGATGATAATGTCACATCAAATAAAGAATATCAATAGATATAAATTATTAAAAAAGGAATCAAATGGACGTTGTGGAGTTAAAAAGTATAATAACTAAAATGAAATTTTCAGAAGAGAGGCACAACAGTAGATCTGAACCAGCTAAAGAAAGACTTAACAAATTTTATGAGATTACACAATCCAAACAGCAGCGAGAAAGAAGAATGAAGAAAAATGAACAGTCTCAGATAAATGTGGAACACCATTAAGCTCATCTATATATGTATAATGGGAGTAAACAAAAGGAGAGGCTAATGAGAAAGGAGCAGAAAAAAATATTTAAAGAAGTAATGGCAGGAAAATCCCCAAATTTATTGAAAAACATTAATCTACCCATCCATTACGCTCAACAAACTCCAAGTAGAATAAATAAAGAGATCTGCAAACAGACACATCATGGTAAAATACTGAAAGCCAAAGGCAAGGAGAAAATCTTGTAATCAACAAGATACAAATGATTTGTCTCATACAAGAGAAGCACAATAAAATTAACAGCTAACTTTTCATTAAAAACAAAAAACGCCAGAAGGCAGTGGCATGACACGTTCAAAAAACTGAGAGAAAAAAATGGTCAACCAAGAACCTGATATCAGCAAAACTATCTTTTTAAAGTAAAGGCAAAAACAGACATTTCCAAATAAACAAACACTGAGAAAATTCATTGCTAGCTGACACACTTAAAAAAATAAATACTAAAGGAAGTTCTTAAGGCTCGTAAGTGACCCCAAATAGTAATTTGAATCCACATGAAAAAATAAATCTGCTTCTTTTCAAATAGATTTATTCATTCACTCAACAATATTTATTGAGTACCAACACTGAGGCAGGTACTGTTCTAGGTACCAGGGATTTAGCATTGAATAAAATGGATCCCTTGCCCTTAGGGACCTTATAGTCTAGACAATAAACAATAAAATAAATGATTAAATGATAGACTCCAGAAGGTGACAAGTCCTTAAAAATAAAAAATAAACCAAAAACAGTGATGTGTAATGAGATCAAGATTCCAGGAATAAGATAAAGTTGCAGATTTCACTATTAAATATGTAGTCTGGGAAAGGTTTCATTGATAAGGTGAAGGATGAGAAAAGCAAAGTATTTGGGAATATGAGGGAGTTATCAAAGTGGATATCTGGGAGGAAAATATTCCAGGCACAAGTAAGAGCTAGAACCAAGGCCCTAAGACACGAACAACAAGGGTGTTTGAGGAACAGCAAAGAGGGTGGCTGGGGTGAGTGACCAAGGGAGAGAGATAAAGGAGAGAACATAATGATAAGTGGGGGCAAGATCGCATAGGGCCATGCTGACTCTTGTGGTAACTTTGGCTTTCATGCTAAATGAAAATGGAGCGACTACAGGGTTCTGAGCAGAGGAGTAAAATAGTCTGATTTAGTTTTTTAAAGAAAATTCTCTGGCTGCTATATTAATAGACTGTACACATAGCAACTTGTTAGGAGACTATTGAGCCTCAGTGCCTGCAGTGGAATGGTGATGAGAAATTATTATATTGTGGACCTATTTTGAGGATAGAACCCACCAGATTTACGAATGGATGTGAGTTGTGAGAGGAATTATGGACGATTCAAAGAGATTTTTGGTCCATGTAACTGAAACAATGGAGTTGCCTTCAGCTGAGACAGGGAAGGCTGTGGGTAGAGCAGGTTTTGGATGAGGTAATATTTAAAATCCATTTGGGAGAATGTTAAGCTTCATATGCCTTTAAAATTCTTTATAAAAAATCACAAGGGTAAATCATCATAATCTTGGATTTGACAACAGATTCTAGATATGACATCAAAAGCATGAGCAGCAACAATAACAAAAAATAGATAAACTGAACTTCATCAAAATTGAAAACTTTTGTGCTTCAAAGGGTACTATCAAGAAAGTGAAAAGTCAACCTACCAAATGGGAGAAAATATTTGCAATTGATATATCTGATAAGGGCCTTGTATCTAGAATATATAAAGATCTTTGACAATTCAATAATAAAAAGCCAAGTAGCCAATTAAAAATGGGAAAAGGCATGAATAAAACATTTCTCCAAAGAAGCAATAAAAATGTCAATAAGCCCATGAAGAAACATCTGACATCATTAGTCACCAGCGAAATGCAAATCAAAACCATGAGATATTACTTCACACCACTAGGATGGCTATAATAAAAAAATCAGATAATTACAAGTGTTGGTGAGGATGTGGAGAAATCAGGACTCTCATACACTATTGGCCTGAATGTCAAAATGGTTCAGCTACTCTGGAAAACAGTCTGGCAGTTTCTCAAACAGGTAAATATAGAGTTACCATCTAACACAGCAATTCCACCCCTAGGTATATAACCAAGAGAATTAAAAACATATGTCCACAGAAAAACTTGTACATGTCTATAACAGCATTTTCATAACAGTCAAAAGATGGAAACAACCCAAATGTTCATCAGCTGATGAGTAAATAAACAAAACGCTGTGTGGGTCCATACAATAGGGTATTATTCGTCCATAAGAAGGAATGAAGCATTGATGCATGCTACAACATGGATGAATCTTCAAAACATTATGTTAAGTGAAGTCAGTCAGTCACAAAGAACCATATATTACGTGATTCCACTTATATGAAATGTCCAAAATAGGCAAGTACATAGAGACAGAAAGTAGATTAGTAGTTGCTTAAGGCTGGGGGGAATAGGAGGATAGGGGTACGATATGTGTATAGGATTTCTCTTCGAGGTGGCAAAATGTTCTAAAACTGACAGTGGTGATGGTTGCACATATCTATGAATATTCTGATAACTACTGAAATGTATACTTTAAATGGGTAAATTGTATGGTATGTGAATTATCTCTCAATTAAACGGTTTTCAAAAATTGATGGGTTAGACCAGGGACCAAGCAAATTTTTTGTGTAAAGGGTCAGACAGTAAATATTTTAGGTTTGTTGGGCCATCCAATTTCTGTTACAACTACTCAACTCTGCTGTTCTTGTGTGAAAGCAGTGATAGATACTATGTAAATGGGTTCGAGTGGCTCTGTACCAATACTTTATTTATAGACACTGAAATTTGAATTTCATATAAATTTCACATCACAAAGCTCTTCTTTGGATTTCACCACCACCACCACCACCACCACCTATTTAAAAATATAAAAGCCATTCTTAGTTTGCAGACTACGAAAAACAGGAAGGGGATCATAGTTTGCTGACCCCTGTATTAAGTGCACCTCACCTTCTCTCCATTATGGCTTCAAGTACTACCATGTTTCCCCGAAAATAAGACATAGCCGGACAATTATCTCTAATGAGTCTTTTGGAGCAAAAATTAATATAAGACCCGGTCTTAATTTACTATAATATAAGACTGGGTATGATATGATATGATATGAAATGATATGATATGATATATGATATGATATGATATGATATATGATATGATGTACAAGACCCGGTCTTATATGATATATAAGACCGGGTCTTATATTAATTTTTGCTCCAAAAGACGTATTAGAGCTGATTGTCCAGCTAGATCTTATTTTCTGGGAACCACGGTAAGGAAATTTCTCTCCCTTACAATTCCCATAAACACGAGTCAGCTTTGAGTCCCCTCGTAGGTGTTCCCCTTACTACCACCCTATGCATGGCTCTCTAAGACTCTGGGAAACACAAACCCAGTCAAGCACTCAGCAGCAGAAAAACCTCCTGGATTTCATTTCCAAAACGGAACACCAATTTCAGTCAACTTGGTAAAAAAGTTGAGGGCTCACCATGTGTTCCTTAAGAATGCCACTCACCTTTGGGCAGTGAGGGGGAAGGCTGGGAAACAGAGAACTAGGAGAATAAGACAAAGTCATGCCTCTCTTTAAGAACCTTCTGGCTCCTAATCAACCCCAAGAGGAAGAATGCAGGCTCATGGGTCAATAAGCAATAGCAAAAAAATAAAAATAAAATGTCTATGATACTATTAGAGCATCACAGTATCACAAAAGAAGGCCTAAGGGAGTAGTGAAGACACCAAAAGTTCTAAAAGCCTTTTTTTTTTTTTTTAAGTTTATTGGGGTGACAATTGCTAGTAAAGTTACATAGATTTCAGGTGTACAATTCTGTATTACATCATTTATAAATCCCATTGTGTGTTCACCACCCAGAGTCCGTTCTCTTTCCATCACCATATATTTGATCCCCTTTACCTTCATCTACCACCTCCCTCCCCCCTTACCCTCTGGTAACCCCTAAACTATTGTCTGTGTCTATGAGTCTTTGTTTCTTCATTTGTTTGTCTTGTTCTTTTGTTGTTTTCAGTTTTATATACCACATATCAGTGAAACCATATGGTTCTCGACTTTTTCTGTCTGACTTACTTTGCTCAGCACAATAATCTCAAGATCCATCCATGTTGTCACAAATGGCACTATTTCATCTTCTCTTATGGCAGAATAGTATTCCATTATGTATATACACCACATCTTTATCCAATCATCTATCAAAGGACACTTTGGTTGTTTCCATGTCTTAGCCACAGTAAATAAAGCTGCAGTGAACATTGGAGTACATATATCTTTACAAATAAATGTTTTCAGATTTTTTGTGTAGATACCCAGGAGAGGGATTGTTGGGTCATATTCTAAAAGCCTTTATTAAGAAGTATTTTATTCTTTCATTTGCCCAACCAGCATTTACTGAGCAGTTAGTATGTGACATGCTCTGCACTGGGATCCAAGGACACAGAGATTAACAGACATAGTGAAAGCACCTAGGTAAGACAGATATATAGAGGAGGGTCACTCCTTGAAAGCAAGAACCATTATTCTATGTGGAGGAAAGTGCTCAATCTCAAAAGCAGAGCCCAGAAACTCTCTCTCCAACCCTCCCAACCCCACACTGCCTGAGCCCTCACAGTGTTTCACTCTCAACTAATCAGGGAGCTAGCTCACCACCCAGAAATATCAGAAAGCTTGGGAAGTGACATATAGGAAAAAGAATCTTACAGATACACATTTGAATCCCATCTCTGCCACTTCCTCACTATGTCATCTTGAGCCTGTAAAATGCAGACTACCTCACGGTTACAATGTGGAGAAAATGATATCATTTAAGGCACAGTGCCTGTACGTAGAAGGTGCTATGTAAAAGTTTGCCCGTCCCAAACCTGGGCCCCTAGGCACAAACACCAGTTAGGTCCGAAGGCAAGCGGGGCCCTGGGAGCCAGCCGCTAAGTTCTCTTTAGACAGGAAAAGTCAGAAGCTTACTACCTGAAGCAGGGCTTTTCTCTCTCTGCTGGCTTGACCATTTCTGGCTGCTAGATGACCACTGCATTCGGCCTACCACTTTGTAGAGCCCAGATCCTGCCTAGACTAACAGCCCCTTGGGGTTTCTGATTCCACTTCTGGCTCTGCTCTTACCTCTAGGTCCTGCGTACTGTACTGTAGCCGAAACTTCTGCTCTTAACCTTCTCCTTAATCCTCAACCTGGCTTATGGGCTTCTCTCAGCTCCTACTTCCTTGGCTCAGTGTTCCTCCCCTGCCTCCACTAACTGTCATACACACAGAGACGTCTAAATATAGCAAGACACAGACAAATACAGAAAGGCACAAGATGATGTGCTCGTATACACACAAATAAACAAACAGGAAGGCACATAGAGACGTACGGACCTACACGGGCACACAGAGAAAAATGTTACGAGCGTAATTAATCCCTGTCACCAGCAGGTTTACCATCCAGAATAGACAAAGCAGACTCACCCACAAAATGGGGAGGAAGGAAAACAACAGTCTGCTTAGTGAGAAAGAATTTCCCTGTCTGTCAAAGCAAACGACAGGCTGGGTTTTCCTAGAAACACGAGAGGTACCATCTGGGGGAGCTGCTGCTTCATCCTGTATCTGGCTAAGGCTCTGGACAGATTGCAAACCATGCCTACTCCCTCTGACATGTAAGTCAGCTTGTCTAGCAACTGGTACCCATCCCTGATGCTGGTTGACAATGTGTCTCCTGCTACACCAGCATATGTTAGATTACCTCAACCTTATCCCTCTTGAAACTGCACAGTCCCTACACACACCACCATTATAGTTTAAAATGTGCTGCTGGCATTGCCAGTTTATGTATCTGCCTCTCTCACTAGCATGAGGGCTTGTCAATGGCAGAGTATCTCATTTTCATTTCTACTTTACAGATGAGGAAAAGTGAGGCTCCACATTACTTGGCCTTACAGCTAGTACATTGCAAAGCTTGGATGTGAACTCAGGTTCGACTCCAAAGCTCATGCTTTAGACTTTTAAAAAATCAATGTCCAAGAAACTCACAAAAGTTAGGGCTGAATGCTGAATGCATGAGCAATGCCACAGAACTTGAATTCAATGGGGGTTGCAGTCTCTAAACTGACTATGAGCCACTCCTGGTAGGTGAATGCTACAGCCATCCTATAATTAACATAAGGAAAAATCGGCGGGTCATTTCCTTAGCCTAAGGAGCAGATTTCACCTGAAGAATGCTGTCATTCATGGTATCAGTCCTTTCTGTTCTGTCCAAAGGGCCAGAGCAGAATTCAATCTGTGCTTTGCCTAGATTTAGGGTAGTTTCTCAGAATGTTCTACGAGGCAGGAAATAAAATGGTGATTGCACCAGGAGACAGGCAGGGAGCTAGAAGGCAAAAAACCAGAGAGCTACCTCCAAACTATTAACAGTCCTCTAGGTCAAAAAATAATTACTGCAGCAACAGAAATGTATACATCAAAACCTATACTGAGGTTATTTGAATAACTGTTTGGATTGGGCCCAGGGGTCAAGGGGAGAGCTCTGCTTCCCAGGGGCCGGCACGGGAGCACCAGTGGGAATCAGAGGAGGCTCTGAGCACCAGATGAATCCAAGAAAAATAAAACAGGACGACTTAGTCAGCTCCCCTCATGGAACCCCTATGGTAAGGGATCTGAATTTGATGTAGGTGAGAGGGAATCACCAACCAGCATTCTCCCATAGCTTTCTTGCCATCTTAGCTTCCCCAGAAGTGACAGTTACAAAAAAGAAAAACGAAGGGAGTGAAGGAGGAGAGAAATTCTCCCAAACAGAATATCTCAGGGCTCTTCAGTCTGGTATCCTCAAAAGCCACTTACACCTTCCTAGAAAAACAGGCAACCTAGCTGTCAGCCAAAGAGGGATCTCCACTTCCAGAAACCATGGTACTTCAGACTTGGAAGCACCTCTACTTATCGGCCAAACTTCAGAGTGGGAGAAATGGGGACAGAAACCAGCATGGTCTGCGAAGTGTTTTCTATGGGGCCCTAGGGATTCTTATGGACCAAGCTACAGAAAGGCAGGTGGGAGGTGACCAATGCAGTGACACTTCTATTTTTTAACATCTTTACTGAGATATAATTCGCATGCCAATTCAGTGTACAACTCAAGGGTTTTTATTTAGCAGATTCACAGAAGTGTGCAACTACCACCAGCAGTTAACGTCTTCATCAGCCTGATGCAGGTCTGAGTTGCAATAACCCAAGAAACAAATAACTAGGCGCTAATTCAGTCTCAGTTTCCTTATCGGTTATATGGAAAAATCCTTTCAGCACTCTCAGTATCTTTTTTTTTTCCTTTTCTTCGTTTATGCTCCTCTAGTATGTGTTTTTTCTAAGTCTTTCCTTAATTAACTACAGTGATTTTCACCTCCATTCAGGTTTCTGTATGTGTTTCATAGCACAGGGTAGAGGAACAGGGAAGGGGAGCACATCATACACTAACATGTCTGGAGCCCAGAGCCTAGCAACTCCTAGTAAAAGCACACCACCAACTCAGCTGCTAATCTTGCCAGGAACTCCCAAGTCCAAAGCACCCTGTCCCCCACATACCCTGACCAGCCAACTTTATACTCTTGTTCTGCCCTAAGGAAACAATTTAAGGGACACACAGACAGATAAGACAGACTCTTTGCTTTAAAATTCAAAAAAAAAAGCTTAAGTCATCACCTTTAAGTTAAGGCCCTGCACCAAGCATACTGGGAGCAACACTGATGAATAAGACATGATTCCTTCCCCCCGGAGGCGCTCGCAATCTCGTAGGATGGACCCAACCAATTACAATGCCGAGCACCGTGCCACATGAGAGAGTCACGCCAAGTATTCTCGAACATAAGTAAAGAAGGATCATTTCCTACTGAAGGTGAACAAACAAGGTTTCTTGAAGGAAACATTTAATCTAGGCCAAAACTACTCAATCAGGAGCAATTTTGTCCCCCAGGACCATTGACAACTGGCAACAGACACATTTTTGGTTGTTACAACTTGGGGGCGGGGTGGGGTAGAGGTTTGCTACTGGCATCCAGTGTGTAAAGGCTAGAGATGCTGCTAAACATCCTACAATGCACAGGACAGCTCCCCAAAACAACAAATTATCTGGCCCAAAATGTCAATAATGCTGAGGTTGACAAACCACGGTCTAGGCCTTGGTGGACAAGTGGAACGTTTACAGGCAAAAATGGGAGGCAGAGAGATGCCAGGATGAGGAGTTATCTGAACCAAAGGCACAGCAATGGGACATGAAGAGCGAATGTAACAGAATGAGGGAATGCAGTGTAACGTGACCGAGTCAGGTGAGCTAAAGTCTGATTGTGGGAGCACTGAAGGGCAGGTTGGAGTTTAGATTAATTCAGTAAGCAAAGGTAAGCCACTCGCTTATAATTTCATCATTTCTGAAATAGTTATTAACACCTAGCTCACAGAGTGGTTGAGGATTGAATGAAACTGTGTATGTCATCAGCTGGCATGGGGCTTGGCACCTGGGAGGGAGGCTACTGTCTCACCAACCCCCTTTACAAGGTAGGAGTGATGATCAGAGTTGTGCTTTTTAGTAATTCCAGTATTAGTGCAAAAAGACAAACTTATAAGCAAGGTAAATTTTATGGGACAGACTGTGTGCTACGAGAATTAGTACTGAGGGGCAGCCGGATGGCTTAATTGGTTAGAGCGCGAGCTCTGAACAACAGGGTTGCCGGTTCAATTCCCACATGGGCCAGGGAGCTACACCCTCCACAACTAGACTGAAGACAACGAGCTGCCACTGAGCTTCAAGAGGGGCGACTGAATGGCTCGGTTGGTTAGCGGGCAAGCTCTCAACAATAAGGTTGCCGGTTCAATTCCCGCATGGGATGCTGCACCTGCTGCAACTAAAGATTGAAAATGGCAACTGGACTTGGAGCTGAACTACGCCCTCCACAACTAGATTGAAGGACAACAACTTGGAGCTGATGTGCCCTGGAGAAACACACTGTTCCCCAATAAAACTAATTTTTTAAAAAAGAGAGAGTTAGTACTGAGATGAGAAAGGTCAGTGGGTGGGAAAGTCAGGGACGGTTCATGAAAAGTAAGACAGGGGCATTCCAGAGGACACCTAAGACTGATACAGACAGGGCCAGGCGTTGGAGGGAGGGGTATGAGAAGTTAATTCCAGGTAAGGAGAACTACCTGAACAAAGAAAGCGGATTGGAATAAATATGGAAAGTCTATGAGACAAAGGACAAGAGTGGTAGGAGGTGTGTCTAGAGAGTCTTACAAAGAAGGCTAAGACCAGATTTGAAGGGATGGAGTATTTGGCACAGGAAGTCAGATGGAACAAGAAAAGGAAATCATGCGCAAGACACAAAGCCAACATGTAGTTTAGGAAGATCAGCGGCAGCGTGTATGACATGGGCTGGTAGAGGAGAAATCGGAGGCAAGGGAACACTCAGAGGTGTCCACAGCTACCTGGATAAAAGGAAAGGAGGCCCAACCGCTGAGGGGAGAATAACAATCATTAGTAATCATGATAATAACTTTTGAGCATAACTCAGCTACTTACGTTCATCCAAATTAGCTCGTTCTGGCCACAGCACCGGGCTTCTCTCTCACTCCCCATATAATACTTCCCATCAAGTCCAAACCCTACTGGCCCTCTGGATATCATCACAAGTGCAACTACTGGCTGCTCCCCTCAGGGTTTAGTTCCTCCAGCCGGGATTCCACCTGGTGCCAGATTCCATCCTTTCCCAACTCTCACAACTTCCTAGGACCTAGCATGCCTCTCAGGAGGGACAATAAAAAAAGGTAAAAAACAAGTTAACTTCTACCCTGCTAAAGTCAAGTAGATCTCATAACAGTGCCATAATATGGCTTTGTTATTCAAAATAGACAGGAGGCTGGGTGAGCTACCAGAGAAGTTGCAGCCCCTAGAAAAATGTGGCCCTGCTCTATTGTGCCCCCCTTTCCTTAATATCAGCCACTCAGCAAAGATAGAACCAGCCCCTGCAGCGTCCCACCCCCTACTGTGGGGATGGCTCCCACAGCGGAATGTTGGGAAGCCCTGGGATGATGAGAGAGCGCATTTGGAATTCTTGCCAGCCCTCACTATCTATACCATCATGTTATGGGAGGAAAACACATGGATTTAGCACATGTATGTGGTAGGTACTGTGCTTGGGGCTTTGCATACATTAAATTCTTGCAACAACCCTGCAAAGAGTTACCCTCCTCAAAAAGCTGAATACAATGAGGCTCACAGAGGTGAAGTTATTTATGTACTTGTCACATAGTCAGTGAGTGGATACAGGTCCGTCTGAATCAAAATGTATGCGTTCTGAGGATAACAATAACAATAATAACAAAAACTAACTTTTATAGAGCCTTTTCTATGTGCCAGGCCCTGTACTAAGCGCTTTATATGCATTATTTTATTTAACCTTCACAATAACTTCATGAGGTGCCTACTATTGTTACTCCACTTCTAATGAAGAAACTGAGGCTTAAAAAGAATAAGTAACTTCTCCAAGTTTCCACAGCTGGTAAAAGCAGAGCCAGGTTTAAAGCCAGGTCTCTGGGACTCTAGAGCACACTCTTAACCCTGTGCTATATTTCTACACCAGAAACCACAGACACTAACAGAAGCATAAGTAGCTTTTGCAGCTTCCCAGGCTCCTAGTGCCACCTAGCCACCCCCACCCCCACAGGCTTGCTCAAGCCTGACACCACGCTGCTACAGCGGGGCGGTCAATCATTCCACACACTGATTAAGCACCTACCAGACTCTGCTGGGCACCGGAGAAAGCAAGGCAAACAAACCCCATAAGGTCAGTCCCTGCCCAAAAGAGGCTCACAATTTGGTGAGAGAAACACATCAGTCGAACAAACTGTTAAATATAACTTTCAGATGCAGGTGGTTTTCCTGGATATATAGAGGAAACATAAAGGGGAAAGTAACTAGCATTCACTGAGCTTGAGTTGTGTGTCAGGTAACGTGCTGGGAATTTTTTTTTTAATATGATGAAATTAACTTTGGGGGTGGAGGGGATAGAGTTCTATTTTAATTTTAATACATAGTTAGATTCTTGTAACTGCCTCTCCAATCCAGACACAGGACAATTCTATTACCCCCCAAAATTCCCTCATGCTCTCCTGTAGTCAAACCTTCTAATCCTTGGTAAACACTAATCCTTGGTGACCACTGATCTAGCCTCCATCCCTCTAGCTTTGTCTTTCTCAGAATGTCATGTAGATGAAATCATATAGTATGTAACTTTTTGAGACTGGTTTCTTTCACTCAGCATAATGCCTCTGAGACTCATCTATGCTGTGTGCATCAACAGTTCATTCCTTTGTAATGTTGAGTAGTGTTCCATAGTTTTTATCCAGTCAAACATTAAAGGACATTTGATTTGTGTCCAGTTTGGGGTGATTATGATCAAAGCTACTATAAATATTAGTGCACAGATTTTAGCATGAATCTAAATTTTCATTTATCCATCGGGGTAAATACCTAAAAGTAGAATTGCTGGCCCATGTAGTAAGTTATGTTAAACTTTATAAGAAACTTTATAAGAAACTTTATAAGCAAGAGTTCCAATGGCTCTTCCTCCTTGCCTAGCACTTGCTATTTTCCATGTTTAAATTTTAGCCATTCTATTAAGTGTGTAGCGGTGTCTCATTGTGGTTTTAATTTGTACTTCCCTAGTGACTAATGACTTTACGCATCTTTGCATATGCTTATTTGTCATCCAAATATCTTCTTTGATGAAGTGTCTGTTCAATTTTGTTTTTCATTATTTATTGAGTTGCTTGTTTTCTATTGTTGAATTTTAAGAGTTTTTTTATTTGTACTGGGAACTTTTAACAGCACTTATTTCACTTAGTTCGGAAAACAACCCTGCAAAGGTAGAAATCATTAACCACCATTTTACCCTGAGAAAATCAAAGGGGAAGTCACTAAACTTCTATAATCTGATCATAGTTCGGCCCAATTTCAAAGTTTACTTATTATTCAGTCACCTGTGACATACAGACCACTAGAATGCAAGCTCTATCAAAGTAGGGATCTTATCAGTTTTGCTCACTATGAAATCTACAGCCCCACAATAGTGCCTGGTACATAACAGGTATTGAGTAAGAATTTGCTTAATGATGAATAAATATCCTTAATTTTTCATGTAGACTCCAGAAAAGAAAATAACACCGCTTTCAAAGAATCTGGTCCAGTCAAGGGGACAGTGGTTTTAGGCCCTTGTCTGTCCACCTCAGACCTGTCAGGACAACAGTCTGCAGGATGGACACATGGCAGTACCCCACCAGGGCTCTGAATAAAACATAGGTAATGAATTCCCACACTGCCAGGCTGGTAGAACTCCCTGCCATCTTGGCAAGAAAGGCACTCACCAATAGTGCCATGTTGCTCATCTGAAAGGCCCACAATCTACAGCCTCTAGGACAAAAGCAAGCAAAGACGGCACTTGATCAAACTAGCTGCCCCCTACACAGAAACGAGATTATATTTTCTATAAAATGCCTGCTGAGTCTCAGTTTACCATAAGTCTAATTTCACAGCTCACAGCAGAGTAGATGCAGCATTCAGAAATGAGAATGAATTAAAGAGACAGGAAAACTGTAAGAAGAAATCACAACCCTGCATATAGCAATCTAGACACTGGGGTAATAGTGCAAGAGGCCCTGAAGACATGCTTTGAATTATCCAAATAAAGTTAACACTCTGCTCACAATAATCTGTAAGAAAAAACACTTCAAAAAAGGCTAAAATTTTTAAAGATCTACTACTGAGGTTATAGTTCAATTATCTGAAAAACTTACTGATATGTATGAGGCTGAATAAATGAGGCCTTGATAGAGTATCTTCAGACTTCTAGTACGGTCCTTGGGAAATCATCTTTTAAAGGGGTCAGAAAATCTCGGGTCCTTGATGGCCACCACAACCAGGGTTTCCTCTCTGGTGCCTCGGTGTCCATTATCCAATATCCTAAGCTCTGAGCTGTCCACCCAACTTTCTAGTTAGATCCTGAACTCCGAGGTTGCTCACATGTGGTTACACTGACTTAAGCACACGCATTTTGCTAACATGACTTTTACTTTCAAAGAAAGTAGCATGTGAGTGATGGTGCAAACCCAGGCTAACAGGCTACTCTAACCACCAGAGGCCTGAGATTGTAGGAAGAGCAGCTGAAGCCAAGGCAGGCAGAAGCTATGCTGAAAAAGAACAGCTCGCCAGGCACAGAGCAGGGTGACAGCTTTTGTGTTATTTTAGAACAGTTTGTGCTGATGAGCTTTTTGTTGTGGTAACATTTCTCTAAAAAGAACATTTTCTTCTTCCTCTCATTTACAAAGCAATTCAGCAGAAAGTGAAAAAAGAAGGAGGGACGATGACAAAGATATCCAGGAATTCGTGGATCTTGGATCCTATCACCTTCCTAACTGTGGTGCCATCCTCTCCCAGTCCTCCCATGGCCAGGCCCTTGGAGGGAGACCAGGACACCGTGAGGCCGTATTCACTCCCAGGAACACGGCTCTATTCTCAGCACAGACAAAACTGGGTCCTGTGAGGACCAGAGACACTTCTAGTTGTGACCAAAAGTGTAGCTGTTTTCATCATGGTGGTTGTCTTTGCTCAAGAACCTACAGTTGTCACATTCAGGAAGTATACGTATCTTAGCCTGGTTGCCCAGGCCCCACTTTCCTTTCCAGGTTTTTGTCCTGTGGATTTCTATCTACCACAGTCACTCCGTCTAACCAAACCCACCCACCATGCTTCTTACTACCTCCACATCTTTGCTCACGCGCGTTCCCTACTACTCAGGCTGCCCCCCTTTCACTCTACCAAATTCTACTTTTCCTCCAGGGAGTCTTTTTTCCCCCTCTTATAAATCCCTTAGACATTATCTAGTTCAGCCTAATACCAGCATCCCCTCTGCTGCCCAATCAGTGGAATGCTGTCTCTACTTGTCACTCTTCAGTGACACCGAGTTCACTACCTACCTACCACAGAAGTCTGTTCTATGATGAGACAGTGCTGTTAGGCAATCTTTTTATTCTAAAAGAATGTGCCTATATTTTACTTTCACCTCATTTGTCCTGGCTCTGCCCTTAGAATAAGAGAAACAATACAGCTGTACTTAACAGCATGCGCTTTGAAATCAGATCTCTGCTCATATCCAGTGTGTCCTTGAACAAAATGCTTAACCTTTCCAAGGCTCCAGTCCTTGATAATAATACCAACTTTATAAGGTTGTTAATAAAGTTAAAAGAGTAACTATGCAAAGAACTTAACACCGTGCCTGGCATAGAGTAAGAGAGTAATAAACGATAAGCTAGTGCTGTGGTTTTCTTTGTTCTCATCATTGCTATTTAAGTCTGACTCCTCCACTTGTAATGTGTTTGAAGACAGAAATTATATTACCCAAATCTTTACTCTCGAGGCTAAAGTTTCTTCACTAGATTATAAATTATATGATGGCAGATGTATCTGTCCTATTTACTGCCACATCCCCAAGTCTAGAACAGTACCTGGCACATACATAATAGACACTTACAAATACTGAATTGTATTGAATGCTCTCTCCATTTCATAGTTTCTATACTCTTCATCATTCACGTCACCCTGCTCTATGTAGTCTCTCGCTGTTTAAATGCTTCTGACAACGTGAGATGCAAAAATGAACTGAGAACTTAAAGGCAGGCTAAGCGTCAGGGAGGAGAGACTTGGATGACCCGCCCTTCCTGATACGTACATATCACTATTACGGATCTGGCACAACTTGGCAGGTCCACCACACTGCTGGCTCGTGATGAGCTTGAAATCAACTGAAACCTTTCAATCTTTTCACACATGACTTTGTACTTACCCTGGGCTCTCTGGATTGGAGCTGTAGTAATGCCAAAAGGTGAAACAATAACAGAGTTTTTTCCATCTACATGTTCCTCTCGTTCTTACTCTGTGGACCAGTGAACTGGTTCCCAGCAACTGCAGCCTGGAATTTGGAATGATCTTTCTAGAAACATTTGTTTCTTCCCCCCAAATAGAGTATATACTCCCAGAGGGCAAGATCTAACTGTCTTGCCTTCTCTCCCTCATGCCAACAAAGGGCTGAGCTCAGAGTAAGTACAGACTGATACCCTCCATCTACAGCAGGATTACAGTAGGATCCGGGGAAACTGTGGAGACGGACCTTGGGGCTCCCTCTCCCTCTCAAACAGCACAGCTCAGTGAGTGCTGTGCTTCTAGCCGACAGGCAGACGGGAGCCAGTCCAGGCACAAGACAGACATACGGCCTGCACTCTGAGCAGCTGGCTCGTAGACACTGCTCTGCTGAGAATCACCTCCCCTGACAGGGACGAGTCCCGAGACAACAAGCCAGTATCAAGAACATCTCTCCACAGAGAACAGCCTGCCTAGACAGCTGTTGGGGCCGGTTCACACAGGAGAAGCGAGAGCCGCGGTGGCGAGCGCTCACCTCATCACTCTCTTCCACGTCCACATCGCCATTGGCATCATCATCCATCAGCTTGTGGATGCTGCGGACCGCATCGAAGCTGAGCTTCTCATCCTCGCTGTGGCAAAGGGGCTTGTCAATCCGGCAAAACTCTGCAAAAGAAAAGCCAGAGACAACATTACCGGGGGCTGCCACCCAACCTCTATTACCCACCTGTCTCCGTATCCTTAGCTACCTGGTTCCTCATGGAGCCACCTGACCGGCTCTTTGCACAGTGAGACGAGTGTCTCATCCTGCCTTTAACTACCTCCCCAAGGACATGCTGAGCTCCCTCATTTAGGGACAATGCAGGGAAGCCCAGCATAAGACTAAGAATACACTGGGACCTAGACAAAGAACGTGACTAGGTAACTCACAAGAAAAAAATACAAATGAGAGAAAATACAAATAGCCAGTGAACGTAGGAAAAAGTTTAGCCTCACTAGTAACCAAAGAAATACATATTCAGATGAAATATGATTTTTAATCAGTCAACAAACAAGTGTAAATTAATACAAATCTTTCTAGAGACAGGATAACAGCCCATTCATTCCAATGCCAGAATAATATGTAGTTTTCCTTTTTGTTCACCTGGTCACTGCTGGGACATGTAATGCCAGCCACAGGTTAACTGAGGAAACCCTTCACATCGTTTGCCTTCCCAGAGACAGTGAATGACATTTAGCAAATATCTATTAGGCATCGAAGGTCCTGAGTTCCTCTGGTACAACAGCTTGGGAAGCCTGGAGTGCGGCTTCCTCTGCCCACCATCACACACAGCCAGTCAGGCAGAAGTAAAACCAGCACAAGAGCCTCGGCCACCCTGGGTCTTCCATGACACCTCTCTTACAAACCTGAAAAACTGCTAGCCTGACCGATGCGCACGTCACAAAGAGTCTGGAATCTAGTCTCAGCTCTACCACGTGACCCTAGGGAGGTCACTTCCCTTCTCCAGGCCTCAAGTTCATTACTTGAAAAAGATATTTTAACTAGTTTCTAGTATTTGTTCCAATTCCCAGAATCTAAAATTCCTCTTTCCTTTTGACCCTGATCTTCATAACTACTTTCTAGGCAAAATACTCTTCGGGTCACCCCCAAAGAAGATAAAAGAAAAACCCTGATTTACCAGATAATATAAGAAGCTGTCACCGGAGGGAAAGCAAAGACAGGGTAAAGAGACTGCTGCTCTGAAGCGTTCTAGAAGACACTGATCAAAGACCTGAAACACTCTAATCCATTTAATCATTCACTTGTCTGCTGGTCAGACACTGACAGGACGAGACAGGTCACCTCCCTAGCACTTGCTAGTTGCTCCAACCCTTTTCAAAATGAGACAGGGGTACACAAATAAAAATTTTAAGTGTCCCAGACGTAACTCAATAACAATATCTTGAATATTTAGTTCACAGATGTTAACTGATACGTCCCAAGTCAAAGGCAGTTGAAGAGCCACAGTGAGAGTCCAGGTCTGCCGTCTCCGAGGCCAGCACTTCATCTGACTGCCTTTATGCCCAGGTGACCAGAGAGTGTTAGGCAGGCTTCGTCTTCTGGAAGCCACAAATGGTAATATTGGTAAGAGGCACACTGAAAAAATGGCTTTAGGGGAAAAAAAAAAGTAAGACGAAGAGTATGCATACAAAAGAAGTATCTCCATGTAACCTTATGTTCCTCTATATTTGTCCTGCCAAGTTGGAGTGGGGAGTGGAGGGTGGGGTAGAGGGGTGCTGGGTACTGAAGGAAAGAGCAGAATGTAGCCAAAGATTAAGGCATTGTTTCACAACTTCCTCACTAGCAAGAGCACTTGGCATAACTGTTTCATTCATGGACTCCTATTCGTGACGTAGCTATCCAAAAAAAATTGCAATGAAGCAATAAGCAATAAGTACTTCATAGATGAAGCACACAGTACTGAGATTAGCACAACCAGCATAACACTTTTCCTTCCTTATTCCTGTTGTTGCATTGCTCAAAGGTACATACAATTTCCCATCAGAGTTTTTTTTGATCAGCATATGATATGCCCATTTAAACAACATTTATTGAATATTCTTCATGTGTCAGGCTCTGTAATCAGCATGGGGCATACACAGATGAATCAGATTTCATCTTTTCTTTCAAGGAGCTCAATTATAAAAGTGGAGGAGATAGGCAATTAAAACACTATGTGCCTAGTGCCATGACAGAATGAAGATTACTCTAGGGGTCAGCAAACTTTTTCTGTAAAAGACCAGACAGTCTTAGGATTTATGGGCCATATACTCTCTGTTACAACTACTTAACTCTATCATTGAGCACAAAAGCAGCCATAGACAAAACAGAAGTAAATGAGCTTAGCTGTGTTCCAATAAAACTTTATTTACAAAAACAGGTGGTGGGCTGGATTTGGCCCCTGTCCGTAGTTTGTGGACCCCTGTTCTAGAGGAGTATTGGTAGCACACCTGAACCACACTGAATTGACAAATTTCTGACCCAAAGGAAAGAAATGCAATCTTTTCATTAGACTATATCTACCACACACAGGTTTATACTAAGTAAAGCACAACTTCTAATAGGCTTTTTAAAATAACGGAAATAGTTTACCAAGCTCTAGGGACTGGGGTTCTCCAGGGTAGGCACCATTAGCCTGAGGTCTGCCAGCCCCTTTCCCAAAAGCCCACGGCAAGTCCAAGAAGTTTAGGCTTCAAACACCAGGCTCTGATTTGTAACCTGATCAGACAGGTGACCTTTGCTGCTGGCATCATCTGGCATAGAGAAGGATAAAAGGGATTAAGGATAAGAGAGTAAAAAATCTTGATATCCCATATGGCTGTAGACTCCTGTCCAGAAAAAACATATCAGCCAAAATTCACAAATTACCCCTTCAACTGAGACCTTTTCTACCTTATTTTATAAATTCTCATCTGGCAAGGTTTCCCAGAGCCATCTGGAAATACCTTAGAAGATCCATCCATTTGGCAACACATTTTTACCGCAATGAATGGCCCTGGACTTGCAGTCAGAACACGTATGTGAAAATCTCAGCTTCATCTGTTACAACCATATGATATTGAACAAGTTGCTTAACTTCTCTGTGCCTCCAATATCTCATGTGCAAAATGAGGATAATCATCTCTGCTGCATGGGGCTTTTGTGAAAATTAATTAGACCACATTTGTTAAAACACCTAGCAGAGGTCCTGCATAAAGCCAACATTCAATACATTTGTAGTTTCCTTCTTTTCTCTTACAGCAGCAAATGAATAGTTTCCATCTTCTGCTAACTTCAGCTACTTTCCCTGTCAGACCATGAAGACTCAAATGCAGGAGGTGTAGTCCAATCAAATAGACCTGTCATACATTGTAGGTAAGTTGGCAAGTGTCTCTGATCCCCACAACATTTACGTGGCGATCATTGGTAACATTTATCATACTCTGTTGCAGTTGCCTGTTTGTCTTCCCCATCTGATTATAATTTCTTTAAGGGCTTGGTACCATGTCCCCAGCAGCAAGCAAAAGCCAGTTCTTGATAGGTGCTCAGTAACTGTTTTTTTCAAAGAATGACTAAATAAAATACCAAATCCAAAATTATGTGTAGGATTTGCTAGGCAGAAGAGACGAATTCTAAGTGGAGAAAATAGCATAGGATCAGGTTTTATAATTTTTTGGCCTGAGGATCCCTTTATACTCTTAAAATTTTTTAATCCCACAATTATTTGATATTTACCATACTAGAAATTAAAACACAAATTCTAATATTTAGCAATAACTGATTTTAAAACAATAAATCTCCTATGTGTTGATATAAATAATGTGTTTTTATGAAAATAATTGTTTTCTGGAAAAAGAATTATGAGACGGGTGGGACTGTTTTACATTCTTACAAATCTCTTTAATGTCCGGCTTAATAGAAGACAACTAGTCTTATTATATCTGTTTCCACAGTCAGTGTGTTGTGGTGGAAGATTAAAACAGATATGTAGTTGCAAAAGGCACGAGTATTTTAATAACCTATCAGATAATTGTGGACATTCTCCTCTGATACTACACCAAAACTCAACAAGTAGTAGGTTTATTAAATGTTAGTTGCAATGTGAAATCTGAAACTATATGGATGAATTTTTTGTACTCCATTAAAATCCATTGGTTATCTTGTACTTTGAACAGATCTTTTATCCATGGGTGACTTTGTAACATAATGCACTGGTCATGTGGAAACTACTGATTCAATGAGTTAGACAGAGTTTCCAAATTTGACACATTTCATTTATACAATATCAAAATAATCACTATTATTAATATCACCACTAATTTCATATGAAAAGCTTTAAATCTAAGAGAGCTGTCAAACTCATAGTGGCAGATACAAATTTTCCAAAATTCTACTTCAATTAAAACCTGAAATTTTGTCATTGGCAACAAATACTACCAGTTGTTTTCCTTAAAGTAGCAGACTCACTTCACTAATTTTCAAGAAAATGTCCACATATACATAAGTCTGAGTAACTATAGTTTGCTGCCAGTTATACTTTAAAATATAGTGTTCCCTGAAAAAAAGGAGGTAGCTTGTAACTCAATCACACAAGTGCTTTTCCTTGAGATAAACATCAAACTTCTACATGCAACAGAAGTGCTTTATGCATAACTTCCTGTTTTAGCACACAGAATACTAAAGACACATGTATTCATGGGGTACAATTTAATAAAATTAATAAATTTTTACTTCTTTACTAAAAACTTAAATTAAAAAAAACAGAGTGTGTGGAGGTGAGG
This sequence comes from Rhinolophus sinicus, assembly GCF_057876585.1. Classification (NCBI taxonomy): domain Eukaryota; kingdom Metazoa; phylum Chordata; class Mammalia; order Chiroptera; family Rhinolophidae; genus Rhinolophus; species Rhinolophus sinicus. The sequence continues at coordinate 141,856,944 of NC_142514.1, read as the reverse complement.
AAATCAGCAACTACTAGCACAGTTTTATGCCACTGCTTTGTTTCCTGTAAAGATGTCGGCAATTTTACCTAATTGCTTTTGAACCATCAGTGCAAATGTATACACAGTGAAAAAAAGCAAATACAATCTGAGCAGTATTATTAAAATGGTTTTGACCTCTGGCCCCTCAAAAAGATCTTGGTGACCCCCAGTGGTCTGCAGACCACACTTTGTTAACCACTGGCCAATAAAACAGCCAAGTTCTTTCCGTCATGTCCAAATCACCTCTCCTTTCTCCAGGAAGAATTAATCATTTACTGCTGGATGTTCCAAAGCGCTCTGTACATAACACTGTTATGTCAATTCTCATGCTCTGAGTTGTTCACATGCCACATCCAGAAAAGGGCAAGGACTGAGTTTGACTCACTCTATCCCCAGGGCCCACGATGGCACCCCACGAACATCTGCCCTGTCAAGCATACACTCAGGAAACGCTGGCTGAATGAATGAACGCACAAAGAATGGATTCATAAAAAACCATATCTCCCCAAAAGGCAAGAAAGTCTTGAGTACAACCCATCAATTCCCACCACCAATATTCACCATCCACCTAGTGCCTCTTCTCTCCCAGCCACTTTCCCTTATCACTGAATAGTAACTCACCCGCCAGAGAACACATACCTGTAGGCACATAAAGCAGAGGCACTGCAGATGAGCCTGACAACGGATTGTCTGATGTGAGACATAAGCCCAAAGGGAAAGAAGTGAGAGAAACAGCAGTCAAGGAAGAAGGTACAGATTAGGGATAGAGAAAGCACTGGTCAGACTGTTCCTTAGTGTTTGGTTGGAACCTGAGGGGAATCTGGAAATTGCTAAATTTTACAAACAAGAGCCTCATCTGTGAGAATAATTTCCCCCACTTCACCTCCCACCCCCCAGCCAGGACTGGCAAGCTCTGCAGTGACTCGACGGGATCAGAATCCACCCTTACGGGGAGAAAAGTCAGCAGGAATGCTAGCCATAGGCTGTGCTTGTGCACGACAGCTGAATCTCTCTGTCCAAGTCCTCTCCCTACTTAAAGCCCTTCAAAAGCTTCTCAATACTCTTAGAATAAAGTTCAGGTTTCTTTTTTCTTTTTCTTTTTTTTAAAGATTTTATTGGGGAAGGGGAACAGGACTTTATTGGGGAACAGTGTGCACTTCCAGGACTTTTTTCTCCAAGTCAAGTTGTTGTCCCTTCAATCTTAGCCACGGAGGGTTCTGTTCAGTTTCAAGTTGTTGTTCTTTCAGTCCTAGTTGTAGACGACACAGCTCAGCTCCAGGTCCAGTTGCCATTGTTAGTTGCAGGGGGCACAGCCCACCATCCCTTGCGGGACTCGAGGAATTGAACTGGCAACCTTGTGGTTGAGAGCCCACTGGCCCATGTGGGGATCGAACCGGCAGCCTTCGGAGTTAGGAGCACGGAGCTCTAACCGCCTGAGCCACCGGGCCAGCCCCCAAGTTCAGGTTTCTTAATGTGGCCTGCAGGGCCCAGAAGGATGTGCCACCTGTCACCTTTCTGGTATCATGTCCAGCACCTCCTTCATCTTCGTGTGACCCTTCTCTGATGTGTCAAGCTTCTTCCCTCCTTTGCACACAGCACAATTTTCAGCTCTGGCTGCGTATTAGGGTCACCAGGAGCTCTTAAATTGCTCATGCCTAGGCCTCATCCCAGACCAATTCAGTCAATATCTCCATGAATGGGACTTAGTATGGCTTTGTTGTTTTGAGGGGTTTGTTTTTCTGTTTTTCCTTTAATTGAGACATAACATACACACAGTAAAGTGCATAAACTAACACATGGATCAATTAACTTTTACATATCTATATATCCATATAACCACCACTAAAATCAAGACATAGAACATTCCTGACACTCCAGGAAGACTCCCTCCCTCTTGCCCCGTCCAATCAATATGACCACGACCACTACCCCCACTTCCCCCCAAAGTGGTAAACACTAATCTGACTTTTATCACCATAAATAAGTTTTACCTATTCTTGACATTTATAAATGTGGAGCATGGATTTTTTTTTTTTAACTTTTATTTATTTTAAGTGCGTTTTTCCAGGACCCATTAGCTCCAAGGCAAGCAGTTGTTTCAATCTAGTTGTGGAGGGCGCAGCTCACTGGCCCATGTGGGGATCGAACCAGCAACCTTGTTGTTAAGAGCACCACATTCTAACCAACTAAGCTAACCGGCTGCCCCTGGAGCATGGATATTTTTAAGGTATAGTTACATGTAATAAAATGCTCCGATTTTAAGTATACAGTTCAATCTGTTTGACAAACATATGTACTTGTATAACCACCACCCCAATCAAAATACAGACTGTTTCCTCACTCCGAATTGTTCCCACTTGGCCCAACCCTCATCTCCCACCCTACACAACCACTGATCTGATTTCCATCATTGCAAATCAATTTTGCTTGGTCTAGAACTTCAAATAAATGGAATCATCAGTATGTTCTCTTTTGTGTCTGGCTTCTTTTGCTCAGCATGATTTGAGATTCAACCATGTTGTCACATGTATCAGTAGTTTCCTCCATTGTATTGCTGAGTCCAATGAATGAATATACCATCAGTTGTTTATCCAGTGACCAGTGTTTAGCTATTACAAATAAAGTGCTATGAGCATTCCTGTACAAGTCTTTGCGTGGAAAACTGTTTTCATTTTTCTTGAGTGAAAATAGGTTCTCACTTTTATCTTGAGTTCCACTAGAAGTGGAACTGCTAGGTTATATGATATGGGTCTGTTTAACTTTTCACGTAAGTGTCAAAGTGTTTTCCAAAATAGTTGTATCACTTATGCTCCCAACAGTAAGCACCAGTATGAAGCACCAGTCCAATTGCTGCATCTGCTCTCTTACACTTCTCTGGTGATGCTAAGGTGCAGCCCAAGTTGAGAACCACCTAGAATTCTTTTATGTGGAAGGCTCTTTATTCCTTCTTGATCTGCAAACTCGGACTCATGCTGCTGGTCTCAGTTTAAATTCTTTAAAATCCTCGACTCATCTTCCCTCCCTAACTGGTTTAGGTCTACACTACTCATTCTCCAAAGCACCTCATATTTTTCACTTATAACACTTTGCACAATTTTAATTATTTATGTGATAATTCGCTTAATGCCTGTCTTCTCCAATAAGCTGTAAGCTACATAGCTGCAGGAACCATGGCTGTCTTCTTCATGGCTGAATCCTGGCTTGTGGACAACACCTAGCACCTAGCAAAGTTCCTAACATAACCATTGGGCTTCAATAAACATTTGTTGAATGAACAAATGAACGCCCAGAAGAACTTGTTGCATGAAGGAGCAAATTCAAACAGAGATGAAAAATGCAGTCCTTGCCCACAAAAGTACAATGAGCACAGTACATGAATTACAAAGATGCAAAGCAGAATATGGTAAGGAGCAGGAGACCAGAGTAGCAGGAAATACCACAGTCTGAACAACAGGTAGAAGACAGTGGGGGCAGAAGGGAGAGCAACTCAAGCAAAGCAAGTCCAAGAGCAAGAAGCACAGCATTTCACACGGTTTAATTTAATAAATGACCCAAAGGCAAAACGTTCTTCTTAACCAGTCTTGCAAAAGCTACAGGCATAGAGTGGGACTAACGGGTATCAGAATCCCTCATTGTACTCAGACTTTAAATGGCAGAGTTGGAGGGGCTTTGCAGGGTATGAAGGGTCACTGCTCACATTACAACTAGAGAAGAAAACTGAGCCCATCAAATGGGATTGTTTTGCCCTAGGCTGGCCAGCACAACCAGATTAGAAGCCACACTCATGCCACGTCCTGTAGCAAGGCCACATTTGGGAGATCCAGATAAGCCTGTGCAAGAGGGCTTCCTTGAAATACTAATTCTTTCTCCCCAAGGCCAACAAATAGGGGCAGGTTCCCACCATGTGATATACAGATGATGTATTACAGAATTGTACAGTTAAAACCTATGTAACTTTACTAACCATTGTCACCCCAATAAACTTTAATTAAAAAAAATAGAAAATAATAACAAAAAATAACAAAATTTGAAAAACAGAAAAGAATAGGGGCAGGTTCCAGCAGGTACTTTCTGTCTATTAAGGACAAACACAGAAGTCCTAACTGGGCTTGTGCCATACCCCAAGCAGGATAAAATGGAACTTCCTGGTTTTGCCTTAACTTCTTCAGTGTCCAGCACTAGCCAAAGGCCTCTTCCTCATTAGGACTAGAAACAAAGCTAAAAAGATACAAAAGAAGGACTACTGAGTCCCTGGTATATTCTGCTGGGAGAAGCAAAAGGAGCAAAGGAATGTGCTGCTGTGTAAGCATATGAAACCTAACCATCAGGTAGAAGAGATGCCGGGGGGGGGGGGGGGGGGCAGTCAGTCACACCTCTCGTGTCCCATTTCTACCTTCTTCCTCCTCTCAATATTCTTTTCTTCAAACTTTGATCTCACAAGAAGCCTCCTTCCAGAAGGAGATGGCTAATACCCAGTTAGTCCTCACCAAGTAGGCCATGAGCTCAAAATGCAGGCTTCTGGTGCAGGGGTCTTCTGGCTGTTCTGAGCCCTGGGTCTCCTTCAGGTCTCCAGATTCTTGCCCATCTGCTTAACAGCCAATTTGCCTGCCCTTTTACTTCTACAAGGTCTGACAATTAAGTTGGCGAATTTGTTACAGCAATATTACTAACCTTTTTTGATATCAGAAGGATTATTCATTATGAATTTGTACCAACTGGACAAAAGTTAACCAAGTTTACTATTTGGAAGTGCTAAAAAGGCTGTGTGAAAAAGTTAGATGACCTGAACTTTTCGCCAACAATTCATGGCTCTTGCATCACAAGAATGCGCCAGCTCACACAGCACTGCCTGTGAGGGAGTTTTTAGCCAGTAAACAAATAACTGTATTGGAACACCCTCCCTACTCACCTGATCTGGCCCCCAGTGACGTCTTTCTTTACCCGAAGATAAAGAAAGTATTGAAAGGAAGACATTTTGATGACATTCAGGACATCAAGGGTAATACGACGACAGCTCTGATGGCCATTCCAGTAAAAGAGTTACAAAATTGCTTTGAAGGGAGGACTAGGCGCTGGAGTCGGTGCACAGCTTCCCAAGGGGAGTACTTTGAAGGTGACCATAGTGATATTCAGCAATGAGGTATGTAGCACTATTTCTCGGATGAGTTCTCGAACTTGTCAGACCTTGTATGACCTTTCTGACTGAATTAAAAGTGTCTGATCCCCAGTTTAGTGTTCACATGCTGCCATGTCAACACTCACTTATGATTATAAAACAGCTATTTGCTAAACATTGAAGTAGCTAGCTGAACTAGCCAAAGGCAGTGGGAATACAAAGAAAAGATACTTCTCTGGTCTCCAGGGTCCCCCCTAATTATTAAAATATATGCTGAATTGCAGAAGTGGTGAATTCCAACTTTCCTATGCCCTGACTACTGCTAGGGATTAATTTTCTCATCTGAAAAATCAGTCAAGTCCTGTGAAAAACAGTAAAGCCCTATAAAAGCGTCAGTAGTTCCTTTGTCGGTTCTCTACTCTCTCCTTTACCTGTGAGTCTTATCGTCCCAGTCACAGCAAGAGGAGGTGATTTTTCTGGTGTCCCCTGTGTCTGGCCCAGCGCCAGGCAACACAATACTTGGTCAAGGGAAAAGTAACTGAAAGCTGCGTACGGATTTTGAAGATTTGCTTTCTCAGCTTTGGGGTCCCACACTCCACTGGTTTTTACATTCTAAAGGTGTCTGTGCCAAGAAGTATGACAGCCTCAGAGAAATTAAATCAACACACACTTGTTCAAAAGCTACCCCAAATTCTCTGACCTGGCTCCTGACCCAAACATTCTTGTGTTCTGGCCAGCACTTGTCAGGGTCTGAGATGGCCAAAAAAATAATTAGAGACAACTCAAAACAGGTTTCTGCTGGGAAAAGTTTCCTGAAAGTGTTGGGATGGGCACCCAGGCCTTGCCCAGATAATGGGGACTTCGCACAGTGCCCAGGGGAGGTGCCCAACACACTCGTGGACCCTCTAGGGATTATACCCTTCTGGGTTCAGAGTGGGGCTGGCTCCCAACAATCAGTCTTGATCACAGCAGCCCCAAGAGCACAGTGATAAATGCCTGAAGATATAAACACTGAGGAGCCAGGCACACCACCGCATGGGGTAAAAATAATGTGAATTCCAGTTTCTACAGCAACAAGAGGTCGTCCGCAAGCTTCCCGGGCCCATTGCTGGCTGGCTGACCAGCAAACACATGCCTGGGCTCCAAGAGAGACCAGAACTAGGAGAGAGCTTCTCATCACCTTTCTGTCCCACATAAGCCTCCACTCAAACAAACAATACAAGAAAGTCAATGGCCCCCCTTCTTCTCTTCTTCAGAGAAGATAACCAAGGACATCTACTGAAAACCTTGCAGTCAGGATGATCATTCCAAGAACTAAGATGGCAGCCCTTCCTTACTTAATGCACTTGTCAGCTGTGGTAGCAGAGTGTATCCCCTGAATGGGAACTGACTACCCAGAAAGAAGTGTGACTGAGCCTCCTTACAGCCCAGGCTCCCCAGTCCTGCTCCCTCATATGCACAAGCCTGATGTGACTTCTGAGGAAAGGCCTCTATGGCAAAGCGTATTCCAGCTCCCAGAGATCAGAGTTCACGTCTCAGTATTTCTTGCCTGGGTTTCTCTAACTGATTTCCTCACTGATCTTCCCTGTCTCTGTTCTGTTCTGGTTTCTCTCAAATTCACCCTCTAGCAAAGCAGTCAGTGTAATTTTTCTACAATTCAAATCTGACTAGACCACTCTCCTGTGTAAAATATTTTACAGGTTCACACAAAAACCTGTACACAAATGTTCATTGAAGCTTTATGTGCAATAGCCAAAAACTGGAATCAGTCCATATGTCCATTCAATAGGTGAATGGTTAAACTCTGGTACTTATATACAATGAAATACTACTCAGCAATAAAAAGGAACAAAGTAATGATACATATAACTACTTGGATGAATTTCCAGGAAATTATGCTGAGCAAAAAAAAAGTCAATTCCAAAAAGTTACATGCATTATGATTTTATTTATATAATATTTTTGAAAGAACAAAATTTTAGAAATGTTAGGGACAGGGAAGGGAATAAGAGGGAAGGGTGTGGTTATAAAAGCACAACATAAAGGATCCTTGCGTGTTAGAACAGAACTTACATGTATCTGCACGCACGCACACACACACACATACACACACACACGAGTACAAGTAAAATGGGAAATCTGAACAAGATTGGTGGATTTTGTCAATATCAATATTCTGGTTGTGATATTCTACTAGTTTTTCAAAATATTACTGTGGGGGAAACTTTGCATAGTTTCCGGGTGATCCCTCTGTATTATTTCTTAAAACTGCATGTAAAATCTACAATTATCTCAACAAAAAATATTAATTAAAAAAAAATCCTTTGCAGGACTCCCAAAGTCCTACAACAGTGATTCCTAGCTTTTCTCAATGAGGAATTCAGAAAAGCTCCAGGTAATAATAGTTGTACTTTTAGTATCCACTGATTAAGAAGTGATTGAGGAAATAATATGGATTCATGAGATACTCTTCAAGGCCCCCATTCAGAGCTTCAGAGCCGCAAGATCGGGAATCGCTGGGCTGTCCAATGAATATAATGTAGCAAAGCATTCGAAGCTTTTCAAGAGCTGGTCCCTACCACACTCGCTAGCCTTACCCCACATCACTCACTCACTGACACAGCCTACACTCCCACCACACTACACTACCTGCAACGCCATAAATACACAAGGCTCACTGAGTGGCTTTGCACAATACCTGATGCTCCCTTTGCCTGCAGTGTCCTTTCCCCATTCTACACCTGACTAATTCCTACTCACATTTCAAGATTCTACTCAGGCTTTTTCTAATTCCTCCAGGACGTCTTCTTTACAATGACTCCCAGGGTTAAATTAGGAGCCCCTTTTCTATCCTCTCCTCTTCCCTCTGCTTCTTTCTATCACAACTTAGACCAATTACTTAACCTCTCTATGCCTCCATTTCATTATCTTTAAAATAAGGAGAAAACAGTACCAACCTCATAGAGTTGTAAGAATGAGATGAGTTAATACACATAAAGTACTTCAAATAGAGCATGGCACGCAGTACGCATTCAATCACTACCTAGTTGTTTTGTTGTAATTGTCTATCTAAACACTACACTGAAAAATCCAAGTAAGAACTGGTATTTGTATCCATCTCTGGCATATACTAGGTGCTTGGTAAATATTTGGGGAAAGAATTAAGGGATCTAAGGTTGGTAGGAAGGTAGAATCAAAGTTGAAGGTAGAACTGAGGGTCTCGAGAATTGGGAATTACTGCTAAAAGCAAGACGTAAGTACAGGTAGGAGCCAGGAATAAGATTGCCGTCTCTGGAAGATAAGCATAGAAAGACTCTGACTATTACAGATTAATGAGAACTTAGGTGAATAAACACACACAAAAAGAATGAGAACTGCTAAATTATACATAGCTCCTAAACGGGCTTAAGCTGTACTCAATTATTATGTAGGGCTCCTTTGATTTGTCATTATAACTTGTTCATATTGAGATGAAAAAGTTGCTTAATCTTTTGGAGGCACTGTTTCTTCATCTGTAAAATGTGGCATAATAATACAATTTTCTAAATATTTAAGATTACACAAGCAAACTTACCTGGCCCATTAATTAAAGTAAAACTAGTTTGCTCTGAATAAATGTTATGTTTTCCCCTTGTCTTAAAATTGTTTTCTCTTAAATTTTAAGAAGAAAAAGGATAAATCCCTTGGCTAATAACTACCTAGATGAAGAGAGAGGGAAGAGACATGTGAAATTGACCTGTACAAAGCACCAGAGCTTGACAAAGGGTAAGTGGGTACCTAGAAGGGTTCTCCCTCCAGTTTCTCATGTTTAAGACTTGCTGACCCTTCAAAGGCCCAAGGAAAGCCCTATATCCACCACAAAACCTTCATTAACCGCTCCAGGCCCTGTGCGTCTTCCCCTCTGACGTCAGAGCCCTGCGCCCAGTCTGGGTGAGGTGCCACCGCATAAGGTCTCTTCTACCCATAACTGAATTCTGTCCCCAGCCGGCCTGTTAGCTCCTCTGGAGTGGGCTTGGATGTCCTCCTGCTATCTCCACAAGAATAGAATTAAGTAAATGTAAATGTCTAAGAGAGAAAAAGGGGATGAACATGTCAGGAACTAGGCTGGCATTTCTACATATGTTGTCTCTTCTATTAGACAACTTTGTGAGGTCAATACTTTTATTATCCTTAATATAAGAGGAGGAAACTGAGGCCCGGATACACTACGTGACTTGATCAAGTCACATAAATGAAGAAAGTAGGGCTGGAACTGGGATACGGTCTGTCTCCAGAGCCTTAGTAAGAATAAATGTGTACTGGTGTCCACCTGGTTACCAACCATACAGTTAATTTGTTGGTCAATTTGGTCATACCAGCTCCCCACCTCAATTTCTCACTGCTGCAAATCTGGCTGGGCCTGAGATAGCTGTTTGATTTCCTTTCTTTCTCTTATTTTTTTCCCATATAGGAAATGCAAAGGGAGCTCTCCTGAGTCCCTTCCAGGGTGGAGTAAGTAGAAGAAATGGGCTAAACAGAGGGTCCTTCAAGGGGAATAAAAGGGAGGCAAATATTCATATCCTGTAATTTCAGAAAGACTCACTAGTTAAAACTCTCTGGTTTTACAGATGAGGACATTGAACGCTGAGAGGGGAGGTCACTTGCCTAAGGTTACACAGCTGAGTGGAGGCTAAAACTCTGTCTCCCAACTCCCAAATTGGTGCTCATTTTGGTTTACCCTGCACCAGGTTGTGGAGAGAGAAGTGGAGTATGACCTGTCAGGCCTGTCACTAAGTGAAAAACCCAAACGCTGTAAACACAGGAAATGGGCTGGGATGAGGTTCAGAGGGAGCAACGACCTTTGCCAAGTCAGAAGTGTTCAAGGGTTTCCTGTCCACAGCTGCTAACTGTCACAGAAATGCTCCAGAAAGCAATACAAGACAGAAGAAAAAAAAAACGAGGAGAAAATATTCAGGCCTAAGCGAGACTTTATAAATTATTCAGTCCAATCTTAACTTTACAGAGGAGGAAGCTAAGTACTGCCCCCATCACCACCACCATCACCAAAGAAATGACTTGTTGAAACTCACACTCAGAATTTAAGGACCCTTAGAAACCACTTCCTTGGTTCAAATCCTTCATTTTAATGATTAGAAGCCTGAGGCTCAGAGAGGGAAAGAGGCTTACCTAAGGTTACACAGCTGGACAGTGGCAGAGCCGGCAATGGAATTCAGGTCTCCTCCCTTAGAGGCCAGTGTGCGCCCCACACTGGTTAAAGTTAATCAGATAAAGTGATTTACCTCATATGCTCTGGATGCTGTTTTGGCCTTGGAAAAAGTACAACAGGTCAGGAAACTGAAAATAAGCAGGATATACTAACAGCTAATGAAGAATGACAAGGTCCAAACAGAGCACGCTTAAAGGAGCCAAAACAAAAGTGCTCTGGTTGATTAAGACACTTTGGAAAATTAAGAGTTAGAAAAATATTCAGGCTATTCTAGGAACTTAGAATCCAAGGAAGGACAAGTAGGGCAGGCAGACAGAAAAGGCTAGAAACGCTAAGGGAAATCCTAAGGTACTGCTTCCTTCTTCTGTCCTAAGCCCAAATATCCAGAAAACATCACCTCAGAAGCAGTTCGGAGATCAGCAGGCCACCACAGGGTACAACAGTCTGCCCCCGCGTGCCACACCGCTAGCACAATGGAGGGGAATTATAGTTACACAACACCGAGAATTTCATACATACTCAAACCTCACACCAGCCATGCAAAACAAAGATTATGATTCCCATTTAACAGATATGGAAACGGGGCTTAGAGAAGACAAGTCTCCTGGGCACAGTCATAAAGTTATTATCTGCATACAGCAGATTGAGTATTCAAACCTAAATTTCATTTAAGAAATCCTTAGCAAGTGTCTGCGGCTCCAACCCTGTGCTAAGGCCTAGAGATACAATGAGGAAAGAGACGTGGTCCCTGGCCTATGTATGAGTTCCTATCAGGGATGAGACCATTAAGTAATAATTATAATAATATATAACATTTTGAATGTTTACCATGTGCCAGGCACTATTCTAAGCTTTCCACATATATTGCCTCATTTAATTCTCACGGTAACTCAGTGAGGCAGTTGCTAACATTCTCCATATTTTACAGATAGGAAACTAAAGCACAGAGCGATTAAGTAACTTGCTTAAGGGCACACAACCAGTAAGTTGTAAAAGTAAAAATTTAAAATCAGGCAGCTTGACTCTAAAGCCTATATTCTTAATATCTACCTACAAAAGATAATGGCAAGACAGCCCAGTGAGTGCTCTGACAAAGGGAAGTCAGAGGCAACGGAGGGTCTTACTGGGACAATCGGCCTTACAGGGTCACCCACATTATATATAGTGAAGAGGGACTATCTAGAGGCTGGAAAGAACAGAAAGGTCAAAGGAACCTGAGCATCAAGGACTGGGTTGCAATCACTGATTTCTCCAGAGACAGGAAGACTCTGGTGAGAGAAGATGGGATGGTGACCAGAGCCACTGTTCTCTTCTCCCACTCTGATCAGGAACCATCACCTCTGTTCTGCTTTCTCATGCAACCTCTCACCAGTCTCACGACAGTTAAGGGAGTCAGGCAGGACAGACAGTCCTGATACCAGCTGACAAAAGAGGAACATGAGACAAATAGAGCAGCAATGATTTGTCCTAGGTGGCCCAGTGAGATGGTGGCAGAAGAAAGTTAAGTCTCTTGACTTCTATTCTTTCTACTAGACTATTCTAACTCGAGATCACAAAAAGGAAAAATCCAAAACGTGGTACTGAGGTAAAGTTAGAACTCTCAATTTCTCTGATCATTCTCTTTTCATCTTATCATCACTCCCATCTGACTCCCCACCTCAACCCCGCACTATACACGTACACAGAGCTCTTAAACTCTGCTTACATATACCCACGTTTCCCTCCCTTGGTGCCTCAAAGTCAGTGATTCAATCAGTGAGTTGATCAACCACAAAGCCTCACTGCCATTAAACACCATGTCCTTAGGGAAACATTCCCTTCCACCAGTTCATTCTCAGCATACAGATCTTTAAATGGCAATTAAGGAAATGAGAGGAATGCAGAAAAAGAAATGGCCAGGGAAAAACACCCTATGAGGGCAGAACATTTCATACGATCTTAATTCTGTACAGCAGACATCAATCAAATTTGGCCCCAGCCTGAGTTTTACCCAGCAGATCCACTCAGTGGGCCTTGAACTCCAAATAAGGAAAAGTACTGAAAATCCACCATTAACTCATTCATTCATTTTCCATTATTGATGTTTATTTTTTATATAAGTGCTAGAGCCACACAATTGAAAAACAAAAGCCTTTGCTTTCAAAATGCTTACCTTTTAGCTAGCACTTCATTGTTAAAGATAAAGCCATTTTTTTACTAACTCATCTGCTTCTATTGCATATGTGAACTTTATATATAGATACACACACATACATACACAGAGGGTACCAAAAACATGTATTCACATTTTAAGAAAGGAAAAAAACTGTATTAAAATTACACTGATGGTAACCACTTTGAGCACCTCTTGTAATTACAGAAGTCAAACGTGACTTGTATTCATCTATTGTTATCAGTACATATTGAGTACAGTGGTACCTAGGTTTTCAAAAGTAATCTGTTCCAGAAGGCCACTGGAGTTCTGAAACGTTCAAAAATAGCCCACAGCTAGGCCTCAGGATCTTGCACTCAGCGGAAGCCACGTGACATGTTTGACTTCCAAGGTGTGTTCGAAAACCAAAGCATTTACTTCTGGGTTTACAGCATTCGTAAACTGAAATGTTCGTCAACAGAGACATTCGAAAACCAAGGTACTACTGTATTACAATTTTAATACAGTTTTTTTCCTTTCTTAAAATTTGTATACCATTTTTTTGGCACCCTGTGTGTGTGTGTGTGTGTGTGTGTATAATCATTTATTTTCTTAATGTCTTACTAATATGACCATGGGAGATGCATGGAGAGGAGAAATGAAGGAAAGTTGTATTTGTTCTCTGGTATATTTTTCCAGCTATTCCAGAAGATTTTTATTTAGGGGGAAACTTTGAACCGGCCTATGGCTCCTTTGGAAAAAGCTATGTTCACCAGTAAATAATCTTTTTTTATTAAAGCACAACAGCTTTACCAGAAAAAAACAAAAAACTAACCTTCTAGTGGAGAAGACAGGCAATCAGGACACAAGGAAAGAGCTACAATCAAGGGATATACCAAGCTCTGTGGAAGCAAGATGATTCATTCTCCCGTAAGGGTCAGGAAAAGGCTTCCCAGAAAACCTGCTGTAGGCTTGGCATTAGGGAATATGGACATCTGAAAGCTAGAATGCTGAGCCTTCACAGACAGGGCTGAAGAGGTCTCTAAGAGCAGACTAAAGAGTGCGGGTTCCTAAGAGGAGTTGCCTTGGGATAAAAGAAATATGCTATAGCCCTGGTTGCTTCAAAAAAGATATTACCCCCTGAAGCATCTGCTCCTGGTAAAGTCCATCAAACTCTATAATGGACCTAGCTCTACCCTGTACTCAAAACAGACCCAAAGTTCTGAGCATAAGCTTGAGACTACTAGAGACTTCTCTATCTTGCCCTCACACACTTCTGCTTCCTGCCTGCAAACTTGCTTCCACAGCAGCCACAGCCACCTTATCTTACAAAAAGCTCAGCTGGTGGATACAACCATTAATGGTCTTAATACTTAAAGCCAGCCAAAATGAGAAATGATCCAGTTCAAATGCAACCTTTAGTGGTTTAACCTTGAGCTGGCCAAAGATGAAGACAAAAGTCCTTTAATGGTGCACAAACACAAAGCAAAACAAACAGCTCCTACCAAACCACAGTCCATTCAGTGGAAGCCCCAAATCCAGTAGTCCCTGCTACCCCACCCACCCATCAGCAAACTCATGTTCCATCTAGGCCAGGCCTAGACACACAGCACTAGAAAGAAGTGTAGGCGAGCAGGTCCTCAGGCCTGCTGAAGCACTATCCAAATGAAAGAGAGTAGCTGCCAGCTCAGCCTGGCCCTTGTGGAATTTGGAAATCTGCAAAGAAGCTGGCAATGTGCCGCCTGAGCACCACAGACCACTCCACTTAGGAAAAGAGGGCTACTTATGCAGCCCACATAAGAAGACTGCCACGTGCAGTCTGGGTATTATATGGCCATTTAAGGAGTGCTGCTCTGGAATAGAAAAACTGGGTTGAAGTTTGGGTACTAACTTGATCATACACTATACCCATTCTCACCTCAATGCAGTCCCCCCAGATGAGCAAATCCTACGCCACCTTCAAGCCCAAACCACATCATGCCTCCTCTGAGGGGAACTTCTGGCCTCCTACAGTTCTCAGTGATCATCCTTTATCCCCTCAAACAACATGCAGCAATGCTTTTCCTCTGACAGCACTGTTTGCTGTGGTACTGCTGCATTTCCCTCACCAGAACTCAAGTTCTTTAACAAGGGTGCCCAATTCCTACACTTCTACTGCCTAAACCTACCAGGAATTCCCTCCAAATATAACAAATGTATTACACTAGATGATTTAACATGGACACACCCTATCTCAAGAGCATTGCCAGTTCTCCTCCCTGTAATTCATCCTGCACCTCCCAAGCAGAGCTTGTTTACCACTGCTTTATGCAGGCCTCACCTTGCTCACTATGTTGATGATTCTTCATTACCTATAGCAGAGGTCTTCAAAGTGCAGATGTCAATCCCTCAGCTGGTGGATTGACTTTTTTGTTTTAATTATCAGAGTTCACCAGTAAGAACATACACAGTTTTATAAAAGTTCTGTCTCATTAAATAACAGCAGCTACCATTTATATCTCACTATGTGACAGGCACCATTCTACGCACTTTCTATTTATTATCACATCCATTCTCACAACAACCCTATAACGTATCATTATTATCTCCATTTTTCAAATCAAGAAACTAAGGCATAGTTCCCAAGACTGGAGGCTCTAGTAAACACAGCTGCTCCTGAGATCAGAGACTCCAGGAACCTCAGCAGCAGCTGAGACCCAAGGCTCCAGGAACAGTGGTGGCACCTGTGACCCAGCAACACTGAGAGCAACAAGGAACCAGTGAACTTGGAGGCATAAGCAACAGCAACAAGGGCACCAACAATGCCACTGGCAGAGGCAGTAGGGGATGGAAAGCACTAGCTCTCAAACAGAACTAGGGGCGACTCAGAAAAAACGTGCACTACTCCAGATGTGCCAGTAAAAGAATTATTCATCAAGCATCATGAAAAATTACAGTAACACAGTATCACAAAAAGGAAAATGACAATGTTCCAGAAGCTAAACTTAAAATCAAGAAAGATTGCAATCTAACAGAGAATTCAAATAGCTATCATGAAAAAACTCAACGCACTTCAAGATAATTCAGAAAGGCAACCTTGTTGGGCAACCTTGTCAAAGAACTTGAGTTCTCGTGAGAGAAATGCAGCAATACCACAGCAAACAGTGCTGTCATAGGAAAAGCATAGCTGCATATTTTTTGTGTGGATAAATACCACAGCAAACAGTGAGCACAGGAATAAATTAATGAACAGAGGAACTACTTCATCAGAAAGATTGAAACTCTAAAAAAGAACAAAACAAAAATCCTGGGACTGAAGAACACAATAAACGAGATGAAGAATGTATAAGAAAGCATTGGAAATAGAGCAGATCATATGAAAGAGAGAACTGCAAACACAAAGATAGAAATCTAGAAATGGTGGAATAGGAAAGAGAATAAGATCGTAAAAAAAAAAAATGAAAACTCTACAAAAACTATCCGACTCCATTAGAAAAAGCAACATAAGGATAATGGGAATCACAGAAGGAGAAGAGAGGGAGAAGAAACTTATTTAAAGAAATAATAACTTTCCCAAACTAGGGGAAAGAACTGGATATACAAATCCACAAAGCTAACAGAATGCCTACTTATCTCAACACAAAAGAAACTTCTCCAAGATATAGTATAATAAAATTGTCAAAAGTCGGGGCCAGCCCGGTGGCTCAGGCGGTTAGAGCTCCGTGCTCCTAACTCTGAAGGCTGCCGGTTGGATTCCCACATGGGCCAGTGGGCTCTCAACCACAAGGTTGCCAGTTCAATTCCTCGAGTCCCGCAAGAGATGGTGGGCTCTGCCCCCTGCAACTAAGATTGAACACGGCACCTTGAGCTGAGCTGCCTCCCGGATGGCTCAGTTGTTGGTTGGAGCGCGGGCTCTCAACCACAAGGTTGCCAGTTAAAAAAAAAAAAAAACCTTGTCAAAAGTCAATCATAAAGAATAAATTTTAAAGTCAGCCAGGGGAAAAAAGACAGTAACTCCAAAGATACCTCCATTAGGCTATCAGCAAATTTCTCAACTGAAACTCGACAGACCAGGAGAGAGTAGAATGAAATATTCAAAGTATTGAAAGATAAAAACCACCAGCCAGAAATACTGTATCCAGTAAAGTTATCATTCAGATATGAGAAATACTTTCCCTGACAAACAAAAGGTGAGGGAGTTCACCACCACTAGACCTGCCTTACAAGAAGTGTTGGAAAGAGCTCGTCTACCAAAAAATCAAGTGGAAAAAAGAGCTCTTCTACCAAAAAAAAGCAAGTATACAAAATCTGAGTACTATGAAAAATGGACAGGCAGAATCAGAAAATTGCACAGCTATTTCAGAATTGGCTGTTAATCACTAAAATTTAGCATAAAGCTTAAAGGGAAAACACATTTAAAAATAACTTATCTATAGTTATTTGAAGTAGCTATCTTCAATTGGGTAACAAACTCACAACATAAAAAGGGGCAATATGTAACAACAAAAACATAAAAGGGACAGAGGAAAAAGACAAAACCTGTATAGGCAAATGAAGACTCTATCATCAGAAAAAGAACAATTTTATCTATAACATGTTTTATACAAACCACATGCTAACCACAAAACAAAAATCAAGAGCAGAGACACGAAACATAAAAAAAAAAACTGGAAAAAAATCATAGAAAACCACCAAACTAAAATGGCATACAGAAAAACAAGAGAAAAGAAACATGGAGATATAGAGAAAAATAGAAAACGAAAGATAAAATGACAGTAGTAAGCCCTCATATATCAATAATTACCCTAAATGTAAATGGAATAAACTCACCAATCAAAAGACACAGAGTGGTTGGATGAATTAAAAAACAAGACCAAACTACATGCTGCCTGCCAGAGACTCATCTCAGCTCTAAAGACAAACATACACTCAAAATAAAGGAGTGGAAGATGATACTCCAAGCAGAAAACGGGTGTAGACATACTTATATCAGAGAAAATAGACTTAAACCCCAAAAAAGTAACGAGACAAAGATGGACATTAAATAATGATACAAAGTGTCATAAAAAAAATATGGTGGCTGTTTAAATTTTAAAAATATTTATTACAAGAAAAGACACATTGCCATTAATCCCCCTTGCTTCGTACACACTTATCCCATCGTTCTGGGCACTTTCTGACACAGTTCTGTAAGTCCTCTTTTGTGAGTATCTTTAGTTGTGGTGTCATGGATGCCTCAATGTCCTGAATCATTTCGACTTTGGGGAAAAGCCAGAAGTTGCACAGTGCCAGATACAGTGAATAAGGTGGATGAGGACACACCGTAATGTTTTTATTTGACAGAAATTGCCATACCAGAAGCAATGTGTGACACAGAGCCTTTCCATTGTGATCACAAAATACAGCGAATGGTGCTGTCAAGTGCCATCCAATGGAAAGGCAGGGATCTTCAATATGGGAAGCGCCACATCAAACAGTAACAGTGTGTGACAAGTTTCAACTTGTTCGGTGCAGTCAGTAGGGTGTGAGCTACAGTTGAGAGAAGGTGTGTTTTAAAGTGTGTCATAAATCATCCCCCATCATGACAATGTTCCATGTCACACATTGCTTCTGGTATACAATTTCTGTCAAATAAAGACATTATGGTGTGTCCTCATCCACCTTACCCGTATTTACCAGATCTGGCACTGTGCAACTTCTGGTTCTTCCCCAAGGTCAAAATGATTCAGGATATCAAGGCAGCCTCGAGAGCACAACTAAAGACATTCGTTAAAGAGGACTTACAGAACTGCTTCAGAAAGTAGCAAGAACGATGAGATAAGTGTGTTTGAAGCAAAGAGGTGTATATTTTAGGGGGATTAATGGCAATATGTCTTTTACTGTAATATTTTTTTTATTTAAGCATTGACCATATTGTTTGATCACACCTTGTAAAAGGGAGCAATCCATCAAGAACAGTAACATTTATCAATACATATGAACCAAAAATAGGAGCACCAAGGTATATAAACAACTATTAACAGATCTCAAGGAAAAAATTGACAGCAAAATGAGAACAGTAGGGGACTCTGACACCCCACTTACATAAATGGATAAATCATCTAGACATTAAGTAAATAAGGAAACAGTGACCTTAAATGATATCTTAGACCAGATGAATTTAATAGATACATGTAGGACACTGCATCCAAAAGCAATAGAATACACATTCTTCTCAAGTGCATAAAGAACAGTCTCAAGGATAGACCATATGTTGGGACACAAAACCAGTCTCAATAAATTTAAGAGGATTGAAATTATATCAAGCATCTTTTCTGACCACAACAGTGTGAAAGTAAAAACCAATTACAAGAAGAAAACTAGAAAAATCACAAATATGTGGAGATTAAACAACATGGTCCCGAACAACTACTGGGTCAATAGGGAAATAAAAAAACAAATTAAAAATACATGGTGACAAATACAAATAGGACATACGAAAATCTATGGGATGCAGCAAAATTGGTCCTAAGAGAGAAGTTTATGGTAATACAGAGCTATCTCAAGAAATAAGAAAAATCTCAAATAAGCAATCTAACCTTACACCTAAAGGAACTAGAAAAAAAGAACAAATGAAGCCCAAAATCCATAGAAGGAAGGAAATAATAAAAATCAGAGCATAAGTAAATAGAGACTAAAAAGACAAAAGATCAATGAAACTAAGAACTGGTTCTTTGAAAAGATAAAAAGACAAATCTTTAGCTAGACTCATTAAGGAAAAAAAGAGAGAAGACTCAAATAACTAAAATCAGAAACAAAAGAGAGGTTACAACAGATACTACAGAAATACAAAGGACCATAAGAGACTACTATAAATAGATACAGGACAAGTCAGAAAATCTAGAGGAAATGAGTAAATTCTTGGAATAATTCTTAAAAGAGACCAATCACTAGTAAGGAGATTAAAACGCTAATCCAAAATTTCCCAAAAAACAAAAATCTGGGAGCAGACAGCTTCACTAGTGAATTCTACCAAACATTCAAAGATTTAATATACATCCTTCTTAAGCTCTTCAAAAAAGAAAAAAAAAAAAATGAAGAGGAGGAAATGCTTCCTTCATTTTACAAGGCCAACATTACCCTGATACCAAAGCCAGACGGGACAACACAAAAAAACAAAATTACAGGTCAATATCTCTAATGAACATAGATGCAAATATCCTTAATAAAATATTAGCAAATTGAATACAACAACACATTAAAAAGATCATACACCATGATCACGTGGTATTTATTATAGGGATGCAAGGATGGTTCAGTATCCACAAATCAATCAACGTGATACAACACAGGAACAAAATGAAGGATAAAAATCATATGATCATCTCAATAGATGCAGAAAATGCATTTGACAAGATTGACTATCCATTTATGATAAAAAAAAAACTCTCAATAAAATGGGTATAGAAGGAAAGTACCTCAATAAATAAAGGCCATATGTGACAAACCCATAGATAACATCATACTGAACAGTGAAAAACTGAAAGCTTTTCCTCTAATATCAGGAACAAGACAAGGATGCCCATTATGGTGTTCAACATAGTATTAGAAGTCCTAGCTAGAGCAAGAAGGAAAACAAAAGAAAAAGAGAAAAAGAAGGCATCCAAATTGCAAAGGAAAAAGTAAGGTCGTCACTATTTATGGATGCCATGATTTTATATATAGAAAACCCTAAAACCTCCTACCAAAAAACTATTAGAAATAAAAAACAAATACAGTAAAGTTGTACAGTATAAAATCAATATACAAAAATCTGTTGCATTTCTATATACTAACAATGAAAAATTAAAAAGAGAAATTAAGAAAACAAATCAATTTATAATTGCAATAAAAAAATAAAATATCTAGGAATAAAATTAAACTGTTGAGGTAAAAGGCTGATACACTGAAAACTAAAAGACATTGTTGAAAAAAATTGAAGACACAAAGAAATGGAAAGATATTCTGTGCTCATGGATTGGAAGAATTAACACTGTTAAAATGTCCATACTACCTAAAGCAATCTACAGATTCAAGGCAATCCCTATCAAAATCCCAACAGCATTTTTTACAAAAAAAATCCTAAAATTTGTTTGGAACTACAAAACACCCCAAATAGCCAAAGCAATCGTGAGAAAAAAGAACAAAGCTAGAGATATCACACTCCCTGATTTCAAACTATAGTACAAAGCTGTGGTAACCAACAATGTATGGTATTAGCAGAAAAACAGACACACAATCAATGGAATGGAATCAAGAGCTCAGAAATAAACCCCCATATATATGGACAACTAATTTACAACAAAGAAGTCAAGAAAAAACAATGGAGAAAGGGAAGTATCTTCAATAAATGGTGTTGGGAAAATGGATAGCCACATGCAAAAGAATAAAGCTAGACCACTATCTTAACACCATATACAAAAATTAACTCAAAATGGGTTAAAACTTGAACATAAGACCTAAAGCCATAAAAATAAAATAAAATACATTAAAGACCAAAATACAGGCAGTAAATTCCTTGATATTGGCCTTAGCAATGTTTATGTGGATTCAACTCCAAAGGCAAGGAAAACAAAAGCAAAAATAAAAAAATAGGACTACATCAAACTAAAAAACTTCTGCACAGCAAAGGAAATCATCAACAAAATAGAAAGACAACCTACAGAATGGAAAAAGATATTTGCAAACCATACATCTGATAAGAGGTTAACATCAAAAACATATAAAGACCTCATATATCTCAACAACAAAAAACAAACAACTCAATTAAAAAATGGTCAGAGGATCTGAATAGACATTTTTCCAAAGAAGACATACAGATGGCCAACAGGCAAATAAAAAGATGTTCAACATCACTAATAATCGGAAAAATGCAAATCAAAACCACGAGATATCACCTCACACCTGTTAGAATGGATATCATCAAAAAGACAGAAAACAAATTAACTGTTGGGGGCGGCCGGTTAGCTCAGTTGGTTAGAGCGCAGTGCTCATAAAACCAAGGTTGCAGGTTCGATTCCTGCATGGGCCACTGTGAGCTGCGCCCTCCACAACTAGATTGAAACAACTACTTGACTTGGAGCTAATGGGTCCTGGAAAAACACACTTAAAATAAGTTAAAGTTTTTTTCAAAAAAAAAAGAAGTGTTGGAGAGGATGCAAAGAAAAGGGAACCCTCATACACTGTTGATGGGAATGCAAATTAGTACAGCTGTGGAAAGCAGTGTGGAGATTCCTCAAAAAATTAAGAATAGAACTACCATATGATCCAGCCATTCCTCTCTGAGTATTTATCCAAAGAAAATGAAAACTAATTTGAAAAGATTTATGCAAACCTGCGTTCACTACAACATGGTTTACAATAGCCAAGACATGGAAACAACCTGAACATCCATTGACAGATGAATGGATAAAGATGTGGTACACATGTCATAAAAAGGTGAAACCTGTGACATGGATGGATTTTGAGGGTATCATGCTAAGTGAAACAAGTCAGCCATAAAAGATAAATACAGTATGATTTCATTCATATGTGAAAACATAACATTAAAAAAAAATAAACAGAAAAAAAAAAAACTTCATAGAGACACACAACGGATCAGTGGTTACCAGAGGAGAAGGGGGGTATTGGGTGAGCAAAATGGGTAAAGGGGGTCAACTGTATGTGATGGATGGAAACTAGACTTTTGGTGCTGAGCATGATGCAGTATATACAGATGTTGAATTATATAATGTTGTACATGTAAAACTTATGTTATTAACCAATGTTATCTCAACTGGGAAAAAAAGAAAAGAAACTAAGGCACAGAGAAATAAACTAAGTGGTGGCATTTAGAGACAGGCAGTCTGGCTCTAGAGTCCAAGCTCTTAGCTACCACACTACACTGCAGAGTATAAAAAGAATATACACATATATATATATGTATATATTTTTATATGTATTTTTATATTATATATATAAATATATATTTATACATACATTTATATTTTATATATATAACTATATATTTATATATATAGTTATATATATATACATACCGGTATACAGGGCTTAAAAACACTTCCCATAATAACATCTATTTTACATAAAGTCCAAACTTCTGTCACTTTAGCTTTACTTCTCACTGCTGCTTCCATGTACCCTCTACTCCCACCAGACTGACATACTCATGGGCCCCGCCCATCCCCTCCCATCACTGCTCTTCCCCTCTTCCTCTCCCCCAATCCTAGTCAACCTTTCAGGCTTAGTTCCTCCAGGGAGGGATTTATCGTTGGTTTAATGCCTACCATGTATCAGTCACTAGGCTTGTGTCTTAGACACATTACCTCATTGAATCCTCCCAACCCTGTGAGGCTGCTATTACTATGCCTATTGTACAGTAAGGAAAAAGCAGTTCCAAGTTAACTTGCGAATGGCCCACAGTTCTGAGGCACACACACTTTCCATTACACCTTCTAAGCCCCTTATGACCTATTCCCCACACTGAAAAACTTAACACGTGTACTATTTGATTTTGCATTTTACTGAAAACTATCTTAAACTATTTTCCTGTTTATGTATGTGCCTTGTCTCTCCAACTGGACTCTGAGCCTGTCACCCCAAGGGCTTCCCCTACAGTACCTAACACATAGCTAGGCACACAGGGGCTACAGAGTTTTACCAAACTATTAGGTTGGTGCCAAAGTAATTGTGGTTTAAAAGGTTAAAAATAACTGCAAAAACCGCAATTACTTTTGCACCAATCTAATAAAGCAATAGGTCTGGGTTCAGCTAGAGGAGAAAATTGTTGTGTTCTAGGTAAAGATGCTAAGCACCTGTGTGTTAACCATACATAACTATTGATTAATTTCTTCTAGAGCTAAGGAAAAAGTTCTCTTAACCAAAAAATCACATAGTGAAGTCATTCATGAGTCATTCTTGTCAGCAATGATATGACGATCCCAAGTAACAAAAAAAGAATTACAATGGGTGGAGTGTTTCTTTCCCTTCCCACTCTGTGGGGAACACAATTAGGTGATGCTCTCTAACGAGTGCACACAGCTTCAGCTATAGAATGAGGGAATCCCAAAGGGGAGATCAGCAAAACCCAGACGATCCTAAAGTTGTTCACAGAAAGCCTCCACAGGGCTCAGAATAAGATGGAAGCAAAAAACTGGACAAGGTAACGGAGAATCTGGGCTCCAGTTCTGGTTCATTCATTTATTCATCAAGAATTTATTAACAGTACTGAGGATACCAGTCAATCTAGTTCACGATCCAGACAGGTAAATTACTTAATTTCTCTGGACCTCAATTTCTTCACCTCTAAACAGCTTAATAAGCACTTACTTGCCCATATCACAAGGTGTTGAGAGGTTCAAATGAGAAAAGGGCAGATTAACGTCATGGGCAAAGTATAAAGCTGTATTTTTTTAATTGTGGTAAAGCATACATAACATAAGAGGCTCTATTTTATATCTGCATTCTCTGGCCTAAAGGGAGAGCAGTGGTTGGGAGAAAATGCGGAAATGAGATCAGGGGTAACCTCAACTTCGTCATAGTCACCCACTTTCCTGACCCTCTGTTGGGCCTGTAGGATTTCCAGGAATCACCGCAAAAAATCAGTTCTAGAACTTTTAGGTTGGGAAGGCCTAGAAGATTCATAGACTCTCAGAGCTCGAGGGCCTTTAGAGGCCAGCTCATCCTAACCCCCACCCATCTCTCATCTTTCTTCCAGCCCTTTACCAGGTCATTGTGAGGGCCCTGCCTATGTGTACCTACATCCTCTAAGAGACCCCAGAGATCAAGCAACATTTTAAAAAACAGATTACATGGTCCAGCTGCCCTTTCTCACACCTTACTCATTATGGGTGGTGGTCTTAATGAGAAATCCAGCATTTCCTCACAGTAACCCTAGGCAGCTCGTCTCTGGTTAACAGTTGTAATGTCAAAGCACTTGTATTTCTGGGTGGCCCACTCCAACGATAGGGGGTCTCGTAGTTTGAGAAATCTTCCTTGTGCAGCTGGGGACCGAATAAACAACAATGTAAACTACTTTAGTTAGAGAAATTGCCATTTTAAAGTTGTCAGCCCCTCTCTGTCTTAGAAACATCAAGTCGTCTTAGAGCAGACCCTTATTCTCGAGGGGACCCCTTTTAACCATATAAATATAAAACAAGTGGGCACACATTACCCTTGGGGAAAAGGATACAACATGATCTTTTGAGACTTGACAAAAACTGTTCCCAAGACCCTTTGGTATGCAAAACTGGGGAAAATAAATACAAATAAGCACAGAGTCCAAAGCCCTTCCAGGACCAGACACTGAAACCTTGACCTCCTTTCTTTGGAGGTTCATGGCTAGGAGAATTTCTCTGACAGACTGAGATCCTAAGTCAAGTTAAAGGTAGGAAAGGACACTAAGAGCCGAAAATAAGTGCTCAAGCTGAGGAAACAAAAAAGTTTGACTGGGTGTTCACAGCTTAATAACTACAACCAAAATGCTCATGGAGGAAGACAGGTTCTGGAACTGAAATCTAGAATAATTCTAGACCCAGCCAACTGGAAATCGTAGGAGTTCCCTCCTCTAGGGAATGAGCTCACACATATATATGAACGTAAGAGCATTCACTTTTAGAACTCAAGCCTCGTGGAGCCTAGGCCAAGGTGCCACTGAAGGAGCACGATCATCCTCTCTCCAAAGCCACTGGAACTTACGCAGAACCAAGTCCTCGTGGCTACCGTGAATGAGGAAACAGCATACTGTGAGATCCGTTTTTGAAAACCACACTGTATATCATCAACAGAAGCTAAAAAATGAGGCCCACTAGCAGACCAGTCAGATTCTCTAGTTCTCTATTCAGAACTAAGCCTGACCTCTTGGGACTAAATGAGCCCTTAGAGTTCTTGAATATTCCAGAAAGAGAAAGAAGGAAGAGGAAAGGCCCCAAGAGAAACATACTGAATTTCCAGATAATTTCATACTCATTCAAGAGATTAATCTTAACAATGAAAAGAGATCTGACCTTATTTGTACTCCAAGCTGTTGACAAGCTAATGGGGTATGTCATATCCATCGCACTTTAATTTTTCCATAATATGCTACACTGTCACCCAGTCATAGGGCTCTACTTACGCCTTCTGAAGCCACATAGAAAAACAAGTTGATTTTCTCTTTCAAAAAACAACCTTTCAATGATATGAAGACAATGATTACATTTTCTCTTCAGGACTTGCAAAACTGGCTCCTTCAACCCCTCTTACAAGGACTAGGTCTCCAGGCCCCTCTCCAAGATCTTGCCTACTTTACACACGTTCCAGTCTTTCCACGTTGCCCTTATACAGTGCCCAGCCCAGAACTGGCTGCAGCCTACTACTGATACCACTCTCAGAGCATATGAGACCCTTGTGACTTCTCCATTTCTATACCGCAGTTATGTGAGCTTAGGAGCCAGTCCCTTTTTCAGATACTACGTTATACCTTGTTAGGAGGCTCCCTGGTCCTGTCCATTCTTCACGGCCTAGAAACGCAAAGGCTGGGCAAAAGGCAAGTAGCTCTCTGCCTGCTTTGGTCATGGGATTCTAGGGGTACTGAGATAACTATTTCATCCCTCCCCATTGCCTCCCTCTGGGCCTCTTGCTCCCCAAGACCCTTTAGTGCTTAGACTGTAATCCTATCTCATCTTACTCTTAATGCACTTGTCCACCAGGGCAAGAGGGGAAATGGCTGCATCACAAATGAAGAGATGGAAGGCAGTATAGCAAAGTAGTTAAGAACGGGGGCTCTGGAGTCAGATAGCCTGGGTTCAGATCCTGGTTCTATCACTTAGTAGCCATGAGACTTTGGACAAATCACTTTAACTCCTCTGTACCTCCATTTTCCCTTCTGTAGAATGAGGATGATAAAAGTACCTATGGATGGAAATGTTGTATACCTTGATTGCAGGGGAGAGATTATGGAGATGTATATATCTGTCAAAAGTGAAACTGAACACCTGAAATATTGCATTTTATTACATGTACAATATATATCTCAATAAAGTCAACTGAAAAGTAAAAGAAAATTATAGTAACTACTCATGGAGAATTGAAAGAATTGTAAAACATTTAAAATAGTTCCAGCAAACATAGTAAGCACTCAACAAATGTTATCTATTTGTAATGGAATTTGCAATGCTGCACACAATGTCTGTGTCCTAGGATTGCTGCCGGCGAGCAAAGGAGAGCTCTGAAGACCCAAGGCAGCCAGCCTTGGGTCTTTTCCCAGAAGTTTCATTACAGACCTGGTTTTCACCAGATAAAACACCAGTATTACAAACCACACCCCTTCCATGCTCCACCTGAGGTTGAGTTTAACACAGGGGAAGCCAAACCACAGGAATCATGATCAAAACCAGAGATATTCCAATGAAACTGGGAGGGACCTGCTTTCTTTCGTCTTTTTCTGGTTTAGACCATAATGTTTTCCTGGGCCAACTTTGATGATTGCTCAGTTCTTCACCAAGTTGTCCTGAATTTCTCCTGGGCCCAGCCTGTGCAGGAGTTAGGGAGTGACAGAAGGCAAAGGAATCAAGTTTCCTGGCTGCCTCACTGTCACCAAGTTCACAAACTACAGGAATTGCAAAAAGAAAAAGGAGACTTACATGAAAGACAGCAAGGTGGTGAAGGAGTACTCCGCAGGGAGTTGGAAGAGCAGTGTCTGGCCTCAGCTGGCACGAGTCACATGACCTTGAACTAGTCCCATGCCCACTGTGAACCTGTTTCCTCCTCTATAAAATGAAGGGATACTAATAAACAATCTCAGTCTGTGGCCTAACGGTGGTAGAAAAACAGGTGTAAGAGGACCTGTTTTGAGCTCTCAGCCCTGAGAGAAATCTCCGGATGAGCCAAGTGAGCTAATTTAGAAGAATTGATTCTGTCTTCGATCCAGAATGCAGTAAGGGGAGTGCCTCCTTGCTGCAGCAGCAGTGATGGCATGCATGACCTGGACAAGATCCCTTGCAGCTGCTATTACAGGGACCGGGTTCATTTCCATTTTCTCACCCCACATTGCCCCATGGGGCCAAACCTGAGAATTAAGGAAGCAGGATGCCAAGAGTGGCTCATCTCTGGCATTTCCTCCCTCCCCATTCCCTGGGTCAGGCCCAGGGGCTTAGAAGAACACCATGAGGTGAAGGGCAACGTAAGGCAAAGCAGGCAAAGATAACATCTGTGGAGAACAACAGTGTTCTCTCTGGGAGTCAGCACTGGGGCCGGGAAGACACACAATCCACTGAATGATGCAAGGGAATCCTTTGAGTGTATGGAGGTACACAAGGCAGTTGTACCGAATCGTGTATTTGGGAGTTCTGGTGTCAGCGAAGTTCAGTCCAACAATTACTGATCCTCTGGTCTCCCTGAGGCCTTGTGCCTGCTAAAGACAGATGAAACGGACTCAGTTTCTTGTTTTTAAGAGGCTCAAGATGCCACAAGGGAAGCAGACAGTTGAGTGAATAATCACAGTACAACAGGGGCCTCTACCACGTCCTGTGGAGGCATAAAAGTAGGCGTGCCTACCTCCACAGAGAGAAGACATAAAAGGGGGTGTCCTGAAAAGGTGCCATCTAAAGTGGGTCTTGAAGGTGAGTAGGCATATATGGGGTAGAGAAGATGGAAGGACATTCCTGGCAGAGGGGGCAGAATACACAAAGACCTGAGATAGGAAAAAGTCTGTCACGCTTCAGGAACTGCAAGCTATCTGGTGGAGCAGGAACACACGATGGGTGAATGCAGCAGCCTTGTGTTATTTAAGACCCACTTCTCAAACGGGACTGCAAAGCCTCCAAGAGAAGAAAGGAAGAGAAGCAAGAGTGCTGAAAAGCAGGCGAGGCAGCAAATACGCCTCTCACCTCCTCTCCCGCCCTTCCCCAGCCTCTGCCTCACACACATCCCTCTCCCACACCACACACACCGCTGGCAACTCTAGGACGGAAAGCACTCCCTACCCTAAGCTCCAGAATCCCCATTTGAATAGGCAAGTCCTCTAGTAAAAGACAGAAATAAGAACCTTAAGAAAAGGGACATTAAGTACTCATTTACAAAGATCCAACTAACCCTAGCAGCCATGCAACTCTGAACAGCTGAGGACATCTCATCCCACCACCCAAGCTCAGATCCAAAACGCTTTTCACTCAGACTCATTTCTTGTGAGCCATCTCCGGCTTCTGTCCTCCTGAGAACGCTGTGGGAGCGGGAGTAAGAAAGGCAGCCAACAAATCCAGAGCTGACTGAGGCTTTAAAAATGGCTTTAGCTACGGTTATATGGTTGCCTCATGCTAAACACAAAAATAAATTTTAGATGGGAAAAAAAATGACTCTAGCAGGACACATTTCTGAGCCTCAGCCATGCTGAGAATCCTTAGGTTATTGACACAGGGAGGCCAGGCAGACAAGTCAAAGTAAACAAGACCAAAGAAGCCATGGAAACAAGATGACACACAAGGACTAAAGTCTGTAACCACACTGGGAAACAGCTGGGAGAGAAGCAGGGACTTGAGAGTCAGACTTGAGCTCTACTCCCCAGCCACCACTTACTAGCTAGCTTCACTGAACCTTCCGCCTTTTCATCTGTAAATGAGAATAGTAGTAGTCTTTACCTAAGAGCATTATTAGGCATATTAAATGAAGTAAAGAATATAAACAACCTAGCCTGAGGCATATAGTCAGTGCATTTAAAGTTATTTAAAACTTTACTTCCCTTCCCTTTAAGCAGAGCCGGAGTGATGCGCTGTTGCACAATTAGGGGGAGGTGGCCCCATTTACAACACAGTCTCTGTGAACAGCGCGCCCTGCAGTTATGCAACGCACAGTCCAAGAGAGGCAGCCACTAAGACTTGCCTTTAAGCAGGGCCGAACTCAGAAAAACGGAGCTAAAATACCATTGCAGGTGTATTCAAGACACTGGATGGGTCTGAGACCACACAATCAATCCGAGTAACAAATACAAGACACCAGGAACACAGAGCTCTGAAAACCAAGGCAACTTCATCTTAACCAAAAAGGCTCTTCTATGTTCCTATTGGGGTAAAAACTAACTTCTCGACCTCCATCAACCTGAAGTCTGTAGATGAACCCCATCAACCAAGGATCTTGTGAGTGTGAAGCCAGTGGTAAGAGCAAATGCTACAAGTTTCCAGCTAAGGTCCATGTCCTCTCTGCTTGACCAGTGGGCCAAACACTGAAGGGCAGGCAGTTTCTCTAAAGGTGTTAACTACTGTCACATGAGACCCAGGAGACTGAATCCAAAATCTAGGGTGACCTTAGCACCCTGGTTACCAAGGGGTGATGCCACTGCTCCTGATTGAGTTTCTCCAGGGTAGGTAGGCACCATGTCTGATTGCTTTGTACGTCCCCTGACCCTAGCACAGTGCAGGATATAATCTACCAGCTATAAATGGTTGCTTAATAAATGAACCACAATGGACATGGCCTTATCCCTATCTCCTGTCCTCTAGGTCTTTGCATATGTAGTACTCTACCTTTCTTTTTTTCTTTCTTTTTTTTTTTTCATTAGTTTCAGGTGCACCAAACAATGTAACAGTTAGACATTTATCATTTATATCCCTTACACAGTGACAACCCCTCTCCCCCCATCCCACTATCCCTGACATCGCACACAGCCATTACATTTCCACTGTCTCTATTCCTAATGCTGAGTACTCTACCTTTCTTATCCCCATTTGCTTAGCTAAGTTTTCTCAATTCTCAGGTCAACTTAAATGTCACTTCTTCAGGTAATGTGAGGTCTTTCCTGACACCCTACACAATATTAACTCCCCTGCAATATGTACCCTCTCATCACATCCCTTATTTATACTTCATGACATTTATCAGAATTCACTGTGAAGTCTTTCCTGTTACACTGTAAGCTCTAAAGGTGCAGGAACCATATCTATTTTGTTCATTATACTGATTCCCAGGGCCTGGTAGAGTACCCGGCACAGAGGGAGTGCCCACCCACTATGTTAGATGACTGAATACACGCATGAAGGAAGGAAGGAATGAAAGAGCTCCAGCCCAAAATAACTCTGGGGTCGTTGGGGACCCAAAACTGCTTGCTCAGCCTTAAACTGTCAATAGTTACTTTTTGAGTAGAATCGTAATATAGCCTACAAATGTCTATGCATGGAAGAAAACAGGAGATTTGATGAACAATACCAAGTAAGCAGAGATCAAGTAGGGGTTATGAAGCAGAAACCCCACCTCTGGGTGCCTAAGGAATATGGTTTATAAGCCTGCAGGACAGCCACTCTCTGACCTGGGTTCACTAAGGTCACACGGGCCTGTGGTAGGTGCGTACCATCCTGCTATAGCCATCCACTGCACTCCCATTGTTGCCCACAGACTGACTGGCCTTCTTCCCCTCCCTTCAGCTTCACCCCCACTTCTCCAAGCTATATGTGATCATTAAAAAACACAAGTGACCCCAAGGATAGTCTCCAAATTATCCTAGCCCAATTTTACTACAAAAAGTTGTGAACAGGGAAGCTGTCATTTAGGAAGGACAAGATCAGAAGACCTGGATTCAAGGGTTACCTACGTGATAGTAGGTTATTTAGTGAATCTTTCTGAGTTTTAGTAATATCTTCTGTAAAGGAAGACGGAGATAACACATGCAAAGGGCCCAGTACAGTGCCCCATATCGTGAGGGTCCAACACAGGTTAAAAAAAAACCCACCCAGGGCATAGGATTATTATTTCCTGCTAAATGCTAAGCACTTTCACTTGATCTGATACAGCAGAGACCCAAGAGGCCAGAGGCGAAGGGTACCCATGCAGACTTGGGCCCACATTGCCTCCTAAAAGGGGATGGGCAGATTGCCCTGTTTCCATTCTCTGTCTAGCTGTCTGAGGAAATTACCAGTAGGCGGGCTGCTGGGAGTGGGGAGGTGGGGGGAAGAGCTGAGGCTCTCCCAGAACATCAGATCTATTAATAGCCTGGTCACGTGTCTATAGAGGCACAGGATTGTTGTCTGTAAACTTGGTAACCTATAGCCCAAGACAGACAGTTCAGGGCTGGGGTGTGTTTCAGACCAAGCACTGCAGTCTGGGGTCCACTCTAAATAAGGAAATATGGAAGCAAACCAAACCAATCAGAGATAAGGTGTTGACTCTTCACAAGATGCAGGGAACGAAACCACAAAATAAATCCCTCACCCTCCCTAACCCTGCTAACTTTATGTTTCGGTAGGCCTCCGATGAGACTTAGCCTTCGTAGGCATTTCAATTTACCCTTGGAAATACCTTCACATACTCACTCTGTCCGGACTGACTGTGTCACCTTGGACAAGTCACTGCTCTCTAGGCTTGGGTCTACACCTGAAACTCAAGAAGGCTAAGCCAGATGATGCTTACATCTTGATGGTTTTCTCAGACATCTTCATCTCAAAGTCCCAGCCCTGACTTAATGAGAATCCAAAGTCTAAAACACTGTGTTTGGAGATGGAGAGAGAGGGTTTCAGGTGTACTGCCCTCTGCCACCAGCCTCAGCCACTCCACCAACAAGAGAGACAAAGAATATAATGAACTGGGAACCAGCCGTCCCAACCTCTCAAAATCCCAGCACCTCTAGCCTCAGAAGGCCATCATCTCATAGCACCCAGGAATGGGCTCAGTAAATACAGGCAAATGACCTCACGGCATCTGAGTGTGGGTGCTAATTGCCAATTCCCACACAGTTCCTTAAAGGACAGCCCTGGAACAGAGGTCTGCCTGCTTTAAAATAAAAAAAGGAAAAGGATATAAAGGGCCTGTATTTCCAGTCTTTCCCAATCTCAGTGCCACCATCCGAGAAAAAGCAAAGCAGGACATCTGCAGGAAACTTACCAAGGGACTAAAGTAATTAGATGGCAGATATGAGATTTAAATGCAATTATGCATGTTGGTGTGTGCAGTATGGAACTGTCCGTGGGTGTATGGGCTTTTCTTTATCCCACCAACTAGCCTCATGAGGAAGACTCAGGAAGTGATGACTTCCAGAATGGCAGGAAAGCTGTAACACAAGGAAGGGTCAGTGCTTTGGGGCACCGCGAGGTGCTCTTCTACACACATACTCAATGCACACACACATAATCACAATCACACATCCCAGGGCTAAACTAAAAAATCCACAGAGTACAGATAAACCAAGTGAATTTAAAAGACAAAATAGGGGCGGCCAGATGGCTGAGTTGGTTAGAGCACGCGCTCTGAACAACAGGGTTGCCAGTTCGATTCCCACATGGGCCAGTGAGCTACGCCTTCCACGAGCTGCCGCTGAGCTTTCGGAGGGGTGGCCAGATGGCTCAGTTGGTTAGAGCGTGAGTTCTCAACAACACGGCTGCCGGTTCAATTTCCGCATGGGACGGTGGGCTGTGCCCCCTCCAACTAAAGATTGAAAACAGCAACTGGACCTGGAGCTGAGCTGTGCCCTCTACAACTAGACTGAAGGACAGTGACTTCGAGCTGACGGGTCCTGGAGAAACACACTGTTCCCCAATATTCCCCAATAAAAATAAAAAAAATTTAACTTAAAAATAAATAAATAAAAGACAAAATAGTTCCCAAGCCAGTAAAATTTAACTGTTACACAGAATTACATCTGTATTAACATATCTAAAGAAAAAAATGTGTCCTTTATCAGGAAGGTTAGTCAGACATGGAAGCTAAGAAAAAGCAGAGTCACAGACACACATATTGGCAGACACACAATTGGGTTTGTGGACAGAATGAACCCATCATTCATTCATTCCACAAAGGTTTACTGAGCACTTACTACATCCCAGGCACAATTCTAGGCCCTGGGAATACAGTGCTCCTAACATTCTCAAGGAGAGAGGGAGGGAGCCAACAAAGTCCAAACATTCCAGTTGCTTTCCCATGACCTTTCCATCCCTACCATGAGTCGAATGCATCGGGCTACTTACTGTAGCCACTATAGCAGCCAGGGTTCTTAGTTGCAAGAACAACTTAGTTTGCAAGTTCAACAACCAACACGGATGCTGGCTAGTCTAAGCATAAAAAAGCTTATTGAAAGAGAAGCTCAGCCTCACCTGGAGTAGTGGAAAACCAGAGATGGATGCCAAGAACAATGCCTAAAATCAGGCAGCAGAACTAGTCTGGTCAGCACACCCGCTTCCACTGCCAAGCTCCCCTGTCTCTAGCCACCATAACACAGCTGCTGCAGCAGCCGGCACACCACTGCTGCCCCAGGAACACGACCTTGCTGTCTACACCACCACTACTGCAGTCTCTGCTGCTTCGCATCACCAGCTCTTCAGAGTCCAAGTCCATGGTGAGGGGACCAAATTAAAAGAACCTATGGCAAACTGCAGAACAGGTTGTTGAAAGTGAATGTCTGGCATTTTAAGTGAAGAAAGTCTTAAATACAGAAAAGGGTAATAAATATTCATTTCAGCCACTTCAGCATTATACACAAAGCACCGGATTCATCTAACTAATCTCCCTAATTCAGATTCTATGTTCACCTAACCTTTATGATTAGGATTTGGTGTTCCATGGCACCCAAAGATAGCAAATGTACTGGTCACACCACCACAGGCATTCCAGTATATGTGACAGATCTATTTCTTGAGGTAAACTTAAAAATTCTAGTTTTATGTATCAGCCTCATGAACTTGGGTAAGAGAGTCTGCTTGAAGAGATAAATATTCTCAAATGTACTGACAAAATCTGAACCTTCAAAAAGTGAAACACAAACCAACATTTACTGAGCACTTCATATGTGCTAGACAATATCCCAAGCACTCGATATGGATGACCTAATTTTTTTGTAACAACCTTATAAATTGGGTACCATTCTCCCCATTTAACATAAGAGGAAACTGAGACACAGAGAGCTTGCCTAAAGTAAACTTGCCTAAGAATATGCAGCTAATAAAACAGGAGTCCACAGTTTGAACCCAGGTAGTATGACTCCATACTTAAACTTCTGTCACCTCCCCAAAGTAAATCCCCACCTAATGAGGCCTGTTAGGTGGTGGTCTTGCTCACTGCAGTGTTTCTGGCAGGTTACAGATTGGCAGGAAGACACAGTCTTATGTTCTCCATTCTAAGGTTAAATTCTCGATTTAATTAGCTACAGATATAAAATCTTACTGGAAGAGAAATGGCTGCCCACACAGGACAAGAGCAGATGAAGCATTGATCGAGGCGAGATGAGGCTTTACTTGGCTTCCAGATTCTCTGACTGCAGCTGCTGACAGTACTACCCACACAAGGTAGTGTTTGCTGGACGTACAGCTCAATTCTTATTATGTTACAACCTTTTATTTATATTCAGGGATTATGCCTACATTCAGAAAGAATTTACACAAACAACATATATTAAGACAGTCAGCTCCAAAGTGGGGTGTACAAAACTTTCCCATGAAAGTACAGAAAGAGAAATTAAAACTCTTACTTCATATTAATTTTAATCTTAAATATAAGAATCCTGCTTTACCAGTATTAACTGTCCAGACTACCAATGTGCCCTCTCTGAGTCTGTATGCAGGTTGTTTCCACATCCAAGGTGCCCTGAGATTAGCGTGGGAGCGCCACAGTACTGAAGGGAGAACACCAGTGTCTGCAGTCACTCGTTAGTTTTCAGAATACTATGACATACTGAGGTTAACACATGTCTGATTAAATGAACTTATGAATTATGGCTTCTATTTATTCCCAACTAAACCAAATTTCACCATGCAGACAAGTGATTTTAAAGGATTCTTGCAAATAAGTAAACAAAAAAATAATAATCCTGATGGATTGAACATAATATTACACACAAGGAGGTGGCCAGTTAGCTCAGTTGGTTACAGCGTGGTGCTAATAACACCAAGTTTGCCAGTTCAATCCCCGCATGAGCCACTGCGAGCTGCACCCTCCTTAAAAATAAATAAATAAATAAATAAATAAAAATTACACACAAAAATAAATAGTAATGAGAAAGTGACAGAGCTGATCCTAGTATTCCTAGTATAAGCTCTCTATCGGCTACGTTACAAGGTAAAAACAATCTAATTGGTTCAAACAAAAAGCTGGCCCAAAAAATTCAAAACTATCAAAAGACTACTTAAAATATAGATTCACTGTACCTTGATACATATATTAAATCAGAGGTAAGCCAACATTCTCTGTAAAGGGCCAGCCAGATACTAAATAGTTTAGGCTCACAGACCATATATTCTCTATTGTAACTAAATACCTCCGTCATTACAGTACAAAAGTAGCCATAGATAATATGTAAACAAATGAATGCAGCTGTTTCAATAAAACTTTATTTATAGAAGCAGGGGGAGTTTGCCGACGCTTGCATTAATTAATGATGAAATAAAGCTATCATGATGAAAAACACATCTAAAAATTAAAGATAAACATCTATCAATTTTCTGTGATGTTTAAAGTCTGGAGATACTCAATCCAATTAAGAAGTCTTTTTAGGATCCGAACAGACATTTCTCCCAAGACATACAAAGGGCTAACAGATACATGAAAAGATGCTTAACTTCACTAGCTATTAGGGAAATGTAAATCAAAACCACAATGAGACACCACCTCATACCTATTAGAATGGCTATCATCAACAAGACAAGTAATAAATGTTGGAGAGGTTGTAGAGAAAATGGAACCCTCATACACTGCTGGTGGGAATGTAAATTGGTACAGCCACTATGGAAAACAGTATGAAGGTTCCTCAAAAAATTAAGAATAGAATTACCATATGATCCAGCAATCTTTCTTCTGGATATCTACCCCAAAAATTTGAAAACATTTATCAGTAAAGATATATGTACCTTTATGTTCATTACAGCATTATTCATGGTGGCCAAGACATGGAAACAACTGAAGTATCCTTTGACAGATGATTGCATAAGTAAGATGTGGTACATATATACAATGGAATATTATTGTGCTGTAAGAAAAGATGAAATACTGCCATTTGCAACAACATGATGGATATTGAGAATACCACACGGAGCGAAATAAGTCAGACAGAAAAAGCAGAGAACCATGTGATTTCACTCATATGTGGTATATAAACCAAAAACAACAAAAGAACAAGACAAACAAATGAGAAACAGAAACGCATAGACACAGACAATAGTTTAGTGGTTACCAGAGGGTAAGGGGGGTGGGGGGTGGGGGGTGGGAGATGAGGGTAAGGGGCATCAAATATATGGTAATGGAAGGAGAACTGACTCTGGGTGGTGAACACACAATGGGATTTATAGATGATGTAATACAGAATTGTACACCTGAAATCTATGTCATTTTACTAACAATTGTCACCCCAATAAATTTAAAAAATAAATTAAAAAGAAGAAAAATGATTTTGGTAACATCCACTACAATTGAGCATAAGATGTTTAATAAATACTTGACAAATTGAAAAAAAAAAAAAGAAGTCTCTGTATAGGTTTCCTGCTTAATAATGAAAAACAAAAAGCACATACCATTGGTGAAACACTAGTTCCTTCTTATGGAAGTAAAAAATGGGATTAAATAATACATGAAAAGCAATATTTTTTAAACTGCGCTCAATTGTTATCAAATGCTGTCTGGACGATATATACAAAATATTTCTTAACGTTTTAAAAAAATTACTATTACAAACTATGGAGCATGAGAGATTTGCTATGCAGTAGATACATGTTTTCTTTCATATACCAGGTAAAGGTATTTGCTACATTCTGTTAAGTACTGAAATACAAAAGGAACTGCCTTTTAAGGACCACTAAAGGAAAAATGTACAAGAAATATCCTGTACAGTATAAGGTTTCTTTTATTAAAATAAAGCCTTATTTTTTAAATAACAAAAAATAAAGCTTTTTGGGGGAAACTACTTAAGTATAACCACTGATAAAGCAGCTGCAAATCCACAGAGACAAAATGTAGATTAACTGTTGCCAGGTGCTAGAGAATGGGGAGTGACTACTTAATGGTAATGGAGTTTCTTTTGGGGATGATGAAACTGTTCTGGAATTCGATAGTGGTGACAGTTGTACAATGTTGTTTTTTAAAAAACAACAACAACAACAAGTTGTATACTTCAAAACGGCAAATTTTATGTTATGTGAATTATATCTCAAAAAAAAAATAATTGAATGGCTGTTGGCTGCCTGATGAGCTGGCTGCGTATGAGGGCAGCTTTCACCCTCACTCAAATTTACAGTACAGAATCCAGCTCAGGCTCTATACACTCTAGCACACTGAACGCTTGCAAAATGCATAGGATACAAATACATTTCATCACTCACATTAACCAATACACTTCTTCCTGTTCTGTATGTGTCCCTATTTAAACCTGAAAGACTCATGGCGTTTTTTGTGTGTTTTTTAAAAAGTCCCCTTTGGTGTCTGGACTAAGCAAGGTCTTTGGCATCCTCCACCCCAGGCCCTAAATGGCTCTGCTACTTACCTCACTCTCCCTGATTGGAAGGAAAATACAATCTCTTCTACAAAAGGCTAGAAAGATAGGGAAAAGGGGTTGAGGGACTATCACACTTCAAACAAATATTTATTGGGTAAACTGTCTAGCAGTTTTCAGTTATGCTCTGCAGCCCCTCCTTTCCCCTAGCCTCCTGCCCAGGCTCCTTGGCAAATAACTACTTCTTCAGGCAGAGCAGCTCTATTTCTGTTGGGTTTTAAACATTGGAAATAAACTTTTTAAAATAAAAATGGCTCAATCATGTAGCGGACACATATGAATTTTGCTGTCTAAAATGATCACCCTACCTCCCAAACCCTTCTTTGAGTAAATGCACCTTGATCTTCCCTGCGCTCAGTCCACATGATTCCAGGGGAGCTGACTTGAACTCTCTTGGCCAAAGGAAGCCCAGCATTCTTCTGGCCCCAGTGATTACTTTAGGGTGGGCACAGGACCTAAGGCAAAATCATACCCAAGACTGCCAGCACCATCAGGAAAGAGGTATTACCTTTCAGTAGTGGTTGCTTAGCTGGTAGAATGCATACCCAAAGGTGATGTCTGTCTTTGCTACTACATGGGTGGAACCTGCCTAAGAATGGCAGGTTCCACTACTAAAAGCAACCACTACTGAAAGATAAAACAAAGAAAAGCAGAGCCAAGAGGAAAGAGATTAGGTCCAAATGACATCACTCAAGTCCCTGGATCTTGCTGTGTCTAAAGGTAGATCTATGCTTCTAGGCTTTTTATTATAGTTACTTCAGTCAATAAGTCCCTCTTTCTGGCTTAGGTCAGTAAGAGTTTGTATTTCCGTCACCTGCAAAAGAAAGAGTCATACCAGAAATAAAATAATTTGGGGAAAACATGAAAAAACACCCATTTGGTTAATAAACCCTAAACCTCCATCTGCTCAATAAATTCCAAATCTTTACTATAAATCACAGTCAGGGAAAGAATCTTTTTTAAAAAGCTCCCAGAAAACTGTCTTCTCCTTGACTCCCCATTACATTCCTAAATGTGTACAGCATTTTACAATTTCCAAATTACATTCCCATTGATAATCTCATCTGATCTTCAAAAACAAAACCCTGTGGAGTCAGCATTCCCATTGTATATTTGAGGACATTGAGGCTCAGAGAGAACTAACTAATCTGAAGCCATCCAATTTGAAATCAAGGCCTCTGTCTCCAAATATCTTTTCACTACGCATTACTGGTTAGCACAGTCCTCAGCAAGCCATACATAGGGCTGGGAACCTGGTGGGGCTCATTACAGACTTGCTACCCAACAGCATTGCTCCCCTGCCCCTGGCAGCTTTGCTCGTTTCCATCAAGCCTCACCCTGCTCCCTTTCCTCACAGGCTGACATAAACAAGCCCATGGCACAGAATCCCAATGCATTTACATAGGGTGTGTCACTCAGCTGACTGGCAGCCCTGACAGTCAGTAGCCTTACTTTCAAAATAGCTCTAGACCTATCAGCAGACAGGATCTGAGGAGGAAGAAATGTCTTCTAAGATGCACCTAGTGAGAAGCTACACTTCAGCTAATAGCAGCTAACACAACTTCTGTATCTGCTGGGATCCGAAGACCAGAAAACCATTACTGACCAGGAAAACCCCAACAGCATACATTCAAGGGTCTAAAAGTGCATTAGACTCACACCACATACAAAAATTAATTCAAAATGGATCGACAACCTAAATATAAGAGCTAAAACCATAAAACTCTTAGAAGAAAATATAGGGGTAATCTTCATTACCTTGGATTAGCGATGGATTATTAGATATGACACCAAAAGCATGAGCAACAAAAGAAAAAAACAAATGCGACTCCATAAAAATTAAAAACTACAGTGTAACAAAGGACATTATCAAGTGGAAAGTCAACCTACAGGATGGGAGAAAATACATACAAATCACGTATTTGATAAGGGGCTAGTATCCAGAATATATAAAGAATTCTAACAACTCAACAACGAAAAGATGACGTAATTATTAATGGACAAAGAACTTGAATAGACGTTTCTCCAAAGAAAATATACACATGGTGAACAAGCACATGGAAAGGTGCTCAACATCATCAGTCATTACAGATATAAATGCAAGTCAAAACCGCAACAAGATACTACTTCACACCTACTAGGACGGCTGTAAAACAAGCTGAAAAATAACAAGAGCTGGAAAAGATGTGGAGAAACGAAACCGTGATACAGTGCTGGTGGGAATGTAAAATGCAGCTGCTGTGGAAGACAGTTTGGGAGTTACTCAAAAAAGTTAAACATAGAATTACCATGTAACCCCACAATTCCACTCCTAAGCATATGGCCAAAAGAACTGAAAACTGGCACATGTACACATGTGTCCATAGCAACACTAGTCACAACAGGCAAAAGGTAGAAACAGCCCAAGTGTCCATCACCAGATGAATGAATAAACCAATAGTGAAATATATATATTTTTACCAGCTATAAAAAGAAATGAAGTTTTTTGATACATACAACATGGATAAACCTATGAACACTATG
Source organism: Rhinolophus sinicus (assembly GCF_057876585.1). NCBI lineage: Eukaryota > Metazoa > Chordata > Mammalia > Chiroptera > Rhinolophidae > Rhinolophus > Rhinolophus sinicus. Next base: position 141,816,524 of record NC_142514.1, on the reverse strand, counting down.
CTAAAGAAATAAGTCAGAAACAAAAGGAAAATACAGTATGATTCCATTTATATGAAATATCTAGAATAGGCAAATTCATAGAGACAGCAAGTAGCTTAGAGTCTAACAGGAGCTGGGAGAGGGGGAAATGGGAGTTATTGCTCAATGGGTACAGAATTTCTGTTTGGGGTGATGAAAAAGGTTTGGGAAATAGACAGTAGTGATGGTTGCACAACACTGTGAACGTAATTATTGCCACTGAATTGTACGCTTTAACATAGTTAAAAATGACAAATTTTATGTTATATATTTTACCACAATTTAAAAAAAAAGAATGATGTACTGACACATGCTACAATCTGGACGAACCTGCAAAATATTATGCTAAGTTAAAGAAGGCAAACACAAATGGCCACATATTATATGATTCCATTTATATGAAATATCCAGAATAGATAAATCCACAGAGACAGAATACAGACTGATAGCTGCCAGGGGGATGGGGAAATGGGAAGACACTGCTTAATAGGTAAGGTGTTTTACTTTCGAGTGACGGAAATGTTTTGGAACTCGAGGTGATGGCTGCACAACATTTGAGAATGTACCAAATGCCACACTGAATTGCACAATTTAAAATAGTTAATTTTATGTTATATGACTTTCACCTCAATACATTTTTTTTTTTTTAGTACGTGAAAGTATTCAGGGAATTGTCTGGGTAGCAAGAATTAAGGCTAAGAGGCAAGGCACGGCAAGAAATGGTGAGGAACCCAGGGAGTAGTCCAGGAACAGCAGCAAGCAGTCACCTGATGCTGCAGCAACGGGGTTCTCCTTGCATGGGTGAGGGTACAGGTCAAGCTGCTGTCACTATGAGACCCCCACTTAGAGAAGATTAAACTAAAAAGAAGTGTGTTCCTCTCCATGTAACAGCTGGGCAGTGGCAGTCAGGGACTGCGAGGAGAGCCCTGCTATCCTCACTCAACATGACACTTCCATCTCTGGGACCAAAAAGAGAGCGGTAACTCTTACCATCTCCCAGCCAGCAGGAAGGAGAAAAGGGCAAGAGAAGCACTCATCCACTCCTTTTAAGCACATGGCCCAGAAGTGGTACACACACCACTTCCACTTAGACCCCACTGGTTTGAACTTTGATACATGGCCACAAGTGGTTACAAAGGAGGCTGGGCAGCTATGGGCCCCACTAAAACGCAGGTGTTCTATTAGTAAAGAAAAACTGAGTCAGTATTGGCAAAGACAAATAACAGTCTCTACTATATTCACTTCAGATCTTCTTTATTTTTTTTTAATTTGTCTTGTTTGGCAAAAAACTTATTCCCAAGCCCAGCTACCCTGAGGCCTGCAGTTATTATTCAGGGGAACCTCCTGGCTAGGATGCAAAGAAAAGAAGAACAAGACTTGTATGGATTGATGCCCCTGTTAGCCTTACTACATTGACCAATACCAACACAGCCTATTATTTGCCTTTTGTGACTGGGTATTTATGGTGGAGAAATAAAAGTTTCTCAAAACACAAAACAAAACAAAAACAGTGAGTGCTTTCTCTGTGCAATACTGGGCCAAGGGTATAGAAAAAAACAAAAAAACGAAGTAGGTCCCTGTCTTTAAAACATTCCCAATCTGTATAGCAACCACAATACAGTGAGGTAGTTAACAGAGAGACATATAAAGTATAATAGAAGACTAACTGGAATGGACTGCCTGCCTATGGGCAGGGAGAGCAGAGAAAGCTTCAAAAAAGTGGTGGCACTGGAGCTGAATATTGAAGGATGAGGAATTTACCACATAGAAAAGGTAGGAAGACATTCCAAGCAAAATGGAAAGCGAGAGAGAGATCGAGAGAGCAAGCGAGAGGGAGAGAGAGAGAGAGAGAGAGAGAGAGAGAGAGAGAGAGAGAGAGAGAGACTTGCTGAAAAGACAAGGTACAGAAGCCAGATCATGAAATGCCATGAAAACCAGATTCAATCAAAAGCCTGTATTTTAGAATCTGCACGGGATGGGAAAGCAACAGAAACTTCTGAGCAGGGAAGGGCCATGGTTAGACTGACTTGTTAGAAAGATGACTCTGGCAGCCAATAGGAAGGATGGATGAAAATAAGGAAAGCTTTGGGCTCAGATCCATGCCTAGTCCCTTCCTTGACTCCCCAGGGCCACCATCAATAAACCAGGCCCTTAGACAGAGAGGAAAGGCAGTAACAGAACCCCACGCCAAGTCCTACAAAGACTGAAGCAGGACAAGGTCTTCGTTTTGTTTGGTTTGGTTTTAAGTTTGTTTTATTAAGGTAAAATTTACATAAAATATTAACCACTTCAAAGTGAACAATTCAGTGGCTTTTAGTAATTCACAGTGTTGTGCAACCACCGAGGTTCTTAGTTTTTGACAAGGTACAGGAAAGCCTCTGTGATTTCACCGAAGTCAGGCTCTGCCCGCTTCTCAGGCATCTCTGCTCAGACTAATGTGCCAGATACTTGTGGCTTTGGCAAACATCTGCCTACAGTCCATAGGCTGCCATACTTTTTTCTGCCTTTCCTGATTTCAGCTCCCCTGGAAACACAGGACATAGTGACCAGGAGCAAATCTAACCATGTCTAACCTTTATTTGAAACTTTTCAATGGCTCTGCATTGCCCAAAGAATAAAGCCTCAAATCCTTAACACGGCATAGGAGGCTCTCTACAATCTGGCATCTGTTTGTTTCCCTAGCCTCATCTCCTAAACATGTTGCCCTAAAATTCTTTCCTCTCGTTATGTTTCCCTTGCTACTTGTGACTGTTCAAACATGCTGTTTTCTTTCTCTCATTCTGAATGGTGTTGTCACCCCCATGTACTTTTCCCCCAGGCTTATCTTACCCTGGGGAAAGTTCTCATCCTATTTTCATTATTCCCTGGGAACAGCTCTGATCCCAGTTTCATTTTACCCTGGGGACCACGCTGATCCACAGTTCACTGTTCACTATTCTCCAGATACGTCATTGACCGTATCACACCACAGGACGACTTTTTTTCCACCTCCTCCTCTCCTACTTCTGTCATATTACTGAGAACAGCCTTATCCTGAATACATTTGCTTCCATTCCCTCTGTCTGGGTCTCCTACAAGCCCAGGGCTTCACCAGGTCTCTCACCCCTAAGTTACTGGTACCTGGGTGTTGGAGTAGTCAAAATCATAGAAGCAGAAAGTAGAATGGTGATTGCCATTCTACTGGGGGGAAATGGATGGGGAGAGGTTATAGTTTAAATGGGTACTGAGTTTTCAGTTTTACAAGATGAAAAGAGTTACAGAGATGGATGATAGTGGGATGCTTACACATTATGAATGGATTTAATACTACTACACTGTACAGTTAAAAATGGTTAGGATGATAAATTTTATTTTATGTGTATTTTACCACAATAAAAAATACGGAGAAAAAAGTTATTGGCGTCAAATACGAGGAATGATCAACAAATATAGTGAATGTTTAAATTTAAAAAAATTAATACAGTAAAAGACACATTGCCATTAATCCCCCTCAAAATATTCCGCCTCGCTATGAACACACTTATCCCATTATTCCTGTCACTTTCTGAAGCAGTTCTGGAAGTACGTTTTTGTGAGTGTCTTTACTTCACTCTCCATCACACTCTCCAACAACACTCCGAGTCACGCATCGCGTCTGGTATGACAATTTCTGTCAAATAAAAACATTACGGTGTGTCCTTATACACCTTATTCACTGGGTCTGGCACCATGTGACTTCTGGCTCTTCCCCAAAGTCAGTGACCATGAAAGAAAAATGTTTTGAATCGATTCAAAACACGGAGGCAGCCATGACAGCACAATTAAAGACACTCACAAAAGAGGACTTCCAGAACTGCTTCAGAAAGGGTCAAAACGATGGGCTGAGTGTGTTTGAAGCGAGGGGGAACATTTTTAGGGTGATTAATGGCAATGTGTCTTTTATTGTAATGATCTTTTTTAAATTTAAACATTCACTGTAGTTTTTGATCACACCTCATATATGGTGACAGAAGGAGATTTGACTTTGGGTGAATACACAATGCAATATATAGCTGATGTATTATAGACTTGCACACTTGAAACCTATCTAATTTTATTAACCAATGTCACTCCAATAAACTTAAAAATAATTTTTTTAAAAGTCACTGGTACCTGTGACTTTAGGAGATACTATATCCCAGCCAGTTGAGGGCTTGTATCCTGATCTTATTCTCCCTCACCTTCTTTTCTGACATAATGACACAGCTCTGTTAGGATGTCACTTGAACCCAGCCTCATTTCACCCTGGAGATATCTCTGACTCCAGCCTCATCTTACCTTGGAGACAGCTCTGACCTAGGCCTTCCCAATCACCATACCACAGAGAAAGTCACACTAAGTATACCTTGGAGATGGTTTGCATTCTGACTTTGGCTGACATTAAACCTTGGTAAAGAAGAGATATGAAGCAATTGGCCCAAAGTAACCCTAAAGTTATTCTAAACTAGGAAAAGAAAGGTCTTTCCTAGAAAACAGGGGTGAAAAATTTCCAAATCATCACAAAATTCTTCTATGTATATAAGCCAAAGGTGTGTCAAATAGTACACAGGCAGATCTCACACAAAGGTTTTTTTCTAGGTATTCAGGTTTCCAGCTGCAGTAGCGTCATAAGTATCCGTGGGTCCCCATGTGAGTGAATGAACAATGCCCAGTTCAAGACATTCAGTCTCTGCCTTTCTTCTGGTTTCTAGACCTGCGGTTTACACACTCCATTCAGTAGCAAAGCAATAATATTTAGACTATCATTCTACAGTATTTTATTTGGGCTTGGCAATGTATTAAATAGAACAGAGCTAGGCTTTATAACTTTCTAGCCATACAATCTTGGGCAAATCACTTTCCTCATTGGTAAAATGAAGTAATAGTGATATCTTGCAAGGTTAAGAAGTAAACAAATATATATATATGGCATACAGCAGCATACCTGGTCCAAAATATTTCATTCAACAAATATTTACTAAGCACATGCTATGTGCCAGTCAGTATTCTAGGCACAGAGGATTCAGCAATAAACAAAAATCACTGCTCTGATGGAACTAACCGGTAGTAGAGGGGCAAGGTAAAGGGCCTGACAAAAAAAAAAAAAAAAAAAGTCAGAGGGTAATAAATGCTACGGAGAAAAATTAAAAAGAAAATAGAAAATAGAGGTTGAGGCATGCTATGGGGAAGGGGTTACTATTTTTAAAATAGAATGACTGAAGAAGGCCACCGAGAAGATGACATCTAACCAAAAGAGCTGAAGGAAATGAGATAAAGAACCCCGTACAAAGTTAAGAGAAAGGGAAGAACAAATGCAAAGGCCTTGAGGCAAGAGCCTATCTGTCTGGTTCAAAGAACAGTGAGGAAGCAGTGGGGCAGGATGAGCAGCTGGAGAGGCGATGAAGATAAGCTGGTAACTCTGGGAGCCACGTCATGCTCAGGACTTGGGCTTTTTCTCTGAGAGCTATGGGAAGCCACTAAATGACTTTGAACAGAAGAGCTATATGATTGGATTTGTTTTGAAAAGATCACTCTGGCTGCTCTGTTGAGAACAAACTGCAGGCAGGCAAGAGCAAAGGCAGGGAAACTAATTAAGAGGCTATGATCTGACGCCTAAAGGTAGAAACGATAAGATTTGCTGACAGACTGAAGGTAAGTGTGAACTTGTTAAATTTAAAATGCCAATTACACATCCAAAATGTCAATTAAGAGGTTGGATATACAAGTCTAAAGTTCAGAGTAGAAGTCTGAGCTGGAAACACAAATTTGAAAGTTGTCAACGAAGAGATGATAAATAAAACTATGAAAGTGGCTTTTAAATACCATTTATTTCTCAATAAATGAAGTACCCAATGAATCGTAACTGCTATTATAACCCCTTTGTTTCCCAACCTCTAAGCCCATCCCTAATCCCTCAAATCCCTTCCTTCCTTTCACATTTTCAATTAAAACATCAGATAAGTAGAGGCATTGTGGTGTTAAGTAAACATCTCAGTTTTAGAATTAGATAGGACTGGGTTTGAATCCTTTATCTTAGCCACTTACTACTTCTATGACCTTCGAACCTGAATTTTCTTATGTGTAAGATGGAGCTAAGTACCTAAATTATAGGATTGCTGTAACGATAAGACATCCAGTCATTCACTTGTACGATAAATATTTACTGAGCATCAATTACATGCCCAGAACTGTGCTTAGCATTAGTACCACAACAGTAATCAGGCACAAGTACTGTCCTCATGGGCCTTATTGCCCAAGGGACCATAATATTTCTAAAGGACCCAGAAAAAATTTTAAAATTAAAAAAATCATCTAAATAAATATGTAAAGAGCTCGACACAGTGCAAACAGTAGGTGCTAAATAAATGACAGTACTTACTGTTTTATAATTAATTAAAGCATGTAAATCCTCATAGAACAATATATTTTTAGAACTGGAATGACTTTTAGAAATCAAAAACTCCAATTCCCTCATTTAAAAGACGAGCAGATTAACTTACCCCATAATAAACTTAGACCTCTTCAGTCAGGCCAAGTATGTGAGGTACAGGAATGAGTAAAATACAGTCCTTACCTTATGTCAAGTAAATATGCAAGGGGGAAGTCACTTGACCAAGGCAACCTACATAATCACTTACACCGAAAATAATGTCTTATAATTTTCAGCGGTTTGCTCTTGCAACTGATCCAAAATTATTCCACTCAAATTAAAATACCAGGGGTGCCAAAAAAAATGTATACATTTTAAGAAATGTTATCTATGTATTACTTTTCGAAGTGGAATTGGATTACGGTAGCATTGTGTAGTATAATGTTCACTCAAAAGATGGCGTTAATCAAATGAATGCTAGCATTATTCATTGTGCTACAATTTTAACACAGTTTTTTCCTTTCTTAAATGTGTATACATTTTTTTGGCACCCTCTGTACTTATCAGGAAGACGCCTACTATGTGCCCTGTGCCAAACACAGTGCCATCCTACAGTTCAGCAATTCCTCACACGTAGCTTGTCAGAAAGGATGAGTCCCTTTGGGTTAAGAGGTTGATCCTTTTTTTTCTCTATAAACAGTGTAATAAGCAGCAGCTGGGATCTCAGATGCCCTGGTAGGAAATTACAGAAAGATGGAGAAAAATAAAAGGAAATCCAACGGTCACCAAGACCAATGGCTGAGCAGAGATAAGGCGGAGCAAGGCCAGACCAAGACCTTTCTCCTTCATTCCACAGATTAAGTCACGTTCCTCCCTCCAGGCCAGGACCAGTTCCAGAATTCTACTTTTGTCCCTCTGGGCCATCCATCACTACCCCCCTCCTCTTTCGAGTCTCAACATGGAGCTCCAAATGAAAAAGCAGCACCGTGGTGTAGAAAAAGAATACCTCGTAGTTTCACAGACCTGGCTGAAACTTTGGCTCCACCACTAACTAGCTGCATGTTTCTTAACTTGTCTGCTTCTGTATCTGGAAAATGGAAGAAGTAAGCTGCATCTTACTTTTAGGAGTTGTGATGAGCATTAGAATTCTGCCTAATGTGTTTAGATGTACCCCCCCCCGCAAAAAAAAGCCTGGCATACAGAGGTTACTCAATACATGGTGTTATCGCTAATTATTATTCATGTCAAGGTCTCTCTTGTCCATCCCACACTCTTTCTCGTGACTGAAGGCTTCAGACAGCACCACAGGTTAGCTGGTTAACTTTCACAATAATATGGAATATTCAGAGAAGCATGGCACCTTCACGGACGGCATTTCTCTCTCTCTCCTTCCTCAACCTACCCCAGCTCTCCACTCCACTGCCCCAACTTAGAAAAAATCCCGGGTTCCTCTTCAAAACATCACCCTCCCTCTTGTTTACTTCCTTGCCACTGTATTTCTCAGAAGTCTGTACTTACTGAATCTATGTCCTCACCTTGTACTCACTCCCTAAGCCACAGCAGACTAGCTCCCCGCCCCACCCCTCCACTGAAACTACCGGCACCAGGTAACCAATGACTCAGTAGTCTCATTTCAGGGCTCACCCTGCTTACTCTCTGCTGCAACAGACACCTTCTTTCAGAAACTTCTCATTCCTGGTGTCCTAGACAGGACTTTCTCCTACCTCTCTGACTGCTCCTCAGCTTCCCTCGCTAACTTTACTGTCTCTACACACCACAGTTCCTCTGGACTCTAGCCTCACACTCCTTCCTCTCCCCATTTTATGGATTTTACTCAGGTGATTTCACCTATATCTATGGTTTCCACACTCTCTTAGAAGTCAGCGTTCCCAAATTTATGTTCCCACCTCTCTCAGAAACTCCAAAACTCCTAATCTCTTCCCCAAGTACCAGACACATTCCCAGATGTCATCCGTAGGCATCTCAAACCAACGTTAACTTCCCCAAAGCAGCTCTCCATCCTATATCCCATGTGTTAACAGTCAGAGAAATACCCAGTCACCTAAAACTTCCTCCCCCACCCTTCAGTCACACAACTTAAATCAACCCCCAAGACCACTGCCCTTGTTCCAACGTCATCATTTGCTACTGCAACAGCCTTCTAGCTGCCTTCCCTGCCTCTAGCTTTAATCTATCCATTCTAAGCCTCCTAAGCACAAACATCAGAGATTTTTCTAAAACACCACTCTGATCATGTCACACCATCATAAATATCCAATAGGAGTTAAGTAAGCTCTTTACGAGTCAGGCTCCCTTCCAAGCAGCCCAACAGTCCAACACAAGGAACAACTCACCATTCCCTGAATATGCCATGCACTTCCACGCTTACCCTGTCTAGAATGCATTCCAGGGCCCTCTCTGCATTTAGACCTCCCTTCCTTTCTCGCCCAGTACATTTTCTATGTTCCTCTGTTGTAGCACTGGTGACCCTATATTGAGTGCACTTGCTTGTGTGTTTATCTTCTCAGTAACCTGGGGATTGCTCAAGGTCCAGGACTATGTCTGTCACATCTCTGTACCCCAGCCCACTTGCCCAGTTTCTCAAAAGGAGCAACCAGACTGACTATTAATCATGACAGAGGATACTAACCACCACCCCCTCCTCCCCATGTCAGGGGCACAGACTCTAAAGGCTACAGGAAGTCTTAATGGATTCAACTTCCCCTCTTGCAAATGCTGCTTGTACTGACTCTGACTCCAGAGGACTTATTCCTGACCTGATTCCTGGGGCCCCTCTGCCTGGAACAGCCTGTTCAACAGGGATAGGAGAGCTTCCTGTCAATTAAAATTCTTTGGAAAATGCTTTCTAAAATGGGCCGAGATTACAGGTGGGGCTGACAACTGCCAGTTCCATCTCAGGAAGTAATTTGTGAAATAACTTCAAGACTTTTATATACCTTCCAAAGTAACTGGGATAATTACGACAACAACCTGTGGCTAGTCTTGCTGCCTTCAATTCCCCCTCCTTGGGAAACTGCCCTGTACTACGCTACTTGCAACAAGTTGCTTCACTAGCCAGAAATCTAAGATGGATTCTCACTGCCTAACACTGTACAGCATGGTGATTAAGAGCAAGGACTCTGGGAACTTATCAGCCAGGCCTGAATCCCAACTCCAACATTTATTAACCATGTGAATTTGAGCAAGTTATTTAAGTTCTCTGGGACTCAGTTTTCTCACCTATAAAATAGGAAAATAATAGTATCTATTCTCTTAGGGTTGGTATAAGAATCATATACACTAATAATAAGAACTAAATAAGCTTAGCATTCAAAATCCTAAGAAGATGGGGTGGCCAGTTAGCTCAGTTCGTTAGAGCGTGGTGCTAATAACACCAAGGTTGTCGATACAATCGCCACATGGGCCACTGTGAGCTGCGCCCTCCTTTAAAAAAGGAATGCTAACTAGAGTACCTGGCACATAGTTAAGAACTTAGTAAATTACATATAAACATATTCGGGTTTCCAGTCCCTCTGTCATTCATAGCCTGAGACATGAACTGTTTGTTCCAACCATTTCACATTCTACAACTTACCAGTCTTTTTCATTTCTGACCTTATCACTTCCCACTACTCACAATACCAATCCCCATCTGCCCAGCTGCTCCCTCTGTCCTTAGCTACAAATTCTCCCTGACAATACTACCTTTCGCTGCCCCGGAAATAGCCCCCTTGGCAGTGTCCCTGGGTGCTTCTCCTGAGCATTCACTACCTGTATTCAGATCGTTTTTGCAACCCAAATGCCTCTCTGAGTTTCCGCAGTATATAAACCATAAACAGAGTTTCAGAGACTAATTAAGTCACATGAACTCCAGAAAGCCTGCCAGAGTACAGTGACTCATACAAATGTTTGCCTTCCCTTAATTACTAAAGTCTTAATCTGTAATATACACTTCCACACTCATATCATCTAATCATCTCTACTAAATTAAGCTCCACTCCAACCAGAAGCAGTGTCTGGTTTTCCATCAGTACATCCCTATTATCCTAGAACAGTGACTGAGCATAGCAAGTGTTTAATAAATGTTTATTGAATACAATCGATCTAATCCAACTTCATCATCTTTAAAAGAGAAAACCAGGGTTGAGAAGGTAAAAGTACCTCAGTCGAAGCACAGTGAAGAGGGGCAGCCCGATGGCTCAGTTGGTTAGAGCACGAGCTGTGAACAACACGGTGGCCGGTTCGATTCCCACATGGGTCAGTGAGCTGTGCCCTCCACAACTAGATTGAAGACAACAAGCTGCCAGAGGGGTCGCCGGATGGCTCAGGTGGTTAAAGCGCCAGCTCTCAACAAGACTGCCGGTTCAATTCCCGCATGGGATGGTGGGCTGTGCCCACTGCAACTAAAGACTGAAACAGAGACTGGACTTGGAGCTGAGCCGCGCCCTCCACAACTACATTGAAGGACAATGACTTGGAGCTGATGGGCCCTGGAGAAATACACTGTTCCCCATATTTCCCAATAAAATTAAAAAAAAAAAAAAAAAAGCAGAGTGAAGACTGGAACCCAGAACTCCATAAGACTAAATAAAATATTGAATGCAATCTCCACTACCACCCCCGCCCCACCAACTCACTTCTTGACCAGCTGCAATTAACAAGAGCACTCGGAGAGTTCTCTGATTGAACTGAGTGTTATTCCCTCAAAGCAGGGCATTTATCTCCCCCTCCAGAAGCAGACGACTAAATCAACTATAGAGGCTTGATTACCTAACTCTCCTACCACTGGGTCTGGGACATAACCAGGGACTGGTGAATTAACCAAGAGCTCCAGCTTTCTGCAACAACAGCCCAGCCTGTGAAAAGCAGGGGAGCCGTGGAGGTACCCTGCCAGCCAAAGAACAGCTTGCCGTACTATTTCTCCAAGCCCTACTAATAGAAAAGCAGGGAGCCACTTTTTGCTCATTTACCGAATTGTTTTCCATGGAACACTGAGGTCTTATAAAATGTCAATAGGTGTTCTTTCAGGGGGGAAAAGATTCCATGATCCAAAAAAAATGCAGGAAACCCTAAAGGTTCCTAGCTTTTCCAAAGTTGATCTCAAAGGTCTTTTTTATAGAGTAATACCTATTGTCATTTCATGATAGTGGTATTCTGAGGAATATTTATTTTTAAAGAGTATACTGTACAAATGTATAAAGGTACTGTTATTCCACAGTTACCCAAAATGGACAGAACCCGAGGGTAGAAGAGGATGGTTAAACTACTTGGACTACGAAAATTATATTACTTTCTCCATGCTTGGGGGAAGGTCAGCCTAGATTTAGATCTAAGTCTGTTTGACTTTAAAGCCTCTTTCTTTCTGTTATCATACTATATTCCCTGACAGTTATTTATTTTTTTTAAATGTTTATAGAGCTGCAGATGCAATGCCAGGTACAAGGGATATGAAGAAGTATAAGATTTACTAATCTCTGCCCTCATGACTCAAAATTTGGTGATGCTCACTGCTATGATAGAGGGAATGGGGACATAGGGATAGAGAGAGATAGGGGGCAATGAAAGCTCAGGGGCTCTCTAATCTTTGATGATAGGGGAAGTAGTGAGGGAAGGCTTCCCAGAGAAGTTGGTACCTCAGCTTGTCTAGTGAAGAAGGATATCGGCTCTGGGGGAATAGGCCAGTTTCTACAAGAGGCCAGCTTCCAGCCTATGCAATGAAGAGGTGGCGGAGAAAAGAGGGGTCTTTATCAGATATAGCATTTCCAGGGGCTAACTAACCAGAGATGGCTTTAGGGAATGCAAGCCAGGTTGGGTTTCCACCAGATACAAAGTTACTTGACAGCTGTACTCCTGGTAACAATTAACTTGGCAGTTTTTACTTTGACAGAATCTTAGGCCTGAAAGGACTACTTTGAAATCACTTAAATAAACCCCCACTTTATTGATGATAAGAGGTCCTAAGAGAACCTGTCTTCATTTGTCCCCACTTGAGCTGAATATGGGAGAAACACAGATTAGACAATGATAATTATAGAGGTTAATAATTAATGACAGCTTAGTATGTGTCAGGTAATCTGCTAAATGTTCAGGATGGATTATCTCATCTAATCATCACAGCAGCTCAAATGAGGTAGATAACATAATTATTTCCATGTTATAGATAAGGAAATAGACTACGAGAAGTTAAGTAACTTGCCCCCAAAATTACTAGCCGTTGATGAGACCCTGACCCCATGTTCTTCATCACTAGACTAGCCAAGGTACCAACTTCTCTGGGAAGCCTTCCCTGACAACTTCCTCTACCACCAATGATTAGGAGATGCCTCCCCCCGCTCCCCCCCCAAGGCTTTTATTGCCCCCACCTCTCTCTCTATCCCTATGTCTGCATTCTGTCTATCATAGCAATATCACCAAATTATGAGTTCCATGAGGGCAGAGATTACTAAATCTTACACTTCCTGCTATTCTTTGTACCTAGCATTGCACCGGCGGCTCAATAAACACTTTTTAGGATTAGCAACTATCAAAGAATATAGTATAATGTTAAAAAAAGAACAGACTTTAAAGTCAAACAGACTTAGATCTGAATCCAGGCACTGCCCCTTCATAGCCATATGGCTAAGTCACTTAACCACACTAGGGCTCAGAGTGGTAAAATGCTTGACCATATAACGTTCTGAGAAAACAGGTACGTACTTTATTACAATGCCTAGCACATGAAAGTTACTCAATTTTATTTACCATACTCCTTTCCCCTTGTCCTACATATATTGGTAGAAAGAGCACTATTCTGGGAATCCAGAATCTAATTAGCTATAATCTTAGTTAAATAATTCTCCTTTCTGGGCTTCAATTTCCTCACCTACAACTCACAGAACAATTGTGCGGAACAAATGAAATAATAAAATGTGTTTGAGTGGTTAAAAAGCACTGCGGAGACTGAGGAATTTCTGGCATTCCACCTATCTAGCTTTTAAAATCAGCCTTGAACCACACTGCATGTAAGTGTCCTGAAGCTCACGGAAGAAGAGTGATCTCTCTGAGACCTAAAAGCTATAAAACAAGGGAGTATTTGCACTGTCACTAGGAGGAGCCAGTCTCGCTGAGGAGCTGAGGGAAGACACTGCCAGGTGGCTTTGCTCCAGCAGGCCCTAGCTAATTAAGGCCTTGCTCCCCTGCCCTGTCTGCCTGTGACCTCCGCAAAGGCTAGAGAACACCAAGTGCTCCACAGCAGCTCTTGTCTGGCCCAGGGTGCCAAGGATCAGCCAAAGCTATTGCTAAGAGGTTCCTACCCTTGGCCTTCCTCAGAACAGGGCCAGAACAAGGAGCCTTCAAGCTGTCCTGAGGTTATCAACTTAGAATTCCTAAGAGTCAGGCCTGAACACAGCTCCCAGAACACTGGGCCTGGAACATGTCAGCTGTGACACAACTGAAGCCTGACCAGCCAGGCCCTTTGGACAGGCTAGGAAGTCCGCCTATGCTATGGAAAAACAGGGTCAAGATAAGGAACTGGTCCTCTCATTCTCAGTTGGGAGTGTCTAGTCTTAGATGCTCCCGAGGCAACTTTTCAGGCTCTTCCTCAGGCTGCATAGGCCCCAGGGACTTAATCACTTCCTCTGATCATCAAAGCAGAACTCGCACTCTGTCCCTTAGGGGGCCCTCCCCTAAGCCTGGCTCTAGGATAAGAAAGTCCATCCATCTGGAGCCTTCAAAAGTTAAAACATATGGAGGGTGGCTGGTTAGCTCAGTTGGTTGGGGCGTGGTGCTGCTGGCACCAAGGTTGCCGGTTCAATCCCCACGTGGACCACTGCCACCACAGAGAGATAATCAGCAAAAAAAAAAAAAGGTTAAAACACATGGGCCTTTTGTGTTGTAAGGGCTAAAGTATTGGGTTGGGAAAGAATACAGGCCAAAGGCAACAAACATGAGGAAGTAAAGGTTTAAAAGTCAAGTTCATTACAGTCACTGTCCCCACTTCACAATTCCTGGGTCCTATAGTAATTGGTTGCAATCCAATAGTTTTCAAACTTTATTTTTAAACTGTGTAACCCTCTTTTTCAAATGCAGTTCAAATTAAATCTAATTAGGAGTCTCAATATCTAATTAGGTCTCCAATGAAATAATGGATCTAAGGTAGTAAACATCAACGGCTCCTAAAATCATTAGGCAAAAAGCTGATGGTAAATATTTTACTGAATAGATCGGGTTGACAACATCTGAACTCATTTATCAATCTTAACAATACAAAAAGAGAGAAAAATCAGATATGGTTGGACATCCTTTCAAAAAAGAAAACAAAACAAATGATTGAAGTTGAATCTGATTATGCTTCTAGACCCAAATACGAATTTATAGAAAATATAGATGATATAGGAACATGTTAAGTGCCACCACAGAGAGATAATCAGCAAAATCCAGAAACTGGGAAACTCTTTAGGACAAATGACCCAGTTTCTTCAATATAAAATTGCCAGAAAAAGAAAAAAAGGGGGGGCACGCTATGGATTAGAAGAGACTTGAGATTTAGATCAACCAGTGTGTAGACTTTCTTTGGTTATTAATACAAACAAGACAACTTAAAAAAATTTCTGAGTCAGGTGAAATTTAAACACTGGCTAGTTGATGATATTAATGGATTATTGCTATAGTTTTAGACGTGATGATGGTATTTTGTGCTTTCTAATTCAGTTCTTTTAGAAATACAGACTAAAATTTTTACAAATGAAATATTTCTGGAATTTGCTTCAAAATAATCCAAGGGGGTGAGAGGGTGCAAATGAAACAAGATTGATAAGATGGCCACGAGTACATCATTGTAGATGGGGGGGGGGGGGGTAATGGGCAAATGGGTGTAGACGAAAAAGGGGCTCTGTAATAAATCTAATGGAAAGTAACCTCATCGGGTGATCTGATCATAAATTCCAAACTGGGCAGGTCATAGTGGTAGTCACACCCCAGGCCTATAACTTCTTTAGTAGGTTTTTAAGCCAGCCCTGTTGTTCTTGTGCATCGAGGTTAACACACCTTTGAAATGCCAGAAGTAATACCCCTGGAAGGGGGACCACCCTAAAGAGGGCACATAATCTTAACTATCCTGTAAGCCAATCCCCACCTTTCTTTCTCCCACATTCCTGTCATTTCCCTTCCGTTCCCTCCTAATTCCCAATGTATAAAAGAAACTGTAAAACTGTCATTTTCCAAAGCATTTTCTCAATCTGTTGAGATCTTGCTTCCAGGAGTATCTTTTGTTTGGCTCAAATAAACTCTAACAAAATCTTACAAAAATTTTCTACAGGTTTGGATGTTCTTACGTTGACATGGCAGTTCATTCTACTGCCCTCTCTAGTGATAAATACATTTCAAATTTCACATAATAAAAAAGGGGGTTTTTTAGTTAAAAAATTAGGTTTAGTGTAGAGGGGCTATGGTTGAGACATGTAAGAAAAGCCTGGAGCTCTTCCCAATGACTCAACTCTCCCACAGTGATTCCTGAGACACCCCTGGGAAGCCCTAGGACATCTGGAAACAGTTTGAAAACCACTGCTGCACTGTAAGGAATACAGAAACCTGAGTAAGAGAACCTGGCTTCAAATAAAATCGGGGATTGAAATCTTTTCTATTCTAAAAGTACGTACGAACATTACCAGGACCACTGAGGAGACAATTTATTGTTATTCCTAATAATAAAGTTACTCAACCCCACCCCACCCTAAACTTCATGCCAATCCCTCCCAATCACCACCAAACACACATAAATATTCATGAAGACATGAGAGGCAACAGGATTTAAGATTTGCTCAGTGGGCAACCCCTGTGTGCTTGGCCAGCTACAGTGTGTGTGTTTGGAGGTGGTGGGTAGGTAATGGGAAAGTGCCCTAGAGATTACTGAAAATTTACCTTCCGCCTTGGATCTAGGTCTCTAAACTAACGGTCCCGAGTGACAAAAAATAAATAAGTAAAAAGCCCTTGTGAGGAAGGCCAACCACCAGGGGAGAAAGTTTAGTGTTAATGACGGTGTTTAACTGCCTGTTCCTGACTGAGAAATAGTGGGACTTATCCTTTTTATCAACACATTATTTTCTTTTCATAGCCCCCATGTTTTGAGTGATTCTGTCCATAAACAAAAAGCACTTACTGAGAAATAATTCAACATTTTCAGCTGTGTTTATTATCACTACTTTTTCTTTTCAAAATGCAGACCCAGAATTTAACCAACCATACACAATTATCAAAGCTTCGTAATAATATTGTGAAATCACACACCTCACAACCCTGGCTTTGATGCTAATGAGCAAGAAAGTGAAAGGAAACACATAGACATTCAAGCACAAGGAACTGTTACCAGTTGCTTATTTTGGCTCTACACTTGTGTCCAAGGTCATTCACTCTCTGGATAGGTTTACGTCCTGTGATGCCATCAACTGCCACTCAAAGCACCAATCAGCATGAGCAAATTCGTGTTACTACACAGAACTGGCATAATTGAAACCAAAAGCAAAGATACTTTTATTGTAGGTAAGTGGACAATCATTAGGCTTGTTGAACTCTAAAAGCAACTTAAATTCATTTATTCATTCAAAAACAAATATTTACTAAGCATCCCTATCCAAGACCCTATGCTAGCTAGGCACTAAGGACAAAATGAATGACAGCCCATGCCCTCAAGGGATTCATATGAATACTTGCCTTTATTGCATTCATGGATCCCTAAGGTTCCAGAGACCACAGGCCACCAAAATTGTTCTGGAAGAGATGACATTTTTATTCCCTTATGAACGCAAACAACTTATAAAAAGGCAACCTGCTTTGAAGAGTACCTCTCAAAAGCACAGTCCTGTTCTGGAGATACAAGCTGCTCCACTGCTAGAAAATCAAGAAAAGGGTTTCTGAGATCAAGGTCTTTGTCTACAGTTCAACAGACATTTACTCAAATTTCTATTTTGGCCTTGGGCACTGCGCTACATAATGGATCAGCAAACTGTGGTTCTCAGGCAAAATCCAGCCTAACACCTGTTTTTTGCAAATAAAGTTTTACTGGAATATAGCCATGCATGTCCATTTACATACTGTCTATATGGCTGCTTTCCTACTACAACTTCCCATTTCAACAAAAACATATGGGCCATCAAGCCTAAAAGATTTACTATCTGGTCCTTTACAGAAAATGTTTGCCAACTTCTATGCTAGACTCTGGAGATTCAAAAATGTGTCACTATCTTGATTTGGTGGTAGTTACATGGGTACAGACATATGTAAAAATTGACCAAGCATGTATTCATTTTATTGTATGTATGCCACATAACGCAACACTTTTTTAAAAATGAAATACAGAGCACTTGGTCCTTGCCCTCTAGCAACTCAAAATCTAGTAGAAGGACATAGAAGTAAGTAATTGCAGTACAATGGTGGTAAGAATCATAATGAAGAGCTATACTAATTATAGTAATGGCACAAAAGGGAAAACGAACAACCTAGCTAGGCATGCAGCACTTCAGAGAGAAGATAACTGAGGTGCATCGTGTAGAATGAATAGGTTGATGCCAGGAGGACATTAGTAGGGGAAGAAAGATGCAAATAAAGGGAGAGGTCATGCCAGGCAGGGGGAATAGCATGTGCCAAAAAATATATATGACATACCTTTGGGAAATGACAAGCAGTTCACGGAAACAATTAGGTAAGGTGCAATGTCAAAAGGTGAATTAGGTAAGGAACAATGTCAAAAGCTGAAACTGGAGCAATATACAGGAGTCAGATCATGGAAAGCTTCAGATGAGGGGTCACCATATAGTTTATAGTCTAAACTGGGTAACTTCTGAGAATAAGAGAGCCAGAAAAATAGTTGTAAACAAGGACAATCCCAAGAAAATATGATTACCCTATTTACACGCTACATGAAAGAATTTGGACTGTAACCTATAAGACAGGACAAGTTAATGACAGGTTTTAAAAAGAGGAATACCAAGATTTATATTTTAAAAAATGTATAGTTCATTTATCTATTTTATATAACATATACATAAAATACTTATTATGTGCAAGGCACTGCCCTAAGCACTTTAAAAATATTACTTGTTAACCCTCATAATTACTTTGTGAGATACATACTATTATCCTCGTTACTCAGATAAAAGGCATAGGGCAATTAAGCAACTTGCCCAAAGTAGCACTGCTAATAAGTGGCAGACCCAATATCTGAACCCAGCCAGTCAGGCCCCAGAGTTTGTGCTGTTCATACTCCACTTGGGGTCTCACGTTTGACATTTACGCAGAGAATCCTGAGCCCTCAGATGGTGTCAGGTCCCCCTGTACAGGCACCCACAGGACTCTGCATTTCTTCACAGCACTCATCAAATTTCTAATCATTTGTTTAAAAATCTGTCTTTCTCACTATATTGTAAACTCCGTAAGGACAGGATTGAGATTACCTTGTTTACCACTGTATTCCCACAGCCTGATGAATTTATCAGCCTTCAATTTAGGAATATTAATAATAGCCAACATTTATCGAGCACTTACTCTATTCCAGGCACTATTCTAAGATCTTTAAAAATCTAAATTGATTTAAGAAAAGCTGAGTAACTTGTCCAAGGTCACAAAGCTAGTAAGAAACCAAGCTAGGATTCTGAATCTAGCTCAAAGCTCTTAACTCTATGCTATACTACGTCTTTTATTGAATAGATTAAAATATTAATGAATAACATTAGCATCCCTGGAATCCAAACAGTGCCTGGCACTCAGCAGCCATTCCAAACATAATTCCCACTGGTGCTAAGGAAGCCAGCCTGCACACACCTCCTTCCTCCCAGAGAGGCTGTCTGGCCCACAGAAATATAAGCATGTATCCAGACCACTGGGGAGGCAGCATAGTGCAGTGGTTAAGAACACAGGCTTTGGAATTAGAACATAAAATTTCTAATTAGGTTGAGTCCCACTTCCACCAATTACTATCTACGTGACCTTTGAGTCCTCGCTTATAAAGTGAGAATAATATCCCTCTCATCGTGAGGATTAAATAAGGTAAACATGTAATTGTATCTAACATAAGTACTCAATATACATTTGTTTTTATCATAACAATTAAAATCATTATTGTTTTGTTATTAACTGTCTGATTAGTGGGAGATTTAGCTGTAGCTCAGAGTTCCTGTTACTTCCTACTAGGTTCCTGGGGACTCCCCACCCCCAAGTCTTACCAAAGTTGATTATTTTACAAGTATAGAGCTCAAGTGAGTAATGTACATCAACGGACTGTTCCATGGAGCTTCAGATTTCTAGTCTAAAGGACTAGAGGTGAAAGTTCTAAAGGTGGGGTCCTGACCCCATTGCTTAAGCCACGCCCTCCAGAATCAAACTCAGGAAACTACCACCTCCAGCTGACCCAGCTAAGAATGGAAGAAACCACACTAGAACACATATTTAAATACAATATCTTCTTGAACTTAAAACCTCAGTCAAATCCTTACTGCCAGGCTAGGAAAGCTGATTCAGTCCAAGAGACTGGGCGGAGAAGCCAGCAGCTTGTCAGTGATGCTAGGCCTAACACGGGTGACAGAGAAACGTTTTAGACTTCTAAGGTGTCATAAAGTACTCTCAGCAATCTCTGTGACAAATGTAACTCAAAGTCTCCTGGATGCCCAGTCCTATATTAGGACCAGAAGGGAACCATCACAGATATCATAATATTGGGAGAACTATATGGATCTCCAGAGATCGCAGTCTGGATTGGCCCCTGCTTTCTGACTGTAACATACCTATCATTCGCTTCATTTCAAAGATAATGCAACTGAAGTCCAGAGAGGGTATGTGACATGGTCCAGGTCAGATATCTAAGAAGCAGCAAGAAACAACAGAGAGCATCTAGTCTCAAAGAGCAACACTCCTGATGATAAGGTAAGACTCATAAAACTGTCAAAACAACAAAATGAAAAGACAACTTACTGAATGGGAAAATATATTTGCAAATTATATATCTGATAAGGGGTTAATATCCAAAATATATAAGGAACTCGTACAACTCAATAACAAAACCAAAAAAATAATCCAACCAAAAAATGGGCAGACGACATAGACATTTCTCCAAAGAAGATATACCGATAGCCAACTGACATATGAAAAGATGTTCAACATCACTGATCATCAGGGAAATGCAAATCAAAACCACAGTGAGATACCACTTCACACCTGTCAGAATGGCTATTATCAAGAAGTAAACAAATAACGAGCTGGAGAGAATGCTGAGAAAAGGGAATCCTCCTACACTGTTGGTGAGATCGTAAATGGGTGTAGACACTATGGAAAAGAGTATGCAGATTCCTCAAAAAACTAAAAATAGAACTGCTATATGACCCAGCAATTCCACTTCTCAGTGTTTACTTGAAGGAAATGAAAACACTAGTTTGAAAAGCTATGTACACCCCTGTGTTCACTGCAGCATTATTCCAAGACATGGAAGCAATCTAGGTGTCCACTGATAGGTGAATAGATAAAGAAGATGTAGGACATACATACAATGGAATATTACTCAGCCATAAAAAAGAATGAAATCTTACCATTTGCGACAACATGGATGGACCTATTAAACTAAGTGAAATAAGTCAGACACAGAAAGACAAAAACCACATGATCTCACTTACATGTGGAATCTAAAACACACACACACACACACACACACACACACACAAATGAACAAACAAAACAAAAACAGACATATAGAAACAGAGATCAAACTGATGGTTGTCAGAGGGGAGGGGGTCTGGGATGGGTGAAAAGGTGAAGGGGAGTATAGTCAATAATACTGTGATAACTTAGCACAGCGACAGATGGTTACTAGACTTAGTGTGGTGCTCACACTGTAAGGTATAGAAATGTTGAATCACTATCACATGAAACTAATATAATATCATATACCAACTATACTTAAATAAAAAATTCAAAACACACATGGTCAGGTGGTAAGAAAGAGTCCTGTGAGGAGCTGCAGGCATGGAAAGGAAGATCAAGAGCTGAGGTACACAAGGCCTCAGGGTAAAAGCCCCTCCCCACATGGCATCCATGCAAAGTGAAAGGGCCCCTCCTTGCTTTTATGGCTCCTTTATCACCTGCTACACTGTAACACCTGTTTACCTATCTCCCCCATTAGAGGGTAATCTATGCACATTTTATCATCCATCTCTCTGTTTATTTATATGCTGAGCAGTGCGTCAAGCCCTAGGGGTAAGATGATGCTCTTGTCTTGGGCATCTCTGATAGAACCTCAGCATCTCCAGTGGTGCCCCCCACAGCTGCGTGACACACAGTGAGCGCTCACTCAATAGGGAACTCCCGAGAAGACTGCTGGACATGGACCACTAGTGACTTGCTTGCCAGTACAGCAAGGCCAAGCCATCTGCTCTGCTAGCCCTAGAGATACGCAGGCACAGAAGAGACCAAGCCCCTGGCCAGCAGCAGGTCTGCACACCTACAGAGCCCCTCCCATGGTAGAGCCTAGCGCTGCAGATGACCAGAAAAATACAAGAAGGCTCTAAATGACTCCCTCAAAACTGCTTTACAGACCACATGGCAACTATACAGCCTCTCCACTTAGGACCTGGATTGGAATATTAAACTGAACACCCACCCTCACATTTCCTACATTCCCCACTTGCGGGAAGGAAAGTGCTCCTTCCTTTTAGCACCACTTGTTTGAAAAAGCTGATCTCCCAGGAAAAGGCCAGGCTCATATCCTGACAAATAGGATCTGGCAAAAGCTTGAACCCCACAAAAGCATCTCAATCATTCCACCTTGCTGGGCTCCAGGCTGAAAATAGCTCCACATGAAAAACAAACTGTGTGGACTACTTATCCAGTTTCATAGCAAAGGCAGCCCATCAGCTGGCTGAAGAGGACAAACCCCTCACTCCTTCGCTCAAGCAGGGCTAGAAGTCTCACCTGTTTCTGGCCCCACAGCAACTGGCACAGCTCTGGCACCTCTCACGCTTCATCTTTCCAAAACAGAATGGAACAAGTGCAGAACAAGGGAAGGGCCTTCTGCAGTCAGCCCAGCACTGCTTGAAGCGGTGGCAAGGAGAGCTATTCCTGGACAGAGACCCCTACTCGCTTGTCAAATCCGAGGGCAAAATGAAAGGCCCTAAAGCAGCCCATACCACAAAAAGCAGCATTCTGTACCTCTGCTTCATCTTCTGACAATGACCTTAAGAGGTCCTTCTACTGAGGCCCTGTCTCAACGCCTGTTTACCTAATCGCAGGGCAGAGCCAGTCAGTCTGCAGTCTTACACACAGCCCGTCCCTGTCTGGTACACAACCTGATCCGCGCCATGAGAGTCCATTGTTCCCAGGTCTGTCTCCCTCAGCACATGACTCACTTCTAGAGGCGGGGCCCACGTCTCATAAGCCTGTATCTCCAGTTCTGCCCAGAGCAGGGCATGATTAGAGCAGATGCTCAAAGACCTGTTTGTTGTAGAACAAAAGTGAGCAAGTACAGAAATAGGACAGGAAGTGTAAGGACAAGAATGTATCCTGCCTTCCTCTCTCTGGAGTCCTGCCTCTAGCCCCACCCTCTGGCCCTGGGCTCAGGCTGATTTCCCAGGCTTCCTCTCTTATCACAAAGCTGACAGCCATCACTCCTTCCTGTGACTGTGCACAATCCTATCCCTGGACCTTCACTTCCTGGGTGCATTTGGGAACTCCTTGAGGACGCGGCCCATGGACCAGCCACAAGGCAGTAGAACAATAACAGAATACAGAGTGAGGGGAAAAAAAAAAATAAACTTCCCTTGAGATTTCAATTGGTCACCAGTGAAAAGGCAGAAAGAATATCTGTCAGTCATTTTTCACCTGGTTTTGCCTGGTTGCTCCCACGGGCTTAGCTTATCTCTCTTTCTCCACATCCTTAACTGGTTCCCAGGGAATTCTCTGTAAAGAATTCAGGCCAAATGGTTCAGCACCTATATTTGGCCTACAACTGTGTGATACTCAAGATGTCATCAGAACAGAGATGACAGCTCATTCTTCACATCCCACATCCGTCAAACTATTGGGAGTGACTCATTCATGATAATCCCTGCCAAAGGCAGAAAAGGTCCCCTTGAACCTAAGCAGGACAGTGCTGCATTCTGCACCTCCCTACCCACGGGTGGGCCCGAGCTGAAGATCCTGTTCAGGCTCCCACCTAAAACTGGGAATGGGCCCATAAGTCCTCACCTGTGTAGGCTGAAGTCCTGGGAGAAGACTTCCAATTAGAAAAGAAAAGAAACTTTCTACAACTGTGTTAAAACCAGTAGTTTTCAACAAACCCAAATGTCTTTGTTTTTATTGTGATGGAGTTCACATACCATACAATTCACCCTCTTAAAGTGAACAATTCAGTGGTTTTCAGTATATTCACAAAGTTGTACAACAAGTACCACAATCTAATTTCAGAACATTTTCATCACACCAAAAGGAAATCCCACACTCATTAGCAGTCATTCCTCATAAGCCCCACCCCCGGCCCCTGGCAACCACTAATCTACTTTCTGTCTCTATGGATTTGCCTATTCTTGACATTTCATACAAATGAAATCATATAACACGTGGTCTTTTCACTTACTTGTTGTTTTCAAAATTCAACCATGTTGTAGCAGCTATCAATACTTCAGTCCATTTTATAGCTGAATAATATTCCACTGTATGGATATGTCACGTTTTGTTTATTTCTTCATCAGCTGATAGACACTTGGATTGTTTCCACTTTGGGGCTATTACAAATAATACTACTATGAACATTTGTGTACAAGTTTTTGTGTGAACATATTTTCAGTTCTCATGAGTATACTTGTATGTCTAGAAATGGAATTGCTGAGTCATATGGTAACTCCACATTTAGCTTTAGAGGCCAAATTACCTTTTAAAACATTTTAATTCACTCTTCTGCCTTCCTCACGCAAGACCTTCCATCATCAGCCCCCCTCCCCAACACACCTGCAGAACCCCAGTGGCCACTGTCTTAGCTAGTGGTTACTATATGGACAGCACAGATATAAAACATTCCCATCATCACAGAAAGTTCTACTGAACAGTGCTGGTCTAGAAGGATAAGATGATTAGAATGATTATGGCTACCACTTAATGGATGTTACAATAGACCAGACACTGCCCCAAGACCCTTATAGGGAGTATCTCTTTTAATTATCACAATTCTATGTATCACTTCCATTTTACAAATGGGAAAATCAAAGCTTGTAGGAGTTAAATCACTTGACTAAGGTCACACAGCTATTAAGCAGAGCCATGATTTAAACCCACGAAGTCTAACTCCAAAGTCTGTGTTCTTAACCACTACAGTACACACAAATGATTGTAATAAAGGTAAAATGTGCTATGGTCATAAATGAGGTCCAGATAAATAGCTAGGGAACTTCAACAGAACAGAGGTCACAATGGGATGTAGGAGGAAAAAGAAAAGACTTCATTAGAGAAGCATGAAAAACAACCACTAATCTAACTCTATTAATTTTGTACTCAGGGCCACTCAAGCACCATTTCCTTCAGAACATTTTCTTGGATTACTCCAGTCCACACTATTCTCTCCTTTTATATTTTATATTTAGCTGCTCTCTAACTTGTTAAGAAATTATCTGATTTGTAAGTTCCTCAAAGACAAGAATAAAGACTACATTTTAGTCCCTTCTATGGCCCACAATGCAGCAACGAGGAAAACTCAAAACAAGCTGACTCAAATGTTTCTGAAGGATTGCTGATTTTTATTACTCCCTCACATTAAGATTCAGATATAGCAAGAAATAAAGCCAGAGAGAGAGAGAGAGAGAGAGAGAGAGAGAGAGAGAGAGAGAGAGAGAGAGGAGTGATCTTCACATTTGTCCTTCTGAGGGCAGAGCAAAACAGGCTCTAAGTTCCCCAGGCCAATTCCCTTTTGCCGATTTACATGGAGCTCCACTTAAAGCCCCACTTGGAATTCACTCTCAGCCCTTGAATCAGCGCTGCAACAGTCAGTGCTCCAGGCAAGGTAGCATGATATAATAGTTTCTAGCACAAGCTAGCTCCTTTGGCCTCCAAGGCGTTGAAAACATCCGGCTGGCTCTCACACTGCTCATTCATCCTCTTGACTTAGGAAAGGGAGAGCCAAGCATCACGCTACTCACCACTTAAGAAGGCACTTTCATCCTCCATTAACCAACTGACTCTTTACAACACTCCCTACAATACCAGGGCAGGAATCCCCGCCTCCATTTTATACACAAAGAAACTCCAACCTTGAAATATGAAGTAATTTTGTTAATTCATAAAGATACAGAGACTGAAGAAAAACGCAGGTCTGCTAATTCTTGGTCCAGACCCTTGCGAGTTGACTTTAAGGCCATCCAATGAGAGGCTTTCCCTGAACACCCTACCTAAAATAGTACCCCCATCACTCTCTAACCCTCTGTCCTGCTTCATTTTTTTTTCTCGAACTTATTATTACCTAAAATCATATTACATATCTACTTGTTTATTGCCTATCTTCCTACTTGAATATAAAACAACACGGGTTATTATTCTTATTATCTATTGCATATCAAGTGCCTCGCAGAGGTCCTGGCACTTTAATATTTAATAAAGCAAGGCTTTAATATTTATTATATGAATGAATAAATCCAGTGCATCCTCTAATTGATCCTCTCTACACCATTTCTTCCAAGTAAGCCTCCAGTGTACACTCAAAATCATAATCTATGCTCATTTAAGTCAGCATTTATTAACATTTATCATACGCCAGGCCATATGCTAAATGATAAGGACATAAATGAATCAAAATACAGTATCTGACTAGAAATACAACCTAGTGGTTTCGAGGGGACAATAAAAAAGTGTGCCATTATAGAGATGCTCAAGCAGGGAGCACCGAACTAGTGGACTAAGGAAGAGAAAGGGGTCAATGGAGCTTCGCAGAGGAGGTGATATCTGACCTGAGCCTGGAAGAACAATTACAATTTTAGCCATCAGAGAAGGTTTGCCTCAAAATTCTATTTTTAAAAAGATGAATGCCTAGTATCCAGAATATATAAAGAACTCTTACAATTTGTGTTAGTCAGGGTTCTCCAGAGAAAAAGAACCAACAGGGAATGTATACACATACAAATATTAGCTGTAAGAGGGGATTTATTATAGGAATGACTCACACAGTCAAAAAGTCCCACAGTCTGCCATCTGCAAGCTCAGGAACTAAGAAAGCTGTGGTGCAATTCAGACCAAGTCAAAAGACCTGAAAAGGCACTGGCGTGGGGCGGGGGGTGGGAGGTTACAACGATCTAAGTCCCAGTCTGAGTCCAAAAGCCAGAGAACCAGGAGCTCCAATGCACAAGAGCAGTAGATGGATGTCTCAGCTCAAGCAGTAAGAGCGAATTCACTCTTCCCCCCTCTCTGTGCTACTCAGACCCTCAGCACATTGGATGATGCCCGCCAGCACCGGTAAGGGTGATTTTCTTTATTTGGTCTACTGACTCAAATGCTCATCTCCTCCAAAGACACCCTCACAGACACACCAGAAATAATGTTGTACCAGCCGTCTAGGCATCCCTTAGCCCAGTCAAGTTGACACATAAAATTAACCATCACACAATTCAACAAAAGAAAAACAAAACCCAATTTAAAAATGGACTTGAATAGATATTTCTCTACAGATGATATACAAATGGCCAACAGACACAGGAAAAGATGCTCAACATCATTAGTTATCAGGGAAATGCAGTTGAAACCACAATGAGATACCACTTCATACTCACTAGGATGGCTATAATAAAAAACCCAGAAAGTAACAAGTATTAGTGAGAATGTGGAGAAATTGGGCCCCTCATATATTGCTGGTGAGCATATAAAATGGTTCAACCATGATGGAAAACAGTTTAGCAGTTCCTTAAAATCTTAAACATAGAACTACTATATGATCCAGTACAAAGACATATATACCCAAAAGAATTGAAAATGGGTACTCAAACAAGTATGCATACATGTACACACATGTTCATAGCAGCACTACTGAAACAGCCCAAATGTCCACCAACAGATGAGTGGATAAACAAACTGTGGTATATCCATACAATGAAATATTAGCCACCCAGAAAAAGGAATGACGTACTGCTTCATTCTACATGCTACGTACTACAATATGGATGAACCTCCAAAATATTATGCTAAGTGAAAGAAGCCAGACACAAAAGATCACATATTTTATGATTCCATTCATATAAAATATCCAGAATAGGTAAATTCATAGAAACAGAAAACAGATTGGTGGCTGCAAGGGGAGTGGGAGAAGGGGAAATTGAAGCACCTGCTTAATGGGTAATGAGTCTCTTTTTGAGTGATGAAAATGGTTTGGAACTAGATATAAATGGTGGTTATACAACATTGTGAATGCTCTAAATGCCACTGAATTGTGTATGTGAATGGTTAATTTTATGTTATGTGAATTTCACCTCAACTGAAAAAAAAACGAAAAAGATGAATGGCCTATAGCACCATATTCTAAAGGAAAAACTCAAAAGCCACTGATACTTCCCCATCCAGCTGTTCCTTCCGGCCCTTCAAGTAAGCCTGCACTCCCATCCTGCAGCCATCCAAACCTGCCATTTTAGCAATGAGTTATGTTCCTTTGCTCTCATTTTCTAGTCATTTCCTGCGTCAGGCTGTCTAAAGTCCCCGGTGAGAAAGCAAGCTCTCTTTTCAATAGGGCCCATGTGTACTTCTGCTGTTTCCCCTGCAGCACAGACCAAGCCATAAGCAGAGAGAGTAGGGGGATAGAGGCTGAATGACCTGGTTTTTGGGTTGTTTTTTTCAATTTAATATTTTTTTATTTAAATGTTCTAGACAATATTTCTTTTTTAAAATTGAAGCATAATCAATGTATAATATTATATTAGTTACAGGTGTACAACACAATGATTTGACATTGTATATACTGCGAAGTGATCAACACACTAAGTCTATTTACCATGTCACCACACAAATTTACGAATTTTTTTTCTTGTGATGGGAACTTTTAAGATTTACTATCTTAGCAATTTTCAAATTTGCAATACAATATTATTGACCATAGTCACCATGCTGTACATTATATCCCCATGACGTATTTTATAACTGGAAGTTTTGTACCTCTTGACCACCTTCACCCATTTTGCACACACCCCAACACCCCTCCCCTCTGACAACCACCAATTTGTTTCTGTATTGATGAAATTGGTTTTGTTTCGTTTTCTTTGTTCATTTGTTTTGTTTTTCTTAAATCCACATACAAGTGAAATCATACAAGTACTTGTCTTTCTCTGACTTATTTCACTTAGCATAATACCCTCAAGCTCCATCGGTGCTGTCGCAAATGGCAAGATTTCATTCTTTTTATGGCTGAGTAGTATTCCACTGTGGTGTGTGTGTGTGTGTGTCACACAGCTTCTTTATTCCCTGAACGACCTCACTTGCAGCAGCACTTTGGACTGGTACTGTCTCTGAGCCGGGAGCTGAAGGCTGGGTGGCCAGGGTGATCAAGGATATAATCACTACACAATGCTCTAAATCTGCTTTACTTTTTTGGGGGGACGGGTGGGGGTTCAAGAAGAAAAGAGACGTATTTAACAAACAGCTTTGGAGCAATATCTGGTTTCAGAAATAACTGAAATCTCTCAATAACACCTGGGTTCTTGGCTTTTCAGAAGCAACAATTCTAAAGCCAAAGCCTTTCAGAAAAGCCAAGTTTTACTCCCCCAGTTTGACACTGAAGCCATACCCTAGCCGTCCACTGCGATCAGGGCCTGGGGACCTGGAGACTTTGGGCACAGCATTCAAGCTCAGCCCTGGCAGCCGGAAGGCTGCAATGCACCGTGTCATCACGGAAGCCTGGAGCTCAAGCCACAAGGAGTAACCTACAAGGAGCACACCCTCCTCAGGCTCCTCATGTCTATATTTATAGGAGTACTGACAAAAACAACCACCAACAAATACTTCCTTTTTTAAGGACTATTGTGTGGCCCTTAAATATTAGGTTGGTGCAAAAGTAATTGCGATTTAGAAGGTTAAAAACAACTGCAAAAACCGCAATTACTTTTGCACCAACCTAATACATTCTTACAATAGCCTTAAGGCTCATACGGATTAATGATTTATCCAAGGTCATAAGATTAATAAAGAACACCACAGCCAGATTTTAAACTCTGGTCTGCCCGCTTCCATGGCTCAGGCTATTGCCAAGACACGAACTGCCCAGCTCTACACATCCTGCCCTATTTCCTGGATCTCCAAGAGAAAATGCTCTGACCACGGAGAATAATGCTTCTCAATTTAAAATTCATCCTAGTAGCCACAGGGATAGAACCTCCCAGGCAGTAGAAACCCAAGGCACTGACACCACTGAGAGGTACCTGAGATTGCTATCTGAGCCACTCCATTCCCCGGGTCACCAACCAAGCCTCCTAAAAGCCCCCAAGGGAGATGTTCTGCCTTGGTTGGCCCTTAAAGGCAGGAGAGGAAATGCCAGGGACAAACACAAACGTGGAAGGCATGGCAGACAAAACACGAAGCCAGAAATCAGAAGACCTGAGCTCTAGTCTCAGTTCTACCCCTAATTAGTTACATGACCTTGGGAAGTCACTTGTCTTCCTTGCATTTGTTTGGTCTGCTATGACATGGAAATATTATACTAATCCCCTCCCGTCCTATCTCACAGGTTTGCTGTGGGTATGATGAGCAAAAAGACCAGTCTTAAACAGGAGAGTGCTTTGTAAAGCACAGAGCACAAACTATCCGAGGAGTCACTGTGATCTGACTACCACAGCAGACTAGAGAGAAGATTAACGTCCAGGAGACAATTAGAAGGTGAAACAGTAGATAACTAGGTGCCAAATTACATGGCACAGACTAAGAAGATCATAGTCTGGAAAGGGGAGGTTACTGGGACTAGTCAGAGAAACTGCATTGAAAAGAACGCACAGGATTGACAGGAGAGGAACAGCAATGGGAGCAGCGACAGTATGTCGGCAGAGAAAAGGGGTGAAGACGCAGGATAGTAACCGTGCTGGATCAGATGCTGAGTGTTAGCAGGTCAGGGAGGCCACCATGGGTAAGCAGGGCAAGGCCACACTGTGGAAAGAAGACAGTCGGACCACGGAGCTGGGGCAGGACACAGGTGGCAACAGGGAGCCATGGGCGAGGGCAGAGATGGATTTCACAGCCACCATGTACTGGGCGCAGTGATGTGGGGGGCACTGTCACAGGTTGTCGGGAAACACAGATGGACAAATGCGTCATGACTATGCATGTGAGTCCTAGCTCTTCCATCTGCAGTGACACGGGCATCAAGGTACAAGCTTTATAATCACAGGATTCTGGATTCAAATCCCTGTGCTGCCATTGCCAGATGATGGACCACCATCAAGTAAAAGCTCTTTAATTCCTGTTCCCCTCATTTGCAACGCAGACGTAATCATCATCTTTCATAAGACTGCGGTGACTACTAAATGACATTAAGTTGTTAAAAACAGAAACTTGGTACGTGCCTTCTCAACACACTACAAATGATAACTATCATCATTATCATTCACTAGCTTTGTGACCTTGGGAAAACTGCTTAACTTCTGTAGGCTTCAGTTTCATCATTTGTAAACTTCACAAGGTTGTTGTGAAGATTAAAGGAAATAATTGGTCCAAAGCACCTAGCACAAAGCAACAGCTCAGCAAAGTTCCCTTTTCTTCCCTCTGCCCGCTTTCCTTAACCGTCTTCCCTTTCCCTTCTCCCAGGCTCATACGTGAGATGTCCCTGTGGCAATGCTCAGCTCCCACAGGGCATTGAGGACATAGCTAGGGCACTTACTGATTCTACTTCTAGGAGGCACCAGGCCCATTTAACCCCCCAACTAACTCTAACATAGCCAATGCCTGACCACCCCATCCATGAACAAGTTCTTTACCCACTTCTTGCCAAGTGGCTTCAATTTGCAGGCAAGGGGCCCTTTCAGCCTGATGGTCAGACGATTCCTACCTGCTTATACATCCTCCCAAGAAATAACACCAAAGGAGAAAGCTCCAAAGTCTAAAATTTTGATAAAAGAGAGGGTCTTAAAACCATAGGCTAAAAGGGAGAGGTGCTGGGCACCCTTGCTTGAGGAGCAGGTGGATCCCACTAGCCTTGTGCACGTATGACAAGGGCAGGCAAACCTGCTGCAACTTCCAGCTGGGAATGTCTCAGAGCAAGGCCCTCATCCTGCTAGAGTCACTCAGGCATGAGGGGAAAATGAGGTTTTCACTAGTAAAGGTCAACTCATAAATACCTGATTAACCCAAGCCAACATGCTGTGCTCCAAGTCCTGTGAGAATTTACAACTGATCCGGAACAGAAGTCAAGCTGAGTGCACGTTTTCAAAGCTACAACTAACAATTACTGAGGTGGGAGGATTGGGAGCGTTGTGGGGAGGGGTGGTGGCTAGTTATAAAAGCCTAATCCAAATCAGGTGAGTCCAGACTCTCCTATGGAAGCTGCTTTTGCTGGGAACAACCACTGTGCAAACCTGTGGTGCAAATGTTACCTTACCTTGAAAGACAAGCGCCAGGCCTCCCACCAAGCCCATAGAAAATGCAGAGAAGCAAAGCATATTAATCCCAACACCCCTGCTGAATCCCAGGGAGTTCCTTTTGGGAGAAAATAATACCGATAATTCTACATTAGGAAGACATGTCAGATCAAGCCTCTGAGGCCACGGCCTACACTCCCCCCAGCACATCTGCTTCTTCCTCTGTGCTCCCATCACACTTTACAAACCAGGGAGATAGAAAGGTGCTTTCATTGAGCACTTACTAGGACTTATACAAAGGTTTTCAAACTTTTAATTTTTTTAATCCGCCCAATAATCCTGTATGATAGCTAACCCTAGTCCCATTTTATAAAGGAGGAAATTGAGCATCAGAAAGCTTAAGCAACTTGCTCAGGAGAGGGAATGGTAAAGGGCAGAGCCTAAATCTGAACCCAGTCTAATTCCAAAACTTAACCTTTCTTTCAACAAATGTTTATTGAGAGCCTACTATGTGCCAAGCACTACTCTTGGGTGAATATACAGCAGTGCATATGACAAACAAAACCCCGTCTTTATGGAGTTTTCATTCCTAAACCAAGCTGCCTCTGCATTTAGCACACCACACATTTAATAAGTAGGTATCTGAATTATTTCTCCTCCACCAGGCAGGACTCAACAAATACATATTGAAGGAACGAATGCGGTCCTTTCCCTCCTCTCACAAGAATTCTTCTCAGCTGCTGTCCAAACAGCATTCCACTGTTTCCTTATCAACCCTGCATCCTTCTTCTCACCTAGGTCAAGCCATACCTTAAACCAAAAGCTTCCTCACATTGCTGGCAAATTGGCTCCAGTCACCCAATGAGGATGACAATAGTACTTTAGAGTTTACAGAAGACTTTACAGACATTGTTTTATTTAATCCTCATAAAACTAAACAAAGTAGGTATTGTTGCTATTTAATAGGAAAACAGACACACCCAGAAAGCTCAGTTACTACTCGTTTGTGGGGACAGAGCCCCAGAAAGCAGTTTCCAGGCTCTCGGCCTCACATAGAAAAGTGCTGGCTCAGGTAGTAAATGGCCATCAGCTGTGACTAGTTGGCCGTCAGCTGTAACCAGTGAGCCATTGGCCACTAATATAACTGCTGTGGCTACGCTAGCAGAAAATGGGGGCTAGCAAGAAGATGGTGGCTGGGCTGGCAAGCGTGGATTGCAGTTAGGATGGCTGGTTGCGAACAGTGTGGATCCAGCCTCCAGTGAGACTATAGTGCCGCCAGCGAGAATATACTAGTATGACTCCCCTACCTATGGCTCCGTGGGTGTTCCTTTTTGGCCTGGCCACATCCTGCATTCTTACGAGGGGAGCGGGAGCAGAGACCCCGCAGGCTTCCCTGCACGACACGTTACTTGTATCCTAAGACACAATCGAGTAGTGGAACCAAGCAAAGCACAGTGCTGCCCGGTCCCAGAGAGCACTCTTCTTCCCTTCTCCCTCATCATCTCTTCTCCATGAGAGAAACCAAAAGTGTGTTGTGTCACTCTCTAATTCACTCTGTTTGATTAAGCTATTTCAGATTCCCCACTGTATCCAAATAAAACAAACATCAATGTTTGTTTCATCCTATTGAGGAATTTATTTTGATTGTTATCCAAATTTTATTACTTGTCCTATTGAAAAGTGTTTTAACTGTATTTTGTTATATTCTAATTTGCCATTTAGTCCCAAAAGGACAAGTTTTGATGTTAAACACTAAACACATATGCTACATGCACAGGAAAAGGCCTGAAAATACTTTCATAATTTTTTTCAAGTCAGTGAGAAAGATAATTCAACTTATAAAAATGCTTTTACAGGCCTGCCTTCTCTAGGAAAGCCTTTATCCTGTGAAGTGACACACCAGTAGGTAGAGGCTGTAGAAAGTTTAAGTCCCAATAACTCGGTATGTATATATGCTCTTTGCAAAAAAAAACAAAAACAAGAAAACCCAAGCACCCACAGTTAACAGGTACGTTCTAGCAACCAAGGCCAGAATGAGAGCTTTGTCACACCATTCCACTCCACTAGCTCTATTAATTGCAAGGAGGCCACAGGAGAGAAACAAACTCTAAAGCCAGATGCCAAAAAAATGACCTAAGGAAAGAGAGGACTGTTCCTTGGGAACTCAAAAGACATCTGCCTAGAAGGATAACACAGCACACTCTGGGCAAATCAAGAAGACCCAGGGCTGACTTTACTCAGGGAGCTAGCGAACACTCTGCCCAAAACCCTCCCCTTTGCCAGCCTGTCATGACACCTGAAATTCCAACACTGCAACTTCATTTGGTTCTTTAATAAACTCATCCTGAGTACCACACCCTGCAGGAGGGGGAGTAGTCAAATGAGGGAGGTAGATCCATGCCTCCTTGAATATCAGTCAGATTACAGAGAGGGGCAGAGTGTTCTAGAAATGCAGGTCAAGAAAATAATTCTGGCCGTAGGAATTGGAGACTTTCTGGTGGTAGGAAATTAACTGGGCTTAGAAAGACAGGCGGATATGAAATCATTTGCGCTACCTAAAGAAAGTAACCAGAGGCTCTGGGAGAGAACCAGATTTTAATTCTGGGTCAGTTGCTTACAGGCTATGATGACAGTCCAGCAAATGACTTTCCTTTTATGAATATTTCCTCATCTGTAAAATGGGAATTATGAAAAGATACGGGCATTTTTCACAAGGCAGCTATGTAAAACACTAGCTCCATCCTGGCACATGATGGGACTTCATAAATATCCTTTCCTTCTCCCTTATTCTGGTTACAACAGGAACACACACCAGGGAAGAATTCCCCAGGGCAATGGAAATTACTTGCCAGCTAACAGAGCAAAGCCCATGGGGGCTGAGAGACAGAGAACTGACCTAAAAGGGAACCTCAGGAGGCTAGAGAGTAGCAAATCCAGGCAAATCCGGATCCAGATCTTTCCTCCACCACGAGATGTGTGGCAGCCCATTCTGGACAAATATCACATCATCATGTATTTAGTTAGATGAGGACATGGAAACGCGCTCCTTAACTCCCCAAGAAAGACAGCCCTGTGCCAACTTCTGGTACTCCAGGAGGCTGGGGCAGGACCTAGTGCAAGGAAAGTATTGAGTCCAGCTGCCAACATTTTAATTAGTCCAACCTTAAAAAGTCTATAACCACAAGAGATTAAAAGGAACCCCCAGGGAAAGCCTCTGCCCTTCACATGGTTCAGCCAATTAGATCTGCTCAAGTGCCCTAATTTCCATCACTGAATTCTTAAGGGGAATCAAGCCTCACTGAGTTCCGATTTCTGACCGAAAGTACAGGCAGACGCTCAGCTCAGAAAGAGCAGTGTGGGCTGAGAGAGAGGCAGCATCCAATGCTCTGAGGCCCTGACACCCTTCCTGCATCAGTAAACTAAGACCTGTCCTCTTACCAGGCTCCATCCCTCACCCCCATGTCCTACTGTGACCCGTGCTTCCAGTGGCTATACCCTAATTTAATCCACATTGAAAACCTAGCAAAGGATAGTTTTGATTCTTAGTTATTACCTCAGCCCAGTAATACTTGCATTTTAAAAGGGGATCTTCCAAAATGGAAGTGATTTCAAAACCAAAAAGAACTACATGGTAAACCAGGAGACAAACGTAAAAACTGAGGGACAAAGGGGTAAAGCGTTTTGTTCAAATTAATGACAAGATATTCTACCCCAAAGCCACTGAACTTTACATTTCCCAAAGGCTCAGGCCCTCTCCCTTGCAAGTGTACTGTGTGCAATGCTTGTGTAGCCTCACTTTTTCTGTTGTCATTAAGAGTATAAAAAGCAAGGATACAAGGAAAAGTGAGAATCTAGGAGACATAGGGTACTAACGAGAGGGGATATTCCAAGAAATTACACAGATGATTGGACAATTCAGAGGAGGAAAACGAATAATAATAGATTACTTACATTTGTTTTAGACTAAATACTTGTCACATTATCTCAGAAGATCTGCACATGTCAGCCTGTGAGATAGGTTCTGTTATCCCCAAAATACCTAGCATGGGGAAACTGAGGCCCAAAAAGGTCAAGACTATCACAACCCAAGCTAAACTATGTCTACCTAATTCCCAGTCTAGTGTTCTTTTTTTATGAAACTAGATACTCCATAAAGAAAGCTGTGAAGACTCAAGAGAACCAAGCTAGGAAGGGGTAAGAAAAAGGAAAAAAGGTTCAAAGGAAATAAGTGGAAAGAAAATGCTTTAAGACAGAAGCTACAAAACAGCAAGCAGCTATTCTATTAATCAGAAAATCTTCTTGCTTTCCCCCTCCACTCTCTCAGAGGGTGTGTGAAAAGACATCCAACACGATGGCCAGTTTCAGGCTTGCTTCCATGGCAGAGAGCTAACATAACCACAGACCTGCTACCTGACAATCCATGAGCAGCCTACTCCCGTCTCAAGAGGACTTGGGAACATGTGTAGCAAACCAAAGACATGACCACAAGAGGACTCCAGGCATCAGCTTTGACCAGCAGCTGCACCTAGTACCTCTGTCCCGAGCCAGGGCTTACCCTCGTCTAGCAGGAGGGTCCCCAGAAAGAATAGCCTAAATTCAACTATCACTCTGTCCCCACACCTTCAACCAGCTGAAGGTTGACAGAAGATCCTGGGGGAACGGGATAGTAATCACCTTCACTCAGGCCGAGAACAGCTGATAGGATGTGATCACTTAGTGTTCTTATGGCAACTCCATTTCCCACTAGAAAACTTGAGATGTGTGACTGTGGAAAACTTGGCACGTTCCCACACCAGAAAGCCCCACCAGCAGATGAGTAGTCTAGGTCAGTCTAAAATGAAAGACCTTCCATGAAAAACTGAGTTTACGTCTGCTCTTATTTGGCCAAAACCCTCACTACAAATATGGGCTCCGACTCAAGCCATAATCCTGGAATAACACCCTCACACAGCACTTAAGAGTTTTACAAAGTACCTTATCTTCCATTGCTTCCATAAGGTAGAGATTGTGGAAGCAACCCCCCTCCTTTATTTTTAGTAAACCCCCCCCCGCCTTTATTTTTTCAAATTTGAAAGCTAACACTCACAGAGAAAAACTAACCTGCTCAAGATTTTACAAACCAAAAATGACAAAGCCTGGAATTGAACCCAGGTTTTTCTATCTTTACTACCGTTGTGAGGATTAAAGAAGATCACGTACGTATGTGAAAGTATCGAGCCCAGGCCTGGAACAGAGTAGGTGCTCAATAAACAGGAGCTCTTATTATGTACAGTAAAGAAAAATGTGGGTGCACATCTTAATTCCTCAGTCCTTCTACTGGGCAGGGATCGTTCTGTAACATAACATACATGTTAAATGTTAACTGAAGCGGTAAAGAACACTACACAGATACAGACCACATCCCAAAGCTTATATCCACAAGAGCTCAACCATAATGCTATTTTTAGAAGATACAAACGAAATACACATCACTCTATAGCTACACACTTCACCAATGTGGTATTCCCACTTCCACTCAGAATTTATAGGTGAAATACGCCCCCTCAGTCCTTCCCTCACCCCCAAATCCTAATTCCAGGCCAGTTAGGTGATAGAACTAAAACCACAAATAGTCTGATGAATTATACACTTTTTAATCCAAATACACATCTCCACCTAAATTTATATACCTGTTTCTTTCCCTCCATACACGATATTAAACAAAAATAGAAAGAGCATTGACCTTTGGGTCAACAAAACCTAAATTCAAATCCTGGCTTAGTCACTTTGGGAAAATTATTTATATTCTCAGAGTTACTGTCTCCCCATCTATAAAAATGAGAAAACTATCCCCCTTTAAGGGTGCGGTATAGATGTAAAGCACCCCGCCCAGTGCCTAGAACATAGCAGGTGCTCAGTAAACAGTAGCTATCATCAGCATTTGTATCACTCAAGCTAGTTGTCTTAATTACATATTTATCTCTTTAGAGATACGAAGTGTGAGTTCCAGTGAACTTTGCCCTGGTCAGCGACTGTTTCTTGAAACAAGACCTCCACAAGTTTGACTACCCCGCCACACACACACACAAACACACAGACACATACTGCTTTCTAACCTCTGCATATATTTTACCTGAAGGGCACCCAACCCCCCTGGCCACTACATTCTAGATGCTGGCTCTGGGAACTTGGCAAACAAGGACACATTTGTTTTAACATACACTGTAGTGATGAGAGTTCTGAGAGCTTCCTGAGAGGCCTGAGATAACCCAGAGAGGCCAAACAGGAGCAGAGCTACTGGATCGCACCGGAGACAATTAGAGGCATGTGAGATTTGAAAGCCAGCATGCCTGCCTGCCTTCCAGTGAGATTTCTGGTCCTCACCTAGGCCAGAACTCAACCCGAGGCAGCCAGGAGCTCTGTAAGTGTAGTTTACAGCGGAAAGGGGCAGGTTTGTCCCAGCTGGGCCACACTGACAGGACAGCACAGCTGACTCTCTTATATCTTTGCCCCCTCCACCAAAGCCTTGAAGGAAAGCTAGTGTGATATCTGCTCAAGCCGGAGTTCTCTGAGGCCCGGGGAGTTCTCAGAATCAGAGATAAAATGGAAAAAGCTAGTGACCTTCAGTGGACCTATCCTACCTCCCGGCTACAAAACAAGCCTCGCATAAAAGAAGGCTCCTTCCCCCCCCCCCCCCCCCCCCCCCCCGCCACGAGCCAGGTTAAGAAAAGCAGTTCAAGTGCATTCTGCTCATTTGTCTGCCTCGAGTTTGACCTGAGGCAAACCCCTGGGACAAAAGCAGGGAGCAGCAGGACCCAAGAGAGCCTTGCCCGTGGGTTGCATGTCAGTCCTCCGTGATCACAGCCCTGCTCCACTCCGACTGCAGCCACCTGCTCAGGGGCAACCAAAATCGGCAGCCAGAGTCAAAGGCCAAACCATCCTCCAGTATGACTGATAACTGGCACGGAGCAGAGCTTCAGCCGGTGCTCAATACGCAGAGATGAAGTACCACTCAGCAGAAAAACAGTGTCCACAGAACTCCTCGAAAACCCATGTGAATTCTACCCCTAATCTCGGGGCACTCTTGTCTAAGCTCTTCGCAGGAACTGATGACAATGTACCTGGCACTGTCCCTCCACGCCTACTCAATCCAAGGATGGGCTCGCTGTTACTCATTCAATTATTCAACAAATATCTTTTGCGCACTTACTCTCTGACCAGCACTGTCATACATACTAAAGATAGGTACTCGGGTCAGCAAAACGGACATGGCTCCTGCCCAAGAGAGGGGAAGACATGCACCAAAAAACTTTAACATGTAGACAACCCTTTCCAATAAACTAATGCTCTTTTGACCCCATTTTTCAAGTGAGGAAACTACAGTTTGGGGCATATTGTCAGTAAGGACTCAAGCCAGTGCCCCGTGATCCTGATTACACATCACTCCGTGTCTTGCCTTGAGAGGCTTAAGTGAAGTGCAGAGACTGCTGCAGGCCGCTAGTGCTACCAGAGTTTGATCCGGGATGAGAGGGAAGGCTTCACAGAGGGCTGAGAGGTTAGATAGGAAGAAACGAGAGGGGAGGACCTCCTGGGAGGAGAGTAAAATGATATAAGTAAAGCCGAAAGAGAAGCCGTATACAGTATGTTCTGAAGACCAGGACAAAAAAATAAAAAAGCATGGCCGGGCCAAGATACAGAGAGGGGAACAGAGGAAGAGGAGGGGGCAAAGTAGTCTGGGGCCAGAACCCTGGGTCAGGAAGGAAACGACCACCCACAAAGGGGTTCTAGAGCCTGCACTGTCTCTATTCCAAGTCCCCAGCAGAAACAAAAGAGCATTTTTGTTGGCTCACTTCAGGTTTTTCTTTGCATGGCCTCTCACTATGAAATAAATCTGCTCCACTCTGATAAACATGACAGGGCCACAGCCATCCCTGTTCAAGTCTCACCTGCCCTAGCAAGTTGTGCCAACACAGGCAAGGCTCCGTCAAATTCTCAGTGCCCAGAAAGCCTCTCCTTGGCACTTTCCAGGTGGCCACAAATAACCCCGCAAGCCTTTCGATATATTTACCCTGCCTGTGAAGGCCCCAAGTCCATACATAATGACACCAGCTGAGCCAAACAACAATCAGATGTACAGTACAGCGCTCTGAACCACCCACTTCAGGAAGCCCATTCTGTATATCTCAACAAACAGAGATCTCCCATTCTAAACTGAGATTGCCAAGACAGCAGTAGAGAATGCAGATGTAAGTCACCATATGCCATGAATATTACTGGGCTTCTTTTTCTATGCCTTATATAATAGCTTTCCAGCTTAGCTGGGAGGAAACGCCTCAGAAGCAGCATTTGACAATGACCTTGTATACCCCCAAATCTGCCCAGCCCAATCTCTGTGAACATAATACAATATTGTGAACCGCTTTCTAGTTCTCCTCTGGACAGGTCTCAGACCCCCTAACACCTCAAATTGGCTGCATTAGGTAGAGAGGCTCCACAACAGAGTGTAAGCAGCATGTGAATGAGAATCAGACAAAATTAGATTGTAGCCCTGGCTAAGACCTTACGCAAGTTTGTTCCTCTCATACGTAAAATGAGTTTGGAAGAGATGGTCCTTAAAAGACCTTCCAGCTTTAACATCTTAGGATGTTAAGTCCTAGCACCTAACACCAATGGCCTAAAAGGTCAGAGTAACTTTTCTGTCTGTCAATGTGTAAGTCCCGGTTCAATGCCACTTACAAGTCTAGCTCTCAGAGGCCAAGTTGGGGCAATAAAGGCTCCAAGGTCAGTGGCTGTACAACGGGCTCCAGAACTGAAGTTATCAAACAAGCAGTTGGGCGGCAGGACTAGAACTTGGGATAAAAAGCTAATTTAGAGAGGGGCCATGTCACCTCTACATGTCAAAGCAATGACGTCATGGAGGAAGCAAGATGACACGGTAACAAAGGGAGGACAGAAGATTCCCACAAGACTTGAGGAGGCAAGCAAAGAAAAGCTAAAAGGACACAGCACCTAGAAGCCATTGTTCCCAAGATCATGGCCCTGGGGGATGTCATAGGCGTCCTCTACGATGGCCCCTGCCCTCCTGGTATCCGTGCCCTCGTGGAATCCCTTCCCCTTGAGCGTGGGCTAGACCTCTCGACTTGCTTCTAACAAATAAAATACGGCAGAAGTTGTGGCATCTCAACTGTAAAATTAGGTAATACAAAGACTGTGGCTTCCATCTTAGGCACTTCCTCTCACTCTCTCTTAGGTCATTTGTCCTGGGGGAAGTCAACTGTCATGTCATGAGGCAGCCCAGTGGAGAGACAGACCCATGTGGCAAGGGACCAAGGCCTGCCAAATACCCTCCCCTCCAACTGAGCCTTGAGCCCCAGCCCAACAGCTTTACTGTGACCTCATTAGAAACCTTAAGCCAGAGACACCTAGCTAAGCAGTACCCAAATTCCTAACCCACAGAAACTGTGAGATAATAAATGTTTACTATTTTAAGCCTCTAAGTTTGGGGATAATTTGTTATGCATCAGTACCGGTGGGGACCATGCCCATCTAGTCAGCCATTTCCAGCCTGCAGGTGGGGCTAGGGAAGTGGTTACACTCAGTAAAAGAAACCGGGGTATGGGCCGGAAATAAGGTCAAATACTAGCACCTAGACTTTCTCAGCAGCTTCCCTGTGGCCTGGTAGAGTACTCCTCCACTGAAAGCCTAGTTTGGCCACACCGAGAGTCCATGTTTGGTGGGTACACCTGCAGTAACACCATGGAACTAGATCAGGTTCAGAGAAGCAACTACCCTTCGCGGTGTGCTTCCATAAGCAGACACTCCGATTCCGACTGAGGCTTCTCAGCCCACAAAAGCAAAGGTTGAGAGGCCTCAACGACCCCCAATTGCGCAGTACCTTGGAATTCATGAAGGCCTTTCTCCACATAAGCTATCGCATCTGATCCTCGCTACAAATCTATTCGTTAAGGTTATTCCCTTCCTACAAATGAAAAAACGAAGGCTGAGAGAGATGAGATGCCTTGCCCTCCACTAGATCCACAGCCAAAAATGAAAAGAGCTGGAACTCTGAAGCTCCCCTAAATCCAGATATTTATGTCTGATGGCTGTGGCCAACTCAGATCCTTCTGCAAACCAAAGCCAATCATCTCATTTTACATCTAGGCTTCTATCCAGCCCTACCCACTCATTTCCCAACTCTCTCCTCCCCACTACACATAGGTCCTTTGTAGAATGAGACAATTTCCCAGCTACTCTTAAGTGTATTCTCTTGGTAAGGACTGTTAGACTGATTTCTTCCACGTGAAGTGAGGCTGTGGGATCCAAACTGATCTGGGTGATTTTTTTTTATAACAAAGAATGAGAAATTCTAAAACAGTGAACTTTCTAAATAAGTGAAGCTTATGGCCTCAACTCTACCTAAACTTTTCCCAGAAAATTTTTTTTCAACTTCTCAGCAAGTGCCATAAATTACAGTAGAATCAGAACCAGACAATAAATACCCTTCAGTTCAGTTCTACAAACTTGGTAGTATATAAAGTACATTACATGCCAAGCCTTGTGCTAGGAGCTTGCTCCCCTAACCCTTGAGGAGCTATGGGATATCAAGGAAGGCAGACACACTCCTACACAGAGAACTCCAACAGCATAGCATGGCGGGTAAGATTATAGACTCTACCCTTCTCCAGAGCAGCACTTTGTGATGATAAGTGCACTATTCAAACACCTTTGTTCACCCAGCTATCTCCATACCGTTGAGGCTATAGGCTCTGAGTGCCAGATCAGTGAGTGACACATCGACAGGTAATGTATTTGATAAAGACAGCATGGGTTTGGTACACAGATCCCCAGAGTTATAGTTCTGGCCCTACCACTTTTTAGCTATGTGACCAAGAACACAAATTGCTCAACTACAAATTCTTCATCTTTAAAATGGGCATATTAATAAAAACAGCCCTACCTACTTCCAAAGTTGAGGATGAAATAAAATAATAGATTGACAAGAGATTAAACAGATCTGAGTTTGGATGAAAATACAAAGTGCCCTGGGCAAGCAACCAAGAGTTGAGGAAAAAGCCCAGAATGTGTACCAAGACATGTGAGATGGTTTGAAAGGAAGAAAGAAAATATGACCCATTCAAATAGGCCCTGATTCTGGCTTTTCCAACAAACTTTACCAGAGGTTTTAGGCTGGACACAATAAAAACAGAGATAAAGTACAACCCTCCTCCCTTCTTCTACAAAGAGCTGACCCTTGCGAGAGAAAGTATATATACAATGTACGAGGTGTTACATTAGAAATTTATACAAAGTGTCCTGAGGGTAATAAAGAAAGCCCTGTGCTGTTACTATTTTATTTCTTAAACTGTTGCGGGCACATGGTCATTCAATGTATTATTCTTTATACTTTGTTGTATATCTTAAATATTTCTTTTTTTTTTTTTTTTTTTATCAGCAACAAAAAAGAAGGATCTGCTGGAGGCCCAGTTTGGTATCTTTCTCTCTCCCTGAAAGTCTGACAGCCAGAGCTTCTAGGTTTCCTGGAGAATCATTTCCTACAAAGGGACAAGTACCACAGCATGCCCATAAACTCACTCAGCAATGTATGTCAAAGCTACTCAGCAGGAAATGAAGGGCCCCTTGGGGCTCAAACCCAAGTCCTGTGGAGACCCAGGAAAACACTCCCCTCAACAGGACCTCATCCCTCCCTTGCCAGACATCAGGAGTTCTTAATATGAAGGCTCCACGTTCCTAAGGGACCCATGGGTACAATTCAGGGGCATCTGTGAATTTGGATAGGAAAGAATTTACATCTTTATTTTCAATATTCTCTTATGGAAAGTTAGCATTCCTTTTACATATTTCAATTATGTATTGTAAGCAACCAACTACAATATTATTAGCAGTACCTATGATTTTGTCACCAATAGAAATTATAGATATTTTCATGTCACGTTACATTTTTGCAGATATCTCAAAATATTATTTACACTCACCATTACTTCAAAATTAGGGTAGTTTTTAGATCTGCCACTAGATCACACACGACTGCAATTTTCCCGTCTACAGGCCCTTAGCTGGCCAACTATGAAACAACTCTACCCAGTCATTGTTCAGCTACCAAACAGTGAGACTCCATATGCTGTCACTGGTGCCCAGACATCTCCAATGCCTTTCTTCCAGTCTTCCCCAAGTCAGACCACTCCCTCCTGCTTCTCTTCTGCCTCCACCCAATCCTCCTTGCAGAAGCCCTCCCCAGCCACCTTAGCCCAGACCTGCCTACACAGAGTTCTCTTAATCCTTAGCCTACACTGTCTACACGGCCTGGTTTTGTGCTTCATTAAGCCTGTGGATTATGTTGTATTTAATAGCCTCTAAATATATATATCCACAGGGCTAACCACAGAATTAGACTTCTTTGGTAGCCCTAAGTGCAAAGCAAGCAGTAAGCACTTATTATGGACTTGTGGATAGAAAAAACAATTGAATCAGGGTCCGTGACTCAAATATCTTAGTCTCGTTCTGTGGAACTTCTAGTTGATGCCCTTCTGGACATCAATTTCCTCATATGTAAAAATAAGTTGGTTGAACTAACTGATGTTTCCACCTCTTAACTTCTGAATTAGGCAACCACTTTTTATCTCCCTGAGATCTGAGAAAAATTATGAGGGAAACTGAAAAGCCTCCCCCAGCTCTCCCAGGCAGGATTAGTCACTTGCTCCCCTGGGCTTCCCACAGACTTCTGAATGTATATGCAATACCTCTATTACAACGTTTGTCACAAAGTTTGTGAGAGAGTGTATAGCATAGTAGCTAAGGTGGAGGGAAGGAGAAGAGTCAGACGGCCTGTGTTCAAGTTCTGGCTCTACTCCCTAATGTCTGTTAACCTTGAGCCAGTTACTTAAGCTTTCTGACTCCATTTCCTCACCTATAAAATGGGGCTCATACCAAGCACACAGCATAACTGTAAGAATTAAATGGAATAAAATGTTTGGAATAGTGCCTGCCATACA
Source organism: Rhinolophus sinicus (assembly GCF_057876585.1). Classification (NCBI taxonomy): domain Eukaryota; kingdom Metazoa; phylum Chordata; class Mammalia; order Chiroptera; family Rhinolophidae; genus Rhinolophus; species Rhinolophus sinicus. The sequence goes on along the minus strand of NC_142514.1, from coordinate 141,771,618 downwards.
GTAAGCACTAAAAAATGTTTGTTGCTATTATTGTTGATGTTATTAATATCTTACCAGGCACCAGGGTCCTACTTTAACTGGCTCTCTGTCTTCCTCCCATTCTCCATCACAGCACTCCTTTTATTTTTTCTTCCACAGAACTTACCACAAGATAATATATGTAGTTAGGTGTTTATTTCCTATCTGCCCACTAGACTGTAAACTCCATGAGGGCTGAGAACCTGCATGTTTTGTTCATCCTTAAATTCTCAACACTAAACACTGCCTGGCCCAGAGGCACGCATTCAAATATTTGTTGAATAAATAGCACATGAACTGGCACTGTTTGATGTTTGCTAAATAAATTAACCTAGCTAAGGGTGATTGTCAAAGCTGAGGCATGGATGAAGATGGTGTCCCAGTTGCCCCAGGATTACCATGACCCTCTCCCCAGCCCCCAATATTAACCTTAGTCAAGCTCCACCCACCTGCCTGTGGCCCCAGTCCAGTTCCGGGAGCCACCCTCGGCTAAAATTAGCATAGCCACCAGGATGGCCAAACCATTTATAGCCTTGGAGGCAACAGCAACTAGCTGGGTGGGCAGGCAGGGCTCTGGCCTCCCACTCCATCAGGGAAAGCCAGCTTCCACTGGACAAACTGCTTAGATAGATGCTTATGCTCCAAGGCTGTTTTAGCTGTACTGAGTCAAACCACAGTTCACGATTAGAGGCCCTCAATACCTCCAACACTGGCAGTCACAACTCCAGACTCACCTGGGACCCCCTCACACATGTTCTGCAGAAAACATTTTGAGTTTCTGGAGGCAATGAGCTGAGTCTAAGGGAAGTTCCAGGCATGAGTTCCAGGCCAGCTTCAGAAATTCAGGCCCCAAAGTAGCACAGCCAAGCACAGATCTTTACTGAGAAAGGGACTTAGCTCAACTGGGTGTACAGGCATCAAAGAGCTAGGAGGTGACAGGAATGGCCTTTCCACTGCCCAATGAGAGGGCCTCCTAGCAGAGCACCTGCCTTCACTGCAGGGTTAGGCCTTTAGGTTGAGCATAACCAGCCAACAAGAGAAAAAAATCCAATTCTCTGGCCCCTGCAAAAGACTCTCCAGAGGAAAACAAGGCCGTCCTTTCCTTGGCTCTCTGCTCCAGTCCCCAGAGCCTGCCAAACTAACTCACCAGGAGGAAAGTAGCATTCTCTTGGTCTTGCCTAGCACTCCTTTAACAGAGCAGGGCTGAGAAGACGGGAGGAGTCTAGGACTTAAACATCAGAAGACCTGCCTGTAAGACTGAGCACAGGACCCAGTGTCTTCACCCATAAAAAAGGGACTAATACCACATGCCCCGCATTCTAATAGGCCTATTGTGAGACTTCTGTAGGAAAATAGCTGTGTGGTTGAAAAAGGTAAACTTTAGCGAATATACAAATTGACTGGGTATGTTGAATCTGATTTAGAAAAGTAGCAGCTTTAAAGGCAAGTAAAACTCCTGTGTTCTGAAGATACAGATGGACTGGAAAAGCTACAAGGTTCCTGGCTACACAGAAAGCTTCTCCCCAGATCCTGTAGCAGAGCCCATTCCATTAGCCACCTCTCTGCAAAAATGAGTTCCTGTCTGAGTCAGAGACAAACTTCCAGACAGGCCCAAGGGGACAACCTACCAGAACAATAGTGCTGGGGCCTCCAGTTCCCACAAACCATAACCATTACCAGCACTTAGGGTCTCTACAACTTCCCTCCCTGGGATTCAGTATTATTGTGACAACAGAAACAAATTTTTGAACCAAGAAGAAGAAAAGACCAAAACAGAGGCCTAAGTGGTATAATCAACCCAGCCAGGCCTTTGAAACATGTTGTGTGAAGGGCTGTCTCCATATACTAAACTCAGGGGTGGTTCTAAGGGATGTTGGAATGCATCTTACCTACCTCACACACACATACACACGCACACGCACACACACGCACACCTTCCTCATAGCTAGCTAATGCCTAAAATTCAAAACTTCATCCCTTTAGCTGGTGTCTAAACTATAGAACACCTCCTCCCCCAAAAAAAATATTTATTTTGTATCAGGCACTCATATTTTAGGGTGAAAAAAGGACATATTATCAGTTATAAACAGGGACGTCACTGGAACTGCAGAGACACTCCTTTAAGGCTACTTCATAGTTTGACCTACATCTGCTTACTAGTCTTTCCCTTTACAGCCCAATGAGAACAAAGCTATGAGCTAGGTTTCAGCGACCAAGGAGACAACACATGGAAAAACAAGATTAATATGCAAGGACCTATCTTCAAAGCAACAGCCTAGGTGCCATGCTTGTACAGAGAGCAACCCTGGCCTCACCTTGAATGCAGCCCTTGGGATATCTGGAATCACACCCAGCCCAGCCAAGGAAGTTAAAAAGGGGTTTCCTAAGAAAGGGTACACCACCAAAGCCAGCCTCTGGATCCATCCATGAAACTTCCCAGTCACATGACCTATATTTCCTTTTGCTCCCGGTATCAACAGGTATCCACTGAGCGGTCCCCTCACTTGAGCTTGCCCATCCTCAAAAAGAACCCAGCTATAAACTCTCCCCACACTGCAGCCCACTGCTTTGGGCAGAACGTAGTGACACAGCGAGGGAAATAGGAAAAAAACACTGAATTCCATTTAAGCCTTTGTAAAACAACTGAATTTTAAAAGTGCTCTTTTCTTCTGGAACAGAACACCAGGGCTCCTGCTGTCTGACAAGGCTCCATGAATGCATAGGAAAAACCAGGACAGAATGAAATCTCATAGAATTCCTATCCTCATCAGTCAGAAGAAACAGAATAAGTCAACAAGTGGTCCCAGAAATTATATCATGTCCATGTCAAGAAAAGGCCATTTAAATCCTTGGTGGTCAATAGGATTCAATCTAAGGAACTGCCTTGGTATTTCAAATGGGCACAGCTAAAAGACCGCAGATTACCTAAGGGAAGGGAGGGCCTAGGGTTCCCACGCTTGTTGGAACAGAAAGGCACACCTGAACACCAATAGAGTTGGTCCAGCCCTGACTTTCCCTGCGCAACCCAAGTAGCCTCAACCTCCCTGTGCTGCCAAGTGCTGAAACTGGCCAAGAGCAACAGACTTATCACCTGCGCAGGCCATTCTTCCAGACAAGTGGCCCTGAGAAGGGGTCTTGGCTTGCTGATCTGAAAGGCCAAGGTACTTCATAAGCAGACCTCTTCTCACTGCCAACAAAGACATCCTGAGGAGGGATGAGGAAAGTTGTTCAAGAGAGACAGAGACATTAGATAGTCATGGCTCCTGAATGGAAAGAATTCGTTGGACTACTAGGTACAGGCAGTGCCATATGTGGTCCTCCATCAACTGCACATGTAGAAACCTAGGATTCAACTTGCCCACTTGGGCACCTCAGTTCTGAGTCAAAGCCCCCAGCCCAGTCCAACCGATATAGCAAGGCCTTACCTTCTGCAGTGGACTCCTCAGAATTAGCCCCCGAGCTGGCTCCCGTCGTCTTCTCGCTGTGGCTATGGCTGAGGCTCTGGCCGTGATGCAGGAGGAGCCCCCAAAGGAGCCACAGGGCAAAACGGGCGCACACATCCATGACTCCAGGTCTCAGTAAACATGCGCCTGATGTGAACACCTCGGGTCCCCAAAGGCAAAGCCGGGAGCCCAGGAGTGCGGCCGTCGGTCCTGGAACCCCAGGCAAGATGCCCTCGAGGCGCCGCAGCTGTCCAGGCACTCGCGGGCCTGCCTCCTCCGACAGCCAAAGGTCAAATGCTCCAAGTTTGGGCTCGGGAGGAGGGCCGTCGCCTCCGGTCCAACAGTGGGTCTGCGGGAGTTGCGGCGGCCTGAGCGCCCAGTCTGCTCGGGCCGCTTCCGGAGAGTTTGGACTGGGTGGCTGCGGGGCCGCTGTCAGCTCCGCAGCCGGATACACCCCTGCGGGAGGGGGCGGGCAGGCGGGATCTCCCGCGGGCAGGGGAATGGGGGAGGGAAAAAAGAGAGGGGAAGAGGGGGGCACCTGGCCTCACCCCGCCGAGGAGAGAGCAGCACAGGTTCGGAGAGGGCGTGCGACTCGCAGCCCCCGCGGGTGCTTGCGGCTCCGGGATCCCAGGCCTCCTAGGCCGAGGTCAGCACCCCCGCCCAGTCCCGTGCCCAGGCGGCCGACGGTGCCCAGGTTCAGCAGGCGGACGGGCACGGGCCAGGCCCGGGACAGCGGCTCCCTGGCGGGCGGGCGGGCGGGCGGGCAGCGCGGGGCGGGCCCGGGGCTGGCGGGGGCGTGCTTTCCCGCAGACCCGCCCCGCGCCGCCCGGCCCCCAGCAAAGCCGGGGCCCGCCCCAGCGCCGGCTTTATCCCGGAATAACCTGTTGGAGGCAGCCACCGGGTGTCCCTAGCCCTAGGCGGGCTCTCCAAGCCCCAGTCCGCGCTAGGCTCCACCAGGACCCCTCTCTCGCGCCAAGGGTCGGGTCCTGGCCTCCTCTTCCCCCACGAGAGTCTCTCCCGCGCTAACCGCCGTCAAACCCGCGGGCGGGCCCCTGACACGCAGTTACTCAGGTAACCCAGGCCTGCGGCGGCAGCGGCGACCACGGCAGTAGCTGCCCTGCCCGGATCTGTGGGCCTCAGTGCAGCTCCTCTCGCCTAAGCTCTAGAGCCAGGCTGAACAGAGGCCCGCGGCACAAAGATTGCCGCCCCAGGATGCTGGAGGGGACAACCGCCGTACCCTATTCGGCCGGGGGTGCGTTCCCAACCCCCACTCGCAGCCGGCTTTGCAGGCTCCGCCCTCCGCCGCGTCTTGCAGCCAATCGGCCTCCGCCTCTCTGCAGTTTAGGAACCCGCCTGCTTCTTCACCCGTGTGCAGCGGCCCCTGGCGGGCAAGTCTGGGTGCTGCTGACAGCACACCAGCTCCTGGGAGGCCCCGCCCTTTTGCGGAGGGTTGGGGAAATGAAGAGCACCCGCCCCGCGGGAGGCCCATTAGGGACTGCCATTGCTTTCAGAGGAAATGATGCCAGAAAACAAAATGAAACGTCCAAACCACTAAAGGTAAAATTGCCCTACACATCCTTTAAGTGTAGGCTAAAGGGTCCAACCCTATCCGCCTCATCCAAGATAAGGAGGATGCCCTCGCTTAACTTTCACAGCCTGTTTTCCTACCTGCCTCTCAAATCCCCTCCCCTTTGAGGTTTTTGCGGGTAGGACCTGCAGCTGGTTCCTCCCCGAATCTTAACTCTCCCAGCCGTTTGGAGGAGGTGTTAGCGACCTGAGAATGAGTTACCCAGTGAAGAGAGAGCCGCGCCTGGGCCTCCTTCAACAGAGCCTGCACTTCCTGTTCTCTTCTCAAGTATACTGTCAGCAGATCTTTACTGAAACCTGCTCTGTGCCCTACCCTGTCCTTGGCACCGGAGACAGGGGAAGGGATTAGGCCCAGTCCCTCTCCTGACTGACAGCGCTAAGCCAGCTACCTGTTCTGAGCAAGCCCTCCAAACCGGGAACACGGATTTGCCCAACAGCTGCCTGGCTTAAGGGTTAGGCTGTTGATATAAAAATACTCGTCTAACGTCATCTACTACCACTCTCCCCACTCTTGTTAAGCTTCAGTCACACTGGCCTTCTTTAAGTTCCTCAAACACATAGAGCCTTAACCACCTCACGGCCTTTGCATCTGCTGTTGCTTCTGCCTGAAAAATTCTTCTCCCCCAGCTCATATAGCTAGACTCTCCTTCTTCCATATATAGTTCAAGGACTCCTCTTCAGAAACTCTTATTCTGACCACTCCCTCTGGTCCAGAATTGGACCATACACCTCTGCCTCCTCCCACCCCATAGGATTGTGAGTTTTAAGGTCAGGGGCTATGCCTTATTCATCTCTGGGGAAAGACGATCCATCCATTCATAGGCCTTGCACATAATAAGTGGACATGAGTTAATGCACTCAAACATGTCTTGAGTAATAACTATGTGCTCAAAAATTGGCCGGAACAGAAGATGAACTCCTAACCTAGGTTCTAGTACACTTATGCTCTGAGCCAAGAGTCTTAAACTCAAATGGCAAAGTGGGCAGATAGGTAATAAAATGGAGAGAAGTAGGTGGGAATAATAGGGAGTGGTGGGGACCGGACTGTGGCACACTGGACAGAGCAGGCAGGAAGGTGGGCTCAGTATTGCTGGGTCATCTTCAAGAGAAGATGGAAAACTAGACTTTTATATGACATATTCCTTTCTTTAGTATTAGCACCTAATTTTGAAAAGTGTAAAACCTTGCATAGGCCACACAAAACACATCTGCAGCCCAAATTAATCACTCAGACTGGGAATTTGTCATTTCTGCCTAAGCCAACCAACCTGCCTGTTTTCTCCTTTGTCCAAGCAAACACACAAGAAGAAAGGAAAGGAAAGCATGCTTAACACAACTTCGTTTAAACTCAACTGCATCGCTTCTCTTAGCTACCACATGATTTCTTTGGGGGTATAAACACAACCTATTCAGTATAAAGAGCCTGGATCTTAGAGGCAGGAAGGGAGGGTCTGTTAACTTTTCATACCAAGAACTTGAACCTTTTGGAACCTGTTGCATTTCCTGTGAGGTTAAAATGGTGTCTGGGAACTAAAAATAGAATTACCATATGATCCAGTAATTCCACTTCTGGGTATATACCCCCCAAAATTGAAAGCAGGGTGTCAAAAAAATATTTGTACACTCATGTTCATAGCAGCACTAGCCACAATAGTCAAATGGTGAAAGCATCCCAAGTGTCCATGGACAGATGATTGGATTTTTTTTAAATGTGGTATACGAGGTCTGACAATTAAATTATCAAACTCATACTAGAAAAAGTGCTACATACCTCACTATTGAATATCACTATGGTCACCTTTGAAGTATTCCCCTTGGGAAGCCATGCACCAATGTCAGCGCCTACTCCACCCTTCAAAGGAATTTTGGAACTCTTTTTCTGGAATGGCCATCAGAGCTGTTGTCGTATTACCCTTGATGTCCTGAATATCATCAAAATATCTTCCTTTCAATATTTCCATTATCTTTGAGTAAAGAAAGAAGTCATTGGAGGCCAGATCAGGTGAGCAGGAAGGGTGTTCCAATACAGTTATACGTTTACTGGCTAAAAACTCCCTCACAGACAGTGCCGTGTTAGCTGGTGCATTGTTGGATACAACCATGACTTGTTGGCAAAAAGTTCAGGTCATCTAATTTCTTCACACAGCCTTTTCAGCACTTCCATATAGTAAACTTGGTTAACTATTTGTCCAATTGGTACAAGTTCATAATGAATAATCCCTCTGATATCAAAAAAGGTTAGCAACATCGTTGCAGCAAGTTCGAGAACTTAATTGTCAGACCTCATATACATAAAACGAAATATTATTCAGCCTTAAAAAAGAAGGAAATTCTGCATGCTACTATATGGATGAAGCTTGAGGACATTATGCTAAGTGAAATAAGCCAGTCACAAAAGACAAATACTATGATTCCACTTACATGAGATCCCTAGAGTAATGAATTTCAGAAAGACAAAAAGTAGGATAGCAGTTGCCAGTGGCTGGGGGTAGGGGAGGATAGGGAATTGTTTAAGGTTTATGATATAGTTTCAGTTTTGCAAGATGAAAAGAGTTCTGGAGATTGATTGCAAAAAAAAAAAATGTGAATATACCTAACACAACTCAACTGTACACTTAAAAATGGTTAAGATGGTAAATTTTATGTGTATTTTACCACAATTGAGAATAAAAATAAATACTGTCTGGGAGCCAAACCATGGCCTGGACAATAGGAGGAACATTCTGATCTCCTCTTTGCCTCCAAGATCATGATATGACATCAGAAAAGCCAGTTCCATTCTGGATCTCAACCTCCCCAACTATAGGATGGATAGGTACCAGATCATTGATCTAGTTCAGCTTTAATATTCTACAAGACAGGATAATCCTGAGACCTCCTGGAACTGCCTGGATCAGAAGCTGCGACTCTCACCTCAATAGCTCCTATGTTGGGTCCTCATGTGAGTGTAATGTCCGCAAGAAAAGAGCTTTTCATTTTTCATCTTTATCATTTTTAATCCTATATATGAAGCCTTTACCATGTGCCAGGTGTATGTCTCTTGAATCACTCTGAGGGCTTTGCTCCTAATAGATAGTCTGCAGGTGTTGATTAAATCAAATTGGATGAAAAATTCTTATGCCTCTATTCCACAATTTGCAAAAGTTTTCATATCTATTATCTCATCTCCTCCCTCACAAGAGCTCTGCAAGATTAGATGCTATACTCATTTTACCGAGGAGGAAACTGAAGCTGAGGAAATGAAGTGGCAACCACATCACGCTCTCTTTCTCCTTTGGGATTTCCTCTCCATCCTTCAACTCTCAGCTCAAGTGAAATAAAAGCACCCATACCTTGACCGATGATGACAGCCTAGCATCAACCAAAAGTTACGATTAGTTAAAAAAAAAAATAAACAGTCCAGCTCAAAAGTCACCCCTTCCTTCCTTTGGCATTTTCCCCGACCTGCCCTGTCTCTCCGGTCTCCTGCTATACCTTAGAGTACTCATATAACTGGACTGTGATTATCTAATAAGTATCTATCTTCCCCATTAGGCTTAAACTCATCACAGACTGCATTTCATTCATCTTTATATTCTCCCAGGCTGGGACTTTACCCAGTACATACCTGGTATTTATTAAAAGTGAACAAATGATTGAGTGAATGAATGAATGATGTGTGTTCTGTACTGCAGTCTAGCTGTCATTCTTCTACACCACAGGGTTTCTGGTTACCAATAGCTTTCATTTGGAAAGTGAGAGAATCTTCAGAAGTGTAACAGAGTCTTAAATCTCTGGCTCAGAAAAATTTATGAATCCCTGAGTTTGGACTGTTATCAGTGGAGCTCCCTGGTGTCCAAACATGGAAAATACAGCCGTCACTGAGAAGCTACCCAGGGTCTTGACTGCGTAAGGAAGGAGGAAAGAGAGATCTTGGCTTCTGACAACTCTTCCCAAGCTAGTTTCACAGAGAATCATCTCCCCTGCCAGAATCAGTTTTAGAATCTTACTGCCAATGTTCACTCATTCATTTAACATCCATTGAGTAATTGTTCCTAACAACCCAGTTCATATCCTCAAAGAGTTCAGTTTTCAGGGATATGAAAACGGAGCTCTTTGAGGGTATGAGGGTATGAACTGGGTTGTTACGAACAGCTACTCAATGGATCCAAAATATATAATATATATATGGAGAGAGAAAGAAAGAGAGAAAGAGAGCGTGCAACTAGTACTTGTTGGTAGTGTCTTGAGAGATTGGTACAGGGCAGGTGAGGGAGCACGGAGGAGGGACACGTAACTGCCTAAAGCAGTCAGAGGCGATGCAGAGGCACATGGATGGGTAAGGGTGAGGGGTTCTGGAATTAGACTACCTAGATTCACATCCGGTTCTGCTGTGTGACTCTGGGCAAACTAAGTTGCTCCTGAACACCCCAGGGCTGAAAGAGGAATTATCCAGGTGACATAGGTACCATTCAGTTTGGAGAACCTCAAAAATGCAAAGATGTCCTGGAGGCAAACAGGACAAGTATCGTTCTGCCTGCCTGGGAGTAGGGACCCTCCTGGAGAATAGGCATGCCCTCCGTCCCCCCTTCCCCCACCCAGTTAGTTCCTCAGAGGGAATCGAAACAATGGATCATAGGATGCTACTCTAGAACTTAGTTTCATTTATCACTTCCCATGTTCGTTCTCTCTGCTATCTTCTGTCTTGCCCATCATTTTCCCATGTCACAAAATGGGACATCAGGCTGTCTTTGCGGGTAGCAATGTGGGGGCGACTCCTACTTCTACTCCTCAGACAGGCTGAGAGAGCGAAGAACAAAGAATTAAGAGGAGTCTCAAAAAGGTTGTGTCCCTGGAGCCACGTCAGAGACAAAGGAATACTCAGATTTAGGGTTAGCCCAAAGAGGCTGAGGCTGGGACTGCGACCGACTGGAAAACACTTGTGGGTCACTGGGCACTGAGCTGGAGCTCAGTGAGGACAGGCTGGGAAGACCCATTTGGAAGCCACCCTGGCTGGTGAGATCAGTTCAGGGCCCTTCTCCTCTTCCTCTCCGTCTCCATCCTGCTCTTTTAGGTGGATCCAATCAGCTTTAACATTTTTGACCTTGAGAAAGAGGGAGGAATTGGTCGTGGGGGAAAGCTGAGACCACCACGGGCATATAGAGAAATTAATTAATGTTTATTTGTTGTACTGCAGGCAATCTGCTAGATGCTCCACTTGGATTATTTCATTTAATCCTCACAATCCCACAAAGCACACAATATTGTCATTCCCATTTTAAAAGGAAACTAAATGGCTGTTATATGCTCTCACAGCACTCTGTACGCTTGTATGATTGATTACCGGTTTAAGATCTACCTCCTTGCTAGTTGCATCAGGATACGAGCTTGTCTATGTTTTCACCATTGCATCATTGATATGATACTATACCTGGCCCAGAAAAGGTTTTCAATAAATATGTGTTCAAGGAATGAAAGAGAGAGGTCATGTGACTTGTCAAAGGTCACAATATAAGTTGCACAACCAGGATTTGAACCCTGGACTGTCTGGCTCCAGAACCTGTCTGTGATCTTTCTATCCTACCCCCACCAAGTATGCTGTCATATGCTGTCTCCCTTATAAATGTCCCAGCTTGGTGTCCTTGTCTCTCAGATGCTTGTAAACACAAACCTACACCACCTGCCGAGAACTCACCTATTCAAGGAAAGCAAGTGAAAGAGTAGGAAGAAGAAATAGCCCATCTGGGATTGTGCCCTCTTCTTACCCTCTTCAGCTCAGCATCCTCCTTCTCCAAGAAGCCTTTGCAGACAGCCCTACTTATCTACCTGTCTCCCTCTCCTCTGGCCTATCAGCCCTTCCTATATCTGAGCCACAAAAGTGGTTCCAAGTCACCTAGCCTCTGATGGTTTTACACATATTAGTGCTTTATTAAGGCAATTTAATTCCACAGATGTATACTGAAGGCAAATGTGTGCTCAGGCCTGCCTATGCCAGGCCCAGTGGGTGGACACAGAGATGAATCAGACACAATCTCAAAGGACTTAGGCAGTGGGGGATACAGACATTAGGCACAGATACAATTAACCAGAGCACACAACAAGATAACCTAAATGGTATGAAAAAACTATGAGTAGTATGCTACATGCATGAACCTTAATTACTTAATTATTGTTTTGAAGAGTGTATCATAGAAGGTCAGAGCTCAAAGATATCATCTGGTTCAAACCCTTGTTTTCCAGTGGAGGAATCTAAGACCCAGAGAAGGGTGAGGCCTAGCCCAAAGTCTCATTAGCCAGTCTGCCTGAGCCAAGATTAGACTTCAGGTCTTGTCTTCCAGTAGCTTCTTACACAGCAGTCCCACATCACACCAGACCATGAAATTCTCCAGGCGAAGTCAGGTTCTCCCACCTAAGCAAGCTAAACCAGGGCCAGGCATGCCCAAGTCTAACCCCAAGCTGCCAATCCAGCCTTTTGGTCTACTGCACCCTACTTTTCTGTGTACCTTACTTTTACCACTATAAATCTAAAACTGATATTCAAGTATTGTTACAGAAAAAGATTTTTTTAATGACTTCTTCATCCAGAATAGTAGTATATAAATCACATAAAAGTTAACCAACTCTGGTTAAAGGGAAGGGAGCCCCACTATTTTCTTGCCCTCAAATCCTGGAAAGGGAACTCTAGGAACACAACTCAAAAACCGTTGTTCTGGGACACACTTTTTAATGGCTTCATGAAAGCTGTTGTAGTGTGTGGTCCTCCATGAAACCTTGTCTTTTATGGAAACTCACAAACCTTTCTTCACCATCAAATGCCAAGTACTAGCCATGTACTCCCAGTAGGGTATGGAGAGGAATCAGATTTTCCCCTTGTGTTTCCAGCGTTCCTCTCCTCCACAGAGAGGAAGTTTGTCCCAAGTACTATGGGGAAGGAGAAGAGAGACCCAAATTCTGCCTGAGGGGTCAGGGGAAGCCTCCCCAGAAGGATCACAGAGAGTGAATTCATCTACTCAGTCACTTACCAGACTATGTGATGGAGGCTCTAACTTCACTGTGTCATACCATACCCACTAGCTACATGTACTACGGAGCCCTTGAAAGGTATCTAGACAAAATTCAGATGTACTGTAAGTGTAAAACATACACCAGATTTCAAAGACTTAGTACCAAAAAAAAAAAAAAGTAAAATATCCTACTCATTTTTATAATCAATAATTGTATATTGATTACATGTTGAATGAAAATATTCTGGATAAATTGGGCTAAGTAAAATGTATTATTAAAATTAATCTTACCTTTTTTTTACTTTTTAAAAAAGTGTTATCACTAGAAAATTTTAAATTACATATTTGGCTCGCTTTTTTCCACTGGATAGCTCTAGGAGAGACTCTCAAGTTCATGGTAGAAGTATTATGTGTGTGCTTGTCGGACTGGAGAAGATGGCAGCCAGACAGGTAGTAGTCCATTAGGGTCATATCGTGAAAAAATAAGTTTATTTTTTCCCCCTAGCATTCAATACAGGAAAGAAATCAGGCAGAGGGAACAGAATGGGTAAAGACTCAAAGATGAGGGCAGGCACATTGTGTTTAGGGAACTCATTCTTATATTAGTATTATTTTTTAAAGGCATTTGTTTTGTGTTTACTTTGAGCCAGGCATTGACAGCAGGCCTTTTACATCCATTGTCATGTTATCTTCACAACTACAGGATGAAAAAGAGGTTATTCTATTTTTTTTACCAAAGATAGAATTAAGGCTCTGAAAGGTTACGCTATTTTCGTTGTTCTTCCTCTTTATCTGGAAAGCCTCTTGGAGACAGGGAGCCCGTCTTAAGCGCCTCTCAGTTTTCCTGCACAGCACCTAGCACTGGGCTCTGCACGTGGTAGACGCTCAGAAAGTTTGTGTTGAACTGAGGATGCTCATTCTCAAGTCAGAACTCCAAGAGCAACGCCGGGGAACAGAAGCACCAGAGGGCGCCCACGAGTCTGTCCACCCGCCTGTCCCCAGGGCCGCAGCAGGATCTCAGGCCTGGGTGCGGCCCTTCGGCCCAAGCAGTGGCGCGCTCCGGCAAGAAGAGGGGGCGAAGGGAGCCCCACGTCCTCTGTCCGCCCCGCCCCCTCCCCAGAGCACAAGCGCGCGGAGTGGCCGGGTGCGGAACGACGACGCGACATCCTGTTTTTGGGGCCCGCGGCTCCGCCTGCGCCTCTGCTGATCTTGTCTTTCCCCGGGTGCTGACGCCAGCTCCCCTTCCCCCAGTCTCCGCACTCTCCCCAGGGGTCTGGGGCCTTCCCACTGCTGAATCACCACCACTCCGCACTCCCTCGGGGTTCCGGGCAGGGGTGGGGACTGTCCCAGCCTGACCCATTCTGGCCAACGCCGAGTCTTGGATATCGCTCGACTCCTGGGCTTGAAGGCATCAGGCCTAGGGGCGCCTGTTCTCAGCATCTTCCCGCAGGGCTTGGTGGGGGCAAGATACGGGGAGGGGGACAAAAGCTTAGAGCCTAGGCTAGGGCCTCTACCGGGGTGGGGGTGGCAAGGAGGACACTGGGAGGACTGACCTTGGGAGGACTGACGTTAAGAGCCTCGGAGGCAGAGGGCTGGGGTCAGGGAGCCCAGGACCGGGCTGGGGGCGAAGCTGGGGGTGGAGAAGAGACAGAGGGTGGGGGGACCGGCCCCACGGACTTCCTGGTGCGGCCCCGCCCCGGCCCGCCCCCGCGCTCCGCCCCGGTCGCCGGGACCGCCCCCCCCACTTCCTCCGGCCTCCCGCTCTCACTTCCTTCTCGAGCCGCCTGCTGCTGCCGCCGCCCCCAGCTCCCCCGCGGCGGGGAGGGCTCCAGGTGAGGCCCGGCGCGGGCCAGCGGGCTGGGGGTCCCGGGGAAGGGAGCCCGGCCGGTCCGGGACTGGGCACGGGCGCCGGCCCAGGAAGTTTGCTTGCGGGAGGCCGCGGGCGGGAGGTTCTGGGCTCGTTGCAAGTTGGGCGGGCGCGGCCGGGCGGGCGGGGCGGGGACCGAGCCACTGCGAGCCGGCGGCAGCTCCGGGAGGGTGGGTTCCTGTACCGTGGGCGGCTGTACCGGCTCGCTGGAGCCGCGGGGGGCCCCTGAGATCGGAGGTCTCGCGCCCGGAGAGAAAAGTCTCTGAAGTGGAAGGGTTTAGAGCTGGGATGTGGGACTCAGAGGTGGGGTGCCCTCAGAAGTTGGGGAACTGTTCTGCAGTGAGTGGGGTGGGAGGGCTGGGCTGGAGATGGCGCTCCCACTGGTCTGGCAGTTGTGACATTTGTGAGGTTGAGAGGGGGGCGGTGTCTGGCCTCTCGCCCTAGCCTGCAGAGGACGACCTTCCTCACTGGAAGATCGGTACCAACCCAGACCCTGCTCGCAGTCTGCAGCCCAAGGGTCGTCTGCACTCAGGAGGGCGCGGGAGCCCGCTGACCCCAATCTTTCTCTCTCTGTGTCTTTTTGCTGAGGCCCAACCTCTCCATCCATGGAACCACGCAACAGGTATTTGGTGAGCAAATACCCGCTGTGCCTGGCTGAGGGGTGCCTGGCCTTGCTCTTTTGGGGGTAAACTGAGGAAGAGAAAGGGCCTGGTCTTGTCCTGTGACTAGAGTTGGAAGGACTCTCATTGAGAGGTACTGATAGTCCCTGACAAGATAGCATCACTGAGAGTAGCACTGTTTTCAGGAGATGGAGAGAATAATAGGGCTTCTGGGAGGCAGCAGGGGTTCTGGCCTTGGGAAATGATTGGGAGCCATCTCCTAATCTACCTCTCACCCGCCCCCACCCCTCATTAGTAGTCTCTAAATTCTATACATTCTCGCTTTGTCTTCTTCCATTCCTTCTTCAGACTCTACCCACAAATCCTCCATCACCCGCTTCTCGAATCTTCTTCAGTTTCTTTTCCCCCAAACACACAGTCATACCAAGGCCCTGACCTCTCACCTACCCTGCCCTTCTGTCCATCTCTGTCCCCTGCAGCCAACCCCCACACCCTTCTTTGCTCAGCTTCTGTCTCCCACAGATGTATCTACCCTCTTGCTTCTTCCATCTCTCTTCATTCTTTTGATCCCTCTGTCTCTTTTCCTTTTAGCCATTTATCCCCAGCTTTGGCGTCAGGATCTTTGGTGAGTTTCAGAGCCTTTTCAAACCTCCCCAGCTCAGAGAGGCAGGCTGCAACCTCCCAGTAATAGAGATGATTAAAGGGCTAGAAAACCTCTCTATATGTGTACGTGCGTGCAAGTATCTTGTGTGTCGACATTTTTATCTCTTGGAGACAAAATAACTGCTCTCAGCCTTGAGAGAGCCCAGAGCAGGGGAAGCTGGTAAAATGAAGGGAACCTGCAGTGAGTGAGGTTGTGGTTAGGTTAGGAGGAAGCAGTCTGTGGTGGTCAGGGTAGAGTGGCACAGTAATAAGACTGTTGAGAGAGGCCGTGGGAAATCAAAATCACTCAGGTGCTTGATCAAGAGGCCAGGCCTGGAGGCCAGAGGACAGCCCGAAGGCCCCTGACTCCAGTGCTTACTGGTTCCAGCACCGCCTGGTGGGGAGAATGGGACCAAGTCAGCTAGGTGTAACAGAAGGAAAGGGAGGAAGCAAAGGCAGGGTTCTGGAGAGGATACTAGAGCTGTTCTAACTTCAGTCTTACCTGTTTTAGTGCCAATTCAGGAAAAGAACAGGAGTGGGAAGCAAAGGTATCTGCCCCCTCTTCCCTTCTTGCTGCCCTCCGGGGCCTGCCCAGGCTGGGTACCTACGTGTCCTAGCTGCATCAGGGCTTTGGTGACAGTAATCCTCTGCAGTCTGCTGACCCCTCTGCCTTCAGGAGTCCTTAATATTTCCCCTCTCACCTAAGATCCTACTCCCTCTCTTATCAGGAATTTCTCCTGAGTAACTTTAGTCCAGACTGGCTCTGTAAGCTCTTGTCCCCATTCTAGAGCTTTTTCCTCAAGCCTTTGGGATGCATGTTGTGAGACCTTGCTTCTCTCTGTCTCCTCCAGTCTACTCTATTCATTTCTCTCCACTAGGAAAAAAGGAGGGGGGAGGGGAGCAAGTGCTACTCTTTTGGGAGTCCCAAGCACAGCTAGATTTAAGGGCTATTCCTGTTCCCCATTCTGTCCTCTTCCATTCACAGCTGCCCTCTCCCATGAACTGTCTCTTGTCCACCCACCATTGTCTTCTACTCTCATTTCTGGGAGGTATAAGGGGTTTGGCCCTGGGAGGAAATCTCGGGGACCTACATTAACTCTTGCTCAGGGAAGGATGTGCATGCAAGACACCCTCCCAGCATCACGGCTCAGTAAAAAACCACCCAGGAGTCCTGACTCCCGCCTTGCCAATGGGTACTTATTTTAGGATTCTGCATAACTGAGCAACCCACAGGTCTCTGGGGGTGAAGATAGGACGGATGAGACGGGTTCTCCCGGGCAGAATCTGGTCCCACTGGAGGTTTGAGCTAATTGCAAGAAAATCATTGCTGGAAAAAATATAACCAGGGTAGGAGAGGTCTAAATGGGAAAATATCATGTGGGGGGTGGGGGTGGGGCGGCGGGCTGCAACCTAGGAGGCTGCTATTGAGTTCTTGGCTAAAGAAATAAAGCCAAAGTCCTGACATGAAAAGAAGTGGCTGATGTGAGATTGTCACAAATCCTGGTTGGGAATCTAGGATCTGGAGAGTTATTTCTGGCAAGATGTTAGGGCAAATAAGGTGGGTGGTGTGACCTTTTAGGGGGTCATGAACGGGAAGGTATGAGAAGTTATGGCTGTAGTGAGATGGTTGAGAAGATACTAGAATGAGGATGGATATGCCCCTGGGAAGAAGATGTAGGCCAGGGCCCAGACTGAAGACCCCTCCCTCCATACGCAGTGTAGATTCATTAGTGGTGAGGCTTGTAGAGGTCCGTGAGGAGGGAAACCAAAGACAAAGTCTAGGCCAGAACAGATTGGTTTTCCTGTCCAGGATCCAGCTTCCTCTTTTGCCCTCCTGTCATGCGGGGGAGGGCATCTCCCCAGGAGCTAGAGGCTAAAGGAGTTGCTCCTCAGCTAGGACAGGACCAGGATGGCTGTCTGTCCAGTAATGTCAGTTCTACATCATAGATGCCCCAGTATGCTCTAGGCATGAGAGCCTGAGAACTTAGAAGCAAAAAGGTCTCAGACGTCAATCTGACCCCTTGGGTCCATTTCCTGAAGGGATAAATCATGGAAGAATCATCCTGAATAAGGCCAGAGTGATGGTGGGCCCATTCCTAGGCCTGAGTAACAATCCTCACCTTCTCTGCTTTGTGGAAGTGACCTCAGGCTGGAGGTTAGGAGACCCAGGTCTTTGTCCTGGATTTGCTCCCAAATCTCTGTATAACTCTGATCAACTTTGTCTCTCGTGGCTCAGCTTCAACATGAAGGAGTTGCCTATCGGTGCCTACACAGAGTCTGGAAAATACCGGTAGCTCTGACTCCCCTTCCCCCAGAGGCTCCCCATAGCAGTGGCCTCCACTCCGGGCCCTCCTGTCTCATGCCAGCCTTGAGCTGACAGGGCTGAGTGGTCTCTGAGTATCTGTCCAGGGACAGGAACTGGGGCCCCTTGCCCCGAAGCCCAAGGATTGTTACAGGTTGAGAGATGAGAGCAGAGAATGTTGGGGATTTTGCCAGGGGACTGCAAGATCGGAGAGTACCCTGTGCCCTGCTCCAGCTGTGCCCCACTGACAGTGGAAAATAGATGCCGGAGTTTCCTCCCTGATGTTTTTTTCCCTTGTGGAAACCCCCTCGGGCCTGGGGCTGGTCTGAAGGGACACGGTGATCCTGGGTCTCTGTGGGTATTTACAGGTGGGGGAGGCAGAATTGGGAGGATGGCACTTGTGTACAGCCTCCTGTGAAATGAGCAAAGGCAAAGGAAGTGCCACTTCACCGGCCTTTCATGGGGCCCCGGGACTGCTGAGCTGCTAGGGGGAAGGGAGGAGGAAGCAAGTGTTCAGCCTTCCTCTCTGCTGCCTGGTGGGGGAGGGGAGCAGGGAGGGGAGCAGCCTCCTTAGCTCCCCCTGCCAGAGCTTTCCGGTCCAGGGGCTCACGCTTTTTGGAGCACCCCAAGTACTGGGATGGTGAGAGAAGGAAGGGAACTGGGATTTAGTGAAAAGGTCCCATCCCCTAACCGCTTTCCCAGTTGCAACTGTCTTGTTTCTTGTTTCCTCCTCCTCTCCACCCTCTAGTGGGTAGAGGCAACTCTTCCTGGCTCTTACCCTACCTAGTGCGGTGCAGGGGCTGAAGGGTGGAGAATGGTAAGAGGTAGGGAGTTCACCAGCATGGATTTTTTTTTGTAAGGATGGGAACTAGGCTCTCTGGGTTGTGTCCCGGCTGATGGGGAGAAGGGGAAGAGAGAAACTCAGCCCTTGGCCTGGTCCCAGCCCTACAGTGATCTCATGTCTCCCCCAGCTTCCTCCTCCCAGCCCAGCTGCAGCCGGCTGCAGCCTCTTTGAGCCTCTTCATATCACCTCTCCAAATAAACAAATAAACAGATTTGCAGAGCTTCTGAAGCCATTTCCAACACTGACCGTGACCCGAGGGTCTTGATAGTCCCACTCCTTAGCCTTATCAGGACCACGTTTCCTACCCATCTTCCTCATCACCCCGGGCGAGGTGTGCCTGCTTCTCCCCACTCACGCTTTCAGGGTGAGTCTGGCCTATGTGTTTATTACCCTAAATTGTACTCCTCAGGGGGAGGAAGAAGTTGATTGCACTTGTCTTGTATCTCCTGGGCATAAGGGCTCCTCCTTGTCCCCAGAATCAAAGTCTGGATTGATGGGGGAGGAGATGTGTGTCAGTCTGCAGCTGGGCTTCTGGAAGCAAGACAGGCTTCCCTCCTCATGAGGCACCCAGTTCGTTCAGTGCAGTGAACAGTACAGACAGTGCTGGGGAAGGTAGGGCAGGAGAGGGGGTTGCTGTGACATCCTAGAGAAGCTGGGAACAGAACTGGGCTGTGAAGGATGGTGCATCTGAAGGGGGTGAGCAGGAATTCCAGGAAGAGGAACTCCCATGTGCAAAGACATGCAGGACGGAGTGAGTGAGTTCAGTTATGTACTATGCGCAGCCTAGGGAGACTCTGGCCAGGACCTTGTCCTCTAGGCCCTCCCAGTCTAGTGACAAGAGATAAGATTCAGCACAGCTTCCCTGTGACGCAGGATACAATGTGCCTGTGAGAGAAACAGGGTCCAGACCTTGGATGGGGTAAGTCATTTGTAACTGGGGTAATTTACCAAAACTTTCCTGGAGGAGATGGCAACGGTGCTTGGCTCTGGAGGACCAAGAGGTGGGGTCCCTTGAGGCAATTGGAGCCTTCTGAGCTGCCTGATGCGGGTTGGAGGGTGGACGAGGGGACGAAATGCTGGATTCCCATGGGGACAGCGAATACGCGTGCTGCTTGGTGTGTTGTGGGGAAGGGAATGTGGAGGTTGCTTGTACAGGATCAGGGTGGTGTGGCCAGAGCTCAGAATCAGAATCCCAGAGAAGGATTATGGTTACAGTGAGTTGCATGGAGGGCTGCAGAAGGGGAGCCCCGTGTCAGGGAGGCAGGTTAGGAGGCTGTGGTACGTTGGTTCCCATTGTTTCCACACTCCTCCATCTCTTAGGGGCCATCCCTCCCCTCCCCCACTCCCAATTGGGACACTTCCCCTGCTGTAACGGCCACGGAGATCTGGTAATCAGGCAATCCTCTGCTTCCTTTCCCTCCTCACTTCTGGGCCTGCGTGGGCCACACCCCAAGACCAGGCTCCACGGGGTGCATGCTGGGCGCCAGGGACCACACTCCGAGTTGGGCCCCCATGGGTAGTACTTCCATAGTCTGTGCTCCCTGCCAGAGCCAGGTCCAGCTGACACTGGGAAGAGAGATTTCTGCCTATCCCAGTCAAAGCTTTTGGCTGCCATTGCTGTCCGAAAAGACTCAGCATTGCAGTGTTGGCTGTGGGGGTATTAGTCCAATTCTGGGCTTCTGAGGCAACTCTCCAGAGCTCAGTAATGGGCAGAAGCCAGCACATCAGAAAGCACTGGCTGCGTTCTCCTGTGTCCTCAACCCTGGACTGGATTCAGCTTTTCTGTAGGAAAGTTGAGGGAAGCTCAGGCCTCCAGTACTGGGGGGGACACCCACAAGCCAGGAAACTTATGTATGACTATTGGGGAAGGAGAATCATGTGGAGCCAAGGAAGGGTTAAAAGGGGTGGCCATGCTATGGGCGTGCAAAGAAAGGAAAATTCGGTAGCCTCATGGGACTGTGAGATTGGGCTAGGCCTTGAGGAGTCAGGACGATTTGAGAGGGGAGAGGGAATGGCAGCAAACAGAAGAACGAGAGGAAACGTTCAGAGGCAAGAATCTTTTGGGCTTGTTTACAGAGGCCAGTGAAGACCCCTCGGGAGCAGGGAGCTAGGAACTCACATTTGCAGAGTGCCTAAATGGTACACGTAGGTTGCACATCAATGCACTTAATCCTTATAATATCTTATGGGGTTGGTATTATTACTTAGCTTATAAGTGGCAGAACTAGGATTTAAACCCAGGTCGATCTGACTCTAAAACCCCTACCAGAGTATGAAGAACTGTGAACACCAAAATGAGGGACCACACATGATCTGAATTAAGCTGGGAATAAAAAGTCAGAACAGGTCGTTATCATTTGGTTAATACTATACAGATCAGCAACTGTTAATTTACTTACTAAACAAAAGTTCTTTAAAAAAAAAAGAAAATGTCAACTAGCGAGTAAGTTCCAGTTGCCCGCTAACCTCTGGCCCGTCCACTGTCCTTTGGCTCCTGCAGCACTGACTGTCCCTTCGCCCTCTGGCACAGATTAGATCCTAACCTTTATCAAGCACCCTCAAATGAGCTGTGGGAACTTACTTGACTCAGTTCAGGCCGTAAGATTTCCGAGAAAAAAGTTGTGCTGGGAGAGAGGATAAGGGTCTGGGATACACCCGAATAGGGAGTTCTGGGCTGATGCCACCACTCAGAAACCTGTATACGCAGTGCTTCCTGCCTTTTGGGATGAAAGGCTTTGCTCCTCTCACCTCCCGTGCACACAATACTTCCCAGTTCACAAAGCACACTTATTCCCATGCTCAGGATCCTTGCTGCCCTTTGAGGCAGGGAGGGCAAATATTGTCATTCCTGTTGTACAGATGAAGAAACTGAGGCACCAGGAAGGGAAGTGACTTACTTGCTCAAGGTCAGGAAGTTTAGCTGGTAAGGGGTAACGTGGAGGCTGTGTGATGCACTGAGGAAAACAGGACTTTGGATGGCAAAACTGGAGTTTGTGTGCTGGCTCCCATGCTAACTAGCTGTGTGATGCTGGGTTACTTTAACTCTGAGTTTGTTTCCTCATCTGTAAATAGGAATAGTGCCAATAGGTTGGTAGAAGTGTCGAATCACAATACCATGGGATCTGTAAAGGGTTATACTTCGTGAGGGCAGTCAGCAGGTGAAGCTAGGAGGTCACCTGCGGGTATCCACTTCTCGTGGCTGTGTACCATGCTGCCTCTGCCCTGCTTGTTTCTGGACACTGCCTTACTCATGATCCTTTTCTGCTGTCAGTCCTGTTCCCTTGCCAGCTCGGAAGCTGCCCTGCCAACCCCCTGCCCCCACCCCCAATCCTTTGAGGGCTGATTTACTGATTGCTGGCTGATAACCACCTCCCTAGAGAGCAGCCTGGAGCCACTGCACTTCCAGTCTCTTAGGCCTTGTGACTGCTGACCAGAGTTCCCTCCTTGCCTTCCTGCCTGGGCCAGCCCAGTGCTGGGCCTGTGGGGGTAGAGTTCCCAGACATACTGCCATTGCCCACACCCCTGCTCTGTGTGGAACTCAAGAGTTACAGGCCCAGGAGTTCTCTCAAAATGCCGGGGTCTCCCAGGTAAACCAAGGGATATAACTAAACAGCCCCTCCCGACCTCCCGCTCCCCCCTCCCCCCCGACATACACACACAAGATGCTCTCTCCTTTCTCCAGGGAAGGGGCCACAGAATCCTAACAGGATGTGTTCTAACTTGCCCCGATGTCCCCAGCCTTATGCTTTTGCTGACTCAACCCCTCATATTCCCCCACCCTGTGCTCCTGGGGGCCTTTCTTACGCCCATCATCCTATCCCCTACTCCAAGGGTTCTTCATATCTGATTTCATCCACCTATGACCTTGTCACAGGCATTTTTCTCTCCATTTCATGGACTGAGAAACTGAGACCCAGGGAGGGTAAGTGCCTCAGGCTTGCTTGCAGTGAGTCAGCAGAAAAGCAGAGCTGGGGTTAGAACTTAGGTCTCTTGACTTCCAGTCTGCGTTTCTCTCCATTGCCCTAGAGCAGGGGTGTCCAAACTTTTTTCAACGTTTTTCACCACGGGCCATATGCAGTAAAATACACAAACAGCCGGGCCACTCACTCGAGGTGAACTACATATTGCCTCACCTGGTTTATTTAAGTAAACTAAATATATTTTTGGAATTTGCTGCTGGCCGATAAAAAATGGATCACGGGCCGCAGTTGGCCCACGGGCCGCAGTTTGGACACGCCTGCCCTAGAGGGTCCTTATCTCCTTGCCGGACCCATTCCTGGATCCATCCTCTCATGAGGTTGAACACACACGCTTATTCATGCAAGTTAAGATGGAAATATTTTTAATGTGAACCAGAGACAACCTCATAGACTGAAGCCATTTCCCTCCCAGCTAGTCCCAGGGGAAGCTGAGGCCTGGGAGGAAGCTGGGACCAAACCCTGGGTCCTATGCAGGTCCTACACCACCAGTGTTCCTTTTCACTTCCCAATGGGGAATCCCTCACCCCACAATCCCCAATTTGATTTTTGAGGCTTTTGAACCAGTGGTTGAGAGGTCAGGCTGAGAGAGAAGGGGTTCTCAGAGCAGGGTGCCTTCTCACACTGTATAAAAGTGGGATGGAGAGAATGTGCCCGTGGTGATGGTGCTTGGCAGAACAAGGGATACTTGGAGGTCTGGGTGTGTGTAAAACAGGTTGTCCCTTCCCAGGGAGCACGGGCCTGGTTGTGGGAGAGAGTCAAGGAAAGGAAGTCACATACCGGCCAGCAAAAGTCCCTCATGGCCAAGAGGAAGTAGCCAATGAGAGGAGAACCTCTGCCACAGCATTATAAATAATCACAGGGTTTCCGGAAGCTCTGTTCTATTCCAGAATTCAGAAGAGCAGTTCCTCACCCTGAGGCCCTGTGAGATGCACATGGGAAGAGTAATGGCTAGAGTTGGGACTTCTCTCATACTCACCCCAGTAATAATTATTTGGTAGCAGCCCATCCAATGTGCCACACCTCAGGCCAAACATTTTCTACACATTAGCTCATTTCATACTCTGAGCAATTCTAACTACAATAGGCAAGATTTCCCCCGTTTTACAGATGAGCAAATTGATGCTCAGGAAACTCAGATGTGTTGTCCAAGACCATATATGACTAGTTGGTGGAGCTGTGATTAGAATCCCTGGCCAGTCTGACTCTAGCTTGTATTCAGTGATACCAGCTTTAATGGCACTGTATTTTCTACCCAAGAGTCTGGAAGTCCCTGAAATTCTTCAGAGGCAGGTGCTATGATCTCAAAAAAAGGTATAGAAGATTAAGGGGGAAATCAAGTTTTTGTTTTACTCTTCTGTTCAACCCTCTTGGCTGGGCTTGGAGGGTCTGCCTCATCCACCCAGGGGCTTACGAAAAGATGTTCATGTCTAAGAGCCACATCCTCTGCTTCGTTCATCACTCCTTCCCCAGATTCCAGACCAGCTCCCAGCCCTAGCTCATGCTTCCATAATTCCCTGTACGGTTGCCACCTTGGGTGTGTGGCCAGACAGGGTTTACCGTGCTTACAGAAATGATGGTGTAAGCTCTCCCTCCTTTACCCTATCCCCAGGGCACCCTGCATTGAGATAGGGCAGCTGTCTAGAGAATTATGCTCCTCAGTCAGCAGGTTTCTCATTGTCCCTTTTGGTTTGCACTCAGTAGCCAAGATGTCAGGATTGGAGTTGAACTATCAGTGCACTGGGCAGGGCGAGCCCTGAGTTGGGAGAAATTCCACCCATGGCTGCATCTCAGAGAGACCTGGGACCGCACCCTGTGCCAGAACCCCTCTCATCTACTAGGTGGGGAGGGTCTGTATCTGGTAGAGGATCTGTAGGTAGATCCCTACATCTGTGCACCCTCCTTTTGTGTCTACACTGCCTGGAGGAAAAATAAAAGTAGCTAATACTTATTAAAAGCTTATGACCAGGCACTGTCCTAAATGCTTTACATGTGTTACTTTATATAATTTCATAATAACCCAATAAGGTGGGTATTATTTTATCCCTATTTTACAGATAAGAAAACTGAGCCCCACTACTCACTATCAGAGAGGGTAAGTAATTTGTCGAGGCTCACACAGCTAGGAAATAGAACTAGGATTTGACCTTCGCCAGTCTGGCACCAGAATCTATGTGCTTCACATAATACACTACACGTTATAGTACCAGCCTCCTTACACGTGGGCATCTTTGCTTGGGCTCAGGGCCTTGCTCTCTCTCACTGTGTACCTGTCTCTCTGAGGTCTGTCTTGATGGGCTTGCAGGATGGTGTCAGGTTAAGAGAACAGCAGCTGGTTTCGTTCTGTATGCCCCCATTCTTTCTTCCCAATGGGTAGAGGTCTCCCTGACCAAGAACGTCCCTCTCATCTGTTCCTAGGTTACTGCATCCAGAGGGGCCCAGAAGGAGAAGGAGGCATTGCCTCCACTGCAGCAGCTGCACCCACGATGCAGAGCATCAAGTGTGTGGTGGTGGGCGATGGGGCTGTGGGCAAGACGTGCCTGCTCATCTGCTACACAACCAACGCCTTCCCTAAGGAGTACATCCCCACAGTGTTCGACAATTACAGCGCCCAGAGTGCAGTTGATGGGCGCACAGTGAACCTGAACCTGTGGGACACAGCGGGCCAGGAGGAGTACGACCGCCTCCGCACACTCTCGTACCCTCAGACCAACGTCTTTGTCATCTGTTTCTCCATTGCGAGTCCGCCCTCCTATGAGAATGTGCGGCACAAGTGGCACCCAGAGGTGTGCCACCACTGCCCCGATGTGCCCATCCTCCTGGTGGGCACCAAGAAGGACCTGAGAGCCCAGCCTGACACCCTGCGGCGCCTCAAGGAGCAGGGCCAGGCGCCCATCACACCGCAGCAGGGCCAGGCGCTGGCCAAGCAGATCCACGCTGTGCGCTACCTCGAGTGCTCGGCCCTGCAGCAGGACGGCGTCAAGGAAGTGTTCGCTGAGGCTGTCCGGGCTGTGCTCAACCCCACGCCGGTCAAGCGTGGGCGGTCCTGCATCCTCTTGTGACCCTGGCACTCAGCTTGGAGGCTGCCCCTGCCCCCCACCAGTTGTGCCTTGGCGCCTTGTCTGCCCCCAGCTGTGCCTTAAGGACTAATTCTGGCACCCCTTGCCAGGGGGCTCCCTGATGCCTGTTTCTCCTTAAGGAGGCCCACAGGGAAAAGGGCTGTGGGCCCTGCCCCATTCTGCTTGGGAATACCAGGTATTCGTGAGAGCTCACCCAGGCCAAGGTTGGATCCCTCCCCAAGAAGCCAACCCAGTGCCCCCTCCCCATTTTCCCCTACTGACCAGTTGATCCAGCTTTCTACACCGATGTTGCTGCCTTCCTTCCCTCAGGTTAGGGACTCTCAGCTGTCCCTAACCTCTCCCTTGCTGCTCTTCGAATTGCTCCCCCCTCCAGATGCTCTCTCTCTTCCTCAAAGGAGCCACAGAATCCTGAGAAGATGAATGTGCCCTAACTTGCCTCCATGTGCCCAGGCCTTATGCATCGCTGACTGACTCAGCCCCCACCCTACCCCCTGGGCTCCTAGCCCCATCAGCATCAATAAAACCTCCTGTCTCCAGTGGCCCTGGCTCCTCCCTGTGTGCTGGACATTGGGGGTTGGGCAGGGGACAAGCATGGGCTAGGGCTCCCCAGAGACTGGGAGCCTTTTGTTTCCTGCAAGAGGGGACAGGAGACAATAGGCTTCATTGTGGTCCCCCCACCCCCCAATTTCCTTAACAAAGCTCTAGGCTCCCTTGGAGGGGCCAGTCTTGCTCTGGGACCCAGCCACAGATTCTGTAGTGGAGTGGGATGCAAAGCATGAAGACTTCCTGATCTAGGGCTCAGAAAGGGAGAGGTTGAGAGCCAGCAGGCAGGTGCTCAGTCATGCATCTAAGAGCTGTCCCCTTACACCCCCAAGGGGAAAGATCTTTACTGACAGTAGGGGCTAGAACTCAGGCTTTTGACCCCACCCAAGACTCAGGTACCTCAGCTTCCAGGCCTGGAGTCATTACAGGGATAGCTCAGTCACTCATGCTCACCAAAACCGGGGCTTAGACCAGCTATAGGAGACCCAGACCTAAAGGGGTGAGGGGATACCACATGGAATCATACCCTGCCATGGACTTCATCCTGGAGCCTGTCCCTCGCCTCAGTTCCATTAAACAGAGACAAACGCCAAGACAAGCCTAGCCCAGACTGTTGGCAAGAATTTTATTTTCCTTTGAAATAAAGTGTACAACCAAAAGAGCTCAAGGGCCTGGGACAGTAGGATAGGATAGCTGGGGAGAATAGCAGTTTGGGATAGGAATCTGCCTCCGACCTCTACCCCCCTTTTGCCAAGGAGGAAGAGTCTATAAGCCAGATTTCAGAAGGGAAGGGAAATACATGCTGTGCCAGTGCTTTTTCTGGAGCAGGTCTCCCGCGACAGACCACCACCTCCCTCCACCAGGTGAGGCAAGCAGACTGGCAGAGCCCTTGGAAATCCTACAGCCTGCCCACCCCCCGTCACCCACATGGACACACCAAGTCAGAGGTGAAGTAGGGACTAGACCTGGGCAGCCTTAGCAGGGGACTGTGGTCACAGGCCTGATGCGCAGAGCAGATCATTAGACACATGAGTCAAATGACCCCATGAAGAGAATGGCTGTGGTTTTCAGGTAGCAGCCACTGCTCAGTGGTCCCTGACCTCAACGACAGGTGGCTATGTTAAGGCCAAGAACCGGATGATGGTTAGGAACCTCAGGACTTGTTTTAGCACCAGACGGTGGAGCTCTCCTGCCTGTGCAGCTGGGGGCCTCTCACGTAAGGGTGATGCTGCTTGAAGGCCCCTGTGCCTCCACGTGTGACGGAGGAAAAGAAGCTGCAGCACTGGGTGGAGCCTTATCCTGTGCCCTTCCTCCTTTCTTACTCCCTTCCCCCAGCGTCAGTAGGTCCTAGAGAGGACATAGGAAGTGGGGAAGGCCAGAGTGGGATCTTGTTTCTAGTTTCTGGGCAGTGGGCCCCTCCCCAGCAGAAGAGAAGGGTTTAGAATCGCTTTTCCTCAGGCTGGGAGGTAATCAGCAGCTCCTTGTTCCCGAAGTCCCACCAGGCTGTCATGTGGAATGCCATGTTGGTTAGGACAACAGTGTACTCCAGGATGGCAAAGATGGTATACACTGTTGTGATACAAGGAAGGGCATGGTGAGCCTCTGGCCCCTACCCTCCCCCTGGCCCGGGGCCTCTTGATAAACCACCAGCACATCACCACACAGGGAACACAACGGCAGCCAGCCCCCAAGACCACCGCCATATTGCACATTATAGAAAACTGTCCCGTACCCATTGTGACCACCTATGGATCCCAGCGTGGCCTCACCTCCAGCCTCACAATACATGTTGTGCCGTAAGTAGACAGCCAGTGCCGTGAAGAAGGAGATGAAATTGATGATGAAGAGCCTCTGTTTCCACTTGTAGGACTTGTGATCCTATTGGGAAGGGGAGCTGTCTGATCACTCTGCAGCTTATTGGACATATACGGGTAGCCTCCCCTCTCAGCCCCAACTCCTCAGGGCTGAGTCTCCCCTCCCTTGGTCATGGAAGGGGGCAGAGGCAGGGTAGCAGGAATGATGGGCTCGTTCGCATCCCTGTATTTGTGACATAATGGGGCCAAAGAGCCATGGTGTCCCTGCCCCTCCTACTTTGGGGGGATGGAATATGAAATTACTTGGAGTCAAACCAACCAACCCAACACCTCCAGATATTGTGGGGAGACGAAAGGTGTATGTGTGGGAGGGCAACTGGAGTTATTACAGACCACAGACCCTGACACGTGTTCCTAACTCACTGCAGCCTGGGTGCTACCCCTCATTCCACCCACTTTGGAGCCTCCATCTCCTCTATTCTCCAGGCTCCTGTACTACCTACACATAGGCTTGGATTCTGACCAAACAGTCACCCTCCACTTGTCCCCAAGCCCCAGCCCCAGCCCAGGTTCCAATTAGAACTCCAGTCCCCACCTCACCAGTACCCACATCCAGAGGACAGGTCTCCTTGATTTTCCTTCAGGCTGCCTGGAGCCCCACTCGGGGTAGACCGTACCTCCTGACTTACTGTGTGCTTCTTGGTCAGCCGCCAGATAACGCAGGTGAGCAGCATGTGGCTGAGGGATGCAGCGATGAACACAATGAAAGCGTTTTCATGGATGGCTGGAGGGATAGAGGAGGGTTGGGAGCACGCATTGCAGGGAGCACCCAAACCCTACCTCTGAAGGTCTGAAGAAGGGGGGGGCAGGGGTGTCCCCTCCCCGAACCCTTCCCCGCTCTCCTTCCCTCGTCCAGGCACCCACTGAAGTCCTCAGAAGAAGAGACGTAGGTGAGCACGAGCAGTGCAAGGTTCTCGACGACGTTGAGGCTGAAGTTGAGGCGGCAGAGCAGCTGGTAGCTAGGACACGAGGAGGTACAGCTGAGGTAGTGGTTCCAGTAGGCGAAGGCCACCAGGAAGCGGGGTGCTGAGTGCAGGCCGATGCAGAAGCGCCACACGTAGCGCTGGGGCACCTCCCCGCCGATGGCCGAGCTCACCGAAGGCAGGTAATTGGGCACCTAGAGAGTTGTGACCCATTTGGGCACCAGCCCCCGCCAGCCCTGCCCACCTGGAGATCCTTCTCTCCATCAAATCACCCCAGCCCTCAGATGGCTCTGCTCCAGCCCCTTCCCTTCCAGAAAGTCCTCCTCCAGGCAACCCCAGAGCTCTCCTAGGAGACCTCCCCTTCCAGGTCCCAGGTTCCCACTGTGCTTGGTTCTCATTCCCCAGACGGCCTGGTGTTTATGCAGGGGCGTGGAGTGACCTTCTCTATCTCCTTACACATGGAACTTTCACATGGCTGAGACAACTGTAGACAGGTTCAGAGCCAGTAGCAGAAGGCCCTGTGAGAGGTTCAATGAGCCCAAAACACCAGATTCAGTCCCATGGACAGATGAGTCAGACCATCTGAGCTGCCTTCGGATAGTGCTGGATTCACTGCCCAGCTGAGCTGTTCCTCTGACGGCTCCCAGCTCCACTTGTTCTTCTGGGCAGGTGTACCGAGGTGGTAGAGGGTACTGTGAGATCCTGGGGAAGCTGGGCCAGAAGGGTGCCCCACCCTGATCAGGTGTAAGAACATGGGTGCTCCTAACCCAGGGTAGTCTAAGAACATGACTGTTCTTGTACATCTCTCCCGTTCATCTTTCTCAAAGCCTGGGATTCCTCATTCCTTAAGGAATCAGAGCATCAATCTTTAAAGTTAAGAAAGGAGGAGGAGATAATACTGCATGGCTGCAAGGATTGCTGTGTTCCTTATATGGGTGATGGTGAGAGGATCGGGGATGAGTAAACAGTAGTTTTGATAGGGACAGAAAAGCCAGGGATGGCAGCAGGATCTCTTAGACTCCAGGGCCTGGAGCTGCTTCTCAAACTTTAATATGCATACAACTCAGGGACAGTGTGAGAGTGCAGAAGTTCTGGAAGCAGAGAATCTGCATTTCTAAAAGATTCCAGGACTGTGGAAGCTACCGGTCTATTGCCCACACTTTTCATGGACTTTTTTAGACTTTCAACAAGGGCCAGAGCAGTGCCAGAGCCCAGCAAGGGAGTGACCCTGCTGTGACTCTGGCAGGACCAGGCTTCAGAGATGGCGTTCTGCAAGATCCCTTCCTTTCTCCCAATGGGGACACTGAATGGGTCTCCAAAGCAGCTGGGATGGTAGGCAGTGATGGAGGCAGCTCACAGAGAAGGGGTGGGCCTGGGGAAGCACTAGCCAGCGGCTTCACAGCCTTCACAGAGGAGATGGATTCCCCTCGGCACTGTCAGAGGAAACAATGCAGAGCTCTCAAAGAGAGGACGCTGCTCTCAAGGCCAAGGCCTAAGATACCATAGCTTGAGACCAGGCTCAGATATTCACTCTGAGTTATCAGTGAAGAGGCAGCATGGAGGTTTTGGAGCCACACAATCCTGGGTTTGCATCACTGCTCTGCCTTTGTTAGTGGGGTAACCTTGAGCAAGTCACTTCATCTCTCTGAGCTTCAATTTCCTCATTGGCAAAATAGGGATACCACCCCCTACCCTGCAGGGTGACTGTGAATACTAAATATAACGTGTGCAAAGCATCTGCAGTGTCTGACACACAGTGGGTACAAGTGATGGCTTTCAGAAGACAAACTTCCCTAAAAAGCCTGCAGATAGGCAGTAAGCTACTACATGGCTACTGAACATGAGAAGGCCTACATCTGAGTGAGAGGCGGGAACTGTATCTTCACCAGACACTTCTGAGGCCTCTAAATCTCCTTACTTGACCTTTTTGACTCTCTGAGTAGGTCCTTTGAGTAGGGTTAGTGGGAGTGTTGCCTCCACTTCCGAGAATATTCATTCTGAAAACTCCTGCCCCAATCTCAGCTGTTTAAGGGGAACAGGGCCAGCCTCTAAAGCTTGGCTGGGAGAGCCCAGAGCACTTAAGGGTCCAGAGCCCTGACTGATGCTGTAAAACAGATAAAGGGCAGAGATGGCAAAGAGTTGGGGGACGCCTCAGGAGGAAGAGAGAATTAGGGCCGTGTGGTTACCAGTCCTGTCCTCACAAGCTCCTCCCAGATTAGGGGTGGGGACCTCTCACACCACACACACACACACACACACACACACACACACACGTGCGCACACGCCAAGGTACAGAGACTCATATATATGCCCCATTTACAAGTTCCCTGTTCACCAACCATGCCAGCAACAAGCAACTTCAGAAGCTATCAGAAACCAGGTAGACAGCTCACCTCAAACCTACCTCCCCATGAGCCCAGAGCTAAGAGTACTGAGAGATGGGAACATAACCCCTTCCCCCAAGAACAGAAATCCTTTGGCTTGCAGGACCCTGCTCAATGGATCTGTGGCAGGGCAGCAGGGCAGAAATTCACATGAGATAAAGGGAAAAAGCCCCCAAAATTCCCTATCATTGGACCTCAGATTTCATCATTAGAGATTCATTCCTTTTGGCTTCCGATAAAAGTCCCCCCAAATTATGGAGGACTTTTCTATTTACCTTACTTCCCCCTGCCCTTTGCTAACTGGACAAAATTCACATTCCTGGTATTTCCACTTGCTCTTTTTCTCTGGACTTCATCTCCTCCTGTCTATCCTCACAGTTCCCATCTTAGCTCTGGTCTCCCCAGTAGCACAAGCTATTGTACTGACCACCTCACTGGGTTCCCTACTCTGGTCCTGTGCCCTTAAATCTGTTTGCCTTTCAGGAGGCAGACTGGTCTTCTAAGCCACAAATGTGATCATGTCCCTTTCCTGTTTAAAATCTTTGCAAACTTCCCACCGCCCTCTGTATAAAATCAGAAGTTGTCAGCCGGGCGTTCACAAAGATTCTTCTTCACCCCCACAGCAACAATGCCCACTCCTTCAGGAAGGAAGCCTTCACCAATGTCCAAGCCGGGTTGAGTGCTTCCACTGGGCCCTGCCATCCCTGTGCTTCCTTGTACCCCAGTTGGAATCCTGTCTCACTGTGTACTGACTGCAGGGTCTAGGATTATCTCTTGTAGGAATGAGATGCCAAGGGCAAGTCCATATATAATTCCATGCCCCCGACATAGAATCTCTGCCCGTGGGCCCTGAGCAAAGGCCTGGTGGACTGCTTGTGGACGCGGGAATGCATCCAGGTTTCTAGCTGACAGAGACCTCAGTGGACACAGGTTGCGGGTTTGAGGCTACCAGAGAGAGACACCAGGCTAGAAGTTGCCAGGGCAAGG
Organism: Rhinolophus sinicus; assembly: GCF_057876585.1. Lineage (NCBI taxonomy): Eukaryota > Metazoa > Chordata > Mammalia > Chiroptera > Rhinolophidae > Rhinolophus > Rhinolophus sinicus. The sequence goes on along the minus strand of NC_142514.1, from coordinate 141,739,544 downwards.
CAGGGGTCCTCTCGGTCAGGCCTCTGTCGCGGCTAAAAGCACCTATTACTCCTGCTCTCATCTTACCTGCTCAGTCCTGCATCCCTTCCAGTCTGGCCCTTTCTTCAGCCTCCTTCTCCCTCTCATGATCTCTCTGGTCTATTCCCACTCCCTTCCCTTCCCCCTCTCCCCTCTGCTCTCTTGCACTTTCTATAATCCTCTTCTATGCTTGGCGGACTGTGACTCTACTCTCTGGGTCTCTCCCCCAAAATTCCCGGCTATGACTTGCCCCCCACCATCCTTCTATTTCTTTTCCCTCTTTCTGACCCTCCACCTTCTCTCTTACTCTCCAATTTCACTCTTATCGCCAGCTGCCGACCTGGCCCTGACCCAGGTACTGGGGAGCCTGGCACTCACCCCACAGTCAGTGGCCACCGTGTACTCAAAGTGGAACACCAGGGACCAGATGATGCAGAAGAAGAAGCCGAACATGGGGAAAGTGATGACCCACCAAATCATGGCCGTGATGCGGAGCCGGAACATGGTCCCATCGGGGTCCAAGGGCTGGGAGGCTGTAGAGAACATCCTGTAGGAAGTGGTGCCTAGGCAGGGTGAGGGATACACCTTAGGGCCTAGTGGGATACCTGGGCCTGGGAAAGTGGGGTCTTTTCCAGAGCTGGTTTATCAGGGTATAGAAAAGGGCCAGAATAGAAAGAGCATAAGGGAAAAAGGAAAACAGTGCAGAAGAGAGAAAGGTGCAGAGGGAGATGGGGCAGGAGCAGCAAAGACAGTCAGAATCAGCTCTTAGGAATCCCCTTGGCACACTGGTCCTACAGGGCCACATCTTGAGGAGTCTGGAGAATAGAGGCTCCTAGTGGCCTGGGCATAGAAGATCTGATGGCCCACCTCATTCTCACCACCCTCATACCCACTCAGAAGGGTCAGAGATGGACAGGTTATTGTTCCCATTCCACAGAACAGGAGATTGAGGCCCAGAACTATGCCAGGATCAAACATTAGAACTAAGGCCTCCTGTCACCTGCCAGCTTAAGGCTCCAATTAAGGTTTTCTTTAGGCCAAGTAATCTAGACAAAGGACCCTGGCTCAGACTGGGCCCAAGCCCTCTCACTGACCCTGTCTGACCACATTCCTGCTCTTTACTCAAGTTCAGCTAGGAACAGTGGGTGTGCCCCAGAACCTATTTCAGCAGGACCACAGGCTGCTAGCCATCCCACCCCCAGGCTCCGAATGATCCAAGCCTCAGGCCAGCAGTACTCTGATCCCAAGATACCAGGGTCCTTCAGAGGCCCAGACCTCCATCTCCTTCCTCTCTGAGAAGAACATGTCACCCAATCCAAGGTTTATAGGAACCTGATGGTTATAGGAACCTGCTCCACTCAGCTTGAGCCTGCTGTGCTGGCCGGACCCAGGAAGTACAGACCCAGACCCAGACCCAGGGAGCTGGGCTTCTGCCCTTCTTCCTCTAGGAGAAGCACTCCCTCCTCCCACCACCTACTTTCCCAACGACCATGACCCCTCAAGCTGGGCTCCCTTCTCGGTGTCAGACAGAGATGGCACTGTATTAAGCCCAGGACCAAATTTCCCCTTGGGACTCCTACCTTCCTCCATTAAGGAAATCCCAGCCCACTAGTCCAGCTCAGCATCAGGGAATGGGGCAGGGCAGGAGGGGGCTCACTGAGAGACACTCACACTGGGTGCTGAAGGATCCGGGGCTTGGATTGAGGGCTCTAGCCAGACTGAGACTGTTCTAAGACTATAGGGTGCCACCCCTCTAGTCCCCAGGGCCTGCCTTCCCACCCACAGAGCCCAGATCTCCACGCCTGACCAAGCACACAGCCTTCCTAGGACCAACAAGACCATGTCATAAATTCCGGAACACTCTGTAAAGGTAAGAAGTGATAGTGGCTAAGGTCAGCCCACAGCAGCTTCCTTCTCAGTTGTGGGGGTGGGGACCTTTCTGGGGGGTTGTGTCCAGAGCTACAGGCAGGTTCCTTGGGAAAGAGAGAAAGCAGAATAGGATTTGGTCCCTTTTTGTTGGAGTAGGGCTGAGTACGTTTGTTGGGCCCCATTGGAGAGCTAGCTAATCTTATGACAATAGATTTATGATCCGAAAGAGATCTAGACAGGCCTGAATCCACGCTATCAGTGTCCAGCCTGCACCTGTGCAGAAATAGCTAATGGCAACTCAGGCTGCATTCACAGAGGCCTAACAGCCAATAATAGGAATGGAACAGTCCAGCTTTCACCTGTACTGCCTAGGCCCTATGAAGTCCTATGCCTACATTAGGGCCTAGCATGGAGAAAACAATTCCCAACTGAGCCAAGTCCAGGGGCACATATCCTGCGAGGGTTGCCTGAAGGAACTAGAGCTATGCTACCGAAGAAGAGGAGACTCAGGGACTCCCATTACTGTCTTCCCATCGCAGCAGGGCTGGCAGGAAGTCTGGAGGAAACAGTAGACCTAAGGCTCCCAAGGCAGAGAGTCACCAGGAAGAGAATGTATGCTCACTGTAATTGTTAGCTACTAAGCCTCCTTGGAATGGGCTGCCTAGGGAGGAAGAAAACTCCCCATTACTGGGGAGATGCAAGCAGAGGCAACGTCATCTAATTATAGATATATTAAACTAAGGTTACTTCTTTTATTCCTAGAGTTGGCAACTCCTAGGAAACTCTGGGGGAGAAATTCAGAACATATATGGAAATCCCCAAGTAGATCCAATATGGTAGTCCCAGGGAGTGGGAATAAAAATACCCCCTGCGTCTCTAGGCCTATCCTGTCCCAGAAGGGCCAGGTACTCCTCCTGCAACTACCTATGCCATAGCTCCATAACCAGTATGCCAAGAATGGGTCACAGGTGTGCCAGGTGTACTGAGGTTATTGATCCCTTATCCCTCAGAGCCAGCCATGAGGGGCAGAGCAAACAGCCTACTCCGTTTAACTCTATATGCTGTACAAATATTATAATTTTCTGTATGGGCTACGACTGCATTATACATGCCTTCCTTTTCCCAGAGCACTGGGCGGGGGGCGGGGGGGTGAGTCCTATCCACTTATTCAATAAATACTGATTCAAATGCAGTGAGCACCTTCAAGGAACTCCTAGTCTGGTGGGCAAGATAGACACAAATACAATGTAACAGAACTGTGAGAGAGAACAGGGAACTGTGGGCCCCCAGAGGAGGGGGTGATTAAGTTTGCCCCAAGGAGGTTGGGGAAGGCTTTTTGGAGGAAGAGACACCTGAGCAGGATGAAGAGGAGTTGGGCAGGACAACAGAAACATTTGATGTATTATATAAGGTAAGAACTAAGTCAGGAAAGGCTGCTGGATGGACCCTTTCTCCTCCTTCCCCCTCCTCCCTTCGGATCACCTGGTCACTCCCTTTCTTCTAATCCTGTTCTTTCTGATAATTCCCAGTCCTGGGTCTCATCAGACTGGCTGCCCACAGCTCAAGGCCCATTACTCCCACTGACAAATCAAGAGGGAAAACTTCAAGTCCTGGGAAGAAAAGAAGTGCCCCGCCACCCCAGCCAGACTCCACTGCTAGTCAGCGCCCTTTTCTGGAGCAGATGTTCTTTATAGGAACGGGGGAAGCTCAGCGGACTGGGGGACTTCAGAGCTTTCTCTGAGAATAATCCAAGGGTCCGTGTCCAGGGCCTGCCTCTTTTCTACCTAGATCCCCTAGGCTAACTTCCTCTCCTGCTCTGCCTTCCATCCTGACAATCTCCTTTTGCTCCACCTCCTGACCCTTCATATTCCCAAACCGCCTTCCTATCCTTTCTCTACCTGGAGCTCTACACTAGCCCTGAGGAGGAGGAGGACAGGAACTATGAACCTCCTTTAGCCATGGGGAAAGTGAGGCTCAGTGTCCACTTCTCAGGCAATATACAGAGTTAGTACATAAACTAGGAGTATAACAGAGCTCAACACAGGCCTCATCCCCGTTACTCCAGTATCCTACGGAGAAAGCACTTTCACATCTTCCTGGCCCAGCACCCCATATCACTGTCCAGAGGGTACACGGCCACATGTGGAACCTCAGAGGGCATGAGATCTACCCCAGAACACATACACACATAACCTGGTCCTCATGCAGACAGGCAGAAAGAAAGTCACTCTCACACACATACCCCACTCCAAGCCATTTTGGTCATGTCACTTACAGTTACACATATACACACAATCACTTTCCCACAGAGACAGGCACAAGCCCATAGTGCCACACTTAAGAGGCCCCAAATGCCCTCTAGCCCAGTGTTGTTCTCTCTCCATTCCCCAGAAAACCCTGGGTCTCCTGAATCTGTCCCTCTATGAAGGATTGGGTTCTGGGTTCTGGGGCTGGCCCGCTTCAGTGACCCCAGACCCCAACAACCTCCATGGAAAATGGAGGGAGATTAATTCTTGTGACCTCAATTTGCAGTCATCCCCCCAGGAGCCCAGTATGTTTGATGGCCTAACTGGAGAGTTTGCTAATCCTGTTACAATAGAATCAGGATCCAAATAGATTCAACTGGGCCTGAATATGAGGTGTCAGTGCCCACCCCCCCGAGCCCTACCCCACAGTGTGTAGCTGTAGTCTCCTTGAAGTGGAAGAGCAGGGACCAGAGGATGCAGAAGAGGAAGGCGACAAGTGGACAGCAGACTGTGACCAGGGCCACCACGGTGAAGCGGAGCCGGACCAGGGTCCCATCCCGGTCCAGTGGCAGTAGGACCTGGTACATCTTGTCAGACCTGGGGATGGAGTGGCATGCTGTCAGGGCCCAAGGCCAGTGGCTGGGACTCTGGTGAAGTCAGCCCTGTGCTCGGTACTCAAACCGAGCTACGACTGAGGAGTCTGAGAAGGAAGCCACCCAGCTCCTACCATGCCTGGGTGAGGAAGACTGACTTGGAATCCCATGACAACATTCACCCTCAATTTCAGAGGAAAGACAATGAAGGAAATGTATGCTACAATGAAGCTTGAATCGATTGGGAGACCTCGTCATCCCTATGCCTGGCTTGACAGGCCTAGGACTACAGGAGCTGGTGTAACTAGTCTCTCTTGTTTCAGGAACCAACCCTCAAACCGCCTAGTGGACAGAATGCCCATTTCCTCCCCCAGGCCCTTGAGCCTCCAGGCTTCAGGGCCTCCCATCAGCTCTCATTGCTTTACCCACCGGCCCAGGACCCCTCGCATCTTCAGTCCCTTCTCAGACCCTCTGAGCTCTGATGCCTGCACCACAGTCCACAGCAGCAAGCACTCAGTGAAAGCCCACAGAACCTGGACCCACTGTTTGTCCCCGCCTGCTGCCTCACGAGCTCTGAGGGTGAAAAGCTTTGCAGAATCAGGCCTGGTGCTAGCCTGGGCTTGCTGTTTGCTGGAGAGAGCTGCCTGGTCAGCTTCTAGAGGCTTCCCAGTGCCCAGGGGCCTGTCCACCCTGCCTCTGGAGAGTCGGTAAGGGCTCCGGAGGAATGTGACTCCCCCCTCAGATGAGGGTATCTAAGGTCAGGAACTATAATTGCCAAATATACACCAGCAAGCATAGCCCAGCACCCCCTCAGTCTATAGAGGGGAAGTTGAGACCAAGAAAAGGACAGGAGACTGCTCAGGGTCACACAGCAAAAAAGAAGAGCAGCCAGCAGTGGGAAGATGTGGCTCACAGGGTCAAAAACTGCAATTCTGGCCTTCCTTAACCCCTTCCTCTCTGGACCACAGCAGATTAGGTCAGGTGAGGAGAGGAGAGAAAAAGGGTGCCTGTCCCTAGGAGAAAGGTAAAAACCAAATCCTACAGAGATGAGGCAGTCACCCCTGGCTCCACCGTAAACACAGAGAAACAGAGACACAGAGAGGAAGGCCTTTCCTCAAAGCCATATGCTGAGCCTGAGGGAAAGATCCTCAGAACTTAGGCTTCTTGTTGCCAAACTAGGACTGGCTTGAGATACATAAAGAATTCACCCTTCTGGACTCAAGGGCCTTGTCAGACGAAGTGCCAACTCTTCCGGACCCGCCCTCAGGACTCGCCCTTCTAGTCCCACCCTCCGGAAGAACCTGACTTCTACACTGGCCTGCCTCCTGGCATTCCAGAACAAAACAGGTAAGTATCTTCCTCCACCCACCTCTCTGCCAGGTCCTATTAGGCAGCCTACCCTAATGACTCAGGCTCCTTTCTCTTTGTGGGGGGCACGGAGGGGGGTCTCCCAGGGGAGTTGGAAGTGGCTCTAGTGAGCCTCATTCCATGGATCATCCCCAAATGGACTCTAAGCCCCTCACAGCCCTAGAAAGGGAACACCTTCCCCACTCAACCCAAACCCACTCTGTGTTTGTGGACGTGCTAGTCTTCCCTCCCAACACCCCTCCCGAAGGCCCACCTCCTCAGAAGCCACTGGGATCTCCAAACTGAACACTAGATCCTCAGGGAATGAACAGGCACTGCCCACGGCAGGGGGGTGATAAGCAGGCCCGAGAACGAGCTGTTCCACTTGTTGGATCTGCCTGGCCTCCTTTTTAGCTGTGTGACCTTGGTCAAGTCACCTACGCACTCTGGGCCTGTTTCCACATTTGTTCCCATGGGGACCATGTGGTTTAGATAGGCCATTCCAACTTGGTCATTCAACTCCTCCAGGCCTCAGGATGGGGAGCTCACTACCTGAAGGACAGCTGTTCAGCCCCAGTCAGCTTTAACTTCCTCATAGGTGCTTAGTTGAAAAACTGCCTTGATAGGAATGCCCCTACCTTATCTCCGAAGGTCCCAAAAGATCTCAGCTTCCAGTCCAAATCTACACTTACTGGGTGCCTTCTAAATCTAGGCACCCTGCTTAGCACTACATATAGTTTCTTTTAATCCTCACTATAATTCTATGAGGTAGACACTATATTTCCTTTTTATAGAAGATGCAAAGGAGGCTCAGGGAGGTTAAAAACACTTGCTCAAGGTCACATACTAATAACTGGCAGAGTTGGGATTTGAAACGAATCTATGGAGTCCAAACCCCCCACCCCACACACACACCTCCATTCCCCTGCACCTAAAAGGAATACGGACCAAGAGTCCCTGTGGAGTGAAGAAAGGAGAGCTCAACCCTTGCACACCCGGCCCCAAGCATGAGGGCTGAGGGGAAAGAGGTCAGCTCTGCAAGTCCGGACAGCAGCATTTCCTGAGCAGGCACCAGGACCCCCAGAGTTAGAGAACGGGCCCTGCGGGGGCTGGACCGCGTGGCCGAGCTCCCCCAAGTGGGGCTGCCCAGCGGTCCAACACACCCGTCCGCAACTCACCCAGGCTGTGGCTGAGAGGAGACTGCGCCGGCGCAGGCCAGGAGCTGGGGTACCCTGGGGACCTGGGGGTAGCCCAGGCCCGGCCCCGGGCGAGCGGCGGGGAGGGGGGTGTTGGAGTAGGAACGGTGGGTGCGGGGCAGGACCGGCGTGCTTGGGGCGGAACTTGAGGAGGAAACAGCGCCCAGATCCTCTGCTGGCTCCTCCCCGCTTCTGCGGACCCAGGCCCCCCAGGCTCTCCCCCTTAATCTGGCATCCCTTCCTGCCATTCCTCTCCAGCCCTGGTCGGCCCCACTAATTCCAGCTGCGTGGGGGCAGCCGGAAGAGTCCTGGAAACCCGGGTTTGACACGTTGGATAAGCCACCTTGTCACCTTACCTCTCCGCTGCGTTCCATCACCTGTTGAGAGAACATAAAATTAATTGAACAGGGCCCTGAATTCTCTTTATTTCCCGACCCCAGTCTCTGTTGCTCCCTCCCCTCCATTCTAGCAGAATTATGCAGCTTCACCCTTCTAAAATATTAAGTCAGTTTCGCTCCAGCCTCGGCGCCCCTCCCCCAAACTTTGTTACCTGGAGCGGATTCAGGGCATTTCAGCAAAGAGAAGAGCACCTTACAGAGATAGTGAGTTCTAGTGAAGCCCACCCCAGAAACTCTGGGTCAGAGCTGATCCCACCTTTGATCAGGAGAGGGAGCCCTGTCCCGACATGGCAGAGAGGATCTCCAGACAGCCCTGGGTCTCTCCCCACCATGAAAAGGTTGATCACCAGACACCAGCCCCCAGAGTTCCCTCCCCTGACTGACCCATAAAGGAAACGGAGGGAGACTCTTGGCTCCCTTTGCAAAGACCCTCCTACCCCAACAGGGAAGCAGGGTGAAGGGACCAGTAATCCTTCCTGAAGGCACAGAGCAGCGTTGTTAGAGCACCTGAAGGGGGTGTGGAGGACCTCTGAGCCAGGCACACCACCATCAAGTTTGCCCCATTGGAATCCTCACAGTAACAATTAGCACGTTTGGGCACCCTCTGTGTCCCAGGCACTTTTCTACTTTTTATGTATCCCATTTAATCCTCACAAAATCCCTATAAGGTAGATACTATTAATATCTCCATTTTACCAATGGATAACAGAGAAGGCAAGTTACCTACTCACACAGCTAGTCCGGTACCTGAGGTCATTCCCTTAATCACTATATACTGTTAATTCCACAAGGTAGCTATAATCACCGCGCTGCAGATGGAGAAACAGAGGCTCCAATTTGATCAACTTGCCGGTTTACCGCACGCATTCATTCTCTTGTTCATTCATTCAGTCTAGGCCCTCTCTGGGGCAGGCCCTGGGCTGGGCAATGGTGGGGGACCCAGAGATATCTCGGACCGACTGCTAGGGGAGTGAAGTCTGGAGAAAAGGTGTGATACTCTAAAAACTACTTTTCTTGACTTTGAATTCTCCCCACATGTCCTTTAAGGTCCCAGGGCAAGTGAACAATTAATAAAACTTTACTGAAAGAACCATCTCCTTTTAGTTTCAATAATTAAATTTAGGTTTTCTACCTTGGGGCTTTGCGCCATCCTCTGTTTAGCTCCAACCCACAGATGCCTGCTTCTGGCCTTTGTTCCCTGTCTTGAGCTTTCCTGGTCTCACATCTTTATTTTCCCTGTTTATCTGGCTTGGAGTGCTTCTTTTCCTCCATCTCAGCAAACTCTACCCTTCCTGTAAAGATAGTGATTAGCATGACACTTGGTAAGTTAGGAATGCATGTGGTAATTTCTAGGGCAATCACTAAAATAATAGAAAAAGAGAATTCCCAAACTGGCACAGGAGAAAAAAATGAAATAATCCGTAAGAATGCAAAAAAGGAGATTTAAATGGCCAATATGCACGTGAAAAGATGGTCGACATCATTAGTCATTAGGGAAATGTATATGGAAACCACAACGAGATGACACTTCACATCCCCTAGGATGGCTGTAATTTAAAAAAAAAAAAAGGAAAATGACAAGTGTTGGCAGCGATGTGGAGAAACTGGAACCCTCACATAGGAGGTTGGACAATTAAGTTTGTGAACTTGTTGCAATGATGTTGCTAACCTTTTTTGATATTAGAGGGATTATTCATTATAAATTTATACCAAGAAGTGCTGAAAAGGCTGCATGTAAAAGTTAGACAACCTAAACTTTTTGCCAACAATTCATGGCTCTTGCATCACAACAATGCACCAGCTTACACGGCACTGTCTGTGAGGGAGTTTTTAGCCAGTAAACAAATAACTGTACTGGACCACCCTCCCTACTCAACTGATCTGGCCCCCAATGACTTCTTCCTTTACTCGAAGATAAAGGAAATATTGAAAGGAAGATATTTTGATGACATTCAGGAAATCAAGGGTAACACGATGACAGCTCTGATGGCCATTCCAAAAAAAAAGTTCCAAAATTGCTTTGAAGGGTGGACTAGGCACTGGCGTCGGTGCATAGCTTCCCAAAGGGAGTACTTCATAGGTGACCGTAGTGATATTCAGCAATGAGGTATGTAGTACTTTATCTAGGATGAGTTTGCTAACTTAATTATCAGATCTCATATTGCTGGTGGGAATGTAAAATTGTACAGCCACTTTGTAAAACAGTTTGCAGTTCCCTCAAAAGTTAAACATAGTTACCATGTAACCTTACAAATCCACTCCTAGGTATAAACACAAGCGAAATGAAAACATATGTCCACAAAAAACTTGTACATGAGTGTTAATAGCAGTACTATTCATAGTAGCCATAAGATGGAAACAACTAAAATGTTATTCAACTAATGAATGTATAAACAAAATGTGACATCCATAAAATAAAATATTATTGACCATAAAAAGGAATGAGGTACTGATGTACAACATGGATGAACCTTGAAAACATTATGCTAAGTGAAAGAAATCAGACACAGAGGCCGCATATTTATGATTCCATTTATATGAAATGTCCAGACTAGGCAAAGCCATTGAGACAAAGCAGATTAGTAGTTGCCAGGAGCTGGGGAAGGGGGAGTTGGAGAACGACTGCTAATGGAGCTGGGGTTTCTATTCATGGTTATGAAAATGTTCTGAAATTGGACAGTCATGATGGTTGCACAACCTTGTGAATATACTAAAATACTAAATATACTAAAAACCTCTGAATTGTACTCTTTAAATGGGTGAATGTGAATTATATGTAAATTATTATTATATGTGAATTATATACTCATGTGAATTATGTCTCAATTAAAAAATTTGACAAAGATCTGGGCTTCAATAAATGGCAATTATTATAATAAATAAATAAATAAATAAATAAAGGAAGGAAGGAAGGAAGGAGAGGAGGAGTCTGGTCAATATGGTGGAGTAGAATCTTAAAAAAAAGAAAACAGTTATTCTCATAAACCAACACAAGTGAGAAATGTGAGGAGGAAAAATAAAGGAGAGGCAGGAACAGAATTGAAAGGACAAGTAGAAAGTATAAAATGTTAGATAAAATACTGAATATACCAGTAAATTCATGAACTGCAATGACCTAAATGCTCTAGTTAAAAGTCAAAGGTATTGGGCCCGCCCGGTGGCTCAGGCAGTTGGAGCTCCGTGCTCCTAACTCCGAAGGCTGCCGGTTCGATTCCAACATGGGCCAGTGGGCTCTCAACCACAAGGTTGCCAGTTCAACTCCTCGGGGTTGCCAGTTCAACTCCTCGGGGTTGCCAGTTCAACTCCTCGAGGTTGCCAGTTCAACTGCTCGAGTCCCGCAAGGGATGGTGGGCAGCGCCCCCTGCAACTAAGATTGAACACAGCACCTTGAGCTGAGCTCCCAGATGGCTCAGTTGGTTGGAGCGCATCCTCTCAACCACAAGGTTGCCAGTTCTATTCGAGTCCTGCAAGGGATGGTGGGCTGCGCCCCCTGCAACTAGAAACGGCAACTGGACCTGGAGCTGAGCTGAGCCCTCCACAACTAAGACTGAAAGGACAACAACTTGAAGCTGAACGGCACCCTCCACAACTAAGATTGAAAGGACAACAACTTGACTTGGAAAAAAGTCCTGGAAGTAGTACTGTTCTTCAATAAAGTCCTGTTCCCTTTCCCCAATTAAAAAAAAAAAAGTCTTAAAAAAAAGTAATTAAAAAAAAAAGTCAAAGGTATTCACACAAGATTTATAAAAATTTAATTATGTGCTATTTACAAACATCACCCTTCACTATCAAGTTATAGGAAAAGAGGAAGGAAATCAACATTTACTGAGTGCTTACTGTGTGCCAAACATGTGCCCAGTCCAGTCCTTTGCAAATTCTATTATCTTATTTGAACTTTACAACCACCTTATAAAACAGGATTACTGTGCCCATTTTATAGCAAGAAAACCGGGGCACAGAACAATTAAATAATTTGTGCAAGGTCTAAAAAGTAGCAGATCTGGCAGTTGAACTTAGCTGTATGACTCCAACTCTGCTGCTCTTTCCAATGCACCATGTAAGAAATCTAGAACCGTCCCAAGGAAGTGTCTTGCCCTTCCATGATTCTGCAATCTCTAGAGGACTATCTCCTCCCTGAGCTCCAATCCCTCATAGCTGCATAGGGTGAGTTCTCAGGGCATGTATGTGAGAGACTGGGGGCTGCCAGGACAGAGCTGGCCAGGGCAGAGTTTTGAGCTGTGGACATCTCTGGGCTACTGATGCCAAAACAGGGCTTGGCTCCACAAGCTTTTGTGAACATACACCAAACTTCATGTCTTTAGAAGTTCTTCCCTGGGCAGAAGTCCCTGAGAATGATGAGCTTGTGGGCCACATGCCTACAGAGTACCTAACAACAGTCCTTCACTTCGAAATCACCATGTTCACAGGGAATTCCTCCCTGGAGCATTCCTCATCCAATTCCTGATCTTCTCCCTCCAGTTTTCCCGCAAGTATTTAAGGGTCCACTAGTACTTTGAACTGAATGTCCTCACTCCCTCAAGACATATTTCTGAGCCCCTTTTCTAAGAATCATGTCTTAGATTAGTTAGAATTCCTTGACATTTTTAAAAAATATAAATGTCTACCATTCACTGAAGGATTACTGTGTACCAAGTACCTGATAAGTGCTTTATCACATTTCATTCTCACAATAACCCTGTGGGGAAAGTAGGGTTATCCCCATTTTTACCGACACGGAAACTGAGACTCAGAGGGGTTAAGAAATTTGCCCAAGTTCATACAGCTAATATATGGTTGGGCTCAGATTGAAACCCAGGCTTCTCCAACTCAAAAATTTCACACTTCTACTTTTCTACCTAAGAAAATAATTCACTCATTCATGCATCAAACATTTAATGTATGCCTGTACTGTATGTATGGCCTTAGGGACACCAGACTAAATACCGTGTTTCCCCAAAAATAAGACCTAGCCAGACAATCAGCTCTAATGCGTCTTTTGGAACAAAAATTAATATAAGACCCGGTATTATATTATATTATTATATTATACTATATATTATGTAAGACTGGGCCTTATATTATAGTAAAATAAGACCAGGTCGTATATTAATTTTTGCTCCAAAAGACGCATTAGAGTTGATTGTCCAGCTAGGTCTTATTTTCGGGGAAACACGGTAAGTAGAGGAAAGGTTTAGTTGGGTTTGAGGATTGGAAGATGACAAATCAAAGGTTCAGAAGGGCAATGAGGAAGCTATTGTAACTATCGGGGAGAACTAATGACTTTCTGATGCAGCACATAGGTAAGGGAGGGTGGAGGAAAAGGAGAGATGTTTGGGTGAAGGAGTTGGGGGAAGGTGGTTGGAGTCAGATATTCAAACTAGTTTTACTATTTGACCCTCCATGTATTTTTTTTCTTTCTTCCTTCAAGCATCTACTGAGCACCTACAAGGTACCAGGTTTCTCCTATCCATTATCTGATTTCATCTTTATGACCACTCCACTTTTTGACAAACAAATCAATTATCTCTAATCCCTTGCCACCACTGAAAACCCACAGGGATTTAAGGTCACCTACTTTTGGGCAGAGCCTATTTCAATTTTGCATTGATGCCCCAGGAAGAGGCGGTGGTGGAGAGGTAAATCAAATAGGCTTTCTGAGCACAGTCCCTGCTATTCTATGTGGGACTCTCAGTCACTAGGCCTAGGTTTTAGAACATGCGCAACCCTCCCCTTCATAATATCAGGCTTCTGCACCAGGCTTGGTCCAAGGGAAAGGAACACCAAAGTAAAGGAAAAAACCATAGGCCCAAGATGGCATCACTCATGCCAAAAGCCCATAATACCAAACCTCGATTTAATAATTTATCTAACTGTATTTTCAACCTCTCCTAGAAACATGACCTTAATCAAACCACTATGAAAATTTCTGGTCAAGCACCAGTAAGGTAACCTGTCACATAGGCCCTCTCCATCCTCCATAGAAAGGAGTAATCTACATAATAAAAACCCTTCCCCTTCTCCTCCCCCAAAGATGTCAGAGCCCCAAAATAATCCTTACTTTTGCTAATAGCTTCCTTGCCTCACCCTTCTTCCTATAAAATCCTTCCATTTTGTACATCCTTTCAGTTGCCCTTCCAGTTGCTAGATGGGATGCTGCCCAATTAATGAATGGCTTAATAAAGCCAATTAGATCTGCAAATTTACTTGGTTGAATTTTGTTTTTTAACACCAAGATGAAGAAAATGCAGCTCTGACGTCCAAGAGAAGCGGCACAGAAGACAGGAAAGTAATAGGATACAAAGTGACAAAGCTGTAACAGAGGCCTGCCGAAGCATTAACCCAACTTGCTGAGAGAGATCAGCAAATGTATCCTAGAGAAGGTGGGAGCATTTGAACCAGAACTTTAAGAATAACTGGGGACTCCTAAAGGGCAGTTGGGTAAGAAGTTCCAAGAATCCTGATTTGTACCAAGTTTTTTGCTGAACCATCCCCTTAGGGCATCTCTGATGCTCACAACATTTATTCTAGGGATTCAGAGAGGGAAAGGTGCTGGGGCTTGCGTGGGTCAGGAGACAAGAAGGCCTGGTTTTAAGGCCTCGGAGCAGCTGCAGGAAAGCTACGCGGGCAGTCAGGGTTCCCACGGGGGCCCTCTAGCTCTACAAGAGGTCTGGCCAAGAAGCGAGGGAAGGACTACCGGGAAACCTTCCCATCACCGCCCACGGATTGGGGCAAGGTGTGGGTAGAATAGTTACCATGCCATCCTGGAGCCTTTCCTCTGATTGGCCGGAGCTTCAGCAGCGCGTCTCTCCGCTCCAAGGAAGTGGGCGGAGCTTCGATGAGCGTCACCGCTCTTCTCCCACACCCCGCCCAACGTAGCCACTCACCAGCCCACTTCGAGGGGCCCTGTGTTACGTCACGACTCTCTCCCAGCCAACGGCGGCGGTGAGGGCCAGAGCTCCACGTCCCTCCCACCAACCCTCCCCTTTCCTCCCCTAACTTCTTAGGCCCCTCCTCTTCCTCCTCTCCCCTTCTCTCAAAGACCTCCCTCACGTTGGGTTTCAAAAGAGTCGTTGCCCAATGAGTAACAGGGTGGGCCTAGAGTGGCGGCGGCGTTTGCCAATGCTCAGGCAGCGAGGGCGGAGCGTCCGGAGCGAGCCTCTGACGGCAGGCGGCGTGTGACGCAGTCGGGCCCACTGTGCGCTGCGCCCGAAGCGGCGGTAGGTATCGGCGGTGGCAGCGGCGGCGACGGTTTCGTGGCAGCCGCGCGCTGCTCGCTGAGCGGCGGGTGGTGGACGGGCCTAGGCCTTCACTCTTGACATTTCCCCTCCCCCACCGCACCACGGTAAGTCGGGGGTCGGGGCGGTGGCGGCCAGGGGCCGGCAGGCTCCTCCTTTCTTTAGGGCGGGCGGTACGCCGGGCGTCCCAGGGCCTCTCCGCGCCGAAGTCTCGCGCCCCGGCGGCACCTTCTGCCCTGAGGGAGGGGGCGGGGCCCGCAATCCTGCGGCCGGGAGGCCCGGCTCTTCCTGAACTGGAAGGGAATCGCTCTTGGTGGGGTCTGGGTCGTGGGTGTCTCCGGTCGCAGCCTACGCTGAGGGAGCGTCCATCAATCCAGACTCATTCATTTGCCCGGCGGAGACTAGGTGGGCCGGTCCTTAGCGGGAGCAGCGCTTTAACACCAGGAATATGGTCTCCCTGCACTTCCTTGACTGTCGTGTGGGATGGGCTTTATTTGCCTGTCCTCTCCTACAGGAGAAATTTGTAGCCCCAGGGTTGGGGTGGGTGGGTCGGGAGTTTGTTAGCTTTTTACAACACCCGAGAATTAAGGTCGGTTTAGTGGAGTAAAAGATTATTTTCTGGCCTCCCACGTGTTCCATGTAAAGCTACATGAGAAGAAAGGTGGGGTTTCTGAATTACTATAATATATAGCCATAAGAATCTTAGAAATTAAGCCCATTTCCCTACCTTATATCACGTGCAGGTTTTACAGATGAAGAAACCGAGGCCAGTGAAGGGACAGAATTAGCCAATTCCAGATCTGGCTCAGTCTAAAAATATGTCTATTACATCACTCTCCCTAGATGTTTCACTTTCCATTATGAGGACTCCCTTCGGTTGTAGGGGTGAGGGACGGGGGCTGTCGGTAGTTCGAAGTAGGTACAGTCTTCAGTAGTGTTTCTGACTTAGTTACCACCAGCTCTGCTTGATTATTGGTACCCTAACCTAGACCATGAAAACTAAATTTAAACTTTGGTTAAAGAATGCCAGTAATGTTATGTATTGGAAAAACGAATCGGTAAAACTACAAGTCATTGGCTAGTTTCCTGTTCCAAATCTAAAATTTTTACTTGTAGCAGCTGCAGGGGACTCGGAAGAAAGTGTCTGGTTAATGACCCACAGCAGTATTGGAGTAGAAAGCAGGAAATATAGCTGAGACTTAGAAAGGCAGACAATCATTTTGTAGTTCTTGTATCTTGAAACTCATGGCTTCTTTCTGGTACTGAATTTAAAGTTTTTGTAGTAGAAGAAGGTAAGAAAAATTAAATTCCGTTTTGGAAGAGGAAACTAACTAGAAGAAAGAAAAGAGAAGTAAGCGTTCCCTGTGACAGCCTTATAAATTCAGAAAGAAATGCTTGTTAATTGGGTGACAGATGCTGTGTTTATTTGGTGGAAGAAGTCAGGATATTTAAAAAACAAAATCAGAAGTTGGACAGGTTGGAGGTACTGGGGAATACTTTGATAAAATTATTTTTTAACTCTTCATTAAGATTTGATGGAATGGAATTTGTTGCTACTTTGATCTGTTTACATCACTCGGATCACCACTTTGCTCTTGTTTAGATGACAAAGCAAAAACTGAAAAATAGTGTGTAAGAGCAGAAGAGAACTGTAGTCTAAATACTAAAATGGGAACAAGGTATATTTCCTGTGACACTTCTCAGTTCAAGCATCACCCTCTTCTAGGAAGCTTTTCCTGGCATTCTCTCCCCTGTAAGCTTCCATAACACTTGTTTGATACTTCTATTTATAGCACAAATCATTTTGTGTTTTAGCTGTTTGTCTTTTTATTAGACTGGTAAAATATTTTTGTCTTTGTATTCAGGTTGACACACAGTAGGCCCTCAGTAAGTGTGTTTGCTTGAATGAATAAATATGGAGGAGTTAAACATAAAAATAGTCTATAAAGAGGTTGGGTATTTGTGTACTCCTGAAATGTGGGGCCCAGGTTAGAGTTCACATGGTACTTTGGTACCTGACCTTATTCACGTCCACTAGCACCTAGATAGCTAAGAGCAAGTAGAACTTTTAGGGAACCAATTTAACAGCTTAGGAAAAAATCAGTTATATTATTTTTATTGTGATATTTTTATGGCAGCAGTTAAGGGGAAGTAAGGGGTGGTAGTGCTGATGTTTAATTTCAAATAAAGAGCACATTTATAGTTATGAAATCTGTTGAAAGGTTAGAGGATTTAGAGATTTAACAATAAGTATTAGAGCCAAGTTATGTAAACAACATTTCTTGACAATTTGGTGCATTCTTTGTGTTTGGAATTGAACCTAAATACAGTAAGTCCTCGTGTGGCATCGTCGATAGGTTCTTGGAACTGCAGCAAAACATTGTATAACGAAACCAGTTTTACCATAGGCTAATTGATATAAACAAGAGTTCCAGTCACATCTCATCAACGTTAAAATAAAATGACAGTGTTGTGTGAAATGATATTATTGGAGGACTGGCTGTATTCAACATAGTATGTCTGTAGAGCAAGGTTTCTCAGCCTTGGCACTTGACACTTTGGGCCGGATAATTCTTTATTATGGGGGAGCTGTCTTGTGTATTGTAGAATGTTTATTTAACAGCATTCCTGGCCTCTACCAATTAGATACCTGTAATACCCCCTCCCCAAGTTGTAACAATCCAGAATGTCTCCAGACGTTGTCAGATGCCCCCTGAGTGGCAAACTTGCCCCTGATTGAGACCACTGCTCTAGAGAAAACATTCCCAATATTTCCGTAAAATCATATCTTTATGGTGCCTGGTGTATGCTTGTAAAGTCAACTAATAAGTTGTGTTTTGTTAAAATTGCCCTTGGAAAAACCTTAAATTGTCGAAATCTAGTGGGAAGCTGAAAAGATTAAGAGTCCTAGACTTAATTTTCTCTAGTTTCTCCTTTCATTTCTGTGGTAGTCCCCCATTCTCTGAGATAGGAAAAATCAAGGTCTTGTTTGAAAGGGGATAGACCACTGGGTAAATAAAACAATATCTATTTTATGACGTCATACAGTGGTCATTTAGAAATTAACTGTAATGCTGTGTAATTCCATTATCTTTCCATTTCACTGATATATTTGATGCCACATAAATAGGCACTGATCGGAGGTTTTGTCCCATTGTACTAACACTGAGAACTTAAATACTAAGACTTATTTGCCGTATTGAAGAGTTTGTACTTAATTCAGTGTAATGCAGAACAGTTGCAAATTTGTTGAGAAATACAAATCGTTTCTTAAAATACAGCTAAGTCTGATACTAAGTGAGTTTAAGCTGGGGGTAGTAGGGTAGATTGGAAGATGTGAAACTAGTTAGGCAGACGAGTTAGAGGGAGGCATAGCAATAGTTTAAGTTAGAAGTTCTCAAAGTTTAAGGTCTGGACTCGGTTATGCTTTTAAAAATTATTGAAGACTCCAAACAGCTTTTATTTATGTGGGTTGTAGCTACTGGTATTTACTGTACTAGAAATTAAAACAAAATTTTAAAAGATTTATTGATTTAAAAAATAAATCTGTTAACATAATATAATTTTATTTAAAAAATTACTAAAAAATTTAGTGACAAGGGTGGCATTGTCTTACATTTTTTCAAATCTCTTTAATGTCTGGCTTAATAGAAAACTACTGGATTTGCAGATTTTCTGCATTCAGATAGTTAATATATTTTTTTTTTTTTTTAAGTATGTGAACAAAATCCAGCCTCATACAGGTAAGTAGTTGAGAAGGGGAGGGTTTGTATTTTTTTTTACAGTTTGGATGACTTTAATGATGGAAGGGAGTTTTAAAATAGCTTTTTCAAATGATTGTAGATTTTCTTTGACACTACACTCAAACCTTTTAAAAGGTTTATTGCAATATGGAATCTGAAATTATATCACTGAACTTTTGTGCTCTGTTACATTGAGATTCATTTGTTCTTGGACTTTGAATGGATTTTTAATCGTGCATGATTGATTGTATGACATCATACATTGGTCATTTAGAAATCATTGGTTCATTGAGTTATACAACTCTTCCAAATGATGATAACTTTAATTGTACAGTTGATAATGTTTCCATTCATATCGTCAGATAATTCTTTTTAAGAGTTGGGAAGCTGACAAGCTCATAGTGGTTTTCAAAATTCTAATTTTCACTTCAAATCTGAATAACCATGGTTGGTCATTCATTCTTTGAAATAAAAATTGTGTTTTATGAAAAATTCAGCTGGTTCAGCTTTCTAGTAAAAAATAATCACACAAGTGTTTTATCTTGAGATGATCCTTGTATTTCAATATGCACAACTGCTTTTGAGTACTTCTCATTTCATCCCAAAGAATAATCAGAGTTATTAAAAAGATGTATACTGAAATGTTGAGAATTGGTACAATCAATTTTTTTTCTTTCTTTTTTTTTTTTACAATCAATATTTTTTAGTGCTTCATGAAGGACATTCCAGTCAAAGGGGATTTTTGTGGTACTGTAAGTGGGTGGCAGTGTAGAATTCAGTGACTGTTAGTACAGTTTGCAGCCATTGTCTTGATTCATGCTCAGGTTACAGCAGTTTTATACACCATAGCTTTTTGCACCTCACTGCAGAAGTCAGCACAGTAAAATAAGGTAAATAATATCTAATACTTATTATAAAAATGGTTTGATTTCATGGACTCCTTGAAAAAGAAGTTTTGGGGACATCTAGAGACCTTTGGACCACACTTTGAGAACCACTAATCTAGGACAGTGATTTTTCACACTAGTTCATACAGCCCTAAGCTTCTTTGAAAGGGCTCCGTTGTATCCATCCCTCTTTATTTCAGCCAGGGTAGCTTCTGCTGATGTCTATTTTATGTATTGGGTTCCATAGGTAAAAATATTTGAAAACCATTGATCAAGGAGAAAAGAATCGAGTGCTTGGTATAAAAAAAAAAGAGACAGAACCAAGTGCCTGAATTAGCACTGTGTTCAGGAAGGGAACAATTCATCCTCCATGAATATGAGTTGCAGTCACTCACCACTTCACACCTTTGTTTAGTCTTGCTTTAGTGTGCTTCTTTGACACAAAGATTACTGTTATCTGCACACCTGAGATAAGCTTCTTAAGAAATAGGCAAATGAGTTTGTAAATAAAAAAGGTGAGTAGTTGGCAATGAAGCTAGAGATGTCAGATGAGAAGAGAATAGATGATCATAGTGACCTGAGTATGGTGTGTGTGTGTGTGTGTGGGGGGGTTTGTTTTTGTTTGCAGTGGTGCTTTATGGTTGTGTTAAATGTCAGTAGATGACACTGAAGTATTGGGAAACAAATCGTGTTATGTATGGAGTTCTAGTTAGGCATTGATCTATCATGGTTTAGAGTGAGGGGAAATTATTATTACACTTTTCTAATTAAAAATATTGTAAGACAGTTGAAGAATTAAAAACCTGCTTTTGAGGAGCTCTAGTTTGAAGCAACTTTATCCTAACAGTCCTCTGGTGTAGGCCCTATAATGTCTATTCAAATGTAGAAATTGAGGTCTAAGAGGCTGAGTATCATGACTTAACTACAATTATACAGTAGCAAGTGACAAGTTTTTTTATTTCCTTTTTTAACTTTTTATTTTGAATGAATTTTAGGTTTACAGAGAATTGCAAAGCTAAATGGCTGAGTTTTAAATACAGGTTTGTCTCCAAAGTGAATGTATTTTCACTACTTCTGTTTTTAAAATGAGAGTTATGTTAAGGGGATGAAAACGAAAATGCTACTCAGCCCTATAAGGAAGGGGCTGAATTAGATACTATGGATTATTTTAAATTAATTTACACGCTAGTGAGAGAAATGAGCAAAAACCAAGATGCTTTTACCAGAGTGGCAAACAGCCACACTTAAGTGGCAGGTATAACAACAAATATATTGCATAACTACAAACAGCTGGGAGTCATTAGTTTATGTAATAGGAGTGGAAAGGGGGAGGGGAAGGGGAAGTGTTTCTATAAGTTTGAAGGGTCTAATTTGGGACATGTCGTCTTGTGAAGCTGGTGAGGCTTGAGCAGCAATTTTTAGAAAGAAAAGGGGACATAGTTTTTAGAGGAAAGAAATGTTCTGGGGATCAGTCATAGGAAGGATACAGTATGACAATTAAGAAGATAGGGTAGTTTTGCTGGGATGTGATATTAGGTGATAAAATGGTAAAAATTAGACTAATTTCTTCTTCCTGCAACTCTGCCCAACTCTCCCATCCTTCCTTTCTCATCCAAGGCAAAAATCAACATTTTTCCATTCAATTTAACTGTGGATGATAATTCTTGCCTTTTCTAGTACTTTTTTAAAGATTAGATGAGAGAATATATGAAAAAGTATTTTATAAGTTCAGAAGTATTATACTAATCCATTCATCTAACATTTATTATTGTTCTTGACTGAGTTTGATACAAAGGAACTCAGTGAGGTGGAAAGGAAAAATTACAGGCATACCTCATTTTATTGCACTTGGCTTTATTTATTGCGTTTCAAAGATGTTGCATTTTTTACAAATTGAAGGCACGACCCTCCACCAGCAGAAAGATTGTGATTCACTTTATTATGGTGGTCTGGAACCGAACCTGCAGTATCTCTTTTGTGGAACTGTCTGCTGTCAACAGAGAGCAGCGAACTTGCTTAGTCATTCAGATAGCACTTAAAGTTGGTAGTTGCTTGGTTGTTACCATGTGTCTGGTTCAGTCCAGCACTTTTCCAGAAGAAAACTAAGTTTTGTCATTGTGCGCAGAGTTCACAAAGCTCTCAAAAATTGGATGAATAAGTTAGGACATGAGTTTATTGAGTTTCAGTTGGGACAGTGGGAGAATACTGGACTGCTGGTGTCTCTTATTAAGGCTACCTCTTTCTTGTAGCTGACATTCTATTCTGGGTTATTAATTTATTAGAAGATTGAGCACAGAAAGCAGAGTAAATTTAAGGGCGTTGTCTCTTTCTGTAGAGCACTAATTCTTTAAAAAAATTTTTAAATTAGTTTCAGGTAGCACTAATTCATTTTTATTTTTTCGTTTCTAAGTATGTCTTACACAGGGAAGGGAGGGAGGGTATAAATAAATAAGTAAATAAGTCTTATAAAAAAAATAAATGCAGTGAGTGTAAATATGTTCATCTATAAAGGAAGTGGTTAATCTTTGTAGGAAATTCCATCTCGGCCTTGGGGATGCCGTATAAAATTGTCAGTCCATAGACACATTACCTTTCTGGTGACTGGAACACCCAGGTTTGCCGGAGCAGTTCTTGTTCCCCTGATAATGCTGGATCAGTGCTGCCAGATTTTAGATTTATAGTCTCGTCATTTATAGTGAATGCAGTCATTTCCCTTTAGTTGTCCGTGTTCTTTCTGTAGGACAGCTCTTAGGCTCTAGCTTGACTAGGAACCACAGCTTCTGGAATCAATACAGTATAGTCATGTGTCGCTTAACAGGAATTATGGTCTGTGAAATGCATCATTTGGTGGTTTCATTGTGCTGCCATCGTAGAGCACAAGGTGGTATAACTAACACACACGTAGGCTGTACAGTATGATCTTACGGAGCTCTGTCCTATATGCACTCAGATCCTCATTGACAGAACTGTTGTGCTGCGCTGGACTCTACTGACTGTGATCTGGGACAAGTTACTTCTTGTGCCTCGATTTCACCATTTGTAAAATAGGGATAAAAATACCTCATTGGATTCGTGGGAGGTTTATATGAGGATTCATAAAAATTGTTTAGAACAGTGCTTGGGACATAGTAAGAATTTAAATGTTAGTATTGTTTATCCCAGGAATGTATGATATGCCTTTAAACTCAAATGAATCTAAAAGTTCCACACATTTCAAGCTCTAGGATTACTTCTTTCTCTTTTTGAATGGATGTTCTACTTTTTTTTTAATGGGAAAATAATGCAGGTATCTGTACTCTAAATCTTCTGTTGTTGGTAGAGGAAATATTATAGAAAAGCTAAGTCAACAGATACCAGGAAAGTGGATCTAGTAGGGGCCATGACCCACGAGAGCAGATGAGAGAGACTGCAATTAAAATGAGCTGGTCCAGACATCTAACTCCTAGCACAACTGTCAGTTCTGAATGAACTGTTGAAAAGCAGATATGTAGATGGACTCAGAGGTCTAGACTTCTGCTAAGTACTTCCAAGAATATTTCCCCTGGAAAAGAGTCACCAGTTAGTATGGTGAAGGCCCAATCTGCCACTTTGTGACTCCTGATAAATTGGAAAGGCAGGAAACTTAAAGCATCTCCTTACTGAAAGAGAAATGATGATTTCAAGTCACTCTAATGCATTCCCTTGGAACTGGAACCTCTAGTTCCAGGGGAATGTATTAGAGTCACTTGAGGAGCCTTTCAAAATACAATTGTCCACATTCCAACTCGGGATATTTTGGTTCAGTATTTCTAGCATGGTACCTGGGGGTTTCTATTTTGAAAAGCTTGCGAGCTAATTCTGATGTGGCTCTCTTGAACCACTGGTTTCAGGGAGCTTTGTTTAATCGAAGGAGTTATTAAATTCCTAGATGTTGGAATAAAGAACTAAATGTTGGAATTTTTTTTTCTAGGAGAGTGTTGGAGAAAGAATGTTAGTTTCTATAAACACATCAGGTATTTAGGGACAGCTTCATCTTTTCCAGTATTGTACCAAATGTTTCAGGTGTAGTATACCTGGAAGTGCTAATCGGAAACTGGAACATTGTGGGGAGTATTTCAAAATGTTATATTTAATTCTATTATATGAACGAGACATATTTCATTGCTCCATTATGTGTATGTAATAGAAAAATTATAGTACCTGTCACAAAATCCAGATAAGCATGATTGGCTGTTTTCTGAGTTTTTATATTAAAAGTAGTTTACTCATTATTTTCTTGTCTGCTGGCAGGTAAGTGGTAGCAGATCTTAGGTTTAAGAAAAATTTATGGAAGGGGAAAGCTTTAACTGTTGAGTAGACTACCTTTAACTTGTTTTTATCCAAATCAAGCGGGGAAAACCCAAACTTCCCTTTTGTTCTTGGAACACTTTTAATACAATTCGTTAAGTGACTTGGGTACATAGTTTGGATTCATATGAGGTTGGGGACTTTTCACCAGAGGTATTCTATGATGTTTCCAGAAGTATTAGGAGATAGATAAGTAGGAAACCATAGAGAATAGTCTTAAGAAGTAATCTCAAAGAGAATGTCAGGGCACCAGAAACGGATTTGGAGGTGGGAGGAGGGGCATGCATAGTTTGAAAACATTTACTACTACAACACTTTATATGGGGGGGAGGGGAACACACCTTTTTACAATGCAAAACTATGGAAAATAAACCCTGACGAAAAGTTCAGCTTTTCAGGTGGTTAGGCCAGCAGAAACATCATTGTAATTTTTGATGGGTATTGTAAATAACCTCCTAGGTGAGCCATGTCAAAATCTGGCATAGTGGACCTGAAATCTTTATTTAAAAAGGACTGAGGTTTTTTTTATAAAAAAGGTTGGAAAACATTGTTTTAAAGGGATGGTTGTTGGGATCTGACGTTAACCTCACATTATGGTGCTCATTGAGTTCAATTTTACAAGGTCTATTTTATCATACAGAGTCTTAGGATATTGAGTGAGTGAACATTATGCTATAGTTGGAACAGGCCTAATGAAGTTTGTAGACTGGTACATTTTCTGAAACAATTACATTGTATTCTGTAGTCTTTAAAAAGTGACCTTTTTTTCTTCTTTTCAGCTCTCTGAAGCACAGACTCATTTCAAAGATGTTTAATAAGTCATTTGGAACACCCTTTGGGGGTGGCACTGGTGGCTTTGGCACAACTTCAACATTTGGGCAGAGTAAGTTTTTAAAAATCCAAAGGGGGGATCTTAAGCTATTCTTATTAAGAACACATCCACTCTGATGGCCTTAAATAGGAATTTTATTCATACTTTGGTCTTTTATAACAAAACCTTTTTGAAAAATAATCAGGATAAGATCTTGTGAAAATTGTCTAAGAAAATAGAAATTAGAGCTTTCATGGCTTTCTGATCATCAGTGCAAGATACTTAACATATTTTTATTAATTGGTTCTTTTTAGCAGAAAGTTATAATTTGTTACTAATTTTCAGACCAGGAAATAACTTTTTAAATATTGAAGTCTAATGCAATTATTAACTGTTTTGAGATTTGCTCTCTGAATAAGAGGACATTCAGAAACAGAATTGTTAAAATGTCAGTCGTTGATCCCCACCAGCCTCCCTGAGATCCACTCCCCCTTCCACCAGTATTGTACATGGCACTAGTCATGTATAACAACCTTTATTCTCTCATTTTTAAACTTTTTGTTAAAAATTTTTGTGTGGGGGGTTTTTTGTTTTGTTTTTTTTAGGTAACATTGATTAATGACATAAATTTCAGGTGTACATCATAATTTGATATCTATATACTATAGCATGCTAACCACCAAAAGTCTAGTTTCTGTCACCGTACTACGTTTGATTCGCTTTACCCATTTGAACCCCTCCACTCACATCCCTTTCCCCTTTGGTAACCACCAATCTGTTGTCTGTTTATGAGTGTTTTTATTTAATTTGTTTATTTTTTCTTTTTTGTGTTATGTTCCACATATGAGTGAAACTGTATGGTTTTTGTCCTTTTTTTGTCTGACTTATGTCGCTTAGTGTAGTAACCCTCAAGCCCATCCATGTTGTTGCAAATGGCAATATTTCTTTTTTTTGATGACTAAATAGTATCCCATTGTGTGTGTGTATACCACATCTTTATTAATGAACACTCAGGTTGTTTCCATATCTTAATTTTTGTAAATAATGCTTCAGTCAGTGAACATAGGGGTGCATATATCTTTTCAAATTAGTGTTTTCGTGTACTTTAGATAAATACCAAGAAGAATAATTGCTGGATCATATGGTAGTTCTAGTCTTAACTTTTTGAGGACCCTCCATATTGTTTTCCACAGTGGTTGTACCAATCTGCAGTCCCACCAACAGTGTATCAGGGTTCCCTTTGCTCCACATCCTCACCATCCTGCTCTGAGATTGGCTCTCTGAATACAATACGACATTCAGAAAGAGAACTGTTAAAATGTCAAAGTCTTTAATCCCCACCAGCCTTCCTGAGATTCACTTCCCGTCTCACCCAGTCTTGTACATGACACTTGTTTCTTGGCTTTTTGATAATAGCCATTCGAACAGGGGTGAGGTGATTATTCTTACACAAAAGTAGAAAGAATGGTATAATGAACTGTCATATGTTTATCTCCCAGCTTCAGCAATCAGCATTTTTCCAGTCTTGTTTTTATCCGTTTCTTTTTAGGGGGAGAGGAGAATTCTGAACAGAATATTTTAATGCAAATCCCAGAAACTTCCTTTAACAAATGAGGATTTTTAAAAAGCATAACTACCAAACCTCAATCATACCTAATAAAAATAACAATAGAGAAAATTTTTCTGGTGTCTCCTCACCTCTTATTAAAATACTTTACATCTAGGTCCTTGGTTTTTAAATAAAAAATGTCCAGAAGAGTCGCCTTTGGAGGTTACCCCCGGCCAAAGTACATGTTTACCATCATAGAACTATGGAATTAGGGTCTCTGGGCTTGGAACCTGAACATGTATATTTTGAAAAAGTTTCCCACGTCATTCTGATGTGCTCCCCAAATTAAGGACCATTCATCCCAGTGACTATGGAGTATGCAGTGTGTGGAGAGAATTTTAACCCTTCAATTTTGATGATTTTACTTTTGTATGTAACTCCGTCACTAGTTATGTTGACACTTTTTTTTCCCCAACCTATCAACATTTATAACTTTTATTGAAAAGTCATGCCTTTTCACTTTAAGTTTCCTTCAGCTGGGAACAATGAATAAAATATCTGTGGCTTAATTTTAATTCTAATTAGTATTCTGATGGAATTTTGAAAAAATAGTTTTCGGATTAGACCAATACCCCTATCCAAATGCAGAATGTGAGGAAGTATTAAACTCTTTTTCACTGTGTCAGCTTTAAATCTTATTCTGACTGTGGCTTTTGCTTTTTCAGATACTGGCTTTGGCACTACTAGTGGAGGGGCATTTGGAACATCTGCATTTGGTTCTAGCAACAATACTGGAGGTCTGTTTGGAAATTCACAGACCAAACCAGGTAGAGGCTTTATTTGGAATAGAGTTGGTTTACTTGTAACTGGTATAGGATTTCACATAGATAGTGGCTCTAGTCTATCAATTTAACTGTTTTTAACCCCTTTGCATCTCCCAGGAGGATTATTTGGCACCAATTCATTTAGCCAGCCAGCTACCTCCACAAGCACTGGCTTTGGGTTTGGCACATCAACAGGAACATCAAATAGCTTGTTTGGACCTGCAAGCACAGGGACCAGTCTCTTCTCATCCCAAAACAATGCCTTTGCACAAAATAAACCAACTGGCTTTGGGAGTAAGTAGGACATTATTGACACTTCTGCATGTAACAATTTGATTTGTTTATTGAATGTGTTCTCCTTTTCCCTGTGTTCAGCACCCCCTTTCCTTTCAAATGGTAAAAACATAGGGAGAAGAAAACTTCAAAATGTGTTGAAAGTTTAATAGTCTAGAAAGGAGGGGGGATATATACATCTCTTTAAGAATGGAAATCAGAGAAGCACTAGTACTTAAGGGCTATGCAGAGGTAGGGGCACCTGATGTAGAATGACCAGATATGATAGGATAAAAAGCCAGGTCAGAGTAGTGTCATAGGTGTTAAGACAGGAGAATTTCAAGGAGGAATGTGTGTGATCAACAGTATTGTATGGCAGGGATACCTTCTTCTTGTCTTAGTTTCACACTCAGTAGGAAGAGATTAAAGCAGGAATGACAGATGTTGGCCATGACATGGTTACTCCTCTATTTCTTGTACATAGGAGATGTTTTCAGTTGATGGCTTTTTTCTCTGTAAGTCTAAGTGTGGCCTAGGGATACTTCTCCACACAGTATTTAAGTTGGACAGGTGTGCCCTGTGAGTTGATGCCATTTCCAGTACAGGTGAATGGCAGAATGAATAAGTTAGCCAGCTATCAGTATTTTACAAAGGGAAAGTTGTTTGTGGGGTTGTTAAATATTTAACAGTGACAACATAAAATGCAATCTAAAGTGTTAATTCAAAAGAGATGTGCCTATTTAAACTATATATTAGGACGTGTTTTTAGAAAAGAAATAGTAGTTGCTAGTGTGAAATCATATTCCTCTTGGTAATTAGGATGTCACTTGATATTAAATATTGGAGATTACTTTTTATTGCTACTGACATTTCTAGCACCATATGTATAATTTCTGTAGAAGTAGTAGCTCTCATATTTTGAAAAATACATCCTTCGATAACAGTTAAATTCACTTTTGTGTATGTTTAAAAAAAATCAGCTTTTTGAAAAAGTAATCAGAGGATCTCTCTCTGTCTCTCTCTCTGTCTCTGTCTCTCTCTTTCTTTCTCTCTTTTAAATAAAATGATCAACATGCCTACTGATTTTTCTAAATTATTTTTCTGGGTGTGAAGTTTTATATTAACTTGTATTTGTTCACCATAACAGGACAATCTGTATGTTTTAAACTTTTTAGTTATGTGTGGAAGTTTATAATATATGTAAATAAAATATACTATGACCCCTATTTAAGCATGTTGTGATAAGGTGTTTTCAGAAATATAAGCTCATTCAGCATCTAGTCTTGCCAAGAAAGGAGAAATGAGGTGACATTTATGACAAAACAAAATATTGTCTCTCAAGTATGCTCAAGAAGGGCTGCATGACATTTAGCTGACTAAGGGTTTCAGATTTGGTTTCACTTCAAAGTTGTGAGTGTAGAATTAGGTGTGTTTCTGTATGAAATACCTTTTGAAGTTACTTGCTAGGGAGATTTGAAAGAAAATTTGAAGATGTGAAAGTATTGCTGCTCTAGTACTACAGCTGAATTCCAAGTTATCTTACAGATTCTTGCATTCTTTACTGTTACCATCTAATTTTTCTTTCTAACTTATAGATTTTGGAACAAGTACTAGCAGTGGGGGACTTTTTGGAAATACAAATACCACCTCTAATCCTTTCGGTAGCACATCGGGCTCTCTCTTTGGGCCAAGTAGTTTTACAGCTACTCCTACTGGGACTACTATTAAATTTAATGTAAGTATTTTATTCCAGCCTTTGTGAAATTTTTCTCCCATTTATATATTTATTTGCAGGATGAATAAAAAAATTTCTCTTCTTTCCAGTTATGCACAGCTTTGTCTCACTCTTCTTAAAAGATGTGTTAAGAACAAAATCTGTAAATAGTTATATAGTAGACAGGGAAAGTCTTGAAACATAAATCTAGATTACAATGCATATTTGATTTATGCTCAGCCCAGTCAGATTTGTTGATTATAATAGCTAGTATATGGTTGAACTTGTATTTGTTGTGTTCATAATTCGGTCTCTGAATAGTCAACCATTCTTTATAGAAATAAGAAATGTGGGCACAGACTATAGAAAAATACTTGAAAATAAGGCTTGTTTAAGGAGATATATGGAATAACTCATCAATATTCTATATGCTAGTTAAAAATAAAAGTTTCGTTTATGAAATAGCAAAATGAGGCATTAGAGTTTTGTGTTTTCTTTGATTTTTTTGAGAGGAGTTGGGTAGAGGGTTAGAGTGAAAGAGTTTGTTTACAAAAATATGTGGAATACCACTTCATTTAAGATACTACTTGATGTGATTGGTTGGCAGATACTTAGGATAGGTTAGAGGTGCTGTTAGACTAATGGAAATCTCTGGCAAAAATAGGGTTTGGCAAAACTTAAAACTTACTCCAGAAAGTAAAGACTTTCTCAGGCAACGTGGTATTTATAATACTGAATTCAAATACTGAATTTAGAATCCTGAATTTAAAACAATGTTAAACATAAATGATAGTGAAAAATATTACGTGTTGTCTTTTAGAAAGTACAGTAATTGAGAAAGCTGACAATGTAAGCAGGAATCTTTAGTTTCTTATCGTGCCTATTTCCTCATATGGTTATAGGGAAAAAAACAGACTTCCGTATTTGTTAAATGAAACAACAGTTGTAAAGCAGACACTTAAGAGCAGAAAAGGAGGTACAACTCAGAAATATATGTTTGTTATGTTAAATAAATTGGATAAAGCATTTCTTATATATATTAAGTATATTTTAGTAGATAATTGTATGGCTTGGTTATGAAATTAATCGCTAGGTTTGTGATAACTATTGGTATTACTATTGTGATAACTATTAGTAGATAACCTTGATGTAGGAAGATATCAGGAATGCAGTGTATTTAATCAAGTACTCTTGAAACCATCTCGTTAGTAAAAGACCTAGGGGACTAATTATGGAGTTCAGTGGTTGAAGAATTGTGTCTGTGAGAGTAGGGATATAAAGTTTGGATCTGCCCATTTGTTTTAGATTTTCAAATTTGCCTTTATTTTCCTTTGCAGCCTCCAACTGGTACAGATACTATGGTTAAAGCTGGAGTTAGTACTAACATCAGTACTAAGCACCAATGTATTACTGCTATGAAAGAATATGAAAGCAAGTCACTAGAGGTCAGTAAAATGCAACACAGTAAAAGCTTCTATTGGAAAGCAGCTTCTGAAAATGATTTAGATTATTTTTAGGATCAAGTGGTTTATATTGGGTTTATGTAAAAAACTAACAATCAAATTATTTTTTAATTAATGCATTATTTATAGATATGTATTGTTTTTGGCAATGATAATACTCAGCTTATATGTGCTGGTATAGTTCTAAAAGTCTATTCTGATTGAATGTTGCCCACACTACACTGGGCAATGTGTGCACACATGCGTATGCATGTGTTTTTGGTAAATTTATGCGAACTCATAAATATACAACGTAGTAAGTTTTCACTAAGTGAACACACCCATATAACCAGAATCTAAATCAAGACACAGCATTACCAGCATCCCTAATGTCCCCCTGTGTCCTGTCCCCCAGTCACAATCCTCCCCTTTCAAAGGTAACCACTATCCTGACTGCCCATGTTTTACCCATTTTTGTATATAAATGGAATCTTACATTACGTACTCTTAAGTCTGTTTCAAAATTGAGATAATCCATGTTGTTGCATGAAATTAGTTTGTTCATTTTTATTGCTGTTTAATAGTTCTTGGTACATTTTGATTGTTATCCCTGATTGTAGCTGTTGCTTCTTCCTACATCCCAACTGTGTTTGCTTTATTGGAAAGTGCAGAAACACCCTGACTTGGGAGATAAAACTGTTAAACTTTATCCCTTCTTTCGCTAAATTTTCTGAACTCCCCAGAATCCTCTGTCTTTTAATCAGCTAACTTTTATATTTGGAGTGAGAGTAGACAAGATTGTTATATAGCATTATACTAAAAGAAAGTATTATTATTTACAAATGAAAATTAAGATGTGGTTGGTTGATCCTTTGGCCTGTAGTTTTATCGTAATTATGGTATGGATGTAATGTCCACTATACACTATTGAAAATGTTTTTCTGTAATATTAAGTTCGTGTCATTCATAGTTTTCTGTTTTTTAGTCATTGTTCCTATGTGAACATAGAACTTGAATACTCAATTCAAGTATTTAGTCTCTTAAATAATTTTTTTGGCTGCATATTAAGATTGGAAATATGTTTTCCCTCCCTCTAGGAACTTCGTTTAGAGGATTATCTGGCAAAGCGGAAAGGCCCGCAGAACCAGGTGGGAGCAGGTACCACGAGTAGCTTGTTTGGGTCTTCTCCGGCCACTTCCAGTGCGACAGGACTCTTCAGCTCCTCCACCACTAATTCAGGCTTTGCATATGGTCAGAACAAAACAGGCTTTGGAACTAGTAAGCACTTGACATCATATTGGGTCATATTGAGGAGGGACAGACAACTAAAAGTAAACCATTTTGTCAGAAGAGCTATAGAGAAAAATAATTCAGGAATGCTGGAGGAATAGGGAGTGCCTGATATATATGTGGGGGTGGGGAGACATGCTATAGTGTGATCAAAAAATACAGTGAATGTTTAAATTACCCAAAAAATGTATTACAGTAAAAGACGCATTGCCATTAATTCCCCTCAAAATACTCCCCCTTGCTTCGAATATACTTATCCCATCATTTGTACCACTTTCTAAAGCAGTTCTGGAAGTCCTCTTTCATGAGTGTCTTTACTTGTGCTGTTGTGGCTGCCTCGATGTCCTGAATCATTTTGACTTTGGGGAAGAGCCAGAAGTCACACAGTGCCAGATCCGGTGAATAAGATGGATGAGAACACACCGTAATGTATTTATTTGACAGAAATTGCTATACCAGAAGCGATGTGTGACACAGAGCGTTGTCATGATGGAGGATTAAGTAAAGACACTCTCGAAAGAGGACTTCCAGAACTGATTCAGGAAGTGGCAAGAATGATGGGATAAGTGTTTTCAAAGTGAGGGGGAGTATTTTGAGGGGGATTAATGGCAATGTGTCTTTTACTGTAATAAGTTTTTTAAAATTTAAATATTCTCCTTATTGTTTGATCACACCTTGTACATTTCTAAATGAAGATGGTTAAGGACTTTATTGATGAAATAACATTTGAGCAGTGACGTGTCTGAAGAAGGTGAAGGATAAAGCTGTACAGATTTTTGGGAGAAGAACATGCCACTTAGAGAAAACTATAAATCTTAAAATCTTGAGTTTTGCCCAAGAGGAGAGCGCAAGGGGAAGTACTGGGGGATATAGGGGCAATATTTTATAGGACTTTGTGTGCTCAAGATTTGAATTGTTGTTTGAGTTGGGAACACATTAGAGGCTTTAGAAAGAGAAGTCATGTGATTATGGTTAAAGGATCATTCTGAAGGCTGAAGGCTGCTATGTTAAAAGTAGATTGTAAGGGAACAGAGTGAAAACAAATCAGAAGAGCTATTGCTCTATCTACACAAGAGATGATGGTGGCTCGGATAAGAATGGTGTTGTAGAGATGGTAAGAATGTTGGATTCTGGACCCAGTTTGAATATAGAACTGATGGAATTTGCTGATGAATTGATTTGATATGGATATGAAAGAGGGAAGTGTAGGGTGATTACTAAATTGCTTTATAAATATGTTACTTTTGTAGAGGTAATACATGTATATAACATAAAGTTCATAAACACAAAAATAGTGTGTAACCAAAGTTCTCTTGTTTTTCTCCCCAGCCACCAGCTTGCCTCTAGAAACAAGCAAAAGTTAGATTTTTTCGTAACCTTCTAGAAGGATCCATACACACAAATATACAAATAAACACATATTTAAGTGGCATTTAACATTGTTTTCCATCTTGATATTCTGTGATTTAGTTTAGCTACATTTTTAAGTACTATTGTGTACTTAAGCTAGATATGGTGACATAAAGAGAAAGCCTCTGTTCTCAGAAATTTTGTCTAACAAGGTTAAAGTACACACGTAGACTCTTGAGTGTAATGTAGTATCTTCTAAAATAGAAGAAAGCTGTGGGCTCACAAAGGAAGATTACATAGCCCAGCCAGGGTTCTTGGGGTCAGAGTATTATTGTAGGAATTAAAGTCTGAAGCGAGTCTGGAGTTAGATGAAGGAGGATGGAAAAAGAAACAGTATCCAGTTTGACTAGGATAATTTCGATATGTAATCAGTATCATAAAACTATTGTAGTGACTGGATAATGTGAAGTTTGGGATTTTTTTCTCCATTTAATATTTCTTTTCTTTTTTCTGAAAGGTACGACTGGATTTGGAACAAATCCAGGTGGTCTCTTTGGCCAACAGAATCAGCAAACGACCAGCCTCTTCAGCAAACCATTTGCCCAGCCCATAACCACCCAGAACACTGGCTTTTCCTTTGGTAACACCAGCACACTAGGACAGCCGAGCACCAACACCATGGTAAGGAAACAGGCCCTTAGTTAACTCTAGGTCTTTATATGGCAAAGTAATGAGGCTTCTAATCATATCAAACCAGCAAGTTCTATCTCTATTACATTTCTTAAGGATTGATGGTATGTAATAAAGGGAAGAGAGCAAAATCTTTGAATAATTAAGACAGAGATTCCAGTCTAGGCTATCCTCTGTACTCATTGAGAGGCTATTGAGCAAGTCACTTACCTTTTCTGAGCATATTTTCTTATCACTTAGAGCTGCTTAGTGTGCTAGAATTTGCTGTCCTGAGGCTACACCTGGACTCAAGCCATTCTGTAGCATATAGGATAAAATACTTATTTATAAATTACTGGCTATATTTCAGAATGTTCTTTCACCCTGTTCCCTTAAGCAGTCAGACAAAGAAGTTTAGTTTATTAAAATGAAAAAAGGGAGAACTAAAACTCAGCCATATCGGATAACTGGTACTTCTGTGCAGAAAGTAAAAGAAAGTCCTTACATCATTAATAGTTTATTTCTAGGAAGTCTTTTAGGGAAGTATAAAATTAAAGGTTAATTTGAAATATTTATTGATTAGAAATATTAGAATTTACCTGGTCTATCTCTAATTTTTGGTATGTTCAGAGTTTTAGAGATACTCTGCCTGATTAAAGAACAATTACAGCTAGACCTAACAATCATCAAAATACTAGCAAACAGAATTCAGCCACATATAAAAAGGATTATATACCATAACCAAGTGGGATTTTTGTGTGTGTGTGTGCCACTTTTTGTGTATTATTTCATCCCCTGTGCCTGGTACAGTGTTGGTGTTCAGTATATTTTCCTGACTAAAATAATTGTCCTTGATTTGTTTTCTTTTTTTTTTTTTTTTTTAATTTATTGGGGTGACAATTGTTAGTAAAATTACATAGATTTCAGGTGTACAATTCTGTATTACATCATCTATAAATCCCATTGTGTGTTCACCACCCAGAGTCAGTTCTCCTTCCATCACCATATATTTGATCCCCCTTACCCTCATCTCCCACCCCCCGACCCCCCTTACCGTCTGATAACCACCAAGTGGGATTTAATCCTAGGAAAGTTGGTTCAAATTTGACAACATAATAAGCCATAGAAATAGAAAAAAGGACAAAAACCACATGATCACCTCCATGCAGAAAAAATATGTGACACACTTTCATGATTAAAAAAACTCAACAAAGAATAAAATGGAACCCAGAATAGCCAAAACAGTTTTAAAAAACAAGAAAGCTGGAAGACTTACACTTCTTAATTTAAAAACTTACTATAAAGCAATAGTAATCATGGCAGTGTGGTACTGACATAAGGCTAGCCATATAGGTAATTGGAATAGAAGTGATTGTCCAGAAATAAACCCTCACATTTACAGACAATTGATTTTCAATAAGTACGAAAATAACTCAATGGGGGAAGAATAATTTTTTCAACAAGTGGTGCTGGGACAACTGATTTTCCATGTGCAAAAGAATGAAATTGGACTCTTCACACCGTTGTGGACTATAAAAATTAACTCAAAATAGGTCAAATACTTAAAAGTAAGAGCTGATATAAAAATTTGGAGAAAAAGGAGTTAGGCAATGGTTTCTTAGATATGACACCAAAAGAAAATAATAGATTTGGCTTTATCACAATTAAAAAACTTTAGCGGGTCTAAGGGATACAATCAAGAAAGAAAGGAATACCTGCAAATGGGAGAAAATATTTGCAAGTCATATACTTTATAAAGGACTTGTATCCAGATATAGAGAACATTTATGATTCAATAACAAAACAATAACAAAAAATGGGCCAAAGACTTGAATAGACATGATACACACATGGCTAATAAGCACATGAAAAGATACTCATTATCCGTAGTCATCAGAGAAATGCATATCAAAACCGCAAACAGATACCACTTCATATCTACTAGGAGTGCTATAGACAAAAAGATAGACAGTAATAAGTGTTTTCAAGAATTTGGAGAAATTGGAATGGTCATACATTACTGGTAGGAATATAAAATGGTGCAACACTTTGGAAAACAGTTTGGTGCTTCCTCAAAATGTTAAGCAGGGTTACCATCTATACCATAAGTAAATACCAAGTTGCACACCTTGGTATTTCCCCAAGAGAAATGAAAACATAAAAGCTTGTACACAAATGATCATAACAGCATTTTTATAATAGCCAAAAGGTGGAAACAACCCAGATGTCCATCAGTGCTGAATGAATAAACAAATGTATATCCGTACGGTGGAATATTGTTTAGCCATAAAATGGGATGAAGTACTGATACACACCACAACATGGATGGACCTTTTAAACATGCTAAGGGAAAGAAGCCACTCACCAAAGACTACATTTTGTATGATTCCATTATATGAAATGTTCAGAATGGACAAATCCATGGAAACAAAGTAAATTAGTGGTTGGTTATCTAGGAATGGGGAGTGACTGCTAATGGACCTGGGGTTTCTTTCTGGAGTGATGAAAATGTCCTAAATTTAGAAAGGATAGTTGCACAACTCTGAACATACCAAAAACCACTGAATAGTCCACTTTAAGTGGGTAAATTTATGGTCTGTCAATTATGTCTCAGTGAAGCTGTTTAAAAACACTACTTTGAATTCTCAGTTCAACAATAGTCTATCAGTTCAGTACTTCTTTTTGTTAAGTAATGCATAAACTATCTTCTTAAACATTGGATGATACAGACTTACATTGGATGATACAGAGTTATTTGAAATTAGTGTAGTTTCTCATGTCAAATTAAGAAGACTTTTTAACATTACATTCCTACCTCTGTCGAAATTAATCTGATTCTTTTCAGCTGATTACCAACTATTTGATTCAAAGTCCATTTCCCACCTCAGTACTGATTAGTTCTTTTGACATACTCTGAAGATGAGGCACCTTATCGTATCACTTTGCTGTCAGTGTTGCAACCCTGTTATCTCTTAGAGCAGGGTTAGTATAGTTGCTCAGGACCTGGGAACTCATTAGGCTTAGATGTAGATAAGAATTTCTCGTACTTCTGCTCAGGAGCTGTGACATATTGGGCAAATTTTTAACTCTTCTGAGCCTTATTTTCTTTTGGAAAATGGCTCTGCTTTTTAGGGTTTTGAACAAAAGAAATGTTTTATGTATTTATCATAGTACCTGTCATTTAAACTTAAGAAAATGCCAATTATTATTCATCTAAGACTCTTAAAGAAAACTGACTCTTCTAGGATGTCTTTTAATCTAGATTACCTTTTGCAGGGTTTATTTGGAGTAACTCAAGCCTCACAGCCTGGAGGTCTTTTTGGGACAGCTACAAACACCAGTACTGGGACAGCATTTGGAACAGGAACAGGTCTCTTTGGGCAGACCAATACTGGATTTGGTGCTGTTACTTCGGTAGGTTTTCATAGTTGGTTGTAATACGAAGATGTGTCTAAATCTGTTAAAGGACTTCCTAAGAAAGATTTGACTGTCTTTCAAATATCGTGTTGGGTACATTGTATGATACTGATGGTAACTAAAAGTTATTTGGTATAAAATAAAACAACTAGGTAACTCTTAACAGGCTAATTTTCAAATAGTAAGTTCTTTTTAAAACTCTGCCTCAGTACTTGTGTGCACTTTCCTTCTGATAGCAAAATACCACTCCAATTTGTTTGTTTAAATTGTTGAGTTTAAATTGAGATGCTTTCACGCTTAAATTCAGATAATTTTTAACTTCTAGTTCTAACCTCTGTTTTGGGTGATAGGTTGGGTTTTGAGAATTAAATATTTTTGGTGTTGATCACAGTTGCTAAAATTGTTGGTGTTCTCACTGTTCTCATACTGCTGGAGGCTTACCTGAATTATTTTCCTTGCTAAGTCATTTAAGTAAACAATTACTATTTAGGAATATACTTGACCTAAAAACAACAGTAAATTCTATATTTCCACTTAAGCTATATGAGAATCAGTATGAAACAGTCAATCTATACTATGTACCCATTATAAAAAGTTTTGAATATGCTGTTGTGGGTCGTTTAAAAAAACACAAAAGCTCCAAAACATGTAGTTCTGTTTTTGTGGAGATTGAAATCTGTTATTTCTTAACTTTGTTTGGGCAGCTTATTGAATTGAGAAAATTATTTAATGTTTCACCAAGTGCTTATTTTTTAATAACTTCATTGAGAATGTCATCTAAATGTCATACAATTTACCCTTTTTAAACTTTACAATTGAATGGTTTTTAGTATAGTCACAGGGTGTGTAACTATCACCGTAGTCAATTTTAGAACGTATTTATCACCCTAAAAAGAAACCTCATACTCATTAGTACTCTTCGTTATTCCCAATCACCTCAGGCCTGCTTTCTACGGATTTACTTGTTTTGGACATTTCATATAAATGGAATCATATAATAATGTGGTTTTTGGGACTGATTTATTTCACTTAGCATAATGTTTTGAAGGTTCATTCATGTTGTAGCATGTTTAAATATTTTATTGTACCTTTCTGCTGGCATAATAAATGCATGATACATTTCTGTTACCAGGTAAAAATCATTTGATTCCCTTGTAATTTTTTTTCTTTGCCTTACTGAAATCTTAACATTTGCTGAGGGGTCCCATTAAATTCTCAGGCTAAGAGCATTTTGTATTTATAAAGTTAATCTTGCTCAGATTAGTTTATTTTTTGGGTAGTCTTTATTTATCCTCCTGCCACTTCTCTCCCTTATCCCACACCTAATCTAGTATACCTGAGGTGACCTTTGTTTACTGTTTGGAGTGTATTTTTGTATTACTTAAAATTTTCCTGTATTCTGTTCTTTTTAGACCCTGTTTGGCAATAACAAGCTTACTACATTTGGAACCAGCACAACCAGTGCTCCTTCATTTGGTACAACCAGTGGCGGGCTCTTTGGTAACAAACCAACCCTGACTTTAGGAACCAATACAAACACTTCCAATTTTGGTACATATAAAAAGCAGGTTTGGCTCTCTTAAAGTTACACTGACTATACCACACATCATTCTCCTGATTCATATGATTGGGAATAATTAAAAATTCTCAGGTAAGCGGTGGCTCGATGTGAGGTACAAGAGGGAAAGGTTTAAAATTCATCGACATAGGTTGAGATGCTTAGAAGCGATGTAAACTGCCTTTTCTCATTCATGTGCTTTTGAACTCTCTACTTTGGATAAAATGGACCATTCACATGCAGCAGTACTTTGCAGAAAGTTGGTTCTCTAATGAGGATAGATTTTTTCCCCAAAAATATCGAAACATCACTTTCTTTGGATTACCTCACTAGTAGTTGAGAAACTATAAATGAAATGCATTTGGTTGAGATAACACATTGTGTTTGGCCAGATTTCAAACAGGGTAGTAGTGCACTGGTCAGATTCTTTTTTCAATTGGTTTTCTTGTTATTGTTTTTTGAGGTTTGATGATTCTTATTGAATGCTGAAACCTTTCTTATTTGGTAGATTACTCAGTTTTTTTGTTTGTTTTTTTTTTTTTAAGATTTTATTGGGGAAGAGGAATAGGACTTTATTGGGGAACAGTGTGTACTTCCAGGCCTTTTTCCAAGTCAAGTAGTTGTCCTTTCAATCTTAGTTGTGGAGGGCGCAGTTCAGCTCCAGGTCCAGTTGCTGTTAATTGCAGGGGGCGCAGCCCACCATCCCTTGCGGGAGTCCGGGAGCTCAGCTGCAGATGCCATGTTCAATCTTAGTCGCAGGGGGCACAGCCCACCATCCCATGCGGGAATTGAACCGGCAACCTTGTTAAGAGCTCGCGCTCTAACCAGCTGAGCCATTCAGCCACCCGCCTATAATTCTTTTTGGTTGTACTCTATGAAGGAATGGTTTGAGGGAGTGGACTTTTTTTTTTTTTAAAGGGGAACAGGACTTTATTGTACTTCCAGGAACAGTGTGTACTTCCAGGATTTTTTTTCCAAGTCAAGTTGTTGTCCTCTCGATTGTGGAGGGCGCAGTTCAGCTCTAGGTCCAGTTGCCGTAGTTAGATGCAGGGGGCACAGCCCACCATCCCTTGCGGGAGTCGAACCAGCAACCTTGTGGTTGAGAGGATGCGTTCCAACCAACTGAGCCATCCGGGAGCTCAGTGGCAGCTCAGCTCAAGGTGCCATGTTCAATCTTAGTTGCAGGGGCAGAGCCCACCATCCCTTGCGGGACCAGAGGAGAGAACCGGCAACCTTGTGGTTGAGAGCCCACTGGCCCATGTGGGAATCGAACCGGCAGCCTTCAGCATTAGGAGCATGGAGCTCCAACCACCTGCTCCAGTAGAGAGACCTTTTTGTGTGCTTGTTTTTTATCTATAAAATTAAGATGGGAAAGATACTTAAGCGTTAAATCAATGTTTTTCAGCCTTTTCAAATCTTTTTCACTCTTCCTCCAGAAGCCATTGTAGACTATTTTTTTCTTACTCGTCTTCTCACTCCATGATATTTTAATAGCACATATATGCTATGTATCTGTTTATGTACCCTTTGGAGGGCCATAAATTATGGTTTATCTGTGATTTTTTTTTTTTTTTAGCTCCCTCAAAAACCAGTTTATGTTCCCTTTGAAAATGCTTGTGTTTTTTGTGTTATTTTTTTAGCACACTTCGTGTTCAGAATTAAATGTCATTTCCATGTGACAGCTTGCTTGTATAGGCTATACTTGATAAAATATGCTGGATTTCTGAAATATATTTGATGTTATTCCATGATTGCACATTTCTGATTTGTTTGGAGATTTTTGTTTGTTCTGTGAGTACGTTTATACTTATGTTCATTGATTTGAAAATGAATGGTCTCATCTTTTTCTGATACACCTCACTAACTTATGTGCTGAATTTGAATTGTCCTTAAATTTTTTTTTTATCCCCCATGTTGACCTAGGTGCTCAGTAAAAGTTTGTTAAATGAATGAAAGAATGAATAAGTATGGCCATGAGAAAAAGGATTCCCTTTAGTTATAAGTCAGGTATGATTGCAGGGTGGCAAGTTTTGTTCTATTCTTGGGTGAATTTATGATTCCA
This sequence comes from Rhinolophus sinicus, assembly GCF_057876585.1. Lineage (NCBI taxonomy): Eukaryota > Metazoa > Chordata > Mammalia > Chiroptera > Rhinolophidae > Rhinolophus > Rhinolophus sinicus. Next base: position 141,698,727 of record NC_142514.1, on the reverse strand, counting down.
TTATTAAGGGATCCAGATCTAAGTAAGGCTTTCTTTGATGTTCCTGTTTTCTTGGGAAGCTGTCAACTTTGATTTTGTGGGCAGAGATTATCTTCTGATTTAGAAATAAGCCATATAACAAATCTGGAAATGGAATAAAGTTATACAAAGATTTGGAGTATCATTCTATCATTGTTAGTTACACATTATCCAACATGGGATTGTGTTTCAATTTGATGGTGATTAATTCACAGAGTTAAAGGTTGGGATACCAGCTTCAGTTGGTGTTGCCAGATCCTTAAATCATCAGCTCATTTTGTTGGTAAATAATTATTCCTGGCAGGGACAAGGTTAAGATTAAGTCACTGTCTGATAATGACTGAATTTCTGAATGAATGGAATAGTTTTGTTTTAGGAGAGAAATTACAGAGAGGATGCCAGCACTTGTAAGCAACAATTTGAAGAGGTTGACCATCCTTTGGGTATTGGTAAGATGGTGCTGAGTAATAAATCATGCTACATGGTTAAGTTCTTCCATGCTACATGGTTAAGGGACAGTTAAAGAGCTATTTGTATACATAAACATCTTTCTTTTTAAGCTGTTTTTTTGAGGTATAATTAACATATAGCATATTAGTTTCAAGTGTACAACGATTCAATATTTGTATATATTGCGATATGATTGCAGTAAGTCTGGTTAATACCTGTCACCATACGTAGTTAACAAAAATTGCTTTTCTGTTTTTTTAAGGAGGATGCAGCTCAAAGTGGTCCATGTGGGGATCGAACCGGCAACCTTGGTGTTAGTAGCAATGTGCTCTAACCAACTGAGCTAACTGGCTGCCCCCCAAAATTTCTTTTCTTGTGATGAAAACTTATACCTACTCTCTTAGCAACTTTCAAATATGCAATACAGTATTATAACTGTAGTCACCAGGCTGTACATTAAATCCACATGACTTCCTTATTTTTTAGCTGGAAGTTTGCACCTTTTGACCCCCTTTTACCTGTTTGGCCTATCCTCTACCTTCTGCTTCTGGCAACCACTGATCTCTGTTTTTGGTATCTGTGAGCTCAAGTTTTTCTTTTTAAAGATTCCAGATACAAGTGAGATCATGTGGTATTTGGCTTTCTCTGACTTATTTCACTTAACAGTAACACCCTCAAGTTTCATCTTGTTGCAGATGGCAAGATTTTTTTGTTTCTTATGGCTGAATTGTGTGTGTGTGTGTGTGTGTGTGTGTGTGTGTGTGTGAGTGTGAGTGTGACCCTCATTTTCTTTATTCATCTATCAATGGACAGACACTTAGGTTGGTTCCATATCTTGGCTATTGTAAATAATGCAGTGAACATGGGGGTGCATATACCTTTTCGAGTTAAGTTTGTTTTCTTTGGATAAATACCCAGAAGTGGAATTGCTGGGTCATATGGTAGTTCTACTTTTAAGTTTTTTAGGAACCTCCTTACTGATTTCTATAGGGGCTGCACCATACATTTCCACCAGCAATGCACATGGGTTCCCTTTTCTCCGCATCCTTGCCAACATTTGTTATTTCTTGTCTTTTTGATGATAGCCATTCTGACAGATGTGAGGTGATATTGTGGTTTTGATTTGCATTTCTTGGATGATTAGTGATGTTGATGAGCACCTTTTCATGTGCCTGTTGGTCATCTGTATGTCTGCTTTGGAAAAATGTCTATTCAGATTCTCTGCCTATTTTTAAATCAGATTGTTCTTTTGCTATTGAGTTGAATAAGTTCTTTATATATTTTGGATATTAACGTCTTATCAGATACATGATTTGCAAATATTTTTTCCCATTCAGTAGGTCACCTTTTCATTTTTGTTGATGGTTTCTTTTGCTATGCAAAAGCTTTCTAGTTTGATATGTAGTCCCACTTGATTATTTTTGCTTTTAATGTTAGATCCAAAAAATCATCTCCAAGACAGATGTCAAGGAGCTTACCACCTGTTTTTCTTGTAGGAGTTAGATGGTTTCAGCTCTTACATTGAAGACCATTTTGAATTAATTTTTATGTATGGTGTTAAGGTACAGATCCAGTTTGATTTCCTTTGCATGTGGCTGTCCAGTTTTCCCAACACCATTCATTGAAAAGACTTTTTTTCCCCATTGTATACTCTTGTCTCCTTTGTCGTAATTGACTATTAATTAATTGTCCTTAATTTTAAAACCTGTTTTCGAAATAACAGTTGATAAACTTTTGTCAGTAAGAATCGGAGGAAGTGTGTGGTATAAACAGTGTAAGCTGGGACTTATTTCCCTCCTATGGGTTTGAGGTAGTTCAAAAATATTTTGTTTTCTGTTGTTTATGGGGATGGATGATCCTTTCTGGTTAAATTTTAACTCAAAAAGAAAAAGAGTATCTCTAAGTACATTTTCTAGTTTTTTGTTTTAAATAATTGATTGTGCTTGAGTAAGTAGTATTTCAGTTTTGTGACACAGCTTTAGTACAATTGCAGAAAAGATTTAATGTATGAATTAAATATACTGAGATTGAGTCAGATTATTTGCTTGGATTTTTAAATGACATTAGAAATATGTTTTCAAATTTTAAATTCTCAACTTTTTTTTTAATCTTTTTCATTGAGATAATCCATATTTTGGCAAGACAGTATAATATTCTTGGTGATACTGTCGTATTAGGTTGGTGCCAAAGTAATTGCGGTTTTTGCAATTATTTTTAACCTTTTAAACTGCAATTACTTTTGCACCAACCTAATATTTTCCAAGATACTCTATTCTGTAAATCTTTTGTACCTGTTCCTCTCCATGATGACGTTTACCCCCATGATGCCTTTTAAAAAGACTTTTCACAAACAGGTTTTGCTGGCCAATGATTGATCTTTTTAACTCCCATCAAGAGAGATTAATGATATGTTGTTAATCCAAAAGGAGTACAAAAACTTTATGGACATATCTGAACAAAAAAGAAATAATAACAGTAATACGATGTGGGTATCTTTGTGGGGAGAGCTGTAGATTTGAGAGGAGAATCAGGATTTTTCTAGGTGATGGGTCATAGTGAAGGAGGATGGTTCGTTAACTCCATCGTCTCTGATAGTGAAACAATTCAAGAAAAGTTATTCATAGATTATCTTCTCTTTTTAATATCAGCTAGCTGAGTCCTTGCGTGCTCCTATGAGCCGACTATGATGCCATTAAAGCTCCTTCTGTGTGATTGGCCACATGTTGTTATTCATACAAGCTCCATTTGTTCAAAAGCTGCTATAGAGATTTTTATAGGTAATTTTCTCTTAGAACCTTTAGGTTCAATAAAGCGTCTTTATTTGTTGATTGCCTTATTTTTTAGTGAAAGATTGAGGAAATATGTTTTTCTTCTAGTGATTATATGAAACGTAGGTTGGAGCCCTACAAAGGGAACATTTCCCAAGCTCAAGCACAATCATTTTGCTTTTTAATATTAGCTATTACCCTATACCGAATTGATGTTTCAAGTCTGAAATGTAACTAAGTAAATAGGAAAACTTCTAGGGTTTGTTTACAGGCATCAAAGTTAAATTAAAAAATTAAATTCGCCTACACTTAGGATTTCTAAATATTAATAACTGAAAGGACATAAAATTTAGGATTAAGCTACTTTGTTTTAAATTCCCTTGTACAGGAAAGTGAGAGTTGTGTTAAAGTACAGTCCACTCATTCTTTTGTCTTTCTAGGTTTCGGCACAAATACCAGTGGGAATAGTATTTTTGGAAGTAAACCAGGACCTGGGACTCTGGGAACTGGGCTTAGTGCAGGATTTGGAACAGGTAAGGAACTGTACCACAAGCTTTAGGAAGTGATACCTCTTGGCTTTCTATTTGCTGGAACTTAAGACTTATGTTTGATCATAAGCCTGGAAATAAGAGGTCTAAATTTTCATTTTCACAAATGGATTTATAAAACATTTCCAGCAGTTAGGCTTTACCAGGTATTAAAACATTGGCACATTTCTGTTAGAGGCTGTATGTTCCCTTTCTACAAAATGTTTGTCCTCTGATAGTTCTGGTCTATCTGGGATTTTCAGTATTTAATGTGAGACTTGTTCCTGTGATGAAATTATTAACTTTCAGTTCCCTTGTGTTACCTTTGTTGGCAGAGATTTGAGACTTTGAACTGTTTATCAAGTAAGCTTTATTACTCTAATAGAAAGAGCACATGCTGAAGTGATTAACAAATACTGAGTTTTTGCAAGGTGTCTCTATACCTTGTAAGCCTTTTCACCTTGATATACAGATGAAATGTCACACCTTTGTCTCTATTCCTGCTATTGATAATTACTTTTCAGTGTCTTTGAAGACATTGACCGTTCTACCTGCCTAGCTGTTTTAAACAATTGGAGGGTAGTGATGTTCATAAAATGAATAAATGCTTCAGCGTGTATAGTTCAACAAGGTTGTTGAAGCATATACTTATGCCTGCTTTCCAAATTCATCGGACCATGGGGATGGTTATTTAGTTGCAGACTACTTATTTCCATGGTCTCTGCTTCCACTGTTCAGTTATCTGCTATCTTGCTTCTATGCTCTGATCATTTATCTGTCATCTCTTTTTTTTTAAATTCATATTTTGAATTTGGGGGACTTTATTTATTTATTTATTTTTAATTTTGTTGGGGAATATTGGGGAGCAGTGTATTTCTCCAGGGCCCATCAGCTCCAAGTCGTTGTCCTTCAGTCTAGTTGTGGAGGGTGCAGCTCAACTCCAAGTCCAGTTGCCGTTTTCAGTCTTTAGTTGCAGGATGCACAGCCCACCATCCCATGCGGGAATTGAACCGGCAACCTTGTTTTTGAGAGCTCGCCCTCTAACCAACTGAGCCATCCAGCCGCCCTGTCATCTCTTTTTTAATAGAACCATATTTTGTACTCTGTGAACTGTTTCACTTTCTTTTTAAAATAAAAAATATAAGTGCTTGTAAAAAAAAATTCAACAATTTGAAAAGTCCTATAGTAAAAGTTTGGTGTGTATCGTTTCAGACCCCTTTTTTTATATATATATATATATATATATATATACACACACACACATATATATATACACACACACACACACACACACACACACACACACACACACACATACACATATATACACATTTTTTCAAACGTGCATATACAGAGGGTGCCAAAAAAAAAGAAAGGAAAAAAATGTTATTAAAATTATAATACTCAATATGTACCAATAGCAAAAGATGAATTCAAGTCATGAGTATACATTTTTTTGGCACCCCCTGGGTGTGTGTGTACACCACCACCAGTGCCAAAAAGTGTATACAAGTAGACACTTTGGTCAACGTTGCTCAAGCAGTAGTTCGCTGTAATCAGAAGTGTCTGGACACTGATGGTAACCACTTTGAGCACCTCTTGTAACTACAGAAGTCAAATGTGACTTGTAGTCATCTTTTGTTATCGATACCCTGTTTCCCTGAAAATAAGACCTAGCCGGACAATCAGCTCTAATGTGTCTTTTGGAGCAAAAATTTATATAAGACCCAGTATTATATTATGTTATGTTGTGCTGTGTTATGTTATGTTATGTTATGTTATAAAGATCAGGACTGGGTCTTATATTTTTCCTCCAAAAGACGCATTAGAGCTGATTATCCGGCTAGGTCTTATTTTCTGGAATACACAGTAGAAACACGGTATACCGTGGTCATTTGAGTTATTTGATATTATTAGCAATGCAGTAATGAAGATCTTTATTACATAATTTTGTGTGTGTTAGTGTTATATAGGATTGATTATTAAAATTGGAATTGTGCAAACATACACATATTTTGAATTTTGGTCAGTCTTGTCAATTTGCCTTCCAAAAAAAATGCCAGTTTGCATTTTTGCTCACATATAAAAGTACTCCTTTCCCCATACTCTTTTCATATTGTTGGGCTTTTTCATGTTTGCATGCATGATGGTGGAAATTGGTATGTTCTGATTTGCATTTCACTGATGACTGGATATTCATATGTATGTTTGCTGGCCATTTGAATCTTTGAATTTCGATTCATAGCATTTGATCATTGTTCCTTTATTTATGAGACTGCATTATATATTGTGGATATTAACTCTTTTTGGTTGTATGGCAGAGTTTCATTTGAGCTTTTTAACTTACTCAAATTGTACTGCATTACAGAGGGTGCCAAAAAATGTATACACATTTTAAAAAAGGAAAAAACTGTATTAAAATTGTAATACTCAATATATACCGATAACAAAAGATGAATACAAGTCACATGTATACATTTTTTTTTGGCACCCCTGGTATTTTGCAAGAAATAAAAACTAAAAAGCTCTACTATTTTGTATGCTGTGATCCCTAAACTTAAGTAGAATACATCACCTGACATCTGTGTTGTCTTCTAATCCCAAACGAAGAATTAGGTTTGCTGTGGACAAATTAAGGGTCTTTCTCCAGGGTAGTTTTGATTCTAGAGAGTTTATGAACCAAAAGTCTTAAGGGCTGGGTAAGATGTTACTCTATTGTCAGTTACAGATATTTCCACTAAGTCTTTAATTTTGTTTATGGTATATTCTTACTCAAGTTTTTAGTTTTATGTGGTCAAAATTATCATCATCTCTTTGTCTTTTGGGTTTTGCAGCCTATGTCTTTTCCAGTAATCCAAGATTATAAAATGTTCTGTAACTTTTTTTCTGGTGCTGTTGTCTTTTATTCCACAGTAATATAATATCTCAGCCTTTTTATCAATTTGACTATATTCCGATTTTCTTAAACAGTTCTACCTTATAGACAACAAATCACATTTTTATTACTGTTATATCTTCCTCATTAATGCCTTGTCCCCATAAACTAAAAGCCAGGTAAAGAATTTTACACCCCCAACCTTAACAGCAGATCATATACTGAAATGAGAATTGTGAAAATGACCAAGAGAACACTATTGGAATTTTTTCATGATTACATCTGCTAAAGCATACTTAGTTTTGAGAGGACTGTGTCTGGAGACTATTATACATAAACACCCACATAGATGAACTCTGCATTCCATGGTATCACAAATAGAATAGCACTGTAGCTTTAGGCTGTGTTTGTGTGTTTTTTTGGGGGGGGGAGATTAGCTAAGTGGGTATTCCTATGTGGCTTCTTGTTTTGAGTGATGGAGACTCAAACTTAACAGAAGTAAATTTACCGGTAATATTGGCCTTTGCATACTTCATGATACTTGATTACAGAGATAATTACATGTACAAATACATAAGTTTTTTTGTACACTTAGATTTAAGTGGTTAATCTTAGTATAAAATATTTTGTTTATCCTTTGGCATGTGATCTTTTCTTTCCCCTGATGTGCTCAGACTAAGGAGTACTCATTAAATCATGGACGTATCAGTTTCTTCTTCACAGTGATATTAGCTATCAGCAGTATTAATAGTATGCCATTTTCTTGGTAGTTACTTAGTAATATTAAGAAGTTTTAGTTCTCATAATTTTCTATGAAGTAATAAGTTTAAGGGTACATCTAGTAAAGTTGATTTTATACTGAGATATACACAGGAAAATCTACCCCAAGGTAGATACCATAGAGAAAATTAAATTCTAATATTTATTAGAAGATCTCAAAAGAAATACAGTCGTTTTACTTTTTCCATCAGCATCTTTGGAGTTTCTAGGGTCACTAAAGCATGGTGCCCCCCAACGTAGCTTCCTTATGATTCCTACAACTAATCATAAATATAGCATATTTCATAAATCAACATTATCTTACATCAGGATGTCCCTAGTAAGTCCTTTCATTAAGCATAAAAAGCCATTTGTAAATAATATAAGACAGATCTGGATAAAAATACATATTTTCCCATTGATAAATTGTAATAGTATATGCAAGTCATTTTGTGACAGTCCCTTTCCAGATCACTTGAACCTCACAATGCCTTTTTTAATTCTTTTGTGGGTTACTGAAATACAGTGGTTTTTAGACTGTTTCATGGTTCTTTACCCAGAGCTGCTGTAAAGATCAGGGAAATACACACCCATCCAGAACAGAAATTTTTATCCATTTTATATATTTGGGTTTCATCCAAGTTTTTGTTTGGAGGTAAGGACACGTTTTGCTACCTGGAAAAATAAAGAATCCTGAAATTTGTCTGTAAACCATGTCCTTTGACAGAGTAATATAATTTTAGTTTTTCTTGTAATTTTTACCAATCTCTAATGGTTTAGTACTTATTCCCTGTTCCAAAGCTGGGCTTTTTAGGTGAAATAATCTCGTTACATTGTTGTCTTGTTATTGATGCAGTTGGACAGTTAGGGAATGTTTAGTCCATTCAGTCATTAGTCATCCTCACTAATTTGCTATGTGAATTTTCTTAGTATAAACTTCCTATCCTTTTTTTGGTTGTGATCTCAAAGCAGTTCCCATTCGAGATTTTTGACTTTCAAGTTATTATATCTTTGAAGTGATGTTTGTGATTTTCATGGTAAACCACACGCTGTCACTATGCATTGATGCATTAAAAAGGTACTTCAGCTCTTCCAAATTGCCAATAACTTTTTGAAGAGGAGGGGATGGAAATTTTTTTTAAAAATTATGCCAGTGACTTGTATCTAAATAAATTCTCCCCATTTTATACTTTAAAAATCACTGCTGACAATAAGATCCATAATCAAGATTCATTAGGCTTTAAAACTTTCCAAGTTTTTGCAGTGGGTTTCCCTCTGGCGAAAATAAGTTCTTACTCCATATGATCTGATTCATGCTGAAAATTGAATCTAGTAACCTTATCACAAGGCATTTTAGCTTTTTATAAAACAAAAAGTTTGTCTAAAGTTTTCATGAGATATATACTTGAAAGTGTTACTTTTTGCTATTGGAAGAAAATATATTGGATTTGATTTTCTGTAGTTTAGCCATAGTTAGTTAAAAAGATGATACTGTGATAGGTTCAGCTGAGTATTTTGATTTTGAAAGATTAGAACTTAAGGAGAATTGACTTTTTTTAATTCTTTCAAAATATGTTTTACTATAGAGTAGTAGCAAAGAGCCCTTGGTTGTATTGTCAGATGTACTGAGGTCTGATCCCCAGTTTCATCATTTACTATGTTTGTGACATTGAGCTAATTAATTACTAAACCCTCAGTTTTCTTATATGTAAAATGAGGATAATAGTTTCTACTTTCAGGCTTATGAATTTTGAATAAGATGGTACTGGTTAATATTTAATAAATGTTAATATCTACCAGACGTCTTCTAAATGCTTAATATGTGTTTGTTCATTTTAATCTTAGGCTAAATATCTAAGCTATGTATTATTATCTCGTTATAGTTGAGGAAACAACACAGAGAGATAAACTATTTTGCCTGTAATGTATATAATATACTCAACATAGTGCCTGGCATGTAGTTAGCATTTACTCTATTAGCTCTTTTGTTGAAGTGAGTGGTCATTATGAAGTTTCCAAATGTTTTATATTTTTAAGTAACTGACCTGGTACAACATTGAAAGGATCTTCTGTGGCGCTTTTTTCTTTCCTCTTGTCTCCATAGCTCTTGGTGCTGGACAGGCATCTTTGTTTGGGAACAACCAACCTAAGATCGGAGGGCCTCTTGGTACAGGAGCCTTTGGGGCCCCTGGATTTAATACCACGACAGCCACTTTGGGCTTTGGAGCCCCCCAGGCCCCAGTAGGTAAGTGTCAGTCAACTTTAGAAGGCTTTACTCAGTTTATTTCTTGCTAATAATTTGCTAACCCAATTTTCCATGCCACTTTTGTTCCAGCCCTACCAGAGCAGTACATATATACATGTCATTGAATAATTATGTAGTGCAAAAGGGCTTGTAATAGATCCTAGCCTTCCCTGTTTCCCCATTCCCAGGCCTACTACCCCAAAGAAAGCACTTTTGTTACAGCTTTTAATTCACCTGGTATGTAATTAAGTTCATCTCTCTGAATGATGTGCTTATATTGCTGTGTTTTGCTTCATTAAATCTAAGTAAATAGTTAATGGTATATGAGAATTTAGCCCATTTATCACCTCTATGTTCATTATTCACTTCTCCCAATGTAGTTATGTTTACTAAAGTCCCTAAGTTTAGTTTTATCTATTGAAGTGTTTTTCATACTTAATTTATTTGAACATCCCTTCCTCGTTTTTGCAATACCTGCCTGCCACCTTTATTAGTATTTCTAATTTAAAATTAACTTACTTTTTAACTTAAATATATTTTTTAAAGAAAACTGTGTTCTACCATAAAGGAAAAAATTGATACCACCTGGCATAGGTAGAGTAAGATAGATAGGAATGACGGAAGGGAGGGAGGGAAGGAAGGAGTTTAAATTTATCTCCATGTACCACATTTTGAGAAGACTGCAAAGTTAAGCTGTGTCTTTGTATACTTTTTCTTCTGTCAACTAGGAGATAGTATTTCTTGACTCCCCTTGGTCAAGTAAGAAGTAAGAACATTAGTACCCTCCCTTATCTTTCTCTTTGCCTCATTTCTTTTGCCATCTTTATATTTTTGTGTTGATGAAGTTGTTAACATGTTCTGTCCTACAGTTATTACTGTCTTCTTTTCTTTGGTTAAAGCATAAAAGTTATAACCATGAAAACATTGCTGTCCAGCCGAGTACACCTTTGTCATGCAGCTTTTCCTGGGATTTGATTCTTTTTTCCCCTTGCATTATCAGCCCTTTTCACCTTTCTAAACTACTACAAATTTTTAAGGATGGTATCGTAATTTTACCTTAGGTCCGTCATTCTTTGATCTTTCTGCCCTCCTGTAGCCATATGAACTCTGATTATTCCCTAGGCCTTTATCATTCCCCTGAGATATTCCCTTCAAGTCTACTCAGTGGGAACTGCTGTGTCCTGGTTATAGGATTTTCCTCTGTTTATATCCTGAATTTTCTGGAATGTGTTTTCAAGTAAATTGTACTCACAGGTCTGAAAATATCTTCATTTGTTCCTCACACTTCAATGATACAGACTTCTGGTGTGAAAATAATTTACCCTCAGAACTTTTACTATACTCCTTCTGGCATTAACCATCGCTGAAAAGAAGCCTTTCTGATTCTTGAGACTTGTTACCCGCACTCCCACAAGCATTTAGGATTGTTTCTTTGTCCTGAAATTTCAGTGATTTGCTTAGACATTTTCTAAGCTCTTGTTTTTTGTTTTTTGTTGTATTTATTGGCGAAGGGGAACAGTGTGTATTTCCAGGACTTCATTGGGGAACCGTGTGTTTTTCCCAGGACCCATTAGCTCCAAGTCAAGTTGTTGTCCTTCAGTCTTAGTTGTGGAGGGCGCAGCTCAGCTCCAAGTCCAGTTGCCGTTTTCAGTCTACATGTTTCCCCGAAAATAGGACCTAGCCAGATAATCAGCACTAATGCATCTTTTGGAGTAAAAATTAATATGAGACCCGGTATAGTATAAGACCAGGTAATATAATATATAATATAATATCGGGTCTTATATTAATTTTTGCTCCAAAAGACGCATTAGAACTGATTGTCCAGCTAGGTCTTATTTTGAGAGAAACATGGTAGCAGTTATGCGGGTGGGGGGGTCACAGCCCACCATCCCCTGCAGGAGTCGAACCAGCAACCTTGTTGTTCAGAGCTCGTGCTCTAACCAACTGAGCCATCCGGCCCCCCTGAAAGTTCCTTTTTTTTTTTTAAGCATCTGGTTCTAAGAAGCAGTTTTTCTTGAAACCCTGAATTTGTTAATTGGCATTAAATTTTTTTCAATGTTAAGCTGATTCTAACATTCGCAAAGGTTCTTCTGTTCCTTAAATCTTCAGGATAATTTTTTTTTCATCTTCTTTAATGCGTGGTGATTCTTTCCATTTACATTTAAGAATAAAGTAATAAAAGGCTCACTGGCTACTAGTGTGTGGGGGTAGAGCTCATTTACCAGTAGGTTTCACTTTAAGGTAAATCATACAGGAACCAGCTATTATCCTCTAAATGTTAGCTCTGGGATGATGCAAGCACTCAAACTAGTTGTATTTGTTCTTTCCCTATGTTAACTTGGTTTCATCAGAGGTATGCTCTCGGGTATTCTGGCCTGTCTGTTGAGCATCAGGGATTTAGAGGATGACATGGTGTAGTTGTTTTGTATATATACTTTGCACTGATTCTTCTCTCCTTCTGTTTTCAGCCTCATCTCATCAAATTTGGTCTTCTTGAATCCCTAACCTTTCTGGGATTCTCCAGGGCATATATGCTCTGTTTTTGACTGTAATCCCCTTTGAGTGTACTCTAAGCTATAGTGTTTGCTCTATCCTGCTTTATTACTCCTGTGCCCACTTCTTTCCCCTAGAAATTTTTTATGTTTTCTCATCTATTCATTTACTACATTCCCATTCTTTGTCATTGTGGGTTATGTAGATATGTTTTAATTTTATTAACCATAGATTTTAGTTAGGTTTTTGGAGGGAGCAAAAGTGAATTAGAATTCTAGTTGATATCTGTGTGAACATTAGAATCAGCTTTATCATTAAAAATGATATTTTCATTTGATTTCTTGTCCTTATTTTTGGTTGTTTTCAGTAGAAGGAGGTAGCATAAATATTGTAACATGCCATTTTTACTTGGATAGCTTTTTAAATGGTTTTTAATAATCCCATTGTTTTTCAAAGCTAATTGAAAGTTCCTGAGCAAAGAATTTAATATTATAGTTGCATATATTAGTGTTCCTGCCTACGTAAATGTAGTTGTATTGACTTTTAAAGTGTATGTCCTTGCATCACAGAATCTTAGTTGGAAGGTGCTTTAGAGTTTACGAGAGGCCACCCTTGCTGTGGGAGTCTCTTGTCTTGAAAATCTCAGTTAAGGTGGTTTCCTTTAACAGGTCAGTCCAGTCCATTTTGTTCAGGTTGTTTAGAAACCAAATCCTGCCTCCATAGTATTTCCACCCGATGATTCTACTTTTATCTCTGAAAGCTAAATAGACCAGTCAGCATGCTACAGTTTCTTCGTGGAACCCCATTGTCTTCCAGATAAAGTATCATCAGTTTCTTCTGTTTTCAGAAGACTTGATTTTCATACTTTTTCCTATCTCTTTCATCATTTGGTCATGATGTAGTTTTTCAATATGTTTTCAATTATTATGACCAAAATTGAATACACCACCAGTGGTAGCTTAACTACTGCCTATGCTTGCTTGCTTCTCATATCTTATGATTGCTAATGTATCAGCTCTCTTTTCTGTATTTTTAAGTAATACAGTTAACATAGAGAAGATTTCATATTTAAACATACAAAAATAAAACATCCTCACACATTTTCCTAGTTATGTTTGCATTTGTTAAAGGAAGTTGTTAGTCTTTTGAGCAAACCCAGGTGGGGTTACTTATACTTGTTAAATGATGGAATCAGCTGGTGCGGGTCGGCTTTTTCTAATGGATAATTAGCTGTCAAGTAACAAACTGACCAGTGAATATTGGAGTTCTTTCAAAATATCCAGGTTTTCTCAAGTCTCCTTGAATAGTCCACAGAATAACATCCTTCTGTTACTTGTGGCACTGTGTACCAAAAGACACTTTTCTATATGTTTTTGTTACCTGTGGTCTTAAAAATGGGTTTATGAAAGTTTCTGAATACAGGTGATTTACTATATTCTCTTTAAATTCACATCTCTGGGTTTTACAATCTTAAGCAACTTTGCACTCTCTCCTTAAATATTCATTTTTGTATTTAATGAACCCATCTAATTTTAAGAACACTTAATTTGACTTAGATGGACTTACTCCTTTGTCATAAATTTAGGTTTAGCTGTTCAATTCTGGGTTTCTTGTTATTTTTGCTGCCACTCTTGTGTTTTTTAACTCCTATTGTGAGCATTAAAAATTTCTAAATGTTTTGTTTATGGTACTCCTTTAATGTACTGACTTAACTATATTTTGGCTTTAGCCTTATTTTAAATGTTCATAAAAGAAAAAAAGTATGTCTCTAAAATAAGTACGGTCTGATTTTTTATCAGTATTTTTGGAAGTATTTAATTTATCTTGCTTCATCAGTCAAATACAATGCAGCTAGTGTGGGGTTTTTCTTTTTGACATGTTAATTCTTAACACTTTGAAAGAAAACTAGACTAAAATTAGACTAATTGGGCGATTTTGTTTTCTTTCAATTTTTACTTTAATATAATGGGTATTAAATGTAAATAATGAACATATAAGGATACCTTAATGGCCATTTTCATTTTTGGTATGCTGTATTAATATACATAATATTTTTAATTCTGGAATTTTTACTTATTAAATCAAAGATACTTTATTTCCACAATGAAACACATTATCATTATTTTTAATAGTACTTAACCCTCCATGTTGATATATCATGATTTTTACAACTGTTAATGTTGAACATAAGCTGTTTCCAAGTCTTGGCTATTACATGTGTCAGAACTTAATAAACATTATGTTGTTCCTAGTTTAAGTCCTTGGGTTAAATTTTTATGATTGAAATTATTACATTAAAAAATATTAAAACAGTACTTGCTCTATGTACTGTCATATTGTTTCTTTTAGACAGACTAAACCAATTTGTAATGTTTTTAGAAGTCAAAGACTATAATTTGTTTTATACAACTGTGCCACTGATAGGTAATGAGGTATAAAATATTTCTTCAAGGTTGTTTTAATTTACATTTCTTTGCTCACTGAAAACCTAAAAAAATTTTATTTATGCTGTCTCTTATGAAATGCCTCTTCATATCTTTAACCCATTAGTTTATTTGATTGTTGATCTCTTCCCAGTGTGCCCCCCCGCTCCCCACCAATAATGCCATTGAGTGAATCTGAACATTTTGAAGACCACATCTCCAAAAAGAGTCTTGAGTTCTCTTGTTATAAAGGCGTTGGATCCTTGGACTGACATCTTGCTTTTTCTTTTCTTTTTTTAAAAAGCTTTGACAGATCCAAATGCCTCCGCTGCTCAGCAGGCTGTTCTACAACAGCACATCAACAGTCTAACATACTCACCTTTTGGAGACTCGCCTCTCTTTCGGAATCCCATGTCAGACCCTAAGAAGAAAGAAGAGGTAAATTTAAGGATGCTTCAGAATAGGAGAAACTGTGCAGAATGTAATTTCTTATGTATATAGGCTAAGCAAATTTAGGTGTAATTAAGTTTTTAAGACACATTTATTTATGCTTTTCACTTGGCCAGGGGATAAATTATTTTTGCTATTAGAAGGCAGTATGACAAACAGTGAAATGAGCACTGGACTGAAAAGGTAAGGGTTGAGACTTTTCAACAGCCCTGAGATAAAGCAGATATTATTCTCATTTTATAGTTGAACAGACTAAGGCTCAGAGAGGCTGATTTTCCTAAAATCATAATGCTGTTTAGCGGCAAATCAAAATCTTTTCTCCTGATTTCTACATAGCTTTGTCTTCACCTTTTGTGTTCTAGTGGCAAAGAAATGATCTTTTGCTCACTGTGATTTGGCATCAAAAGTATAGTCTGGTCTGTTTAATCTTTGTGTAACACTTACAGTCTGTAAGACATTGGGCATATCTTTTTTGCCTCTCTAGAATCTATTTTCTTACCTGTAAAATGGGAATAGTAATACTGTTCAGCATTGAGAATTTAATGAGATAAGGCAAACCTGGTTTATAGTAAGTTGTTCGGTATACAGAAATTATTATTTAGTCATTTATGTCATCTCATTCCTCAGCTGGTTCTTAAATATCCACTTAACCCTGTAAGTAGATATGAGATGCAAAATATAAATTTAAAGTGCTTTTTAAGGTGCTGTGTAAATGTAAGTTGTGATTGGATGAAAATTATAGTGTTCATACAACATAATTTTAGGTGCCTAAGTATGTGCTAGTCCCTGTGTTCAGCACTGAGGATACAAAATATGAAAATAAACAAAAACTTATTCTCTAAGAGCTTGTTACCTAGTGAGGAAGATCAGACCTGTAAGTGTTTAAATTTATTGTAGCTCAATATAGTATATGTAACAATAGAAGGGCCCATCAACTGATGAATGGATAAACAAAATGTTGTATATCTATACAATAGAATATAACTCAGCCATAATACACGTTATTACAAGGATGAACCTTGAGAACATTATCTTGGGTGGAGGATGCAGTGTAACAACAAAAGGCTTAATGATTCCATTTATATGAAATGTCTAGAATAGGCCAATTATAGAGACAGAAAGTATATTCATGTTTGCTAAGGGATAAGGAGAAGAATTAGGAGATACAGTGGTTCTTTTTGGAGTAAGGAAAATGTTCTGGAATTAGGTAGTGTTAATGATGGGTAACCTTATAAAAACCACTGAATTATATGTATTAGAATGGTAATTTTTATGCTTTATGAATTTTATCTTAATAAATTAAAGCATAATAGAAGAGCATAGATTCTTGAGTGAGTTTGGTAAGGCTTTTCAGAAGAGGTAACATTTAATTCTTTTTGTGTATGTATGTAAAATTTAGTAGACCTAAGTCAAGACATTTCCAAAGAAAGGCACAGAATTGTGAAAGAGCACAAAAAGATCTGGGAAGTTTCACTGTTACTGAAGTGTAAACAGTCTGCATTGTGAAGAGAAGAATAAATTGTGACAGGTTTTATATGTTAGATATTATTGTTTCAAGTAGTTATATAATCCAGTGTATACTGTTTAAAGACACAAATGTGTAACATCCTAAAAATGCTATAGAAACATAGTAAAGGTGCCATCAAAATCAACCTGGAGTCTTAATCAATTTAGTTGTGTATCTCCTCCACTAACTTGTAATATCCTTAAAAATCAGGAAAAGTAATTTTATTTTTGTTCCCAGTGCTTAGTGTTTGGGTCACGGTAATTACCAGTGTTTACTAAATGATGGATAAATGCAAGCTAATATCAATCTTTTTTCAGACTGATTTTGATTACATAAAAGTTGAACACTAATTTATAGCTGGGTCTCAGTTTTTCTTGAAGCATAAGATTTTTGGTTTAATTGAAAAATAATTTGGCTTAGAATTTTTAAATATTTTTTAAATGAATATAAATATTGTCATCCTTGTTTTAGAAAACAAAACTAATGCATGCTGTTTGTTCCCTTTTGTAAGATGAAGAGAAATGCACAAGGTATATTAATAACATGTTAGTGTAGTTTAATATACAAAGCACTTCAAATGCAGTATCTTATTTACATTTTGAAACAAGTCAGACAAACAGTTGAAATGGGGGCTGGAGAGATGAGTAAAAATCAATTATAAAGAAATACAGGTCCATTAGCATTCACATACACATACAACATCCGGTGTGTTGACATCCTTGTTTTCTGGAAGCAAAGACTTCCAAGGGGTATCTAGTGGGTCAGTGGCAGAGATGAGGTTTGCATTCTGATCGTCTCATTTTTTTAAAGCCGAAACCATACATTTGAATTAAACTAGGACTTTCCTTGATGCTTTTGTTTTTCAGAGATTGAAACCAACAAATCCAGCAGCGCAGAAGGCTCTCACTACACCCACTCATTATAAACTGACACCCCGCCCTGCCACTAGAGTTCGACCAAAGGCTTTACAGACAACAGGCACAGCCAAGTCACATCTCTTTGATGGGCTGGATGATGATGAACCATCCTTAGCCAATGGAGCGTTTATGCCCAAGTGAGTTTATTTTTGTTAACATAAATTAAATGTAAAGTATTAATGTAGTAAATGTAAAGTAATGTGTAGTTATTTACTTAAATGTACTACAAATGCTATATAGTTATTTTTTTTAATTTGAAAAATACAGACCATCACAGAAAAATGAAAATGACCTGGTCATTCCTGAGGATAACCATAATTAACATAAAAATATTCTGACTATGCTTCTAGTTTTACATATATATGCTTTTGCTGTGTTTTTTGAGAGGTTAATACTTGCATAATTTTATTTTAAGCAGAAGACACATTTTTCTTAGAACTAATTGGCCAAACTGATTAAGAAGAATCTATATATATTTTTTGAAATTCCCATACAGCTGTTGAACCAATAATAAAATAATCACACAGAAAAAAAATACAGGAAAGTGTTTAGAAGAGTTGTTGGTAAACATAAAAAATTAACACTTAAATTATGTGTTAGAGCAAATATGTCTTAGAGTGTTAATATATGCATGGAAAAAAAATACATATTAAACTCTTAACAATAGTTAACATCTGGAGATGTCACTTCAGGCCATTTTATTTCTGGGTTGCTTATTTTTTCTAGATACACAGACACATCTAAACATAGGCTTTTAAACAGCAAGTACTTTTCTAATCAGAAAAAAGCAGTGGTTTTTAACTTTTTTGGGGGCTTTGGAGAAAAAGTGGGAATTCATCACTTACAGTTCTTTGTCTATTAATGTTAACTTAAAAAATTACTTCTCTTTTCTTTCCTTAAAAATATGTTGGGTTGCTGCTTCAGAAAAGGTGGGAAGTCCAATTTTACACATGTCTTAGAATGGCAGTAGGTTATTTTGAAGGCAGATACTGTGTATAATTCATGTTTATGTCTCCAGCTTTTTGTAAATTGTTCAGCACAGAGTAGATCAAAAGGGCTTGCATTTACCAATTCAACCATCGCCCAGGGCAGTTTCACTAGGTCACCTTAGGATTTGAAAGTGTAACACACAGATAGAAAGGATTCAGGTGGGAAGGTACATATTTTGCTGTTAATACTATATTCCCTTCTTGGTTTCCACTTCTATGGTGTTGCTCTTAAAGTCTTCACTTAATGTATCAGAAGCATTTCATATAGTTCATCTCTCCTTCCTCTTTGATTTGCTTTCTTAATTGGTTTGCAGGAACCCCACACTCTAGTTTATTTCCTACCTTACTGGTCACTACTTCTGTCTCCGTTGCTGGTTCTTATTGTTCCCAGTCTCTTAAAATTGAAATGATCCTGGGCTCAGTTCGTGATCACATTTTCATTATTCCCAAAGGGATTTAACTTAGTTTCATGATTTTTAAGTATCATCTATAGTTGAAAAAAGTCAAAGGATATACATAAAAAATCAAGGATGATTCCCAAGCTTTTATCTCCAGCCCGACCTCTCCCCCAAACTCTGTATTCTTATATCCAACTCTACTCAACATTTCCACTTGGATGTCTAATAGACATTTATTTCTAAATCAGCACGTCCAACACCGAACCCCTGATTTTCCACCTCAGACCTGTTCCATCCAAAGCCTTCCCTATCTCAGATAATTGCATTTTCATCATTCTAGTTACCAGATGAAAAACTTTGGAATTACCCTTTTTTCGTACACCCCACAGCCAGGCCATCAGCAAATTATCTTTGTTCTATCTTCAAAAATTTCCCAGACTCTGACCATTTCTTACCACCTTCACTGTTACTACCATGATCCAAGCTATGCTCTCTTGACTGAACTTCTGTGGTATTATCCTAACTGATCTTTGTGTTTGTACCCTTACCCCTTTGCATTCTGTTCTCAGTGTAGCTACCACAGTGATCCTTTTGAAGCATAAGTGAGATGTCACTCTTCTGTCAAAACGCTATGGTGGTTCATACTTAGCAGTAAAAGCCCAAGTCCTTACAATGGCATATAAGGCCCTGTAAGGTCTGACCTTCCATTACCTCTGTGAACACATCTACTGTCTCTTGTTCAGTCCACTCTAATCTTATTACCTCCTTGCTGCTGTTAGAACAGGAAGGGCATGCTTTTGCCTTTGGATCTTAGCCCCAGTTGTTCTCTTTACCTGAAACACTTCCCCCCATAAGTCCATATAGCTCAATTTCACTCTTTACTCACATGTCACCTCAATAAAGACTACTCTAACCACCCTCTTTAAAATTGCACCCATCATTTCTCTTGTCAACTACTCACATCTTTATCCTTTTTCGTGTGTGTGTGTGGTTTTTGCCTGCTTTCTCCCTCCAGAACAAAAATTGTATATAGGTAGGTAGGTAAATCTTTTTTTTTTTTTTGTCACTTAAAGTGCCTAAAACAGTTCCTGTGACATAGTAAATGATCATAGTAAATGTTGAACATACGAATAGATCTTAGGAGGCATAAAAGCAGCTAAATAATCATAGAGAATCCCACAACTTTATTCCTGTAGCCCTTCATGGAATCATGTAAACCAAGGGACAAGAGAGGATGGGGATTTAAAAGGTCTTTTTAGTTTCTGCTGTCAGCTTTCCATTATTGAATTGTTAGTATATAATTTTATATTAGAATTTAATATTAATTGTATTTCACTAATGACAATGGCACATGCCACTATTCGCTTCCTGAACTAAGCCTTGAGTCACCACTTTATAGCTGTAAATAATTGCCATATAATACCACAGATGGTAAAGGATTGATGAGGGACTTTATAACCACGGCCAGTCCTACCTAGAACTGCACTCTTTTTGCTCTGAAAGATGAATTTGATAAATTGACAAGTGTGATGACCCTATCCAGTGCCATATCTTTTGCCATTTGCCTTTTCATACTAGTCAGAGGAAATTTACTATAGAGCAAGCCAATAATTTAATTTAAATGACAGAATTTGGAAATATTCCTTAATACTTTTGTTCATTCCTTCGCTCAACTTCTGAACTAATTTATCAAGCAACTAGTAAATGCTAAGTGTGATCGCCACTGGGCATGCAGCTGTGAACAAGACTCATTGCTCTGTCATTGAATTCACAATCTATGGAGGGAAGATGCTGACAGAGTAATCACAAGTGAGAGAAGTGACAGAAAGGAGTAGAGATTGCCACTGCAGGAGAGACTTAACAGGATAATGATGAAGGAAAGCTTCTCTGGGGATATATCATTTAAACTGAAGAGGGATAGGGAAAACGGTCATGCAGAGGAAATATTTTGATATGTTTCTGGTTTTAATTATGCGTATATTTTTCAAATGGATATAATCTTATTTTCCAGTATTTTTTTCAATGTTTTTGCAAACATAGTTTAATTAGTATTCTATTAAATGTCTTTACCAAGTTAGTTTTGCTACAGTTTTCTGTTCTTTGGCTTCTTGTACCTGTTCTTTGTACCTCCCTCACTTGGTATTTCTGATCCCAAGCTCCTTGACTTTTGTCTGATATGTTTTTTGTTCCTTGTCTTCTAGTTTTATGTTTTTCATGTGAAACCTTTTGTCAAGTCTCTCTCTTGTTTCCCCCTCTGTCACTGCATTTCAGTCCATTGCGGTTGTTGTTTTGTATAATAATCAAATTGTTCCATCTTTGACCAGCAGGAGTCCTTTCAGGTTGGCTCCTGGTCCTTTCTAGGGGCCCTGATAGTGTTTGGTAACTTCCTTGCTTGTAGGACTCACTGTATAAAACTTTGTCGAGGATTTTTGTTTTCTGTGTTTGTGACATAGATTGACCTGAATGTTTCTATCTCATAATTTCCTTATCTGGCTTGGGTATAAAGATTATCCTGATCAAATAAACAAATTGGAGAGTATTTCCTCTTTCTGTTTTCTGGAAAAGTGTATAAGATAGGCTTTTTTTTCCCCTTCATTAAATGTTGGATACTGGTAAAGATACATAAGCCTGAAGTAGTATTTGCAGTGGTATGTGTTTTTTGTTTTTTTTTTAATTAATTTAAAAGTTACAGGACTGTTCAGTTTTCTTCATTTGGGTAGAATATTAGGGCTATCCTCACTCTCATTCCTGTCATGGGGTTGTTTTTTGTGTGTGTGCACCTTTTTTTTTTTCTCAGTCTGTCAGGGATCTACCATTTTTGTTGATTGTTTAGAAGAACTAACTTCTGGCAACATTGATGCTCTTCTGTGATTGTTTCCTTTTTCATTAATGGCCCAACATATAGTTAGTTTTTATAAATGTTCCATGTGTTTTTGAAAACAATGTGTATTTTAGACTTGTTGGGTATGGCTTGCTAGTCATTTAGGTCTTCTGTAGCCACACTGTTTTGGTTTGGTTTGGTTTGGGTATTTGAACTACTGTTTCCTTCTAAAATCACACAAAAAAATCTGAACACATCTACAGTTTTCCTAAATTTATGCATTTTAATATTTAATAGCCTTTACAATGTTGTGTAACCATTAGCACCACTATTTCCAGAACTTTTTCATCTTCCCAAACAGAAACTGTACCTATTATGCAGTCATTCCCCACTTCCTTCTGCTCTCAGTCCCTGTTAACCGCAATATTACTTTCTGACTGTATGGGTTTGCCTATTTTAGATACCTCAGATAAAGGGAATTGTAATGTTTCTTCATGTCTGGATTATTTTACTTGGCATACTGATTTTAAGGTTCATTATGTTGTAGCCTGTGTCAGAACTTCATTCCTTTTGAAGGCTGAACAATATTCCATTATATGGATATACCACATTTTATTCATCCATTCATCTGTTGGTGGACATTTGGGTTTCCACCTTTTAGCAATGTGAATAGTGCTGCTATGCACACTGGTGTACGAAGTGTGATCAAAAGACACAGTGAATGTTTAAATAAAAAAATTTATTACAGGAAAAGACACATTGGCTATTAATCCCTTCAAAATACTCCCCCTCCCTTTGAATACACTTCATTCTTGCCACTTTTTGAAGCAGTTCTGGAAGTCCTCTTGCATGTCTTTACTTCATCCCCCATGATAACGCTCTGTGTCTCACATCGCTTCTGGTACGGCAAGTTCTGTCACATAAAAACATTACGGTGTGTCCTCATCCACCTTATTCACCAGATCTGGCACCATGCGACTTCTGGCTCTTCCCCAAAGTCAGAATAACCATGAAAGGAAAAGGTTTTGAATCGATTCAGGACATCGAGGCAGCCACGACAGGGCAACTAACAATACTCACGAAAGAGGACTTCCAGAGCTGCTTCAGAAAGTGGCAAGAACAATGGGATAAGTGTGTTTGAAGTGAGGGGGACTATTTTGAAGGGGATTAATGGCAATGTGTCTTTTACTGTAATAATTTTTTAAATTTAAACATTTGTTGTATTTTTTGGTCACACCTCGTACAAGTATCTGTTTGACTTCCTGTTTCAGAGTCTTTTGAGTGTATTCCACCTAGGAGTGGAATTGTTTGTGTTCATATGTTAATTCTATGTTTAATCTTTTGAGGAACTTCCAAACTTTTCCATAGCAGCTTTACCATTTTACATTCCCACCAGCAATGTGCAATGGTTCGATTTTCTCCATATCCTTGTCAATACTTATTGTCTGTCTTATCTGTTGATAATAGTCATCCTAGTGGGTATGAAGTGGTAGCTCATGCTTTTAATTTTCATTTCCTTTATGACTAATGATATTGAGCGTCGAGTCATGTTTATTGGCCATTTTTCTTCTTGGACTTTCAGAGATTTGTTGTTTTATGGCAAGTTCATTATTGAGTTGAGTCAAAGCTGAACTTAAAACAGTGTGCTTTTTCCTTTTTATTTTATCTTCAGGGATAGAGACTTTTACAACTTGTTGCCTGTCGATGCCTACAAAGAGCTCCAACTATTCTAATTATCCTTCCTAGGAGAATTAGTCTGCATTACCTAGTCTACCAAAAGAAGGCAAAGTCTCAGTTTAGTTTTCATGGAAATAACAATTCTTCATTTTAAGTGCCTATTTAATTGGCTTTAAATATAACATCATTACAGTAAAGAGTATAAGTAGCGTACACAGGTTTGGAACAAATACTATTGATGTTTGTTATGTAACTCAGTTGTTGAGACTAGGAAAAACAAATATATGAGAGTGGTCTGCTGTTTGTTTTTAAAGAAGGAATGGAGCACGTTAGTCGATTCAGTGATTTAAGTGGAAGTTTATTAAAGTTCTTCTACTTGAAGCTTGTGTGTACTGTAGAGATTCTTGCCTTAAGTGAACCTGCTGTACACAAACCTGAACTTTTTAGGTATTTGTGAGCATTTGCATCATTGGATATCAGGGTTTTTTACTCCTATTTCTTGTCATCTTATTTTTAAAATCTTTTCTCATTCAGTCAACAAGTATCTATTTACCTACTTTTTCTTCAGGGCAGCATGCCGAGTTCTATGGGGTAGGAATACAGTCATAAATTCTGATCATACCACAGAAAGAAAGAAAATGTTTAAAGAGAGAAAAGGCATGTAGAGAAGTAATTGAAATATAAGTCATAGTGTGATGAGTGAACTAAGTGGATAAAGTGCTCAGCAGTTCAGAGAAATGTGAATAATATTTTCAAAAGGAATTCCCACTTTGTTTTGAATGTGCTTAGCTTTTCTTCCAAACACCAGAGTGCAGTGTATTTGAGGTGTTATATTCTGGTTATTTATAGGAAGAGTTTGTGAATTGAATTTGTTAGGTCATTTTTAGATACATAAGAATTGAATAAGAGTGCCCTTTTCAACTCCAGTTTTTAAGATGATGTCTGTGATGTAACTATGTGTGCCTGAGCTCTTACCCCCCGTACTCCCCGCTTTGGTCTCTGTTTATAGGAAGAGCATTAAGAAGTTGGTTTTGAAAAACCTTAGCAATAGCAATCTCTTCTCTCCGGTTAACCGTGATTCAGAAGATCTAGCTTCACCATCTGATTATCCAGAAAATGGAGAGAGGTAAACTGAATTCTGTTTTGGGTTGTTTTTGGTAGAGAGCCCTAGTCTCATTTTGAAAAGATTCTGAGCTTAGAATTTATTCATTCTGTGAAAATTTCTGAAGTTTGGCGAATGCTGCATAAAAGTATTACAGCATAGGAGCACCTAGAAATTAAGTCATGTTTTTGCTTTTTGAATACTTTAAACCTTAAAATTATTAGAGTTCTTTTGATTCAGTTCTGCAAAACTATTTTAATATCTATGTATGTCATTTTGGACAGGGTTAGCATGCATTTGACACTTCCTTAAAATAAGGGATATTTTGTGATAATTATTGAATTGATATGTAGTCATTATAACCAAGCCAAAACAAAGAAAAGCTACAGGAGTATATAAAATGTATAAAGGAGGAAGTGGAAGTATATATACATTAGTCCTTAATAGTTTGGTGTATATTCTTACAGTTTAGAAATTTATTTATAAATATATTCTTATAGATATACATTATAGAAGTTATGAATGAATAATATATATTCTGTAACCTGATTTCCATTTATTTTATTATAAATGCCTTTTCATATCAGTATGAATATATTTGCCCCCTCTTTTTAAATGATTCTATAGCCAGTTGTGAATGTAAGACAATTCAGTCAGTTCTTGATTAGAGGACATTTAGATTATTTGATAATTCTATATTCAAAATAATGCCTCAGTGAAAAATCCCTGTATATTTGCACTCTTTCTTTTTCTCTTTGGATAAAATTCTAGTTTGATTTTTCATTAATAAAACATTTTCTCATACATTACTGATTATAATATTAAAATTTTTTCAATTTTTTAGTTTGAAACTCGCCACTGGTTATTTGACACCCCCACCCCCATAGTAAAGCATCCTTTTTTTAAACTAAAAATTGGATGCTCAGATCCATTTATTCATGAAAATATATCTGTTAAAGGCTTGGAATCTACAGCCATATTTCCTGGGTTAAAATCCCCACTCTAGCACTTATGTATGACCTTGGTCAAGTTACTTTATTTTCTTTGTCTCAGTTTTCTTTTCTATAAAATTGATAGTAACCTGTGTTACAGGATTACTATAAATATTAAATGAGTTTTTAATATTCATTTAATTACCCAGAATGGTGACCTTGCCTAGAACAGTGCCAGACACTTAGTAAAGGCTCAGTAAGTATTGGCTGTTATCATTCTTACTACTACTACATGAGACTAAAATGTTTCTACTTTCCCTTTTCAGATTCAGTTTCCTGAGCAAACCTGTTGATGAGAATCATCAGCAGGATGGAGATGATGATTCTCTTGTGTCACGTTTTTATACTAACCCTATTGCCAAACCCATTCCTCAAACCCCAGAGAGTGCTGGCAATAAACACAACAGCAGCAGCAGCGTGGATGATACCATTGTTGCGTTAAACATGCGTGCTGCCTTGCGAAATGGACTGGAAGGAAGCAGTGACGAGACCTCTTTTCATGAGGAGTCACTGCAGGATGACCGAGAAGAAATAGAAAACAATACTTACCATATGCATCCAGCAGGTCAGGTTAAGATTAGTGGTACATGAGTAATCTCTATTTGAAACCTCTTTTTGTTTGTGACAGATTTTCAACATAATGAAAGTCAGCTGTCTGAACTTCTAAATGTGTTTTATTGCATCTTACAAAAATTAACATTTAAACACTTCTCACTTATGCTTTGGTCGATTTGTAATTCACATACTTTTTGTACCTTTGGAGTAGTTAAAATTCATGTTTAAAGCATCTTGGCATAGTTTAAAGATCCCAAATTTTATAGCCAAAGAGACTATCCTCAAACTTTTCCTTGCTTTATAAACTAACATAGATCGATTATTAGTTTTTTAATGAAAACAATAGTGATAATTATATACATTTTTTGAGATTTGAATTAGATTTAAGTATATAGACCATAATGCCTAACATGTATAGGCATTCAAATCGAGTTGCTGTGGTTGTTTATTATCACCTCAGTTCTGTGCCCCACCCTCCTAAACAATGAATGATTAATTTTTTCCCAAGTAATCCATGAAACAAGTAATATAAACTACAAGATTAGAGTATTTTGATTGAATACTTAAAGCTTGCTTTTTTTCTGTGTTGATACATCATCTCTTTTGGGTTTTGATAAATGTCACTATGTGTTCCCTTTTTTAAAACAACAGGTACAATTCACATAAAATGAAGTTCATAGATCTTAAGTGTTCACTTCAGTGAATTTTGGCACGTATATACTGAGATATTTAATACCTCAATCAAGAAATAGAACATTTCTTTCACTCTGGAAAGTTTTCTGTGTCCCCATACCCAAAAGCCAATCACAGTTTTTTGTCACATAGATTAGTTTTCTCTATTCTTCAACTTCGTATAAATGAAATACTATACATAGTCTTTTTGACTCTATAATTTTTATAAGAGTGCATCCATAGTATATATATCAACGCTTCATTTTTGTTGCTCAGTAGTATTCTATTAAGTAAATACACCACATTTGGTTAATCCAGTCTCTGTTAGCTAACATTTGGGTCGTTGTACAGTTATTCTTGAAGTGTCTATAAAATTTTTTTATGTCTAATTATGCTATTGCCTTCATATATATCTTCTGGTCATTTGGTACCTTAAGGAAATAACTTTATACATTCACATCAAAAATCTCAAGTATATATACTTGTATGTGTTTATCTGCATGAATTATGATACTGCATCTTTTTTTCAAATATCCAGTCTAGATTTTTTATTGTTTCTAGTTTTCTCATTGACCTTGTTTGCCACCTCCCAATTTAAAATTTCATTCCCAAGGACACTAATAACCCTCTAAACCTTGCCAGTAAAGAAACAAGTTTAATATATAAGTGGACATTGCTGAAGGCTGGAGTTTAATCTGATACTGGCCTTCCTTTTTTTCTTTTCACAAAGTTAGCTCGATATCTACATATAAATGGGACAAGGAGTGATTAGAACAAGCGTACCAGTGTCGTATTTTCTTCGACTTCTTCAGAAGTCCACCTATTTGATACTTTAAAAAAATAACAGTAATTATATGGTCCTTTAAGTTTCCATTTGTCTATGGAACTTTCTCATGTAGGATTTTTCATCTTGATTTTAGTGCTCTATTTTGAGGTGTAAATTTGATAGATACAAGAGGGGTATGGAAGACAGTAGGCTATAAAACAAAAAGTACTGGGTTTTGAGTTTTAGCTCTACCAGTACCACTGAATTACTGTGTAAACCAAGGCAGGTTCTTTCCACCTCAGATCTTGGTATCTTTGTGTACAATAAAAGAAACAAATGGATTAAGTAAGTTTTTTTGTAGAATGTAGTCTGTGGAATGCCTTTCATAGTGTAGTGTATTAATGGGTGTCAGTAAAAAGAAGGTTCTATGGTTAATTAAGTCTAGGAAACACTGGATTAAGTCAAGTTACATAGACTTCATTATTTTATGAGTTTTCAGAGCCTGTAATACACTGCTTTGTGCATGTTCCCCAAACTTTCTTGACCATGAAGCTTTTTTAAAAAAAAAAAAAAAGTCTTTTCCTAGGATTAGTGTTTCTTAGAAAACAAGTCTGGAAAAATGCTTTATTCCTACATATTTTCTCTTTATATAATAATTTAGTTACTAATTATATAGGTAATTTTTAAAATTACTCATTTTGTAAAAAATTTTTAAAAAGGCAAAAGAGTGAAATACATATTACTGAAAATTCCGCTACCTAAAGACAATCACAATTTATATTTTCTGTTTCTTTTGTCATAGGCATTGTTCTCACTAAGGTTGGTTATTATACTATTCCATCTATGGATGACCTTGCTAAAATTACCAATGAAAAAGGAGAGTGCATTGTCTCGGACTTCACTATTGGTCGTAAAGGTGAGTATGAGTTTAGGAGTTAGTAGTAAACCAGAGATCTGCACCTTATTTTTCTAATTAAGTAAGGGAAGCTCTTCAGCTAAATCCATTTTTTTCCTGCATTTGGACCCACCTTGGCCTGAAGAGCAGACAAAACAAGTAATAAAACAGACAAAAATAGTAACAAAACAAGTTAAAAAAACAAGACTGGAGCCTGATAACATTCTGTGGTAATTACTTGCCTCGTTGCAATTTTCTACAATTAAAACACTGTAAACAGCAAGAAATACTAAGTGAGAAAATTGAATAAATGACAAAAGATAGGTAATATTTAGGTTCAACTTTAAATTATTATTACAGATAATTTTCTTGGGGGAAAAAAATCTCATCTTCCTGTATTGTATTCAAAACAAGGCTCACGTATTTTAACTCATACTGCAGGCTAGGTGCTATGAGTTGTTTAGATAGGAGCAGTGTAGATATTTGGGAAGAGATTTAAGAAGGCTGTTTTGAAAACAACATAGTGCTGTGAAAATACAGATGTTTACCAGATAATATATTTAATGTCACCCTCTGGTACATATTATGGATGAAATAACCCATTCAAGGTATTTTGCTGGGTGATTGAAAATATTGCTTAATGTTTAAAGCAACTTGCTCCTGATTATTTAATTACTAGAAGTGTAATATAGTTATTTGTCCTCTATAAAGGATGAGTTTTTAACTATTCGCTCTGTGTTGTAGGTTATGGTTCAATCTATTTTGAAGGAGAGGTGAATTTGACAAATCTAAATTTGGATGACATTGTGCATATCCGAAGGAAAGAAGTTATTGTCTATTTAGATGATAACCAAAAACCACCTGTGGGTGAAGGACTAAATAGGTATGAATTTATTTACATATTTAGAAAATAATCAGCTAAATCAGTTTGTTTTTTTGTAAACACAAATGTGTTCATATTATATACATTTTTCTGCAACTTGCTTTTTAAACTTACTGTATAGTGTGCAATTGTTTTTTCTATAATTTCATTTTAAAGTATAAATGATAAAGAAATGCTACACTATGACTTCTTGACTCCGTTTCCCTATTATTATCAGGTCCAACTGTTGGTTTCCAAACACCACTTTTAGTAGTACTTTTTTTTCATATTTTTGTTATGCCCATGCTTAAGTCTTTCTCTGTATTTTAGTGTGAGACACTAGCTTCTGATATCTCTTTAGACAGGTGAAAGGGCCATAGTTAAAATAATTTATATTCACAACCTACCAGGATTGAATCATGAAGAAATAGAAAATCTGAACAGTCCTATAAGTAATAGAGAAATTGAATCAGTAATCAAAAACCTCAACCTCCCATAAAGCCCAAGACCAGTAGGCTTCAATGGTGAATTCTGCTGAACATTTAAAGAATTAACACCAATTCCTCTCAAACTCTTCCAAAAAATTGAAAAGGAGGGACCACTTCTGAACTCATTCTGTGAGGCAATCATTACCCTGATTCCAAAGCTAGACAGAGACACTACAAGAAAACTACAAATATTTGTGATGAATATTGACATGAATATCCTCAACGAAATACTAGCAAACAGGATTTACCAAATTGAAAGGATTACACATCATGACCAAGTGGGATTTATTCCTGGAATGAAAGGATGGTTCAACACATGAAAGTCGATTAGTGTAATACGTCACATTTACAGAATGAAGAAAATCACATGATCATCTCCATTGGTGCAGAAAAAGCATTTGACAAAAGTCAACATCCTTTCATGGTAAAGACACTCAAACTGGAGCTAGAAATAAACTACCTCTACATAATAAAGGCCATATTTGAAAAACCCACAGTGAATATCATACTCAATAGTGAAAAACTGAAATT
The DNA here is from genome assembly GCF_057876585.1 of Rhinolophus sinicus. Taxonomy (NCBI): domain Eukaryota; kingdom Metazoa; phylum Chordata; class Mammalia; order Chiroptera; family Rhinolophidae; genus Rhinolophus; species Rhinolophus sinicus. The sequence goes on along the minus strand of NC_142514.1, from coordinate 141,668,544 downwards.
TTTTCTTCTGAGGTCAAGAGCAAGACAAAGATGCCCACTTTTGCCACTTCTATTCAACATGATACTGGAAGTTATAACTAGAGCGATTAAGCAGGAAAAAGAAAGAAAAGCCATCCACATTGGAAAGGAATAAATAAGATTATTTCTATTCGTAGATGCCAGATGACTTGATGTTGTATGAAGAAAATCCTGAGGATTCCAGCAAAAAAGTGTTATAGCTAATGAACAAATTCAGCAGGGTAGCAGGATACAAAATCAACACGCAAAAATCAGTTGAGGGGGGCGGCCCTGTGGCTCAGGCGGTTGGAGCTCCGTGCTCCTAACTCCAAAGGCTACCGGTTCAACCCACATGGGCCAGTGGGCTCTCAACCACAAGGTTGCGTGTTCAACTCCTCGACTCCAGCAAGGGATGGTGGGCTCCACCCACTGCAACTAAGATTGAACACAGCACCTTGAGCTGAGCTGCTGCTGAGCTCTCAGATGGCTCTGTTGGTTGGAGCGCGTCCTCTCAACCACAAGGTTGCCGGTTGGACTCCCGCAAGGGATGGTGGGCTGCGCCCCCTGCAACTAGCAGTGACAACGGGACCTGGAGCTGAGCTGCGCCCTCCACAACTAAGACTGAAAGGACAACAACTTGAAGCTGAACGGCACCCTCCACAACTAAGATTGAAAGGACAATAACTTGGGAAAAAAGTCCTGGAAGTACACACTGTTCCCCAGTAAAGTCCTGTTCCCCTTCCCCAATAAAATCTTTCAAATAATCAGTTGGATTTCTATACAGTAACAATGAACATCCCAAAAAGGAAGTTAAGGAAATTGTTTCATTTATAATAACATCAAATACATAAAATACTTAGGAATAAACCTTACCAAGGCGGCAAAAGACTTGTATACTGAAAACTACAAAACATTGCTGAAAGAAATTAAAGAAGATAAATAAATGGGAAGGTATCCCATTTTCGTGGACTGGAAGACTTAAAATTGCTAAGATATTTATACTACCCAGAGCTAAGATATTTATACTACCCAGAGCAATCTACAGATTTACTGCATCTGTATCAAAATCCCAGTGGCATTTTTTGCAGAAATTGTAAAATGCAGCGTAAAACCGCATGGAATCTCAAGGGATCCGAAATAGCCAACTTAACATGTTGCATACGGCGGGGTTTAAATCCCTCATACCCCTCTGTTCCGGCAGGTTTTTAAAAGAAACTGCTTTAAAATGTACTCTTCTCTTTAAAGCGTAAATGCTTCTGTGTCATTTATTATTTTTCTATAAATAATAGATTCTACAAATAAATTATTCTATAAATAATTATTCTACAAATAAGTCAATAAAATATGCAAAGTATAAAGAGTCAACAGTAAAAATGAGAATTCTCGTTATCCGTCCTTAATGCATGGCTCAGAAAAAACGAAGATTCTGGTGATCCGTATGCAACGTGTTAATCTAAAAAAGAACAAAACTGGAGGACTCATACTTTCTGACTTTAAAACTTATTACAAAGCTGCAGTAACCAAAACAGTGTGGTATTGGCATAAAAACAGACAATACAGACTAATGGAACAGAATAAGAGAGCCTAGAAATAAACCTTTACACACAAGGTGTGGTCAAAAAATGTGGTGAATGTTTGAATTTTTAAAAAAAATCATTACAGTAAAAGACACATTGCTATGAATTGCCCTCAGAATACACCCCCTCGCTTTGAACACTTACCCTATCGTTGTTGCCACTTTTTGAAGCAGTTTTGGAAGTCCTCTCATGAGTGTCTTTAGTTGCGCTGTCAAGGCTGCCTCAGTGGCCTGAATCATTTTGACTTCGGGAAAGAGCCACAAGTCGCACGATGCCAGATCCAGTGAATAGATGAGGACACATTGTAATGTTTGTTTTGCTTTAGGTTTTCTTTTATTTTATTAGTTTCAGGTGTATAAAAACAACATAATGATTAGACATTTATACCCCCTCAAAGAAATTGCCATATACCAGAAGCGATGTATGACATGGAACGTTGTCATGATGGAGGATTTTTGACGGCACGCTTTAAAACACATTTTCTCTCAACTGTAGCTCACACCCGACTGACTGCACTGAACAAGTTGAAACTTGTCACATACTTATTAAAGTTCGACATGCTGCTTCCCATATTGAAGATCCCTGCCTTTCTATTGGATGGCACTTGGCAGCAGCATTCACTGTATTGTTTGATCACAGTGGAAAGACTCTATGTCACACATCGCTTCTTGTATGGCAATTTCTGTCAAACAGAAACATTATGGTGTGTCCTTATCCATCTTATTCATCAGATCTATCACTGTGCGACTTCTGGCAGCTTTTCCCCAAAGTTGAAACGACCATGAAAGGTAAACGTTTTGAATCAATTCAGGACATCAAGGCATCCAGGACATCGAGGCATCCAGGACAGTGCAACTAAAAATATGAAAGAGGACTTCCAGAACTGCTTCAGAAAGTGGCAAGAACAATGGGATAAGTGTTTGAAGTGAGGGGGAGTATTTTGAGGGGAATTAATGGCAATGTGTCTTTTACTATAATAACTATTTTTATTTAAACATTCACTGTATTTTTTGATCACACCTCATACGTGGTTAAATGATTTCTGACAAGGATGCCAAGACCATCCAATGGGGAGAGAACAATCTCTTCAAAAAACGGTTTTAGGAAAACTAGATATCCACATGTAGAATAATGAAGTTGGACCCTTGTGCAGTATATAAAAATTAACTTAGGCGCGGCCGAATGGCTCAGTTAGAGCGCAAGCTCTCAAAAGCAAGGTTGCGCGTTCAATTCCCGCATGGGATGGTGGGCTGCGCCCCCTCCAACAGAGATTGAAAATGGCGACTGGACTTGGAGCTGAGCTGCGCCCTCCACAACTAGATTGAAGGACAACGATTTGGAGTTGATAGGCCCTGGAGAAACATACCGTTCCCCAATATTCCCCAATAAAATTTATTTTAAAAAAAAGTTAAAGTCGATCAGACCTAAAACTAAAATTCTTAGAATAAAATGGGAAGTCACGACATTATATTTGACAATAATTTCCTGGATATGACACTAAAAGTACAGGCAACAATAGTAAAAATAAACACATTGGACTACGTCAAAGTTTAAAACTTCTGTACATCAAAGAGCACTATGAACAGAGTGAAAAGGTAATGTACAGAATGGGAGAAAATATTTACAAATCTTATATATGATAAGATATTAATAACCAGAATATGAAGAACTATATAAGGTGTGACAATTAAGTTCGCGAACTTGTTGCAATGATGTTGCTAACCTTTTTTGATATCAGAGGGATTATTCATTATGAATTTGTACCAACTGGACAAGTAGTTAATCAAGTTTATTATTTCGAAGTGCTGAAAAGGCTGAGTGAAAAGGTTAGACGACCTGAACTTTTCTCCAACAATTCATGGCTCTTGCATCACGACAATGCACCAGCTCACACAGCACTGTCTGTGAGGGAGTTTTTAGCCAGTAAACAAATAATTGTATTGGAACACCCTCCCTACTCGCCTGATCTGGCCCCCAATTACTTCTTTCTTTACCCGAAGATAAAGGAAATATTGAAAGGAGGACATTTCAGGACATCAAGGGTAATACGACAACAGCTCTGATGGCCATTCTGGAAAAAGAGCTCCAAAATTGCTTTGAAGGATGGACTAGGTGCTGGCGTCAGTGCATAGCTTTCCAAGGGGAGTACTTCAAAGGTGACCGTAGTGATATCAGAAATGAGGTAGGTAGCACTTTTTCTAGTGTGAGTTCACGAACTTAATTGTCTGACCTTGTAGCACAACAATAACAAAATTAAAAATGAGTAAAGGGCTTGAATACACATTTCTCCTGAGATGACATACAAATGATCAACAAGCATATGAAAAGATGTTCAACGCCACTAATAATTAGGGAAATGCAAATCAAAACCACAGTGAGCTATCACACTCATTAGGATGGTTGCTATTAAAAAATACGTTTTTGCAAGAGTTTGGAGAAATTAGAATCCATTTGTATTGTTGATGAGAAGGTAAAATGGTACGCCGTTATAGAACAGAATATGGTGGTTCCTTAAAAAATTAAAAATGATCCAGCAATTCATCCTCTGTGTATGTATCCAAAAGAATTGAAAGCAGAATCTCAAAGCAATATTTACACACCCATGTTCATAACTGCACTATTCACAGTAGCCAAGAGGTAGAAGCAACCCATGTATCCATTGACAGATTAATGGATAAATAAAATGTATCTACATACAATGGAATATTATTCAGCCTTTAAAAAGGGAGGAAATTCTGAAACATGCTACCTCATGAATGAACCTTGAGGACATGCTAAGTGATACAAGCCAGTCATAAAAAGATAAATACTGTATAATGCCACTTATTTGAGGCACCTAAAGAGTCAAATTCTTAGATAGTAGAATGGTGGTTGCCAGTGGATAAAAGTAATGGGAAATAGTTGTTTTTTAATGTTACAGAGTTTTAGTTTTGCAAGATGAAAAAGTTCGGAAGATTGGTTGCACAACTATGTGAATATATTTAACAGTAGTGAATGGTACAGTTAAAAATGGTTAAGATGGTAAATTTTATGTTACTACTTTTTACCACAATAAAAAATGTTTTAAAAAGTCATCTCTTATGTGCTAGTCACAATACTAGGTGCAAGGCATACAGAATGAATAGGAAAACAGTCCTTGAACTCAGGTACTAATATTAGAAGGATATATAACCACTTATAGTCATCTTTACACTCACTATTTAATGGTTAATACTGTGATATTCCTGATACTTCTTTTTGCAAGCATTTGTTGTTTATCAGTGGTAGTTGCTGCTGTTAATATTGCTGTTAAGTACAGTAGCTCTCTAAGACCTTTGCTAAGACTTAGCACTGGTCTATAACCACTGAACTATTAGCAATGGACTTGGTCAAGGATGCATAGCTTAAATGTTATTAAAATTAGATTGGAAATAATTGATGTACCTTAGTAGTTTGGAATAAATGGAGTATGACACTCATACCAGATACTGAGCTAGTTGATATAGGAGTAATTCCCATTTCTCTTAAGCTTATCTACTTTGGCAAGCAAACACCAGAATAATTCCAAAGTAACATAGGTGCCTTTATTTGCTATTTATATAGATGTTAATTGATTTCTGGCCTTAAATATGAAACATTTATACATTACTTGGTTGTACATTACAGGAAGGCTGAAGTTACATTGGACGGAGTTTGGCCAACAGATAAAACATCTCGTTGTTTAATAAAGAGCCCAGATCGACTTGCTGATATCAACTATGAGGGAAGGTTAGAAGCAGTCTCGAGGAAACAGGGTGCTCAGTTCAAAGAGTACCGTCCTGAAACAGGTTCTTGGGTGTTTAAGGTATGGTCATTTAACCTTGTTTTAATTAACTGTAATGAGAGTCATAAAATGCTTGTTAGAAGTGATCCTCTCTTTAATTCTCTTTATTTTCAAATTAGGAAATAGATGTAGAAATACATCATGATTTGCTCCAAATTACATACACATCTAGATAAATCCTAGGGCTCGTGATTCAAATCCTCTGTCCCATCCTGTGAACATTTAGCTACATTTCTAAGGTGTGATTTCTCTGGGTGGCATCATCAGTGACATCAGGCAGAACTTTTGTCTCTTCATAGATCAACTCTTCCCAAAGAATTGTCATTCTTTTAAAGATTTCTGGGATGTAGAGGTTGACTTTCTCCCTTTTATAAAGTTTAACCCATTGGTTTCTTTTTTCTTCTAGACTAATTGGATTATTTAACTTGTTGAAGGCCCTTGTGTTGGTAGAGAACAGTTAGGTAGTATATAGATGTGAAAATTGTAATGGCTCTTTAGGATTCAGTTTCCTATGTTAATGTATTAATTTAGTAACTATATGAGCAACTAGTACATTCACCGAATATCATCTAAATCTTAGAAAAACAGTAAAGTGTGATAGGTGACATTCCATTGTGCTTTAAATAAATATTGTGATAATCTCTTAATTTAAAAAAAAATTTTTTTAAAGCTAATCTGCAGGATTGCGAGGGCAAATATTGTGGAAGCTCTCCTGAATATAACAGTGTTAAACTTGATTTTGTTGGATTCTCCTCTTGCTTAGGTATCTCATTTTTCTAAGTATGGCCTTCAAGATTCTGATGAAGAAGAGGAGGAGCGACCATCCAAAACTAGTACGAAGAAGCTGAAGACTGCCCCTTTGCCTCCTGCAGGCCAGGCCACCCCGTTCCAGATGGCTCTTAATGGCAAACCAGCACCTCCACCCCAGGTAGAGAAAGGACAATGAATTTGAATGGAATCCGTGATACAGAAGTTGACACCAAGTCATTCAGCTAGTACAAAGCTGTTTTATGACCCCTGGAACTTTGAAGAGTACAAATGTATTGGCAATCACATTGAGACAAGTACAAGGGAGGGCATGAGGTGGTACTGGCATCTGTTTTTCACTTGAGAGATTTAAAGAATTCTCTTGCTGTTTGGATCATTCTATCTACAGATTGTCTTTTTTTAACAACCCTTCCCCTCCCCACTTCATTTGGACTTGCTGAATTCTCTGCTCAGTGATCAACTTAAGATAGCCTTTTGCTTGTGTGGGTTGATGCAAAGTAAATCTTTTGTTGACTACCTGATGTGCAGTTTAATCTTATTCTTTACCTCCGTGTTTTTTTTCAAAAGTTCCATCAGCTTTCTACAAGGGTTTTTAACTCCATATTTCTCAAGTTGTTTGCTTATACTTCTTGATATTTGTATATTAACAGTACATACTCTATGAAAATAGATAAAGTTTTGGAATGCAAATGAATTATATGGCTTGGAGAGAGTATGGGCTGCATTGCAATCATTTGTATTTTTCTCCTTTTCAGCATTGTTAAGCCATAAACTTTCTGTCCTTGTAGGGAAAGGTTTGTAATTTAAATATCAGATAGTTTCTTTGCCAACTCATAAAAGTTTTACTTTTATTTGGATATTGTTTATATTAAATCAAGTTACAAAAACTTTTTTCTTTGCTGCCATACTCCCTCAAAGAAAGAACTTGATACAGAATTTCTTTGTAAAGCATCCTCTACCTCTCAGCTGCTAAAAGCAGGATTTTTGGAATTTTCCATGCAACAATTCTTATGGCTACTGATTTGTGCGATTTTTATGATTTATTAAATAATTTCTTGGGAGGCATTTTTTGAGATTATTGTGTATGTTCATGTTTGCGCGTACAGGGTGAAGGGGCGGGTGTGATAAAAGTGGGAAATAGAAAATATGTTGACTTTTATCTTTGTAGCATTTAGGATACCCCTAAGAAATTTCTTCTGAACTAAAGAAATGCTGTAAATGGACTTGTTTTTCCAGTTACCCATGTTCATTTTGTCTGAATCATATACTTTATATAATCCTTTCCAAAGTGTTTTTTTGATCTTACAGATATTTCTTAGGATAATAGTCAGATAGACTTATTTTCTGCCAATGAAAGTAATGTGAAAGATCCTAAAGATACAGCTGGGGGAAAAAAGCTTTATCTATGGACAGAGCAAATTTATATAATTTTGATAACCAGTGGTTTTTTAGGCTCTTTAATTTTCAGAGTATAGATAGTAACAGATAACTATAAATTCCTGTGATGACACTTGAGTAAGTGAGAAAGAATTCTGAAAAACTGAGCACCAGAATATTTCAGAACAAGGTTCTAGAGGAAAGAGATGATGAGGATCAAAATGGGTGAAGAGAATATAGTAAATAGGGGTCTTTTTTCAGACATCTCCTTTGATTTGAGGAAGTGGATGGTTTTTGACCTTTTGGGTGGTGATGGGAGAAATGGGTAGAGTTGTTTAGATATTCAAGCTAATGTGTTAAAACAATAATGTGGGAATCTGAAGAACTCTTCCTTCATGTTGCCCAATGGTTACAAAGTTTTTAGTTATTAGTGTCAAAGACCTATGTTTTACTTGGCATGAGACTACTTGAACCATCTAAATGAACTGGGAATAGACAGACCAGTCTTCTCATTCCAATGTCAAAAGTGCTATCTTCAAGAGTGCTGTCACCTGGCCCCCTTAGATTGATTCATGATATAGCGTTCTCTCAGTCTGCTGTAGGTTTTTCTTTCTTTTTTTTTTTTCCCGCCCTGTACAGGATCTCAGGTTCTAGGAAGATTTATGATTTTGTTTAATGGTCACATTTATTCCACTGTCGTTTTTACAATATCCTCAGTCACTTCTTTACAGTTCATTCTTAAGCCTTACTTTGCTCCTAAAAAAGCAAGTAAATCTAAGCAACCAGAAAATATAAAGGTAACTAAAATTTCACGTAATCTTCTCTTATGCCTTTTAAGTTAAAGAAAATTTTGGCAGAAAAACCTTCACACAGGTGAATTAGTGCAGTTGCAGAAATGTTTTGTTTGGTAGTTAGATCATTAGCTCCAGAATGCTGATCTGCGGTCCAGTTTTCAGCTGATGGATTGCATCAGACCATTGGTGAGCTTTGATTTCATAGGTCTGGCATGGGGCTCAGGCTTACATTTCCCCAGATGATTGAGGTATGCAGCCAGGCTTCGGAACTGTTTGCTGAAAAGCCTCAGATATTTGGCATCAGGTAGAGAGACATGCAGCTTTGTTTTGTTTTTAACCTCAGCCTTATACTGAAATGTAACTTGTTTTCAGTACCATCAAGACAGACTAACTGACTTGCTCAGAAACTTAGCATTGTTCACTTGTTGAGTACATTCACATAAGTTTAAAATTTTTTAAAATGAAAACAGTGGTTACAATTTAGAAGAAAATTCCATTTCATCTATGTATACTTTTTTGAAAAATAAAATGGCAGCTATCTAAATTTATCTGATGAGCCAATATATATTTTTAATATGCATTTTATATTTTAATTTAATTTGTAGATATTTCATATATATAAAATAATTCTATAGCCACAAGCCTGTTTGCTTCAGACATTAATGTTACTGAATCCTATGCCTCTTGCAGTAATATCCCTGATTGTATGTATAAAGACATACACTTACTTTGGAGGGCCCTTGAAACCCTGACATGGAATTTCTCTTGAGAATGCAATATTGTTGACAGGTCTGCTTTTCCAGCAAAATGAATATAAAACATTCGTTGCAGTTAGAAAGCAAGTTGTTTCGGAGGCAGGCAACAGTAGTAGTTATACTGGATTAAACTATTTGGATGAGAGGACAGTATGAATTGTTTTCACATCTGTTTTACTGTAGACTGGTCATTTATCCTTTGTTGAATATGAGTGTCTTGATATACTGTACCTATTTGAATCATTTAACCTACTGGATTAGGAGATGCTTTATGTTTAGAGTATTGGCAGCTTTGTATAAGGACAATTCTTTTGAGTTGGAGAGTGGAGGTTTGTTGGTCATTAAAGGTTTCAGTTATGAATCCCCCCCCTCCATATGTCTGAATAGCCATTTTACAGATATTATTTGTGTACTTAGCATTTGTAATATGCTGTGCTGATATTTAGACATAAATAAGATATCCTATTACAGTGTAGGAAAGGGCAAGTTAAAATAATACTGTTTGTCTGCTTCTCCTAGTACATGCCTTTCTTTTCTATAGACCCCCTGCCCCCCAGGGACTTTTTTTTTTTTTTTCCTCTTCAGTTCCTTCTGAGCCATCATTTTTTTATTTAGTGTACTTTTCTTTCCAGGTCTGGCTTTGAAGAAGCACCTGATCTCCCAAGATTTCTCTGAAAATAAGTACACAGTGGGGGTTTATTGCAATTACTTAGGTGTACTTTAACAAAATATGCATCTAGGGGGTTCTAAGAGCTTATCAGGTCCTCACAGTTTCATAATAATTCACTTCCTCCTTGTCCATTTAAGATATCTTATAGCTTTGAAGTCTATATATGAGGTTGGAGCAAATAAAACCTTGATCCTTAGCATTCTTCTTAAAGATATGCTGGATCCCTTAGGTCCGTAACCCAGGTATTTGGTATCTTCCCATTTTGCCTAAAAGCATTCTAAGTGAATGTCTCTTGCTGTCAGTACTCCTTTGTTGAGTAGTGTAATAAGTTGGAACCATCTTCCCCCTTTTCTTTCCTCCCACCCATTCTTGCTCCTTCTTGTCCTTTTATAATTGCTTTCTCTATGTATAAGGCACTGCATTAGGCAATAGAAATAACAAAGAAAGTGTTCAGTGAATGTTGAATTTAACAATGTTCTTGGTGGTAGATACAGAAAACAGTAGGATTATTTCAAGCCTTAACAATCTGGTGAGACAAATGTATACCGAGGGTGCCAAAAAAATGTATACACATTTTAAGAGATGTTATCTATGCTCCAGCAGTAGTTTGCCATAATCAGAAATGTTTGGACTCTGATGGTAACCACTTTGAGCATCTCTTGTAATTGCAGAAGTCAAACGTGACTTGTGTTCATCTTTTGTTATCGATATATATTGAGTATTACAATTAATACAGTTTTTTCCTTTCTTAAAATGTGTATAGATTTTTTTGGCACCCTCTGTATATGCAAGAAACTATAATACATCGTGATATATTATATAAAATAGGTATAGATAGGGTATCCTAACTGGTAGGTTGGCAGAAGATGGGAAGTTTCACCACTTTTCTTAAAAGCGCACTGGTTAAAAATCAACATACTAGGGAGCCATTGGAGTGAGAATGTTCCCATAATCCTTGTAATTGTAATGGGAGCATCATCACCAAGGCTGCATTTTTTTGCCCAGAATTTTAAAGCATAAAAGTTGTCAGACCTGCCTGTAGTCTCCCCAACAGGTAAAAAAAATAATGTCATCTTTGCTTTTTGACCATTATCTGGCTTCAAGTTTTGTTAGAGCAGTCCTTGGGAATTGTTCACATCTTAAGTGGCAATTAACCATGTATCCAACACCTGAATTTTTCTACAATTAAAAATGGGAGCAGTCATTTTTTCGGTAAGGGTATTTGTTAAAGGAATGCAGGGGAACAATAGCTAACATATCATTAAAAATAAAGTAAAAAAAGTTGTACTAATGATTTCTCTTTGTCCAAAAAAATCATGAAAAATAAATTTTAAGCTACCTGACATATAATAGCATCCATTTGAGGTTTAGCATGAAGTAGGCCACTTGTGAAAGATAAACCAAAAATTGTGGAAGGTTAATAATCTAAAATGATATCGTGATAAAAATTGGTAGAACTTTTAGATTGAGAATATTCCATAACTTGGCTTAGCCACTTGTTAACATTTTGCCAGGTATATGAAAGTTTAGGACATATTTGATGAATTTGTAGTGAACCAGTTACTTTAGTGTGCTTCAACTCTATAAGTGTTTACTTATATCTTTAAAACTGCTTGATAACTGTAAATATAACTTGACATTTTTAAACATAAAGGAATTATTCCCAGATTAAACTTGTTTCTCAAAATATTACTTTGTTTTTCCTTTTGTATCTTACTTATATGGTACGGCACAGGTAGAGCCCGCTGACCTTAGGATCCAGTTACTCAAAAGATAAATTCCAGGCCCAACTTCTGTTAACTAGAAATTTGTTTCTAAATGTTTTCTTTAAAAAAAAATTGCAAAGTTACTGGAGACTTTGATATTTGTACCTTTTATTCTGTTTTCCCAATGGCTTCTGGCTATAAGGCAGTGTAAGGGCAGGGTGACCCTGTATAAACTGGAAAATTGTAGTTGCTAGCTAATCAGGTAAGGCATAGTCTTTGTCTGAAGAACACCATTTTTTCATTATGGGTTTTGGCTTAGGTTCCAGACACCAGACTGAAATATTACAAAAGTGTGAGTCTGTGAATCTTCATTTATATCCCAAGTACTTATAGGGGGGATTTTTTGGTAATTGTTTTTAAATCCTCTTTAGCAAATATGCTACCTCATATTATGTGGAATGGGCAGAATCTAACATTTCTATATCATATTCTGAATAAACTAAATATGTCTAGATGCTCTGTTTGGTGTAATTTAATGCTGCTTCCCTGATCTTTCTGCTATCTACAGAGCCAGAGTCCAGAGGTGGAGCAGTTAGGGAGGGTTGTGGAACTGGACAGTGACATGGTAGATATCACCCAGGAGCCAATTTTGGATTCCATGTTAGAAGAGAGCGTGCCTGAGGATCAGGAACCTGTGTCTGCTTCAACACACATTGCATCTTCTCTGGGAATTAATCCACATGTCTTACAGGTGAAGTCCTAACCCACCCCTACTACAACAGAAAGCCAAACTAATACTTATTTCCCTTGCATAACATTGGGCCTCTTCCTCCATTTAAGAGCATTGAATACTCCCTGGAATAAACAGGAATACGGCCCATGTTTGGGCCTTATTTTCCCATTTGGGAAGGGAAGGTTCAGAAGACCTAGATTCTGACCCCAGTTTTGTAGTTATTACTATGTGACTTTAGGCATGTCACTTAATATCTGTGAGCACTGATTTTTCTCTATAAAATATTACTGTGTTTACTTCATAGATTGGTTTTGAGGCTCTTGAACGTGCTCCACAAAAGTTAAAAAACGAACAAAAAACTTAGTAGATGCAGGTTTCTTTTTAAGCTCTGCTTCAACTTCCCCTGCCCATGCCTTTTGGCATATTATGAGTTTAACCTTTGGCTTATTTGACTTTGAAATTATTCATTTAGCAACCATGTGAGAGATTGCTGTGTGCCAAGCTCTGCTGAGACTGTAGTACAAAGAAGAGGAGTATTATATAACTTCCACCCTTCAGGCACATGCAAGTGTAATTAAGTCAGTTATACAACTGTCCCTGCTCTGGACACAGCCTTGAGGCAGAGGGATTTATCGGTTGTTATAAACTGCATTTCTCTTTTATCGCCTTTGGCTTTGGGGGAGCACATTCATTCTATAGATCTTGCCTTTTTAGATCATGAAAGCATCATTGCTTGCTGATGAAGAAGATGTAGATATGGTCCTGGATCAACGCTTCAGCCGCCTTCCTTCTAAAGTAGATACTTCTCAAGAAATCTGTTCTCCCAGACTCCCCATTTCAGCAGCCCACTCATCAAAATCCCGTTCGTTAGGTACTGTAAAAGATGCTATTTTATAAGAAAGGTGTAAAGTCCTGCTTTTCATATATCTTGTAAGTTGAGCAGACTTCTCTAGCAAATTATCCCCGTAAAGGTGTATGACATAAGGATCCAAGAGGAAATGTATAAATATCTGCTTAGTGGGGCCAGTTTTTAAAAGCTGTGATTTGCTTTATTGGTACTGTTGCAAAAGTTGTATGGAGAAAAAAAGCATTTGTGATTTGTTTAGAGTCATGTTTTTATTTGCTTATGAATGTGGATTAGATAGTAATTTCAGATTTCCTAATTTTTATCACACCTTAGAGGAAACAGCAAATTGTACTCATTTTTTACTGTCCTAACACTCTCCTTATTGCCTTCTAGGGGCAAATGTTGCTTCTCATAATGCAAAAAACTTGTCAGATTTCTACTTTCCCTAAACCTTCCCAAATTCCCAGGGAAGTGATTACACGTTTCATTTCAAAGCTTTCCCTTTTCTAGCAGGCTTTTAGCTGTGTGGGTGGGATTGGAGGTAGAGGACAAAGGACTTAAGCAGACGTAATTTCAAAACATTTTGAAAAACAAAGGGAGAGATTTGTTGCCTAAACTAAACGTTTATTTTTCATTTCTTTTGAGTGCCCTAAGGTACTAACTTTCCTTCTTTTAATACTTTAATAAGGCATCAAGTAAACATTCATAGCAACCTTTTCTATAATATGCACTACATGAAAATCTCATACCTGAATAGCAAACTCCTTACTTTAGACAAGAACCATGTAAAATTGGAGAATTGGCAATAGTAACAACAGTTTTTCTGAAAGGCACATGTGCAATCACAAGATGCCTCAGTGGGTTTTTGTTTCCTAAGCCCAGCATTGAGCGTTAGAGTGGTAGGATTTTATTAAGCTTTTTCTATTGACTAAGAAACAGTTAACATTTGGCATTCTGATGAGGGCATGAGCATTAGTGTCAGACTTACCTGGGCTTATCTCTCTGCCCTGCCACTTAGTAGCTTTGTGAATTTGGACAAGTCACTTATTTGAGCCCAGTTTTCTCACCTATAAAATGAAGATGATAATGTTTTTCATTTAAAGTTACTGAAGGATGAATTAAACTGTATACAGATTGCTTATAAAGAGTCTGCTGCAGATAAGTGCTAAATAAATTTTTTTAAATAGTAGTAGCCGTGTTTATTATTAATGTTGTTGAGACATCATCGTCATGATAATTCCCGCATTGATGTCTGGTCGAATGAGTAATTTCTGCAGTATCTGACTTAACCTGCTTCTGGTCTTCTATACCTGATTTAATTAGTTTGGTAAAGCTATAATTTCAGCCTCACTGATTGTTGTTCGAAAAGCAATAGACTATTTTCTAATAGCCTTTCTCCCCCTTATTTTAGTTGGTGGGTTACTACAATCAAAACTTACAAGTGGAGCTTTTTTCTCACCAAGTGCCTCTGTGCAAGAATGTCGCTCTCCCAGAACATCGTCTTTGATGAATATCCCGTCCACATCCCCTTGGTCTGTCCCTCCACCCCTGACCTCTGTGTTTACAGTGCCCAGCCCAGCTGCTGAGGTTCAGTTGAAAACAGTGGGTACACGCAGACAACCAGGCCTAGTCCCTCTTGAAAAATCTGTCACCTATGGCAAGGGGAAACTCTTGATGGACATAGCCCTATTTATGGGACGCTCATTTCGGGTTGGTTGGGGCCCCAACTGGATTCTTGCTAATAGTGGAGAACAGCTGAGTGCCTCTCATGAACTGGAAAATCATCAGATTACTGATTCTGTGGAATACGGATTCCTGCCTAATCCAGTGGCTGTTAAATCGTGAGTCACATTTCCTTACGCTTTTTGAGAAAGGCAACATGGTAGGTGAGAAAAAAACTTTTGATCATCAGGAGATCTTTCTAGATATATTTTTTAGCACAATTTTAGATAGCAGAAAGTATTTGTATAATTAAAAACTAAAATGATCAGTAAGATAACTCCATTTGTATTACCAAGGTACGAAGAGTATATAATACCTAGTCATTAAACTTTAGTTGCAAAAGTAACAGACCTCAAGCTAATGCTGCAGTATTCCTTGAATTCTCACCCTTTTTATTAGTCATTTTTTCTGTTTTCTCACTTAGATACTTGTGTTTTATTCAAATATAAGGTATTTTCTGAACTAAGTACATTTCCAATATCTTAGACCTGATAAAATGAATGTATGAACTGTGGATAATCCATGCATAAGTATTTGGAAATATGGTGACATCTGGTAACTATTGATGTTATATATTTCTACACAATCCTCTCCATCAGCATGTATATATGTGTGCTTATAGTTCTATATATACCAGATAGGTAGGTAGGTAGGCAGATAGATTGATAGATTATATGTATAGTTTTCTGGTAGTTATTAGGCACTGTATACAGTTGTTCTTTGCAAAATATGTAATATTTTCCTATTTCCTTTTTACAATTGTAACAAATTGTTCTATCTTTACTACAGATTAAGTGGCTATGATCACCTACTCTTAGTTTTTAAAGTAGATTTTGAAGAAATAACAGCATGTCTTGAACCTCACAATTAAGAATGTTAATCCTAAACCTAAAACCATGCATGATGTCATGATATTTTGGAGGTTGTTATAAGCAAGCTTAAAAATTGATTCAAGGCCAAATTGACTATATGTTTATCTTAATTTTGAGTCAGTTCTTCAGTATCTATTATAAGCTTAACCTCGTGACTTTTGATATCGTGTTTCCCCAAAAATAAGACCTAGCCAGATCATCAGCTCTAATGTGTCTTTTGGAGCAAAAATTAATATAAGACCCGATATTGTATTATATTATATTACATTATATTATATTAAAATAAGACCAAGTCTTATATTAATATTTGCTCCAAAAGGTGCATTAGAGCTGATGGTCCAGCTAGGTCTTATTTTCGGGGACACACGGTACCTCATTAAATATAATTTAAGAAATAGGTACCTCACAAGTTTTTGGTCCTTGGACTTCATCATAGTATTTAGGTGCACGCTGAAGCCAGTTCCAAATCTAACTGTGCTGATTCCCATGCTTGTTATATAACCTGACCTAAGAAGCCTTTGGATTCTGATTGCATGAGCCAGATCATTTATTTACTCAGTATATAGGAAATAGGTTCATTATAATTTGACATTAGGAAACAAAATTTCTTTTAAATCACAGTACAATGTTTTGCATTCTATCTGTAATCATAAAAAGAAAGTTTTGGTTGTAGGAAAACTCTGGTGTCTGTCTTATCTTTATTTTCTATCTTGTCATTTGCCCTCGTAGCCTAACTGAGTCCCCATTCAAAGTTCATTTGGAAAAACTCAGTTTGAGACAAAAGAAGCTGGATGAAGACCTGCAATTATACCAGATACCTCTGGAGCTCAAATTAAAACACAGCACTGTCCACGTGGATGAGCTGTGTCCTCTCATTGTTCCCAATCCAGGAGTTGCTGTCATTCATGACTATGCAGATTGGGTTAAGGAAGCATCAGGAGATTTATTGGAAGCACAAAGTGAGTATGGACTATGCTTCTAACCTTTGATGTCCCAGGAATAGGAATAGGAGCATATGTCATAGGAGGACAGATTTCCATATGCCTGAGCTTGTACTTGTCTGTAGTTGAGTTGGGATGAGCAAAATCCCAAGCAAAATGAAATTACATTATTTACAATTACTCTTATGACCTTGAACATACGAGTCCTTGTTCGAAGGAACTGTAGCCAGTCAAATCTCTTGTATTTATGAAATTGCATTCTTTCCTCCCCACAGAGAACATAGGGAGAGAGAGATTCCTTCTTGCTTTTCTAAATTTTACCCATTCTTCCATGTCCAGCTGAAGTCCCACTTGGTCTTCCCAACAACTTTGGTGTTTATAACGTCCCTTCCTGACCTCCTTTACTATTACTTCTCTGTAACTATGGTGACCATGTTTTTCTGAACCAATACTTTGATAAAGAGCATTTCTAATTTAGGAACTTACTGTTTCAAATAGTAGAAAAATCATAATTAATGTGTTTCACAACATTTCACATCACCTTTATTGGAATATGGAGACTATTAGAATGTTCCATACTACACATTTTAGGAATTGTTTGCGTTCACGTCTTTGTGTTTGCTTCAGTTGTCTTTTCAAGCATGTGAGTCATCTTCCCAGTGCATACTTGTAAGTGACTTAAAGTGGTAACTAGTTCTTTTTTGTTTTCCTTCTTGGGCAGTATAGTGGTTAAGAGTATAGAATTGAACTCAGATTACTTGGGTTTGAATCCTGGGTCTGCTACATATTGCCTATAACTTTGAGCAAATTACTTAACACTCTGTACCTCAGTTCCTCATTTGTAAAATGAAGATAGTAACTATTATATAGTCACATTGTATATGTTAGAGTTGGTTTACTTTTTTTAAGTGCTTTGAGCACTCATTTAGACACTAAATGTTATGCTGTGCCTATAGCAGGAGAGAATAATCCCTTACAAATTTTTAGAGCACTTCATATTCCTTAAAGCATTTTGTAAACAGAATTTGATCAATTTAGAGGACTTTTCTCTACCATTTGAGTCTATATTAACCATAATTAGGCTAGAGGAAACAGTTTAAAGGAGCATTGAGTTACATTTGTTATGTATGAGGTGTTATCAAAAAATACGGTGAATGCTGCTGCTGAGTGCCATCCATCGGAAAGGCAGGGGTCTTTAATACCAGAAGCGACACATCGAACCTTAGTGACAGTGTGTGACAAGTTTCAACTTGTGTGTTGCAGTCAGTCGGGTGTGAGCTACGGTTGAGAGAAGGTGTGTTTTAAAGTAAATAAATCATGGATCATGAACAATGCATGAAATTTTGTATTCGGTGGCAAAAAAGTGCTGAAGAAACACATGAAATGATAAAATTAGTTTATGGTGATGCCGCAATGACCATGACCTAGCACTGTATGACTTCTGGTTCTTCCCCAAAGTCAAAATGACCATGAAAGGTAAATAATTTGAATCGATTCAGCACATCAAGGTAGCCATGACAGCACAACTGAAGACACTCACAAAAGAGGACTTCCAGAACTGCTTCAGAAAGTGGCAGGAACGATGGAATAAGTGTGTTCGAAGTAAGGGGGAGTATTTTGAGGGGGATTAATGGCAATGTGTCTTTTACTGTAATAATTTTTAAAATTTAAACATTCACCGTATTTTTTGATCACACTTCATAAGTACTATAGGAACATGGAGGGAGCAAGCAGTTAGACCACCATCTCTGCAGCTTGTACGACACAACTGAGTTAGGCAGAGACAGACTCAGGGGTAATCGACTTGAGTGGTTGTTGGGGTATTTATTATGTATTCTTAAGCACATGTATATTAACTTATGTATTCTATAGTTATTGTAGGACTTAGTGTCATAACATTGTTTTCCTGTCCCTTCCTTAGTTGTGAAGCACTGGAGCTTAACATGGACATTATGTGAAGCTCTATGGGGCCACCTAAAGGAGCTTGACAGCCCACTGGATGAATCTAGTGAATACATTCAGATTCTGGAGCGAAGAAGAGCTTTCTCTCGCTGGCTATCCCATACTGCCGCACCTCAGATTGAGGAAGAAGTCTCCTTAACCCGAAAAGACAACCCTGTGGAGGCTGTCTTCAGCTACCTCACAGGCAAGAGGATCAGTGAGGCCTGCTGTCTGGCCCAGCAGTCAGGTAGGGCATATGCCTACTTCCTACTTACCATCCATACCTCTTAATTGTGGATTTGCCTTTGTTGTCTATCCTGAGTATTAAGTATAGACTACTCAGGAAGATTGCTGGTTCCTCCAGAATAGGGATTGTGTCTTCTAGTTTTCTTTTTTAGAACCTAAATGTTAAATTTACTTTATTAACATTATTTTAATTTTATATGCTATATACACATTTGTAGTAAAACTAGACAACGCAGGTAAGCAAAAAGGAGTAAACCAAAAACTCCTAAATCCTTTACTATTCACTACAAACATTTCAGTGTGCAATTTATACTTGGACTATTTGCTTTGTAATATATGAAGTATATACAAATATGTGCACACAGAACAACATATGATACACATATAAACTTTTCAAAGATGGTATCCTGCTATATATACACATGCATACATACTCTGTTCTTTTCATGTCATACATGACAATGTCCTATAATATAGATAACTATAGACAAATGCTTTTTAGTATTCTATTGTATGTAAATGATTCATGTTAGCAAATTCCTTTTTTGATATTTAGGCTTTTTCCCCCCTCACTATAAGCAATATTCTGAACCTCTTAAACAGGTGTTTTGCACTAATTCACTTCTCTCACTCAAATAAATATGTAGAAATTTAATTTCTGGTTTGAGATACTCACCGGGCTTTTTTTAGTATTTACCGTATGTATTTGTGCTTTTCTTAGTTCCTCTTCTATTAGGTTGGTGCAAAAGTAATTGCAGTTTAGGAGGTTAAAAACAATTGCAAAAACCGCAGTTACTTTTGCACCAACATAATATTGAGAAGCATTCAGCTAGTACTTAATGACTATCTACACACAAATCTTGATAAGAATAAAGGATAACATAGTTCAACTTATTCTCATCCTTGATCAAACCTTGTTTTGTTGGAATTTAATTTATCTGAAGCCAACTAATTGAAGCCATCCACTGGATTTTTTGAGGTCTTGGCCAATTTGGGGATTATAAGGAACAAATCACAAGAAAAGCTAGAATCCGCAATTTATATAAATGGCTAGTTGCATTTCACTATCACTACACATTTAGCTCGGTGCCTTTATTGGTCTTTATTTATATGGTAAGAACTTGTCTTTAGGATTGATCTTCTATAAAGCTATAAAGATTATGAATCATTAAAGTGATAAAGTTATGCTCACCAGCATACATACATGTAGCGAAAGAAAATGTTAAATTCCAGAGGTCAGGTCCTTAGATTTATTCATTCACAAACCGTTTTTTCCACCCTTTTTTTCTTACCGTAAGGTTAACCCTTTGGCAAGGCACTACCTTTCAGCTTACTAAAAACTTTTGCTTCACTACCTCCACTTTCAATATTGATAGAACAACTAGGCAGAAAATCAAGACTATAGAATACTTTAACACTATCAACCAATGTTACCTGGTAACTACCCAACAAGAAGAAACACCTCAAATCAATAACCTAAGCTTTTACCTAAGAAACTAGCAAAAAGGCAAACTAAACCCAAAGGGTGGAAGAAGGGAGGAAATAATAATAAAGATTAGAACAAATCAGTGGAAATGAAAACATAAAAAAATAAAGAAATCAATAAAACTAAATGTTAGTTCTTTGGAAGGATCAAGAAAGTCTACGAAGCTTTACACTGATCATGAAAAACAGGAAAGACACAGGAGTAAAAGAGTGAACATCGCTCCTAACCCTACAGAAAAGGGAATACTATGAGAAATTGTGTCAACAAATTCAACAACTTAGATAAAATTGACAAATTCCTAGGAGGATATAAATTACCAAAACTGACTCAAGAAGAAGTAGAAAATCTAAATAGAGCCATAACAAGCAAAGAAGTTGAATTTGTAATTAAAAATCGTCACTCAGAAAAGCACAGGCCCAGATGTCTTATATTTAAAGATGAATGAATACCAATCTTGTACAGCTTTTCTAGAAAATAGGGGAGAGGGGTGGCCAGTTAGCTCAGTTGGTTAGAGCATGGTGCTAATAACACCAAGGTTGTTGGTTCTATCCCCGCATGGGCCACTGTGAGCCATACCCTCCTTAAAAAAAAAAAAAAAAAACGGAAAAGAAAATAGAGGAGGAAATACTTTCTAGTACATCTATGATGACATTATTACTCTGATATCAAAGTGAATCTACAAAATACCTATAGCTAACATACTTAATACTGAAAGACTGAACACTAAGATTGGGAACTATTTCTGTACAGTATTGTAATTTCTGTAACTGCTATTTCCGTACAGTATTGTAATGAATATTGTAGCCAGTGTATTCAGACAAGAAAAAGAAGCAAAAGTTAATACAGATTAAGAAGGAAGAGGTAGAACTGTCTGTATTCACAGATGGCATAATTCTTTATATAGACAGTCCTATGGAATCCACAGAAACAGTAGTGGGACTAATGAACTATTAATAATTCAGCAAGGTCTCAGGATTCAAGATCAATATACAAAATTCAATTGTATTTCTATGTTTTAGTGACAAACCATCCAAAAATGAAATTTTTAAAATTCTAATAGCATCAGAAAGAATAAAATACTTAAAGAATAAATGTAACAAAAGTTTAAGACTTGTACACTGAAAACTGTACAACATTGCTGGAAAAATAAAAGATCTGAATAAATGAAGAAAAAGTCCATGTTCATGGATTACATCTCAACCTCAGCACCACTGGCACTTTTAGCTGGTAATTCTTTGTTGTGGAGGCTATCCTGACATTGTAGGATATTTAGCAGCATCTCTGCCCTCTACCCTCTAGTTGTGACAACCAAAAATATCTTCAGACACGGCCAAATGTTCCCTGCGGGGCAAAACCACCCAGGTTGAGAACCACTGATGGAATAGAAACCTCAGTATTGTTAAGATGTCCGTTCTCCCCAAGTTAATCTATACTTTCAACACAATCTATATCAAAATCTCCAGCTGGCATTTTTGCAGGTCCTGATCCTTATATGGAAATGTTAAAAACTTAAACAGTGTTTTAAGTGAACAAAGTCAGGGGACTCAGCACTTTCTGATTTCAAAACTTCTATAAAGCTACGGCAGTCAGGATGATATGGTACTGATAGTAGGATGGACATACAGATCAGTGGAACAGAAATGAAAATCCAAATATAAAACCCTTTCACTCATGGTCAGTTATTTTTGACAAAGGTGCCAAAACAGTTTAAATGTGGAAAGGATAGTCTTTTCAACAGATAATGCTGGGATAGTTGGATAGTCACATGTAAAAGATGAATTTAGATCCTAACCTCACATCACACACTAAAATCAGCTTGAGAAAGTACCCTAGAATCCTGTCATTTGCTCAACTACATGTTGTCATCAATGAGAAAGTCTAAGTGAAAAGTCAAGGATTGGAAGAAGCTGATTGGTTGGTTGTGTGATCAGAGCAAAGAGAAATGATCTTAATGAATGATTGTTTCAAGATATGATATTCCAGTTTCTTCTCTGAACTTGATCATCTTTAGTGAGCAGGATATTTATATTTGTTGGCTTATAAACCCTCTCTTTGGGGTTCTATAGATACACAGAAATAATCTTTTCTTTTTTTCCTTATTATACACCTGGAACATTAGCAACTCATGGTCAAGTGAGCTGCAGTACTTACTGCATGAATCATACTCCAGTCATGCTTGGTTACCTATATACTACCAGGGAGACACCTTGGCCTAGTAGCACATTTCTAGATGTGTTCTTGATGCATGATTTCTTTCCTCCAGGCCTCTCCAGTTTGTGAAGGAAACTCTTTGAGATGAGAACATTAGTTTCTGGCAGGACAATACTTTATATAGTCATGTAGCACTGACTGATACACAAAAACGAAAGGAAAAGGACTATTGACTTCTAGAAAGTTTGTCTTAAGGGCTGAGACAAAGAATATTTCTCTTAATTCACAATTTAACTGGAAATTTTCATAAACTGGAATTTCTGTCCCCTCATTCTGGTTAATTAGCCCTTTGTACTTAAATTTTTTTTTTTTTTTTTTTATTAAAAGAGATTATTGGGTCTGTGAGGGTAAAAGACTCAACCATTCTCTTTATATCACATACATGCATTTTCTTTTAGGTTTGATTGCCATTTCTCAGTGTCATTATATAGTACATTCTAGTTGGGCATGTTTTCAATCATGCCATGTCAGTTTTCACTATGAACCTTTGAATCATGATATTGTCCTCCATTTTATGGATGAAGTGCCTGGTGTAGGGTTATAGAAGTAATAGATTTGTCATCGAACTCTGTCTACTATGCAGTCTATATGCAATTTAGGTTAGACTACTTGGAAGATTTTCTACCCAAGAAGAAAATGGTTAAGTTTTTGATTGCTGTTTTGGAACTACTGCAGAAGGCAGTCACAGGTGTTAAGGTCTCTGTCCTGAGGGCTAGAAGAAGTAAGGTGATGCCCCCACGTGTTTCCCCAAGTCTGTAAATTCTCAGTATCACCAGAGAACTTCTGTTTTTCTTGTAGGTGATCATCGTCTTGCCCTTCTTTTATCCCAGTTGGTGGGTAGCCAGTCGGTCCGGGAGCTGCTTACGATGCAGCTGGTGGATTGGCATCAGCTCCAGGCCGACTGCTTCATCCAAGACGAGAGACTGCGCATCTTTGCTCTGTTGGCTGGCAAACCGGTATTTTCCTCTTTTCTCATAAACTCACATACATTTTCTCATAAATACAAACTTGCTTGAGGTTAAAGCAAAGAGCTATTTTTGTAAATTGTACACTATTACACATAACTAAGCAACTTATTTTTAATGGAAATATTTTCAGATTATACAGGTATATATGCATTGTAAAAAGAAAAACCTAGTCATACAGAAATCAAAATGTTAATATACACTATATCATAGTGATAAACCATGTAAATAATTTGTCTTTCTACACGTATTTAAGTTTATATCAACATACATGTGTACATATTTACATATGTATAGATTAAAATAAAATCAATTATATATAGCAGTTCTGCAACTTTTTTATCATACCTTATATGGATATTTTTTCATGTCATGTAGCCTCATCTTTTTAATAGCCACTTCTGTTCCATTTTATGAGTGATATGCCATAATTTTTTAAAGCCGGTCTCTATTGCTGCCATCTTAAAGTCAATTTCCAAAAATGAAAAGGTTGGTCAGAATTTATTCACATCTTAAAGAATAAGTTGGCAACTGGGGCAGTGAGAAGACCTCCTCTTTGCGCTCAGTGATTCTCATTTCTTCTCAGAGCAGTGATTCCAATCACCTGCCTCAGGGATGTATTTTATATCTGGATCGTTAACACTGCTCCTAGATCATTTAAAATGTTACTTGAATAAGTGAATAACTTACATACCTGGGCAATAACAAGGTAACAACATACTGTATAACTGTGATGGTGATTTTGTCTCCTGCAGGTATGGCAGCTCTCAGAGCAGAAGCAAATCAATGTATGCTCCCAGTTGGACTGGAAACGCTCTCTGGCTGTCCATCTTTGGTATTTGCTTCCACCAACAGCCTCCATTTCCAGGGCACTCAGCATGTATGAAGAAGCATTTCAGGTATATGTGTCCAGTAGAGCCAAGCAAGAGTCCTGGAAAGTACTGCAGGGAAAATAACCATCAAGTCACATTTCATAATACTTTTTCCTAACTGCTTTTTTTGAAAATACCATAAAATTGAAATGAACCCAGAAAATCCGACGGGAAACATTTTCCTTGTCTTCTACCCTCTGGACAGGGCTATTAAACTTTTCCAGGTGTCTGCTTCTGTTTTGTTTAATATGATGAATATCCACAGCTGACTTTCTTATTGCTGTTTTTCTGCCTCCAAATCAGAGGGTTTTCTTCATTCCTAATGGTATCTATTTCTTTGGGAATTCCCTGAGATACTGCCTGACTTGCGATTTGGTATAGCCCCAAATTAGGTCTGCAATTTGCCTATAAATAACACATTTCATATTCCTTGTCAGTGTTAAGGTATTATTACTGTTTTTAATGCCATCATTTCTTCAGTTCTTTTTCTTACTGTCCATTTTTGTTTTCTTTAATATTATTTGTCAAGAAAAAGGGAACACTGAAGAAACTGAGTGTAATAAGAATTGTGGCAAGAACGGTGGTGAGATTAGTGAGAGCTATCTATAGTCTTTGCCATTTCCTTAAAGATAAGTGGAATATATCACTGATCAAAAGAAGTTTAAATCTTTGACACTTTCCTTTAGAAGGTGTCACGTTGGTAATACACATGTCTGAGTAATTGAGACATAGTATCTGTGACACACACTGGCAGCTGATGTATTGTTTATCAAATTCTTAACTTCAGAATACCTCTGAGGGTGACAGATATGCCTGCTCCCCACTTCCTTCATACCTGGAGGGCTCTGGCTGTGTGGTAGAAGAGGAGCAAGACTCACGGAGACCACTTCAAGACGTCTGCTTTCACCTTCTAAAACTCTACAGTGACAGGTAAATCAGAGCCCTGCAGTATTGTCACTTGAGGGCATCATCTGCCCTAGGGAGTCCTTTCCCTTTCATACATGGCTAAATTGCCATTAGTCTGTATAAATTACCAAAATACAACCTATAGTAGTTGAGTACAAAGAACACTGGAACTAGACTTAGCAATCTAAATGTTATTTTAATCAACTTTAATGAGATACAATTTACATATAATAAAGTGTGTAGTTTGATAGGTTTTAATGTAATGTAACTACTCACAGTCAAGTTATTGTTTACATTACCCACAAAGAGTTCCCTTATGCCCCTTTGCAATCAGTTCCCACCCCAGACAGCTACTGACTGACTTTTCATTATTATAGTTTAGCTTTGCTGTTCTAGAATTTGTATAATTGGGATCATTCTGTGTATTATCTTTTGTGCCTGGCTTCTTTCATTCAGCGTAATGATTCTGAGATTTATTCATGTTAATAATGTACATCAGAAGTTTTTTATTGCATAATATCATTTGTTGATGGACAGTTAGGTTTTCTTGTTTTTGGCTGTTATGAATAAAGTTGCTATGAACACTTACATCCAAAAGTGCTCATTTAGGGGTGGCCGGTTAGCTCAGTTGGTTAGAGTGTGGTGCTGACAACACCAAGGATGCTGGTTCGATTTCCACATGGGCCACTGTGAACTGCGCCCTCCTTAAAACAAAAAAAAAAACATAACAGAAGTGCTCATTTATATCCAGAAGTGCTTGTATCATTTTACATTCCCACCAAGATTTCTAGTTGTTCCATATCCCTTCATATTTTGGTATTGTCAGTTTTAAAAATGTCACCATTTTCATGGGCATATAGTGGTATCATATGGTAGTGTGTGTGTGTATCAATAAGAAATGAAGAGTGGTTTATTTATCCTACAATAACATAGTAACACGTGCTATTATATCTAATCAATTAAAACTCAGAAGTGTCTTTTTACATTATATCAGAAACACTGAGGGGTTTTCTTCAGTCACTGCAACAATATAGTGAATTACAAAATAATTTTATTTAGTTCTGAGGCAAGATAAAAAAAAAATACCCCCAAAAGTGTACCTACTGTTGATTCCAATTTATATAAAATTCTGGAAAATAACAAACTATAATCTATAATGACAGAAAGGCAATCAGTGGGTGCCTGAGAAGGGCAGCTGTAGGGAGGAGCAGGAGAGAGAGGTTACAGAAGGTCAGAATGAAACTTTCAGAGGTGATAGGTATGTTTGTTATCTTGACCTTGGCAGTAGTTTCACAGGTGTATACATATGTTAAAACTTACAAAAATTGTACGTTCTTGATATGTGCAGTTGATTGTATGTCAGTTTTTTTCATTGCAAAAGAAAAAAAGGAGGAGGAAAGCAGTATCTCAAGGCACCAGAAATAGAGAAACCAAAGCCAGGATGAGATAGTAAACTGTATTCTCATGAAAGGGAGAATTGCTGTGACTAAAACCCTTATATAAAATGCACATCCTATCTCTTAAAAATAGTCTATAGAACTGCACTGTTAAATATAATAGTTACTGTTTACATGTGACTTATGATTTAAATTTTTAAAAATTACTCATTCACATTAGATTTTCAAGTGTTTACTAGCCACATGTGGTTAGTGGCTATCATATTGGTTAAGGCAGACTATATATAGCACATGTCCATCATCACACAAAGTTTAGTTTCAAGCACTGGTCAAGAAAAACTGCTCATTCACAGAGGTGTTAGGTAGTTATAAAATATTAGGGCTCTTAGGTGAAAGGGAAGTTACTGGTTGGTAATCTAAGCCCCGGATCTTTAAAACTTGCAGGTGTGGGATCTTAATTTATACTGTTCTTAGGATCTGGTAATTCCAAGCTAAGAACTTAACACATAAGCTGTCCCAGGACCATTGAAATCCCTGGGCCCCCAGCAGAAGAAAAAGCAAAAGTCTATATATGGACACTTTCAAAACCCAGGGCACCTGTTCTATAAAAAGAATAATAACTACTGTAGATAAAATCAAAGGTAAAAATTATAAGCTGTATACTACATCTGTAGTTTATACGTAGACTATGGCTTACCCGTCATAAAGACTATTTAGCTGTTCAAACAAACTGGAGAATTAGCACTCCAGCAACTTCAGATAGTGGAACAGTCTGAAAGATACTAAGGTAACTTTTTTTAATAGTTAAGAAAAGTAATCGACACTATAATGAGGGAATAAAAGGTTGAGAGCTGTGGAGACTCCCTGTATGAGGAGGGTAAAATATATAGGCCAAATATCAGCAAACCTAGTAGATTACACTGCCACAGAAGGGAAGGTGCCTGAATTTTTGGTATGAGCTACAATCTAGCTGAATGTGTAGAGATAGATTGCTATAACACTGTCTAAGAGGGAGAGTATGAGGCCTGTACTGCTTCTGGTCTGAGTGGCCTGCCTGCCATAGCCAGAACAGTTGTCATTCAGTACACGTGGTCTGCTGGCTGGATATGGTAACTCTCCGCCCATTCTCCTTTGCAGACATTATGATCTCAACCAGCTGCTAGAGCCTCGAAGCATAACAGTGGATCCTTTGGACTACCGTCTAAGCTGGCACTTGTGGGAGGTGCTGCGGGCTCTTAACTACACCCATCTCTCAGAGCAGTGTGAAGGTGTGCTGCAGGCCAGTTACGCTGGCCAACTGGAAAGTGAGGGGCTCTGGGAGTGGGCCATCTTTGTCTTCCTGCACATTGATAATTCAAGGTGAGTGAGAATTCATCAGACCCACTATACATCCAGAGCTACAGGGCAATGCTAAAGGAATCAGTCTCTTAGAGTTCAGTTCAGCCAGGACGTGTTTAGAATGTATTTTGGGTTTAGCCTTGTGATAAACCTTAAGATGGTTCAACCTGCAGCCCAAACTATCGCTGTATTCCTGTGAACAAGTTAGAAATGAGACTGCCTTTGATTGAGTGCCAAATTATGCTGTTTATCCTAAGACTTCTCTCTTGTCTGAGAAGAAGAGATCTCTGAACTGCAAAATCTCTGAATTTTTATAGAGATAAGTTTCAAAGAACCTGTAAAATTGGAATAGGAAATGATTAGTGGAAAAGGAAAGATATGCCCAGGTGGGGAAACCCCCTTAACTTAGGCTCAGATTCACTTGAATGTGACATGTTTAGAATTACAGGAATCCCCCTCTGTGGTTTCATTTTCTGCAGTTTCAGTTACCTGTGGTGAATCACAATCTGAAAATATTAAATGGAAAATTTCAGAAATAAACAATTTATAAGTTTTAAATTACATCCTGTTCTGAAATCTCTTGCTGTCCAACTCCATCCCGCCCAGGTCGAGAATCATCCCTCTGTCCAGCACATGCACGCTGTGTATGCTACGCATTTGTTAGTCACTTAGTAGTTGTCTTAGCTATCAGATTGACTTGTCATGGCATCACAATGCTTGTGTTCAGATAACCCTTGTTTGACATAGTAATGGCCCCAAAGCGCAAGAGTAGTCATGGTCACAATTTGGTATGCCAAAGAGAAGCGGTAGAGTGCTTCTGTTAAGTTGAAAAGGTGAGTACAGTACAATAAGGTATTTGGAGAGAGGCCACATTCACACAACGTTTTATTACAGTAAATTGTGAAATTCTATTTTATTGTTATTGCCAATCTCTTACTGTGCCTAATTTATAAATTAAACTTTGTCATAGTCATGTATGTGCTCATGTATGTATAGGAAAAAACATAGTGTATATATATATATATATATATATATATATATATATATCGATCAGTACTATCCATGATTTCAGCCATCCACTGGGCGTCTTGGGACATTTTCCCCTCGGATAACGGGGGACTACTGTATTCAGAAATAGTGTTGGCTGAGCTGCCTCAGTGGATCCGTGGAATGGTGCAGGGAGGGGTCTGCTATATCTCTGTCTACTGGCTTTCTCCCTCTCCCTGGCTTTCCCTTGCCATCTCCCCACCTCTACCCCTCAAGTTTAATCGTATTGTATTTACCAGTACAACCTTGCTTAGATACGTAATCTTTTGGTTCTCTTTCCTGAAAGAGAACCAGAGAAATGCCTTTTCTTCATGCTGTGTATGTTGGTTTTTTGTGGGGTGTTCTTTTTTTTGGGGGGGGGCTTTTTGTTAGCAGTTGCAACATGGCATTACAATAATAACAAAAACAATCATCTATGTAATATTTTGTTATATAGTGCTTTTATGTCTGTTTATTCTTTGTTGTAAGTCTTTGCATATATTAACTCATTTAATGCTCATAATGAACCGATGAGATACACTTTTATTGTCTATTTTACCGATGAGCATCCCAAGACACAGCAAGATTAAGTAACTTTTGCCCAAAGCACATAGCTAGTAGATGGCAGAGGCGGCTTCCAACTCAAAACACCCAGAGTCTATGCTGTCAATCACTGTCATGCTGTATGGTATGGAAAGAAGTTGAGTTTTGTAGTCAGACCTGCCTAAATTCTGGATCCAACGTTACTCATTTTGACGTAGGGTAAAGCTTACTCACATTTGACTTTGGGTAATAATCTCCAAGCCTCAATGTTTTAATCTGTAAAATCATAATAATTCCTATTCAAAGGTGATTGTGGTATTAAAGAAGTAAAAGTATAAAGCATCTAGCACAGCCCTTCCGTTAAGGAGTTTCTCTTTTCTTTTCCCTTACCAGGAAGCAAAACAACCCCAGACTTTTCCTGTGAGTTTATTTCACATGGTAAAAGGCAGGCTAATTGGATATCTGACGGTTCAGAGTTGGCTGTAGGGAAGCAGATCCTGTTTGCTGGGGGGGGAGGAAGTAGAGGGGAAGCAGTTGTGATAAGATTGGCATTTCTTGAAAAACCTAGGAGTTCCAAAGAGAGTCTAAGATGAGAATAGTTTTGGTCTAAAATTAAAATGGCTGGTCCTTTTGCCCATACAGAAAAGGACTCTCCTTAAGGGACCGCAAGAGCAGAAAGAGTGAGTGTAGCCTAAATCTGAAGGTAGGAAAAAAAAAGAATTAAGAAGGTTGATGGCTTTAGGGAAAAAAACAAGAACCTGGAAGAGACAAACTATTTTGCTTACTTGTACTGACAACGTGAGAGTAAGAGAAGGGAAAAAGTTAGGAATGAACTTCAGAGCACTGCTCTGTAGCATATAGAATTCCCCTATCCCAGTCTTTGATCTCCTGAAAGGAAATAAAGGAGATCCTAGCTAGGGAAAGCCTTTGCTGGGCAGTGATAATCTTCCCTAGAGTATTAGTTTTCAGACTTTTTTGGCCATTAAAATATAATGTGTGTAGATACTTAATATTCTATTTTGTTTAAAAAATAAATGCTGGTATGATGGCTTTTGACTTTTTTTAGTGAAGTTTGAGTTGATCGACTAAGGGTTGAGACCTGCAATTTGAGAGACTACTGCAGGGGCCACTCTGAGCTGTCTGAGGCAGCCTTTTCCATCAATGAGGATGAGCTTTATTCCAGTATCTCTTCCTATAGCATGCGTGAGAAGGCTGTTCGAGAGCTGCTGACCCGGCACTGCCAACTATTGGAGACACCTGAATCTTGGGCTAAGGAGACTTTCCTGACCCAGAAGCTTTGTGTGCCTGCTGAATGGATTCATGAGGCCAAAGCAGTGCGAGCACACATGGAATCCGACAAGCATCTGGAGGCCCTCTATTTATTTAAAGCCGGGCACTGGAACCGCTGCCACAAACTCGTCATCCGGCACTTAGCTTCTGGTGAGTGCTTCACACGAGGGCCTGTGTCTCCTGGAATCAGACCACATTCTTCCAACCTCTGAACACCATGATGAGTCAGGCCCGAGTTGATGCTCAGTATGGGACATGGCAGATGTCGGAGTGAATCAGATCCCACTTTGAAAGCTCTCTGTGCAGAAGAGGCTTGGCCAGGATGAGGGGCTAGCAGAGC
Source organism: Rhinolophus sinicus (assembly GCF_057876585.1). NCBI lineage: Eukaryota > Metazoa > Chordata > Mammalia > Chiroptera > Rhinolophidae > Rhinolophus > Rhinolophus sinicus. The sequence continues at coordinate 141,637,422 of NC_142514.1, read as the reverse complement.
CAGGGTAGACAGCAATACTGTTATCATTTGTCAGGAATACTCTTGATCTGTACTATGTTAAGAGCTTTGTTTATTTAGGGAATTTTATTCAACAGCACCAAAAATGTCTGTTTGGGGAACTGAAGCCAGAAATTCTTCACATTTTATTTATAGAGAATTTCAAAACACCTACTTGAAATTCTCAAGTCTGACCCAACATTATTTCCCCTTTCTTCCTGTCTTGGATTTCTGCCATATCCTTCCTCTGTACTTTTGGGAATCATATACTTGTGCAGACACAGTGCTCAATATTTTGTCCTTCAGATGCCATCATTAATGAGAACTATGACTACCTGAAGGGGTTCTTGGAAGACCTGGCACCTCCTGAGCGCAGCAGCCTAATCCAGGACTGGGAAACATCAGGCCTTGTTTACCTGGACTATATTCAGGTCCTTGAAATGCTCCACCATATACAACAGGTACCCAAGTTCCTTAAATGACTGCATGGTTTTCCTTTTCCCTGGCCCTTAGAGCCACAGAGACCTCAAATGGCCTGAGCACCGACTTAAAAAACTCAACAAGCATTAGAGAGAGTACTGTCAGTTCAGGAGGGACATTTTGATGAGGCTGATTTGAGGTAGTGATTTTTATAGTTGTATCAAAATTTAATAGAAACACTTTCTTGTGTTTATTACCAAGTGGTGTGTACAATAGACATTTCTGAGCTTGTCCATAGTCTTCTCCCCTGGTCCAGCCCTAGTTTGAGTGAGAAAGTCAGGAATGAGAGATACAGTAATGTCAGAGATTTGGTGAGGATAATTGTCTCACACATCATTTAGCCATGTTTTAAAAATGCAAATTTTACAGTTTTTTCAGTCTTTGGTAAAATGTCTTGGGTCGGTCTTGATAGTCATAAGATAGCTCTGCACTGCTTATAGCACAAACACCAAACTCATAAATACAGGATTCAAGCCCCTGTAGAGGCCTTTACCTTTCACTCCTGCCTTAACGCCTACCACGCTTACCCTACATTCCAGCCTTACTAGCCTGCGCTGCTCGCGCTAATTACTTGTGGTGTTCCCAACAAATCTGTTCTATTCCACTCTTTAGCTAGACACTCATACTCATCCTTTAAGATCTAGATTGCAGTGAGCTCTCCTTTTCCCCCAGGAAGAGTTTATTGCACTTCCTTGTTTTATTACCAAAATACTGATGCGTTTGTCTACTAGCATACCTGACCATATAGTTAATGTATCCATATCTCTCTTCAGGTTGCCATGAGCTCCTTTTGGGGAGACGTTTATTTTCAGTTTAAAGGCAATTGAGTATAGAGGTTAAGAATCAAGTTCTAGAGCCAGACTGTTAGGTTCAATTCATGGCTTCCTCATCACTAGCTATGAGACCTGAAGCAAGTTAATTAACCTCCCTGTTCCATGGCAGCAGGGAGGGGTTACAGCTTATAGTAGACATCTGACAGAGTTGTCATAAAGATTAAACAAAATATGCATAAAGTGTTTAGCAGACTATTTTATATATATTGAATGCTTAATAATTGTTATCTATTATTATCCTCGTTAAAGTGCCAACTGCTGACACAGTATCTGGCACATAATATTCATAATTCAGTGTTTGTTATACCCTTAGGATGGATTAAGAGCATCATCCCTAAATTATCACTTAAGAAACCCTTTTCTATTGGAACATTTATTCATTTACCCAGCCTAGTTAGTGAGAGCCAACCATGTGCCGAGTACTGGTGGATTGGAGGGATATAAAGGTAAAGTGTATGTATTTTGCCCTTACCAAAGTAATAATTTTGGTGGGGGTGATATTAATATACATAGGTAAACTCGCAATTACTATGGAATAGTAAGTGTAGGGACTAAGCAAAGAGTATATATAAACGAAGTACCTAACCCAGTCTGAGGGAGTCGACAGGCTTTCTAGAAGTGACATCTAAGCTCTTAAGGATGAAAAAGGATACTGAATGGGGAAGAGTGCTTCAGCAGAGGGAACAGTATGGGGAGAGTCTAGAGATCAGAGATATCACTGTGCTTCCAGGGAACTTATAATAGATTCAGTGGTTTTGGGGTATGGAGTAGAAGGGGGAGCCATGTAGATGTGGTAAAGTCACAGATAATGAGGTATGATCGAAAAATATGGTGAATGTTTAAATTTAAAAATTTTATTACAGTAAAAGACACAACGCTATTAATCCCCCTCAAAATCTCCCCCTCGTTTCAAATACATTTATACCATTGTTCGTGCCACTTTCTGAAGCAGTTCTGGAAGTCCTCTTTCGTGAGTGTCTTTACTTCATTCTCCATCATGACAACGTTCCATGTCACACTTCACTTCTGGTACAGCAATTCTGTCAAATAAAAACATTACGGTGTGTCCTCATATACCTTATTCACCGGATTTGGCACCGTGCGACTTCTGGCTCTTCTTCCCCAAAGTCAAAATGACCATGAAAGGAAAACATTTTGAATCAATTCAGGACATGGAGGCAACCACGACAGTGCAACTAAAGACACAAGGGGGAGTATTTTGAGGGGGAATTAATGGCAATGTATCTTTTATTGCAGTAATTTTCAATTTAAACATTCACCCTATTTTTTTATCATACCCCATATCGCTCACTGCTACTATGATAGCAACCTAATTGGTTTCCCCTGCTTCTAGTCTTGGTCCTCTGCAGTTCATTTCCACACAGCAACCAAAGTGATCTCTTTTTAAAGGAGGGCGCATCTCACAGTGGCCCATGCAGGGATCAAACCGATAACCCTGGTATTATTAGCACCACGCTCTAACCAGCTGAGCTAACCAGCCGCCCCCAGAGTGATCTTTTAATAGACAAATCATCATCTCTCTTGTCTAAAACCTTCCAATGGCTTCTGATCTCACTTAAAGTGCTTCTTTGCAAATCTTACAAAGCTCTGCATCAATGATTCTTACCCTAGAGCATTTGAGATCATTGTCCCCAGCATATGTCGTCATTTTTGGCTCAAATAAACTCTTAAAAAAATAATAATAATAATTCTTACCTTTTTGTGCTGTGAACCCTTGGCAGTTTGGTGAAGTTCATGGATGGATGTCTAATGTTTTTTTTTTTTTTTTTTTTTTTTTTTTTTTGTTTTTTTTTTAAAGATTTTATTGGGGAAGGGGAACAGGACTTTATTGGGGAACAATGGTCAAATTGTTGTCCTTTCAATCTTAGTTGTGGGGGGTTCTGTTCAGCTTTAAGTTGTTGTTCTTTCAGTCTTAGTTGTGGAGGGCACAGCTCAGCTCCAGGTCCAGTCGCCATTGCCAGTCGCAGGGGGCACAGCCCACCATCCCCTGCGGGAGTCGAACCGGCAACCTTGTGGTTGAGAGGACAGGCTCCAACCAACTGAGCCATCCGGGAGCTCAGCGGCAGCTCAGCTCAAGGTGCCGTGTTCAATTTTAGTTGCAGGGGGCACTGCCCACCATCCCTTGCGGGACTCGAGGAATTGAACTGGCAACCTTGTGGTTGAGAGCCCGCGCTCCAACCAACCACTGAGCCATCCGGGAGGCAGCTCAGCTCAAGGTGCCGTGTTCAATCTTAGTTGCAGGGGGCAGAGCCCACCATCCCTTGCGGGACTCGAGGAATTGAACTGGCAACCTTGTGGTTGAGAGCCCACTGGCCCATGTGGGAATCGAACCGGCAGCCTTCGGAGTTAGGAGCACGGAGCTCCAACCGCCCGAGCCACCGGGCCGGCCCTCTAATGTTTTTAAATGCATAAAATTTAAATATATAGGGTTACAAGGGAAATCAATTATATTAAAATATAGTTATCAAAATATTAAAAACTTGTGGTTAGTAATAACTGCTTATTAACAAATAAGTTTTAGCAGTGGATCTACTACTGTAATTTTGAAGTACTATATTTAAAAATCACTAACAACTGTAATGTGATATGAAAGTAACTGATTTCTGTTGCTAACAAAGCCACACTTAACTGCTAATATCTACAGTAATAAATGCTAATTTTTAGTTAAAAATTAGTAAAAATTAAGATTTTATTTTTCCCAGTTCAAGTCCAAGACCCTTTGAATTCTAAGGACCCCTGGTTACAATCCCCAGCTATGTAATGCCTCTCCAGTTTTATCTTTTACTCTCCTCTTTACCCTGCATTTCAGACATAAGCTTTCTTTGCATTCCTACCTTAGCTGGGTTTTAGCTATTCTCTTTGCCTGGAAAGTTTCACCTTCTCCTTGTTATTCAGCTTTCCACTTAGATATGACCTTCCTTAAGTAAGCCCTTCCTGATTCCCCAATCTGAAGTAGTCATCCAGTTTTTCTCATCCCCCGTCACATCCCCCGTATGAATTATCTGCATGGCTTATTTCTTGTAGGTTTATTACTGTCTGATACTATTTCTTTATTTTCTGTAACTTTCATGAGAGCAAGACCTTGTCTTAATCTTGTTTACCACCTTTTAAAGTCAAGTTAAAGACTGCATTCTGGGGATGAAAGGATCATACGTCTATAGACATTAAATGGTGCACTCTGCAACCGCCCCCTCCAAAAAAAAATTGATTTGATGAGAGAGATAGTTCTTGGAAGGGTTGAGTGAGCCATTTGGAGAAGGAAGTGATGGGAGACTTAGTAGGTAGGTGGTTTAATGTCGGATTTTGAGAGAGGAGGGCTAACCAAAAATATGAGACAAATAAGGATAAGGTGCAGCTGGAATGTATTCAGAATATAATTAATAAAAATGTAAACTTTTTTTAAAAAAAGATTACTTTGGCCACAGTATGGTAGAAAAAAAGGATGTAGAGGGGATGACATGGAAGGTTGTGATCAAAATCTTAAAATATTTTAAGTGAGAAGTAATGGTAACCTGAGCTAAGGCAATTGCTCTGGCAAAAAGGGTGGAAGATTGGAATATTAGGCTAGAGATACAGATTGAAGAATCATCAGCACATTGACTGTAAAAGAAGCCATAGGAGTGGAGCACAACACATAGGGAGAGGCTATATAGTGAGAAGAGGGTTGTGAAGTTGGAGTCAGAGACCTAAATTAAATGCTAGTTTGGGCTCCACCTCTTGCTAACTGCTCTTAAGAAGTCATATCATCTCTCTGAACCCAGATTTATCTAGATTTTTGGTGCCATGTTACAGTTTGCTAGTTACATGGTTCATGAATGCTGATCTCAAGACTTGCCCAATCCAAGGGTCTGTACACTATATTACTTTCCTGTTGTGTATTACTGCTCAGGTGGACCGTGCCCTCAGCGACTGGGGAGGATGGTAATAACATGGCACTGCCAGCCAGCTTCTTGGGTTCCCCTCCCTCACCTCTCCGTTGTTTCAAAGTTTTGCATAGTCAGTCTATGAGTAAGATGGTGGCGATGGGTCTCCTCTTGGCCTAATTAGTTTATCTGCTGCTTTGTAGGTGGATTGCTCAGGTTATGAGCTGGAGCAGTTACATACCAAAGTGACCTCACTGTGCAACCGGATCGAGCAGATCCAGTGTTACAATGCCAAGGATCGCCTGGCTCAGTCAGGTAAGCCTCTAGCCTCTCCCCACTTCTGCCTGCTTGCTTCCTGTCGTAATGATTATTACACACACTCCAGGCCGCCCCAGTGCACACGTTTCCCCACCTTCCATCCATGGTGCTCACTCTATTTTTCTTTGCAGACATGGCGAAACGTGTAGCCAACCTGCTGCGTGTGGTACTGAGCCTTCAGCATGCCCCTGATACGACCTCTGACTCAACGCCAGACCCTCAGCGAGTCCCTCTGCGCCTGTTGGCTCCCCACATTGGCCGGCTCCCCATGCCTGAGGACTATGCCTTGGAAGAACTGCGCAGCCTCACACAGTCCTACCTTCAAGAACTGACTGTTGGGAGCCAGTAAGCCCCAGGCTTATTCCATCACATTCACATGTTCATTCACACTCACCACACAAAGGTCCCCTGCATTGAGTTGACCCTGTTTGCCATTCTCTGGGTTGTCTGTGGAATCCATCCTCCTTTCCTGCTGCCCCAAGCAACATCCTCCAGTTGTTCACGGCTTTCCTTAATACAGAACAAAGCGTAAGGGCTTTTGGTACCCCAGAAAGGAGCCAAGCCTCTTTTTACCATCCTCAAGACATTCTTTTTTTTTTTTTTTTTTTTTTTTTTTAGTGGTCAATAAATCACCTTTGGCAGAATTCCCCCCAAAGAACCAGGGAATCATTTTCCACCCTCATCCATTCTGGATCTTGTGACTCTCCATACCTACCGGCTGCCCTATTCCTTCCTGGGCCCTTTTACACAAGGACTCTTTAGGAGTGGGACAGGTGACGGTACAAATGTGTTGATCTAGGACTATCCTTCCTTAACAGATGAGCTATCCATATGAGGAAGAGAATCTGTCTTTTAAGTATACTGATGAGTTAACACTGGGTTTTAGAATCAAACGAGGGTTGGACTGAGTGAGGAAGCAGAACAGGGTCTTTCTGACTTGTTTAGGATAGAAGTACATGCCAGCATGGAGAGGTGGGTCTTCAAGTCTTGTTTGTTCCTGTCTTGAATGTTCCATTAACAACAAAGCTTCCCTACTACCACGTGTAGGAGCCCTTGGTCATAGATCCCATGTCTCTGGGAAGGTCCCAGAACTCCATTTGGTCCCTGGTTTTCAGTCATCTTGCTAGGCCTCCTGTCCAGATTTGCCTGAAGAGTTTGGATAAAACATGGCGGGTTGTGTAGCCCTCCCTGTCCCTTCCATTCTAGCCCTAAGCATTCACCACCCTCCATGTACAATTCCAGAAGGTAAAACCATCACTGAGGCAGGCAAGGATCTTAGCTTCAGGGATAGGCCGAGGGCCTTCGCTAAACTGCCAGCTGTGGGGAGCCCCAGGTACAGCCTGAGACAGCTGATGTCAGGCTGTCACAGACAACGTAGCCACTCCTGGGTCTTTATGCATGAAGACTATGTAAAGGTTTTTATTAAAAAAAAAAAGATATATATATATATATATACATATATATAAATAAATGATCTAGATTATTTTCCTCTTTTCTGAAGCTACTTTCTTAAAAAAAAAAAAGAAAGAAATAAATGAAATGTTTATAGCATTCGTGGTATTGGCTTTCGCTTTGTGTTTTTGAGCTTCTTGCCCCAAGGTGCTTTGTGGTGGCCTAGTTTGATTTGCAATCTAAAGGGAGATGGGCCATTGGTTAAAAAGAACAGTTTGGCTAAACTGGGATACAGACTAGATCAAAGGCTAGATTTATAAGGTCAAGAGGGTGAGATTATTGATTAATCCTGACTGCTGTACATATATTTATGTGCTTGGATTCCTAGTGGGGGGTAGGAAAGGGGTCTCAAATTGCCCATAGCATGTACTTAGCCTCCTTGCTCTTCTGCTCTGACACTTCACCTTTCTAATTATCAGTTTTCATTGTGTAAACGGGATAATGATCCTTGATGTTGCTGCTTCACAGGGCTGTTTTTGAAAGGGATGAAATGAAACTAATGAGTACTGTTTTGTTTTGGTTGTGGGAATGCAGAATGGTATAGCAAGAACATACAACAATTATAAACATTTATGCTCATAGTGACAGACCAGCAAAATATATGAAGCAAAAATGGACAGAATTGAAGAGAGAAATAGATAGCTCTACAATAATAGTTAGAGAATAGTGGCTCTACAATACACCACTCAGTAATGGATAGAACAACCAGACAGAAGATAAGGAAATAGATCACAATAAACTATATCTAGCAGACGTGTACAAAATACCTAACAATGCCACACACATTCTTTTCAAGTGCACATGAGACATTTTCCAGGTTACCTGTATGTTAGGCCACAAAGGAAGTCTCAATAGATTTTGAAAGGTAGTTTATACAAAGTATTATCTCTGACCACAATGAGATGAAGTTAGAAACCAACAACAGAGATAAAACTGGAAAATTTAATTAAACAATAGAAATTAAACAATATACTCTACCAATAAATCAAAGACAAAACCACAAGGGAAATTTAAAAATACATTAAAATGAACGAAAATGAAAACACAACATACCAAAATGTATTGAACACAGTGAAAGTGGTATTAGGGGAGAAATGTATAGCTATGAATGCTTACATTAAAAAACAAGTACTGATAAGGGGGACCAAATACTTGGTGGTGGAAGGAGAACTGACTCTGGGTGGTGAACACACAATGGAATTCATAGATGATGTGACACAGAATTGTACACCTGAAATCTATGTAATTTTACCAACAATTGTCACCCCAATAAATAAATAAACAAGGACTGGCCAGCCCGGTGGCTCAGGCAGTTAGAGCTCCACGCTACTAACACCGAAGGCTGCCGGTTCGATTCCCACATGGGCCAGTGGGCTCTCAACCACAAGGTAGCCAGTTCCACTCCTCAACTCCCGCAAGGGATGATGAGCTCCGTTCCTTGCAACTAAGGTTGAACATAGCACCTTGAGCTGAGCTGCCACTGAGCTCCCGGATGGTTCAGTCGGTTGGAGCGCATCCTCAACCACAAGGTTGCTGGTTCGACTCCTACAAGGGATGGTGGGCTGCGCCCCCTGGAGATGGACTGCACTCTCCACAGCTATGATTGAGGGGACAACGACTTGGAAAAAATCCTGGAAGTGCACACTGTTCCCCAATAAAGTCCTGTTCCCCTTGCCCAATAAAATCTTTAAAAAAATAGAAACAAGTACTGTGTTTCCCGGAAAATGAGACCTAGCCAGACCATCAGCTCTAATGCATCTTTTGGAGCAAAAATTAATACAAGACCCAGTATTATTATTATATTATACCCGGTCTTACAGTAAAATAAGACTGGGTCTTATGTTAATTTTTGCTCCAAAAGACACATCAGAGCTGATGGTCCAGCTAGGTCTTATTTTCAGGGAAACACAGTATGAGGGGGTGGCCAGTTAGCTCAGTTAGTTAGATCATGGTGCTAATAACACCAAGGTTGCCAGTTCAATCCCCGCATGGGCCACTGTGAGCTGAACCCTCCTAAAAAAATAAAAAGGGGTGGCCCGGTGGCTCAGGCAGTTAGAGCTCCGTGCTTTTAACTCCGAAGGCTGCCAGTTCGATTCCCACATGGCCCAGTGGGCTCTCAACCACAAGGTTGCCAGCTCAATTCTTTGAGTCCCGCAAGGGATGGTGGGTAGCAACCCCTGCAACTAAGATTGAACACGGCACCTTAAGCTGATCTGCTGCTGAGCTCCTGGATGGCTCGGTTGGTGCGCATCCTCTCAACCACAAGGTTGCCGGTTTGACTCCCACAACTAGATTGAAACAACTACTTGACTTGGAGCTGATGGGTCCTGGAAAAACACTTAAAAGTTTTAAAAAAGATACCATGACCAAGTGGGATTTATTCCTGGAATGGCAAGGATGGTTCAACATAGGAAAATCAGTCAATGTAATACACCACATTAACTATAAAGAAGAAAACCCACACGATCATCTCAATTGATGCAGAAAGGCATTTGGCAAAATTCAACACCCTTTCATGATAAAGACGCTCAACAAACTTGAATAGAAGGCAACTACTTCAACAGAATAACAGCCATATACATGGAAAAACTACAATGAACATCATAATGGTGAAAAACTGAAAGCTTTTCCTCTTAAGATCATGAACAAGGCAAGGATGTCTGCTTTCACAACTTCTATTCAACATAATACTGGAAATTCTAGCCAGAGCAGTTAGGCAAGGAAGACAAAAGACATATGAATTAGAAAGGAAGAAGTAAAATGATCGCTGTTTACAGATGATATGTTTTTATATGTAGAAAGCTCTAAAGATTCCACCAACCCCCCCAAAAAAAAATTACAACTAATAGATGAATTTAGTAAAGTAGCAGGATACAAAAAATCAACACACAAAAATCAGTTGCATTTATACACTAACAATGAAAAGGAAATTAGGAAAACAATTCTGTTTACAATAGCATCAAAAAGTCTAAAACATTTAGGAATAAACAACCAGGAGGCAAAAGACATGTACACTGAAAACTACAAAACAATAAAGACACAAATGGAAAAGACATCACTTGTTCATGAATTGAAACACAATATTAACATGTTAATACTCGCAAAAGCAATCTACAGATTTAATGCAATCCCTAACAAAATCTCAATGGTACTTTTTTTTCCAGAAATGGAAAAATCCATCCTAAAAGTCTTGGAATCTCAAGGGACCCCAAATAGCCAAAACAATTTTGAAAAAGAACAAAAATAGAGGACTCACACATCCTGATTTCAAAACTTAGTACAAAGCTATAGTACTCAAAACATTATAGTACTGGCATACAGACAGACATATAAATTTAGAATAGAGAGCCCAGGAATAAAATCCTCATATACGTGGTCAAGTGATTTTTGACAAGGATGCCAAGACCATTTAATGGGGGAAAGGACAGACTTTTCAACAAATGGTGGTGGGTAAACTGGACATCCAAATGCAAAGAAATAAAGTTGGACCCTTATTTAACACCATATGCAAAAATTAAAGTCAAAATAGATCGAAGACTTAAATGTAAGACGTAAAACTATAAAATCTTAGAAGAAAATATAGGGCAAAAGCTTCATGACATCGGATTTTGCAGTGATTTCTTGGATATGACACCAAAGGTGCAGACAACAAAACAAAAAAGAGATAAGTCAAACTACATGAAAATTTTAAATTTTTATTCATCAAAATACAACTGAGTAAAAGGCAACCCAGAGAATTGGAGAAAATCTTTGTAAATTAGGTGTCTGATAAGGGATTAATATCTAGAATATATTATATGGTGAATTCCTAAATCTCAACAACAACAAAAAGAAACAATTGAAAAATGGACAAAGGATTTGAATAGACATTTCTCCAAAGAAAATATACAAATGGTTAATAAGTACATGAAGAAACGCTCAGCATCACTAATCATTAGGGAAATGCAAATCAAAACTACAATGAGATACCACCTCACACCCATTTTGGATGGTTGCTATCAACAACAAAAAATAAATGTTGGTGGAGAAATTGGTATGACCTCATCTTAACTTGATTACATCTATAAAGACCCTGTTTCCAGAAACAGTCACATTTTGAGGTTCCAGGTGGACATGAATTTTAGGGGGACACTATTCAACCTGATACAGGAACTCATGGGTTACTTCTTCCTAATATCATTCTTACTCCCCTGGTAAAACCCCAAGCACAGAGAAGAGAATGATGTCTCCTCATCCAACCTCCCAGAATGTACCATATTTATTTGAAAGTTGTATCTGTTTTCATAAGGGCCTTATAGAATTCAGCAGCTCCTGCAAACATTGGCTTGTAGCATTTGCTCTGGGCTCGCCTACACGCCTCCTTTCTCAAACAGCCCTCCTTGTTCCCCTGATCATTTATGACCATTCACTTATTTGTTCATACCCCTTCAAAAAGGATTTCAGGGGCGGTCAGTTAGCTCAGTTGGTTAGAGCACCGTGCTCTTACCAAGAAGGTTGCCGGTTTGATCCCCACATTGGCCACTGTGAGCTGTGCCCTCCACAACTGGATTGAAACAACTGCTTGACTTGGAGCTGATGGGTCATGGAAAAACACACAAATAAAATTTAAAAATAAATAAAATATTTTTAAAAAGTATTTCAGGCAGATGATTTTTACTACCTGGATAAATGAACACAGTAAGGTCCTGTAGCAAATACAGTCTTCTCTACAAACGTAAATGTCTGCAAAACCAACATGAAAAAACCCTTGTACATTGCTGGTGGGAATGTAAAATGGCACAGCTGCTGTGGAAAATGGTATGGAGATTCTTCAAAAGGTTAAAAATTGAATTACCATGTGATCCAGTAATTCCACTTCAGGGTGTATACTCAAAAGAACTGAAAGCAGAGTCTGGAAGAAATACGATTTATACCCATGTTTATAATAGCATTAGTCACACTAGCTAAAATGTGGAAGCCATCCAAGTACCAACAAGGGATGAATGGATAAGTAAAATGTGGTAAATACACACAATAGAATATTATTTAGCCTTAAAAAGGAAGGAAATTCTGACATATGCCACAACATGGACAAATCTTAAGGACATAATATGAAGTGAAATAAACCCATCACAAAAAGACAAATGCTATATGAGGTATGTAGTCAAAATCATTGAGACAGAAAGTAGAATGGTGGTTGCCAGGGGCTGAGGCTTGTTATTCTGAGTGTGTTTCTGAAGATATCCTAATTCCCTGGAAACATAGTGCAAATACTGTTGATTGTCTACAAATACTGTGGATCAGGCAACATGCTAGGTGCTTGCCTTGTATTGGTGGGTGGTCTCAGTTAATCCTTGCAATTTTTGAAGTGAGGATTATTAATCCCATTATCCTGTTTGAGAAACTGAAACCCAGAGAGTTTTGGCATCTTGCCCAGGTCAGACAGCTCCTAAGACAGAGCTGAAAGTGACTCTACGGGCTGTTTTCTCTGCTACGCAACGTGGCCCGTGGTGTATGGGCGTGGGGAGCCTACTGCGGCTCTGATCCGGATGGCTGCGGGGACGGAGGTGAGGCTGTGGGCTGCATTTCCTGCTTGTGGAGCCACTTGGAGCAGCCTGAGGCTCGGCACCACTCCCACCAGTAGTAGGAGTTTGCATGGCACCAAGCACCTGGACAGGTATGTTCAGTTCTCCCTGGGGGCAGAGCTGACGGTCAAAAGGGAGCCTCCAGGATTCAGCAGTGGTGGCAGAGCACACGCGTAAGCCCCAGTGTCCTGCAGATCCTCTCTACCCTCCAAACCCCCAGGCTGGGCCTGAACAGAGCCTGGGTGCTGCCTTACAGAAGATGAATAATTCAGGTCCCAGTGACCTGAGGCGTCAGTTTCAGTTGCTGTGTTCCCATGGGCACAGGCATCCAGATGCTGTAATTAAGCTAATGGAAAGGGCCAAGGGTGGTGGTGGGGGCTGCTGTCCTGTGCCTCAGAGGGCTCTGGGCTGATACAGTCCTTGCCCTATCCTGCTGAAAATGCGCCATGCTCATCTAGAGATCAGGTATGGGGAATGCAGGCAGGAAGGGGGGGCGGGGTACTGAGATAGGAGGAGAAAGGAAGAGAGAGTGGAAAGAGGAAGATCACAGTCAGGAAGCCAAGAGAGACTAAGAGTTACAGAGGAACAGACAGAAGGAAACAGACAGAAGCTGAGTGAGAGGTAAAGGGGGTGGCGGAGGCAGAGAAAATTTGGACAGAGGCAGAGACCAGAAGAGGCAAGGACCAGAAGAGAAGGAGAAACAGCAGATGCGAAGAACCAAGTACCAAAGTCCAAGGGCAGGTAAAAAAGGAGGGTCAGATAACTGGAAGGCCGCAGGGCTCCTCAGAGGGTAGCTGACCCCAGCAGAGATCTGTCCTACTGCTGACTTCCAGGCACTGTCCACACTATCCCTGCAGGTAGGACCTGAGGCTGCCCTCGGTTGGCCCAGGAGGCTCATACCCAGAGACCTGCCCCACCTCTTGCTGTGGCAGGGCCATGGGGCCCGGCAACCACTGCCTCAGCCTTGGCTTCTCTGTCTCCAGCCTGGGCCTCCTGCTCCTGCTCCCACTCCTTCCAGGTATGATGCTCAATAAGCCAGCCTCTCTGGGCACTGCTGCTGTTCCCGTCCTCCCCAATCTCTCTCCACATGTTCTCTCTTCATTTCTCTTTAGTACCTATGCTGGGAACAAGCTATCTGGGGAGCGTGGAGGTGGTGGGGGGAGGGTTGCTGAAGAGGGTGAAGAAGACTTGCCTGGCTGGGGTGGGAGCAGTGAGAGGGGAGCTCGCAGAGATAGGGCTGGAAAAGCCAGGGTACAAGGTCATGAAGGGCCTTGAATGCCAGGCTGAGTTGGGGCTTTATCCAGCCAGCAATTGGAAGCCATTGAATGGTTGTAAGCAGTTACCGGCCTGGTCAAGTTGGTGTGTTTAAAAGCTTGATCTCCCTGAAACTAATGATAAAAAATAAAATAATAAAAGCTTGATCTCTCAGAAGTGTGGAGAATGGTTAGAGAGGCAGAGCCTAAGGCAAGTGAGGAGGGAGTAGTGAGGACACTGCCATGGTCCAAATGAGGGAGGATGAGGCCTTACGCCAGGGGTGTCCAAACTTTTTTCAACGTTTTTCACCAAGGGCCATATGCGGTAAAATACACAAACAGCCGGGCCACTCACTCGAGGTGAAGTACGTATTGCCTCACCTGGTTTATTTAAGTAAACTAAATATATTTTTGGAATTTGCTGCGGGCCAATTAAAAATGGATCGTGGGCCGCAGTTTGGACACCCCTGCCTTAAGCATTCAAGAGCTGCTCAGCAGTGTGACTGACAGGATTCGGGCACTGGTTGCTTTGCAGGGGGAGGGGCAGGAGAAGGAAGCGATAATTGCTGGATTTCCAGCTGCAGTCCCCTGCTTGGGGAACACCAAACAAGGAGCGGGTTTCAGAGCGGGGGGGGGGGGGGGGGGGGGGGGGGCGGGGGGGGGGCGGAGAAATGAGTTCCTATTTTGTAACTGTAGAGTTTAAGGTGCCAGTAGGACATTCAGAAGTGGAGCTCAGCAGAAAAGTCTGGGCAGAAGAAGGAGACAAGGGCCAAAGACAGGATTCTGGGGAGCAATACTTAAGTCAGAGACTAAGGACAACGTGGTATGTGACAAAAGCCTAAGGAAGAGTATGTTTTCAGAAAGAGGGACTGGCCCATAGTGTCAAAAGCTTTGAAGAAATCAACTGAATTGCAGCTGGAGAAGTGGAGGCAGGTTTGAGAGACTGGATGGGGTGGGGCAATGGGATTAAAATGCCTCGGTGGGAGTTGAGACTCTAGTGGCCTATTTGGTCCCCTGTAGCATTTGTTGGCAGGGCAGGCAGAATCCAGGTCCTTGGGATGGGATGGGTAAGGAAGAAACCCAGCAGCCTTGCTTCTGAAGATAGTACCAATTCGCTCCACCGCCTTCACCTCATTCATCCGTGGAAGCAAGCCGAGGGGAACTAGAGTCACAGCTACAGGGACAGAAGCAGACATCAGGAAGACCAGTCAGACAGCTGTGAGATAGTGGAGCAGGTGACAGCCCCAGCCTCGTGGGGGTGGAGGGCTCCTGGACTAGGGTCTCAGATGGACAACCCTTCTTACTGGTCCCCCAGAGTGCTTGGGAGCTGAGGGCAGGCTGGCTCACAGGCTGTTCCATGACCTCTTCACCAACTACACAAGTGCCCTGAGACCAGTGGCGGACACAGACCAGGCTCTGAACGTGACCCTGGAGGTGACATTGTCCCAGATCATCGACATGGTGCGTTGTAGTGGTTGGACAACTGTGGAATGTACTGGGGACAGTGTCAAGGAACTTGGGGGTGAGAAACTGGGGTTATTCTCCAAACAATTCTTTTCTGTAAACGTTAACAATAGCAGCTACTATCTGTTGGATACTAACTGCTGGCTCCCCATGGTATGCCCAACACTTTGCACACTTGAATTCCTGCCCAGCAGGGATTAACCCATGTAACTGCTGAGGAAACTGAGGCCCAGAGAAGAGAAGAACCTGCCAAGGTCACAAGGCCTGGGTGGGAACCGGACTGTATGGGCAAGTTGGGTTTGTGGGTGCTGACCAGAGCTCTGTAGGTGAGTGTGCACACACACGGGAAGACATACATGTACATGTGTCCACATATGTGCTCACTCCTTGCCCTCAACTAGGATGAGCGCAACCAGGTGCTGACCCTGTACCTGTGGATGCGACAGGAGTGGACAGATGCCTACCTACAATGGGACCCCGATGACTATGGTGGCCTGGATGCCATCCGCATTCCCAGCAGTCTTGTGTGGCGGCCTGACATCGTACTCTATAATAAGTACTGCTTACTGGGCTCCTCCCCTCTCCTAGCCCTCTCTAGAGTTGCCAGTGACTCTGCATATTCACTTATTCCCCCCACCCCCAACCAGGTAGCTATGCTGCCCTGTAAGCTTTCCCCTGGGACTCTTCTAATGTGGCAGGTAGATGTTGACAGTGGTGGCTACACGGCGGGGGGGCTTCCTGATGAAACAGACTGCAGCTCATGGCAAGGGCCTGCTGGGTGTCCAGCCCCTTCACAGCCCCTCCACGGCACCCCCACTTTAGGCTATCCCAAGGCAACCCAGACTGAGTATCTCCTAGAAACCCACTGTGCAGTCCAGGGCCAATTCTGTATCTCTCGCAGAGAGGGTTCTGGGGCACAAGTGCCTCTTTATGGCACACGCAACCCTTCCAGGCCAGCTATGCCTTTCAGGGCTCCCCAAGGGCCTGCACAGGGATTTCCTCTGGGGCCTAGCCTTCTGGAGCTTCCGTTTATGCCGCCTAAGCCAGTTCTGTGTTTTCCAGACAACCTACAGCTCTGCATCTTTTCCCAGGGACTCCTCTATGAGCTTTGTAGATGACACCCAAGGGAAGACGCTGGGCTGCCAGGTGCCAACTTTTGCAGAGGACTTTCTAAGCTGCCCTGGGCTAGACCCTTCAGCTGCTGCCCTTTCTCACCTCGAAAGCACAGAAGTCATAATCCACCCTCCATGAGTAGGCATTTTGGCTGTAGGGCCCCTGTAGTCACAGAGCCCCTACAGGGGTCTGTCCTGAGCTGGCCCCGGGACTGTTTCACGGGCAGCCACCACCTCAGAGAACCCCACTCTCTCCCGCAGGGCAGACGCACAGCCACCGGCCTCGGCCAGCACCAACGTGGTTCTGCGGCACGACGGCGCGGTGCGCTGGGACGCGCCGGTCATCACGCGCAGCTCGTGCCGCGTGGACGTGTCGGCCTTCCCCTTCGACTCACAGCGCTGTGGCCTGACGTTCGGCTCGTGGACGCACGGTGGGCACCAGCTGGATGTGCGGCCACGTGGCAGCGGGGCCGGCCTGGCCGACTTCGTGGAGAACGTGGAGTGGCGCGTACTGGGTATGCCCGCGCAGCGCCGCGTGCTTACGTACGGCTGCTGCTCCGAGCCCTACCCGGACGTGACCTTCACGCTGCTGCTGCACCGCCGCGCTGCCGCCTACGTGTGCAACCTGCTGCTGCCCTGCGTGCTCATATCGCTGCTCGCACCGCTTGCCTTCCACCTGCCTGCAGACTCGGGTGAGAAGGTGTCCCTCGGCGTCACCGTGCTGCTGGCACTCACCGTCTTCCAGCTGCTCCTGGCCGAGAGCATGCCACCGGCAGAGAGTGTGCCACTCATCGGTGAGTGGGCGAGGGACACGCCTGGGGTGGGGGTGTCGGTGGGGACATAAGGAGGTGGGGGAAGAGCCTTTCCCCTCCGTGAGACTGGACCCCGCCCCACCCCGGCTGACACGTGCGTGACCCCACCAATGCAGGGGCGGGCCTGGGTCGGCAGACTGGATCCAGTGTGTGTGTGTTGTGGGGGGTGTGTCCTGGGAGCGTCCTGGGAGCATGCCTCATTCCGAGATTGAGGGGAAAGGAGTAGGCCTCTTCCAGGGAGGACACCCTCCCTTCACTGGAAGAGGCGGGGGAAGGAGTCAGTTCTTTTCTCAAGGACATGATGGAGGAAGGTCGATGTTCCCAGGGTTGTAATAATAGGCAAAGTATATTGAGTGCTCACTGTGTGCCAGGCACTCTACTAAACACTTGTTTATTAACTCAGGGAAGCATCCCCCCCCCCCCCCAGACCTACAACAGGTTCTGTTGTTATCCCAGTTGTACTCAAAGGATCGGTCACTTGCCCCAGGTCATGGCCATACTATTTGAGAGGGTGACTTTCCTGGGTTGTGGGTAAATGTTGCCTCCAGCCGTGAGGGGAGCAATCAGGGAACAGGTAGTTTCTGAGGACCCACTCGTAGGAATGCAGACTGGGGAGGCCTTCCTCTTTCGTCCTTTGGGCTTTGGAGGGTCCTGAGAGCCGCATGGTGGGTGAGCTCATTCTTGTTTGTTCTGAGGCGGCTGGGAAGCTCAGGCCCCCTGAGCTCTTGTTTTGGATCCCAGCTCACGCTCTCTTTCAGGGAAGTACTACATGGCCACCATGACCATGGTCACCTTCTCCACAGCGCTCACTATCCTTATCATGAACCTGCATTACTGTGGTCCCAGTGCCCACCCAGTGCCAGCCTGGGCTCGGGCATTCCTGCTGGGACGCCTGGCACGGGGCCTGTGTGTGCGGGAACGAGGGGAGCCCTGTGGGCAGTCTAGACCACCCAAGTCACCTTCCAGTCCCCAGCCTCCCGAGGGAAGGGCTGGCCCCACAGCAGGCCCTTGCTATGAGCCCCGGTGTCTGTGCCATCAGGAAGCTCTACTGCGCCATGTAGCCACCATTGCCAACACCTTCCGCAGCCACCGGGCTGCCCAGCGCCGGCATGAGGACTGGAAGCGCCTGGCGCGTGTGATGGACCGTTTCTTCCTGGGCATCTTCTTCTTCATGACCCTGGTCATGAGCCTCCTGGTGCTGGCGCAGGCCCTGTGAGTCCTAGGAGTCTGCGGCAGCCACAGAACCCCAGACAGGGATGGAAAGGCCTGCCCAATCTCTCCCTACTGTGCCTGAGAGCCTGGGATACCCTCTCTCAGGATCAGCACTGCTGACTTCACAAGCCACGAGGGAGCACTTGTTGTCTACGTACGCTAACCTCTAAGGGAAATTCAGAGCTTGCCACTGCCCTAGTTCCTACAGAGAAGGAACTCTAAGAAGGGTCAAGAGCAAAGTGCAGTCCTGGAGGCACAGAATTGAACGTCAATGCTGAATGTTAGAGCTTTCAGTGGGGAGAGTGCAAATTAAGATATGAGAAACAGAACTGCCACAGTTTCTTCCTTCTTTTCCTTCCTCGGTGGCTGCTGTTACAGGGACTTGGTCTTACCCATCCCTGCCTAGGGGCTCAGGGAAGGGCGATGGGGATTCAGATTCATGGTCTAGTTTCCAGAGCAGGAGGCCACACAGGGATTTGGCCCCAAAGCCCCAACTCATCATAAAGTGTGTGCCTGGCATCTCCTCAATGTCCTGTCTTACCCTTGGGGCCCATGGTGGTGGGAGATGGGGATCCAGGTTTGTTTCTCTAGAAACAGAAACCTTAGGACTCATGGATCAGAACAGAAATTACATCTTTGCTGACACAATGACTGAGATTCAACCAAAACCCTGGCAGAGGACCTAAAGCTCTCTGCCGTCTCTCCTGTTCTGTTCCCTCAGGGATTAACTGCATTCCCACACACTGAGATTCAGGGAATTTGAAAGTGTCCAAGGTAGAGGCAATGCGAAGACCAGCCATTCACAAGATATTTGCCCCTTTCTGACCTTCACACATTTCCTGGCACCAGTCCCTGCCCCCAGGAAGCTCACAGTCTGACAGGGTGACAGACGTGGACATGTGGTATAGAGAAGCCCCCAGGACATGTGGGAGCACAAAAGCAGGGCCCTAACCCATCAGGGTGGCGGGGGGCAGAGAAGGCTTCCTGGAGAAGTGACTAGTTTTCCAGGTGCACATGTAAGGCCTTTGAAGAACACCCTCAAGTACCATGGCCAAGTGCTTTTTCTCCTCAGTCACCCCCCACCCCAAATTATTTTACTCTTCTACCTCCAGTGGGTCGTTGCCTGTGCTGGAATTTCCCTACCTCTCTTCAGTGTCTCACTTCTAGAGCCCTGAGTCAGGTTCAGACCCAGAATTCTCCTATTTCTCCACCAGCAGGCCTGGCAGCTGTCAGAGAAGGTCCCAGAGTTCCCCACAGATGGCGTTTCCATGGATCTTAGCTACACTTAAAGCACCCACGTGGCTGACGTCCTCATGCTGGACAGAGGCGGCAGGCAGGGGGCCTCAGGGTCTGATGATCAGAGGAGTCCTGGACTCTCCGGAAAGGCTCCTCCGACAAAGAACAAGAGCAGCAGTAGAAGGGACCAGACGGCAGAAAGGGAGTCCTGACCCATGGCTGCAGGGAAACAGGCAGAAAGAGAGATTTGGGGGTAAAGTGAGGTACACAAAGAAGAAACAAGACAAGGAGAAACCAGCAGAGTGAGCTGGAAAGACTGATGCAAACAGTGCAATGGGAGACAAATAAAGAGCAAGAATTTAAGGAGGAAAGTGGACAGAGACGAAGAGACCAGAGAGCCCCAGTACCCCTTCCAGAGATTATTAGGTCTGTCCCTCTGCCTCCCATGGATACAAGTGAGGCATTGCAGGGTGGGATGAAACATGGGTAGAGATCTGAATGGGGTCTCGTGATGCTGACGGTGGCTGCTCTGCCCAAACCCTGGTAGGAGAGGTGCTGGTGGGCCGGGGATGGCAGGGAATCTGCAAGTTTCCAGTGCTTGAAATTTCATTATCAGAACTCAGAGAAGTGGGTTGGAGGCTGGAGACCTGACTTCTGGCCCTGCCTCTGCCAGGAATTCTGTCACCTCGGGCAAGTCACTTCGGTCTCTGGGTCTCACTTTACTATATAATAAGGTAATACTTCCTGTTCTGTCTCCTTCCAAAAGATTGTTGTGCAATAAGCATAAAATGAGATGGTGTCTAGGGAGGTGGGGGCCAGCCTGACATGGCGTTCAGAGTTTGGTCTCGGGCCAGACTGTCTGGACCCCACCCCTTACCAGCTGTGTGGTGGAGGGCTGATGGTTTAATTTTTCTGTGCCTGGTTCTCGTCTGTAGAATGGGTGATGCCAGTATGTACACCACCATGCCATGGTGAGGATTCATGGCACGGTGTGCCTGGAACGATGGCACACTGCAGTGGCACTGTGTCATGAAGAATGGTGGGAACACAGTGGAGGCTGGGGCTCCTTCTTGCCCACTGTTCACAGAGCCCAGAGGGAGGGAAGAGGGACCCGCAGGGGAGGGGCAGCGGCAGTTTCTTCCCTGGGAATAGCCTGTTCCCACCAAGAGAACTGGTGGTGCAGGTAGGCCCTGGCATAGCAGGTGTTCAAGGGAAGAGAAGTCATAGCTGAAAGTGACCTGGGGATCATCTAGTCCAATCAGGTAGGGCTTATACAGGTAGGGAAACTGAGGCCCAGAGAGTTAATGGTTGGTCACAGAGAAAGTTCAGACAGAGCCTGGACTAGAACCCAGGTCTCCAGTACCTGAGGTCTGGCCTCTACCTTGGCAGGTGGTCTGAGGGAGCACTAAGGGCAATAACAAGAGACAGAGGAGTGTGCAGCTAAAAGAGAAGGCTGCAGGGAGGACTTTGTGGAAGCCGGCTTCCCTTCTGTCACTTCTGTGCCACCTGGATCTCTCTGAGACCTGATCAGCTATCTCCTGGGAGGGAGGGTCAGCCCAACTGGGGGGCAGGTGTGTCAGCTCCCCCAACCACCACCCCATACATAAAAATACACCCTCTGGGAAAGGTTAGCAACCCCCAGAGGTGTCTGCTTTAGAGGGTTTACTTTTTTGGTGTTAAAAGAGGATTGTTTTCCTTATAAGGTGGACATCTGGGTAATGGGTCCAACCCCAGGGAAGCCTGCTCGTCCCAGAAAGGAGCCCCTGTCACAGATGCCTGTAGCCCTTACCTGAGTTATCCAGACGGCAGGGCCCAGACTTGCACTGCTTGTCTGTAGGGAAGAAATGGTAAAGAATCAAAGATTCAATAGCTCTCAGGATGGAAAAAGGCCCTGTGGACCATCCCCAACTTGCTCTAGGAAAAGCTGGTACATTTTCCCCAATTCTGCTTCCTTATGGTGAGACCTCCCTTGCCTAGATTTGATCCACAAGCAGTGGGCCCAGAAGGGAGTCAGCCCTCAAAGCCAGGGCCTGTTCCAGGTACTCCTGCTCCCTAGGCCCTGGAACTTTGCCTCCCCGGCACACACCCCTCTCCGTCTCCATTCCTGTCCCAGCCAAGGAGCTAGTTTATGTTCTTTGCATGTCTGCCTCACCTTCCGCCAACTCATGCACACCTGTGATGCTGTCCAGGTTGGGACCTGAAGTCACACTGGGCCTTCTGTGTTGCATATGGTCCACAGTTCCAGTCAATAGCCTGCCTCTAACTATGAAAACCAGGCCTCACCAACCCCTGGGCATCACTTAGCCAGGACCAGAGCCTACAGCTCCATCAGAGATTAGGGAACTGGGCCCATCTTCATGATTCTTCCTGGCCATTTCTGGGGGGATGCACAGGAAGAGTATCCGAGGCCAGCCACAGCCTGAACTGTAACTTAGAGGCACAGCACCCCCCTGCTGGCTCCCCACCCCCACCCCTGCCCCCACCCTCCACACATGACAGCACAGGATTTCTGTTCAATCGAATAAACACACTCCTCTCAGACACTGAAGTTGGGCTCTTCTCATTTCTGTCACCAATGGTCTGAGTGTTAGTACTGTGGCTAGAAATTAATTTCCTTCTAGCTTCCAGCCAGAAAAGCTGACCAGGTCTGTTTGGCCCTCAAATGGCCAAAGACCCCGCTTTGGTCAGGAAACTCTCTTCAGCCTCCCAGCAGGTAAGTGGCCAGCTCTGGCTCAGACACCACCAGGGACAAGAAGCATCCTACCTCAGAAGGTTGTCTCCCCTTAGATGCAAGGGTGGAGTGGTTGGGGGACAAGACTGCATCCCCTTCACTGTTGGTTTGTTTTTAATGTTTCTGTATGTATCCCCTGAAAATCGGGTGGGAAGCCCCCCTTCTGCACAGGTGCTGCTGACCTGCACATGCCCTGCTCACCTTTGATATATTCGCAGTTGTATGTGCTTTGCTTGCCCAGGGCCCGGAGGTAGATGCGGGAGGGGCCCTGGGCTGGTCTGCTGGTGTTGATTACCTGGAAGGTCTCGAAAGGGGGGATCAGCACTTCCTCCTCCCCAGGAAAGAAGGAGTAGCCCTTGATAGGTGTCCCAAGACAGGTCCAGATGCCAAAGAAGGTTTCCTCACCAAACTGCTGGGCTGCAACATTCTGCAGGGACGCAGAGGCAAAGCCTCCCAGCCGGACGGTGGCCCCGGGCCCTGCTGGCCGGAAGCGCATGCCATGCACCCCCCGGAACACCTGGTGGCACTGGGGTGAACGCTGGGCTTTGCTCAGCAGCTGCAGGGCCTCGGTCAGCAGAAAATGGAGCGTCTTGAAGGAGAAGTGGTGGAGGTAGTAGGCCCGGCTGCGGCCCGCCTCGCGCACGGCTGCATTGAACTCCTTGTGCAGGGGGGTGTTGGCGGTGTAGGCCAGGAGGGCTACCCCATGCTCATCTCGGAAGCCGGGGGGTGGTGGGGGCAGCCGGGTGGGGCTGAAGGCCCACACTGGCCCCCAGGCTTGGCGCTCCTGCCATTGACTGCTTGCCAGCACCCACCCATCAGCATACACTTTGTTCGCCTGGAACTCTGTGCGGTTGAGGTCTGGGAGAGCAGCTGTCATGGCTGCTGCACAGCCAGTGTACTGGTCATCAAAGGAGGCTGGGGCCATATCCAGGGGCCTTTCTTGAGAGAAAAGTTCTCGTCGTGTGATGGAGTGGCTCTGACCCTGAGGGAGAGGGAGCAGCAGAGACCAAAAGGATGGACCCTCGGAGAATGGGAGCCTATCCAGCTTTCCCCTCCACTGAGCTGAGAAAGACACTGTAAAGGCCCCAAACACATGTGGAGGGCAAGGAGGGTTGGGAACTATTAACTACCAATGCCCCAAGACTGGGGTTTGGGGCTGTCCCCTCAGGCTGAGTGAGCCCCCAAGGGAAGCATAAGGCATTCTCTCCTCCCTCCACTCCTCTGTCCAGAATTCAGAAGAAGCTGACAGCTCAGCTCCCTGGGGACAGTAGGGGGACCATACCTGAAGTACTTCCATGAGGCTTATGGACACAAGCAGCAGAAACATCATGGCAGGAGTTTGCATGGTGGAGGTGACCTTGGGTAAGTTACTGTCTCTCTTTGGGTCTCAGTTTCCTCCTCTGGAAAATGAGAATTTTAATCTATACAGTTTAATAAAGATTTATTGACACCTACTCTGTGCCACTCCTAGTGTTTGGCACAGAGTCACAACATAGAAATAAAGGCTCAGAAGAGAGAGAGAGGACCCTTCTTGCTGGAAGCAACATGGGAGATTTCCTGGAGGAGGTGACGTGTGAATAGGGTCTTGTAGGATGCATAGGAGCATAAGGCTTCAATCAGTGGAGACTGGGAGAGTAAAGGTGGGAATTTTGGGTGGGAAAGGAGTTTGCAGCAATAGGAATGAGTAGAGCAAAGGCATTGGAGCTAGGAATTCTTAGGATGTAAAGAGTAAGAGACATTTTGTCTAGTGTGGCACAGCTAGCAGTGTGATTGTTAGAAAGACTGACATGGTAAGAGGTCTCAGCTTCACCTCATGGAGAACATGAGGCTGGAACAGGGCAGATCCAGGAGTGGTCAGCTGCTGTGGTCACAGCAGAATTCCAGGGACAGGCTGAAAGCAGGGCTTGGGGATCCAGAGGTCTTCCCTTCTCCATCCAGTCCTGAAGCAAGCTGAGCCTTCTTCCCCTGAGCCCTCAACTTCTTCCAGGGCAGGGACAGATGTAGACCGCCAGGCAGTGAGGGAAGACAGACTCGGAGGGGGAGAGGAGGGAGGGAACCTGCTTCCCCAAAGGAAGCGGGAAGGAACCTGGGGGCCTGAAGTAGCACCAAGGAGAAGGTGTCCCAGCTTTGGGTCAGTATTGGAACAGACAGTTTCTAAGTCAGTGCTGCTGCTGCTTTTCTGTTCATTTTATTACAAAGTAATGCATGCTTGTTGTGAACAAAAAAGTGTATGAGTGAAACACAAGAGTCCAAGTTCCCTTTCTTCTTTCTCTCCCTCTGCATCCCCCTTCTCCCTCTTACCAATGCCTGCCACTAGGGAGGGGGGTGGCCTGTGACAATGGCACCCACCCTTCAGGACCTTTCTCTACGAACATACAAATAATATAATATTTAAATGTACATACATAGTTTTATACATACATTTAATATGCCTAAATATACATACATAATTTTCTGTGTACAGCCTGTTGTTGTTTTTTATTGTCATTTTATTCAAAAAGAAACAGGGAACATGCTTACACCTACATATTCTATAACCTTTTTCAGGAAACAGTATATCATAGACTTCATTCCATGTCATACAAACATAGTTACCTTCTTCATTATAATGGCAGCACGGTATTTCATAGTATAGTTAAACTACAACTTAATCATTTCCTTATTAATGGACACAAGTTTTTGTCCTAAGGTTTTTATATTACACAGAATACTGCAGTGAACATCCATGTATATAAATAGTTGTCTACTTGTGTGCATATTTTTATATGAAAGATCAAGAAATAACGATATTTTAAGGATATGAACATTTTTTATTTTGATAGGCACTGCCAAATTGCCTCCCACCAACAACGAATGAGAGTGTCCTTTCCTCCACATCTTTGCCAACACTGGATATTATTAATCTGTTTTTAATTTTCATGTAACTGCTGGGCATAAATGGTATCTACTTTTAATTTACATATCTTCTCACTAATAGGATCAACATAACTTTAATATTTTAAAGTTTTAGTTTAATTTTCTAAGAGTTAGTACATTTTCATTGTTCAAAATTTCAATAGTCCAAAAGACATGCAGTGAAACATCTTCCTCTCACTGATTCCCCAACCCCAACCTCATCTCCCCAGAGGCAACCAGTGTTCCCATTTTTTGTGTATTCTTCCAGAGATATGCATATACAAGCAAATTCACAGGTATTTCTGTTTTCCTTCTTTTACATGAATGGTAATATAGTCGGTGGTTCTTTATCTTTGGGAACCTGATGAAAGCTGAAACCTCTCCTCAGAAAGCAGATATCTGCCCCTTCACACTAACATTACACAAATATCAGGTGGTTGTGCCTCTGTCCCAATCTCACTTAGGTTAGCATCCCTGCACCATACTCCCCTCTGGCTCTTGGGGGGGCCTAAGTTTTGATAGTTCATTGGCTCTAAGACACTGGGATTCTATGTGTCTATAATTCTATGAGTCTCCCTATCTAAGATCCTATAATTGCCATTGTACAATTTAAATTGAGGCATGAGCTTCTCTGGGCAATGAGATTAGCAGCAGTTTTTATCAGATTTAAAATATCCCAAACTGAACTCGTTATCTTCTTTCCCTCAAAATTTACTTCAGTTATTCAGCAAAAAATTCTTAAGCATCTGTAATGTGTCAGGCACTGAGGATAAAATTGTGAATAGCAGCATCAACAACAAAACCCACATCCCTCTTCTTTAAGTTTTTTCGAGGTGGACATGGAGCTGGAGTGAGTAATTTCAAGTAACATGTGACGTGTGTTACGAAAAGAACCAAGAGAGGCTAATGGAAACAAATTTGTACCAGGGATGGGGTTTAAATGAAGAGCTGACCAGAGGAGGTACAGAGTATATAGAATCGAAAACGGCATCACAGTGGCGTGTAAGGCACAAGACACTGCTCCCCAATACCAGGATGGAATACTAATGGGCAGAGTATGTGGTAGCAAAAAGCTACTTGAACTTTTGTCTTGGAATTCACCCAAGAAGCCGGAGCTTCTATAATACATCCTCTCTTTCTTGTGGAGAATCCAGCCCATGGGTTCATGGGGGACTTTCCTCACTCTTTGCACCCCCAAGAAGGGAACACATGACCCCAAACTGCTGCTCTAATGTTCTGGTCATTGTGCTTGGCTCACGGACGGACACATGACCCAAGCAGGGTCAATCAGAGTCCCTCAGGAGAGATTCTCACCTCCTTATGCTGGCATTTGAGGTCCTCTGTGACCTGGTCCTCCACGACCTCTGTAGCCTCATGCCCCACCACCCTTGCTTGGCTGCTATAGTGCAGAGTTCCAGACGAGGCTCTGCTATTTCCCTCCCTGTGGCTCTGCATACATTGCCATCTGCTGGGGATGCCCTTCTCCTGCTACCCACTCTTCCAGGCTTGGCTCAGGGGTCACCTCCTCTAGGAAGCCCTCTGACTCCTCTGAACTCCTATATCAGCCTGTGCTTCCTCTGTCACTGTCCTAATCATACTGTGCTGCCCTTATGTGTCTGTCTCCCTTCCTGGCCTGTGAGTTCCTTGAAGGCAGGGACTAGGTATGACCCATTCTGTGTCCCCAGAGCTCAGCCCAAGGCCAGGCTCAGGTGAGGCCTCCCAGAATGTTTGCTGAGGGTCTGAGAGGTTTTCTGGGTGCAGCTAACAATGTAGACCATTGCAAGCAGGTAGATTACTACTTTGGTGACTAGTGTTTGGAGGAAATGGGGTGGGGACCAGAGAGATGAGGAAGATATAGGAGTCGAAGTAGAGGTACCAGGCAATCCCCTTTCATATCCAAGCTGCCCTACTGTTCTCATCCTACTCAGAACACTTCTCATCAGTTTCCTCTCATCCAGGCCCTCGCTGAACATTCCCTCCTGGGGATGTGACTCCAAATCTTTCCCCAGGAGCCCCCAAATTTTCCAAGGGCCTCAAACCTCTCTGTCAAAGGTGCTATGGTCTGAATGTTTGTGTCTCTCCTAAAATTCAAATGTTGGAGTCCTAATGCTAGGTGTGATGGTATTAGAAAGTGGGGCGTTTAGGAGGTGATTAGTTCATGAGGGTGGAGAATATTCTAATAAAAGAGACCCCACAGAGCTCCTTAGCCCCTTCTACCAGGTGAAGATACAGTGAGAAGGTACCGGCTGTGATCCAGGAAGGGAGCATTCACTCAACCATTCTAGTACCTGACCTTGGGACTTCCATCCTCCAGAAATGTGAGAAACAGATAAAACAGACTAAGATAAAAGATTGCCTGAAACTTTTCCTAATGACGCTAAAATTCCACCATTAATACGCCAAATTTCCCCTAAAGGAAACTTTTTCCCTGCCCAGTGCCCAGGAGGAGGATGGTGTGGCCCTTACCTCAGCTTTCTCCAAGGCGGGGAAGCTGGTGTTGGTCTCCTGCGTGGCCACTGGGGGAGGGGAGGGCAGCTTTCTCCTTTATATTGTACCTCCCCCACACAGCTGCTCAGAAATGTGACACTCCCCCATCTATTTCTGGATGTCTCCTCAAAGCTCAGGAACACTAACTAGCCTCTGCCCAGCCTGCCCTGGCCAGTGCTCTTCCTATAAGAAAGGGAATCCCTGAAGCCAGAGAGAAGGTGGGCCGTGGCATGGAGGATCCAGGATGGAACAGCTGCCTCCCCCGGTGGATTGGTCCCTCGCTCAGCACCCCTGAGAATATCTCAGAGAATATCTCCTTATGTTTATTTGTGTGGTTTTTTTGTGTGTGTTTTTTTGTTTTTGGTTTTTTTTTTCATGTGAGCACAGAGACTCACCTAAGATGAAGGAGAGATGCCCAGATTATGGAGGCTGGGTCTGGGTCCCAGCTCCAGCACTATTATGCTTTGCCGTGTGATCTTGGAAAACTTTCTGCCTCCTTCAGGACCCCTGTTTAATGACTAGATTTAACTCTATTTCTTGGGGCCTTTCTTGGGGTTCCAGGTCTTGGGATGGGAGAAGCAATTTCCTAAAGCCAGAGGATGGAGAGAAGACAAAGCCTGATTCTAGAAGATGTGGTCCCAGGAACTGTCCCAGAGGGCCAGGTTGTCCCAGATGGTATCTTCTGTTCCAGCAACCATAAACGCTCACGTCCCTCCAGGCATGCAGGATACCTAGGCAAGATGTTGCTTTTCACAATAATGGTGAATAGTAAAGTGGTTCCTGATTTTCTAATCTAGGGACCTTGGGGTGACCAGTCTCTTTGGAAGGGGGCAGAAGAACTTGCCTTGAAGCCGTTAGCCTGAAAAACACTCTGGTGTTTTTGGGATGCCACTCTTTCCACCTCCTACAACCCCCCACCCCAAGCCCAAACACACAGTTTGTCTTCCGTTTTGGTTGGTAGGAAGGCTTTTTGGAGAAAGCAGGATTCTAGGTGAAGCAAATTATTTGGCTGGCAGTCTGAGGAGATCAGGAACAGGGATGAAGCTAAATTAACGAGCCAGACCAGGATGGAGGCCTGGGTAAGTCTAACTAACCTCCATGCCCACCTCAGCCCCAGCAGGAAGCGGGCAGCATCTCTTAAATCCTGACATCCAGGACCCCTAACTCGTCTGGCCACTGAGGGGGAGTACCCCTCCCAACCTCAGTGGTTCAGGCCGGCAGAAATCTCTTCCCAGAACTGCTTACTGATTCTTCAGCTGGCCCCTTCTCCCATTACCTCCGATTGGGCATCCAAAGCTCAGAGCCAGGCTATTTATAGAAAGGCCCACAGGAGGCAAGGGGAAAGGCCAGTCAGTGTTTGTAAACACTGTCACCTGAGTGTGAGAAGTCCAGGGAGAGAGGGTCTGGGAGGGGGCTGGACTCTGAGGATCTGCGACAAGAGAGCTCTGCATCTCATCTAACCCTACTGACAGGGAAGCCCGGTAAAGAGAAAGAGGGGTGCTGCTCAGATGCTGGGCGCCACGTGACCCAACGTTTGGGCCATATGCAAATTGCATGCAAATCAGCGACAGCACAAGTGGTGACCTCTTTGCGGGGCGGGACCCTCGCAGGACTCCCTGCGGCCTAGTGGTCTGGGGACCTGGCAAGGCCGGGTCAGGGCCCCCTAAAGGGAGAGGTCAAATCTCACTAGCTCCGTCCCCCAACCCTGGACTTGCCTGGAGCCAGAAAGGGTCCTGGAGAAAGAACTCGCAGTCCTTGGGTTGGGGAGTCACACCGCTCAGCCCCCTCCTCGCCACTCCCACTCCCTCCACCCGTGTCTGTTGTTGAGGAAGAGAGGTGTCGGGTTACCGCTGCGGGGGCTATAGTTAGCCGCCGTGGGACTTTGCTTATTCGCTTGATTCCGGCAACAGCACGGTGCCCGCACAGACAGTAGCCCCCCACTGGCCAAACCACCCCTTCCAGTTCTCGGCCTCCACGACTACAAGGTGGGTCTCTGGCCCCGGCCCCCTTTCCTCTCCAAATAGAGCTAAAACTCATCGCAAAAAATTCTCCGGGCAGAAAGCGCTGAGCTTGGGGTCATCTCGGAGTCAGGGAAGCGGAGACCTGAGGAGCTTGTGCTGGGGGCGGGGCGGGGGTGGGACGCGGAAGGGGGCCGCTGGCGGTAATAATACCCAAGGCTTCCCTCTCCCGCCCAGGCCCACCCGTGATCCCGCCCACACCGCCGCCTGGGGTCCCGGACCATCTTCACACCACAGAAGGGGTGCGAGGTCTCTTCCCTCATCCTATTGAAGCCACCGGTCCCACTGGCATCCGGACCTCGCCCTCCTGTCTCCCCCAGAGATGATGCTGGCAGCTCTGCTGCTCGCATTCAGCTGCCTCAGCCTCCACACCCTCTGGCAGGTAACAGGGTCTACCATCCCCTGTCACAAAGGGAAAAGTTGAGGGGCCGGTCCTGAGGAAGTGCACTGGGGGGGCTGACTCCTCAGAAATCTTTCCCAGGGACTGTTCTGTAGGACCCCTGTCCTCTTAATCCTCTTCCTCTCAGCAAACTCCCTCCCCGCAGGGAGCCCCAAGTTGTCATTCCCTCTCCGGAACACACCTCTCCGCCCACTGGTTCTCCTGTGATCCTCCTTCCTTCCTGTATCCTTCCCTAGGAACTGCCTCCAACTTCCTCATCCCCATTTCCCACCTCCCACCACAGGCTGAGGCTAAGCAAAGCACTGCACTGCCCTCCTGCACCCCTTCCGAAAACAGGGCTCCAGGTTTGGGGATAAGGGCTTCTGAAGCAGGAGAGGACTCAGGAGTCTCAGAGCTGACAGTGATTTGGTGTGGTGGCTGACCACCTTCATGGGAGGGAAAGGGAGTCTAAGGATGGGAAGGAATCAGGTAATTGGACACTGGCTGTGTGTTTGTGTATAACCTGTACGCTGGCTCTTAGAGCCAGAACAGCGCTGCGAAGCCAGCTAGCCCCACTTCCCACCGGGTACAGGCACCTCTCTGATGACAAGATGACCCCTTTTAGGTTGTACAGAAGTGAAGATCTATATGCTATTCTCACAATAGCCCTGTGAGGTTGGAAGTATCAATTTATAGGTAGAGAACCTGAAGCCCAGAAGAGTTGAGCCTTGCCCGAGATCCCACAGCCAGTAGGTGGTAAAGTCAGGATCTGAACCCATGTCTGTCTGACTCCAATGCCCGTGTTGTTTAAGCCCTTGGGCCCTTGCCAAACTGTGTACAGTGGATATTTGGGCACAGAAATAAGATTCTGTGTTTCCAACTGATCTACCAGGACCCCTGTCCAGTGCTCTGAACTTCTTTCCCGTGTGGCTCTTCTCTTTCTTACCTCCATAGGCTCATGCTGTTCCCATCCTGCCCCTGGGCCTGGCTCCAGATACTTTCGATGATGCCTATGTGGGCTGCACAGAGGCGATGGAGGAGAAGGCAGCCTCTCTGTTGAAGGAGGAGATGGCCCACCATGCCCTGCTGCGCGAGTCCTGGGAGGCAGCCCAGGAGGCCTGGGAGCAGAAGCAGCGAGGGCTCACTCTGCCCCCTGGCTTCAGATCCCAGCATGCAATCGCGGTCATGGTCTACACCAACTCATCCAACACCTTGTACTCGGAGCTGAACCAGGCGGTGCGGACAGGCGGGAGCTCTCGGGAGTTCTACATGAGGCACTTCCCCTTCAAGGCCCTGCATTTCTACCTGACCCAGGCCTTGCAGCTGCTGCAGGGGAGCAAAGGCTGTAGCAGGGCACCTGGAGCGGTGGTGTTCCGAGGCATAGGCACGCTTCGCTTTGAACCCACGAGGCTGGGGGACTCTGTCCGCTTGGGCCAGTTTGCCTCCAGCTCCCTGGATGAGGCAGTGGCCCGCAGATTTGGTAATGCTACCTTCTTCTCCCTAAGGACTTGCTTTGGAGCCCCTATCCAGGCCCTGTCTGTCTTTCCTGAGGAGCGTGAGGTGCTGATCCCTCCCCATGAAGTCTTCTTGGTCACCAGGTTCTCCCAGGATGGAGCCCGGAGCCAAGTGACTCTCTGGAGCTATAATCAGACCTGCAGCCACTTTAACTGCGCCTACCTGGGTGGTGAGCTCTGCATGAGGAGAGGAGGACTGGCAGGGAGGGTGGAGTAAGTCAGGATGTCCCTACACAACCCCCAGGGCCTTCAGGAGACCCACTTGGCTAATTGGGCAGTTGAGGGCTGGAAGTCAGCTTCAGTTATTGTTCTCTGTGACTCAGGTCCTGCCAGCTCTTAGAAAGTCCTATCAGTGTTTTCCAGATCTGTGAATATTTTCAAATGATTCTGTAAATGTTCTCAAAATGTGCCATCCACTATAGAGTCTAACAGACCAAAAGAACCTGGTTTAGAAGATCAGCAAGCAGAGGAAAGTGGCAGGAATGCTGCTTCAGATCTCAGGAGGCCCCAGGCTTAACAAGGTCCATAGGACATATCTGTGCTGAGGCAAGGACAGAATACAGGGGTGACTGGGGCGAGGGTGGGAGCAGCGATGGAGAGGCAATCTGGGAAGATTTCCAGGCCTAAGGAGGAGGAAAGGAAGTCAGAAGTTTGCATTTAGGAGAAGGGAAAGATGGATTGAGAAGGGGAACACTGGTGCTAGAGCCTGGTGGGAAGGGGAGTTTGGGGTGTGAGAGTCTGTCTACATGGAGGCATCTCTGTGCTGTCTGTTGCAGGGGAGAAGAGGCGGGGATGCGTATCCGTACCACGTGAGTCACCCTCCTGCCCCCTCCGTTGGCTACTTTGCTCCTCCTAGCCCAGCTGGCCCCTCACCTTCTTTTCTTCTCTCTCCAGCAGGGGGGCAGCCAGACTCACCCTCCAAGGGGGCCTTCTCTCTGCTCTCCTGGAAGACCCTGCTCTTGGCCCCTGGGGGATTCCAGCTCTCAGGAGCTGGGCCCTGAAAGTCCAATGTCTGCCACTTAGGAGTTCCAGGAACTGGTGACCTTCATGTGAAGAAGGAGAGCTTTGAGCAGCCTTGAGAAGCAAGAACATGGTGTCAGACCCAGCCTTAGCAGCCATTGCCCCAACCAGGATGTGGGGGAATCTGAGGTCATGGAAGGGTGGAGGGAGCCCTACTATGTGACGGGGACTCCCGGGGACAAGTAAGGGTAATACTGTGATGGTCACTTGATTAAATAGTGTTACAGTGTGGAGACATCGAATTACATGATTGGTTTATTCCATGAGACTGGACCATCTGCCCTGCTCTGGCCTTACAGGACTGACGGACGAAAAAGAATGACTTCTTGATCACTCCTAGACATGGTCTCTTGTATCGACCTCGGTCACACACTGTAATTTGCAAACCCAGAAGCTTTAACAGCCAGAGGTTCCTCACAACAACCATGAAGTCAGAAAGGGGACAGATGGATCCGTCAACCCATTCGTCACATGAGGAATGCAAAGCCAAGGAAGGGAGTTAGTACTGAAAACAGGCCCCTTGCCTCCCAGTCCAGAATGCTTTCCACTAAAGATTTGAAGGAATTCAAGGTAGGATCCTAAGCCCAAGATACTTGGGACCCCATAGCAAGCCATTTCTCTCGGCTCTGCTCCCACTAGGGTCCCTTTCAGGGGAAGGAGGGAAGGGATCTGAAAACATCGAGAGACAGAGATTCTCACACACACTGGGGGCATCTGACATCCTAAACAGAAACTTTATTGAGGCAAGGAAAGCAGCCTGGGCTCCTATTAAATGACCTCCACCCTCTAGGTTACTCTGCTCAGCAACAGAAGAAGAGACCTTCTCACTGCATCAGGACCCCCCCCCCCCACCTTGGTTCCCAAATCTTCCACCTGGGGCAGGTCCCCAGCCCCCTCTGATTCCTGCTGTCTGTGCACTAGCACATGAGCTGGAGAGGAAGGTCCAGACTCACCAGAAGCTGGAGTCCCAGCCCATCCAGCGTCCTGAAGCCCAGTTTCTAAAGATACTTGGGTCCCCACAATCCCTGGCACTGTCAACTCGGGGGTCTCGGGGATGGGGGGCCCCAGGTTCTGAAGGTGTTGTGCACTCAAGTGATGTAGCAACTGAGGATGCTGGCACCGTAGGGGGGCCGGGGTGTCCCTCCCCCCCCCCCCCCCCGAGAGTCCGCCCCACATCAGCTACTTCACTTTGCAGTGGAGAGACAGGCTTGGTCAGCTCTGTCCGTCTGTTGTCCAGGTCTGTGGGAGGCTTGTGGGAGTATTGATGGGAGGTCTCTCAGAAGAGGAACCTTCCCTGTGCCACTTCTACCCTCATCAGAACCGCAGGTGACAACATTACTGGGATTCCTGAGAGGAGAAGTGGAGGGAGTGAGAGACTGCCTTTCGGGCTG
Source organism: Rhinolophus sinicus (assembly GCF_057876585.1). NCBI lineage: Eukaryota > Metazoa > Chordata > Mammalia > Chiroptera > Rhinolophidae > Rhinolophus > Rhinolophus sinicus. The sequence goes on along the minus strand of NC_142514.1, from coordinate 141,603,370 downwards.
GGGGTCAGGCGGCAGGCTGAGGCTGGGGCAGATGAATCTGAGCGGCCAGGCCAGTGGTGGTGAGTTTAGAAGACACAAAGAAGGAAAGTTTTGTGGGCCAGGGAAGGGATCAGGAGTCCCAGGGATGGGAAAGTGTTTAGCGGGTGGAGGTTTGTACATCTGCCCTGTTAGCCCTTTCCCCCATCTTCACCTGTCCAGCTCATCCTCATCCTCAGGCCCAGTTCAAATCCCACCTCTTCTTTCTCCAACTTCTGATACTCTGTCCTTCTGCCTTCCCACGAGCCTCTCAAAATGATAGGCTCTTTCTAGCCTTTGGGTCCCACTGCGGTTTATGTCTCTCTTAGCTAAGCACGTTCTGCCTAGTCAGATGGTTTTTCTTCCTCACCAGACTGAAAGCTTCCTCTGTTGTCCCTGCTCTACACAGTCCCCCTCCCTCCAAGAAAAGGCCTGGAACAAAGGGGACATGGCAAAAAATGTTGGTTGAAGGAGTAAGTGAATGAATGACTAAAGGAGTGAGTGAGAGAATAAATGAACACATAAATGAAGGCAGGAGTGAAGCAGAATAAATGTCTGATAGGTCAGAGGGTAATTGAGTCAAGGGGCCACAGTGTGCAGGTTGTAGCTTTCAAGGGCATGATAGGATGGAGTCACACATGACTGCAGGCTGGATGAGGGGTGTGAGTCTGGTGTGGTGCATTTATCCCAGCGGAGCAAGGAACAGGCATACGGTAAACGTGGAGGTGAGCGACTAACCTTTCCGACAGATCTCCTCGAACTCCTCCCGTGTGGTCTCTATGGACCAGGGCCTTGATGACTCGAAGGCGGTGGGATCCACGCTCTCCCTCCCCAGGCCCTGCCCCTGCCCCAGGATTGGTCTGGGATGGGAAGACAGGAAGGTGAGAGAGATTCTCCACCCCAGCCTTTCTCTAATCACTGCTCCCTCCCCCAGGCAATGAAGGACGGAGGCCAAGTCTGTGCAGACTTTTCTGTCCCTGAATGCCACACATCTAGACCCTGGTGTGATCCTGGAACGTAGAAGGATGGAGGCCAGGAGTTGGGTGGTGGGGTGAGGGTTGGGAGGTGGAGGGGGGAGTGGGCAGAGACAGAAATATTGAGCAGGGCAGAGTTGAGTTCTCTCTCCTGCTACCAACCCGACCTTGGTATTCTCGAGTTAGTCCAGGTTAACCCTGTCCTTCAGACTCTGCAGAGGGGGAATCTAGGGGGTGTGGGGAGGCACCTGCACAGACCTGCTCACACATACAAGATGGAAATCGTCATGCAAATTAGAATGATGGGTCTGGGTCCAGTTTTAGGCCTCAGGATAGTACCAGGAGGGCAAGTAGGGTATATGAAGCAGGTAAAGGAGAGAGGAGAGGTAGAGAGAATAGGCAAAGGGCTGGTCTCAGAAGACATAGGCTGAAATCCCAGTTCAGTCATTTAGCAGCTATGTGTCTCAGGCAAGTTACTCAACTTTTTCAGGCCTGAGTATGTCCAAATTTAAAACAGAGATGGTAATCATGCCTCCTTCCCAGGTTGGGCATCCCTGGAAAGCTCCCTGATTCACGAGTCTGGGTCTGGGACCTCTCGTCTGTGCTTCCTCCGATCATAGGCTTGTTTTCTTGTATAATTACAGCCTGTTTCCTTCTGCTATTCTAGACAGTTAGCACCCAGAAGGAACACCATTATGGATAGCTTTATTTCCGGTATAGGTGTGCTTGGGTAAGTATTTGTTGAACAAACTGTTGACCAACCAGATTAGGAAAGGCATTCTTCACCTGGGAATCCAGGGACCTCAGAGCTCCAGAGTTGGCCTGTGGCCTCGAAGAGCTGACCTGGAGGCCCTGGCTTAGAGATCCTCAGGTAACACATTGTAAGGGGAACAGACAGAACCCCCTACAGTCCTGCTGGTCTGAATTAGGAAGGGGCTCCCATGGCAATCCAGACGAGTTAGACAGCAGATAATGAGAGGTAGGTGAGCCCCTGGGAGTCCGGGCCTCCTCTCTCAGGCCTCTGTCACCCGTTGAGTCTCCCAGCCTGTGGGGCATTTTTTACTCAGCTTCTTGACAGGTTTTTTTTTTTTTTTTTTTTTTTTTTTTAAATGTTCAACCAGGGGCCGGCCCAGTGCCTCAGTGGCTCAGGTGGTTGGGGCACCGTGCTCCTAACACTGAGGTTGCTGGTTCGATTCCCACATGGGCCAGTTAACTGCTCCCTCTACAGTTAAGATTGTGAACAACGGCTCTCCCTGGAGCTGGGCTGCTGTGAGCAGCCGGAGGTGGGCGTGAGCTGCTGCGGGCTGCTGAGTGCAGCAGTGGGCTACCGTATGCTGCCAGCAGCAGCTGATAGCCAGTGTGAGTGGCTGAAAGCCAGCGTGAGTGGCTGATAGCCAGTGTGAGTGGTTGATAGCCAGCGTGAGTGGTCAGCAGCCATCATGAGTGGTCAGCTGCCTGACCCACAAGTGGCGACCGACAGCCTAAGCCAGGGCGAGCGCAAGGCTCATAACACCAGCATGGGCCAGGGAGCTGTGTCCTCCACAACTAGACTGAGAAACAGTGTCTTGAAACAGAGTCGGGGAGGGGGGGAGGAGGGAAGGGGGCGGACCGGATTGGTGGGGGTGGGGGGCAGGGAGAGGTGGAAGAAGGTGGGGGAAATGTTCAGCCATGTCTTGGCCCAGGGCAAAAACTTTTGTCTGGAGCTTGTGGGGACAGAGTCCCAGAGAGCAGTTTCCAGGCTCTCGGCCTCACGTGGAAAGGTGCTGGCTTGGATAGTAGATGGCCATCAGCTGTGACTAGTTGGCCATCAGCTGTAACCAGTTAGCCAATTAGCCACTGATATAAGTGCTGTGCCCATGTTGGTTGGTTGGTCGGTCGGTCGGTTGGTTGGTCGGTTGGTTGGTTGGTCGGTCGGCAGGCAGGCAGGGAACCGGACGGCAGATTGCGGATCATGTGGAGCCTACTTCCTGTGTCTCGCTTGGCCGCCAGAGAGACTGGGGTGCAGGAAGACCCCTTGTTTTGGGGTACTGGCGGATGTTTGCTCCCTATGTCTCCAACCCAGCCGCCAGCAAGACTATAGTGGTATGACTCCCCTATCTATGGCTCCATTGTTGTTCCTTTTTGGCCTCACCATATCCTGCATTCTTATGAAGGCAGCTGGACCAGAGACCTGCATGACACCCCGCGTGACACAATACAGCTGAAGGCCTGATGTGAGAACCAACACCAAGCAGATGAGGTACTTACAAAGATTGGGATTGGGGGATAGTCTGGCTTCTTGGTTTTGCAGCAGGAGCAGCAACAGCAAATGAACAGGAAAATTCTCCTGAGAGATTTGGATGGCAGGAAGAGGTTAGTCAGAGGACAGAGTCTAGGGAAATGGGGGCAGGAGCTAGGGTGGCGGTGCTGGGTGCTTGGGAGTTGGGAGTGAGAGCTCCGAGGTCATCACCTGAGAAAGTAGAAGACAGCTTCAGGGAGGGCAGGATGTTGAAGGGCACAGGTAGCATCAGGCCCTCTCAGAAGTAGGACAGGTAGAGCTTGGAGTGAGCAAACTTCCATTCCACGTCGGCATCGTCCTGTGGCAGGAGGTAGGGGGCTCTGCAAGGACCACTTTGGTACCCAGCCCTCCTGGCCACTCAGGCTGCCTCATTTCCCCCCATCCTCACATCTCTTCTTCCCTAGTGTGCCAACCACTTTCTTCTCCTCATTCTTATCTCTGTCATCGTCCATCACCCATATTTCCCCTATTTTCCCCTTTCCTCTTTTCCATCTTTCTGACATCCGATTCCTGCCCAGCCATTTCTCTAGCCGCAAACCCTAACCTATCCATCGCCTTCCCTCTCCCTTCTCATGTCCCCACCTACTTTTCCACAGTGCACCCTTCCTCCCAACCATAAAGTGGAGAGAGCACTAGACCTGAGTCTGGAGAAACTAATAGCATTACCAAGACCCTCATCTGTAAGATGAGGAACATGAGGCCTAGAGAGGAAAACTTGCCTCAAGTCACAAAACAAGGGGATCGCAGAGGCAGAGCAGGACCCTGAATGTCTCGACGACTTGTATCCTGTTTCTCTGTAGCCCTTCCTCCCTCTCCCGGCCTAAGCTGGCCTCAGTTTACTCACCTCAATCTTCTGGAAGGGGATGGTGGTCATGGCGATGAGCATGTTGAGCAGCACAGTGACCATGATCACGGTGAAGATGCCTGAGAGGGCCTGGCCACGGAGTCACGTACCAGAAACTGAGGCATGGCGACCACGCTGTGCTCCACACTGACCATGGTCCCGAACAGAAACTGGACGGTCTCACTGAAACTGGCATGTTGGGACAAAGGGTAGGATGTGAGCAGTGGGAGAGGGGCCTGAGTGCCAACCAGAGGTAGTCCGCCTCACCCTCCAGGGCCCAGCCAAAGACATTCATTCTGCTTCCGTGAAGCCCACACAAACACGATTTCTGAGCTCCAGCTCTCATTCTTTCAGTCAACCAGTATTTATTGAGCAGTATTTATAGTCATGCTATGGGTGCTAAGGATATAGTCGTGAACAAGACAAGAATGGTCACTGTCTTCAAGGACCCTTTGTTCTAGGGGATGGGAGGAGAGATGGACACTCATTATGCCAACATTTTAAAATTCTAGTAAGTGCTATGAAGAAGCAGTAAGAGATGTTATGACCTAATCTGGGTGCTGCAGAAAGCTTCTTTGAAAAGCATTCAAGCTGAGCCCTGAATGATCCATGGGAATCAGCCAGGTGAGAGAAAGGGAAAGATGTGAAGAGCATTCCCAAGGCAGAGAAGCCTGGGGGCATTTGAGGAACTGAGAGAAAGCCAGCATAGCTGGTCTGGGAGGGCAAGGGACAGAGAGGCTTGTGAGACAGAGGCTTGTGAAAGGTAAGTAGGGACAAACCAGGTCATGCAGGACCTTGTAAGAGAGAAACAAAGATCCTTACCATGGCCTATGAGCATTAGGAAGCTATGAAGAGTTCTAAGCAAAGGGGTGACATCTGATTTACAATTAAAAAGATCACTCCTGGCTGCTGTGAGTAGAATAGAAGGGAAGCAGATGAGAGAGTGGGGGAATGCAGACCAGTTAAAAATCTGTTGCTGGGAGCAGCTGCATGGCTCAGTTGGTTAGAGCGTGAGCTCTGAACGACAGGGTCGCGGTTTGAGTCCCACATGGGCCAGTGAGCTGCGCCCTCTACAGCTGAGATTGTGAACTACGGCTCTCCCTGGAGATGGGCTGCTATGAGCAGCTGGAGGTCACTGTGAGCTGCTGGTGGGCTGCCGCAGGCTGCTATGTGCTGCCAGGAGTGGCCAGTGGCCAGTGTGAGTGGCAAGCTGCCGTGAGTGGCAAGTTGCCATGAGTGGTGAGCTGCTGTGAGCAACTGGCTACCAACTGCGTCAGCGGTGGGGGAGCGCAAGGCTCATAATACCAGCATGGGCCAGGGCGCTGTGTCCTACACAACTAGACTGAGAAACAATGGCTTGAACCAGAAGGGGGTGGGGTGGGGGGTGGGGAGGCGGAAGAAGGGGGGGAAAAAAAGTGCATGTCTATGAGTCACTCGCAGACCTGACCACATTCTGTCTTCTATTGTATTTATTTGCAAATCTGTTTTATTCCCTCTATTTTAGCACCAGTTCAGGCCTTGACTATTGCAACATCCTCTGCAACTGATCTCTGACCTCAAACTCTCTCTTGTTATCCCACACTCTACATTGTATCTAAGGTGTTCTTTCTGAATGCTGATCTGATGTGTTGTACTTCTGCTTGTCACATGCTCTGAACTACCTCCCCAATGGGCTAAACTAACATCGTGTGTCTCCCAAAGTGATGTGATGAAAAGTACACATCGTTGGCTAGGTTGTGGTCTTGCCCAAATTGCTTAGCTTGAATCCAGTAATAAGTAAATAGGTAAATCCCAACTGTGGAATACTCTCTACAATATAACTTGGTCTGCACTCTTCCAAAAATTCGTTTGTCATGAAAGACAAAGAAAAGGTAGAGGGAAGGTTCTAGATTAAAGGAGACTAAACAGATATGACAACAAAATGCAATACATGATCCCAGATTGGATTGCGGTTTTTTAAAAAACTAGAAAGACCTTTTTTTGGGCAACTGGGGAAATTTGAATAAGGGCTACATAGTAAATAACATTGCAGAACCAATATTAAATTTTTTGTGGTTATGATCTTAGGACACGTTCTGAACTATTTAGGGGTGAAGTGTCATGATGTGTGCAACTAGCTTTTAAATGTTTCAGGGAAAAAAAGAATAAAGAGCAATAGATTAGGCAAGAAAACAAAACAAAATTTAAAAAAAACACATTAATAACCAGTGAAGCTAGGTGACGGGTATATGGGTATTTGTTGTGCTTTTAACTTTTTCATAGGATTGATATTTTTCAAAATAAAAAGTTTTGAGAGAAAGTGAATGTGTGGGTAAATGAATGAGTAAATGAATAAATGAATGAGTGTAAATCAATGAGAGAGTGATTCACCAAACCAGAGAATTAATTATTAAGTGAATAGATGAGGGAGGAGGGGGTAAAAAAGGTGTGATCACTAAGCTCCAAGCTGCACGGTCTCAGACCCCACCTGCCAGTCCTGCCTCTGCCCGGGCATACTTGCCCAGCCACTCTGTCTCCTGGTAGAGCACATAGATGCTGTTGAGGCCACACAGGATGATCATGAGGGTGAATATGAACCTGGCAGGGGGTGGAATAGGGGAGGATCAGAGCAGGTCTCCACACTAGGAGAAGTCAAGCTCTGGGAAGAGGGATGGGGGTGATGACCTTTCAGGCTCAGCCTCTCTAACTGACAAGTTTTCAGTTTGGTTACTATTAAGGATGGGGAAATTAGGGGGTGGGAAATGAGAAGGGATTTAAAGTGGGTGCTAAAGTAGCTCTCCCAGGAATAAAGGGTACTGAGTTCAAGCAGCAAAGCTGGGATAGGCCAGTCTCCCAGGGAAGGATAGAGATGCTGAGCTATGGTACAGGAATGAGTGACAGCCAGAGAGTCAGCACTGATCACCACATGTGAGGATGACTTAGCTGCAACAGGACAGGAGGGTCTCGGGTGGGGTGGGAGGTTCTTCTTCAAGCTGTGCCGAACTGAAGGTATTCATAGACAGAACCAAGGGCACCCACTCCAGTCCCACCTCAGGTGGGATTCCCAAAGCAGCCAGCACGAACTATGGGCTCTGATTAGGGCGAGAGGCCAGGTTAGGCTGTAATGATTAGATGATGAGCACTAAGGAGTCTAAATAATGGCATGGGTGCAAAGAGCAGCTGTGTAGTGGGAAGGGTCCAAAGTGACCCAAGTCCAGTGCCTTTACCACAAAGGTGGGAAAACTGAAGCCCAGAAGGAGTCATGGAGACAGTGACAGAACTGAGACTGGAACTCTCAGCTAAAGGCTCTTTCTGCTATCAGTGGTTCCTAATCTTTTGTGGGGCCATGGGACTCTCTGAGAATTAGATGAGAGCTATAGACCCTCTGTGCAGAGACATGTACATTTACACCCCAAATTTTGCCTATAGTTTTGGGTTCTCAGAGGTCTCTGGAGCCTATGCAAGGAACCTGAGTTAAGAACCCCTGTGCTAACTAGAGCTGGGGAATTTCAGAAGGAGGTCCAGTGCAAGTGGAGCCCATCAGAGGGGAGGGTGCTCTGAGCCCGGACAGTACACACCAGATCATGGCATCAGTCATCTTGCCAATGGACATCTGCCCAGTGCCCAGTGACTCGTGGGCCGGCAGAATGTAGGCCAGGCGGGTGACGCTGAGCATACTGGTGACAGCAAAGATCACCTACGCCAGAACTGGGCGTCCTCGCTGCGCCTCTCACTTCTCTCTGTGCAGGGTGGAATGAGAACTGAGGCTGAAAGCCGAAGAAGAGAAGGTATTGGGGGATGTGGAGCCGAGTTGGGGAGCACTCACCAGCTGTGGTGCAATAGTGGCAGGCAGCCCCACTGGGGGCATCTCTGCAGGGCAAGCCCAGCCAGGAGGAGGCGAGTGCAAAGGCGGCCTGGTACAGTGACAGGATGACCACGCCCAGGAAGTCCCACCAGTCCAGGACGTAACTGCACAGGCCCTCGATCCACACATCCTTACACCCAAACCATAGGAAGCCTGAAGGGGGTGGCAGGGGGCCAGGACAGGATGAAGCAGAACTGGTCTCCGCTTCCTTCCAGGTCGGAGCTAGGTTACGGTGGGGGATACCTGTCCATGGTGGTGGTGGTGGGGAGGGCTAAACTGAATAAAATGTAAATATTTAATCTACTTAAGTACAAAGTGATCTTATGTGAAAATAAAAAGAACTCCTGGCTGATGTAGACTCATCTGTGGTGTGGCCAGCACCAATGGTCCCAGGGAGCGGACATTCAAAGTGAGTGACACCTGGGAGAGGCCGGCTATTGGGAGAGAATGATCCAAATCTGTTTCTCCTTGCCCTCCACTAAATAAATATTGGACAAATATTTAAAGAATATTGATTTGAAGTGGCTCCAAATTATCAATCAGCCTGAGGCCCAGCACCAGACCTGTGGATGAAGGGTCTTGGGAGTTGGACCCCATTATCCAGGTGACCCTGCCACATTGTACCCTTCTCCAGTCTCTGGATACAAGCATGTGCTTTTCCACACATGGTTCTGTCTGCCTCGAATGCCCTTCCACACCCTTTTGAAGTCAGGCTCACCTTTGTGGCCCAGGTCACATACTATCTCCTCTGTGAGGCCTTCCCTAAGCGGGGGAGGGAGTTGCTTCCTGTTGAGTCCTTACAGCTCTCTTCAGGGGCCTGCGATGCCTTCACTGTGCGGCACTGCAGGAAATCTCTTCACCTCCCCTGAACTTGGAGCCCCTCAAGGGCAGGGACCATGTCAAATTCATCTCCTTGTCCCCAGTGCCCAAAACAAGGCCCAGTAGTCATTATGAAGCAAATATTTACTAAGTTCCTACCATGTGCCGATGGGATCCTGTGGTGAATAGGACAGATAGAGTCCCTGCCTCCCTCCTAGTGAGGGAGACAGTCAGGTAGCCAGGCAGTGACAACCCATGGGGGAAATTCTAAGGCTGAGGAGCAGCGGAACACAGGCTGTTACGGGAGTGGATTCTCACTCTGATCTAGGGGCCCAGAAAAGCTTCCGAGCAGGCAGGGCAGGGGGCAGTGTGGCAAGGGGAGAGTGCTCTGGGAAAAATGAATGAGCACAGGCCTGGAGACAAGCAGGAGCAAGATGTGGTCAGGAACAGAATCAGTCTCCCCGCAGGCGAGTACCTCGTCATGGTGGGGGGATGCTCAGTAATGTATGTTGAATGGATGGATGGAACCGTATTAATTTATCTTTGTATTCTCAGGGCTTCGCTCACAGTGGGGCAGCAGGGAGTGTGTACTGCCAGAAGAAATGAGGAGTTTTGTTTAAGACTTTTCTTCCCCCATGGACAGGAACTGTATTGGTTTCATCTCCACCCAGCACAGGTCAGTAATGTTTAGTAAATAACTGGATGAGAAACTTTTCCCCTTGGACTGATTTTGTTTTCTTTTCTTTTTTTTTTTTTTTAAATTAAATTTATTGGGGTGACAATTGTTAGTAAAATTACATAGATTTCAGGTGTACAATTCTGTATTACATCATCCATAAATCCCATTGTGTGTTCACCACCCAGAGTCAGTTCTCCTTCCATCACCATACATTCGATCCCCCCTACCCCCATCTCCCACCCCCCACCCCCCGCCCCCGTTACCCTCTGGCAACCACCAAACTATTGTCTGTGTCTATGAGCTTCTGCCTCCCACCTGTTTGTCCTGTTCTCTTGTCGTTCCTGGTTTATACACCACATATCAGTGAAATCACACGGTTCTCTGCTTTTCCTGTCCGACCCGTTTCGCTCAGCATTACTCTCTCAAGATCCATCCATGTTGTCACAAACGTTCCCATATCATCTTTTCTCACTGCCGAACAGCATTCCACTGTGTATATATACCACAACCTCTTCATCCACTCATCCATCGAAGGACATCTTGGCTGTTTCCATGTCTTGGCCACCGTAAACAAAGCTGCAATGAACATTGGAGCACACGTGTCTCCATCTCTAAATGTTTTCAGACTTCTTGGGTAGACACCCAGAAGAGGGACTGCTGGGTCATATGGCAATTCCATTTGTAATTCTTTGAGAAACCTCCACACTGCCCTCCATAACGGCTGCACCAGTCTGCACTCCCACCAACAGTGCATGAGGGTTCCCTTTTCTCCACAGCCTCTCCAACACTTGTCACTGTTTGTCTTGTTGATGACAGCCATTCCGACTGGGGTGAGGCGATATCTCATTGTGGCTTTGACTTGCATCTCTCCGATGATCAGTGATGTTGAGCACCCCTTCACATGTCCATTTGCCATCTGTATGTCCTCCCTGGAGAAATGTCTCCTCAAGTCCTCTGCCCATCTTTCAATTGGGTTGTCTGTTTTCTTGTTGCTGAGTTGCATGAATTCCCTGTATACTCCGGACACCAGCCCCCCATCGGAGGCACTGCTTGCAAAAATCCTCTCCTATTCAGTTGGTGGCCTCTTCATTCTGTCAATGGTTTCTCTTGCTGTGCAGAAGCTTTTAAGTTTCATATAGTCCCATTCGTTTATTTTAGCTTTTACTTCCATTGCCTTTGGAGTCAAGTTCATAAAATGCTCTTTGAACCCAAGGTCCATAAGTTTAGTACCTATGTTTTCTTCTATGCAGTTTATTGTGTCAGGTCTTATGCTTAAGTCTTTGATCCATTTTGAGTTAACTTTGGTACATGGTGACAAATAGCAGTCCAGTTTCATTCTTTTGCACGTGGCTATCCAATTCTCCCAGCACCATTTATTGAAGAGGCTGTCTTTGCTCCATTGTATGTTTTTAGCTTCTTTGTCAAAAATTATCTGTCCATATTTATGTGGTTTTATTTCTGGGTTCTCAATTCTATTCCATTGGTCTATGTGTCTGTTTTTCTGCCAATACCATGCTGTTTTGATTATTGTAGCCCTGAAGTACAAGCTAAAGTCAGGGAGTGTGATACCTCCAGTATTGTTCTTTTTTCTTAAGATTGCTTTGGCTATTCGGGGTCTTTTGTGGTTCCAAACAAATCTGATGATTTTTTGTTCTATTTCTTTAAAATATGCCATTGGGATTTTGATGGGGATTGCATTGAATCTGTATATTGCTTTGGGTAATATGGCCATTTTAACTATGTTGATTCTTCCAATTCATGAGCACGGAATGTCTTTCCATTTCTTTGTGTCTTCTTCAATTTCTTTCAAAAAAGTCTTATAGTTTTCAGCATATAGGTCTTTCACATCCTTGGTTAAGTTTATTCCTAGGTATTTTATTCTTTTTGCTGCAATTGCAAAAGGAATTGTTTTTTGTATTTCTTTTTCTGAGATTTCATTGTTAGTATATAGGAAGGCAATGGACTTTTGTGCGTTGATTTTGTAGCCGGCAACTTTACTGTATTCGTTGATTGTTTCTAATAGCTTTTTGGTGGAGTCTTTAGGGTTTTCTATATATAGCATCATGTCATCTGCAAAGAGTGATAATTTAACTTCTTCATTCCCAATTTGGATGCCTTTTATTTCTTTCTCTTGCCTGATTGCTCTGGCAAGGACTTCCAACACTATGTTGAAAAGCAGAGGTGATAGGGGACATCCCTGTCGTGTTCCTGAACGTAGAGCAAAGGGCTTCAGTTTTTCTCCATTAATTATGAGATTAGCAGAGGGCTTGTCATATATGGCCTTTATTATGTTGAGGTATTTTCCTTCTATACCCATTTTATTAAGTGTTTTAATCATAAATGGATGTTGTATCTTGTCAAATGCTTTTTCTGCATCAATTGATATAATCATATGATTTTTGTCCTTTATTTTGTTTATGTGATGTATCACATTGATGGATTTGCGTATGTTGAACCATCCTTGTGCCCCGGGGATGAACCCCACTTGGTCGTGATGAATAATCTTTTTAATGCATTGTTGTATTCGATTTGCTAGAATTTTATTTAGGATTTTTGCATCGGTATTCATCAGAGATATTGGTCTGTAGTTTTCTTTTTTTGTGCTGTCCTTACCAGGTTTTGGTATCAGGGTAATGTTGGCCTCATAAAATGAGTTAGGGAGTACTGTCTCTTCTTCAATTTTTTGGAAGAGTTTGTGCAGAATTGGTATTAGATCCTCTTTGAAGGTTTGGTAGAATTCACTAGTGAAGCCATCTGGTCCCGGACTTTTGCTTTTGGGAAGGTTTTGGATGACTGATTCAATTTCGTTACTGGTGATCGGTCTGTTTAGATTTTCCAGTTCTTCATGGTTCAGCCTTGGAAGGCTATATGTTTCTAAGAACTTGTCCATTTCTTCTAGGTTGTTGAATTTGGTGGCATATAGTCCTTCATAGTATTCTTGGATGATCCTTTGTATTTCTGTGGTGTCCGTGATAACTTCCCCTTTTACGTTTCTGATTTTGTTAATCAGTTTCTTCTCTCTTTTTATCTTAGTAAGTCTAGCCAAGGGTTTGTCAATTTTGTTAATCTTTTCAAAGAACCAGCTCTTTGTCATATTAATTTTTTCTATTGTCTTTTTGTTCTCTATTTCATTTAGTTCTGCTCTAATTTTTGTTATTTCCTTTCTTCTGCTGACCTTGGGTTTTACTTGTTCTTCTTTTTCTAGTTCTTTAAGGTGTAACATGAGGTTATTTATTTGGGAGTTTTCTTGTTTCTTGAGATAGGCCTGTAATGAGATAAATTTCCCTCTTAAAACTGCTTTCGCTGCATCCCAAAAATTTTGGTAGGATGTATTTTCATTGTCATTTGTTTCAATGTATCTTTTGATCTCTCCTCTAATTTCTTCTTTGACCCAGTCCTTCTTTAAAAGTATGTTGTTTAGTCTCCATGTATTTGTGTTTATCCCCGCTTTCTTTTTACAGTTGATATCCAATTTCAAAGCCTTGTGATCAGAAAATATGCATGGTATGATTTCAATCTTCTTAAATTTGTTGAGACTGATTTTATGTCCCAATATATGGTCTATCCTTGAGAATGTTCCATGTACACTAGAAAAGAATGTATAGTCTGATGTTTTAGGATGAAGTGCTCTATAAATGTCAATTATGTCCATTTCATCTAATGTGTCATTTAGGGCTACTATTTCGTTATTTATTTTCTGTTTGGATGATCTATCCATAGCTGTCAATGATGTATTTAAGTCCCCTAGTATAATTGTGTTTTGGTCAATTTCTCCCTTTAGTTCTGTTAGAAGTTGCTTGGTGTATTTCGGTGCTCCCTGATTGGGGGCATAAATATTGATGACTGTTATGTCTTCTTGTTGTACAGTCCCCTTCACCATTATGAAATGTCCATCTTTGTCTCTTGTTATCTTTTTCACCTTGAAGTCTGTTTCATCTGATATCATTATGGCTACACCTGATTTTCTCTGGGTACCATTTGCTTGGAGTGTCAATTTCCACCCTTTCACTTTGAGTCTATGCTTGTCCTTGTAGCTGAGATGTGTCTCTTGGAGACAGCATATGGTTGGGTTTAGTTTTTTGATCCAATCTGCTACTCTGTGCCTTTTTATTGGTGAGTTCAGTCCATTTACATTTAGAGTAATTATTGATATGTGAGGATTTCCTGTCATTCTATCCTTAGTTTTCTGGTAAGGTTATGTCTCCATTGTTTCTTTGCCTTTTTGTTGTTGTCTATTATTTCTGTGTGGTGGTATTCTATGATGTTTCCCTCTGTTTCTTTTTTTATTTCAGTATGTATTTCAATTCTGGATTTATTTTGAGTGGTTACCCTTAAGTTTATGTAAAAGAAAGTTTGATATTTAGAGTATTCCATTTTCTTCAGCACGCTTACTTTCTCCATTCCCATATTCCGGTTCAGGCCTTTACTCTCCCCCTTTTTGAGTTTTGTTTGCCACAAATTGTCCCTGTTGATGGTGGTCGAATGGCCTCCTTTAGTATTTCTTGTAGTGCAGGTCGTGTATTAGAAAATTCCCTCAGCTTCTGTATGTCTGGAAAGGTCTTTATTCCTCCTTCATATCTAAAGGATATCTTTGCTGGATATATTATTCTTGGCTCATGGTTTCTCTCTTTCAATAGTTTGAATATTTGGTTCCACTCCCTCCTGGCTTGTAGAGTTTCTGCTGAAAAATCTGATGATAATCTAATGGGCTTTCCTTTGTAAGTTACCGTCTTCTTTTCCCTGGCTGCCTTGAGGATTCTTTCTTTGTTGTTGATTTTAGACATCTTCAATACAATGTGCCTTGGAGAAGGTCTGTTGGGATTGAGGTAACTAGGTGTTCTATTTGCTTCTTGGATTCGAGGGTCCAGTTCTGTCCACAAATTTGGGAAGTTCTCATCAACAATTTGTTTGAATATATTCTCTGTTCCCTTCTCTCTTTCTTCTCCTTCTGGTATGCCCATTATTCTTATATTGCTCTTTCTGATGGAGTCAGAAAGTTCTTGTAGAGTTCTTTCATTTCTTTTAAGTCTCAAGTCTCTTTCTTCTTCAATTTGTGTCATTTCCAGGTTTCTATCTTCGATGTCACTGATTCTTTGCTCCATCTGGTCAACTCTACTACCTAAGCTGGTTATTTCATTCTTAATTTCTTCTATTGAGTTCTTAATCTCCAGAAATTCTATTTGGTTCTTTTTTAAGATTTCAATCGCTTTCGTAAAATGTTCATGCTGTTCTTTGGTTGAGTTTCTGAGTTCCTTTAACTGCCTATCTGTGTTTTCTTGTATCTCGTTGAGTTTTTTCAGAACTGCAATCTTGAATTCTCTGTCATTTAAGTCACATATTTCTGTATCTTTAAGTGCCTTCTCTGGAGATTTTTCACTTTCTTTCTGAGCTATCTTGTTGCCTTGGTTATTCATGGCGATTACTGGTTTACTATTTCTCTTCCTAGACATCTACAGGAGTGACTTCTGCAACAGGTTGATAGAAAGCGGTCTTTCTTTTGTTTGCCAGTACTTGTTGGTAGAATGTTTTATTATTTCTCCAACTGCAACTTATTTTTCTTCTCCCACACAGTAGTGCTATGTTTTCTCTGCACTATTCCAACTTCTCACGCAATGGGGGGATTCCCTGGGAGACGGGCTTCTCCTCTGTTAATAGTTTGTCTAGGTCACAGGGCGCAGTGTCCCGGTGGGTATGCGGAGAGCTTTTGATGTTCGAAAGCTCTTCCAGCTGCTGATTCAGAGCCCGTATATTTCAGCAGTTCTGTTTACTCCTGCAGGGATCCGCCCAGATAGGTGGAGTCAGGGGCGGGGTGAGTTGTGAGAGGTGGCCCAGAGCAATGGCGGCGACCACCACCACAACCGGTCCTGCTTCCACTGCTCTCTCCCCTTTGCTGGAACTAGTTGGGCTGTGAATTTGTATTTGCGGTCCACAGATCTCAAAACAGCAAATTTTCTGTTGTTTTGATCTGACACTGCTACTGTTTCGCTTCTAGCACCGGGCAGGTGGGGGCGGGGCGAGCTCTGGGAGGGGAGGGAGGGGGAGGCTAGTCTCAGTGCCTAAGGCTCCGTTCTCTGCTCGGCAGTGAGGGCTTAAACCACTGTTTTCAGCCTTTTTCCCTCAGTCTTTTCTCCGAGGTCTCTGCCGTGAGCGTTGGGTTCAGCCGTGTTATATGCTGTCCCCTCAGCCCTGTGGAGCCCTGGCGGAGCCCTAGCAGTCCGAGTTCTTCCCTCTCTCGCAGCTGCGGTGGTTCCGGGAAGCAGCGAGCTCGGCGCACTGAGCCAGGTCTGCGTCCTGCGCCCGCGCGGTTCCGTCTCCGCGCGCTTCTCCCTTTCCTCCTCCCTCCACTCGCGCGAATCTCCCACCTGTAGGTGATTTCAGTCGGTAGTGGGCCTCTTCGTGTTGCTTGTCTGCTGTGCAGGGAGTCCTTTGTGGAGTTTTTGTTGTTCGATTCTTTGTAAATTCCAGGGGAGCTTTACAGAGGCTCACCTCACTCCGCCATTTTTTATTTCCTCTGATTTTGTTTTCTTCCCAAAGATTTCCTTGGCCAAAATTTCCTTTTGGGCATCATTGACTGGCTGGGTGCAGGGTGGAGTAGGAGGCTGAGTGTACTGGTGGCTTGGAGATTGCTAACTAAGCGAGACTAAATGAATGGAGGACAGCTGAGGAAGGGGCCACCAGTCCAGCCTGCTGAGCTGGCCATACAGAGGTTAGGAGAGCTCTGGGGATTCTTGGAAACTGCTTTGAAGAATTGTTTGAGAATACTCAATTCTGCTATAGAAGAAAAGAAAACCAACGGGATGGAATGTGTACATTAAGCATGGGTGAGTTAGTTATCTGGGTGACACGTTCAACACATAAAGTAGAGCATATATGTGTGAACATACACAGAAAGTGATAGCAGACACTAAATATTCATGATACACTGAATAGACGTGAAGCTGATGAGGCACTCAGGATTCATCAGATCTTAAATCAGCTCCCCACTGGTGATAGCCATTGTGGCCCCACAGGTCCTCTGCCTTAAGATGGCAAAGAAAAGTCGTAGCTGCTCATCAGGATGATTTGGCAAACTACGATGGTGGTCAGACATACTTGCCCTGGGTTTCTCCCATAGAGCAAGTGTTGGGCCCAGGCAATTTCTGGCTGTTGCATCCACTGCTCAAATCTCAACTCTGGTCCTCAGAACACCACCATCATAAGTACATCAGTTATGGATTTAATAAATTGGATGATTCGAGCCCCTTAATTTGGTCTGTGAGCCTTTCCGGTCCATGACCTTCGGGATAGATTACCGGGTGCTGTGCTTGCCAGGCTACCATTACACCGAGGTAATTTCCTAAGACACCTGCCTATGTGCCAGTATCTGACTTGTGAGAGGATAGGAACCTCCAGAGTGGGTAGCGACTGGTGCCAGGGTGGGGGAAGAATTGGGTCCTTGCTCAGGGAGTCTGTCAGAGGACCAGGTCCCCTAATTAGGGGTAAAGGGAAAAGGTCCCTTGGGATGCTAGAGTCCAGAGGGGACTGGATGTAGGTTCAGGAGCATCTACAGGGGCAGGTGAAAAGTACCCACTGGGGTACTTATCATGAAGAACAGCGAGGAGGGCCCCACGCATGTACCTGTGACCCAAACCATGTGTAGTGACGTCTCCCAGACGCTGTGGCTACGGCCGCAGAAGGTACTCAGCTGTGTCTCCATTACCAGGGACTTGCGCAGCAGGAAGAGGAGCAACCACAGGTAGGAGAGAGAGTGCGGCAGGAGCTTCAGCACCGGGATCTTTAGCAGGTGGCCCAGCTTGGTGGGGAAGGAGGGAGAGCGTGGCTCTCAGAGTCTTGTTCATGTCTCTCCCCTTCCTGGGAGAACTTCCCGAATGCTCAGCCCACGTGTGACTCCGCCTTTCACTTACTCACTTATTCAGACACGTACGCAGAACTTTCTATAGATTAGGCCTTACACTTTCTTATCTATTGTCTCCTTTACAACCAACCACACGAGGCAGGTCCCACAGGCTCTTCCATCTCAACAGTTAAAAAATAAAATCATCACCTTCTATCCCAAACTCATTCCTTCTCCCCCTGTGTCCCCATCTTAGAAAACGAGCTGGTCACCCAGGCCAGGAACCTTAAAGGCACGTCTACATCCTCTCTCACACACACTCTGACAATCTCCCTCCCCTCACCCCTAATCCATCCTTCACACCACTAGTGGAGAGAGCTTTCTAAAACACAGGACTCATGGGGCCGCTCGCCTCATTAAAAGCCTGCAATGGCTTCCATCATTGCTTAGAAAGCTCTGAGATCTGGCCCCTGCCTACTTCCCTCTACTTGCTATTTGCACTTATGCTGTAGGAGCACAGAATTCCTTTCAGTTTCTCTAATACTTTACATTCTTCTTCCCCTGGGCCTGCAGACATGCTGTTCCTGCTTCCTGGAAGCCAGCTCTCCCGAGGCCTCACCTGGTGAACAGCGACAGGTCTTGCTCCTCATTATATCCCCAGCACCAGGCACAATGCCTGGCTCACAGCGGGCTCTTGAGGAAATATTTGTTGAATGAACAAATAATCTGGGTCCACAAAGGGCTCCCAAAGAATTTGTAAATTAGGCTGGGAGTCTCTTTAGGAGAGTACAGGGCTGTAATAGGATTCAGGCTTTGGAGGCAGAGAAACCTCAGCTTACTTAAATCCTGACTGTTATTTACTGTGTCCTCTGGTCAAAAACAGCCCTTCTGTTCCCTGTGCCTATAAAATGGAGGTGTAATGCCTACCTCCAGGGCCCCCTCAAGTTACTTAATGGGAACATTCCCAAAGTGCCCAGCCCAGGGCATGGAATAAAACAAGTGTTCAAAAACAAACAAATGAACAAACAAACAAGCAGAAAAACAAGTGCTCAATAAGTGACAGTTATCATTAATTTTATCTTCAGTACCCGGGACTTGGCCGCCAGCCAGTAGCCAAGGCAGAGGAAGGGCACGGTGAGGAAGATGAGGAAGGCAACAAAGAGCTTCCAGATGGTGGTGCTTCCATGCCAGCCAGCCAGGTTCCCACACCAGATGGAGGACAGGGCTTGTTGGCAGATGGGGTGTGCTACAAACTAAGAAGATATGGGGTATGAGCCACCAGGCAGGGAGGAGGAAGGGGGAGCCAGTTGGGTACACAGCCCTTAGTTCTGTGCCATAGAGGTTGAACCATGTTTCCTTTCTCCCCAGGCCAGCCAGCTCAGAAGAGAGGCAACTCACTTGCCATGTGACCTTGGGCAGACCCTACCTCTCTTTGGGCCTTGGTTTCTTAGTTTATGAAAGAGAAGCTGAACTCAGATTTTCTTAGACTCTCTGGATCCCACATTCTTGAATCTAAGTCAGGCAGTGGTACGTGGAATGGGGTACCCAAGTCCCAGAACCCTTAGGGTTTCCTGTCTTAGAGATGTGGGACACCAGCCTGAATGGTCTTGAGGAGGGGAGGAGCAGGGAAAATGGGGGCTGGTGTTTTGGGGGTTGGTGTCATTATGAAGGAAGGTTTCGGGTTAAGCTCCTGGTAGACTAGGATATCTGAAGGTGTGTGAGGGAGGAGGGAGGGGCTGGAGGTTAGAAAGGGAGCCTGCCTTTAGCTCAGAGGGAGGGCAACTAATGAGACAGGGAGTAATGGAATCACTTCACAGCTAAGCCCTGAGAGATCTCACCTAACCTCTAGACATACTGAAGTCTAACAACAGGAAAATACTGGGCCAACTTACTCAGCAAGCCAGAGGCAGATCTGAGTGTAAGACCCAGATGTCTGGGTCCTGGTGCACAGTGGGACTTCCAAGGGCTGGGGAGAGGTTAGGGCCTTAGACTGAAGGCAGGAAGGCAGGGTGGGAGACCCACAGGACCAAGGGCCTAGATAGAAGCGTGCTCAACATCAAGTCTAAGAGGGTCCTGAGGGCAGGGAAAGGGCTTGCTGAGGGTTGAAGTGGGGATACCTGGAGATGGTGGGGCCAGGGGTCAGGGCCAGGGCAGGGGCAGTCGGTAGGGCCCAGCTGACCCGTTCCCAGTTGTAGTTGATGGCCAGTCGCAGCCTGGCCAGGTTGGGGATGCCTTCCTCAAAGCCCTGGGCCAGGCCTTCGGTCTCCGGCTCAGTCTCGCTGTCCTCACCCAGGTCATTAAGCACCGCAGTGACCTCACTCTGATTCTGGCACATGCCCAGCAGTTCAAAGCCGTAGTCCTGGCTCAGCGACTCCAGGGCAATGTACTCAGGCTGTAGGGAAGCGGGTTGATGTGTGCCTGCCACCCAGTGGACCCAGCCCATTAAGTCATCCCCCACCACCCTCACCCCACCCTCCCAGCTGGGCCATCTCTGTCCTGTCCTTGGGCCATCACTTCCCACACTTGGTGTCACCCTGGGTCATTCATTCCTTTCTTCTCTGCCACTTCATCTCTCCTACTTGCTATTACGAGGTACCTCCTGTGTCAACTTTGCGTTTCTGGCGCTGCCTCTGTCTCATCACTCAGTCATTTCAACCCAAACCCCTTTGTCACCGTTGCCTGTCCCCGTACTACTTTCCCCGACGTCCTGTCCCACTTCTACTTCTACTCTTCATGCCTTTCTTGTGTTTATTTACTTACTTTTCTTGAGCACCTTATATGAGAGCCTGTGCTGGCAGTTTGAGGAGAGGCAGACGTGATCAAGGCAGATCTTGCCTCCTCCCTACCCATCTTTTCCTCAGTTTTACTCGGGGCCCTAACTCCAGACAGAATCCAGCCTAGGATTTCAGGAGGCCAGGTCTGAGTCTCAGCACTGGCCCTCAGGTGGTGTCACGTTGGGTGAGGTACTTCTGTTTCCAGGCCTCAGCTCCCCTGCCTGGAAGCTAATTCCTGCTGGCTCCTTCCATGGCCTTCTGTGAGAATGGCGGGAGTCCTTTGGACATGGCTGCAGGGGAAGCAGCAGGCTCTTTCCCGAGCTTGCCTGGTACAGGCCACGTCCTGCCTTAGGCCTCACTTTAATATCCTTGCCTGTTTCCCCACTAATGGTGATCTTGAGCATGGGGACCAAGTGTGCCTGGCAGAGGGGATGTCAGTGATGAGTGATGGATGGAACTGGACTGGTGGTGGTCACGGCCCCTGAGCAGGCGCTGCCTGCAGCACCCATCTTCCCTCACGCATTCTCTGCCCTCACAGGCCCGTGCACACATTACCAAGTCTACTGCTACCTGAGAGCCTTGCCTGGCCTGCACCCCTCCCACAAAGACCCTCCCTACTCCTCATCACTTGTATTAAATCAACTACAAGATTAATCCTTGTAGGTGATTCTTCCTTGTAGACTTCTTCCAAGGAGTCTTCCCTGAACACAACAGCTGTAGCTTCCTGACCTCTTTTCTGGGCTTTGGAAGCCCTTGTAAAACCATCCACATAGACACTGAATAACGCTGTCTTGTCAGCTCTCTCCCTGCTTGTGATGACAAACTTGAGGCCCCCACACACCACGCTCTGGGTGAGACCGTGCAGTAGGTATTCAGAAAGGACGGGTTCTGCTGAATGTCATCTCTAAGTCTGTCCAGCAGCTTTCCTGTTTGTGTTCTCTCCTCCCTCAGGCAGACCCAGGTGCACCTAGGGTGGGGTCACCCCATAAGACAAGGTGCCCCTAAAATGATGGCTCTGCCATTGGAAGGAATCCCCCAGGGCAGGATTCTGTGACTCCCCATCAAAATGGAGGTTTTATAAGAACGGAATGAGGCCTCATCATCTTTCTGTTGTTTCCCACTTCCCAGAACAGCCATGCGCAACCATGCCCCCGTGGAAGGACAGATACTGGGCACCGAGAGCAGGGGAAGTATGAGAAACAAACCTCAAACTTAGGCTCCTTGCGTGCAAGGCACCTGAGCTGTCGGCTGAGCTGGAAGGCAGACAGCATGGCATCCTCACTGGCCAGTGAGAGGTGGGCCCTGCTGGCAATGCCACGGTCGGTGCTGATGCGGGACAGGGAGAACTTCAGCAGGTCAGAGGCGGGCGTTGCTGCACTCGAGGCAGGCGCAGGGGCTGGGGTAGAGCCGGGCAGTGGTGGGGCCCTGGTCCATGAGCAGCTGTGCTATCTCAGACAGGTCCTTCTGGCAGGCCAGGGTGAGCGGAGTGACATCAGGCGCAAAGCAGGAGCCATCGATTGATGAGTCAAAGAAAGCCAGTGGGAAAGTCTTGGTGTCCATTTTGCGGCCCTTTTCCCGTTCTAGCCGGGCCAGCAGGCGATGCATCACCACTGGCTGGTTTGTATCCACTGTCACTAGCAAGTGCCTCGTGGATCTGCCGGAAGTCAAACGTGACATTGGCTAACAGCGTATCAGTGATGGCCTAGTGGCCCACGCGCATGGCCAGATTGAGCTTCCCTCCAGGAGCAGTCCGCAGCCTCCTCCACATTCCGCAGGGGTCCGCCTGGCCCACCGCCGGTGGTCTCAACCCCTGACTCCAGGAGCTGCTGCACAAGGCCCCGCCGCCCCTCCTGGATGGCACTGAGGACCAGAGGAGGGAACTTCAGCTTTTTGTTCACAATCTCAGTCCAGTTAGGCTGTGGCTGGATGAAGGAGTGGTGAGGCTGTGACTCCGAGTTTCAACCCCCTTTGTTTTGGGGCCTCCCTCACTCTTCTGCCTTTGAACCCATAACCCTCTATCCCCAGCCACCATTATATGCTTTCTTGTCTCAAACATACACTAACAACATTTTCTTAGTCACTGTTTTATTATGTGGGTTCTCAGGTTAGCGAAGTGCCAGGACTGGGTCTGATTGGGGGCCCCTTCCTCAGCCCAACTTCTGTCCTCACAGGAACCCCCACACAGAGCAGGGCCAAACATGGGCACCTTGAGAAAGGGGCGGTTAAAACAAGTGGACAGGCCTGCACTGGGAGTCTAACCCCACAGGCAGGCACCAGGGTCTGGCCAGGACTTAGTTCCCACTTGTTGACTTCATTTCCCAGCTGCTCATCCCTCTGGAAGTCCCAGAGCCCCTGAAGGGACAGGTGCAGACATGTCCACGTGGGAGGGTCTCTGAACTGGGCTTCCTGGCAGGATCCCCACACACTCCTCCTCCACCAACCCACGCTCGCCCCCAGCTCTGCCCCCTCCTGTGTTGGGCAGCGTTTCTCCCCATCAGTGCCGCTGGTCCCTTTCTTCCTCCAGGCCCAGCCCATCCTCACTGCTCTTCTCTTCTGAGCCCAGGTTCCGGGCTCCAAAGGCTCTTCTCCCACCCACGTGGTAATGTCCACCACCAGCACTGCAGCTAGGATGTCCCTGCCACCCCTCTGGGTCAACGTGTTGTTTTAACCAAGACCAGAAATGGGACCATGATGGGAGAGGGGAGCAGAAGGCCTCTGTGACGGGTCCATGGCTGCGCCCATGTATGCTGGCAGGGACCGAAGGATGGGACTCCTACGCTGTCTGCTCCCATCTCTGGCTGCCTCTTTCCTATCCATTCAAAACCCAGCCCTGGGCCCTCCCCTTGCCAGGACCAGCTGCTCCCCTTTAGCCCTGTACCCTGGAGACCAGGGGAATTGGTGTCAGTGCCACACAATGAAATCCTCTGAGAAAGGGGAGAGAGGACATAATTGCTCTAAGAAGGTGGGAATAGAATTTAGAACATCATAGCTGGAAGGGACTTTTGAGACCCTCTGGCCCAACTGCCTCATTGAACAGATGGGGACAGGATTTGCCCAAGGTTCACAACCAAGCCTAGAACCATTCCTTAGTTATTAACCCATCTGATCCCTATGACAGCTCTGTGAGCAGGACAGGGGTTTTCTCTCTGTTACTGGGGGTTAATTCTGGGCCTAAGATAAATAACTTGCTTAAAGTCACACAGTAACGCTGTTACCTGATTATATCTAGGGAGGGGACACACAAAGGATATGGAGAGTTAAGTTCATGGGATGCCGAAGGTCAGTCTCATAGTCAAAAATCACTTCGCACCTTCCCAGTACACCACAGGATCTTATTTATCAGGCAGTGTTTTTTCCCATGGGGCTTCTGTTTTCCTTTCAGGAAAATGGGCACAAGGATGCACACCATTCACTGAGGGGAAGACATTCTGACCTGTATCCCAAAGCTTTAGAGAGATCACCGACTCTACCCCAGAAGTTCCAAAGGGAAACAGGATGATGCTGTCCTTGGAAGAATATGGTGCCATGGTGACAGAAGCCTTGACAACTGGCAGTGGGGAGCAGGCTGGGCCCAGAGGTGCCCTCAGGCAGAGTCCTAAGGGAACGAGTGGAGGGAAGCAAATTGAGCGCTTGGCCTCATCAGCTCTTCTCAGCTGTCAAGAGATCCACTCTCCAGTTTTAGTCGCAAAGGCTAGAGAGGGCCAAAACCACGGGACCCCATGGCTCAAGCCTGAGGGAGCTCCCCACACATGCTGGCATGTTCTTCTACTTCTCCTGCTGAGAACTGCAGTTGGCAGATAGGGCACTGGACCCATGAAACAGGTGATGAGCTCTCCGAGGAGGACACCCACAGTACAGACAGTGACGACGACGACGATGGCGAGGAGGGAGAGGCTGGGTGAGGTGGGGAGGTCTCTCCACAAGTGGCAGCATGCTGGGGAAGAATCTCAATGCTGA
This sequence comes from Rhinolophus sinicus, assembly GCF_057876585.1. Classification (NCBI taxonomy): domain Eukaryota; kingdom Metazoa; phylum Chordata; class Mammalia; order Chiroptera; family Rhinolophidae; genus Rhinolophus; species Rhinolophus sinicus. Next base: position 141,579,352 of record NC_142514.1, on the reverse strand, counting down.
AGGAACCTAAGGGAGAGAAGGAGGGAAGCAAAACTGGGCCTGCTCCGGGGTAGGATGCTATCCCCAGCAGCCTGAAGGGGGCACCTGCTGTCAAAATGCAGCTGTTCTTGCAGGAAGTGAGTGTTTTACACCTGAGACACACTATCCAGTCATGAATCCAAACATTTATCAAGTGTTTACTATGTGCCTGGCACGGTGCTGGGAGCTGAGACATATAAACACAGGCCTGTCCTTATGGACTGCAGAGCTGGGGGTCAAGATAAGCTATGAGCAGAAATAACTATGATACAAAGCAGGTGAGAAGTGCTAAGCCTAAGGGAGTCGGAGAATGCTGCAGGAGATTATCTGGGCAGATTAGAGAAGACTTGGCAAATAAGTACCATTTGAATAGAGACTTAGAGAGTAAGTAGAATTTGGACATGGAGGAACAAGTTATGAAGGAAATTCTAGGTCCTCTCTGATAATGTTTTATGTTGTTTTGCTTCATGTTTCTCTTGAGCACATGGCCCTTGTCCTTTTCTCAGCTTGGCCGACACAATGTGAGCAGCTGCTCAATCCAGACTTGTATGTAACTGCAGAGCAGACAGAGGCTAGGAGTGCAAGTTCCAATGTTTCCTGGCAGCATTCTCCGATCTCCTATTCTGCCCTCAAGGGACGCCTAGCAGTCCCACAACAACCCCTGTGCCCGGGCAGCTTACCTGCACAAATGGGGCACTCTCCACTCTCCTGGACACCGCTGCTTCGGGCCTGGGGTCTGTGCTGTTCTCTGTGCCCTGTTTTTGCTACTCCCCTCCTGTTTGGCTGAGAGTTTGAGTTGGATAAAGACCTATGAGAAAGAACAGTTAAAGACCAGCTATTAGCAAGAGGCCAAGGCACTGAAGGAACCTTAAATTAGGGTGAACAAATGTAGACTAGTTGCTGTGGAGCCAGAAGCCCTAAATTGGACTCCTGGTTTTCCCACTTGATGTATCAGATTTGAGGGAAGTCATTTAACCTTTGAACATCTGAGAACAGAGCTTCTATTATTGCCTTCAGGATTTTAATCTTTCTTTTTTTTGAGATATAATGCATATCCCATAAAATTCATCTTTTTAAAGTGTACTATTTAATGGATCTAGGATAGTCACAAGATTGTATAATCACAACTAATTTCATAACATTTTTATCACCCCAAAAAGAAACCCTGAACCTATGACTAGTTACTCCCCATTCCCCTCATCACCACAGACCTTGGCAACCACTAATCTACTTTCTGTCTCTATGTATTTGTCTATTCTGGGCATTTCATATAAATGCAGTCATATACTGTGTTTCCCCGAAAATAAGACCTTGTATTAATTTTTGCTCCAAAAGATGCATTAGAGCTGATTGTCTGGCTAGGTCTTATTTTCGGGGAAACACGGTACTATGTGGTCTTTTGTGACTGCCTTCACTTTGTGTATTTTCAAGGTTCATCCATGTTGTAGCATGGATCAATACTTCATTTGTTTTTCACGGCCAAATATCCCATCGTAGCGATCTACCATGTTTTGTTCATCTAGTCATCAGCTGATAGACTTTTGGGATGTTTCTACTTTTTAGCAATTGTAATGCTGCTATGAGCATTTGTATATACGTTGTTGTGTGAACACCTGTTATCAGTTCTTTGGGGTATATTCCTAGGAGTGGAATTGCTGGATCATAACGGCAACTGTTTAGCTTTTTGAGGACCTGTCCTACTGTTTACCAAGGTGGCCACACCATTTTACATTCTCATCAGCAATGTATGAGAGTTCCAATTTCTCCACATCTTCGCCAACACTTGTTACTGTCTTTTTGATTATAGCAATCCCAGTGGGTGCGATCACTGTGGTTTTGATTTGCATTTCTCTGCTGGCTAATGATGTTAAGCATTTTCATGTGCTTATTAGCCATTGTATGTCTTCTCTGGAGAAAAGTTTCGCCATTTTAAAAATTAGGTTATCTTTTATAATTGTCTTGTAAGGGTTCTTTATATAGTTCAGATGCAAGTCCTTTATCAATATATGATATACACATATTCTGTATACTGTCCTTTTATTTTCTTTGTAGTGTTCTTTGAAACAGAAAAAGATTTAAATTTTAATGAAGTCCATGAGGCCCAGTGTACTCATCTTCAGATTCTGGTTCACTGCAGGGCTACCTCCTAGCTTGGCTCCAAGCCTGACACGTGGACAAGGACATCTTTTCTCTACTACCCTCTAGGTCCAGAGCATGAGAGCGAGACCCAGACACAACGGTACCCTCTGACCTGACTGAAACTTGAGTGGGGAAGAGGGACAGGTGCAAAAGGGCAGTAAGGTTTGGGGGGTGACTTGGATCTTTTGGGTTGACGGACGTACCTGCGGGCTTGCACTTTCCGTCTCTTCGGCCTGCCCACATCATTCTCTGAGTTTTGCTCCTTTGGTCTTGGCTCTGTGTGAGAAATGCTCATTCAATCTAGCTCGTTAACAAGAGCTTTCACATATGATGTCACTTCTGTTAATATTTTTTCTATCCTCTTTTCCTGGTTAATTCTCACTCTTTAAGGTTAGATGAAATGCCAGTTCCTGTGAGGAACTTTCCCTGGATTCTCTAATCTAAATCTGGTCATCCTATCATGCCTTGCCTTTGAAGCACTTATCACAGTTTTAAGTTTTGGACTTCCTTGTGTGACATGGATATGTGTCTCTCCCTTAGGGTAGAAGCACTCCTGTTTTATTTACTGTGGTAGCTCTGGCACCTAGCACACAGCCTCACACATACAGATGCTCAATATCTGCCAAATGAGTGGTAATAAAACCTAGCAACAACCATTTATCTAGCTATTCAGAACTCATGAAATACTTTGTATAGCATTTAACATATTTCAAAGTGCTTTCATAGCTCCAGTGCCCAGCCCGTAGGGTGCCCAATAAAGCTCAGTTCCCTTCCTATTCTCCACCTCTTAAAATAATAAACTATATCGTTCCTTATGTGGTAGGCAGCTCCTGAGATGACCCTCACTGATTCATGCCTCCTGGTATCCACGCTTCCCCTGTGTGTGGGCAGGACCTAGAAGTAACTTGCTTCTAATGAACAGAATACGCAAAAGTGATGGGATGTCACTTTTGTGAGTAGGTTACAAAAGACACTTTCTTGCTAGTACTCTCCCTGTTGCCCTCTAGTGTGCTCACTCTAATGAAGCAAGCTGCCACACTGTGAGATGCTCTGTGGAGAGGCTCTTACTGCAAAGGAACTGCGGGGAGCCTCAGTCCAACAGCCCATGAGGACGTGAATCCTGCGAACAGCGTGTGAGTGAGCTAGGATGAAGGTCCTTTCCGGTTAAGCCTTGACATGACTAGCCTTGTGACAGATCCGAGTCCGAGGACCTGCGAAGCCACCCAGATTCCTAACCATGAGAAACGGTGAGATAATAAATACGGTTTTATACCACTAAATGTTGGGGTAATTTGTTGTGCAACAATAGATAACCAATGTACCTTATTTCTGCGATGAGATGATATACTCATTATTTCACTCGTTTGTTCAGTTCTTTAAAATAGCAGATAAACCATTTCCTTTTTAAAAAATTTCCCAGTGAAGCAATGGGTGAAACCAAGTGCTTTCAAAGAGAATGCTACATGTTTTTTTCCTCTGGCTATCAAGAATAGAAAAAACAAAAACAAAAAATAAAATAAAACCAAGAGTGCTGGGGTTCAATTCTTGGCTCTCCCACTTATTAGCTGTGTGACTCAAGAATATTTCACCTCTCTAAACATCAGATTCTTTTGTGAAATGAGTATAATGGTATCTACTTCACAAATTTGTTGGAACATTAAATCGATAAAGTTAGTAAAAGTGCCTAACAATATCTGGTGCAATGCAGGAACTCAAAATGTTCAATCCTTTCTTCCTCTGTGACAAAACCACACCATTCTCCTACTTTATTTCTCCAATAAGCTCCATGCAACACCACCCTGACTTGATTGCCCTTCTGAGAGGATCACAGAACATTAATACGCAAGAGGCCCAAATACTATTTGCTTTAATTCCTTCACTTTGCAGATGAGGGAGTTGAAGCCCAAAGAGATAAGGATTCCTAGGCCAGTGCTCTTTCAATTACTATACGATAACTGATTTCTCTTCTGGTAACCAGACACTGACAATTGTCTTTCCTCCCACATGAAGTCCTGTTTGTGAGGCATCCCTGTATAGCAGTGGTGGACTCAGGGAGAAAGGATGGTGCTAGGGAGAGCAAGGAGCCAAAGGTAGGTCATGGGCCTCACCTGTGCTGTCTGGATGACTGGGAGCTGGTTCTGCAGGGTTGTTTGGGCTTGCCACACTGGCTGGAGGCGCCCTGCGGACAGCTGAGAGCACCATGCGGGCCGAACGCCCCAAACTGCCTGGTTGCAGCTGCTTTAGGATATTCTTAAGCTCTGAAATATCCTTGGTGCTCCTGTAGGGAAACAGAGAGCACTTGGTTTCATTCAGAATGGAGACTATTCTGCTCACCCAAGTCAGTAGCATCTAACCAAGAAAACCAGTTTATATACAGATTGCTTAGGCCTAGAGTATGTGACTAATTCATGGGGGAAACCATGTGGGGTTTGCATGCCTGTAAGTGACTGTCTTTTCCAGGAGAAAGAATGAGAAGGGGCTGGGAGAGCTCCATTCTGGCAGCTACGTACGTTTGGGGATCTGGAAAGAATGTCCTCCGAATGGAAGGATTAGCCATCCAGGGGCTGGGACCAGACTCAGGGGCGTCAGAAGAGCCCTGAGAAGAAAATGGAGAAATATGAAACACACACATTCACCACCAGAGGACGCTGCTACCTAGTGCCACTGATACTCCAAACTTGACTTCAGCTTAGTGAGTGAACGTTATCTGGTATAACTTGTACGGGGCACCTTTGCTCCTGTGTACACAAGCTCTTCCAGCTCTAAGATGTGAAGTTTTGTATACTTAGTTCCGCAGTGCTAAGGGTTTTGTCATGATCCTGAAAGACCCTGGGATAAAATAATACATGCTATTGGGAAAAACAGGGCTATGGGACTGTTATATGCAAACTTTTGAAAGCATATATATATATATATATATGTATGTATGTATGTATGTGTATATATATATATATACACACACACACACACTTGAAAGCATATATATGTATATATATAAATTTGTACATATGTAAAATTGATTCATGTAGATACAAAACTTAAATCATTCATCTCTATACACCTATGTGAAAGAAAAAAATTATATACATATTTCTTAACATTTAAAAATAGTTCTACTTTGAAGTATTTTTATCACTTCTCTTCTAAATATCATTTAATAACATTGTTTAATTTTCAGTATGATTTATTTTGTGAACAATTCTGTTCACCTGCAACTAAAATCCTACCAATTTTAGCCACCATTTCTAGCCATCTAAAAAAAATCTAAAAAAAGAGATGTGTATGTATGTGTGTGTATACAGGTATACATATCACATGTCTCTTTCTAGCATTAGCCACTATACCTATCACAGGCATTTTATAAACCTCCCTGCTTCTAACTCCAGAAATGTCTATGTGTAATAATCACACACATCTACATAGATTTTATTTATGTGGAATGCTACAATTTCTTAATTCTTTGTCAAAATTCAGTTTATCTGTGTCGATTCATCTCTGGCTACTTCCTTTTTTATTTTTCCAAATTTCAATTTTTTTCCTTGAATTTAAAAAAATTAAAAATTTTTTCTTTAATTTTTCAGCTCTGATTTTTTATCACAGATTCTTTTAAAGGTAAATGTCTTTCTTATAAAGCATGACTTTGACCTCATTCTGCAAGTTTGAGAAATAGTATTTTTATTCACACTGTTTAATATTTTCTAATTGCCATTATAATCTCATCTTGGATCTAGCATTAATTTTGAAATATATTGTTTACTTTACCAGGGTTTTAATTTTATTTTTTTTACCTTGTCTCATAAATTTTAGAGTAAATACTACTAGAAAGGGTAATTAGCTGCGTGTGTAGAGATGGTCATTTAATTTTAAACGAGATTAATCATTAGGAAATGAGCTCCCGAGCATGGGCTAAGTGGAGTCAGGTGGCCTGGGTTCAAATCCACTCCAAGACTTATTTAGCAGTGTGACCTGGGACATCCCACTAAATTTCTCTATGCTTCTGTTTCCTTATTAAAAAATCGGTGATCATAAAAGACCCTAGTTCACAGGGTTAAAAGCCCTTCTGTTTTGTTTTCACTGTAAATTACCATTAGAATGACACATTAGAAAAAAAGTCTGTGGTATCTAGACATCTTAAATTAGAAAATTGAGTGCCATCAACTCATTTCCATGTATTAACCTTCTCTTGTAGAAGTGTTTCAGGATCTCCTTTCCCTGTGGTTTGAGGTAACTGCAACATGTTTCATTCTGCTGTTGATGTTCAATGCCTTTCTGACATTATGGTTCTGGAGTTGCTGACTCCCTTCCTCCTTGATCCCTTCCTGGCCCTAAAGGTACAGAGTAATTTAGATGGCCAAAATGGAAAAGAGTCTACGGAGCTCTTATTTATCCTATAAATAGGGAAACCATATGTCTTGGTTTTCCTGGGACAGTTGTGTTTTTGTCTGTTGTCTCAGTATAATTATTAATAGCACTCTTTTTTGTTCTCAAAATGTCTCAGTTTAGATAAATTTTATGGCGACCTTAACTACAAATCCCCCTTAAAAGGTCATTTATATTAGGTTGGTGCAAATGTAATTGCGGTTTAAAAGGTTAAAAATAATTGCAAAAACCACAATTATTTTTGCACCTATCTACCGTGTTTCCCCGAAAATAAGACCTATCCGGACAATCAGCTCTAATGCGTCTTTTGGAGCAAAAATTAATATAAGACCCGGTATTATATTATTATACCCGGTCTTGTATTATAGTAAATAAGACTGGGTCTTATATTAATTTTTGGTCCAAAAGACGCATTAGAGCTGATTGTCCAGCTAGGTCTTATTTTCGGGGAAACACGGAATATAATGAACATGTGTACTCAAAGCCTACTTTGTTCTAGCTGCCAGGAATGCATTGTGGAACAAGACAAACAGGTTCCTAATCTCACAGAGCTTCCATTTATTGAATAGCCAGGGCCACAGAGCACTAGCTCCATTCATGTCAGCTCCCAGAACTGCAAAATGGGGACCTGGCAGAGCACACTGAACTGCTTCCACTGTCCTTCTGCATTTTTTCAGCCCTTCCCACAATGGAAGAGTAAATTTCAGACTTGTCTCAGCTCTCTGAGTCTCGCCCAAGGCTACACTACAAAAGCACCTACTCCTCCTCTCTGCTCTAACTCCACTTTCTCTTCCCAGGGTCCAGTCTCTTCTTTTTCTCAGTAACCTCAACAGAAGTGACGCCTGTGAGGCTCACTCCGGGGGACTGAAATTCTTTTGGTTATGTCAAATGTTTGAAGTTTCTCAAATTGTACAGTGTACACAGACGCACTGGGCTGCAATGACAGTAGACCTTATTTCTAGTCCCTACTCCGTTCCGACTCGCTGTGTGAATTTGAATGTGTAAGTTTCCGTATCTGAAATGTAAAATGACGTGGTTGGGGCTTGATGATCTCTAGGTATTTCTGCATCTCTAGACTTCTGGCCCTAGCAGTAATATATGATTATATCTTCATATGTGTTTTTGAGTGAATTACAGCGCAGGGTACTGGCTTGGAAAGGTAGCTGGAAACAACACTGAGAAGAAAGCAGGAGGAGTCAGAATAGGCTAAGGAAGAAAAAAATAACTAGAAAACTGGCTAAGAAAAGGGGAGACAAAATGCCCAGAGGCTTATACATAGCCGGAAACCTATACATCTCTTCTTAGGTGTGTAAGTGTGCTCTACAGGGAGAAAAAACGGGAACACATGAAATGGCACGTATTGAAGAATATAACTGGCTTTGCTAGGCAGGTGAGTCAGGGAACAACAATGATAGAGGGACTGTAAGTGAGCGCTGGGACTTTCGGGTACTGGAAAGAAAAGTCTGATGAAAGCTAGAATCACCAAGAACCTAGAAACAAAAAATGAGATTAAGTTTGAGCCCAAACAGAATTTCATTATGGCTAAAGAGCAAACGGTCCAAGAGCTTTGTGTGCACTATATTAAAGCCTCCCTCACTTGAATCTCCTACGTGTGAAAGGAAAGGAGAGTTCACTTCTACCTGTAAGAAAGGGTAGCAAGCCCACTTATGTTTGTATTTGAATGTACATGTGTGTATATGTGTTTACCTCTCAATCAAGCACGTTTCCTGAAAAGAAACTGAAAAGCCTAGGAGAATAGTAAGTCCTTGCTTCACCCTTGTACATACCTGGCTCAGCCCAGAGCTCACAGGGGCTGAGGCATCCATCACAGGGGCATCTAAGGAGTCCAGCGAGGAACACACGTGCAGAAAGGCCAGGCCAAAGGACTGATGACGTGTGAAGGGCTGGGAGCAGGTCAGGCGAAGTCGATCCCATGACTCACCTGAGGCTGGAGCCAGGAAATCATCTCAAGGAAAAGAAAAGGATGGGGAGAGAAAATGCATGAATGGGAGGGAGAACGGAAGAGAAGGTCAGTACTGAGGAGAGGGAAGAAAAGACAGGGACTGTAGAAACCCCAACAAAAGGAAGAATGGAGGTCATCAGTAACCGACCCCTTGGGCCTTGGTGCTCATGGATGGGCCGCGCCAAGCAGGCCAGTCAGGGACCTCTCAGATTCGGTGCCTTGCCTTCCCACCATCGCTCCTCGTTGTCAGTTCCATAATGTCCCAGCACAAGGAAATGCTCATTCTAGACCTCTTCAGGGGCCTCATTAATGTCTCATTTTAACAGGAGATATCTGTAGTGTTGGAGTTTGGGATGACCACTTGCCCAATGGATTAGCTGAGCTACAGCAACCCTTCCTGGACCATGAGACCTCAGCCCCTCTCACAGCGGAGCGTGCCCTGCACACTCGCGCATTATCACATACCTGTACTACAAACCGTCTCACCTTCAACTGCAGCACTGCTAGCAGTACTTCACCTCTTCTACCTTGTAAGCCCCTCCCATATCACTCTTCCTTCACATTACAAACACCTCCAATTTAAACGCAGACAAATTCTAAGTCCCTAGAGGCCAGGAATAGGATCTTCTGTTTCTTCTGCAGCGCCTACTAAACGCAGATTTGCATAGAACCGAACTCAGGAAACACTATATGCAACATAATCATACTGGTTGGTGCAAAAGTAATTGCGGTTTAAAGGTTAAAAATAGCAAAAACTGCAATTACTTTTGCACCAACCTAATAACTATCATATAGTCTTTTATCACTTATATAAGCCTTCATCCTACACTAACACTCATGTGTTTATTCACACATACGTTTATACAAACAAAAACCCACTAATCACAAATGTGGGTTCTACCTCAGGCTTCATGCAATCATGTTGTGTGTAAGTATAAATCATAGCTCATAAATATCCCCAGCTATCACGTATTCTCATCATGGGGAACTGACACACATACCACAGCTGTTCACTTATTAAGTACCCTGTCCCCGCAGCAGATAGAACTGTGCCCTTGCATAGGCTCCCGCCACAAATACACCCACCAGCTCTTACAGCCCTCTATAATACTGCAGCTCTCTTTCTCATTCTCTCTCTCTCTCTCCCATTTTTGCTTTTGCCCTCCTTACCATCTTTAAACATGCGGACCCCTGAGCGGTTTTTTCCCTGCTTTGAATCAGCTAGGGACATTAGCATGGTTGCAGGGAGCAGCGTGACAAAAGGTCTGTCCAGGGACCAGGAAGAACGGCCCACATCAATTTGCAGGAAAGCACAGCCACAGTTACCTGGGGACAAAAGGTTGAGAGAAGGATAAGGGTGATGGGATGGCTGGGGCTCCTCTGATTGCATACCAGGGAATCAGTTTGGAAGAGGACATTCCTCCATTCTAGAACTAACTGGAAGCCCAGTAAGGTCAAGCAACAGTGAGCCAGTAACTGAAGTGGGACGAGACCTTAGCCCACTACATGACGATGTGAAGGCTCGCCTTCTCCCATCCAGCCAGAAACCTTCCCCTGACTGAAGAGACGTGCTGCTTCCCTGTCCTCTGGCAGGCAGTGATAAACACTGTCTCTCTTAAATCCCTGCTAGGAAACCTGAATCTCTCTGTGCTGACAGGATTGAAACCAGTGGTCTTTGTCAGCTCTCTATTCCAGAGAATTCTAACCTTCTCAACCCATAAACTCCTATGGAGCCTTCCGGGATTAGTGTTCACGGTTAATCCCTAGAGTCTCCTGACACTGATATTTAGAGGTGTATATAGATTCTATTTGTTGGCATTTATAATTATATCAATGTCCTAAAGCTTCGCCCAGACCACTGAGATCAAAGGAGGGCAGGGATGCTGCAAAATTCAGAGTGCCACTCACATTGAACTGTATGTGAATGGCACCCTTAGTATTCACCAACGCCACATACCTGCCCCAAGGGCAAGGGCCACATCTCCCCTTCACACCAGGTCAGGTTTATTCCACGAAGGCTGATAAGTCAGACTGAATTGAGACATGGTGGAGCATTTGGAGGGGAACGTGACTGCTGTGTTCTGCAGAGGTTTCTAGGCCACAGAGAACTCACTCACCCACATCGATGTAGCCAATGGGCACCGCCCTCTCCAGCTGTAGTTCCACTCTCAGTTGCCCACTCTTGTCCTTAGGGCAGCTGAGCCAAGGGCCCCCCTGACTGTCTGGGTTCAGCAAGTTCTCCACAGGATACCTGGGATCCTAAGTCAGAGAGAGGAGAAAATCAGGAACCTCACTGAGCCCAAGGGAAAAAAAGGATGCCCATGAATGAGGGCTCCTGCCATTCCCAAACCTTTCCAGTCATCCTAACATGATAGGAAAGGCTCTGGATGGGACTCCATAGGAATGTGGCTATTGTGTCAAGGGATTTGCACATACCGTTTACCTCTCCGTCATTTACCAGACGACCACATTTAATCGTGGTTCAGGTGGTTACTGTTATTGTTTAGTGAACAGATCGATAAACTGAAGCTTAGGTGCAGAACTTACCCAAGGCCAAAAGACCAAATAACCAATCAGAGTCAGAACTCTCATGTTTTTGAATCCAGAGATCTTAACCACACACTATACTACTTCTTTTCATTTACAAGGTGCTTCCACAGACATTTATTTATCTTCAAAGTAGCCCTGAGATAAGAAAGGCAAAGATTTTTATTTTAAGTTTACAACTGACAGTTAGAAATTAAGTGATTCGTCCAGAGGCTGCAATAGTGATACTGAGATAGAAACTTCTCAGTTCCAACCCAAAGTCAGATATTTTTTGGTGGAAAGGCCTTGAGCAAACTACTTTCTCCGCATCTAAATTTCTTCATCCATAAGTAAAGGGGGAGAGACTAGACTCAAGATTTTCAATCTTGTTTTCAGTTTTAGCAATAACACCGTTCCTTTTAACTGAAGTCTTATCCTAAAATGTGCATATTTTCAACAAATAAAAGCAGATTTCTGGTTAAAACACAGGTTGGGAGACATATTTGTCCCACCTCCTTTCACCTTCTAGAAGTGGGTCCCCAGAATATAGTTTGAAAACCATACTATTAGAAGATAGCTAATGTTCTCTAGCATTTGTTTAACTTTTATATAAAGTGTGTTTTTCCAGCTCTAAGTCAAGTAGTTGTTTCAATCTAGTTGTGGAGGGTGCAGCTCACAGTGGCCCATGTGGGGATCGAACTGGCAACCTCGTTGTTAAGAGCACCACGCTTTAACCAACTGAGCTAACTGGCCGCCCCAAATTGTTCTCTAGCACTTTATAAGGCTGAGACTATGAAGAAAACCATTTAGGCTGACCATGTAGATACGGAGGGTAAGGATAATTTTTATTATATTTCACTTAGGAGTTGATATATTTCCTAAAGACTCTCTAAGGGTCTTTCTGAAATGTGGGAATATTTTTGACTGCCATAATGACCAGGAAGTATTATTGTCATTATGGTCTTGAGGCCATCAATGCTATAAATATCCCACCATGCAAATGATACTGCTATAAAATGCAGGCTTATCGATCCAAAATGCCAATGGCACCCCTTGAGAAAGACGAGGGTAACAGATGGGGAAGAGTGGGGAGAAGGAATGAATGGATAGGGAAATAACAGCAGAGGAAAGGGTGGGAAGTCCTTAAGAATCACCTCAGTGGATCAGTGCTGCTACAGGCCCGGCATCTAGCTCTCATTGGGATAATCAGGATTTTCTGACAGTGGACTTTTAGGGAGGAGGCTGAGATCACCTTTGCTGGTAGTGGTGATACCCTCACAGGTCAGGGATGACCTTCGGCATCCCGGCCTGCTCTCAATGACAGTCACTAAACTGCCTTTCTGGGAACACTGGTACATATTTTGGTCCTATAGCTTTGCCAGCTCCCTCCAAGGATGGAATCAATCCTAAGGTTTCCTTCTTCACCTTTAATTCCTGGGGACACTTCTTTTTTCCTTCTTCACCTTTAATTCCTGGGGACACTTCTTTTATGTTCCTGCATTGCTCTGGGAACAACCTGAGGGCAAGAGCTATGCTTTCCCCACTTCGACTCTGGATTCCCAAAGAAGGGACAATGTCTTTTCTATTAGATTGGGAGTTTGCTAAAAATGTAGCCAAGTCTATTTTTTTCACTCCTTTCAGTCACCAAGAAAACCACGTCCGCTAATTAATATACCTGAGAGGAAAAGGACACCACATGGCTGATCTTCACAGGAGCCATGGTGCGCCCAGCAGCTGTCCCACGTGCAAGGCAAAAATGCTTTCTCCTGAGATTTCGTCTGTCACCACTCTGGTATTGTCTGTATTCTGGTCCCGTCAGCTTCCAGAAGAGAAAGAATCCTCATGTTATTCCTGAAGAAGAGAACAAAAGAAAAATAATAGCTGTTTCTCTGGTAACAGGAGTAATTTGCAACAGTCAGCCAGACTGTTTCTGATAACCATGATGGGCTTGGTGGGGACGACGGGCAGGGACCAGATCTGGACCAGCTGATGAGATTCCAACAAACCTGAAACAACTAGAATGTAACCCAGGGTAACAGAGGAGTGATTACAAAAGATACGTTAAATTGTTAATGTTGCATTTACATGTAGGTGAGCTCCCAAGGGCATGGATTGTGCCTTAAATCATTCATCTTTATATCTCTAGAGTCTGGTACATAGCAAAGATGTGCAACAAATACTCAACTGAATATATACCAGTCCGATTTTTGTCGTCCCATAAAATCAACCTTCCTAAATTAGCTTTTCATTTGGTTACTCCTCTACTAGAAATCGTCAATGACTTGCTGATGTATGCTAACTCCTTGCTACGTGGTAGGTTCTTAAGTCAGCTTAGCCCCTCAAACATCTACATGTAGATCTCTACATTTCCTGCTTCACTTCCTACTATTCCTTTCATCAGAGCATAATGTGTTCTACCTGTCACTGTTTTGTTTATTTAATCTTAAAAGTTCATATGTGTATTTGTACTTTGTCTTTTGCTAAACTTTTTATGGAAAAATTTAAATATATGCAAAAACAGACATATAGTATAATGAACTCTTATACATCCATCATCTAGCTTCAACAATTCCTTGGCCAGAGGTATTTTAAAAGTTGTCTGAATGTCCATAGGTGGATCTCTCTCCAAATATTTATACCCTGCCCTTTTTACTTGTTTGTTACTCACCTGACCCCTGAATATGAGTCATTACCCATGATATACTCCTGGCCATAATGGTCTTCTTGCTTCCTTCCTGACCCCCAATTTTTTTTTCCGCCTCCAAGACTTTGCTCAGACCATTACTTCTGCTTCGAATGCTCTTTCCTTTTCCCATCAAATTAAATGCACTTTGATGCTCCACTCTGCTCAACCAGCTCAAGGTGACTGATAGTTCCATCCTCTCAATTCTGTATTGGAATTATTTGGGTACATGTCTTATGTCCATTGACCAATTGTAAGCTCTTGGAGGACAGGCTTCATGTCAGATTCAATTCTGTATCCTCAATGTAAGAAGAAGAAACTTACAGTTCCAGATTAGCAAATGTCTGCTGAATGAATGACCATAAAAACTGAGCCCAAAAGGACCAGCATTCATGGAGTGTTCAGAGTGGGGTAGACTGCTGCAACAGCAGTAACAAAATTTTAATGAATGCCATCTAAAGGTCAAATGTTCCTCACAGGTCACATTCAATATGGTGCCAAAGCTTCAAAAAGAAAAGAATGCAGGGTGAGCCCTGAGTCACCTCTCTAGGCCTCCAGATTAATTAGAATTGATTATTCCCACTATAAGAACACACTGAACATTCAACAAATTTTCTTCTCTGCTAGATATTGGAAATATAGAAATAAGCAAGATATGGTATCTGTTTTGGAGAAACTCCCAGTATACATTTGTGATTTGATTTGAAAACTCCACCATCTCTTATCACCAACATACTGATTGCTGATCTAGCCAGCCCCAAAACTATAGTCTAGGCTTGGGGACCCTGAAGCTGTCAATCTTGAATATTTCATTTAGTTAATATTTTGGAGGTTGGCTAGTAAGTTCCAGGTACTGTACTAGGTGCTAGATACACAGTGGTGAATAAGACATACTCGTATACAATCTTGTTCATGAAGATCACCGTCTATCAAATTGCTTATAGTTCTCTAAGGATTAAGTACTTTCCGACCTCCTTGCCCTAGTATATGCTACACCTTGTTTTTTGGCAATGGCTTGTTTACCCTGTGTCTCCTCCCTAATTTGAGGCTATGCATTCTTGTCATGTTCATTACCTCCCACACTTCAGAGAGGTGCTGAAACACGGTAGGCATACATAAATAGCCACTGAAAAGAGCAGTTTATTAAGTCAATATAATTCCAATTAGAATTTTAGCAGAAGTTTCTGGTAAACATGACAAACTCATCAACCAATAAAGGGTCACAAGTTGCTATGACAGTTCTAAAAAGATAGATCAAAGCTGTGGGGTTCAACTCCCTTGGGAAAAAAATGTCAAAGTCACAGTAATTAAAATGTACTGCCTATAGAGACAAGCAAATAAACTCCAGAAACAGACTCATAAATAGGAATTTACAGCCTGTTAAGTTGATTGTAAGGTAGAGCAGAATCATGATTCTGCCAGAACAAAGATGGTATTCAGAAAACTGGCTCACAATGTTAAGAAAAAGTAGATCCCTGCCTCATAACATATTAAGAATTATACTCAAGTGGATCAAAGACAGAAACATGAAAAATACTTTAAGGTAACACAAACAAGATTGAAATAAAAATGACTGACTAAAAGAGGATATTTGCAACACATATAAACTTGGATAGCATTCAGAATACATATTTTTAAATACTACAAATCAGTATGAAAAGGGAAACAGTCCAATAGAAAACTGGAGAGAAATATAAACATACAATTCACTTAAGATGAAATCTGAATGATCAAATACCCACATAAAAAAACCTCAGCCTCCCTGGTAATAAGGAAACTGCAAATACCTCTTCCTCTAAGACTGAAAAAAATTTTAAAGTCTACAACATAAAGGACTGGCAATAATTCGAACTAGCTAATTTCAAGAACAGCCACATGTGGCTGGCTAATAGTTAACTTATTTGAACAATGTAGTTCTAGAGGGGCTCACATGTGCAGAAAAAGACACATACAATATTTCTAACAGAAAAACAACAACTCTAATATCCATTAGTTGAAGAATGGATAAATGAAATGTTATATATATCATACAATGGAATACAATACAACAGTTAAAAGGAATAATTAGATGCAAATATACATATATGTGGAGGGCCCTCAAAAAATAAGTGAAATAGTAAGTTATAGATGATACCTAGAAAGTAGCACTTATGTTCATTAAAAAACAAAATAAAACAATATTTAGAGTTTGTGAAATACGTAATGATTTTCTTTCAATGGACCGGGAGAATACACAGATAATTATGATAATAGTCGCTTCTGGGGAGGATGAAAGAATGTGTCAGAGAATAGAAGACGCAGGTAAGCTCAAGTTTTATCTGTATTATTTTCTTTTTAAAAAATGAGGAATCAAATAGATTATTATGTCAATAATCAATTCGGGGTGATGGTTATACAGTGTTTATAATATTTTGTATTAAGTTTCACATAATAAAAATAATTAATATTTTAATTAGACGGCTGTAGATAGGGTAAATATTACCCTGTGACTTCCTGACGGCTCCAAAATACAATTGACTTGCATTCTAGTACGTTTATGAACCCACAGGTCATCCTAGCCCTACTCACCTCTTACTAGATCCAACCGGGA
Source organism: Rhinolophus sinicus (assembly GCF_057876585.1). Classification (NCBI taxonomy): domain Eukaryota; kingdom Metazoa; phylum Chordata; class Mammalia; order Chiroptera; family Rhinolophidae; genus Rhinolophus; species Rhinolophus sinicus. The sequence continues at coordinate 141,563,053 of NC_142514.1, read as the reverse complement.
AGTGTAGGGGGCGTGTGCGCAGGGGCCGCAGGTTTGCAAGGTGTCGGGTCCGGATGTACAAATAATATCTTGTTGCAAATGAATTACAATACTAAGCTATAAGTTGGGGTGCAGCACAGTGAATAAAGTGTATAAAAGGGGAGATGGTAGGAGCTAGGGACGTAGGATGTGGGGTAGGAAAGAGTACCGAGATGTGTGAAGTCGACCCGAAGACGTGAGAGCCTAAGAAGCAGTTTGGGGGCTGTGAAGGTCCCCCAAGGCTCTTTGACTCTCAGCTTCTGGAGCCTAAGCCGCGCGGCTACCTGCTTGGTTCCTCGGAACGCGCTGTTCTGTTCACTTTCTTGATGGCCACCCCTCCCCCCTTTCGACCACTACCCTCCCGATCAAGAACCCTCAACGCCCCTCACCCGGGACAATGAACCTCGAAGAGTCACCGCAGCTTCAGATCGTGGATCACAAACCCATTCTCCCGCCAATTCGGTCCTCTGACCTCCGCCACCTGACCGCAGCGTTACTCTTCCGCCTCCCGAAGCCCGGGAGTTCGTTGTGGGGGGGTGGGGGGGGCCTCAAAAAGTCGCTGTTTCTGAAAAATGACTCTCACCGAGGCAAGAAGGCACGTACTGTGATCAGTAAAATACATTCATGTGTTTTACGTATATTTCATTCACCACAAATCTCCCGTCGAGAGAGCGGAATTAAAACTTCAGGGTCAGATTCAATGCATTCCGGGAAATGTAGTCCTTAGACTCCACACCTCACTCGAAGCGCAGAGTGAGGGAGCGTCGCGAAAGTTGACGGTTTAGGGACTCTTCTCTTCGGTTCTCCAAAGGGGAGAATGGGTGAAATATTTGCACTAAAAATAATACAAGCCGAACTTCTCATTTTCCAAGAAACCTCCCCTGCCGAAGCTTGGAAGTGCTTGGGAACCGTCCCTCCTTGACCTTTAAGTGAGAAGCAGGTAGATGGTCTCTTAGTCCCAGTCAGGTCTCCGCCTATCTTGATGGTCCGCCCCCTCTGCCGGAACCTGAGCGCCGATTGGCTAGGAGCACTTGAGCGGCGGAAGCAGCTGGCTTGCGCGGGGACTGAGGGGAGGGGGAGAGCTGTGAAGATGGCGGCAGTGTTGGATGTGGAGGTTGGAGGGGGTGCTGCCGGGGAACGGGAGCTGGATGAGGTAAGAGTTGAGAGCCGAGGAGAAACTCAGGCTGAAATTGAAGGGAGGTGAAGGGAAGTATCTGGAGTGGGGGCAGGGGGATCCTAGGAGAGACGGGATCTGGAGAGGGAAGGAGCCAAGTGGGGGGCGGGTGCGCCGAGAGGTATATCAGAGGTACCCTAAACTCGGGGACTCGGAGGTGGTCATGGGGGTAGAAGACTCGCACTGACCTCAAGGGTGGAGATGAACGACCGGGAGAAGCCAGAGGGGTCGGGGTGTTAAGATTTGAGATTATTAGCTGGGGGCTCTAGGATACGACTAAAGGGCTGAGAAGGTAGCTTCAGTTGGAGGGGCGTGGACTTCGGCCAGAGAAGGTGGGGCTTTCACGGTGGGAAAAGGACTCAGGTTAGGTTTGCAGTGGGTGTTGGGTTGCGGGCCGGGAAGACTGCTAATATACTAGTATTACAGCTTTGAGTTATTTTTATGTAAGCTGTTTTATTTATCCTTACGTTACTTTGTATATAATATATGCTGAGTAAAGTTTTGGTCAACGAATGAAAGAACGAATGGATGAATGAATAATTGTATACTGGAATTCATCCATTCACTCATTTAACAAACATTAAGTATCACCTTTGTGCTGAATCTGGGCTAAATACTGGGGAGACAAAGGGCCGTCCCACTGAAGAGCCCACAGCCTAGTGGTGGGAAACACACAAGAAGACTAGTCATTGCATCAGAGGTACATATAATGTAATGGTGGCAAAGAGAAGAGGGGACCAATTCTGTTTGGGCTAGAGAAGGCTTCCCAGAGGAACTGAGTCTTATAGGATAAATGATTCTCTATTTCTCTCTCTCTTTCTAGACTTAAGAGTTATTTGAGGGTGAGTTTCTTGAGAGTGTATTCCCCTTTTACCTATCTAATAGGCATCTAATAACTGGTGTATTCAATTATCAATGGTGCTTGAAAGAATCACTAGGAGGGAGAAATTGAGTTTGAAGGGAATGAAGGGACAGTGATGAGAGGCAGAAAGCAGGCGAAAAAGAAAAGGGAAAAGATTCTGAGGCCAAAGATACATTCATAGCTAGGGGTGCTTGTGGTCTTGCACATGACAGCATATGAACAGGGAGGAATAGGAGGAAGAGAATTGGGACCAGTGGGAGGTGTAAGGGATCAGAGTGTTAGAGGCCCTGGTTATGTTAGGGGCTGGGGTGGTTGGGGAGGACTGGGGATGAGGCCCAGAGAAAGGGAGTAGCAGTGGGCTTGAACAGCAGACTTGCTTGGTGATGGGATGACTTGGAGGATTTGGTTAACCTAATTAGGATCATTAAGGTGAGGGGGAGGAGACAGAAACTGACAGGTAATCTGAGCTGGGGGGAAGTTTTTAAAAAAGAATTTTAAATCCATACCTCCCAATCACTAGAGGTATTTGGATATCACTTGGTTGGTGAGGTCGGGTGGTTGTGGCAATGACCTTTAAGGCCCCTTCCAGTTTTAAGTTTCTGTGATTACAGTTGTCTGTGGTTCAGTGAGATATATTTGAAAGCGCCTTGAAAAAAGGTAAATACTGTATTGAAGTTATTGTATGTGGTTTATAAATCATGGGCTCTCTTTTGAGGGAGCCTGATTTTAGTTACATATACCAGGATTCATTGAGATAAAGAGCAAACGTTTTGGCAGAAGAGAAAAGAACTTATTTTTGATGTCATACATGTTTGTTTTTTAGCTTTTCCTCCCTAATTGTTTTAAGAATTTTAAGAGCTTAGCATAATATACTTCTGGAATGTCATACCTAGAGGTCAATTTTATACGTAACCATAAGCATTCATCCCAGGAAACTTGTGACTTGTTTCATTTACTGAGAAAGTGTAATCTGTTGCATGGAAATTCTCTATGGACTTGTTCTGTCCTTTTTGTGTGTTTAAGAAGTAACTCTGAGAAGCAGGAACAGTCACTTACCCCTTCAAGCTGCAAAAAACCAAACAACCCCTGTCCCCCGAACAGGGGTCCTGTAGACCTCAGGAGTTTCTACTAATGTCTCCCCAGCTGTTTCTTAACTAGTGAAAGAGGAGGTGAAACCCATCCTTTAAGTTGTAATTATGGGGTCTCCTGTGTATTACGCACTGGAAATTCACAGATGGGTAAGAGGATTTTTACCAACTTGTAGTGAAGAGACATGCAAATGGTCTCTCGTTAGGTAATTGCTGTAATGGAAGTGTGTAACAAATTCATTGGGGCACAAGAGACAAGCCCTTGAGTCAGCTAGGGGGAATCAGTGAAGTCTTTGTGATAGAGATGGGTTTGAGCTGAAAAATTAAATATTGGGTTTACAAAGAAGCAGTGATTTGCATGTGGCATCAGAGTTGCCTGCCTGTAGCCCTTTCTGCTTGGTAGAGACTACTGTGGAGCCAGATCATAAAAGGGTAATGGATAGCCTAGCTAAAGTGCAGGTGGTGCTGTTTGCCACTGCTTTGACAAGATAGCACGGTGCTGTGGTTCTTCAGGGCGTTGCACCTATGTTTTTCAATATCAGATGCCATTAGAATGATAAATAGTTTGGAGCAATAGCCGACAGTTCATTCACTGTTCCTTTCCTCTTTTGTCTTTTTCACTATCACTTTCTCTAGTAGCTGAGGTGATTTAGGCTTTGCTAACTGCTTCTCTTGTTTTGGAGAGGTGGATGGTAAAGAGGGCTTAGGAAAAGAGCTGCCAGTGAAAAAGGCTGCTGTCTATTGAGCCTCTACCATAAACCAGACTGTTTACAGCCTTTTACCTACATTATGTCATTTGTTACTAACAGCAGCCCTGTGGGATGGTGTTAACGGTTACATTTTATAAATGAGGAGACTGAGGCTAGAGAGGTTAAGTAACTTTCCTAGGATTCCACACTTTGTGAACGGGAAGTACAGGTTCCAACTCAGGTCTCCCATGCCTTACTGAGCACCTTGGTTCCATTCTGTGCTCCATTATTGTACTCGGGGAGTAGGTAATTTAAAACTGTGTGTTTTTTTTGTTTCTTTAGAAGAAACTTTTTTTTAAACTTTTTTTTTATTCTAAGTGTGTTTTTCCAGGACCCATCAGCTCCAGGTCAAGTAGTTGTTTCAATCTAGTTGTGGAGGGAGCAGCTCACTGGCCCATGTGGGGATCGAACGGCAACTTTGTTGTTAAGACCACTGTGCTCTAACCAACTGAGCTGACCGGTCACCTCAAAAACTGTATGGTCTTAATTGTCTCATGTGAAAATTGATTCAGTACACTTGATAAGTGATTGTGATTCAAAAGCGTTTTAAGTTTCACATTTGTGAGGTAACTTTTATAATATTCCCTATTTACGATCAAGGAAGTTGAGGGTCAGAATATTAGACATGCTGAGGGCTTTACAACTACTAAGTGGTATCACTTAGATTTAAATCCATCTTTATAGATTCCAGTGTTTGTTTCCCCTCAGTTTAAAGACCTAAACTGCCCACTCATTTTATCAAAGTACACTACCCCTGTCTTTATATACAAAAGTCCCATCTCTAAAACATGAAGCAACATTTCATTCCTGAGAGGTTCAAAATGGGGGTTAACTAAAGGAATATTGGTTTTTGGGTTTTATTTTTAATGTAGGCCTTAGACTTACGGATAATTTGATTCTGCTGAACCTCTGGTCATGAGGCGTGATTAGCCAAGTGGTAGGTAGGGCGCTGAGATGGGTCTAACCAGCTCAGGTTGGGTATTGAAACAGCCTCTGACGACTGGCTAAGCTCAGTTCTTTCTCTCTACTTGCCAAACCAGGGTGCTGAGGACGTTAGTAGTATACAGTCTGGGTACCAGCTAGGAGGCGCAGAGCAGACCTACTCCTGGAGCCAGTGAGTTCCTTCTTAAAGGGGTAGCTGGCCAACCTCTGAGAGGAACTTGGCACAGAGAGAGCTGGCTTGGGACCTAAGGTAGAAAAACACTTCAACATCCAATCAGGACCAGCCCGTCTGCCTGGCCAGTGCCTGTGAATTCTGGATGTGTCTACTTCATGTGCCAAAATGATGCACCTCAGTGAGTAGTTTCAAGCTCAAGTTCAAAATAAGTATCCCAGTCTACAACTAACGAGATACTATGGCCTCAAGTGCGTAATTTACCTCTTCTGGCCCTGTTTTATTCCTGTTAAAAGAGGAGATTGGACTTCATTGGTGGTTTTTAAACCTTTAGTCATGAAACCCTTTATTCAAACAAAATCTCACTTCGAAGCCTTGTGGTCCTTGAAGGGACTCAAAGAACACCTTGGGTGTCTCAGGCCATACTTTGAAAATCGAGGAGCTTTCTCTTACTGCCCAGTGATGGGGTAACCCTACTTTATGTTCCTTCAGCCCCCCTGTACTTCCCCTAGCCCAGCCCTACCAAGCATTATTTTAACTGTCGTCTGTCTTCCCCACTAGACTGTTAGCTCCGTTAGAAAGCAGAGTCCGAGTCTTTCTTGCTCAGTGTTGTAGTCCCTTCACTGAGCATGGTGCCTGGCATACAGCAGGCACCTAATAAGTGTTTGATTATTATTTTTGAGTAGTAGTAATTATAGCTATCATTTAGTGAATGTTTGTGATATGCCAGCTCCTCTGCTCAGTAGTACATGCTTTTTGCTTGACTGTTTACCACATCCCTGTGAGAATCGAACCATTGGGCTAAATCATTTCGAAAGCTCTTTCTGGCTCTAACAGACTGTGTGCTGTGTTTCTCATGGCTGCCAGGTCCTTGCTGGTGTTGTCCTGTCTGCCGAGAATACCTTTGCTTTTCCCTCTATGCCTTTCTACATCCCGCCTGTACTTTAAGTTTCTAGCCCACGGTTCTCTCGGCTTCTAGAACTATTCAGATCTACACTGAGACCTTCTTTCCCTGCCCTTTATGTTTTTCTCTTGTTCATTTATTAATTTGTCACTTTTCTGACATACCTGCTGCCTGCTGTGTGCTGGGCATTGTGCTATCTGTGCCTGTTACTACCACGCTGGCTGAGGAGTTCACAGCCTGGCATGGGGTAGAAAAATAAGTACAACAGTGTGTCACAGGTGCTGTGATAGTGGAATGGGTACAGTGGGTACATCAAGGAGAAAATGGCAGGCCATGTCATATCTCCTCCTCCCGGCTGGTTTGGTAAACAGGCAGGCTGTGGAAGCTCCCGTCCCTTGCTTCTTCAAATTGGCAATCACCGTTTGGTTGTTTTTTTTTTTACTCCTGTGGTTCACTCCCTGTAGACATTTGATAAATGTTCCTTGTTTCCAGGGGTTTTTCTTTAGGGATTCTTGGTTAAAGCCAAGATCTTATTGTGGAATTAAGGCATATGTGACTGAAATTTAATCTTGGATATTTGACCATTTATCGTTGGATTTTTTTAAGGCATGTAAAATGAGTAGTAGCGTAGTGTAGTGGGAAAAACTAGAGTAGTAGACAGTAGACCCAGGTTCTAGACTAGGAGTAGCAGATTTGTTTTATCTCAGAGATAGCCGAATGATTGCGGCTGCATAGAAGGCTGTGTTGAGGATTCTGAGGACAGGGCTCAGCGGGAGAGAGCTGGAGACAACAATATAGAGTGCTTACTCTGTGCCAGGTCCTGTGCCACGTGGTTTATGGGAATTTACAACCACTACCTTACAAGGTCATTACTTTTATGGTTATGCCCATTCTACAGATGTGGAAATTAAAGCATAGAGAATTGAAGAATAACTTGTCCAATGTCATGCAGCTGGGCAAATGACAGAGCTGGAGTTCAACTCCAAGACGACTCTACGACTCTAGCACCTGCTCTTAACCGCTCCGGCCAGTATGAGTACTATGTGCTGTCCATACTGTCCTATACTAGGCATTTCTACTGTGTAAATGTGGGACTTCATTTACAGAGATGATGCCACTGGGCTCATGCTATTTGTCTGTCTTTCCCACAAGACGGTGTCCTTGAAAAGTCCTGTCTGTGGTGCCTGGCTTAGAGTATGATTTAATAAATGTGTGACTGTGAACTCATGAAAGAGTCCGGTATCTCTGTACCTCAGTTCTTCATCTGTGAAATGAGAGGTTTGGATTAGACGACCTTCTAGAAGTCTCTCCAGCTTTGAAAGTCCTGGCTCCCAGTGTTTTACTCTGCCTTGTGTTTCCTACAGTTCTTATCAGATACTCAGTAAATACTAGTGAATGACTGAAGAAAGGTATAATTATTGTTAATAATCTGTGCTAGTAATACTGGGATGAGAGAAGAAAAAAATGGTGACAGGGAAATTGTAGACAAAAAGGCCTACACATGACCTCAGATTCTCTAACCTTTGACTTTTTATGCTCTGGCAGACACCCTATCTGCAGACAGTCTTTCCCATTTGGTTTCCCATTGCAGTACCTCACTCTTGCTTTTTAAGTCACTTTTTGATTAACCTATGACTTAACTCATCTACTTCAGGAGGGATTTAAGGTGTCATCTGGTCAAAAAAGGCGGGCAGCAGAGAGGAAGAAAAGATGAGGAGGAGTGTTGTAACGCCTTGAGTGCAGGGACTGTCTCATCTGTGCATTAATTCCTCAGTGCTTGGCACATAGCAGACATCAGTATACTTACTGAATAAATGAGAATGCTTGTAGGTATGGATTCTGCTCAAAATCAAGGGAGTGTTGACTAAACCGTAAAGGTTAAGTGACATACCTACTCTGTTCTGGCAATAACACAATAGCACTTGACAATATATGCTTATAAACTGCTTATGAAGCATTTCCATTTTTTAAATTAATGTCATATTGTTTCTTACCAGTGAGACATAAACTCAGTATCCGAGGCCCTGCTTTCTGCCCCCATAGCGCCCTGTATAGATTTCTATCAGCACTTACCATGTTGAGTTTGTCTCCCCCATTAGCAGTGAATTCCTTGAGGGGACAGAACGATGTTATTTTTCATCCCTGTGTTCCCAGCACCTACTCTCTCACAGTAGCTAGCGTAGAGTAGATATTCAAATGTTTATGGAACTTAACTCTTCAGTCCATCCACCCGTGTTGAACACCCCCAGTAAGTGATCACTCAGTCTAATGATATGGGAGCTTATTCTACAGTAAGTCTGTTTCCTCTTTGAATACCTCTGTTGCAATATTCAAACTGGGCTAGAATTCTTATTTCTGTTTACCTTCAACTTTTTGAAAGGTACAAGGTCCTCCTTGTACCTTTTCCCAGATCCCGCTTTTTTGTATGTTTGACCCATGGAGAGGCGTTTGTGCTGCTAGAGAATGCCTCTGGGGCGTGTAGGCTCAGTCCCCCTGGGGCGATGTGGCCTGAAAGCTTACTCCATGAAAGCCAACCCGGATAATCCAGCTGATGTCATCCCCTCATCTCCACTTTATTTCTTTGTGTTTTCCCTTCTTGAAGTCATTTATTAACTTGGAAATCTGTAGGTAAACATAAACTCATCAGTTCTCTCTAAAGTGCAGCTTTCCCAAGGGAATGTAGAGGTATGGCCGTGGGACTTTTGGCCCTGGGCAACTAGGGAGAAACAGTGGGGAAAGGGAAAGCGGAGAGCTGGAGGCAGGGAGCAGAAGCCCTGCCAAGGTTTGCGTTGCCTCTGTCCCCCCTTGCCCCTTCCAGTAGGGTGTTCTCAATAACTGAATGCTTCTGTTTCTTAAGAGGCCTCCAGTGACATTTTACTCCCCAGTGCCCATGGGATTGAGCTTAACCTCTTCTGGAGTCTATTATTTAGTGCCCTGCAGAAACAGTCTTTTCTCTTTCTGTTCTAATGATAATAATAGCTAACTAACTTTTTTAGTGCCTACTATGTGCCAGGCACTATGCTGAGCATTTTACATGCATTAGTTCTTTTAATTCTATTTTAATACTATTATTATCTTCATTTTCCAGATAAGGAAGACAACACAGATAATTAATAATTATTCAAGGTTGCATAGCGTAGCTGGGTTTGAATGTGGCGATGTGACTCTATGACCTGTATTTCTGGCATACTCTATAAGAGGGGTGTCCAAACTTTTTTCAGCGTTTTTCACCAAGGGCCATATGCGGTAAAACACAAACAGCCAGGCCACTCTCTCGAGGTGAAGTACGTATTGCCTCACCTGGTTTATTTAAGTAAACGAAATATATTTTTGGAATTTGCTGCGGGCCAATAAAAAATGGATCGCGGGCCGCAGTTGGCCCACGGGCTGCAGTTTGGACACCCCTGCTGTATAACATGGATTCACTATTTTCAAAATTCACGATATAGTTACTGAGCATTTAAGTGTGCCAGATACTTTATTTAGTCTTAGGACTTCACACATGGATAAAGAGACTGTCTCTCTCCAAAAGAGTTCATGGTCTAGTAGGGAGAGAAATCCATCCAGTGGTAATGACAATGTCATGTGGCACAGGGTCCCACAGCTACCACAGGAAGGAGTGCTTAAGTGGATTTGGGGTCAGGGAAAACTTCAGAGAGGATATGACATTGGGCTGATTCTTAAAGAGGAGTATAAGTTTACAATATGGATACCAAGGTAAAAGCATATGTGAAGGAATGGAGGCATGAACTCTCTAATGCTTAACATATTGTTCTCCACTAATATTAATAGTATTAATATTAATAGTAATGGTTTGCTTTGTGTAAAGCACTAATGTTAGGCATTTGGGTTGAGAGAAAAGATGTTAAATCATGTTTCTTGCCTTTAAGGAGCTTACCATTTAGTTAGAAAAATAGGAGGTGGGTATAATTATAAAATAAGTACTAAATACCTTATCAGAAAAACACAAAGTGCTGTGGGGGAAGTAAATCCCTGTCATTGGTATTGTTAGAGAAGACTTCGTGGAGAGGGAGCCATCTGAGCTGGGCCTTAACAGGTGATTTAAATGTCACTAGAGATGGAGAGCATAGGGTAAAGGACCCAAGTAAATGAGCGAAAGAGGGATGTGAGTGGGGATGAGCAAGTACGAGAGGAAACACAGGTCGGGGCCTACGTGAGGCTGACTGAATGCCAGGCGCAGGAGTTAAGATGTGTTTATGCCTTCAGTCGTCAGTTACTGGGTGCCTATGTGTGTGACATACTGTGCTGGGGACACAAAGATGAGGACGTGGTTCCTGCTCTCGGGGCTGACAGTCACGTAGGGGGAGACAGACATGGAAACGAGTAATTGTCGTATAGTATAAGCGCGAGTTATATACCATGTGACACAAAGGAGGGGGGATTAGCTCTGCTTGGGGGACTCTTTAAAGACTTAGAGAAGATGCTTGAGTTGGTTCTTGAGGATTTTTTGAGTTAGATCGTCTGTGAGGTAGTGAAGAGCCGTCCAGCAAAATGAAAAGATATGCAGAGTCTTGGAGGCATTAAACAGCATGGAATATTCTGAAAACTATAAGAATTTCTGTAAAACTGGAGTGTAGGTTAAATGTAGGGGGGTGGCAGTGAGTGATAAGGTTGAAGAGGCCTTTTTAACAACATACTAAGAAGCTTGGGCTTGTACCATGTGAAGATCTGTGTCTCTGATCAAGTGGTAGGGATGTCGAAGTTGTAGTTGGAGGGATCAGGGTGGGAAGAGGAGAAGAAATCGTTGGGAATACTGCCGTAGTCGAAGGAGGGGACCCGCGCAAGGCCAAGGCAGTGAGGACGGAGAAAAGGGAGCGGCTATAAAAATATGAAAAAGCAGTGCTTCCACTTATCTTTATGCCCTGTCCATCCCTCTCCCTAATTCATTCACTCACACGTTCATTAAGCATTTATTAAGTATGTAATCTGTATTGTTCATTCATTCTTTCCTTCTTCAAACACTTGTGACTTAAATACGTCAGGCACTTCTCGAGGTCCCAGTGCTTCAGCAATGAACAAGACTTCCGAGGTCCTTGCCCTTGTAAAGGTCACTTTCTAATGGGGGAATGCAGATAACAAATAAGTAACAAACAAGAGAACTCCAAATGGGGACAGGTGCTCTGAGGACAGTAGGATGATGTGATAGAGGACAGCTAGAGGAGAGGCGCTACTGGAAATAGCGTGGTTATGGAAAGCCTCCGAGGACATGGTATCAAGACCTGAATAATGAAGGCCTAGCAATTTGAAGATTTGGAAGCAAACGTGTGTTAAGTGGAGGGAGAAGCAAGTTCAAGTTGATGAGAATGAGTTAAGCATGTCTTGGGGCCAAAAAGAAGGTCAATATGACTGAAGCATAGTGACCAAAGCAAAAGCAGTGCCTTGTGAGGTCAGGGAGTTTGGCAGCAGCTCTGCAAGGCCTTGTAGACGCTGCTCGACATGCTGACTTTTGTTAGAGTACAGTGAAGAGATTTTGGACGGTTTTAAAAATGGAAGTGAAGGGAGCTGATTTGCATTTTTAAAAAGATCTTTCTGGGTGCTTTGAGGAGGATGGCTTGTAGGAGGGCATTCAAGGAGAGCAGTTAGGAGACGCGCAGTAGACGGTGTTGGTGTTGGGGGCCGGTGGGCAGTGGCAGCAGAGACAACAGAGAAAAATGGATGAACTTAAAACATGGTTTGGATTTGCTGTTGGATTGAGTATGGGAAGTAAGGGAAAGAAAATCAAGCTTGACTTTCAGGGTTTTTGGATTTGTTTTGCTTTGACTTGATAATTGTCAACACTGTGTTTGGTGGTATCATGTACTGAAATAAGAATGACCAGGGGAGACATTTTTGCGGGGAAGGGAGGAAATGTGGAAAATTCTGTTTGGCCATGTTAAGTCTAAGGTGATATTTAAACATCGAAGTGGTGGTGGTAATGAGGCAGTTGGAAATATGAGCTTAGAGGAGAGGTCTGGACACAGGTCTGGGACTCTGAAGATGTGGCTTTTTATCCTGGCTCTGCCACACCGTCGTTACCTGAAGCAAGTTACCTTGTTTCCCTGAAAATAAGACCTAACCGGAAAATAAGCCTTAGCATGATTTTTCAGGATGCTCGTAATGTAAAATAATTCCTAATGCGTCTTTTGGAGCAAAAATTAATATAAGACCCAGTCTTATTTTCGGGGAAATGCGGTAGGGCTTATTTTATATTACGAGCATCCTGAAAAATCATGCTAGGGCTTATTTTCCGGTTAGGTCTTATTTTCGGGGAAACACAGTAGTAAGGCACTCAGAGTCACAATGCTGTCAGCTTAAAATATTAATAAAGTTGTTTGCTATGCCAGCCTTATGTGCGTGGGAGAGAATTCTGTTCGTTGGGCATTTACTAAGGCACTGTTTTAGCTGCGAAGGGTAATGAGGACATAGGCCCTGTCCTCAGGCTGTTCATGGTCCAGTGGAAGAGTCAGGCAAATAAACAGATGTAACAACTGCTGTAATACCGAGAGGCACAGAGATCTCCAGGAGCACAGAAATGGTGGGCAAGGGATCAGAAAGTCTCCCCGAGAGAAGTGGCACTTGAGCTGGTGTGAAAGATGGCTAGAAAGTAACCAGCTTACGAAAGAAGGGAAGGGTCCTCTGGGCAGGAGGAACAACTTGTGCAAAGTGAGAGGGAGAGAATGGCACTGTGGGAACTGTGTGTAGGTTACTGTTACTGGACATCAGAGGAGAAGGTGGGGAGTAATGAGAAAGTAGGGAGACTAGACGGGGAGGCACGTGCAAGATCACGCAAGCCTTATATGCTGTGCTAAGGAGTCTGATTCTTATGTGTAGTAGATGATTAGCGATAGAAGAGCTTTAAGCACTTAGGTGAGTGACATGGATCAGATTTGCAGTTTAGAAAGATCACTCTGGGGACAGAAATGGAGAAGGGATTAAAGAGGCCCGGAAGACTTGCCTTAGTTCAAGCAAGTAGGGCTTTCAGATTGATCTAATTCCAAAGTGCACGTGCTTTCTGGTGTGTTATGCATAGTACAGAGGAGCGTGTGCTCAGTGCCGGAGGAGTTGGGGGTGGGCAGAGAAGGTGAAACGGGCAAGGCAGACTGGGGTCAGATCGTGGCCTGGTGTGGCCACAAGAGCTCACTTCCGGTGCTCTCCTGGAGGGCCTCTGTAGCCTACCAAGGAGTTCTTCCTCTTACAGGCAGAATTGGGACAACAGAAGATTCTGAGCTTGGGTAACACAGTGACTGGCAAGAAGGGCATGAGGTTTGAAGAGCCTGTATTACTTTTATAACTTGCATAATAGAAAGTAAGAGATGGTAGACACATTTCCTTCCCCACTGACCTAGGCCTTCTGGTACAATCAGTCGTGTTCTTTCCCCAAAACTTCCTTCAGTCCTAGTTGTGTTAAATTTGGAAAGTATTTATTGTTGGTTATTAACGATCACGAAGGGTTTCATGTTAGCATTTCTTTTATGAGAAAGAGCCACTTTCTAACTTAGACACAAAGGATGGAACACTTTTGTCAGCTCTCCATCTCTAATGTGTCCCGATGCCAGCCTGTCTCTTCTCTTTGGATCAAGTTCTGAGTTCTTTAAGGAGAAAAGGCATGCTAAGCAGAGCCCAAGTTTCATTCACTGCTAGGAATGAACATAACTTATGATTCTGTCATGTGCTTGCTGTTTCCCACTGGCTAAGGGAATGGAGGAGAGGGGGCCATTATTCTAAGTGATGGAGCATTTGATAGCTACTTCTGAGTGTGGGCCACTGCAGGAATGTTTTATACAAAAGTTGCTTCTTCTCAGAGAGCAACAGCTGTCTCAAGGGTAACTGATAGTAGCTGATATATACGGTAAGTTCTGTTGGTTTCAGATGGTTTTCTGAGTTCCTCTGGATACTTCTGCAGCATCGTCCCCATTGTTTGTTTGTTCAAGAGAGAATTATTCAGTCTCTGCTTATTTCCAAAGCATGTACTTTGTGTCTAGTGCTAGGTGTGATGTGTGAGGGGGATACTGGAAGAGTAAGGCGTTACTCTTATTTTCAAAGCACTTAACATTATGTAACATCCATCTAACATTCATTGAACACAGACAGTGTACCAGATTATGTGCTAGTTCTTTGAAACACAAAGATGAATAAGATTCAAATGATGCTTGGACCAGTTCACCCCCAGTAGGATTGCTAAATGGGAGAAAATATCTGATGACGGGCTTGTATTCAGAATATATAAAGAATTCTTACAACTCAACAAGAAAAAGATTAATAACCCAATAAAAAATATACAAATGTCTGAATAGACTTTTCTCCAAATAAAATATGCAAATGGCCAATAAGCACATGAAAAGATGTTCAACATCATTAGCTATCAGAGAATGCAAATCAAAACCACAGTGACATCCCACTACATTCCCATTATGATGCTATAATCAAAAAGACATAATAACAAGTGTTGTTGAGAATGTAGAGAAATTGGAACCCTCATACACTGCTAGTGGAAATGTAAAATGGTGCAGCGGCTGTGGAAAACAGTTTGGCAGTTCTTCGAAAGGTGAAGCATAGAGTTACCATATAATCCAGTAATTCCACCCCTAGGTATATACTTGAGAAATAAAAACATATGTCTACTTAAAAACTTACACACAAATGTTCTTAGCAATATTATTCATAATAGCCAAAAGTAGAAACAACCCAAATGTCTATCAACTGATAAATGGATAAATAAAATGTATATCCATACAGTGGAGGATTACTTGGGAAGAAGGAATGAGCTACTGATACATGCTATAACATGGATGATCCCTGAAAAACATTCTGCTATGTGAAAGAATCCAGTCAAAAAAGACCATATTATATGACTTCATTTATATGAAAGTTCCAGAAAAGGCAAATCTGTAGAGATGTAAAGTAGATTTGTGGTTGTCTAGGTCAGGAGGTGGGAATGGGGAGTTGGCAAATGAGCATCAGTTCTTTTTTTAGAGTGATGGAAATGATTTAAAGTAAGTTGGTTGCACAACTCTGTAAATATATGAACAATCATTGAATTGTCCACCTAAAATGGATGCTATACCTCAGTAAACTTTTAAAAAAAATCCTTTATAATATTGAGTGTCAGCTGTAATTGAAAAATAAAAGTTTATCTGATCAAAAAACAAAAATATTTTGGCCTCATGATGATTAGAGCCTGGTGATGGAAACAAACTTAGAAACAAGTATAAAAGTAGTATGACCTGGAGGTATGTGCAAATTGCAAATCTCTGTGGGAGAACAGAGGAGGAAAGGAATTACTCCACCTGAGATCTACCAGACTTTAAGCTCCTTGAGTGTGAAGCTGTTATTTATTATTGTATCCCCAGTCTAGAGCTTAGCATATGATCAGTTAGCAGTTGTTGAATGGATGTGTGAATGAGTAAAGTTGGAGAACATCTCACAAGAGTTGATATTTTAGCTGCATCTTAACGAGTGACTAGAAATGAACTAGGCAGTGAAGGGGAGGAAAGAATTCTAGGGAGAGAAGACAGTAGCAGCCAAAGCATTGAGGGATAGAAGGGAAGAGCATGTTAGAACGGTAGGTGGTTGGTTCAGTGTGACTGGAGCAGAAGCCATTTGGTGGAGAGGGGTGAGATACTAAGTAGCTGGTTTGACCAGAACATGAAGTACGTTGCATGTCATGCAGAGGAGTTTGGACTTTAAGCCAAAGGCCGTAGAAAGTTATCAGAGTTTGTCAAAGAGGCAGGCTGAAGCAGTCACGTGTGTGTCTGATACAGACAACTGTGGCTACGCCTATGGTATAAATCGGTTCTGGCAAGATTCGAGTCAGGGAGGTCCCTTGGAGGTCACCGCAATAGTCTAGGAGAGAGCAAGGATCAAGTGTAAACTAAGGCGATGTGGCAGTGAAAAATTCAAGGGAGATTTCATGGGGGGGTAGATGTGATGAGTACATGAGTCGTCCAGGCTGTAACGGCTTTAGGAGCTCGGAGAGAGGATAGTTCCGTTCTGGAAGGGTTTCTGGAGGAGGTGACATCTGGGTTGGGTCTTTAAAGATGGGTAGAGAAGTAGAGTGTGTGGTAAGCTGGAGTGCATATAGGAAAGTGAGAGAGGAGGGCCAGGTAGGGAGGAAGTCAGTCTGAGAAATAATGAATCGAAGAACCAAAGAAGCAAATGGTAGGTGTCCCCAAATTTGATAATTGTTGAATGAGAGAGAGAGAGGTCATTAAACGATTTCTCTACTTTTGTATATATTGGGAAAGTTTCGTTTAAAATGCTTTGCAATTCAGCTGAGTTGGAGGATGTGCTTTCTTTTGATGGTAGGAGGGGTGAGGGTGGGGGTGGAGGGCAGGTAGTAGCCACAGCAGTTATTATAGCCACACAGCATCTGCTTTCACTTCACTGCCCAAGGTGCGCTGTCCGTGTCAGGCCTTATGGTTTGGCTAAGTGTATCCAATGTCTGTACGAGCCCCAGCTGATTTATGAGGTCTGAAAAGTGAGGTAATTCCACTTTAATTTATGGACTTTGAATTCTTGGCAAGGCTAAGGAGTTGGAGAAGAATGTGGATGAGAGAATGGGGAACCACAAATATGGGTAGCCTGTGAGCCTTTGGACTTCACCTGTTAGCCTAATCACCCCGCATACCACAGTATCTGTCCCCATGAGACAGAGGCAGCCGGGTTGTTGTGCTGTATTCATACCAGGTTCGGGAGCTAGCTAATCTCTCCTTTCTATGCACTTACACAGCATTTTGTGTGTATGTCGGTGGTTATCCTTATCATTATGTGTAATAGTCTGTCCCCCCGCCACACACACACCCTGTACTGTGAACACCTCCAGGGCAAAGGCTGGACTTAGTCATCTCTAGTGCTTTGTGAAAGAATGAAGTCTCTGTCCGCACAGTTGATCAGTCTGTAACTTTTGGAAGGATCAACTGAGACTCTGAAATTCAGGTTGCCCTGGTGGATGGGGTTCTAGAGTTTAGGGCCCTTTGCAGTTACTTGAAGCCAGGGCATGAGGCCATCCTCTGAGTGATGGATATTCCTGAGGCATATGGTACTCACTTGGTACATTTTTATTGATTTAATTTGGTCAAATTCTGTTATACCGCACCGTAGGCATTTTTGCTTTTACTTCTGTGGTAACTAAGGAAACTGTGGGAGTTTGGAAAGCCTACATGTTATAGCTGACTCCAAAGCTTTGAAGTTAGACAGATTTGATGTGAATTAATATAATAATTTAGCTTTAAAGGACATTGAAAATGACCTAAGCCAACCTCCTCATTTTATATGTGGGGAAACTGAGGCATAGAGAGAAGTGTCCTATTTTTTTGACATATAGCAAGTAACTAGCTATGCCAGATTAGGCCCTATAACTTTCTCATCGCTGAGAAAGGTAGTTGTCGCCCTGAAGCCATTTCTTGGGGTGAAAAGTGGGAATGAGATAAAATTCAAGGACTAAGACATACCACATGGGCTAAGTTTCGTTGTTCATCCCACCCTGCATGTCCTGTTGTTGGAAACCCTTTGGGGAAACCAGAAGGTCTGCATGCAGCAACAAAACAGCCTCATTTTCCACTCTTCTCTTACTCGGCTTTCTTTTCCTTCATAACACTGCTTCCAGAAATTATTTCATATATGTAAATATATGCTTATTTACATGTTTATTATCTGTCTTTTGCATTAGAAAGTAAGTTTTATCAGGAAAGAGTCTTTGTTTTATGCCTGTCTTGTGATTGAATGAACAAATAAACAGATATTTATTGGCCACCATCAAGATGCCAAGCACACGCTTCCCATGACTTTGGCATTTGTAGGTCAGTGACATGTCTGTGTCTTTGGGTTTGAGCATTCATGAATGTATCCAAACCCTTCTTGAACACAATACACATTATTGTCAAATGATTGCCCAATGATTTTGTAGTGCTTACATGAGTAGAGTGAGGTGACCCTTTTTTTGTGGGTTTAGGAAGTGTGAGATTTCGTGTGAACTTGAACCTTATGCTGCTTGATCAGATAGGCCCAGTAGAGGAGAGAATATCAGAAGCCACAGAGCAAAGTGACTTTGCAGCTGGGGAGAGAACACTTGGTCCTTAGCTGTGGGGAGACAGCAGGACCCAGGGCTGACTTACCCATTAGGCACTGTGCCCAGAGATCCACAAAAATAGCTTAATTTCTTTTAATCAGAAAAAAAAGTAGATAAAATCCAGCTTGGTTTACACCTCTTCATACCAATGCTCATAATATAGATTTGAAATAGAGGATGGGGCCCACAAAGGCAAAAGTGCCTAGGTCCCATGAGAACCATAATGTGGCCCTAGCAGGACCTTGTGACTAGTCATTGGCTTTGCCATTTGAGGCCCTAAGCTCTCATTCTGATTTCTCCCCTCTGTCGCCAATAACCATGATCTTCAATGAATCATTTCTCTCCTTTATATCTCATCTGTGCCTTCTGTAAAATGGAAACAATTGTGCTCCCTGGGCTGAGTGAATGCATGCTTTTAAAACAGCCTAATTATTTTGTTTTTTGTCTGTCTTCTCAAGGTCAAGAAAAAATGTGATTTAGAATCGGAGTACCTTAAATGGGAATTGAGTAAATGAATAAATGAATCAAACTTCACAGATAGCTTCAGAGGCTGGCTTGCTTTATTGATTGATTGATTGGCTGATTGATTGTTTTATATGTAGTTCTCAAGCTATCTTTTATTTAGTTTTTTTTCTGAGAGTCTGTCAGCAAAATTTATAGAACTGTGTGGGCACTGAAGAAAGTGATGTGGTAAACAAGGGTGATACACCTTCCTAGAGTTAAGAGCCAATGTGAAGAAGCAGGTACGCATGGGAAATGAACAGTCTTTTCAAAAATGATTCTGAGACAACTAGATAGCCACATGCAAAAGAATGAAGTTGTACCCCAGTTTTGTACCACATACAAAAATTAACTCAAAATGGACTGGTGACCTAAATGTAAAAACTAAAGCTATAAAACTCTTAGAAGAAAACACAGTCGCAAATCATGACCAGATGGCAATGGTTTCTTAGGTATGACACCAGAAGCACAAGCAAGAAAAGAAAAAAATAGTTAAGTTGGACTTGATCAAAATGAAAACCTTTTGTGTTGTAAAGTTTTCACCAAGAAAGTGAAAAGACAACCCACAGAATGGAGAAAATATTTGCAAATCATATCAGATAAGAGATTAAAAAACTTTTATAATTCAACAATAAAAACATAAGTAACCCAATAAAAGTGGACAAAATGTTCTGGCATGGCATGTAAGAAGTTCAGAAGTCTCCACTCTGTCCTAACAACAACTGAAAAGCTGAACAAAATGAAAAATCAACAGTTCTAAGATCTATAAGAAAAATGAGGTCAGTACAAACTGCTGCTCTGAAAATTGGAGAAACCAACAGGTGAATACAGAGAATCACAACTTACGGGACCAGAAACCTCCGTGGGAACCTGTGCTGCAGTAGGGAAACCTGGATTGTAATTAATGAATGCTGGAGGCTCAGTGTGAACAACGAGAGCTAAAAACTCCAGGGGGACTCAGTCATTGAGGACCCACCACAATTTTCTGGGTTTTACCTGCTGGATATCTACCAGGTTCTTACTGAGAAAAATCACCTGTGCTTCTGATGGTAAAGGAGCCATTTAAAACTACTACAGAGCATTCTGTTATTCTTAACAAAGTCTGCATTAGGAGAAACTATTTAACCACAGCCTAATCTGCTAAATTTTTATCAGAGCCTAACTTATGGGAAGGGGAATACCCAACTCTAGCCAGCTTTAGCCTTCTATGTGAGAGAAGGGAAAAACCAGCTCCACTTCATTCAAGCCATCCTGTCCCACCTAAGTGGGTGGGTGAGGAACTGTGAAGCAGTTACAAAGTTCACACTCCAGAGGTAAGACTCACTGAAAGTGTGAAACCCATTTATCGGACTATAGAATGCCTCTCCTTCCCCCACATCTTACAACCACATTACTAAAGGCCTATTTATAGCAGTTCCTTCTACCTGGTATATCATGCCCAGTTTTCAAGAAAATAATACGACATACCAAAAGGCAAAAAACACACTTTAAAGAGACAGATGAAGCATCAGAATTAGACTCATATGGCAGGGATGTTGGAATTATTAGACCAGGAACTTAAAACAGCTTATTAATATGCTAAGCGTTCTAATGGATAAACTACACAGCATGCAAGACCAAATGGGCAATGTAAGCAGAGAGGTGAAAATTCTAAGAAAGAACCAAAAAGAAATGCTATAGATTAAAAACACGGTAACAGAAATAAAGAATGCCTTTGAAGGGCTTCTCAGCAGATGGGACACGGCTGAAGAAAGAATCTCTGAGCTGGAGGATATCTCAATAGAAACCTATAAAAGTGAAAAGTAAAGAGGGGAAAGACTAGAAAAAAACAACAACGGGATACCCAAGAACTGGACAACTACAAAAGTTATAATGTATGCTTATGTTTGTGTTCCTGTTAAATGCGTATGTTGAAATCCTGGTGCCCAAGGTGAGGATGTTCGGAGGTGGGTGTTAGAGCATACAGACCCAGGGAAAGGTCCCAGGGCAGAAATTCTGTCTCCATAGGTGGAGGGCAAGAAGACCGAAGAAAGACTGGCTACTCCAGTCTGGTAATTAAAGAGTTTATTAAGGGAAACTTATACTAGGTGTGTCTTGCAGCTGCAAGATGAAATGGATACCTGTGCCACTTGTCAGGTGCCAGAGAATCTCATAGAACAAGGTGGGATAGTCACTTGTATTGGAATGTGACCAGTCCCACTTATGGGTAAACACTTTATTTACATGGTTGACTGGGTCAGGATAATGGCCTCTCCTAGGAAGCAGCATTAGCAGGAGGCAGAGGAGAGGTGCTGGTTTATGTCAGAACAAGCATCGATTATGATCAGACAGTCTCTAAGTGGTGTTCACAGTAAGCACTCTCTGTCTGGCCTGAGTCCAGCTCACTAGTCAGACAGTGATCACACCTTGAAACCGTCTCTCCTCCACAGTGAGGCCTTTGGGACGTGACTAGGTCATGAGGTCAGGGCCCTCATAATTGGGATTTGTGCCCTTATAAAGAGGCCCCACGGAGCTCTCTAGTCCCTTTTACCATATGACGACACAGCAAAAAGATGGCTGTCTATGAACCAGGAAGCTCTCACCAGACATAAAACCTGCTGGTGCCATAATCCTGGACTTCCCACCCTCCAGAAATGTGAGAAATAAATGTTTGTTGTTTATAAGCCACCTAGTCTATGGTATTTTGTTATAGCAGCCCAAACAGACTAAGACATAGACATCATGGGAATACCAGAAGAAGAAGAGAGAAACAAGAAATATTTAAAACAATAATGACTGAAAATTTCCCCTATTAATTTCAAGCACCAAACCACAAATTCAGGAAGCTCAGAAAATACCAAGCAGGATAAATGCCAAGCAAAACAGCAACAACAAAAATAACCAAAACTCCACCTAGGCCTATCATTTTTCAAACTATAGAAAATTAAAGATAAAAAAAGATCCTGAAAAAAGCCGGAGGAGAAAATACCTTACTTCTAGAAGTGCTAAGATAAGGATACATTTAACTTCTCCTCAGAAACTGTGTAAGCAAGAAGAGAATGGAATGAAATGTTTAAAGTCTTAAAAGGAAAAAAACCTAGTAGCCTAGAATTCTTTACCCTGTGAAATTAATAATCCTTTAAAAGAAATGGAGAAATAAAGACCAACAAAAATTGGGGAAATTTTTTGCTAGTAGACCACCAGCCTTGCAAGAAATGTTAAAATAAGTTCTTTAGAGAGAAGGAAAATGATAGAAGTAAGAAACTCAGATCTACGTAAAGGAAGAGTATTGGAGAAGGAATAAGTGAAGGTAGAATAAAAACATGTATTTTACTTATTCTTTTTTATGAATGATTGTAAATTTTATTGTATTTTAAATTTGAGTTTCGGGGCTGGCCTGGTAGCTTAGGTGGTTGGAGCACTGTGTTCCTAATGCTGAGGTCACTGGTTCGATTCCCACATGGGCCATGTATCACTGGCCCATGTGGGAATCAAACCAGTGAGCTGCGCCCTCTACAGTGAGCTGCACCCTCTACAGCTAAGATTGTGAACAACAGCTCTCCCTGGAGCTGAGCTGCTTTGAGCAGCCAGAGGTTGCCTTGAGCTGCCGTGGGCTATTGTATGCTGCTGTGGGCTATACCATGTGCTGCCTGGAGCAGCCGGTGGCCAGCTTGAGTGGCCAGTAGCCGTTGTGAGCAAGAGCTTCTGTGAGATGCTGTGAGTGCTGACTGCCTCAGCTGGGCGGAGTGCAAGGCTCATAATACCAACAGCATGGGCCAGGGAACTGTGTCCTACACAACTAGACTGAGAAACAGCATCTTGAACCGGAGTGGGAGGGGGAAGCAGAAGAAGGGGTAAAAAAGACAGAGATTGGGGGCGGCTAGATGGCTCAGTTGGTTAGAGTGCGAGCTCTGAACAACAAGCTGGTTGTTTCCCACATGCGCCAGTGAGCTGCGCTCTCCACAACTAGGTTAAAGACAACAAGCTGCCACTGAGGTTCCAGAGGGTTCGACCAGATGGCTCAGTTGGTTAGAGCACGAACTCGCAACAACAAGGTTGCTGGTTCAATTCCCACATGGGATGCTGGGCTGCGCCCCCTGCAACTAAAGATTGAAAACGGCGACTGGACTTGGAGCTGAGCTGCGCCCTCCACAATTAGATTGAAGGACAACGACTTGGAGCTGATGGACCCTATAGAAACACACTGTCCCCCAATATTCCCCAATAAAATTAAAAAAAAAAAAGACATTGTTACAGTGGATGAACATTGTTATATTGTCTATAAGAAACCTATTTGAAATAAAAGGACACATCTACGAGTAGATTAAAAGTAAATGAATGGAGAAAGATATACTGTGCTAATATTAGAGAAATATATACCAGGCAATATTAATCAAAAGAAAGCAGGAGTAACTATATTAATTTCAGACATAGCAGACTTCAGAGCAAGGGAAATTATTAGCAATCCAGAGGAGCATTATGTAATGATTAAGGAGTCAGTTCTCCAAGAAGACATAACAGTCCTTAATGTGTACTCGTATGTGCCTACCTATTGGTGTCAAAATACGAGGCGTAAACTGATAGAACTGCAACTACTATAGTTGGAGAGTTCAACACTCTTGTGTCAGAAATGGACAGATCCAACTTACAGAAAATCAGTAAGGACATAGCTGAACTTAATAACACCATCAATTATCTGAATATAATGGACATCTATAGACTACTTTATCCAACAACAGAATAGACATTCTTCTCAAATTCACATGGAACATTCACCAAGATAGACTACACGTGGTCTATAACACACACTTTAACAAATTTAAAATAATAGAAATCATATATTGCCTGCTCTCAGAGCATAATGTAATTAAACTAGAAATCAATAACAGAAAGATAGCTGGAAAATCCACAAATACTTAGAGATTAAAGAACACATTTCTAAATAACACATGAATCAAAAAAAAATTTCAGGAGAAATTTAAATATATTTGACCTAAATGAAAATGAAAGCACAACTTACCAAAATTTGTGGAATGCAGCAAAAGCAGTGCTTAGAGGGAAATTTATAGTATTAAATGCATATATTAAAAAGACAAAAGATCTAAAATCAATCATCTAAGCTTCCATCTTCAGAAACTTGAAAAGGAGCAAATTAAGCAGAAGAAAAATAATAAAAATTAAAGCAGAAATCAGTGAAATTGAAAACAGGAAATCAGTAGAGAAAATCAACAAAATCAGGAGCTGGCTCTTTGAAAACAGTAATAAAATTGGTCAGCCTGTAGCTAGTCTAAGGAAAGAGGAGAGAGGACACAAATTACTAATATCAGAAATGAAAGGGGACATGACTACAGGTCCCATGGACATTAAAAGGATAATAAAGGAATGCTATGAACAACTCTATGGCCACAAATTTGATATCCTAGATGAAATGGATGTTCCATGTTCATGTATGGGAAGACTCAATTTTGTGAAGATGTCAGTTCTTCCTAACTTGATCTGTAGATCCAATGAAAACTAAAAAATCCCAGCAAATTATTTTGTGGACATCGACAAACTGAATCTAAAGGTCATATGGAGAGGCAAAAGACCCAGAATAGCCAATAGAGTATTGAGAGAGGACCAGAGGTGGAGGACTGACACTTACCTGACTTCAAGATGTACTGTAAGTTACAGCAATTAAGTTACTGTGTGGTATTGGTGAAAGAATAGGCAAATAGAATTAGTGGAACAGAATAGAGAGCCCAGAGACAGACCTACATAAATATACGTATTCAGCTGATCTTTGACAGGGAGCAAAGGCAATGCAATGGAGCATAGAGAGTCCTTTCAACAAATGGTGCTGGAACAGCCAGACATCCACATGCAACAACATGAATCTAGACACGGACTTTATAACATTTACAAAAAGTAACTTAAAATAGACCACAAACCTAAATCGGATCACAGATGCAAAACTCCTAGAAGATAATGGAGAAAATCTAGGTGACCCTGGGTTTGGTGATGACTTTTTAGATACAACACCAAAGGCATGATCCATGAAAGAAAGAATTGATAAGCTAGACTTAATTAAAATTAAAGATTTTTGCTCTGCAAAAACAGTCAAGAGAATGAAAAGACAAGCCTCAGACTGGGGGAAAATATTTGCAAAAGACCTATCTGATAAAGGACTGTTATCCAAAATATACAAAGAACTCTTAAAACTCAAGAAAACAAACAGTCTGATTAAAAAGTGGGCTAAAGATCTTAACATACAGTTCACCAAAGAAGATATACAGATGGCAAATAAGCTTCGGAAAAGATGCTCCACATTGTATGTCATCAGGGAAATGGAAATTAAACAGCAATGAGACTACTACACACCCATTAGAATGGTCGAAGTCCAGAACACTGGCAGCACCAAATGCTGGTGAGCATGCGGAGCAACAGGAACTCTCATTTATTGCTGGTGGGAATGCAAAATAATACAGCCACTTTGGAAAACAGTTTGGCAGTTTCTTACAAAACTAAGCATACACTTAACATACAGTCCAGTAATTGTACTTCTTAATATTTCCCCAGAGGAGTTGAAAACTTATGTCCATACAAAGTCCTGCACACAGATGTTTATCGTGTAGCTTTATTTATAATTGGCAAACCTTGGAAGCAACCAAGGTGTCATTCAGTAGGTGAATGGGTAAATAAATTGGTATACCCAGACAATGAAATATTCACTAGTCACAGGAAATGAGCTAGCAAGCCATGAAAAGACATGGAGGAATCTTAAATGCATATTTCTCAGTGAAAGAAGCCAATGAGAAAAGCTACATGCTGTATGAGTTCAACTATATGACATTCTGGGAAAGGCAAAACTATGAAGTTAGTACAAAGACCAGTGATTGATAGGGGTTAGGGGAGATGGAGGGATAAATAAACAGAGCACAGAAATTTTTTAGGGCAGTAAAAACTACTGTGTGATAACTGTAATGATGGTTGCATATCATTATACATTTGTCCAAACCCATAGAATGCGCAACATCAATGGTGAGCTCAAAGTAAACTTTGGATTTGTGTGGTAATGGTGTGTCAGTGTAGGTTTATCAGTTGGAACAAATGTACCACTCTGGTGGGGGAATGTTGATTATAGGGGAGAC
This sequence comes from Rhinolophus sinicus, assembly GCF_057876585.1. Classification (NCBI taxonomy): domain Eukaryota; kingdom Metazoa; phylum Chordata; class Mammalia; order Chiroptera; family Rhinolophidae; genus Rhinolophus; species Rhinolophus sinicus. The sequence goes on along the minus strand of NC_142514.1, from coordinate 141,537,467 downwards.
AGTGCATATTTGGGGGCAGGGCGCATATGGGAAATCTCTTTCTACTCAGTTTTGCTGTGAACCTACAACTGCTCTAAAAAGTCTATTTTTAAAAAATGGACAAAGGATATGAATAAACTTTTCTCCAAAGATATATAAATGGCTAACAAGCATATGAAAAGGTGCTCAACATCATTATCCATCAGGGAAATAAAATCAAAATCACATTGAGATACCATCTTACACCTACTATGATGCTTTTATCAAAAAGAGTAATAAGTGTTGTCAAGGATATGGAGAAGCTAGAACACTCTTACAGTCCTGGTGGGAATGTAAAATGGTGCAGCTGCTATGGAAGATATTTTGGCAGTTCCCCAAAAGGTGAAGGATAGAGTTGCCACATGACCCAGCAGTTCCATTCCTGAACATATACTTAAGAGAAATGAAAACATGACTACACAAAAACTTGTAGATGAATGTTCAAAACAGCATTATTTGTAATAGCCAAAAAGTATAAACAACGCAAATGTCCATCAACTGATGAATGGAAACATAAAATGTGGTAAAGCTAATACAATGCTGATATTTGTCAATAATAAAGAATGAACTACAATACATGCTACAGCATGATGGACATTGATAACATTCTGCTAAATGAAAGAAGCCAATCGCAAAAGACCACATATTGTGTGATCCCATTTATATGAAATGTCTAGAATAGGCAAATCTACAGATAGAGATGGAAAGTGAATTAGTGGTTCCTTGAACTGGGGGACGATGTAACGTGACTGCGATGTGGTTTCTTTTACGGATGGTGAAAAGTTCTAAGCTTACATAGCGGTGATGGTGGCACAATTCTGTGAATATACTCAAAGGCACTGAATTGTACACTTTAGATGGGTGAATTTTATGATATGTGAATTAGATCTCAGTAAGGCTGTGACTAAAAGGAAAAATCAGATGCGTAGAGGTGTATGGCCATAGGGAAACTTGTGGATGTGAGTGCTGGGATGCAATAGCAATGCTTCTCAAACTTGAATGTGCGTACAAATTACCTGGGATCTTATTAAATGCAGATTCTGGTTCAGGAGGCCTGGGATGGATTCTGAGATTCCCTGTGTCTTCATAAGCTCTTTGGTTGCTGCTGCTGCTATGCTGTAGACCATGCTTAGCAAGGCAGGTGTTTCTGTAGTGAATGGGGTCTGTCTAAAGACCTTCCTGGAACCAGGAGGATTTGGCCGGCATTTTGCCAGGAGGCAGAATGTGGTTTGGTGGAAGAGGGGCGTACGGGTCAAAGTAACCAACCTGTGTAAAGACTCAGAGACCAGACAGTAGCCAGTATTTGTGTGGAACAGTAGGCTTGTTTGTAGGGTTACTCCGGTGGGTCCCTGAGTCTTTTGCACCTGAGAAAATATAACAGTCAACCTCTGATCATTTTCCATTTTTGTGAAACTTTCTCTTGCGCTCTGCCTGAAAATTTTGATTTAACTTCTTAAATCTGGACTTAGGCATGACTAGCGGCCTTGTTAGATCCTAGGAGGGGAGCGATTGGTTGGCAGGAAAACATTCTGTGTGTGGGTCTTAGAAGTTGGATATGGACTCATCAATCAGTAACCTTGCCCTGAGAGCCGACCTAATTAGCTACCTGAGCTCTGGACAGGGCACCTTCAGACTGGCTTACTGCTTGGCCCCCGGTGAAAAACCTCATTAGTGAGGGAGCAAATAAAGATGTGTTTCCAGATGGTACCGGTTAAGTGTAGCTGTAGTTTACATCTTTCCTTGTTTTTCCACTTGAGCTAGAAACCTGGTTTGGATGTATTAGTTTTGATCCACAGTTGGAAACCCGCGAATTTGGAGGGCTGACTTAAGTCATATGACTCCATGAGGGTGGGCACCCCTCATGTCCCACATTGTTCAAGGGTCAGTTGTGACTTAAATAATCTTTTGGTTCAGGAGGCAAATATGAAAGCTACATCAGTCTTTTCCTTTTAGCATTTGTACTACTCCGTGAAGTGGTATATGGTCCTCTAAGCCCCAGGGCTAGTGTCAGCCTTAGTGCTTGCCCTTCTAAGCTCTTTTCCCTGAGGCTCTGAAGCATTCCTGTCCTGTGCTTCCCCAGCCTCTCCTAGTACTTTATAAAATACTCCACTCTCCCAGGAGGAAAGGCAGTAAAATCACTTGGTCACCTTGAATGCACTTACTCTCACAGCCCCACCGTGTAGTCAGAAGCCTTACTCTTCCAGATGGAGAAACTGAGGCATAGATAATAGCGTGCTTAACCCCTATCTCATGGAGAAGCACCCCATGCCAGGCCAAGTTCTCTGGATCTTCCTGGTTTTTCTTTCAATGGGCTCTAACTAACTAAGCCATCTGTCTGCCCCAGTTATTGTCATTTTATTGTTTCCTGATTGTTTTTGTAGTGATTTGTTCCTTATTCTCTTGTTCTCTTGTTTATAGCAATCTATTTTAAGTTGATGGTCACTTAAGTTTGAACACATTCTAAAATCACTACAGTTTTTACCCAACCCATCCACAATTATGTTTGTCATCGTTTACTTCTTTTGTGTTTATATGTATCCCTTAATTGTTGTAATTACACATGATCTTCCTACTTTTGTTTTTTAACCTTTGTACTAGCTTTATAGTTGGTTGATTCACTGCTTTTATTATGTGTTTGCCTTTGACAGTGAGAATTTTTTCTTTTCTATATTGTTTTATTCATATTTTTTCTCTTCCTTGTTTTAAAATAAATTTTATTGGGGAATATTGGAGGACAGTGTGTTTTTCCAGGATCCATCAGCTCTAAGTAGTTGTCCTTTAATCTAGTTGTGGAGGGTGCAGCTCAGCTCCAAGTCTAGTTGCCGTTTGCAATCTTTAGTTTCAGGGGGCACAGCCCACCATCCCATGAGGGAATTAAACCAGCATCCTTGTTGAAAGCTCACGCTCTAACCAACTGAGCCATCTGGCCGCCCCTCTGGAAGCTCAGCGGCAGCTCATTGTCTTCAGTCTAGTTGTGGAGGGCACAGCTCACTGGCGCATGTGGGAATCGAACCAGCAACCCTGTTCAGAGCTTGCGCTCTAACCAACCTGAGCCATTCGGCTGCCCTGATCTTTTCTTCTTAAAGAAGACCCTTTAACATTTCTTGTAATACTGGTTTAGCAATGGTGAACTCTTTTAGTTTTTCTTGTCTGGGAAACTCTCTCTCTCCTTCAATTCTGAATGATAGCCTTGCTGGGTAGAGTAATCTTGGTTGTGGGTCCTTGCTTTTCATCACTTTGAATATTTTGCACAAATCCCTCTGGCCTGAGAAGTTTCTGGTGAGAAATCAGCTGACAGTCTTATGGGAGCTCCCCTGTTCATAACTAAACGACTTTTCTCTTGCTATTTTTAGGATTCTCTCTTTGTCTTTAACCTTTGGCATTTTAATTATGATGTGTCTTGGTGTGGGTCTCTTTGGGTTCATCTTGTTTGGGACTCTCTGCACTTCCTGGACTTGTATGTATATTTCCTTCACCAGGTAAGGGAAGTTTTTGGTTATTATTTCTTCAAATAGGTTCTCGGTCCCTTGTTCTCTCTTTTCTCCTTGTGGTTACTCCTGTGATGTGAATGTTGTTACACTTGATGTTGTCCCAGAGATCCCTTAAACTATCCTTTTTTTTTTTCTTTTAATTTTTTTCTTTTTGCTGTTCTAATTGGGTATTTTCCATTACCATGTTATCCATATTGCTGATTTGATCATATGCTTCCTCTAATCTGCTGTTGATTCCATCTAATGTATTCTTCACTTAAGTTATTCTTTATTTCTCACCAGTTCTTTTTGTTTTCTGTCTCCATTTTTATGTTTCCCATCTCTTTGTTGAAGTTCTCACTGAGTTCATCTACTCTGCCCCTAAGTTCATTGAGGATTCTTGTAACCATTGTTTTGATATCTGCATCTGGTAGATAGCTTGTCTCCATTTTGTTTAGTTCTTCTGGAGTTTTGTCCTGTTCTTTCAGGTGGGACATCTTTCTTTGTTTCGTCATTTTGGCTGTCTCCCTCTGTTTTTTTTTTTTTTTCTGCGTATTAGGTAGATCTGCTTCATATCCCAATCTTGGCAGAGTGGCCTTATGTAATAGATATCCTATGGGGCCCCATGGTGTAGTTTCCCTGGTCACTGAGCTGGGTGCTCTGGGGGTATTCACTGTGTGGGTTACATATGCTCCTGTTATAGTTAAGCGTTGATTGCTGTTGGTCTATTGGGTGGGATTGTTCCTCAGGCTAACTGGTTGTGAGGAATGGCTGTGACTACAGCAGATGAGCTGTTGTGCTGGGGCAACTCCATGGAGCAGGAGTCACTTTAGCGGGGCTGTGGTGCCTTCTGAGTCCACCCTTTGGGTGTGTCATTTGTGGAGCTGGTTGGGTGGTGCTCTAGTGTGGTCTGAAGCTGGTCATCGAGTGTATTGGTTCTGGGTCCTCTTGGGAGGGACTCTGGTGCAGGCCCAGGTTAGTCGTTGGCCGTGCCCAGCCCAGGGCCACCTGGTAGGAGCTAAAAGTGATCTTCAGTTGGTTGCTGCCTGTGCTGGGCTTCAAGGCACCTGGGAGAGGCTAGGCTGCAAACTGAGGCTGGCTGCCTGTAGTGCTGGGCTTGGAGCCGCTTAACAAGAAGTATTGGGCACACCAAAGCCAGCTGCAGCTTTTTGGGGCCTTGTGGACCTTTGAAAGATTTTTAGAAGAGTCTGCAGTGCTAGCTGAGGAGGGCTGCTTGTGTGGAGGAGCTGCTGGAAGAGATTTGGGACAGGCTTGTGAGTTGGGTGGAGTAGGTGTCTCGGAATCACCAGGTTGAGGTGAATGGTGTTAGCCAAATGAATGAGGAGTTTGGATTGGCACCTGCCTGTTGCCCGGGTAAGGGGAGGACTCAAGAAAGAAACAATGGCATCTGCCAGCATTTCTGTCTAGGAGAGAGCTGCCCTAACCCATGCCCCTCTAGCCATTGCCCTGAAGCTAATCAGTTCAGCTCCACATGTCCCTGGTGCTTTTTGAACTGCTGCCCCAGTGCTGGAGCTCAGAGTGAGTGAGTTTGTGTGAGTGAATCTGTGTGTGGTCCCTTTAAGACTTGTAGCACTTAGGTTTCCAGCAACCTTTCCATCTCGCTCAACTACAATCCCTGTTTGGTTTCACAGCCAAATATGAGAATTTCTCTTCCCGGCACTGGAGTCCTGGGCTGGGGAACCTGATATGGGTCTAGAACCCCTCACTCTTCAGGGGGGACCTCAGCAGTGAAGATATCACTCTCATTTCTTAAGTGCCACAGCATGGGTGTGGGACCTGTTAATTCTGCATCTCTACCTTTCCTACCAGTCTCAATGTGGCTTCTTCTTTATATCCTTAGTTATAGGAATTGTGTTCAACTAGTCGTTGGGTGGTTCTCAATGATGTTTGTTCTATAATTTAGTTGTACCTTTGATGTGGTCATGGGAGGAGGTGAGCACAGCATTTACCTACTCCACCTTCTTGACCAGAAGTCTTTCCCCTCCTAATTCTTAATTGCCAGACTGTGGGTGTGGGTCCTGCCTGTTCCACGTCTCCGCCCCTTCTAACAGTCTCAAGTGGCTTCGTTATATCCTTAGGTACAGAACTTCTGTTAAATGACTCATCAGGTGGTTCTCAATGATGGTTGTTCTATAATTTAGTTATAATTTTGATGTAGTCTTGGGAGGAGGTGAGCACAGCATTTGCCAAGTCCTCCATCATGACTGGAAGTCCTTGATGCTGCTTTTCTAACAAGCACCCAGATGATGCTGGTACTAATCTTTGGGCCACACTTTGAGTGTCAAAATCCATGCTGGAGGAGAGCAGAATGCCAAATTCACTAAGCTATGTGATCTGGGAAGACTTCTCTAGGGAAGGTGAAATTGTAGCCGGGTTCTCAAAGGATAAGTTCGATTTGGATAGGAAAAAAGAGAAGCAAGGGCATTACATGCAGAAGGAAGAATATGCAAAGACCCAGAGACAGGAATGAGTCCCATGTGTTTGGGAACAGTGAACTGACTGGCTTGGCAAGATGTAGGTACAAGATGGAAAAGAAGAAGAGTTTTGATAGGTAGCATGAAAGTTGGTTCTTAATTGTCTGATCAGGTATCACCCAGATGGGCCTTTCCATTTCTTGCATCCACTTGTCCCCTCTCAGAGGGGACTTCTGTCCTTCTAGGGAGATGAAGGCCTGAGTCAGGACACCTGAATAAGTTCTGGGAGGCAATATGTGAAGTAGGAAAAGGGAGGAGTGTGGTTGACTTCATTACCCTAATTGTCTTTGTGAAGCCTTGGGACTTCCTCCCTCTCTCATTCCCTCACTCACTCCTCCCTCCCTCTCTCCCATTCTTCCCTTTCCTCCTTCCCTTCTTCCCTCCGTCCTTTTTCCCCCTGAAGTTATAAGGCAGTGGGAAACAGCCTTGAACATCATAAGTACTAAAGGAGTATTTGCTGATTGACTGAGTGATTCTGAGGCCTTGTCTCTCTTCTCTTAAATCAAGGAACGTTTTCAGCTCAGGTCCATATAAGAATGTATTGCATGACTTAGGTACTGAGACTTGGATATGCTTCTGTGTTGCTGCAAGGAAGTAGAATACTAAACTCAAAGAGTTTAGTATTATTCTGGAGCAGTGGTTTTCAACTGGGGGCAATTTTTGTGCCCCAGGGGACATTTGACAATGTCTGTTGACATTTTGGTTGTTGCATCTTTTGGGATGCTACTAGCATCTACTGGGTAGAGGCCAGGGAGATGCTAAATATCCTACAATTTACAGATACCTCCTCTCCCTGCCACAACAAGGAATTAACCAGCCCAACGTATCTCCAGTGCCAAGGTTGAGAAACCCTGCTCTAAAAGAACAAGGCTAACAAATAGAAACAGAACTTTGATGTTGGAAGGCCATACTGCTAGTTAAAGCAGGGCAAGGACTGAATCCTGGTTTACCGAGTATAATGCTCTGCCTGCTGCCATTTAGAATCAAATGCATTATATGACAATACTTTATCTAGTTTCACCCCCACTAATTCTGACTCACACTTTTTGCTCTAGCCATACTCAATTGTTTGTATGGTTTGCAACGTCATTTCTTCATATTCATGTTAGTCCCTTTGCCTGGAACATATTTCTCTCATTTCCTCATCTGCATAATATTTCACATCTACTCCAGGAACTCTTCACTAATCTGTAACACCCAGGTTGGATTAGAAGCCACTTCTTTATTCTTCCATAGATAGTCTTTAGCATCTAATAATGAAATTTTCTGTTTTTATGTCTGTCGTCCTTAGAAGTTAGATTCACTCTTCTATCCTCACTGCCTAGCACAAAACAATGTCAGTCATAGACACGAGCCAAGTAAGTGATTAGAGAAGGGAGAGATCAGTAGGGCGTAGAGTGCTGGGGAAGGTTTCATAGAGATGGTGACACTTGAAGCTTCCTGTAATACCTTGAAGATATTGATAACTCTGTGAGTACCTTCTGTTGGGCAGGGACAGTTCTAAGACAGTAATGGATTTTTTCTGGTGGTGTCTTTCTACAGGTTGATATGTCACACCTTACCCCAGAGGAGCAATGGAGGTAAGTGTGATAGTATGGGCCCCTTAGGTGGGAACTGGATATTAATACAACTACTAGAGTTGTGTATCTACCCCTTTTGCTTCCTTGTCTGTGGGAGGCAGTGACTCATGACCAGTAGGATAGGGCTTTTGGGATTATTTTCCAGTACCTGGGTAGTTTCCTCAGTCCGAGGGAGTAAGTACCGTGTTTCCCTGAAAATAAGACTTAGCTAGACCATCAGCTCTAATGCGTCTTTTAGAACAAAAATTAATATAAGACCTTATTTTAATATAATATAAGACCGGGTCTTATATAAGACCGGATATAATATAATACAATATATATAATATAATATAATATAATATAATATAATATAATATAATATAATATAATATAATATAATATGTATAATACAATATGTATAATATAATACAATTACAATACAAAGACAATACAATACCGGGTCTTATATTAATTTTTGTTCCAAAAGACACATTGGAGCCGATGGTCCGGCTAGGTCTTATTTTCGGGGAAACACGGTAGGTAATTGCACATAACCATTCACCTGGGTTTGAATACTAGTTCTGCCATTTTCTAGCTGTGTGATCTTGGGCAAGTTACTTAACTTCTCACTGCCTTAGTTTTCTCCGTTTGTAAAAGGAGGATCAAAACAGTACGTATACCTCACAGAGTTGTGAGGACTAATGTATGTGAAATGCTTAGCACAGTGCCTAGCGTGTAGTAAGCTGCCCGTGTCACCGGCTCTGAAGGCGACTCTTGTCATTACTGTCATCGTCGTTATCCGTAAAACAGGGCAGAGGGCTCTGACTGAGAAAATGGCAGATGTGTTTCTGATCTCAACTTGCTACTAACCTGCCATGTAACCAGAGTAGTCAACAAATATCGATCGTATTGTCTTCATTTCTCATCAGTAAAAGAGTTTCAGAGTGCTTGTCCCCACAAACTTCACAAGATGGCTGACCAGTGAGCCAAATCCATAAAATTTAATAGTGAGAAAAAACCTTTTAGATTAAAACTATAGATTATAAAAATATAGAATGGCAAAGATATTAATGCATACAACAAGCCCAGCGAGGTTTGAGATGATTTTAAGCTTAATATGCACCAGTTGTGTACCTCAGTTACCAAAATATTCCAAATAATTTGGAAGATGTTTATAGAAATATACTATCTGCCTTAAGGGAAGTGACAGTGCCATTGTGCTCTGCTTCACTGAGGCCACACTGATTATGTTGTAAATGCTGCATATTAGGAAGATCTTTAGCTAGATAATGTCTAGAAGAAGGCAACCAGGATTAATGGTCTCCAAATTGTGTTATATGAATAGTGTTTAAAAGATCTAGGACTAAAAGGGTCAGGAAAATGGTGATGGGAACAGGATAGTTTTTTTGTTTGTTTTAAATCAGATCATGAGAAATCTTTGAAGGAACAGCACTGGGAAAGAGGAGTGGATATGTCCTTTGTTCTTTCTTCCAGAGTATAGGATTAGGTCCAATGGATTGAAACTGTGGGAAGGTAGAATTTATCTCTTTATCAGAAACATCTTTAATAATTATGGTATATTGAGAGAGAGTGAACCTCCGGCCCCTTAAAGCATTGGAATTTTATTCCTTCATAAGCACATCGGAGTACCTACTATGTGCCAGACATTTCTGGTTCTAGGTTAGATTACCTTAAGAGGCATATGTTCTCAGCCACTGGAAGTATTCAAACAAAGGATTTCAAAAATAATTTTTGCATTTGGTGGACACTTGAACTATATGACTTCTCTGGTCTTTTCTAGATCCTTTCTTTCATTTCTTGTGCCCATCCATTCAGTCATATACTGTCTGAAAGAAATGTATCCCTTGTTATCTTTATAACTCCCCACAGTCCTTAGGTTTTTAAAGTGTTTTTCACCCTTTTAGTTTAGCTTATTCTCACAACAACCATATGAAACAGGCAGAAAAGATAGGGACTACTTTTGACAGATGAAGAAATTGTGATGTAGAGATAGATGTGTATTTTCTTGGCCAAATCCACAAAAGTGTGTCTGAATCTTAAAGTTTCTGACTCCTAACCCTATTATCTTTTTGTCAGATTCTTTCAGCCAGGATAGTGTTTTATGTAAAATGAACCCTTCGGTGCTGTGGCTGGCTGGCTCATGGACATTTGGTTGCCCCTCCCAGCTTTTCGTTATGAAAAATTTCAAACATACAGAAAAGATGAAAGAAATGTACAGTGAATAACCTTACACTCACCACCCAGATTCTACAATTAACTTTTTGCTATATTTGCTTTATCATTTATCTATTCGTAATTTATCCCACTGGGTTCTTGCCTTTGGGAATTCCATGAAGATACCATTTATGTTGTCCTTTCCCTCCCTCCCTAATACCACCATATATGGAATATTTTTTATAAAAGCTCCTGACTATGGGATACATTTGTAGTTAGTTTTTGTCTTACTCCTTCCTCATTCTTCTCCCTTGGCTGACTCTGACCCAGAGTGGTCGGAGTAACTATTCTCTGTTCTTAGAGGAAGGCTTTGTTGGTATTGGCCAAAGGAATCGCTTGCTGCCAATCCTCAGGGCAAGAGAATGCCAGCCTTAGGTTAAATAAGAGTTTCCAGTTGTACACTCCTTGAGTCCCCAAGGAGGCTTTTTACCTGTAGGTGCTGATGGTGAAGTCATTCTTGAATTAGGATAAATTCAAAGCAGTCTAGAGTTTTCAGGCTGTAACTTGTCTTCAGGATCCCTGGTACTGACAGAGAGGTTAGGACAAATAAAGCAAATCTTTAAGCCTGGAAATAGCACACATTTGCAATGTTATTCCTTTATTGGTATCATAAATATCATTGACTAAGAATGTGAGACTTTATGGCTATAATCTTCTCTTTGGGTTACTTTCTTCTTCCAGTGACAGATTGAAATAGGACTGAAATGGGCAGTGTCACAGGCTTCTCCTGGGATCTCTTTCCTGCTACAAGAAAGATGTCAGCTGTATCTGTCATTGGGGGTGGGCAGCAGACCACCCACTTTTAACCCCAATAGATGAGCTTGGTGCCTGGGGCCTGTAGAGCCCCTGTTCTATCCCAAAATGCTTGTCTTCTAGGGCATGTGTATTTCTAGCGACTGATTTGCACAATACCCTGCAGCTGCAAAGCATGAGTGTGTTCTGAACTATGGACTGATAGGATATCCCTGGAAAGCACTGGCCCTTTATCACCACACCATCCCTGACCTGGCTTACCCCATTTGTTTGGCTTTCAGGGTCGAGCATGCACGCATGCACGCCAAGCACCGGGGCCATGAAGCCATGCACGCTGAAATGGTCCTCATCCTCATCGCTACCTTGGTGGTGGCCCAGCTGCTCCTGGTGCAGTGGAAGCAGAGGCATCCCCGCTCCTACAATGTAAGCCATTTTGACTCTTTCTTCTTGTCTGCCAGAGATCCAATCAAGAGACCCTTCCTAAGAATTCTAGGATCCACCCTAACCCAGGCTCCAAGTAGGTAGAGAATGGGCAATAATAATGAACTTTATGCATGAATGGTGAATAGTGTATGGTGGGTGTATGTTTAAGGTGCAAGTGATTCAGAAAACAGGGCTAGAACCTGAAACTATTTTTATGGTCAGAAAAGATAGGTCCTTCCTTTTAAACATTTTGGCACATATTCATGAAGAAGGTATGCAGTAGGAACTATTCAAATAGAGGGAGAAGTGATCACTTGACTGGGAAGACCAAGCCTTCAATAAATCTTACAGGTAGTGTTTAGGTTTTTTTAAGTTTTTTTTATTAAAGGCAATAATGGAGGAAATAAGGAACAAAAACAAAACATACAGAGAACATATTGCTAAATGGCAGAAGTAAATCCTTCCTTACCAGTAATTACTTTAAATGTAAACAGAGTAAATCTTATTAAAGGCAGAGATAGGTAGATTGGATTAAAAACCCACGATCCATTATGTTGTCTATAAGAGACACACTAATTATAAAGACACACAGAGATTGAAAGTGGAAAGATGGAAAAGGATATTCCATGTATGCCAACAAATTGGATAACCTAAAAGAAATGGATAAATTCCTAGAAACGTAAACAATCTCCTGAGACTGAATCATGAAGAAACAAAATCTGAATACACTGATTATTAATAAGGAGACTGAATCAGTAATCAAGTCTCTCACCAAACAGCAGTCTAGGACCAGATAGTTTAACTGGTGAATTCTACCAAACATTCAAAGAATATTTTAATAGCTGTCCTTCTCAAACTCTTAAAAAAAAACTGAAGAGAAGGGAATGTTCCCAAACTATTTTCTGAGGCCAGCATTACTGTGACAGCAAAGCCAGATAAGGACATTATGAAAAAGAAAACTACAGGCCATCATCATTGATGAACATAGATGCTGAAATCCTCAGCAAAATATTAGCACATAAAATTCAACAATACATTAAAAAGATCATACATCATGATCAGGTGGGATTTATTCCAGGATGCAAGGATGGTTCAGTATCTGCAAATCATTGTGATATGACACAGTAACAAAATGAAGGATACAAATCATATTATCTCAGTAGATGCAGAAAAAGCTTCTGACAAAAATAAACATTTATTTGTGATTTAAACTCTCAACAAAATGGGTATAGAAAGAAAATACCTGTACAAAATGAAGGCCATATATGACAAATCCACAGCTAACATCATACTCAATGGTGAAAAGCTGAAAACTTCCTCTAAGATCAGGAACAAGACAAGGATGCCCACTTTCACCACTTCTGTTCAACATAGTATTGGAAGTCCTAGCCACATCAGTTAGGCAAGAAAAAGAAATAAAAGGCATATAAATTGGAAAGGAAGAAGTAAAGCTTATCATTTGCAGATGACAGGATACTATATATAGAAAACCCCAAAGACTCTAGTAAAAAACTGTTAGAATTACTAAATGAACTCAGTAAAGTAGTAGGATACAAGATCAATGTACAGAAATCTGTGGTGTTTCATATATTAATAACAAATTATCAGAAAGAGAAATTAAGAAAACAGTCCCATTCACAATTGCATCAAAAAGAGTAAAATACCTAGGAGTAATTTAACCAAGGAGGTGAAAAACCTATACACTGAAAAGTATAAGACACAGATGAAAGAAATTGAAGAAGATACAAATAAATGGAAAGATAGTCTCTGCTCATGAATTCGAAGAATTAAAATGTTAAAATGTCAAAACTATGCATAGCAATCTATAGATTCAGTGCAATCCCTAACAAAATTCCAATGGCATTTTTCACAGAATTAGAACAAATAATTCTAAAATTTGCATGGAACTACAAAACATCTCGAATAGCCAAAGCAATGTTAAGAAAGAAGAACAAAGTTGGTGGTATCACACTTCCTGATTTCAAACTATACTACTAATCTGTAGTAATCAAAACAGTGTGGTATTGGCATAAAAACAGACACTCAGTGGAACAGATTTGAGAGCCCAGAATTAAACCCATACATATATGGATAATTAATTTATGACAAAGGAGCCAAGAACATACAATGGAGAAAGGACAATTTCTTCAGTAAATGGTGTTGAGAAAACTAAACTGCCACATGAAAAGAATGCAACTAGACCACTTTCTTACATCACACACAAAAATTAACTAAAAATTGATTAAAGATGTGAATATAAGACCTGAAACCATAAAATTCCTAGAAGATAATGTAGGTAATGAGTTCCTTGATATTGGTCTTAGCAGTGTTTTTGTGGACATGGTTTAAAAGGCAAAGGAAACAAAAAGAAATGGGATTACATCAAACTAAAAAGCATCTGTATGGTGAAGGAAACCATTAGCCAAAGAAAAGACCATATACTGAATGGGAGAAGATAATTGAAAATCCTATATCTGATATGGGGTTAATATTCAAAATATATAAAGAACTCACACAACTCAATAACAAAAATAAACCAATTTAAAAATGCGCAGAGTATCTGATTAGGCATTTTTTCAAAGGAGATATACAGATGGCCAGCAGGCACATGAAAAGATATTCAACATCACTAATTATCAGGGAAATGCAAATCAAAACCACAATGAGATATCACTTCATTCCTGTTACAATGACCATTATCAAAAAGACAAGAAATAACAAGTGTTGGAAAAGATGTGGAGAAAAGAGAACCTTAGTACACTGTTGGTAGGATTGTAAATGGTGCAGCCACTATAGAAAACAGTATGGAGATTCCTCAAAAAAGAATAGAATTACCATATGACCCAGCAATTCCACTTCTGGGTTTTTATCTGAAGAGTACGAAAACACTGATTTGAAGAGATATATACAGCATTATTGCAATATAATAGCCAAGATATGGAAGATATGGAAACAACATAAGTGTCCATCAGGGGGTGAATGGATAAAGAAGATGTGGTACATATATAAGTACACAATGGAACATTACTCAGCCATAAAAAAATGAAATCTTGCTATTTGTGACAATGTGGGTGGACCTTGAGGACATTATTATGCTAAGTGATATAAGTGAGACAAATACTATATGATTTCACTTGTGTGGCATCTAAAAGCAAAACAAATAAATAAACAAAACAAAAACAAACTCATAGATACAAAGAACAGATTAGTGCATACCAAAGGGGAAAGGCGTTGGGGGTAGGCGAAATGGTGAAGGGTGTCAACTGTAGGGTGATAACTAGATTGTAACTGTAGGATGGTAACTAGATTTTTAGTGGTGATCACTTTGTACTGTGTACAGATGTCAGAGTATAATATTGTACACCTAAAACTTACATCATGTTATATACAGATTTTACATCAATTAAAAAAAAAGAAAACATTCACCTCACCCAAAATAAAAGATATTCCATGCAAATGATAACCCAAAGAGAGCTGGGGGGGAGGGTCTTAAATACTGGACAAAATAGATTGTAAATCAAAACAAGTTTACAAGAGACAAAGAAGGACATTATTTATTTATTTTTAAAGATTTTATTGGGGAAAGGGGGAGAACAGGACTTTATTGGGGAACAGTGTGTACTTCCAGGGCTTTTTCCAAGTCAAGTTGTTGTCCTTTCCAGTTGCCATTGTTAGTTGCAGGGGGCAGAGCCCACCATCCCTTGAGGGACTTGAGGAATTGAACTGGCAACCTTGTGGTTGAGAGCCCACTAGCCCATGTGGGAATTGAATCGGCAGCCTTCAGAGTTAGGAGCACGGAGCTCCAACCGCCTGAGCCACCGGGCCGGCCCCGCAAAGAAGGACATTATTGATAAAAGGTTCAATACAGCAGGACAATATAATAGTTATTAAGGAGCCCCAAAAGTATGTGAAGCAAATATTGACAGAATTTAAGGGAGAAATAGTTCTGTAGTAATAGTTGGAGACTTCAAGGCCCTACTTTCAATAAAGGATAGAACAACGATATCAATAGGTAGTAGAGAACTTGAACAACACTGTAAATTAATCAGACCTAACATACTGTGTATACAGAACACTACTCACAACAGCAGAACATAAATTCTTCTCAAGTGCACATGGAATGTTCTCCAGGATAGACCATGTTAGGCCACACACCAGCCTGCATAAATTTTAAAGGATTGAAATCAGGTACTCTGCATTAGGACATGTCAGGTAATATACTGGATTTTTTTTTACAGTTATTATCTTCGAAGTCTTTAACCTTTTCAAGTATGACAACCCATTTTTAACATAAAAAACTTGGCAAACACCCACATGATAATAGTTGAACTTTGAAAGAATACATAAGCACATATAATAGTAACAATAGTTAATATTTGATGAGTTCTTCCTATGCCAGCCTCTGTTCTAAGCACTTTATATATACAGACTCAGCGAATCCTCTCAATAACCCAATAAGATAGGTACTGTTTTCTCCAACCACAGATGAGGAACTAAGACGGACAAAGTAACTTGTTCCTGTGATAAAACCATTATTTGAACCGAGATGATTTTACTCCAGTTTTCAGTCTTGAATCCCTAAATGATTCTTTTTCTCTAGTGTATGCTTTTTCAGACCTCTTGTAATATGGCCAAAGGTGCCCAGGGGTCTGTAGCTCACAGGATGGGAACTGCTGCACTGTCTTTTTTAGTCTTTCTAGTAGCCCATAATCTAAGTGCAGTGAATAACTGAGGCCCAGAGGATTGAGGCATGAAGGGGATACTAATAGATAGAGCCAGAATTTGAACCCAGGTCATTTGTTTCATATTTCATAATTTCTACTGTACCATATGTTACATCTGCTTCCCACCAAGGAAACCAACGGATAATCTGGAGCATAGGAGGGAGAGGGGCTAGACTTTGCCCTTGAGCCAGCACAGGTTCCAAACATTACTGGCCTATAGCCAGCTCAAGTGTTGGCATGCACTACAAATGGAGACGTCTGTACCTTTAGGTCACAGTGCGTGGAATGACCACATGGCACCAAGGCTTTTTTAACTAGGCGCTATCCAGCAGACTAAACCACCTCGGGCTTCATGTCTGGATCTTGCCATCTGAGACGAGTACCTGTTTCTCAGTGTGTGGTTATAGTGCCTACTCTATAAAATGGGGATTACCAAGACGGTTTCGTGGAGCCTGGTCAATTAACAAAACTCATAAACCAAGTTAGAGGGAGACCCCTGGCAATTCTAGGCTGGTATTTAGAAATAATCTTATATAATGTTGGCTAATCTGCAAAGATTTTTAAAAACCTACTCTGAGGGAATGAGGACACATATGTACTGCAGTGGTTTTCAGTAAGTACTCTCTTTTTAAGCTATGGAATCCTTTTTTCAAACTCTGTCTTAGGAAACTCCCCGTGTGGAAAACACAGCTTTAAGAGGCTGCTCTGCTTGATACAGGGTTGGGTAACCCTGACCCCTCCGCTTCCTCCTTAGGAACCTCTGTAGGACTCATCAAAGTGTTAGAAAATCACTGTTAGAAATTCACCAGTAGGAGATGTGACTGTAACTGAATGGGGCTAGTTGTATAAGCAACACGCACAATCATCTTACTTTACTGCCATGCCCCGTAAGCATATGCTGAACTTCACTGGTAAGAGGACATGCTCACATTATGGCATGCGTATTGTAATGAGAAGCTTAAACCTATATCTTTAGAAAATTGTCACAGGAAATCTGTAGTGTTCTGCTTTATGCTGCTATTATTCAATAATGATCTTATTGGTTTTGTTAAAATTTTTATTAACTTGTGTACAATGAATAGTTTTACTGCTTTAATTGAAATACTAACTTTGGAAGAAGAAACATTGCCCAAGATGTCTGTACACAGTAACCTCTCTTATCCTTTTTCAAGGTTATCAGAAGTTGGAGCTGTTTGCCTTGGAGGCAGTATAATACAGCGGAGTCAGACCAATCTGTCTTGATTAGCTAGCTTTCTCATTTCCTAGCTATATGACTTTAGACTTCTTTGAGCCTCAGTTTTTCTAATCTCTAGGTTGGGGTGATAATACCTACCTCATGGATTACGAATATTATATAAGATTATATGGCGAAGTTTTTTGTAAACTCTAAAGCTAATGTTAGTAACTGTTGTTAATTCCACTCCTAAGAGAAGAAGCTCAAGACATAAAAATGTCTTCAGGTACTATTTTATGTGGAACAGGAATAGAATTTATTTTTACTGAGGACAATTCGCATAACAAAATTCACTATTTTAACCATTTTAAAGTATATAATTCAGTGGTTGCCTACTTTAGTATACCCAGTACTTGTACAACTGTTGCCACTATTTAGCTCTAGAACATTTTCATTTCCTCAAAAGGAAATACCATACCCATTAAGCAATCATTCCCCGTTTCCCGTGAGACCCTGGCAACCACTAAACTGCTTTCTATGTATTTGCCTATTCTGGATATTCATATATAAATGGAATCATACAGTATCTGGACTTCTGTGTCTGGTTTCTTTCACATAGCATAATGTTTTCAAGTTTCATCTATGTTGCAGTATCTATTAGTATTTTATTCCTTTTTATGGTTGGATAATACTCCATTGGGTGGATATACTACATTTTGTTCATTTATTCATAAGTGAATGGACATTTGGGTTGTTTCCATCTTTTGGCCATTGTGAATAGTGCTCCTATGAACATTCATTATGAGTTTTCATTTGAATACTTATATTTAATTCTGGGTATACCCTGGAGTGGAATTGCTGGATCATATTTAACTCTATGTTTTAACTTTTTGAGGAAGTGCCAAATGGTTTTCCATAGCAGTTGCACCATTTT
This sequence comes from Rhinolophus sinicus, assembly GCF_057876585.1. Taxonomy (NCBI): domain Eukaryota; kingdom Metazoa; phylum Chordata; class Mammalia; order Chiroptera; family Rhinolophidae; genus Rhinolophus; species Rhinolophus sinicus. Next base: position 141,519,679 of record NC_142514.1, on the reverse strand, counting down.
ACATCCTAACCCACAATGTATTAGGTTCCAATTTCTCCACATTCTCACATCTTTCTCTTTTTCTTTCTTTCTTTTTCTAATTTTGTTATAGCCACCCTAGTGGGCATGAAAAAGTGGTATCTCAGGGTGGCGAGTTGGTTAGAGTGCGGTGCTAATAACACCAAGGTTACCACTTTGATCCCCACATGGGCCGCTGTGAGCTGCTCTCTCCTAAAAAAATTAAAAAAAATTAAAAAGTGATATCTCATTGTAGTTTTGATTTGTAGTTCCCTAATGACTAAATGATGTTGAGCATTATTTTATGTGTTTATTAGTCATTTGTATATCTTCAATGAAGAAATGTCTATTCAAGTTTTTTGCCCATTTTTTAATTGGTGTTTTTGTCTTTTTGTTGTTGTGTTGTATGAGTTCTTTATATCGTTCAGATACCATTATTAGATATATGATTTACAAATATTTCTCGTTCTGTGAGTTGCTTTTTTACTTTCTTGATAATGTCCGTTGATGCAAAATGTTTTTCAGTTTGAAGTCCAGTGTATCTATTTTTTTCTTCTTTTATTAAATATATTTGACATACAACATTGTGTGAATTTAAGTTGTATAACATTAATTTGATACGTTTATATATTGTAATGATTGCCATTGTAGCAATATTTAGCACCTCTATCACATTATATAACTATCCTTTCTTCTTAGTGGTTGGTATAATTAAGTTCTAGACTCTTAGCGAGTTTGATGATTATAGTACAATATTGTTGTCTATATTCATTATACAGTTAACCTGATCCTTGAACAACATGGAGACTTAGGGGTGTCAACCCCTGCACAGTCAAAAGTCTGCGTATAACTTTTGACTCCCCAAAAACTTCAATTGTCCCTTGGTATTTTGAGGGGGGTTCACTCCAGGACACTCCACAGATACCAAAATCTGTGACCTCATGTCCCTTATATAAAATGGCGCAGAGCAATGCATACAGTCGGCCCTTGAATCCTCAGATTCCCAACTGTGGGTAGAAAACACTGTTTTTGATCTGTGGTTTGTTGAATTCATAGATGTGAAACCCAGGGATACAGAGAGCCGACTGTATATTTATTGAAAAAATTCACATATGTGTGGTCCCACGCAGTTCAAGCCCAAGTTATTCAAAGGACAACTGTACTGTGCATTAGATTTCTATGGTTTATTTACTACTTGTTGCAAGTTTGTACCCTTAAACCTATTTTTCTTCTGTTGCTTGTGCTTTTAGTGTCATATTTAAGAATCCATTGCCAAATCCAAGATTATTACAATTTACTGCTATGTTTTCTTTGAAGAGTAATACTTTTATGTCTTACATTTAGGTCTTTGGTCCATTTTTAGTTAAATTTTTTGTAAATGGTGTGAGAGAAGGGTCTAACTTCATTCTTTTGCATGTGGATATCCAGTTGTCCAAGGACCATTTGTTGAAGAGTCTTCTTTCTCCATTAATGGTCTTGGTATTCTCGTCAAAAACCAGTTGACCATAGATGCATGATTTATTTTTGTACTCTCAATTTTGTTCCATTGAACTATGTGCTATGCTAGTACCACACTTTTGATTACTATGTCAGTGTAGTAAGTTCTGAATCGGAAAGTGTGAGTTCTCCACATTTGTTCTTTTTCAGAATTATTTTGCCTATTCTGGGCCCCTTGTAATTTCATATTAATTTTGAGATTAGTGTTTCAATTTCTGGGATGAAGAAACAGCAGTTGTGATTTTGATAAGGATTGCACTGAATCTGTAGATTGTTTGGGGGACTATTGCCATCTTAGCAATATTAATCTTTACATTCATAAACACGTGTTGTCCACTCATTTGTTTCAGTCTTTAATTAATGTTTTGTAGTTTCCAGTGCGCAAGTCTTGCACCTCCTTGGTTAAATTTATTCAGTATTCTTTTTGATGCTATTGTGAATGGAATTCTTTTCTTAATATTTTTTTGGATTGTTCATTGTTAATATAGAGAAATACAACTGATTTTTGCATGTTGATTTTGTGTCTTGCGACTTTGCTGAATTTGTTTATTAACTCTTAATAGCTTTTTTGTGGATTCTTTAGTATTTTCTATATATACGATCATGTTCTCTGCTTTCTTTCTTTTCCAATTGTATACCTTTTATTTCCTTTTCTTGCCTAATTGCTCTGGCTAAAACTTCCAGTACAGTGTTGAGTAGTGTTGAATGAACTCAGAAAGAGTCTAGAGGCTTTGCCAGGAATAAATGCCAAAGATTTATTCAAGAGTCTTAGAGTTTGCAAACTAGAAACACAGGTAGACAAAAACCCAGAAGTGTTCTGAAGAAGGAAGAAAAGTTAAGAGTTCTTATTGTAAAAGTCACATCCTTGAGAATAATCAGTCCTACATTCTTGGCCCTAGGATTGGTCCAGGATGGTTATCAGTTAGAAGTCAGGTTATGTGGAAAATGGATGCCATGGTCTGTTGGGTGGGTACCAGGAGGTCTGGTCACATCCTGAGTCCTTTAGGGGGTAGTCAGAAGGTTATATGCAGGTAAATAAAGGGGCATTGACACAGGACTGGAAAGTTAAAAAATTTACGTTACTAGGCTAGTTAAGACAAGAAAAGGCGTTGTTTCCTCATGCCTCAACATTCGTGATGTTAATAGTCTAGCAACTTGTTTCAAGTGACTCCATTTCATGTTTTCCCTAACTTCACTCTTTCCTCAGTGGTACTGGTGAAATGGGCATCATTGTCTTTTTTCTGATCTTGGGAAAGGTTTCTATCTTTAACTATGTTAACTGTGGGTATTTCATAAATGCCTTTCATCATGTTGTGAAACTTCCCTTCTATTGCTAGTTTGTTGAATTTCTCAATGCTTTTCCTACCTGGAGATGATCATGTGGTGCATCCCTGGAATAAATCCCAGCAGGTCGTGTGTGTAATCCTTTTAATATTCTGCTGGATTTGGTTGCTAGTATTTTGTGGAAGATTTTTGCCTCTATATTCATTAGGGATTTTGGTCTGTAGTTTTCTTGTCCTCGTTTGTCTTCCTTTGGTATCAGAGTAAGGCTGGCCTCAGCATGTGTTAGGAAGTGTTACCTTCTTTTTGGTTTTCTGAAGAACAGAACTTTGGTGTAGTATAAAAAGCTTTGAAGTGGGAATCAGGCGATCTGAAATCTATTTCTAGCACTGCTGCTAATTAGCAATGGACCTTGGACGGATTACTTCCTCCCGCTTAGCCTTTCCTCATTCTCCTGTTTCATTCATCTTTAAAGTGAGGTTTAAGACTAGATGACTACTAAAGTCTCTTCAAGCTTTTAAATATTTTTTTCATGTTTGTTATTCTATGGAACGCCAAAGACCCAAATTACAGCTAAGGAATGAGTTTTAAGAATACAGGTCTCAGCTAAGTATTATGAAGAAATTTTCAACAGTGAGAGCTGTTCCACAATGGAATGGACTGTCTTCGAAGGGAATGATCTTCCCATCACAAGCTGTGTTTTACTAGGGACTAGACAACCCACCAAGGATGTTGTGGAGGGGAGTTTTGTGATTTTTATGGAATGATTGACTGGACTTATTCTAAGGTTCTGCCTCTCAGCTCTAAAATCTGTATCATATTGACTTACTAAGGAGAGGAAGGCCTGTCTTGTTCTTAGAAGACAAAGCCGGCCTGTCTAGAGACAGAGGGTGAAGTTTTGTTTTGTTTTTGTTCTAATTACAAATGTTATACATGTTTTCTTATAAAAATTGCAAACAATATGTGATATAAAAACCAAAAGTGCCCAGAGAGAACCACTGTTACTAATATATTACACTTGCTGATTTTTTCTATGCATATTTACTATTTATAAATTTTTAAGTGTTTATGACATCCATTAGGTTCTGTACCATTTTCCACTTAAGACTATCTCTTAAATATCCATATTAGTATGTATGTCATCCTCTTAAACTACTAATGTATAGCATAGTATTCTTTTAAATAGTTTTTCTTTTAAACTTCTGTTGACAGACATGTTAATTAATAGTATTCAGTAAACTCTTATATGTATAATTTGTATAGCTGGGCAAACATTTCTGTAGAATGAATTTCTAGAAAATAGAATTGCCTGATCAAAAGATATATACATTTTAATTATTAGTGGATCTTGTTAAATTGCCCTCTAAAAAAGTTACAGCAGTTAATCTCACCAACAGAGGTTAATAGTGCTGTTACCCAGTGTTAAAGGGAAGATAATGAATCATCAGTATTTTTAATCTTTGTCAATCTAATAAGGTGAAAATATCTAATTTATTAAGTATTTCTTTTTTATTAGTGAGGTTGACCATATTTTCATCATTGGTTTCTTCTGTCATTTATCTTTTCATATTGTTGGTTAGTTTTTGTATTTGCTATTTCAATTTTTATCAGGGTAATACATATTATAGTTTCAAAGTCACATAGTTTTGTAAGGTTTAAAAAGCAAAACACACAACAAAAGAACAAGACAAACAAATGAGAAACAAAAACTCATAGACACAGACAATAGTTTAGTGGTTACCAGAGGGAGATGAGGGTAAGGGGGATCAAATATATGGTGATGGAAGGAGAACTGACTCTGGGTGATGAACACACAATGGGATTTATAGATGATGTAATACAGAATTGTACACCTGAAATCTATGTAATTTTACTAACAGTTGTCACCCCAATAAATTTTTAAAAAAGAAAAAAAGGCAAAACACATCAGTCCTCTGCCTTAACTCTACCTATGCCAGATTCTTACTTCGGTGGCAACCACTTTTAACTTTTTAACTTATTTTCTGATACTGTCTTCTGTATTTTTTAATAACATGATTTATTTTAAATAACATGATATATATACAATTTTACTTTTAAATATTATGTATTTACTTCCTATTATGGAAAGTGATACTTATCTTGTACTGTTACACTATACCCTTCATATACACACTTTTCCTTTTCCCAATTTTTAGTTAAATAAATATTCCTTATTTACATTATTATGACATGTAAATATTATTCACAGATAAGCCTCATGGTGTATTTGGTCACATTTCCTTTCCTTGCTTGGGATTCTTTTGGAATATTTCTTATTGATTTATAACAGCTCTTTGTATGTTAGGAATAAGCATTTTTACTTACATGCTGCAGGTATCTTTCCCCAGTTTGCCATCTGATTTATTTATAGAATTGGTACAGAGATTTTTATAGACTAAATTTATGGACCATCCTGTGGGCTGAGCATTCTATTATTTGCTGTTCTATTTGGATGACCCATCTTGTTATTCCTGGTTTTCCATCCTATGCAAAAGTTGTTTTCCCTGCCTAGACAGATTTTAGGTACTGGCTATGCCACCAGTTTTACAATTCTTGGGGACCCCTCACCCTCAAATCTGTTCTAGGTTAAAGATGGATTCTAGGGAGGAGAAGCAGAGTAGAAACATAGTTGGAACATTGCTGAGGCATGTACTTCACTATTACATAAACATAATGACACCAGCCACCACTAGTTGAGTACTTGATAATATGCCAAGTATTTTGCTATGAGGTAGGCAGTATAATTTTTGCCATTGTATGGATCTAGAAACTGAGGGTCAAAGAGGTTAACTGAGCTCCGCTCAAGCAATGATTAACAGTCAGGATTCACAGCTAGTCCATTTCACTCTCATGCCCTCCCCACTAATTCATGAGGTCTATGTATTTGTTCAATTAGAATATATTCTTTGATCCCCTACAGTGCTTTCACGTGAATCATCCCTTTATCCAGCATATCCACCCTGTATATGTTACCTGCCCATTAGTCACTTAGTAGCTATCTTGGTTATCAGCTAGATTAAAGATCTTAATTATGAAAAGCAAAATTCTGAAGGTAATAAAAAACATGTAGGCAAATAAATAAAGATTTGGTAAATTTGATTATATTAAGGATTTTTGTTAATATAAAAGATACCATGGGCAAAGTTAGCTGATTACAGAATGGGAGGTTAGTAATAATTTAAAACTGACAATAAATTAATATCTAGACTATACAAAGTAACTCCTTCAATCACACTAAGAACAATGCACAATTTAAAATTTATCAATTGTTTATTTCTGCAATTTTCTATTTAATATTTTTGGACCAAGGTTGACCACAGGTAACTGAAACCATAGAAAACAAAATTACAGTTCAGGGGGAACTACTGTACTGAGTGGGAAAAGTAACAAACAGAAAGATATACAGCACAGTGCCAATTAATAAATCAAAAATATATGCACACAAAAATACAGCTTGTAAGAAAAGATACAAAAAATACATATATTAAACACATTAGAATGTCTAGGATGAGAAATGGAAATAAAAAAGAAAACAAAGCAGCTCTCAGAGATATGTAAAGGAGAGGCACTGGAATTGTTATTGACTAGTAGAAATATGAACTGTTCAAGATTAGCTATCAGAGCTTTCCAAAAAAAAAAAATGCTTCTTATGCTATGCTAAGAAATGATGGACACTATTGATAAGGCTCTGTTTCTCTCAAATTGAATGAAATTTTCTGTGCTGGCTGGCAGCCAGCCTTTCAGTAGGCACCCGTGACCACTGAGTGGAAAAACACTGGCTCTGTTCTCTTAGACCAGGTTTCTCAGTAAGGAGACTATTAACATTTTGGGCCAGATGATTGTTTATTTTTGTGAGTGGTTATCCTGTTCCTTGTAAGGATGTTTAGCAGCATCCCTAGCTTCTACTCATTAGATGCCAGTAGCACCCCCTCCCCCAGTTGGGACAACCAGAAGTGTCTCCAGACATTGTCAAATGTCCCCTGGGGAGGAAATTCACCCCTAGTGAGAAACACTGCCCTAGACTCTAGGACCTAGGGCAGCATAGATGTTGCCAGCCACTGATTATGAGCAAGGATGCCAGGATGGTTTCACTGAAAAGTATCAAACTTCTCTCTGTAACTTAGGAGTTCAAGTCCAACTTCCTTGTTAAAAAAAACTTAGTCTAACTGTTATTGGGAACAAGAGTTCTTATTGTTTTCCGTATTTAAATTTCAGCTGCTGTTCTTTTTAATATTGGCAACAATAGTAATAATAAACTGCTTATAGTTTGGATTTGTTGTGTTTTTCAAAAATGCTTTTCTCATCTGCTATCTCACTGAAACTTCACAACAGTTTTATAAGATTGTCAGAATAGAAATTTATCTCCATTTTTCAGAGTAGTAGACCAAAGTGCAGAATCCTGAAGTGATTTGCCAGGAGCATATGACCACTGAATTGGAGGGCTGGACATAAAACTCAAATCTGATTCTTGGTTAAAGTCTCTTTATAGAACATTCAACCTTTATTTATTTATTTATTTGTTTATTTATTTATTTATTTATGAGGCTTTCTCGAAAGCTTTGGGAAATTGTGAGGTTTGTGCCGTTACTGCTTCTGTTTTTAACTTGCCTGATTTTTCTTTCTTTAATTACTTTCACCCAAGTTCTTTCCTTGGATTTCAGGCATATTCACAGCCAGCCACCTTTACTCTCTACATCATCTTGCCTCCTCAGCCTTTCCCGAGTTTCCCCACAAACCCAGTGAGGCAGGACTTGGAAGACAGAAGATCTGGACTGGAAACGGCCCAGGCCAAACTCGCTTTCTGGCCTCTCTCTATCTCAGTTTTCATCATCTATTCAGAGTCTAATATTACTCACTCCTTAGCTCCCTCAGGGATGTTACGGGAAAGAATAAATTTATGCCTGGAGAAGTATCCTATTTTTAAAAATCTCCAAGGAGAAGTTTTCATCATCTCTGTCTGTTAACCAAATATAGCATCTTTTTAAACTCCTGTCCCGTGAATTGCTATCCCCTCCTGGAATGGATGAATGGCAACATCTCTTACCTGGAAATCTTTTAAAGTACTATAGATTTTTCCCAGACCAAGAGTTACCTTAAGAAGGTTACTTGAATGTGGCTAGGGAATGCTGACTAAGATGACTGACAAAGGGTTGTAATCCACTTTCTATGAGAAAAAAAATTTTTCTTCATACAATATGATAAAAACTTCTGTGATGCAAACAGCCTCTTCCTCCAAAGAGCCTTGCCTGGCTCTGTAGGTTCATTTCTCACACCTCCCTCAAATACTCATTGTACTTCTCAAGCATACCATGTTGCCTCATCATGGAACACTCATGATGCCTTTCTCCACCTCCATCTTCTAGGCCATCAGGGCAGAGACCAAAGGTTTCTTCTTCAAGAAGCCTTCCTTGGTTCCCTCACGCTGAGGGAAGCGTCTCTACTCTACTTTCTCGGTGACCACGCTTACTCCATTATAGCGCTTGTCATACTGCGTTTATAGTTATGTGTTTCTCCTCAGCAGATGTAACTTCTTGAGGAGGTTTTGTTTTTTCTCTCTGAATTCCACAGTTCTTAGTGTGGTGTCCAGTAAGTGCTCAGTAAGTGTTTGCTAAATGACTGCTTGACTGGCTCTTTTGCCTGGAGAGGAGAAGACTTGGGGAATAGATACATAATTTTGGGTACTAGGAAGTAGTCATAAGAAACAGGGTGTAAATTTACTCTGTGTCTCTCAGAAGGACAAGAGTTAGACCCCAGAGGCAGAAGGGGGGAGGCAAAGGCAGATTTTTCAGAGAGTCAAGACTTATCTAGCACATTTATCAGCACTGGAAGGGTCTGCACATGTGGTTAGGTTGACCGTTTGCCGGGGTGTGATAGGAGGGGATTGCCAACCCAGTTTCTACCCTGTAGGATATTCCAGCAATGTGTGGGGTCTTACCGGGTCGCAGAAACTACATGGAATATATCTGTTTACTGGGCCTCTGGACAATCTTCAGACAGCTGGAGGCAACAGCCATACCTTCCTGTAGTTTTCTCCAGGCCTAATATCCCAATGCCGTTAGCTGTTCTTTATGTGCTTTGGTTCCCAGACCCTTTATAAGCTAAGCCTGGCTGCTCCCTAGCCGTGCTTATTTGTCTGTTCTTTGTACAGTGTGGCCCCAAGACCTGATTCCAGGGCCCCGAGGATGCTTTGACAGAGCAGAGAACAATAGAGCTGCCGCCTCCTTCTTTCAGAGTCTATTCCTAGTTAATCAGCATGAGGTTGCTTTGACTTTTGTAGTAGTGGCTCTGTTGGCATATATTCCTTGGCAATTTGTGGTCAACCCCTACATCTGTTTTGTATGAGCTGTTGTTAAGCCACCCCTTCCCTATCCTATACTTGGGTAGTTGGTCAGGTTTCATCATATCACCTTGGTTCTTCATTTCAGCTTATAAGCTCATAGAATGTTAGAGCTAGAAGAACTCCAGAAATACGCTGTATTCATTTTGATATGGCTTCTTCTGTGTTCCACGTTGACTGCCTTGTTCCTTTCTTCCTCCCATTCTTTGTGCTGTCCACAATTTGGTAAGCAGATCCTTTGTATTTTCATCCAAATGATTCATGAAAATACTGACCAGAGCTGTGGAGCATATCCCAGACACCTTCTTCCAGTGGACTTCTGTCCATTTATCAGCATTTTTTTTTTAAGCGGATTGTTCTATTAGCTGTGAATCTCTTACTTTGTTCTACTACCTGGACATGTAGTTTTAATTTCCTCCTCACTATTCTTTGTCATGCATGGTAGGTGATCCCTGCCCCTACAACATAGGGAGATACAGAAGTGATGAGAATCCTGCAAATGAAAAATACATGCATCAGCAAACTGGCAAGGCAGCTGGTGCCCAGAGCAGGATGTCATCTGGGAGCTCTTTTCTGACTTTTCATGAATTATAGTTTCTGAGATGAAAGAAATGTAAAACAATGGCAGTCCATTGTTAGCATTGCTAGCTCTTGTTAGCATCTAACATCCTTATCATATCATTGTGGAGAGATAAGTGGGATATTGCTGTTCTTATCTTCCAGATCGAGAAGTTGGGATCGTCCTTCAGTAAATGTTTGCTGAATGAGTCAATGGGTCAGTTTCAGGCTAATCTTCATATCAAGTTCGTATTTGCAGATTCAGGGAAAGAAGGGTGAATGGCTTTCACTTTTCCCTCTACCTGGCCAAATCCAAGTGTCCTTCAGAACCAGCCAGAGCTCTGCCTCTTCCAGGCAGTCTTCCCTGACAGCTCTGGCCCACTCTGCTACATCTCTCCTCTGAACTCTTATGTCAGTACTCGATGCTTTGCATGGCTGCCCAATTCATGCGTTTGTCTCATCACCCCTGGAAGAGAAGTTATGACCAAGGCTTCCCATTATTTTGTGTCTTTCATTATTGAACTAAATGTGTCTGCGTAAAGTGTTGCCACCAGATGGCACCAGAGTCCCTGCCATTTTCTGAGAATCTTGAGTAACTTTCAGCCGTTTATTGCCAAGCAACCCATTAAAAATGCTTTAATGAAGAAGATTCAAGTTATTTATTAAGCAAAATGCCAATAAATACTAGAGTAGAAACAAATTTTTAAAATTAACCAGGCAGAGTCGTAACTTAGCGTTTTTCACATGGTAAACCGTTTTCTTCACTTGGCCTCTCTGCCCTGCCCCTTGTCAGGCACCGGGCTTTCAGCCCAGCAGCTGTTTTCTAAGCCCAGAACAGAATCTGGCTTTCACGCCTCCCAATGGAGAGTGCCTAGATACCTGAAAATGGCTTCAAGTCCTTGGTTTGTGTTTTTAGGTCACTTACTTTTCCTGGGAAAAAATTAAGTATTATAATGAAATTGCTATAACCCTACCACTTTTAATATGTTGATTATTTCAGTTGCCTCATTGCAGTCTTTGCTCCCTTGTGTAACTTTATGCCGTTTTGATCATGTGATGCCATAATAAGAACTCTCATTTACTGAACACTTACTACAAATTATGTACTGTGCTTGTTTTATATACATTACTTTTATTTAAATATAAAAGCTATTATACTGAATGCTTATATTGTTTATTACATTACTTATATTGAATATTTACCTTGTTAGGCACTGCTCAAAGAGCTTTCCATGCATTAACTTAATCCATACAACCTTATAAGCGTAGATATTGTTAACCCCATTTTACAGTTCAGAAAACTGAGGCTTATCAGGGTTAAGTGACTTGCCTCAGTAACAGTAGCTATATTGAGATTCATATCTACATCTCTTTAATTCTAAAATCTCTGGTCATTTCACTATATCATTACTCTTTGTTCATTTGTTCTTTAATGATTTCTATTTATACTTCTAGAAAGGCTCTGAAGATTAGTAGAATAATTAAAATATGGTTTGATTTGTTTTTATCCTGCTGTTAGACTGTTGGCTCCTTGAGGACAGGGACTAGAGGTCATGTTTATTTCTACATTCCTCTTCCCATTAAATGCAAAGTAAATACTTGATGTATGAATGAGTGAAGTTCTCTCCCAGGAAGTCTAAGGTACAAGGCTGCTTAACAGAACCTTAGTATGTTAGAAATTAAAGTGGTTTGAAAATTCAAGTCAAACTCTTTCTTTTAAGGAGGAACTACCTCCTTGGGTGACCCAATGTGTTGCAGGCAGAACAGAATTTAGAATCCAGGCCTACTGGGCCATCTGGTTTCAAAGAGCCTAATCTTGTCTGTAAATTAATTCCTTCCTTCCCTCCCTCTTTCCCTTTTTTCCCCTCCCTTTCTCTCTTTCATGATGTGGGTTGAGTAGCTTTACACCCTTAAAGTTTCAAGCCTGAAAGTTACAAAACAAGGCAAGATTTCTCATCCCATTCACACCGATATCCAGACTTACTCCTGATTATGTCTTTGTTCAAGCCAGAGTGGAATCCAGTTCCTCTGCCTCTCACCACACCCAAAATATGCAGAGTGGTAGCTCGTGCAGAGAAAATGATCTTGACCAGAGTCCCCCTCAGACCGTGCTGCTGATGGTTGGTGATTAGTGGGAAAGAGGCTATTAGGGCAGGCTGGTTGTTTTTATGCAACAGCGAACTTTTGGGGAAAGCTGGAAGGAGATCAGGAATTCTTTCTTTTTCTCAAAGAAGACAAATGTGGCCAGACCGTGTAATTTACTTCTCTAGCTTCTGGGCCCACTGTTTTGTAAACATCCCCATGAGCTTGTTAAAACAAACAGTGTGAAGGCTAAAGACGCTGCAGCCCTTCTTTCCACACCCCACCTCTGTCTATGATTCCGGTTGTTTTCCCCCCCAGTTTCAATAATCTACAGTTGTTCATTGTGATGTCTTTTCTTTATCTCCTCCCAGTATCTCCCTAGAATGTCACCTGGAGCCTTATTTGGGTAGCCACTTGTTACTACATCCCACACTTTTTATGTAAGGCCAGGATATTTTAGAATGCTTCATTCAGAGAGCCAACTGGGGACTGCTATACAGTAGAATTGGTACTGAGGCTACATTGTTCACTGGCCAGCAGCCAGCACCAGTGGGCACACAGAACTGGAAGCTCTAAAGCACAGTGGCTCTGCTCACCATTCTCTTCTCGCTGTGTCTCTCTCACTCTCTCTCTTTTCATCTGTAAAATAACACTAAAAAACTAAGGCGTTTTTTTCTTGCCATAGAGCAGTCTCTAAGAGAGCAGTAGCCACAGACGACTGAACACTAAAAAGATGCTCTAAGCTGCACTATCCAGTACGGCAGCCACCGGTCCCATGTGGCTATTGAGCACGGGAAATGTGACTAGTCTCTACTATAAGTATAAAATACACATCAGATTTCAAAGCCTTAGTACAAAAAAAGAGTAAGATATTTCATAAGTAACTTTGATATTGAATACATGTTGAAATGGTAATATTTTGGGTATATTGGGTTAAATAAAATATATTATTAAAATTAGTATCTGTTTCCTTTTACTTTTTTTAATGTAGCTGTAAGAAAACTTAATTATATACAGAGGGTGCCAAAAAATTATGTACACATTTTAAGAAAGGAAAAAACTGGGCGGCCGGTTGGCTCAGTTGGTTAGAGTGCAGTGCTCATAACAGTAAGGTCGCCGGTTCGATTCCCACATGGGCCAGTGAGCTGCACCCTCCACAACTAGACTGAAAACGACTTGACTTGGAGCTGAGCTGCGCCCTCCACAACTAGATTGAAAAAAACAATGACTTGAGTTGGATCTGATGGGTCCTGGCAAACCACACTGTTTCCCAGTATTCCCCAATTTAAAAAAAAAGGGGGAAAAATGTATTAAAATTGTAATGTTCAATATATACCAATAACAAAAGATGAATACAAGTCATGTGTATGCATTGTTTTGGCATCCCCGGTATATGACTCGCATTATATTTTAATTGGGCAGCACTGGTCTAGAAATACCTAAGAGTAAATACTGTCTCAAAAGTTTTCTGTACTGTGGAACTTCAGGAAACTAGCTACTATTTTCCTCTGTAGCCACCCCCTTCACCCTTTTTAATGTTCTTTCATTACATTTCATGATCAGGAAGAAAGCCTTTATTAAGTGCTAATTTTTGTTTTCTAAACCCGCTACTCACCTGAGACAAGTGACATCTAGTGAAAAGTTGGGTAGTCGGGAAAGGGAGTAAAAGGCATTGGGGAGCAGAAGAATGGTGATTAGTTCAAACTTCTGACTTGGAATTGTTTAATGTATTTGGAACTCTTTAGCTCACAAGTCTGAGGTAGAGAGCTGAAGGAGAGAAAAGTGAAATAGACACTCTAAAACAGAAATTTGCCTTACTCTTAAGGTTCTAGTCTTGCTTTCCCCTTATTTATCTAAATTTATTGAGGACCTATCATGTGCCAGACAGTTTCCTGCTCACAAGGAGCTTACATTCAGGTAGAGAATTAATTTGAATCCGGCCTCCTACTCTAGATAACCACTGTGATGATGGTAGAAAAGAAAAGGCTTTTGGGGCACTAGAAAGTCATGACTCATTCTGTCTGGAGAGGAGACTGAAGGCTTCATGTGCCTTGGGTGTGATGTTATCAGGCAGAAAGGCAGGTGGGAAGGATGTTTCAGGCTGAGGGGGCGAGCCTGACTACAGGCATGGGGAGTGGTAGAAGGTGACTCTTAAAATAGTAGTTTGGGGCCATATTGGCATTTGACTGCCTCTCTAAGGATGTTGGATCTTATCCTATATTTGGAGGACCATTAGAGGGTTCTAAGCAGGGGAATGACCTGTTCAAGACTGTATGTTAGAGATACCACTCCTGGGAAGGATAGATTGGAGGGGGAGACACTGAATGCAGGCAGCTGTAGTCAGCCAGGCAAGGGACTGCAAGGGCTCGACGGAAAGGAAAGCGTATATACAATAAACAGTTGGTGAGGGTCAAGTACAGTCCCAGGTTTCGAACTTAGATCCCTAGGAGGTGCCTGTATTCAAATTGCATATGTAGTAGAGGATTGGGCTGCAGTGGAACACGTAAGGTGCACTCTGGACTTGTGGATGGAGCTGCAGAGGGAGCTGGCTGGAGCTGAAGTGCTTGTGTTTGTGTTTCAGATGGTGACCCTCTTTCAGATGTGGGTTGTTCCCCTCTATTTCACAGTGAAGCTGCACTGGTGGAGGTTCCTAGTGATCTGGATCTTGTTCTCTGCTGTCACAGCCTTTGTCACCTTCCGAGCGACCCGGAAACCACTAGTACAGACAACCCCAAGGTGAGAATTCAGGTAGTGGGGAAAAGCTACGTTTCCTGAAGCTACCTGGTTGAGGAGCATGGGAGGGGTGGGTTTAACCTGAAAACACTGCAGTTTTTATCTTCCGAGATTACTTGGCAAGGGGCCCCACCAAAACAAGCTGATTGGGAGACCTATCCCCATTCACAGATAAAAAACCCCCAAATATTTCCCTATAGCTTGCGTATGGTTTATATCAAGATCTATTAATATATTAAAAGCAAACGAAATAAGTAAGCAAATCCTGGTGATGATTGTGGTCTCATTTAAATGTTGTTTCCTTCTGTGAACCCTTCTTTGATCTCTGCGTTAGTTTATATTCTTTCGTAATGCTCTGTAATTTTCCTTCGTAGAATTTATCTCAATTTGTAACTAAATATTCTCTTGCATGTCTGTCTCCCCCACTAAACTATAACTATGAGATCAGGAACCACATCCATTTCGTTTGTCACTGTATATTCAGGCCCTGCCACAGGGCCTGGCACATAGTAGCTTAGTCTGAATTTTTGTTGAATGAATGAAGCTCAGCAAATTTGCAATTTTCCTATAAATAATACTTCTTTTGGGGTCCCAAAATAGCCCCTGCCTTTATAATTCTCTGTATTTTATCCAAATGTATTTCTCATTTGACCCTTCCATCCAGCTTCTGAGGTCATTTAATATCTGTGAGAATAAAGAAAAAAATAGAGATTTTCTCATTCATTCAATAAGCACCTGCTGTTTGTGAGGCCCTATGCTGAGTGCTGGGGTACAGAACAGGGTAAGACATGGTCCCTGCCCTCAGTGAGTGCTCGGTTTAATTGAGGAGATGGGTGAGAAAGCAGCTGTTTCAGTCAGTAAATACTCTGAGAGCCCGGTGTAAAGGTCCAGGAGAGCCTGACGGAGGAACTGGTCAGCTTCAGGGTTGTGACTGCTCGATCCGAAGTCCTCCAAGCTGCAGGTTGCTCTTTCTCCCGTGTCTCTTATGTTCCACTTTACTGCAAACCTTGCTTTGGCCTTCTGAGTCTCACTGCACAAAGATAAATTTGTCTTCAAGGTGAAGTTGGTGATCCAGAAACCCCTTTCTGGCTGTGGTAGTTTATGCTTAGGGCCGTTATGGAAGATACAGGCTCTGGAACCAGATGGAGGTGGATTGGAAACCCAAGCCCTGCCATTTATTAATTATATGACCTGTATGACTTCATCTTTCTGAGCCTTGAATTCTTTATCCCTAAAAGTGTGATAATAATTGCTACCTCAGGTAGGATGATATGAAAAAAAAGCGTAATAAAGCATGTCAAGAGTCACCAGGTAACAAACAGTATCAACTTCTAGCTAAAATAACTGAACCCTCCATAGCATGGGAGTTTTTTGATACAACATTTGATTGAGCTTTACAATTTCAAAGCATTTTCCTAAACATCCAGTTTATTCATGCAGATTTATTGAGCATACGTTTTATGCACCAGGAAATGGGCTCTGTACAGTCCAGTGAGGAAGGTAGCACAGTGTCCCCCGTTTACAAATAAGTAAGCTTGTCTCAGAGAGGTGCTTGGACTTACCTGAGGCTACCCAGCTAAGAAACCTCATTTGATCCAGATTCCACCTGAAATTCCACATCCTTGCCACTGTGTCTCATTCCCGTCTGATCACTGCAAACCCTGGATAATGGACCTGTGGTCTTTGAGGGAAGGCACTGTAAGATGTTTGGGGCCTTTCCCTCATGTGAGAAGCTACTATCTCTTGCTTAGCCACCTCAAGGAGGCACAGGCAGGGACCTTGAGCTTCCTGCCTGGGGACCAGCAGGGTTGGTGTCACCTAGTAGGCTCTCAGGAGCTAGGGCGGCTTGTGCTAGTTATTTGAGCAAATTACTAAGTTGCTCATTAGCTCTCATCACAGATAGAATAGTGGCTCCTGATATCAGAGACCTACCTCCATAGCATTTAAGGGCTCTGGTACATTCAGGGATCCATCTTTCCTTAACCTAGCTGCAGGCCACCAACCAGCTTCCACACTGCTTCTCAGGGGCTCATAGCGAGCCTGCTTCTTCAGGAGCATGTCACAGCCCCACCCCATCACCACCATCACCACCGTCAGGCACATACATTCAATTCAGAAGCACTCTTTGCCTCCCTCCTTATCACGTCTCCTCCAGAAAAAAATTATTTTAGAAGCAAAGTTGTTAGACATTCATTTCCTCATTGGCCTGTGGATAGGAACAAAGCAGTATTCAGATTAACCATGCCCAGGTACAAAACCTGTAGCTGATTCTGCCTCTTACTCATTTTCCTTTGAATGCTCTTTCCCGACAAGAACAACTGGTTTCCCCACTTCTTCCTTTCTGAGCATATAGTTACTAGTTTTCACTTCCTTACCCAGTTACTTTGAGTTTGAGACATCTGAGATCAGCTGTGCTCTTTGAGACTGAAACCTCCTTTTAAGGAAGGACTAGCTTTGTGCAATTAACTGAAGTTGCTCAATAAATCCTAAGCAAAGAACCTGATATCCCCCACTGATGTGAGAAGAAAGGATTCTGGTGGTCCAGAGGCCCATAGGCAGAGTGTCTGTGTCGGCTGTATTAATTTTCTCTCCTTTCTCCAGGTTGGTTTATAAGTGGTTCCTGCTGATCTATAAAATCAGCTATGCCACTGGCATCGTTGGCTACATGGCTGTCATGTTTACCCTCTTTGGTCTTAACTTACTGTTCAAGTGAGTACCCTTTGCTTTTGTTTTTGCTGGTGTTGGGGGAGGAGAAGCTGGTGGGATGTACCTGTCTTCCTGGGGCAAGTCCTGGGTATTAACAGGGAGAACATGGTCCCCAGGATAGGAGACTTGAGTTATGGAGGATGAGCGGGTGGGCCCTACATGATTTATATTGGCAAAGAGAAAGGAATGTCCGGATAATACAGTTAGAGTTTCAAATCACGGGTTATATTTTCCAAGAATTTATATTTTAGTGGAAAAAGTGTAATGACAAAAGTAGGAAGAACAATGATTATAGCCAGTTACCCATAAGTCCATCACCCTGGCAGAAACATTTTCCTTGTCCACGTATATACGGTTTATTGCAACATTCACTCTACCTGTGTGGTCTTATGTTCAGGTAGAGTAGGAGTTGGCAAACTATGTTCTATGGGCCAAATTGGCCTATATCCTGTTTCTATAAAATAAAAATTTTATTGGAACACAGGCACACACATTTATTAACACATTGTCTATGGCTGTTTTTGCAGTAAAACAGCAGCATTGAATAATTGTGGCAGAGAGTATGTGGGCCACAAGACCTAAAATATTTACTGTCTAGCCCTTCACAGAAACAGTTTGCCGACCCCCGGACTAGACATTCAAACTCATGGGACACAGTCGGCCATACCTGGCAGCCAGTCCACCTAGAAGGATTCAAGACAGCAAACAGCAGGGCAGTGTCTGCAGAAGCCCGCACAGTAATCCCAGGGCTGAGATGTGAAGGAATGAGATGACACAGGGTGTGGGAGACACCTGGCCCAGAAGCCCCACCCCTTGCCCAAGGAATACTTCCGGTTTTAGGACTCGCCCAGTCCAGATGCAGTGTACTAATTACAGGTCATGTTTAATAGATAAGCATTGTTGGTTTGTAACACAGCTGACGTTCTGCCTTTATCACATTTCTCAGAAAACAGTTCTAGAAAGTTAACGTGTGGACATTTAAGTCCTGCTCCGCTGGTGGGCACTTAGGTTGTTCTTCTATTTAGTGCTATCACAGATAACATTGCTCTGTTGCTTCCTAAGGTTACATTATTAGGAGTGGGATTCTAGCTATTGCTTCATATTGTCATAAGCTTTCCAAAAGATTTGTATCAGCATACAGGTCTCCCCACCCCCAATTGAGGCAGAAGCCAAGAAATTTTGAACTCTGGGACTGGCTGATATAGTGAGTAAGTAGGGCAGAAGAGGGTGGAAATGTGGTTTCCTGGCAGAGGTGATGAGGGTGATGGATCATGGGGAATCCTAAGCCTGGGACAGTACACTGAAGCTGAAGAGATTTAAGATTCAAATTTAAATTCATGACCACTGGCCTCTTCCCCAAACCTAGTACACCGTAGGCAGGAATTTCTTTGAAACTGAAGGGAGTAAGTCCTAATTACATAATGAGAGGACACCCACGAATTGTTTCTTTCAGCGGTAGTATAGGCTGGAAGAATAAACAGGCCTCACAAAGATTTACAGGAACTCATGAGTATAGAGTCTAACACATCTCATCAAAGAAAACCAAGATACTTCCAGATATCTTCTTAACCTGTGTGGTTAAAATAATAAAAGTTAAGATTCTGCATTTTGTTCAAGATATTTAAAATTACAGTTTCTTTTTACTTTCTTCCACTACAGGGAGGAAAACAGAATTGAGAATCTTGACCATTTTTATGCTACTGATCAAGTTAATTGGTGTGAGATTATGTCTAGTTAGTAGGTTAGATATTACAAGATTGAGCATATTCAGCTTTCTAAGATAAATATAATTTACAGCTTTAAGTGAACACATATAGTTCCTGGTGCAAATATTTTAACAAAGGTACTTTCCTATAATAAACATTTATAGGCTCAAAGTTGTAAATTATTGGTCCTTGGACTTATTAAAACAAACCTCCTGATATTTCAGGCAAGATCTTTGTCCTTAGTAAAAAAGTTGAATTTGATGACATGATACAGAATATGTATAGATGCAACTTAAAATGTTATAACTAATATAGAACTGACTAACTTTTTCCCAAAAGCTGTGGTTGGCAAACTTTTTCTGTGAAGTTTATATTTTAATAAATATTTTAGGATTTGTGAAACAAAAGGCGAAATCTAGGATATGATATAGATACTTAAATAACAACAGAGAAAACTTCTTTGCCCTGCTTGCCTGGATGGGCTGGCTC
Source organism: Rhinolophus sinicus (assembly GCF_057876585.1). NCBI lineage: Eukaryota > Metazoa > Chordata > Mammalia > Chiroptera > Rhinolophidae > Rhinolophus > Rhinolophus sinicus. Next base: position 141,500,272 of record NC_142514.1, on the reverse strand, counting down.
AGATTATGGGCATACTTTGTGCCCACTGGCCATCAGACAAGACCTTCTCAGAAGCAGGGGCTTGACAGGGGGTGTGTAAACACTGGGATCATTTTCATTCTCTGCTTCAGTGACACCTAGTGGGGAAGGTATGCCTTTCCCTTCTTTTGGAGGGCTTAGCCATCTCAACTTGGGCAGGTGGCTGGAGGTGAGGCAACTCAGTGAGTTGCCGACTTTTGGACTGAAACTCCACTGCTTGGTGTCCAGCAGTTGCCAGTAGTGAAGTTCTGAACATGTAGGTGCCAACCAGAGCGGGCTCTAGGCAGCTGCAAGGCGTGGTTGCCAGTTGGAAGAGGCAGGCCCTGGGCACAGAGTGGGGAGTAGGGCAGAAGGGGCACCCTGACTTGGTCTCTGCAGCTCACAGCGCTGGCCTGTTGCAGTGGTGCCCATGGGCCGTATAACAGGCAGCAGGCCGGGTTTGCTCTTCGTTTGCCAACACTTTAGCCCTTGAGCCTCCCAACTTGAGGCACTGCCTTGTACGCCCAGAGCAGTAACACAGAGTGGTGTGTCTCAGGGCAGGCCTCACAGGCCCACTGCTTCCCTTGCAGGATCAAACCGGAAGACGCCATGGACTTTGGCATTTCTCTCCTCTTCTACGGCCTCTACTACGGCGTTCTGGAGCGGGACTTTGCAGAAATGTGTGCCGACTACATGGCGTCTACCATAGGGGTGAGTTCCCCTGGGCTCTTAGTACTGCCCCTGGCCACCTCCACATCAGGGCAACATCCCTTTTTTGACGTAAGAGATAAGCCATGTGACGTCCTTCAAGATGTGGGTGGTATGTGTAGAGAGTCCTTTAAAATTTGGAAAGCAAGATCTCAGATATAACTTTAGGGCTGTTACAGAGAAGAACCACTTACCCTACAGGAAGTTAACATTCATTCAACAAATATTTATTTACTGCCTATGTACCTGGGCACTGTACGTGTGCTGGAATTACAAAGGGGTCCAGAGATAAATGTCCTGCCTAAACGGAGTTTACTCTCTAGTGACAGATGGATATTAAGGTAATGAACCCAGAAATAAATACATAATTATAACTTTAATAAATATTATGAAGGCAAGATTAACAATGCAATGAATGAACAAACATAGTAGTGGCATTTGACCACGTAAACAATACAGTGTCATCTCATTAGACCATCTCAGTGTCACCTCATTAGACCCCACTCCAAGAAGGAATATTTCCAAGTTTAATGGACATTTCTCCAATTCTGTGCTGAAATACATGTGGCTCTGTCTGATGAAGGGGGTGCTGAAGGGCATTTAGAAGTTGTTGCTACGTCATGGTTTGGCAGTTTGGAGAGAACTCCTCAGAGAATATTTGGAAAGTAGGTTCTCTTGGAGCATCCAGGTACCAGTCCTAGCTTTTAGGCAGCAAATGTGAATGGAGACCAAGTGACAGGAACAGGAAAAGACTGGCACTGACTCTAAGTGAGGCACCTCAGAAACTCCTGGAGAGTTTGAGGTATTTTGCAGATGAGAGGCTAATTACTGTGCAAATTTGTATGTCTGTGCTATTGCAGTCTCATTTGTGCCACAGGCCAGTAGGTCTGGGGCAATTTAGGTTAAATAATACTCAGCCATCACTTTGGATAACTTTAATCAAGTACAGTTTTCTTAGGTCTCAGTATTATTTTTCCTGTAATGGATCAAATTGAAAACAAAGTACATTGAGTCAATTCATACACGGCCTATTAGATTCTTTTTGAACAACTGTCATATGTTTTAGCTGCATTTCACTGTCTCTCATCCATGTAAGCTTCAGATCTTCCTTTAACCAGTTCATTTCCCAGGAGAGAGCTCCAGACCCTAGATTGTCTCATTATTAACTTCACTTTCAACAACAGCTGTTCTCTAAGACACTTCTATGGCGTAGCCCTCTTTTCAGCACTCCTGCCGGTGTCCTGTCCTTTACCATCTAATGATTTCCTTGTCTTCTCTTACTTTTTTTAAGGGACAATTCTCTGATTTCCCCAGGTTGTTGCCAACTTTATCTCCAGGTTACTATCAGCTGCTAATTTAAGCACAGCCTTAATTCCCTCAGGGGGGTCACTAATAACCAATCTACAGAATCCCTCTTCTGTCCAAGTGGAACCTAGCTCAGAATTGATCCACAAGTTAGCTTCTCCTCTGGCATCATTACATTATCTTCCCCGAAACAGGATTTGAGCTGGGCCTCTTTCCATGCTCTTGGGAAGAATTATTGGGTGCTCCAGTGGTTACAAGTGGTAATCCCTAATTATTATTATTATTATCTAATTCCCCAGTAATGATAAACTCCAGCTTCACCAAAAGACCTGGTAGGAGGGTTTCTTGTTAGGGCTGAGAGTGCCTCACATACCAGCTCTTGCCCCCTCATATTCTCCTTTATTTGATGGGGTCTTACTAGTTACTCCACCACTCCATGCTCATTCTTTAATAGTCTGGCCCAAAGATAAACCCACGCACTTCCCTGTGCCTCTTAGCACAAGAACAAAAGGATCAAAAAATCACATCAGACTTTATTAAAGATTTGAGGATGGTAGCAGGAAAATAAAGCATGAGTCCCTGACTGAGGTTAGTCTGACTTATCGGGCTACCTGCTTTCCAGGGCTTCCAGGCCATGCATCAGCTAAACCTCAGCCTACCTCTGTGTAGTTGGTATGATCTCGGCACCCACCACCTAGACTCCCCATCTAGACAGCTATTTCCTGAATGTCTAGACCTAGAGACTGTGTTCCTGACAAAAATAATGCTACGCCCTCCCCTATACCTCAGCCCAGCCTTCGGAATCTTAGTGTCTTACCTGAGGACCTACCTCTCCCTTAGGTAACTGGCGCTGAGAACGGCTCTCCCTTCAGAGGAGTCACTCAGTATCTAACTCCTGTTCAATGGAATGTGACCTTGCTGACCCTAACTATACACAAGCAGTTTGCTGTGTCCCACGTCCCCAGGGCAGGGAGTGGGTCACCAGGAGTTCATTCATTCATTCATTGTTTCCCATAGCAGATATTGCTGAGACCTAGTGTGGGCCTTCTGCTAGAGCTCAATATGCAACAGATTAGACCAGGCAGAGATATGGGACAAGGGGCTCCACCAGGGGGTAAAGGAATAAATTGCGCTGCCTTTACAGTTCTTTCCAACTCTGAGAATTCCAGGACTCGCTTATTTCTGCCGGTCTTTGGTCAAGTGGACTTCGGTCTGTTCAGGAACAGCTGGGCCCCTGCGCCACGGCCGCCTGAATTTCAATAAAATCCATGGCCTTGAAGCCAGAATCTGATCAGTGCTTTGGGGGAAGCAATTTGAGGAAGCCAGGAAACTTCAGCCTTCCATGCGTTCATTGGCCAACTCGTTCATTTATTTATTCAAGCAACAGTTGTTACCAACCATCTACAGTGTACCAAGTACAGTCTTCACTAGCATATGCTACCGCCCAAGTCAGTTTTTAAAATTGTGGTGAAATACACATGACATAAAATTTACCATCACAACCAATTTTAAGTGCATGATTCAGTGGCATTAAGTACACTTACATTGTTTTGCAACCATCACCACCATCCATCCATAGAACGTCATTTTGCAGAACTGAAGCTCTGTACCCATTAAACAGTAACTCTCAATTTCCCCTCCCCCCAGCCCCTGGCAACCACCATTCTACTTTCTGTCTCTGAATTTGACCACTCTTGGTACCTCATATGAGTGTATTCATATAATATTTGACCGTCAGGACTGGTTTTTTTACTTAGCATAATGTCCTCAAGCTTCATCCGTGTTGTAGCATGTCTCAGAATTTTCTTCCTTTTAAGGCTTCATAGTATTCCACTGCATGTACATGTCACATTTTCAGTCCTGGTAATTTTTCATAGTCTGTCCATTCTGTGGTCGCAGCTTCTATCCCAGAGAGTCATAGTTGATGTTGGAGCTGCTCTGCCTACCAGGTCAGGAACTGGTCTGATTCATCGCTTGGTCCCCCTCTCACAGTGACTTGACATAAAAAGATCTGTAATTTATTAATGTCAGCATTCTTAGAAATGAAACCGAGAAGTTTTAGAAGTATATCAGCAAGCATTCTCAATTCCTTTTCACTGTTTTACACTTCTGTTTAATGTAGAGCAGCTCTTTGTTTTGCCTCACGTGGAGAAATTTGTAATGTGAACCAAAGTAAACTCTCTTCTTTCCTTCAGTCAAGAGAACCTTGGATGATGTTTCTTTTCCAGCTGGTCACTATGAGGTCGTAAGCTTGTGACAGCCAGTCAGTACAGTTCCCATTCATACTCAAAAGTTGTGTAGGGGTGGGTTGGGTGAAGGGTGGAAGATTGTGAAATAAACCTATTTTGGGGGCTTCTTTAGGCAAGGCAGTAACACGCTGTTCATGCTACATTGGGCAAGTGTCCCTCCTCACCCTTTCTACCTTCTGAACAAGTTCCTGTGTCCCAGATTTACCTCCTAGATCGTCAGCGGCCCTAGATAACGTCAGGACAGGAGTAGCTGCCCATTTATTTGGCTTAAAGTAGTAGAAGGAGCTAGGGGGTTAGAGTCAAACAGATCTGGTTTCATTCTAATCCACTTTTAATGAGCAAATTATTTTACCTCTCTGATCTTGTTTTCTTCGCTGTAGTACTAATATTACCACACTTGTAGAATTGTAAGAAACTAATGGGTTAGTGTAAAAGCCCATGGCTAACTCTCAGTAGATGATGGCGATAGCTATCATTTATCAAGTACCTGCTATACAGTACTGCTATGCTACAAAATGGCAGTTTTAGACCTGGAGCACAGACGCCCTCCAGGATTTGCCTTTGTATCTTCTTCAGACCCAACAAACACACAGAGCAAGACACAAAACAGGCAAACCATCATTCACGAGGAAATGCCAGTTCTCTCTTGATGCTTTCCTATAGTCTGAAGTCATCTTCAGATCGCTCTGTGACATGGAATCTCCTCTTCTGTAACCCGGAGAAATGGGTGTTTCATTTAGTTTTTCAACAAGTATTGCTCACAGTATCTGCCTCAACTCAACTAGCCCCTGCTCAGCTGTGCCACCAGCTCTCTGGCCTCAGGCAAGGCTCTTTTCCTCCTTGAGCCTCAGTCGCCATCTCTCCCCCTGTCCACGGGGTCGAACTAGAAGAGCTCACAAGGCTTTCATGGCACAAGTTTTCTGTGATGTTCAGTGGTGTGGAATGGAACTCATCATTCCTGAGCATCTCCCTGCACCTACTATATGCCAGCTCCTGTGCCGGGGTTTTCCATGTTTCCTCAGTGAGTGTTCGCAGTGCAATGTGAGCCCAGAGGTAGTCTGCCCGTCCTCAGAAGGAGAAATCTTACTATGTTTATCTGGAGAGCTTACTCTCCCCTTTAAGTAACCCCTGTTTTAAACCTTTTCTACTCTCAAACCTCTTACACCCCTTCCCTCTGTCCCTTCATCCTCAACTGATGACCTTGCCTCCTATTTACCTGAGAACCTAGAAATCAAACAGAAGTTCCCACAATTTCTTGACACCGTACCTACAGATCTTCATACGTTTGTACCCATCTTCTCCTCCCTCCCTCCAGTTACAGTGGAGTAAATGTCCTTTCTCCCATCAAAGGCCAGCCCTGCCTACACTCTGGGTTCCGTCCCTTCCTGCCTTCCCAGGGACCCTGTGCTGTTGACTTCTCTTTCTCACCTGTGACTTCAACTTCTCCCTCTCTCCTGGGCTCTTCCCATTAACCTTTTATGCATTTCCCCCCCAAAAAAATACGCTTTTTCTGACCCACTTTCTCTTCCAGCTACTGACTCATTTCCTGATTCTAATCTGGCCTTGGTTTATACCCTTCTGGCATGACTTAGCTCACTAGTGACTCAGTGCCACTAATTCTGATCTCGACTGTCTTCAGCACAGTTGACTCAGCCTTCCTTGAAAAGCCTTGCCCCCCTTGGTTTTTATGTCATTACCCTGTCCCTGTTTCTTTTTGTCTCACATTTTCTGTCTCCTCTGCTAACTTTTCCTTCCCTTAAAATGTTACTGTTCCTCCGAGCTCAAACTTAAGTCATCTTCTCTTCTCTTTCCCCAGATAATTTCCCTTTTAACATGGCTTCCAGATCTCTAATCCAAGACTTTTCTCTTTTATTATTCAGCTATCTGTTTGGCATCACCAGTCTGTCTACTTCTATCAGTATTTACTGCCATCAGATTAGCCTAAACCATCACCTTAGCACAGGCCTCCATCTATTGCCTTTAAAGAATTATAATTGTCTCTTAGCTGGTCTCTCTGAACCCACTTTGCCATTATCTCCAATCCATTTTTCACATAGAAGACACAGTGATCTTTTAAAAATTTGAGTCCAGGGCCGGCCCGGTGGCTCAGGCGGTTAGAGCTCCATGCTCCTGACCCCGAGGGCTGCTGGTTCGATTCCCACAAGGGCCAGTGGGCTCTTAACCACAAGGTTGCCGGTTCAATTCCTTGAGTCCCACAGGGGATGGTGGGCTCTGCCCCCTGCAACTAAGGTTGAACATGGCACCTTGAGCTGAGCTGCCTCCCGGATAGCTCAGTTGTTGGTTGGAGTGCGGGCTCTCAACCACCAGGTTGCCAATTCAATTCCTCGACTCCCCTAAGGGATGGTGGGCTGTGCCCCCTGCAGCTAAGATTGAACACGGCACCTTGAGCTGAGCTGCCGCTGAGCTCCCCGATGGCTCAGTTGGTTGGAGCGCATCCTCTCAACCACAAGGTTGCCGGTTCGACTCAACTCCCACAAGGGATGGTGGGCTGCGCCCCCTGCAACTAGCAACGGGCAACTGGACCTGGAACTCAGCTGTGCCCTCCACAACTAAGACTAAAAGGACGACAACTTGACTTGGAAAAAGGTCCTAGAAGTACACACACTGTTCCCCTATAAAGTCCTGTTCCCCTTCCCCCAATAAAAAAATCTAAAAAAAAAAGAAATTTGAGTCTAGTTATGTTACTCCTTACTTAAATAAAACCCTTAGATGACTTCCCATTTCAAGTCCAAAGTTTTTTGCAAGTCTCACTTCTTTCTTCTTTCTCAAACCTCTGTAGCCACATTAAGCTCCTTTCAGTTTCTCAAGTACACCAAGCTCCAGGGGCCTGCGTCAGGTCCTCTTCATCTCTAACTCCGGCTGTCCTTTACCTCAGTGTAAAATATCACTCAGAGAAGCCTTCTCGAATGGCCTAGGCTTAGTTAGCGACCACTTTCATTGCAATGTTCTTTCATAGCCCCTTTAATGCCTTTTTAATAATTCTTGTTTTAGCGTTTTTAATAATTAGTTCTATTTTATGTACATAACATTTATTTATTTATTTATTTATTTATTTATTTATTTATTTATTTATTTATTTATATTTATTTATTTATTGGGGAACAGTGTGTTTCTCCAGGGCCCATCAGCTTCAAGTCATTGTCCTTTAATCTAGTTGTGGAGGACAGTTCCAAGTCCAGTCACCGTTTCCAATCTTAGTTGCAGGGGGCCCAGCCACCATCCCATGCAGGAATTAAACCGGCAACCTTCTTGAGAGCTCACGCCCTAACCAACTGAGCCATCCGGCCGCCCCTCTGGCAACTCAGTAGCAGCTCGTTGTCTTCAATCTAGTTGTGGAGGGCGCAGCTCACTGGCCCATGTGGGAATGAAGTGGCAACCCTGTTCAGAGCTCACTCTCTAACCAACTGAGCCATTCGGCTGCCCTGTACTATATTTTTATTGTGGTAAAATATATGTAACATAAAATTTGCCATTTTAGCCATTTTAAGTGTACAATTTAGTGCATTAATTACATTCACAGTGCTGTGCAACTATCACCACTACCTAGTTCCAATTTTTCACCCAAACAGAAACTCTACCCATTAAACAATAACCTCCCATTCCCTCCCTCTGACCCGTGGCTGCCTCTAATCTACTTTCTCTCTCTATCAATTTGCCTGTTCTAGATATTTTATATAAATGGGATAATACAACATTTGTCCTTTAGTGTCTGCTTCTTTCGCTTTCATAATGTTTTCAATGCATGTTGTTGTATGTATTAGAACTTCATATTTTAATGACTGAATAATATTCCATTCTGTGAATACTCCACATTTTGTTCATCCATCCATCTGTTGATGGACACTTGGGTTATTTCCACCTTTTGGCTGTTATGAATAACGCTGCTATGAGCATTGGTGTATGAGTGTGTGTTTAGCCCATTTTCTTTTGGGGGGGTATATACCTAAGAATGGAATTGCTGTGTCATGTAGTGATTCCGTGTTTAACTTTTAGAAGAATTGCCAAGCTCTTTGCTTCTTGAATTATAAATAACACTTAAATGAATATCTGTATGCATGAAGCTTTTTTGACATTTGTACTTATTTCTTTAAATTCCTTGAAGTGAATTTAAAGGGTGTGAGCGTTTGAGATACCACGCCACATGCTGCCCAAAAGGATTAAACCTCTTGCTGCTGCCACAAGTGTCTGAGAATGCCCTTGTCACCAAAACAACATTGCACCAGAAATTTCCCTTTTGCATCTTAGATAAGAGATGTTTCTGTGTCTTATGAAACCATAGTCTGGCCACAGAGTGTCTTACCTGACATGCTCTTGGCCACCAGCCTTGAGTCCTTTTCGCTCTCATTCTCCTTGTCCCTGACGCTGACCCTGCCGTTTTCAGGTCTTATTGATCTGACTTCCCAACCCATCTCTGGTCCGTCCCTTTCTCCCCATTTGCCCAGCAGGGATGCAGTCAGTTTGGCATATAAAGATGTTCTCTACCTCTGTCCTACCCCTGCCACTTTGCCTTCTCTCCAGAAGACCTAAGGCGTCTGTAGTAGCTTCCCACTTGGGCTGATTCTCATGTCTTTGCTGTCTCTTCCTTGTGCTCTTCTCTCCCAGTTCTACAGCGAGTCGGGCATGCCTACCAAGCACCTGTCGGACAGCGTGTGTGCCGTGTGCGGGCAGCAGATCTTTGTGGATGTCAGTGAAGAGGGCATCATCGAGAACACTTACAGGCTGTCCTGCAATCACGTGTATCCTGCCTGGAGCTTCCGGGTCACATGCGCACTCCAGTCAGGGAGGGGAGGAACATGCTGTCCTGACCTCTGTGGGAGAATAACAAGAGGGTAGACATTTGGGTGATAGTTCCTGTTAGAGAAGCCAACACTCCGGAGCGGAAACCACAGCCTCGTCCAGTCTTTCCCACAGATGGGAGACACTCCTGTATAAACAGTGTTTATAGCCTGGCTGGATCAGAAAGGAGCCTGCACTAGCCCCCCAAGATTAGATGGGGGACAGGGGAAGAGCATCCTCTAACCGGGCCCCTCAGTTTCAGAAGCAAATCCCCGTGAATAGCACTTGTGATATGTACTTAGCTTCCATTCTGTGTCATATATTATATTATCCCCATTTGTCCCCATAATAGCCCTGTAAGGTAGAGCTCATTAGTCTCACTTCACAACTGAGGAAACTGGTTCAGAGAGAAGGGACTTGCCCAAGATTATGCAGCTGATAAGAGGTGAAGCCAGGCTTTGAGCCTTTCTCCAGAGCTAGTGCATGGGCATCTTGAAGACTGGCACAGAGCTGGCGTGCCACCCTGGCTGCCCACCATTTCCCTTGACCAGTGGCTCTCAGATTCCACGAGTTCTGCATCCGCGGCTGGTGCATTGTGGGAAAGAAGCAGACGTGTCCCTACTGCAAAGAGAAGGTAGACCTCAAGAGGATGTTCAGCAACCCGTATCCTTTGGGTTCTTGTTGGGAGTGGGCAGGGAAGAAAGCACTGCCATTGTGAACCTGCATTTAGGTCCTCCTGGGCCCTCCCTCCTGACCCCAGCCTGGTACATGCTCACCATTCTATGTGGCCTCAGGTCCAGGAAAGTCGGGGATGGAACATGGGGCAGGACTAGCAGCTCAGCTTCTCATCATAGTTCTGCTAGGTTGGTGCAAAAGTAACTGCGGTTTAGAAGGTTAGAAACAATTGCAAAAATCGCAATTACTTTTGCACCAACCTAATAGATCTCTTAAGTGTAAATTGGTAGTATTGTGTTTCCCCGAAAATAATACCTTCTCCAAAAATAAGCCCCAGTTAAGATTGTCAGCCAGACGGATGCATTTAGTACATTATGACGATGTTTTAGAAGAAGATGACATGACTGTATCTGAATAAATGTAGATTGTTGTACATGAAAAAAATAAGACATCCCCTGAAAATAAGCCCTAATGGAGCAAAAATTAATATAAGATCTGATCTTATTTTCAGGGAAACACGGTTGTAGCAGCTACCACTTCCTGCTTGCTTACTGTGTTCTTGGCACTGTGTTAAGTGCTTTATTCATATTAATCTCATTTGATTCTCTCGCAGCTTTATGACGTGGGTAGTATTATCCTCATTTTATAGCATCCTCCTTCCTCCTCCCAGCTTTCTCTCTGTGCCAGGGTTCCCTGTCCCCTGGAGATTAACCCTTTTAAGATTTCTTGCTTGTTCTTCCAGGGACGAGTTTAGGAACAGTTAAGTAACTCAGTGGTCACGCTGATGCTTCGGGCTTCTGTTAGTTCTCAGGGACTGGGCCAGGCTGCTTTTTCTGCTGCCTTTGGAGAGGTTCCCCCTCAGTCTCAGGAGGTTCAAGCTGTGCTTTCCCCAGAGCTGGAATCCCAGGCTCCTTCTCCAGATGTCTTGCCCAGCACGTAGCTGTAAAGCGAAAGGAAAGGAACTCATCTCCGGAGCCGCTTGGTCGCCGTAGGGCCTGGTGCTTAGTGCCCCAGCTCGGGATTCATTAGCGCCTCTGCCAGGGGTTATCCTGTGACTAGCCTCTTGTTCCCTTCTGCCTCTGTCCCTAGCCTCAACCTCTTCCTTGACCTGAAAACCTTTCATACTGGACATTACAAGAACCTTTGGGGTTACCTTATTTCACTCCCAGCTTCCCTATAGCCATTGTCACAGATATGTTTACGGCAGTCTCCGGTTGTTCTCTCCCACACTGGAGCCCCGTCTTAGAGAAGGAGGTACATGGGAGGCCCTCTGCGCATGCTATTCATGGAGAACTTAGTTTTACCCCTCTACCCCTGTCTTCTTCACTGGTCCCCTCTGTTTTCATTCCCCCATTCTCTTTAGCCCTTTATTCCAACATGGGAAGACTGGATGAGGCTTTCTAGAAAGCAACTGCCTTTCCTTGTAGGCTGATTCTGTGGAGTAGCTGGAAAGCGTGGGCAGTTCTTGGGAGGACGTGGGCAAACCTTGTGGCCTATCCCCTGGACCAGCCTTCGCAGCTCTAACACAGCCTCTTTTCGTTAACATACTGCCAGCTGGGAGAGGCCTCACGTCATGTACGGGCAACTGCTGGACTGGCTTCGATACTTGGTAGCCTGGCAGCCTGTCATCATTGGCCTGGTACAAGGCATCAACTACATCCTGGGCCTGGAGTAGTTGGGCAGAAGAGCATCCACCCACCTTGGACCTCAGGGCACTCTCCTTCCTGCCCTTCAAGACCTCCTGGGTGGGAAAGACTCAAAGGGGCACTTGGGCCACTCAGGACCCCTCCGGCTGTGTCCGGGTGGGGAGGGATATGATGGCGAGCTAGCCAGTGGGGCTGTCAGCAGTGGGGGCTTTTTAAAAGAAAACTATTTTGATGAATATATTTAAAAACCTTTTTTATTGTGGAGCATAGGAATTGCCCCAACTCCTCCAGGCTTCGCCCTCCCTGCTTGAGCAGGGCAGGAGCAGAGCCACAACCTTTTTTGGTTTAAAGGAGCCTTCTCACCCCTGGCTGGGGGCCTCAGCCCCACGCCCTCCTGTTTCCTCCCTCTGTGGGGCGCATGCCTGGTGCACTCAGTGTGGACGAGCTGAAGCACTCGACTGGCACCACAGATGGGCACTGAGGAGTGAGTGGTGTCCTGCCTCCCGTCTGGGACACGGGATATTTTGTCTGACTCTGTCTTCCCCTATCCAGGAGCCGTGGGCTGGTTCAGGGAAGTGGAACCCTGTGGCTTTTCCAGCAAGGGAAGCCTTGGGACCTCAGATCGCACTGAGGATTTGTTTGGGGGCAGCCAGAAGCAGCAGGAGCCTGGGTGACTGGCCCCAGGAACGCTGCCAGCAGCAGTGATTAGGGCCCTGTGAGCCCGGAAGTGGTGACGTGCCAAAGGCCCCGTCACTTCCTTCCCTGAAAGCCCCAGTGAAGCTGTATACGTGAATCTGTGTGTATCGGCGCAGTCCCTGCGACAGATGGGAGACTGCTCCATTATCGGTGTTTCCCTGAAGCTGGCATGGGATTCCCAGCCCAGGGAATGTCCATACGTCAGTAAGCCTCGTGGGTTCGTGGATCCTGCCTGGGCCTGGCGGGTGGGGGAGGGGGAGGCCCAGGGGAGGGAGGCCTCAGCCCTGGTCCTAGGAGTTTTGAAGGAAGTAGGAGGGCAAACATGGCCTTTCTGCACTGGGCTCCTAGGGAATATGGCCCAGCTGGGCCTGCCCCTTCAAGGGCAGCAAGAACCAAGCTGGACCTTGTCACTCCGTTCTGAATAAAGCTCCATGAGCTGGGTTGGAAAGCTGAACATCATCTTGCTTTTCTTCTTCCCACCTCCTTCCCTGGGTCCCTGGAGGTGCCTGCCATGGCTAACTTTTGCCACTCCCATTTGAGAGCTGGGGCCCTGGGTGATTGGCCCTGCTCAGCATCCCTAGAGATGGTGGAATGCTGGGCTCCTGACCTGGCAGATGGGGCCCTGGGGCATCCCTGGGGGACTGTCCTCACCGCCTGAGGCCAGTGTCCTGCCCCACCCCTTCTCATGGGCCATTTTCAGCTTTGACTCTTACCCAGCCGTGGCTTCCCATGGTCCCACACTGCTCAGGCCCATCCTCAGAGTGGAATGGGGACTAGTTGAAGGTTCCAGGGATCATCTTTTCATTTTTGTCCCCCCAACCCCCACACTAGGCTCATGTGACAAGCTGAGACCAGGCTGTCCAAGGCTCTCTTGTCATATTTCACCAATCCTGAGTCCTATGACCTCCCAGTGGCCCAACTTTGCTCTTTGTGACACTCAGGTAGAATCCTGTCTCCTCTCCCTCCCATCCCCCACGGCCCCCAAAGGACTGTATCTCTCAGGGCTCCAGACGGCCTTGCCTCCTGACCTAACTGCAGGAATGACTAAGGAAGTTTCCCTGTGTCCTGCAGCCTAGGAGCTCAGGAGGTAGGGGCGGAAAATGTCAAGTAGAGCCCTGGAAAAGATGTGATTTTGTCTCTTGTGACTAAATGAGGAATATGAGTCTGGTTTTTACACACACACACACACCTCGGGATTGCAGCACGTGGGTTCTGACACATCCTGTAAACCCCGTTGCACGCCCTGGCCTTCCCAGCTCTCTCCTCTTCCTAATCACAAAACCACAAACTTCAGACATCAGGGCTTGTCCTTCACACGTGATAAACGCATGCATTGGATCCCCGTCCTGCTCTTTCTGCTTCCATGACCCTGGCATTGAGGCCTCCTTCAGTTTTGCGTCCCAGGTGCCTCACTTGCTGCACCATGGTCCTGGCCTTGCCACACCCCTAGCTCCACTTGTCCCATCAGCGACCCGACTGCTGTTTTTATATAGCTCCGTTGCTGGAGCCAGTGCTGGGTTACTCCCTCTCTTCCCTGGGAAGTGCCCACACCTCCTTTTAGGACCAGCGTTCCAGCTCGTGTTCCAAGGTTGGCTCTGAGAGTTTCCTGCAGACAATGCCAGAAAGTACTCTCAGCGCAGTTCCTGTAGTGTGGCTCATATGGGGCCAGACACAGCTGAACTGAGCCGTGGAGCTCCGAGAAGGGATTCTGAAAACCAGGGCTCTTCAGGCTTCTTGGGATCCAGGTAGGGGGAATTTGGACTTCCTGGTGAAGCTAGACGTGTAGCTGTGGCCCAGGGCCTGGGATGAGAGTAGTGAGAAGGGCTCGTGGTGGTGATGGATAGGGGTTGGCTTGGTTTTGGGGGCCCAGAAAGACTAGGATGTGAATGGGCTGGTGTAACATTGAACATGAAATGGTCAACGTGATCCAACAACTTGAGGTCCACAGTGCCTGGGACAGTTGTCCCCTGGGATGTCAGTGTGGTTGTGGAAGAGCAAGCAGACCTGCCCGTATAGAAGCAAAGGCCAGGCTCCGAAGAGCAGAGGTGGGCACTGAAGTCCTGACCCTTTGCTGGGATGGAAGAATTGATCTGGGAGAGACTCGTTCATTCACAACACCCTGGAAAGGTGAGGAGAAGGGTAGATTAAAGACCACAATCTGATACCTGCTGTGAGGAGGGGCGTGTGGGATATAGCAGGATGCTTCCTGGCCACTGTAAACTTTGGCTCAAGAAGAGCCACACAGTGTTCAGGAACCTTGAGAACTGTGCCCAGACGGCTATAACGTGTGTGCCTATGTTAGTGGCCTAGCGTCTTGCTTTGGATTCCTTGGTTAGAATAAAAGTGAGAGTGAAATAGGGTGAGGGGACCGTGCTTTCCCAGGACTCACTCTACCCTGCCCTTCCCAGACCGGTTATGGCAGTGAAGAGCTTTGTCTCCCTTTGTGACTAGGCAAGTCCCTGGCCCCTCTTTGGGCCTCAGTTTCTCCATTCCTACAATGAAAGGGTTAGGTTGGACTAATAACTGGCATATTGTTGGTAATAAGAGCTCAGGGTGGGAAAAGACTGCCCATAAATGATCCTGCAGCTTTTTTTCTAAGTGCTGAAGAGCTTTATTCGCTGCTGGATGAGTTTTGAGGGGTTTTGTTTTTTCTGTGTTTTTTTTTTTAAACTAGGAGTTTTCAATTGGGACAGATGGGCAGGAGCAACAGAACAAAGAGCAATGCCTCGCAGTCCACTGACTGTTCAGACCTAGGGGAGAGGTTGTGAAGTCTATGGGAAGGGGCATGTGGCCTATGAGAGTGAAGTAGTTTACTCACTGTTCTCCTCCTCCGCCTCCCCAAAGAGGAAGTTGTCGCATATATAGAGCCACGCACGCCAGCTCCTGACACAGACATCATGACCATGAGACAGAACTGGACACCAGGTGGGACCTGGGACTGTGCAAGGCAGGGGGAGGGGGGAGAAGGGGGGGTGGGGTCTGAACAGAATGGAGCGGTGTGGATGCCCTGCGCCTTAGCCCCCAGAAGATTCCACCCCACTGTATGGTGTTGCTTTCAGCCTCCCTACAGGTGCTGTGCTTCTGGCTCATTCCGAAGTCTCCTTGTGCTCCATTCAAAAAGGGCCAAGAGGCGGGGGCTAAGGGTCTATCTGGTCTTCTGATTCCCTGAGCAGAGCCCAGGAGTTTCTGGGCCAGAGCTATGCCCGGGTAGCAATGCCCTCTCTAGCCAATACCCAGGCCGGGTGCTGAGCGTTCCCAAGCCGACCAACAGCCGCTGATCTCTGTGACTGTCCTTCCTCAGACCCCAGGCCTTTGTGGGTCCTGTTCCTGTGTGCCCACTTCGTCTTCCATTTGGCCAGAGCCGTACCTACACCTCAGGTCACCACAGTTGCCACTGCCTCGGCTGGGACTACAAAGGATCTCTACTCCTCCCGGCCCCCGACGCTCCCAACAGTTAAGCAGTGCCCAGCATTGGAGGTGACCTGGCCAGAAGTGAAAATCCGATTAAGTAAGGAGCAATTCTGATGGGAGCCCAGGAGGGCACAGTGTCGGAAGGAGGGCGTGGGCACATAGGGTCCAAGGGTAGGGTTGACTCCTGAACATACGTGCGCCCCCCCCCCCCCTTCTGCCATGTAGCTCACCACCGACCAGGGCACCATGGCTGAGCACCCAGCATCATGAGTGTGGGTGCAGGCCCAGCTCCCAAGACGCTCCCTATCAAATGGGATGGAGAGAATTCAGACATGAGGAATGGCCAGAGGATGCCCAGAGCCTTGGCTGCAGTGTGCCCTATGGCCCAGCCCCTCGTCCCAGTGGCCCCCCTGGGGGGCAGTGGCCTGCTGGTGCTGCCTCCTTGGCTGGGACTCGTAGAGTCACCAAAGCTGGGCACCAGATCAGGTCATCCTGAAGAAACAAGCTCAGGAGTCGTCACCTGAACCAAGGATCTCTCCCCAAATTCCTCTTGCTCAGCATGGGCCTCCCTGGTAGACAGCCGTACTTCCCCTTTAAGACTTTCCCACCTGGGTGGAGAGCCCAGCAGCACTCCCGGCTCCTGGGTCACAGGCACTAAGGAGCTGGGCAGGGTGCCTCAGAATGGCAGTGGGAAGGGTCTGCTCTACAGAAGGGCTGACGGCTGCATGTGTCCCTAGATGGAACGCTGACCTTGTCCTGTACCGCCTGCAGCCGCTTCCCCCACTTCAGCATCCTCTACTGGCTGGGCAATGGTTCCTTCATCGAGCACCTCCCAGGCCGGCTGCGGGAGGGCAGCACCAGGTGAGGGGCGAGGTGGTGAGGCGGCAGGGGTGGCCTCCTACTGCGGGGGTCTCATGGCCTTTCCTTCTCTGCTGCAGGCGGGAGCGCAGGGGCGCCAGCACCCAGCTGTGGAGAGCCTTGGTGCTGGAGGAGCTGAGCCCTGCCCTGCGCAGCACCAACTTCTCCTGTGTTTTTGCGGATCCTGAGTACACTGTCTTGCATCACGTTGTCCTAGCCCAGCTGTGACGAACCCAAGGGAAGGTTTCTAGGGACCGGAGGAGCTCTGCTGCAATGTGGGGAGGAAAGGGTAGGCTCCTCCCAGGGCAGCCTCCAGCTAATGAGCACCATTCCTCCAAGTCCCCAAGCCTGAGTGGAAACTAAACAGAGCTCAGGGCTCAGGCAGCGGTGGCATGGCCTAGGGGAACTGACGAGATGTCCCTCCCCCTTTGGCCCTGGGCCGTGTCTGCCTTCACTTTCCCCAGGCTGGGCTGAGGACAGCCATATCCCCTACTCAGGGAGCCCTCCAGAGGGTCCCCTCTGCCTCCCCATCCTGACGGGAGAATTCTGACGCCTGGAGGAACGCCACCTCTTCATTTCAGTCTTGGCTTTCAGCTCAGGCCACATTCTGCCTCCCACCTAATGTTGTTTGTACGAGGCATACCGTGTTTTACTGCACTTCACAGATAGTCCTTTCTTTTTTCACAAACTGTAGGTGGGGGCAACCCTGCATCAAGTTAGTCCATCAGTGCCATTTCCCAACAGCATTTGCTTACTTCATGTCTCTTTGTCACATTTTGGTAATTCTCGTAATATTTCAAACTTTCCTCATTATTGTATTTGTTACGGTGATCTGTGATCTTTGATGTTACTATTGTAATTGTTTTGGGGTGCCATGAACCGTGCCCATATAAGATGGTGAACTTAATCGATAAATGTGTGTTCTGACTGCTCCATGGACCAACCAGTCTCCATTTCTCTCCCTCTCCTCTCTATTCGACAATATTGAAACTAGGCCAATTAATAACCCTACAGTGGCCTCTAAGTGTTCTAGTGAAAGGACTTTCACTTTAAAGTGTCTCTCACTTTAAATCAAAAGCTAGAAATGATTCTGCTTCGTGAGGAAGGCGTGTCCAAAGCCAAGATAGGCCGCAAGGTACGCCTCGAGCGCCAAAACAGTCGAGTAGTGAATGCAAAGGAAAAAGAAATTAAAAGTGCTACCCCAGTGAACACACAAATGACAAGAAAACGAAACAGCCTTATTGCTGACATGGAAGAAATTTCAGTGGTCTGGATAGAAGACAAAACCAGCCATCACATTCCCTTAAGCCAAAGCCTGATCCAGAGCAAGGCCGTAACTCGCTTCAGTTCTATGAAGGCTGAGAGGTGAGGAAGCTGCAGAGAAGAAAAGTGTGAAGCTAGCAGAGGTTGGTTCTTGAGATTTAAAGAAAAACATAAAAATGCAAGGTGTGAAGCAGCAAGTGCTGGGGAACAAGCTGCAGCAAGTTCTCCAGAAGAACTAAGATAATTAACGAAGGTGGCTACAGTAAACAACAGATTTTCAATGTAGATGAAATAGCCTTCTATTGGGAGGTGCTGTCCAGGATTCTCATAGAGACGTCAGTGGCTTTAATGCTTCACAGGACAGGCTGGCTGTCTTCTTAGGGCCTAGTGTTATCATTCTGAAAATCCTAGGGCCCTTAAGAAGTATGCTAAATCTACTCTGCCTATGCTCTATAAATGGAACAAAAGCTGGATGCCAGCACATCTGTTTACAACATGATTCACTGAGTATTTTTAGGCCATTGTTGGGAACTATTGCTCAGGGGGAAAAAGATTCAAAATATTATTGCTTATTGACAAGTACCTGGTCACCGAAAAGCTCTAATGAAGATGTACAAGATTGTTTTCATGCCTGCTAACACTATATCCATTTTGCAACCCTTGGATCAGGAGTAATTTCAACTTTCAAGTCTTACTGGTTAAGAAACACATTTTATAGCTGCCATAGAGTGATTCCTCTGATGGCTCTGGCAAAGTAAATTAAAACCCTCTGGAAAGGAGGTGCCATTAAGAACATTCGTGATTCATGGAAAGAGGTCAAAATATCACCACTAACGGGTTTGGAAGGTTTCCAACCCTCATGGATGACTTAGAGGGGTTCAAGACTTCAGTAGAGGAAGTAACCGCAGATGTGGTGGCAATAGGACTAGAACTAGAATTAGAAGTGGAGCCTGAAGATGTGACTGAATTGCTGAATCTCATGAAACTTTAATGGATGAGGACTTGCTTCTTATAGATGAGCAAAGTGGTTTCTTGAGATGGAATCTACTCCTGGTGGATGCTGTGAAGATTGTTGAAATAACAAGAGCTTTAGGATATTACATAAACTTAGTTCATAAAGCAGCGACAGGGTTTGAGAGGATTGACTCCAATTTTAAAGAAGTTCTACTGTGGGTAAAATGCTGTCAGACATCATTGCGTGCTGTAGAGAGATCATTTGTGAGAGGAGAATCAATGTGGCCAACTTCATTTTAGGAAACTGTCACAGCCACCCCAACCTTCAGCAACCACCACCCTGATCAGTCAGCAGCCACCAACATCAAGGCAAGACCCTCCGCCAGCAAAACGATTACGACTTGGTAAAGGCTCAGATGATGGTTGGCATTTTTCAGTAATATTATTTTTTCATGAAGGTATGTACGTTGTTTTAGACATAATGCTATCGTACACTTAATATACTACAGTACTGTATAAACAACTTTTATGCGCACTGGGAAACCAAAAACTTCACGGCTCATTGCAGTCGTCTGGAAGTGAACCGGCAATGTCTCTCTAAGCTATAGCGTGGGTTTGTTTTCCTCAATGGGAAGGGATGGGGGCAGAGGCTGCTTCTGAGTCACAGCTCTGTGGATCAGAAGGGCCCACAATGGGCATTCATAGTGATTTTTCAATGGAGGCATGCTGATACCTCATTTAGGCCATCCTTCGGTTCACAGAACTTGGCCTGGTCCAGGAGGGACTGCCACTCAGAAGCTATAGCAAAACTAGATTCGGAGGACACAGGCCCTCAAAAATGGGACAGCCCATAATGCTCCTTGAGCAGAGGCCAGAAATGGAATGTGAGAAGATCCTATGGCCACAGAAAGGCCAGGAGAAGGGACTTGAAAGAAGGTAGGAGATCTAGGCAGGAACAAAGGTATGCTCTAAAGAGCCCTGAGTTCCCTTTTCACACATAGATGAAGGTAGCTCAGTAGTCAAGGGAGAAAAATAGACTTTATTTACAAGTAATAACATTTAGAAAAGACCCTGGCCCTTAAAAACCTTCCCAGAACTCCAAATCCCACCCCAGCACAAGTCTGGGGAACGTGGGGGATGAGCTGCCGCTGAAAGGCTGCCCTCACTCGGGCCGTCTGTCCTGGAAAAGCATCCTCTGGGCAACTGTGCCCGTGGGCGGATGGGAGCACGGGGTGGGGGTGGGGGTACTCCCACTAGGTCAACGCCCAGGCCTGGACTTGAAGAGCTAGGGCCCCTGCTAGGCCCAGCCACCAGGAGCAGCAGGAACCAGGGCCTGCTCCTTCAATGGTCCCTTCTAGATCCAGAGGCTGAGAGAACTGGCTGGGCCCAGGACCCAGCCACCCAAAGCCAGCCTCAAATCTGCTTGTGATAGACAAGTGACTGCTCTGTGAAAACATCAGGAGGCAAGGTAGAGAGGAGCCAGACTGCCCAGGCTCCAGGCCAACTCAGGAACTTCTCTTCCCCTGGTGAAGGTCCAGATACCAGGCCAAGGTGTGGGCAGGCATCACTGTCTCTAGGGGTTTGGCCACTGTTGGCCTGGGAGCTGAAGGAAGGCACTGAGAGGGACAGGAGAAGGACCAGGCAAGGTCAGCATTGGGGACACAGGTGGGGCCACTCACCGGTACTGGCCCTTTAGTGCTTCGCCTGAAAGAGAGAGAGACAGTCACTTGGCTGGATGGGACCTGTGATGCCAGCCTGCACCAGCTGGCTCGGGAAGACCTCTTCCTGCCATTGCACACCCCAATTAGGTCCCCTGAGGGTGTGGCCTTAGACACATCTACCTTCAGGTTACCAGCTGCTGGCTGTGTGTAAGCAGCTGGGGTGCTGTCAGTAGGAATGGAGTTGTGTGTCTCCTCCGTACGGGGACACCTGCTCTTAGCCCCACCGTCTAGCACCTAGCTCAGCCCTGCCCTGGAGCCTGCCTCACACGGGTCTGGGGGTGCCCATGCTCCCACCTGCCCCCTTCCCTCTCAGTGCTTCCACCTTGCCCTTGGCCCGAGGGGTGGCAGTGGCCGCAGCGATGGCAGCAGCAGTGGCAGCGCTGGCTGTGGTGGTGGCGATGCGAGGAGAGCGGCGCATTCCACTGCGGGTGTTGGGGGAGCCCTTGGGCAGGGCTTTCTTTGCGGCCCCCCTCCGCAGAAGGCTATTCCCAAGCTTCTTGGGCGTGTTGAGGATGCTGAAGGCCATGGACTGGCGGCGGTCAGCCTGTGGGGAGGGGCCGTCAGACTGGGCACTCCACCGCTGCCCTCCCAGGCCACCCTGCGGCTCTGGTGCCCCCCCTTCTGCCCCCGACTAACCTGTTTACCAACAGCTGGAGCTGCTTTCTTCTGGGCCTCCGTGGTGCTCTGTCTGCGCCCCTCATGTCGATCCCGGGGTGTCATGGGGCGTGGGAAACAGCTGGTAGGCTTCTTAGACTATGGGGAAGAGGCCAATTAGGTCAATAGCGGCAAGAAGACTTCACATCCAAAGCCGAGGGTCTCGAGAGCTCAGTAGCCCTTGCAAGTCAACTTATCCAACCAGCAGCACCACCCCCAACCCCTCCAGAGCCAGTCGCCTCCCCTTTAATCCACTCTTCAAACTTGAAACTTGGGTGAGCTGGGCCTGACGTGGGCAGTCCGCTAGACAGAACAAAACAGGAGCCAGTGTCACCCACCTCAGGGGTGCCAGGGCCCTGGTGGGGCTCTAAGGAGACACGTTTGCGCTGCCGGGTGGTGATGCCAGCACCCTCAGCTATCTGGGTTGGCTGCATGCTGGCTCTGCGCAGGGTCTCTTTGGGGTCACCAGTTTTCATCTCCTCATCTGTGATGGTAGCCAGGCTCAAGGAAGGCTGCGTGGGTAGAAGAAGTGGTCAGTGGACCCAAGCTGTTTGGAGATGGAGCAGGACTGCCACAGGCTCGAGCCCTCCTGTCACAGGCCTCCCCCGCTCCCTGCACCTGCAAGACGGCCACAGAAGAGCAGGCCCAAGCAGATGTCTCCGAGCTCCTGTCCACCCAGTGACTTCGCCCCTGCTCTCCCTCCCTGCCAACTGTTCCACTGGAAGCAGAGACCCAGGGCACCAGTACTTGGGCTGGGTCAGCAGGTGGCACTGGGATGGAATGCCAAGGGAAGAACAGGTGAGCCACTGTGGGCAGGTCCTATAACCCCAGAGCTCACCCTGGACTCCAGGGGATAGCAGGTCTTCAGGTGCGGGGGGCAGACTCGATTCCGCTGCTGCAACTCTGCAATGCGGTTCCAGTCGTCCAGTTGCTCAGGCTCATCCTGGCAAGTGCCCATGTAGAAGCTGTTCCTTCCTGGGGGAGAGACGGGGACAGGAGTTGGATCAAGTGGGGCTGAACAGAAGGAATGGGGGGAGGCTGCAGGTCGCCCACTGGCCCTGCCATCTCGCCAGCTGTTGCTGCCACCACTCCTGTTCACCTACCCCACGGGCTCCAAGCCTAGTAGCCCGGGGTCCTGCTCTGCTCAGAGCTGCAGAAACAGGAGGGGCTCACAGACCATTTCTACCATGGCAGCTGGCTCACTGCACTCTCCCTGGGGAGGCCAAGAGGTCACAGGCAGTGGCTGTGACACCAAGGGGCCAGGAACTGGTAGCCAGGACCCTGAGAGCAAGAGCCTCTAAGAATCAGGACAGAACACTGGCTGGCCTGGCCCTCTGGCAGCCCCTCACCCCCTGAGGAACACAGAGGACCCCCGCCAGCCTCTGAGTGTCACTGTCGTGCTGGATTCCCAGGCCCCTTGTGTGAGCATTTCCAGTTCACCCTGCGGAGACTAATAGCCTGACTGCCCGGCACAGCCCTTGCTGGACAGGCAAAGCTACCAGGAACTTGCTTGGGGTTTATAAAAGCTCGTCCTTTCCCTGCGCTGGGATCTGCTTCTAGTGTAACCTTTAGGTGGTGTTAGGGTTAGGACAGTCCCCTCACCTGCAGGGGCCCCGCTGGACACCCTGGCCTGGGAACGGCGAGCAGAGCTGCGAGTGGTGGGCCGGTAGCCAGGCAGGCTGAGCAGAGCTGAGTTGCCATCGTCGGGAGAGCCCAGGCGGGCGAGAGAGTGGGTCGAGGAGGTGGCTGTGGGGCCCGCCTGGGACGCGAGGGCAGACTGTGTGCTGTAGAAGGACGAGTTGGCGCTGTCTGGCTCCTCCACGTCTGGCTTCTGGAAAAGAGGAGGAATGTGCTGGGTGGAGCAGCCACCATTCCCCTTCCTGAAACCCGCAGATCCCAGGGCATGGCTACACGTGTTCCGGCTGCTTTGTAGGGCCCCTAGCTGGACATCGGCAAGAAATGGACCTTGTTGCCAGAATCCCACACAAGGTGCTGAGCTTATGTTACCAAGACGTTACCCATTTTCCCACTGAGTCTGTTGACAATGATTTGAGGGAGGGGAGGCAGTGTTATCAACCATTCTAGAAGTGAGGTGCAAAGAAAGGAAGTGACCAAAGGGTCCAAAGGTCACACAACTAGGAAGTGGGAGAGCTGGGGCTGAACCCATGTCTCTTGAGCTTGTCTGGCTCATCCTACAGCCCCATGTCCCTCAGCCCACACTTGCCAGGGCCCTGATCATCTTAGAACTTCCCCGAGCTTGGTAGCAGAGGGCACCCCGCACAGAGGTACCCCCGCTGCACCAAAGGCACCTCTCCCCTCCCTAACCTTGGTGATGGGAAAGAGGGCCAGAGCTGGCAGGCAGCCCCCTGGGTGGCCACGGTGCCTCTCAGCTTCCCGGGGAGTGTGCTGGGAAACAGACTGGGCCGCACAGGGTCAGTGCTACACACGGAGAGGACGCCAGCTTACAGTCAGTGCACGGGCATCCAATGCCAGCCCTGCCCCTTTCTACAAAAGGCCTAAGATCCTTCTCAGAACCTCAGCCTTCTCATCTGTGAGATACGGACCGGCCAGCCCTGCCTGCTCCTGGAGGCTGTTTCGAGGCCCCAGTGGAAGGACGGCCCTGAGAGGACGTGAGCGTTACGGGCCTGCAGCCTGACCTTGGTCATGGTGATGTTGATGATTTGCGTAGTACGCCGATGTGCAGAACGGGTCTTCCGGCCTGAGTCCAGGAAGACGTCCCCCAGGGAGTCCAGGCTGCTCTCCAGGGGGGCCTGCCCCCGAGCTGGGATGGGGGTGAAGTAGAGACTCTCCAGGGATTCTACCTTGGGGGGCAGGCGCTGGGAGATGGGCGAGGCTGGCTCTCCAGGAATGCTGGTGCCATCGGGCTGGGTACAAGGCAGCTTACTATAGAAAAGAAACCTGCTGAGGTACCATTCTTAGGGCTAGAAGGTACTTTGTCCCTTTGCTCCAGTGACCAATTCCTACATTTACTACACATAGACCAGGTCGAACACTCCATTCTCTGCCTTTTCAGAGGTGCCAAGGAGAGCCCTTGACCTGGGCCCTGCCTCCAGTCCTCTCCGTCCCTGGTGAGCCCATCTGCTCCCTCTGAACTCCAATACTGGCAACTCCCAGACCTCTCTGTGCCTAGCCCAGACCCATGTATCCACTGCCACAGACATCGCCCTGCACACTTGCAGCTACTCCACCATGAACATGTCCCAAATTAAGCGGAGCTGGCTGTTCCGCCTCCTGCAGCTCCTATCTGAGCCAATGGAGCACCTTCCCTCTCCTGCCAAACCCACTCGGCAAGTCTCCTAACCACACCCCACTCCACTCGTCCTTCCTGGTTTGTCTGCCTCATGTCCTCTCACCTAGACGGACAATGGCATCAGGGGCACCAGAGCAGTGACAAGCAAGGACCCAAGCTCTGCCATTGTGGGACCCTGGGCAAGTGACCCGCTAAGCCCGTTTCATCTGTTAATTCATTTAATATTTTTCAAGTGTTTATAACTGTCTGGCACAGTTTGTTTAGTAAATGTTTCCAGTCTCAGCTTCTACACTGGATATGAGGATAAGCTTTCTAAGATGCATTAAATCTGATCGTGGACTCCATTTCAAACCCTTCCCATGTCCTTAATGCCTTTAAGATCAAGGGGAAATGCCAGCCTTCTTCACCGGGGAATCCAGGCAGCCCTGCCAACCTCACTTTGCAGCCCAGCCAGGCTCTTTCCCGGCCTTTGCTCTGCTGTCCTCTGTCACTGGGCACACACACCTACGGCTTCTTCCAAGACTCAGAACAGAAGGGACGCCCCATGAAGCCTTTCCTGACCACTTGTTTCTTTTGACCCACGATACCCTATACAGACACATCTGGAGTAACACCTGGAATATTTTCTTTCCTCTGAGAATAAGCTTCCAGAGACAAAGGGGCCACATCTGATTTATCTCAACCCCAGTGCCCAGGACACAGCCTGAAAACCAGCAGGCTCTCAGTGGACACCAGGTCAGGAAGAAGGGTGCCTCCTGACCTGGTGACAGTGAGTGGGGTCCCCTCCTCACAGCTCAGATCCAGGCTGTCAATACTCAAGTCGAGCTGCGGCTTAGCCTGGGGCTCCCGACTCTTTAAGGCATCCGTCGCCACTTGGAACTTGCCCAGGTCTCGAAGCTGCTGGTCGGCGTGTGCAACCTGGGGAGCAGAGGGCCAGACAGTGAAGAGAAGCCAAGGGCAGGGTCCATCATGACGGGTGAGGGACTCTGTGCAGCCACAGACTCACCTGTGCCTCCAGGCTGCGCACCTGGGCAGTGAGGTGGCGGCAGGTGTGTTCCGTCTCCTTGGTCTTCAGCCCGGCCTGCTGCAGCTCGCGGCCCAGCCGCTCGGCCTCGGCCCTCAGCTCCCTGTTCTCCTTCTGCAGCTGCTCCAGGCCCCGCAGCTGCTCCTGCAGCTCCTGATTCTGCTGCTTCTTGGCATCGTAATGAGTCTTGGCTTTCTCCACCTGTGGGCAGACGGGTGGGTGGCAGTGGGCGAGGGCAAGGAGGAGGGCAGAGTGGGCCAGGGCTGGGCCCCTCACCTGCAGCTTATAGTGCTCAGCCGCCTGCTCCTTCTGGCGCAACTGGGCCTGCAGCTCATTCACCTGGGCCTGGAGGCGTTGGGCCTCTTGCTGGCTCTCACCTCCCTGTGCCTGGAAAGCATGAGGGAGGCTGAGGGGGCGGCTGGTCCGGCTGCCCCACCCAAATGCACTGGCTTGCCCTAGCTTCCTGGGCTTCATGGTGTTTTCCAAGTCCTGCATATTCTCTCAGGAAACAGGAAAATCATTTTACCTGCCCCCCCGACCCCCAACCACTCCAGCCTACTGAAATCCCTGCCAAGGCACCCCGTCTGCAGGCGCCTTCCCCGGCCAGCTCGTGCCATTTCTGGCAGAGTCCCAGCAGCCCTCGCTGGGCCTTCTTTGAGACCAGGCACAAACTGTCTCGTTCTCTTTCCGTGAGGACAGTCAGTCTCCCCAGGGAGGGAAGCAACGCCTGCTGCCGAGGATGGAGCTCTCAGGACATGTGAACTAATTTCTCCCAACAGCCACTCTGGGAAGTAACTATTTCCATTGCAGAGATGAAGAAATCGGGCTCAGAGAGTTCAGCAGATTGACCAGGGTCTTAAGTCAACAGTGGAAGATCTGAACCTTGGTCCACCTCAGCCCCAAAGCCCGTGTGGGTTCATGACGCCGACACTGCCTCTTCTCCAGACCCGGCACCTTGGGAACAGGGCCTGTGTCTGACTCAGTCCACTTGCAATGCCAGCAAGTGCTTAGTCTGTAGTAGATACTGGACAGGATCGTCTGGCTCCCCCTTTCCTACATCTCCCAGTGCCAGGAAGGCCCCCAAAAGGAGTTTAACAAGCATGTGCTTATCACATAATCACGAGTGACCCGGTCTGGAATGCATGGAAAGGAAAGGAGCTGGGGAAACGAGGCTCAGCTCCCAGCTCCTGTCACCCAACGGGGCTTTAGCAAGTCCTAGGGCCACTGCTGCCCAATTCCTTTGCCCCTGACTAAAACCTGGGAAGCCCAGACTGCAAAAAAGCAAGTATTAAACCAAAGGTGACACTGTTAAAAGCATTAAGAATATTAAGTTGCATTATAATATTGCATGTCATTGACACTCTCCTTAAGGCTAAACTGTCTAGACCAGCACCATCCAACAGAACTTTCTGCAGTGATGGCAAAATCCTGCATCTGCCTGTCCAATATGGGAGCTGCCAGCCTCACAGTTACTGGGCGGGGGCAGGTGGCGAGTGTGACTGAGGCACTGAATTCTGAAGTGCACTGTAATTTAGATTTCAATAACCACACATGGCTAGAAGCTACTATAATGGACAGCAAAGGTCTGAGGGATGGAAGCCACTCCAGTCTTCCCTTCAGAGCTCCCAGAGGCACGTGCACCGGGCTCCTGAGCCACAGGCCCCCAGGGTGCCCCTCCGCTCCCCACACCCACAGCAGCCCCTCCCCCATCGATCCATCCCACCTTCAGCTTCTGCTGCTGCACCTTGCTGGCTTGGTCATGGTCAGCTAGCTTCTTACTCAGTTCTTCTACCTGGGGGAGGGGACGGAAAAGAAGACATGACTCAGGAGACCTTCCCCTGGATGTCCAGGCAGATTAAGGGGTTTCCCCAGACCCGTCCCCAGTATTCCTAGAAAAAGAAATGGGTCCTTTCTCTGGCCTCCAATTAGGGAAATTTGCTTCCCAGTTTGGTTGGCAGTACCTGAGTGAGGCACCCAACACACCCATGCTCATCTCCACCCCAGTGACAGAGGCCTGCAGCTGCCACATTCGAGAACTGACTGGGGGGCTGCCACCACCCCATCACCTACTGCTGCCACCATTCCCCGCCCCAACCTCCCTGGGTTGGAGACGGGAGCAGGGGCCTCGCCTGGACTCGAGCAGACGTCCTCATTCAATCCCAATGCCTCCTCCTCCTCCCCTCCCAGAAACTCCCCAAGCAAAAGCCCACCGGTGATCAGACCTCGTCCCAGGACCCACAGACTGTTAGGGCTGGCGCTGGCAGTGTGGTTAGCACGGGGAGTCAGACTGCTGGGAGACAGAGCAGGGCAGGACACGTCCACATCCAGCCCCTTCCACAGAGGAAGGCGAGGGGAGTGGGGGGGGGGGGGCATCACAGCCACAAGCGTGCCTTGCTCCTCCAGGCATTCCAGGAGCTCAAGCATGTTCAGCAAAGGCGAGAGGCAAGGGCTCCATTGCTAACTGTTTGTATTCGTCTTGACAGTCCCCATCATTCTGGGCTCCTCAGAGAAGGTGATGGGAAAGGAAGGTGAGGTGACAGGTAAGGGCTGGCAGAGGAAGGGTGCTCTCGCTAAATCCCGGCCCGAGAGCCTTGTCGTCTAGGGCCGCACAGAGAGATGAGAGCGCGGCAGCAGCCCAAGCCGCTCCTGTCTGCAGGAGGCCCCCCTGTTCCTCTAGACCTGGGCCTCCTGCTCCCAGACGTCTGTGTTCCACACTCGGGGTGAAGGCCCAGCACCCCGAGCTCACAGCCCTCCCTGACCTGTGAGGACGGCTTTGCTTATCACTTTATGGCCTCTGCAGGAAAGAAGGGGCTGCGTAAAATACGGCCCATGTCATCCTGCTAGTGCTCTTTGCTGAGGACCCAAACTCGGAACAAGATGTGGAGGTCTGGAAACCCCAAGGACTGTGTCACTGGTTCAGCTAAGGGACAGATGAAGCCTGCCCCACCCTTGTCCCTGCCAGGCAGATGAGAGAAAGTGCAGAAGGGTGGAGAGGCCGACCTGGGACGTGTGGGATGAGGCCTGAGGGGGCCCAGCACACCGCACTCCGGGGCAGCCTGCGCCTGGGTTCCACCGCTTGACCCTGCCCCCTGCACAAACAGTTCACAACAGGAGCTGGCGGAGGCAAGCTGCAGCCGGGGTCATGCACCGAGACTGGTCACCGCTTAAGCAGCCAGCATTTAGCAAGGACCCCAGGCATTACCTGCTTAGTTTGCTCTCTCTGAAATACCTCTAGCTGTTCCACCTGTGCATAGGGGAGGAGCAATGGAGAGAGAATGAGATGGAGGCCGCACGGGCACAGGTTCTGCTGCCAGGCTGACCTCACTGAGCCTCTGATACTCCCGCCCCCCAAGGAACTAGACTTCTAGTAATTTTTAAAATGCCCATTGGGCTCATCCTAGGTCCCCATGCCTCTTGGGACGTCCACTGCAGGCGCATCTCACAATGTGCCTCCACAACGGGCTGACGGCCCTCATGGTTGGACTCTCCAGGAACGAAGCCTTCAGGGAAGGGGAGGCTACTGATATTTTCTTTAGGACAATAGGGGGCAACAAACTTGAATTCTACCAGCCACCTCTCTTCCTCTGCCACCCAGGGAGTGAGAGAGACAAGACACTGTCATAATGTGGGAGCCAGAGGCCCTGGAATACAAAGGGAACAGTCCCTTCTCTCTCGGGTCCAACCTTTGCAGGGATGGTTGAGCTGGGCACCCTACCTGGGCAGTGAGTTTCTGCCTCTCTTCCTGGAACCGCTGTCTCTCCTCTAGAACTTTCACCTTGGCACCCTCATACTTGGCAGTCATCACCTCCAGCTCCCGGGCAGTGCTCTGTGATTCCCGCCGCACCTCAGTCAGACGGGCCTCAGCGTCAGCACGCACAGTTGCCAGCTCCTGGTCATATTTCTCCCGGGCCTGGTCCAGCTCGACTTCCAGAAACTGCCGGCCGAGGTTGGCCCTCTCGCCCAGCCCCCGGTTCTCCTCTGCCAACAGGCCGTGAGCCTTCTTCAGCATGCTCAGCTGCTCTGCGTAGCTGGCCTTCTCTGCCCGCAGCTGCTGGGCTGCTCGCTCTAGCTCTGCCACCTTCTGCCGTAGGGGCATAAGCTCCCCAAGCTCCCTCTGGGCCCGCATCAGCTCTGCCCGCAGCCCACCCGCTGCCTGCTTGCTTTGCTCCAGTTCCTCACGATGGTGCTTCTCAGCAGCCGCCTGCTCGGCCTGCAGCTGCTGGCACAGGTGTTTAGCGGGCAGCAGCTCACTCACCAGGGCTTGGGTGCTGGTGTGTTCGAGCTGCAGGGCAGAGAGGGCTTGCTCCTTCTGGAAGAACTTCTCCTGCCATGCCTTTAATTCTTGGCCCAGCTCCTCCGCTCGCTCTGCCTGCGAGGCCAGCTCCTGCCGCAGGCTCTCTGAAGCTACCCGCTGCTTTTCCGCCTCCTCCCGGAGAGTCTGGACCTCCTGCCGCAGAGCAGAGCTTCGTTCGGCAGCTCTGGCGCTGTTGTTGGCTGTCTCTGCCTGGAGCAGGCGCAGCCTCTCCTCCAGTTTTTGGCTCTTCTCCGACTCAGCTATAACCAGCCGCTTCAACTCCTTGCTCTCACCCTCCTTCTCCAGGACCTGGCGGTTCAGGATGGACACTTCTTCCTCCAAGCTGCTGATGAGACTGTTTTTTCTCTCAGCCTCCTGCTGGCCCCGGGCCACCTGGGCCTTCCACTCATCCTCAGCCTTGCTATGGTCTTGGGCCTTGGCATGGAGGGTGGCCAGCTCCCTTTGCACTGAGGCTAAGGTGTCCTGACTGCGCCCCAGCTCCTGGGTCTTCTCCTCTAACTGGCCCCGCAAAGTCTCCAGAGCAGCGGCCCGCTCCGTCTGGGAGGCGCGCTCAGCTTCCCGGCTGCGCTCCAGGCTGGAGGCCTTCTCCTGATGCTCACGGCACTGCTGCTCCAGCTCGCTCACCTGTGCCCGCAGAGCCTCCAGCTCAGAGCCTCTCCGCTCAGTCTTTCCAGTGGACTCAGATGGAGCTCCTGACCCGGAAGCATCCTCTCCACTGGCCGTCCCTAGGGACTTCTGGCGTTCCTCCTCTTTCTTGGCCAGCTGTTTCTTCAGTTGTTCCACGGTTTGCTGAAGCTCCCCCAGCTCTGTTTTCTGGGCTGCCTCCTGCTCACGAAGCTTGGCCAGCTCCTGGTCCTTCCCTTCCTTTTCCATCAGGGCATGGGCCAGTGCCTCTTGCACGGCAGCAAACTCCACACGCTGCTCATTGAGGGCATTCTGCAGCCGCATCTCAAGCTCTGCCTTGGAGGCCTTCTCCAGCGCAAGGTCGGCTTGGGCTCGGCCCCGCTCCTGGGTCAGCCGTGCCACCTCCCGCTCCTGCTGCCCACGCTCCTCCTGCTGCTGTCCCTGGCTCTCCATCAGCGCGGCCCGCAGCCGCTCCAGCTCACTGCCCATTTGCTCTGCCTCACGCTCCATGGCCTGCAGTGCAGCCTGCGTGCTGCAGAACTGACGTCCCTGCTGCTCTTCCAGCCACTCGGACTCTCTGTCTCCTGCCCTCGGGGGCTCCTTGAGTAGCTCCCGGGAGGTGGTTTCCTGCTGCTCACCTGCCTTGCGCACCAAGGCCTCCAGGCGGGCCACCTCCTTGCTGGTGGCAGCCATCTTCTCCTGCAGAGTGGAGAGGTCATCTGCAAGCTTCTGGGCCCTGACCTCCTTCTCCTGGACCTGCTGGTGGGCTCTGGCCAGGCTGGCATGGAGCTGGGCCAGCTCACTCTGCTGCCGGCCTATCTGGAGCTCACTGTGGGCCTCTATCCCTGCCACTTTCTCCTTTGCCTCCTGCAGCTCCTGACGGGCCTTCTCACATTCCTCCTTCAGGGTCATCAGCTGTTCCTGGAACATGGCACCATATTGGGCCTCTTCTTGCTGGCTATCTTCGTATCGCTCACGCCAGGTGGCCACCTCCTTGGCAAGCTGCCCACACTCACTCTCAGCCTCACGCCGGGAGGCGATGGCCTCTGCCAGCTCCCGCCGCAGGGCTTCCATCTCAGCCTGATGGGCCTCCCCGAGCTGCTGGACTCGGGCCTCCAGCCCCTTGCGCCCAGCCTTCTCTTCCTCCAGCTCCTTCCGATCCTGCTTATGCTGCTCCATCAGGCTCCGGGTCTCTGCCTCGAGCTTGGAGATACAACATTGCTGCTCTTCCAGCGCGCCGGCAGCCCTGCGCTTCTCCTCCTCGACGCTGCCCTTGGTCACCTTCAAGGATTCTTCCAGGGCCCGGACCTGCTCCTGGAGCTGGCCCTTTTCCTGGGCCACCCTTTCTCTCTCGGTTGCTTTTTGCTGCTCAGACCTCAGCTGAGTCTTTAGCTCTGCCACCTGCGCCTGGCTCTCACACTGCTCCCGGCGGGCTGCCTCAACGCAGGCATGGAGTTCCTCCACCTTTTGGCTCAGCTCTGCCTTCTCCCGCTGGGCCTGTGTCACTGAGGCCTGGGCACTATCTCGGGCTTCATTAGCAGCCTGAAGCTGCTGCTGCAGGACCTCTAGCTTGGTAGCCTTCTCTTTCTCCAATGCCTCCAGCTGCTGGAGGACCGAATCTCTCTCCTTTAAGGAGGCCTCCCGCTCCTCAGAAGCAGTGGCCAGTTGCTGGGCGTGGTCTCGCCTAGTAGCTTCCTGCTCCTTGATGGCCTCTTCCAACTGCTGCTCCTTCTGCTTCAGGCTGCTGCTCAGCTGCTCCACCTGGTGGCGGAGGTCCTGAGACGCCTGTTCCTGCTGCTGGAGGAGCTGTGCTAGCTGGGCCTGCTCCGTTTTGGCCTGCTGCTTCAGGCCATCCAGTTCTTGATCCTGCTGCTGGAGAGTGGCATTGAGGGTGGTGACTTCAGAGGTCAGCGTGGCCACCTGGGCAGACAACTGGGCCGCTTGCTCCTGGGAAGCCTGCTCCAGCTCTTCCTTGGCCTGGCTAACGTTGGACAGCGAGCTCTGCAACTTGGCAATCAGGTCAGCCAGCTGCTGCTTTTCTTCTTCAAAGTGGCCTCGCTCAGCAAGCAGCTTGGCTTCCCGCTGGTTCCGCTCAGCCTCCAACGCCTCCATCCTGGCTTGGAGCTGGGTGTTGTCTGCAGCAAGAGTGGCTGCCTCTTGCTTCAGGGTTTCCAGCTGGTGAGATAAAGAAACAAATGGGATCAGCATGACTCTTCAGTCACTACGGCCCCTCTGGGAACTGAGGATTGCCAGGAACCTGAACGTGCTGCACGTGGGCCCACACCAGCCCCTGCACGCAGGTCCCTCGGCTGCTCCTGGCTTCCTACCTGCAGGACGTCACCCAGCACCTCGCCCTTCTGGGGTGGGCTCTCCCGCAGCCGGGCCAAATGCTCTTCCAGCTGTGAAAGTTTTCCCTGCAGGATTTCATTCTTCTCTTCAAGGCATTTCTGGGAGTAAACAAGAGCCCCATGTGAACAGAGCTGGAACAGGCATCAGATGACCCCACAAGCACTTGTGAACACCAGCAAATCATGGGACCCTATCACCTTGTTACCAAGATCTCCTTTTGCCCTGACCCAGAAACAAGTCTCAGAAACCATGGACCCGGGACCATGAGGGACCTGACTTTCTAGCCCTAGTCCAGGGTTGAATTCAGTCTTGTGACCTGCTAATTTCTTCTCCAAGGCTGAGGAGTTTACTTCAAATTTCCTTACTGTATATACCCTTTCCCAGAAAAGTCCTGGCTTCCAGATTATCCAAACACCCACCCAGCTTAAAACCAGCCCCTGCCTCTCTGGGCAGCAGGAGCAGCAGACACAGCACTGCCCTTCCCCCACATTGTTCACTGAACACCTACAATGGGGCAGGCACTGAATTTCTCATTTCTAATCCATGTAACAGATTGGTGAGGTTGCTATTGCTATCCCCCTCGTACAGTGCAAGAAGCCGAAGGTCAGGTGTTAAGTTCCTTGCCCCACGGCTTCAAAGTTAGTAAGTGGCAGAACTGAGTTCCTAATAACAGCATCGATAATAATAGCACCTAATTCACTGAGCGCTTACTTTGCACCCCATAATGTGTTAAGTGCTTTCTACATATTATCATCTTACAATGGCTGATGAGGCAGCTACTCATTCTTTTTCCCGTTTTCAGGAAAGCATGCTTAGAGAGAAACAGATCAAGTAACTTGTCCAAGATCCACACCTTGTAAATAGTAAACAGGCTTCAAAGGTGTGCTGGACTTAAGCCCACAATCTTTCCATGACAGCACACTATTAAACCCTGAAGAGAAGTCAAACGACTTCCCAAAGGCCCCAAAGAAGAGTGGCAAACAGAAGTCAGCTTTGAACACGTCAAGATGGTGGCCTGGACTCCCCAAGCAGAGGGTTACCTTGTCCTGCAGGGCTGTGCTGAGCTCCTTCTCCAGGTGGGCCTGCTTCTCCACCCACTCCCGAGTGGACTTGCTGTGCTCCTCTGTCAGCTCGTTCAGGGCGCCCTGGAGCTGCTGCAGGTGACTAGCAAACTCGCGCAGCTGAGACAGATGAACGGAAATCCCCATCAGCCAGGGTCAAAGCTGGCACCAGCACTGCTGTTTGTTCCCTGAACTCCAGGAGCTAGATGCGTCTGATGAGCCTTCCCACTCTCCAACCAATCACTCTGAATCACATCCCTAACTCAGGACTACAAATCAAAATTTATGGCCACAACTCAGTCCCTGGCAGCGGCCAATTATGGGACAAGGAATGAGGCAAAGTATGCAGGTCCCGGGAGAGACGGAAGCACAGGACAGGGGCCAGGACATGCTTCTCAACCCTCTCTTGGGGAATCGTCCAGACAAATTCAACCCTAAGGGGCCCCCAAGTGGGGGCAAGACCCCCTTAACACTCACCTTAAAGGAAAGGTCCCCATTCTCCTCAGAAAGCTGGTTAATTTTGCGATCCATCTGGCTCTTCTCTGTCTTCAGGTCCTGGCACTGCTTCAGAGTTTCATGGAGCCGCACGGTGAGGCTGAGAGGGCGGGAGCAGTGAGAAAAGAGTGTACCCACCAAGGGTGTGGAGTGGGCAGGGAGCCGGGAGGCAGGCAGGGAGAACGCTACCTCTCGTTCTTGTCGCGGAGCTCCTCCAGCTCCCTGGGCTCCAGCGGACTGGCGGCCTGCTTCTCGTTGAGCAGAGCCAGGCGGTCAATGCGCTGCTGCATCACGGCGATCTGTGCGTCTGGCCGGGGGAGGGGAGAGGAGGGTCAGCACAAAACGAAGGGGAGGAGGGAGAGCTCGGAGGACGCATCCAGTCTAAAGGAAAGGGAGGATGGAGGCAAGGACAGAACCCCTCCCGGGTCAGCTGGGCAGGCCCAGGGCAGAGGGGCCACATGGGAGACAGAGGCGCCATTCCTCAGAAAAACCCCCGATGCCGCCCACGCACACACAGCTGCCCTGTGCCAGGCACCTACCCCGCTCGGTGAGCAGCTTGCGGTTCTCAGCCAGCTCCAGCTCTAACTCATCTCTATTATTTCTCTCGTCTGCAAGCTGCTTCTTCAGCCGTCTCATCTGGAATTGTGGGGTCTGGAGGATGTCACCCATGGGGGAGGCTGGAGAACCTGAGAGGAAGCTGAGGAAAGAGATGGCCCAGATGCCATCGTCAGAGTACGAGACGTGAGTCCTGAACAGGCAGGGATGGGCAGGGCTCTCTGGATGGGAGCGCTGGCTGGGAGGCCCGAACAAGGCTTCTGTCTGTAGTGCTATCTCAGGCCTTGTGACATGACCTGGAGAAAACCTTTCTCCTTTCCCCGAGCCAAAAAAAAGGTGGGGTTTTAGGGATGGCTGCATTCTCCTGGCCTCTACAGAGATGCACTAAGAGAAGGGACTTCAGTGTAGTCTCCAAGGAAAAAAGGAATTCCAAAGACAAGGAACAGCCTTTGTGAGAGGCCTTCTGCCCGAGACAGACCCTCACCAATTCCCCCACTTCGTCCTGGGGCAGCTGAGGACAGATCTGAAGGACCCTGCAAACACTGTCTATGATGTCAGGCTGCTCAGCAGCTTCACCTCTAGGAGGGAAGGATGTGAGGATGGGGTGTGGAGGCCCCATCCCAGCAAAGACGCTTAGCACATACTTGTTCCCACTGGAAGACGCAACCTTCTGTAGCTCTAGAAAGCGAACCTCCCTCCTGGTCTGGTGGCTGGGTGGGGAGAGCTCTTCAGAGATGGTGCTGGAACAGGCAGAAGGGACAGGAGCTGGTGGGGAAGGAGCAGACAAACCAACCACAGAGAGGTTAGTAAGAGAGTGAACAGATCTGCACCTTTATGCAATTTGAGAACTTGCCTTAGTGGGAGTGAAGCCACAGACACATGTAAGCTACAGACGGAGACCACTGGGCAGAACCTGAAACCTAGTGACCAGAGGTCAGTGTTCCTAAGCCACATCAAGCAAGGGGCTTCCACTTCCACAGACGGTCCGAGCTCAAGGAGGGCACAGTGGAGTGAGCAACCTGAGAGTCCTCCATGCTTGGAGACTGGATAAGTGCTCATGCTTTTCCCTCAAGCCCACACTGAGGCAGCTTGGAACCCTGCGCAGGACCTCCTCACAGCCCCAGCGACCTCTCAGGTCAGGGCAACTGGCCTCCTTTCTGAACTCTCCGTTCTGAAGGCTTGCACTGCCAAATCCACACCTTTCTCAAAACCTCTCTTCCCTTAGTTTCCATGACCATTTTTACATGGTTCTCTTACCTGTAAGCACCCACTCTTATTAGTCTCCCTCATCGCCTCTACCCTCCCCACCCCTGCCCTAAGCCCCCCGAGTTCGGATGGGGCCTCCTTGCTCTGCCCACAGTGCCCACAGCTTCCATGGCCAGTCATACACTGACCTGCAAACCCATAACCTGGCCCAGAGCCTCTTCCACAATCTAGACTCACATTTGCAACATCTCCACCTGAAGTGTTCATGAGGAACCTGAATATAAGGAACATCAAATTCAGCAGCTGGAAGAGAACTTGCCTGGACCCATGTCTTATATCCTATCATTACTAGATGGCCACTTCATCAAAAGACAGGCAGAGCTATCAATCTTTCTATTGTATTAGTTTGGTGCAAAAGTAACTGCGGTTTAAAAGATTAAAAATTGCAAAAATCTGTGGCGGCCAGATGGCTCAGTTGGTTAGAGCGCGAGCTCTCAACAACAAGGTTGCTGGTTCAATTCCCACATGGGATGGTGGGCTGCACCCCCTGCAACTAAAGATTAAAAACGGCGACTGGACTTGGAGCTGAGCTGCACCCTCCACAACTAGATTGAAGGACAACGACTTGGAGCTGAGGGGCCCTGGAGAAACACACTGTTCCCCAATATTCCCCAATTTTAAAAAATTAAAAAAAAAATTTTTTTTGCAAAAACCGCAATTACTTTTGCACTAACCTAATACTTCTAGAGTAACATTTGGTAGATTTGGTACCTCTCTGCTTTGGCATTTATTCCTTATCATACTTACTGGTTTATGTATCTTCTTTCCCACCTAGAACATAAGCTTCATGTGGGTAAAAACCATTTTTTAAGACTGCACTCCAAGCTTCTAAACCTAGACTAATGATTGTTTAAGAAATAAGAAAGGAAAGAGGTGTGCATGGGGTGCTCAAGGAGAACCTAAAAGCAGGCACGGTCACTTACAAGTGCCCTGCTTGGCTGATGCCCGGCAGCCAAGAGGAACGGGGATGACGGCCACAGGACCCAGAAATCAACCTCCTCCGTCACACACACTTTTCTTGAGCACCAACTCTGTGTCTTGTTTAGGGACCAGAAACAACACCCCACTGCACTTAACAACTCAGGATCCTAGCAGTCCCCAGCTCAGAGAGGAGGAGGGGATCCTCAGGCGAGGGCCCCACTTACCTTTCTGCAAGAACTTCTCTAGGTCCTCATTCAGGTTTAGCCCATCTTCATGGTCCAGCACGAATTTGAGAAAGACAGCTAACTCAGCCTGGGCCACAGAGAGAGAGAAAGAGCATCATTTAGTTGTTAGGGAGGCCTGGAGGCAAGGAGGGCACCATACTGGCAGTGCCAGCCCAGGAGCCTGCTGGAGCCCCTTCTTCCTCTTAGAGCTGGAAGCCCCATGGTCCAGACGAGAACATTCCTTTAGAGACATGTTCACCCCACTTGCTCCCGCCCCCTTTCCTCCCTAATGATGCAGCCGGGATCAGACAGAGTTCCTAACTGACTTCACTCCTGACCACGAGAAGAGAACAGGCAAGGAAAGTAGTGCAGTCAGAAAACATAACTGTCGGCCTCCTCCAGCTGACCCTCACTGTTGTTCTTTCTGAGTGAGAACACCGCTGGGGCT
The DNA here is from genome assembly GCF_057876585.1 of Rhinolophus sinicus. Taxonomy (NCBI): domain Eukaryota; kingdom Metazoa; phylum Chordata; class Mammalia; order Chiroptera; family Rhinolophidae; genus Rhinolophus; species Rhinolophus sinicus. The sequence goes on along the minus strand of NC_142514.1, from coordinate 141,462,785 downwards.
CAGCCAAAGCTCATCCATCAGCTCAGCTGTAAAATCTTCCCTTCTTTGTCTGAATTTCAAAGCTGCAGGGTTGATCTAATTTTCCTGGCCAACTCTGCTGTAATTCCTTATTCCTCTAGAATTTCTGTTTCTGCCAGGTCTGTGATCAGCTTGGAGCAGAGAAAAGGTTGACGGGAGGAAGGAGCGACCCATCCCTCCACTACACAAACCAACCCCGAGATGAGCCACGAGCTCAGTATGAAATGGGATGATTTAACATTTCTACCCTAAGTGAAAGGCTACAGTTGTCTGGACACTGTCCCTCCAGTCACCTACATGACCCACTCTGGCATCCCAGCTGCTTCTGCTCTGCGCGGTAAAGGACGGCAGGTCATGCAGGAAGCAAGGCCAACATCAGGACCTATTTGGAAGGTAGTTCCTGGAAACCAGGTCAATTCCCTCTATAAGGAAGCGGATGCACAACCTCGCCATGTAGAGGAAGGGAGAGGCAACGGCTCTGAGCTGGGCTGTCATGATGGACAAAGACATTCTGTCACTAATCCTTTCTACTAGAGGAGAGGAGGAATAAATGGAGTGACAGTTTGTGTAAAAAACGCAAGCGTGCACACATGCACATACACACACACACACGAACACATATACGAAAAGAATAAATTCTATGTATCTGCTGTGAGTGGCCGACCAGTGACCGACAGCCTTGGGGGGTGGGGGGGAGCACAAGGCTCATAACACCAGCAGGGGCCAGGGAGCTGTGTCCTCCACAACTAGACTGAGAAACAACGGCTGGAACTGGAGTGCAGGGGGAGCCGGAAGAAGGGGGAAAATAAAATTTCTATGTGTCATCCAAACACAGTAGTTTCAGGTGCAGTTAAGTATGGAAAAGGATTTGGAAGAATATCCTTTAAAAGTTAGCAGTTATCTCTGAGAATGAGATTGTTGGCACATTATTTCCTTTTTTGAGCTTTTGAATACTTTCCAGGCTTTCTATAACAAATAGCTATAACTACTATAAACATAATTTTTTAAAGAACAATGCTACTGCATTCCATATTGTTCTTCAGGTGAGAAGCGCAGACTAGGCCTGCTGGGTAGAGTAGAGGGCTTACCTGAATCTTATATTCAAACTGCTCCCAGGCCCTGGGACTTCTGGAGCTCATGGTGGAGTGGTATAAGAGCAGCATGGTTATCTAGAAGCCAAACAGGAGGCAGTCACTGAGTGGGGCCGGCCATCTCTCTTCTCGGTGCCCCCACCCCGGGTTGTTCTAGGGACTCTGAGCAGCTATTCTGGAGACATTTCCAAAATTCCTAAAATTACTCAGCAGCCCCAGGCACCCTTAACTGCACTAAGAAACACTTGAGGACTCAGTGTCTATGTGTAAAAAGCCAGGTGCCGGGATTTCTGCACAGCTAAATACCTGGACCCATGGAACACTAGTTATGAGGTTTAAGGCACCCTTTTAGGCCAGCACCCGGAAATGGAAGAGAGAATGAAAAGAAAAATGTGCCAACAGCTAGGTGAGGCCTGATTCCTGCCAGTCTCCGAGCCCCACAGTAATGGTCTAGTAAACCTCTCTGTTGTATAGCACGGGCTCCTAGAATCCTTGGGTTCAAATTAGCCTCTGCCCCAGCCAGGTGGCTGCCCACACTTACCTCAAACCCCAGAAATAAAGCCCCCACCGTGTTAAGAGAAGGCTCTGCCAGGCTGCTTACCTTGGCCAGCTCCAGCTCTGACCCCTCCATCACCTTCTGCACCGACACCAGGCATTCTGGAGAAGAGGGATGTTTTCGGTTTTCTGTAATGAAACAATGTAGATAACGGGGTGAACTTCCTGGGGCCATCTCTGAGATCATCAGAACACCTGAGTGAGAGCAGAATCGTGGTCTCTGGTGGCGCGAGGAGACAAAGGGCTCCTGACTCCTATGTCCTCTCTCCCCAACATACACTGTCCCATCTGAAGTGAGTTCTGTCCTGGGTCAGCTCAGAGACTACAGGGATAGTTCACGCAGAAAGCTGGCTGGGGAGCAGCTGGATGGCTCACTTGGTTAGAGCGTGAGCTCTCAACAACAAGGTTGCCGATTCAATTTCCACATGGGATGGTGGGCTGTGCCCCCTGCAACTAGACTGAAAACGGTGACTGGCCTTGGAGCTGAGCTGCGCCCTCCACAACTAGACTGGAGGACGACGACTTGACTTGGAGCAGATGGGCCCTGGAGAAACACTACTACCCAATAAAAATTTTTAAAAAGAAAGCAAACAGCCTGGATTCACAGCAGCTCTGGGGTGACACTGCACTCACCCACCCACACACCAGCTCCTGCTCGGCACCACAGAGGAGCCCAGTTCCAGGTCACTCTAGAGTCTCGTTCCAAATGAGGTCGCAGAGGAAGCCTGCAGCTGAGTCAGATGAGGAAGACGGGGGATATGTGGATCTTTGCTGTTGGAGGGCCTGGGCTCAATTACTAACACTTTGCTTTATCTAAATCTATTATCGCCTTTCCTTTCATTCTCTGGAGGTGGAGATGGTAGATAGCTCCCATGTCAAAGATGAAGACTCTGGGTCCACGGCTATACAAGGCAGGGGAACTGACCAGCACTGTGCCAGACGCTTTGCATGCGTTAATCTACCCATCAAGCTAGAGCGATCGTTATTATCTCCATTTTGTAGACTGGGAACCTATGTCCAGAAAGGTCACACAAGCAATGAGTAGAAGGGCCAAGATCTCAACCTAACTGTGCATCTGTCCCTGTGCCTATCACCTTCAATTAATTCCAAGTTATCTGGGGGAAATATTTTTCTTGCAAGGGCAAGAGGGTAACATGGATGCCTCCCTCTCCCCCATCTCCTCACAGGGAGGGGGAACGGGAGCCCAAGGTGATGTCTGGCTCTACATGGATCTTGGAGATGGGCCCCTCGACTGAAGGGACACTCTTCTTTCCCTGTGGTGAGCATCCCCCGACCCAGGGAAGCTGACCCGGATGTATTCATCTCTGTGGTACAGTGGGCAGGCGCTGAGCCTTTGCTCCTCCAGACACCTAGGAACTGGGTCCTCTGGACTCCCAAATCCCACGAGCTGAGGAAGCAGCTCCTTCCCAGCTAGGTAAGAAAAGTGCTTACTCCACAGGAAACTGCACACAAAGTCCAGTCTCTCGGGCACCGGCTTCTGCAGGATTTGCTGCCCTTCTTCAGTGCCGTGGCTAGAAAAAGAGCAAGTATTAGGACCAGAGCACGTAGCAATCCTTCCCTCTTTGCTACTGCATTACATACTACCTCCCCATTTCTTTAGGCTTGGTATGCAGTGGATCTGGGAGAGAACCAGACCAGATGCTGGAGGCAGGGGAGAAGACACCGAGACACCATTTAATCAGAAGAAAGTGTGTGGGGGGTGAGAAGTGGGGACTTGAGGCACGAGGTCCTTCTGGGAAAGACAGCACTCTGCCATGCCATTTGTGAGTACAGTCATGCACCGCTTAATAATGGGGATACGTCATTGTGCGGACCTCACCGAGTATACGTGCACAAAGCTTGATGGCATAGCGACTGCACACCTACGCTACATAGTACAGCCTGTTGTTGCTCCTAGGCTCCAAGCCTTACAGCACGTTACCACACAGGACAACATGAGATTAAATCAAGCACAAGAGGAAATGATACAGTCAAAGAGATACAGTGAACACGAGATGTATGAGGCTGCTGTGCGTAACACAGAATAGTGTTTTACGGCAAACTTTTTTATAGTAGAAAGTACACTCTAAAATAACGATAAAAGTATGGTAAATACATAAACCAGTCACATGGTTGTTACCAAGTATTATGTACTGTGCATAACAGTGTGTGCTATACTTTATACGTCTGGCAGTGCAGTAATTTACACCAGCATCACCACACACACACAAGTAACGTGCTGAGCTATGACACTACAACGTCACTGGCTGACAGGAATTCCTCAGCCCCATTTTAATCTTACGGAACCACCATTGCAGAGGCAGTCCATCTTTGACTGAAACATCGTTACGCAGTGCATGACTATAAAGAAGGCTGTGTGGGAAGGAGGCGGAGGCAGCACAGATAAATGGGAAGTAGGTTCAGTAATCTGAACGGCTCAGGTATGAAAGGTCAGGATACCTGGAAAACATGGCTAGAGTAAGAGTCACAGCACGATGAAAAGGAAAAAACAGGTACAAGAACCAAAAGAACAGGAGGAAACAAGGCTCTAAAGCGACAGCAAAGTTCAGCACACTCTACGCTGAAGGCTGAGGTGGCTAAAGCCTCCCTGAGGCCAGGTCAAGGGACAATCACTTTTGATCTGTGGCTGTCACAGTGCCTGTTGAACTGGAGGGGAAAGCAAAGTGTGGAGAGCAATGAGGGCAAGGAGACAGCAGGGGGAGCTCTCACACAGTCCAGGCCCCTGGCGGGGGTGGGGGGGGTGGGGGGGCAGTGCTTCCGCTAAGTTTCATTTTCAGAGGTATCTTCACTTTAATTTAGAAAACTGGCTTCTCTATCTAGGCTACGGCTGGAAATATTGATTAAAGGGCCTTCCTGTTCCTCAGAACCTGAATCTCCAGGTATCAACCAGCTTTCTGGAGGGCAGGGTTGGCCCTAGAACCTTCCATTGCCAGACATCCTCCAAAGCACAAGCCAAGACCATGAGTAGCTCCCTCCGTCTCCCAGTCTCCCACTAGACTGCAGAGAATTCTTCCGAGTGAACCCCCGCCACAAGAAGCATCCTGGGGAGCTGGCTTGTGACGAGAGACTCCTACAAAGTCTCCGGGAGCTGCACACCTCCTCACAGACTCCTGAAAGAGCTCTGTGCCCACAATCTGGAATGCTGTGACTTCTTGCCTCAGTGTAGAGCAGTAATTTACCTAAGCATATTCCATTAGCTAAAAATAAAGAGGGTTCATGGGTTAAATGTTTGAGAAATACTAGGTTAAAGCAAACTGAACATTTTCTAAAGAAGAGAATATGCATTATTTCCTAAATGTATTTAATCACAAAAACCTTCCTCCCGCCCCCCCTCCCACCCCCGAGCCCCTGGGATAAGTAAAGTTGCGTGGAACATGCTTTGGAAAATGCCTGTCCTGGAGAAATCCAGCCCATCCTTTAAGACTACGTTTAAGTCTCATCTGTGGCAGGAAGCCATCCAGAACCACTGCTAGTCACACCTCCATCCTCCTCAGGAATTCCTACAGCACTCATGGATACAACTGCATCATTTATAACTGACCCCTCCAACTGTGCAAGCTGAAAGCTAGGAATATAGCAGATGTCAGTACACGTGGTCTAGATACAGAGGAGGGATGCTTTTTCCTGGGAAGCGTAGAAGTCAATGTCAGTAAGACAAATGTCAGGAATTTAGGTTTTCTGGCAAAATGCCTCCAGTAAACTCTGCTATTCAAGCCTCATGATATTGAAGAGATGGGACAGCCTTTTTGCTTCAGGCTATTCACACATAGAACAGAAAGAGAAACTTGTCATTGAGGTTGACACCAATGAATTTTCCCAGAGAGAAGGCCAGGTGGCCAAGGAGCAAGCCCTGTTCAATTCCCACAGCTCCTATCTGCTCCAACCTGCCATCCTCCGCTTCCTTCCCCCAAGGACTAGGTATCTGATTTAGGTTAGCAACAGTAGCAGCACCAGAAATGCAACAGCCAGAACACATTAACCAAGAATGTCTGTTTTCCCAAAGGAAGTTGGTCTGCATTGTCCTGGACCTGAGATGGAGATTAGGGTTAACCTGGGATTTCAATAGCCCCTCCATCTAAAACCCCCCACTCTCCCAGCCTAAGGCTCAGGTAACACCTTACAAGACAACCTGGACGGTGGGCATCTTGAATTTTTAACCTCCCTGTGAAAACGTCCCACCACCTTATAAACCTCAAGAAAGGCACACATCCTTACCCCTGGACACATCTACTGCTCTTGTCATCAGGCCAAGAAAATTTATCTTCTCAAAAACAAAAGCTCCTTGGATCTATTCTTAAGTCAAAAAAAAAAAAAAAGCACGCTGTGCCCTGTTATGTGTTACAACATGAGGCATATCATATCCAGCTGCCTCTCTTTTAGTGAAGTTGAAATGAAACAGTGGGTTAGGTATTGCCAGCTGAATGGTTTCCCAACCATTGATGTTGGTTGCCTAGATCGATCATTTAATTAGGGTTTGCAAAATAATTATTTTCATTAAGAATTGCAACAAAATGCTGATTTATAGGTGGTGCACAACTCCACCTATGTAGCCTTGCAACACACACACACACACACACACACACACACACACACACTTAAGCTAATCAAACTTAGATCTAATTACCAGTTTACAGGCAACAAGGGGAAGAGAACACGTAAAGCAGTATCATGATGCAATTAACAAAATCCAGAATTTTGGAAACTCTACAGGATCAAAAAAGAAAAGAAAAGGAAAAGAAAGAAAAAAGGTTGGGGTATGGAGTAGGAAATAAGACTGGTGGGAGGAGATGGGCCTCTGATGAAAGTTCTTGAATACCAAGTCTGAAGATTTTAGAATTCCACCTCCTGGCAAGGACCAGTCGCGGAGGCTCATCAGCTGTGGAGCCTCACAATGAGAGCAGAACTGGAGGAAGGTTCCTGAGGTCACATGTATAGGAATTCCCTGGAATAAGGGCGGATTAGAGAAGAAAGAAGTCACGAGGGCCTGGTACCAGAATGAAACAAGAGGAAGGGATGTGAGAAGTCTTCTAAAGGACAGACTGAGAGGATGGTGCTTGATCAGAAATCAGTGCCAACGAAAGGGAGGAATTCAAGATGATGTTGAAAGGTCCTGCCTGGGTAAGAGTGGGAGAGAAAATGGTAGTGTCTGTACCAAAATAATAGTGATTTCTTTCAGAGGCACTAAGGCAGGTGTTAGAGCCAGAGACTTTTAAGAAATCCTAAGACATCCCTCTACCAATACACATTTCAAAAGATACATTCAAAAGGTAAAAAAAAAAAAAAAAAAAAAAAACTATAGCAAACCCATCAAACCCATCTGTCCTGGGTTACTCAGCCCCATTAGGCTTTGCTGGTGGAGAATATTAACTACATTTTTGTTCCCTTATTACCCAACAAACATTAATTAAAATCAATGTACTGTCCTAACTAGGTGCAAAGGAACCGAGATGAATCAGATACAGTCCCTGCCTTTCACAAGCTCATTTCTACCTTCTTTCCCTGTCAATGAGCAGTTGTCTATGAAAGGGCCAAACCGCTTCACACAGTTGCTGAATCCCTGACCTCAGTTCCTACCTGCCACACAAATACCCTCTATACTTCAGTCTATCCTTGGTCTGGGGGCTCAGAGTCTACTGCGCTTTCCTCTCCATCACTATATCCCCAAGTCCTTATATTATGGCTGGCCTCTACTTTTGCTCACAGCACTGAGAGATCAGTTTTGTCCTCCGTAATTCTTGGATGTTAATGATACAGGAAAAGGGATAAACTATGTGAGCTTAATAATTGTAGGTTATAGCCTGACCCATCTTTGCTTCGTTCCAAACAGGTAAGATATCAGGAGAAGGCCCCATTCCATTGATTTCCCAGATAACTGTGATGTTAAAAGGAAACATGTGCTAAAGACACAGGTATAAAAAGAAAAGGCCCAAACTAGAATCCTGGCTACATGACAACAAGCAGCTTATCAGATGCTAATCAACCTCCCAAAGCAAGTTAATGAGGCAGGTGAAAACCCCAGAAATGCTATAATGGTTTAGAGAGGGGCATATCTGTGCTGTGCTAACAAGTTAGAGATGAGATTTCTAAGTGTTGCTGTTTCCCTGAAGTGCAAGAGCTTCCCCCTTTCTTCTTCCTGCCCTACAGGTTGCAAAGAGGGCTTGTAAGATAAGAATAGTCACAAAAAGAGGGTTATGGAAGACTCCCATTGAAATGAGAGGGCAGGGAGCCCCGGAGCAGCCTCCTGGAATGCGGTGAGAGCACAGAGACTTGGATGGAGGCTCTTCTGTGCAAAAGTGAGGAAGCCTTGGCGGGCACAAGAGTGAAGCTGACTGGAGGAGGAGGCCAGTGTGTGCTTGCCCCTGGGCCCCACACTAGCTTATGCCACCCCGATCCTGCCCACGCTTTCTGCTCACAACGGGCTCCCAGGCAAGGCAGCAAATGCCGTCCCCACCCCAGCGCACAGCTTCACCTGAGAGGCTGGGCAGGGACGAGGCACATACTCACATGCTGTCGATGATCTTGAGGAAGACGCTGCAGTCCTGGAGCTGCAGCAAGGCCTCCACAGGCTCAGCCACATGCAGACCGTTCACCTGAGGGGCAAAGGGAAGAGCCTGGTGAGACCCTCGGAAGCACCAGAAGCACTGTGGTTTGTTCCTTTACCCAGATGTGGACAACTCTCTGCTCGTTGTGAGTGCCCACAGTTGTAGGCTATAGGAATGAAGGAACAGATGATTCCAGGATTTTTAATTTCAGCAAAGGAGTGATGGTGCACCCGCTCATGCAGTGATAGGCACCTGAATGCTGACATCAAAGTCTTTCCTTTGGCTTCAACTAAATAAGAGCTTAAATTCTCTTAGAATGTTCTAGCACTAGGAGTATACTTTAAATACAATTAGGCATAAAATGGTTCTGGAAGGATACACAAGAAACTAGTACCACCATTGCCTCTGGAGAGGAACCTGATGACGGAGTCAGAGATGGGAAAAAGAAAGGCCTTTTATATATAGTCCTTTGTAGATCTTGAATGTTTATTATAACCCTTTGTAGTTCAAATTTTCACATTACAGCCCTTGGTGTCTCTTGAACTTTGAAATATCTATTTGAAACTTATATTAAATATTATATATATTTTATACACTCCCACACAGATTTAAATCTTGCTATTAATGCGTTTTTAAAATTCATTCCAGACATAAAACTTTGGCTGAGGGATGAGGGAGAAATGATAGAGGGGGAATAAGATAACTAAAGAAAAAAGGAGGAAGGAAAAGAAGAAATAGGGACCATCAGTTTTGATTAAATCCTGTTCCCTTTCTTTGCCTTCAGGCAGGCATCCATCTAAATGTCTTTACCATTAGAAAATTCACCAGGAGTCACATGCAAATGAATCAAGTACACAGGTTATTCAATACATATATCTGGTCAACTTCTACAGAAAACCGTCACAGGCACCAAGTTCACCAGGCTGAAGTTTACCTTTGGATTACTGTAGGAAGAAAGGGTTTGCTAAGTCGATCAACCACGTGTGCAAAACTGAGGGAAGGGGGACGCAGCCTGCTTAACACCGTATTTTTAAGAACTTCAGCATAGTGGTTATGGGCAAATGAATAGATTGTAGGCTTTATAAATGTGCTCTTTAAAAGGCACTGGGGCTGGGAGCCCCCAGACAAGGATTTTGGGTCCAGGTCCTCAACTAACTTGCTAGGAAGCTTTGTAATCAATTTTTTCTGTGTCTATTTTCTCACTTGCCAAATGGATGAAATCCTTACCTCATCTACCTTAAAAGACCAGTGTGACTTCAAATGGGATTATGGATGTAAGAATACATTACAAAATAAAAGCACAAAATGCAAAGCACCATTATGGTTAATGAAATTAATTAAGTAGATCCAGCAAGACTTCTACTTGTTAGCAGTTAAATTAGGTGCCTGCAATGGAGAATCAAGAGGATTAAAAAAGAAATCAATGTTTTGGCTACAGAAATAACAGTATTTACTTCAGTTGAATATTTTTATCTTAAAACAACTTCTAGATAGACCTAAATTAAAATAGGTTTAAAGTAAAAAAAAAAAAAAAAGTGTGGAATATAAAATTTGACTTGCACTGAAGTCTTAAAGACAACATATTAATGCCATCCTTTGAAAAAAGTTTAATCTAATTAGGAAAGGCCAGGGTACATTTTCTAGGAGGATTCTGAATACTCCAGGCCAAGAGCCCTTTCTACTTACTAAAAATGAAGAGACTGCCAAGACTTAAGCATCCAAAACCATCTCCCTTTAATACCTGCAATGTAGGTAAAATATTCAAGGGCTATGAAAGCTTGTTCACTAACAAGTCTGAAAAATCACATCAATTAGCTGATTTAAAGTCACTTAAGGAATCTGGATTCATGTCATACATATTAAATAATCCAGCAATAATTTCTTTCATGGATATAAAAATGTGTTTTCTTCCTATACGTTGTTTTGTTCTCAAATGAGAAATCACTGGAAAGGTGAGGAAGTGGAGAAGCTCTTTCATCTCTAGGGAGAGCATAAAACATGCCAGTGAGGACCAAGCTCACCGCAGGACCCAACACTGCCTGTCAGACTTTCGGGGTTTCTTAAGGTTGTTGAATCTTAAAGTTCCCTATTCCCTGTAACAACGTATTCATTGTAACTACGGGGTACAAAATTATTTCAAGCTACACGCTAAGTAAAATAAAATATAAATTTATTTTTATAGTATAAATTACAGAAAATTTGGAAAACCAAAAAACTCCACTCATTCTAGTATTTTAATACATGCACCCTTAGTATTTTGATTATTCCTTTACTCTTTTTTCCTATGTCTTTTAAAAACACAGCTGTAATTATCACGTGTGTATGTGTGTGTTCTAAACCACTCTTATAACATAAGCATTATTTCATGTTGCTACAGTGTCATAAAATCCACTTTAGCTGTCTGACTTTTGTTTAAATTGAAAAATTCTATGTAATTATATATTTTTTTAAGTTTTTTTTTCCCCTTCTTCGTCCCCCCCACCCCCCCCACCCCACTCCGGTTCAAGCCGTTGTTTCTCAGTCCAGTTGTATAGGACACAGCTCCCTGGCCCGTGCTGGTATTATGAGCTTTGCGTTCCCCCCCCTCTTAGGCGGTTGGTCGCCGATCGTCGGTGGCCTCTCATAGCAGCTCTTGCGGCCGCTCACACTAGCTGCCTGCCGGCCAGTCACGTTGGCCGCCGGCCACTCATGGCAGCATACAGTAGCCCACGGGAGCACACGGCAGCCCAGGGCGGCTCACGCCCACCTCCGGCTGCTCACGGCAGCCCAGCTCCAGTGAGAGCTGTTGTTCACAATCTTAGTTGTAGAAGGTGCAGCTCACTGGCCCATGTGGGAATCAAACCGGCAACCTCGGTGTTAGGAGCTCCAACCACCTGAGCCACCGGGCCAGACCTGTAATTATATTTTAATGCATGTTCATCGTGATTTTTGAAAAAAGTATACAAGTATCTGCTGTTAAATAAAACTCGTCTGTGTCTGTTCTTCTCTGTAATGGTAGTAGTCACCATAAAAACAAGCCTAGAACCTAAATAAGGCGATAAACTGATCAACTTAAAACAATGTGGCTAACAGATCCCCCAATATTCACTTAAACCACTGAACTACAGACATAGCTCACGGTCCCTCATAACCCAACCAGCCTGTTTTGGGGGGATGAAGGGAGGAGAAGGAAGACACAATGTTTCAAATACAAAGAAAACATTGAAATGAAATGTAAATATAAAATATAAGTATAAAAATACCCATTTTAAACTACATAACTAAAATTTGCATCTATTTCAGAAACTGAAGGCTAAGAATGCACATTTTGTACATTAAACTCGTATTTCCTGACTAGAAATTTGATAGTGATTAATGACACGGTCTTATTAAATCCACCCTACTTAGAAATTAAAAATTCATTTCCTTTACAATATCCTATAACTTTTTAAAAATTTGGCTCTGTAATTGGCTAACTGATCAGTAGTCAGGGTGACTACTAAATACCTTGTACCAAATAGCATGCCTAGGCAATATTTTAAGTATCGAGAATTATTTATTCAGATACTGTGCTAAATCGTTGTGTGTGTGTGCTAAATGTTTCTTACACACATTATCTCAATATCCTCATAGTAACCCCGTGAGGTGGTATTATTATTGTTATTTCCATTTTAAAATGGAAGAGGCTAAGTAACTTGCCCACCTCACACAGGCCAGAACAACGATTCTAAGCCGGGCTGTAGGACTCCAAGACCCATGCGTACCGTCACTGCACTCCATGCCTCTTCTGTTTCTCTGTATCTTTAAATTCCCAATGTTCAGTATTATTTTTTTTCATTTGCTATTACCTCAGGCAGAAAATATATGAAAATATATACCAAAAGGATTCTCGTGAAGTAATCAAGAAGGCAACAGGAGGACAATGGAAGCAGACAAAACCCCGTAAAGAGAGCAAGGAGAACCTTGCCCTACAATTAAAGGCCTTTGGAGACCAAAGTCCCTGCATGTCAGTCAAGTTCAGCATCAACCCTGTTAGTCAGAAAAATATACAGGGAGCAAATGAGGATGTGTTTCCACATCTCCCTGCAGCAACCCTTCCTGTGACCAAACGGGAAGATACACCTTAGGGAAGCCTCTTCTAACCTGCACAAGTCAGGTCATGGGTCACTATCAGCAGCAACATCACCAGAAGTAATAAAGTCAAAAACTAAGGGGAAAGGCAAAGGAAAACTTTATTTCCTTAGTCGGGAGGTTAGAAGACTACATTGCCATGGCTCGTAGGAAACTCCTCTCCCACCCATCCCAAAATTCCTGGAGAAGTTTAGCAAAGGAGAAGACCACTCACCCAAGAGAGGAGTGCAGCCGCCCGGGTGGCATGGAGCGTCATCTTGGTGATACCAGATCGTCACCGCCAATGCACCTGGGACCCAAAGGAAGAAGAGCAGTTAATTATGAGACATCCGCGATAAAGGAGGAGGGGGACACAGTTCCATTAACTGGTGGCTCTGAACCCTTAAATAAACCACTCTTCACTTGGCTCTTAATCCACCAAGGCAGCATGGGAATATTTAAAGAGCTAAGAGTATACATCAAAATTACTATAAAACTTATTACATCAGAGCTAACAATAAAACATCCTGAATTTAATTCAATGTCCACAAGTTCTACACACACTCTTTCTCTACCTCTGAAAATACACCATTCAAAGCTGCCCTTCAACCCTGCTCTTTGGAACATGGTACCCTTAAAACATAGATCATGGTTTTCCAGACACACCTAATTCTGAATGCTGATTCCATGTTACCATGATCGTGCGACCTTGTACCAGTAGCATAACCTCTTTTAGTCTCAGTTTCCTCATCTGCAAAATGGAATCTGCAAACTCTCTCTGGGTTACTGTGACGCTTTTGAGATAAAGCAGATAAAAGCCAATAGCACAGTGCCTGCCACATGGTAGGTAGTCAATAAATTATCACTATTTTTTAAGCAGAAAGGTTGATTTCTGGCTCTTTCTGCAAGTACCCAAATTCTACCTAACCAACAATAATCACCAGGTCCTTGAGGAAACCTCTCCAAATTCTGAATTTTTATATCCCCCACAGAAACATCAAAGACAGGTTCAAATGGGGGATCTGGTAAAGGCAAATCCAATTCTGGTGGATAGCCCCTGGGACATTTAATGAAAGACTAAGTATCTGTCCTGGTATTCTTATCCCCAATTTCTCTTTCCACTGGGAACTGGCCATCTGCCTGCCAACCTACCCAAGAGACCACAGACCTGGTGACTAAATATTCCCCAACACCTCCCAGCAGCCCCCAGAATTCCCACAAATCTCCAGGGGAGCAATCGGCCACCCCCCCCCCCCACCACCACCACCACAGGTACTCAGTTTGTCACTACTCTATAAGGAAGAACAAGACCACATCACCTATAACTCTCCCCACATATTAGCATCTCCAAGCTGTGGCTTCTGTGGAACCAACATTTGCTAAGCACCTTCTGTATGCAAAGTGCTGGGGATAAGAAAACACCTTCTTGTCCGTAAGGCGCTCACTGTCTAGCAGGGAAGAGAGGCATAAATCTCTTAGTCCTTCCTATGCAAGTGTACCCTGTTCATCAACCAATCAAAAAGGGTATTTCCTTAATCCTTACATGTGTCCATCCTGTGCTGGAAGCTAGCTGAGAGTGTACAACAAAATTACTTGAAATGGGAGACAATGACAGGGTCCCTGCCTTTGAGGGGCTGACAGACAGCAGGGAGAGGAGTGAAATAAAACATACATGAAGCATTAAATAATAGAAGAAAACAATTAAATGCTAACTATAACTGAATGCTAATTATAATTGTTTCTTGACCCTGCAAACCCAACATGATTCCACCTATTTTAGCAATGTCAGCTTTGGAAATGAGCCAATTCACCTGGGCTTTGGCAACAGCAAGTGAAGTGGTTAAGGGAGATCTCAAGAGGGCAGAGAAGCTAAGGGGCCTGTGTGTCCCAAAGTTTTAGATGATTTCCACCCCGACAGCCTATCCATGGGCACTACTGCCTAGCTCCTTGGCGCCAGGCAAGGATGAAGGCAGATGGCCTCCACTACCACACTGCAAAAAAGCTTTTCTGGTGGTTGGCCCGCCTAACGTCAGAGGGACCAGGCTTGGCCCTTGTGGTAAAGGTGGCAATGTCCAAATGCTAACTTCTTAAAAAAAAAAAAAAGTCTGAGCTATTCAGGAACAAGGGAAATGGCCCTGACCACCTCCCCCTCATCCTCACTGCTGCCTCTAGACTTGCTGTCCTTTTGATGAGGCCCAAAAACTTCAGTCAGAAATTTTATTCGCAACCGGAGGTAGATCTTGCCGCCTCTGAGATTCCACAGCTGTGCTGCTAAAAATGACCGGAGGTTTAACCAACCTCTTCCCTTCATCTCAGAGGCAAAACATACAACCCTTATGTCCTCCCAGGGGAGCCCATCTGAAACTAGTTCCAGGGCTCGAGAACTGGTGGCAAGGCTAAATGCCTTCTTTTATGCTCCCCAGGCACAGAAACAGGAGGAATTCAATACTCATCAACACGAGGAACTCCAGAAGGACCCTGTCAGCAAAGAGTCCGCAAAGGGGCACTTTCTCAGGGACCAAACATTGGGGTGAGAGCCTGAGGAGACAGCCGAGCCAGTCACTCTTGTCTGGGTAAAGGAGGGGTGAAGCCAGGGGTACCGCTTGTCCTCCGCTCTGGGACTGCAGCTTTAAGTAGGCCTTGGCTTAGAACCCGAGGGCTCCTGGCTAGAACACCATCCTCCCCACCCTCCCCCTGAAATCTGAGGCAGGCCCCACCCAGAAGACGGGTGATGGTGATGGAAAAATAGATCCCCGCGATTGTAGCACGGAACCATTGCACGGAAGGATCTCCTCAGATCTATCCCAACACGACCGGGCATCCCCTGCCACATTCAATCAACAAACAAAAACTGAGAACCCCGAATGCAGGCCCTTTGAGGGCCCCTTCAGAGTTCCCACCTACCTGGTTCTTTGAAAAGAAGAGCCCCACAATCCAAATCAGAGGCTTCAGAGAGCTAATAAGGTACTCAGTCTTTCCCCTGGGCTCAAGAAAGAACCAAGACACAGAAGCAGCTACCTGACAAACTGAAAACTTTGCATCTTCTTTACATTTTCAAAACATGAAAAGGGAGACATAATGTAACTCCCTCACCTTCAGGGCCAATTCCCACATTTACAATACCCCTCCGTGTTTCCAGAAAAGATACATTAAACAAGGGAAGTGACACTCAAGAGACACACAGCCACCTGGCATGCACCCTCTCTGGGTATTAAAGAGTTAAAACCCAGCCACGGTTTCCTACCAGGACTGAAGTTAATGCAAACCACCTGTGCAGATGCAAGAACCAGGACCAGAGGGTCAGGTTGCTGAGCTCTGGGGTCTGTTCTGAAAAGCTTAAGTTTTAAGGGTTGACCAAGTGATAGGCCAAAGGCCAGAGGGTCTGAGTTGTGGCAGCACTGCTCTCCTTACCCCGCCCCCAGCCTGGGTGCCAGCTCCTTTGGAGACGCCTCTTAGCCACTAACTGCCCGCCTGTACACCAGCCTCGCCTCAAGATAACACCAAAGTGACCTTTGGTCCCAGAGAGCTACAAAACTGTACTGATCGCTCAGCTCATGCCTTTGCTGAACCCTCATTCTCTTAGATGCTAACCCCCACTTGCAGAATTTCAGGGCCCAAAGCCCACACAAACTCCACCTCAAAGGGTCCTTCCCCAAGCCCCGCCCCCTATCTACACCAAGGTTCCAAAAGGCCCACAGGCTCACAGCTCATAAGGGAAATGGGGATTCCATCTGTCTGCCCATGCTCAATGGCAAGATTTACCACCACTTGCCCTGAGAGCCTGCCTGCCTGCAACCATAAGAATTTCATGCTCTGTGCACCTTTCCAAAAGAGGTACTTCCATCATGAGAGACCCCCACATCTAAGAAGAGTGAATACCCTCATCCTGGGACTCCTGACTCTGGGATAGGTCAGGAGGCACAGGCAATCAAGCCCCCACATCTCACCTGTTAGTTTACCCCAGAGAGGCCCAACAAAAGCCAAACTAAGTGGCCATAGCCTAACTCGTCATAGAGAACAGAATAGAAAACATCTTGCTGGTGCATACCCTGGCTTGGTGCACAAAATGCCCAAGGACCAGCAGCTGCAATGGAAGCCAAGGAGAGAAAAACACAATCCTCTTCAATTCCTGGCGACTCCTGAGCAGGCTGTCTCATCCAAGTCCCAAGGGTTTCTCTGCACTCCGGAGGTCAATGCAAACCAGTCTGTTGGATGTACACTCCGGGCTCAGGCCTCCCGCTTTCACACAGACCACCCCCCGGGTTGCCTAGAATTTGGCCCAGAATCCCCAGGCCCTGGTGAGGAACAAGGGAGCGATTGCAAGGGAAACCAAGACTCCCCTGGTTTCTTCAAAAGTGGCTTACTGATATCTGCCCTTGCCCCCATGCTCTGTAGGGTCCAGGTCAGAAAGACGTGGGCAAAAGGGTTGCAATCAAACCAGGCCTGGGGCCTCCAGCCACACACTGCACACGCACACACCCGCCCACTCCAGCACTTCATCAGCACCTGCCCCCACTGCTGTATTCACACACCCTGGTCCCTACCAGCTGGAAAATGAACCCTTTTCACTCCCCACCACTGCGTACACACCCAGACCTCACTTGGGAATGGAGAAGCTCTCCTGAGCTGTCCCTACAGTTCAACGTGCAGGCGCACACGCTTTCCCCCTCTGAACAAAAACGCGCTGACATCTACGCGAAGGGGAAAGAAAGCAACCCTTTGCTCTGAAAGGCGCCAACTCCCGGATGTTGGCAAGCTCTGCTCCCAGCGCCTGTTTCTGAGTGTTTACTTGCTCTCCCTCTCCTCTCCCTCCCCTTTAAGGATGGCGCAGGAAAGGGAGGTGAGGGGGGAGATTCCACCGCACCCCCTCGTCCATGTTTAAACAAAAAACCCCGAGAAAGAGTGAGGAGAAAAAGTCTCAGTGCAGGAGGGCCTTACCAGATTCCTAAAGCCAAACGTATTTACAGGTTTTAATCCGCCATTAGCATTTAAATCTTGAAAGGAGAGGAGAAAGGGGGGGCTAGTGGAAAGTAACCCCACACACAAAAGAAAAGTTGTTGGTTTTCTTCTCAGTCAGCCTGGCAGGAGCGATCTTCCTGGCTGACAGCCAGAAGTGCGTCACAGCCAGGAGTCTGCTTTCTTTAAAGGCACAGCAAGCTTCCGTGATCTGGGAGCCACGGGGAAGCAGGGAACTCTCAGCAAGGGGGGAGGGGTGGCAGTCAGGGGCCAGGGGGGAGGGGCACTGGGGAGGAGGCGCAGCGAAGGCCTGGCCCACAAACAAGAGAAGAGGATGCAGGAGGGGGGCGGGGGGGAGGCACCAGCCAGCAGACAAAAACAGTGAACTACAACAGTGGCAAGAACCAAGGCAAACTGTGGCGTAAACACACACAACACACTCGCAGTGGCCTGCCTGACAAACCTGATATCACCCGGACACTCCCCCTTCGCTCTCAAGACTGCAATGACAGCCTGTCCATCTCCCTGGCCAGGAACGGAAGGCAGGCCGCGGGCTGCCCTGATGATTAGCTCAGCCCCAGCCTGGCGGCAAGCAGGGCAGGGAGGAAGACCTGGGAACAGAGGCTTCGGAGAACGAGCCAGACGCAGGCCATTTTAAACAGGGGCAGCTTCCTGCCGGCTCCAGGGCGGGCCGTGTCTTTAAGCACACACAAAGCGCCTGCCTCCTTCTGTGGGTGCCGCCTGCCCTGGGACATGGCCACCCCCCCAGCCCATTCCCCGAGGGACTCTCTCCAGCCCATACCTTCTGCGTGGCAAGGCCAGGATGCCGCACTCCTCCCCCTCGGCCACCCAAACAAGAAGCATAGACAGACTGTGGCCCTGGAGTGCAGGCCTGCGCTGTCCTGTCTGGGTGGCTGCGTGCTATTGTTGACTGTGGAATGGCCGCCAAAATCCCAGCTGTGCTGCCAGAACCTAATCCCCTGTTCCGCTGAGCATTTGTGGGGAGGGGCCGAGGGGCCAAGGCACGGGACCTAGTAAGTCAGGCACTGGCTGCAGCCCCTGGAAAGACACAGGCACTGGAACTCATCAGCAGAGCCTGCAGGCTCTGCCTCTCCGACATGGCCAAAAAGAAAAGATGTCTGCCTCTTAGAAAACAAAACCACAGCGTTTCCACCCACTGAACAGTGACCCTCACCAAGATAAGAGAAACCCACCAGTTATCAGGAAGCCCCCTCATCTTCCTTTCACCTGCACTACAAACATGTATTAAGCACCTACTATGTACAAGGCACTTCAATAAGACATTATTGTACAAAGTATACAAAAATGAATTAAACCCAGCATCTACACTGAGATAAGTTATAATTCCACAGGAGATAAGAAATGTGACTCGAAAATTGTATTTCAAGACAGTATGTGCTAACTCCCACAAAATGATAAAAATTCTAACCAGTTCTCAAGGGAAGAACTAAGAAAACAAAGTGTTATTTTATTTTCTATCTTAAAGCACATCAGCAGGATTTCCCGATGGAAATGGAGAGAGCAGTAGGGAAGGCAGGAAAGCAGGGTGTGGAGGTAGTGGTGGAACGGACTTGAAGGGTGAGTTGGGTCAGAGTTGGAGAATCTTGAACTTTACGCCAAGAAATCAAGTAAAGATTTGAATGTTTATTTTGTTGTTTGTTTTTAACACAGAGATGTGGTACAATGACAGCTGTACTTTAAGAAATTATTGTGGTGTATAAGTGCATGAGACTAGCAGCAGGGAGGTGGGTCCGAAGGCGGCCAAAACGGACAGGAGGCAGGTAATGAAGCCAGGAAGGAGGGTGAGGTGAGCAAGAACGGAAAGGAGCGTGAGAGACGCTCTGGAGACAGGATGAAGAGAACGGAATGACTGGACGCAGAGGAAGAAACTGCAAAGGAAAGTGTGAGGGTAGCTGGGAGGACAGGAAAAGCCACACAGAATTAAATTAAGTGGGGCGATGATGCAGATAATTTTAGAACAAGAGAGAAAACAGGTAAAATAAACAGCAGCTAATGCTGAGTGCAAACTATGTGCCAGGCACTGTTCTACTGGCCTAATGTGTATTAACTCATTAATCTCAAAAACTCCCTTAGTGAAGTAGGTACTATGTTGTCAACTTTATAGATGAAGAAACAGACACAAAGACGAAGTAATTTGCCCAAGACCACACAGCTAACGAACAGCAGGGCTCGATGCCATCTGCTGCTACGTGACCCTGGCAAGGAACCTCTGAGCCTCAGTATCTCTAGTTGTAAAACAAGGATAAAGACACTTATTTTATAAGCTTGTGATAAAGATTAATTCAGCAACATCTACCCTGTTTAACCGAAAATAAGACCCAGCCGGACCATCAGCTCTAATGCGTCTTTTGGAGCAAAAAGTAATGTAAGACCCAGTCTTATATCATATTATATTATGTAAGACCGGGTCTTATATTAATTTGTGCTCCAAAAGACGCATTAGAGCTGATGGTCTGGCTGGGTCTTACTTTCGGGGAAATGGCATAAGGTGCCCAACCCACTGGCACATAAGGCACAAGGTGGTGCTTAACAAAGGTTAATTTCCTATTTGGGCATTTTGGTTCCTTGTCACACCAAGGTGTCCCAAGCAGAAGCTGGCTCCCCATTTGTCAGGGAAGCTAGTGGGGGTGCCCCTCTGGGGAACAGGAGATTGGTTCCTCAGGATGCTCGCTTTCCTGCCATCAGTCTGCCTCTCTGGATTTTACTTTAGGATCCAGCTCAAATTTCAACTCCTCAAATATTTCTTGACAGATTAACTGGTTATCTTCGGGAAGAGTGAGTTGTGGGGGACTTTCTACACTCTGTGTTTCTTTTATGTATGAATTTACATTTAATAACCATGTATTACATTGGTGATCAGAAAAAAGGTCTACATCCTGCATTTGGCACTTGTACTGCGGTAACTGTACATGCACGGAAGTCTTGTCAAATTCCTCAAGGACATAACCAGTTCCATCTCTTTTTCTGTGATCCTCCATAGTACCTAGCACACCAGGGCTCCTTGAATCTGTTCCACTGAACTACCTCTGGGTGGCAGATTTCCAAATTCAATCCTCTGTTCACCAGAGAATGACTGTGGCCAAGTGGTGGGGGTCCCAGCCCAAGGCAGGCTGCTGCGGAGACCTCCCGTGGCCCCACTTCTTCTCCCAGGGCCCTGTAGCTTATTCCCACAGTATCACTTCCAGAAAGAAGCACAACGAAAACAAAAGAAAAGCAAAAACCAAACTTTTTACAGAAAAGCAAAGTGGCAAACATAATTTAACCACTGGCACAATCAACACTCCAGAAAATGTATGAGGTGAAAAACAGGAGGCAGGCCTGCTAAAGTCTTCCTGGCGGCACGTGGCACTGTATCAGCCCTGAAGCTCCCTAGCACACGCAAGATTGATCCTGTGTCTCAAAAGAATACAAGAGGTCTTCCCCAACCCTCCCTTGGCTCTAAACTCAAGGCAACAGATTCCAGCTGTGCAGCCTCAGAGGGGCTGAACTCTCCTCTGGAACCCATCCACCAAAGTTGAGGACAGCTCAAGGAGCCAGGCCCGTTTCTCCAGCCTCTCCCTCCCCCACCACGGTGCTGCCAACCACTCCCGTCCTGTGGCAGCAGCAGAACTTCCCAACCTCTCCTCCCAGCCTAGCCTGGCAGCAGGCAGGCCACACAGCTCCTGACAGATTCTACTGCCCCTGCTCCTCGTCCCGGAAGGCTGGGATAGGGGTGCTAAAACCATTTTAAAAAAGGGGGCAGGGGGTACAACAAATGACTAACAAAATTCAGGATACTGTTCAGATAGAGGTTGGAGGGGGTTGGTGTGGAGTGCACAGCATGTGTTTCAAAGGGTCTGGGAATATTACATCTCCGAGCTGGGTGGTAGGTGCATGGATGTTTATTATTCTTGTTTAAAATGTAAATGCTATAATTTTTAATGTGTATTATCCTTTTTCAAAGTTTAAACAAAAGACAGAGAGAGCAACTCCCCTTACATGGCCCAGGAATAGGGTGGTTCTAATACAAATCATTTGCCTGGCATTCCAGGCCCCGCATGACCTGGCCCCCGTTCTACCCTCTAGAGCCATTTATGCCCTTACCCAAACCCTCCACCCTGCCAGACTGGCCTTACAGTGAATAAGTCCTCTCCAGTCCCTCTGAAGCGCCTAGCTCAGCCTACTGGTCTGGAAGTGCGGCTTTTGCTGTAGGCAGCTGGACTGCAGACTAGGACCCAGTGAGAGCCTCTCTCCTGGTCCCTACAGGCCCTTGCGAGGCAAGTTGGCAGGAATAACCCTCTTATGGATCCATTGCCCTACGCAATGCCTTCTAGTCTTTCCTCTGCCACTTGACGTCCTAGCATGACAAATACCTAAAGACTATTATTACTACTGTTGCTGTTACTGTTGTAATTAATAGCTAACATTTAATGAGCACTAAATATGGGCCAGGCACTACACTAAACACCACCGTGCTTTATTTTGTCTGAGCCTCACAATACCCAATGGCACAATAACCCAAATACTATGATTATCTCTATTTTACAGAAAAGAAAAATAATAGAGTAAATAACTTACCTAAGGTCACACAGCTAGTAAGTGTTGGAGCCAAAATTTGAGCCCAATTGGGTCTGTCTTCAGAGGCCACCCTCTTACATGGTCATCTCACCTAATCCTCAGGACAATCTATAAAGTAGGTTTTATTTCCATTCTAAAGATGAGGAAATCTGAGGCTCAGGAATTAAGTGCCTTAGTCACATAAGTAGTGAGTTATCTATCTGGTCTGTACATTATTCTCTACTGCTCTTAAAAAAACAATCATTGAATGAACGAATAAAAGCTAGCACATTCTCAGTGGCTCAAAGAAGCCTTGCACCTTCTACCTCCTCATAAAAATCAACTTTTTAATAAAAAACAACTAAACAGTTCTAATTTCAAAACGAACCACTAAGGGGTAGCCGGATGGCTCAGTTGGTTAGAGTGCAAGCTCTGAACAACAGGGTTGCCGGTTCAACTCCCACAAGGGCCAGTGAGCTGTGCCCTCCACAACTAGATTGAAGGACAACGACTTGGAGCTGATGGGTCCTGGAGAAACACATTGGTCCCCAATATTCTCCAACAAAACTAAGAAGAAGAAAAAATTAAGTAACCACTAAGAATTTTTTCTGAAGATGCAAGAGCTTTACAAACACCAAAGGGCCAAAACTCCTCTGAAGCAGCAAGTATGGAAAAAGTATTCTACTAGAAGGGATGCTGGATATATCTCAAGGGTAAGAAGCCATGGAGGAAACGCCATTGGCTGGAGCAAAGGATTGCTGTTTCCGAACCCTGACTCAGAGCTTAGTTATCAGGACTCATTCTCCCTCTCCAGAGGGTCGGGGCTGAGCAATGAGGCAGTGTTGGTAAGCCTGCAGCTTCCTGGGGAGAAAAGCAGAGGGCAAATCAAAACCCAGAGAGGACTCATTATAACATCCAAGAGGCCCTACACAGTTCTCCCTCAAGAAGGTCTTTCTACAAAACACCTAAGAACCAGTTCACCTTGTTTCATTGTCACAGAGGAGTAAATGGCTCTGTCCCTACAGACAACATATCTAGCACAATATTTGCTCACAAACACAGAACTGATGATGAGAAGGGTAACAGAAACTGAAGGGGAACAATTTTCATGTAAAGATTTGCAAGTCTTGGAGACAGCCTTGCTAAAGATAGAAAACACACAAACTAGATTTGGTGTTGGAAACCCCAGAAGGTAAGTTCTGTATCCGCTGTTCACGAAATTTGTGGCTTAAGACAAATCACTTGTCCTAGTTTGGGTTTCAGTAAAAGGGGATTGGGCTAGATAATATCTACAGTACCTTTAAAAATTTCCCATGATTTTTTTCCACCTCCAAAATTCCCATAATTCTTTTTCCAGGACCATGCCCAACAACAAAAATCTTGCAATAAAACTCATTTCCTCAGAATCTGGTCAAAACTTCACCAGTTAAGGTTTTCTTTCCAAAAAAGTTCCTAGAAATAGGCCTTGTGTTACCTACTGGGCCTCACCCCCAACGTGATGCAGATGTGGGTGCTTCATTAATCCTGATGAAAGGAGGCCCGTGGAAACTGGTCAGTACCTACTTTACATGGGGTGCAATGAAAGGTGGTTGGCGCTATATTCAGGTCATTTACAAGGTTTCATACATAAAAGCCACAAAGTGAATTTATAATTACATTGGTCTAAACAGCCTAAAGAAAAGCAGCTTTCTATACTTGGTCAACCAACCACAGAATCTCAAGGTTGAAAGAGCCCTTAATGGTCACATAGTCCCACACTAAATCCATACTGGAATATATGTGACAACTTTGCTGAAGATTTGCTATCTCCTGCCTGAGACAGAAATTTTACAACTTATGCGTATGCCTGAGCAAAGTCTGCCAATTTGAGACAACTTGTAATTTCAGAACATAAGCATGGAGAACAGGGCCTCTGCCCCGATCTGGTTTGTTTCCAATAGGCTTCAAGTAGCTACAAAACTCAGATCCCTCTCTCTCTTCTCCCCTCCCTTCGCTCTCCCTCTCATTCTCTCTTCTTTACCTTCCATGTTTCCACCTCCTGTACGTCACTGAGACACCCATCTTTCTAGTTCCAAATCCACTTCTCCTTCTACCGCACCAGGAAGCCTTTAACCACTGAAGGAAAGTAACACAAATATTGATAGGAGTTGGCTTTCTAAACAGGATGCTATATTGACTCCAGAACCAAACTTGTCATATGTACCAATAACTGAAATAAATGGGAACGGTGTCTAACATGCCCATTATACAAAAAACAAAACAAAAAACTGTAACATTTGAACAGACTTCAAGAATTTAAGAAAAGCTATGTCTCACATCTCAATTAATCCCCCCTAAAGAACCCTAAGGGGCAAGCATGTTTATTCCAATTTTATAGACTAGGAACCTAAAATTCAGAAGGAAGAAAATATCTGCCTCAAGGTCAACTGCCAATGTTGCAGAGCCACAACTCAAGACTTCTAAATCCAGTGCTCTCGCCAGCACACTTCAGCTGTATCCTATACTTTTTTCATCAGTCCAGTCCTTTGTGTACAAAGCACTTACGCATTCCTTGTTCAAACTGTTTCTGCCACAGCTCATGAAATGATCAGGGAAGGTGTCGTATTTTCCATTTTTAAAGATGCTAAGTAACTTGAACAGCGCTAGATAAAAAACATTCCATGTGGGCCGGCCCGGTGGCTCAGGCAGTTAGAGCTCCGTGCTCCTAACTCCGAAGGCTGCCGGTTCGATTCCCACATGGGCCAGTGGGCTCTCAACCACAAGGTTGCCAGTTCAATTCCTCGACTCCCGCAAGGGATGGTGGGCTCTGCCCCCTGCAACTAAGATTGAACACAGCACCTTGAGCTGAGCTGCCTCCCGGGTGGCTCAGTTGGTTGGAGCGCGGGCTCTCAACCACAAGGTTGCCAGTTCAATTCCTCAACTCCCGCAAGGGATGGTGGGCTGTGCCCCCTGCAACTAGCAACGGCAACTGGACCTGGAGCTGAGCTGCGCCCTCCACAACTAAGACTGAAAGGACAACAACTTGAAGCTGAACAGAACCCCCCACAACTAAGATTGAAAGGACAACAATTTGACCATTGTTCCCCAATAAAGTCCTGTTCCCCTTCCCCAATAAAATCTTTAAAAAAAAAAAAAAAAAAAAAAATTCCATGTATCTGGCATCACTGAGAAGTACAAAATTCCTCACAATTTTCCTAACAACTGAAATTTCCCCCTTTGGGACCAAACATGAAAAAAAGAAAAAAACTTATTTGCAATATAAATTCTCCAAAATACGTAAGATATGCTACTCTTTATTTGGAATTAATAAAATTTAATCAGGGACATTCAACAATAAACATGAAATAAACACCTGTAGATACGGTGCTTGAGACTCAAAGATGAATTAGACAGGCTTCTTATCCTTATACCTATAACCGCCCCTAATGTGAGGCCGAAGAACACAAACCTGGGTGTGCTGAAAGGAAGATGAGGACACTGAGAAGTCTAGCCGAGACCAGCAATGACTTACTTGAGAGCAGTGGGAGGTACTGAGGTGGCCTGAGCAGGAGAATGCCATACTTGTGTGTGTTGTTTGATAGGGTCTGACACACTGAGTCCAGAGGCAGAATAGAGCTAGGTGGCAACTGCAGTGGCAGAGATAAAAGAGCTGCTGCCAGGGCAGGGCAGTAGGAACTAAAAAGAAAGGTACATGTGAAAGGCACTACGGAGGTAGACTCAAAGCTCTTAGGATACAGGGGTGTGGGGAAGGAAGGGAGTGGAAAGGACCTCCAGAAGTCTTGCTGTGGTAAAAAGACTTCAGAATGGAAAAACAGAAGTTACCCTTTTTGAGGAGCTGTGAGGGACTGATTAACTCTGCATGGGATGTTGAGGAAAGCTGTACCGAAGAAGTAATATTTAAGCTGAGCACTTACAGCTTGAGTAGGATGACAGGGTTTCACAAGACAAGTGGAAAAAAAGAGCCTTCTAAGCAGAGAGAACAGCATGTGCAAAGACAGAGTTTCGTACATCTGAGCAGTGACATGCAGCTTTAGGACGGTGCAGCAGATGATGAGAATAAGTAGTACTAAGCTGTGAGGCATGTGCATCGTGCTGAGGAATTCAGATTTTACCGTGTAGGTGACGGCAAACACAGCTTCTAAGGGGAGGGGGTGAAGGGAAGTCCTATCGATCAGCTCTGTGTCCCAGTCTATATGAAGTTCAGGCTGGGATGGTAAGAAAACGAGGAAGGCACTACTGTATATAGTCTCATGGCCAAGAGCATGGGGTCTGGAGTCGGGCTGCCCAACTGAAACCCTGGCTCTGCGGCTTACTAGCTGTGCAACTTGGGGCAAGTTACTTAACCTCTCTCTGTTCCCAGTTTCCCCATCTATAAAATGAAAATAATAGTACTTTCTCAGCGGGTCATTATAAGGAATTAACAAGATGGCATGTATAAAGTGCTTAGCACAATACCTGGTACAGAGACAAATGCTAGCTGCTATTAAGAGGCTGAAAGTTCATCAGTAGAAAGTTACACCCGCATATGATATAGAAGAAGAAGCAATAGCTTTGAGAATTATTTACAACAGGCTCTTCCTTCTACCAGAGTTTTCTGGTCCTACCTCTTCTCTTAGTTAATTCTAATTTATCCTTCGTATCTCAGTTCAAATGTTACCTCCTCATGTAAATGCTCCCTAACCACTCTCCCTAGATTTGGTCAAGTTCTTACTCTGCATAGCACCACATTTCTTGCCTTCATAGCACTCGTGGTTTCTAATCACACCTTTCTGCATTTCATTAATTTATTTTTCCCACTACCATATGTTCCTTGAAATCAAATATTGTGTGCTCACCACTGATTTCTTAGAAATTAAGACAACGACTAGCACATAGAAGGGTCTGGATAAGTATTTCTTGAACCAATGAAAGGTTTCAAATTATACTTTAAAAGTGAACCAATGAAAGGTTTCAAATTATACTTTAAAAGTGAGAAAAGATGATATAGGAACATTTGTGACAACATGGATGGATCTTGAGAGAGTAATGCTGAGCGAAACAAGTCAGACAGAAAAAGCAGAGAACCATGTGATTTCACTGATATGTGGTATATAAACCAAAAACAACAAAAGAACAAGACAAACAAATGAGAAACAGAAACTCATAGACACGGACAATAGTTTAGTGGTTGCCAGAGGGTAAGGGGGGTGGGGGGGGAGGTGAGGGTAAGGGGGATCGAATATATGGTGATGGAAGAACGGACTCTGGGTGATGAACATACAATGGGATTTATAGATGATGTAATACAGAATTGTACACCTGAAATCTATGTAATTTTACTAACAATTGTCACCCCAATAAATTTAATTTAAAAAAAAAAAAAAAAAAAAAAGTGAACCCTCTTCAGATGCAATCTTTATATAGAACCCGGGATACGGACAAAAGTAGATGGTTTGAAATAAAGGATGTTTTGGAAGCCCTGTCCCTTCTGCTTTCACCTGGTTCCTGAGTCAGTTCTGTAGTTCTGTTAAGCTTTGCAGAATGCAGTGCAAAACCACTGTTTGTTCCAGTAAGCAGTGACATATATCTGAAGCAAGGCATGATGTAGAAAAGGAAGCAATAGGGCCGGCCCGGTGGCTCAAGCGGTTAGAGCTCCACGCTCCTAACTCCGAAGGCTGCCGGTTCGATTCCCACATGGGCCAGTGGGCTCTCCACCACAAGGTTGCCAGTTCAATTCCTGGAGTCCCGCAAGGGATGGTGGGCTGCGCCCCCTGCAACTAGCAATGACAACTGGACCTGGAGCTGAGCTGCACCCTCCACAACTAAGACTGAAAGGACAACAACTTGACTTGGAAAAGAGTCCTGGAAGTGCACACTGTTCCCCAATAAAGTCCTGTTCCCCATCCCCAAAAAAATCTTTAAAAAAAAACGAAAGAAAAGGAAGCAATAGCTTTGAGAATTACGACAGGCTCTGATAATCAATTTTAAGTGAAGGATGAGAAAAGGAAAATTCTAGAAGCACCTCTAAATTTCTCAGCTTGTGTGAATGCCAAAAACCAAGAAAAGAACGCAAAGGTAATAACTTCATTCCTTGAATACTAGTATCAAACCTATCAAGCAAGTACCAGTAAACACCCTCTTTTATAGAAGAGGTTTCAAGATGTTCCAGCCAGCTGTCCAAGATCGCGAGGCTAAGAAGTAGCACAATTAAGATTCAAACCCAGGTCTGTCTCACTCCAAAGTCCATAATCTAAACCATCATGCTATACTCAGTATGAGAGTTTGATTTTACACGAGGCATCTACTGGATATATATGTAATTAGGAAAATCCAGGAACTGGTGAAAAATATGACTTGGGGCTAGTGATACAGATTTGGGTCACATTTGGAACAGTGTGACTATCCGCGGAAGAGGGTCATGCTTGCTTATTAGGCCTGTAAAGGTGGTGTGCCTTCTGCCAAAGCCTCTGCCTTACACAGCTCCAGGGGCACCTGCATGAAGAGAGGAAGTGGGAAACTTTGGGAGAAATTGCAGATCTCTGGGGATTCCTTTTAGGTCTTTTATATTATTTCCACCTAGAGAAAACCTGATGGAAAACCACTGAGCATGCCAATGTCAACAGAAAAAGAAGGCAATACAGGAGGTTAAGAGAATGAGTCTGGGGATCAAACACGCTTCTTCCTGTTCTCTCCTTACTCCAGGTTCACCTCACCTCCTGCTTGGGATCCTACCTCGCCCAATTTCAGAGTATTCAAATGTAAAACACAGCATTTAAAAGTAAATGAAACACTCAAGAGGTACTTCAATTGTGGGATCCTAAACTCATGAAGTTTTAGGGCTAAAAATGACCTTGGAGGTCAGTGTCTCCTGGTATAAGCTCTTCATTTTAGAGATGAGACTAGAGCGTGGTTTAACAGTTGTTAAATGACCTTATTAAAGCTCACACATCAGGAAGGTGAGAACTACAAAGCTGGTTCCCTGACTCCTGGTTCTCTTTCCACTAACCACCAGATGCATTCCCTAAACCCAAAGAAGATTTACATATTAACTCTATTTTTACTTTCATAATTCTTTACTTCATTAACTCACTAAAAAAATTAAAAGCACCCCTTAAAAATCAATTAAGATGAAAAAAATGTTTAGGAAACTCCAGTTCTTCCTTGTTTCCAAAGTTTATTTCCCTTGTTCTATAAAATCAATGAAATTAGATATAAAATACAAAACTTAAGATTAGTAATCTCTCAGCCCCTTTCCATTCCCCTCCAAGTCCTCCCATAAAAAATATTAACAGACATGCAAATATATTTTATATTTAAGAGGATTTTTTGTTTTCTATATTTAAGAAACTAGGTTTACACTTTAAAACTGCTCTACAACTTGTTTTTCTCACTTAATAATTTATCATGAATATACCCCCAAGAGTCAATAAATAAAATTCTAACTCATACTTTTAAAAAGCTGTATAAGTCCATATAAAGGATATACCATAATGTGTTCACATATTTTCCTATTGATTTACATGACTATTTTCAATCTGTTACCACTTCAAACAATGCTGTAATGAATATCCTTGTACATGTTTCTTTTTAAACAAAAGAAAATATGATTTCTACACACACACTTTCCTTGTTGTCCCATGTCTTCATTGCTTCCTCTCCTATCATCATCCCTGCCTAGCTTGCTCACAGAATTCTCCTCAGGGCCCAGTGTGATAATAGAGGGCAAAGCAATTTGGAGAATGTTAAGACATGACATGTGATAGTTACTGTTAGTAAATTAGAATTGGCCTGACTTGGCTGCCTCTGCCAGCCATCTGCACACACTGCCCACCCACCCCCAATACATGTTGTGCTCCTGTTCTGGTCTCAGCAGCTGCTTCCAACTCAACTAATGTGGGCAGAGCTGCTCAACTAATGTGGGCAGAGCTGCTCAACTAATGTGGGCAGAGCTGGCTCGGGGATTAATCCTACTTTGTCATACTCACGACAACGGCGAGTACAGATAGGCCGACCAGCTATCCAAACAAGTGGGAAGGAGAATACATGATTGCTATGAAATAACACAGAAGTGTATAGTAAAACGCAAAACTCCCCATTCACCAAACCTTAACCAACATTCGCCAATGGCACTCCTCTTCTCAGAGGTAACTACTGTTGTAAGTTTGTTGTGTAACTTTTCAGACATTTCCTAAGCATTCATACACACACAAACACACACACACACACACACACACACACACACACGTACGGGGGTGTCAAAAAAATGTATACACATTTTAAGAAAGGAAAAAACTGTACTAAAATTGTAATACTCAATATATACCGATAACAAAAGATGAATACAAGTCACGTTTGACTTCTGCAATTACAAGAGGTGCTCAAAGTGGTTACCATCAGCATAATTTTAATAGTTTTTTCCTTTCTTAAAATGTGTATACATTTTTTTGGCACCCTCCATATTTATATATACATATATATATATATATATATATATATATATATATACATACACATATATACATACACACACAGAGATGTCTGTATAGAGATACACACATACACACATGTGTATGTATGTGGATAAAGAATATGTGTGTGTATGTTTGGTCTACATACCTGTATTCATACTGTATAATTTGCTCTGCAACTTGACTTTTTCATTTAGAAATTTCTCTGACATGTTTCCACATTAGTATATAATGGACTCCTCATACTTCGAAAGCTCAAGAAAAATGCCATAGTAAGGTTGTACCACAAGTTTGTTTTCCCATTTCGCTATGTCTGAACATTTAGGTTGTTCACCGTACTTTGTCACGACACAGAATGCTGTATCGATAATACTGGTACACACCTCCTTTCACATACCAGCTAAATTTCTCTAGGCTATATACCAATAATTAGAATTGATGAAGTCTGTGCATGTTAAATGCTGATAGGTACTCCCACATTACCAACCAAAAGGGTGTACCACCAACAGAGCATAAAAATTACTATTTCTATACCTTTCCAACAACAGGTATTATTTTTATTTCACCAATATAAAGGATAGAAGACAATATATTATTGCTTTAATTTACATTTTTCTGATTTCCAGAAAAGTTAAATATCTATCCATTTGTGTAATTGGTCATCCTTATTTTTTACGGAAAGTATTACCATTTTGATTTTAAACATTAGGACTCAGAGAGGCTAAGGTGACAGCTAGTAAGTGGAAGACATCAAAGCTAAGTTTTTGAACAACTTCCCATGAAAGCTAGGCCTTCTGACTATCTAATGTATTTCCCACTACCCAAAGGTCCACAGAGTCTATGGCCTGAGGGCCAGCTGCCCAGATGTTGTGAATCAAGTCTTATTGGTACACAGCTATAACTATTCATTTAGGGGTACTTTTGTTCACCAGTGGCAGAGGTGAATAGGTGTGACTATATGTCCTTAAAAGCCTAAAATATTTACTATCTGAGTCTGAATAAATCAGTAACTCACATTTAACACCTAAAGAAAAGTTTCTCAATGGAGACTAATTGTTGCCCCATTGACTACAGTGTGGCTATGTTAGACAGTATGGTCGTATAGGTCTGGTACATAATATTGAAGAAAAAGCCCAAAACACTCAAATGAAGTCAAAAGACATCCCCCTACTTCGGGTTGGGACACTACTCTAGAGAGTTTCCAATGAGCTATTTTTCATCCTCTTTGTCTCTTTAATTTCAACTAATGGAAAACCAATGGTTCCGAACGTACTTTAGTAACTTTGATGAGCAACGTAGCTCCCATTCACACACTACAATAATATAAAACTAAAGTAAGCTCCACTATGTCTGCTTCCACACACACACACACACACCACACAAAACAGGTATCTCTCCTTCCCTTTTGCTTGTAGAGAGAAGATTCACTGGGCAGCAGCTGAACATTTACAGCAGGTCTAGCCAATGCTAGGAGTTAAGGCCCGACCTCTGTGGGAAAGGAAGGCCCATTCTTCCCTCGAGATCCTACGCTTCTGAAGATCCTGGCCATGAGCATAAGTAATTTCTACTGGGAATTTTAGGGCCACTAAGTTCCTGTTGTGCAGAAGGGGAAGGTGACATCATCCCCATTTTATAAATTGAGGGGAATTGAGGGTAACATCTCCTTTTTCTTTCATTTCCAAAGGTCATTTTAGCAAATAGGGCTTCATAACAGTGGACACCAGCACCCCACCCCCCAGAACACCCCCTAACACATGCCCTTTTCTCCTTCCATCCTCTCCCAAATTTTGATTTTACACAATAATGCCAAAGAAGCTATCATACTCTCCAGGAAAATTAAATGAATCTAGTATTTTGAATGAGAAATTAATAAATAAAGAACAGTGCATCTTCTCATGCAAGTAAGCAGGCAGGCATTTTTTAAGTGGTTCTCTGGAAAGAAATTTGGCAATACATTTCAGGAACCTAAAAAATGTTCATATTCAAACATGCTAAGTGAAAAAAGCTAGACACAAAAGAACAAAAATTGTATGATCTCACTTATGAGGTACCTAGAATGGGCAAATCCATAGAGACAGAAAGTAGAACAGAGGTACCAGAGGCTGACAGAGGGAGGAATGGGAGTTAATTGTTTAATGGGTACAGAATTTCTGTCTGGGATGATGAAAATATCCTGGAAATGGATAGTGGTGATGGTTGCACAATATTGTGAATATAAATATACTTAATACCACTGAATGGTACAGTTAATTGGAATTTAAATTGTGAATTCAACACTTTAAAATGGTTAAAACACATACATACACACACAGTGACACACAAATGCATGCACATAAAAAATGACATGGACACTGAATAAGATCTTCGGTCCAATTTAACAGTACTGTACGAATGTCAATGTCCTGGTCTTGACATTGAACTCCAGATGTCACCGCTGTAAGATGTCACCATTGCGGGAAGGAGATATTTGGACCCTACGTACTACTTTTGAGTCTATAGTTACTTCAAAATAATTTTTTTAAATATAAAAAAAGGTTAAAATGGTAAATTTTGTTACATATATTTTACCAAAATTTTTAAAAATGGGATTACTAAAAAAACAAAGTCATGTTCTTTGAACAAATAATTTCATTTATAGCAATAAAAGTTTAGAAAATAATATGAAACATAAACAAAAGTATATATATTAATAGAATTATTATTATTATGAAGAACTGGAGAAAAACTAAATATCTAACAATAACTCAAATTAATTATATCCATATGACGAAACCTTATACAGTCATTAAAAATATTTTAAATAATTTTAATGAAATGGGGAACTACTCAAGAAATGAATTTAAAAAGCAGGATATCGGGCCGGCCGGTGGCTCAGGCGGTTGGAGCTCCGTGCTCCTAACTCCGAAGGCTGCCGGTTCGATTCCCACATAAGCCAGTGGGCTCTTAACCACAAGGTTGCCGGTTCAATTCCTCAAGTCCCACAAGGGATGGTGGGCTGTGCCCCCTGCAACTAACGACAGCAACTGGACCTGGAGCTGAGCTGCACCCTCCACAACTAAGATTGAAAGGACAACAACTTGACTTGGAAAAGAGTCCTAGAAGTACACACTGTTCCCCAATAAAGTCCTATTCCCCTTCCCCAATAAAATCTTAAAAAAATAAAAAGCAGCAGGATATAATTTAGTATGATATGAACCCAATTTATTTTTTAAAGTACATATTCTATACCAATGTGTATATGATACACAGACATCTGCATACTTGTTAGTGTGAATGTGTGTGTATATTTGTAAGAAAATATACCAAATAATGTTTATTTCTGAGTTGCGGAATTAATGGGTCAACTTTACTTTCTCCCTTAAAAACTTATTTTTCATGTTTTCTAAACTATGCCATGATATCCATGATATACAATCAAGAAAAAAAATTAGTACACATCGTTTGACCCAGTAATTCACTTGAAGACTTACATAAGAAAATAATCAAAACTACTGACAAAATTTATGCTTAATAATACTCAATGCAAAGATACACTAGAAACTAACAATCAATAATTAATTTAAAACTATTAATAAACAATTAACAAATAATGATTACCTCTGTAGCGTAGAATTAGGAAAAAGGTTGAACTACAGGGGACTTACTTGTTATATATAATTTGTGTGAAAGTATCACAGTGTTGTATAAAATAAAAAAACTAAAAGCACTATAAAAATCCTGTATGATAGACTATTATGTAAGCATTATAAAGAGTTTCAGCAACATTGTAAATACATGTGAATTTTTATCATGAAAATTGTAGATGGGAAAAAAGCAGAATACAAAATTGTAGTCAATGTATAATCTGGACTATGCAAAACAGAAATATGGGCCGGCCCAGTGGCTCAGGCAGTTAGAGCTCCAGGCTCCTAACTCCGAATGCTGCCGGTTCGATTCCCACATGGGCCAGTGGGCTCTCAACCACAAGGTTGCCGGTTCAACTCCTCGAGTCCCGCAAGGGATGGTGGGCTCCGCCCCCTGCAACTAGCAACGGCCTGGAGCTGAGCTGCGCCCTCCACAAGACTGAAAGGACAACAACTTGAAGCTGAACGTGCTGAAAGGACAACAACTTGAAGCTGAACGTGCCCCTCCACAACTAAGACTGAAAGGACAACAACTTGAGTTGGAAAAAAGGCCTGGAAGTACACACTGTTCCCCAATAAAGTCCTGTTCCCCTTCCCCAATAAAATCTTAAAAAAAAACAAAACAAAAAAACAGAAATATGCATAGATACCCAAAATGGTGAATGGAAATACAAAAATGGGAATAAGTGATTTTCTTCAAACAGTGGGGTTATGGATGATTTTAGTTTTCTTCTTTATACTGTTCTGTATTTTTCCTATTTCCTACAATGAATATATACTATTTTTCAATCAGGTTCAAAAAAATGTTTTTGGTTTCCACTGTATGATCAGAAGTCCAGCCCTGTGAGAAATTTTATCCTCAAAGGATTAATAGTAAACAATCCACTAGCAAGAAGACTGTACATAATATATATGCCAAAGAAAACCTTCACCTTTGTGGGGTAAGGCAACTCAGTCTAAAGGGACACTGCTGACCACTTCCTGCCTTCTTGCTTTTGGAGCTTCTTTAGTAACGGAGGAATCAAGTGCCCAAACATGAGATGCCTGGTAAACTTTATACTTTAAGAATCAGGACCACCACCTTCTCCACCTTGAAATCTAAGACCTTACACTTAAAAAACAGACCAAGACGTAAGTAAATCGATAGGGTCATGTTATTCCTTACATCAAAAACATTCAACAGCTAACTCTATGCAAAATAAAATCCAAATCCCTTGGCATGACTGTTATGCAGGGTGGCCTGAGGGGTCTCTGGTCCCGCTCCCCACATAAGAACGCAGGACATAGTGAGGCCAAAAAGGAACACCCACGGAGCCATAGATAGGGGAGTCATACCACTATAGCTGGGTTGGAGACACAGGAAGCAGAAGCCACACGACCCGCAACCTGCCGTCCGCTTCTCTGCCAACCAACCAACCCCTTGCTAACTGCAATCCGTGCTTGCCAGCCACCATCTTCTTGCTAGCCCCCATTTTCCTGCTAGCGAAGCCACGGCAGTTATATTAGTGGCCAATGGCTCACTGGTTACAGCTGACAGCCAACTAGCCACAGCTGATGGCCATCCAATCACAGTTGATGGCCATTTACTACCTGAGCCAGCACCTTTCCACATGAGGCCGAGAGCCTGGAATCTGCACTCCTGGCTCTGTCCCCACAATGACATTTTAGGCTCTTTAAGATCCAACCATCAATATTCTTTTCCAGCTTCACCTACAGCTCATTACTCTAAAATATCTTCTATCTCAGAAACACTTTTCCCAAACATGCCCGGAATTTTCCAGGCCCTGTGCCTTTGCCCATGCTATATAACATCCTCTAAAATGCCCTTTCTTCTAAACCTACTGAACTCTTGTTCACCCTTTAAAATCTGGCTCAAATGCCTTCTCCCTTCAGAATTTCCCCTTTTCCCTCCAATTCAAGAACACCTGTTCTTCCCTCTGTATGCTCCCATATTGCTTGTTCCTCGACGCCCTTTATATCATCCCTGGGTCAATGCTAGCTACACACTTGTTTCACCTGCCTAAGCGCCTCGAGAGCAGAAACCATCTTATTCCCACATCCACTCCATTCCAGCACAAGGCTTACACACAGTAAGTGCTAAATAATGCTGCCTGAGTAAGAGCCAACTGGACCTTATCTAGTGAATTCTTTCAGTGATGCAGCCAGTAAAGCCAAATTGTCAAAGAGAACAAACCCTCTAATTTAAAGTCACATACCTAGCATGAGTGACCAGCAGAAAATGTCATGGACCTGCCACTTTAAGGGGACTGGCAAGTCAACTATGTTTACACAACCCTAAGTAAAACGAAAGGGCACTAACAGAAAGAAGAAAAATAAGGAGAGTAAGAGGTGTGGATTCTACAGGTCACCTCCTCCTCTGCTTGGAGTCCAAATTTCCCAGCCCAATGTCTACCAAGCTCACCAAGCAGCCTATTCTCTCTTTGGAGTCACTATAGGATCTAAGTATTGAAAAGCAACTGACTAGGACACTTTATCCAGCAACTGGCTCTGCTCTTGGGCATTTAACTTCTAATTGTGGTTACATGGGGCTTTTTCTCTAAACAAATCCCAGTATACCAATCATTAAGTGAATCCCTTTAAAGAAAGGCTTGAAATTAACAACAGCAGGGAACAAAGTCTCTAAATCTTCTAAATAACAATATCCACACTGTCCATTTTGATGAAATTCACCCCCACCTCCTTCAAAGAATAGGTCCTACCAGGGAATAACTTCTCTCAGAACCAGCATGTCCTGTGATTGTTTTTCAGGAGAAAGCTCCCTGTGCCTGCTTCTCATTAAGTAGCTAGCTCATGTTTGATCGCTCAGCTGTGACTGCAAGTAGACAGTAGCCACTATAATTTAGGGGCTAAAAAGGAATTCCCTCCTGCCCCTAGTTTAATAATCAAGCAGCTTAGCACAAATAGATACTTCCCCACCTCAAACCTCCTTAGGCCTACCTGTTTTCAGATCTGGAACTCTTAGTATCTAACTTTTTCAGTATAAAAATGAGGAAAACAAGGCCTAGAGTAAGAAAGAGACCAGCAAATGATCATATAGTGACTCAGTGACCTAATCTTTTGACCAGGCTACCTAACACCTTATTTTACTGAGTAGTTATCAACAAGACCGCCGTTTCCAGGATCAAATTCCAGGGTACTACAATCAGCGTAATTTAAATGCATTCAAGATAGCCTCTCTGCTTTGACAATCCCTGCCCATCAAACCCTTTTTCAAACCTAAACTGCTGACTAAATAAATAAATCAATCAATGAAGTACCATGATATATCATTTCTCCTTCAAAAGATTGGAGCTACCAAACCACATGTTTCAGCCGCCATCTGGAAACCATCCTGATGGACTCTGGCACGCTGGTGAGCAATGGCTGCTGCAGCCTGAAGAAGCTGTGGCAGCGAGTCTTCTGGAGATGGGACTGCAATGGCGCCTCTGCTACAATGTCCTACAGCAACATGTTCCAACCCTTTGTGGCCCTCAACACATTTGTGATTTGGGAGGACTACCATGATAACAGTTAATTTTCTGCATTATGTAGTCACCTTGACGTAGGAGCAAGCATATACGCAGTGAGAATGAAGGAAATGACACCTTTTTAAACAAACAGTTCCAATCTTTTTAAATCAAATGAAAACTATAATCAAAATAGTCTCCTTAGGGGCCTCTGGGACAACATCAAGCATACCACCAACATTCGCATCAGAGGGGTACCAGAAGGAGAGCGAGCAAGAAATTGAAAACCTATTTGAAGAAGTAATGACTGAAAATTTCCCTAACCTGGCAAAGGAAATAAATATACAACCACAGGAAGCACAGAGTCCCAAACAAGATAAACCCAGAGGCTAACACCAAGACACATCACAATTCAAATGCCAAAGGTTACAAAGAGAGAATCTTAAAAGCAGCAAGAAAAAAGCAATTAGTTACCTACAAGGGAGCGCCCATAAGACTGGCAGCTGATTTCTCAACAGAAACTTTGCAGGCAAGAAGGGAGTGGCAGGAAATATTCAACGTGATGAAAAGCAAGGACCTACAACCAAGATTACTCTACCAGCAAAGCCATCATTTAGAATCGAAAGACAGATAAAAGCTTCCCAGACAAGAAAAAGTTAAAGGAGTTTCTCACCACCAAACCAGTATTACAAGTAATGTTAGCGGAACTTCTTTAAGACCAAAAAAAAAAATGAAATCAAAAATATGAATAAAATGACAATAACTACATATCTATCAATAATTACTTTAAAGGTAAATGGATTAAATGGTCCAATCAAAAGATAGGGTAACTAAATGGATAAGAAAACAAAACCCTTACATATGCTGCCTTACAAGAGACTCATTTCAGATCAAAAGACACACACAGACTGAAAGTAAAGAGATGAGAAAGATATTTCATGAAAATGGAAACAAACAAAAAAAAGCAGAAGGGAGCAATACTTATACCAGACAAAATACTTTAAAACAAAGGCTATAACAAGTATCAAAGAAGGACCCAGTAATCCTACTTCTGGGTATTTATCCTAAGAAACCCAAAATGCTACTTTGAAGGGACAGGTGCATCCATATGTTCACTGCAGCATTGTTTACAATGGCCAAGATGTGGAGACAGCCTGGGTGTCTGTCGATGGAAGAATGGATAAAGAAGTAGTGGTACAGATATACAATGGACCACTCAGCCATGGATGGGAATGGGTTCTTGCCATCTGTGGTGGCATGGATGGACCTGGAGGGTA
This sequence comes from Rhinolophus sinicus, assembly GCF_057876585.1. NCBI lineage: Eukaryota > Metazoa > Chordata > Mammalia > Chiroptera > Rhinolophidae > Rhinolophus > Rhinolophus sinicus. The sequence goes on along the minus strand of NC_142514.1, from coordinate 141,424,121 downwards.
TTGTGCTGATTGGAGTATGTCAGACAGCAAAAGACAGACGCACTATGATTTAGCTTATATGTGGGATCTAAAGAACAAAATAAACAAACAAAACAGAAACAAACTCATAGATACAGAGAACATTTTGATTGTTGCCAGATGGGAGGGGGGATGGGAATGGGTGAAAAAGGAAAAGGGATTAAGACGTACAAATTAGTAGTTACAAAATAGTCACAGGGAAGTAAAGTAAAGCACAGGGAATATAGTCAATGATATGGTAATAACTATGCATAGTGCCAAGTGGGTACTAGACTAGTCAGGGGGATCACTTCTTAAATTATACAAATGTGGTCACACTATGCTGTACATCTGAAATTAATACAAAATAATATTGAATGTCAACTGTAATTGAAAAATTAAGAAAGGGAGGGGGAAGATGAAGGGGAATAAAAGGTTCAAATTTCCAGGTATAAAACAAATACATGATGGGACGTAATGTACAACATAGGAAATACAGTCAGTAATATTGTGAAAGCATGAGACAGTGTCAGATGGTTGCTCTATTTATCACGGTGACCACTTTAGGTATGTAAATGTTGAATAACTATGATGTACATAGTTATATAATATACAGAAACTAATATAATATTGTAGTTACATAATAATAGAAACAAATAAACATTGTATTTTAGCTATATTTTAATAAAAATCTTTTTTTTAAAGTCTCCTTAGGAAGTTATTTATTCTAACAATATTATTATTGCTCAAAATATTTACAAAACACTGCTTTGGAAATTGCCTTTAAAGTCTACTCCATGTGAAACAAGCGCAAAAAATTAAGTCTTACTGTTTCATAGTCACACCCCATTCTTCACCAAAAAAAGGTATTGCTTTGCTTAACTCTTTGGCTCACAGTATCTTCTGGCTGCTTTCAAAAAATTGAATCCAAATCTCCAAAAATTGAAAGAGTGAAGATTTGTTACTTTTGAGGATATTCAAAGGATGGGCTTAGAAGCCAGGAAAGTTTTGAGCACTGAAGGCATCACCAGAATAAATGTCAAGATTGAGAACACAATTACTTTGAGGGGGACAAACTGACAAATACTGTCATTGTCCCACAATTACAATGAAGGGGAGAAGATATGTGCAACATATGTCACATGTGTTAATAAAAATAAACTATTATATTACTTTCCAATTACACATTATGTAATCATAAACTTTGGCTGTGGAACAAGTCTTGCAGATCATATAATTCAAACTGTTCATTTTTACGTATGAGAAAACTCCAGTCCACTGAGGTTAGGCAATTTGTCCTTGGTCACACAGCTGGTTAGCAACAGTCAGGACTAGAAACCCAGTCGTTCTGACTCCCAGCATAATCCACAATTATATAATCCGTACACCTTCCCCTTCCCTCTTCCTCACTGGTCTTTCAGAGGGGAAGGCGATGACTCAGAACACTAAAGCACACCAAGGATGGTTCTGAAAACCAGTGGCTGAGAAATGATGGCTGAAGACCAGGACCTCTCTGCAGTCACCCCTATGAGTATGAACCATCGTTTAGAGTCTGGCTCACAAGAGTTCTGGGGAATCTACCTCAGAGCAGGGGTCAGTGAAACCTCTGGACACGCCCCCCACACTAGAAGAATATGTAAATATGTTTATTAAACCTCTCTGCCTACCTGCAGTAATCCATTCGCTTCAAGTCCTTAAAGGAAGGTTACTATGAAGAACCTGGATCAGGGAAAAAGACAGGAGAGCTCCTGTGCAGGAAAAAGTTGACCTATGAGCAGGCAGAGAGGGCAGGAAGCCCCTTGACTTACCTCTGGCAGGCAGCTTCCTCAGGCTGGGGAGAGAGATCCCTGGCAGTCTGGCTTAGAATTAACCTCGACCCAAGGAAGGGGCAAAGGACAAGAATGCGTGTTCATTCCCCCATCCTACCCACTACTAGTCAGCTCAGCCTCCCATCATCCTGGGCAGCCCCAGCGTTCTGTGGATCAGACAGCAACCAGCAGGGAAGCCACACAGCCCAGGTCAATGGGGTGAGTCAGTGGAAGAACAGGAAGAGTCACTGGGGCAGAAATTCTGGCCTCCTGCGGCAAGACGGGCAAACCACACCCACCACTGGTCAGCACTGGGAAGGCCCTGTCCTATCTGGATTCTGGTCGCCAAACCAGGAAAGGTCTTTCCTCAGGAGGCTCCATACCACTCTCATTTCCAAGTGTGTTTCTCCTCCTAAAAACCTTCCATAGTTTTCTTCTGCCTAAAACCCCACATCTAAATTCTTTGGCTTGATTTTCCAAGCCCTCCATTATATGGCCTCAAGTCATTTATTCAACCTTCTTTCCCACTATTCCACAGTGTACACTCGGAACTAATCAAGCCAGTCTTCCCACTTCTCTCTGCATGAGCCAAACCCTTTCTCATTTCCATGTCTTCAGTTATCCCATGGTGGTAAATTCACACACCTTCAGGAATTAGGCAGGTAGTAGAAAGGAATGCTCCAGTTGGAGCACATGGCAAAACTAAAGAGCACTGCCTCCACCTAAAGGTATTCAAATATTTTAACTCAAATATTTGTGTAGTATTTCTCTGTGAGCGTCACAATAACATTTTAAATAGTTATTAACGCTCTTTCTAGCTTGCAAGTGAAGAAACTTCCCCAAGGTTAGGCAGCTGGCAAAATGCTTGGGAAGTCTCTAGGCCTGTCTGAAGCCAAAGCAAGAGCTCTAAATTATTAGGCTTCCAAGTAGTACAAACACCATGGAAGCTACAGAGCTCTAAACTCTGAAGAGGAAATTCACACTCTTCATAACATACAGCCTTAATAGTGGGATGGGAAGCCCCGACAGCGGCTTATCTAACCATACTCCAACTGCCTCAAATTCTGTCCATTTTCCTACCAAAGTCTTTCCCGGTTATTCCAGGTCCTACTGAGTTCCCTCTTCTCTCAATTCCTGTAGGGTTTACAAATTAGATAACATAATCGAGTGCTAAATTATAATATATACTGTCATGCAAAACTGAATACTGATTCCATGTGTTTTCCAGCTTCACTAATCAAACTACTGTAACTAACCTACGTAGGTCCACCAAAAAGGTTTAACCTGAATCTAATCAAGAGGAAACAATCACACAAATCCAAATTAAGAGACATTCTGCAAAAAGTTAACCCGAACTCTTTAAGAACATCAACGTTATGATAGACAAAAAGGCATTCAAGATTAAAAGAGATTCAAGAACTTTGAAATCTATGTAACTTTACTAGCCACTGTCACTCCAATAAACTTTAATTTAAAATATAGACATATTTTTTAAAGGGAAAAAAAAAGAGAGATAAAAGAACTCTTGTTCAAGGTTAAAGGAAACTAGGGACATGACAAAATCTTGACAACTAAATGCACGCAGGATCCATCAATGGAAGCTGAATTGAAAAAAGTCTATGAAAGGCATCATTGGGAAAATGTGAGAAATCTGAACAAGTATTGTATGTTGGGTGCATTGAATCAATGTTAAATTTCCTGAGTGCTAACTGTATTGTGGTTATATAGGATCTGGTTTTTAGGAAATAGTTGCTGAAATATTTAGGATGAAGTAACATGATGTTCACATCTAACAGTCAAAAGGTTCAGAAAAATGAAGGCTAGACAGACAGCAAATATGGCAAAATATTAACAATTGGTGAATCTAGGTGAAGAGGATATAAGTATTTGTTATATTATTTTTGTAAAGTATCAGTAAGTTTGAACATATGTAAGAGTATATAAAGATTTGTATATTATTCCCATAAGGCATCTGTAGTTTTGAAAGCTGGTGAAGAGGGAAACCCTGTATCATACAGTTCTTTATATACTCAGCTCTGGGAGAAATGTAATAGGCACTTTTACATATTTGCTCACTGCCTAAGGAAACTGGGCTTTGGAGGTCGGCAACCAGACAAAGTCCACTTTGCAACAGTTCATCAGGGGTACAGTGGCAAACTTGGGGAACAAGAGGTTTCCCTCAGACTCACGTCATCACACCACAGGAAAGACAGAAAAGCCGGCAATCAAAGCTATTATTACCTCACCCCCTCCCTGAGGCCATCCAGAAGTCAGGCACTTGATAAATGCCCACTTACAAGGCAAAATGCAGTTGCTGCCCACACATAGGACCAAAAGCTGGGGTCATATTGCATCCACCTTGCCACAAAGTACCAAAAATTTGACAGCCTGCAAACCAATTGTCTCTGGCCAGTCACGGGAAGGTATCCAAGAGGTCAAATAAATAGGCCTGAAACATATACAGTCTTTACTCCTCACCAGATAAACCGGTCCTCAGCTGCAATAAGGCAGAAGAAGTCTGCAAAGCTGAATCACTGGCATTTCCTGCACTGGCTTCAAAGAAACTGGTCCTTAAATAGGACAGAAAGGGCAGCTGACACAGCTGCCAACAGAGGCCTCAACCCAGAAGCGTGCTGAGCAATATGCCCTTCCTCCTTTCTACAACCACCAGATCATTTTACGTCTGCCAAGTGGTCCCTTATTAGGGCGAATGACAGCCCAATGGCCAACCTTTAACCTTGACTCTCTACTTCCCTCATTGACAGCCAAGATACTGCCCTTTCCAGATACTGTAACTCCTCCACCAATGTAGCAGAAGAAATAGTCAAAACGATTCCCCCCAAACACTGATCTACTGAAGTAAGATCTATAGTCGTGCAACATAGACCTTGCTTCTAAAACCTACCATGTTCAGCATCTTTACCAAAGACAGAATGAAAACATATATAAGGCTTTGGAATTATAAACTGTGAAGGACAAAATACAATGTTTTTAGATTTCATCCGACAAAAAAATTGTGGCAGGTCTGATGTTACTAAAATAACAAGACATAATATAAAAGGATTCAATATAAAGCCCTGCATCTAGAATAAAAGAAATCAACCACACTAACAGGATGGTAGAGACCTGGTACAGCCTTTGGGGGCACGAGGAAAGGCTGCCTACGGTGGGAGGTGGAGGAGAGGCTCTTACTACATACTCTCAATGAACCCTGAATCGGACAGCTACCCAAAACATCAATGCTCGTTTTGCTACTCAAGGCTCAGGTCACAGATGACTGTGCCCCACCTTTGAAAAGCAAAGTCAGAGTATATGCAGAGAAAGAATGACAACCTTGGTGAAGGGTCTGCAAGTCATGTCATGGAAAATGTGAGGGAAGAATTACAGATGTTTAGTCAGGGAAAACATGAAAACTTTTTTTCAAATATATGCATGCTTGTCGTGCAGATGAGAAGAAAAACTATGTCTTCCTCCAAGAAGACAAAACTAGAATTAGTGAGTGGAAGTTAAAGGAAGATAGATTTTTGGTTTGACACAGGGAGGAACTTTAAGGATAATAAAGACACTAAGAATATGGGATACGGTGGGGCCAGCCCGGTGGCTCAGGCGGTTGGAGCTCCTAACTCTGAAGGCTGCTGGTTCAAGTCCCACATGGGCCAGTGGGCTCTCAACCACAAGGTTGCCAGTTCGATTCCTCGAGTCCTGCAAGGGATGGTGGGCAGCGCCCCCTGCAACTAAGATTGAACGTGGCACCTTGAGCTGAGCTGCCGATGAGCTCCCAGATGGCTCAGTTGGTTGAAGCGCATCCTCTCAACCACAAGGTTGCCGGTTCGACTCCCACAAGGGTGGTGGGCTGCGCCCCCTGCAACTGGCAATGGCGACTGAACCTGGAGCTGAGCTGTGCCCTCCACAACTAAGACTGAAAGGACAACAACTTGAAGCTGAATGGCACCCTCCACACCTAAGATTGAAAGGACAACAACAAGTAGACTTGGAAAAAAGTCCTGGAAGTACACACTGTTCCCCAGTAAAGTCCTGTTCCCCTTCCCCAATAAAATCTTTAAAAAAAAAAAATGGGTTACGGAACCCAGAATGCCTGGATTAGACAGCAACTCCACCACATACAAACTGTATACAGCATTAGGTAGACTCATTTACCTCTGCCGCAGTTTCCTTGCCTATCAAAGGGAATAGTAACGTTAACAGTACTTACCTCATAGAGTTTTGGGAAGCGGTTCATGTAGTGCTTAGAACAGTGCCTGGCTCACAGTGTATGCTGGAAAAAAAGAAAGTCAGCTATCGCTATTACTGACTATTGATATAATGAACCCAATAACCCAAAAATCTCCCACTAAATATGCCTGGAAATGTTGAGAAAATATAACAAACATCCTTTTAAGACTGTACCAGTTAAGCCACTGTCTCTCAGCTCCACACCTACCCTGTTATACTCTGCTCTGTGACGTTGGGGCACGGTCACTGGCAACTCCATTTCATCTTTGCCAGCTGGTTCCCTGTTAGGATATGTCAACAGGGGGCGCTAAAGGGGAAATGAAATGGAAGGCAGAAGGAAGCTACAAAGGACTTTTTCCTGTGGCTTGCTGTGTCTTGACAACAGCAGTGGCTCCTACCTGCTCCTTTCTAAACGCCCAGAACCAGCCTCATTCCGCTTCAGAGGCATCAGTACCACTGGGCAGGACTCTACTAAGCCTGCCTCCTCCAGGCCCTCCTGCGAGCTCCTAAGAAACCAGCAGCACCAGGAAACACCCTCTCCTCAGAGAATCAGGGCGCAGGTCCTCCAGATCCCTCCAGACTCTAGGTTCTGATAACCCCACCTCCTCCCTTTATTTTTCAGCCCTGGATGAGGCAGCTGCTTAATGCAGTTATTATATCAAAGTCACTTTAAGATTCCCTTTTTGCTTTTTCAGCCTTCCAACAAAGGTTTAAACTAATTCCTTTTACTGAGTTTGCTCTATTAAAATAGCTACATGTGGTTTCCATCTTCCTGACTGAATCTTAACCAATACATAGATAAACTAAGCTCACAAGAAAGTAAAGGAAATCCCAGGAACCAGAAAGAAGCTGAGAACTGGATGAGTGAGCTGACAGCATAGCTGTCCTAGCAGCGTAAGGAATTTATGAACGGCTCCTAGTCCAGAAGACAGATCCTGAGCCCTCAAAAATCAACTGAGATCCCTGTACAAAGGCTGATACCCTCAGTAAAAAGACCAGGGGGGAAAAAAATCTATCTACAGGGAAATAAGGACGCTTGCCTTGCTTACTTACCTAGCAAAGTGGGAGGGATTCAAAACCATAGATGTGCACATGAGGTAGATTTGGAGTTAAAATTTATACTAAGCTTGTGCCCTGGAAATCTGCAAGTAAAGAAAGCTAACATACCTTTTGGTCCCAGTTTGGGAGTAGCCTTGAGCGCCCAACAGAAGCACACACAAAGTTGCTCCAGGAGATATACAAATGGCCAACAAATACATCAAAAGATGTTAACATCACTGGTCATCAGGAAAATGCAAATTAGAACCACAATGAGATACTACTACACCTCCATGAAAATGGCTGAAATTAAAAAGACTGACAAGGGCGGACAGGTGGCTCAGTTGGTTGGACCGCGTGCTCTCAACCACAAGGTTGACGGTTTGACTCCCCCAAGGGATGGTGGGCTGCGACCCCTGCAACTAACATTGAACAATGGCAAATGGGACTTGGAGCTGAGCTGTGCCCTCCACAACTAAGATCGAAAGGACAACAATTTGACTTGGAGCTGATGGGTCCTGGGAAAAACACACTGTTCCCCAATAAAAGTCCTGGAAATACACTGTTCCCCCAATAAAGTCCTGTGCCCCCTCTCCAATAAAATCTTTAAAAAAATAAAATAAAAAGACTGACAATATCAAGTGTCTTGGTAAGAATATGAAGCAACTGGAGCTCTCATACTGCTATGGGAACATAAAATAGTACAACCACTTTGGGAAACTGGTAATTTCTTAAAAAGTTAACCATACACCTGCAATATGACCCAGTCATTCCACTCCGAAAAGACAGGAAAATATCTATCTTCTCAAAGATTTGTACATGATTGCTCACAGCAACTCTGTTCACAACAGTGAAAAACTGGACACCCAAAAGGCCATCAACAGTGACGGATAAAACTGTAAGACAAAGCCTTACAACAGACTACTACTTAGCAATAGAAGGTAACAAGTTACTGTTGCATGCACCTCATGGTTAAATCTCAAATTCATTAAGCTACATAAAGAAACCAGACACAAAAGAGTACACGCTGTATGATTTGACTTACATAAAGTTCTAGAAAATGCAAATTAGTGGTTCCTGGGGCCAAGGTGAAGGGAAACATGTACTGTAAAGAAGCATGAGGAAACTTTTGGGAGTGATGGGAATACTTTGTATCTTGATTGTGGCAGCTCCTTATAGCTGTATACATCTGTCAAAACTCTTTTTTCTGTAAATAAAGTTTACTGTACGTTAATTACACCTGAGAAAACTTGATTTTAAAAAAAACCTGCTCTTGGGAGAACTGACCTCAATGCAAGCTACATAAGATTATCATAAGTGATGTCCCTCTGACTATGAGTTCACCAAAATTACAAAATACTTGAGGAAACAATTCATCGTGAACAAAAGTCAGTTACAACAAATGGCAGGATTACACCCTTAAAAACTTTAGATAACTGAATATGACAGAGACTGTAAGTTAAATTTGTTTAAAATTATTATAACATAAGATGAATTGAAAACCACAGGACAAAAGCATGATGCCATGAAAAACAGGCAGATTTGAAAATGAACCAAATACTTCCGAAAATAAGAATTCAAAAAGCAAATCAGATGAAGAGTAAATTAACATGCAAGGGTAAAGGAAATTATCCAGCAGGAGACACAGAAATATAGAGATGGAAATTATGAAAGAAAGAATAAGAGATGTGGAGGACCTCTGTAATACGAGATCTGAGAGAAGCACTATTCAAAGAGGTAATGACTGGGAATTTTTACAAAACTGATGAAAGATGTGAACTTTCAGATTGAGGAATCACTACAAGTTCCCAGCAGGATAAAATTAAATCCACACCATGCAATGAAACTGCAGAACATAAATGAAAACAAGATCTTAAAAACAATTAGAAAGAAAGGCAAATTACCCATAATGAAATAGTTAAGTTGTCAGTACAGTTCTCAAGAGTAACAACAAAAAGCCCGAATTTCAGTGAAGTAACATTTTCAAAGTGCTGCGAGAAAATAATTGGAAGCCTTGTACCCTGCTAAACTATCAATCAAGACTGAAGAGGAAATAAAGATATTTTCCAACAAAGAATGTTTACTATTAACAGATCTTCACTAAAAAACAAAAACACTTGAAGGATATATTTGTCTGTTTGACACAAAAGGACGGAATGACATGCAAGAAAGAATGGTGAAAAAACAAGAGTAAACATACATGGGTTGGGGCGGCCGGTTTGCTCAGTGGTCAGAGTGCGGTGCTCACAGCACCAGGGTCACCGGTTCGATTCCCACATGGGCCAGTGGGCTGCACTCTCCACAACTACATTGAAAACAACGACTTGACTTGGAGCTGATGAGTCCTGGAAAAACACACTGTTCCCCAATATTCCCCAACAAAAATTTAAAAGAAAACATACATGGGTGAAATAAAATAGTCACCAACAGCACAGAACAATAATTATTAATTAGTATTGTTCAACGTTGATATGGACTGCCTGAGTGGTCTCATTCTTTTTTTTTTTTTTTTTTTATCATGTTCCTTCTTATATGTATCAAAACTCATATTAAACGATGAGTCCTGGGTTGCAAAAGAGGATTTATTTTTGCACCTGTCTGTATGGTCTCATTCTTGTAAGTGCTCATTTCGAATATGGACAACACCCTTTTTTTAAAACTTTCATTTTAAGTGTGTTTTTCCAGGACCCATCAGCTCCAAGTCAAGTAGTTGTTTCATCTAGTTATGGAGGACGCAGCTCACAGTGGCCCATGTGGGGATTGAACCGGCAACCTTGCTGTTAAGAGCACTGAGCTGTAACCAACTGAGCTAACCGGCGCCCCTGGACAACACCTTTTCATATGTTAGTGCACACTGGATAAGAGGCTGAAATAAATGATTCCAAACATATCTATTGACCGTAGGGTTTTATCAATTAGACACAGCTGTCAAACATTCCTTGATCAGCTCTGTTTAGCCATCTGAAGCAGGGCATTGCCCCATCCTAAGAGTTCTAGAAGCTGAGTCTTACTTCTAGGCATTCTTCCCACTCCCGTATTCCATAAACAAAAAAGAATTTTTTTTTTTTTAATTAAAGTTTATTGGGGTGACAATTGTTAGTAAAGTCACATAGATTTCAGGTGTACAATTCTGTATTACATCATCTATAGATCACATTTTGTGTTCACCACCCAGAGTCAGTTCTCCTTCCATCACCATATATTTGATCCCCTAAAAAAGAACATTCTCAATAGAAATGTTTATTATGTGAGCTTTCTGGTAAGATCTTCTAGTTTGGGGGGAGTAGAGTTTTCGGCTTTAGATCAAAATTCTGGCATTACAATTAGTCATCATTTGCTTGAACCTGAGTCAAGAGTACTTTTACAGAGAAGTACTTGTATGTGCCTCTTCCTCTAAAGGAGAAAATATCACACAGGAACAGAGGGAGGGAACACATACACTCATCCCTGCTGACTGAAAGCTACCTTAAATGATCTGAACGTTCCCTCCAAGTATCCATACAGATCTCCCCAAGGTAGAGGGCCCCAATTCCCTTACCATCAAAAGTTTCTGCCTACCACAGAGTAACACACTTGACAATCTAGAACTTTGGAAACACAAGATCAGGCAACAGACATCAGAGAACGAAGCATGGATTAAAGCAAGTATATATCACATTTTCAAGAGGCAGTGCCATTCCAGACAAGAGGACTGTATTAATACAAAGGTTCAAAGGCCACTAAATGAAGATGGGAAAGCCAGGCTCCTATCCCCTTTCAGCCCAAGAAACCTCATTCATTTCAAACCATACATTAATGGCCATGCCATGTCTTATATCCTGCACAGGCATCACAATACAGGGACAAAGGGCACTGTTTCTAGAAGGGCAAACATGCAGACAGACACTCTTAGATTACCAGATGAAAAGCGCTACATCAGGAGTAAGCAAAAGAGGGCACTGAGAAGGCTCTTTCCCACCAACAACCTTCACAGTCACTTTATAGTCATAAATTTATACTCCCCAAGATGCTTCCACAGAACACCTTACGTGATTTGACCCTCAAAACAACCCCAGGAAGTAGGTAAGGCAGGTAGGTTCGTTGTTTACATATATGAAAAGTGAGACTCAAATTGATTCCTCCAAGACAATCTGCACCCACAGACAAAGCCTTTCCTCCCCTCCCGTCCTCATTTAGGCCCAACCCTCAAAAACCCCAGTAGTCAACCATGCACTAGCTATGTAACCCTGGCCAAGTTAAACCTCAGATGACCCATCTGCAGTAAAGTATAATAAGGTTGTGAGCAATATTAACAAGACGATCCATACAAAGCGTGTGGCACAGTGTCTGGCACGTAGCTGGTGCTCAGAAAATGTTTACCACTGCTACTATTACTACTACTATTGTTAGTAATAGGCGAAGACTTCCCATTAAAGGACCCCTCGTGACGAGGCTTTCAGGAACCTGCCCTACCCACGCCCATCCCCCACCGTCACTCTCAGACAAAATTCCACAGACACGCCCCCAAACACTCTTTCCCCTCCCCCCAGGCACGCCCAGCACCTCCCCTTCCGACAGACCCCTCCCCTCACAAACCTTACTCCCAATAGAGTCTCTCCAGTCAGACTCCGTTACGCAGGAGGCCTATCGCTGGCACCTGCCTCTCCAGCACCCCCTCTAGGCCTGTGCATTCCTGTGGGCGCCCAGGCCGAACGCCAACCGCGGGCCCGCGCCGGTTACCTGGCCGCGCGCTCCCGCTCCGCCTCCTGCTTCCTCCGATCGTGTTTGACGCGGGCTCGCGCCAGCGCGGAGCGCACAATTAGTTTAAACTATGACCCCGCCCCCTCGCACCGCCCTCTGATAGGTTCCCGTCGGCTGGTATGCACGCAAGGGCACGCTTGAGGACCCGGGAAAAGGAAGTGTGAGGGCCACTGGGAAAGGAGAAGGGGTGTCACTACTTCCGGACCCCAGCCTCGACTTGAGAGCAAAGACTACAAATCTCAGCACATCCGCGGCCTTAGAGCCCCGCCCCTGACGAACTACAGCTCCCGGTAGGCATCGCGGCAGCGCTCACGGCGCCTGGCCGAGATGTACTAGCGAAGGTAGTTACCATGGAGTTGCGCTGGGTAACCCTGAGGTAGTGAGTGGGACGCCAAGGCTGGAAGGGCAGCAACTGCGGGTGAGTCCAGCGGGAAAATAGGAAACCCGTTCCAGGGAACAGGAGGTCTATGGAGAAGGGAGGGTCATTTCTTTTCTCGGGGACCTGAGACCCCTCCCCCCAAAACCCTTACCTCCTTTCACAGTGAACAAGACTCTACACCCATACGGAATAGACGGGCGCGGAGGAGAGAGAGGGCGCTGACATACCCGTACAGATGCGGGAGTGCTTAAGAACCTACCCCATCACAAACATGGGGCCCCCTAATACGAATGCTTCAAATCCCTGACACAGCGTGGGATATTTGAAACGCCGTGATATAGGGTTGGTTTTCCTGATGAACTGAGACCCTCTTCAAGACGTGGGAGTAACATCAGAAAAACACACAGGCCCTAATACTGGAGCTGTATGAAAATTTATGGGGCTTGCACTGCCCCTTTCCTTCCAAGCAAGGAGACTCCAGGGTAGAGCCTGCTTCTCAGTCTCAGAGGGGTCTTTCCACAGTTACTAGGGATCCTGTCCCCAAATTACCGCTTTTCCCTACACCTACTCCATGATGGGCTTCTCTAACCTCCATGGTTAGAGCTTCGTTCCTTTTACAGTCTTCATGACAGATCTGTTACATGTAGTAATGTAGCGCTTCCACATCCAGTGTCTCTTTTGAGCTTTACGAATCAAGGATATTTATCCCCATTTCACAGATTGTGAAACTGAAACCCAGAGTGGTGCTGTGACTTGCCCAAGGCCACACACCAAATCAGTGACAGCCGGGACTAGACCCTAGTGTGCTAACTTCCAGCCAAGTCTGTAACTTGAGTCTACAGCCTCTCTAGCCTAAGACTTGTTCCAAGGAGTCGGAACTGCCCAGCTAAAAGAAACCTGTATGGCCCACATTGGATTATGTACACATCAACTTGAATGAGTTTCAAATCCTTCCTTAAAAGTTCAAATGGGAAGGAAAACTAGAGACTGAAGACAATGGAAAACATTTAACTAAATAGGAAAGCCTGGCTACACAGCACCTACATCTGAGGTTGCCATGATTCGCTGGTTTCTGGCTGGCTTCTAGTGAGCCCTGATTGGTCCACTTACTATGTTAAAGTCCCCCTAGGCTCCTTCAGGATATTTCAAAGACAACTCAAACTCTACATATCTGCAACTGAACTCATAACCCATGTACTCCAAACCTGAGTCTCTTCCAGTGTTATCACCTGTATCCACCATTAAAGAAGTAAAAAACCCAAGTGTTATCCTTAATACTTCTTATATTTCCCATCCATTATAAAGTCTATCAGCTTTACTTCTATAGTCCTATCATCACATCTTTCCTGCCTTCCCTCCCAGCCATTTTTTAAAAAACTTTTATTTAAGTGTGTTTTTCCAGGATTCATCAGCTCCAAGTCAAGTAGCTGTTTCAATCTAGTTGTGGAGGGCGCAGCTCACAGTGGCCCATGTGGGAATCGAACCAGCAACCTTGTTAAGAGCACTGCGCTTTAACCAACTGAGCTAACCAGCCAACCCCCGCCCCCAGCCATTTTGCATACTGCAACCAGAGTAATCCATATCAAATGTGAATTTGATACTGTTCACTTCCCCCAGCCCACCCCCATTTCAGACTTGACCTTCTTATTGCTCTTAGCGTCAATCAACATCGCAGCCTGGCTCCCACCCACCTCTCCAGCCTCGTCTAACCATACATATCCCTCCCTTTCTTCCCTCCAGTTATATGACCTTCTTTAAAGTAACCTCTCACCCATAGAGCCTTTGTACATGCTGTTAATTCTGTCTGGAGTGTTCATCTTTCCCCCCTGCTATAGTTGATTTGTACTTCTCCTCAATCTCTTCTCTCAATCACTTCTTTAAAAATGTCTTCACTGACTTCTCAGACACAGGGCAGATCCCTCAGTTACGGTAACCTCATGTTCCTCTCTGTAGTATTATTCACTGTTGCAATTTTTTCTGTATTTGTTAAGCAGTTACTACTTGCCACCACTGTAGGGATAGAACCATGAAAAACAACATGGTTCCTGCCCTGGTGCAGTTTATGGACATACAGATAGTAAGCAGATCATCCTAGTGTCACGAGTGCTACCGTGGCAGTTAGTATAGGGTATTTGGGGAGCCCAAAAGAGAAGTTCCACATCTAAGATTTGGGCATAAGGGTAAACGCCTCAGAAAAGGTGAAACCTGAGCAGAGTCATGAAGAATTAGCAAGGTGAAAGGAGGAAGAAACTGTATTCCAAGCAGAGAAAGCTGGATGTGCAGAGACCCAGACGCAGCTGAGGGAACTTACTGTAACTGCATTTGGCTGGGCTGCAGAACTGGAGGGGAGGATAAGAGATGGGAGTAGAGAGGTAGGCAGGAGCTAGGCTGAATCTTGGGCCTCCCTTTGGCACCTGGAAACATAACCTCTCAGAACACATTCGATAATTTGGCAGACTTTTCATGACATTGATTTTTACTTCCACCTGTAGCTCATAACCAGAAACCCTCTCTAAGCCAGGCTGGTAAACCTCCTATCTGATCTCCTCATCTGATTGTTCCTAAAAGCTTCATGTTGCTACTTACCTGGAAGAGGGCAGGAATCGGCTACTAACAAATGAAATTCCAGTTGTTAGTAATTTCCAAAAGCTGAAAACAAATTTACATCAACTTGGGATTGGTTAAATAAAGTACGGTACACACAAATTCTATGGAATACAGCTGTTAAAAAGGGTAAGAGTGTACAATTTGAAAAGGAAAAAAATAGGTTTACAAAGGAATAGACAGTGTTTATTTTAATATATATATAATTTTGTTACATATGTCTTCTAGGAGAGTATATTCCCAAACTGTTAATCATTTTTGGAGAGTCAGGCTTTTAGTTTCCATTTGATGTACTTCTGTATGTTGTTGACTTTATTCAGCTATCATGTTAACTTTAAAATTAAAAAAGAAAAAAAGTAAAAGATATTTCTAATTTGGAAAAGAAAAATTCCAAAACAAGGCAGATATGCCCCTAATCCTGTCATCAAATCCATCAGTCTGAACAGATGAGGAAGGCGGCCCAGGATCTGACTTGCTCCTGGTCATGAGGCAGAACAGCAGCTGGGAAAGACTGAATCCAAAATCACAGCCACCGGAGTAAGCAAGGCAGCCTAGGGCTTTGGCAGTTCTCCCCAGCAGTCAGGCTCACTGTCTGACACCTTGAAGACGTCATTCACTTATTCCTTTTCTTCTTTCATTTGTCCATTTATCCATCAAGCCGTTACTGAATACCCACTCTTTGCCAGGCTCACTACAGGGTAATGGTGGGAAGTGAGAAAGAAGTCTGACTTCTATCCCTGTCTTTAAGTCTACAGGAAGGGAATGGGAAGTAGGTTACAAAGAAATGAGTAGAGTGTACAGTTGCTTCAATTTATTGAGCACCTGCTGCAGGACATACAACAGCTCTCAAGATGGGGTTTTTCTCATTTTACAGATGAAGAAACAGGCTGCGATAAAATTTTGTTTAAAGTACAGTGGGGGCATCTGTCTGTTTAGTTACTGCTGTATAAAAAAACACACAAAAGTATAGTGGCTTAAAATAAGCATTATTGCTTTCAAGTCTCTGCATCAGTTTCTTCTGGCCTTGGCTGGGCCCTCCCTTGTCTGCAGCCACCTGTGGGCTGGGTGACTCTCCTGACTTTGACTTGGGGTAGGTTGGCTATTAGGCTAGTCTGGGGTGGTCTCAGCCGGGATCACTAGCTCTCTTTCACTTCTCTCTCACCTGCACACGTTCCTCATATCCCGCCAGCAGGCTAGCCATGTTCTCTTGGCACCAGCAAAGTGCAAGAGTGCAAGCCCTCTTTTAAGCTTCTATTTGCTTCATGTTTACCAACATCCCATTAGCCAAAGCAAGTCACATGGCCGAGCCCAGCATCAAAGTGAATGGAACTAAACGTTATAGGGCAAAAGGGATGGAAATGGGAGACCATGAATAGGGATTAAGAGACTCAATCTAACACAGGACACATTGATCAATTTTATCTGGAAAATATTCTTCATGGAAGAGGGAATACTAGAGCTGAGTATTATAACATGATATGAGTCTTCACTAAGTAGGCAACTGTTTCATAGAACTGGATACAGGCCGGTTTGCCACAACCAATAGAAACCCAGCAGACCTTTCTGTGCTCATGACAGACAGGGTTCTATTATTTGTATATTGGCTTCATCCCTTCTGGTCAGGCACAGGGCAGCCGGCACTCAACAAATGTTTGCAGAATTGCAATTGAATATCTTACTGTGAATGAGGTGTGACTGCAACAGCTGGACCTCAAAGCCAATTGTTAGAACGAGCAGCTTACCATCAACACACCCTAAACAGAAATCCTTGTATTTGGCAGTTTCTCATTCATTCCTCTCACAAACATTCCCTGAGTGCCTTCTGTGAGCCAGGTTCTGTTCTCGATGATGAATAAGACACAATACTAGCTCACAGCCTGGGCTACTGTTTAAATGGAGAAGACTAATAACCCTTTCCAATGGGAAATTTATCCAAATACTAAGGGCTCCATTTTTAATACTAACTCACCCAGAAAAATGCATTAGGAGCTGGTGCTACACAGAATCAGAAGTTTTAGGAACTGCACTGAGGTTCTCCGATGGTCAAGGAGACTAATGGTAAAACTCTGCCCTGTAGTATTTTTAAGCTGAAATACATGTGTAGCAGTGCAGAACTCGAGCCCAGCCCAGGTCTTATTTTGAGAGGAGTATCCAGTTTTGCTCAAAGGCATCAGACCTGTTGTAGATTCTCAAATGAAATGGGTTTCTGTCTTGGTGAGAATGCAAACCAGTTTCCTCTATTTCTACAAAAGAATAATGTGTTCTTTGTTGTCTGTACATTTGCTATCTAAAAGATTCAGATCTCCCTACCAACAACTCATGCCCACCATGCCAGTCCTGCACTTGACAGAATTCAGCTATGAAGCCCATACTTCTCCAAAGCTCAGTTGGGACTACAGCTTTTTGAGAAAGCCATTTACTTTCCATTCCTCTAAACTTGTTAAACTCTGTCCTTGCATATGGTCACACACACACACACACACACACACACACACACACACACACACACACTTGCTGTATTATGCTTAAACAGAATTACAAACTATCAACTCCCTAGTTTTTAAAAGAAATTCCATTTTAAGAACATTTGTGAATTTCATCGTCTCTGCATACAAACTATTTGTTTCTTTGAATCAAATGATGAGAATCACATATCCTAAGTTTTCCCTTTTTGCTTTGGCTTCCAGGAATCTCAGAACTAAACATAGGCCTAGTTTCCTAATTCCCTGGTACACTTCTTTCTTTAATCTGGCTTCTTTCTCGTCCATGTTTGCATTTTCTGCATCTGCACTGTACAACATAGTAGTCTCTAGTCACATGTGGCTATTAAGCACTTGACATGTAGCTTGTCCAAATTGGAATGTGCTGTAAGTATAAAATATTTCAATTTTTAATGTCAATATATGTTGAATGACATTTTGGATATATTGGGTTAAATAAAATATTAAATTTTACTGTTTTTGATTTTTTATGGCTACTAGAAAATTTTAAGTTATATATGTGAAAAAAATTATTTGTGACTTGCATTTGTGCCATTCATTATATTTGTTGGACAGTTCTGGTCTACAAATCCTCCTATTTTGAGTGTTACTGTACTTACCTCAAATCCCTTTGGAAAGCCGGTGAAGTAGTAAATGCAATGGAGGTGATGGCATTGGATAAAGGGGAGGTTGACTGGGACATATACTTGTCCTTGCCAATCCATGTGTCATTTGTGTCACATACATAACCCCTGGGTAATGTTTTCAGCTGTTCTTCCCAGAGGAATAGTGTTCTCATGTCTGTGCCCAGCCTCTTGAAAACTTCTCAGCTTTACTTGAGCCAACAAATTGGAAAGGATCTGATAAGACAATTTACACCACATTATAAATGTCTGAT
This sequence comes from Rhinolophus sinicus, assembly GCF_057876585.1. Taxonomy (NCBI): domain Eukaryota; kingdom Metazoa; phylum Chordata; class Mammalia; order Chiroptera; family Rhinolophidae; genus Rhinolophus; species Rhinolophus sinicus. The sequence goes on along the minus strand of NC_142514.1, from coordinate 141,405,944 downwards.
AATACTGTGTTCACCCCTTTCAAGGGATATTTCCATTTTAACAGGAAACAGTCCCTGATTCACAGGAATGAATCCCTGATGGTGGAGTCTCAGGCATCAGTGACAGGTGAGTGAGAGTGAGGTAGATTCTGGTTTTAGGTGTATGTGTTTATATTCTTATGACTACATTCAGGATGTGGGTGAAAGTAGGGTCTTTGGATGGAAAGGCAATGGGTCTGACAGACAAGCTGAGCAGAGAAGATAGCAAATCCCCAGCTAGGTCAGACTGCAAAAGGCTGTCAGATACGATCCAGTGCATGCCCTCAAGGGTTTGGTAAGCAATAGAATAGCCCAGTTGATGTCACCAGAGGGTAGGTACCAAGACAGCCTCCATGGTGACTACTGTGGAGTAGCAGAAAGGGCCTCAGTAGGATTCATGATTGCAGTCTGTAACTGACTCACTGGCTTAGCTGTGGGCAAGCATTTTCACCTTGGGGTCTCAGTTTCTTCATCTGGAAAGTAGAAATGGGTGTTATAACTATCAGTGCCCAGCTCTAAGTTATCTGTGGGCGCTCTGAGAAGTAGGAAGTGCCCTACCCTACAAATGCAAGGGATCGTGATTAGTATCTTGAATAGAAATGCAGCTGGGCAAGCCTGGAGTGGTGGAGGATAGAAAGCAGGGTGGAGGGCTGTGGGGAGACCTGAGGGCCTATGGTCTTGTACCTGGAACACCAGTCCTCCTCCGTCCTCGCAGGCTGCACCCGGACCTGACAAATGATGGCCTGAGCTATGAGCAGACAGGACTACATGAACACTTCGGTGCAGGAGCCCCCTCTTGACTACTCCTTCCGAAGCATCCATGTGATTCAAGGTCAGCCTACAGAGCACAGCACTCCACTCACCATGGCAGCAGGCCAGGTGTGGTCCCTAGGGAGAAACCCGTCTTCTACTTAAAAGCCTGAAGACATTCTTCCCATATGCTTGCACATGTTTTTGTAGTTGTCTTTTCTGGGAGAAGAGGCGAGGAGGTGAGAGTGGAAGGTTTTGGCCTTTTAGCAGCAAATCTGAAAGGAACCAAGGTGCTCTCAGGGTAACTGATATCTTCAAAAGACAGGCTGCAGCAGGAAAGTCAGATGGAAGAAAACTGGGAAGCCTGTCTGTCAGCGAATAATTTTATTCTCCTGTTTTTACCTGGAGAGAGGAAGAAACTAATGAAAGGAAAATACAGCCTGCTGCAAAGTCTTGGCGAACATGCAGAACTGTATCTCCTCTGCCCGAGGATACAAGCCTATCCTGATCATTGGTAAAACATGTGGGGCCTTGTTAGTAACAAACTGGCATGTTTCCAGTTTAAATATTTATTGACATTTTATATTCATTCCAGTCATATCCAAGTTTATTCCATCATCACCCACACTTATTGCAGGTTCCAGCACTGCCCACGCTAATTCCCACTGGATCATTCAGTATCTTTGTAAACCGGCAGCTAGTACCTCTCAGGAGGGGAGGGCTCTCAGCAATATCATATTCTTGAGGGAATATCATTCTTTCAGGAAAGTTATGCTGTCCCTGGCTTTTGTTATCTGCCCTCACAGAACACAGGGTGGCATCAACATATCCTAGACCCATTACCTGGCTTTGGTTTTCTCTTCTAGGCAATTGGTAGCCACCTTTAAGTTCAGGAACCAGGCAAATAGTTGTCCAGGGTCCTGGATACTACTTGGATTTGGGTTTAGGGTATGACACGGGTTAGCTTCAGCCCCAATAGTAACTCCTGTTTGTTCTTTCATGAGCACACACCCACCTACTGTGACCTTTATTTATGATGTACGGCATCACTTCTGATTGATGTAGCCCACGTTTCCCAAGGGTTTTAGCTACAAGAATGGCTACATACCAGATAGCTAAGGTGACAGAAGAGGAAGGGAATTATGGCTCCTACCTACCCTGGGAATTCCCAGCTCTGAGCAGGGAGATGTAGTTTACCCTCTCTGGAGTCCTCAGAATGAGGGTAGACAAGCTACTACAACCAAGGATAACTCCACAACACAAAACATAATCAGTATAGGTGCCCTGTCCTTCAACTGTTTATTGAGCTGTTTATTGAGTGCATATACACACACACACACACACACACACACACACACACGGATGTGTGTGTGAGTGTGTATACATACATACCAGGCATTGTGCTCCTTGCTGAGTGTTGGGAGGGAAGAGATAGAGGCACATATAAGCCCCAAAAGGTCAGTCTCCTCAGGTTCCCCAGAGCTTATGGAATACTTACTGAAAATTGGGGTTAGAGGACAGGATAGTTTGGGGGTACTTGCTTAATCAATAGATAGATCATAGAATCTGAAATGGTAGTGACTTCAGAAGGCATCCAGTCTGTACTATCTGCACCCAGTCCTCTAACTTCTCACAAACCTGCAGTGTGAAGGGAGGGAGTTCTCTACCACACACACCTATCAACCCTTCCCATTATGGAGTGAGGAATGACACAAGAAGTACTTCATATCAAACTAACTCCTGCCCTCTGGCGACATGTGGAAAAAGTTGCATGGCAACCCTTCAGAGAGATGAAAAAGAATCACATTTTCCCCAGGTCTTCCTAGAGCTAGACAACCTCCAGTTCTCTGAGTGTTGGTATTTGTGGTCGTTTCCAGACCTGCTTTGGCCTACTCTGAATAAGGAAGCTTTGACAGATCAGATCCTCAGGCAATGCAGTGCCTGGCGGAGTCTCAGGGAAGCAGTAACTTGTAGTGGCCTGGACACCCTACTCCACCCTTGGTAACAGCAGCCCCAGGCAGCCTCAAGTTTTAAGCAATGCAATCCCACCAGTGGCTCCCTCTGAGCTTGGGGTTGGCTCAGGTTTGGTGGCATTCCCCAGCTGCTGCCTCATCAGACTGGATGCTGGTCCATATGTGGGCTTCTTGTGACCTCAACTTTTATTCACCTTTGTCATTTCATTTCAGGGTTTGCAATCAGGAGATGTGCGGTTGGGTGGTAGGATTAGTTGATTCATGAGCTGGGGGTGCTCCGGTACCATTCTGTCACCTCTCCTCCCTCCCACCTCCCGCCCCAACCGTGGTTTCTGCTCACTGTAGGCCTAAGAGAGCCATCTGGTGGATGCTGCCTGACCTGCAGCTGAGGAAGAGAGGAAATGAAATGTTGGGTGTGGGTAGAAGAGAGGAAGTGTGTCCAGTAAGAGCTGAGGAGAGGGTAAAGCTGGCCACATTCAGCAAATACTAAATATTTCCTTTCCTAGAGGCAGCATTCGACAATTAGCCAAAGGCACAGGGGCAATAGGAAAAATATAGTCACCTCAGCCAGAGCTAGTGTCTCGTGCTGGCTCTGCCACCCTGAGCTTGGGCAGAGCCCATCCTCTCTCCAGATCTCATTTGTTAAAAAAAAAAAAAAGGAAGGTTATCCATACAGATGGGTTTTAACCTGTCCTCCCTCACCTAAACAAGGGTGTTGTGTATGCTAACTGCTTGTATTTCCTTACTTTCCATTCACCCTTGAACTCACTCCAGTCTAACTTCTGTCCCCAGGTCCTTGCCATTTCATTAAAACAGCCCTCACCAAAGTCACCAGGGTTTCTGAGTTGCCAAAATTACTTTTCAGCCCTCATCTCCCTGAAACTCACTCCTACAAACTATGGACTCGCTGAGGTCTGTAGAACTACCCTCTCCTGGCTCTTCCTCTTTCCCAGATTATTCAGTAACTTCTCTAATAGACCCCCCTTCCTCCTTGCCCCTCCTCTCCAACTCTCACTCTCCTCGAGGAATCTCATGTTTCTCTACCTTACATACCCTCTATGCTAATGATTCTCAAGTCTGTGTCTTCTGAGCCTCACACCCTCATATCCAATTGCTTACTTGGCTTCTCCACCCTTTTGTACTATAGGAACCTCAGACACAGCAAAGCTAAGTCATCACCTCATCACTCATCACCTGCCTAACTATGTTTCTCCTTTTCTGAATTCTGTATCACTTCCTAGATCTGGCATCTGCCGTCACCCACACAAGAAGCTGGACACTCTCCTGAACATTATTCTACCGTCACATCCAGGCAACCACCAAGTCACGCTCATGGTCCCTTATCTCTTGCTTGGATGATTGAAAGAGGCAAATTGGTCTTCCAGTCCCATCTACTCCCTAAAATCCAGACTCCATACTAAAGTGTCAGAGTGATCTTCCTGAAATGAAAGATCTGAACCATCTCCTTTGCTCTAAACCCTCCAGTGGCTTCCCATCCTCTACGATAAAGTCCGAACTTCTCAGCCTGGCATTCAAAGCTCCGTCTTTTTCCTCCTTGCCCCCGTGCACCCATGCTGCTTCATACCTCTATGCCCTCGCTCCTGCTCTTTACACCTTTTCCACCCTGGTTTACGTCTCCTAATCTACTGAGATACAGCGCAGGTTTCACCTTCTCTGGGAAACTTCCCTGAGCTCGACTGGGTTAGGAGCCCCTCTTCTGTTTCCATAACTTAAATAGAATTTATCACACTAATTGCCAGTTTGTTTCCATCTAGCCCATGTGAGCTCCTCCAAGACACAAACTTCATCTCTGCCCTCTTACTCATACAGAGTTTGGCACAGACTGTCACTGGTTTTGTTCACCATTGTATATCCAGTATCTGGCACACAGCAGTTCAATATTCATGGAACAAAGGACATCAGAGTGTGTTACACCGAAGTGAATTCTATGGGCTCTACAAGTGGATAATTCTTGATTTTGTGCTGTCATCATCTTGGTTCAAGCCCAACACCTCCGGGTCTTAGTTTCCTCATCTATACAATGGGAGTGGCTTTGTCCCCCCCCACTACACACACATACACAGGGGTGTCACACAGAGGACCCAATGATACAATAGACATGAGAGGAGCATGTGGCCCAAGCCAAGCGTTTGGGGTTGGAAGCTTCCTGACTTTGGAATGGGGGTCTTGAGCTGACAGTGGATAGAGTCGCATTAGACTGAAGCATGGGCTGTGGCCCTGGCAGCCCTACCAGCTACAGCTTAGGCTGCGTATCCTCCCCACTGTCCCTTCCCATCCCCCAGGGCCAGAAGGGCAAAGATGACCTATCCAGGCCTCACTTTGTCCCCACAGACCTGATAAGTGAGGAGCCAAGGCCAGGGCTACGACCACTAAGGCACTCGAAGTCAGGGAAGCCCCTGACCCAGTCCCTGCGGCTCAACAACAATGTCCTCAACGAGCTGCGAGACTTCAAACAAGTGCTGTCACAGCTGCTGGAGCATCCAGAGAACCTGGCCTGGATTGACCTGTCTTTTAACGACCTGACCTCCATAGACCCTGTGAGTCCCCAGCTCTACCAGTCCAGTCAGGATGGGCCAGAAGCTACCTATCCAGCCCCCAGCCTCTCTACCTCTCGCGTCAAGGAAGTTGTGAGGTAGCATGGTACCGTGTGCAAAGCACACAGCTGTTGACTCAGACAGACGTAGGTTCAAATCTTAGACAGCCCCTTACTGTGTGACTTTGGGCAACCTACCTAACCTTTCCAAAACCTCAGGCTCCCTACCTGAAAAATGGGGATAATATACCAAAATCATACAGGTTTTGTGAGGATTAAATGAGAATGCACGCGGTGATAATACAGTGAATGTTTCAATTTTAAAACATTTTATTACAGTAAATGACACATTGCCACTAATCCCCTCAAAGTACTCCCCATCGTTTCGAAAACACTTATCCCATTGATCTTGCCACTTTCTGAAGCAGTTCTGGAAGTCCTCTTTCATAAGTGACTTTAGTTGTGCTGTGGTGACTGCCTCGATGTCCTGAATTGATTCAAATCCTTTACCTTTCATGGTCATTTTGACTTTGGGGAAGAGGCAGAAGTTGCACGGTGCCAGATCCAGTGAATAAGGTGGATGAGGACACACTGTAATGTTTTGTTTTTAAGGAGGGCACAACTCACAGTGGCCCACACGGAAATCGAAACGGCAACCTTGGTGTTATCAGCACCACACTCCAACCAACTGAGCTAACCAGCCACTCCCCCTAATGTTTTTATTTGACAGAAATTGTTGTACCAGAATCGATGTGTGACATGCTGTGTTGTCATGATGGAGGATGAAACTGTTTGCCCATTTCATGTTAATGCGTTGTTCGTAATCCATGATTTACAGCACACTTTAAAACCCACCTCAACCATAGCTCACACCCAAATGACTGCACCAAACAAGTTGAAACTTGTCACATTGTTACTAAGGTTTGATGCGTCACTTCCCGCATTGACGATCACTGCCTTTCCATTGGATGTCACTTTGCAGCAGCATTCACCGTAGTTTTTTATCACAATGGAAAGGCTCCGTGTCACACTTTGCTTATGGTACAGCAATTTCTGTCAAATAAAAACGTGGTGTGTCCTCATCCACCTTATTCACTGGATCTGACACCATGCGACTTCTGGCTCTTTCCCAAAGTCAAAACAACCATAAAAGGTAAACGTTTTTAATCGATTCAGGACACTGAGGCAGCCATGACAGCACAACTAAAGATATTCATGAAAGAGGACTTCCAGAACTGCTTCAGAAAGTGGCAATAACAATGGGATAAGTGTGTTCATAGCAAGGTGGAGTATTTTGAGAGGGGTTAAAGGCAATGTGTCTTTTACTGTAATGAAGTTTTTTTTTAATTTAAACATTCACTGTATGTTTGATCATACCTTGTATGAAAACCAACCAGCACATATTGTTTCCCTGAAAATAAGACCTAGCCGGACAATCAGCTCTAATGCGTCTTTTGCTCTAATGCGTCTTAGAGCTGATTGTCCGGCTAGGTCTTATTTTCAGGGAAACAGGTTAGGAGGCTCAAGTAAAAATGTAGCTCTCGTTATCAGTCACTCTCTGTGCCTTATGCTAAGTTCTTGGAAAAGATACGTAGTAAAAGTACAGCACTTTCCATGAACTCAGATTCAGGTTTTGAGAAATAAATAAAACCAGTCCCTTCTTTTCCAGGATCCCTGTTAGAGGGCAAAGGATCTAGAGCACAACTTGGCAACTATTCCCTGGGTTTAGTGATTTCAATTTCACTACTCTTTTAAAAGCTTCTCTTATGTGCTAGCAAGATGCTCTGTATCCCTGTCCCTTGCTGTGACAGAATCTTAGATCACCAAAGCTGGAAAGGTGAATGGGCAGCTAAGGCTCAGAGAGAGGCAGGAGAGCCCAGTCACCTGGCAAACCAGTGGCAGTGCTGGCACACAGGCCCATACCTCCTGCCCCTCAGATCATCGTTCTATGGGATACCCCTGTACCCCTTCAAAGGTACATGGAAGTAGGTTGGAGTCATCAGAATGACTGGGGAAGGAGGGTAGGGGTAATGGAGGACACCATGTTCCCCAAATTCTTCCTTCTCTAATGTGAAATCAGTCCCGAGTATAGATCCAGAGCCCTGTCCAGCCTATCTTTTGGTTCTTTTCCCCAACAGGTCCTGACAACTTTATTCAATCTGAGTGTCCTCTACCTCCATGGCAACAGCATCCAGCGCCTGGGAGAGGTGAATAAGCTGGCCATCCTCCCTCGACTCCGGAGCCTAACACTCCATGGGAACCCCATAGAGGAAGAGAAGGGGTATAGGTAAATGCCCTGCCCTGAAGCTGGGCTCTCGAGGGAGAGGAGGAGGGGAGACATCATCCTTCTGCCATGCTTGGGCCAGGGAAAGGAGTAGAGACCTTTAGGCATTTCTTGCTGTCAGGATAAACTCAGTCTCCCCCAAACTATACTCAAGTCCCTCCACTCCTATAGTCAGAGGAGTTAGCAGCAGCTGGTGGGGGGCCGGGGGGGAGGAAGGATAGTGAGGGGGATGGCCCCCAGCCCAAGTCTCCCCCCAGGCAGTATGTGCTGTGCACCCTGCCCCGTATCACCACATTCGACTTCAGTGGGATCACCAAAGCAGACCGTACCACAGCTGAAGTGTGGAAACGCATGAACATCAAGCCCAAGAAAGTCCGGATCAAGCAGGATGCACTCTGAAGTTCCCAGGATCCCAGCCATCCTGACGGCCTGAGGATGGCCAGTCTGGTTTGAAAATAAAGGATTTGAGCTGTTCAGCAGCTTAGAAGTCACTTGTATCATGTAAAAATATCCCCCAACTCAGGCAATTGCCAGTAGCTCTGGTCTTACTTCACTGAAAGGTAGGCAATAGAGGGAAAGGCCTGTTGGCCTGGGACGCAGGAGACCTGGGTTCACTGCAGGGCCTTGGGAAACGTATCTAAACTCTGGGCCCCTTTTCCACTCTTCAGCTCAGGTATCCTCAGGTTAGAGTTACTTCACAGAGCACCAGGGTTCTGTGGAGCTGCCTCAGAGGCCTCTGTAATAGCTCCCCAGTGATAGTGAAAACCTACCAGGCCCGTCCTTTTGACCCCCACCTCACCCTCGGCCAGGGCTTCGAAGGCCAGTCCCAAACGGTTCTACCCTCCCTTGTTCCATCCTCACTTGCTCAGGCTTCTAGCCTCGCTCTTCTTCTCCTCTAAGATAGGCCATGAGGTCTGAAGCCCCCACTGCAATCAGATCAGAGTAGTTCCACTCCTGTTTTACGTGTTGGGATTCTGCTTGAGATTTCATTTGATTAAAAGAATCCTCTGTTTGAAAACACTGACTTGCTGACTCTATATCAGGTACTCCTGGTCTGACTGCATCACCACCACCAACCTCTCCTCAGCTTCTTAGTAATTCCACTGAGCCTGAGCCAAGACCTGCAATAATGACAGTTGCCTCAGATTCAAGTCTGTTCAGCTTTAACAGTGTTCCCGTCACTGCAGGAGGGACAAGCAGTCTTGTCACTACTCACAGACTTGAGTAGCCAGAAGCAAACAGTAGGGTGGTAGGCAGGACAGAGGGGCTGGAACCAGCACAAATGAATACATTTCCTTTATCGAGGGAGACAAACCAAAACAAAACCAAAAAAACCCCAAAACCCCAAACATGTAAAAACCCAGGGTGCTAGAAATACAAGCTCAATTCATTCAAATTCAAGCTCGTTCAGACACTGGTCACAAACCCTAATGAGGTGCACGTGAGCACCAAGTCAGGGAGAGAGGAACACAGGAGTGAGGCCGAGAGAGTGGGCAGGGGGCCCCCACAGGCCCCCTCGTGATCACCCTCACAGTGGTACCACCAGCTCCCCAGCGATAGTGAAAACCTACCAGGCCCGTCCTTTTGACCCCCACCTCACCCTCGGCCAGGGCTTCGAAGGCCAGTCCCAAACGGTTCTACCCTCCCTTGCTCCATCCTCACTTGCTCAGGCTTCTAGCCTCGCTCTTCTTCTCCTCCTCCACATTCTTCTGTGTTTAGTAGCAGGTTAGGGTACTGTATAAGCCATAGTGAGGCTGGAGGCCAGGGAAGGCAGGGTGGAGACGGGGTGAAAAGAGGAGAAGAAGAGCTGTCCAAGGACCCCCGTCTTCACGGAATCCCAAACTGTACAACCAGCTCCTCCTTCGCGTCCACACGGATCTGAGAAAGTGCACTGTAGGCATAAGCAGCTATCCTGGAGACCTGAGACAGAGGGGCCAGGGAGGAGAGGAACAGAGACAAGTAAGAAGGGAGATCCAGGGGGCGGCCGGTAGCTCAGTTGGTTAGAGCGCGATGCTCATAACACCAGGGTTGCCGGTACCATCCCCGCATGGGCCACTGTGAGCTGCGCCCTCCACAACTAGATTGAAACAACTACTTGACTTGGAGCTGATGGGTCCTGGAAAAACACACTCAAAATAAATAAAAGTTAAAAAAAAAAAAAGATGGGAGAACCAGAAACCAGGGGAGGACTGGATGGCCAGAGAGGAGGGAATGATGAGGGACAGGAAGCCAAAGAGAAAGGCAAGGATGGGAAAGACAGAAGGAAAAGAACAAAGGGGAGAAAAAGAATAAAGGTTGAGGGGAGAAAATGGGGGGGGGGGATAAAGAGAGTGAGGTGGGAGTGAGAGGGCCCACAAGCTACCAGGGGAACGCCACTTCCCTACCTCCTCTGAGGCAGAGAGGGTGAACCCTCTGCCACAGCCTGGACAGCTGTAGGTGGGTGGGTGGGCAGGGTGAGGGAGGGGTGGCCCACCTGCTGCAAGTCGGAGAAGGGGATGGGCTCGCTGGCCAGAACTTGGTGGGGCTGGCTGGTGAGAGACGGCAGTGGTGGCAGCTTCTTCCAATGAGTCAGGCTGCTGCTCAGCACAGCCAGGCGGGTGCTGGCAGAGAGGGAAGGGTGCGGTGGGTAGTCAGTCCTCAGTCTGCCCTGCCCTGCCCGGCCCAGCCCAGGCAAGCCTCCCTCAGAGCAGAGAAACAGGGTGATGGGTCCCCAGCTCACCACAAACTCACTCCAGGCCTACCTCGCTGGCCCACCTCCACACATCCCCAGCCCCGCCCCCCCCCACACACCCTTGGGTGTCATGGGACAGAGTTAACATGAACATCAACTGAGCACACCAGAGATTTGTGGTCAGCCTCCTGGCCTGCACCCAAATTGAGCCTGGACTAGAGTCCAGGTTCCAAAGCTGGATCAGGGCTAGAGGGGAGCCCGAGTAGCTGGAGAGACCAAACTGGCCAGGTGCTCACCTGTACTGCCTTGCCCGGTCCATGTACTCATGCTGCTCCATGCCCTGGGAGTCCGCAGCAGACACGTCGATGATGTTGCTTTGGGGAGAAGAGGCAGAGAGGATATGACAGGTACTTGCAAGAAGGACGAACAGGACTCACTGCCAGGCATGAACTCCAGGGTTATTTGACACCAGTGTCCCTACCTGCCCACTGGAGCCGGGCTGGGCCCAGAGGCACCTCTCCCCACTGACCCTGTCCCCTCCTCCAGGTCCGGCGCTGCTCCCTTTATTTCAGCCTTTAACCTAGATGGCGGCGCTCTGCCCCAGACCTGGTCCTGTGATGCTCACCTGGCTGTCTTGGCAAGAATGGAGGAGAGCAGCGCCTGCTCATCTGTGCGAGCAGAAGGCAGGCTGTGGTAGTTGGGCTCGGCTCCATTGAGGGCTTTGGTGGGGGGGCTGCTAGGGTCCAGTAGCAGCTTCCGCTCCTCTCTTTCCTAAGAGAAGCCATTAGGGAGAAGTCAGCCCAGGGACCCTTCACCCAACCTCCCTTTCTTGGGCTCTCCTCTCAGCCCAACTCTGACTTTTAAGCACCAAAAATATTTTTATTAGGAATACCCCAAGTTCCCAACTATAGGGAATGTCAGATATGACTCCGTTCCTGCCTGGCCTTGGGAGCTCAACTCAGTTGGTGGTCCAGGACAAATTAAAGTGGAACCCAACAGTCGTAGAGGCCCTGAAAATATGGACAGGGGCACAAAGGATATATTCAGTAACAGCCCTGGAGCTTCAGAAAATAGTCCAGCACCTTACGCAAACAGGATATGGGAGGCTGGAAGCCAGAGGAGGTGGAAACTGCCGAAACAATGGGGTCTAGAGGGGAAATTGATGCGAGTCAGGAGCCCAAGAATGGCCTTCCTGACCCCCCTAGACCACGCCCACTCCAGCAAGGCTGTCTGTTTCCAGGATAGAGAGGCTTTGTGAGGCCAGCCACAGCCCTAGGCCCCAAGGGAAAGCAAGGCCAACCTCTCACTGGCCATTCCTCATATTATTTCAGGGTAGGAGACCCCGCCCCAGCCTATGGGTGACACAGCCCAAGTGGCCCCCTTCTTGAGTGCAGGTCCCTTCTCCTCTCAGGTGTTCGCTCTCCTCTCCGCTGATGCTGCTTGTATAGGACGCCCAGAACCACACTTGTGCACCTGGTGTATTCTGACCTGACCTGAACAGTGGAGCTGTTCCCTCTTTGCCAAATCACCTCATCTCTATCAGTGTGGCTTCGTTTATGTTCAGCAGCCTTGTTACTATTAACTGACGCTGATAGTCACAACCCCCAGAACTGAGCTGGGGCCAAAATATTTCTGGGTGTATTTCTCCTTGCCTGGTTTAGTCCCTTGTTATAATCAGCTGTCTTTCTGAATAAGACCTTGCTTTGAGCCCACTCGCTGCAAATCCCTGCTGGCTTGTGTCAGCTGCAAAATGGGTAAGCCGACCTGCTGGGTATCTATCCAAGCCATGAAAAGCGAGGGTCCCCGGACAAAGTCAAGAACAGGGGCCCATCCTGGCGAATGCTGACTCACCAACCTTCAGTGCCAGACCACCAGACTCCTCACTGCTCCACTCCAGGCTTATCTCAGTTCCTACCAGTCTTTCCACTGCAGCTCCCAGCTTGCCTGCCCACAACTCCGCAACTCTCCTAGCAGAGGGCCACTTCCTTCTGCCCAGCCTGCCCCACCCTAGGCAGGCCCAGCCTTGTTGCATGACTCTTCCTTCTCAGTCGTAGGTTGCCCAAGTGTCCTCAGTTCACAGCAGCAGGAAACAGCTTCTGTCCCATCACCTCCCACCTCCTAGACATCCCCCTCCCCAAAACACAAGCTAAGTAATAAAGAGCTAGAAAGACAAAATGTTTGCCAAGGATTAAACTATCTCTAAGAATCTCTACGGAAATTTGGCTCCATGATGAAGTCTGAGTTTGCTTCCTGTGTGTCCATCCTTCCTCCATCCCCACTTCAGACAGATTTTCCGGCAGGACAGGGCAGTTTCTCTTCTATCAGGGATTCTTCAAGAACAAGGTTGTATTCCTGAGACCTATACTCCTGGAAGAGGCCATACTACTCCCACCAGAGTGGACCTCACCCCCAAAGGGCGAGTGGAACATGGGGGAAGTTTTTCACACCAAGGTTTGTCCCTAAGTCAATGTCAACCCAAGAGCCAGAGTTTCACTGTCTACTGTAGCATAGACATATATGGGGCCTGCCCGTGACTAGCCATCTGGTCCGTGGGCACAGCTGGAAGAGACAGCTTAATCCAATGACAGAGGACATGGCTTGGCATCAAAACACCTTGGCTATGGCACTCAGCTTTGTAACCTTTTGCTAAGTCACTTAGCCTCTCTGAACTTTTTCCTTGCCTTTAAATACATATAACCTGTACTTAAATGACAGATGTTTGGCAACAGTCAAATTAGATAACTGTAAAAGGACTCTGAAAACTGTAATGTGTTGTGCATTTCTTATTACTGTAACAAAGAGACAGAGAGGGAGACAGGGGCCTGCCCAAGAGCTCAACGAGAGACTTGGGGATAGTGAATGGTTATGGCTTCTAGACCAGGTTAGCAGACTTTTGCCACATGAGGCCTCAAATCACCCAGCACTGATCAAGCACCATCTCAAGGAGTTAGAAACAGAAGTGAGAACCGATCAAGGGGAAGGTGGAAATTGAGAGCAGCAGAAAGCTCAGCTCTTCCAGCCACAAGCTGGTATCCTTTCTCATAAGGCAGGCATTAACCCTTGACTCAGTCCCTGCAAGAGTCCATATTATGCTTTAAGGGACAACTCTGCAGTGGGCCACAGCTTTCCCAGTAGGCTGGGATACTGTCTCCTTCTTTGACAGGCTGGGGTGAAGTGAAAGGTATTGGCTATGACACATGCCTAACATAAGGCAGAGGAATGTGTTCACTGGGTGTTTGGAGAATTAAATGAGGTCCAGGAGCCACCCATGCCTCCCATACAAATGACATTTTCCCAAGCCCAAGACCTTAACCCAAAACAGGTTCATGTGAGTCACTGGGGAAAGACATTGTCCCAAGTACCGGTGATACAATATGATCCATTTGTGTGTCCATCTACCCAACCTCCACCATCAGATTGTGGGCTACTTGCTGAAATCTTTCTACTGACTCTGTGTCTAGTACGTGTTAAAACGTGGAATCGAGGCATAGCAGCGATCAGAAAGGTGAATGGCCAACAGCTAAGACTTCATTTTTGGAAAGGGCTTTCTCCTCAAAGGAGGTCAGGTGGTCAGGGCCAGGATTCAAGTGTGTTGAGAGGTGAGACTGCACCAAGAGGAAGAGGGAAAATTTAAAACTGTACAGGTTTCCCCAGCCTAATTCTTGCAAAGGGATCAGATCTACAGCCAAATTCCCAGGGCAAGCATCCAACTAGCTAGAGGAACCCTCAGGCCCTAAGCAAGGGCTGCACTTAGGCAAGCCAAACCCCCAATCAAGCTGAAGCTAAACCCGATTTGTTGCTTCCCAAACAACTTCCTATACGTCCCAATGTCTTCATTGTGTCTATTAAATCCTTCACTGACCAACTCAATGCTACCAACTTCCAGAGGCCTTCTCTGACCCCAGATGAGCAGTGACCTTCCTTCACCAACCCCAGGGACTGAGAGGATACAGATTTCTGATGCATCTTGGGACTAATTAACTGAGAGCCTCAACTTACCCACCTCTACAATGGATTCACCAAGCCCGCTAATAAGACAGGGAGCTGGTAAGGGAGTGCTTCCCAGGGACCTAGGCTGAGGATCCTTGAAGCTGTAAAGGTTTGATGGTAGGAAGAGGTGGGAACGAGTAGGATGAGCGGCTGCCCGCATACCCCAACGCGGGGACTGTGCAGAGAGAACTGGGCTTTAACAGGAGTAGGAGCCTGGCCCGGCGTCTCCTCTGTAATCTGTCTCCTCCGGGCCTCCGTACTCAGTGAGCCCTGCCGTCCGGCTCCCCCTCTTCTGCAGGCTTTTTTGTGGGCCCCGTGCCCCAGGGTCTTAGCCCTCATTCCCGAGCCCCGCCCGCCGCGGCCGCACCTGGTCCGAGTCTTCGTTCTCGCTGCTGTAGCAGCACCCCATGGCCGGGGTCGGGCCGGGCGCTCAGGCCGCGCCGAGGAGGGACGGCGTCCGTCACGAGCCCTTCCGGTCACATGACCCGTGACTGCAATCAGCAAGTAATCACCCACCCCCACAACTATCCCTTCCCAGGGCCGCTTCGGAGCCACCGAAAAAACCCCGGCTTCCGGTTCCGCCCCTACCCCGTGATCATCTCCAACCAATGGGAAGGCGCTCCCTGCAAGACAAGCGCGAGACACGTGATGCGAGGAAAGGGAGGGGCGGAGCACATGACTTCAGCCTCTTCAATCTCTGAGCTCCAGTTCTTCGCTGCAGTCCTGTAGAGGCGGTGGTGTGAGTTGCGTTATTTGGTCGCTTGGCCGCCCATCACCTTTGTGAGCCGTTGAGCGCACTCATACCAAACGCCGTCATGATGTGTTCTTCTAAATGCCATTCGAAGGGCAAGTGGGATGCACACACATAGGCCCCAGTCGTCCAGCGCCATGGCAGGAGTGGTGGGGGCACATAGAAGGTTATGATGCCCAACAGAGTTCTTTTTTGTCAACTTGGACTGGGCATCTGACACTTACTGGAAGAAGGGACGATATACCTTCGCAAGCCAAAGCGAAATGGAGCTCAATCCTGGTAGAGAAGATGGAGGCCACTTCACCGATCTTGCCCTCAGCTATTTCTCTTCATTCCTACCTTCTTAGGGCAGGCACAGTAATCAACACACAAAGCTCCCCATATATGTTCTTTTAGAACCATCCTATGTCTTCCCTTGAACCCTGAACACAGGTCCAAGTCTGTCGTTCAAGATGCAGATCCTAACACCTGCCTCCCACTCCAGGCCCAGAGGGGTGTTCGAGAGATTGGCGGAATACCTCACCACCATAGGGAAATAGTTTCTTGACTGACCTATTGGTGTTTGCACATGTGGCTTGGCAGTCTTCCTCCCCACTGGGTCTACCTCAATAACAATAACAATATCCTCCTGATTGCCTTTTCTGACTCCATTCTCTGGGCATCTCCGGCTCCCTGTGCTTAATCCCTATTCATTCATTTATTGGATCAAATATTTAGTGAGTATGTGCAATGAGTCACATGCTGTTCTATATGAATATGTAGCAGTTCACAAAACAGCCAAGAGTTCCTGTATTCATGGGTCATCCATTCTAGTGATCAAATTATATTGCATTGTTTCCACATCGGTTTCTTCCACCAAACATAGAGTTCCTGAAGGACAGGGACAGGATCTGACTCTTCTCTGTGACCCAAGCCCTGGCACTTGCTTAGAGAAAACTTGAATTTGGAATTAATGAGTAAACTACAACCTCCCTATCACCTTGTGTGTAGAATGCCTAAAATAAGGTATTTGTGTGAGCAAGAGTAACTCCATTTTGTACGAGCAAGAGTGACTCCATCTTGAACACTGAGTGCTATGGAAATTCCCCATGAAGATAAACAATTTGTTTGTACAAGTAAAGAACTACCAGATGGCCATGCAGTCGCTACATGGACTGATAGGACAATTCTAAAGAAGTAAACAAGTCTAAAAAGGTAAACTAGTACCAGATGGCCATGAAGTAGCTGTGAGGACTGATAAGGTGACATCATACGGCTCTACTGAATTCCTTAAGAACCCTGGACTTTGACAGCTCAGTGAGCAGGTCTCACTTGAGGTGAACATGCTGCTCCTCTGTTCTGAGAACCCTCCGCTCCACTTTGGACTTGGACCCAAACTTTGCCAGACCGTCCTCTGGGCCAGCAACCCCATGTACCAGATTCTGATTGACTCTTGGACTGATTCATTATCAAAATACTTTACTAAATTATTATTGCTGTATTTATGGCCATATTGCTATGATTAAATTGCATTTCTCCACTGCATTTTCTGTGTGAATAAATGAGCTTATTGAAAGGCACTAAGCCTGTGTTTTTGCGTTAATTCTTGCTAGAAACCATGGCTACCTCGGAGGCCTCAGTCAGTGCCAGGTAGGTCCTGGGGCTCTGAGAGTCTCTCGGGGGTTAGTCCGTCTAACTCGCAGGAAGAGACTGCAGCACAGTCTGTGAGCCTTGCAGACGCTCAAAATACCTTGGCTCACCCTGTACCCCATGTCTTCATCCAAGGGGTGGGCAGGGAGGCCACCAAACCCAGTACAGCTCTAATGCTCCTCAAATCAAGACTCTAGAGTCCTGTGAGCTCTGTGAGGCCCCCTAAGGGGTAGGAGGCAGCTCCAGCGTGGCCTTGGTGCTAGTAACTTGAACTGCAGGTCTCAGGTGACAGCAGCAGCCTCTGCATCAATAATTGAGAGCAAGTCCAGCCTGCCTCAGGGTTCTCCACCCACTCCCCAGACTCCCCCTCCTGTCCTATGCTGCGATCTTCCCCAAGCAGGAGCCTCCAGCCCAGGTAAGCAGGGCCCTTGAGTGTGGGTTCCCAAGCACACCAGTTCAAATGCACCAACACTCACCTATTCACACCCATTCATACACTCCGACTTTCATTTTTAGTCCCCACCACCAGCAGCAGCCTCAGCAGGGTCCAGGGCGATTATCCCTCATAGTGGGCTGGGGGGAAGAGGGCGGAGTGAGGAGCAAGTGGTGTGTGTGTGCGCGCGCACGCGTGTGCATGTACATGTGAAGGGAATTCTGAGAGAGAAAAGAAGAATGCAGGGAGGGGTAATAGAACTAGAAAAGAATCAAGGACTCTTTCCACCCCTGTGGAAAGAGCAGAGGGAAAGTCATGGGGTGGGGAGGACATCTCATCCCAACATCCTATGGAGTGTTTTGATTGCCTTTTACTAAGGCAGAGCAGTGACAGTAAAGGGGTTTCTGACTGCAAAGCTGTGCTTTTGTTACACGTTAATCAGTCAAAGACCAAGCAGGCAGGGGGTAGGGCGAGAGGAGGATATTTCAGGGGAACTGGTGAAAGGGGTCCTGAAGAAGGGTGACAACAGAGATGAGGGGAAACGGGTAGAGGGAGCAAGGTGAAGATGGGACCAGTAGCTGGAAGTGGGAAGAGGAGGTTTGGGGTTGGGTTCTGAATTTTGCATGGAGTCCCTGAAAGTACATGGGCTTGGGATATTCAAATCCTGGTTCTGCTGTGTGACTCTGAACAAAAGACAGCCTTTCTGAGCACGGTTTGTAAAGTAGAGAGATAATTACTACTGGTGAGGGCTGCACAAATGACAGGCAAATGGCAGGTGTGGGTTTCCCTCCCTGCCTCCTTCTACCCCAGGGTGCAGGCAGGGACCATGTCCCCTGCCATTGCGCTGGCCTTCCTGCCACTGGTGGTGACATTGCTGGTGCGGTACCGACACCATTTCCGACTGCTCGTGCGTGCGGTCTTGCTGCGGAGCCTCCGAGATTGCCTGTCAGGGCTGCGGATTGAGGAGCGGGCCTTCAGCTATGTGCTCACCCATGGCCTGCCTGGGGACCCCGGTCATATCCTCACCACCCTGGACCACTGGAGCAGCCACTGCGAGTACCTGAGCCACATGGGGCCTATCAAAGGTCAGTGTTGCCTAGCCTTCTGCTCCAGGAAGCACCCTCAAGACGGTGAAGGAAGAGCTGGGATCTGTCACTGCCTTACTGGGTGAACTGGGCAAGTTCTTGATCCTCTATGGGTCTCTTTTTTCTTCTCCGGAAATGAGGGGGCTAGGCAAAGTTACTCCATCCAGCAAATATTTATTGCCACCTCCTGTACCAGGCATGCACTGGGTGCTGGGGGAGAAGGAGGTAGAGCTAAGCCACAGGGATGAATCAGCCACAGATGCTGGCCTCAGAGGGGGCATAATGCACAGGGGAATAACCAGCTCAGGACATAACCAGAACGTTGTAATGATCTGTGTCTGAGCCTTTCTCCCCCACCATGGCCCCTATATCCCAGTCAGGGATTCTGTCTGCCTGGATTTGTCTGAGTTCCAGCTCCCAGCACAAGTAAGTGCTTTTAGAGTCTTATTTAAGAAATTCATCCAATTCCAAGGTTAGAAATATCTAATTTTAAAAAAGCAAGGGGAATGAAACTGCAAGTTCTAGGAAAGGTCTCTCAGGAGCCTGGTGGTTGTTTCTGCCTGGTCTCTCCTGGAGGAAGCAGCAATTGAACTGTGCCTAGAAGGATCGCTTTCAAGTTGGCCAGGCAGATGAGGATAGGGGTGGGAAGGGCAAAGCCAGCTACATACACTAACGTAGCAGGAAGGAATCAGGCAGAATGGTTGACCCTGCGCACAGTGTTTGGGATGGCTGTGGTACAGGCTACAGATGGGAAAAACTGAGAGCGGAAACTGGAAAGATAGGATAGGATCAGTCCAAGAAGATGCTGAATGTCAGGCTGAGGATCCCAAGTTCAATCCCAGAGGCCTTTAGGATCTTAGGAACCAGGGAGTGATAGTGTTAGCTTTGTCAGAAAGGTTCCCAGTGGCTGGTGTGAAGACTACACTGAAGGAGGCAAGCCTGGAGGGGCTGGAGGACCAGTGGGGTAGAGCTGGGGCCATCATCCAAGAGAGGTAAGACCCCAGCTCGTTGGGGGCTGCAGTAAGGCAGGTGAGCATTTGAGATTTCTTTCTGTCAGGAGCCTGCATCCATCTCCCAGGTCTGCTGCAATAGCCGTCTCCCCCCATAGGTCAGATCCTGACGCGGTTGGTGGAAGAGAAGGCCCCTGCTTGTGTGCTGCAGCTGGGCACCTACTGCGGCTACTCCACACTGCTTATCGCCCGTGCCCTCCCCCCTGGGAGTCGTCTTCTCACTGTAGAACGGGACCCACGCACAGCAGCGGTGGCTGAAAAACTCATCCGCCTGGCTGGCTTCGATGAGCGCACGGTCAGTCCCCACTTCCCCAACACTGGTCTCTTCCCTGCTCCCCCCTGGCCTTGCCCTGGCCAGGCCTCCCCGATGAGGGAATTCCACTCAGGAGAAGAAAGCAGTGCCACATAGGGAACTGCGACCCTGAAGGGTGTGAGCTCCTTTCTCCTGTTCCAAGTCATTTGCTGCTAGGTAACAAAGAAGCAGTTAGGAGGAAAGTCTCTGGAGCCCAGCAAATCTAGGTCCAAACCTTAGTCTGTCTCTTATTAGCTTTGTGACCTTGGACAAAACACTTATCCTCTGAATCTCAGCTTCTTCATTGGCAGAACAGAAATCACAATACTGACCCCGACATCTTCGGTTCTAAGGCCAGAGGAAATGGGAGAACACTGGTAGAGACCTAGACCAGGGCCTGGCATATAGGAAACTGGGTCCTGCTGGCATCTGGCAGAGAACAATCGCTCCCACCCTCACCTCTAGCTCCTCCCACCCCCACAGGTGGAGCTCATCGTGGGTAGCTCAGAGGAGGTGATCCCGCGCCTACGAACCCAGTACCAGCTGAGTCGGGCTGACGTGGTGCTCCTGACACACCGGCCCCGATGTTACCTGCGGGACCTGCAGCTGCTGGAGGCCCATGCCCTGCTGCCAGCTGGGGCCACCGTGTTGGCTGACCACGTGGTCTTCCCTGGCGCACCCCGCTTCCTGCAGTACGCCAAGAGCTGTGGCCGCTACCGCTGCCGCCTCCATCATACTGGCCTCCCAGACTTCCCTGCCATCAAGGATGGCATAGCCCAGCTCACCTACTCAGGGCCTGGCTGAGGTCCAGACCCAGGGGTACTTACTGCTGCCCCACCCCACACCCACCCAAGCAAGGACCTCAGAACATCCCTTCCCCTCCCTGCTTGTGGCCTGATACATGCTGGGCTCAGGGCTGGTGAGGCTCTCCTCCCCCCCTCTGCCCCACTCACCTGAGGCATCAAGTTCTGTCAGGCTGCTTGGTCCCCACTGATGCCCCTCCTTCCAGAGAGCCATGAACTGACAGGCAAGAGGCCTAGCTCCCACCCCCGCTCTGTCACTGATTTGCTGGGTGACTCGAGGAGTCCTTGCCCTGCTCTGAGACTTAATCAGCTCTCTTAGCATCAAGGAAGCTGGGAGAGCTATAGTGGCCTCCCAGCTCTGAGACTCATAAAGCCTGCCCTCCCCAACCCATGCCATTGCAGGTAGGAACAAAGGAAACGATAAACAGAGTTAGAGGCCATGTAGCAACGGCTGGTACAAGCTGTGCCAGAGGACATGGCAATGGACCTTGGGCCCAGGCTTTCCACCTGGCCCTCCCTAGCTCTAGCTCACATGGCCAGGTAGGTTTGCCTGAAGTCCCTTGAGTGCCCTCTCCCCAAAGCTCAAAAGATGCTGGATTCCTTTGGGCCCCACCAACAAATAGGGAATAGACATGGGGGGGGAAATCAGTCCTGTGTCTTTATTAAAGATAGAAAGAGACTACACCTGGCAACCAAGGGGTCAGGTACTGTCCATAAAGGTGGGGTGGGCTCAGGCCCTGGGGATTCAAGGGCAGACTGACAGCCTGGGAGAGGCCAAGGAAACCAGGTCCTGACAGCAGCTGAGGCGGTGCCTGAGGGTGAGATTTCAGGCGATCAGCTGGTTCTGCAGGAGGTATAGGGTAGGTCGGGCAGCCTGGAATCTCCCTGGGGCCACACTGCCTTGTCTACCTAGATCATCCACTGGTCCTGATCCTGTTCGTTGCCTTCCATATCCACCTGGAGAGAAGGCTGGGTGTGGGTGGGGAGGGCCTCAGCCACCCAGCCAGCCCCAGTCCCAGATCCTGCTCCTGGCTGGATCCAGGGTTTCTGCACCCCTTGGCCACCCATTAGGTGAAGGGCAGGGGCCCAGCAGAGACCTTTCGCCATGCCCCTGCCTACCTCATTGACCTCTCCATCGTCAGGGGACTCGTTGTAGTCGTTCATCTCATCCATGTCCTGCATGTCCTCATCATCCTCTGAGTCCTCTTCACTATCCTCGTCATCATCTTCATCCTCCTCTTCCTCGTCATCATAGTGCTGAGGAGGCAGGGGACAGCCTGGACTCTACAGGCCTCCTGGGCCCAGTTCAAGGCCTGGCCCACTTGGAGCCTCTCTGGGGCCAACAAATGACCCACTCCCCAAACCTGCCCCGCTTCAGTGTAGCAGGCTGGTGCATGTTCTGTGGGACCTCAGTTCTGGGCCCAATGCCCACCCCCTCTAGCGCCCCTCTGGCTTCCACCCAGAGCTGAGGACCACACTTGCTCTGGAGTCAGAAGCAATTAGAGCAGAACCTTAGTCCAGCTGGGCTCCACTCACCTCTGAGGCCGGCTTGCCAATAGGTACCAGGTTGTTGTCTTTCTCTGCGATGCTCTGGAGCTGTGACCAAAGGTGAAGGAAAGCAGGGCCAGGGCCCAAGCAGGGAGGTCAGGGGCACGGCACTGGACCACCCTGCCCCCAGGAAGGCTCCAAGTGTGGAGGAGAAGCTTCCTTCCAGTTCTCAGGAATATTCAATCCCTTTCTCTCCTGCCATCTGCCACTGACTTATAAACTTTATCTAACTACATAAAGTCTCTGGGCCTTGGTTTTCTTATAAGATTATGGTGTGGGTGAAATGAGAGACTATATTAGCCTAGAACATGACATTTGCTAGGTCCTAATAAATACTCAAAATTATTATTTCCTATGCTTTAGGGAAAAGAGCCTGGGCTCCAATCTAGCCCAGAGGTCCCACGGTCCCCAGCAAATTAGGGTAACACAAAGACGAGAAGCTAGGCCCCTTTCCTACCCTCCCACCCCCGGCCCCCAGCTCCCAGTCAGATTATTCCCAGTCTAAAGCAAAAAGCTCCTCTGGGGCAGGTCTCCAGAGTAAGGCTAGGTCATGGCCAGCGAAGGTGGGGACGCAGGAGTGTTGGTCCCTGACTGAGGCTCCGCCACCGTGCTAGGTCCTCACTCACCCAGGCCTGATGCTGCTGTTCTTGCTGCTGCAGCTCTGTCTCTTCCACACAAGGTCGATCCAGATTAAACCACAGTGTCTCAGTCACACGGGGGAAGAGGGAGGGGAACAAGGTGGACATGGCTCCTGGACAGAGGGAAAAGGTCAGGTGAATCCAGCTAATTTGGTCAGGTGATTTGGGTTACAGTTTGATTTGGGGATGGGGTGGAGTGGAAGGGAGCGGGGAAGCAGCCCTTCCCTGTGGGAATCAGACAGACCTGGGTTTGATACCTGGCTCCACCACTTACTACTAGCTGTTTGACCTTGGCCAAGTCACAACCTCTCTGAGCCTGTTTCCTCATCTGTAAAATGGGATAATAACAATTATACCATCCTCACAGTTATTCTGATAAGTAAGGTAATTTACTTTATGGATAAGTAAAGCTGTTTATAAGCTGTTCAAGGAAGAGAATGGAAGCCAAATGTAGAGATAGGGATCCAAAATGTAGACTAGCATGACAGAATTATACAAAACTATAGGTAGCAGGGCTCTACTGAAACTGTCTCTATATCTCTGCCAAACACTAAGACCTTTTTGCCCCTCTATAATGGTCCATACCAAACCCATCAAATGTCAGAAATGTAGGACACTAACCACCTGTTTCATGAACCACAGCCAAATTGGGGCGGGGGGGTGGGCGGGGGGAGCTTACCACGTGCAAGTGTGGTTCACTAAGGCATTCTAAAGGCATTGGTAAATGTATAAATAAGTAGCTGGAAGGTTGAATGGATGAACTAACACGTGAGAGAACAAATTCAGCTCGGATTAAGCAGCTGAGGGAGGTGAGCAGGGAGGTCCCAG
Organism: Rhinolophus sinicus; assembly: GCF_057876585.1. Taxonomy (NCBI): domain Eukaryota; kingdom Metazoa; phylum Chordata; class Mammalia; order Chiroptera; family Rhinolophidae; genus Rhinolophus; species Rhinolophus sinicus. Next base: position 141,382,687 of record NC_142514.1, on the reverse strand, counting down.
AGAATCTGAGTTAAAACCTTTCAGCTCACAGGAAAATTGAGGCCCAGCGACAGGCAACGACTGGCTCTAGGTCACACAGTGACTTTGGGCATTGAACTCCCGCGGGGAAGAGATCTGGGCCCGGCATAGAGATGAGCAGGAAAAAAAGGACCTAGTTCTGCTTTTGCCCTGATTTATTTGACCGATCCGGAGTCAGTCGCTGACCTTCCGTGGACCTCAGCTTCCCAGCCCGTGTAACAGGTATAACAGTACCAACCCTCACGTCCCACAATTACTGAGAGGCACAGAGACCGACGCTCCGAAAACCCAATCCTTCGCCTCAAAGCCACCGCCCATTCTTTGCTTTTTATGATAATCACCGTAAGGTTGACCAACAGGAAGAAGGCAGGGGCGGGATTCAGACAGGCATTTGCCCTAATAGGGTTGCTAATAGCGAAAGGAGCGGGGCCTGAATAGGGCCAATTAAATGGAAGAAATGCTGGGTGACAGGAAGTGATATCAACGAGTGACGGATCTTGTGTGACGGGGTGGTTCTTAGTCTCGAGGAAGCAGCCAATGAGCTGGAGCTCGATAATGTTGAAAGGAGTCCGAACATGGAGATCCTGAGGAGGCGGGTCAGGGGAACGGAGGTTTCTCTGGGGAGAGGAAAGAAAGGGCTCGGAGACAGCACACGCAGCCTTGCCTCCGTACTTACCGCGCCGGGAGGCGGCAGCGGGCGACGACCCGGAAGTACTTCACTGCCTGAACGGAAGGACCCGCCAGAATCTGGGACACACCAAACGCATGCGTCTTTGGTCTCCTTTTGTTTTCCTCTCCTGTCCACCAGACCGGATGTGATGTTACATACCTTAATGATATTGTTGGGATGCAAATTTGCCGAGCCTACTCTGTTGGCCCCGCCTTGAAACTCAGCCAATCGGCCTCTCCAGCCCGGCCCCACCCCGACGGCTCCATTTAACTCCACCCATCTGCCTTCAAACAGTAATTGCTCGCCAACCCCCTGCTGAAAAATAGCTGTCCGTAACCTGCAATAGTACTGCAACTGTTCTGCTACTGTAAGGGTGACTCTATATCTCCTATTTTGAGATTTAAACCTCTAGTGTAATTCGATTTAACAATGTAGTTTAGCTTAGGATTTTTTGAGAGTTTTCTTTGCTCTCCTGCCCTCCTGCCAAACCTTAATGACTCTGTTTACTATACATTTACTATGCATGCCAGTTTCAATGATTCTGTTTACTCCAGACCAGTTTCAGTAACTGTTTAGTCCCCACTTTTTCCTTTGTCATGCCTCTTCTGTGCCTATGAAATTTTTGGCCACGCTGGAAGAGCGGGGGAATAGCCTTTGGACAGGAGTCTGCCATCCTCCTAGGATGCCAGCATTTTGAATAAACCTGCTTTCCTTTCCAACAACCTCATCTCTCCAGTTTTGGCTTTGTCTCTCGAGTTTTGGCTTTCATGCAGCGAGCAGCTGGACCTTTAGCACAGTAGCACTGCGTCCCAGGAAAATTAGTCTGCTATTAACCCAGAATCCCTGGGTGATTTTATGCTGCTCCTGTCTGTCCTCTCTCACCTTCAGTTTCCTGTTTGGGTGCATACATTCGTTTATGTATGCATTCAACAGAAATATTTGAGTTCCTTCTGTACCTCAGGCTCTGCAAGAAGCTGAGGATAAATCTCAGAACATGGTCTCTGCCCCAGAAACTTCACAGTCCAGTTGGGAAGCTAGACTCTCAGACCCACAGTGGTCTCACTGATCTCTTAAGAGTGCCTGTCTAGTTCTGCATTCAAGATTATGTGGGAGTTGAAGTGACTAGTCAGCCTCAGGCACAGCATTCTGCTGCTGGGAACTTCAGCTACCCTCTCCGGGCCTGGGTCAAATCTGATTAGTGGTCAGGCTCATCATCTCTCCCACTCTTTTGCTGATGTTGCTGTTCTAGTAACCTCTGACTCATTCTCCCAAGTCCTTCAAATCCAACTCCCGTTAAGCTCCATCATCCACCAACCTCTTTCATGGCCAACAATCCACAATTCCACTCCTGCCCTGACCAGATGTGTGACTTTCAACAAGTCTTTTTTCCCTGTCTGGACTCAGATTCTTCAACCAACATCATAATCTCTGCCCAGCCATCCTTCTATCCTGGACTGATGTGAGGATTTGATGAGATAACATGTTTAAGAGGTCATGTAGTGTGCGTATCAACATGATTATGTTTCCAAGCAGCTCTAGTTGTTATGAAGTTTCCATTAAAGAATGAAATTTGTCTCTTGGAAAAGACCACCCTTTTCTTTCATTCATTCAACAAATATCTATTGAGTGCCTTACTTACTATATTATATGCCTGTCAATATTCTAAGTAGTCGATATACAGTAATGAACAAAACAGACAAAAAAAGCCTCACGGAGCTTCCATTCTGATGAGAGATAAATAATGAAGAAGATAAAATATATATTTTTAATATTGTAGTGAATACTAAGGAGATAAGATAGAGAAATGGGAATAAAAAATTGGTAGGGAAGATGTTTTATTTTAGATAGGGGAACCAAGGAAGACCTTACTGGGAAGGTGATTCTCAAAGAAAGGTCTGAAGGGGGGAGAGAGAACATTATTCTGATATTTAGGGAAGAGCATTTCAGGGACAGAGCAAATGCAAAGGGCCTAGAAATAGGTGGAGCATAGTGTACCCTGGGGAGAGTAAGAGGAGATGAGGACAGAGAGGTAGCAGGAGCCAGATACCGTGTTTCCTCGAAAATAAGACTTAGCCAGACCATCAGCTCTAATGCGTCTTTTGGAGCAAAAATTAATGTAAGACCTGGTCTTATTTTAATATAAGACCAGGTCTTAATAGAATAGAATAGAATAGAATAGAATAGAATAGAATAGAATAGAATAGAATAGAATAGAATAGAATAGAATAGAATACCTGGTCTTATTTTAATACAATATAAGACCCAGTCTTATATAATGTAATATAAGACTGGGTCTTATATTAATTTTTGCTCCAAAAGATGCATTAGAGCTGATGGTCTGGCTAGGTCTTATTTTCGGGGAAACACGGTAGCACAGATTTGCAGGTCCTAAGGACTTTGGTTTTTATTCCATGTTGAGGATTCTATGAATGGTTTTGTGCAGAGGATCATCACAATCTGATTTACATTTTAACAGACTTACTCCGGATGTTCTATGAAGAACAGATTCAGAGAGGACAGTGGCATAATCAGGGAGACCAGCTGGGAGCCTAGTATAATAATCCAGAGGCTCGGATGAGAAGTGATTGAATTTTGAATATACAGTTGAACAACATGGAGTCGAAAATCTGCATGTAACTTTTGACTTTCCCCCACAGGTACCAAATCCCCCTGATGCTCAATTCCCCAATATAAAATGGCATAGATCAATGTATACAGCTGGCCCTGCACATCCACAGACTCCCAAATGCTGATTGAAAACAGTACAGATATGTATTGAAAAAAAAAATCAACGAATAAATGGACACATGCAGTTCAAATCCATGTCATTCAAGAGTCAACTGTATTTAGAAGGTAGAGACAGTGTTTGCTGACAGATTGGATATGAAATATCGGAGGAAGAAAGGAGCCAAGATTTTTGGCCTGAACAATTGGAAGACTGGTGTTGCCATTTCTTGAGATGGAAAAGACAAGATAGGTACTGTTTTGTGGGGGAACTATCTGGAGCTCATTTGTTGGGTGTGATGAGTTTCAGATGTCCATTAGACTAGAGATGTTGGGGAGGCAGAGGGGACATATGGGTCTGAAGGTCAGGGGAGAGATCTAGGCTGGACATAGCAATTTAAGAGTCATCAGCACATAGGTGGTATTTAAAGCCATGAGTCTGGATGAGATCACCAAAAGAGTGAGTATAGATGGAAAATAGTTTCCTTCGAAAAGCAGAATTTGAGGAAATTAGGAGAAGCAGCAAATCAGACTTTAAAGAGAGCCAAAAAGATTAGAAAGCCTGGTGAGTTGGGTGGTACCATGGAAGCCAAGGAAAGAAGGGGTATTGGGAAGGAGGTAGTGATCGACTACAGCCTAGTTCTGTACCAAATTTCTATGTGTATCCCCAGCAGACCATGACTTCCTTAAGGGCACAGACTGAGGGTTTCTATGTCCCCAGGACCCCGCCTGACTTCTCCCTTCTCCTGCAGTCCTTATTTGCTCCTCCTGTGGCCTATGTCTCCATTAGTCTCTCCTCCTGCTTCTTTTCCTTACAGGATTCATACCCCCCAGCACCCTTTGCCTACCATTCTTCCTGACAGCTCTGGCCTGGTGGAAATTCTCCGGTAACCTAGAGTTTCTTACCAAGGTCCCTAGCCAGGTTCCACAATTCATGGTGACCGGTTACCTAGGGGAGGGAAAAGGGGAGAGAGAGAAGTGTAAATTTTGAGCAGTTCCCTATTTTTGGCTCCAAAACAAATGGTGCCATTTGTTTTACATTCATTATCCACCATTTATCCTTGCCAAGTGTCTGTTTGACTTTCTTTCATTTCAATGATAATAAAACTAAGACTCTAAAAGTTAAGTAACTTGCCTCATAGTCCTTCATTTGTTCCACTGTTTGGTCAACATTTACTGAGTGCCAGCCAACTGCCAGACACCTTGATTGGCCTTTGGACAGAGAGATGAAGTATAAATAATCCCTCTCCTAGAGAAAAATACAGTTTAGTGAGGACTAAGACAATTATAGACATTATAGAAGAGGGAAGTAAATGTTAAAAGAAATATGTATGTAGAGAGTGTTATTAGGGCACAGAGGAGGGAGAAATGAAGAGTTCTGGATAAATTGAGTTTACACTTTTGTTCCAGGGAAGGAAACATTTGAGTGGGCCTTGAGGGATGAGTAGGAGTTCACTTTGTAGATACATAAGTAAGAGAAAGGGATATACAAAGAAGCATATAACATGCAAAGGCATAGAGTCAAAAGCAGGTGATGTTTGGAAAATAGTAAAAATCCTTTTGAGCAGAACTAGGTGTCTGGGGATGGAGAGAGAAATAAGAAAGAATGTTATAGGGACTCAGATGGGGAAACTCTTTAGTGGCCCTCAGATGGAGTGGACAGAATGGGAGCCAGGATTTCTGGGTCTTACTTTAGCCCTATTGCTGACTTGCTGGGAACTCCAGGCAGGAGCTTTCCGTTCCATGCCCCAGCTTCCATTTTCTCTAACATAACGTCCCAACCATGTCTTCAGTTCTGATTGAGTCCCTGGAAGACATTTCCCAGACCTGACCCTTTCTGTCCTGACATGTTACCTGCTCCTTCATTGCATTTTACACAAGCCAGGGCCTGAGCTGAAAGCAGGAGGCACAATGGGGATTTCCCAACAGTCCATAGGCTGAAGGGAGAAATCCATGGCTGTCAGAGAATTCTCCAGGATTCAGGAAGCGCTAGAGCTGACAGATGTGAATTCAATGCTAGTGAGAGCTGCTTCCACAATCCTTGAAGAGTATGGCTGGCCCTGGTAGAAGACAGAAGGACCATCACTGTCTTTCATGCATACCGAGGGATATTTGGTCTTCAAAGGCTTTCACATTCATAGTTTTATTTATTCTCACCCCAGCCCTGGGATTCCTGGCCCCAGTTATCATATGAGAAATGTGGAAAGTAAAGTGGCTTGTCTGAGCTGAAGATACAACTCCAGAACGTCAATCTTGCACTCACTCCACAAAGCTTTCTTATGGACCAGTCTGTGTGTGGTGATGGGGACCCACAGAAGAATCAAATCTGAGTCCTCATCTTCTGGAAGCCCCAAGTTTAGTTTGGGAGGCATAAAGCAAATCATTAGGCGCTGAGGACAGGTCTCTGATTCATCTGTTTCCTTAGCACCTCGCATAGGGCCTGGCACAGAGTAGCCACTCAAGAAATGTTTGTACAATATGGGTTTTTTTCCCCTCAGTCTAACGGAATTGAATTACAGTTCATGTGATTATATGCTACAAGTGCTACAGTGGAGCTAGGCTCTGAGAAGAGTGGCGACATTGATAAGAGAAAGGCAACATGTGGGAGAGGACGTTAGGAGGGCTCCTCGGGGAGATGAGGCCTCACAGGAGGGAAAGGATGGATATTCTAGACGAGAGGGCACAGCATGTGCAAAAACACAGGCTCAGTGCACGGCAACGACTGAGGGCCTGCTTGCGGTCATCTTGGTGGCAGGCACTGTGAGAGAAACAGGACCTGTCCTTCAAGGATGACACACATCCTTGGAGGAGGGCAAGGAGACATTGAGAAAGGCAAGCAGGGGAGACCTCACCTGGGTCTTGAAATGTGCTTCAGAGTTAGAGTCAGAGAGAAGGAAGAGGAAATCTTGCAGGTGGGAGGGCACTTTCTGAGCAGGCACTGGGATGTGGGGTGAATGAGTGGATTGTCCAGGCAGGAGAACGAGCGTGTGGAAGGGATGCTGGCGCAGCCTGGACAGCCCCACTGAGTACGCTGGCTGAGGGAGGACATCTTTGTCTGGGGGAAATGTTCCCTCTACCTCAGAGTCACTGAACGGCTCATTTATTTTCTGGTCAGCAAATAGTCACTGGGGCCTCTCTGGGCCTGACTCTGAGTTTAGGATGGATAGATGAGTTAGACGTGCTCTCTGGATTCTCTTCCAATTCCCTACACAGCCAGGAGGGGTGCTCAAACCAGGCCCCTATTTGCATGGTGGCTTTGTATATATTTGCTTACTGAAGCTAAGGTTTCCTCACTCTGACCAAAGCAAAAACAAACAAAAACTGGAAGAAAGGGCCACTGTATTGGAGGCAATAACTGAAGGAACACAGAACTATACAAACATGAACACTCACCATCATACTCTCCCAGCAGGTATGTAATATGTCTGAGTCCTAATCCCAAAACCTGTGACTACGAGGTCAGACAATTAAGTTCGCGAACTCATCTTAGAAAAAGTGCTACATACCTCATTGCTGAATATCACTACGGTCACCTTCCAAGTACTCCCCTTGGGAAGCTATGCACTGACACCAGCGCCTAGTTCACCCTTCAAAGCAATTTTGGAACTGTTTTTCTGGAATGGCCATCAGAGCTGTTGTTGTATTACCCTTGATGTTCTGAATGTCATCAAAATGTCTTCCTTTCAATATTTCCTTTATCTTTGGGTAAAGAAAGAAGTCATTGGGGGCCAGATCAGGTGAGTAGGGAGGGTGTTCCAATGCAGTTATTTGTTTACTGGCTAAAAACTCCCTCACAGACAGTGCCACGTGAGCTGGTACATTATCGTAATGCAAGAGCCATGAATTACTGGTGAAAAGTTCAGGTTGTCTAACCTTTTCACACAGCCTTTTCAGCACTTTCAAATAGTAAACTTGGTTAACTGTTTTCTAGCTGGTACAAATTCATAATGCATAATCCCTCTGATACCAAAAAAAGGTTAGCAACCTCGTTGCAACAAGTTCACGAATTTACTTGTCAGACCTCGTATTTTACATGCCAAAAGAGAGTGCAGATGTGATTGAGGTTAAGGACTTTAAAATGGGGAGATTAGTCCAGATTATCCAGGGAAGCCCAATCTATTTACATAAATCCTTAAAATCAGGAAGTTTGCCTAGCTGTGGTTAGAAAACAAAAAGATGTGAGGAAGGAAAAAGTCAGAGAGATGCTACATGGCTGCCTTTGAAGACGGAGAAAGGGGCCGTGAGCCAAGGAATGCAGGCAGCCTCTAGAAGCTGGAAAAGACAAGGGAACTGATCCTTATCTAAAGCTTCCAGAAAGGAATGCAGTCCTGCTGACACCTTGACTGTAGCCCAGTGAGACCCATGTTTGACTTGTAATTTATAGAACTGTGAGATAATAAAGTTCTGTCTTTAAGCCACAAAGTTTGTGGTAATTTGTTAAGGTACCAATAGCAAATGAATACAAAGGCAGGTACCTACATCCTCATGCCCAGACAGACACTGAATCACACTGTCACACACCCTGGGCAGACACAGATGGGGAGACCCAGGCACATTAGCGAGCTATAAGTGGAGGTTGGGGAGCAAGGCACCTCCTTCAGGCATGAACTGTGCGGGGGGGGGGGGGGGGTGCAATCGTAAGGGCTGCTCCTTATTTGTTGTGAAGAAAGCACAAAGCAAAGGCCTCATCCTTTGACCACATTTCTCACAGCCTTCCCTTTGCTCTGCTTCCTCAGTCTTTACCTCATAGTTCTAGCAACCTTTATATCCAGTTTTTACCTTAAAAACTGCTGAGTAACAACATGACTGAACCTTGAGGACATTACGCTGAGTGAGATAAGCCAGTCACAAAAGGTCAAAGACTGTATGATTCCACTTAGTACAAGGTACCTAGAGGAGTCAGACTCATAGAGATAAGAAAGCAGAATGGTGGTGGCAGGGGCTTGGGGAGGGGACATAGGGAGTTAGCGTTGGATGGGTGCAGAGTTTCTGTTTGGGAAGATTAAAAAGGAGGTGGATGGTGGTGATGCTTGCACAACAATGTGAGTGTACTTAATGTTACTGAGCTATTCACTTAAAATGGTAACATTTATATTATGTATATTTTAACACAATTTAAAAAATAAATTCGTTTTTTAAAAGTCTGTTGAGTAGGCACCATTTTGGAGCAGAGGTTCAGGGGGAGTGACTAGTCACTCTTCTCCCTTTGCAGCTGCTGTGAACGTGGAGTCTGGTTCCCTGACAGCTCCGTCGCACTCCCACTGCCACCTCTCTTTCCTGCATCTCCAGGCCCCACTCTTGTCCAGACTATCACTCCCTGAAACCTGAACCATTGTAATAACTGACTAGTCTCCTGCACGCTCTCCAAACCTCACATAGCAGCCTAAAACTCCTCCCGCCCCCAACTGCTTTTAGACTGGGTGCCGAAGTCCTCGCCACGTAGGCAAGATCTGACCCTGCCTTCCTGTCCACCTAGAGCCAACCTCCCCCTTGTTTTCTGCACCCCAACCACATCCCAACAGCCTTGCAGTTTTTCAGACTCATTAAGATGCTTCCTACCTCAGGGCCTTTCCACGATGCTTCCATCTGCCTGGTATGCTGAGCCCCTTCAATGGGCCAACTCTGTCCCTCCTTCATTTAGGTCTCAGAGAGACCCCCCCTAAAGCCCCTGACTAAGTAGCTCTCCCTGCACACTTCCATGGTATCTTCTCTTTTTTTCTCACAGCATGTCACCAAATATATACATACATACATACATCACAAATGGTGTATTTTCAGCTCAAAATAATCCATATGCCAAAGTAGCACATCTTGGGATGAAAAGCTGGATGAAAAGTATACGGGTACTCTCTACCATTTTTGCAATTTTTTTGTTAAGTCAAAGATTATTACAAAATTTTTTAAAAATTCAAATAAACATCCTGGCTTAAAATAATAACTATCTTATATTTCATGATTTTTGTGAGTCAGGAATTTGGGTAAGACTCAGCTGGATAATCCTTCTGCTCCATGAGGTAGTGACTAGGTTACTTGGTGATGTTCAGCTAGTATCTGGGCTGGTCTTGAACATCCAAAATGGTTTTGATGCCCGAGAGGTGAACCCCTGGAGTGGGATCTCAAGCCCTGGGCTAAGGAGGTTCTTGGCTTCACACGGTTAAGAATTCAAACGTGAGCTGATACAGAGTTTAAAGTGAAAGTAAATTTAGCAGAGAGTAAATAAGAAAAGAAAGGCCACCCTGCAGACAGAGTGGTGGTCTCTAATCCATAGTGGAAGAGAGACCTCCCCCATCCCCCAGACTAGGGTTTGTTTCTTGTTTCCATGGAAAACGTCTTGGTACAGGGAACTTCCACAAGGTACACGAATAGGGGCAGGTTTACCTTTACCTTTTGTAAGATACAGCCTGTGGCTAGTTTGTACTAGGTTTAATTACAGGAATGGCCATAACGGAATCTCTTTGCTCTATAGGCTCTGGGTGGTCTGTTCTGGGTGATTAACATCTGCCTGAGTTCTGTGTCTGGCAGCACGCAGGCAGCAGTGGAATCCAACCTCCTAGTTCCTGCTTCTGTGAAAATAGTCCTCAAGCCCCTTCCCTGGATTAGTTTTACTCCCATGCTTGGCACTAGAGCAGGGATTGCTGGAAGGTTGGCTCAGCTAGGGCCCCCTCCACACCATGTAGTCCCTAGGCTTCTCAGTATGGTCTCTCTAGCGGGGTAGTCAGTCTTCTTACATGGTGGCTCAGGGATCTAAGAGCTAGTATCCCAAGGTGCAGGAACTAGACGCTGCCAGTGCCTGTCTCGGTCATTTTGGGCTGCTATAACAGAAAACTATAGACTGGAGGGGGTTGGCGGGGGGCTTAAACAACAGAAATTTATTTCTCACAGTTCTGAAGGCTGCAAGTCCAAGATCAGGGTGCCAGTGGGAGCCCTCTTCCAGGGTGCAGACTGGCCTGGTGGAGAGCAAAGAGAGGAAGCACACTCTCTCAGGAGTCTTCTAAGGAGGGCACAAATCCCATCTCCTCCTAATCACCTCATCTAGCCCTACTCACCTCCCAAGGCCCCACCTCCTAATACCATCACAGGGGGCGGGGTAGGGTTTCAACATGAATTTTGGAGAGACACAGACATTCAGTCCGTGAGTCCCTTAAGTCCTGGCGCTAGACACTGGCAGAGTGCCACTTTTACCATATTCTGTTGGTCAGAGCAATCACAGAGCCTGTCCACATTCAAGGGATAGGCGACACGGACCTCACTTCTTAAGGGTCAAAGAATTTGTTCCTACTTTAACCCACCACACTTAGGAAAGGGCTCCCCCTGCCACCATTGCACAGGGTTGGATTAATCGTAATCCTTGGTTCTTGACGTGCTCTCATCATTGGTCTGGGCATGGGCTGCCTTTATATGTTTATTGGTTGTGTTTTTGTTTAGCTCTTTTCAAAAAGGCAAAGGAGATATTACGTTTTTATTTTTTGTATCATGTATTATTTGTATACCTGTCTTGACAATATGACTAGGAAGACCTTCTGATGAAAAAACTAAGCTTATCTCTGGTTGGATGGGGTAAAAATACTCTAATTTCTAAAATATCATCATTCCCCTATTTGCATTATTTGGCAAAACTTATTAGCAGAACTAAAAAACAATTGTACAGTCTCTACTTGGTTTCTGGGAAGAGAAGGCTGTTCTAAAAAGTAAATGTAATATAGACTGTGGTTTCTCAGCTAAATTTCCTGGAGGTAAGATAGGAAAATAAGACCTTGTTTCTGGAGATAGTATTACAGTGAAAAAAGCATGGGCTTTGCAGTTAAACTGACTTGGGTTGAATCCTGACTCCTCTACGTGATAGCTGTTTGGGAATTCACCTAACTCCTAGAGCCTCAGTTTCCTCATCTGTATGTTGGAAATAATAATGTCATCCTTGCAGTATATAGTGAGGGTTACAAGACACAACAATGTAAGTAAAGCATCCATTATTCTAGCTGGTATACAGTAGTTCTCAATATATGACTGCCAGTATGATCATGCACATTAGTGTTTAGTAGTCTGCAAAATATTTCCATATACACCTTCTAACTACTCCTAAGGGAAAAAAGACAGATATATGGCCCTATTTAGGGAGTGAAGCTACAAAGACCAGCAACACAGTGAAGATCACAGGCTGGTACAATGGAAGGAGGGCAGAGGGTTGACCGTGGTCAGTACTCAGCAGTGATGGGGCCCTGGGGGAGTAGAGGGGGCAGAGTGTGTACCTCATAACCAGACACTGACTGACCTTGTCACCTCAGACTGACCTGTGGCAGGATCGTGTGCTGAGAACAGACTGAAACCACAGACCTGCCCTGGGAGAAGCATTCTACTAGTTGAGTAAGGAATGACGGGATTTGGAGGTTTTCCCAAAATCATAATAGGAAAAGATCAATATACATTATTAAAAAAAAAAAAACCCAACAGGAACAATACCAGTTGTCTTCCTAGCTTAGTAGCAATTTTACTGTCTGCAATAACGTTTGAGAAATAAAGCCTAAGGATTAAGCACTTTTATAATAACTTGAAAAAATAAACTTTTTCCCTTAGCTTTAAAAACTAATAGTTAATGAAAGGTTTTTTGACATTTTAATTAATTTCAGACCGTACAAAGCCATAAAGAAGTAACTTGAAGGTTATGTTATCAGATGTGACAACAATACTCAGGTGTATAAATGCAGGTAACTTGGCTTCATGAGGTTTTTATTTCTTTTGTCAAAAGCATAAATGTACAGTGAAACTACCCCCAATAGCCAAGCTTAGAACAGCATGCTATCATACGTGCACAAAAAGGGGATTATATATGAACAAGTGCATAGGATTTCTCGGGCAGTTACCCGAGAAACGAGGACTATTGGTGGCCTCATGGTTACGCTTTTGCAAGCACGTGTATAGCATCCATAACTTATATGTAGCATTGTTTTGTGCGTCCCCTTGTATTTGATTCCATAAAGATGCACCATTCTGTATCTTATTTTTCCATTTAACATGCTGGATACTTATATACATGTACATACATACATGTATATTATATTTATATAAGGTATATACATTCACATGGTTCAAAAATCAAAACAGCATAGAAAGGTTCACATAGGATCCCTAATCCTGTGCCCTCCCTGCAAGCAACCACTTTTAACATTTTTGTACCTTTCCAGAATTTTCTTATGCAAACACACATATTCTCCCTCTTCCTTTTTCACACGCAAAAAATTACATTCTACTGACACCCTTCTGTACCTTTCTCCTTTCACTTAACAATATACTTGGAGATTTTTCCATATTCATACACAAAGAGCTTTCTCATTCTTTTTTACCAGGTTAAATCTCATTGGGTGGATGCACCATAATTTATTTAACTGGCCCTTCCCTTAGTGAAAGACAACAGAGGTATTCCTTGACAGAAAGGCTAATCAAGCCGTCAGAATGGGCTTATAAAAGAGGGTGAGGAGGTGGAGAGACTCTACCTTCTGGGGTGGGCTGAGGGCTGAGGTGAAAGCAGGACAGGGAGGAAAAGGTGGAAGGGGAGGTGGGAGGCAAGGCAGGGTCTCCCCCAGGTCTAGTGGGAGGCTGGTTTCTCTGCTGATTTTTCCTCTGGTTTCCCCATTGCCCACTGCTCTGGCTCAGTTCCCTCCACCTTGTGCTCCTTACGCGTTGGCCTTCCCCCAGTTCTAGGCTAGACTCTGTCCTTGGGACTTCCCAAAATCCCTCTGTGTGGGGGAAGGGGATGTTGTGGTGTGAGGAACTGGGCCCTGGCTCTCTGGGCCTGTATTCTCACTGGCTTCCACATTACCCCACAGCACCTTGTCCAGAACCATGAGCGATAACTGAACAACTCAGTGGTCTTCACACGGCCCCAGGTCAGCTTCCTTGTCTGCTCTACTGGCAGTCTCTGGGTGCCTACAAGCCTCTAGGCTGTCAAATCTGGCCGGTGCCCCTTCCTCTCACTCCCCACCCCCATCAGATCGTGCCCTATGGTTCTTCTTGAGCAGATTTGAGAGGACATGCTGAGCTGGCAGGGTTTTCCCACTGTGGATGAAATGCTGGCTGGCGAAATCCAGAAGGGGTGGTGGCCCTCTTCAAGGTCACAGCAAGCTAGTGTTAAAGTGCCCTCTTTTGTGTATTGATGACGGGGGAGGGGAGGGAGTCTTGCCTTCTGGTTCAGAACTACATGATGTTGATTGCTTGGCTCAGCTGCTCTGTGGGGTAAACTGGGTGGGAAGTGCAGATCTGGGCTGGGAGGGAGACAAGAAATCTGATCAAGAGTCTTGGTTGCTGCCTCTCTCTCAGGCCTTGTGCACCTTTGACTATGGCTTTCTGGCAGAAACAGATGGACATGGGCTAGCAGATGACACAGTTGCTACTTCTGGCTTTGGTGGCTGCTGTATGGAGTGCCCAGTCCAGAACTCCATGGGCCATGACAGATCTGCTCAATGTTTGCACGGATGCCAAGTACCACAAGACAAACCAGGCCCTGGGGACAAGCTACATGACCAGGTGAGGATGGAGTGGGGTCGGGTGGGGAGAGGGCTGACCCTAAAAAGGGAAGAAGCTAGGGGGATGGGAAGATCAGTTTTGAGGGGGGCGATGGAGACAGGAGGTGGCTGAGGTGATCCTGAGGGCCTCCTCCAGGAGGCCACCAAATCTGCAATAATAAGGGGACCATTTATCTAGCACCCACTATGTGTCAAGTGCTTTCTTCACGTCTTATCAATGAATATGCCCAAAGGGCCTGCTTGGTAGGTCTCTACTTATACAAATGAGAAAATAGACCCCGAGAGGGCACAGGTACATGTGGAAATTGAGAAGCTAATCATTAGCAGGGGCTAGGAGAGGGACAACCTTGATCACGTGCCAGCCCACAGAGCTCAGAGGCAGGGCAGAAGGCGAGGACCAGTCCCTCATGGTCAAGATGAAGCAAACGTGTACAAACAGGCGAGGCCCCCACACCCATTAGGTTCTGAAAAGACAGTGACAAATCAGATGTTCTGGGAAGACTTCCGAGAAAAGGGGCCAACAGCCTTGGCCTTGGAGGATGAATTTTCCAGGAAGACAAAGCAGGAAGGAGCAGACTAACAGAGGACAGGGTGTACACAGGTCGAAGGGTGACAGCACAAGTAGTGGCAAGTCTCACATAGCCAGAGCCCACAGAGAAGGGGAAGTGAGGCCAGGGTCCGCATTTCAGAGGTAAGGCCCCTGAAGCAGGTCAGGAAATCGAAGCTTGAAGTTGAACTTCAGGCTTGTGAGGGATACCAGTGTTTTCATTCCTTCTGGTCTCCTCTGCTCCCCACAAGGTTTCACGTGGCTGGGGATGTTCCCAGGGAAAGACTGTGGCATGGACTCACTCCAGGGGCTCAAAGTAAAGAGAGGGAAGCCCAGCAGCCCCATGACTTCTGAGTCATTTTCCACATTTCATTGCTGTGTGTGTGTGTGTGTGTGTGTGTGTGTGTGTGTGTGTGTGTGTGTGTTAAAACATATGTGACAGAAAATTTCTCATTTTAAGCATTTCTAAATGTACAATTCATTGGCATTAAGTACAGTCACATTGTTGTGCAACCATCACCACCATCCATCTCCAGAACTTTTTTGTCTTTCCAAATGGAAAGTCTGTACCTACCATGTCATTTTAGAACTTTTTAAGTTCTAAAGGGGTGCTTTTAAGAACCCTCTGGAGCACTTATCTTTGCCATAAAATGGTGCAGACACAGACCTTTGAGGGAGACAGATGATTGTAATTCTGAGGGACATGGGCTATTTTTGTTGAGCCCCTACTATCGGCTAGGAAATGCTTGTCACTGGAGGCAGAAACCGCTGACCTGGGCTGGCAGAGATGAGGTGCATGGGGTCTTGCAGGGTGACCAAGAGTTGGGGCCATCGGAGGAACAGCACGTGAGAAGTCGGGGAGGCCTGGCAGCAGCGCCGGGTGTGGGCTAGCTTGTTGAAGAGCGGTGTGGCCCCACCCTCACGGGTTTTCTCTAGTTCCTCCTGAGGGCCCAACCCTATCACATCTCCCGTCTCACTCACCCCTGTACTAGAGTTCATTCACCTCAGGGTTTTGAACCAAATGGTCCATGATCACTCAGCTCTCAAATGCCAGCCCACAGTGATTTCTAAAGAGAAACCTCCACCACATCCATTCTCTTACCTGCCTTGAATTTATCTCTCTAGATGCTTTCACCTCTAGAATGCCTTCCATACTTAGGTCCATGTTAAGGCCCATGTGCCAGGGATTGCCCCTCGGGCCCCACTGCGTTTAGGACCTCTCTGGAGGCTCCTAGCCTGGGGTTCCAGACTCTGGAAGAGCCAGGCAAGCCCCCTTCGCCTCCCCCCCACCACGACCTGGGGCCAGTCTCCTCTCCAATTGGTCCTGAATCTTAACCTCATCATTTACAAGGGATGCAGCTTATTCAAATTCCGTAAAAATTGGAGTAATGACATTTTTACTGGATTGTTGAGAGGATAAAGTACAAAAGCCGCAGGGACTTTGCTCTTGCTATTTTCTAGGCCTACAATGTTCTTTGTCTTCCCCCGACCCTAGACGAAAACCACAAGGAACATGAGGGCAGAGATTTGATCTATTTTTTTTTCACTGCATTATTCTCAATACCTAGCGCAGTGCCTGATATATAAAAAGCACTCAGTTAATATGTTTGGATGCAAAATGAATAATATAAATTAGTTGAATCATGTGAAATAACTTTTTAAACTGTCTAGAGCTGTACAAATAATAATTGCTCCTCCAGACGGTGGTTCCCCAGGTCTCTCGCATTCCCTGTGGTACTGTTACATGTCAGTGTTATAATCGCCTCTGCTGAAAATGGAAGCTCCTCAAAGAGCCAGGCATAGATGTACCCTCCCCAGTGACTGTTCCTCTAGATGACCAACCAGGGCAGAGAGGCCAGAATACGGAGGAGACAGCTGTGGTGGGGGAAGTACTTAGTCCTGTGTCCTCCCCACCTAGTGCAGTCCCTGGAAGAACCCCTGGACCTCACAATGCCCTGGTCATTAATTCCTGATCCAAGATGGGTCCTATGGGGTTCCTCTGACAGCCTATTCAAATAGACAGAGCCACGTGTGTCATGTGTCTTATAAATAATTCGGGGATGAATGGGATTGGGGGGACATGCCTCATTGAATCATCACTGCTGTTGAGAGACCCAAAGAGGGACTGGGACTAGCCTGAAGTTCACCAGCAAGTAGGGGATGGAAGTTGATCCCTTAGTTTGGGGTTCTGCACCAGGCTTCACCCTTGCGCCAAGTTCATCGCTCCCACACCACAAGGTGACAAGGGGATTGGTGGGCAGAAACTGGCAGGTGAGTTATCAGGCAGTTTCTTTCACCTTCCTTCCCTCAATAGGTGTGGCCAGGGGTGGAAATATTGGTAGAGGGATCTCAATTGTTTCCTTTTTTAAAAATGACCAATAATGTGCAATGAATAATTTTGTCCAGAGTAGAATGTTATACTTAAATTCCAGAAGAGGGATTGCTGGATCAAGGAGTATATGGCTTTCTAATTTTGATAGCTACAACTTTACAGGTATTATATAATGCGGCCCCACCAGCAATGTACAAGTGCCCGTTTCCCCACAGCCTCGTCAACACACTATGGCATTGAACTTTTGCTTTTCTGCTAAGCTGATAGGTGGGGAAAAGGACATCTCCGTGTAGTTTTCATTTGCCACGTGCCTTATTATGAGAATACGCTTTCTGAGATCTTTCCATATTGATTTGTTGAGATCCACTTCATTCTTTTTAATTGCTGACAATAGTCCATTCTATGTATATAAGGTCTGACAATTAAGTTTGCGATCTTGTTGCAACAATGTCACTAACCTTTTTTGACATCAGAGGGATTTTTCATTATGAATTCGTACCAACTGGATAGTTAACTAAGTTTACTATTTCGAAGTACTGAAAAGCCTGCGTGAAAAAGTCAGATGACCTGAACTTTCCGCCAACAATTCATGGCTCTTGCATCACGACAACGCACCAGCTCACACGGCACTGTCTGTGAGGGAGTTTTTAGCCAGTAAACAAATAACTGTACTGGAACACCCTCCCTACTTAACTGATCTGGCCTCCAATGACTTCTTTCTTTACCCAAAGATAAAGGAAATATTGAAAGGAGGACATTTTGATGACATTCAGGACACCAAGGATAATACAACAGCTTTGATGGCCATTCCAGAAAGAGTTCCAAAATTGCTTTGAAGGGTGGACTAGGCGCTAGCATCGGTGCATAGCTTCCCAAGGGGAGTATTTCGAAGGTGACCGTAGTGATATTCAGCAATGAGGTAGGTAGCACTTTTTCTAGGATGAGTTCGCGAACTTAATTGTCTGACCTAGTATGTCACCTTTAATTCAGTCACCTATTGATGGACATTTGAGGGAAGGAGGTTCTTTTATGACCTTGACATTTTTGAAAAGCATGGGCCAGTTATATTGTAGAAGATCCCTCATTTTGAGTTTATCCGTTTCCTCAACACTAGAGTGAGACTGTTCATTTTTGACACAAATATCCCAAAAGCAATACTCTGTGTTCTTGGTGCATTATAATGTGAGCACACAGCATCAGCTTTGCCCATTCCTGATAATGTTAACTGATCTTTTGATTGAGAATTGGGTCTGCCAGGTTTCTCCACTGCTTTTCCCCCCTACTTTTTGTAATTAATAAGTACATTAAGGGCCGGCTCAGTGGCTCAGGTGGTTGGAGCGTCGAGCTCCTAACACCAGGTCACCAGTTCGATTCCCACATGGTCCAGTGAGCTGTGCCCTCTACAGCTAAGATTGTGAACAACAGCTCTCCCTGGAGCTGGGCTGCCGAGAGCAGCCAGATTTGGCGTGAGTGGCCCGCGGCTGGCAAGAGCTGCTATGAGCTGCTGTGAGCCACCAACCGATGACCAGCGACCAACTGCCTCAGCCGGGGCGGAGCGCAAGGCTCAGAATACCAGCATGGGCCAGGGAGCTGTGTCCTACACAACTAGACTGAGAAACAATGGCTTGAACCAGACTGGGCGGATGGGGAGGCAGAAGAAAGGGGAGAAAAAAACCCACCAAAAACCTACATTGTAAGGAAATACTTTGAGAACTGTAGATATCCTATTCATCACCAAACTTTCACCTGTGAGTTTTACATCCAATGGACATATTTTAAAAAGTAAAAACAAACACCAAAAATGTCTTGTTATATGACAGCTCCTCACCAACACCTTCATACTTTTCCATGGTTATCTGTTAAAAAACTCCTTCAAAGTCGTAGAAGGCCCTGCCCACCCCTTACTTAGATTACATGTTAACTCATTTGCCCTCTATACCCCCCACATAGATGAGCTCCATTCACACTTTTCACTTTGGGGCCTTTACTCCAGCAATTTCCTCTCTATTCTTTTATCCTCTGCAGGCTGGTTCCTTGTAGCCACTTAGATTTCAACCTACAATTTCCCCCTAAAATGACTTCTGACTACCCAGTCAAAAGCAGTCATCCAGGCACTTCCTTATCACATTACTCTTGTTCGTCCCCTTGTACAGCTATCTGCCTACTGTGTTTACCATCTGGCTTTTCCCTCACAAAACATACACATCTGAAAGCCCGGGTCATGTCTCTGTCATTTGTGCCAGACCCACTGGGCCTGGGTCAGTGCCTGGCACAGAGGAGGTGCTCAGGAAATGAAGGAATCCATGCACTCATTCTGTCAGTTAACAGAGGCTTTCTGAGAACCCAGTCTGCTGGCCTCCACCAACAGGGAGGAAACTGAGTACCTTGCAGGGTCTGGTAGGGGCAGACCGAACTGAGAACCAATAACTCTTAGAAAACAAGGAGCTGAGGCTTTGCTACAGAGCAGCCCAGTTTGGGCAAGTCCAGAGATTAGGGAAGGTGTCCCGAGGAGTACTGCTTGTCAAGCAGAAAATAGTGGGAGGAACCGCCCTCCATGGAGAAGTTTCAGTAAGCGCAAAGGCTTGGAGGTAATTAGAAGCGCAAGCAGAATTTCTAGGTGGCTAAGACAGAAGTTAAGAGGGCAAAGGTAAGAAATGAGGCCAGAGAAGAAACTGGATCTTCAGTCCTTAAGCCAATGCCCTGAGAGCCCCTCACAGAGCTGTCTTTGTGAAAGAAGCCAGGCTTGGACTTAGACTCAGCTCTGAATCCTAGCCCCTCTTCGCTGCCTGAGAACCGCCATCTCTGCAGCTGTGAGGACGGGTGAAAAGTGATTGCGTATGTGATGGGCTGGCACTTAAGGAAAAGCTCTGGTTTCTCCCACCCCTCACTCCCTGCAGCCCAGAGCCCCCACCCGTGGGCGTCACATACCTTCCTGTTATCTTTGTCTGGTCACAAGGCAGCCTTCAGATTGGGATTCACAAGGATGCTGATGACTAACCATGTTGGTATTAATCTTTTCCAGTCTAGGCAGATACTCTTGGGATTGGCCCCAAGGTAGTTGCTTGACCCTATCCCTCCCTGCTGGCCAGATGGCCCTAGCACCCAGGCCCCAGATTCAGAGCAGAGTGTGGCCCAAAAAGGGGTTCTATGGAAAGTAACCTCACAGGGTGATCTGATTATAAATTCCTAACTGGGCAGGTCCTGGTGGGAAGTCAGACCCCAGGCCTATAACTTCTTTAGTAAAAGGTTTATCTGCCTTAAGGAAGTCCTGTCCGTTGTTTTTGTGCATCAGGTTAACACACCTTTGAAATAAGTTGGTAACTACTCTCAAGAGAGCACAGAATCTTTTAACTATCCTGTAATCCAATCCCCACTGTGCTTTCTCCCACCTTCATGTAATCTTCCTTAGGTCCCCTCCTTAATTTCAAATGCATAAAATAAACTGCAAAACTGTCATTCTCCGGAGCTTTTGAGATCTTGCTTCCCAGCAACTGTCATCAGTTTTGGCTCAAATAAACCAAAAAATTCTCTATAGGTTTGGATGTTTCTTATATCAACAAGGGCATGAGGCTCAACAAGGGCAGGGAACTCCCTACAGATCAGAACTCCACCTCCAACTCACATTCCATTTGCTGGTCACTTCTGAAACCCTCAGGGCCCAGGAGTGTGGCTCAGGGGCCAAATCTCACTCCTGAAGTAGAGGGGCTTAACGCCCACTTAAATGATCAGCCCCCAGGGCAGGGGTAGAAGATGAGGGGCAGTGGCAAGTCCCATCTAGAGGAGTTCCCACCTTTGGTCTAGACACCTGGTTATTCTCCAATCAGGAGAAGGCTGAGCTGGCTTATAAAACCAGCCAGGGTTCTAGTGGCTCTCTACCTGCGGAGGTCTTCAGAGGGCTTAATCCTCCCAGCTTGTCACAGGATTCAGGTAAGGCTTACTCTGAGGGAGAGGGAAAGCAGGGCGTGAGCTAGGGGGTCTCCTGGGAGTTAGACCTTTTAGGGCCTTCTTGGCTGATTCTCCTCCAGTGATCCAACTGCCTCCTCTGGTTACCCAGCCCACTCCTGCTCCAGGGGCCCAGAGCTGTGGCCTTCCCCAGGGTACAGGGCCCCATCTTCACTGTACTTCTACTGCCATCCATAGGCTGATGGCTCCCACATCTGCATCCAAGCTGGACCCTTTCCCTGGGCTTTCGCCTCTGCAACCACCTACCCCTAGGCCACGCTCACAGGCACCTCTGTGGTAGGTAGTCATGCAGCCGGAATATGGTCAGTAGTCACGTAGCCAGAGTATGGTTGGTAGTCACATAGCCAAAACCTGCCACTGGGGAAGAAGTCTTGAGTCATACTTTCCCGCCAATAAGAAACAAGAACAGTTGGAGCAGGTACTGCAAAAGAGATGTAATCAGATTTAGGACAGGTCCCCAAAACTGCACCTGTGCACCAGTTAGAGGAGTTGTCCTCTGGGTGACCTGTCCTCAGTACCATACTAAATAACCCCCACCAGCGCCATGACAGATCCGTCAAGGCCGTATAAGACCAAAGAGAGGGTGACAACCTAATTCTTGGAAGTTCTCCCCCCTTCCAGGAAAATTCATGAATAGTCCTCCGTTTGATCAAAGTTAACCCAGTTCCTAACCCAGAGGGCCCATAAAAAAGCTACGCCCTTAGACCTCGAGGAGACACATTCTCTGTCCATGTTCCTCCCTTGGTGCATCAAGCTTTCGCTTCAATCAACTTTCCTTTCCTGCAAGCCCACCTTGCCTCCTCTCTCGATTTCCATCCTAAAAGGGGCACAGACCCCCTTTCCCCCCTCACAACACATTCATAACACCTCAAAAAAAAAACAAGCTTGGCATCTTCTCCTGCCCAAAACTGCTCCTCCCCTTTCCTTTCCCCAGCAGGGGTATCCAACTATCTCAGAAAGTGAAAAAAGGAAGGCTCTGCCCTCAGCGGGGGTGGGAGTGGTGGGAGGAGTCTAAATTAGACCAGACCCTTAGATGCAGTGGAAAGGATACCTGTGCAGGTGGGTGAGTGAGTGGAGGACGGGAGGGAAGCTGGGGTCTTGGAACCACTGCGGCTCTGTAATCTGAAGGAATGTCAGGTTTTTGCAGCTGGAGGTGAGCCATGCCTGCGCTAATAAGGCTCTTTAAATTGGGGACATGGGAGCTCCTTGCTGTGACAGCTGGCTGGGAGCTTGGAAGCCTGTACTCCAGCCCTTGCCCTGCAATTAGCTCTGTCCCAATTTCTTGGGTCTCATTCTCATCTATATCCCAGCACAGGGGTGTTGAAAGTGCACCAGATTATTTTAAAGGATTCCAGAAACACATACTGCAAGGTTTTCTCAGACCTGAGCTTTTGGGAGAAAGTGGGTTGAGTGGGGCTTGGGGCCTGGCCTTAGGCCTGGCCTTAGGCCTGCACTATTAATCCACCCCCTCCCATGGAGGTCTGGCTGGGGACTACGTGCAATAATTAACTGCTCAGTGGCCTTCGCCCCAATCCCAGGCTCTACTCCTGGGCCACATTCCCACTGCCTGCCCTACTGCCTTCTCCTAAGCCACTAAACCGTGGCCTCCTCTGGGGTAAGGTGAGGGGGACTGCAGAGCAGAGCAGAAGCCTGAGCTAGATAGAGAGCCTCTTCCGCTCCCAGGTATGCCACCTCCACCCCCATCAGAGGCAATAAGCCCTATGGTATCCCAGCGTGTGTTAAAGGATTTGCTGAACTGGGAGGATCCACTTTGCATAAAGTGCAGAGAATCCAGAATCGGAGACTGAGACCCAGAGCAGAGCAGGGCCTGCGCAAGGTTAAAGTACAAGTTTGTGTCCTTCCTGAGCTAGAACCCAGGGCTCTTGCCTTAAAGCACAGCACTGAGTTCTCAGCGGTTCAGGTCTGGGGCCGTGTGTGCATGTGTGTGTGTGTGTGTGTGTGTGTGTGTGTGTGTGTGTGTGTTGAGGGTGATGGTTGGCAGGGCCGGGGGTGGGAGGGGGATGCTTATACCTGGTCCAAGATCTGAAGTTGAGCCTAGGAAGGTGGGGAGTCTCCGGCTTGCAGAGTGATGTAGGTGGTTGGAGAGGAAGAGACCTCCAGTTCTAGAAAGCAGCCACAGTAAGAAAAACGACTGACCAACCAGGTGGAATCCAACAGAACCCCCACCCCAGGACGCCCCCAGGACTCCGCCAGGACTCCGCATCAGTAGTCCCCATGAGAGCCTCCGCACAGAGAAGGTACAGGGGACAAAAGCCGAAGGAGCTCTTGACTTGAGGGTCCCAAGTCAAACTTGGGTGACCCCTGCTGTGTGACTTGAGGCACATCCCTCAAACTGTAGCCAATTGATTACTTAATCTGTGCCCAGATGGCTGCCATTTGTTGGGGTCTTACCCCCAATGTTTAATCCTCAGATGAGAAAACTAAGCCTTCAGATAAACTTTCCTTTCCTGCAAGCCCATCTTGAGTTATTTCCTCCCCAGGGTCAAGCAGGAGGTGAGTGTACGGCTGGGATCGTGGACAAGCTGATCTGGACCCTGTGCTCTGCACTGTTAGATTTTGTCTCCAAGGAGCCTAATCCGAAGAGTCACTTGGCTCTTGGCAGACCTAGAGGGTACAGATTTGTCCTGTGCTCTCGGAAATCAGTGTGGGGTTGGGTCTATGAAAGGATGATTGGATTAGCCAGTGAGGGAATGAATGAACACAGGAATAAATAGAGGTAGAATATTGGACTGTGGAATGGTGAGGGGTGAGGAGAGGGCAAAGAAGAGGAAGAGGAGAGCTAGGTGGGAATTCAATTCCAGGTTTCCCCAGCCCTGCTGGGCAGTCAGCCTGGAGGCTGCCCAGCTCAGGCCCTGTTCAGGAGGCCCACGCAAGATTCTGCAGGACAGGCGGGCAATGTGGAGGCGAGACAACTTTGTGAGCAGGGGGCACCTAGGCTTTAGGGTCTGTGAGAAACATGCCAAGCATTTTAGCAGGCACCTGCTGACCAGTGGGCTAAGCAAAGAGTTACCTCCCAGAGGTCTGAGGTCAGAGGATTGAGATGCTATGAAGGCTGAGCTGAAGCCAGCTCTGCCACAGGGTCTGTCCGCCTAGCTGCCAACACCCACACCCTAAGCCTCTGTGGCCTGTGACATCCCCCAGGCCACATGCGCTCTGGGAAAAGCCAATGATAAGGCTGGAAAGGGCTGGAAGCAAGGCTTTTTTTTTTTTTTTTTAGAACAGGCCTGTAGCTTATTTGGAGCTCCAAAACTAAGTTATTGTTGTAAACTTTTACTCAGAGTCATTTGGTGTCAAAATCTGACTTGAAAATGAATGTGAGGTTCTTACAGTTTTTATTTATCCCACCAGAGTAACCATTTCACCACAGAATGTGTGCTTCATTATTGAGTGCATGTAAATTGTATTACAAATGTAACAAATGATTTTGTTAATCTCTTATAAAATCCTAAAAAATGTTAAACTCTGAAACATTTGCCTCCAAGGATTTTGAACAAGAGATTGTGGACTTACGGCAACCTCCTGGCTATTTCTGCCTTTTGCCCAAAGCCCATGCCTTAGTAAGCATCACTTCATCCTCACCACCAATTGGAGGTCAGTGAGGCCGCAGCCAAGGACTGTCCCAGAAGGTGGCATCTGATACCTCGTCTCACCGATGCTGGGAATATTGGTGTGGGGGTGGGATGTGAGCTGCCCCAGGCTTCGCCAAGCTCCACCCCGCTGGATCTGTTCCCACACCACGAGGCCCCACCTTCACTTTCCTCGGTGTCACTGACCACAGCTCTTCCTTCAGGGACTGACATGGCCCAGCCGATTACAACACCGCTGCTGCTCTTTCTGGTGTGGGGGTCTGCAGTGTGGGCAGCACGGCCCAGGACTGAGCTTCTCAATGTCTGCATGGACGCCAAGCACCACAAGGAAAAGCCAAGCCCCGAGGACAAGCTGCACGAGCAGGTATGCCGAGGGCGACGAGGGGTGGTCAAGCGGCGGAGAGGAACTGACTCAGGAGGAGAAAAGCAGGAGACGAAGTGTTAAACCCACTCACGGTGGAGGCAGGGAGGCCACCTGAGGAGAGAGACCTTCAGGTTGCACTAATACAGGTGAACCATTTGTTTAACACATACTGTGTGCCAGTGAAGCCAGGACAATACCAACAGCCCAACCTCTTGGCTGTTGGGTTCCACCAAATCAAATCAGGAAGCAGGCTCAGAGAGGAGCCTAAGAAGTGACACGGGAGAGAGCTCTCCCCGGGTTGATTTTGATTTCAGAGTTTACACTAGGAATGACCCTCTGAGGATCTGAGAGGAGAAAGTGCGCATAGTGGCTTCTTTTCTGCCAGCCCCAAAAAACTCAAGAAAAGTGGATCTCTCACAATTGTGAGGCTGGGTGCAAGGCACCTTGATTCTTGCATCTAGCAAACATTTCTGCTGGCACTCTCGACCCTATTGGACCTGAGGTCTCCTTTCTATGACAATTATTTTTGTCACCAATGCTTTAATAACCTGAACTTATCTAAACATTAAAAGAATCTATATGATGCCATAACTATAAAGAAAAAAACGAAAGGAAAGTCACTTGTAGTATGCATTCCAATATGTAAATGTTCATTTTGACCACATTAGTGGGTAGTTATCACAATCCCTTGCGTGTGCTTGTTTTGAATCACTAAGCCTGCAGCTGCCAGTGGCAATATAACTTAGATACTTCAAGTAGCCTTAAGTTTAACTTTTTCAGCCTATATATTGTTTGAAAGTGTACATTTTAATATTTTGTTTTTACGCTAAATTCTAGGCCATGAGTTTCCATTCATTCAATAAGAATGTGTTGTATATTTATATAATTAGAACTATTCTGGGGTTACAATTTATTTATCTTGCTTCCTCACTTCCTGGTCTCTGTCCCCTTCTCAATGAGGCTTGATCTGACCATTCTATAAAACTGCCCTTCCCCATTCTTCTCCCCTGCTTTACTTTTTTCCAAAGCAATTATCCTGTGAGAAGTGTTCCTTACCATGTCCTCAGTTCCTAGAAAAGTGCCTGGGTTAGAGTAAGGAGGAGCTCAACAGAGATTTGAGTTAATGACTTTTGTTCTGACTGCACCTCCCCCAAAGAGGGCCCCCCAAGACCAAGTATTTCCCTGAAAGACTCTAACTGCATTGGGGGATCAAAGAGTCAAAGGGGCGAGGCTGCATGTGGGGATATTCTGGTTGTGCTGGGCGTGGGAATTAGTCCCTGTGTCTTCCCCACACAGTGCAGTCCCTGGAAGAAGAATGCCTGCTGCTCCTACAATACCAGCCAAGAAGCCCATAAGGATATTTCCTACCTGTATAGATTCAACTGGGACCACTGTGGCCAGATGGAGCACGCCTGCAAGCGCCACTTCATCCAGGACACATGCCTGTACGAGTGCTCCCCTAACCTGGGGCCCTGGATCCAACAGGTTCGAGTGTCCTCCCCACGCCTGGTCCCAGACATCTCTGCACCCCGCCATTCAGCTCTGGGTCTATTCAGGGCTGGGCTTCTGAGGATCCTGAGCCTGAGTCCTTTTTCTCTGCTGACATCTCCCAGGTGGACCAGAGCTGGCGCAAAGAGCGGATCCTGGATGTGCCCCTGTGCAAGGAGGACTGTGAGACCTGGTGGGAAGACTGCCGCACCTCCTACACCTGCAAGAGCAACTGGCACCAGGGCTGGAACTGGACCTCAGGTGAGGGCTGCTGGGTGGGGTGGGGAGGGAGGGATTGAGGTAGAGGGTGGGGGACAGGTACATGAAGATTTGGAGTTGTGAGGCTGATGGAACCAGAGATAGTTCAGGGTTCAGTGGCTAAAGGACTTCCATCCTCCTACAGGGTCTAACCAGTGTCCAGTGGGAGCTACCTGCCAACCCTTCCATATCTACTTCCCCACGCCTGCTGCTCTGTGCAATGAAATCTGGAGTCACTCCTACAAGATCAGTCAGTACAGCCAAGGAAGCGGCCGCTGCATCCAGATGTGGTTCGACCCAGCCCAGGGCAACCCCAATGAGGAGGTGGCGAGATTCTATGCTGAGGCCATGAGTGGGGCTGGGCTCCGTGAGGCGGGCCCTCTCCTGCTCGGCCTGGCCCTAATACTGCTCTGGCTGCTCAGCTGAGCTCCTTTTACCTTCTGAGACCTGGACATCCCGGCCTGTTCAACCCCACAGCTCCCAGCTATTCAGTTCCTGCTCCATGGTGGGAACTCTGTCTGAGAGTTTGAATAAACCAGATACCCCACATGTATCGTGTGAATTATTTGGGTGTGAATGGGAATGTGACTTTTGCTTCTTAGTTCCCATTGACTGAAGCCAGTTAGACTTGGCCAGTTCCCAGCTCTGATACTTGCTATGAACTTGCCAGATACTGAATTATTCTTCTAACTAAGGGCATGGTCAAGCTCCCAATTTCATTTTTCACTACAGCTCTAATCTAGAGCCAGGCTCAGTTATTTTATCATTTGAACTGGACCCAAGCCTCCCAGGTTGACTATTCTGCCCTGTGCTCAGCTCTCCATTAGAAGAGAAGAGAATGTGAGTGTCCAGCATGTTCTGGAAGGCTGGCTGGGAAGAAGTGAAGGGGTCCAGCAAGAACCATACCCCACTACAGCTAATACCCACAACGCACTACCTGCCAGGCATTGTCCTAAATGCTTTATATTTATTCCTATAAGGTGTAGAAACTTCAACCCATCACTTATTTTACATATGTGAGAACAGGCACATAAATTAAGGAACATGGCCAAAGCCTTCCCTTACATAGGGGTTGAGATTCCACTGCAGGCAATCTGGCTCTTGAGACAAGCTCCCTTTGTGGAGTGGGTAAATATGTGCATCTTAAAGGGATACTGGACCCATGCCTGACCACAGGAGCTGGGCCTGAGTTGGTCTGGCAGAGCTAGGACCAGATCCAAAACCTAGACTCTTAGAACAGGTTCCAAACTAATGACTTGACAGATTTTTAGGCAGTGATCCCAATGAAGTGTAATTTGGAGCAGCTGTAATCAGCTAGACTATGTTATAGCACCATCCCTAATGTCTCTGGCTTGACGCAACTAACATTTATTTGTTGCTCAAGCTACAGTGCCGAATGTGGGTTGTCAGGGGGATTCTGCTTGTCACTCAGACCTGGGCTGATGGAGGCTCCATCTCATCACACAGTTCCACGAGACAGGAATAGAGGACTTGGTGAATTTCATACAGGCGCTTAAAACTTCGACCCATCACTTATTTTGTTGTCCAGTTCAAGTTATGACCATGACTAACTTCAAGGAGACCAGAAAAATATAATCCTAACTTTTGCCTGGAAGGAGCAGGGAATCAGAATGTTTGTCAACAGACCTAATGACTACAGCAAAGACTTTGTTATGTTATAGTCAGCTTATATTTCTGGCATGGTCATGGTTACAAATTTAATTTTTCAGTTTGGTCCTGGTAAAATGGAGGAGCACCAACTCTTTGAACCTATGCAAAGAACTATTTCAAAAGTGGAGCAATCCACTGGCCACCACCCTTAGGTGGTCTTGCGAACAAGGCCAATTGATGCATCGTATTCTCTACAGGACCAGTGACAATATTTACAAATATGAGTTGTTTACAGATACATTAGAATTCGTGAAATTTAAGATTAGTATTATCTCAACCCAATATATGTGTATCTTGTCAAAAGCCCATTGTGCTGTTTCAGAACCATGTATAAAAATACTCATCTGAATCCT
Source organism: Rhinolophus sinicus (assembly GCF_057876585.1). Taxonomy (NCBI): domain Eukaryota; kingdom Metazoa; phylum Chordata; class Mammalia; order Chiroptera; family Rhinolophidae; genus Rhinolophus; species Rhinolophus sinicus. The sequence goes on along the minus strand of NC_142514.1, from coordinate 141,354,174 downwards.
ACTTCTGCAGCAGTCATCCTCAAGTTCTGAGGAGATATTAGCTTGTAGAATGTATTAATAATTTTCCATATCAAGATCTCCTAGAGCAGTAGTACTGGCGTGGACATATAGATTATAATCGATATAAAGATTAACAGAACAGAATTGAGATCCAGAAATAAATCCTTATATTTATAGTTAACTGATTTTTTTTCTCCTTCTTCTGCCTCCTCCCCGCCTCCAGTTCAAGCCGCTGTTTCTCAATCTAGTTGTGTAGGACACAGCTCCCTGGCCCCTGCTGGTTATTATGACCCTTGTGACACACCCCCCCCGCCCCGCTGAGACAGTCGGTCACCAGTTGTCGGTTGGCCACCCACAGCAGCTCACGGCAGCTCTCACCGGCTGCCGGCCACTCACACTGGCCACCAGAGCCACTGACAGCACTCAGCTGTCCGCGGCAGCACTCAGCAGCTCACAGCAGCCCAGCTCCAGAGAGAGCCATTGTCAAACCAGCGACCTCGGCTTTAGGAGCACGGTGCTCCAACCACCTGAGCCACAAGGCAGGCCCATTAGATTTTTAACAAAGGTGCTAAGGCAATTCATTGGGGGAAAGGATTGTCTGTCAATAAATGTGCTGGGACAACTGATTATGCACATGCAAAAAGATGAACTTTGACCTTCAACTCATACTATACACAAAATCAACTCAAAGTGAATCATAGACTTAAATGTAATACCTAAAACAATAACAGTTTTTAGAAGAAAACAGAACATTTTTCCAGACTGTGTGTTAGGCAAAGATTTCTTAAACTGAAGCAGTCCAAAAGCAGTCCACCGCTGAAAACACTGATAAATTGGACATTATCAAAATTCAAAACTTTTGGGGCCAGCCCGTGGCTCAGGTGGTTGGAACTCCGTGCTCCTAGCGCCTGGGGCTGCCAGTTCGATTCCCACATGGGCCAGAGGGCTCTCAACCACAAGGTTGCCAGTTCTACTCCTGCGGGGGATGGTGGGCTGTGCCCCCTGCAACTAACGGGGGCAGCTGGACCTGGAGCTGAACTGCGCCCTCCACGGCTACGACTGAGGGGACAGCAACTTGACTTGGAAGGGATCCTGGAAGTGCACATTGTTCCCCAATACAGGTCCTGTTCCCCTTCCCCAATAAAATCTTTTAAAAAAAATAAATTCAAAACTTTTACACTTCAAAAGAATCATTAAGAAAATTAAAAACCAACAGACTGGAGGAAATATTTGCAAAACACAAATCTGATAAAGGATTTGTATCCATACGATGCAAAACACACCACTCAATAGTAAGAAAACAACCATCCCAGTGAAATAATGGACATTTCATCAAAGAAAGTACATGAGTAGCTAATAAACACATGAAAAGGTGCTGAACGTCATTAATCATTAGGGAAATGCAAATTAAAACCACAATAAGATGCCATTTCCTGCCTACTAGAATGGTGATAATAAATAAGATCGGCAATAACAAGTGTTGACAAGGATGTGGAGAAACTAGAACCCTCATATGTTGCTGATGGAAATATAAGATAGTGCTGTCCTTTGGAAAACAATGGCAGTTTCTCAAAGTTGAATGTAAAACTGTCTTAGAACAATTCCACTTCTAAGTATTTACTCAAGAGAAATGAAAATATACATCCACACAAAGATTTCCATGCAAACATTCATAGCAGCATTATTCACAATAGTCTCAAATTGGGAATAACCTAAGTGTCCATCAACTGGTGAAAGAATAGACAAAATGTGTTGTATCTATATAATGGAATACTATTCAGCAATTAAAAGTAAGAATTACTGACATGCAATGTCATGGATGATCTTTAAAAATATTACGCTAAGTGAAACATTATATTAAGTGAAAGTCAATTTGTATGAAAAGTCCAGAAAAGGTAAATTTATAGCAGTACAAAGTAGATTAGTGGTTGCCTGAGGCTGGATTTGGGGACAGGGATTAATTATAAATGGGCATAAGAAGTAATGAAAATGTTCTAAAACTCATTTACGGTGAGGTTGTACCCCTTGGCAAAATCACTGTAAACTTTAAATGAGTAAATCTTGATACATGAAATGAATGAATGAATGATTGCCTATAGGATACTATCCCTTGCAATGGTAGCACATAGGGAATCCTATATGATTCTAAATTGCTATGGGATGTGCCGATGAGGAGATGTATTCTAAGGAATTTAGCATCTGGCTCCATAAAAATCTATCATCTGAGATAAACTCTATTTCATCATGAATTCTGAGACAGTAAAGGAAGGAGTCTGTTCTTGGTGTAGATGTGGACAATACCAGTAGAAATGTTTAGGAGAGTGGCCCATTGACCAAAGATTTTTTTTTAGAGAGAGAGAGTGTTTATTCCAGTTGGCACAAATATGGTCTGCTAAATTGAGGGTTAGAGATCAGAGCCAGGAGAAAGAAAAAGGGCTACATCATATGACTAATTAAAAAAAGAACATGAAACACATTGCCAAAAATATCAACACAATAACCAGTATCATATCCTGTATCAACTTCACTAATTCTTTAAAAATTTCTTGTTACCTATTTGGGAGTTATCATCTCTCTCCATAGAAATCTTCTACTTTGGGGCTAGAAATTTTCTGAACAAGTCCCAGGCTTCTGATAGGCTGAATCATCCAAGTGTTGGTTTATGGTGGGGATGTCAGATCCATGTGTCTATTTTCCTTTCAGTCAATTATGGCAGGATCTTTAGGAAAACAAAAGGAAAAAATAGAAATCACTTGTTAATAGGGCCAAATAATTTGATCAATATATTCATTTCCAACAGCAAAATGAAAGAGAGAAGACCAACAGAGCATGAACCTCTTGGTGACTGCTATATTTCACAAGGTCTCAGTTGATGGCTACTTTGAAGAGAACATATTATTAGAACCTGGGGAAGGAGAAGTGGACAAGGAGAGTTAGTTTTCTCAACCACTTTAACCTATTTATTTATTTATTTATTTATTTATTTATTTATTTATTTATTTTTAAGGAGGGCGCAGCTCACATTGGCCTATGGGGATCGAACCAGCAACCTTGGTGTTATCAGCACCACACTCTAACCAACTGAGCTAAATGGCCACCCCTAACCAACTTATTTTTGATAATTCCTCTTGTCCTCTGTATTTGCCTGAGCTCGGTGGGTGATATGGACAGTGGATATATTTAGAAATCTTGAGGGCCTTACAGTCTAGTTTGTAATTTGTGCATCAAAATTACTATTAATAATAAAAGGTGATTTTAAACAAAGGCACAAATCACTTTGGAAATAAATTTGTTGACAGTCATTATGCAAGCCTTTGCCCATGAATATGAGTATGTTTTTACCCATTTGAAAAGGTTACAATCACTAAACATTCACAGTCTCAACCCTTTACCTTGTAAAAAAATCATCTCAAAGGGACAAGCTCCTCTCTTTGCTTTGACATCTTCCTCTGCATTGTGGACATGATGACAGGGCAGCTCTTATAACACTGATAAGCTAATTTTAAAAACGTGGAGCATACCAATTATATCTAAATATTTTTAGCATCCCTCCTTGAATCCTTCTTATGAGAGCCATGCTGTTAGGGAGCAAATTTTTGGTGTATTCTAACAGCTGTCTGGGAAGTGCCAGGATGGTTTTGGTATAAAATATGCCGCAATAGTTTTATTATTCTCAATTTAGGACCTGATTTGGAGAAGGGAAACCAAAAAAAGTTTTGTCAGGAAATAGCCTTAGTCTTGGCTGTGTTAATAATAAGAAAGCTATATTTTATAACCTTGTCATTAAGAATTTTTAACTTCTCTAGAAGTGACGACCCTTATTGTTTTATGTTATATCATGACCTAAGAACATGATGTGAGCCAGCACAAAAACAAAACAAAATTAATATGCTTTTTGAGAAGTAAAAGTCCACATTCAGATTGAGTAAGGACCTTAACTCTGCTCTAAGGGGAAAACACACAGGAAACAAAAAATAAGTTTTATCTCTTCATGTTAAAGGTAGAATGTATACTCAAAGACCATTTTTCTTAGGAGTGACCAATATTATTTAAAGCTTTATGCTTCTTAAAATAAAAGTAATCTTAAGAAGCACTTCTGGAAAAGCAGACGAAGGACATCTAAAAATCCGCTCCTCCAGAAAAGCAAGAACACAGGCAAAATTGTCAAACTCAACTTTTCCAGAACTCTGGAAATTAATCAAAACTTTCAAAAATCTAAGGAGCGTTTATTCAAGAAAATGGCTGAGTCTCAGTAGGAACAGTGAGTCCTGTGGAATTTTGACTTGCTATTTCCTCCATCCTCCTCTTCTTAACTCTATGGTAGCCTTTAAAACCAGCCAACTCAATTATAGTATCTATGAAAACCAGTGGCCTAGCAGCCACGAGAGGGGAAAGAGTGGGTGTGGAACTCCCCCCAAAAGCCCTATCCCTAGAGAAATGTCACTATTTGACTTATCTGGCAGCTCCTAGTAAGAGCCCCATGCATGGGGCTCGTCTTATTTGACCTGACTCAGAGCTCACAGGTAAGAAATCCCATCCCTGGTGTTTGTCTAAACAAACAGCAGCAAATTGTTTGACATCCCAGCTGCCTGAGGCAGGAAACACAGTTGAGATAAACAGAAGGCTGGCTAAAAAACTTAAACGGAATATTAGGAATGAGATATATAGAGGGCTTTAAAAGGCTCTGACAGACACCTGTGGGTGTAGAAATCCACATGCATATGCAGAACTGTGTGTATATCCAGGAAATACCTGAGAAAGCCCCAGTCTCTCAGTTCTGGTAACCTGAGGCCCTGCTCAAGCAAGAAATGAGGAATAAGGTAGAGTAAACTGCCAGAGCATCGAAGGCTTGCCTGAACCAATATACAGAGTGCTCAGGCAAAGAGTAGGAGTCTTATTGCTTCAAGGCATTTAAGGAAATCTCCGTCCAATCATTAGCTGACCACTAAGCTAACCCAGCAGAAACTTCAGTGACCACATACAACAAGGAAAATAGGCTTTACAGAATTAGTCCTTGAAAGTCAATAAACAAATAAACAGCAACAACAACAAACCCTGGAGAATATGATTTCCTAGATGCCATATTATGTTATTTAAAATATCCAGTTTCAACCCTTCTCTCCCAAAAATGAGACATGCAAACAAACAAACAAACAAACAAACAAAACAGAAAAGTATGGCCCAGGCTGACCTGGTGGCTCAGGTGGTTAGAGTGCTGTGCTCCTAACGCAGAGGTCGGGGGTACAATTCCCACATGGGCCAGTGAGCTGTGCCCTCTACAGCTAAGATTGTGAACAATGGCTCTCCCTGGAGCTGGGCTGCCGTGAGCAGCCAGAGGTTGGAGTGAGCTGCCGTATGCTGCCATGAGTGGTTGGTGGCCAGCACGAGTGGCCGACAGCCATCGTGAGCGGCTGGCAGCTGGCGAGAGCTGCCATAAACTGTTGTGAGCGGCCGACCTACGACTGGGATGGTGGGGGGAGCTCAAGGCTCATAATACCAGCACGGGCGAGGAAGCTGTATCTTACACAACTAGACTGAGAAACAACGGCTGGAACCGGAGTGTGTGTGTGGGGGTGGAGAGGTGGAAGACAGGGGGAAAATTATTTTTTTAAAAAAGAAAAATATGGCCCATGAATGGGAAAATAATGCAGTCAATAGAAATTGTCCCTAAGGAAACCCAGATGTTGGACTTATTAGGCAAAGACTTTAAATAAGCTATTACAAAAAAGAATTAGAGGAAACTATATCTAAAGAATTCAAGGAGAATATGAGAATGATGTCTGACCAAATAGAGAATATCAATTAAGAGATAGAAATTATTTTTTTACAATTAAATAGAAATTCTGGAGTTGAACAGTACAATAACTGAAATAAAAAATGTACTAGAACTTCCTCAACTTTATCTACAAATAACCCACAAAGCTCGTCAGATACAAGGCAAGGATGTCCCCTCTCACCATTCCCCTTCAACATTGTATTAGAAGTTCCAGCTAATGTAATAAGACAAGGAAATGAAATAAAAAATATACACATTGGGAAGGAAGAAATAAAAGTATCTTTGTTTGCAGGTGACATGTTCTTCTATGTGGAAAACTCAAAAGAATTGACAAAAAACAAAAAACAAACAAACAAAAACACCTCTTAGAACTAATAAGTGATTATAGCAAGGTTGTAGGATACAATGTAAATATACAAAAGTCAATTGCCTTCCCACATAGTAGCAATGAACAAGTGGAATTTGAAATAAAAAAACCAAAACAAAATTATTTAAATTAGTATCCAGAAAAATGAAATACTTGGGTATAAATCTAACAAAATATGTACAAGATATATATGAGGAAAACTACAAAACTCTGATGAACAAAATACAAGAACTTAATAAATGGAGAGATATTTCATGTTCATGGATAAGAAGATTCAATATTGTCAAGATGACAGTTGTTCCCAACTTGATCTATAGATTCAATGCAACCCCAATCAAAATTCTGTTATTTTGTAGATATTAACAAACTGATTATAAAGTTCATATGGAAAGCCAAAAGACTCAGTATAGCTAATATAATATTGAAGAAGAACAAAGTTGGAGGACTGATACTGATTTCAAAACTTAATATAAAGATACAGAAATCAAGACAGTGTGGTATTGGCAAAGAATAGACAAATAGATCAGGGGAACAGAATGGGGAGGCCACAAATATAACCATAGAAATATACTCAACTCATCTTTGCTAAGGAAGTAGAGGCAATACAATGGACAAAGACAGTCTTTTCAACAAACGGTGTTAGAACAACTGGACATCTACATGCAAAAAGATTAATCTAGACATAGGCCTTACACCCTTCACAAAAGTACTTAAAATGGATTACAGGCCTAAAGGGATCACAGATGCAAAACTATAAAATTCCTAGAAGATAGTATAGGAGAAAATCTGGGTGACCTTGGGTTTGGTGATGACTTTTAAAATACAACACTAAAGGTATGATCCATGAAAGAAAGAATTGACAAGCTAGACTTAATTAAAATTTAAATTTTCTGCTCAGTGAAAGACACGATCAAGAGAATATAACCCACAGAATGGAAGAAAATATGTACAGAAGACTTATCTACTAAAGGACAGTTATCCAAAATATACAAAGAACTCTTAAAACTCAACAATAAGAAAATGGACAACCAGATTACAAAATGGGCGAAAGATCAGAACAAATACCTCTCCAAAGGAGATATACAGATGGTAAGTAAGCCTATGAAAAGATGCTCAACATCATATGAGTATGTCATTAGGAATTGCAAATTAAAACAACAATGAGATACTACTACACACCTACCGTGTTTCCCTGAAAATAAGACCTAGCCAGACAATCAGTTCTAACGCGTCTTTTGGAGCAAAAATTAATATAAGACCCAGTATTGTTATGTTATGTTATGTTATGTTATGTTATGTTATGTTATGTTATGTTATGTTATGTTACGTTACGTTACATTACATTATATTATACCTGGTCTTATATTATAGTAAAATAAGAACGGGTCTTATATTAATTTTTGCTCCAAAAGATGCATTAGAGCTGATTGTCCAGCTAGGCCTTATTTTCGGGGAAACAGTGTTAGAATGGCCAGAAACTGGAACACTGATAACAACAAATGCTGGCGAGGATGTCAAGCAACAGGAATTCTCATTTCTGGTAGGAATGCAAAAAGTACAGCTTTTGAAGACAGTTTGGAAGATAGTTTGGTGGTTTATTATAAAACTAAACATACTCTTACTTTATGGTCCAACAATCACACTGCTTTGTATTTCCCTAAAGGAACTGAAAATGTATGTCCACACAAAAACCTGTACATGGATGTTTATAGCAGTTTTATTCATAATTGCCAAACCCTGGAAGCAACCAAAATATTCTTCAGTAGGTGAATGAATAAATAAACTCTAGTACATTCAGACAATGGAATACTATACAGCACTAAAAAATGAACTATCCAGCTATGAAATGACATGGAGGAACCTTAAATGCATGTTACTAAGTGAAATAAGACAATGTGAAAAGGCTACATACTGTATGATCTCAGCTGTGTGACATTCTGGAAAAGGTAAAACTATGGAGAAATTATAAAGATCAGTGGCTGCCAGGGGGTGGGGGAGAAGGAGAGATAAATAGGCAGAGCCCAGAGGATTTTTAGGGCAATGAAAATATATGATAAGGATATATCATTATACATTTGTCCAAACCCAAGGAATGTACAAAACTGAGAGTAAAACCTGATGTAAACTATGGACTTCAAGTAGTTAAGATGTGTTAATGTAACAAATGTACCACTCTGGTTGGGAATGTAGATAATGAGGAAAGTTATACCTGTGTGGGGGCAGGGGATATATAGGAAATTTCTTTACCTTTTCCTCAATTCTGCAGTGAACCTTAAACTGCTCTAAAAAATAAAGTTTGAATTTAAAAATTTATTATCGGTGTTTAGCAACAGATTTGAAGTAGCAGAAGAAAGATCTACAAACTTGAAGATAGAATATAGAAACTGTCCATTCTTAAGAAGCAAAAGAATAAAAATTTTAAAAAAAATGAACAGAGCCTCAGGGACCTGTGGGAATACCATCAAGCATACTGAAATATCCACAGTGGGAGTCCTAGAAGCAGGGAAAGGGGGGGGGGGAGAGAGAAAATAAATAAGCATAAATAAGATTTGGAAAAATAATGGCAAAAATCTCTTACATTTTATTAAAACATAAATCTACATATCTAACAAGCTCAATTAACTCCAAATCAGAAAAACTCAAAGAAATTCACACTTAAACACATCAGTCTAACTATTGAAAGGTAAAGAGAGTATCTTGAAAGCAGCAATAGTAAAACAACTCATCATTTATAAGCGATCCTCAATAAAATCAAGTGCTAATGTCTCTTCAGAAAATATGAGGAGAAAAGGCCAGGAGGCAGTGGGATAACATATTCAAAATGCTAAAGGAAAGGACTGTCAATCTAGAACTCTCTAACTAGAAAAACTATCCTTCAAAAATGAAGGAGAGGGGGCGGCCAGTTAACTCAGTTGGTTAGAGCGTGGTGCTCATAACACCAAGGTTGCTAGTTCGATTCCCACATGGGCCACTGTGAGCTGCACCCTCCACAATTAGATTGAAACAACTACTTGACTTGGAGCTGATGGGTCCTGGAAAAACACACTTAAAATAAGTAAAAATTTTTTTAAAATGAAGGAGAAATTAATAATACCCAAATAAACCAAGACTGAGAGAATTTGTCACTAACAGACCTGTCCTACAAGAAATACCAAAGATTGTCCTTCAGGCTGACATGAAAGGACACTACACAGTTTGAATGCACATAAAGGCACCAGTAAAAGTTGTTACATGGAAAAATATAAAATGTTATAAATGTATTTATGTTATAACTCTTTTCTTATTTTATCTAATGGAAAAAGAAAGCTGCATAAAGTAATAATTTAAAAACTGTGTTGATATGTTTATAATGTATCAGCTGTGATTTGTATGACAATACTACTACAAAGGAGTAGAGGAGGTAATGAAGTTATATTGGAGCAAAATTTTGAAAACTACAGTGTTTCCCCGAAAATAAGACCTAGCCAGACAATCAGCTCTAATGGGTTTTATGTATCAAAAATTAATATAAGACCCGGTCTTATATTATGTTAGATAACCTGGTCTTATAGTAAAATAAGACCAGGTCTCATATTAATTTTTCCTCCAAAAGACACATTAGAGCTGATTGTCTGGCTAGGTCTTACTTTCGGGAAGACACGGTATTAAAATTTGGTATTAATCTGAACTAGACTGCTAAAAATTATGATGCTAATTGTAATGCCAGAGCAACTACTAAAAAAACAAAACAAACAAAACCAACAGCAGCAAAAAACTTTTAAAATGTGATAAAAGAAATAACAAAGGAATTAAAATGGCACACTTGAAAATATCTATTAAACACAAAAGAAGGCAGTAATGGAGAAATAGAAGAACAAAAAAGACTTATATAAAACAAATAGCAGATGTAAATCCTATATTATTAGCAATTTAATTCGATATAAATGGATTAAATACTCCAATAAAAATAGAGTTTGGCTGATTTAAAAAAAAATTCATCATTCAACTGCATGTTGTCTACATGAATCATACTTGAAATTCACAGACACGAAAAAGTTGAAATTAAGAGGATGGAAAAAGATATATCATGCAAACAATAACCAAAGGGTATCTAGAGTGGCCATAATGATATCAGACAAATAGAATCTAAGATAAAAATTATTAAGAGACAAAGAAAGACATTTTATAATGATAAAAGGGTCAATCCATCAGGAACACATAACAATTATAAACAAGTGCATCAAGAGGATTAAGAAGTACAAACTGACAGTTGTAAAATTATAGTCACAGGGATGTAATGTACAGCATAGGGAATATAGTCAAAAATATCATAATGACAATGTATGGTGTCGGGTGGGTACTACACTTATCGTGGTGATCACTTAGTGAGGAATATAAATGTCTAATCACTGTGTCATACATACACCTGAAGCTAGTAAAATATTGTATGTCAACTATAATTTAAAAAATAAATTAAGAAAAACAAAAGCACCTAACAACTGAGTCCCAAAATTAATGAAGTAAAAATTGAGAAAGTTGAAGAGATAAATACACAATTCAACAATAACAACTGGATACTCAAATATCCCCCTACCAATAATGAATAGAATAACTAGACAGATTAGCAGTGAAATAAAAGACTTGTATAACACTACAAACCAGCTAGAAATAAAAAATATCTATAGAATATGCCAACAAACAACAGAAGAATACACATTCTTCTCAAGTGCATGTGGAACATCATGTTAGGCCATTAAAAAAAGGCACCAATAGAGGCCGGCCCAATGGCTCAGGCGGTTGGAGCTCTGTGCTCCTAATGCTGAAGGCTGCCGCTTCCATTTCCACATGGGCCAGTGGGCTCCTGGACTCCTGCAAGGGATGGCGGGCTGCGCCCCCTGCAACTAACAATGGCAACTGGACCTTGAGCTGAGCTGCGCCCTCGATAACTAAGACTGAAAGGACAACAACTTGAAGCTGAATGGCACCCTCCACAACTAAGACTGAAGGGACAACAACTTGACTTGGAAAAAAGTCCTGGAAGTACACACTGTTCCCCAATAAAGTCCTGTTCCCCCTCCCCAATAAAAATTTAAAAAATTAAAATTTTTTTAAAAAGACAGAAAAGAGCAAAATAACCCAAAGGAAGGAAGTAATAAAGAGTAAAGCAAAAATAAATGGAATAGAGAATAGAAATCAATACAGAAAATCAATGAAACCAAAAATTGATTCTTTGAAAAGATCAACAAAACTGATAAACCTTTAGCCAGATTAGTCAAGGGGAAAAAAGAGAAGAACCAAGTTACTAGCATTAGAGATAAAAGAGGAGTCATCACTATGACTATGTAAATAGTCACTAGTAACTATGAAAATAAAAATCAGTGTAAGAAAATATTATGAACAATTGGGTGCCATTAAGTTACATAACATACATGAAATGAATAAACTCTTAGAAAGACATGTATTACCAAAGACAACGCAAGAAGAAACAAAAATCTAAATACACCTATAACAAGTAAAGAGATAAATTAGTAATTTTAAAACTTCCCATGAAGAAAAGTTCAGGCCCAGATGGCCTCTGTGGTGCGTTCTACCAAATGTTTACGTAATAATTAATACCTATCATTCACAAACTCTTCCAAAAAAGAAGAGGAGGGAACACTTCCCAACTCATTCCTCAAGACCAGTATTACTCTGATACAAAATCAGACAAAGGCATGACAAAAAAGAAAACTACAGAGCAATATCTCTTTTGAATAAAGACATAAGTCTCCTCAACAATATATTAGCAAACTGAATCCAGCAACACGTAAAAAGGATTATATACTTACCAACTGGGATTTATATCAGGAATGCAAGTAAGTGGATTTAACATCCAAAAGTCAATTGTTTTAATAAAACACCATATGACTAGAATAAAGGACAAAACCCACATGATCTTCTCAACTGATGTAGAAATATCATTTGACAAAATCCAAAATCCTTTCGTCATTAAAAAACAAACAAACAAACAATGAACAAATTAGGAATAGAAGGGAATTTCCCCGACCTGATAAAGAACATCTATGAAAAACCCACAACTAATACCATAATCTGTCAAAAGCCTATCCCATTAAGATCAGGAATAAGACAAGGACATCCACTCTCATCATGTCTATTCAATATTGTACTGAAGGTTGTAGCTAAGATTATTAGTTAAGAAAAAGAAATAAAAGTCATCCAGATTTGGAAGCAATAAATAAAACTATTTCTATTCACAGATGATATGATATTATATGTAAAAAATCCTAAGCAATCTACAAAAACATGATGTTACTAACTAGTGAGTTCAGCAAGTTTGTAGGACGCTAGATCAACATATAAAAATTGCAGTTCTATACACTAGCAATGAATGATACAAAAAATGAATTTAATATTACAATTCTGTTCATAATAGTATAAAAAGAATAAAAACATAGAAATAAATTTAACAAAGTAAAATGCTTGTACATTGAAAACTACAAAACATTGTTGAGAGAACTAAAAAACTTAAATAAATGGAAAGATATTCCATGTTCATCAATCAAAAGACAATATTGTTAAGAGGGCAATACTCCCCAAATTAATCTACAGATGCAACTCAATCCTTATCAAAATTCCAGCTGGCTTTTTTGGAGAAATTGACAATATGAGCCTAAAATCTATATGGACATTCAAAAGACCCATAATAGCCAAAACAACCTTGGAAAAGAACCAAATTGGAGGACTCACACTTCCTGACTTCAAAACTTACTACAAAGCTACAATAACCAAGACAGTGTGTTAGTAGCATAAGGCTAGATATACACATCCATGCAATAGAACTTAGGATCTAGCTTTTTGACAATGATGCCAAGATAATTCAATGGGATAAATGACAATCCAAAGGAGAGTCTTTCCAAAATACGATGCTGGGACACAACCCTTATTTTTTTTACACCATATACAAAAAAATAACTCAGAATGGATCAAAGACCTAAACATAAGAGCTAAAACTAGAAAAATCCTGGGCCGGCCCGGTGGCTCAGGCGGTTAGAGCTCCATGCTCCTAACTCCGAAGGCTGCCGGTTCGATTCCCACATGGGCCAGTGGGCTCTCAATCACAAGGTTGCCAGTTCAATTCCTCGAGTCCCGCAAGGGATGGTGGGCTCTGCCCCCTGCAACTAAGATTGAACACGGCACCTTGAGCTGAGCTTGCCTCCCAGATGGCTCAGTTGGTTGGAGCTTGTCCTCTCAACCACAAGGTTGCCAGTTCGACTCCCGCAAGGGATGGTGGGCTGTGCCCCCTGCAACTAGCAACGGCAACTGGGCCTGGAGCTGAGCTGCGCCCTCCACAACTAAGACTGAAAGAACAACAACTTGAAGCTGAACAGAACCCTCTACAACTAAGATTGAAAGGACAACAATTTGACCATTGTTCCCCAATAAAGTCCTGTTCCCCTTCCCAAATAAAAAAAAACAAAAAACTAGAAAAATCCTTAAGAAAAAATAGGGGAAGAGCTTTGTGACATTGTATTAGGCGGTGATTTCTTGAATATGACAGCAAAAGCATAGGCAACAATAAAAAAGTAGATAAAATGAATCACAACAAAATTAAAAACTTCTGGGGGCAGCCGGTTAGCTCAGTTGGTTAGAGAACGATGATTGTTAACATCAGGGTCGCCAGTTCGCGCCTTGCATGGGCCAGTGTGAGCTGCGCCCTCCACAACTAGATTGAAACAACTACTTGACTTGGAGCTGATGGGTCCTGGAAAAACACACTTAAAATAAGTGAAAGTTAAATAAAGAGACATTAAAAAATATCCAACAGGAAATAACAAGTGTTGATGCGGATGTGAAGAAACTGGAATCCTCGTACATTGTTGAGGATGCAAAATTGTGCAGCTGCAGTATGACAGTTCCTCAAAAATTAAAAATAGAATTCCCACATGACCCAGCTATTTCATTTCTGGATATGTACTCAAAAGAATTGAAAGCAGGTTCCCGAAGGGATACTTGTACACCCATGCTTATAGCAACATTCTTCACAATAACCAAGAGGTAGAAGCAACCCAAGTGTCTATTGATGAATAAATGGATAAATAAAATGTGGTATATACATACAACGAAATATTATTCAGCTATAAAAAGGAAGGAAATTCTCACACATGGATTAACTTTGAAGATACTACACAAAGGCAAAGAAGCCAGTCACTAAAGGACAAATACTGTACGATGCCACTTATATAAGGCATCTAGAGTAGTCAAATTCATAGAGACAGAAAGTAGAATGGTGGTTGCCAGGGACTGGGGGAAGGAGGAAATGGGGGCTGCTGCTTAATAGAGTTTCAATATATAAGAGTTTATAAGATGAAAAAGTTCTAGAGATCGGTTGCACAACAATATGGATATACTTAACATTATCGAACGGTACATTAAAAAATGGTTAAGATGGTAAGTTTTATATAATGTGTATTTTACCATGGTTTTTAAAAGGCTGTCAAAAATTGCTTAATTATGGTTACAGAAATGCTAGATGGTGAGATGCTATCAGTTATCAGATTTGAGACAATTTTTCTCTGTGACCCTTGAGTTCTGCACCTCAGCTGCTACCTGTGTCCACCTGGCTGCTCCTAAATGAACTTGATAGCTATCATTTAAGCCTACTCAGTATGTGCCAGGCTTTTCCAAATATAATTCTCAACGATTTTCTGGTGAGTCAACTAAATAAAGCTCAGCAAGGTTTAGTGACATTTCCCAAGGTTGTGCGAGAGGAGCTGTCATCGGGCCCCATGGCCTGACCCTAAAGCCCAGGTTCCTCCCCGCCACACCTCATCTCTCTCAAGTTAGCTTTATCCTACCAACCACTTGGGATACTTCAAAAAATCAGATTCCCCTAGATTTTGATGAATGCTGAAATGTGTGGATCCTGGAAAGAGTAAATTAACAAATAAAGAGATGAAACAAAACAGGAATGGATAACTTGCCAAACTAATGGAGCCTTGAAGGGGGTGGGGTTTGAAAGAGAAGGAAGGCGGAAGGAGATGGTTAAATGCAGGGCACATTCTGGGCTTACCAGAGGTTTTATATTGTATCCTGCACTGCGGATAGCGACCATTGGGGACAGTCCAGCGGCCTGGAGCTGTTGCCAGCCTGGAGAGAGGCCAATCCAGACACAGCAGTGTGTGCTTCTAGCAGCAAAGGAGCCTCAGGCAAGATGCCCTAAGAGGAAAACGGTGACAGGGGAAATGGGGGGACTTGGCAGGTTTGTGCAGAGGGGGAGGGTCATATCTTTCTTTAGAAAGATCACTCTGACTCCTGGGGGAGGATGACTTGAAGGGGAGAAAACTGAAAGAGGGAAGACCTAGCCCCAAACACAGAGCCAAGGGAAGTGAATTCCAGAAAGGCTTTTGGAGGGACCCTTGCCAGGGCTCAGTAATCAACTGCATATGGGGATGGTGAGGGAGAGGAATGGGTCTTCATTATCAACTCTTAGGCACTTCAGTGACAGAGCCCAAAGGAACAGATCTGTAATGGGTGGGGGGTGGGGCGTGGGGGTGAGGGTGGTGAGGGGCAGTCATGAACAAAGAAGGTGGCTGTTACTTTTGCCAGGTTCCTCCCATGACTCTAAGTACTTGTCTGGTTGGCTGCTCCAACATGGGAGCCTTTTATGTTGTCCCTCCGGTCCAGGGGTCTCCGCTTCTGTGTTTTGAGCGGCAAAGTGGGGAACTGGTACATCAGTCCAGCTCGCAGAGAGAGATGAGAAGGGGGTCACAATGGGGTTGGAAGGAGGACATGATTTTTAAGAAATAGGGAAGGAGAAAGTCTGAGGGAACAAAACTGTTCAAAACCCACCACTCTGTATCATTTAACCAAACATGGTCCTGTGCGTTATATCACTTGATTTTTATGCTGATTTGGAGAACACAGTAGAGCTGGGTTACTGCCTTCCCCAGGCTAACTGGGTTTCTAAGCTGGCATGGGACCCAGGTGATCCAGGATCTAAAGGCAAAGCAATTGTTGGACACAAGATAAGAGGAGTAAAGCATGGACATTAACTATTCAATTACTTTTTAAAAATAAAGTACAGAGAAAAGGTGAGGGCATAAGGCATTTCATCCAACTTGGGAAGACTCCCCTACGGCCCACCTACTAATCCCAGATCCTCTTCTGAACCCTCCAAACCTGAGGTGAGGGAGCCCCTCTTGCCAGACTCCTCTTCCTCAGTCTCAGGGAGCCTCAGGATTCCCAGCACTGAAGAAACAGGGTCTGACCCCATCCTTCACTGTGGAGACTGGGAGACTGAAGCAGGGGGTGAAGGAAGCACCCTGTATGGGGCTCTCTCCCCTCAGGCCTTGGTCTCCCTAACTACTGCTTCTTCTGCAGGGACAGAAAGACATGTCCTGGAAATTGACACCACCTCTGCTTCTTCTGGCCTGGATAGCCTCCATGTGCAGTGCCAGGGACAGGACAGACCTGCTCAACGTCTGCATGGACGCCAAGCACCACAAGACAAAGCCAGGCCCTGAGGACAAGCTGCATGACCAGGTATGGCTGGAGTGAGTGTGGCTCTGGTTGGGAAGGGGGTTGGTTCTGACAGGGAAGAGGAAGTTAGGGTGGTGAGGGAATGGTTGGGGGTAGGGTAGTTGAAGTGATTTTAGGGGTGGCCTCCTCAGAAAAGTCCGTGATAATATGGAATATTCATTTATTGATCACCTACTACATGTCACGTATTTTCTGTACACGATTTCATATTCCCAGGGGTCCTTTGAAGTAGGTAGATGATATTCTTCACATGACACAAATGAGGAAACTGAGGCCTAGAAGAGCATATGAACGCACAGAGGAACTGGACATGACCAGCCCTTATGGTGGGGTAGGGGGAGGACTGGGGTGAACAACTTCAGGGGTTTGGAGGGGGGGAGACTGAGGTAGGATGGTTCTTCCTACCTTCACTGTGTGCCTGCCCCATGGAGTGCTAAGGGTAGCAGTGGAGACCCATTTTGACTGTGACAGAGGACATTCACACATTCTATAAAAATTTATGCCAGTCACTTGCAACCCTATTAGACTCCATGTCTCCTTTTTATGATAAATATTGTCTAAACTGTTTTCTATCCTGGAATGAAAGGAATTCAAAGCTAGTAGAACCTATTTGTACATTTAATTTAAAAATATCAACATAACTCTCTACCTGCAATACAAAGGAGAATCAAAAAGAAAGTAATTTATAATAAAATACTATATATTTCAATATGTCCATTCTCTGTTATCTACATTAGAAGTCATGATGAAATAGCACGTTTTATGATTCACAAAATCACTATGATTGGGGCAGCTACAAATGAAGGTTGATATAGGCAGCAACTTAAATGCTATGAAATCCTCTAAGCACCATTGCCATTGATGACATAATTTTCTAAAATAGGGAATAGCTCCAGTAAAACAAAACACATAGTAGTTCAGCTTTCTCTTTCACAGTTTTTGTTGTCCTGGAAAATCTGGTCTATATTAAAACCTTGCTAAAATATGGTGTGTCTACGTGTAAGATGGAGTTCGGTTTAGATTTAAGAAGTCATAAATAGGTCTTTCATTTACTTTTTTCAGCAAATGTTTTTGTGGGCCTGCTTTGTGTCTGGCACTGGTCTAGCCACAGGGGGCCGGGGGAGGGGAGACACAGATCTTAATACTTGCCAAGAATGAAGTTATTCAACATATATTACTACATAGCTCACTCTCTTTCCTCCTTTGCTCAAAATGTCACCTTCCAATGAGGCTTTTCACAACCACTCATTTTAAAATTTCAACAGTCATCCCATACTCCACATTCCCATTGCCTGCTGCGATTTTCTCCATATAATTGATCATATCCTTACATATTTTTTTCTATCTTAGTGTCTTACTGTCTGACTCCCCTGACCAGAATGTAAGTTCCATGAACACATATTTCTGTCAGTTTTGTTCTTTGCTGTATTCCATCTAGAACAATGGCTGGCATAGAATAGGTACTCAATAATTATTTTTTAATGAATAAATTAAAGGAGTTTTTTTTTAATTAAAGAAGTTTTTATAAAGCGTTAAGGGCTGTAAAAGTGATAGTTTTTGTCCCCCCCCCCAAGGCAGGGTTTCTCCCAGTCTCCCACATCCCCCTGATCACACTTTGTAACTGAGTGTCCCCCAAGACGGGACTTCCTGGAAGCCAAGGAGAGATGGGCACTCACAATGAGCAGGTCTAGGGCAACCTACCTGGGACAGGAGAACAAGAACCAAATGGGGAGAGGCTGGAGGTGGCAGAAGGTTGTGTCCTGTGTCCTCCCCACCCAGTGCAGACCCTGGAAGAACAACGCCTGCTGCTCCGTCAGCACCAGCCAGGAGCTGCACAAGGACACCTCCCTCCTCTATAACTTTAACTGGGACCACTGCGGCAAGATGGAGCCTGCCTGTAAGCGCCACTTCATTCAGGACACCTGTCTCTATGAGTGCTCCCCCAATCTGGGGCCCTGGATCCAGCAGGTATGGGTGTCTCCCTCACCCCACCCCAGCAGGCTGCCCTCCAGCTCAGTCAAGGCTGTGGTTGCTGACACACCTGGCTGAGAGGAGCCTTTCTGCCACACTTCCCACCCAGGTAAACCAGAGCTGGCGCAAAGAACGTTTCCTGGACGTGCCCCTGTGCAAAGAGGACTGTGAGAGCTGGTGGGAAGCCTGCCGCACCTCCTACACCTGCAAGAGCAACTGGCACCAGGGCTGGAACTGGACCTCAGGTGAGGGCTGCTGGGTGGGGAAATGGAGGTGGGTTTGGAGAAAGGGGGGTTGAGGGTTTGGGATTGAGTGAGGATTTCTGGGGTAGCCAGAAATGAGCTTTGGGCCCAGGGGCTGAATATCTGCATCCCCGGGCAGGATCTAACAAGTGTCCAGCTGAGGCTGTGTGCCGCACATTTGAGTCCTACTTCCCCACGCCTGCAGCCCTATGTGAGGGCCTCTGGAGTCACTCCTACAAGGTCAGCCAATACAGCCGAGGGAGTGGCCGCTGTATCCAAATGTGGTTTGACCCAGCCCAGGGCAACCCCAACGAGGAGGTGGCAAGGTTTTACGCCTTTGCCATGAATGCCGGGGCCGTGTGCTGTGGGACTGGGCCTCTCCTGCTCAGCCTGGCCCTGATGCTGACACCCCTGCTCCTTGGCTGAGTCCAGCCCTCCCTGGACGTCCCCTCTTCCCCCCCACCCAGACGTCCCCAGCTTTGAAGACCAGGCTGCGCTCAGCTCAGTTCCACAAATGAGGGAGCCCTAAGCATATCTCCATCCATTATCCATCCCTCTGTCGTCTGTTTCCTGCTCCATGGTGAGGCTGGTAGTTTCTCTGACAGCCAGTTCTAATAAATACATGGACACGTCTGTGTCTGATGAATTATTTTGGTTGTGAGTTTGTGGGTGGATAGAGGGTTTGAATCCCAGCTCTGCTGCTCACTATGTGAAAGGAAACAGTTGTTTGACTGCTCTCAAACTTAGTTTCTTCCTCATTAAAATGGGGCAAATAATCCTTCCTTCCCTCAGGGTTGAAAAATATAAAAGAGCTGTTGCCTAGAAAGCACATGAGCCCAGTGTCTGCACATTAATAGTCCTCAGGGATACTGTTGCTCTTGTAGCCCCAAGTGAGAGCCAGGTCCAGGAAATCATTATTTATATTGGTCCGCAAACCTCCCCTTTCTCCCAGGCCTTGTCTGCCAGGCTCTGTGCTCAGCTCTGCAGTGAGAAAGCTGAGGATGGGAGTCTAAGGAAGGCTGTGGATTCCCAGTGAGGGGTTTTAAAAAAATTCACACATGATGTAGATTAAAGGGGCAGAGTTGGGGCTTGGGACCTCCAGAGGAGGAAGAGAGCCAATGCGGAGGGCAATCTGGGAGGTTCCTGGAGAGAAAATATTCAAGAGCCTTGAACTGGTTCAGCCCTGCTGTTTCCTGGAGGTGTGGCTGGTAGAGGGATGGAAATTCTTACCTTTGTCCCTTCCTGGGAATGGTAGGTATGCCTGTCCTGGAGGGTTGTTCTGTCTTTGCACAGCCCCCAGGAACTGGGCCTGAGTTCACCTCTGGGTCTCTCACTTCCTCTTTCCTCCTGGGGAAGTCTTTGCCTCCACACTCTGACTGCAGTTATCCCGAGAGGCATGGGTACCTGTCTGAGAGCTCTATGCAGGTGAGTGATCAAGCTAGAACTAGAATCAGGTGTGAAGACTCCTAGTCTTCCGCGCCGCACCAGGGCTGCCCCCTCCTGGCAGACTCACTTCCCTCACACCAAGAGGTGACTGACAGAAGTTGGGCACAGATTAGAGGATGAGTTGTTGGGTTTCTAGATGGGCCTGGAGACACTGTTGGGTGTGTGGGAGGCTCTCTTAATCATTCTATTTATCTAGTCTGGAAGGCCCCGCAGAGCCCCCTCCACATCAGTCTTTGCTCCAGCTGGATTAAGTCAATGCGTATTTGAAACAGAGTAAGGAGGTCGTCGGACTGACCCAGACACAGGTTCAATTCAGCGAAGTGAAAGCTCTGTCCCAGGTTAAAGGGAACCCTCCGACAGCGTCCCAGGAGTTGGCCGCAGTGGGAGCCAGGCTGGAAACCTGCGCCTTTAAGGAGCTAGGGGACTGAGGGGCGGGGCAGGAAGCGGACTCCCCTGAGACGCCGCCACCGGCTAGGTCTTTTTTGGGGAAGGGGCGGGGCGGTCCCTCCTATGGACCCCGCCCCCTTTCCGACCGCCTTGTAGTAGTCCCGGGCTCCGCTGTAGGAGCGGGGGGTCGGGGGCGTCGCAGCAGCCTAGGTCTGGGGAGCTCCTCACTCGGTGTCCCGCCTACAAAGGCTCAAGTTTGTTGACTTGGAGGGAGTAGCTGGGGCGGGGGCGGGTGCTAATAATACCCGTCCATTCCGCCGCTGCGCTTTACAGTTTACACAGCTGTCACCTTCGGTACTCCTTAATTAATAATAAAAATAGCCGCCGTTCGGGAGCGCCTACTGGATGCCAGGCCCTGTGCGGAGAGCTTTACAAGCACAGTCCCATTGAGTCTGCTCTCATAACATTACCCCCATTTTACAGAGCGGGAAGGCGAGGCTTGAATTAGTGCCGTGACTTGCCCGAGGTCACTCC
Organism: Rhinolophus sinicus; assembly: GCF_057876585.1. Classification (NCBI taxonomy): domain Eukaryota; kingdom Metazoa; phylum Chordata; class Mammalia; order Chiroptera; family Rhinolophidae; genus Rhinolophus; species Rhinolophus sinicus. The sequence continues at coordinate 141,332,933 of NC_142514.1, read as the reverse complement.
GCGCATTAGTGGGTCCGGGAAAGAGACAAGGGGTCAGGGGAGGCGGGGCGCGGGTGCCCCCCGGCTCCGCCGCGAGCCGCGGGGGCGGAGCGGCAGGCGGGGCGGAAGGCGAGGGGGGGTGCAGCGGCAGAGGATGGCCATCTTAAGTGGCCGCTGAGAGTCTAGGGCCGCTTCCCCCGGGAAGGGGACATCGGAGCGGCCCAGGAGGTGGAGGGGTCGGCGCGCGGCGGCCGCGGCTCTGGGGAGAGGTCGGGAGCCCAGGGGGTGGAGGGAACTTTTTCTGGACGGGCTAGGGAGGCCTGGTCTCGGACTGCTGAACCCCTCAAGGCCCGGGCCTGCGGGTATGGGGGATGGTGCTAGGGAAGTTGTCCAAGAGGGAGGAAAGGCTCTGCCCGGGCTTAGAGGGGCTACCAGGGACAGTGTGTTGGGATTTGAGGACACTGGATCTCGTCTGAGGGTTTGTGGGGGACTGGATCTCTATGGAGGGGACCCCCCCACGGGATTTGTCGAGGGTTGGACCTAGTGGAGACTGGGGGTTCAGGTCTAAGGGGGGCTGGATTTGACGGGAGTCAGGGCCGCAGTAATGGGAGGAGGTTCATCCTAGGTCCTTCGCTGGTTTTGGGAACTCGATTCCGCGAGGCTGTAGGGGGTGCAAATAGAAAGGAAGGATTTGGGTGCAGTTAGACGTCTATGGGAGTTGGGGGTCATATCATTACGAGTACTGAAGGGGACTCATTCTCAGGGGAGGTCGGGCGCGGGATGGGGGGACTTGGATTTCTCTGGGGCGATTGGCTGGATCTCCTCCGGGTGATGATGGCGGGGCAGGATCATTGTGGGGTTTGGGTGACCAGTTATCCCTGGAGTTTCGGGGGTCCCGGGTCCTGCAGGAATGCGGGGTGGGGGCATCAACACCTCCGGGAAGAGATAGGGGCAGGGGCGGTCCGGGCGGTGGGCCGAGCGGAGGAGGAGGGGGCCGGCCGCCGGCTCTGCGCTCTGCTCCTCCTGCCCCTCCCCCGCCGCTTCTGAACAAACTTTTCTTTCTCTTCAAGTTGAGGCCGGCGCTGCAGGCGGCGGCGGTTGCGCGGCGAACCAGGCGGCCTGCGCGGCGGAGCGCGGAGCCGGGATCCCCGACTCGGCCCGGTCCGCCGAGCCTCAGGCCCGGAGCCCAGGACCTGTCCCATCCTCAGCCGCCATCGTGCCGGGGGGATGGCGCCGGGCGGTGGGCAAGGGCGGCGCTGAGCCCTGCGCGGACCATGGCCTCGGCGTGTGGGGCGCCGGGCCCAGCGGGCGCCGGGCCGGGGGGCGCGCTGGGCAGCCCGGCCCCCGCCTGGTACCACCGAGACCTGAGCCGCGCTGCTGCCGAGGAGCTGTTGGCCCGGGCAGGCCGTGATGGCAGCTTCCTGGTCCGAGACAGCGAGAGCGTGGCGGGTGCCTTCGCGCTCTGCGTCCTGTGAGTGGCGCTGGGGCTCCCCCGGCGGGGGCACGGCCTGGGGTTCGTTCCTTGAGTGTATAAGGATGGCTTGGGACAATGGGACGCTAGCGCCCCCCAGAGTGGGGCCTTGGCTTTATGCAGAAACTAAGGAAGGATGCAAGGAGCACTTCCTTCCTGCTGTGTGTCTGGGGGCACTTTCTGGGGCCTTGATATTAAGTATGTGCGGTCTTGTTACCGGGGAGGCTGTAAGGGGGAAAAATACAGGGACTCTCTGACAGACCCCCTCAAGCACCCTCCGGGTAGAAGGAGCAGGTGTGTGTGTGGGGGGGTGAGGATGTACCTTTGCAGCTGTGTGTAGTGCTGTTTATACAGAGATTGGCTGTCTAAGTGGCAGGCATAGTGGGGGATGAGACCAGAGGTACTGATGGGGTGTGTGAGGATGGTCAGCAGCTCCCTTAGGGAGCCTCACTATGCCTCCAGGACTGAGGTTCCAGCCTGCCTGGCTGTGTTTGCCTGGGGCTGCCAGGCAGGGTGGTGTTGAGAAGAAGGGGGTGAGGCTGTATGGGGCCATGTCATTATTTCATGAATCAATGAGTGAGTGTGTGTACCCTGGCTCCTGGCTGCACTAGCCCTGAGCTATGAGCGCTGAGCGTGGGCCTAGACGAGGCAGCTCTCTGAGTGGGCCTGGTCCTATGCCTATACCCATCAGCCATGTGTGGCGGTGGTGTTGGGGTGAGTTTGCACTTTCAGTTTTAGAGTCTTCTCTCTGAGCTATCCCCGGCACCACTCAGTCTGACACTGGGTGGGCTCCCGTGGGTCTCAGGAGTGGGAGAGGTGGTAAGTGGGAAGCTAGCTACAGAGCTGCTTTGTTTAGATCTAGTTGTGTTCCTCCTTAGCCACAGGAGACCACCCAACCCCATTCCTCTGTTCCTTCCCCTCTGTTTTCTGTACATCTTTGTGGGTGCATTGGCAATCAATTGGGGCTGATTTTACCTCTCAGGGGACATTTGGCAATGTCTAGAGACATTTTTGGTTGTCACAACTGGTATGGTGCTACTGGTATCTAGTGGGTAGAAGCCAGAGATGCTGCTAAACATCCTACAAGCACAGGACAGTCCTTCAGAACAAAGGATTATAGAGGCCAAAACACCACTAGTGCTGAGGTTGAGACACCCTCACCTAGGCAGTGGACCTGACGAGGAGGAGGCACTAAGTCTCAGCTTATGCCCCAAGTCTGAGGCTCAGCAGGGGAAACTAAAGAGGGACAGCCTCGGCAGATGAATATCCTAGAGCCCTGCCTCCTAGTCCCTCCGAGGCACTACCCCCTAATTAGGGAGGGGAGGAAGGCAGGTGCTCTGTCAGCTGTTGAGTGGGAGGGGGACAGCTGGGTCTGTGTCTGACTGAGGGACGTTATTGTCCCAGGAGGGGAGAATCCTGGCTCCATTGCCAGGGGAGGAAATGGGTGGGGTGAGGGTCTGTGGCAGGGGTACTTCAGCTTTGCCAGCTGATTCTGGCTACTCCTTGTATCTCAGGGGCCTGGGGTTGGGCAATCAGAAACATATTTGCTTACCTGTATTCACACCTACATGTACGTGGGTAACATTCAGGACACATTCCTGCCCCAACAGGCGCAGGCAATCTGACCAGCAGGCCAGCTTATAGGCTCTGGCATCTGCCCTGGCTTTGAATCCCAGCTCTGCCTTTTACCTGGTTTGTGACCTTAGGCAAATTACTTTTCCTCTGTGATCCTCAGTTTCCTTTTCTGGAGAATGGGGATAATATCTGCCTCAAAAAGTGAAGATTAAGTGAGATCACGTCTGTAGGGTGCTGAGTACCTGGTCTGTCACAGAGACAGGGCTCAGTTAATGGGATGCTATTATTGTTATAAACACAGGTCCACAGTCCACAAACGAACACACCCAGTCAACACACAGACACCCACATGGCTTGTGTCTGGTGGGCAGCCAAGAGAGTCCTCAGAAAGGGCTTACTTGAGGGGAGGGCATGATCCTGTGGCCAAGGTATAGGGTCTTCTCAAACAGGCATTTGGTGTTCTCTTAGGCCCAATGCCCCTTCCTGCCCAATATACACAGGCCCAGGTGACTCCCCTTGGGCAAGACTGCTCTGAGGTGTGGCTGCAGAGGGAGTCTTCCAGCCCCACTGAGAATGGTCTGCACCACCCAGGCCTGGCTCAGCTGTCACCTGCTCAGCTGTTGCTGCCATCTGTCAACACCCCTCTTGCCCCTCCTCAGTTTGGGGCTCTTAGAGGCCTAGTCTCCCACAGGGGGCCTCCTTGGGTCATCCCAATTTCCTGGTGTCTGGGGAAAGGGGGAGAAATCCCTAGAGTGATACCCCTATACTCCCTAGCAAAACTGCCCCAGGCACACCAAACTTCAGCACAGCTAGACACCAACGTAAACACAGACAGCAGGCACATGTGTGTTAGCACATCGCCCATGCATGCAAACAGCGGTTACCCAGGCTTCTGAGGACTCTTACTTGGCGGGGGACCCAGACTGGTACCATAGCCCAGAGGGGCTGTTTAGACAGCTGTGGAGGCCACAAAAGAGCTGCCTGTTGCTTTCCAGGCCCTGCAGTGGGTGTGGAGACTTGTAGGTCTGGGTGGGGGATGGGGAGTTCTGCTTGTTGGTGACACTGGCAGGATAGATGTGGACAGGCCCCATCATTAACCTTGTATAGCCTGGGCAAATGGTTTTAGGGAAACCAAACTGAAAGGGCTGGGGTCTGAGCACAGTGACAGGAGGAGAGGTGCCTTGGGGCTTAAACCCCATCCTGGGGGTAACAGATTCTGACCCTTGCCTTGCCATCAGGTATCAGAAGCATGTGCACACATACCGAATTTTACCTGATGGAGAAGACTTCCTGGCTGTGCAGGTAGGAGCTTGGACCCTGACTCTTGACCTTGATTCTAGCCTATTGCTTGGGACTGGCTGGCTAACCTTTCTCCCACCCTTGCTGGCCTCACCTCAGACCTCGCAAGGCGTGCCTGTGCGCCGCTTCCAGACCCTGGGGGAGCTCATCGGCCTGTACGCCCAGCCCAACCAGGGCCTCGTTTGCGCCCTGCTGCTGCCTGTAGAGCGGGAGCGAGAGCTGGACCCCTCGGACGACCGCGATGCCTCAGGTGCCACCCGGTGTGCAGTGTACAAATGCCTGCCCTGCCCTGTGCTCAGACACTACCTGCTTCTTCCCATCCCATTTTCTCAACCCACTTCCCCTAACGCCCCCTACCCCTAACCATGATGCTAGGGCCCTTTACCCCCTTCCCATGGAAGTCTCTGACCGCCATGGCACCCCCATATTTCACTGAGGGCAGGAGGCCCAGAAAGATTCCCCGCTGATCCCTGTCCACAGATGGGGAGGATGAGAAGCCCCCGCTGCCCCCGCGCTCTGGCTCCACCAGCACTTCTGCCCCTATGGGGCCCAGCAGCCCCCCGCCAGCCCCTGAGACCCCTACAACTCCAGCTGCTGAGAGGTAAGACCTCAACACCCTCCACTAAGCAGGAAGTCCCTTTCTCCTTTGAGAACTATGTCCTCGCCAAAGGTAGGGAGACCTTTTAAGCCCCAGCCCCACCCTCAGGGATCCCCATCCCATCTCAGCCCCAGAGACAGACACCCTGATCCATGGCACTTTGGTTGTCACCAGTATCATCTCCTCTAAGGACAGGATAAGGTTGCTGGGACAGGGTCAGCAGGGCCTCCACTGACTTCTTAACCCCTCCCTGAAGTGCTCCCAATGGGCTGAGTACTGTCTCGCACGAGTACCTGAAGGGCAGCTACGGGCTGGACCTGGAGGCTGTTCGGAGTGGAGCCAGCAACTTGCCCCACCTCACCCGCACCCTCGCCACCTCATGCCGGAGGCTGCACAGGTACCTGGGACATCCAACACCGTGTACTGCACACTTAACCTCTGACCTGTCCTCACCTATTCCCCCTTGCTGCGCGAATGCCCTGACCTCTGACCCTGAAGAGGGATCCAGTCATTGCCTCCTGACTTTTCCTCACCTGAACCCTTGTATCCTCATGGTGGAGGCTGCAGCCCTCCCTTCCCTATATTTGGATCGGGGGGTGGGGAGGTGGGGAGTTTTTCCGACTTGATTTCTCTCCTAGTGAGGTGGACAAGGTCCTGTCGGGTCTGGAGATCCTGTCCAAGGTGTTTGACCAGCAGAGCTCACCCATGGTGACCCGCCTTTTGCAGCAGCAGGTGGGCTTGTGGGGAGACCTCTGGGGAATGGGTTCATTTTCTGGGGCTGGGTGGGCGACCTCCTGCTTGGTGGCCTCGTGTACAAGCCTCATTCTTTCTCCCCGCAGAACCCACCACAGACTGGGGAGCAGGAACTAGAGAGCCTAGTGCTGAAGCTATCGGTGTTAAAGGACTTCCTGTCAGGCATCCAGAAGAAGGTAGCCTGACTCCTGACCTCTGACCCCTGATCCACCATTCCCTGACCACTCGCATTGGCCTAACTGATCTCAACTCTGAATCTATAGTTTAACATTGACCCAACCTCAGCTGTGCCTCTCCTGGCCCCAGCCCTCTGACCTTATCCCCTGACCTTGCCCCCTCCAGGCCTTGAAAGCCCTACAGGATATGAGTTCCACAGCTCCCCCGGCTCCGCTGCAGCCGTCCACACGTAAGGCCAAGACCATCCCTGTGCAGGCCTTTGAGGTACATGGCAGAGCGTGCCAGGTGGGGCCTCATGGGCTGAAGGGGGTGCTGCCTGCCCCAAGGTCTTCTCAGCACCTCCTTACCTCCTGGCCTGCAGGTGAAGCTGGATGTGACCCTGGGTGACCTGACCAAGATTGGGAAATCACAGAAGTTCACGCTGAGCGTGGACGTGGAGGGCGGGCGGCTGGTGTTGCTGCGGAGACAGCGGGACTCGCAGGAGGACTGGACAACCTTCACGCATGACCGCAGTGAGCCAGGGCCTGACCTGGGAGGGTGGGCAGGGTAGCCCCGGCCTTGGAGCACAGGCCAGTGTGACCCATCCTCTATCCCCTAGTTCGCCAGCTCATTAAGTCCCAGCGTGTCCAGAACAAGCTGGGCGTTGTGTTTGAGAAGGAGAAGGACCGGACACAGCGCAAGGATTTCATCTTCGTCAGTGCCCGGGTGAGCAGCAGGTTGGGCCGGGCCACTGGCAGCCGCGGGGTTCCCCTGGGACGGGAAGAGAGGGGACGAATGATGTAAGCATGTCATCCTTCCTGGCAGGGGTGGGTCTGACAGGGCAGAGGGTATGTAGATGGGGCGTGGATGGCCTGCGGATGGATTCAAATGCTCATTCAGACCTTTGTCGAGCGCCTGTTATATGCATGAGTGGTGGGTATGCAGTGGGGAACCGGACAGGCATGACCCACCCCTCGTGGTCCCTGTCACTTAGCCGGGTATCCCTGTGAAAGAGGGGTTCCCTGGCTGCCTACCTGCCCTGACTGGCTGCTGTCTCCCCAGAAGCGGGAGGCCTTCTGCCAGTTGCTGCAGCTCATGAAGAACAAGCACTCAAAGCAGGATGAACCTGACATGATCTCCGTCTTCATAGGCACCTGGAACATGGGTCAGGCCCGGGGGCAAGGGCTGACGTGGGAAGAGAAATGGCCCCAGGGCAGGGGCCTGACCACTCCCTATCCCCTCCACCTCCAGGAAGTGTGCCACCTCCGAAAAATGTGACGTCTTGGTTCACATCAAAGGGTCTGGGGAAGACCCTGGATGAGGTCACAGTGACCATACCCCATGACATCTATGTTTTTGGGACCCAGGAGAACTCGGTGGGTGACCGAGAGTGGCTGGACCTGCTCCGTGGGGGCCTCAAGGAGCTCACAGATCTGGATTACCGCCCGGTGAGGGGGGTCATCTTGTCCAGTCCCCTCTCCTCACTCACCACCCCCAAACTATCCTGCTTGACCATGGGGAACACAACTTGACTGACTGACCCTCTCCATGAGTATATCCTTTAGGAGATCTAACCTGTCCTTCACGCTATGGGAGGGTCTGTTTCTCTCTGGTCCCTGAGAAACAAGGATAGCAGGCCTTCCTATCCTGTGCCTGCCAGGACCGTCCAGTGTGGGCTGATGGGGGTTGGTGCCGATAGCAGCCCAGCTCAGGACAGAGGTGACTCTGCATCCTCTATCTAGATTGCCATGCAGTCACTGTGGAATATCAAAGTGGCTGTGCTGGTCAAGCCAGAGCATGAGAACCGCATCAGCCACGTCAGTACGTCCAGCGTGAAGACAGGCATTGCCAACACCCTGGGTGAGCAGAACGGGCGGGGTCTGTATCCACATCTCCTGTTTCCTTTCCAGCCCAGGGTCTCCCTGTTTTGGGTGGTCTCAGCTTTTCCATATATAGAACTCTTTCAACTTTGTAAAGCATGTCCATATTCTAAGTCTCTTTCAGCCCCATCAGGAAGGCAGGCCAAGATAATTATCTCCATTTCATAGATGATAAAACTCAGGGCCAGAGTGGTTGAGTGACCGCTCCACCACAGCCAGTACGTGGTGGAGCCTGGTACAGTGCCCATGTCTATTGGTTTGCAGTCCAGTGCTTCCCCAGGGTAGGTTCTGCCCAGAATCCGTAGGTCCTTGCAGCTTCACGCTTGGGATCCTCTGTGATCTCCATGGGCTCTGCTCACACATGCAGACAGACTCAGGCCTTCCAGATGGACTGTCTGTGCCCCGTGTGGACCCCCAGGGAAGGTGTGGGTGTGTGTTCAGGGGCCTGCCTGCCTGTTAGCATGGGGTGGGGTCGGGTGGGAGGATCTTCCCACTACTGCTTCAAGGGGCAGAGAGGAGAGCTGGGAGCCATTTGAGGGTGACTTGGGCCTTCCTGTTGTTGCCACGACAGGAAACAAGGGGGCTGTGGGTGTCTCCTTCATGTTCAATGGCACTTCATTTGGCTTTGTGAATTGTCACCTCACCTCGGGAAATGAGAAGACTGCCCGGTGAGGGGATACCTACCCAAATCTCTTTACCCTCATACCCTCTTTGCCTGAGACCCATCCGTCTCCCATATCCCAGTCCATGACCCACCTGTATCTCCATCCCCAAAGAACCCCTTCTGCCTTATCCCACTTCAAGATGCTTCTGTCTGTCCCTGACCTTGACCTTTCTCCATCCCCCGGGACACTGATCCCTATGCCCTCCCTGATTCCAGAGCCTTCTTACCTTTCCTCCTGTCCTTGAGTCCTGAACCAGGGACCTCCCCCTCTCCCCACTGTAGGCGGAACCAGAACTACCTGGACATTCTGCGGCTGCTCTCTCTGGGCGACCGGCAGCTCAGCGCCTTTGACATCTCTCTGCGTTTCACTCACCTCTTCTGGTTTGGGGACCTCAATTACCGCCTGGATATGGATATCCAGGTGTGAGCAGAGCCCAGCAGGTGGCTGGTAGGATGGCTGGGCTGGGGGTCAGAGGCTCTGACCTCTGGCTCTGGCTCAGAGGGAAGGTCTCCAGCCGTTGTGTCTCCACCCCAGGAGATCCTGAACTACATCAGCAGGAAGGAGTTTGAGCCCTTGCTCAGAGTGGACCAGCTCAACTTAGAGCGGGAAAAGCACAAGGTCTTCCTTCGATTCAGTGAGTATGGGCCCAGTAGGAGGTCTCTGAGGGCCAGAGGTCTGTGGAGTCCCTGAGCCCTGTCCCCTGCCTTCCCTAGGTGAGGAGGAGATCTCCTTCCCGCCTACTTACCGCTACGAGCGGGGCTCCCGGGACACATACGCCTGGCACAAGCAGAAGCCGACTGGGGTGAGTGGGAACAGGGTGGGCCTTGGAGACCACCCCCAGGGCTGCAGTGGACCAAGAATGTATGTGAGGTCAAGGGTGTGGGCCTCTGCAGTTAGCACTCTAGCACCTATGACCCCTCTGAGGCCATAGGTGTGGGGCCTCACCAGCTCTGGGGGGCGTTGGGGGCTCACAGTGAGCAACCCCCAGCTGTCAGCCCTGACCATGCTGCCGTCCCTGTTCCAGGTCCGGACCAATGTGCCTTCATGGTGTGACCGGATTCTCTGGAAATCCTATCCCGAGACCCACATCATCTGCAATTCCTATGGTCAGAGCCTCCCTGACGGGGTGATGGGTGATCCTGGGTGGTCAGTGTCCTGACTCTGCCCCGACTTTGGGAAGTGAGAGCAGAGAGTAAAGAGCTTTCCCCTGACTCCCTACTCCTATCCCCCTCCCAAGGTTGTACCGATGATATTGTCACCAGCGACCACTCCCCCGTTTTTGGGACATTTGAGGTTGGAGTTACCTCTCAGTTCATCTCCAAGAAAGGTAACTATTCTGGATGTGCTTGTGGGTATGGCACACATCTGGGTGGGCACAGGTGGAAGCCTGGGATGTGCATTAGTTTGAGTGTGTATGTGTGTGTGTTTACACGTACAGGCAGGGATGTTTCTGAATATGATGTGTGAGGGTGTCTGTGCGCCTGGGTCATTGTGAGAGGTACATGCGCATGAGTATGTATGTGTATGTTTGAATATAAACATGTATGTGTGTTCACCTGGGGTCACATGTGTGCCCCTGTGTGTGCCTGATGGTATGGTGGATTATTGGCGGCAATCCCTGTGGCATTCTGGTGCCTGGCCCCCTCTTAGATGGCCTCTCCTCCTTGGGTTGTCTGTCTGCCCCGAAGCGGGGTCTGGGCTTTGGGGTCTTTCTGTTTCGTGGCACTGAGGAGGCCCCTCCTGGCCCTCCCTTCTGTTCTGCCAGGGCCCCTGATTTCCTGTCCCAGGGCTGTTCCTCTCTCCTGTTCCTCCTGCCACCCTCTCAGCTCTCACGTCTGCCTTCTTACCCCTGCTCCTCAGGGCTCTCAAAGACTTCAGACCAGGCCTACATTGAGTTTGAGAGCATCGAGGCCATTGTGAAGACAGCCAGCCGCACCAAGTTCTTCATTGAGTTCTACTCCACCTGCCTGGAGGGTCAGAGGGGCCCCAGAGCTGGAGTGGGCCAGGCGGGGGGTGGGAGGCCAGAAGTGCCCAGAGCAGTCCGCCCCCTAGTTAGGGGGAAGAGTAGCCGGAAGGTGGCACTCAGTTGGGTGTCCCCTCCCCCCACCCCAGAGTACAAGAAGAGCTTCGAGAACGATGCCCAGAGCAGTGACAACATCAACTTCCTCAAAGTGCAGTGGTCCTCGCGCCAGCTGCCCACGGTGAGGCTGCAGAGAGAGGTGTGGCAGAGGGAATTCGGGGGCCTGGCTGGGAGGGCAGGCAGAGCACACGCATATGTGTCCATGTGGTCAGGTAGGAGGTGGCATGAGTGAAGATGAGGGTGTTTGCTTTATTTGGGAGGCGTGGAATGAAGTCACAGTTTGTTCATTCATTCAATAAATACTTCTTGAGCCTTTCTTAAATGTCAGGCCCTTGAGGATGCAGAAAATTAATTAGTTACAATGCTATTAAGTGCTTTGAAAGGCCCATGTGGAGCTGTGTCTTCTGTGTTAAGGATTTAGGGTCTTTCCTCAAGAGTTGAGTGGCAGTGAGCATGCAGGAGCCTGAGGGTGGGGCCAGTGGCAGGCAGGAGGGGGTGGTGGGGGCTGTTCCTCACGTGGCCTCTCCCCCCCCAGCTGAAGCCGATTCTCGCGGACATCGAGTACCTGCAGGACCAGCACCTCCTGCTCACGGTCAAGTCCATGGATGGCTATGAGTCTTACGGTGAGGGGGCCGGGGTGCCAAGGGGCACAGCAAGCCAGGCGGGTCCTAGGAAGGTTTGGCAGCCTGTGAGTCTGCTCCTTCTGCCCTTCAGGGGAGTGCGTCGTGGCGCTCAAGTCTATGATTGGCAGCACAGCCCAGCAGTTCCTGACCTTCCTGTCCCACCGGGGCGAGGAGACAGGCAACATCCGCGGCTCCATGAAGGTGCGGGTGCCCACAGAGCGCCTGGGCACCCGTGAGCGGCTCTACGGTGGGGGCTCCTTTAGGAGGGGTGTGGGGCATGAGATGGGGTGGTGTGGGCAGGTCTAGGCGGGGAGGACGGAGTGGGAGGAGGGCATGTTGGAATCCCTGGAACACAGTATGTGGAAGTGCTGCGGCCATGGCTGGGAATCAGCCTATCCTGAGGAGTAGCTGGGAAGGGGCTAGAAAGTCAGTGGGTGTCTGGGATCCAGCACTCCAGATCCCCTCTGAGCCTCCTTTCCCTTCCTTCCCCAGAGTGGATCAGCATTGATAAGGATGAAGCAGGAGCAAAGAGCAAAGCCCCTTCTGTGTCCCGAGGCAGCCAGGAGCCCAGGTGAGCTGGGACTATTGTTTGGTGTCATGTAAAGGGTACCTGGGGGCTTTGGTCAGCCCTGCTTCATCTTCCCTGCCTCGTGCACCCCTGGCAGGTCAGGGAGCCGCAAGCCAGCCCCCACAGAGGCCTCCTGCCCATTGTCCAAGTTATTTGAAGAACCAGAGAAACCACCGCCAACTGGGAGGCCCCCAGCCCCACCTCGAGCAGCTCCCCGGGAGGAACCCTTGACACCCAGGTGAGAGAAGAACCTGTCATCCCCCCTACTTTATCCATTGCAGTGCTTGGCTCTCAGGGCCAGCCTGTGGTGCGTCTGCTGCTTGGGTGCTGTGCCACCCCAAGGCAGGAGGTGCTGGCACCCTATGCCCATGGCCACTTTGGCTGGCCAGGCCTCCCTTAGGTGTGGCTCCCTGAGTCAAAGGGAGCACGGTCAGCCTTTCCTCTCAATTCTGCCTTAAAAAATAGAATTAGAAATGGTTTCTGCAACAGCTTCCTCCGTGTAAACAGCTTGAGCCTTCTGTGTGGAGAAGGCACATGCTTCAACTTGGGATTTCTCTCGGCGCATTCTGTCCTACAAGATGGAAATGGGTTTGTGATCAAATGAGTTTGGGAAATGGTTTTTGCTAGATTCTTTTCTTAGATATTCCCAATGCATATTAGTATTAGCAAAAGCTCTGAGCATGTGGACAGGAAGGAAATCCTTTTTCAACTCTGTTGAATAGTTTCCCAAACTTAATGGGCCAGGAAACTTCTTTTCTACACAATAACTATTAATATCCTGGGGAACTAGTGTTCTGTGGATCATACTTTGGGAAAGTAAGGCTTGCTTTCTAATTATATTGGATTGTTGCTTGAACTTAAATAAAAACTCCTAGGTCCAGTTTGGTCCTTTTTTCACTCATCTTCAGCTGTATCAATCACCTTCGTTTTATCACCAGACTTGCATAAAACTAACCTGAATTCCTGAGTAAGATTCCTCAGTAGACTGGCCCTTCAGATGCCTCTGGAGACTTTCCAAATCGGGCTGGTCATTCTCATCAAAGGGCTTTTTTTATTGCCCTGCCTTCTGGCACCTGTTTTCACCCCTTTACACTCAGGTTTCACAGTTACAAGTTATAAAAGATCTGAATCTCAGTGAGTGAGGCAAGGAAGTTTAGGTGTTATCCATTCAGCTATCCCGTTCCCCGTCAGAGATGAGGACACCAAGGACCAGAGAGGGAAAGGGATGTGCTCACCATCATATGCAAGTCTAGGACTGGCGCCCACGTCTCCTGGCTCCAAACCTGGTTTTCCTTCCATTGCACCTACGATCTTCAATTTGGGTTTCTGGGTCCTGACTTAATTATCCTGCTCCCTTACCCAGGTTGAAGCCAGAGGGGGCTCCAGAGCCAGAAGGGGTGGTGGCCCCCCCACTCAAGAACAGCTTCAATAACCCTGCCTACTACGTCCTTGAAGGGGTCCCACACCAGCTGCTGCCCCCAGAGCCACCCTCGCCTGCCAGGGCTCCTGTCCTACCTGCCACCAAGAACAAGGTGGCCATCACAGTGCCTGCTCCACAGCTCGGGCGCCATCGGCCACCCCGTGTGGGAGAGGGGAGCTCATCAGATGAGGAGTCTGGAGGCACACTGCCCCCTCCAGACTTTCCACCCCCACCATTGCCGGACTCAGCCATCTTCTTGCCCCCCAGCCTGGATCCTTTGCCAGGGCCAGTGATCCGGGGACGCAGTGGGGGTGAGGCCCGTGGCCCACCACCTCCCAAGGCCCATCCAAGACCCCCACTTCCCCCAGGTCCCTCACCCACCAGCACTTTCCTGGGGGAGGTAGCCAGTGGAGACGACCGCTCCTGCTCGGTACTGCAGATGGCCAAGACCCTGAGTGAGGTGGACTACGCTCCCGCTGGGCCTGGCCGCTCAGTGCTCCTGCCAGGCCCCCTGGAGTTGCAGCCACCCCGGGGACTGCCCTCGGACTATGGCCGGCCCCTCAGCTTTCCTCCACCTCGCATCCGAGAGAGCATCCAGGAGGACCTGGCAGAGGAGGTGTGTGGACCAGGGGTGGCTGGCTGTGTGTACCTGAGGTGTGTGCTTGCCCATGAACTGTGATAACCTTTTACTCCACCATTCAACATTCAGTGGTCACCCGTCTACCCTGAGCTGGGCATGGGGAGTTGGGGGATACATGATATAGCCCCAGTCCTTGCTTCCCTTCCCCCACCTCCAGAGCACGTGGCAGAATGTGGCTGTTTGGGGTGCTTCTGTGTGTGTGTGTGTGGGGGGCACCGTCAGTGCTTCCCCTGACATGCCCTATTCCTTTAGGCTCCATGCCCGCAGGGCGGGCGAGCTGGCAGGCTGGGCGAGGCGGGCATGGGCGCCTGGCTGCGGGCCATCGGCTTGGAGCGCTATGAGCAGGGCCTGGTGCACAATGGCTGGGACGACCTGGAGTTTCTCAGGTGGGGGCGGGGCTGGAGGCGGGTGGGGTGGATCTGGCCCCAGGGGCGGAGCTACGGGCCCCAGGGGCGGAGCTACGGGCCCTCCGGAGCACCTCGCCCACCTCCCAGACTCTCACTCTTACAGCGACATCACCGAGGAGGACCTGGAGGAGGCCGGGGTGCAGGACCCAGCTCACAAGCGCCTACTTCTGGACACCCTGCAACTCAGCAAGTGATCGTGCTGGCGCTGCGAAGCTGCGAACCCAGAGCTCCTCCCGCCCCCCACAAACACCCAGCGTGGCCCGGGAGTTGAAAAGTTATGAGGGGCGTGGCAGTACCTCCCTGCGTATTTATTGGGGATCTGCGTTCCCCACTGCTCAATCATTTGGAATGCCCTAATTAGGACATCCTGCCCCTCGCCTTTTGGTCGGGGCGCCAGAGATCAGTTGCCGTGGTTACCAAGGACCTTGGTTATTCTGGTGCTGTGCTCCCTTTCTGGACTCCTCCCAGCCCCAGGGGTGCCTGAGGGGTCCATTTGGGTACGTCTGGGCCCCCACTTTAATCCGTTTCCTCCAGCCTGAATTACAGGCAGAGGGGCTCACCTAGGACCTCTCCCCAACCCTCACTCTGGGGTGTCCATCCGGAAATGAAGGAACAGCCCAAGGACTGGGCTGGGGTTTATTTAAGCTTTTCTGTGTGGGTTTAGGGAAGGCGGGCACTTTAATTGGGGCCGGTAAGGGGTGGGGGGAGGATTTCTGCCATAAGTGCCAGTTTGCTTAGTTCTCGCTGTCTCCTGGTCTATACCATCCTATGTGGGCACGCGTGGGTCCTTGGTGGTCCTGGTAGCATGGGGGACTGGGCTCTTGCAGGCAGCCTATCCCCATCCTGGGTACTCAGAGGGGTTGCCAACATGCTATCTTCAATAAATTAAGTTTTATTTGGATTGAGCAAAACTCACCTCAATAAATTATAAGTTTTAGAAAGGAAAAGAACAACAAAAAAATCAAGAGGAAACCTCTCTGTCCCATTGTCCTGGCAGCCCCTCCACTCTTCTAAGGGGCATACCCTCTGTGCCAGACCGGCTGCGGATGGGAGGAAAGGCGTGAGGGACAAATTGGCGGTTTCTACCCTTCAGGCTGCTGATTACTCCTGTGACCACTGGCCTTTGCATGGGTGGGGTCAGTGTGGGTGGGTCCCAGGGGTGGGGCAGCCGGTTGGTCACCATGGTGAGGAATGACCCAGCCTGCTGCAGAGGGAGGGGAGGAGGCCGGCTATTCCTCCTTGAAGACCTTCACATTCGAGCACTGTGTAAGGAACAGGCGTTTGATTCCGGTTCCAAAGAAAGCCAAGCTAGAAGGGGCTCCAGGCTCTCCTGGGGTGGTGGTGGTGGGCTGTCCCAGTGAAAAGTACCCCACTCTACTGGGTGGGGGTGGGTGAGGACGAGAGTGGCCCTGACTTGGTCTCCAAAGCTGGGGAGGGCACACCTAGGGGTCACACGGTGGAAGGCGGGGACGGATGGGGACTTCCAGGAAGGCGGCCGGGATGGGGACGGACTCTGTCAGGTCCTGGAGGGGCAGGGGCGTCTCTGGGGGCAGACCCGGAGCCTCCAGAGTCCGGCGGCTAGAAGAGATTGGTCTTGAGGGCGGGGCCGGGCTTCCGGTGGAAAGAGGACAGAACCCCCGAGAACGGCCCAGGCCCGGGCTCTGCTGGCTGCCAGGCCTTAAGCAGCTCGGCTGCTCCCGCGCCCGGCCCGCCGCCCCCACCGCCCGCCACGCCGGCCCACAACGGACCCTTGAGCGATTGTGGCCCCGGCCCAGGGCCGGGCCCGGAACCCAGGGCGGCTGGCAGTGGGCTGGGGCTCAGGCGCGGGCTGGCCAGGCCGGGTGCGGGCGGCGGCGGCAGTGACGCGGTGCTGTCCGGCGTTGGGCTGCACGTGGACTCCTTAGAGTCGTCGTCCTCGGACGAACAGCGCGCCTCGCCCTTTTTGGCGCCCGCTGCGCCCGCTGCACCCTTGGCGCTGGCCGCGCGCTCCTGTTTGCGGAACTTGGCCCGGCGGTTCTGGAACCAGACCTGTGGGCACAGGGGCTGGTCACCTGGGGCCATAAGGCACGGGTGAGTCCTCGGCCCGGAAGAGGCTGGGTCAGGATAATCACCAGCCTTTTCAGCGTGGCCCTTCTCCGTCCTCCACCACTCAGCTCGTCTCTCCTCCACTTGCCCCGTCCTTCAGGTCCTTAGGGTCTTCCCTTTGGGATCTGCTCACTCGCGGACCCGCCTTCGCTTTCCTTGTCACCCAAGGACCTGTCTCCCAAATTCCCTCCTAAGAGACGCTCCGAGAGTACCCGCCTCCAGTGTCCCGCAGACGTGTAGAGAGGCTTAGGGCGCTAGAGAAACCTTTTGTTCAGGGTCTCCAGTAAAATCGGGCCAGCCCGATGTCTGTACTCGGATTTGTAAGACAGACAACGGGGTCGGTCCTGGCGCAGCTTTCCTCTGCCCTGCGCCTGCCCCAGGCTCAGAGGTTTCACAGCTGCAGAGCTGGGGAGGAGAACCTGAAGGAACTGACCCTCTTTCCCCCACTCCTCAGCCTTTCTGGGCCCTGAGGCCGCCCGAGGCACCCCCTTTAGCCATCGGCCTCCGTCCTAGCTTCCCGAGCACCTCTGCGTGCCCATCCCTACCAAGGGGACTGAAGGGAAATCGTGGGGCTGAACAGCTCATCTCTCCCGATGGCCTCAGGCCTGCCAAGTCCTGGCCTCACCACCTCCCCAGGATACCCGTCTTCTCCTGCCCAACTATACCCAGCCTGTGCCCTGGCCCCTGACCGTTCCTAGCTTTCCTCCTGCAGGATGCACCTGCCCGCCGCCTAGTGAGGTCTCTGTCCCACCGCCTCTCTGTGCCTGCCCCCTCCGCGGGTACACTTCCGTACACACGCGCGCAAACGCACCTGTACGCGAGCCTCAGTGAGGTCGATCTTGAGCGCCAGCTCCTCCCGCGTGTAAATGTCGGGGTAATGGGTCTCGGCGAAGACGCGCTCCAGCTCCTTAAGCTGCGCGCTCGTGAACGTGGTGCGGATGCGCCGCTGCTTGCGCTTCTCGTGCAGGCCCGACGGCTCCGGGAAGAACTTGTAGGGCACTACGGGTGTGCACGGGAGGGGGAAGCAATGAGGGTGGAGGCGTGAGGGGCCGCGCTCAGCCCGCTCCGTCCTGCCTCTAAGGGGATCGCTCACAGTTCCCCGCCCCTGGCACATCTCCTCTGCTTCGTTCTCATTATAGCTCGCTGGAGCCGGCAGGGGTGAAGGTGACAGGGCGCAGGGAGACCCAAAAGCAGCAGCGAGGGAACCAAAATCTGATCCTCCGGTCAAGGCCGCTGACCTGTTGTCGGCCCTCGCCGTGTTCCCTCCACCTCCAGCGTGTCACTCCCTCAGTCAGTCAGCCCGCTTGACTTCAGGTCCTGCCCTGTCCACCCTAGCCTTGCCTGGCTGTGAGGTCTTATCAGCATCGCTGCTTTCCCCAGTAACCAGTCCTGGACCTCAGCTGGGCGACTGAGACACCCTAGCCTGGGTCTACTTTCAATCCTGCCATGGGCTCTCTGCAGTACTGATCTGGCCCCCCTCTACCCTGCCATCTCTCTCTTTCCCAGGCCTCATTTCCTCAGCTGCATCTCACATGCCCTTCTCTTCCAGGTGTCTCCTCTTCCACTCTCCATCCACACCTCTCTTTAACTTTCCCCTTCTGGACCATTCTCTTTGTGCCCACTGGGAAGGGTCCTTATTTCTCCCCACCCAGGTCCCTCCATCTTTTCTTTGCTCCTTTTCTTCCCAGGCACCCCCTTCTGTGTCCCAGGTCCCCAGAAGTCGGCTGCAGCCCTCCCCCTCACTCTCTTCCCATCCCTGTTTCCCACCTTCCCCATCCCAGTCCCCAGTGCCCTATAGAAAGTGTTTTTGACACTATCTCCCCATCCCTCTCTCCAACCCCTGTTTAGGTCTCTGTATTTTTCCAGGGGTCCCCAATATCCTTCATCTTTGTCTTATCTCCCTAGTTCTCTATCCCCCTAGTCCTCATCTCCAATACCCCATTCCTATCCCCATCTTCTTCACCTGTTTCCAATCTTCCTTAGTCCCCATCTCCCATACTTCCTGTCTCCATCACCTGGTTCTTACCTCCATCTCCCCAACCCTGGGTCCCAATTTCTCCCAGGTCCCCAATCTTCCTATCTCTGCTCACATCTCTCTGTACCTGTCCCTATCTCCCCCATCTCAGAACCTCATCTCTCTGGGGCCAATCTCCCCATTTCCTTTCTCCATGTCCTCAATCCCCATCCACATCAGGCCCAGAGCACCCAGTCTCCCCACCCGTATTTCAGTTTCTGGCTCCATTTCTCTGGTTATCACTTCTCCAAATCCAGGTCCTTATCTCACCATCCCTCCCCTCCTCCACCCCCAGACCCCAGTCTTCTACTTGGGTCCCAGTGGTCTTTCCAGCAAGGAAGGAAATAAGGAGATTGGGTGGGGCAATCTGGGCTCTAATCGAAGGATAGGGATGGCTGAGAGGCTCCATGAGGCTGAGGGTTCAGGTGGGGACTTGGATCAAGGGGCTTGACTCTAGCTGGGAGAGTCTCTATGGGGAATGGGGAAATTAAAGTGGCTTAACGACCTGGGAACCCTTTTCTTCAGGTCACAGAACGGATTTCAGTGGTGCAAGAGGGTTTGTGCACAGGTGGAATGGGTCCAAAACTAGGCAGGAGGGGCCTGCTTCTGGGGCTCTAGGAAGGTTTCCATCTGAAAAGCTCAGCTGCTTGTAGGGGTCCTTGGGGGTGGGGGTCAGGCATGAAGTGGGGGTGGGGATGGGGATGATAAGGATGGGCCTGGAGGGTCTTCCAAGAATACAGGGGATGGAGAGGTTTGGTGGTCAATCTTTGCAGGTGGGGCCGGGAGGGCCTGGTGAGGGGCCTGGGGCTGGACCAGCCATCTGATTCTTTGACCCGAAAAGCGCGGGATAGGGATAGGGCATCGACAATGAGGAATGGGAAGGATGAGAGGGTGGGTCTCAACTCTGCCTAGGGTAACTATGTCTTACAAGGGGGAATTGGGGTCCTGCGGGGCATTTTCTGGCCAGGGCAGGGATGGCGGTAGCTTGGGAGACAGTCTCAATCACTTGCCGAGTAGGGAAGGGGTTAGGGGTTCTGCAGGATTTGGAGGGAGGGCTGCGCCGGGGCTGGGCTCACCTGCCGAGTAGGGTGCGGGCTGGTGGTCCCGTAGAGCGCCAAGCGCGCAGTTGGAGGAGCCGAGCGCGGGGCAAGGCGGCCCTGCCGCGGGGAAGGCAGGCCGTAGGGGGCTGTATTGGAAGCCGCCCGGCTGGCTGCAGGCGCCGAAGTCGCCGTAGGCGGACGCCTCCATGGCCGCCACGCACGAGTCGTACGAATTGAGGTAGGAGTAGTCCATCGGCCCGGGGGGCGAGGGCGGGGGCTGGACCGGGCCGGGTCGGGGTCGGGGTCCCGGGCCGGGTGCGGATCGGGATGGGAGTTCGAGCGCCAGGCGCCGAGGACCCAAGGCCGGCTCTGAGCGCCTGCTAGTCCGCCCGCCCCGTCGCGGCAGCTATCCGCACGGGTGCGACGCAAGTGCAGCTAGGCTCGGCCCGCGCGCCTTTTAACGCGCAGGACACCGCTGAGGGGGCGGGGCGGGGCGAGCTCCTCGGGGCGGGGCCTGGGCCGCCCAGGCCCCGCCCCCATCCATCCTCGACCCTTCCACCCCAAAGGGTCCTCGCCGCCTGCTGAGGGCCTCGGGAGGTGCAGGGCGGGGCTTCGCGGGACCGCATCCCTAAAGTCCCCATTCCACCCAAATCCAGACCAGACCTTTGGTCTCTAAGTATCGTGCCAGGCCAGAGGGTCCCGACCCCTTTCCCCGGTTTTCCCACCTGCAGCCCAGCAGAAGGGAGGGGAGACGGGCCCGGCAGCGCTCGTGTGAAGAAGTTAATTCAATTCGTCCTGATAACCGAGTTATTCCGATCCAGCCCTCGGCCCCGCCCCCAGCGAGGTCCCATCCTGGCGGGGACCAAGGAGGCGGCCCAGGAGGGGGGATGGAGACAAGGACGACGAAGAAACGGAGCCTGGGATGGGGGCGTGAATGGAGAGAGGAGACAGAGATGCAGACAGGGACGAGAGATACAGGTACACAGATGGAGACAAGGATGAGACGTGGGCAAGAGAGGGAGATTGGAGATGGGGGCAAGAGGAAGACAGGGACAGAGATGGAGACAAAGGTGAAACATGGACTAGAGAAAAGCAGGGATGGAGATGGGGACAAGGCAGAGAGAGAGGAGACAGGATAAGAGAGAGAGGGACAGGGGGATGGAGAAAGAGAGGAAGGCGACATGGAGACAGAGAAGGTGCAGGAACGAGACATGGACGAAACCAGGACTGCGATGGAGACGGGAGAGAGATGAGACAAAACAGGGCAGTGATAGACGCACACACGGAGGGACAGTTTCAGAAAGACAAGGCCAGAGACAGACACAGCAGAGGAACCAAGGCTGAGGGGCGGAGGGAAAGAGCCTTTGGAGAGCTGAGACCCACGAGCTGAGCGCCCAGGGCGCGTGGAAGGTGGTGCAGGCGCAGCGCGCTGCTGCCGAGGGGGAGGGAGGGTCTCTGGCGCTGAGGTCCCTCGATCCTCCTGCTTGTCCTGAAGGCCACACGACCTTGTCCTGCACTTTAAGGGACCGGCCTGCCTTTCCCCTCTCCTAATTCCCCCAGCTCAATCCTCCCCCTGCCGCCACGGGTGTGACCCTCTGGTTCCCAGTACTCTTGGCAGAGTGTGTGATGAAGGTCAGGCGAGGAAGTAACTGAATGACCCCTTCTGTCTCCCTCAGCCTTTTACCCTTCTCCAGAGAACCTTTTCTTCTCCTGGAAAACCACCTAGACTCAGTCAGGACCTGCCATACACGACTCTCCGCGGACTCAGCCACAAGCGTCTACACGGGACACAGAATCCTTTTCAGGAGAAGGAACAAAACTCTTCTGCCCCAGCAGCTCACCGAAGGTGCATTGGGCAGCTTTCCCACCCAGCCCCCAGCCTCCTCTACCCAAATCTTGGTAGGTCCTGCAGATAGGGGAGTGGAGACACAGAAGAAGCCAGAAGAGGAGGCGTCCTTCTTACTTACCAAAGCCCTTGGCAGATGAGAGAAGGGCTCCCAGAATACCCCCGCCCCACCCAGTTTACTAGAACAGAATACCCTCAGGTCTTCCACTTCCCTGGCCACCATTCTTTGCTTCACACAAGGACCACCTGTCCCCAACTTCTGTCACTCCTCCATGCCAGGGGAGTTCTTTGAGGTAATTACTTTTTAGGTCTAAACTTCCAAAACTGACAGCAAAACTGCTTCAGAAAGTTCTCCCCACTGATGTGTGAGGTGCACCTCTCTCTCGACACATTCTCTATAGGGAGCCCAAGGGGTCTCAGAAGCAGGAGAGTGCCACTCCTTGCTCATGGCTCTCATTGCCCTCAGGATCAAATCCAAGCCCTCATTCTGAATAGTGCCTGGCACATAGAAAACATTAAATAAATTCGCTATCACCACTACCGCCCCTTCTCCCTCTCACCAAGTAACTGGGCCATGTGTGACTACCCAGACCACACTCTGGCCAGGCTCCTCTGATCTGTCACACCTGACACCTGGATATATGATCCGGACAGGACCTCTGTCTTTGCGCTGTAGCATCACCTCTACCCTCAAGATTTTGGAAGATTTTAGGTCCTGCAGCGTTACCCATTCTGACCCCTTCCTTAATTTTTGCAGATAAAGAGATTGAGGCCCAGAGAAGAGTAGAAGCAGAGTCAGTGGGAGTATCTCAGGATGGGAGGACTCCCTTGCCCCACCCCAGAAGGAGCAGTATGCAAACATGAACCAGGGGTGGGGGGATGGTGGGGACTGTCCATTTTCTTCTGCTCTGATTCCAGCTCTGACACTAACTTACTCCGTGGGCCTGGACAGTGGAAGCGCCCTGAGAATGGATGAGGAAGAACCCTAGCCCTGGAGAGCTCTTTCTGTCTGTGGTCTTTTGGAGACTGGTAGCCTGGGAATTCCCAGATACATACCACCACCTAATTCCCACTGCAGCCACTGACCTTAACCTCTTTTCAGAACTCTGAGCAAGGATCTCCTGGGCTCAGGGTGTGGCCAGCATGTTGATTGATTAATCCAGTGCACGCCTTGTCAGTCCCCCTGTCCTATGGGGGAGAGCAGGGAGCAGTGGCTCCTCCCTACCACTGAAATGCACCTTATGCTCTGACGCTACGTCCTCAGTATCAGCATTGTACAACTACGATTGGAAGCCGATCTTGATCAAACATCCATGTCTAACTTATTAGAGATGGAGCTTATCTATCAGTGAAAAGTCAGCATGTTGTCTGGTTCTGCTTAAGGACTCTAAAACTCCATAAATAGGCTTTTTCCAAATCCCTCTCTCTCCTGCTCAGACTCTGATTCAGGGAAAGTTGGAGGCAAACACATTTACTGTATATTCTCCCAACCTGTCTATCAGAACCTATAATCTTTTGTCTTCTCTCTGTTTTGGGAACAACACTTGTTGGCCTGTCTCTTCTTCCCATTAGTACCTTAGGCTACTCAGTCTTCCACTAATTTTCATTTTGTTTTTAGCTTCTAGGGTTAGACCTTTCCAGGGCCCAAAATATTGAGCCCTCATGGATCACTGGATAATGAGGAAAGATTTTAATCCAATTCTACAAATATTTTTTTAATGTCTATGATCGAATTTCATGGGGCACTAGACCTATGGGGAGGTTCTGTCCAGAATGTTTTAGTTGTCTGAGCAAAAGAATGGCACATAGGAAGTGAGGTGAGTTGACTCCTGTTTTTAAAAAGGAAAGAAAAAAAAAGGCTTGATTCTACCAACCATGCCATACTTTGACAAGCTTATCCAAGATTTTGTGCATGGGAAAGGACCTGCATACGGGCTGCCATAGCGGACATCTATAGTGTGGTCAGCCAAGCACAATTTTTATTTTGGGAACTGTCTCCTCCATCCACCTGGCTACCCAGGGAACTGTTATTCTTTCATAATCCCACCCTCAGCTATAATTGGTCCAGGTGTGGGTACCTGTCCAAAGATAGGTCAATAAAACCCTTCATCAGTTTTTTCTTATTTGAATTATGAAACAAGTTATTCTCTTTTGAATGGTAAAAGCTATAAAGTTCAGGAAATGTTTGCAGCCATGTTCCCCATCATCAAGAGAAGGAAAGTAGTCTGCAGTGAAGAAAGAATAAATAGGCTCATGTTAGAATTTAAGAGCCTAGTTCCAATTACATCTGAGACATTCCTCCTTGTTTTGCAAATTAGTTGTTCAGCCCTTTAGTGGATTTTGTTATCCAGTACATTCTTCTTTATGTTTAATCTACTTCAAGTTGGATTTCTGTCACTTCCAAAGATATTTTTAAAAAAAAGGTATAAAATATGTTGTGATGCAAATAGCAGACCCTAAAATACGGAACTGGCCCTGTTGATGTAGGGTGGGGTGCAGTGAGAATGTCTCCATTCTGAGCCTGGAAAGGAAATGTCCTTGTTAGGTGACAATGAAGTAGCTGGGCAAACTACTGCATGCTCTTAGAACTTGACCTCGACTTCCTCCCCTTGCTCTGTGATTGCAACTTCAGAGGATTAAATAGAAAAATGGTAAAATATTGGCGTATACCGCCTACATTTGGCACCCTCAGGAGGGTGCTTCAAGAGGGGAAACGCAGATGGGGGGAGCAGCAGCATGATATTCGTAACTCTGGTAAGGAAGCCTCTGCCTGTGGCGAGCAATCTGGGCTGTGACAGGAGGATCCTGCTTTGCAGATTGGCCATAGTCACATTCTCTGCCACACCCAAAAGTGATGCATTGATTAGGAAACAGTGAATGCCTGATAGGTGAAATGAAATTTGGGAAGATCTAGAGGAATTAGGGAAGTGTGATTCTCCGAGTCTTTCTTGGCACCCTGGCCTGATAGCAGGAAAAAGTTATTCATTATTCCTTTTTTTTTTTTTTTTTTTTTTTGGCATCTGGCATCTGAAACCACTTTCTAAGTTAGGGAAATAGCCCCCCTGATAGATGCCAGATACTTGCTTTCTGAACTTCTCTCACAACCAGGATGCAGACACTTGACCTAGTGTCAGCATATCATGTACACTGATCACAGACTAAGCTAAGGAATCTCTAACTAAGCAAGTGAGGACCCAGGACCATAAGAATTCTCTCCAGGGCAATGGGGTTGCGGCAAGATCTAGTTCTAGGTGTAGCAGGGCCCCTACAGAGCTTGATCTTGGCAGCATTGAGGGTTCAGTGCCAACCATGTCAACTGTGCAAGGGGCAGGGGCTGTCCTCACGGAGACAACAATGTAGCTTAATTTAGGGCATTGCTTCTAGTTGTTTGGCTGTGTATCTGGTCCCCTAGTCATTCCAGTAATTCTCTGAGGTATCTAATATCTTTTGTAAATGTAATATAATAAATTTATTTTTTGCCTAACTAAGACAGGGTTAGTTTCTTATACATAATGACTGATACAGACATTGGTACTAGACTGGCTGAGTGCATCAGACTCCCAGATAACTGGCTGCAACATGGGGATAGTTGTGTGGCCTAGTTGGGACTAACAGCAGTGAAAATCCAGAGTTGGAGTGGCATTCAATGGCAAAACAGTCGATTTATTATCAGTGGTCACCTGGAATGAAGTGTCCACTGAAAGCATAATCTTGGGGCACTGTCAGAGATCAGTACAAAGGAAATGAGGAATGCAAGGACTGTGAGGAGGGGTGGAAAGAAAGCTGAGAGAGTCAGAGGTTGAACATCAAACTCAAAGTTTGCTGCCGTGTGAGAGATAGGGCATTGTTTGCAGGGGGGACATGTTGGGATGGTGCTAAGTGAAGAACTGGGTGGCTAAGAGAGCTCTGAGTCCTCTATGAGTTAGGGTCAGGTTGGGTGCACATAAGGGAAAATCCAAAGTAACAATAGTGTTAAGCAAATAAACCTCACGGTTTCTGTGGGTCAGGAATCTGAATGTGGTTTACCTGCGTCTTCTGTTTCAGGGCCTCTCACGAGGCTGAAATCAAGGTGCTGGGTCTGCAGTCTCAAAGGAAGTCTTGACTCAGGGAAGACAGATTCCAAGCTCACTCACATGGTGGTTGTCAGGACTCAGTTCTTCCAGGGCTGTTGGACTGAAGGGCTCAGTCCTTACCAGATGTTGGCCAGAGGGTGCCCTCAGTTTCTTGCCATGTGGGCCTCTCGATCAGGGCAAATACATGGGAGCCAGAGAGAATGCCAGCAAGACAAAACTCCGGCTTTTAGACTCTAATCTAGGAAATCACATTCTATCACTTTTGCCATATTCTGTTGCTTAGAATTAAGTCACTAGGTCCTGCCCACACTCAAGGAGAGGGGGTTACACAAGGGCATGACCATCAGGAGTCAGGGATCACAGGGAGCCCAGTCCGGAGCTGCCTACCACAGCTGGCAACTAGCCATCTGTCACAACCCCAGCCTCCCACTGAGAATAGCCAGCTCCGGTAGCACCCTTTCCCTGTCTAATGGGGTCGCTTCTCTCGTTTAAAGCCACATACAGACTTCCTCATGGAGAATTATCTGGTAAGAGGAAGCCAAGTCTCCTCGTTTCTCCTTCCACTGACTTGTTTCCACACTCATAACCAGAATCAGACCCTAACATTCCTCAGGGTCATATAGGAGATCAAATTCCAAGAAGGCTTTCCCACTAAAAGAATTAAAAGATTTTTGAGGGCCACCCAGTGGCTCAGGTGGTTGGAGTGCTGTGCTCCTAACGCCGAGGTTGCTGGTTCGATTCCCACACAGGACAGTGAGCTGCACTCTCTACAGCTAAGATTGTGAACAACAGCTCTCACTGGAGCTGGGCTGCTTGGCAGCTGGAGGTGGGTGTGAGCTGCTGTGGGCTGCTGTGTGCTGCCGTTGGCTACTGGTAAATAAGAGGTATGACAATTAAGTTGGAGAACTTGTTGCAGCGCCGTTGCTAACCTTGTTGGTATCAGAGGGGTTATTCATTATGAATTTGTACCAAGTGGACAAACAGTTAACCAAGTTTACTATTTGGAAGTGCTGAAAAGGCTGTGTGAGAAAGTTAGACAACCTGAACTTTTCTCCAACAATCCATGGCTCTTGCATCACGACAATGCACCAGCTCACACGGCACTGCCTGTGAGGGAGTTTTCAGCCAGTAAACAAATAATTGTATTGGAACACCCTCCCTACTCACCTGATCTGGCCCCCGATGACTTCTTTCTTTACCCAAAGATAAAGGAAATATTAAAAGGAGGACATTTTGCTGACATTCAGGACATTAAGGGTCATACAATGACAGCTCAGAAGGCCATTCCAGAAAAAAAGTTCCAAAATTGCTTTGAAGGGTGGACTGACTAGGTGCTGGCGTCGGTGCATAGCTTCCCAGGGGGAGTACTTTGAAGGTGACCGTAGTGATATTCAGCAATGAGGTATGTAGCACTTTTTCTAGGATGAATTCGCGAACTTAATTGTCAGACTTTTGTATATGGGGAAAACTAGGTAAGAAAGGGAATGAAATAAAATTGGAAGTGAGAATAGAAGCCATTCAGAGGCAGAGAACCAGGCAGTGATTGGATGAGGCAGCCAGGCATTCCTGTCCAGCTGTGCCCTTGCCGAGTATAAAAAATTAATCCCACGTTTTATTTTACATAATATCATACTCTGTACCTTCAAGAGTATTGGTGATAATAGCATTTTAAAAAAGAGGTAGGGATCAATTATCATCAGTGAGATTTTCTTCAAAACCACTGAAATTCATTCTGCAAGTTTTGATACTGCCACTTTCTTGATTTTTCCAGAAGGTATATATACATGAAAACTTCTTAGACAAAACCTGAACTTATCTTCTTTCCTCAAATGGTCCTTAAATGGTTTGTGAGATGACTGGGAGTAACAGCTATTCAGTCATGCCATTAGGACAACCATGTTTCCACATGGCAGTGGCTGGGGGAGTGTTGCTATCAGAATGGGAGTGCTGAGCGGACTGTCGCCATTACTGAATCTTCTAATACTTTGATAGAGACTTCAAGGAAGGGGTAAGATTTCTGTGGTGCCATCATTCAAAGAAAGTCCAAGTCCTTGGTGAAAGTTTTATGACCATGCCAAAGTGGTCCTGGTATCTAATACCTAAAGGTTGGGACGCAGAGAAGAGACCCTACCCACACAAAGATGTCTTTACCAGTTTGGAGCAAACCAGTATGCCCTTCTCTGGGCTACCAAAGCTGTGTGATCCTTTCAGGCAAAAGTGGGAAGCAGTAGGCATTATTGTTAATACAAGGCCAGGCCTTGCCTGCAGGAGGGATTAGCTTAGGGGCTTCATTTTCACCATCATGGAGATCTCTGTTTCTCTATGTAGATCCAAGCTTTTTTCTGATTATCATATTCCACCTTCCTGAAAAACTTCCTTTAACATTTCTTGTAATGCAGTTCTGGTAATAATGAATTTTCCAGCTTGTATTCATCTGAAAAAGTATTTCACTTTTATTTTTGAAATATTTTTGACTCTGGGTGGTGAACACACAATGTGATATATAGATGATGTATTACAGCATTGTATACCCGAAACCTATGTAACTTTACTAGCCATTGTCACCCCAATAAACTTTAAACAAAAGGAAAAGAAAATGAGCTGATTAAGGTGAGCAAGTCATCCGATAAATTGTGACAAATAAAAAACATATTTTCACTGGGGAGAGAATGCTGAGTTGACAGTTTCTCCTTCAGCACTTTAAAGATGTCACTCTATTGTCTTTTGGCTTGGAGTTTCTGGTGAGAAGTGTGCTTTTTTCCTCTATATAATGTCTTTTTTCTCTGGCTGCTTTCAAGATTTTCTCTTTATCTTTGGTTTTTGGAATTTTGAATATGATGTGTCCAAGCATGTGTAGTAGCTTAAAAATATGTATACAAATTCTTTGATACTTTAAAAGGTGGAGTTTAATTTCCCTCCTTTTAAGTTTGGGATGAACTTAGAGACCTGCCTCTCCTCCCCTCTCCCAGGTATAAGACAGTGTTTTAATTTTTATTTATTTTTTGTATTGAAGTATAATTGACATTAACATTATGTTAGTTTTAGGTGTGCAACATAATTTGATATTTGTATATATTGCAAAATTATCACAAGTCTAACATCCATCACCATACAGTTATATATTTTTAATATTACATCCCATTTATTACATCGTTATTCATAACTGCAAGTTTGTACCTTCTGACCCCCTTTACTTATTTCAGTCACCCCCAACCCCTGCCTCTGGCAACCACCAAAATGTTTTTTGTATCTATAAGCTTGTTTTTTTGTTGTTGTTCTTTTTTGTTTTAGATTCCACATATAGATGAGATCATACAGTAGTTGTCTTTCCCTGACTTATTTCACTTAGCACAATGCCCTCAAGGTCCATCCATATTGTTGCAAATGGCAAGATTTCATTCTTTTTTATGTCTGAATAATATTCTATTATATACGAGGTCTGAGTATATAAGTTCGCAAACTCATCCCAGCAAAAGTGCTACATACCTCATTGCTGAATATCACTACGGTCACTTTCAAAGTACTCCCCTTGAGAAGCTATGCACCAATGCCAGCACCTAGTCCACCCTTCAAAGCAATTCTGGAACTCTTTTTCTGGAGTGGCCATCAGAGCTGTCATTGTATTACCCTTGATGTCCTGAATGTCATCAAAATGTCTTCCTTTCAATATTTCCTTTCTCTTTGGGTAAAGAAAGTCATTGGGGGCCAGATCAGGTGAGTAGGGAGGGTGTCCCAATACAGTTGTTTGTTTACTGGCTAGAAACTCCCTCACAGACAGTGCTGTGTGAGCTGGTGCGTTGCAGGATGCAAGAGCCGTGAATTGTCGGCGAAAAGTTCAGGTCGTCTAACTTTTTCATGCAGCCTTTTCAGCACTTCCAAATAATAAACTTGGTTAAATGTTTTCCAGTTGGTACAAATCCATAATGAATAATCCCTCTGATATCAAAAAAGGTTAGCAACATCATGTGACTCTTGATTTGGCATCACGGACCTTTTATGGTCATGGAGTTGGCTGACTTCCATTGTGCACTTTGATGCTGTATTTCAGGGTCATATTTGTACACCTATGTTTCATCTCCAGTGACAACATGGCCCAAAACATCATCTTTCTTCTCTGAAAGGTCTTGGCAAACTTTGACTTTCCTTTGCTTTTGTTCATCAGTGAGCTCCTTCGGGACCATTTTTGTACACACCTTTCTCAGGCCAAGATTGTCAGCTAAGATTTTCCTAACTGTTTCTCTATCGATGTTTACTTGGTCTGCTATGCTTCTCACAGTCAGCTGATGATTTTGATGCACAATTTGATGAATTTTTGCAATGTTTTTGTCGGTTCTGCTCGTTACTGGCCGCACTGACCTCTCTTCATCAGTGATACGTTCTCTCTCCTCAGAAAAATGTTTAATCCATTTGTACACCACCGTTTTCTTCATGGCATTATCCCCATAAACTTGGACTAACATGTCCCTGATTTCACTTCTACTCTTACCAACTTTAACAAGAAATTTAATGGTTTTTCTTTTGCTCTAATTCAAGCTCATTCTCGCGACGGCACACAAAAACACAATAATGAACGCCACTCAGCAAGACACCGCCACACGTTGACATGAACACAGCTGTAAGACACTGACATACCAAGGTTATAAAACCTTACCGAGCTGTTTGTACAGTGCTGCCAATGTAAGCACATGGTGACAAGTTCGTGAACTTGTCAGACTGTGTGTGTGTATACACACCACGCACACACACACACTATCTATCCATCCACTGATGGACACTTGTTTCCATATCTCGGCTATTGTATTAGGTTGGTGCAAAATTGTGGTTTTTGCAGTTTTTAACCTTTTAAATCGCAATTACTTTTGCACCAACCTAATAAATGCTGCTGCAGTGAACATGGGGGTTGCATATATTTTTTCAAGTTAAGAATTTTTGTTTTCTTTGGATAAATACCCTAAAGTGGAACTGCTGGATTGTATGGTAGTTCTATTTTAATTTTTTGAGGAACCTCCATAGACTCGCTTCTAATGAAGAGTATGGTGGGAATAATTGTGTGCTACTTCTGAGACCTAGATCATACAAGACAGCTGCTCTGCCTAACTCTTAGATTACTTTGGGGACACTAACGGCCACATTGTGAGGACTTTAAGCTGGTATGCTTTAGTCATCAGGAAATTATAATTATATATTTGCCCGAAAAATCCAGCTGGATGAGAAGTTACTGTAATGGGGAGAAACCATCAAAGATAAACCCAAATCATGAAATTATGCCATAGAAAGCTCAGCGAGTGATTTGTTCTCCCAGCAAGCACCTGGTAAGCATCTAGTTTGTGTCTGAGTATGCCCAGATAAACCAGTTTTGTAATTTTAACCTGTTAAATACGAACCTTGACCTCTTTAATACAGCTTTATTAGAACATAGTTTAACTTTTTAAAATTAATAGGCTTTATTTTTTAGAGCAGCTTTAGGTTCACAGTGAAATTGAGTGGAAAGTATAGAGTTCCCACATACCATCCCACACCCCAAGAGGCTTTCCCCCTATAGTTTACATAGGGTTCACTCTTTGTTGTACATTCCATGGATTTTGACACACGTATGACATGTACCATTATCCATCATACAGAATAGTTTCACTGCCCTAACATTCTTCTGTGCTCCACCTATTCATCTGCACCCCTCAAGCTCCAGGAAACCACTGATATTTTTTACTGTCATCATAGTTTTGCCTTTTCCAGAATTATAGTTGGAAACATACAGTAGGTAGCCTTTTCAGGTTGGCTTCTTTCACTTAGTAATATGAGTTTACGGTTTTGCCATGTCTTTTCATGGCTTGGGACCTCACTTTTTTAGCATTGAATAATATTCCATTGCCTGGATGCATCAAAGTTTGCTTCTCCATTTGCCTGTTGAAGAATATCTTGGTTGCTTCCAAGTGTTGGCTATTATAGATAAAGCTGCTATAAACATTTCTGTGCAGATTTTTGTGTGGACATAAGTTTTCAACATTTTGGGGTAAATACCAAGTAGCACGACTATAGGATCATGTGGTGTAAGTATGGTTAGTTTTCTAAGAAACTGTCAAACTGTCTTCCAAAGTGGCTGTATCATGTTGCATTCCTATGAGAGTTCTTTTTGCTCCACGCCCTCACCAGCATGTGTGTGAGTGTTTCGGATGTTGGCTTTTCCAATAGGTGTGTAGCGGTATCCCATTTTAATTTGCAATTCCCTAATGACATATGATGTTGACCATCTTTTCATAGACTTACTTGCCATCCGTATCACTTCTTTGAAGAGGTGTCTGCTCAGATCTTTTGCCCATTTTGTAATCTGGATGTTCATTTTGTTATTGTTGGGTTTTAAGAGTTCTTTGTATATTTTGGATACCAGAACTTTATCAGACATGTGTTTTGCAAATGTTTTCTCCCAGTTTATGGCTTATCTTTCCATTCTCTTGATATTTAACTTTGATACATTGGAAAAACCTACTTTCTAAAAGATTTTTTCTTTAAATTGATATTTTTTGATATAAAAATTGAGACAATTCACATCATAAAACTCACCCTTTAACATGTACAATTCAATGGTTGCACAAAGTTGTGTAACCATTACCACTATGTAATTCCAGCACATTTCCATTTACTCCAAAAAGAACACCCCTACCCATTATCAGTCAAGCCCACTCTCCTCTTCCCCGATGCCTGGTAACCATTACTTATCTTTGTCTCTATGGATTGGCCTATCTGAACATTTTCATATAAACGGAATCATAACACGTGCTGCTCTTTTGTAACTGCCTTCTTTCATTTAGCATGTTTTCAGGTTTTTTCCATGTTGTAGCACAAATCAGTGCTTCATTCTTTTTATGGCTAAACAATCATCCATTGTAAAGATATACCACATTTTGTTTATCCACTCATCTGTTGGTGGACATTGGCGTTTTCTACTTTTGGCTTTTTGAACATTCAAATAAGCTTTTGTGTTGGTTATATTTTCGTCTCTTAGGTATATACTTAGGAGTGGAATTATATGTCCATTGCTGGGACATATGGAATCTCTGTTTAATCTTTTTTTTTTCTTTTTAAAGATTTTATTGGGGAAGGGGAACAGGACTTTATTGGGGAACAGTGCGCACTTCCGGGACTTTTTTTTATTCCAAGTCAAGTTGTTGTTCTTTCAATCTTAGTTGTGGAGGGCGCAGCTCAGCGCCAGGTCCAGTTGCCGTTGCTAGTTGCAGGGGGCGCAGCCCACCATCCCTTGCGGGGCTCGAGGGGTTGAACTGGTAACCTTGTGGGTGAGAGCCCACTGGCCCATGTGGGAATTGAACCGACAGCCTTCGGAGTTAGGAGCACGGAGCTCCAACCGCCTGAGCCACCGGGCTCGCCCCTCTGTTTAATCTTTTGAGGGACTGCTAGACTGTTTTCCAGAGTGGGTCCATCATTTTACATTCCAAGTTTCTCCACATCTTCATCAACACTTGTTATTGTCTCTTTTTGAGTACAGCCAATTTAGTGGGTGTGTAGTGGTATCTCATTGGGGTTTTGATTTGCATTTCCTTGATGGCTAACTGATAGCTTACTGGCCATTTGTATATCTTCTTTGGAGAAGTGTCTATTCAGGCCCTTTCCCATTTTTAAATTAGGCTGTCTTTTTATTGTCGAGTTGTAAAAATTATTTACTCTGGACAACAGACTGGCCAAAGAAGGATGGGGGTTTTGGAGGAAATGCTGTTACTGTTGATAAGATTTAGGATGTGACCATGACATAGGCGCCTGAGGTGGGCAAAGGCAGGAAAGGTTCACTAAATGTAAGGAAAGCAGGGTGTTGGATAAGTCATTCATGGAAAGTTGAAGCCACAAAGAATGATACCATGTTTTGGGGAAGAAAATGATACAAGGGCTAAAATCTTCCTTGAATGAGGGACAGTTATTGAGAGATAGGTAGGGCAACAAAAGGGCTGAAGAGTCAAACTGCTAAATTAAAAAAGCAAAACACAAAACCCTGGAAGGATGAGAAGTAATCATGGAGAATTAGTGAGGGCTCACTTCCTGGGTCTGACAATAAAAGCAGCACCCGCTTAAGAGAGCTACAGGGGAAGCAACATCTTAGGGAACAGCCAAAAATAAGCAATGACATTAGAAGACAGTAAAGGTGAAGAGATGAAGCAAATGTTCCAGCAAGAAGGTGCTTACACAGAAGACCTTACTGATTATAGAAGGTAAGTGCTGGAGGGCACAGTGGAAGGGCTGGGAAGCAGTGTGTGACGTGGTGGTGGGTGACCACTGAGGTTCAGACCTCTTGGGAACTGTGAGGCATGGTGGGATTAGACTTGAATGATGATACTTAGAGGACGGTGAGCATAGTTCCGGGACTGTGGTGGAGGCTACATTCCTTATTTGTGCAACTGCTCATGGCCCTGCACAATGGTGACTTCCCTCCTCCACTGCCAATTCCATATTCCCCGTGTCCTAGTCAACTCCTTAGATCCTTAGGGTTCTTTGCCCAGTGGGTGACCCAAATCTTTCTTCTTTAAGAATCCGAGTCCTTAGTGGTCCTGGTATCTAATACTGAAATCAATTAGGACCACAATAAATTGTTGAAATAAATCTGAGAAAAACACCCAGAGTGTTCTTTTTCAATTTCACCTTTTTCCATACTAGTCTATCTTGCCTTATGATTTGTAGTCTTCCCTCTATGTCTCTGAACATTTTAAGCACATTTCTTTTAGATTCAGATTCTTATATTACAATTCTCAGAATGCAAATTCTCCCATTTACTGCATCTGCTGACTTTTCCTTTTCTTCATGGTGGTTTCCTTTCTTCCTTCCTCCTCCTTTTTTTTTTTTTGTGTGTGTGTTTTCCTTATTAGCACATTTTCAATAGGACTTGTTTTTCCACAGGTTCCTTTGTGAAAACTTGAAGACAGAAATATCCTTACAAAATAGTTTTGTTTGCTTCTGTGGGATCCTATAGGTTTCACTGGCCTAGGACCAGCTTTTTGTGTTTTTCATCTTGACTTCCTAGTAACATTTGGGTATTGTGAATTTGGACCATATTCTCAAAAACAGAAAGTGTATTAGTTTCTTTGTGACTTCTGCTTACATCCCTGAGTGATGGAAGATTTGCTTGTATTTTCCTACTGATTCCCAGGCCCCCGAGCAGTGCTTTTCTAATCTTCATCTCACAAGGAAGTGGTCCTTTGAGGTTCCCGTCTCCATGCTGAAGCCCCAGGACTCAGCCTATATCTTGGTCCCAAGTCTCTATGAATTCCTTGACCTTCTCTCACACATCCTCTGATTTGGGGTTCCCATTCATTTGGGGCACTTTGGGATTTCCCATATTTTAGTTTCAAGCCCAGTTGTGTGTTGGACATTCTGCCTGCCCCCCGTCCCCACCCCCACCCCCGGTTACCTATTCAATATTTTTATATTTGAGGTGGGAAGGGAGTTTACCTGGAACTACTCCAGCTGTTGTATATTGGTCAGAAGTCACTCCAAACCATTCTGCACAATACAATTAAAGGGTCTTTTAAAAACACAAATATGGTCATTACATTCTCTTAGCATACCATTCAAGGTACTATGAAATCAGAAAATTTGCCTCTTTAGCTCAATTTTCCACTTTCTCTTCTCCATATCCACATAATCTACACTCCAGTCAGACTCCCCTTTCCTTCCTCTCATAATTGTAGCAAGGGCTATGTTGACGGTAGCTAAATGGACTTATTCTCTAGTTTGCACACTATCAAGTGGGATTGTAGTGACTGACAGCAGTAGTAACTCCTGTCTCCTGAAAGCCTAGATCCAGAAAACAACAGCTCCACAGAGCTTCACCTCTGGACACTGTAGGGTAACATGACTTTAGTTAATTGTATTTAATTACAAAAAAATGCTGAGTCGAATTAGGTTTGCATTGAATTATAAATTAAGAATTGACATTTTAATATTGTCATCCTTTCCAAGAACCTAGTATGTCTTTTTATTTGTCAGATCTTGTTTTAAGCCCTTCAATATGATTTTCTTTTCTTGTTAAATTTATTAAGTGTTATATAATTTTGAATAGGCAACACATTAATATGATTCAACATTTAAAAGTGTAAATATGAATATAGTGAATTTTATTTTCCATTGCTTCCCCCTCTCTCTACCCCATTCTCCTCTTCTGGAGGTATTTTATGTATATATATAAACAACTATATACACCTATGTGTTGCAATTATGAAATACTTTCCCTGTTACTGTTTCTAGTTGATTATTGCTAGAATAGAAAAAACTTGATTTTTTGTAAATTTGTCTAATTTATTTCAATCCTCACCAGATTTCCTTATTAATGCTAATAGGTTTTACTACAGCTTCGTGGATTTCTTAAATACAGTCATATATCCGCAATACAAGATAATTATTATTTTCCAATATTTATATCCATTATTAAGTTTTCTTGCTAAATGCTTTCACCTAAATTTTTAAAGCAATGTTGAATCTTGTCTTATTTCAGACTTTAATAGAAATAGCTTTAGCATTTACAATTAAAAATATTTGCTATTGGTTCTTGATGCATAATTTCCTTTTACTTAGTTATCAAATCATATTCAAAACTGTAACATTCTATCAAATGCTTTTTCAGCATATACTAATAAAATTTATCGCTTTTCATTTAAAAAACTTTACTTTGAAATAATTTTATTTACAGAAAAGTTGCAAAAACAATACAGAGTTCCTGTGTATATACCTTTACTCAGATTTTCCAGATGTTAGTACTTTACTTTCGTTTCACCATTCTGTGTGTATATATATATGTGTATGTATACATATATATGTATCTGTGCATGCTGTATATATAATTTAAAGTTTTCTGAGACATTTGCAAATTGTCTTTGCCTTTAATTTCTAAATACTTCATTGTATATTTTAAAAAAACAAGGACATTCTTTTACCTAATATTATCAAAATAAGAAAATTAACATTAGTAATAGTCTATAATCATTTAATAATCTTCAAATTCTTGATGTAGTGGATTACATTGGATTTCCTGATACTGAGGCTTGGATAGCCAAAATAAACCGTATGTGACCACAGTGTACAATTTTATTTTATTTGGAATTTGTGCATTTATAGTCAGTCATAGGTGAGATTAGGCTATCAGGTTTGCGTATTAATAGTACACTGGCCTTTAAAAAATCAATTGAGTATCTTTTAATCTTTTCCCATGGTCTGAAGCAGTTTATAGAATAATTAAAAATTACAGGCCAGTGAGCTGCACCCTCTACAGTTAGATTGAGAACAATGGCTCAACCTGGAGCTGGGCTGCCGTGAGCAGCCAGCAGCCCGTGGGGAGCGTGAGTGGCCGGCAGCCAGCGTGAGTGGCCGGCAGCCAGTGTGAGTGGCCGGCAGCTGGCAAGAGCTGCCGTGAGCTGCTGTGAGCGGCCGACCGGCGACCAACCGCATCAGCCAGGGGGAGCACAAGGCTCATAATACCACCAGAATGGGCCATGGAGCTGTGTCCTACACAACTTGACTGAGAAACGACTGCTTGACTTGGAGTTGGGGGTGGGGGAGGCGGCGGGGGGGAAAAAATTACAACTCTTCTATTTTTTTGGGCTGAGTGATAGTCACAGTGGTGTTTGTTCATTTTGTGATAATTCACTGAACTATATACTTATGATTTGTGCACTTTTCCATATATAGATCAATAAAAAAATTTAAATAAAAGAATACAATCTTCTAAAAGGATAAATTTTTAATCATCGTTCCAATTTCTTCTTTGGTAATTTATCTATTCCTTATCGTTTTTTTTTTTGCTCTTTTCCTTTTATTAGGCTAAGAAGGTTTTATCTGTTATTAGTATTTTCAAAGAATCATTTTTCTATTTATGCTTTTTTCTTTTAGTTTCCTACTTTATTAACTTTATTAGTCCATTTCCTATTTTCTTATGGCTTAAATGTGTTTTTTATTTCTAAATTTCTATAATACTCACTATGAATCTTTGAGTTTTTCTTTTGAACAATACAGGTGTTACGTTTTCATTTCCAAGTTCAGCCTTATGCATTCCAACAAACTCAACAAGGTACCTGAGTCTTGCTTTGCCCCATTTGCTCAAGGGTTCAACCCTGGCAGGCCCTCCTGCCTAGCCACAAGCACATGACAAATAAATATGTGCTCAGGGAACAAATTAACAGTGCCCTGTCCTGGAACTTACTGTGAACATCTGTGCCACAGGGCCCACCATTCATCCCAATACCTGGACAGTCACCATGTACTGGCACTGAGCCAGGTTCCATGAATAGGGCAGAACTAAACAACTGGGTATCTGTCCTCTTGGAGCTT
This sequence comes from Rhinolophus sinicus, assembly GCF_057876585.1. NCBI lineage: Eukaryota > Metazoa > Chordata > Mammalia > Chiroptera > Rhinolophidae > Rhinolophus > Rhinolophus sinicus. The sequence goes on along the minus strand of NC_142514.1, from coordinate 141,295,443 downwards.
ACATTCTAGTAACAAAAACAGACATAGAACAAGTAATGCAAGTATTACTTGTATTACCTAGTATTGCTTAGGATGTATAGAAGTATGGTCCAATATCACCTAGAAGGTCTAGCTCAGAATCCCTAGAAGTGATACTTAAGTTCCTCAGAATCTGAGAGTCCTCTACCCTCTTTTCAGAAAGGTAGCTATTGAGTTTTCTTGTACAAAAGTTATCTGGTTTTGGGGTGATTGGTTAGCTCAGTTGGTTAGAGCATGGAGCTAATAACACCAAGGTTGCCGGTTTGATCCCCGCATGGGCCACTGTGAGCTGCAACCTCCTTAAAAAAAAAAAAAAAAGGTATTTGGTTTTGAGTTATATGCCTGCTGCTCTTGGCCAGTTAATTGAACCAAAGGACTGACAGCCAGGCCAAAGAACTTTATCCAATAGGAATGCTCCACACAGGATGGTCACTACTGACTTAATTAGAGCCTCTAAGATAAATCTGTGTAAGAGTAAAAGAAAAAACAGGTAACAGGAGAGACAAAGCAGGAAAGGAACAGTAATCATAATGGCAGTCACAAATCCTATGGTATTGGATTAGAACTGCAGGTATCGTCAACAAGAACTCATGGTTTTTGATAATATACAGATGGAGAGACATAATAATAAATTCCGATGTATGTGATATGTTAACATACATACATATATTTCCTAGCTCTGTGCTGAAAGGGCCGAGAAACAATGACAGTCCAGTAGCAATGAACACACCGAGTGCCCAGATCTTGTTTTCTAAGTACCATTCTCAAATAAAAGGAACCAGGTGCTGTTTGGACAAATGGCTCATGTCAGGGCTGGGACAGGAAAAACATGTGAGCTTGGAACATCTTGTGGTGCCAGAAAGTAAGGAAGTGCTACCAAAAAAAAAAAAAAAAAAAAGATGGGGGAAATACTGAAAGAACAAAGGAGCCAAATTGAAAGAGTTCCCAATGGCCAAATCTAGGGCAAAAGGAGCAACAAAATAAACTCTATTAGTACCAGATTATAACTCGTAGAAGAAAACAAATATCTATTAATTTATACTGATATAAATTATTGAATAAATAAATGGGAGGAAAAGAGACAGGTCTTCCTTACAGAATACCAATGAATAAATATAGATGGAATAAGGAAACAGAGAGTTATCATTAGGCAAATAGAACAGTAATACTTGCTTAAGTAAGAACCATTGGAGGACGCTAAAATCCATGAGCAAAATTCTAAGGGTATATAAGACATTTATACAACTTCCAAGTATCTCCCCATAAGATTCTTAGTAATTTCAAAGGCGAAATTTATAATTTGATAGTGGAGAAACCTGACACATACCATCTCAGCCATGTGATCAAAGTTAACTTTATCCCCTGCTACGAGGCACTGAGAAGGGCACAGCATCACTTCTGGGGTAGTCACACCAAAAATGCAGAGCCTCAATCTAATCATGTAAAAACAGTAGACAAACCCAAAGTGAGGGACATTCCACAGAATAACCAGCCTGGACATTTCAAGTGTCAAGGTCATGATAGGCAAAGAAAGATGGTGGAACTGTCACAGGTGGAGGGAGATGAAAGAAACAAGACTACAAAATGCAATGCGAATCCTAGGTTAGATCCTGGACCAGAAAAAGAACATCAATGGAACAACTGGCCAAATTTGAATGTCTAGTCCTACAAACAGATTAGTTTGTAGGACTATTAATTTCCTGATTATAATAATTATACCATGGTTTTGTAAGATGTTAATATTAGAAGCTAGGCGAAGGATATATGGGAACTCTCCTATTTTTGCAACTTTCTGTAAGTCTAAAATTATTTCAAGACAAGAACAAAAAAAATAGCAGCTACTGAAGTAGGGGAAAGCAGACACAGCTCCCGGAGGGACGAGCTGGTGATTGCTGACACCTGCGGGAGCCTGCGCCCTGGAGCCTGCTGACTGCCTTATACCCACCATATTGTTATGACATTCTTCCATCACCCAATGGGCTTTGAATCCTGCCCCATCTTCTGTTTCCTGAAAGAGATGAGCTAACACCAAAGGAGGGTTCCCAAATGGCCCTGCAGGGGGAAGGCGATGAGGTGATCATCCATGGTAGGGGCTACTGCAGACGCTGCCCAAGGACACACAAGATCTTGCTGTGACTTCCTAAGCTGAGGCTGAAACATGGATACAGCATGGGGGAGCTGCTTATTCTAGGCTAACTTAGCTGGGACAGTACAGACAGGGCTGAGGCAGCCTTCATGGCCACCGAGCTCTCCCCCTACACCTCCCTACAGCTACGCTGTCAGTCCCCTGAAGGAGGCCCCAGAGAGCTAAGCTGGCTCGGTCATTTGGTACTGTCCAGTCCCAGAGTAGGCTGGCGGTAGTGACCCAGTCAGCCTTCCTCCCAGAGGTGTCCTATGCTGGCCTAGTTCCAAGGCTGGGGAAATCTGGTCCGGCCTGAGCTCAGACATGGGGTGAGGAGGAACAGTAGCTATGATATGGCAGTGCAAAGTGGAAGGGTTCTATGGATTCCTTCCCCTGGGAATTTTTGGGCATAGGAAAGAGGTAGCTACAGCCTAACCTGCAGAATCTGTGCCTAGGCCTCTGCACTCTTTCCCCACTCTCCGTGGAGACATTCTGGAGACTCAGTTGCATGAGGGCCAGCACAGGGTGGCAGGTCACAGTCTGGTCCCTGTCTTCTTCCAGCCAGATCTGTTCTTAGCTGCCATAGTTCTGAGCTTCAGGGAACACGATAATGTTCCAGAGACTATGGGGCACGAGGATCATGCTGAAGGACAGACATAAGGGACCTCCCTCTTAGAGACTCGTTAGCAAGTTTTAGACCCACAATGAAGGGGCCAGGGGAGGACAAAATTCCTGCTCTGGACTTTGAAGCTAAGGAAGGGTTTTGCAGGGGCTGCGAGGAGGCAAGAGGCCTGAGGCTGGGTGGAGAGGAGCGAGCAGTATGAGGGGAAGGTCGGTCAGTTGCCATGCCACAGCCGAGGGGCCTTTATTGGAGGCTGAGGGCACGTATATGCAGGTAGCTAGAGGGTGTGGCACACCTTCTCAGGGTGGAGTGGTGCCCGGATGTCCAGTTTGTGGGTTTTGCTGTCCTTATCAATGATCTCCAGCCGCAGCTTGGGTGGACGCTTCTCAGCCTGCGGTGAGGGCAGCTCAGGGCTCTTGAGTAGCTGCTTGTCCGAATCCTCCACAGTGATGCGCAGAGTACAGCCCCCTGGCAGCAGGTCCTGCTCATAGGCAGCTGCCAGCTGGTTTACCACACGGCGCTCTACCTGCAGATGGCAAGTGAAGCGGGCGTCACTGCCAAGGCCTGGGCCAGCCTGTGGCCTGAGCTTGGAGGCCAGGCTCTGTCACTTACTGCTGGGACAAGTACTTACACTGAGCTTCAGTTTTCTCATCTGCAAAGGACTAATCACACACAACTTGCACGACTGTGCAAATGACTCAATGATGTCAGTTTCTGACGTTCCCAACTCAGTTTCCCATCTGGAAGGGGTTCATTCTCGGTTACCCTCTGGAAAGGGGCTTGACTTGGTCATCTTGTGTTTTTGGTTCTCAAGGGGCATCTGCTCTGGGTATGAACAATTCCAGACTGGGAGCCCAGGGGCTGGGTGTGGGGGCACCGGGCAGGAGCGTGTGGAGGCGCCTCACTTGTCTCCTGTGCTCACCTCATGCTTGATGGAACGGGCCCCATAGTGCACATTGTAGCCGTCGACCAACACGTCTGCCACCTCGCGGTCCCAGAGCAGCGTGATGTTGTGCCTTTGCTTGGCCTGAGAAAGGTTAGACAGGAGTGTGCCTGCATGTGGCTCAGTGCTTCCCATTGCTCCCCACTCATGCCTGGGCCTGGGCCAGTGAGAGACTGTGTGCCCCAGGGCCCCTGACCCCACACCACCGTGGTCCATCCCCACCCACGGGCAGTCCCCGCTCTTACTCGCTTGGCCCAGAAGTTCAGTTCCTTGTTGACTAGCTGGATGAGCTCCGAGTGGCAGAAGGGGAGGAAATAGACGATTTCATTGATTCGTCCCAGAAACTCATCCCTCCGGAAGTGAGCCTGCGGGGCCAGATAAGGGGTGGGGTGAACTCAGTGACTCAGACGGGGATAAAGGCAATGACTGAACCCCAGTGGGGAAGATATGGGGACTTCTACAGCTTTAGAAAGGCTAAGGGAATCCCCTCCATCTGAGGTTCCATCAGGAAGGACAAAGACCTCTTACTTTCAGGATGGGGCGGATCACATTCTCCTTGAAGTTCTTTGAGATGGTGATCTTGTCATTCATCTGGACATCCCCTGTGGAGACAGAATCAGAAACTGCCTATTGCCACAGGGGACTGTGCGGAACGCGCCTGCCCTCTGGCCTCCATGAAAAGAGCCCTGGCCCGATGGTCTATGTGATCCCCGTCAGCACCTCAGCGTCTCTGGGCTTTGGCCTGGTCTTCTTACCTGAACAATGAGAGGACTGGATTGGGTACTTTCTGAGGCCCTTTCAGCTCTCATGTGCTATAAAACCTGGGGTTCCTTATGGTGGAAGCAGTGTCAGGGAGGGGAGAGGGGAAGGAAAGGGAGTCAGGACCAAGACTTGAGTTCTAACTTGGAAGAAGGGGGCTGGAGGGTTCAATTCCAAATGGAAAGCTGACAGAAGTGGCCTTCTCCCTGATGCACTCCTCCTTTCCAGCACTCTCCAGCCCATCTACACAGGAAGTCTCCCTGGCTGTAAAAGGCTATGTCCATCTCCATGTAATTTTTGATCAGCTGTCCCCTCACTGCACCAAAGCATCTCTGCCTGTTGAGTATGCGTCTCTTCGGGTCCCTAAGAACCTAGCTTCTTCCTGGCCCCTTACCCTGGGGTGGCTCTGTCCATTCATCTGCCTGTAAACCTCTTGTCACTTTCTTGAAGAAGTGAGGGCACGGTCTCTCTCCACTATCTGGTATGGTTCTTGGTGTCTGGTCATTGCCAGCTATGGACAAAACTGCCTACCTAGACCCTCACCAAGGCCTGGGACCCCAGTGCCATCCTTGCCCCCAGGAGATGTGCTGGTGGCCTGGGCACTTGCCCAGTTGCCAACAGTTCAGGCCATATGCCATACCAAGGTTCTCGGCGATGCGGCTGTGGTTCATCTCCAAAGCTTCCTGCCTCAGCTGCAGTGCGTGCTGTGCGATCTCGTCGCTGGCCACGTTGGAGGTCATGATGAAGATGGCATCCTTGCAATCGATGGTCTTCCCTTTTCCATCTGTCAGCCGGCCCTGGGAAAGAACAGTGACTGCATGGTCAGGGAGCTATAAGGCTGGGCACCTCTTCCAGGAGGTTTCTCCAGAACCGCTGTGCCTCTCCCACCCTTGGCAGTCAGCTGCTCGCTCTTCTGGGTTCTCTGAGCACTGTTCTCACACCTCGGCTGCACCTCAGTGCCCTAGGCTACAAATGCTCCACCTACCGAGAGTGCCTCCAGGCAAGAACGTACCTGCTGTGTGTCACCAATCAGGGCACCCAATCATCCCTGGCACCCAGAAGTCAGCCTGATTTCACATGCATCCATCCAACACACTTTCTTGGAAGCCCACTCTGGTCCGGGCTCTGTGTTGGGGCACTGGTGACTCACCGAGCCTTTGACAGGCTCCCAGTCCAGAGGAGTGACACTTAGGAAACCAGCAATGACAATTCAGTGGGCTAAGTGTTATGATAAGAAAAGCCCAGGTGGCTGTAAAAGTTTTACTGGGCCACTGTGAGGACTAGATATGGTCATACTCGAGAAAGATCCTTAGTTAACCAAGCTGTACAAATGCTCTGAACTGTCATTACTAAGCAAACACATATATTTGTTGGATCCAAATGAACTGAAACAGGTATAATCTCTGCATCTTTGTAGCTATTGTCTGGCCTGACAGAGAAGGATAAAAAGTAAGGCTCCTCCTTTAATCAACATGGGAAGTTTCCTTGGAATCTTTAGCTCTTTCTAGAAGTGACATAGAAGAAAGCATCTATACTGGAGACAGATGCACCAAGGAAAGAGAAAAGGAGCAACAGCAGACGGAAGAGACAGAAGAGTAAGAAGGAGCTCTACCCACCCAGCAAACCTCAAGGCTACCACTGCATGACAGCACTCTGCAGTCATTTAAAACAAAAGCAATGATCAGGGCCTCACTGAGAGGAACTGATGGAGTAACAACAGTGGACAGTGGACACATGGGCACTTCCATCATGGTGTCCTGTTTAGTGTTTTCCACGCACTACTGCATTGGGCCCACTAAAAGCTCCAAGAAGGCAGAGGCTGGGTCTTGTTCTCAATGGGTCCTGGAACAGTATTTGGCACATAGTAGGTATTCAGTACCTGCTTGCTGAATGCCTGAATCCTTACAACCTCTACAGAGAAACTGAGGCTCAGAGAGGTTAAGAAACTCATTCAAGGTCTCATAGCTAGAAAATATTAGAGCTGAGGCTCAAACCGTTTCACCCCAGAGCCCGTGCCCTTCCCTTTTGCACCAGGCGACTGAGGTCCTATCAACAGTGCTGGATAAATGAGGCTCCACACAATTTTCTTTCCCTAAATAAAATTTTCCGACTCAACAAGAAAACAATCCAATTAAAAAATGGGCAGAGGACCTGAACAGACAATTCTCCCAAGAAGACATACAAACAGCCAACAAATATATGAGAAAAGTGTTCAACTTCACTAGCTATTAGGGAAATGCAAATCAAAACCACAATGAGATACCTGTTAGAATGGCGATTATCAACAAGATAAGTAATAACAAGTGTTCGAGAGGCTGTGGAGAAAAAGAGACCCTCATACACTGTTGGTGGGAATGTAAATTGGTATAGTCACTATGGAAAACAGTATGGAGGTTCCTAAAAAAAATTAAGAGTAGAATTACCATATGACCCAGCAATCCTTCTTCTTGGTATCTACCCAAAAAATCTGAAAACATTTATGTACCTCTATGTTTACTGCAGCATTATTCATGGTGGCCAAGACATGGAAACAACGAAAGTGTCCTTCAATAGATGATTGGATAAAGAAGATGTGGTACATACCGTGTTTCTCCAAAAATAAGACCTAGCAGGACCATCAGCTCTAATGTGTCTTTTGGAGCAAAAATTAACATAAGACCCGGTCTTATTTTACTATAAGACCCGGTCTTACATAATATAAGACCTGGTCCTATATTAATTTTTGCTCCAGAAGATGCTTTAGAGCTGATTGTCTGGCTAGGTCTTATGTCCAGGGAAACACGGTATATACAATGGACCATTACTCTGCCACAAGAAAAGATGAAATGCTGCCATTTGCGATAACATGGATGAATCTTGAGATTATCATGCTAAGTGAAGTAAGTCTGACAAAGTTGAGAACCATATGATTTCACTCATATATGGGATATAAAACTGAAAGCAACAAACAAACAAGGCAAACAAACAAAAACTCATAGACACAGACAAGAGTGGTTACCAGAGGATAAGGGGGGGTGGTGGTAGAAGAGAGTAAAGGGGGTCAAATATATGGTGATGAAAGGAGAACTGATTTCGGGTGAACACACAATACAATATATAGATGACATATTATAGAATTGTACACTTGAAATCTATATAATTTTACTAACCAATGTCACTGCAATAAATTTAATAAAAAATTTTTTTCTCATAATTCTGCCAAATTAATTTGCATCCTTTGATCCTTACTGGAGAGAAGCAACTGGGACAGGTGTGGGAAGACGGAGACCTGCGTGGGATTTCCTCTGGGTGCAGACAAAGTACAGGTCCTGCCAGGCTGGAGAATACACTCTGGGGGATAGGTCACTGACCTCAGCCTGTCAATTCCTGCCTGCCCCAGGCTCAGCCGGTAACCAATCCTCCTCAAGCGTTTCCCTTTCTCTGTTGGTGTGACCTGACTCAAGGTCAGTCCTTGCTTCCAAAGCCACTGCAATGGCAGACCAACCCTGGCCCTCAGAGGCAACCGGGGAAGGAATGCACATTATCTAAGCACCTACTGTGTGCTGGGCATGGTACCCAGTACTTTTCAGCCTTACTTTACACTGGCCCTAGGCACAGGCCTCTCAGAAAGTGTTACTTCCAAGGAGGTCTATTCACTGGGGCCTCGTGATCCAGTTCCCAGTCACTCTTCGTCCCCGCCTTGGGGTGCGACAAGGGGATGGCAAGGGCACAAATGGATGTTCTTGAGCTTTTGCCATTAGCCTTCTGCTTACGCGTGACAATATGACAGAATCTGCTCCTTAGTGGGGACCAGGTCTGCCTGAGTGTGGCTTGCCCAAGCACGTGCATGACACTGCATATTCACAGAGCTCAGCCCTGAGGACTGAGTGCGCGCACTGCTATACCGGCCAGAGCAATAACCAGCGGCAATTTCATTCCGAGAGATCCACGCTCTGCTCATAACTGGGCCTGAGGATGGGTCCCAGGTGGGTGAGGGGAGCAGGTGCAGTGTATGACTGACCCAAGGGTGACTTCATGTCTCCTTGTCCTCTGAGTCCGTGGCAATAAAGATGTCCCAAAGAGGGAGCTGTCACTGTCCCACATCCCAGCAATGACTGGAGTGCCCACATCCTGGAGGGGGGGTGGGGTGGAGGCTGTGTGCAAAGGTTCACCCCAGGGCTCTAGGGGCTATTTTCCCACTGCTTCTATCCTTGAAGGGAGGAGCAGAGGATGCGCTTCCTGGGGGCCCGCTGCTTCCTGGGACTTCGGCTGTGTGCTGTAAGCTCTGGGGTCACCTGGGAAGTGACCAGTATTAGCCCCGCTTGGTGCTTTGGTGAGCGTATCTAGGGCTCTTGCTTTTCTGGGCCCATGCTTGGGAGAACGGGCTGGGTGGGCGTGGGGGGTTTCCCTCATGCCCCCAGACTGGATTAGGTGCCCTCACAACTCCTGGCACTTGCTACCTCACCTAGCATGGCACTCACCAAAGTGGGCCGAGCTGCTTTTTGCTGCCTGTCTCCCCGACTCACTCCTGACCACTGAGGCAGGGGCTGTTCTGTGTGTGCCCCCTCCGCCCCACACTGAACCAGCCTCTTGCTTGGCCAACTCCCCCAACTCTTTCCGGATAGGTCACAAGGCTCTGTGTCAGCCCCCTCTTCTCTGCACACTATACTCTCTAGTTGCGAGATCTCATGGCTTCCCATGGTTCCCGTCATCCTCTCTGTGCTGGGGCATTCCCAGATTTCTGCTTCCAGTACAGACCTCTCCTATGCTCCAGACCTCTCCAATTGATGAATGGCCTCTTGGACATCTCCATCGGGCTGTCCCTCAGGCATCACCTGTCAACAATTCCAAACCTCAGCTCACCTTCCTCGCCCATCTGCTGCTCAGCCTCCTGTGCTCTCTGCCTCAGCTGATTGCAGCAGCAGCCATGCAGTCACCCAGGCCAGAAACCCTCGGCCCGTCCCTCTCTCCTCCCATCCACTGAGCCCTGCACAACCTGCTGGTAGTTCTTACCCCACGGCCCAGCTTTAGAGCAGGCTTCCCCAGTTCTAGCCTGGAGTCTTCAATGGTGTTCTCGCTGCCCTCTTCTTCCTTCCATCCTCTCACCACTGCCTACAGGATCTTTATAAAGTGAAAACCTGACCATGTTTCTCTCTTGCTTAAAGTCTTTAAAGACTCCTTATGATCCACCAAATAAATCTAGGCTCCTTTGCCTTAACTGGGGCCAGGTAAAATGCCCCCATCTACCTTACCCACCTCATCTCCACCACTCTGTTCACTTCCCTCTGCAGTCGAGCCGTACTGAACAGCTGCGGTTCCTTGAATACACCTGGCTGCCTCATGCCCCTGTGCTTCTCTGCACATTAGGTGTCTGCGGCAGGCCCTTCTCCTCTCTGTTCACCTGGCAAACACTTATTCATCCATGGAAGGTGTGCTGAATTACCACGGAATGAAGTTAGTCAGCAGAGCACTTCTCCTGAGAAGTGGGAATGGGAATGGCGAGAGTAAGTAAGACAAGGTCCCTGTCCTCAAGGAGCATACATGCATAAATCTGGCTAAGTAAACCAGGAGGGCAGCTTTGGTCAATGGAACCAAGGATACAAGCATCGGAAGCTAGAGCAGGCAGGAAAGAATTATTATCAACTCCCAAAGGCAGCCGTGGAGTGCCAGCAGCAGCGGAGGGGTGGACAGGGCTTCCCGGTGGGGGTGGTAAGCATCTTCTAGGTGGGCCCAGTGGTACTGCAGTCAGCAGTTGCCTACCCTCCTCCTGGGCTAAGCAGGCCATCAGAGGTACCTCTCCAGGGACGTCAGAGGCCAAACAGGCTGCTGGACTGTCCCTTCCTGTGAATGCTTCACTGCAGATCTGCCTCTCTCTTTTGGCTCTAGCTGCACAGTAGTTATTACTTAAGCTGCAGGCTCTGGAACTGGACCGCCGAGGTTCCGACCAGTTGTATAATCAAGGGTGAATTACTCACTTTACTTCAGTTTCCACATTTGTTACATGGAGGTAGTAATAGTAACTATCACAGGTTGCTGGGAGGATTAAAGGACTTGATACTTGTAAGCTTTTTAGAATGGTGCCTGGCATATAAAGTGCAAAAATGTCAACTATTACCATGTCTCCTTTCTACCTGTCTACTAGGCAGGGAGCTCCAAGGGCAGGTTTCGGTCTGATGCACAGCTGTGTACCTGAATCCCATCAAGAGGCTGGCACAGAGCAGGAGGTCTCAGAACATGATGTGAGTAACTGAATACGTGACTTTTGAATGATTGGTCTTCATTCCTCAGCGGGGGCCTGGGGACAGGGAGTAGCTAAGGGGCTAGGAAGACAACAACAAATCTGGGGCAGGAGCAAGGATGCTGGGACAGGCGGGGAAGGTGGTGGGCAGCTATGGGGTCATTTGGTTTTGGGTCTTCCTGGTTTGGTACCTGGTGTGCTATTTGGTCCTGTACCTCATCTACTGCACTTGTGACATGGGAAGCAAAACCCCCTCTTATTTTCCCGGGGCCGAAGGGGCTAAGTGGACAGGTAGGCTGGACTCCATCTGGCATGTGCTGGCTAAAGTAGCCCCGTGTGGGAGTACTAGCGAAGACTCATCCCGGTTCTGCAGGCCCCTGGAAAGGGCAGAGGTTAACCCCTCCATAACCATAAGCTCTCTCTCCTCAGCTCAAGGGAAGGAGCGGTACAGAGGGCAGAACTGGGGCTCTGGGATCAGATGTATTTGCAGCCCAATCTTGGCTCCACCACAGAGTAGCTCTGTGGCCTTGGGCAGGACATTTATAACCTCTCTGAACCTCAGTTTCTGCATCTGTAAAAGATGAGATCGTTTCCACCTTGCCTGGCTATTGTGATTAGCCATAACAGCTGTAAAGTGTTTAGCACAAGCCTAGAACACAGAATGTGCTGAATAAATGAGGGTTCTTCTCCTTATGTAGAACTTGCATCACCAGTGGAGTAGCCTGTCTTGTTTGTGATGAGCCTGGAGCTCCTCAGAAGAAAAGGGCTCTATGAGCCACAAAGGTTCCTGGAGCTTATCTTGGATCCAGCCTCCTTGTTTGTCACATGAGGTCCCCGATGCCCAGAGATGAAGCAGAGCTGGAACTAAAAGTTCAGGTCTCTCTCTACCCTGGCACCTCTGCCCCACTCTGTCTCTCTGGAACGCAGCCTGGGCAGTGATGACATTTTCAACTTGTGGGCAGTGCGGGTCTTCCCTTGAGTGCCCAGTCTGGGCCCTGGTCCAGAAAGGGGGCACATCTGCTAAGTGCCCGAATGTACACACAGGGAGCAGCAAGTTGAGGAATGATCAGATAGGCCTCTGGGTCCTTGGTTCCCACTGTTCACAGCCCCCAATACCTCCAAGTGTCTCCACCTCCACTCCAGCCCAGGCTAACTTTCACCTCATCAAACAGCTGCAGCATGATGGTAAGCACATCTGGGTGGGCCTTGTCCACTTCATCAAAGAGCACGACGGCATTGGGGCATTGCTTCAGCTTCTTGGTCAGCTGGCCACCCTCCTCATGGCCGATGTAGCCTGGTGGGGACCCGATAAACTTGGCCACCTGGGGGAAGCAAGGAAACATGTTAGGAAGGCCTTTCCATGTTTTCAGTTTCCAATATGGGGCATGCATAGGAAGATGGCTTCATATACACTGTTAGGACTGCCTGTCTCCTGGGGTGGCAGGAATCCGATCATGATGGGAGATCAGACAGATCTTCCATGTTTATTCTTCAGAACAAATGCAATGCAAAACAGATCAGTGGCCCTCTACACACATATTTCCCCAAAGGACAAATCCCAAAGCTGCTGGAATTATCTCCAGCCCAAATCATAAGCTACATCAAAATGCCCAGGTGGTCCTGTTGACAGGCCCTCCAAACCAAGCTTCACCGAGGACTCACTCACCTCATGCCGCTCCTGGAACTCAGACATGTCCAGCCTGATGAAGCCCTGTGTGGGAATAAGCAGGAGTCCAATCGGAAGCAGGAAGGCACAGGGAAGGGGTAAGGAGGAGAGCATCTTAAATATCCCCTAGGCTTTCACACCACACCAACTCAAGATCTTCTATCCCATTCTCGTGACATATTCTGTCAGGCTCCTATGTCCTTTTCTGTCCCCTTATTCCCTGTATGATTCCATTCCCTACTTTAACAAACCGGGTCACGTCTTTGCCCTTCTAAACCTGGCTCAGAGTGTCTCTTTACAGGGAGGCTTCTACTGATCTGGTTACCACATCATCCACTCTCCTCCCGCCCATTCCCCATTTCCTGAGGGCACCTGTGTGTGCTGGGCACTGGGGCTACAATGGTGAACAAGCCTTGGTCTCTGTCCCCGTGGAGCACCCACGGAGTGGGGCAGGCAGCCATGGACAAAGTCACAACCAGCGTGGACCTTGATGACACGAAGGGGAGCAACAAATACCCGGACAGCTCCATGGTGCCCTCAGCTTTGCAAGTCTGTGTGGGCACACACCACTTTTAGTTTACTTTTCTTATAAACTACTAATAAACCTTTCTATTTATTTATATTTCCCCATTTCATCTAAAAAGCCACTCATGAAGTAGCTTGCAGCCTCTCTCCCCACTGCTGGGCCTAGGGGTGATTTCCAAGGAAGTGGCTCCCTAGGATGAGGCCTGACCATGAATAACCCCAGGCGAAGAGAACGCTGGGTAGAATGGGATTTGTGAGTCAACACAGGCAGAGTACCCACTTCTTTTCACAAACTTAGAGATTTCGGGAACCATAAGGGCATTCACAGGTGCCCTGTTTCTCCACCCAGACCAAGGTTCCCCACAGTCTCCCAGGCTTCTCTCCTACTGCCACACGGTTTCGTCTGAGAGAGCACACTCACTGACTACACTTCTCCTAAGAGCTGGGCAGGATGGGGCGCCGAGACCCTGGGAGGGAGGTAGCTGTGTTTGAAATCCAGGCCTATTCTAGCTCGGCTGCTGGTCTGAAATTCCCTCAGTGATGTACTTCTAGTTTTTCCTCTGTCCTGTCACTCTGTACCTGAGGTACAGGGTGGCAGAAAGAGCCCCGGGCTGGCAGCCAGGGGCTTGGCTTCCGGTCCCAGTTCTGGGCATGCTGCCTCCCTGTTTCATGCTATAGTTTCTTCCTGTGTAACACAGGCCCTTGTTTCCTCTCCTAATTTCACCAGGGGCCTGAGGAGAGGCTCCAACCCAAGAGGTGGGAAAGGGCTAGGGGAAGTAATGAAGGTCACATGGGGGTACGTGGGGCATTAGCCAGCATGCATCTTCAGAGGGCCCCGGCAGCTCAGCCAAGAGAAATACAGGCTTCAGGACGGGCGAGAGGATGGACAAGGGGTACAGTAACCTGCCTAGGGCCAGCAGAAAGAACTGGAGCCTGGGCCAAGGAAAGGACCACCCAGCCCACTGCCTCCAACGGGTGATGGTGTGACTTCCTTTTCCTCGGACAGAGGCTTATGTTGAAAACTGCCATCATGACACCCTGCCCTGGTGCCCCCAACTGAACAGATGCTCCAAGTGAAAAATGACTTGCTTCATCAGTCTTTGAATAAGCCCTCTCCCTTCTCCACCAGCAAGTCAGCAGATACTTTCCTTTTACTTCCACTGTGTATGAAGACATATTAAGACAGCTTGGATAAGGAGATTATAATTTGTAATTAAATATTAACCTTTCTGACAGTATTAAAATTAAAACACTCAGAATTCTTCATCCCTAATCAGGTGGTTCCTGCCCGTAACTGCATCTTCCCTAATAATAGTCTTGCTAGTTTATGGCCCTTTCCAGAGTGCTAATTGTTTCAATCGCTGCCAACCTGATGAATTGTCTTAAAAAATGCTATTTCAGTTAGAGCATATTAGCATGTCACGCACTGCTTCTTGCCTGCCTGCCTGTCAAGTGGGTCTGCTCTGGGTTTGGTTGAGGCAAAGCACAGCTACTGGCAGAGCCAGGAGCCTTCAGCCAGTTATTAGGCAGCAGGAGGCCATGGATGCAGCTCAGCACACAGCCTGAGCGACCATTTCTGTGGCTGCCGGTAGGAAGGTGGCAAAGGGGCAGGTAGTCTAGAAGCAGGACAGGAGGTGCCCAGGGCTCTGCTGCTGGGGTAGTTTGGCGGGCACAGGCCTGAGCAATTCCGCATTGCCTCAGCTGGGGATGCTTTCCATAGAAACGAGGCAAGGGCATCTGGGGTCATGGCAAGCTCTGATGGTGGACAGGGGGCCTTAGCCACCATGCTGGGAAGGCTGGTAGAAAGCAGAATGTTTGGCTTTTGTTGAAATGTTTCTGGAGTCTCCAAGGACTGCTCTCTCTGACATGTCTCTCTGTATGGAAGCATTGCCTGTCAGCGCAGAAAGTCAAACTGAGCAGGCCTTGGAAAGCCGGAGTCTGAACAAATAGGGCATGAGGATGGCTCTTTCCTATGGAAAATCCAGGGCTGAGTTATGGGGGAAAGGGGCCTGTGACTACCCCACATAAGAAATCCTGTTAAAAAGCTCATGTAGGATGGAGAGCAGCAATAAAGCACCTCTTATTCCTACTTGTTTTCTCCTACAGGCCCCAAGAATCCATCCCTCTGGCATGGCCTTGATGGCACCGAACAGTAATAGTATGTTTTTAAAGCTGTTTCCCTCTCCAGACTAAGTTTCTTAGGGCAGGGAGAGCATCTAAACAAACACTGTATTATCAGGAACTAGTATAGTACCTGGCACAGAGCAGCATCTGTAATACCTGTACAGATGAATCTTACTGCGTTCTCCCAAGTGCCCCATGAGTCAGAAAGGGCAATGAGTACCCTTCCTATTTCATAGATGAAGAAACGAGGTACAAAGAGGTTGGGTAACTTGCCCAAATTCCTGGAACAACTGGTGGCCAAGTAGCAAAGTAGCAGCTAAAGCTGAGGCCTACTTCCCAGGCCAGCGTGTGTCTTTTTGATCAGCTATTGCCAGATTCAGGGAGCTAGGATTTGCGGGGCTAGCAGAAGTGGCGCGGTCTCCATGGCCCGCACTTACCTTTTTGGCATCTTTGTGCATGTACTTGGCTGTCTGCTTGGCCAGCTCGGTTTTTCCTAATAAGAGAAAAGCGAGAGGAATTGAGTCAGGACCAGACTGACTCTCCTGGAATGAAAGAATATTAGAAATGCATGGACACTGAAAAGAATATATTTTATGGATGGGAATGCTGAGGCTAGGAAAGGGCCAGTGACTCTCCCACAGTCACCGAGGGAAGGGTGAAGCTGGGACCAGAATCCAAGTCTGAATTGCATCCTGATTTTTCCGTGGATGGGAACTGAGTCTTTTTCTTTAGCAGCATCCTAAGAGTGGGAGGTTGATTCTTATAATCCAGAGCCAACTTGTCCTTTGAAGTTCAGCACCAACCCTGCCTCTCCCAGGAGCACCTTGACTTCCTGGCTCACTGCACTGTATCTCTCTCGATACCCACGACCTTGTCATCCAGCAAGGACTGGAGCCACAGACCCATCGGAGGCAGGGAGGGCACCTCTTCTTGGCTTCAAGGCCTTTCTTTGTAACATAAAGAGGGAATGACAACACCAAAGTGGTGGTTCTGAAGGGCCATCTGGTATGACCGCCAAGCCTTTGGACGTTACTATCTAGTACAGGAAGTCAAGTTCCATAGTATCAGGAGGTGGTGCTAACCTTTTTGGACCCTACCTGAGGGAGAACTAGGCCCATAGAAATGCTGAGAGGGGAACAGAAGGCAACAAAAACCATGAAATTCCCTATCAAAACAATGGTGGGAGTGTGGTAGAGGAGGTGGAGGGGGCGTCTGTGAGGGCAGACAGTGAGGGGTTGAGAATGCCTCAGATATTCCAGCTCACATTGCCAGAAAAACACCCAGTTCATTTTACTGCAACCAGTTTCGCTATGCACCTAGCACTGTGCTGGCATAAGGGGCTTTCTTTAGCTTCCTAGCAGATTATATCCCAGGCTGCACCGAATAACGTCGATGTGCTGGGCACTGGAGGTGGTTTAATTGGACTCAAAAGGCAGCCTCAGGGGATGCCGAGTGGCTGGGGCATGGCTACCAGGCTCCAAAGGGCCTGGCCCTGCAGGTGAACTGGGCCCTGTACCCCAGCTTCCTGGGGAAGGAGCATACTTTAAGCTGTTCCTAATGTGACAGATGATTCCCTTGCTGGCTCTATAATTTGGAGGCGTTGTACTGGGAGCTGGAGTTGAACTAGAGGTGGGTGGCCTTATCCTGGCCCACAGCCGCTGGGGCTCCCCCAGCTCTTCTTTCCCACTGGCTGATCTGCTCCTGTTACCTATTCCAGATGATCCCAAGAAGAGGAAGACCAGAGGGTGTTCTTCGTCGTACCAGCCATTCTCCTTCCTCCGGATCGCTACGGCCAAACACACAAGACGGGGGACGGGGAGGGAGGCAGATAAATCAATGACACAAAAGGCAGGATAATTATCACTAAGTATACAATATGTTTTACTGCTCTGCGCCCACTCAAAGTCCTCACTACCATTAGTGCTGCCTAATCTGATTAGCTGGCAAGGCCCCTAGAGATACCTAATCAGGTTAGCATGGATTTGGAAAGCTGCCCAGAGCAGATTTCGGATAAAGTTTTCCAGGATGAGCACTCAGTGTTGCCAGGGAAACTGAAAGGCGGGTGGATGGTGAATGGAGGTGAAGGGGGTGGGGGTTGGTGAGGGAGAATTCGAGAGGAACTTTAGCTCTTGGCTGGTTACCCATCTACTTACCACTGGTGGGAGACTGAGCCTGCCTCCTATGCAAATGGGAGAGGCAGAAGCCCAGGGCAGGCCCCTGGAGATCGGGGGTGTGAGCTCTGGACTCTTTCCCATTTGGGGAAACCAAAGTCTGGTCCGCTGTCTGGAAATACAGTCAAGCACACTTTCTGGAAGCCAGTCAGGGGTACTGTGGAGCTCAGGGCATAGAATGGTGAGCCACTTGGTTAGCACCTCCACTAACCATGGCCTCTGGGGGCTGGAGGGGGCAGGGATGTAGGAGGATAGAGCTGTACCAGATTCCCCGGGGGCGCAGCCCTGCTGGAACGAGACCTGACCTCTCCTCTTCAGGAGGAAGTATAAAATCCAGGGCTATGCATTCAAGGGGAAGAGATTACAGGGCCAACTACAGAGCGGGAGAATCAGGCTCAGAAGACAAGGCCCAGAGACCAAGTCCACAGAGAAAGACATGACGGTCTTAGGGATGTGTCTGCCAGTCTTCAAGTATGAAGATCCTAAATTCTACACTGTGTGGTAAGATCCACGTGGTTGGGTTTCAAAGAAGAGGCTGCAGAGCTCAAAGAAGGCTTTTTGGAAGAAGCGGGACTAATGACAGAACATGTGTGCTGGGCAGGATAGGAGAGGCAGAAAGGGCTAGCATGACAGACCTGGAGAGATGGGAATGAACACGAGCAGTGGAGTGGATCAGATGACAAAGGTCTGGAATAACCTGTCCTAGGAATTCAGGTCCACGCTGTGGCCTTTCTCACCTAACCTCTAACATGGCTACCTTCAGTACTGTCTAGTTCTGGCCTCAGCAGAAAAAGAAGGAAACTGTGCAGCCTCATGAACATCAGACTCGCCATTGTGCCTGCCTGGGAGGCGCCACCTGGGAATTTTGAGAGGGGCCTGAGAAATCACAGTCCAACTGCTCCTCTGGGCTAGGCCCCAGGCATCTCTGAACTAACTGGCCCGGTCCTCTGGAAAGCCTGGCTCTACAGAGAACCCACAGGCCTCACAGGTACCTGAAGGCTGGGAATGAAGGGGAGGAGTCCAAGTCTGGTTGAGAGGAAGTCCCCAGTGTCCTGAGAAACAAGAACCCCAAATATATGGTGATGGAAGGAGAAGTGACTCTGGGTGGGGAACACACAATGTGATATAGAGATGATTTATAGACTTGTACACTTGAAACCTATGTAACTTTACTAACTACTGTCATCTCGATACATTTTAATTAAAAAAAAAAAAAAGACCCCAGGGGTAAGGGTATTTGGGGAGGTGGAGACATCATAAAATGGCAAAGGCTGGACTTCTGTGAACACTGTGTTTGGATGTGTGTTGGGGCGATGGTGAGAGAGGATCATCTGAAAGGAGTCAAATTCTTCCGAAATTTGGCTAAATTGAGAACCTCGGTTGGAAAGAAGCTGAGCATAAACTGAGTTCAGGCTTCATGGGGTATCTGGACAGGCAGAAGTGCCCAGGTACCACTTAGACAGGTGGCCTGGGTTGGGGGAGTGGTCCCCAGGTGTCATGGACCTGAGGTTCTGACCCGGACTTCTCTTTCAGGAAAGCTTCCCAGCCCACTGAGAGCTGCACACTGCTGGGTGAGGCAGTTCCAACACACCATGGAGAATGTGGAATTGGATTATGCCTGGGGCCATCTTTTCCCCCTTCTTTTCTAATAATGCACCTAGGAGAGAGCTCTTTATAATGCCAGGCAGACTCCACTGCACAGCTGTCCCTGGGCAATTCTGCCAGACCCAGAGCAGGAGTCTGGGGTGGGCTTGATCTGGGCCCCCTGTGAAACAGGCGAAATGCCAACCATTAAACAATTACAACTCTGGATATTTCTAATAATATCTGAAGAGAAAAACGGCCAAGCAGATGGAGTCCGACAGAATGAAAAATGGAAGCAGCGAGGAAGGACTGGGGAAGGCGGGCCCCAGGGGGTGTAGTTGGTCGAAAGGACCAAGGCTGGGAGACTTGAGGGTCCTGTGAGGCCAGGGCAGAGGCTAGGCCAGACAGACCTGGGTGGGCCCAGATGGAGGTGGCCATAGGCACTGGGGCTCTCACTGTGGACCAGCAGAGGCAGCACGTTACTCTGCTAGCTCTTCATAGTCTCTAAAGAACTTCTGTAGACATAACTTCATTTGAGCCTCATTATGAACCTACGAGGCAGGCAGGGAACTTGATTCCTGCTCAAGAAAATATGTACAAAGAAGTTAGGTAACCTGCTCAAGGTTATATAGGTAAATAAATGAAGACCCTGGGCTTCATTTACCCTAGCTCTGGCTGGCCCTTGAGCCTGAATTAG
The DNA here is from genome assembly GCF_057876585.1 of Rhinolophus sinicus. Taxonomy (NCBI): domain Eukaryota; kingdom Metazoa; phylum Chordata; class Mammalia; order Chiroptera; family Rhinolophidae; genus Rhinolophus; species Rhinolophus sinicus. Next base: position 141,275,995 of record NC_142514.1, on the reverse strand, counting down.
TGCTTCAGAAGTTCAAGGAAAGGGTCAACTTACCCTGGTCACAGCACCTCTTCATACCCTTGCCTCGCCTGGAAAACTGTCTGGCTCGAGCAGCCACTCAACACAGGGCCTCAGGAGCCCGTCCCCTGACCTCTGTCTGCTCTTACGCGTGAGGTGCTGCCAGTGCCCCCTTCACTGGCTGGTTCCATCCCCGCAGCTCCAAGCAGGCTTGGCTACCTCTCCACACGTGGGGCCAATGCCAGCGCCTCCTTGCTGGGCTCTTCCCCTTACCAGAGCGCCTGCTCCTGGCCGTGTCGACCATGACGGGGCCATCTTAAAACTCACCCACAACAACTCTTTGTGATGAACTCCACCTCCCCACATGTGCCCCGGTCCTCCCGAGGTCTTTATTCTCTGGTCCATGCTCATCTATGGGCCGGTAAGGTAGAGAGGGTAAGTTGCAGGATCTAGTTTAGAGCCCCAGCCCTGTCACTTACTAGTTGATTGACTTTGAGTAAAACACTTATTTCTTTAGAGCCTTGGTTTCTTCATCTATAAAATGGGAATATGATACATGCTGAGTCAGCCCCATGAAGACTAAATGAATTAATGGCTATGAAAGCATTCTGTAAGTTGCAAGAAGTGAAATAGTAAGAGTAAACATAATGGCAATCATAGCAGCAGCAGTGGCAGCAGCCACTAGTTTTGGTATTTTACAGATACCTCTTTCATCCTTATAATAATCCTGAGAAGTACGTATTAGCTCCATTTTACAGAAAAGAAGACTGAGGCTCAGAGAGGGGCAGTGTAAGGGGTTTCATCTGCCTGTGCCTTCATATCCAAGGTGGAGGGTGTGCCCCAATCTGACTGTGTAATCCGTGGGAGCAGGTACTAACTAGGAGTTCTATTTCCTGAGGGATCCTGGGGAATAGCCCAACAGTGGTATAATGCTTGCTGGCTAAATGAATTAATTCTTGGTCTTTCCAGAATCACAAGAGGGAAAGAATAGATACTTCAACTCCCATTTTACAAAGAAGAGCGAGGCCTGGACCCAAGTGGTTATGGCTCCAAGTGGTTCTCACTACCCTTGGGTGAATAAAGCTTCCGTTCTTTTAATCCCTCTCTAGGGAGCTTATCTACTTGTTCAGCAAATAACCTCTGTGCTGGGTGCTAGGGCACCTACAAAGAAGCCTAAAATAAGGTTTGTGCCTTTTAGGTGAATGCTATTATGAAAACTGTGGGTTCCAAATGGGATGGGAACACTGGGAAAAGTGTAGGAACAGCCATTTGTGCCTGACTGACGTTTGTGCCTGAAGGATGAGGGGAAGATCGCCAGGCAGTCTGGGTATGATGAGACATTCCAGAAAGGAAGACCCAACGTGAGCAAAACCTAAGCGAGGGGAAAAGAGCTACCTTCTCTTTCCAGCCCAGGCCTCCGCCACTGTCAGCGCAAGGTTTTGGGGCAGTCTGGGCGGGTTGCCTCATCCTTCCTGGTAAGTTCTAGTGTGGGAAATTTTTTTAACCTAACCTGGAACAGGTGTTTTCCAAGCCTGTGGTCTCCTAGGGGAACCAGTCCTTCAGGGGGACTCTCATGGTTGAGAGTCACCCAAATGTCCATTAGCAATTTCTTGTAGGTTCAAGGAGCACAGAAAGTGTTCATGAAGTGCCTGCTGACTGAGTGGATATGGGGGCCTTGGATTTGGAGGATGATCAGAGAACAGCTCTCTTCTTAGTCTTTAAAGATTAATCATTCTGAAGGCAAACTATTGCTACTGAGTGGTTAACATATTAAAAATGCAAGTGGCTCAGGTGGTTGGAGTGCCGTGCTCGTAACGCCAAGGTCGCCGGTTTGATTCCCTTATGGGCCACTGAGCTGCGCCCTCTACAGCTAAGATTGTGAACAACAGCTCTCACTGGAGCTGGCAGCCATGAGCTGCCAGAGGTTGGCGTGAGCCGCCACGGGCTACTGTATGATGTGCCGTCATGAGCAGCCGGTGGCCAGTGTGAGTGGCCAGCAGCCAGTATGAGTGGCCGGCAACCAGAGTGAATGGCCGAGAGCTGCCGTGAGCTACTGTGAGTGGCCAACATACGACCGGTGACTGACTGCCTCAGCTGTGGGGAGCGCAAGGCTCATAACACCAGCATGGGCCAGGGAGCTGTGTCCTACACAACTAGACTGAGAAACAACGGCTTGAACCAGAGTGGGGGGCGGGGAGGCAGAAGAAGGGGGGAAAGAAAAACAAATGCAAAGAATAGCTTTTGCTGAGCCCACCCACTGCGTACACTGCAGGTAGGCGTTCCTGGAGGGAAGAGTCACACTCTTCCAGAAAGAGGCTGAGATGAAAATTGGTTGAGCTTATATAAATGTCTAACCACTATGCTGTACACCTGAAATTAATATAAACTAATACTGAATGCCAAAAAAAAGGAAATCTGTGTTGAGGAGAGGAAGAGTGGCAAAATGGGCTCAGAGTGTGTTCACCGAAGTTCAACCACATTTTACACACCTGTGTAGCCAACCCTGGGGAAAGCTGAATGAGAGGTAGTTCCTGACCTTTGGAGGAAGACATACAAACCGATGCGCTGTGGTAAGTGCAGTGACAAAAGGTGTCCACAGGAAGCCTAGAGAAAGAGCCCTGCATCAGATGGAGAGCCAAGGAAGGCTTCCTGGGGAGGGCCTGGGTCTTGAGCGTCTCAGCAGGACAGTCCAGGCAACGAGAACAGCAGGGGCACAGGACAGGAGACCCTGATGTGGGGAGGTGGGGAGGTGGAACTACAACAGTTTCTAAATCAATCACTGCCACTGCACAACTCAGGATGACCTGGATATTTTCTCAGATCAGAAATGGGGCTCCAAGGGAAAGCCCAGAGAGGTGCAGGGCTTGGGAAGATGAGTGTTGGATTAGTCAGAGCGGGAAGGGAGGCACACGACAGGAGGGTGCCCACTGCGTGCCACATGCCTGACGCTGAGATTCTGAGTTCGGCCCGATCCCGGCACAGAAGAGCAGTTGACGTGGTAGAGCGTCCCCAAGGGAGTTCATGGGCTTCAGGGTCAACTGGGACCAGGTACAATGGGTGTGGGGGCCAGGTCCCTGGTCAGAGGGAAGCTTCCAGGGGTGTAGGGTGATCTGCTGCCCAGAGGAGGCTTCTCAGAGAAGGTGTCTGGGGAATGGCCTGTCTACCCAGAGGGTCGAAGGTCAGGGAGTATGGGTGTTGTACTGACCTATTTCGCTACTGTCACATTCCCAGTATGCTTGTGAACTACTAGAGAGCAGGCTTACAGCTTTTCTTCTTTCCTCAGAGCATATCACAGAGCTAGACAAGGGGCCATATCACATTAATTAATTCAACAAACTGCACTAAGCATCTACTTTGAACATAGTGCTGTGCCAGGAACTGGTAAAACAAAAACAATTCAGTCATGATCTCTGCCCTCAGAAGTCTACAGTCCATTGCTCCTGAACTGAGTCAGGGCTACGTAAAAGCCAGTCAGAATGTGGAAGACAGACAGGGCTGGGGTGGGGAAAGGGCCTGAAGAAAAGGAGTTCCACGCAGGGGGCAGCATCAACAGATGCAGGCAGATCCACTCAGCACGTGCAGTTGGTGTGGCTGGTGGTGTCTTGGTGGGTCCAGTGCAAAGCGGGGGCAGCAGGGGTTGGCATTGTGTGCTGGGCTAGGGCAGCAAGGGCCACTCAAGGCTTTTTAAATAGGTGAATTTTTACAAAGCTCAGTCAAGCAGGGTAGAAAAGGTGATTATACCATGTTTCCCCAAAAATAAGACCTAACTGGAAAATAAGCCCTAGCGAGATTTTTCAGGATGACTTTTCAGGATCCCCTGAACATCAGCCCTAATGTGTCTTTTGGAGCAAAAATAAACATAAGACCCGGTCTTATTTTCAGGGAAACACGGTAGCGAAAGGAAAGGAGGCAGAAGACCAGTGAGGAGGATACTGTGTGATTCAGATGGGAGATGCCGGGGTCCTGAGCTGGGGTAGTGGTATTAAGAACAGAAGGGAGAGGCCAGGTCTGAGATGTATTTAAGAGGTAGAAAGATAGAACCTGATACCTGATGGGCTGCGAGGGGGGAGGGGCTAGGGAGGGGCCAAGAAAACGACTACGTTTCTATTCAGATCAGTGAATGCTGGTGCCTTGACTGAGACAAGAACACAGGAGGTGAGCAGGTTGGAGGGAGGGGGCGCAGTCTAGCTCTGAATGTGCTGAACAGAGAGCTGGCCTTTCTGAGGATGGTGGGGCACAGAGGCTTTGAGCTCCCAGGAGGTCTGCCCGACAGGGGAGGCATCCGGTTCCACCCCACGACCAAGAACAGCTCTGGATTCTGGAAGGAAAACCTCACTTTCAATGCCAGGGCTCTGGCTTGCTGTATGTTGGTCGGCCCTGCTTTGGCGCCAGTGACCCTAGTAGAGCAGAGAGGCAGCGGGGGCCTGGGCTGCGGGGTTTGGTGCGTTAGCTCCTCTATTTGTAAGGTGGTAACGGTGCGCCAGCCTTGCTAGAAGCCCTGCAGCCGGGGATCACACTGATAAATTCACTGTATTACTTTGCACAAATCAATATCCCAGCACTTACCAGGGGTTGATGTGACCGAAATTGGTTTCAGCCAATTCGAGAGGGTAATAAATGGCCATTTATCAAATCAATTCATTCTGCGGCACTTCTCTGGCTGCCCATCCTCATGGTACCCCTGGGGTGCCAGGCTCCACCCAGCCAAGTCCCTAGCACACATGTGACACTGGCCGAGTGGACCCAGAGAGGGCTGGCCTACACTCTAGACCTGCCTCCTCCTCCTTCACTCTTGAGGTCCTGAGGCCGGCTGCTGCTTGCCTACCATAGACTGACCCAGCGAGTGCTTCAGGGCGGGAAGCAGGACATTATCTGACCATTATCAGTGTGATGCCCAGCCACGGGCTTCGAGCAAGGCGGGCACACAGTTACCAATGGAGGAGACAACGCACCAACCCCACAGCTTGGGCCCCAGTAGCGTCTGTCTTCTCTAGGTCACTGGAGTCACAGCAGCGTTAACCACAGGACGAGGAGTAGGGCCTTCCTAATCCGAGGCAGAGTCTGGGTGACAGAATGGAGCTTTGGGTAGAAGAAAGCATCAGGGCAGACATTCTGACAGCCCCTAGGAGGTGGGGAGCTGGATCATCTCCTCCTGCTCTGGGCAAACGCAAGGAAAGGCAGGTGGGTGGGGCAGCAGAGGCCGGCAGGACCAGGGGAAGAGGCCCGCCGGGGCTGGGTCTAAGGCTCAGTCCCCGCTGGAAGGAAACAGCCGTGGGCCTGACCTAAAGAGCACAGTGCACAATCCTAGACAGTAAACCTCTTAAGGACGGGGCCGAGGGTTTATTTAGTGCTGTGTGACACACACTGCAAAATGCACGTGCTTTATAGTCAGTCTAGATCTAGGTCCCCAAAACACAGGTGAGAAAACTGCTGCTCAGAGCTGAGTGACCAGCCTGAGTTACACAGCTGGTAAGTGCTGAGCTGCTATAATATTTGAGCCCACACTGGTCGAATTCTTTCCATCTCAATGTCCTCCTCCCCCTCCCCCAACTCCTACTTCTGGGAGCTTCTTATGGAATGGGCTTGAGAAGCTGGCGAGAAGCAGGAGGTCAGAGGAGCAGATGGCCTGCTGGGAAAGGGCTGTGTAAGAAGCAGAAGGAAAATACTATGACGGCAGCTGTAGTTCTGGCCCAAACGGACAGGAGACTCCAGCAAGAGATGCTTTCTTAGATCTCTGCCCAGGTAATCTATCTTTCCCATGGCTTATTCCTTTCTCCAACCCGAGAGCTCCCAGGGTCTCTCCTCCCTCCACTTCAGACATGGCTTTGGCAGAGAAGTGGGAGGTTATACTGCCAAGGTAGTGGGGCCTCATATATTCAAAAACATTTTCCCTGGCTCCTGTGTGTGCCTGCGGGCAGCCTTCCGACCTCCAGCTGGTGATACAGTTCTGCTCATTGGGTTCCTTTTATCTGTTGGGGGGGCGTCAGACCCCTGATAGGGGGCTCATGACTGCCACACTGAGTCCCACTGGTGTATGTGAGGATGATGGGGATCAGGCTGGGCTTGGTGTGTCACGGGGGGGTGACCACCTTCATTTTTCAATTACTCCTCTAATTGGTTTCCTAGGGCTGACAGTGCCACCCCAGAATATCCCAGAGGGGCACCACAATTTCAGCCCAATGTGTCCGTTATCAGTGAGCAGAACCTGGTGACTGCATCTGATGGGACCAGATGCCTGGAGAGAAGAGGTAAGCAACGTGTGAGGGGACTGACCGAGACACTGCAAGGCAGAGGCTTTTGAACTTGAGCTGAACATCAGAATCACCAGCAGGGCCTGTTAAAACACAGATGCTGGGCCCCAGCCCTGTTTCTGATTCCATAGGTCTGGGGAGAGGCCTGAGATCTGCTGTCTAACAAGGTCCCAGAGGACGTTGATGATGCTGGTCCAGAGACCATGCTTTGAGAACCAGTGTCTTGCGGGATGCCCCCTGTCTAAGCTGCGCGTGTTCCTCTGCTCTTGCTGCATCTATCTGAGGTCACCCTCAGGGAGTGAGGGTGAGTTGGAGAACAGCGGTGAGGCCACCATCCTGAGCAGAATCCTCGTCTTATATTTCTCTCCAGTGGGGTCGGCATGGGCAGGAGGGCTGTTACAGCAGGGGTTACACGAGCGGGCAGGCTGGTCCCCTGGGGTATGGAACATAAGAGCTTCTGGGGCGGAGAAGGAGGCATTCAAGACTTGCTCAGGATGTTTTCCTTAAAATTGAGCCAGTAGCAGAAGACAGAAGTTCTGGTTCTGACTCAGCTGCTACATAACTAGTGATGGACAAGCTCCCACTCCCCTCTGGGTCTGTTTCCTTACCTGAAAAGTGGGGGGCGTGGGGGCAGTGGACCAGATGAAGGTCAGGGTTAAATTGTAAGCATAGGAAAAGCAGCCTTGAACAATGATTTAAGTGCTCTGTGTCTCAGCTGCCTCATCTGTAAAATGTGGATTTAATGGTACCAAGCTTCCAGGGCCGCTGTAAGGATCAAATAACACACCACATGCAAAGAGCTTATCATAATGCTTAGCACATAGACAGTACTCAACAAATGTTAAGTTGTAACGTCATTAGCCACCTCTCCACAGGACGGGGACAGCAGGACGTACACCTCTCTGCAGCAGACCACGGGCGACCCTGCCTTCTGGGTGCTGGCTAGCTCCTTCCACACTCACCTGCGCCCACGGTGGCGATGGCACCCTCCTGGCCAATGATGTGCTCCTTCAGCCGCTGCTCCAGCGGAAAGCGGCGCCGCTCCTCAGCCTCACGCTTCCGCTGCTTCTCCTGGTACTGTGGGGAGAGGAAAGGGCGCTCAGGAGTGCTGGGCCCAGTAGGATCCTAGTTTTCTTCTATCCCCAACTCAGGGCCTAACACATTGGTTTGGCTCTCCAGGGATCAGGATGCACAGCTCTGGCTCAGGACCACTGGAGGCCCCGTCCTTCCCCTGTCCCCCATCCTAGCCCTCATCTCCTCTCCTTACCGCAGGTGGCCACTGCCCAGGGGGTCATGGCTCACCCTGCTAGTAAAATAAGTATTGCCAGTAAATCAATCCTTGACTCTGAAGTCTGATAGGAGACCTGGGTTCGAATCCCAGCGCTAGCACTTACAAAATGTGCTTATCACCTGGAGCAAGTTACTTCACCTCAGTTTTATGTATTAATCAGGTATTACATATGATGGTGTATGTAACGCACCTACCACCGTGGCTGGCATGCAATAAGTGCTTAACAAACACAGGTTTCTTTCCCTTTCCACTTATCCTCCTGCAAACCAGAGCTATGGACACCCTCCGCTTCAATGAAACTGCATTTCAATTAAACATAATTATTCAGCAATTGCTATGTGCCTGGCCCCGTGCCTGCCAGGATGGAGAGGTGGGGTGGGGAGAAAGAGAAAAACTGTACTCTGCCCCTGGGACACTGTAGTTGATACTGAGTGCCTGGCATGTGTTGACCCTGGTCTTGGTCCATTTCAGAAAAGGCAGCAGCTCCTGAGCTTGGTCATGCTGTAGGGAGGAGAGGAGAGCCTGGCCTTGCCCTCAGGGAGCTCAAAGTCGGGCAAGGGAGGTGAGGCAGGGTCCGTACACAAACATTTTTCAGGCATAATCAACCATTATTTTCCTCATGGTTCCAAAGCATGCACGCCCGTTTCTAGCCCTATACCCATCACTAACCCACCCCCAACCAAAACCGAACCAAACCAAACCCAAACTACTTGAAAACAAGTTTGTTGCACGTTTGTGACTCTCTACTCTAAATCACTCATGAGTTCCCTGAGGGCAGGCACTTTTTTTAATCACTGCTATTCCTAACACAAGTTCTGGCACAGCGGAGGCATCTGGTTAATGTGTGCAAAAATGAATCTGATGACAGATATAAAGAGGAATGAACAGCCAGACCGGTGGTGTAGGCATACAGAGAAGGAAAGATACATTAAATGTGGAACATTTTTGGGGGGGCTTTCTGGGAGACAGGAGGCTTAAAGAAGCTGGAGTACTGTGGGACTATCTGGAGACCAGGGAGGAGGCGTTGAGTGCATGGGCCTCGTGAGAAAGCACTCGTGGAAGCTGTGGGATGAGGGAAGGAAGCAGGTCTTGGAGTGAAGTCTTCAGGAGGCTCCTTTCCCCTAAGACTCCCGCAACACTGACAGCTTTTTAGAAACGAGCTGCCAAGGTAAGGCCTTGTCACAAAAGTCATGGCTGCAGATTGCTCTTGCAAGCAGAGTGGATGAAAAATACCTGCTGCTTGGGCAGTGTTTTCCTGTTACGCTAGTGACCTTGACAGAAGTTAAAAAAAATAAATAGCAAACAATCCAATTTTGGTTGTTGCTATCAGTCTGTAACTGAAAGCTCCCATCAGTTCTGGGGTTTCATATAGAGCAATAATTCGGCGCCGATCCCAGCGGAGAGACGCTTGCCGGTTGGAATCCAGAGTGTCACTGTGCAGCTCCCTCAGGCACCACATACATCACCTGGCTCTGACGACTCCAGTCATATATCTGCCTCCTCCTCTTCCCTGCCCACCCAGCCCCTCAGCACTTGGGTCCACTGGGCTGGAAGGCTCGGATGGTGAGATGCACACAGACCGGCTGGTACAGCCCTGGCTATGAGCCTGGCTGGCTTGCAGTCAGGCCACGGAATAAGCCTGAAGCGATAGAAGCTGGCCTCTGAGGGTTTCTTGGGTCTATTTCCTCACTTCCCCTCAGTGATGGGTATTCCCGCCTCTGGGCCTTTTGCTTACACTGTTCTCTCACCACAAAAGTCTCCTCCATTCCCACCTACCTCTAAGTACCCGATGATCTCAGCTTCAGTACCAGATTGTCTAAGAAGCCTGTTGTAAGGCTTCGGGCCTGCCCCTGGTCCCGGGACCTCTGGAGCACTTATTTCACTGCCCGTTTATCTCTCCTTTGTCGACCATGAGGTTCTTAGTGACAAAGACCATGTTTTATTCATCTCTGTAGCTCTAGCACCTAGCACAGGGCCTGGCTCACAGAAGGAGTCAGTCAATACATGTTGCCAACTGAATGAGGTAACTACCGTTTGTAGACCAGCTGCTGTGCGCCAAGCACCATACTCAGCATATTATATAGTGTCATATTTAATTCTTACAGTTGTCCCCATCTGAAGTTTGGCTCCTCTTTAGGCTCCTAGTGGGGCAAATCATGAGACACAAAGAAGCTTTGCTCCAGACAGACCGGAATTCAAACCTTACCTCATCTACCTACTAGCTAGCTGACCTTGGGAAAGTTAATTCACCTCCCTAAATTTTAGTTTCCTCATCTCTAACATGGGGCCGGTACTCACACACACTTTGTAGGGTCCTTGTGGGATGCTGGTGAGGATTAAGTCAGATGACGTGTACAAAGCAGCTGGCAGTGTCTGGCACACACTGAATGTGTATATAGATGTGGTATGTGAGAGACCTGGGTGCGGAGCACAGTACCTGGCCCTTGGGAGGCCCTTGAGAAATGCTACTTCCTTTCTCCTTTGCTGCATTTTGCTAACTGATTATCTAACCCAGTGCCTTTTTTTGGTACTGGAACCTTCTTAACTAATTTAATCTGCATGGGGCTCCACAGATAAAAAGAGTTGCTCTGGCTTAAGCAGAAGCCAGGAACCAAGTCCACTTGGATGCCCCCACTGCTAGGAGTGGCCCCTGAGGCTCCTGCCCCTAGGAACCCGAGGTCCGCAGGGTACAGTGCCAACACCAAGAGGGTTCTGGGGACGCCTCTACTGTGGCCTATCTCTGCCTGTCAGTTTTCCTCACGTGGTAGAGAATTCCGCCTGTAGTTACTTTCCATCCATTGATCTATGGGGCCTCATAGAACATATGTTTTTCCTTTGCTGCAGGCCAAGCCTAACATGACTTTTTTTGCCACTTTGTTGATTTGGGGATGATCGCTTTGGCCTCCTTAAGTCTCCTCCAGGGAAACATTTCTATCTCCTGTAATTCTTCTTCAGTGTCATGCTTTTAGGTTGTCTTAGAGCTCCTGTTATTTTCTTGGGCAAGGGGAAAGGGTCCTTGACTTGTATGGGGGTAAACGTGGTGGAAAGATTACACCATGACCTGGCTGGTTTCTCAGGAACTTTCCAAATGGTCCTAAGAAAGATTCAACCTATGGCCTAAATCTGAGCACATCCCGATTTTCCACCAGCCGGGCCCCTACATATCTATTCAGAAAAACTTCTGAAAAGGTATCAGGATTTTGGATAAAAATGTACAGGATACGGGGATTAAACCAGGTAGAAGGTTACTGCTTGATTCTCTCTTCCTATGCTTAGCACAGACTTTGTACTTTAGAAAAAAAGAATGTGTTGAATGAATGACATTTTTAGGCATGAGCTATGAGCTCATGCTTGTGCAAAGCTAGCCAATGGAAGAACCTAGGGAAGGAAAATCCCTGGTCTGCATATATTCTTCTTGGGAAAGAGCAGACAGAAGAATGGGAGAAGGCCATTGGTAAAGGCTCCTCTGTGGGCGACTACTGTTTCCGGCTTTTTGAGGAGATGGGGAGGAAGGCTACAGGGATGAAGGTCAAGGCCGTGCTTTAAAAAGGTTCCACTATAGGAGAATATAGGCAGGTGACCCAGCCTGCAGCAGAGGGCACTGAGCTGAGAGGCACTTGGAAGAAGCCACCAGGAGAACAGGAGTGGGGAGCGACCATCTTAATAAAAGCCATATGCAATTAGCTTCAGAAGCCCTCACCTGCAGCCAGCAGCAACCAGCTCCCTATGCTGCATCTCAGCTGGATAATCATACACTGGTTTCTATCATTCTTGATTTAATATGGCACCCCTCCTGGCTGTGAGTGCATTTACAGGAAAGGGCTGGGAGGCTGAGGCAAAACCTAGTTGGGTTTGCTTGGAGGTGGGTGGCTGGGCTGAATGGCTCTGTGGGGGAGGGTTACAGGGAGAAAAGGTAGGCCAGGCACCCCTACTGTTAGCTATCTGTCACGCGGGGTGTCATGCGGGGTCTCAGCTTCTGCTCCCCACATAAGAACGCAGGACATGGTGAGGCCAAAAAGGACCACCCACGGAGCCATGGATAGGGGAGTCATACCACTATATTCTCGCTGGCAGCTGGGTTGGAAACACAGGAAACAGGATCCACACGATCTGCAACCTGCCATCCACTTCTCTCTGCCAACCAAACTCACTTGCTAGCTGCAATCCACCATGCTAACTGCAATCTGCACTTGCTAGCTCAGCCACCATCTTCTTGCTAGCCCCCATTTGCTGCTAGCGTAGCCACGGCAATTAGTGGCCAATGGCTCACTGGTTACAGCTGACGGCCAACTAGCCACAGCTGATGGCCATCCAATCACAGTTGATGGCCATTTACTACCCGAGTGAGCACCTTTCCACGTGAGGGCAAGAGCCTGGAAACTGCACTCCTGGCTCTGTCCCTACAGTAGCCCTCAGGGAACAGGTCTGATAAAGAACCTGGCAGCGTATTCACTGAAAGGGTGGCTGGAGTGGGGAGTGGTAGGCATACTGAGACCCTGGGAAAGAATTGGATAGTTATGGGGGAGGGAAGAGAAGAGGACCAAGCTGTAGTTTGCCTCTCATGGGAGTTCAGGGCCACAGAGCCCACTGGCTGCTCACAGACAGACTCAGATATGCCTCATCCTCCTGACTCCCTGACTCCAACCCCAACTCACATCATAGTCATGGCTTCTACCTGCTCTGAAGCTGGGGATGTCAGAGAGGGCTAGGTGGTGAGGTCAACAAAGGGAGCCAGGGGGCAACAGATGAGTGATGGAAAGAACCTTGAGTGGGGGCGACTGATGACAAAGGGAGCCCAGAGGATTCAACAAAGGAGCCAAGGGATGCAGACCAGATCGGAGAGGAGACGGGGCGTGGGGGTGTGTGTGAGAGAAGCACCCTAGGGACGTGACAGTCTCTTGAACGAGCTCATACAGTACGCATTCCTGTAGAGGAAGGCTGGGCACAGAGCAGGCATCAGTCCCATCAGACTTGGTGACCACTATGTTAGCATCCAAGATTCCATTCTCCTCTCTTCCAGACCATTCTCCCTCTGCCGCCAGAGCAGTATTTTTAACAAATAATTCGGATCATGTCACTACTTTGGAAATAGCTGGGTTGACTGGGGAGAGAAGGGTAAGAGGGACAAGCAGTGGCTGAAATGAGCAAATGAATTGTGTTCTTCTCAGTGCATCATATCAGGAGGCACGTGATGCTGCGGTATCCTGTAACTGGTGCCGTTAACTTTGATCACCCGGTTAAGGTGCTGTGTGCCAGCTTTCTCCACTATTATTTTCCCCTTTGTAATGAGTAAGTATCTTGTGGAGTGAGCCTCTGAGTCTATGTAAATGTCCTGTTACTCCTCAAACTTCCATTCACTAGTTTCATCATCCATTGATGAGTCTTGCCTGATTTGGGATCAGCTGCTCTAATCCTCACAGCCCTGTGAAGCTCAGAGTAACTCTTCCCGCACTGTACACACATAAAGTAAATTAAAGCACAGTTCCACCGGTAGCAAGTAATAAAGATAGAACACTAGCCCTTGTCGTCTGATTCCAGCACCTGCACTTTCCACCTTGGAGATAAGAAAAGACGTGCTCCCTGCCTTCGGGGAGTTCTGAGTCTGTTTAGGGAGATGAGACTTAAAACACAAATTTCATATCTCTACTTTTATAGCACAGGGCCACCTAATGAATTTATTGAAAATAAACACCAGAGGGTGTTCTTGCCAGAAATACATAATCTGAGCTGAATTATAAGGAAACATTCGATAAACCCAAAGTGCGGGACAGTTTATAAATAACCAGTTTGTACTCAATTAGAATGTCAAGGTTATGAAAGACTGAGGAACTGTTACAGATTACAGGAGACTAAAGAGACATGACAACTGAATCCAACTTGGGATCTAGAATTTTCTTTTCTTGTAAACAGATTTACTGGGATAACTGGTAAAATCTGAATAACATCTGTAGATTAGTTAGTATAATATTAATGCTCTGATTTCGAGGATTGTACTGAGATTTTATAAGAAAATGTTCTTGTGGGCTGGCCCGGTGGCTCAGGCGGTTAGAGCTCCGTGCTCCTAACTGCGAAGGCTGCCAGTTCGATTCCCACATGGGCCAGTAGGCTCTCAACCACAAGGTTGCCAGTTCAATTCCTCAACTCCCACAAGGGATGGTGGGCATCGCCCCCTGCAACTAAGATTGAACATGGCATCTTGAGCTGAGCTGCTGATGAGCTCCCAGATGGCTCAGTTGGTTGGAGTGCGTCCTCTCAACCACAAGGTTGCAGGTTCGACTCCCGCAAGGGATGGTGGGCTGCGCCTCCTGGAACCAGCAACGGCAACTGGACCTGGAGCTGAGCTGCGCCCTCCACAACTAAGACTGAAAGGACAACAACTTGAAGCTGAATCGCACCCTCCACAGCTAAGATTGAAAGGACAACAACTTGACTTGGAAAAGAAGTCCTGGAAGTACACACTGGTCCCCCATAAAGTCCTGCTTCCCTCCCCCAATAAAATCTTTAAAAAAAAAAAAGAAAATGTTCTTGTGTTTTAGGAAATTCATACAAGTATTTAGGGGTAAAAGGGCACCATGTATATAACTTACTCTTAAATGATTCAGGAAAAGTATATCTCTCTATATATATTATTCATGCATATATAAGTAATAAAGCAAGTGTGATCTGGGTGAAGGGGTCATAGGAATTTAATGTACCATTTTTGAAAATTGTAACAGCTATATAAGACGTCAGAGGAGTGTAAATGTCTATTACATTGTTTTGTACACCTGAAACTAATTAAAAAAAAAAAAAGAAAATTATGTAAAAATAAAAGTAAAATGATGTTTACACTTGGGGGACGGAGAGTGACCGGAAGGGAGTATGGGGTGGGCCTATGAGTGAGTGCTTATAATTGTCTATTTTGTGATCAGGTGAGTTTAGTTTGTGAAAATACAGTGAGCTGTATATACTTATGATATGTGCTCCTTATACAAGTATATTTCAATAAAAAGTTTTTAAGAAGTTAAAAACAAGGAAAAGAGCAAGCGAAAGCACAGAGCGCTGTGTCTGGCCTATAATAACCCTGTAATGAAGGTCAGACGGTGTTGCCATCCCCACAGGGACAAGCACAGCGCCAGGAACACAGCTCACTCGAAATGAGATGAGCAGCAGGAAACAGGCTGGGCGAGGCAGAGAAGGGGTTCCTCCTTAACCTAAGCCGGGAGGAACACAACCCTCTTATCCTCCCGTACCTCACCCCTTCCCTCCTGGAAAGACTCCCTCAACTCTGATGGGAGCACCCAGCTCACAGCCTTGAACGCAGGCCCAGGGGAGTACTGCATCCCCAGCTACCCCTGAAGCAAATGAAAAAATACAGAGATAGGAAATGTGCTTGTGATTCTGTCACTGGGATATGCAAATAAAATATATATGATAGGTCTATCTGCCTAATATTCCTGCCAATTCATTCTCTGGGTGTGATTAAAATGAGCAATAAATTCCTGGTGAGTCTCGGTGGAGAGAGGATCTGGGAGTAGAGACGCGGGCTGGCACCAGCACGTCCCCCTCAGCTGAATATTCATCATGGAATAGCTCCCCATATTTTTGTTTTATCTGCCATCATGTGCACAGAGATATATTTCTACCTCTCCTTCGTCTCTTAGTTAAGACATGAAAATGGTATAAGCTTTAAGTATTAAACTCTCCAGCTAGTGAAATCCTTCAAAGTGAGATCACAGGCTACCTTCTCTACGAAGCCTGCCCTGCTCATTCTGCCTGGAGAAGATCCACGCTTTTGTGGAGCCCCCACAAACTCTGTGTGGACCCCTCCTAAGGCACAAGTCAGTCTGTGGGTATCGTAACTAGGAGCGCCTGGCCCTCTCCATCCTCCTCTCCAAGACCGCCAACTCAGGGACAGTGGCTGGGCTTCATCTACCTCTCGACCTTCTCAGGGGCCCCAAGGAGGCTTCCGCATACAGAAAATGCTGAGAGAACTGGGCAAACCAGCAGTAAGGAGAAACTCACTTAGGCCACTTAAGGTGACAGATTCTTAGATAAGCCACACATCTGAAAAGGCAGAATGAAATTAAAAATTAGCTTATGGATCATTTTAAAAAAGGAAAATCATCAAGAAATATTAAGAGAAAAAAAAGCAGATTCCAAATATGACAAGGATCACAACTCAAACAGCTCAGAGCCAAGAAGTAAATATAAACGTCTGACAGGCAAGCACATAATACAGTAGGGAACGGGAGGGCCTGTGGCTCAAGTGTCCACACTTCAACCTCTAAGGCATTACGTTCACATTAAAAAAATTCTGGGTTGGCAAAATAAAAAAGGCTGCCAGTTTGAGATACCGGGCACATGTAGCGAGCTATTTCCACAGTTAAAAAAAAGGCCATCTATATAAATACATATATGTATGTCCAGAAAAGGTAAATATAGTATCATAAGAGGAGATCTCTGATTCATATCTCAATAGTTACTTATATTTGATTTTCTATCAGTCACCTGCTTTCTTTCTTTCAGCTTTAGTTTTCCCATCTGTAAAATGGTAATAAGAGCGGCTTCATAGATTTGTTACAGAATTTAAAATATACATATATATTAGAGCACCTAGCATAGTGACTACATACATTAAATAAACAGTACCTACTCTAATTACAAGTAATTAAAAATCTTAATAGTTGTTATATATAGGTAGTAGGGCTAGAATGCTTTTAATTGAGATTCAGCTCAGTTGAAGTCTCTTCCAGGAAGCCTTCCTTGATCTCCCAGGCAGGATTAGAAGGCATTTCTAGGTTGTCGCAGTCCCTGGGCTTCGCTGAGACTGATGACTCAGTGGTGTCACAGTTCACTTGCCTGTCTCCTTGTCAGACTGTGAGCTCCTTGAGTGTTTCACCATCTGTCTTCCCACATAGCCCAGAACCTGGCATACAGATATCATTCAGAAATATGTCCTGGGTTATTTAATTCTCCTCATTTTACTTTCCAAATTTTCTATAATGGGACAGATGAGCACATACTTGACTACAGAGTGGTAGGTGATGGTGGAAGAGGCTGAGCTGGGTGGGGAGAGATGCTGGATGGATAGGAATAAGATAAGGTCAGAGTGGTGGTAACCCATGTCTAGACAAAGAGATGAGGTCTCAGACTGGAGCCATAGCACCCTCCAGGCCTGAGTCATTACGTTACAGACACAAGGCCTGAACTCAGGAGTAGCTGCTGCTTACTTACTGGCAGAGGGAGACAGAAACCAGGTCTAAAGCAGTGTTCTTCCCTGGAAACTCTGCCTCACAATTTTGAAGACATAGTTTTTGTAGCTTGGGGTGAAACAAGGAGAACAGAAAGAATGGGTGACCACACAGGTGCTAACCAACGGAAAGAAAGACAATGCTGCTGACATCTAGGGCGAGCTGAGGGGCAGTTCACCTGGGCAGAATCTGATGGGATGGCAGAGCAATCAGGTGGAGATGCTCACTGGACAGCTAGACGTACCAGCAGGAAGTCCAGACTGCACGCAGGGATCAAGTGTAGAGAGGCGATGACCGAGAAACAGTCTTCCAATTCAGAGGCTACAGAAGCCCTGGGCTGCTCTAAGTGGTCCTCTAGTCTGTACCGGCAGCCCCTTGCACCGTGCGACAGCTCTGTTAGAGAGTTCCTCCTTGCAGCTGCCACCCACTGAGCTTGGCTGTGTCCCAGCTTTGCCACTGAGTGAATCTCCTCCCCTCCCACTCACAGCCATTCCTATACCTACATGTACTATCTCCTCTCTGGGCCAGATGCCCCTATTGCCTTTAGCCTTTTCTCAGGGCACAGTTCCTCTTGCCCCCTTGCTGCCCTCATCTGCACAGATTCTAAGAACATTGCCCTCTGTGGCCCAGAAGGGTCTGACTGGCACAGAGGAACGCAACTACCATTTCTTCACTTGGGACCCAAGCCTTGTACTAATGCGGCCAACATCAAGCCATTTCTTGGGCAGCCAAATTTTGTGAAGTGTCCTTTAGCAGGCCTAACCCCTCCATCTATGCTGGCACGAAGACGCCTGTTCTCTTGCTTTATGTGACCAAGCCAGCGCCTGCCCTATGTCGCATCCCCTGACATACCATGGGTACGCTTGGCCAAGTGCAGCACTTGCTCTCAGGGGACAGTAATTAGGCCTGAAAGGGTACATGATGACTGGGGTGCAGTCCCCTAGCTTATCTGAAACATCCTTAAGGCACCTGGGGAAGCGGACCTGACTTCCAGGGTGGCTCCTAGGGGTAGGAAATCTGAACAAAGGGAGGGAAGAGCTTGCTGTCTGGAATTTTTGCTCTTCCTGGTCCTAAGCACCCCTCGGAATGTGCTGTGAAAGCCAGTTCCCCCGCAAGATAGTTACTAAGGATCACAAGGAGACAAACTGGTTAATGCTGGATATCAAATATTTCCAGTTCTCTCCCTTCTAGACACATGGTAGGATCACTCTTCTTGGTCTCTTTGTGACTGGGCGGGAACATGGATTACTATGTCCAGTGAATTGTGAGTGGAAGTAGGGGGTCCTACTTCCAGGTTGAGCATTTAACTGCAGATGCAAGATCTTCTAGAACATTCTTTTCCCTCTGGCAAGGAGGGAAACATTCCAGAGGGTGGCTGGTCTGCCACTTGGGTCCCTGGGTGCCCATAATGAGCAGAGACCCTCCTGTTGGCCCACAATGGACATGCAGCATGAGACAAAAATAAATCTTTGTTGTTTTAAATAACTGAAATTTGGGATCATTACAGCAGCACAATCTAGTTTATCCCGACTGATACACAGCAATCAGATAGTGAATGGAACCTTTGAAACCATTTAGTCCAATGTTTTCATTTCACAAAGGTAAACTGAGCTTCAATGAGGGAAAGTGCTAGCCCAAGGTCACCTAGTCAGTGAGGGGTGGAGCTGGGATAATAACCCACATCCTGTCTGTCTCGGTCCAGTGACCTAACTGCTCTAACTTAAGACAGAATATTTGCCACTAGGTGGGACCTGCTACACTGAATCATCTCAGGGCACTTTAGCCAACTTGCCAACAGGAGACTCCATGATGTTAGAAAGAGCATAAGAGAGTCAGAAACCAGGTGTTCCAGTTCCAGTCCTGCCACTGAATCGACTTTGTTCAAGTCTATTAATTTCAGTTTTGACGCTAATTTACTCCGGGACCAAAAGCAAGCCACATCATATCCCTGGGCTCCAGTTTCCCCTGAAGTAAAACTAATCATCTGATTTAGGGTTCAGAGATTTAAAATATTTGCCCCACAGCAGAGCCTCCCTGGAGGCTGCCCAGGAGGGAAGGGATAGGTCAGGGAAGGAATGGTCCACCTCTCCTTCAACAGAACAGCTCTATTTTCCTCTGACTTATTTGTTTAGGCTTTGGTAAGATTTCCCATCACTGGACTTGATGATTTCTGAGGTCCCTGTCAGCTCTGAGAGTTGTGATTCTAATTCTTGAATTCTGCCAAATAGTTCCTGAGTTTCAGCTGGGTGGCTGGGAGAAGCAGAAGGCAGCCCTGGTTTTAGGGAGTTCAAAAGTATGGCTGAGAAGATTCAATTAAGATGGCGATTTTTTTGCTCAGACTTTATGCCAGGTTCTCTGGAGTGTGTGTGGAGAGGAGGGGTCAGGAAATGGTTCTAGAGGAGTGATTATAGGAAAGGGTGCTTGATGAAGCAATAGAATGCACGAGGTCTGGGGAAATAGCACTTGGGCTAAAGATTTTGTCTCACTAGCCCACCTCCTACGAAAAGGAGCTGGAAGGTACATCTCCTCAAAAACTGAATTTGAAGGTGAATCCTCATAAGCCTGAAGTGGCCCAGGCCTCTTCCTGGTCATGAGAGGGACATCTTTCTATTCTTGATGAGACTGGGGTGGGGGCAGATTTGTATTTAAACAGACAATAATCTCCAAGGAAAAGCGGCCTTTGGTGTGGAGCCTGATGTAATTTAACGAGTGAAAGGTTAAATGCGTCATGGAGGGTCCACCGGCCGCCTCCTTTGTCTGAGACTTACCTTGGCCTCAGAAGTCCTCAGAAGCTTCATCACTTCCCCTTCTCTGGCGTAATCCAAGGGTGTGTGTCCCATTTCATTCCTCTGTAGGGGATTGGCTCCTGGCAGGAGGAGGACAAGAGAAGTTGTCAGAGGCTCTGTGAGCAATCAGTGGGACCTTCGCCTTCCCTCAGAGATGACTTGGGCACTGATTTTAGTGTTAGGAATGCTCTTAGAAATACGGAGCCACAAAAGCCTAAGAGATTGTAGAATGGTGGGAGAAACATGCCAAGCTACTCTGAGAGGAGTGTTCTTACTCTTAGTCCTCTCTGACACCAAGGTCAGAGCATTGGGGATCCCACATGTGCAGAAACGCACTACTCATACTACTACATACACACAGATGTCACACACACACAGATATGCTACCAAAACACAGAGCTGAACATGCTAACAAATATACCAAACACACAGATTAGTATACCCCAACACCAATGCATTAGTCATTAAAATACTCTTATTAATAAACTCATTTGCGTAAGATGAATATTCATTAATAAAAATCATAGAAGGGCTCCTTTCTAAAGCACAGAATATCCCAAACAACAATGAAAAGGACCCCCTTTCTGCTCTCTGCCACTCCCCCCCCCCTTTAATGCTCTTTCTCCTCTGGCATCTCCTGCCTGCCAGAGTCAGCTGAGTGCTCTGGAAGGGTGTGGCCCTCCCCAGCTACCCAGCTGTGCCAGCCAGCCCCACAGCTGGGTGCTCTTACCAATGCTAGCTGTGGGTAAGTGTGTGTGTATGGGCAGGCTTTCCTCCTATCATTATTTCCTGTGATTTGAGGGCAAAAAAATTTAAGTATGACAAAAAGAAAGGGCCTGCCGGGGACCATGAATCTCCCTTCTCTCTGTTAAGTACCGGCAGCCCATGAGCCTGTATAAAGTGGTTACTGTGTGCAAAGGCTGGCAGTCATGGAGGGAAGGCCACTCTGACCCCCATGATGTCAGACTCTCCTTTCCAAAGCTCAGGTCTGAGCACCTCATGCTCCTCTTCAAAAACTGTCCATTCCATTCAACTTAGCAAAGCTTGAATGAGTGGGGCTTGGGGACACAGACAAATCAGATCTGGCCCTGCTCCAAAGGCACTGCTCTCAAGGTAGGAAGAGAAACACATAAGAAATCTGTGCCTTGAACATAGCAGATGCTCAACTATGTGTTAAATGGAACATTCCTTGCTCTTTCTTGCTAGGTAAGTGTTGTGTAGAAGTAAAGAACGGTTGAGACGCAGTCCCTGCCATAGGATGTAATGTTCTGGCTGGGGACATGAAATACACGGGCAAGTCTCCATCAGTGCGGGGCCTGGGGGAGGTGGCGGTGTGGTGTGTGTGTGTCCAGTCATCGCCTGTTGATGGACAGTAAAAATCAGCATTTCTCAATCCCAGACGTGGGAACATGTATGTCATGATATAAAACCATTCCTATGGAAGCTCTCTGCTTCTTAAAGCCCTAGAAGCTTATCAACAGCAAACATTTATTAAGCACTTACATGTGGCTGTCGGCCTAGGCTGCAGGAAGAGGTGGGAGGAGGAGGGGAAGGGGGCAGAGGGCAGGAAGTATGATCCAGGCCAAGGAGACTCAGAAGCAATAAGAAAAAATTAACACTTTTATATACAATCCTATTTTCTAATAGGAATTTGTCATAAAATATTAAGACATATAATTTTTAATTGAGATATAATCCACATGCCTTTTAAAGTACACAGTTTAGTGATTTTAAATATATTTACAAGGTCATACAATCATCACCACTATATAATTCCAGAAAATTTCCATCATCTCAAAAAGAAACCCCATAACCATTATCAGAGACTACCCATTCCCCGTCCCCCCCCAACCCCAGCAACCACTGTCTACTATCTGTCTCTATAGATATGCCTGTACTTTACATCTCATATAAATGGTAACACACAATATGTGGGTCTCTTGTGTCTGGCTTCTTTCATTTAGCATAATGTTTTCAAGATTCATCCATGTTGTAGCATGTGTTGTTCATGCTATAACATGAATGTAGCATGTACTTCATTCCTTTTTATGGCTGAATAATATTCCGCTGTGTGGATGGACCACATTTTGTTGATCCATTCATCAGCTGATGGACATTTGGGTTGTTTCCCCCTTTGGCCTTTATGAATCATGCGGCTATGAACATCTGTGTACAAGTCTTTATGTGGAAGTAGGATTTCATGTCTCTTGGATATAGATCTAGAAATGGTGATAATAATAGCTGCTGGTGTTTACTAAGCACTTACTATACGCCAGGCTCTGTGCTCTGTACTTCATGTACATGATTATATCATTTAATCCTTACAACCATCCTGAAGGGTAGGAATTAAAATTCCCATGCTACAGACATGGAAACTGGGCTCAGAGAAGTGAAATAATTAACCTAAGGTCACAAAGCTGGTTATTTCCTTGGACCAGGAGTCAAAACCATCCAGGTTTTCTTAACTCCAATTCTCCCTACGCCCAACAGGGTGGCCATGACATTCTCCTGGTGAAAAACCCTCCAGTGGCTTTTCACTGCTTACAGGATAAAGTACAACCTCCCTCGTAAGCAGGGAGTCTATGTTCTTCCTAACTAGCAGGCAGGTCCTCAGAGGCTCAGCTGGAGCCTCATTCTTTCTTTCAATTCTGTTGGTCCTTACTGGGCACTTTGTATGTGCAGGGCCCTGTAAGCAGGGTGATGGGGGACAGGCGAAGTCAA
Source organism: Rhinolophus sinicus (assembly GCF_057876585.1). Classification (NCBI taxonomy): domain Eukaryota; kingdom Metazoa; phylum Chordata; class Mammalia; order Chiroptera; family Rhinolophidae; genus Rhinolophus; species Rhinolophus sinicus. Next base: position 141,253,716 of record NC_142514.1, on the reverse strand, counting down.
AGAATAGTTTTCTTTTTTTGTATTTCTTGACTACTCTGTTGCAACTGATACCTCGGCCATTTTTCTCCTTTGAGCTCTATAAAACCACTTTTTCAGGTTTTCCTCACACCCCTGTGACTGTTCCTTCTCTGTCTCTTCTTCGGGCTCCTCGTCCTGTCTTTAAGATTTTAAGCACTTTTAAGATTAAGTGCTACCTAGAGTTCGAGTCTAGGCACAATTGTAGCTCTTCAGAAGCTAATAGGGATGAGAGATGACCTCAGGCTGAGTGTGATCAGTGTCTGAAGGAGTGGCAGACAGTAGTGTCGGGCTCAGGAATGAACACAGTGCCAGGGGCTTGTTCACCTGGCCCGGCCTTCCCAGACCACCCCTGTTCTCTCTGGTGCTCAGCACTGAGGGGCGGAGGGTTGAGGGCCAGTGGCAGACAGCATCCTCCCCTCTCCCCAGAGCTCCTGGACCACAGCTAGGGCAGAAAGGGAACTATAATTAAGCCTCTCCTTTCTTTGGCAGCCTCAAGGGGAGCTCTGTCACTAGATACGGGCCGGAACACAGGTGATCAGGGAGAGACCTCTAGAAGGGAAAGAAGAGCAAAGAGAAGAGAAATAGATAAGGAAGAGAGAGGAAAATGGGGGAGAGAAAGGGAGGGGGGAGGGGGAAGAGAAGGTGAGTGAGGAAGACAGTGGGAGAACTGAGGATGAGATTAACCGCTTCAAACAAGTGCTGTCAGTGATCTATATTTGCTTACAGAATGAAAAATGTGTGCCATAAACATTGGCCACTGAGTAATTTCTAGTAGGAGTTGTGTCACTTCTCATAAAGGATGGGATGGGGACAGGTAGGACATGTCTGCACCGGGGCCAGCAGCACAGGGACGCCTTTGAAAGCAGTGCTAGGCCTGTCTCCAGCCCAGGAGGCTCTCAGCCAGGCTCCACCTCAGCCACTTGTGAGGGGGAAACCAGCTGGGTTCCCCAAGGTTCTGGAGCCTCAGGGTAGCAGGTCTGCTCCCACTTTAGGAAGAAGGCTGAGACGGGGGGGCGCATTGGATAATGTCCATCTAATATTAGCCCCCAGCCCCCACACCCCTGCTCTGATGTTCTGACTTGACTAATTGCTGTAATAATTGATAGAACCTGACTTCTACAACTGATCGATTTCACCTCCACGACCAACGGCCACAAACCATTACACTTCAATAAATAACCACGCTGGGCCTCACCCGCCTGCCCTCTCTGGGGGCATCAGGATGGCCCGTGCCCTGGCCTGACCTCCCCTTGCCTCCCACCCAGGGCCCCTCCAGGCTGAGCAGCTGGTCTAGAGGGTCAGGCCTCTGGGAGCAAGTGAGAGGGCTGGACGAAGGTGAGGAGTGCTAATCGCAGGCCATCCGTCACCTCCCACTGGCTGTCTGGGGCTGGGCCAACACCTGGAGCCCCCCAGGCAGTGTCGTGCGGGACCCTCCTCTCCGCTCCCTGCTCCACATTAGTGTGTCCCAGCTTATAATATTTGATAAATAGCAGACTGGCTTCCTGGCAGCACTGCTGCGGCTGCGCCTGCCCGCTACAGCTGTGGAAGGTCACTCATTGGGGAAATATGTTTCTGTCAGTGGTATTGAAAAAAGTTTAGTGGAGTGACAGGCCTCAATTTTTCAAATTTTATTAACTCCATTCTCTTAACCATTTGTCTTGAATTCCTTCAGATTCTGGGGGCTGTCAATAGGGCTGGGGCCAGGAAAGCAGGATGTGGGCTGGGGGTGGTCCTGGTTGGTGCTAGTGGCTGGCTTGGGTCTCGTCACCCAGGTCAAGGTAAAGCAGTGGAAATGGTGTTGGTGAGAGAAGGCCTGGCTCACCGGCACCCAGGAAGCCCACTGCTCTTCTCTGGCACAGTGCCTGCCTTTGGTTTGACACAATCATAGATTTTCTGACAGCAAAAAGACTTTTATTAACTCCCCTCTACTACTACATCCAAAACAGGTGGTCACCCTGGCTTCCCTGAATGTGCCCAGAACCCAGCCCCCAGCTCATGGCCCTTCAAGAAGTTTCCCCCACTAAACTAGGGCAGATCCTTTTCATATGGGCTCTAACCTCTCTCTTCAACCCCACTCCCAACTTGGTCTTCCAGCAAGTACCTGTTATCTTTTACGATCCAGTTGAGGCTTCCCCTTTAGGAAAGCTACCTTGTCTCCCCCCACCCCAGGTTTGGTACCATCCTTCACGCTCCTACTGGCCCTTCTGCTTCTGTCTTACCGCACTGATCATTCTGCGTTAAAACAATCTGTCTCCAACCAAGCCTGAGAACTCTTGGGACCATGTCTGACCCACTGCTAGATACTCGCTCCCCAGCACAGGGCCTGGCAAACAACAGGTGTTCAGTAAGATGTACCAAACGAATGGACTTTTTACAGTCGTTATCTTCCGAGGCCACACACAGCATGGCTATTCTTTCTGCCCCAGAAGAGCCTTCTGACAGTCAGTGTGTGACCATGTGTCTAGTTCTCATACGCCAAAGTCCCCGGTTTCTTTGCAGGTCCTAGATACCTCTCTGCCTGGGTGACAGATTAAGTCAGGTCAGAGCCTAACATTCTCTATGCTCTGTGGGTAGGAAGTGGAGGAAGCAGCTGGAGAGGCCCACTTGCCCTTCCTGGGAAGACTGCTGAAATTAGGGTGCAGTGGGGTGGGATTCAGATCTCAGAGCTGGTAGGAATAGCTTACAAACTTGGGGTGGAGTAGGGGAGGAGGCCTGTTACTCCCTCCTCCCTTGACACTACCAGTCCTGGCCTTTTGCCTACCTCTGTGAATATCAAAGGAGATAATGTGTATTAAAAGGGCTTAAAAAACACACAACAGTAACTGTCCTATACAAATATATTAGGCTATTATTGTCAATAATATTGACATGTCACCCCCTGTAGCTCTGTCAGCTCCTCCCCCACCGTCCTATCAGCAGTACTGGCCTTCCAGCGATCCAGCTCTCCCACCACTGCAGTTTCCACGACTCACCCCTCCCTTACATGCATCTGGCTCCCAGCCCTGTAGGAGAGCACTGGATCGGGGGCCAGTGGGGATTACCATTCCCTGGCTGTGTGATCCGGGCACTTGTTTCGCCTCTCTGGTTGTAACGCTTGCTTCCCTGTCTACCTCTAGGGGTTTTATTTGGACTGAATAAGATAAAAATTCAAAAATGATTAAAAAAAAGGGGTATACAGGCTGTACAATGTTCTTTATAACTTTCACATTCACTCTCCCTTTCCATTTTGACTGCTAGCTCCTTTCCCCCTTTCATCCTTATTTTCACTATTTCAACAGTTTGCTTACTATCTCCAATTAGAAGTTTTTGTTGATTATAAAGGAAATATTTCCCATGATCAAAGATGTGGAGCGAGCTATTCTTTTTGGTTATGAGGTCCCACCAAGGAAGCAGTCAGAGAGAGACAAAGACCCATCACATCAGAGAAGCTGTGCACTTGCCCTGTTCCCACACCCATCCCCACATTGTTGTCTGGGCCACTCCTCGGCCTGGAACCCCACCACTGTCTCCCTGATTACCTGTTCTCCCAGCCCGCTTCTCTGGCAAGCCTCCCCACCCCGCCAGCTCTCAGTGTTCTCCTTCTGTCCCTGGCCTCCTGTTGTCCTCCCTGCTCCCTCTCTTTCCTGGGAGTCTATCCCTGTTCACAGCTAGTCTGTATGTAGCTCCTTAGGTCAGAGACAAACCAATCCCCCTCTGGATTCCCAGAGTCTGAAGGTGAGAGAGAAGAGCCCTGTCCAGAGGCAGCAGGAAGCACAGCAGAACTGGGAGTACAGCCCGGTGTCCTGACAGCTTATCCTGAGCTTCTCCCATAGACCACACACACCACGGAGCACTCTCAATATATGTACATACAGGTACATGTGCAGCTGCGGACATGCCTCCCCCGTAACCAAGAGCCTTTACTGAGCACTTTACATGCTATACCCTGTGCCAACTACTTCCATGTATTTAATTCTTAACAATTTGGTGAAGAAAGCAGGAGAGGTATTATTTTTTTTCCATTTTACAGATGATTTAGCTGAGTCTGGCGGAAGAGCAGGGTGAATGGATATGGGCTAACATTTACTGGCTATGAGGCCTCTATACACAGAGTCTGAATTATTCATCATAAAAAGACAGAAAACAGAGGCTCAGAAAGCTGAAATAATTTGCCCACGGTCACATAGCAGATGAATAGTAAAGAGGGGATTTATTATACTATTCTCTCTTTTGTAAATGTTTGGAATTTTACATAATAAAAAGTTGTTTCTGTTTTTGAAAAGAAGCCAGGTCTGGTTTTCCACCACATAGTGCTACCTTCCAAAGGCTTAATGACTCAAAAAGAGGGAAAAATCATCTTTTCTCTTTCCTCCAGTGTGTTCAGATGCTCCAAAACGAAGATAGGGGGGTTTCTAGAGGTAGATTTTGCTTAGACAGCTTTGTAGAAAATGGGGCTCCTTTTCCTCCCATTCAGGGTCGCCCTGTCTTGGGGCCAAGTGAATGGTGACCCACATATACTGACCTCCCAGAAGGTCATGCGGAAGTCCTAACTCCCAGTGGACATAGTAGGGTGGGATACCTTGCCTTCAGGGAGGTAGATTTCTAAAGGTCACGGAACAGAGCTACTACCTCATGGCTGGATCCAGTCATTCCATTAAAACCCACTGAACATTGAAGCTGGGCCACGGGCTGGGCACACAGTAGAACCCAACTGGTTCTTGAACGTGGGCAGAACCCAGACTGGTGGGAGACAGCCCGGGACAGAAACAATAATACAGTGTAGTGTAGGGGGATAAGCATAGGCGGATGACGAACTCCCTCCCCCCACCACAGGGAGCCACATGCTACGTAACTGGGGAGATGGGAAACCACAGCACTAGCTAGAGAAGAGAAGAATGTTCTACACTGAGTTAAGCACTAAGAAACAAAGGATGGAGAAGCCTGGGGAAGGGCAGGGTGGAGCCCAAGGTCATGGAGACTGTGAGCTAGAAGAAGCCTTCCAGTCCAGGGATAGATCTATTGATCGACGGATCGATCGGTCGATCCATCAATTGAAAAGTGAAGACTGTTCTAGAAAGAGTGATCAAGACAGAAAGGAGCCATGTGAGAATAATAGTTTAAGGAACTGGAGGTTTAGGCTGCAGAAAAGAGTTCAGGAGAACATGCCTGCATTTTCAGGTACTTGAAGGGCCATCATATGGACTAGCGATTAGTTAGATTCATTCTACATAAGCCCAATGATAAAATTAAGACGCTTCGAAGCAGATTTTGACTGAATATTAGCAATTGCTAACCATCAGAACATACAAAGATAGAACGTGAGCAGTCTTAGGAGCACATTAGTCCCCAGCACTGGAAGTGTTCAAGCACTGAGTGGACGACCACTTGGTAGGTCTACTACTTACACATCAGTTTACAGAGATTTTTCAAGATTGTTAACTTGTGTTTGTTCATTCACTCAAAGATGCCTCAGCACAGGGAAGGCTGGCTTCAGCTTAGTTTAAAATCAAAGAGTTCCTATGGAAATTCAAACACAGATTTGGCCACTAAAGGCCATAAAAAGTTTAATCCAGGCCAAACCACTTGCTTAAACCATCTATTGGCTACGGGAATAGAAGTGTGCACTGGAACACAATTTATGATTTTTGTGTGTGCATGCTAGTTTGCTCTTGCAGTCCGAATCTAGTCTTTGGCTGGGACTTGTTTATGTACCTACAGATTGTCTTACAAGTGGCTGTGGTGTCAGGGTGAAGTGATTTAGCCAGCAGGGCTCCCCAACTCCCCATTTCTTACCCACCCTATGGGGACTGCTTCCGCACAGACATAAACATGCTCCTGCCGTTACCTTATTGCACTCGTCACATGGGGAGGCTAGAAGGCTTGATTCAGGGATATGATTGGATTTTAAATCCCAGTCTCACAGGATTTTAATTACTGGTCTGGGGCAGCAGGGATAGGCGCTGGCTGCCTTTGGATGGAGGAGGTCGATACGCCACTCCACAACTTATTGAGCCACAATGCCTGCAGACTCTATTGCTCTATTTAATCATCTTTTGCAAAATTTACAGTGGAACAGGAGAGATCAATACGGAATTTATCACATTCTCTTGTAAATATGAGCCAGGAAAGAGTTCTAGGCAGTTTGTTACTGAGTGGGAGGGAACACGTCTGTGTACAGCTGGGCATTAGGAGATGAGACAAAATCCATACTTCTTGGCATAAGCTACAGATGCTCAGCCAGTTCCTCTTAAGCCTGAAGGCAAGTTCAATGGAAGAACACCGATTCATTCATTCATTCCATCAACCTACCACCATTCCTGCGCACCTATTTTATGCCAGCCCCTGGACAGGCTCTGGGGACACAGACTGGAATTCTGCTCCTGAGATCATCCTCACAGATACACCACAGTGGCTCTGCAACATACCAGCCGTGCAACTTGGCAAGTTGCTTAACAGCCTAGTGCATTTGTTTATGTCGGGAATAAGAATATCAAACTCGGACTTATTTTAAGTATAAAAGATTAAAGCCTTAGTGCAGAGCTTGGTAAGAACTCAATAAATGATAGCTATTGTTATTTTTACTACAATTACCATTATTAAGCATTCCTTCCTACAGAGCGTCTCAACAATGGTATACGTGCAGAACTGTGGTACTGAGCAACAGAGCCAGCTGCCCCACGCAGCAGACAAAACGGAGACTGCGGTGGCCTTCTACAGGTTAGAGACCTGGCCAGGGCTACTGGCCGCAGAATCAGAGGAACAGGGGGTACAGGGTGTGTGAGGAGGAGATAAATGTTAAACTGTTTTTTTGAAGTTTCAATTGTAATCTTTAAAACAATAAAATAGCCTCCCAAAATTGCTGTGGGGCAACAGAGTGAGAAGTGATTCCTTATGTGGGCAAATCAGGGAAAGTTACACAGTAGAGACATAAATGAGTTGGTTCTTGAAGACTAAGTAAAAGCTTGGTGTAGGTGGAGAAGTGGGGAAAGGGCATCCCAGGTAGAGAAAGGAGAATGAGCCAAGTTTTGGAGGCAGAAAAAACTCCAGGCTAGGGAGTGAGCCGCTGAGTGGGCCTGTGGCAGTGACTGTTCCTGGTGTCCCCAGGCCCACCTGGAGAAAGGACGGCAGAAGATTCATGGTGGGCTTCAGAGACTTACATGCTGGGTTAGACATCTGGGCTCCTCTATAGGCATGGGGAACTGCTGAAGGTTTTCAAACAGAGGAGTGGCAGGGTTTTGTGGGCTAGAGGCTGGTGTGAGGGGGAGCCTGAAGACAGGCACACCGGCAAGAAGGCTGCTACACTGGTCCAGGCGAGAGTGCTGACGCCTGAACTGGGGCAGTGGGGACAGAGGAGAGAGGATGGACTTGAGAAAAAATTCTAAGAAAGACGGGCTTGGTGGAAAGTGAGGGCGATGTCATCAGACTTACATCTAATCCATTCTTGTTTGGGTCACCAGTACATTCACTAAACGGAATATGAAAGAAACTCTGAGGAAGGCTGGGTTATCTTTGATACACTGAGTATGTGATGTCTACAGCATATTAAGCCTCAGCAGACTACTGGAGACAGGAAAATGCCTGGCTTGTTTTAAGACAAATATGCAGGCTAATCTAGGTAGAAAAGAGGTGGTACAAGAGCATGGAAATGAATGTTCAAATATACTTCATATACAGAGTTAGGTGGGGAAAAGAGCAAAAGCAAAAACTGCCAAGGATTTCTGTTCAATGCAAACCTAAGGTAAGGGTTTTGTAGAGGCGGGATAATGCTCTGAATAGTATGTGACACAGGCATTGCAAGTATGGAGGTTGTCAGTTCATTTTCATGTTGGGCAAGTTCCTGGAAGTTGTGGGCTTTCAAGAGGCCAGCCCTATTTCTCCCTTTCCCCACAATCCAGCATAGACTACCCCCAGAGGTGGCAGCAGGAGCTTCTGTGACCAGAAAGCAGCTGGGAGCAATTGTCAGTGGGGAAGGAAAGGCTCTGGATAAAGCAGAGTTCAAAGTGGACTATAATAAGAGCCTGGGTCCCTGGGCTTCTGCATCCCCCTCCCCCTCCTGCAAATGACAGCTGAGACCAAGGCAGGCAAGCCTGGGGTCTGGGCTGAATTTAGCAGTCATAATTACACTGCTGACGTCTGGGGCAGAACCACAGTCTCTGCAGAAGGCGACAGCTTTTGTTCATACACTGAAAACACATCATCTTCAAACATGCTAATCTCATGTCTGCTTCCATCTAACAACATTGAAGGGAGGCTGAGGAAAGGGCACACAATGCCCACACATCTGGCTAATTCAGTTACAAGGCCAATCAATCTTGATGGGTTGTCCATAAAACACCAACCACCCCAAAGGACTGCGCTGACCAGATGTTTAAGCTTCTGTTGACCAGTCCTAGCCTAATGTCCATAGCAGGGAAGAGGGGTTATCAAGAGATGGCTTATGCTTCCACTCACACGTCTATTCCCAAAGCTACGTAAAGCCTTCTGCTTGGAGAAGAAGTACGTTAAAGTGGCCGAGCCAGGCTCATTGGCAGTATGCTCAAATATACAGACTTTCACTCAGACCTTACGAAGGACAGGAGGCCTAATTTACAGTTGGCTTTGAGAACACTTGCAGAAACAGAAACTAATGGAACAGTTTTGCTAATTGCACTTCTCAGTATAGAGAGAATCAAGAGTGGTGAGGTGTATATTTAACTATGATATTAAATGCCACAGGCTACAGTTCTGGCCATAGGAACCATTCATCTGCTGATGTCTCCTTTTCAACCCCCAACAAGGCTGAAGGAATTACTTATCTCCCTCATAAAATTGTTGCTTAAAATAAATAAATAACCAGAGGCCCCTGCCAAGAAGGACTCTTCCAATGAATGCCAGGCAAGTCACCAAAAATAAAATAAAAGTGGAAAGGAGTGGGAGATTTGGAGGAAGGAGAGGACTGGGAGTGGACTCGGAGCCCATAGCAAGAGGACCATTTTTCACCCAGCGCTTCTTGCTAGTGCTAGTGATCCCATTTTTCTCGAGAGTGCTTTTCCCTAATTAATTCTAAGGACTTTACCATGTTTGTCTCAGAGTTGTGGCTGCATCACAAACCAGATAAATGGACTTGGGTGAAGGAAAACTCTAACTTTTTAGAAAGTGGTGTGAGAGAAGCACAGGTGAAAGATGAGGTGTTGGTTGTCATAGCCTGTGCCCAGCACCTGGCACTCAGTAGGAGTTTAATAAATATTTGCTGGCTGAGTAACTATGCCCCGTGAAGAGGCAGCCGGGCTCTCTGTTCCTTCAGTTTGTCAGGAGAGGCCTCCTATCATCATTGGCAATGCTGCTGGGCAATCTCACTCACAGAGATCGGAGAATCTTCTCTCGGCCTGAATGAGCAGGAAGGACGTGTTGGGGGGTCAGGGTGTGAACCTCAGTCCCACTCCTGGCAACCTCTTCTTCTCTTTGCTCATGGCTGAGCAGTCAGTACTGCTGACCAACCTGTTTTCTGTTGATTCTTTTCTACCCTGGTTTCCATTATACACAACACCTATGACTTTGTCTCCTTTGCAGGTTTCTATTCCTTCTTCTATCTCAAGTTTTGGGTGACACTCAAGGCGGAGTCCTCACCTCGCCCCTTCCTGTGTATGCTCCTTTAAAAAACAGTTCCAATTTGTACAGTTTAAACCATCCCAGTGGTTTTCGCAATACTGTGTATTAGGATTATTTGGGAAGTGTTTAAACCGTACCAATCCAAAATGGGAGAAAATGTTGGGCAAAGAAAAATGGGCAAAAGACATGAATAGACTATTCATAAAAGAAGATCTAAAATGGCTCTTAAATATATGAAATGATGTTTAACTTCACTCACAATAAGAGAATCAAACTAAAACTACAGTGAGATATCATATCTCACCTACCAGACTGCAAAACTCCAAAAGCTTGACAATACACTGTGTTGGAGAGGTTGTGAGAAAACACTTTTATACAGTGCTAGTGGGAATGCAAAATGGAACAAGTTCTATTCACAGTATCTAGCCAAAAGATATATATGCATTTACCCTTTGACCCAGCAATGCCACTTCTGGGACTTTCTGGTAATGACATACCTCCAACATTCCCAAAATATACATATAAGGTTATTCATTGTATCATGATTAGTAATTGCAAAATATTCGAAATCTCAAAGTCCAAGCATAGGATATACAGCACATACAAACAATGGAGTACTATGTAGCTGTAAAAAAAAGAAAGAAAGAATGAAGAAGATCTCTGTGAACTGATATCAAGCGATTTCCAAGAAATATGGTTAAGTAAAAATGAAAACTGCACAAGAGTATATATAATAGGCTACCTTTTATGTAGGAAGGGGAAACAGAAAACACATATATTTGCTTACACAAAGAAACACAAGAAAGATAAACCAGAAAATGACAAAACTGGTTAATCATAAGGGGTCAGGTCTCATTGCACGGAACAGAAAAAAGCTGAAAGGGATACAGGAGGAAGGCTTACTTCTCTGAGTATAAGCTTTCTGTAGTTTTTAGTAACAATGTTCTACATATTCAAACAACAAAATTAAAACAAGGATAGATAGGCAGGGGAGAAAAACTCTAAAACTGAAAGCAAACTGAAAATTAACCCAACGCTATTTCAAATGAGAAACATAAACACACCGAAGGGGGAAGAAAACACCCAAGTAGTTTATGAACCTAGAATATGAGAATTTACCCTTAGCCTTGGATGGAGTAAAAAGACGAGGACTGCAAACAAATCTTGACCTGAACTCTTTTTAGAAGGTTTGCTTTCTGCAGTGGTACAGCTGAAGAAAGTTTGAAGCTTTTTTAGATGTATAATAGGATTAAGCAAATGAGTAAATGCATCAGTGCTGTTTGCAGCCAGCATGCTCACTATGGAGGAAGGGACATAATATGGAATGTATGAAGACCAGAAAGAACACGGTAGGGATGGACAGGAATGGGAGGCAGTAGTGTTCAGGATTTCTAAAATATGTATGTGCATGTGTGTCCATATATATCCACGTATCTGTGATGGATGTGTATGCACATGTGTGTATGCCTACATATATCTCTTGGCTCTGTCAACAGAAGGCGTAATGAGCATACCTGGTCCTCAGGTTTCAGTCTAATACAAATGCCCACTAAAAAGTCTTAGGGATCTCAGAGAAATGGCTGATTCCAGGGCAGCAGCAAGGTACATACAAGATAAGACTGACACACCTTTCTCAAAAATATGAAAATGCTTAAAAAGAAAAAAGATGGGGGGGCCATGCCACACTGGCCAAATATGAGAGCATTTCAGCACCTCCATAACAAAGGACAGTTAAGAATTACAGAACATTAAAGCAAGAGTATTTCTGAGCACGTACTGATCATAAACAAACGGGAGAAGAGTTCTCGCTTACCACAGGATGCCAGGTGCTAACCGATCACCGTGGAGTGAGTGCTGCAGAGCTGGAAAATATGTAAAATACTCACTTTCCAACCATCACATACAGATTGGGTCAGGAAAGAACCATCAATGGATGCTGAGTCCAGGGAGAAATTTTGATGAGAAGCAGGATATTTGCACGATCTAAAAATGTCTCCCCACAGACTGTTTATTAACTTCAAGGGAAAAAGTAGTAACAATACAGTGGAGAAACTGGACAATACTTGGGTTGGAGAAAGAGGGCGGTGGGAGTAAGACTTTTCACTGAAAACCCTTTTGAATTTCGTACTGTGTTGTAAGTATTAATTATTCAAAAACAGGGAAATAAAATTCCATGTTATAAAATATCTCTAAGAGTGGGGTAGGCAGAATAATGTGGACCCCCGCCCCCGCAATGATATCCGCGTTCTAATTCCTGGAACCTGTGAATATAGTAAATTACTCAGCAAAGGGGAATTACAGCTGCAGATAGAATTAAGTTTGCTCAGCAGCTGACTCTGAGATGGGAAGATTACCTTGGATTATCCAGGAGGACCCAACGTAATCACAAGGGTCCTTATAAGTGAAAGAGGGAAGCAGAAAAGTCAGTGTCAGAGTGATGAAATATGAGACAGACTTCACTGACTACTGCTGGCTTGAAGGTGGAAGGGAGCTATGAGGCAAGGAATGTGGGCAGCCTCGAGAAGCTGGGAAAGGCAAAAACAAACAAACAAACAAACCAAAAAACAAACCAAACAAAACCAGATTCTCTCTGAGTCTCCAAAAAGGAATGCAACTCTGCAGACACCTTGAGTTTAGTGCAGGGGGAGCCATTTCAGATTTACCTCCAGAACAGCAAGATAATACATTTGCGTTGTTTTAAGCCAGTAAGTTTGTGATAATCTGTTTACAGCAGCAACGGACAGGATACATAAGAGAAGTTAGTGTTTGCCTGTGAGGAGGACAAGGGATGTGGAAGGGAGACCTCCGTTCCATTACATATCCTCTGTACTACTTGAAATTTTTATCTTGTACGTTTTTAAAGTAAAAATGACTGTCATGCGGGAGACCCTGCTTGCTGTGCCATTTGTCGTGCGGGGCAGCCTGCGGGTTCTCTGCTCCCGCTCCCCACATAAGAACACAGGATATGGTGAGGCCAAAAAGGAACACCCACGGAGCCATAGATGGGGGAGTCATACCGCTATATTCTCGCTGGTGTCTGGGTTGGAGACACAGGAAGCAGGAGCCACACAATTCTCAACCCTCACTGCCCCGCTTGCAGGCTCAGCCACCATCTTCTTGCTAGCCCCCATTTGCTGCTAGCGTAGCAACAGCAGTTATATTAGTGGCCAATGGCTCACTGGTTACAGCTGACAGCCAACTAGCCACAGCTGATGGCCATCCAATCACAGTTGATGGCCATTTACTACCTGAGCCAGCACCTTTCTATGTGAGCCCAAGAGCCTGGAAACTGCTTTCTGGGCTCTGTCCCCACAATGACTAAAGTCACTAAACAAACAACAGTCACTTCAGGAGCTCTCTACTGATTTCAACGTTAAATGCAAGTCGTCTGGCTCATTCCCAAGGCCCTCCACACTCCAGCTCCCCTACCCACAATCCAGCAGGTGGCCAGGCCCTCCCAGGTGTAATGTGCAAGGCTCATTTCTGTTGCTGCTTTCCTCTTCCCCTCTTCTGGTTTGAATTCTCCCTATCCTTAGGGGTCTGCCTCCAGGGCCCCTCCAGGAAGCCTTCTATAATGCCAATGCCAACACTGATCTTTCTCCTCCCCATCCATTACACTTGCCTACTTTGGCCTTTGCCTACGTTTAATTTAGAGTCCTATTACCTACCATCCAGTGCTGTTCTCAGTGTGCTTTGTGTATGGGCCTTTTCACCAAACTAGTACACTACACGGTGCAGTCTGAAGGGCCTGTATCATTTTTATTTCCCGCAATGCCTACTGCTAATTAATAAATTAGCTTATTCAACATATACTCACTGAGCACCTATCATGTACTAAGGCTAGTGCAAAGTGCTGGGAATATAAGCACTGAAGATGCAGACCCTACCGTCAGGGAACACGTTATGTTGTGAAGGAGAGCTCTATTAATCAACAGCTAAATAACTACATGTGGTAAGTGCGATAAAGAAATTACACAGGATCCTTTAAGAGCATACATCAGAAACCTAGAAGAGCGTTGCTGGTGGTCAGCTGCAGGAAAGAATTAATAGTTGCTGAATAAATATGAATACTTGGATTTGCAATTAGATAAATCAGAGGGCAATTATTCTGTCAGAATCACACAATATGAAAATAGAAGGGAGCTTTGAGATAGCAGTCTAACTATCTAATTTTACAGATGGGGAAACTGAGACTCAGTGAGGGGGAAGGACTTGCTCAAGGTCCCATAGCAAGGCTGAGTTCGTGCCAGATGGCGTGACCTCGAGGCAGCACCTCCCACCACACAGGGTTCATTACTTCAAGGGAGTCTCTGAAGGAGTCCTGAAGTGCAAGCTCCTTCTTCTGCTACATTAAAAAAGTTCATTTCACAAATGATCTTCAGGAAGGAGTCTGTGGTGCAAGCCTAGAGAAAGCATCTCTGCTATGTCCCTGCCAGGACACTGCCTGGCCTCTGTACAGAGGAAGAGAGCACACGAATGCTAGAAATGATTCTTTCTGAGAAGGGACCTGGGATGGGCCTTTGCTGCTATGTGCAGGCTCTGGCCTTCACACTGATGTTCCCCTTCTGAGAGCTGCATTGTTGCCCTTCCTCTGTGCATTCTGCCCGAGAACACATGCTCTGGTGGGGCATGCATGGGCTGGCAAAGGGCAGCTGGCCCTGCCTTGGGAAATCTGAATCCTACAGCTCTGCAGGCCCAGTGCAGGTGGAGGAGAGCACAGGATGCAGAAGAGACCTGGCCCAGCTGAGGCTGACCTCTCCCTCACCCAGGGGAGCCTTGGCTTCCAGCTGCCACTGTTGGCGGTGATGAGGTCATGCCGGATACCAGCCAGGCTCATCTGAGGACTGTTTGGAGCCGATTAAAGCCTTGATGAAATGAGGGTGCCTGGATGGCAAGTGGCTCTGGAGAACTTGGGCTCTGGTGACCAGGCACTCATCTCTAACTCAACCAAGCAGTGACTCCTGTGTATCCACAGAATCTGGGATACAGAAATATCTTTCCCTGGGGGTTAGCAAGGGCAGTTCTTTCTGCACCGGGCAAGGGGCTGATTAGGCCAAGGGCAGGACTCAGGGTCACTGAGGGGCACCCCAATGTATCACATGGATTGCAATTACAATACCACCCCACAGTGCCTCAAATGTACTGCTGGGTCCCTTTGAGTGTGTCATGCAGGAGACCCTGCTCGCTGCGCCATTTGTCGTGCGGGGAGGCCTGCGGGGTCTCTGGTCCCGCTCCCCACACAAGAACGCAGGATATGGTGAGGCCAAAAAGGAACACCCACGGAGCCATAGATAGTGGAGTCATACTAGTATATTCTCGCTGGCGGCACTATACTCTCACTGGAGGCTGGATCCACACTGTCCGCAACCAGCCATCCTAACTGCAATCCGCGCTTGCCAGCCCAGCCACCATCTTCTTGCTAGCCCCCATTTTCTTCTCTTCTTCTCTTTCTGCTAGCGTAGCCACAGCAGTTATATTAGTGGCCAATGGCTCACTGGTTACAGCTGACGGCGAACTAGCCACAGCTGATGGCCATGCAATCACAGTTGGCCATTTACTACCTGAGCCAGCACCTGTCTATGTGAGGCCGAGAGCCTGGAAACTGCTTTCTGGGGCTCTGCCCCCACAGAGTGACTAAAGACCACCCCTCTGTACAGGATTTTCTAAAGTTAAGTGACAGGCTAATATCTATAGGTCTCAACGTATATGTCATGTGCTCAGGAAGACTTCCCTCATCCTCTTCAGACTAGATTAGGGCCCCATTACTCTCATGGTACCCTCTACTCTTCCTTAACAATACTTGTCTCAACGGTACTTAGCTAGTAATTTTGTAATTATCTGCCTAATGTCTACACTGCCAGACTTTAAGCTTCGCAAGGACGGGGAGTGCAATAAACACTTGTTAAAGTAATAACAGAAAATCAATAAGAAGACCGGTACGGAAAAGAGGAAGTTTTACTAGTACATTTTAAATAGTATCCCTTTTTTTTTTTTAAGTTCAAGTATTCTTTATTCAAAGTTGAAAAATGTATCATACTGCATTATTGCAAAAATTCACTGGTACAAAACACGTTGCAGCTGGTGAGAGGGCAATAAAAAGTTGGTTTTTAAACTTATTACTATAAATTATTCTTATAGTACTTTGCAAATTCAGAAATGGAGACTTTTATATACAACAGAGGGGGTCCTCTCAGCTGCCACCTTAGCTATGGGGCCAGTCAAGTCCTCCCGGCTTTCGGGCCTGCAACCAGTCACCCTTCCAAGCCCAATCTCTTCTGGTTTTGAGTGGCAGGGAGGATTTTCTTTCTTTCTTTTCTTTTTTTAACAACCTTACTTGAGATATAATTTACATACCATAAAGCTCACCCATTTAAAGTACACAATTTAATGTTTTTTTAATGTACTTACAGAATTGTACAATCATCACTGTAATCTAATTTTAGAATATTTTCATCACCCCCAAAAGAAACCTTGTGCCCACTAGCAGTCCTTCCAATAGACAACTGCTGGCATGGAGAGTTTTTAGCTCTGTATCCAAATAGGAGGAGACCCTCAGCATCCAATTATCTGAAACAATTTCTTCATCATATAGATGAAAAAAGTGAGGGCAGAGAGGGGCCGTGATCTGCCAAAGGCCCTATAGGGGTGAGACGGTGGCAGGGCTGGGGCAGGTCATGGTCCCCAATGCCTGCCTCCTGACGGTAGTGCTTTGACCTCTCTGCCATGCGGTAAGACTGTGTGTTCCAAACTGTCTCCCCCACTGGACTGTAAGCTACTTGAAGGCAAAGGCTATATTCTGCTCATTTGTCTTCCCTCCCTGCCTGGGAGTACCCCTCGAGCAGTGGTGCTTCAAGTGTGGTCTGTGGACTGGTGCCATTCCGCGAGCTTTGTCACCAATCCTCCATGAGATAAGTACAGTAAGCGGAGACTTTTATAATGACTTGAGTAATTTTATATCTGTTAAACCTAATGACAAATTCAGGACTGTATTTTGTATGCCTTTTTAAAATATAATTTTTCAAATAATTCATTTTTATTGGATTTTATAAACAGATTCATTCATGAGCAAGAAGAGATAGGTTTTTCACAGATTACGCAGCACTGCCTTAAAGCCACCCCTTCCCCACTCTCTTCTGCTTCTCCTTTTCCCTGTTTCCTTGAATCTCTTCCTCGTCCCTCTGTTTCCTTGAATCTCTTTCCTCGTCTCATGCTCACATCTAAAATGCAGGTTCTCTCACTGTGTCCGTGGGCCAGCTCAGTGCTCCAGCTGTCTGTGGAGCACTCACAGACTCAGCCGGCCTCCAAGAGACGGACAACTCTCAAATCTTCATGTCCAATTTAGGGTCCCTTCTCTCCTGGGCTTCCATTTATCCAACTGCCTGCTACATCTCTACTTGAGTGTCCCCCAGGATCCTCAGCTGGTCAACAGCTATTTATTAATCACCTACCATATGTCAGCTGTGCGTATTTTTTTCAAGGAGCTGTGAATATAGCAGTGAAATAGAGACATTTGTGATCACAAGGCTTACATCCTAGTCAGGGAGAGATAGAGGATCAACTTATAAACAAATAAACATGGTCATTTTAGGGACTGGTCAGTACCATGAAGCAGATAAATAGGGTAATATGACGTAAAGTGACTGGGCGAGCTACTTTTACCAGGACGTGGTCAGGGAAGGGCTCTCTGAGGACGGGAGACCTGAATTCCCAATGGGGAGAGTGCCCCCATCAATGGCAGAGGTAGGTACAAAGGGCCTAGGTGTGTCTGAGGGACCGGAGAAGGCCAGAGTTCCTGGAGAATAGAGGACAAGGGGGAGAGTGGCTAGAGGTGAGGTCGCAGAAGCAGGCAGGCTCTAGATGACACAGAGCTTGGTAGACTCTGGTAAGGAATTCAGATTTCATTTTAGGTTCAGTGGGAAGCCAATGAAAGGTTTTAAGTAGGAGAATAACAGGATTTATGTTTTAAAAAGACCGCTCTGGCTGTTATTTGGAGGGTGGGTTTAGGGAGACAAGAGGAAATGGCGAGACTAGTCAGGACTGCGGTGATCGCCCAGGAGACCCGGACTGTTGCCCTGAACTGGACTAGAGTTACGGCAACGGAAATGCCAAAAGGGGCGTGGGTTCAAGATGTATGTTAGAGGTACAACTGACAAGGCTTAATGAAGGTCTGAATTGGGAATACAAAGGAAAAAGAATTCAAGGAGGACTCGAAGATTTGTGGTCTAAAAACCTGGGTAGATGATGGCATCGCTTACTGAGATGGAGAAGACCTGGGGGGTGCCAAATTTGGGAGAAAAACGGAAGTAGATTTTGGCCATGTTTACAATGAGACTGAGGAAAGGACAGGCGCTGGGGAAGAGGATTAAGTGGATAGCAGTCATTCTTTTTGAGAACTTTTACCGAGAAGGGATGCAGAGAAATGAGGTACACCTGGAAATCACAGGAAGTGTTTAGTTTGCTTTGTAGTTTAAGATGAGTGATACTAAGGTATGTTTTCAGGCTGATGGGAAGGAGCCAGCAGAGCGTAGGAGACACAGTGCAGGAGAGACGGGGGCTAACCGGAGAAGGAAAGTCCTTGAGAGGCCAGAGGAAACAGGAGCCCGGACCCAGATGCAGGGCTGACCTCAGGAACTTCTTCCACTATGGAGGAAGGCAGGCAGAACACAGGAGCACAGATGCAGGTAGGCTGGCGGGGAGATGAGGTAGTTGTTCCCTTTCGATTGCGATCTATTTTCTCTATGAGGTGTGCGGTGAAAGCATTAGCTAAGGAGTTGGGGAAGGAGCGTGCTGGAGATTTGAGGAGAAGAAGGTATGAGAAAACTGGCGTGGTCCAGAATAAGACAGTGATTTCACTCACAAAGTACAGCGCTGTGCTTGGCAGCGCTGACCGAGACTCATGGACATAAATGCAGAATGAGTCCAGTTAGCATTGTTGTGTGACTTTTTTTCTCCAGCAATATTCAGCTTTCCAGACACAGACATAAAAGTAAAAAGAAATTGAGTTTAACTAGGGTTAGCATTTCATCAGGTGAATACAAAGGAGGGAGAAAGAAGCAAGAGGGTAGTTAGACTGCTGGACCATGGAATCTAAAGGAGGGAGGGACGGAAAGAATGTTCCAAACAGAACTGGTCATTCCCCTGTACCTCCACGCCACCCACACCTCCTTTCAATATCCCTTACCTCGGTACAGGTACATAGCACCTACTTGCCATCCAGCCCAGAAACTGTACCTCAGCTTGACTACTTCTCTCTCCCCATCTGACCCTACTGAGTCTATGCTTAAACCTTCCTGGGACCATTCCTCTTCTCTCCTTTCCCACTGTCTTGTTTTAGGCCTCGCCTAGACAATTATAATAGCTTTCAAATGCAGTCTTTTCCCTTTCTCCGATCATGCCCCTTCTAATCCATTTTTTTCTATTTTTCTTTCAAGTATAACAATACGTACAAAATGTACATAAGAAGACAGCTCAGTGAATCTTCACAAGGTGAATGAACACACCTGTATAACCAGCACCTAGATAAACAGAACATCACAGCACCCCAGAAGGCCCCTGTTACTACCTGCCCCCTTGAGGGTAACTACTACTGTGACCTCTGACACTACTGGCTAGTTTTCTCTATTTTGAACTTTACATATAAATGTTGTCACACTTCATGTCCAGCTTGTGTTAAGGTTTGTGAGATTCATCCATGTTGTATAGAGCAAGAATTCGTTCATTCAGTCATTCAATTTATTATTCCTTTGTGTGAACATTCCATAATTTATTATCTACTCAATTACTGATAAACAATTTTGAAACACCTAAACCATCTTTCACATTAAACATACATCAAAGTGGTTTTCCACTAAATCTTAATGGTTTCCCACTGGAAGATAAAGTCCAATTTTCTTAGCAGAGTTTATGTCACAGGCCTTCATTATTGGCTCCTGCTTTCCATTCTTGCCTTCTGACCCTTCCATCCAAACCCTATAAATCCAGCTCTTCTGAACTGCCTGTAATGTACTGAATAAAGTGTGCTGCTTCATGATCCAGGCCTCCGAACATGCTGTCCCCTCTGCCTTTCTCCCTCACCTACCTGGTAAGCTTGCAGTTATCCTTGGAGACCTAGTACAAACACCACCTCCTACATCTGCTCTCCCTGCCCTTCCCAGAGATGTGAAGGGATTTCTCTGTGATCCCTCAGCACCTTCTATACATCTCCATTAACATACCAGCCAGCAGCATTTCTTGGTTAAAATGTCTGATTTCCTCATTGAACTATGAGTTCCTTAAGGGCAAAGACCATGACTGGATCATCTTTATTTCCCTGGTGCCTCAGGTGGAGCCTAAGACAGGAGAGATGCTCAGTAAGAGTTTGAAAAATGAATGAAAAGACTTGCCCAGGCGCTGCACAGGATGCTGGAGCTGGAAGGGGTTCTTGGGGTCAGCACTCTAACGTCTCTCTTTCCCTGAGGAAGAGAAGGGATTTGCCTAAAGGAAACAAGATTTGCTGGTGGCAGAGCCAGACATCTGAGTTTCAGCCCAGTGCTCATTCCCCTTCTCTGTATTGTTGGCAAGAATCAGACGACAGCCTGAGGCAGGCCGACTCCCTCAACATCTGGCAGTGCAGCCAGATGGACAGACAGTGAAGTGGAACAACAAATGGAACTAAGTTTCGAGCCCCGACAACAAACTACCAGGCTGCTCCAGGGAGGAAGGATGTCTGCATTGGAAAGGCTCTTTGCCTCAGGCAGGGATGGGGGGAACTTAAGGACTCATTTGACGGTGGCTGGTTAACACTGACCATTGGGCTGTGTCCTTGGACAGAGGCAGGAAAGAGGCTAAGGGAAGCCCTGGGGAAAGTGCTATTAGGTTTCATAGATCCCAAGTGTTTCTGAGGTGATGAGCACTGGTGGGTGAAAAGGGAGCATCACTGTGACTATAAAGAGGGGAAGCTCCTAAACAGCCAGACACACTGACACTAAGAGCAAGTGGACCAGGAAGCAAAGATACCACATCTCCAGTGGCTACGGAGATCGATCAGTGCATCCAAACTCGTACTAAACCACGGGCAGGCACTGTGGCAAAGGAGGCGGGACAACTAACACAGTCCTGGCCCTCCGTCTAGCTCAGTCGAGTAGGGGGACTGGACCCAAATCCATGGAACAGAGAAGACTTCAGAAGGGACGTGGCATTGGAGCTGGAGAGTGACTGGCAGAAAGAATTCCACCCAGCTGAGAAACAACATCTTAATGGGAAACGAGAGGCAGAAAGACCTACGAGAGTAAAGGCAGTAGGTGGGAACCCTGCATCAACATCATAATGTGGCAGGAGCATTAGGGCAGCAGTAGGGGAAAAGTTAGGGGGGGTCAGACGAGGACAACTCTAAAACCAGGTTAAAAAGGTAGGATGGATAGGATTTTTAAAAAGAATTTTTTTTTTTTTAACAAGTGAGCACGGAGTGTTTCTGAAATTAATAATACCGACTATATATAAAGTGCCTCCTCTGTAGAACATACGCGTGTCCTAATCCTGACAAAAACCTTGGAAAGCAGGTGGTATCACTCCATTTCCAGATGAGGAAAGAGAACCTCAGAGTGGTCCTAGTTTGCCCAGGATCACACGGCTATGAAGTGGCGGGACTAGTTTTCAGAGCTGACTCCTCAGTTCATGGTCTTTCCTCGAAGCCTTTCTCAATTGGGGTTTCTCCGTTGAACAACATACGGGAAAGTATTCAAGTCATGATTTTCTCAATTCTCCCAAGAATGGTACTACGCAGTACCATTTTAGATGCCTGGAAGAGAAGTGAATTCCTTGTGTACAACAGATGCCTTAGAGCATTAGGGCGCGATTCTCTGGGGGAATCCTGGTTAGAAAGGCTGCCATGATGAGAGATGTGTTTTAGGAAGATGGATCTGGCAGTTGGATGACATTCCTAGGAGAAAACAACTATGGTGGCACCTTGACAGTCCTGGAACTATGAGGATGAGTCAGTTCCAGAGGCTTGAGGAAGGAGGCTCCCCACCTTCCCTGATAACTGCTCTTCCCAGCCGTCCTGCGTCTCACTCCCTCCCTCCCTCCCTCCCTCCGACCTTTTCTTGTACTTGGCAGTCAAGTGCTGAATGAAGCAGAGCCTTCCTGTTCTAACCAGCAACACAGGCAGAAGCAGCATCTTCAGAGACGAAAACCATAGGGGCCTGCCTGTGCACCCACTTTTCTGTGGAGGTCGGGAGTAGAAAACGGGTGCTAGTGAATTGAGAACCCTTCCATAGAAATCGTCTGGCAACCTATTACCCTTCTTGGTAAGGATAAGCATTCCCTCCTCGGAGAAGCTGTCTGTAACTGACTCCATGCCCCTGCTCACCAGGTAGTTCCTCCTCCATGTTCCCAGAGGCCCTTGTCCAGCCCATGCCAGACCAACTACCCAGCGGCCACTGCCCATTTCCTTATCTGTCTCCTCCACCAGTCTGAGCGTCTCTCAGGGTCAGGGACAGTTTGCCTGACTCATCTTAGGATGCCCTGAGGTCCATGGTCTCAGAGATGGCAAGTGGCTTGCCCAGAATCATATTATAGACCTGAGATTTAAACCCAGGTGTGTCTGACTCCCAAGGCTGTGTTCTTTTCACTATGTTACGGGATCTCCTGAAGGTGAAGAAGAGACCTATCTGTGCTAAGCACTCAGCCCAACACTGCAACAGTTCAGAGGCAGTGCTCTCAAAGTGGATCAGACTCTCGGGAGAGGCTTCCTGAGAGGGAGGCCTGAAAGGGTCCGGGATCTAGATGAGAAGAGAGGGAACGTGATGGCATTTTAGGCAGGGTGGGAAAGTTGTGGGCAGAAACAGAATTATGAAGCCATTAGGCAGAAGTACAGGTTTCATGAAGGAGAAATGGCATTATAACTGCCAGGGTGAGAGTCTGATTTCTTTATACAATCATGGAACATGCAGCAAGGGCTTTTACAGATGTTATCACTAATCCGCATGCTATCTCTATGACACTTCTCAGGTGTTACTTTACAGACAAGAAAACGGAGGCTTAGAGAGTTAAGGTGACATATCCAAGGCAATACAGGTGGGAAGGTCAGGGAGGTGGGATTCAAACTGAGGTTGGCCTGACTCGGAAGACTGAGGTGTCCTTTCCATCAGCCCACACTGGTCAGAGAACTTCCCACATTAGCACACTCATGTTGCTGCCCGGACCTCCTCCCAACCCTCCATGGGAACCGCTGGTCAGAGGGCAAGAACTGCTGCCCCTCTAGCTCTAACCCTCTAAGATCTGGGGACCTGAAATCCCTGTGAACTAAGCAATTTCAAGGACAGGGGTTCTGTGTGGACCTCGAGAGCACAGGCTGGCCCCTTGGATCTCACGAGAATGCCACTAAGTTGCTGCAGCCAGGCTGGTGGCAAATAAAGGCTAAGAAAGCTGGATGGTCAGGAAGGCAGACCCTCCTGCCTTCCCTGAAACCCTTACAGAAGGTCAACTGGGGTCAGCAGACTTTGGAAATGTTACTGGCAACAGCCCCCAGGACAAGGGAGCAGGATCCTGCCTCTCGGTTGGCTGGTCACATACACAGGCCGACCAAGAGAGGTCAGCGGGGAGGGAGGTCAGAAGTTGGCAGGCCTGCAGGCCCTGAGTGACGGCCACTTGTTCAGCTCAGGAAGGGAGAAATAAGTGGGTTAATGGTTTTGGCCCTTGAGGCTGGAGGCTAGGGCAGGGGGTGTAAATGGATGCTGGGTAAAAAGGCAGGTGGGCGAACTGTAAATGTGGGGGCTACGGGCATCTGTTCCAAGTCAACAGGCAGGAACCATGCCCCTGGAACGGCTCAAAGGGCCAGCCCTGGCCTGGGGTGGGAGGGTGAGGCACTTCATAAAAGGCCCGTGCCTCGTCATTTCAAAGGTGTTCGATCTGGAAGGCTGGAGAGAGGGTCTCTTTTTAGAGTGAATTCTCTGTCTGTTTGGGGGCTGAGAGGAAGCAGGGAATATAAACCACTGGACAATGGCTGGGGGTATTGATTGATTTTAAGGCACGACAGAGAGAAGCCCCATGGTGAATGCTCCAATTCTTAGCTACAAATGTCTCGCAGGAAAGCTTTCCAAAGGACAAAGTAAGTAGCATCCTGCTTGCAGATGTCTTCTAAGTCTCTCCTTCTGAGAACAGTGAGTTCTTACTTCAAAAACATCAATCACCCCAGGCACTGTCACGTATCCACAGCAGTCCTGCCCTAAACAATGTAATACCCTGACTAACGCACACTCTGGGGCAGGTCCCTTTTGTAGGCTGGGGGTATGGGCCAGGCCTGAGTCTTAAGCCAGTGTGGCTGGATTTGGGGGTTACAGGGAAATCCCTCCAACTCAATCATATGACAAGGGCTAGAAGATGATGTGGGGATACTGGGGCAGGGAGGCAAAGGGTTTGGGATGGAAAGAACTTTCTTTGAAGACTGGATTTTGAAAAGTGATTGGCTGCAGAGAACAGTTGGCAGAAGTTACAGAGAAAAAAATTACAGATCATTTAAAAGACACTGTAACCACTCAGAGAAGCAATGGACTCAATGGACACCTAAAATGGAATAGACTCCCAGGGAAGAAGCAGGGTTCTCTCAGTCCCTGACAGAATCCAAGGAAAGGCAGCCAACCAGCTGAGGAGAGGTTTCTGCTGGGAGGACAGCAGTTAACCCCACGGACCTCTGAAGACCCCTACGGTTCTCTGGTTCTTGGAGAATGATCCCTGACAAGTAGGACCCCGGTGTCCAGCCCCAAAAGAGGGCCTCTAGCCTCTCAAGAAAGTACAGGGAGGGCATAAACAGGCAGTCGTGTGCCATACTCAGGGGCCTGGGGAACACACATTCTGGCAAGATGCTTCCCTCCCTATCCCAAAGAGGGCCGGAGGGGGATAAAAGGAAGTGGGAGGAAAGGTGACTGCTTGGGAGTGTCAGGCAGGGTGGAGGGTAACTCTGCACCAGACTTGGACAGGACTAGATCAGCCTGCATCTGGAGATGGCACACACTGTCCCTCCATTTAAACCGATGCTCTGCAAAGGGAGGGAATTCACTCATTCAGCATGGTTACTGAGTGCTGACTGTGTCCTGGGTACTATGCTAGGTGCTGGGGACGAGTCAGCCAAGGCTCTGGACTTCAGGGAGCTCAGAGTCAAGTTAGGAGAAGGCGACTGAACACATACAACACTTTCCATATGGTGACAAATGTGACGTGAGACTGAGTAGGGGAGGGATCACGGAGGACGTCCTTGAGACCTGGGTTAGCAGAGATGTAAAGGGCCTTTCCCTTGTTCCACTAGCCCCCCTCTGGAGGTCATAGGGGAGAGGAGAGGACACTTTCAGGGAGTGCAACAAACAAAACTCAGGGCACGTACAGACAGGCAGGATGGCATGGTACATAACACACAGGTAGGTAAAGAACACACTACGGCCACACAGGGCAAATCACACGTGCACACAGCCACCATGGAGGCAGCTCCAGCTCTGGGAAGGGCCCGGCTCTGGGGGAACACAGCACGTGCAGAGTGGAAACGCTGTCAAGACTTTCCCCCTCATGCCCCGCCCGTCCCCCCCCCCTTGCCCCGCCCCGCTCACCCACGCTCTCACCTCCATCGAGCAGCACCTTGACGGTGCGGTAGTCGTCGGCGAGGACAGCGTAGTGCAGGGCTGTGCAGCCCTTGAAGCTGGCGCGGTTGTTCAGCCGGTTGTTGAAGTCATCCTCTCGGGTGACCAGGACTGGGAGACAGTAACACAAACCTCCCATTAGCAACCAAGGCCTGAGCCACCAATCCCACCTTCTTTCTCTTGGCATTTTGATTCACTCACTCATCTACTCATCTCACTTATCTACTAAACGTAAAATGGCACCTACTATACGCCTGGCCATCTGTGCTGGGCAAGAGAAGGTAAAACAGAGGCCAGTTAGTTCCACTAACATTTACTATTAAGTATCAGGATTCATTTGGGGACATAGAAGTGAATCACACACGGTCTCTGACCTAATCCAAAGAAGGAGGCGGACGACAAACAGATGTTTCAAGTATTATTTGAAATAAATGCTATGTTGGAGGTACAACAGGATGACATGGAAAGCCAGAGGGCAGCTTAGCTCAATTTGGGCATGAAGAGAGGATCCCAGAAACCCAGAGTCTTGAAGGGTGAAGAGGCGTTACCCAGGTGAAGAAAGAAGGCTGGGGTAAGACAGGGCAGGAGACAGACGCTGTTCTTAGCAGAACAGCAGCATACCTCTCTGCTTTGAAGATGTTTACAATTTAGTGAGTATTTAATATTATTTTGTAAAGATCTTTTTTAATTTATAAAAGCCATTAAAATTTTGGAACTACAGAAAAGTACAAAAAAGGGGTTGCTATCTCAGAAATTTGAGAAACTGCTCTTAATATTTTGGTATATATCCTTCATATATATACATACATACATATGTCCTACATATGTACTCTATAATATATACATATCTATATATACATGCGTATGCGTACGTGTATATGTATGTATATATCCTACAAAATTGGGATTTACTACTTAAATTGCAATTTTTGTAATGTGCTTTTTTTACCTTTAATAAACGCACTGTGAACATTTTTTTGAAGGTAAGAAGAATAGCATTTCATGTGGTCAAAGAACCAAAACCCCCCAGTCTTACTCTAGTGCTAATATTCATGACTTTCCCTCTCCAATTTCATACAGAAGAACCTAAAACCACTTCGATCACTTTGATAGGACACCCTGGGTGGGTGACCACACGCGTCCCTGTTCACCTGGGAGGAACCTGGTCTGTGTTGTCCTGGCCTGTCCCAGTCTGGACAATAAACTGGAAGGTCACACCACCTCTGAGGCATTCCACTGGAAACTGAGACCCCACACGATAGCTATCTTGCTTAGGTGATAGGGTTTCTTTCTGCCTCATGTAGAAATGATCAGAGTAACTGTCTTACATTCCCTCCTGAACTGAGTTCATCGGGGGATGGAATTTGGTCCTATCGACCTGAACCCCTAGCCCATGGCCCAGGGCCTGCAAAGGGTAGGAGCCTCCGACTTCCCACTGAGGAAGGGGGTGTAATTCAGTCAAGAGGTAACCTGGCCTAGGTAGTCAAAAGCACCAGACAATTCCTAAACCATTCTTTTCCATGTGGTCTTAGAATGGAGACCGTGAATTTTCCCCTCTGGCAAAACTAGACTTCCTATTTAAAGTTCCAAAAGCCAGAAGACTATCGTGCTTCCTCCTAACACTAACAGATTTCACTTTCTGCCTTTCTTCTACTGTGTGCCTGGAATGGTCACGTCACACAATCTATTTAATTTTCATAACTACCTTATACAGTAGGTATTATCATTCCCATTTTATAGATGAGGAAACTGAAGCACAGAGGTCACACAGCTAGTATGTGGTCGAGTGAGGATTAAAACCCAGCTCTAACCCGAGTCCTTACTCTTTCTCTCCATCATATCATGCTCTCACCCTCATTTCGTAAATGACCAAATCAGAGCCCAGAGAAAGGAGCTCAGAGCCTAGACGTCTGGTCCCAGCCTTGGCTCTTATTCCCCCTTCTTTCCTTGCTCAGGTGAAGGTACAGCCACTCTCTGCACAACGTGCCTTAAGGGGGAACATCCTCAGGTTTGTAGCTGGCACCCAGACACGCTAGCTTAGGTGGAAGCATTTCATGTTGGGCCAAAATGAAGCTGTTGGAGTATGTAGCTGAGAACAGACCACATTTTCTTGTGGTCTATGGACTCAGGTCTTCTGCACCGACAGAGGCTCTCCAAACGCAGCCCTCCCACCCCACACGGAGTGACAGCTGACCTTTCCTGGACTAGGGAGAACAGGAAGAAGGCCTCTGAGAAGCTAACACACATGTGCCATATGCACCGGCATCTGCATTTTCCCCATCAGAGAGCCCTTTAGGACTTAACTCAGAGATTACTAACTCTTAGTCACAGTTTTATCAAATCATGTTAAGTGATCTTGTTTCCCGTCCACTGCAGATTAGGAGACGGAAACAAGAAGGCTGGGGAGGCTTCACAATCAAGCAGATTGATCACAATCAAGTGCTGACCAGGCAGGGAGGGAAAAGAACAGCACAATATAAAGCTAAAAAGGAATTCACAGAATACGGCACCTCAAAAGCCCCTAAGGGCACCACTGAATTGCCACATAGGACATTAACTGCACGATATAATGAAGAACCTGAGGAAAAGCGATAGTTGGCTCAAGAAAGTACGAAGGGTGCAATCCATTTTACAAAGAAAACACATCATTCATTCAACAAACAACATTTAATGAGCACCAATGCATGGTGGTAGCTGCTGGAGATATACTAATGAATAAGAGTCTAATGCAAGAATCGGACCGCTGAACAAATGCCAGTATTTCACAAGTGCAATGATAGAGCCATACGCAGGGTGCTTACCATAAAAAGCAGATGAACTCAAGGAACACAGCTGGGGCTGTTAGGTTCAGAAACTAATGTCACCAGAGTGCCAGCATTATAGCCCAGCTAATAAGGAATATCCACGAGGCGGGTCCCTTCACCTCTGAGTCCCTATCTCTCACCCCCCTTTTCTAAGGCTCTTTCTTGCCTCTGAGATTTTGCAAACACTATCCCTTGCCTGGAGCATGTCACCTCTCCCACGCCTTCAGCTGGCTAACTCCGAATTCATGTTAAGGCCTCTGATTAGCAGTCACTTCCCCCAGTGATTCTTCCTACATTTGAGGGAGTTGCTGCTCCTAAGCGCTCCCCAGCGCCTTAGGCATCTCCCAGTTACAGTATTTACTACGTTCTACTGCTATCGCCTGCTTAGTTGACTATGTTCTCCGCTAGACCAAAAGCTCAATGAGGACAGGACGTGTTACTATCTTCTTCCAGTGCCTACTACAGGGTCTGGCCATAAATATGTGTTTGACAAATCCTTGCTGAATTAGCAAGTAAATACATAATTCATAAATAAGGCTCTGATATTACCTTGTTTCTAGAACAACAACATCAACAGTCAACAAGTATTCAGTGGAGGCAGCAGAGTGTGGCTGTTAAATAAGTGAGCTCTGGAGCCAGACTGCTTGTGTCTGGATCCCAGCTCTGAACTGTGTAATCCCGGGTACCTTACCTAACCTTGGTAACCTCTCGGTGCCAAGTTTCTTTATCTGTAAATGGAGATGACACAGGCACCGTCTCAGGGATGTTGTAAGGATTAAATGAGACACTATGAGTAAAGGGGCTTGGGACAGTGTGGGGCATACACAGTACTTCTCAATAAATGTCAGCAATTATCCTTTCTGTCTGTCTTGTGCTTCTAACAGTGTATTCTCTCTGAGAAGATAGGGCCGTTTGGGGAATCCTGCATACGTGTTTCCCCTCAGAAAGGCACGGGTCTAAGCTAAGAACCATCTGTTTAATTTGGTGTTACTCAGCAGTTTCTTGACAGCCTCTTTCCACCAACCCTTGCTAAAACCCTGCAGTACTCGTGTTCCACGGAGCACTCTTTGGCATGGAGTAGTCCATTACAATCTGTACAATATTTTCACTTATTTATTTCAGAATAATCCTGCGAGGTCTAAGTTTACTCTCCCCATTTTATAGACGAGGAAACTGAAGTTCAGAAGGATGCCACAATCAGGTGGTGGCAGAGGAAGGACCCAGGCTGGTTTGGCGAGGCTCGTTTTGTGCTCTTGTCAATAACCTCTCTTCGCCCATCACCCAGTGTCAGAAGCCCTGTCCCCGATCATCTTGCTGAAGCCCCCAGCTCGTTAGATTTCATATTCTTTCCTAGCCAGAAAAAGTGGCTTAAAGGCAAGAAGGTGTGGGGAGAGGTGTAGCACGCACCCTCACACACTTCTCCCCTTTCACGCAAGGAGAGCATGCAAATCCGTGGAAGCTCAAGTGACTCATCCAAGACTGGCTCACCTGCTGGCTACCACGGTGGTCTTTTGAGGCCCTGTGTTTACAGCTGGTCCTCAGCCAGTGAACCATCCCCTTCCCAACAAAGACATCTAGCAGCCTGTCTCCAGCACCGGGTGAGATGGGCTCCGCCTCCTGCTTGCCCTCCAAGCCAGCCATTGCTGTCTCTTCAGTGGCTGCTGCACTGCTTTGACCACCAAGCATCACTGTTATCCTTCTGCTCTCCTATCTGCCTGCTGATGTTGCAAAGTCTATGCCTGGGTGCGTGGCAGGATGTGCCTGATACACACTCTGCAGGATTCCCTGGCCTCAGCAGTGCCGAGGAGTCAGCGGAGGTGAAAATAGTCCCTGAAGCCTGGCTAGGCTTGTTTATGTAGCCTGGCCACTCCCTAGCACTGCTGAAACTGAAAACAAAAATGAAAACAAAAAAACCACCCCACTGCCTCCCAGGATGAGAAACAGTGACTTAAGGTGAAAGAGTCATACAGTCCTGAATCTTAGCTCTGCCACGTACTAAGTTCCTCGATCTGTAAAATGGGTATGATAAGCAATAATCTGAGGAGCACTAAATATTTAAATATGATAAATTTAAGAAACCAATTTGATAATAGGTTTCTTAAAACATTATCACAAACATCTAGTCATGCTGCTTTCTCCCTTGGGTTAGGCACTGGGGACATAGAGATTTGAAAAACAGTATCTGAGGCAAGACGGGTGGTCTCCAGATACCAGAAGTTGTATTATTGCTGCCTTGTGCAGAGGACAGGCTACCCTAGCTATGAGTCCCTCTCCCCGCGGCTCGGCTTCTACCCTCCACTCCCAGGAGCCATGCCATCTAATGTCACTGAGTGTCTAGTAGTGCCCTTACCTTTAAAGATGTGAGCACGTCTCCATGAGAGGGAATCTACGGCTAATATGACAAGCATGAGAATAACCCCTACATTTGTGCAGCATTTTACGGTTTAGAGAGCACTTCAGTGCAATTGTTCCCTCACCCTCATGACAACCTAGGGCAGATAGGTCCAGTACTATTCTTTCTATTGAACAAGACTGTCATGCGGGGCGGCCTGCGGGGTCTCTGCTCCCGCTCCCCACATAAGAACGCAGGACATGGTGAGGCCAAAAAGGAACACCCACGGAGCCATAGGTAGGGGAGTCACACCACTATATTCTCGCTGGCAGCTGGGTTGGAGACACAGGAAGCAGGAGCCACACTGTTTGCAACCCTCACTGCACCACTTGCAGGCTCAGCCACCATCTTCTTGCTAGCCCCCATTTGCTGCTAGCGTAACCACAGCAGTTATATTAATGGCCAATGGCTCACTGGTTACAGCTGACGGCCAACTAGCCACAGCTGATGGCCATCCAATCACAGTTGATGGCCATTTACTACCTGAGCCAACACCTTTCTATGTGAGGCCAAGAGCCTGGAAACTGCATTCTGGAGCTCTGTCCCCACAAACACACAGAGGTAAAGAGGTTAGGTAGCCTGCCCACCTCACACTGCTCGTCGGTGGTGGACGAGGACTAGACCCCGAGCCTGCCTGGCTCCTTCCTCCATACTGTATAGCTTCTGCCGATGCCCACAGGCTCAGCCTCACATAACCCAGGGTCAGCTCACCTGGCTGGAAGCTCAGGGACTAAGTTAGATTCACAGGAGTCTTCAGGAAGAAACCGCTGGGCTGTCAGCTTCCTCCCACCCGAGGTGTTTTGTGTCTATGACCTCATTAAATCCTCACTACAACCTGAGAGAGAGCATCATAGGCCAGCGTGATGCTGCCTCCTTTACCTCTGTGGGCACTGTCGGCTCTGCCTGTTGCGTTCATCTTCAGCCAGGGGATGGGGCAAGAGGGAGTCCCCTGTGCCAGGTCTCCATGAGACCAGCCCTGGAGAGGGCAAGGCCCTTCATTTCCTTCCACAGTCTGGAAAAACCAGGCTTCCTCTCCAAATCCTACCTGTTCTTTAAAGCCCAATTCAAGGCCTCCTGTTCTAGGGGGTCCTCTCTCTCCAGCTCTTCCCTGGATACCTGTCATGTGGGTTATGTGTACTGATTTACCAGTTAATGATTTATTGTCTTACCACACCTCTTGTAATCCTTTGTGTTAAAAATTTCCCTTCTGTTCTGACTCCCCGGTTAGATCCTAGGCTCCTCATGGGTGACAGTAATTAGTTATAGCATTTTTTGTATGTACTTCCTACAACATCACTTCAGTTTTTCATGCAGCTTCAGCAACGAACACACAAGAGCCTTCGTCCATCCACCTGCCCCTGAGCACACCACCACCGAGCACCTCAGTACAGAAAGTACGAGGAGAGGCACGCGTGCAAAGACGGGGCACATGTCATGAGGCTGGGGGAGGAATCTCCCAGAAGAACTGTCTTGAGGATGAGGGGAATTTGGCAGGTGGAGAGGGGAAGAAGGGCATTCCAGGTAACGGCTGCATTACCTGTCCATTCAAGAAACTAGGAGTCCTTCAGCGAGTCTGGAATGCTGAGAGACGGTGGGTGGAGCAGTGGGCAGAGATGAGGTTGCCCAGGTGGGCGGAGGCCTGTCCTGAGAGGGGTTTGGACTCTATCCTGAAAGCTATGGGCATGCAATGGTTTTTGTTCATGAATTAAGCAGCAAGGGGAAAAGCAAGAACAATAGACCAGGAAACGAAAACTGAGTTTAAAAATGGCTCTTTTACTAACTTAATATGTCTCAATTCCTCTATGCCCCAGATTCCCTATTTTTAAAACAGGAATTGTCCTACATCTGTGGTTCTCAAATTAGGGAACAGAACCACCTGGGTAACTTATAAAAAAACTTTGATTCTTGGGCCCCCGCTTCAGCAATTTAGATTCAGCAAGCAGGGCTTGGGAATGTACCTTTTAAAAAGCCCATTGTGTTGTTCCTCCAAGAAGACTCTGAGAAGCACCGGACTAGATGATCTCTGAGGGTCCTTCCCACTCTAAGGTTCTTGTGAAGAACACAAGAAAAATGTAGGTGGCCACCTCCACCTGTCTGGTTCTGTTCCAAGAAAACAAAGGATGTCTGGGCACTAGAACGCTCTTCTCAAGCCCCATGTTTAGAAAGTTAGAGCCAAGTCTCAGGACACCAAGCCTCGCGATGAGACCTCCAATAGCTCACTCATATCTCCCCCTCAAAATCCTAACTGGAATTCTATACAATACAGTCTAGCCTGTTTCCTCGTTCATCCACCAAACATTTATTAAGTCCTCTGCACAGGCTGGGCCATGGCGAGAGAACGGGCTCTGCCCTCAAGAGCTTGTAAATGCTACAAACAACATCAAATAATCTTTCTTTTATAAACTATCTCTGTAAGGAAAGAATTCAGAATTTTGAGTCAGAGAGATCTGGATTCTAATCTTGATGACTCTGGAAGATTACTTCACCCCTCTGAGCCTCACATTTCTCATTGGTAAAATTGGGACATTAATGTCTATTAATTGGGTTGTTGTGAAAATTAGAAACAATGCAGGATAGTGAGGGGAACAGGAAACGATCAGCAACTAAGAAATGGCCATTTTCAAATTAAGATGGCTTCCCCTGTCTTAGAACCCATAATATATCCACATTCCTCTGTTTGACTTTCAGAGGCCTCTCCTACCTGGTCCCAGTTAATTTCTCCAAATAGACTTTCAACTCCTCCCTTCCTGCTGGTCGAGGCCCCCAAAAAGAGGACCCTGGTGATCCTACTGTGAATCCTCAGGGGGCAGCACTGGATATTAGAAAGCGCATAGCGGTCAGAGTCAGTCAGACTGGGAATCAAAACTCACTGTGTGACTTTGATCAAAATACTTAACATCTCTGAGAATCTGTTTCCTTGTCTGCAAAATAAATAATATCACCTGTCTAACAAGATTCAGAGACAAACCCAATTAAAAAATGCACATAGGATCTGAGTAGACATTTCTACAAAGAAATAGACAAATGGCTAAAAAAAAAAAAAAAAAAAAAAACCCAAAAAGAAGGTCAACGTCATTAGCCACCAAGGAAATGCAAATCAAAACCACAAGATACCTTTTCACATCCACTAGGATGGCTCAAGTAAAAAAGACAGGCAATAACAAGTGCTGGTAAAGATGTAGAGAAACTGGATCCCTCATACACAGCTAGTGGGAATGTAAAATGGGGCAGCCACTTTGGATAACGATCTGGCATTTCCTCAAAAGGTTAGACACAGACTCGCCGTATGACCCAGCAATTCTATTCCTAGGTATAAACTCCAGAAAATTGAAAACAGTATGTCCACACAAAAACTTGTACACAGACATTCATAGCAGCATTATTCGTAATAGCTAAAAGTAGAAATAACCCAAATGTCCCTCGACTGATGAACAGATAAAGAAAATGTGGCAAATCCATTAATGAAATATTATTTAATTATGGAAAAGGAATGAAGTACTGATATATGCTACAACACGGATGGACCCTGAAAACATGCTAAGTGAAAGAAGCCATTCACGAAAAGACCACATGTTGTATGATTCCATTTATATGAAATGTTCAGAATAGGCAAATGTGTGGAGACAGAAAGTGGATTAGTGATTGTGTAGGGCTGGGGGAGTTGAGAGGTAAAATAGGGAATGATCGATAATGGGTACGGGTTTTACGGGGTAACGAAATGTTCTAAAGTTAATTGTGGTTGATGGCTACACAACTCTTGTGAATATACCATAAACTATTGAATTACACACTTTAAATGACTGAATTGCATAGTATGTAAATTAAATTTCAATAAAGCTGTTATGAAAAAATGTATGTAAGGAGTGGAGCACGTTGCCTGGCATGCAGTAAGGTCTCAATAAACAGTAATAAATGTAGTACTGTGCCCTTCCCTCTTCCTGATGCCACTCTAATCCTGGCCAGAATCACTACTAACACCAGCACTGCAGAATATGTCAGGCTCATTGCTGGGAGCTGATTCCATACTCAGTGGAGGGTCACAGGTGAGTCCTGAAGGCTAATATCCCAGGACTAAGAGTCTCCCTCCAATACTCAGATATTTAAATAGGTAACTCTTGGAAAACAATGGCTTCCATTTATTGACACTATTATGTGCCAGGTATTGTGCTAGGATCTTCACAACTATCTTCCTCACAAGAACCATACTAGGCTGTTATTATAATTCCTATGAATGAAGAAACCAGGACTTTGGGCCGGCCCAGTGGCTCAGGCGGTTGGAGCTCCATGCTCCTAACTCCGAAGGCTGCTGGTTCGAGTCCCACATGGGCCAGTGGGCTCTCAACCACAAGGTTGCCGGTTCAACTCCTCGAGTCCCGCAAGGGATGGTGGGCTGTGCCCCCTGCAACTAGCAACAGCAACTGGACCTGGAGCTGAGCTGCGCCCTCCACAACTAAGACTGAAAGGACAACAACTTGAAGCTGAACGGCACCCTCCACAACTAAGATTGAAGAGAACAACTTGAATTGGAAAAAAAGTCCTGGAAGTACACACTGTTCCCCAATGAAATCCTGTTCCCCTTCCCCAATAAAATCTTTGGAAAAAAAAAAAAAAAAAAGAAACCAGGACTTAGCGAGGTTATCTAGCGTGTGTCAGGTCACATCAGTAGTCCACGACAGAGCTGGCCTATTCAACCCCAAGGCTTATACTCTTTTCACTATACGGCTTCAGTATTCTTTCCTTTTACTTATTTATGTTTTACCCATCCTTTACAATTCAAGCAGCCTGATTTTCACTTATCTTCCTTTTATCTATCAAATGAGTTAACATTTTCTTTTACATAGTCTTATGTGTTCTCAGATTGCTTCATGTGTATATACATTTGAATATGGCAGGTGCTCAATAAATACTTCTTTAGTGGATGGTTGTTAAGATGTCTCCCCAAGCAGAAAACAGGTTCTTAAAGGATAGATACTGTGTCTTACAGTTCTCTTTATCCTTCATACAGAGAAGGCACTCATGGTTATCTAGGCTGGCCTATGGCTGGAGGAGCAGACATTGCTTGACAATGGTTCTCACAGACACCATGCTTTCTGCCCATGGTCTGGAAGGTTTCTTAAGAAAAGGACCCTGCTCACCTCATTATTACCTTATCATAGTGTAGCATGAGAGGTTGCACACAGTGGGAGCTCAGAAAAGATGTGATGAGTTAAAAAGAAGACTGAGTCAGCACTTACTCTACTGGAGACACAAGTACAGACCTCCCGTATGAAGCCCCAGCCCATCTCCTCTCATTCCCGTGAAAGGGACGGGGGAGAGCAGCAAAGCTGACAGAGGACTTGACCCTGCCAGTGGCCCTGGACAGTCAGTGTAGCATCCCCTCTGGCCTCTCCTTTGACCACAGACCCAGTCAGAGCTTTCCAGAGCCCGTGTTTCACCTTCTCACCATCAGATTCACAGAGTTCAACTTTCCAATTGTCTTCTCAATGTCAGTTTTATAGTTTGTTTGAATCAGGATCTAAATCAGATTCCATACTGCTACTGAGATGGTAAAAAGAATATTGGAGGTGGGGGGAAGTGGATGGGGAGTATAGAGAAAACACTGGCCGTGAGTTAATTGCTGAAGGTAGCTGACGGTACATGCGAGTTCATTATACCATTCTGACTACTTTAAAAAAAATTCAAAGATTAAGGCAAACGCTTAAGAACTCTAACAGAATACAGGTAACCCCCGCATAACACGGTTGTTAGGTTCCTTAAAAATACCGTGTTACGCGAATCCGTGTTATACGAAACAAAGAACTAGTACAAAAAAGGGGGTTAAGTTCTAAAAATAAAAGAAACATACTATTATGTTTTTATAATTAAGAGAAATATCTTTATTAAAGCAATTTTCACCAAAAGTATAACATATTAATATGTATTAAATAATGTTTTCTTCATCATCACTATTAAGCACCATTAACTGAGGGCGTTTTCTTTTTGACAAGATATCTTCATCCTCTGAGCAAAATAGATTTAAAATTCTAATAAATTTTAAAATTCTGCAGTCAAATCTGATATGACACCTACGCTCGAATGAAAAATTTCAAATGAGGTCCGGTATCTTTTGCTATTAAAATCTCTTATTACGTTCCATGTTATTCGGGGATTTCCCTAATTTCGAATGAGATAGTTTTGCTCTTAAAAGTACTTATTACACTCCGTGTTATTCAGAGATTTCTCCAATTCTCAAACTGTGTTAGAGTGAAACCGTGTTGTAGAAGTGCCGTGTTACACGGGGGCTACCTGTACTCTCTTAACTACAACCCATCAACACCCTGTTTGAACCTCCTTTACTTCACACCCCTCCTAACACTCAGAGCAGTGACATGTTCACAGGTATCCAGATTCCGTTTGACTTGTCCTATAATTACTCTGAGCTCACCCTCTCCCCACTATTCCCCCCCACCCCCGTCCTAACCAAAGCAGTATTCTTTCAGCTCCAAAGACTCTCTATGCAGGGCTGGCAGCAAGAGGAAGAAGCCTGTTCTTTGCGTCTCAGCCAGCTATGCTACTTGGTTAGCCAAACTTGGTCCCTCTGTGCTCCCATCTTTACACCTGCTTGCCTCTCCTCCTCTCCTTTTCTTCAAGATGTTAAAAACTTGCAATAAAAAACAAATACAAAATGCTGTAATTAATAGCCAATTCCAAGCCAACCCAGCATCTCTACTAATAAACCTCAACACTTGCAAAAAGAACAATAAATTCTGCTCCTCTCTGGTTCTGAGGTGGTCTCTTTTATATACTCCGCGTGTGTGTATGTATGTGGGTAAGTATGTCTACATATATATTTATTTTCCTTTATTTCCCATCCAGGGAGGGGCAGAATAATGAACTGCGTGCGTCAGGGAAGATGAATCTGAGATACTAGGGAGCAGTGCAGTAAAAAGATTAAAGTGTTATTATTGTTGGGTTTTTTCCCCCATGGTCCATTGTGACAGCTCGACCGTCATCTGTAAAAAATGTCTCAGCGAGAGATAATCATCGGAAACTCAATAAAGCGTCAGGGGGAGCCTCAGCCCCCATCAATCACTGGGTGCCTGGAAAATTTCAGCCCTCTGTCTCCCTTCCTGCTATCCATATAAATGTCTCTAATATATTTTGTGTGGTGTGTGGGACCCATCCCTGATTTTGAACTTTTGATGAAAAAATATTTATACACAAAATATGTAAATCAGTTAAAAATCACAAGACTAGTTCTTTGCCACCCCATCCCACATTTTCTTATTTTTTATAAATGCATCAAATTTATTCTTTTTAATAAAACATGTCAACTAGTCTATCTCCCTCTCCCAGTCACATATACATATAGGTTTGGAGGGCTAGAAGGATGGACACAATTAACCTAACTGGCTGATACACTTCATCTTGAAGTTAGCCAAAGGGCCTGATGGACTGACAGTGTGTTGTCCATCCTGGGGACTATAGTGGCCGCCACTACTGAGAAGTGACACGTAGAACCACTCGCCCTAAAGGTGCAACACGGCTCTGACAATGATGAGGAAGAGTCAGGGACATGACTGAAAATAATAACTTGCTCAAACAGCTTTTGGCCAGACAGATGCCCAAGCTTTCCACAACTCTGGGCAAGCCGGAGGTTCTGAGCTGACTATGTGTGAGGTACACGCAGGCTGAAGTGCTTGCTGGGTTCTCCACAAAAGTGGGAGACAGTTCTGCTGGCATTATCTCTCTGCCTCAGTGCCCTTTTAGTGCCTACATCGCAGGGCTGCTGGAGCACACAGTAACTATCAATAAACGTTGCCCCTGCTGCTATAGCTATCGCCGTCGTTGTCATCTCATCCCTGCCTTTGCATCTCCACCCTGGAAGGAAGCTTCCTGAGGTGCCCTCTCTAAGATTTCAAGACTCCTTTCTGTCTAAAGGATGTAACGTCCAAGCATTTGATCTGGCCCCTGTTTACTAACTGCATCTTTACTACTCATTATTCTCTAAAACGAGTCTTCTGCTGTGTGGATGCTTCACCCCAAAGAGTTCACTTGCTGGCCAGAAACATATTTTTCTGTTTCCCACCTCTGAATGTTTTGGACATAACACACCCCCGTTCTCTGCTCATACCCAATTGCACCCCGCTTCAGGCCCTCCATAGAACCTTCTCATATAATACTTTAAGGCTCAAATACCACTTTATTTCCTTGACTGCTTCAGCCAGAGATGACCTTCTCTGCATTCTGACAGTCCTTGTTGTCTGTACCTCCGACTGGATTCTTGTTGAGTATTGTCTTGGTCATGTCTTCAAACTCAATGACTATTAATTACTGTTCTTGCTGGCACCTTACACTTACATGATACCTTGTATTTTCTCACGTTCTTTCGTAAGTACTTCAATTTGATCTTTATAATAAACCTATGGTATAAGAGATAGTCTCTACAGATGAGAAAAATCAAGGCAGATAAAGAAAATTGTCCCAGGTCATGCAGTTAGGTGACGGACAGACATTCCTTGGACTCTAAATACTGCTTGGCTCTCCGTGGATAATCGTTTCTACCACTGAAAAGGATTCGGAAGGCTGTGTGAAAGACTGTGAAGTTCTCATGAAGTTCCCTGAGAGTATGATGAGGATGACGATTATGACGTAAAACAGAAATTTACATTAATGGAATTCCATCTATGTTCTAGGCTTTAGGCGAGGGATAAATACACTATCTCTAACTCTCAATAATCTTTATTTTACAAATAAGGAGACTGAGCCTCTGAGCGGTGCAGAAAATTGCCCTAGGCATCACAGCTATGAAGCGTTCTGTACTCCCGTAAGACCATGGCGTAAGCCACAGCCTCTGCAGGAGTGAGGCTTAAAGTGGCAAAACAAGGTCTCTTCCAGGGAGAAGGTTCAGATGAGCTTTGTAAAGCAGTTCAAGCACAAGGCCACAACTAACACCGGTATTCTAGACCATGCTATTCAAAGAGTGGGGGCCTGTGAGAAATGCAAAATCTCGGGTCCCACCCCAGACCTACTAGATCAGAATTTCTGGGAGTGGGGCCCAGCAATCTGTTTTAACAAGCTCTCCAGGCAATTTTTATTTCCTTGGAAGCCTCATTACCCCCATCTAAGTCCGAGCTCGCCCAGGGCATACATTCTCTCTGCTGTGCCTGGGTAGGGCTGGGCACGCAGTGGGTGCCAGGTGGTTGTCTCATACTAAATTGATGAGCTAGGATGAGCCCACTCCTTGGCATGTCCTGGGGAGGGGGAGAAATATCACAGGGCGCAGTTCCATTACCACCAGTGGGGACTCCTAGCCAGCTCCTGAACTCCAGGGCACTTGTCTACTGGTTTGTGAGGTGCCAGCCTGCACCACCCTATTCCCCATCTGAAGACACAGAGCTGGGGAGGTCAGCTTCCTGGACCTGCAGCCCCTCGAGCTGTGGGAAGGAGCCACCTGGGCAGGTCCAGCCTGGAAAGCCAGGCCCTCTACCCCCAGAAGGGTCCTATGCCAACCCAGCCTCTACACAACTCATCTTTATTCAGCTGCCACTTGGAGCTGAGAAGAGAAGTTGATTTATAGTCTGCTGTGGCCACGTTTCTGCCGTGTTTTATTGTTTTAATTGTACATATGAGAGGCGCTGAGTACTTGCTTGCATTTCTGACAGCCCCAGACACCCAATGTTTATAACAGTTACTTACAAGCAGCCAGCGGCATCCCCGGCTGGGCGACTTGCTTTCTGTTACCACTAATTTACTGCCTCCTCCACCTGAGGATTGGGGCCCATCACCCATCAGCCAGCCACAAGTGGAACTCTCCCGGAGTGGGGACGGGTGGGGCTCAAGGCCTGAATGTATGTGGCCAAGATCAGGGAATGAGCTGGTAGAGAAGCAGCAGTGATCCCTGTGCTCCCCTCCACACGTCTCCTCTGCGTGCCTTTGCTCAAGCTGTGTCCCCTGTTTAGAGTATCTTTTTTCTCCCTCCTCTTTACCCTCCAAAGCCCAGCTCAAATCCCACTTCTTCTAAGTACGTTACTTGCTCTGACAGTGAGCCTAGAGTTTTCAGAACCTTAAAAATGGCATGGCTCACAGGGACTTTGGAGGTATAATCCCATGTCCTAGGGCAGGAATACCCTTCGTAGAATCCCTGATGGACAGACATCTAGCCTCTGTCAGTGGCCCCTCAGTCAGAGTTGCTCAGTACCTCCAAGGCAGGAGCTGAGCCTGCCTTACACCGAGCCCAGACCCACCTCCATAAAGAAATTCTTCATCCATGCTTTACGTATGATTCTCTCTAGTTGCCCTAACAATCCTATAAAATGGGTACTGTTATCCCTACAAATGAGAAAACGGAAATTCAAGAACCTTAAGTCACTTGATGAAGATCACACAGCTAGGAAGTGACAGGGTTTAGATGAACCCTGACTGACTGGCACCAAAGCCTGACCTTTCTCTAGGACACTATCATGCCTCTGTAGATGCCACTGAGGGCTGGGGAGCAGGGACGGAGGTAGTCAGGCCAACAAGGTTTCTATGCCAACGCTCCCGCATCACGGGCACCAGGCTTGCCCTTTACTCAGAAACCCGAGCACTGACAAGGGTGGAAGAGCCTGTGATGTGCCCAGCTGAGCAGGCTTCCTGCTGAGGAACAATGGCCACATGTAAAACATGGGAAGCGTGTCACTAGGAACGGGGAAACCAATTACAAAGTCTCAGCAAGGAGGGCACAGAAGTTTCTTGCGCCCGTTCCGAGCAAGCAGAATGGATATAGAGCCTCTGAGAGAACATAAGATAATGTCTCCAGCGCCATCTGGTCTCCTCGTCTGGATCCTCTGTTCCTCTTCACACGTTAAACACATGAAGTGCTGGTACCTGAGCGGGAGACTTGTCCTCTCATCCCCTCTCTTTAACTCCTTTCCTTGGGCAGTTTCAGTCACATCCATTGTTTTAACTACCAAACAAATGCCGGTGACTCCTAAATCCCTATCTCTTGCCAGACTTCTCCTTTGAACTCCAGACCCACACATCCAACTGTTCACCCAAATCAGAAATCAAGGTGTCACCAGGGGCACCTCCTTTTCTACCAATTCCTAGATTCCACTGAGACTCAGCCTCTTTCTAGTATTTTTCTAACATCTGTTTTCTCTGTTCCCAAAGATCATTTTAGAAATCCCCAGAAATTATAAGTGCATTTTGGGGGAGAGGAGCTTCTCATCCAATTCTCCATCCTTTATCATCCTCTAAAAATCAAGAGCCATTGCTCATTTCTCCCCTCCAATTCATCCCCCACCCTGTCACAATGGTCCATCTAAAATGCAAATATAAACTGAGCATGACCCTGCTTAAAATCCTTTGGCAGCTTTCAGAAAACAGTGTGAGCTCCCTAGAATTGCCTTGCAAGGTCCTTTCCTCTTGGAACTCCGCTTCCCTCCCCACTCTTACTCCTTGCTGTTCTTCTCAGCACGGTGGCAGAAGATTCCACCCGTCACCCACCCACCCCATGTCTCTGCATGTGTTGCTCCTTCTGCCTGGAAGGTCCATCCCTCTTAGTCTGCCTGGCAATTTCTGACTCATCCTTGAGACCCAATTTAAAGTCACTTACGCTGTGACACTTCCCAGACACCTGCCTGACCTGAGGGGGAGCTTACTACCTGTGTCAGTGCTCCCTACATCCTTTGTACATCCACCTTTGCATCTACTACTCTACACTGTGGTGCCTTGTTCATAGGTCTGGCTTCTTTCATGACGGAGGGGCTATGCCATGCATATTCATGTTTGTATTCTCCGCATCTGGCAGAGCGCCTGAAACTCAGTAAATGCGGGCTGAATTATAAATAAATAAAAGTGATAAGCAATTATAACTGTAGGACTCTACAATTCACACATCACATACTTTATCTCTTCATCTTCTCAACAGTACTGATGAGGCAGACAAGGGATATATATCAGGGAGGTCTTGCCAAGGTCACAAGCTATAACTCACCACCTCCCTTCAGTACTGAGCATAGGTTGCGGTCCACAGAAGTATCCATTAGAAATTTAGTGAACTTGATGGACTTTGGCACGGACTCTATGCTCTAATAGTGAAGGACCATCCAACTTTCCTGAGCTTGTGACTTTCCTGTGAATTTGCCCAGACACATTTTGGGCAAGGGGCTTGCACCTCTTATTCTGCTCCACCTTCCTCACACACTCCCGTAAGTCGGGTAACTTCCTGTGAAAAAGTCAGTCTAATCTAAAGAAAGGAGAACCAACCACAGGATTCTTTTGTTTCTGTTTACTTCATCAATGAGAATGAGGGAGAGCGGGGTACAGTGCCTTGAATATGGGAGGCAACCAATAAATACGGGATGAATGGATGAAAGAAGGAGATATCTTTAAATGGAAAAAGGAAAGAAAAATATGGCTAAGGAGGAGCTAAAGGCCTAGTCTGCCAAGGAGAAAGGGGAGCCCTGAGATTCACTAAAGGACTGCCACTGTCTAGCTGTAGAGCCCATGAATTTGGAGAGCAGAACAAACACATCCAAATCAACACACCAGGGAAAATCAGATGAGCTGCCAGAAAACTGTGGCAGGCAAAGGTAGCCTGGAATTTTCTTTTTTAAAGTGCAGAAGAGAGGTAGATCTTCCAAACTATAAAACAGTGAGTTTATCTTGACAAAATTTCTAGAGTGTATTTTTTTAATGATTCTTAAACACTTAGGCATCACAGTATGGGTCCCATAAGGATGAGAAGACCACGCCAGAATAACCTAACATAACATCCTTTGGGAAAGGGCTACTGAGCAAGAAATATGACAAATGCTAAAAATATTTTTATTTTAGCAAGAAATCTGAGAAAAATCTCTTAAAATTCTGTGGACATGATAGAGAAAGGAAGGCTAAAAAAAAAAAAGAGTTTGGTGGATTTACAGTTGTGAATGTTGAATAATGCTCCAAAATCATCCTGCTCATGTGCTCCAGGGCTCTGCACTTCATAGAGTCCTTATAAAGATTCATAGAGTCCTTATAAAAACCAAAGGCTAGAGCGTAAAGCACACGGTGGTGGGCATCTTGTCTAACTCGACAGCGCCTAGAACAGTGCCTGCTATACAGAAATGTGATCAGTAAAATTTTTAAAAACTATTTTTGAATAAATGAATCCATAGAAAGCCTGTTCATTAAATTTGCAGGTGACGCAGAATAAGAGTTACTTAATATTTTTATCTTTATTCATGATGGATACAATAGCCTTTTCCACTATTTTTGTTGTCTATCTACCTACCTACCTATGTACCTACTTACCTAGAATGTAGGCTGGCTAGAATAAAGTTCAAACGATTCAGAGGAGGTTGACAAAAACAAAGAAAGAAAGGAGGAAGGAAGCAAGCCAGCAGGTAGACATTGCTGAGTTAGACAAGATCCCTGCCATCATATAATTTTTGCGCTAGTCTTTGATTAAAATGGAAGGAAGGAAAGAAGGGAGTTAGAAGGACAGAGAGAGAGGGAGGGAAGGACGGATGGAGGAAGGAAGAAGAAAATATCTAGAACAGCTCAACTACAGCCTCTCGATCAAATCCAGCCTGTTGCCTGTTTTTGAAAATAAAGTTTTTTGGAACATATCCATGCACATTCGTTTGTGTATTGTCTATGGCTGCTTCTGCACTACAATGGCCAAACTGAGTAGGCACAACCAAGACCAAAGGGCTCACAAAGCTTAAAATGTTTACTATCTGTTTCGTTTTGCTTTTCAGAAAGTTCGCTGACCACTGATCTAGAATATTGAATATGATCTAGAATATTGAACGGTTCTCTGGGGAGAACCATTAGAACACAAAGGTATAAAACTTGAATGCAGGGGGTAGAGATGGGTGCAACAGCAGAGGATGGACCAGATGGTTTCACAGCTCTGAGATTCTATGAAATCAGAAATACTTACTGAGCCCTGCTGGGATCCTGAGAGCAGGAGAGAAAGCACTCCAATAATCAATCCCTTCCCTTCTTCCTGGCCCTGCCCTCTCAGGAAAAGCTCCTCCCTGCTTTCTGGTGAGAGCATCTGAACAGAAGACAGAGCTGTGTCTGAGTGAGGAGAGGACAGCTCACAAGCTGAGTCCCCTCACAACAGGCTGCAAATATAGGGCAAGTTTGGTACTCATGACATTCTCTTCTGTTTGAAACATAAAGTGAACATAATTCCTCCAGTTCATTGGGGAATCCAAGGAGGCACAGGTCATGGCCTGTACATGGAACTGTCAGCTGAGGAGGAATGAAAAGACATGAGCAGATAAGAGTTCATATAATCATACAAAAGGCCAAGACTTACAGAACATTCAAAAGAGCAGCAGAGGGCAGGTTGTAATAATTGCCAAGGACGGGGAAGGCTTTGAGGAGGAACTAACTGCAGCAATGGAACTTGACGGAGGGAGCAGCTTTAGAGGCGGGGAGGTGGGGAAGGACAACTTCTGGGCAGCGATGCTCTGATGCTCTGGGCATCCCCTCATGCTGCCGAGGTGAGAACCCTGCTGCAGCAGCAGCGACACCTCCTCTCCCTGGGCTACCGTACCCACATCTGTACGGCAGCGTCCCTGGCAGCGCTGATGGCTGTGTGCACTGCTCCCTTGGCTGAACCTCCCGCCAAGT
The DNA here is from genome assembly GCF_057876585.1 of Rhinolophus sinicus. Classification (NCBI taxonomy): domain Eukaryota; kingdom Metazoa; phylum Chordata; class Mammalia; order Chiroptera; family Rhinolophidae; genus Rhinolophus; species Rhinolophus sinicus. Next base: position 141,208,735 of record NC_142514.1, on the reverse strand, counting down.
CAATGTTCTGACCCTCAGGCAGTCAGCATTGCTGCCTGTCCCCCTGGCTTCACTGTCAGCCCTGAAGCAGCCACTGCTCAGGTGCCGTGTTGCTAGACACTGAGAGGAATCTCAGCCTCTGCGAGCGATCCAGGATACGGGCAGGCAGCGGGGCCAGTCTGGACAAGCAAAAGCTCAAATACTCATTTCTGTCTGCAGTCAAAGCAACCTGCCCTTTTCTCGACCCCACCTTTGAAAAACTACTCACTCGAGGCAACGCGGACTGACTTGCCCAGGTAGGTACTCTTGAACAGACAAGTGACCAAGCCCTAGTACAGGTGCACACAGCCTCTTTCTTCTTCTGAAGTCCAAACAACCACCCATACAACATCCCGGGTAGATATTGATGACCATTCCATTTGATAAGCATAGACCTCAAGACACAGACAAGGTCCACTATTAGTCCTGGGTCATACAGTAAGTTAAGGGCCAGTCCCAGAGATAGGACTGGATTTTACACACTAGAGGAGGAAAAACAGCAGCATTCAGAGTAGTGTTGAGGCACTTCTGAGGCTGAAGAAACCAGTGAGGCCACTTTCTAGTTCTGGGACCGGGACGGGACAAGGGCAGTCTGCAGGAAGTAGAAGAGAAATAGATCCACATTCCATGCAGTTGCCTTAATTATTTTATGGAAACCTGCTCCGTCGCCTGCTCATCTGAGGCTCCACAGGCTAAGGTGCTTTTGGGAGAACACCAGTTGGAAGGCTCCTCTGCCATTCATAAAATCAAGCCTCTAATTTATTCCCCAAGACTTCTTACATGACATAAATGATAGGCCTGAAGGACTGTGAAGGCCATCTGTCCCGAGCCCTTTGGGTTCTCCACGAGTTCCCAGATGATAAGAGACTTGCAGGCCCTCACCCTGCGTTGCTGGTAGAGCTGGCACAGAGCTGGCTGCCTGGTAGCAACAGGGAGGAGAGTGCTCAGAACAGTGGGGGAGCCTGCACTTACCTTCCAAAGAATGGATTCCCTGCTCCTTGGCGGTTTTGTAAACACTGCTGAAATCGTCCCCAAGGTTTGGGTCAGCACCAGCAGCAAGCAGAACCTGCACCACACTGAAAGAAATCAGAAAGTCAAAAGTGTCAAAAGCAGGAAAGGCCCAGAAGGAAAAGACCCAGATTCTGAAGCATGTTTGGAGATTGGATTTGCCTCTGCTCATAAGAGATACAATGGAAAGAACAAGAACTCTGTGAGTACCAAAGATGGGGGTAGGAAAGCTGGCTCTGAAACTTACTGGCTGAGAGACTCTGGACTGGCCAATAGACATATGAAAAGATGCTCAATGTCACTAATCATCAGAGAAATGCAAATTAAAATCACAGTGAGGTATCACCTCATACTTGTCAGAATGGCTATCATCAATAAATCAACAGACAATGAGTGTTGGCGAGGATGTAGAGAAAAGGGAACCCTTGTGCACTGTTGGTGGGACTACAAATTGAAGCAGCCACTATGGAAAACAGTATGGAGGCTCCTCAACAAGTTAAAAAGAGAACTATCTGTGACCCAGCAATTCCACACCTGGGTATTTATCCAAAGAAAATCAAAACACTAATTCGAAAAGACATATGCACCCCTATGTTCATTGCAGTGTTATTTACAATAGCCGAGATATGGAAGCAACCTAAGGGCTCATCAACAGATGACTGAATAAAGACAATTGGATATATACAATGAAATATTACTTGGCCACAAAAAAGAATGAAATCTTACCACTTGCCACAACATGGATGGACCTAGAGGGTATTATGCTAAGTAAAACTCAGACAGAGAAAGACAAATACTGTATGATTTCATTTATATGTGGACTCTAAAGAACAAAATAAATGAACAAAATAGAAACACAGTAATAGATACAGGGAACAAACTGATGGTTGCTAGATGGGAGGGAGCTGGGGGGTTGGGTAAAAAAGGTGAAGGGATTAAGAAGTACAAAATAGTCACAGGGATGTCAAATACAGCATAGGGAATATAGTTGATTAAAAAAAAGAGACAGCGTCTGGACAAGTTACTTAACACCTCTCTTAAGGCTTTAGTTTCCACAACTATAAAAGACAAAGTGTTTATTCAACAATTACCTATCAAATGCTTACTATGTTCTAGTCACTGTTCCAGGAGCTAGGGTCCGTGCCTTCATGGAGCTTACAGTCTTCTTGGAAGGACAATTTAGCATAAAATTACAGCAAAGTGTGATAAAGGCTATGATGGAAGAGATACCATTTGCAGTGGGAAACCAAGAGAGGGCATCAAGACAGGCCTCTCCGAGCACGTGGTATTTAAGGGACTGAAGACGTGAAGGCTGAATAGCTAGACCTGGGATAGTGAAGTGGGAGGACCCCATGCATTTACGAATCCTGGAGGCAAAAGAGCACAGTGCTTCACCCAAAGCAAGTGGAGCTGCAGTAGAGAGTGTAAGTGGACAAACTGGGGGAGATGAGGTAAGCCACTGAAGGGCTTAAAGGGGGAAGGAACATGACAACATATGTTTTTTCTCCCCACTTCAAAAGATACACATACTTTAAAAACTGCAAACTATATTGAAATATTAAATTAAAAAATGAAAGTCCCCCCGTATAGCAATCTCCTTAATCTCATTTCCAATGGTAACCACTGTTTCTAGTTTGGGGTTTTTCCTTCCAAACCTTTGCTATTGGAAGAATCACTCCAGTGCCTGTGTGAGAATGGACCAGAGGGAGTAGGACCAGAGGCAGGAGCCTCCACAGGGTCCGTATAAGGCTGAATGAGGTAAATGTATAAAGCACCAAGCATAGTGTTTCACCCAGGAAGTGCTCTCTATGTGTTAGCTTCCCTTCTATTATGTAATGTTTCTGCGAAGCCTTTTTTTTTTCTAATACAAAAAGGGCTCCTTGTGTTCACTATAGAAAATTCAGAAAACGTACATAATCAAGAAGAAAATGTTTTAGAAGATACAATATCCTTCCAGCTTTTTCAATATATACATACTTTTTTTTTTTTTTTTTACAAAAATGGGATCATACAAGGTCGGATAATTAAGTTTCGAACTCATCCTAGAAAAAGTGCTACCTACCTCACTGCTGAATATCACTACAGTCACCTATGAAGTGCTCCCCTTGGGAAGCTATGCACCGACAAGAGCACCTAGTCCACCCTTCAAAGCAATTCTGGAACTCTTTTTCTGGAATGGCCATCAGAACTGTCATCATATTACCCTTGATGTCCTGAATGGCATCAAAATGTCTTCTTTTCAATATTTCCTTTATCTTCAGGTAAAGAAAAAAGTCATTGGGGGCCAGATCAGGTGAGTAGGGAGGGTGTTCCAATACAGTTATTTGTTTACTGGCTAAAAACTCCCTCACAGACAGTGCCGTGTGAGCTGGTGCATTGTCGTGATGCCAGAGCCATGAATTGTTGGAGAAAAGTTCAGGTCGTCTAACTTTCTCATGCAGCCTTTTCAGCACTTCCAAATAGTAAACTTGGTTAACTGTTTGTCCACTTGGTACAAATTCATAATGAATAACCCCTCTGATATAAAAAAAGGTTAGCAACGTCATTGCAACAAGTTTGCAAACTTCATTGTCAGACCTCGTATATAAACTCTCTAAACACACATATACATATACCTTCCATGTTTTAAATATTTGTCTACCACATTGTTTTTTAATGACTGCATAGTATTCCACTATAAGACTATTCTACACTCTAATTAGCCAATCCTCTATTGCAAAACAATTACATTATTTTTTAATATCTCAATAACACAACAGCTCTGATTATTTTCCTTTGGATAAATTCCTAGGAGATGAAGTTCTAGGTCAAAAGTATAAGCATTTTAAAGTTTTGATGAATATTACTATTAATAAATTACCTTTCAGAAAGATTCTCACTAGTAAAGGATACAGGAGAGTAACTGTTGTGCTTTCCTTTCACCAAAATAGGGTGTTTTCTTTTTCATAATGTGTTAAGAAAATGGAATTATACTGCTGTTTCAACCTGCATTTCTTTGATGAATAGTGAGGTTGGACTTTAAAAAATATACATGTTTAACAGTCATAGTGTGTTTCTTTTCTCACAAATCCCTCATTCATGTCCTTTGTCCATTTTTTTCTTTGAGTATGTTAATCTTCTGCTTACTGACCTTCAAAACTGTTAATGTTTTTGAAGGTATAAGTGGCAAGGATTTTACAAAATCCTTTTTAAATTATCGTTCTCTTTTTAAATTATTGTAACTATTAATAAGCATAAGTACAGTTTTAGTTTTTCTCTTCTTTGTTAATTTTTCAATATCTGTAACCAGCAGTGTTAATGGTTTTCCCTGTACTACCTGGTTTGCATTTCATTTCTTTTAACAAGCACAGGACCTGGCTCGATTATTTGCAAATGGATGAATGAATTTCAATAATTCCCATGCACACAAACACACAGTCCTTACAGGTAAGTCAAAGAACCAGAACCATCTCTCATATAGCTGAGGTTCCTCCACATCTGATCTAACATGGTCAGGTGAGTCTCTTGTGTCTATTCACCTTACCTAAAAGGATCTTAAGAATTACCTGTCATAGGTAATTTATCCAGGATATGGATTAAGATCCCAAAGAGAAATGAGAAGGGTCTCTAAGCAGCTAAAATCCATGTCTAAAACTTATTTAATTCAGAGCAGAGTCTGTCAAGTTCTCACTTGGAAACTACTTACTTTTTTTTTTTTTTTTAAGATTTTTTTCTTTTTAAGATTTTGTTGGGGAGGGGGGAACAGGACTTTATTGGGGAACAGTGTGTACTTCCAGGACTTCTTCCCAAGTCAAGTTGTTGTCCTTTCAATCTTAGTTGTGGAGGGCGCAGGTCCGGTTGCCATTGCTAGTTGCAGGGGGTCTGCCCACCATCCCTTGTGGGAGTTGAACCAGCAACCTTGTGGTTGAGAGGACGTGCTCCAACCAACTGAGCCATTCGGGAGCTCAGCGGCAGCTCAGCTCAAGGTGCCGTGTTCAATCTTAGTTGCAAGGGGCGGAGCCCACCATCCCTTGCGGGACTCAAGGAGTTGAACTGGCAACCTTGTGGTTGAGAGCCCACTGGCCCATGTGGGAACCGAACCGGCAGCCTTCGGAGTTAGGAGCATAGAGCTCTAACCGCCTGAGCCACCGGGCCGGCCCCAGAAACTACTTACTCAGTTTACACACCCTTTGGGTAAGATTGGCACTAGTTTTCCTGTTTCCCAGAAGATTAAAAGCCAAGAGGGTACAAAAAGGCTGTTATAGATAGGCAAACTAACTGAAGGTAGTGAGGGAAAATATCTGATAACGAGGTAGTGTGGCACAGAGGTTAAGAACATTGGCTTTAAAATCTGGGACAATCTGAGCATCAACATGAATAATGACAGCAATGGATTATAACCCACTGAGTGAAATTAAGATTCCACGAGTCCATATTGAAAACAAATTAATAAGTCAATGGGGGAAAAGGAACAGCTCTTCCTTATGGTAGAGAGACAAGTAATAAATGTAGAAGAAAGCATGAAATTAGAAAATCATTATTTTGCGATGTTGTAATTATCAGGGATAACAAGAGTAACTAGCTCATATGGCTGTGTTAATGTATGTAAAGTATGTAATGTGTGCACAGTGCTAAGAACAGTGCCTGACATCTAATAAGTGTTCAATGAACTTTAGTTATTATTACTCTGTACCTGGCCCTGTGGGTGGGCTGTGAAGAAATCAAGAGAAGTATGAACTTAAACTGGGAAGACAGCCTGCCATTTTGTAACAAGTACAGAGAGACCTGGGTTCAAATCCAAGCTCTATCATTTACTGACTGTGGCTGTGGACAATTTAGAATACCTCTGAGACTCCATTTCCTTACCTGAGCTGCCTCCCGGTAGGCTCTAAGTATATAACACTGCATAGTGCCCGGCACACAGAAGGACCTCCAGAAATATGAGCCCTCCACCCTTTGTCCACGTAACCTTGGTGATAACAGCATGAGTTTGGGCGGAAGTGCACATCAGATCTGTACCTGACCACCCCCAGGACTCATGCGGGCACAGCCCTATATTAAGCAGGCAGCTCTTCTAGCTTCTGTACAAGCTGGTTGCTTTAAAATCCAAGTGAGAAGCGTTGTCGATCTAAACTCAAAGGGACATAATTTGGTTAATGCTCAGCTGCTGTGTCCAATCACCATTCAATCACACCACCTCCCATGGCAGGCTGTCCCTCCAGGCAGCTAGTGTCACTAACTGTGCTACCTGGACCTCTCCAGGTTCATGAGTATTGATTCCATCTGTCCAATTTGCAGACTGTAAGACGTGTCCAAGCAACCGAGTATGATGCCCTTGGCCCTGGAGGGCAGACAGTGGTCTGGCAGGATAGGGAGAGAAGAGTGACGAGGCTGGGCCCTGGGGCTGCTAACCCAATCAGAGGGAGTGGGCATTCACTTCACAAACTTGGAGGCCAAAGAGGGTAAGCATTCAAACTCGTGACTCAGTCCTTTTTTTCCCCCCTTCTTCCGCCCCCCTCACCCCAACTCCGGTTCAAGCCGTTGTTTCTCAGTCTAGTTGTGTAGGACACAGCTCCCTGGCCCATGCTGGTGGTATTAGGAGCCTTGCGCTCCCCCCAGCTGAGGCCGTCAGTCACCGATCGTCGGCTGGCTGCTCACAGCAGCTCACGGCAGCTCTTGCTGGCTGCAGGCTGCTCGTGACTCATTCTGCAACCTCAGAGAAGACTTCCTTTCACTTTTAATAAATCTCAAAAGGCAGCAGCCCCACTGTGCGGTATAACTAGGACTAAAGAAACCGTGGCTGTTCAGTGGCCAAGAGTGGCACCAAACACCTAGCCAGATGGCTAGTAGGCTTTACATCTAATAGCCATCACACACTTATACAGCAGCTAACCCAGAGCTCCACAGGGATCAGGCCCTTCTTGAAGAAGCCAGCCCAGTCAGGCGAGGGCTGCATGACTATGGTTAGCTCTGGTGACCAAAGCTAGCCTTGAAGACCAAAAGAACTTCATGGACCTGTGTGAGACAGCAGGGCACAAACAGGGTAAGAGAATAGTCAGGTGAGAGAAAGCTAAGGCAAGGCCGGTAAGAACAGGCCTAGCAGTAGGCGAGGCCCAGGGAGTACCAGGAAGTTCATAGTCAAAATAGAACCAAGGGCCAGAAACGAGGCAGCAGAGATGTGAGGCAGAGTCAGAAGCCAGGTCAGATGGCAAGGACTAGAGGCTGAGGTAGAGCTGTAACTACAAACCAAGGAAGCAGCCAGAAACCAGGAAATCCACTGGTACAGGAGGGCAAAGCAAGGCAAAAGCAGCAGGAACCAGGAGTATCAGTGAGAAGATGAAATGATTTCTGCCTCTTTGATGTTTTTTACTGAAGCAGAAACAAATCCCCAAATTCTGAACTGCATTTGGGAGAAGGTAACTTCCATGCGGAGTGGCTCACCTGGCTGACAAGTGGGGTGCAGGGTCAGCTGTAAAAGCAGAATCTAACTTTACAAAGGGAGGCAGGCACTGCTCTTTGAGGCGATCCGCTCACGGACAACTGCAGAGTCCCCTCTGTTCTGCCGCTGGCGTACTGGCTGCCTTTCGTAGGTTTAGCCATTCCTGCCTTAAAGTTAAGTAGCTGCTGCCAAATGGGCTCTGGTGTATGGGGCAGGCCTTCATGGCCTTAGCAGCTGGATTAAAGAGGGCAGAGGACACCATGGAAACATCTTCACTGAAAGGAACTACACTGCCTACTCCACAGGTACTCACTTAAGCCGAGGCCTAAGAATATCAGCCCTTCTCCCAGCCAGCTCTGGGTTTGGCCTCTGGTGGTCTGTGGAAAGATACGTCTACCAACACCAGCACTAACCTCAAAGGCTGGAGATCCTCTCCAGACGCCCTATTTCCCTCACTCACTAGGGGAGTCAGAAAACGTCTATAACCCAAGAGAATGGAGGTTTGTCCTTTAGTGACTTGGCTCTAGTAGCAGTGGCTCTGTGTGCTCATCAGAATCTGTTCTACTTTCTCCCCAAGTGAAATGACTCACCGAAAAGACTGGGCCTTGCACATATTGAAGGTGAAGCTTGTGAGGAACGGCATCAACCTGACAGGCTGGAAGAGGAGCAGCAATAGGATGGAAGGGGGTGGGGGGCCCGGCAGGCCTGGGAATCGGGCTCAGCAGAAATGGTCAGGTCTTGAAGGTCGGCCTGAGGCAGAAAGGAGAACACAGGTCCAGAACCCAAGACCTCGGCAAGAGTTACACACGTGAGGAGGAATGGTGAGCTCTGACTCTGGGCTGAGAGCTGTTTTCTCTCTGCCTTGTTTCTACTGCCTGCTAAATACACGTATCTATTTTCTCGAGGGTACAGAGTAGCTACGTAGGAGGAAGACAGTCTAATATTGGAAGCTAACATATCTTCTTACATGCCAAGCACTAATTTTAAACACTACACTACACACACACACACACACACACACACACACACACACACACACAAATGCACTTAACCTTCACAACAACCCTATGAGGTAGGTTACAGATGGTAGGTACTGAACGGTTAAATAACTTATCCAAGGTCATTCAGCTGTAAGGAGTAGAGGTGGGACTGGAACCCGGGCAGCCTGGCTACAAAGTCCTTGCCCTCATCACTCCGCTGTACTGCCCCTTATTTCCCTATGTTGACTCCCGGGTACCTAACTGTCTGTAGGAGCACTTTGCCTGAACTCAGTTTTTAACAGCGGTGCTAGGATCAGGAAGCCCAACAGAAGTATGAGGCAAGAATATGAAGAGTCAATTCCCAGAACAAGAAACAGGAAACAAACAAAAGAGATTATTATTATTATTAAGTAAGTGAAGAGAGCTCAAGCTCATTTGTTATTGGAGAAATGCCAATTAAAACAAGGTATCACTTAAATTCAACATATTAATGAAAGTTAGAAAGCTGGAAAATGCCAAGTGTTGGTGAGGACGTGGGGTTCTTGGACTCTTCTGCACTGCCGAGGGGAGACTGGTGCAGCTACTCTGGAAGCCAATCTGGTAGTAACACTCTGTCAAATTCTAACACCCTACCCTGTAACCCCGCACTTCTGCTCCTGCGTGCAGATGTCCCAGGAAAATTCTTATGCATGTCCATAAAGGGCAGCACGAGAGACGTTCTTCACAGCATTTTGGGGCAGCGGGGATTGTAGACAACCGAGTGTCCAGCACTGGGGGAAGGGGTAAGTGAAACGTGGTAGGCACACGCTGTGAAACACGATGCAGCAGTTAGAAGCAACAGGCTGGACAGAGGTGCAGCAACACGGATAGATGATTTTTTAAAAAAGTTCATTCCCTTTCCCCGTCTGTCAGTCATTAATTGAACTTGCCCATTTGTTCCAAAAGTTTATTCCTTCAGGGAGTCTCTCAATTACAGAACTTCTAATTCCTATGCTGACCTGGTGATATTTGGGACTGGAAAAGGAAGAGCCCTGTGAAAACAATGCCGGGAGTGTCCGCCTGCTTCAGCTGGCTGGCGTTCATTCACCTTGAGGGCTCTCCAGTGACCCGGTCACCAGCTCCACGGAGCTTTCTCTGGCTTCTAGCCCAGATGCATGCCCTTCTTCTTGTCTGCAGAGAGCCCAGTACTCACCCCCGTGGCAGGTGACCCTCATCATTGAGTACTGTCATTGCCTACTTTTATTTGCCTTTCCCACTAGACTATGAGGCAAGGGCCATGTCTCAACCTTCTTTCCCAGCTCCTTCCTCAGTGCTTGGATCACCACAGTGGTCAACAGATGTGTTCTGAGTGAGTGCATGAATAAATGAAGGAAGGAGGGATGAATGAAATGATTAACATATTTGGTAGGAAGCAGGGGAGAAAGGTGGAAGGCAACTGTGGCGCTCTGCCCAGCCCTCTTGCACCCGCGGGTCCAAACTAGGCCACAGGCGGTTTAGCTGTGGAAAACCATCTTCCTCTCCTGAGCAGCAGCCCCTTCCTGGGCTCCAGGCAGCTCTCAGACAAAGCTGAGGAAATGAACAGGACGGTGGACTCCTGGGACTCCCTGTGGAGCCACAGCTCCCATGAGACACATTTTATTAATAATTTGGTGATCAGGTTATAATTAGATTCGAGGTGGCAGCACATGTAGGAAGGTTGGCTCGCACTGACCTTAATGAGCTCCTGCTTTCAGGGCAGTGGGAAGTCACAATGCCTGGGAGGACAGTTACATGGATTGATGTTAAAGCTTTTTGCTCTCAGTGGCGGGAGGGGCTGGGGGTCATGACATTGTTTAGGAAAGAGCGAGGAGTCCTGTGGCGTGAGCTGAAGCCTATGCTGGGCCAGGCGTGTGTCAAACAGCAGCTGGAGTTGGTGAAGCAAGAAGGGCAATGATCTTAGTGCCCGGTCGCCACCGCACAATGGTGAGCTTCAAGAGAAGCTCTGCCAACTCCTCCTCCCCCCACATCCAAAGCACAGGGTCACTGTGATGAGTGTCACGGGTCCCAAGGAGAAGACAGAGAGTTGACCTATTCTCAGCCCAGTGCACACCTAGATGAGGGGAGAAAGCAAGGAGGTCACAGCTCAGGAGGTTTGCTGGAAAGTCCAATGCGCTGTTTCATTCAGCCCACTGGCTAGTCTTTGGGCTGGTCAGGAAAGCAGGGTGGCTGGACCAACGGCCACAGCATGTTTACACCTAACATTTGGGGTGGGAAGGGGCATGGGCTGAAGGTGGAGAGGGCGGGGAGAGCAGTTGTCTTTTAAAGCCAGCTTCTTTAGGCAACAAATTAAAGATTAGGTGGGAAGCAAGGTACTTGTGCAGAGAATGTGCCCCAATTTCCTCAAATGAGGGTAATAATCTTTTATTTCCCTCAAAAGGTAAAGATCAGTAATCATAATAAAGCAACCACAGTGTGTTAAGCACTTTATATTCACTATTTCAGATCCATATAACCACTTGCAACGAGGTACTAGTCTCATTTTATAAATGAATAAACCGAGGCTCAGTAAGATAACATGAGTTGCCCGTGTGTACACATTAAATAAGAACAGGACCAAGATTTAAACTGACATCTGTCCGGGGCCAAACCCGGTGCTCACTCCCCTAAACCACAGTGGTTCTCGTCTAGTCAATCACCCATTAGTGTGTCGTGCTGCTCACAGATACTGAGCCCCTATTACGTACCAGGGACAGGGGCATTTTCAGATGGTAGTTAAAGTAAAGGAGGTCACAGCAGCTAGCCGCAATAAGAGTAAGTCCAATTCAGATAGAGAAGGATCCAAAACCAGTGGTGAGCCCAGCCAAGTTGAGATAATTTGGGGCAAGACTCAAGGAAAGCACGACACATTAAGCAGAGTCCCACGGAATCAAGATCACCCATCACAGGGTTTCCCAGACAACCTCAATTTCACACCCTCAGCCTTGTTCTAATTACCCTTCCATGGCTTTCACTTTGTGGTTCCTAATACACTGTTGCCACACCTATGGGCCAGTATGGCTAAGGCCTGGTTGTTGGGAATTCTTACCACACTATAGGCCCAGACTAGGCTCTCTCTACGCAAATGATCCCTAACAGTATGATGGGGATGGTTTATCTCTCAGACTTTGGACAAAAATAACAACAATAAGAAAACCAAAAATATTAATAACAGCAGCAGATACTTACTGTGTACTTACGATGTGCTAGGGATTGCACTAAGCAGTTTCATGTGCATTTTAATCTTTGCGACCACTATTATCCCCATTGTGCAGATGAGGAAACAGAGCTAGTAAGAGGAAGAGCTGGGTTTTAAACTCAGGCAGTCTCCTTCCAGGGCCCTTGCTCCTCACCACTATATCCCACACAACTAGACTGTGCTCCCCAAAGCAGGCACCAGGTCTGACCACCTGTTTCCTTGCACACAGGGTCCAGTACAGGCCGGTAAATACTGGAATGAGTCCACTTCTGAGGCCTTAACACTGCACTGCTGATGCACACGCCGACTTTTCCCTCAGCTCCGGGCTTTTACTTGCTAGGATTGCTAAGTTGGGTGTCCGTTACTCTGAATTTTACAGTTGGCTTTTGGGTTTAATTGAAAAGCATATCCCTGTTAATTGTTATCACCACAGATTTAACTATTGCTCTAGCCCATTGAGTTCTTTTTTCATGTCCCTCATTCTTTCACTCAACATATTAGCTACCTCTTTAGGCTTCATTTAATCTGCAAATTTTATTGGCATTTATCCACGGTCTCGATGGAATCAGTGATATAACCACCGAATAGGACAGAGCCCCGTGGCTCTGAGTCTTCTCTAACGAAGAGGTGCAGGAGTGGACCATCTCCCAGTTCCTAGAAATAGAACAGCCTTTCCCCAAGCCGCGGAACTGGGCGAGCCCTGCATGCTCTCCTGGTCCCAACTGACACTCTCCATGAAGACAGCACTAAACACAGAACCCCAGGACAGGATATAGCACTGGAGAAGGGGGGGCATGCTGAGACTGTCATGTTAGGCAAATGAGCTGGCACTGCTTTCCAGGGAGCAGTGTTTTGGGTTGCCTGAGGTCAAGGCATGCGTCTGCCAAGCTAGAATCGGGTGCATGTTGGAATTGGAATATCATTACTACAAAACAGGATTATCTTGAGCAACGATTCCAAATGGGATTAGAAATGACTCTTTGTTACTCAGAGATAATCAGCCACAGCAGCAGCAGTGGGAGAAACGTCAAGCTCGGCACACTTTGCTGGGGGCCTGGTGCTGGCATTCCGGGCACCTAGCCAGCACCCTCACCCACCCTTCTTTGCTGGGAAATACTGGGCACTGCATTGGGCAGGTGGCCACCTGGGACAAGAGCCAGCGCCCATCAAAGTGCCCTACTCTGGGGTCCCATGTTCTAGGCCCAGCTTCTCAGATAAAAAGAATCTCCAAAGCCCTCCTGCAGTAATAATAATAATTATTACCACCACCACTACACTACTACTAATGAAAATGGCAAGCCTGCTACTATACAGCCAGCATTGTTCTAAACACTTTATATATATGTATATTTACACATTTAAACCTTAAAACAGCCTTTGGAGGTAGATGTGCTTATTATCCCCATTGTATGGCTGAGTAAATAATAACACAGAAGTGAGAGAATCTGCCAAGGAACATAACTACCATGTTTCCCTGAAAATAAGACCTGACCGGAAAAATCAGCCCTAGAATGATTTTTCAGGATGGCATCCCCTGAACATAAGCCCGAATGTGTCTTTTGGAGCAAAAACTAATATAAGACCCGGTCTTATTTTCGGGGAAACAGGTAGCAAAAGGAAGAGCTTGGATTTGAACCCAAATGGGCTCTACAACTCACAGCTGTACCACATGCTAGAGTGCCACAGCCTGCGAGGACCACTCAGGGTTGGATAAGGTCTTTCCTTCACATTCTCTGGCTCCAGACACCACCAGTTCTTCCTATTAGCTCTGGCACGTTTCTACTTTCTCACCTTTGTGAACCTATGCTCACAATGGTCCTTTTTCCAGAAATGCTGTCCTTCTCTCCACCTTTACCCATCAAAAGCCTGCCCATCTTTCAAGGCCGACCTCATGTGAACGGCCTCCTTTCAGATCTACCCCCAGCATCCTAGGTGGTCTTTTCTGGGACACTGACCACGTTCTGCCTCATCTTTAGTTAAAGTGAGACTCGTTTTATCCCTTTTCTGACTGCTAGCTTTTTGAGACAAGAAGAGTTGTTTGTTTTTAGCACATAGTTGTTCATCAAGAAACCCTGCCTGAGCTGACTTGACTCCTGGTCCTGGCACCCCGTGGACCATCCCATGGCCTTGCTCTTTGCCCCGTCCCGCCACAGGCAGTGTGGTCCAGTGAAAAGAATAAGGCCTTGGGGTTCAGAGACCTGGCTTCAAATCCTGGCTCCCCTTTTCACTTTCAGGACAGCCTGGGGCATCTCTGAGCTTCATTACCCCTATCTGTGCTCACCATGGGCCTGGCACACAGAAGGCACCCAATCAACCACAGCCATCATCATCACTACCTTCAGGAGATCAGGTAGCACAAAGCCCAGCCTCCTCAGGCTGAAGGAAGCACCACTCTGCAAGCAGCCAGGCCAAGAATAAGCTGGGGACCCTGGGGAGAGGCTGTAGGCCTCTAAGGCAGAAGAGACCTCCACGTGATCAGGCCCCCCAAGGACCTGCACTGAAGCACAGGTGCAGGGGTTCTCTACCTGCTCTGTCTCTGGCCAGCCAGAAAGGAAGGAGAACCTCGCAGGGAGGCTGCCCCTGGTCCAGCTGCAAGAGGAGCACTAGCTCTTTGCTCTAAGAACACCTGTGGAGCTGTCGGCCCCACAAAGAAAGGCCTGTAAAACCTCTCCTGCAGGACAGCAATCTGGCTTGAGCTGCTGGTTTCTTAAAGGTAGGGTTTAATTCCCCCCCTCCCCTTAGTAAGGTGGACAGAAAATAAGCAAATGCTAAAAATAAATGACTGCTGTGAGAGGGAATTAAATGGTCTTCAGCCAAGAATGGCGGCATTTTAAAATTAACAAAGCCCAGGTACCACATCCAGGAAGGCCTTGGCAAATGCGTGTTATCTACTCATTAGCTCAGCTCCTCAGGGACTCTGGCCAAGCAGGGAAGGCAGTGCCGGGAAGCGGTCCTTCCGATGCTGATGAAATGCACTCCGGGAGAAAAGGCAGGAGGGAGGGAGACTCTTGTGGGGAATTTCAAACAGTTCTGCTGGAGCTCACTGTCTCACCTCTGAGGCAAGGGCTTTCAAAGGAACCAGCAAGCCCAAATGGACTCAAGTCTGAACCACCCCCCACCCACCCCATTCTTTTAGGATGTTTGGTTCTGGAAGCACCACCACACTGGACACACCATTTAGGTGGCCTCCCTGCACGAGTCCAGGGACCAGGAGCCCAAGAATGATGCAGGATGGGAGACAAGCTCCCAGGCCCGTACCCTGCACGTTCTCCTTGCCATAAAGAATCATGTTATTTTGCGAAGTTATATAAGCCTACCGTATACCACTTGTAAAGTGAACTTATCACTATTCATCAGCAATTATACTTTATCACATCAAGAATCCTGTGACTTTGCAAATCTTTATTTTCTATTAACAGCCAGAATACAGAGGGTGCCAAAAAAATATATACACATTTTAAGAAAGGAAAAAACTGTATTAAAATGGTAATGCTCAATATATACCGATAACAAAAGATGAATACAAGTCACGTGTATACATTTTTTTGGCAACCCCGGTATGCAGTACTCTAATGTGAGCTACCATCAACAATAAGAAAGCAATATGAATTAATTTTGACACTATAAACACGAATTCTCGGTATGCCACTGGACAATTAATAATGAAAATTAGAGAGGGATGATTTTTTAAAGTCAGTTCATTGAAGTATCAATTATGCATAGTAAACATCATCCTTGTAAGATGTACAATTTGGTAAGTTTTGATTGGATAGCCACCACCATAATCAAGATTTGGAATATCTCTACTACCCCAAAAGTTCCTTTGGGCCCTTCCTCCCACTCCTAAACCCTCACAGCCACTAACCTATCTATTTCTGTCCCTATCCGATTGCCTTTTCCAGGCTGTCATATAAAGGGAATTGAACAGTACATAGATTTTTGTGTCTTTAACTTAGCATAAGTCTTTTAAGATGCGTCATGTGTTGCAGTATGAGTAGTTTGTTCTTTTTTAGTCCTGAGTAGTAGTCCACTGTATGGATGTACCATAATTTGTCCATTCACCAGCTGATGGACATTTGGGTAGTTTCTAGTTTGGGGCAATTATGAATAAAGCTACTATAAATATTTGCATCCGAGTCTTTTTGCAGATGTTCTTATTTCTTGTGGACAAATACCTAGGAGTTAGTATTACTGGGTTGTATTGTAAATATGTTTTACCTTTATAAGAAATTGCCAAAGTGTTTTCCAAAGTGACTATACCATTATGCACTCCTATCCGCAATGATGATAATTGTTCTGCTACTTTGTCAGCACTTGGTATGGTCATTTTTTCTAAATTTTAGCCATTGTAGTAAATGTGCAGTGGTATAGTATTATGATTTTAGTTTGCATTTCCCTAAATGACTAATGCTGAGTATCTTTTCATGTGCTTATCTGCCATCTATCTCTTCTTTGGTGAAGTTTCTGATCAAATCTTTTTGCCCATTTTTTTAAAAATTGGGTTGTCTTTCTTTTTGGTTTTTAAGAGTTCTTTAGGGCAGCTGGATGGCTCAGTTGGTTAGAGCATGAGCTCTGAACAACAATGTTGCCGATTTGATTCCCACATGCGCCAGTGAGCTGCGCCCTCCACAACTAGATTGAAGACAATGAGCTGCCGCTGAGCTTCCGGAGGGGCGGCCGGATGGCTCAGTTGGTTAGAGCGTGAGCTCTCAACAAGGTTGCTAGTTCAATTCCCACATGGGATGGTGGGCTGTGCCCCCTGCAACTAAGATTGAAAACAACGACTGGACTTAGAGCTGAGCTGCACCCTCCAGAACTAGATTGAAGGACAGTGACTTGACTCGGAGCTGATGGGCCCTGGAAAAACACACTGTTCCCCAATATTCCCCAATTTAAAAAAAAGAGTTCTTTATATCTTTTCGATATCAAGTATATCTTAACAGCTTCTCTTCAGAGGAATTAGAAATTATAAGGATATAAATCATATCATTTTTTTTTCTAAACCACTATCCCCTGCACATACACACTAATGAATGAAACAGAAAAGACTTTTCAACTTCAATTTGCAAATACCTTAGTGCTACTGGACAGAGGGTCAATCAGTAACTGGTACCTGTTAAAACTCATGAGACTATTTCTACCTTCACTATAAGCACCCAACTAACATATTAGGCTTCAAGGAAAGCTACATCTGGAGCGATGGCTGTCCTATAAAAAGCTTTTGCCCCCCCAGGCTCTGTACCTCCCAAAGCCCTGTTCTGGTCCGCCAGGCTCCTGGAATGGTCAATAGTCGTCACACTCCATTGCTGGCCATTGTCCACTGGGCAAGGTAGGAGGCTCCCAATCCATCCCTCAGTGAAAACGAGCAAACAGTGGGGCCTGTGGCTGCTTGGACATCAAAGTTGAGCAAACAGGCCTGGCAGGCCCTGCCTCTCCGCCTACACATCCTGCAAACGCCATCTGAAGGAGCTTCCCTGAGGGGGTCATGACTTTCAGCTTGTCATAGCACACATCAAAGTTTGCACCACACACGAACTGGGCGCATGGGTTCGAATCAAGTCACCCAAGAGCGGATACTCAGCCATTGTATCCAGTTTTAATCCTGTGTTTTCCCAAGTAATTAAACCTTCTTGCTTATGAACTTGTGACTAAGTAAAGCATCACTGAGAGGTTGTAACATCAAAGTGCCTTCCACCGTCTGTCCATGTTTGGTAAAATTGGATTTCTTTCCCTTCTTAAAGGAAAACTAATTGAATTTGGCTGAAGGCTGGGTGTATTTGCACGAGCCGGTGAAGGCTCTGCTAGGTCAGTGATCATCCTGGGACCCCGTGGCTTAGCCTTTAGCTGGGCTGGGTCAGAACGAGGCACCCAGACTCAGGCTAAGCAAGTCCCTGAGGCATGAGGCTGACGGAGGGCTCACTGTGGAGAGGGGGCTAGCCCCCAGGGACTGCTCCTCCCGTCAGTGCTACACCCGAACTGTTACTGGGGCTGGCAAAAGGGTTGTCCTAGGAGAATGTTGGTAAGGCTTTGGCAGAACGGTTACTAAAGACAGCGGCCATCACATTACTCAAGTCCTGATGTCAGCAGTCCAAGTAAACTTCTTAAGGCAAAAGCTGTGATGCTTATTATCTGAATCCCCTCGTAGCCTAGCACATCAGCACCTGACACAGTATTGTTTGAAAAGATGTTTGCTGGATGCATGAAATGATAATACAAAGGGAAGTCAGAACAAGGTTCCTCTCTCCTGGAGAATCAAAACTCTCTGTATCCCTTGTTTGATCATCAGGAAACTTCATCTAAATTAATACTCGATTCCACTAATTACCTGATTTACAGTGAGTGCAGCATGGTCTCATTTATGCAAAACTATACTCATGTATACACACAACGAGCAGTCTCTAAATAGAGGGAATTCTGTTGACTGCTACTTTCTTCTCTGTATTATTTTTACAAAAACAATAAACCTGGGCTGGCCCGGTGGCTCAGGTGGTTGGAGCTCTGTGCTCCTAACGCCGAAAGCTGCCAGTTCGATTCCCACATGGGCCAGTGGGCTCTCAACCACAAGGTTGCCAGTTCGATTCCTCGAGTCCTGCAAGGGATGGTGGGCTGCGCCCCCTGCAACTAAGACTGAAAGGACAACAACTTGACTCGGAAAAAAGGCCTGGAAGTACACACTGTTCCCCAATAAAGTCCTGTTCCCCTTCCCCAATAATAATAATTTTTAAAAAACCCAAAAAACAATAAACCTATTTTCGGAAAAGAAAATCTCTGGTTCAATTCTGATATAATTATCTTTCCTTTTACCAATAGGACTTCTGATCTTGATCCAGTTTTAACTCTGCTGTGTACAGTCATATTTGTGTTTTAATTTACATCACCTCAAACCCTTTTTGGAAATAAAAGGAGGAAATAAATTATAAATTAAGTTCTCATATACACTTTGAAAATTGTGATCTATAGCCCTGTATTTTCCATTCAAAATTAAATAAGAGATACAGACACAAATGAAAGTTCACAAGAAGGCGAGGATAGAGACGACTGTGGCCCGCACCCCTAAGACTAAGCACAGTTCGGGGCTCTCACTAAGGCAGTTGGGGGTGAAATGAATGCGCTGCCCTCAGGAGCGCTCCCTTGAGCCTGTGGGCGGCCGACATTCTAATGGAGGTGAAGGTTCTCTGCTCTCAGCAGAGAAACCTGCTGAAAGGGGTGCTACCCCTCCACTTTCCCTTTATCCAAATCCAGTTCAAAGGCGGTAGCATTTCGGGTCTGGCCAATACGATTCCAGAGTGTCCTGTGACTGATTAGATGAGAATCAGCACACTTCTCATAAGGAGACACTTACTGGTGACTGTGCTGGTGTGGGTGTGATAATCCTTCGAGACTACTTCCGGGGCACCTTCCCAGTAAGGCCTACTCACCCTGACCAATGTACTTCTGAGATGCCCTTTTACCAGATTCTACTTTCCCTTGTTTCCATAGCACTTCTTAACTTCTAGTATATCATGTGGTTTGCTTATGCATTATATTTGTTGATTGTCTGTCCCTGCTTCTCTCTACTCAGGGACCACCATCCATATAGAAATAAGCTCTACCAGGGCAGGGATCTTTGTCTGTTAAGAACAGTGCCTGGCAAACAGTAGTGCCCCCCAAAGTTTGTACTATGAGTAAATAAACCTAACCTGAGAGCATGCTATTTTTACTAAAATCAGTCCTCCCTGGCTACTGGAAGGAAGAGGAGGGCACAAAATGGACGCTTACAACACCAATAATTAGTCTAGGAACCAAAGCAAATAAACACAAGCCAACAATCTCATTTTGCTTAACGAGCATCACTGATTTGCAAATGGCCCTGGATAAAGAGACAGGCAATCAGTTAAACCAACAACTCATTAGATTTAGAAAGAAATGTCCCCAAAGCACATCCACTAGCTATCTTCTCACTGATTAACAGTACTCTTAAGTATTAAGTATAGTGTTATTTCCAATTCTGTCTCAACACTGAACATACTTCACATAAGGACACCACCCCCTTTTCTCCACCGCTGGCAGTCTCCTGCAGATGGAGACACCTGCAAGCTGGGAAAGCAGACTGGTGGGTGGGGTGGAAGTGGTGGTGGGTAGAATAAACACGTGTGTAGAGAGAGGGGTCTAATGTGGGCAGCAGAGAATAACAACTCACCATTTGTAACCTATAGGACATTATCTCATTTGACTCTCACAAGCATGGAGAGAGAATCTACTCTGCTGCCAGATTCAGTCCTCTCTCACCCTCTGCTTTACTAACATCCTGTCTGCGCTGTTCTGACATCACTGATGACACTACATTCTGTCTCTCGACCTGCCTTCATTCCCACATTAGGCCACCAGCTCCCAAAGTCTCTGATTCCCCAATGAGTAGCACAGAGCCTGGCTCAGAGTAAATAGTTACCAAATGTTTGTAGAAATAATGGAGTTCAAGTGGAGAAACAGGGTGTCCACAGAATTCTGAAATGCAACGAAGGGTCAGAACCAGGACTAGATTCCAGGTCTCTCAACTGCAAAGTCTACCGATGTCAATTTTTCTTTTACAGGCTAAGTGCTAGGAGCTAAAGCGGCAAATAAGGCAATGGAGTGTTGAGAACCGACAGAGGAGCAGAGAAGAGAGACCCCTCTCAAGGACAGCTAAGTCTCTCAGGCAGTCCGAGGCAGTACCACCCCTGTTTTGTTGGTTTCTACCACATTTATGACCCTTCCAAAGGTGGCCAGGACTGGTAGACAAAAGCCTTAAAGATCTGCTTGAAGGGAAAACTAAAATTGGTACCTCCAATGATCAATTTCAGAGGCTGCTACCAAAGTGCCCAGTCTGTTTTCTTTGAAAGCATTTGTTTTGCTCTTATTTAATCAGTTCTTTGGCACAATCACAACTAGAAAGTGGCATGAAAAGACAGCATCCAGCACTACCATGGGACATGGAAGAGGGAGGCAGCAGAGAGGTACAGTAAGACACACAGACTTTACAGGCAGCCAGCCAGACCAGACCCTAAATCGTGTCAGTGTGACCTCAGACAAATCACTTTGCCTCGTGGGGCTTCAGTTTTCTCAGCTGCAAAATGAGAATACTAATAATATATATGTTGTGAGGAGTTTGTGAGATTTAATGGTAACTCTCTACACAATGCAGACTATTTCGATCTTTACACAATAGCTACCCCCTGCAGGAATGGGGAGCAGTTAGGAAAAGAGCAGGGTCCCCCACCTTCCCTAATTTCCATCAACACCTCCAAAGAAAAAGCCCAGAGGAGCCCTCGCTGGGGACAGTGACTACAGACGTCTCAACATAGAGCACGGTGGGTAACGAAAACATGACGGTAACTCACACATGTATACTTAATAACTTACGACAGGCTTTCAAACATTTTGTTGCCTCAGTAATGCAAAGGACTCGCCTAAGGTCACAAAGCCAAAAAACGATGGAGCTGGGGACCCACAGCTGCATCTTCCCTCTTCACACCTCCTATACTCTCCACTGTACCAGGTGTAGATCACGACCTCAGGCTGCGTCCATCTCCCTGCTTCTGAAGAGGGCAGCAGGAGGACAAGCAAGGGTGGGAGAGGGTCAGGAACTAGGTCTGCAGAGAGCTGGCTGAGGGGGCCCTGTATGGAAAGAGACCTCTCACCTGTCATTTCGGCTGATGGCGGCCACCATGAGGGCTGTCCAGCCAAGTCTGTGCCTTGCGTTGACATCTGCACCTTCGGACAAGAGCCTAGAAAGAGACAGAGGAACATTTTCAGTGTATGGCTTATCAAGGATCTAAGAGTGGAAGAAATGAGACAGTCAACAAACAGGGAGGCTGGATGAACCTGGAACTAGTCAGAGGCCACTGAGAACTAAATAGCTATCCCAGCTCCTCTGGTCACTCTCCCCCCAAGCCCAGGCTTCCCCACCTCTCTCCGTCTCCCCTTAGATGACTCTGCCCCATGCTGTTATGTCCCAGCCTCAGGAGGAAAGAATGTGCCTTCCCTACCTTAATACCCTGACACTCCAATTCCCTCAGTCCAGAACGCTCCCTCCCTCCCTCTTTGCCTATTCTAACCCTACTTTCATGCCATGGGATGCAATCCCCGCTTGAGGACTCTCTCTGCGCAGGCTTCCTACACTCCTCCAGTTGACAGCTCTCTCCTCCTTCCTTAGAATTTCCTTGTGCTTAGCACCGAATGCCCAGTTACACTTTTTATCTAGGCAGCTCCCAGTTTATAAAAGGATCACACTCCTAAAGCTTATCTGTACGGTGGCTGTTTGGGAATTGGAAATCTCTGAACCCAAGGAAAGATGGACAGAATGCTAGAGATGCTAAATTAGGTTTCTAGGCGAGTCCACACGAGCCTATTTGACAGCATATGCCAGTGCCTAGCACACAGTAGGAGCTCAATAGTTGTTGGATAAATTAACAAACAGAGGGTTTTGAATATACCACTGAAAGCCTGAATTCTGGGTCCCGGGAACAGGAGCCCCACAACATGGGGGTGGATAGAGAGAAGGGGAGTAAACAGAACCAAGGCTCACTGAGCACCTACTAGAAGCAGGAACTTCCCTCTCACTCTTCACACAATTGTAAGGAGCTGATACTAATCTCTTTTCATGGCCGAGGTAAGAGGTTCAGGGAGGGGAAATGATTCACTGAAGGTCACAAAGCTAATAAAGGGGACCTGGGTCGATAATGGTTCTACAGCCTGAATCCTTCTCACCTCACCCTTCCTCTAGACTGAACCTGGCTTCATGCCACATGGAAGTCAAAAAAGTCAAAACCACATGATATGTGCTTGGTCCTGTGCTAGATTCTGGGATGGGGTGAAGAGAAGACATGGGGGTCTTCCCTAGGGAAGGACACAATTTAGTTGTGCGTATGTAGCGGGGGACTCAGGACAGTAGGAAATCAAAGCCTGTAGTGTATGGTTTCCCACCACAAGTGCTATAGGAGGCCAGGAAAGCAGGAGACCAAAAATCAAGAGTGATTCACCAACAAGGCAGGATGTGCTTATGTGGGATGGGGGGAGAGTATGGGGGGGAAGTGGGAGGCTGTCTAGTCTTCAGTGGGTTCTGGATGAAAGGGCACTGGCAGGGAGCCCAGAGGCTTGGGTTGAGTCCTAGCACCATCCTCGTGCCACAGTCCGTAGTAAATGAGCCTCTGGACCAAGCCAAGTAAAAGCTCTGTCCTGTTGAAGCAGGTGACTAAGGCCTGGGAGACCGAGGAGACACAAAGCCTGAGGGGGAGACAGACCAGCAAGCACATACCTACACGTCATCCGGGTGCTCTGAATGGGGCCGCAGTGGCAGGTGCACAACCAGGGAAGCTCACCCAGTCTTAGTGACCAGAGCCTCTCTGAGGAGTGATTAGCAGTAGTTTACTGACAACAGGGGGCGAAGGAGAAGAAGGAGAGCTCCAGGCAGAGGGAAGGCATCTCAGCGGAGAAGGTGGCATGGGGTGTGTGAGGGTCTGAAAGAGGCTTGGCATGACTGGGGCACAAAATACGAAAGGAGAATACCAAGAGAGAAGGCTGGGAAACCCTCATCTCTCCTCTAGTTTGGAGGATTTCTTCTGGTAAAAATCCTGGGCCTTTTACCACATACACTGTTAAGCGTCTTTTATACAGGAACAATTTTCTTTCTTTCTTTTTTTTTAATTTTTATTGGGGAACAGTGTGCCCTTCCAGAACCCATCAGCTCCAAGTCAAGCTGCCGTTCTCAATCCAGTTGTGGAGCAGGGGGTGCGGGGGGGGAGGGTAAGGGGATACAGCCCACCATCCCATGCAGGAATTGAACTGGCAACCGGGCCATCAAGAGCTCACGCTCTAGGGCGGCTGGATGGCTCAGTTGGTTAGAGCGCGAGCTCTTAACAACAAGGTTGCCGGTTCAATTCCCTTCATGGGATGGTGGGCTGCGCCCCTGCAACTAAGATTGAAAACAGCAACTGGACTTGGAGTTGAGCTGTGCCCGCCACAACTAGATTGAAGGAAAACGACTTGGAGCTGATGGGCCCTGGAGAAACACACTGTTCCCCAATATTCCCCAATAAAATTTAAAAAAAAAGAGCTCATCCTCTAATCCAACCGCCCAGGAACAATTTTCTGTGGATGAAAATGTTAAAGAGGCTAAAAACCCTGGGGATGAATTTTCTGTGCGACAAATATCTTTGCACAAAAACTTCTTCCTAATTTACAAACCTTCCCTAATTTATCAGGCCAAGAATGCTGTGAAGAGCGCAGGGCTCTGAGTTAAGAGATGAGTTCGGGTCCTAACTGATTCTGATCGAATGGCCTCATTTCTCTGGTCCTCAGTCCAGAAGACAGGACTATCAGGAAAGCTGCAGCCAGTCAGAGGTCTGTGAAGGGCAAGAGCTGAGGTGAGCGTGAAGAACAGGAGCAGTTTAGAGACCAGGGAGGAAGGGCAGGGCAGGCAAGACAAAAGGAACCGGATACTTATTCGGAAGCAGGGAAGCAAAGGGAAGGTATATTTAGAGACCATCAGGTAGCTCCATCTGGGTGACAGTTCACAGCAGAGAAGCAGACAGCTGCTGAGGTACGCAGGGCCTCCCCAGGGCCTCGGGAGCCAGGCCAGGAGGCCAAGGCAGTGGGCAGAAACCCCTTCTGAGCCATATACTTCTTTCAGAATATGGTCAAAGCTGACGACTCTCCAGAAAAGTGCCCAGGAGCATACATAACCCACCCCACCCCCAACTTCTTTACATACAATGTCCAGGGGTTCACAGGTACTGATGAAATCAATAGTGGACCCTAGGTTTAGAAAAACCCCATCTAAAGAGATGACGAATGCCTGGCATGCCTGTTACTGGCCTACACTCCTGCATCGGAGTCAGAAATCCTGGATTCTCTCCCGGCAGCTCATTCCTGTGGGGCCCTGAGTCTCAGCATCCTCAGCACTCGTTCCCATGGGCTGATCAGCTGAAGCTGGCAACAGAGGGGAGACCTATTTGCCATTCCTTAGACCGGCCCCATAGGCAGTGGGGTTGTCAGTGAAGGTTTCTGGGCAAAAGAAATGATAAAATTAAACTAACAGCTTAAGCAGGCTGAATTTGAAAGGGGAGAGAGCAGGAAATGAAAACAAGGAGACCAGTTTGAAGACTGTAACACAGACCAAGGGAGATGGGCTGGGGCCGGAAACAAGAAAGCAGGGCCTGTCGAGGAGAAACAGCACAGCCAGAATCCCTCATGCCTTTAGGGGGCCAGGGACCCACGTTCCCCTGCCTCAGCACAGGGAATTCTGGAAGCAGCAATGCTCTGGAGACAGGGCTGAAGGAAGAAGCTTGAGATGCTTCCTTCTCCTGCTCCCTGGAGGGCTGAGTGTAGTGTAACAAAAAGGATGAATGAAGATCTTTTTGTAAGTTAGACCTGAATTCAAACTCTGGTCCCGCTAGATAACCCTGATCAAATCAATTCTCTGAATCTCAGTTTTCTCACCTATCAAGTAGGGAGAGTAACCTATCATTTGCAGGGCTCCCAGCCCAATGCCTGGCACATAGCAAGTATTCCAGGCAGGGTGGTTTCTGCCTGCTCCCATCCCTTTGATGGAACAAAGTGTTTTGGTCTCAGGCTGGTAGTGGCAGGTTGGCCAATACCCCGGGTTCTACGACAGGGCCACACAGGATGACCTGGAGAATTCAGCCAGGCTGGCTCCAGGCACTCCTTGTTCATTTATTCAACATGTGCACACACTCACTGTGCCCAGCCGCATGCTAGCTACTGCCAGGAGACAGGACGTTCTTGCGTTAGGACCTGAGCCCAGTGGGGGGGCGGGGGTTGGAGTGTGTGTGTGTGTGTGTGTATTTCTGTTTATTACTTTTTTTTCACAAATAATTGTGTTTTAAGATATACTCATACTGCTAAACACATAACAATTCCATTTTTTAAATTGCTACATAATTCTCCAAGGCACATCTACCAGATTTTCCCTCTCCGCTCTCTCGAGGAGACCCACCCAGGAAGATTCCATCTCCAGGCCACCAAAAGCAAAGCTCAAAGAACATCCTCTTCATATGTCCCCTTCGGACCTGTGCGAGCACTTCCCTGGGGCACGTACTCGGAGTGGGATGCCGAGGTTACAGGCTTTCCATTACTTGATTTATTAGTGGTGCCAGGTCCTCTCCAGGATGGTTACTCCATCTACCCTCCTGCCAGCAGGACGGGTGTTTCTGTGTACCACCCTCCCAGCCAACACTTGGCAGCAGCCAGCTTCCTAATCACTGCAAGTCCAACAAGTGTAAAGGGATCTCACATTATGGTTTTAATTTGCATGCCTCTGATTAGCAACAATTTCGAGCTACTTGTTACATGAAGTGTTAGCATTTTGGGGTTTACTTTTCTGTACTTTGCAGGGTTTTAAGAGGAGGAATTGTTGGGAGAGCGGGCTTTTCCAAATTTACTAATCCTTTTAATTAATAGAGTAGAAAGAGCATGGGGCACAGCTAGGAGACTTGGGTTCTAGTTCCACTTCTGCCACCTCCTACTCTAACACCCTAGGGAAGGCATTGCATCTCTCTAAGCTTCAGTCTCTTCATATGTCCACTAGGGTTTTAGGAGGTGACAGTGCAATCTGAGGGAAAGGGTTCCAGAACCTTGAGGGGTCATTTCTAGGAGGCAAATCTTACGTGTTCTTCAGTGAGATCCCAGGTTTACAGCCCTGCCCAGATTCCATCATTTTTTTCAACCTCTTAGAGCTGAGGTGTAATGGAAAAAGCAATGACCCTGGAGTCCAAAGGCTGGAGCTCAGATTCTAGCTCTGTCACTTACTAGCTGTGAAATGGGGGATATTAATCCCTATTGTTGAAGGTGGTTGTAAGGATTAAGAGACAGACATGCTGCAACTCCAGGAGCGGTGGCACCTGGTACATCAAGGAAGGGCCAAAGCAAACACAAACACCACCACAAGTTAGCCCAACTACAAACAACTTTTCCTTTTCAGAGCTGGGTGGGTCCCTCCCCCACTTCCCCTCTATGTGCACAGCAGCCCCAAAAGTTAGGATTTCACAAACCCAGGTCTCCTCCGTTTCACTTTGTTGCTTTGCAAGTGAATGCCCGGTGGGCAGTCATTTCAAAGTCCTGGGCCAGCTGGGCGGGTGACTGCTTGCTGAGAGTGGCTGAAAGGGCCTCTGAGGCCTGAGAAAGCCACCCTTGCTCTCCCCTGTGATTTTCACCAACGGACAAAATGCGGCAAGTGAATTAATCTCTTTTAAAAAGAGCAATGCTTGTGACAGAGCACGGTGTCTCTGAAAAGGTTAGGATTCCATCATCCCTGAGATGATGAGTGGAATGCTTAATGCAGGTTGCCACCCAGGGCAGAGCAGCCTGTTTCCAAGGGCTGGGAGTGGGGGTGGGCACTGCAGGCCTTTCTGGGCTCACTCCAGACTTGTGGAAGGCCCTTCCCTAATGAACTAGGTCTCCTGCTTGGCAGGGCAGTGCTGGGTGACACTAATTGGGGTTGACCCAGAGGAGTAGATAGAAAGGAGATCACACACTAGCAGACCAGAATTGAATCCCAGCTCTTACACAACTCGCAGGCAAGACGAGGCAGGAAAACGAGCAGGAGATCTGGGTTCAAATGCAGGCTCTGGCACTTACTTACTGGGCGGGTAGCTGAGGATGAAACAGTGACTGAGCCTCTCTGACCCTCACTTAGTCCCCTCATCTGAGTGACAGCTTCTGCTCTCTGAGCCTGTTTCCACATCTGTTAAAAACCGGAGAGGACCCCACCAGCCCTACTCCATCTGTCACACAGGGGTACCATGAAAAGAAAGTGAGACAAAACATGTAAAAAATACTCGATATGCAATAAAGCAACGTACAACAGAAAGCCGGTGCTATTACCATTATTATTTTCCAATTAGTGTCTATCCCATTTGAAGGATGTAACAGAGTAAATAAACTAGGATGATAGATGGAAGGTGTACATAGAACTTGGAACTTAAGTCCTCAAAATTTTCTATGAATTGATAAATGGTCTCAAATCCCCAGGCAAGAGCAGCAGCAGAATAAGGTTCCCTAGCAGCCCAAGAGCTGAGGATTTCCAAGGAGAATAACAAATCAAGGGGAAAACAAAGCTGCTTGATCTCTCAGGGATCCAAGAGAGTTCAGAAGGCAACAGACCAAACAGGCAACAGAAATTACCATATTTTGCCATGTATAATGCGCCATTTTTTGCCTCAAGTTGTGAGGGAAAAACAAGGATGCGCATTATACATGGGTAGCACTAATTCTGTATCTATACACGTTTTTAATTATGTTATTTATGCTTATGAGTTAAAAGTGTAACTCTAGAAATCAATAACGTTATCTGTACGCAAAATAATACCCTGGAATATAATAATCGGTTTTATTGAACTTACAGCGAACTTGCAACAACGAAGAGTTCTTGGCCTTCTATGATGCATAAATATCGTAAATTTGTTACTGGTACATAAAATTTCTTGTACCTTGTATCTGTTCTTGTGTTTTGTAATTATTTGTTACATAAAATTTCTTGTATGTGTTCAAAAATAAATGTTAAACTTCCTTTATAATACAAAAAACAAATACCTAAATGTAAACAAATAAACATTTGAATTAAAAAATTAAAACTAAAAATGTTTTTCCATAGATGAGGGTAAAGGGGATCAAACATATGGTGATAGAAGGAGAAATGACTCTGGGTGGTGAACACACAATGTGATTTATAGAGGATGTAATACAGAATTGTATACCTGAAATTTATGTAACTAAACTAACAATTGTCACCCCAATAAACTTTAATTAAAAAAAACACAAATTTTTTCCCCTGAAACGTGGTTGTGCATTATACACAGGAGTGCATTACACACGGCAAAATACAGTACCTCTGATGGGGAAGTGGGGGATGAAGGAGTCACACTTTTACTTCCTGCTGTGAACGCTTCTGTATTGTCCAGTTTTGGTTTTTGTAACAACGAACATACTATTACTCTTAAAAAAAAAAAAAAAGCTTTCTTAGGACAAAACTAAAACTTCCTTCCTTCCCCCAAGAAGCCGTCCCTAAGGCAGCCTTGCTGCTGTCACAGTGCCCTGTGCTAACCTGTATCAACAGTTATCATAGTTTCCTTGTCTCGCTCCCCCAGTAGTCAGCACGGTCTTCTAGAAACAAGGACAATCACCTTGTCTCTGCACTCCTGGTGCTGGCACCGAGGCCGGCACCCCGGAGGGCCCAGGGGCTGAACCAATGAAAGTCTGCTGCACTTACCTACACAAATCTCTCACCAATACATCTGTCCTGCACTGGGAGTTATCTGTTTTATACTTGTGTGCCTGACTTTGTCAAAGAACTTAAGCTCCTATGTGTATGCGTGAGAGGCTGGTGCAGCTTCTCACTCTCAGGGCTGAGGACACTTAGACACAGGCCTGGAGCCAGATAGAAGCCGTGGATTCCAATCACAGCTCGGTCAGGAACCTGCTGTGTGATCCTGGATGACTCTCTGTCTCGCTGGACCTCACTTTTCTCTGAAATAAAACAAGGGAACTGAATTAAATGATTCCTCAACTCCCTGCCAGTTCTAAAATCATAGGATTCTAAATATGGGTAGCATCAAAATTAAAAAGTAGATTCCTAGCAGACATGGGCAGCAGCAAGACTTTCAAAGAAAAGACAGCTAGCTCCTCAGGCTTGCTGTTTGTAGGAGGGAGGGAGAGTCCCACAGAGGAATATGGGGCAGTTGGGAGTTATTCTGGCTAACCAGCTCGCCTGCTCAGGAGAGGGAGGTACCACTTGATTTTTCTTCCTCCTTCTTTACGACCAATCAATACAAAGCGGCCACTGAACTTCAATCGTGTATTGTTCCAACTGATTTCCGGATCCTTCGCATGAACATGAACCGGCCCTCAGCTGCTGCCGAGGCGGGGGCTGAAGGGTAGGGAGCGCTGTCCCACCTGCATCGGAGGCCTGGAAGCAGTGAGCCATGCAGACTCAATCACGATCGCTATCTGGGCAACAGGGCCCTGGCTGGAGCCTCGCAGAAGGTCCTGTTTACAGTAATAACAGCACCAGGCCAGGCTGTCAGAGCAGAGGCAAGGCGCCTGGGGCTAGAATCCACACAAGGCCTCCATCTGCGCCTTATCTACCCAGTGAGCCTGGGCTGGGAGGGGCAGGCCAGGGAGGAAAGGGGGCTTCAGACCCCAGCTGGGCCAGCAGACTTAACTCCACAGATGCAAGCAAGGCCTCTCTCACATCTTTTGCTTTCACTACTTGAACCAAGCACTCTCCTTCAAGGCCCAGCTCAAGATCCTTCCTCTAGCAAGCGCTTCCAGGTGCTCTCCTGCCCAGTGAGTAGGCCCATCCCAGCACGGTCATGCCCGGGCTACTAGAAAGGAAAGTGGGTGGGAAATGGGGAGGATGCAGGACCTACAACGAATGTAGGCACATTGTGTAATGTGCCTGCACGCTTCCTAACTAGTCATTTTCTACCACACAGAGTTTCAAAATTTCCACACGTGAAGAATGATGTGCAGAGATCAATCAGTCCAACCCTTCCTTTTATTCATACAGATACGAAGGAGATTCAAAAAGCATCAGCCTGGGAATAGACTGATCTGGACGTGAGCTTCTTCCAGGCTGTGTGACTCTGGGCAGGTCATGCTAACCTCTCTGAACCTCTGTCATCTTACCGTATCGGCCTAACATGGGTGCTGAGATGACCAGAGGAAATAATATACGTGAAAGCACTTACATTTTCTAAATGTTAGTCGTCATTGTTACAAGTGTTCTATTTGTTCAAAAGCACACAGCAGAGGCGCTGTATCATAATCTCAATGACTACTTTGACTGATTAAACAGAATCAAGTCCAATGCTGGGGTGACCATTCTTTCTTTCACCTCTCTCACAGTTTCTAGCAGAAACTTGGCACATATTAAAGTATATAGATTATTAATATTATTTTTAACTTATCCTGAAATGATTTCAAATTTACAGAGCAGTTACAAAAATAGCACAAAAAACCATCCGATATATCCCTCACTCAGATTATCGTTACATTTCGCCTCATGTGCTTTATCATTACTATTCTCTCTATTTTTTCTTGGACCATGTGAGGGTTAGTTTCAGAAATTGAGCCCCTTTACTCCCTAATATTTCTGCACTTATTTTCTAGTCCAAGGACATTCTCTTATATAATCACTAACCACTAATGACCAAATTCAGAACATTTAACTTTGATAAAATATTTTTATCTAATATACAGCCCATATACAAAATTCTTCATTTATCCCAATAATATCCTTTACAGCAATCACACCCTCCCCCACACCCTGTGACCCAGAATCAAGGATTGCAAGTGTCTTCAGTTTCTTTCATCTAAAATACCATGTTTCCCTGAAACTAAGACCTAACCAGACAATCAGCTCTAATGCGTCTTTTGGAGCAAAAATTAATATAAGAAAGACCTGGTCTTATATTATATAAGACCCAGTCTTACATTACAGTAAAATAAGAGCGAGTATTATATATTATATTATATTATATTATATTATATTATATTATATTATACCTGGTATTATAGTAAAATAAGACCGGGTCTTATATTAATTTTTGCTCCAAAAGATGCATCACAGCTGATTGTCTGGCTAGGTCTTATTTTCAGGAAAACACGGTAGTTCCTCAGCCTTTCTTTGACTATCATGATACTGACATTTTTGCAGAGGAAGACTAGTTTGTTTGTGGAATGTCCTTCAATTTGAATAACAATTTTTTGGAGGAACTACTTCCTATAATTATCCATCCATTCCACAAACTTTTCACACGGACTCTGAGCAGGACGTCAGGGCACTTTCCTGAATTCTGCAGTGTCCTTACCATGCAGGCATTCACTGGACGGCTACATACCTGGCAAACAGCTAACACACAAGCAAGGACCCTGGAAGAAAGTGCCATACGAGTGTAGCTCAGGCAAGAGAGCCAGGGATGACTTCCTGGAGGCAGAGGCATGAGCTGGGCCAGGAAGTATGGCCAGAAGCAGATTCCCTCAGTGATCTCCTGAGACCCCCTATGGGAACATCTCCGCTTCCCCAAGCAGTTATGTGCCGTGGCTGGGACTCAATAAAACACAAACCCCAACAATACAAGGCCAGAAAGGGGAGGGGGTGACTCAGGGCACCCTCATCTGGATACCTCTTCCCAGGGCTATATGCTATGTGCCAGTCAGCAGCTGCCGTGGTGACTTGGTGACAAAAAGGAAAGGCCTGTCTAGGCAGCTAAGTGTGGGAGAGGGCCATGGGCGCCACCTACTGGCACCACAGTAGGACTCTAGGCTGCTGAATGGGCAGCTGGGCAGCTGGCTGGTTGCCAAGAAGCTTGTCACACTATGGCAGTGACACACACAAGTGGCTCTTAAATAGGGTTGGCACTTGAGCCACCACTGCCAAGCTCCGGAACCTCATGAGTTTTCAGTCAAGAATGGACTTTCCAAAGCCAACCACAATACCTGGCTCCCAAAACAGGTTCATTCCAGTAATAAATTAAGTAACCTCTTCTCCAAGCTAGGCTCCGTGCTGGGCACTGAGGGTACAGAGATGCATCAGACAAGCCCACAAGGAGCTCCCAGTCTGAACTGGGGGAGGAAAA
The DNA here is from genome assembly GCF_057876585.1 of Rhinolophus sinicus. Classification (NCBI taxonomy): domain Eukaryota; kingdom Metazoa; phylum Chordata; class Mammalia; order Chiroptera; family Rhinolophidae; genus Rhinolophus; species Rhinolophus sinicus. The sequence goes on along the minus strand of NC_142514.1, from coordinate 141,176,485 downwards.
TGGGACAAGTAAATATACAAATAAGTGCTTTAAGTATCACAGTTGTTCTGAAAATGGTTTGTTTGTACAGGGTCAGTGAGCACATAGCATGCTTGACCCTTCATGTCTTGCAAAACTCTTGAATGGTGGAGTTCAAAAAAGCTCTCATTTCTTGAGCAGCCTACTATGCACCAGGCACTTGACATGTATGAGCTCATCTGATCCTGTGATTACAGAAGGAGCCTGAGTCTTACAGAGGGTCACTGACTACATGGCCAGTAAGTGGCAGCTTGGGATGGGAGCCCCTGCTCTCTCTGTTGAACCACACTGCCTTCCAGGGCACATATGCCATCTTTTTCCTTTCTTTTCTATATTAGTCTGAGGCCAGCATATGACAGGTATCTAATGGGACTAACCAACTAACAGAAAATGATAAAGACGGCGAAGCCTTAAGTGGAAAAGAGGCTATCTGAGGGAATGGAGATAGATTCGTTTTAGTTCTGCCTTCTAGAACCTTCCCCGTGGAAGAGACCTTCTTCATCTGGTCTCAAGATGAGAAAGGCCCAATCCATTCCTTCTTCTTCATGGTAGTCGCCACAATACCATCACTACTTTCCTAATCACACGGCAATACAGTACTTTAAAGTGGTCTTGCCTTTAGGTTAAAACAAGCTTGGCAAATAAATCCAATCAAAAGTATCAAAGCACAGGAAGCCCTGGTTCTCAGTAGGCTGGGCTGACTGTAAGCGCAACAAAATCTAGGAGTGTAATGCAGCTGCCAAGAAAGCTAATGTAAGCTCAGGCTGTATTAACAGAACTAGAAAATCTCTAACAAAGGGGATCACTGCCCTGCTCCTCACAATACTGGTCACGCCACACTGGAATTCGGGAGCCCCAAAAACTTTGTGGCCATTTCATTAAAAAATGACTAGGATGGGGAGAAGCCTTAAAACCACAGTTTATATGACTCAGAGCTCTGTCTCCTAATAAAGGTCTAGAACAGGAAAAGGGAGCAGTGTGGTCCTAGAGAACAGAGTGGGGACCACAGAGGGAGTTGCAGAGGGACCTAACTACATAACAGCAGCCACCATGTGTCAAGTGCTATGCCAGCTGTTTTCATACACAGTACTTCAGAATTCCTCACAAAAATACTTTTCTAATTACAAAGTGTCTTTGCTTACATTATTCCAATTGCCCACAGTGTCTTTCCACCAAGCTCCGTATGCCCAAATACGACCTACCTCCAGGCTCAGGCTAAATGCCACCCTGTCTACGAAACCCTAACTTTTTATAAGTACTAATTATAATTTTATTACCAGGCAGCAAGTTCCTTGAAAGGCAAAGGTCATCATGATACATCTTCATGCTCCTCCTCAATGTCAAATGGGGCTTATTGCTCATAATGGGCTTTAAGAATAAATAAATGCCAAAGATGACATATAAATGGCCAATAAGCACATGAAAAGATGCTCAACCCCATTGGCCATCAGGGAAATGCAAATCAAAACCACAATGAGGTATCACTTCATACAGAAGAGGATGGCTAGAATAAAAAAGGCAGAGGCTATAATAACAAATGTTGGCAAAGATGTGGGGAAATCAGATCCCTCACGTTCCCTGCTGATGGGAATGTAAAATGGTGCAGCCACTTGCAAAATGTTAAACACAGTTAGCACAGGACTCAGCAGTTCCACTCCCAGGTATCTGCCCAAGATATGGAAACATACACTCATACAAAAACCTGTACATGAGTGTTCATAGAAACATAGTAATGTTCACAACAGCATTATTCAAAATAGCCAAAAAGTGAAAACACAAATGTCCATCAATGTATAAATAAAATGTGGTTAATCTATACACGGAATGTTACTCAGCCATAAAAAGAAATAAAGTACTGATACCTGCTGTAACATAATGAACTTTGAAAACATTATGCTAAGTGAAAAAAGCCTGACACAAAAGGCCACATATCCATTTATATGAAATGTTCAGATAGGCAAATACAAAGACAGAAAGTTGCTTAGTAGTTGTCAGGGTCTGCGGAGGGGGCAATGGGGAGTTACTGCTAATGGGACTAGGGGTTTTTTTTGGGGGGACGGTGGTGAAAATGTTCTGGAGTTAGATAGTGGCAATGGCTACATAATCTTATAAATATACTAAAATCCACTGACTGAACTGTACACTTTAAAAGGATGAATTTTGTGGTATATGAATTATGTCTCAAAATGAAAAAAGAGTAAGTGAATGAATGAATGTTTGATCAATCAGCGTTTTGTTACCTTTCAGGAGGCAGAAAGTGCCTTATACCTAGAGGTACCCACTGAGGGCTGGATGTTGCCCCTCAGAAAACCTAAAGAGGGGACTGCATACTGGAGAGAGAGTGAGGGCAGAGCTAAAGTGCCTTGGATCCTGTCTGATCCACGTGGGGGCTGTGGCTGAGCCCTGATGGGCTCTGGGAAGGCTCCTACCCTGCCTGCTGGGCTCTGAACCCCTGGCATTCCAGGGGCCTCCCCCAATTGTTAGTGCTTTACACTCTGTCCATCTCCAAAGGCTGGTCAAACACACAGCCTTCCCAGGAGGCCTGGGTGCTATCCCCCCAAACAAAAGGGCATTGAGATGGAAGCCTCAGCTCAGCCTCAGAGAGGATTCTTATGCAGCCGTAATGGGCCTCCCATCCACATGAATGGAGGATCCCGGAGACCAGGCAGCTTGCCCAGCTGCTGTACCCTCCTGCTGGGTAGCCTCTGGAGAATAAACAGGGTTTCATTCAACCAATCAATCAACTAGCCAGACTCTATCTGTAGCGTGTGCCCTCTGAGCTTCCCGTCAGCCTTGTGTGACTAGCTGTGATGGAGGCAGATGAGGTGCCATCCAGCTTGCTGTGACGGCACTGCCTGGGTGAAGAGACACAGGTATGAAGCAACTGAGGAGAAAGAAAGGCAAGGAGGTAGAAACTAAACATGATACTGACTCAGACTTAAAGGCTATGGGATTCTGGTAAGAAGGATCAACATAGGCCAGAACAAGCAGTGAACTGCAGTGAGAAAAGCATACTTTGGATTCATGTGGGCCTCAGTTTAAACCCTACTACTTACTAGCTGTGAGGTAGTAAGCACTAAATCTCTCTGAGCCTCAAGTTGTCTCATCTGGAAAATGGACATAACACAATCCTTTTTGCAATAGGGTAGCAACGAATGAAGACAAATACAGTATCAGTACACTGCCTCCCATAGAGGGTAGTAGTAAATGACTGCTATTATTATTATCTGTGAGGGTGAGCTTTCTGAAGAGGATGGGCAAAGTGAATAAAGCATGAATAGGATCTAAACAGACAGAGGGATAAGGGATCTGGATTTGGTAGTTAATCTTCAGGAACCTTGTGAACTCGCAGTAAGGCAGACAGAAATGGTTCTTCCTTTAGCTAGAAAACATCTCCCTGAGCCTGGAAGAGCAATGAGAGGAAACTAATCGGGGCAAGCCTCTCTCTGCTTCGGGCCTCACAACCTCCTCACCTGTAAAATGAAGTGGCGGGCACTTCCAAGTCGGCACCTTTGGGCAAATTACTTACGCAAACAGAATTTGTTTCATCATCTGTGAAATGGGGCTAATTACTTGCATAGTGGTAAGGATTTAGTGACTAAAGCCTCACATAATGCCTGCCACAGAAAAGGCATTCAATAAATACCAGCCACTAGTAGTAATATTTAACAATTTCATTAAAATTTTCTTTAGAATATTTACATATTTTATAACATACATATACAAAAATATAGAGGGTGCCAAAAAATGTATACACATTTTAAGAAAGGAAAAAACTGTATTAAAATTGTAATAATATATACTGATAACAAAAGATGAATACAAGTCATGTGTATACATTTTTCTGGCACCCCCAGTATATAATATACTAAAAATTGTTACTAAAGAAATATGCTATAAGTATTAAACAAAATTCTGAATATATGTGGGTTCTTTAAAAAAAGTAGTAAAACTAACCATAATAAGCTGTGTGGTTCTTTGCTCCACTTAATATACATTTACCTTGTATCCGTCAGTCTGGAGGGGCCACACTAAGAGTTCAAGAAAACTGTGGAGGGTAAAAATTGAATATCCAGAAAATTCTCTCCATTACCTTAATTTATTTTGCTAATGAGGGGGCAAAAACCTTGTGTCATTAATAACACTCACTAACCACACCTACAATGTCAGCACTCAGTGTGTGCTAGGTAGACCACTAAGTGGTTTTTCTCATTTAATATTCACAATGGTGTGAAGCAGGTCAGTCACCATCCCACTGCAGATGAAGACGCTAGGGCTAGAGGTCAGGCAACCTGACCAAAGTCATGGCGCTAACACGGCACAGCTGGGACTCCAGCCTGTCTTCTCAGACTCCCAAGTCCTTACTTACCACAGGGACGCCTGCCAGTGACAAGAAAGCCTCTGGTGCAGACCCACGGACAGTCACAGGAGAGAACTACTTACTGCCCTAGGACGACTCTGGGCTTGGGACCCCTACTTGGAAGGGAGGAGCAGGAAAGAAGCTAGATGTAGAAGAACCTCAAACCTCAAAAGTGAGATTTTTCTGAGAAGGCTTCTCACAGGACAGGGACAGGGCGAGACCTGGGACGCAAGCCGCTAAAGGGGAAACTGTAAGCCCGGGAACACAGTAGCTTGATGTTTTAAATTCTCTTGCCTTTTTCTGTTCCTCAGTGTCCAGGAAAATTCTATGGAGAAAAAAATCCAACTGGTCCCAGCCATACGGATAGGATTTGCATTACGGCCGCGACTGAGCTGGGATCCTCCAGCAGCAGCAGCAATGGTGGCAGGGAGGCAGAGCCTGACAGCTGCCCCTGCTGTGGGGTCCCGGGGGACTGCAGCTTTGTGGCCTCACTGCCTGAGTGGCTGGATCGGTGCCCAAGAGTGTGGCACACACAGGCTGGATCCTAATGTTTCTCTGCAATCAGAATGGTTGCTGACCATCCCATCAATCCCCTCCCAGTGCCCCCTAAACCCCAACTCAGCTGCCACTGCTGTTAGAATGAAGACACAGCGCTTACGGCCTCCCAGGACCTGATACTTCTGCTTAGTCTCTAGGCTCCGGGCACCTGCCCTGAGCTACAGTCCCATCACCCTTTTTCCGTCCTTCACATTTGCCATTGTTTCTCCTTCCATAGGGTCTGTCAATAAAAGTTTCTCTGCCAGGAAAGCTCTTCTCACCTTCTTCACCCAGGTTAACTGCTGTCCTCGTTCACTTCACAGCTCCAGCTTCCTTTGGGAAGCTTCCCCTGACAAAAAGAAATCTATTTGACACGCTTAGGATTCTCTGTACTGTCCCTTTGCAGCATTTGTCACAGCTGTAATTTCACATTTGACAATGTCTGACTGCGCTTTAAACTCCATGAGGTGAGGCCTGGACATGTTTCTGGCTTGCTACTGATCCATCAGGGCCTGACGTTAGGAAGCAGCATATAGTAGGCACTATTTGTTGAATGAATAAATGATTGAACTAATTCTCCATTTTTATTTTACTTTTCCAAAGGGAGGCAGTCCTCTGTTTACAGGTTTATTACAACTGTAAATAACTACTAAAATCTGCCTAACTCTTACCATTTACGAAACACTTATACAATATTCAATAAGTATTTGTTAAGGATTTACACGAACAGTGATGAACAACAGTGATGGTCTGACACCTCCAAAACTCACAGTATTGAGAGAGAGAGAGAGAGAGAGAGAGAGACAGACAGACAGACAGACAGACAGACAGACAGACAAGGGAACATGATCCATCCCACCCGAGGGTGGTAAGTGCTATTACAGGAAGCACAGGTGCTATGGGAACGGGCAGGTACCTGGGGGGTTAGGAAAGGTTCCTTGAAAGATGTGACTCTGATGAACCAAAGGATGAGCCTCTTTCTAAACAAGAGTTCACCTGCCTTGAGCTGGCTCACAAGCTCCTGGGAAGGTGGTCTGACAGGTATCATCAAAGATACTTCACAGTCAAAATCACTGAGGAAGTTAAGGGACCACTAACCCAAGGCCACGTAGTCAAGAAGCAGTAGGGCCAACTAGAGGCTCAGTCCCAGGGCGAGGCCCCCCTTCAGGGACATGCCTCCTCCCCACACGCCACCCAGTAGGTCCTGCTGTTTTCTGCCCCTGGGCTTGGCCAACCGCCTGACTTTGCTGGGCTTCCGGGTAGTTGGCTGGCTGCTTCTACAACTCACCTACCCGCAAAGTTCAGAAAAAGCCGCTAATCCCATCTTCCCCGAGTGCCTTCCATCACCAGGGAGCAAGCAAACAAGGACTCAACCAGTCACACACGTCAGGAAAGGTGCCAGGCCCAGGGCCACTCCGCAGAACTGCTTGTCTGGTGAAGGCCCACTTGAGCAAGCCCCGGTGTTTCAGTGTGTGACCTGGATCCTTCCGGAAGGATTCAGTTTTCTCTGCAGAGCTTAACACGGGGAACTGCATTTGAAAGGTCTCAGTGAGAACCCCATTAACAAGACTTGGAAACGAAGACTCAGAAAGGAGTTTCTAAAACTTATTAAGGGTCCCAGAGTCAGTCAGTAACGGTCTCAGAAGTGGAACCCAGGTCTTCTAATCCTAAAAATCTTGTGTTCTTTCTGTAACTTTATGCTGCCTTCCAACACCGTAGCATTCACAAAGCCTGTGTGGGTCACACCCAGGCATTCAAATCAACAGTGTGGGGATCGCAGGGAGCTCTCCAGACAAGCATCACATTACAAGAGTGATGCCAGTTAGGCCTTAACCTTTGGTCTAAGATAACACTTTTTTTATTATTTTTAATTTAACACTTTTGTTTCAATCCACTCAAGACACAGAGACATTTACATATTTGCTGGTTAAGAGAGCTGGATGTTTCGGTTGCTCTGATTCCATCCTTATGTCCAGCAACAATGATACAACAATCGATAAACAGACAGCCTCTCTGAGGCCCCGAGACAGCCAGACGTATTTACCAGCCCGGGTTTCTGTTAATTAGATAAAATCCCTGGATCAATGTGCAGAGCATTTACCTGTGCTGTAGCTAAGCACATTCTGGACACCTTCATCCTGGCACGCGGACAGCAAGTGCCTCGAGCCCCAAGCTGGAGCATCTGGGGACAAGAACCAAACCGTCGATGCAAATCTAAAACAAATGTGTTCAGCCCTCAACATGACACAAGCTCTTCTTTCCTGAACTGCAAGCCAAATCAGGCTTTTTTCCAAAGGCACCTAGTGAAGAAATTTGAGCTGGTATGAAGTCCTTTGTTTTCTAAAACCAGAAACCTAAACAATCTCTAAACTGATGGAGAGTTTGAGAGGCAGCGTGGTATGCAGAGCGGGAAGAGTAAAAAAGACCCATACATTCAACTGCCGGCTTGACGGCATGTGCAATTCAGCGCGTTCAAACCTGAACTCATCATCTGCTTCCCCAGCCTCCTCCTCTAGCATCTTCATCTTGGTGAACTGGCGGCAGCATCTAGGCAGCTGATGAAGCCAGAAAACGGAAATTCATTCTTAACACCTTCTTCTCCCTCATCAGCCAGAGCCAATTCTATTCATTCATCCAACATTCACTGATTGCGTACCTACTACGTGTCAGGCACTGATAATGTTCTTTCCTACCCATCACCAGGTCCTCTAGCTTTACTTCCTCCATCTCTGCTACTGACGTCTCAGTTCCTGTCACCTCCTGTCATCTTCTCTCACCTGGACGACTCCAGTCGCTTTCAACCAGTCTTCCTGCTTCCAGCATGGCTCTCTATCAATCTTGTCTCCACGGAGCAACCAGTGAGCTTCTAAAATTATCGATCTAGATCATGTCACCGTGTCCCTCCCTCTCTCATACAAAGTCTTAACATTCTTCAGTGGCAGCCCACTGCTCTTAGTAAAACTCAGCATCATTAACGTGGCACACAGACCCAGTGTGGCGCGGGCCTCGCTTAACTCGCCATTTCATACCGCTTTCCCCCGTGCTTTCTAGAGTCCATACTGGCTTCTCTCCATTCCTCGACTTCACATCTTTTCTCGACTCAGAGCCTTCCACCTACTGTACCCTCTAACTGAATGTTCTTCCACCTTTCTCTTCATCCTTCAGAGTTCACTTCAATCTCACATACTCAGATGCTTCCCTTACTGATACATACCCCGACCTCCACCCCTCGCATACTCAAGGTTAGATTCCCAAGTGTCTTGTACTTCACTTTTTTAAAAAGTTGTAGGTATCATTCACACTCCATACAATCCACCCACCCAAAGTGTACAACTCAATTGTTTTTAGTACACAGTTGTGCAACCCTGACGACTAACTCCAGTACATTTCCATCACCCCAAAAAGAAACCGGGGACCCATCAGCTGTCCCTCCCAACCCCAACCTCTCCGGTCCTTGTCATCACCAACCTACTTTCTGTCTCTATGGATTTGTCTACCTTGATATTTTATATAAACAGAATCATAGATGTGGTCCTTTGTAACAGAACTTCATTCCTTTATATTGATGAACAATATTTCACTGAATGGCTACATTTTGATTTATCATCAGTTAATGTACTATGAGGTTGTTCCCCTCTTTGGGCTACATCACGTAGTACATTCATGTACATGTTTTCAGTTCTCTGACGTATATACCTAGGAGTAGGCTTGCTGGGTCATCAGGTAACTGTGTTTAACATCTTGAGAGAATGCACACTGATTTCTAAAGCAGCTGCACCATTTCACACCCCACCAGTAGTACATGAGGGTTTCAATCTCTCCACATCCTCGTGACACTTGAGTACCTGTCTTTCTGATTATAACATCTTAATGGGGATGAAGTGGCAGCTCATTGTGGTTTTGATTAGCATTTCCCTAATGACTAATGATGGTAAGTATCTTTTTCACGTGCTTATTCATCATCTGAGTATCTCCTTCGAGAAATGTCTATTCAGATCCTTTGTCCATTTTTAAATTGGGTTCTTTTTTATTGTTGAGTTTTAAGAATTCTTTATATATTGTCGATACAAATCTCTTATTAGATATTATGACTTCCAAATATTTTCTCCCATTCTGTGGCAGAGTTTTTCACTCTCTTGAAAGTGTCCCTTGAACACAAAAGTTTTTAATTTTGATTAAGTCCAATTTATTTATTTTTTTCCTTTGGTTTCTTGTACTTCTGGTGCCACATCTAAGAAGTCTGTGTCTAACTCAAGGTCACTAAGATCTACTATGTCTTCTTCTAAGAGTTTTATAGTTTTAGCTCTTACATTTAGGTCTATAATCCATTTGGAGTTAACTTCTGTGTATGAGTGAGGTCGGACTCCAACTGTATTTTTTGCATACGGATATTCAGTTGTCCCAGCACCATTGTTGGAAGACAAACTGAACTCATTTTCAAGTACTAATTATAATTACATAATTAGTCATCTGGCTCCCAGTTAGACTTTACGTACCACGTGGGCAGGGGCCGTGCCGGTTGTGTTCACCACGGCACCTCCAGCACCAGCCCGAGGCCAAGCTCCTAATAAGCGCTCATACATACTGGCTGAGCAAAGTCCTAATTTTACTATTAATCATAAGCACTCCAGTCTGTGCATTAGTGGTATCATCCGTGTTCCTTAGGCTCACAGAGGTTAGGCAGGCTGTACCTGGTTCTGCTGGTTCTGTTTCTGACTGGGCTCCCTCTTCACCTGGGGAAGGGGTTGTAGGTTCCTCCGGGGTAGGAACTTCTCCTTCCTCGTTGCGTAGCCACCAACAGAAAATCAGCTCAGGGCTAGGCAGAGAGGACAGGCTGGACAGACGATCACTGTGGGACAAACGGACAATGTCCTCTATGACCAGGCCCTTACCTATCTCCAGGCCCTTCTAGCCTCAGACTGGGACCCCGCAACGCTGAACACTATGTAGCTGCCCCCTCCCCACCACATACCCTAGGCTGTGTTTGTTTTGGTGCTACCACTCACGCTGTCCCCTTTGCCTAGAACGCCCTCCCCTTCTATCTGCTAAGCCCGACTGGTATTTTAAGACTTTAATTGGGTGCCATGTCCTCTAGGACACTCCCTGGTCCCCCAAGTTGGTGAGGGGCACGTTCTAGGCTCTTGTCTCTCAGCACTGTCTTCCACAGACGCCACCTTGGATAGGAATCTCACCTAGTCAGGTGTCCCCTGTGCCAAGCATAGGACCCAGCATGACAGGTGCTCAGGAAATTTTTGTCAAATGAACAAATGAATCCAGGAGAGAAAGGGCAGGCAGTCTGAAGTCCAGGTTTCAGACCAGGCTTCCTTCATTAGAAAAGGTTTCGGCTGATGAACAACTGAGTTAAGCACTCTGCAGAAGGCCCCGGCTCCCCACTGGGAGAAGGGAAATGGGGAGGGGTGTTGTCTTTCACTCAAGTTTGCTCTAAGGGAAACGTGATCTCCACTGGAGAACAGGAGGCCTCACTCCTCCTCGCCCTGACAGCTCCTCATGCGGCTCAGCCGGAGCCTGGACAGATGTGCCTTGTCTGCCCTGCGCCCTGGTTTCGGGTGAGTGGTTCCTGAATCCAGAAGCCAGGCTGCGCTTTGGATTGGGCCCAGGCGCGGGGACACCTGCTCGTGCTGCTGACAGGTGGACCGGCGAGGCAGGACGGGTGTCCCCTCCTGAAGAGGTGCACACTCTAATGAAGTTTAAGTGCCATGGGGGAGAGAGAAGGAAATAGATGCCACACAGGGAGAAAGGAGGAGAGAAGGAAGGGAAGTGGAAGGGACCCAGCCTCCCTCTGATACAGGCCATGGAAGTACAGAAATAAGACTGTGGACTACCCGCTTCCTGCTTGCTGAAAAGTCAGTAAGAAGTAACTTTCCCCAAGTTCTGTTGTGCTGGAGAACAGAGGAAGAGATGCCAGGAGCCAGCCTGTGTCCCTGTCCTGGGGAGAAACACAGTCTAGTGGGTAAAGATGAAGCCCAGCCCCCGGGTTTCTTAATGGAAAGAACAGGCCGTGGCAGGGGGCAAGTCCGACCCTGCCCCTTTAGCCGGGCAGGTCCAAACCAGTTAGTTACCGATGCCACAAAGAGCAGGTCAACAGTGCGCACACATCAGGGCGCTGTCCGGAGCTTTGGGCTCCATCATCTCATACTCTGTTGGATGCCTGACCTCTTCCTGATTCGGGTAGCGTGTGAACCCTGCTGGTTTTCCTGTTGATGTTCAGCCTGCTTCTCTCACCTGCCTTCCAACTTTGCTCCTGGATAAGGATTCCTGTCCTTCCACAGGCTGGCACAGCCCTCCCTAGATGACACTCATACCCTCCCAGACCAGAAGGGAGGAGCAGCAGGGCACAGGAAGGGGCGATCACACCCAGTGCGGAGGAGTCAGGAAGGCGTCACAAGGGACACAGCACTGGCGCTGAGCCTGGGAGGCTGGGAGGACTGAAGCAGGTGAGGCGCAGAGACGAGGGCGGCGTGCGTGGAGCCCCCAGGACCTGCAGATTCCAGAGTGCCCTTCGAGAGGTGAATGAAGCACCTCCCCTCTGAGAAGGAGAGCTCAGCCTGCTGCCCTGGCCTCTCCCAAGGCTCTGGGGCTGGGGAGGATAGGCAGACATCCAGGTAGAGACACACACAGCACAGAGCCCGGGAGGGCGGGGGGAAAGGGGAGAGGGCAGTATTACTTGCCAGGTCTGAGTTTTACTCCAAACACTGATCACACACATGGTGACCCAACCATGTGTAAATTATGTGTAAGTTACTATTATAATTTTTTTGAGAATGGGACTCTATCCTGCTATAGGCAAGTCTGTTGGGCAAAGCTAAGGGCCAGGACACACGGAGGAAGAAATTCAGAGCAGCATGAAGCACCTATGCAGAGTCTAGGGCGTAGAAAGGCTGAATGAGGACCTTCCATAGGAATTCAAGCAGGTTTCCTTCCAGCAAGGACGGTCAGACTCTCCCCACCCGCAGCACTAGGCCTAGCTCTGTTAGGAGGAAGAACTGTACTTGGTAGGTTTCATGTCTGTTTCCTTGAAACCAGAGCCAAGGTTACACATCCCTCCCTCTGGTGCCTAGCAGGGCCACTCATTCATTCAGAAGCAAGAACTGTTTTGGGTGAGGAGGAAGGATCTCCTTCTTCAGGCCTTCGTTACCTTAAATTTGTCTTTACTGAAACAGCCTCTCGACAGATCTGCCTTCAGCCTTTCCCCAATTTAGCTCATCCTTCACCTTCTGAATGACCCTAACGGGGCAATTTCACTGCTCAAAAACCTCTCACTCTCCCCAATGCTCTGAAGAACTCCTGTGTGGGCATTCCAGAACCCGCACATTCCAGCTTCTCCCAAATCGCCTTCTATTTCCACGAACCCTGCAACTCTGCACAAGGGCCACCTCGGCAGCAGCGACATGACACCGGCCCAGCAGCCAACATCTTCTGCCCCCGCCTCTGCTCAGCCTGTTCCTTGCTCATTGCTTCAGGGGGCAGGATGGCATGCTGATGGGCTCGGTCTGTGTCTGGTTCATCTCTGACTCCCTCACAAGGGGTGAAGGGAGATTCTGACTGAGTCATCACGCCCGAGAGATGGGACAGAGGAGGCAGGAAACCAACAGGCTAGAAACCGGGAACACACACGTGAAAGCCTCTGCAGACCCTGGCCACGCAGACAAGAATGAATGTTGTGAGTCACACACACACTATCAATTCAATAATTTTCTCTATTCTTTGGGCAGGTTTTTAACTGCTATTAGAAAAACGTGTATTTGAAAGAGCTAAAATAATCAACACGTGAGGGGCTAATGGAATAGGCTAAACTCAGCCTCTCTTGGTGATAGAAAGGTGGACTCACAGCCTTGCCACTCTGCAAATGTACTGCCTACACTGGGCTAGCAGAGGAAAGCAGCAGCCTGGCGGCCCTTAGCCGTTACCAACAGGTGATTCCAGGGTCAGCAAAGGCCTCCGAGGACGGGGCCCAGCCAGTCTCGCCCCCTCACGCCCTCGTACTGCAGCAGAAGGAAGCGAGGCGTGTGCTTCTGGGGACATGAAGATGCCACGCGCAGCCTGCAGTTATGAATGGCTCTTATAACAACAAGCTGACATCTGCGCTGGGTTTTTAAGATGCATCATCGCATGTTTATTAAACTATTGCTCTATCATATTTATTAGGCTACGAAACAACTCCCAGCCCATACTTCCAAAAGTGGTTTATTAAAAACTAAGCCTTGAACATTAATACTCAAAAGCACCCTTGAGAATCAATAATAACGCTGCAGATAAAATGAAAGGGAATCAAAGCAGTATGTCTTGGTGGGGGCTGCAGCTGCCTCTCAACACTTTCTTGTAGGTTTAGGCAGTTGGAGTGGGGAAGAGCACCGAGGGTGTGCAGTCTGGGTGCAGGCCAGCCACCCCAAAGCCCCGACTTCTTATCTACAATGTGGGCGGGGTAGCAGGGCCAGGGGAGTGTCCTGTGGCCATCCAGCTCTCTACAACAGGCCAAAAAGGGGCAAGATTAGGACTAGTGGGGACCCCTGGTTTCACCAAGAACAAAACCTCTGCCCCTAACCAATATCCCATACTGATGCCCTATGCTGGCCCCAGTCTGAGCATCCGTCCTGCCCCTGGGACCAGGCTGGGTCCCGACTGAGTCCTGCCCCTGCCCAAAAACAAGTCTTAGATCCAACCAGCCAGTGGTCATAAGGGGCCCCGCTGAGCCAGGGAGAATTGAGGAATGCAGTCAGCCCCTGGGCAGGAGCCCAGCATGGGCACTCCGGGCCTGCAGGCAGGTCCTTCTAGCCCCCGCAGACCTGGCAGGAAGGTCTCTTCCAGCTCCCTCCCAAATCCCTAAGCCTCTCCAGGGGTGCCCGCCTGCACCCCATCCGGGCAACAAGCAAAGAAACAAGAACAAACTGGAAGATTCAGTGACGAACCCACAGGATGTGGAGGGGACTGCAAACCATGCCCCGTGAAGGAAAAAGCAGTGGAAGGATCCAGAGGTGTCCGGGGGCAAAAAAAAAAAGAAGGTGACACAGGGCTCACCCAGGGAGCCCAGGCGACTCTGTGACTACGGGGCTCAGTTGCCAGCTTAGTGAGGATTTCCTCCAAGGCAGTCATCATCAGAGAAAGGCGCTCACCCACTCAGCCCCTCCAGGGGGACAGCAAGGCCTGGGGCTTGACACTCACCTGCTGACCTCCTGGACATTGTTGGCGCGAGCAGCTTCCATCAGGGCTGCATCTGAAGAGAGACGGGGCACTGGTCAGATCCCTGGCCAGGACGGCCCCGCAGGCAGCTTAGAGGGCCCAGTATGACGGCAGAGGTGGAGGCACTTCAGAAACATGGGTTTTAACAAGGGAAACGGTGCCAAGATGCAGGCGTACCCTGGAGATATTGTGGGTTCGGTGCCAGACCACAAAAGTGAGACTTGCAATAAAATGAGCCCTAATCTTTTTGCTGGTGGAGGATCTTGCCTTCAATGTGTAAACAACACAACATTTGTTGTGATTTTACTGCACAAAGTGATGTGCAATAAAACGAGGGAGGCCTGTTAAGGGAAGAGAGGGCTACACCCCTGCCGACCTGGTATCCCGTTAATGAGGCCTCCCCATCTTCCTATGATAGAGCCCGAACTCTGAACTCCTGTCACCACGGTGAACCCGGTACAGTGCTGGCACCACGTGTTGCCGACGGTAAATGCTGTGTGTGAACTCCTTCACGCTCCATGAGCTCTAAAGCTGTGTGTGTTTTCCATGACTGCCGTTGTTATTCGTCACTCCTCTACCTAGCCCCCCTTTCTCCCCCAATTCCTTTCTCAGCCTACTTTTGAATCTTGATGTCACAGGTCACAAGCCCAGACAGGACAGGGAGGAGCAGGCAGGGGTGTGGACCGCTCTGAGAGGAGAGACAGCCAGGACCAGGAGTCACAGACTTGGCTCCGACACCGTCCGCCCTACTTACCAAGGGCTGCAGCAGCCCCTTTTCCTCTCAATCCCAGCTTCCATGACTATAATCTAGTGGCAACAACAATCCTTGCCCTGACAGGCTCTCAAGACTACTGAGGAGATGAAATGATGGCGTAAAAATCTGCAAACTCCCCAGTGCCAAGCCCAGCGCAGCGAGACACAAAATAGAGGGTTCGGATCCCTCAGGAATCACCTGGCAGAAACGCTAAGCCTGGCCTACCCTGCAGGCTGTTGGCACCACCTTGTGGCCACAAAGAAAAACTGCCCGACTCAGAAATCTCAAAAGACAACAGCAGAAGCACAATTTTTTTACAGTACCACCTCTGTTTTCGAATGTCTCCGTTGATGAACACTTCGGTTTATGAACGCCGTAAATTTTATGGATCTATGGTATCATTAGATAGTAAAATTCATGCTAAATTGCTGTTTTAGGGGTTGATTTTAAAGGTCTGGAATGGTTTAATCCACTTTGCATTACTTTCTATGGGGAAATCGCGCCTCAGTTTTCAAACGTTTCAGAACTTGAATGGTCTTCCGGAATGGATTACATTCGAAAACCGAGGTACCACTGTAGTTAATACCAAGTGCTCACGGAGCCCTGTGTGCCCAGCCTGGTTCAGAGCTGGACCACTGTTGACCACTGGACAGACTCACGTCCTGCTTTGCCTCAGAGAGTTCTCAGTCCAGCCAAGAGACTCATCCAGTGAAACATGAGAGGAAGCACGAGCAGGTTAGAAAGAGAGGCTGTGGAGACAGACCCGGGCTCCCATCCCAGACCTGCCACTTACTTGCTGCATGACCTGGCCAACCCACCTAACGGCCTCAGCCTCAGTTTCCTTACCGGTATAACAGGGATAAGACTGCCACCTTATCAAGCATATGCAAACCAGTTCTGTGGGTCAAACGTTAATGCCTTCACCCCACTTCCCGGCCAGGGCCAGGTCCTTCCTGGTTATCTTCCCCCAATTGTTCTCCAAGCACGCACCCAGCAGCACCCGGCTGGAATGGGAACAAGCATTCCTCAGAGATCCCTGGATCCACTGTTCCCTCTTTCTGCAAAAGGAAGTGGCTTCTACAAGGTCACAGAGGGAGCAAGAAAGGAGTTTAGAACAGGGCCTACTGGCTCCTAAAGAGCACAATTTCTACCACACTGCACTGGGCCTGAGCTTACAACTCCAAATCAGGGGACAGGGTAGCTAGCAAGTCAGAAGGGTCAAAAATGGTCACGGTTTCAGTCATTATCTGTTTTGGTAAATAGATCCTAGTCCCCTTGCTGGGGTTCACCTGCCACAAAGTCCAGTCCAGAGCCCCCAAGAACCTCTAAGGCAAGACCTTGGATACCTCCCCCAATCCATCTAAATATACTGGCTCGTGACATTCCCTGAGCTCATGAATTTTCCATGGCTCTTCACTGCCTACAGGAGAAATTCCAAACCCTCCTGCTTGACATCCAGACCCCCCTCCATCTACTCTCACCTCATCCCAAAGACCCCCATTCTCCAACCAGGCTGGCCACTCTGCTAGCCATTGCACGCACCGTGCTGGCCTGTGGCTCCCATATCTTTGTTCCCTGAAGCCTTTGCTACTACGTTCCAGACACTATGATGGACAATGTGAAGGTTTAATTAAAGAAAGAAAAGATGCACTCCCTGTTCTCAGGAAGGCCATAATGAGGCCTTTTCATCTCTTGCCTCATCCTTCAGAACTCAAGTTCAAATTCCCCATCAGGGGGTCTCCAATCTTCCAGGATAGTTTTCCGGTTGGCTCTGTGATGCCCCAACTACACACAGACCACTCACCAGACCCACGGGCCTAACTGCCTGCACTGTCTTCTGCCTGCACGGTCCCCCTAACTAACTCTGTGTTAAGTTAGGAGTTCCACAACTAGCCCCAAACAGGACACACACAAAATGCTGCAAGTTATAGAATCATAGCGTGCCTAAGCTAGAAGAGCCCTTAGAGTCTCTATTTCAACATCCTCATTTTGTAGATAAGGAAACAGGGCCAGTGAGAAGCAAGAGTTTAAAGTCAATAGGAGTCAGAAGTAACCAAAACAAGATCCCAGTTGCCCTTACTCCCAGTCCAAAGCCTTTCCTTACAGCTGCTGAATAAACAAATGTCAAGGCAGTCCCCCCTCTTGTTCCAAAGTCTTAAAGCTTGAGATGCATGGACTCTGTGAACACCATGCCTCAGTCTCCCCACTGAAGGAACAACTGAGAACCTGAGTGGTTGGACTCATGGAGGCCAGAAATCTGGCTCTCTGCCCGCTCTCCCAGTCCCTGCTCAGCTTCATGCACCCAGGTGAGATGCCATCCTGGGTCAACCAGCCTCCATAGTTGCTTTGGGTCTCTACAGAGCCAACTTCTAGTCTTCCTTCTCCTGCCAATGGCCCCATATTGCAAAATCACTTCACGCCTGAGATCAGGCACAGCAAAACCCAGAGAGTCTGATGGACAGACCCAGGAGGCTGAACTACAAGAGGAGTCAAAATAACAGCACTGTGAGAATAATGAGAAATTATCCTTCACTGTATAAGTTGGAAACTGAAGCCAGAGAGCAAGGGATGAGCGGTGGCAAAGATGGGATTGAAACCAAGTCTTTTTTTCCTTTCTTAGGCCACCTTAGGGATAAACTTTTCTAAACCATCTAGCGGTTGCCCTTAAAACACACCGCAGTTTCCTCACCGCTCAGAAGAACGGGACCAGACAAAATATTAGCGCATAAAAGGACCATGCTCTAATTTTAGATATTTAGTCCAATGCTCCCATTGTACAGATGGACATAGTGATGCCCAAAGAAGAGAAGCTGATTTATGATGGGAAATTATACAACTCAGAGGCACTAAGATCTACAGTGGAAACTCTACCCCTGTGACTAGATGATGTCTGGGTCCCTCCAGGAATGAGATTCTGGTGTTCTAAATCTATGAGTAACTCCCACCCTCCAAGGATAGAGTCAGGACACTCCTCCCGCCTCTCCAGCCTCTCCCTCCTAGAACCCATACTGCTCCGATAATCACCCTTGTTGGACGAGTTCTTGCTGTAACAGTGAACCACCAGAGCCGTGGCCAAGGCCCATATGCCCAGTCCGGCCCTGTTGGGGACCCCGTTACAGCTGTCGTGTCCTGGGAGTGTTTCTTCCAGGCTAGGAAGGTGTCCCCATGTGGCGGCTGCAAGGCACTGGGTCTCGGTGCGTCCTCCCTGGCGCCCCCTGGTGGCTGCCCCTCCTCGGGTGAGCAAGGCCAGCGATGTTCCAGGGCGCCCTCCGATGGTGTTCCTCAGCCACTGTGGCTCCCCGCAGCCCCCGATGGTCACAGTCCGGCGGGAGGGACCTCCATGGCTCCGGAGCGATGGGGACCTGAGCAGCTGGAGGAGGAGCCGCGGCGCCAGCGCTGTTCTCCACAACACCAGGGATCCCAGCATCGTGACAGCTGCTCCGATAAGCCCCTGGTGCCGGCCCCTGTGCTGGACACGTCCAACATGGCTGCCGCGGCGCGTTCGAAGACGCCGCGAACGGGGTGGAATTACGCACTACCTCACGGGAGTGGTAGTCCACAGCCCCAGAGCTTTCCGCAGCTGAAGAACGAATAAACTACAATTCCCAGAAAACTGTGGAACTCGCGTCACAATGACTGCCGCTTTACAGGAAGCCGGGGCATGTTGGGAAATGGAGTTCGGGCGGAGGGCGTAGCAAGAAGGCAAATGACAAGGTGGGGCGTGGCGATTAAGATGCGAATCCCTGATCAAGTTAAAACACGCGACTGAGTTTCTGAGTAGTGTAAATCAAACAGGGATCTTCTGCAGAGGCCTATTATGAAACCTATGCTTATTTCTTTTAGACTATTTCTCTTTTAAGCCTGAGACAGTTTTTCACAACGATGTCTAGGGTAATTGGTGCACCTGAAATAGGAATTCCTTTTATTTTCCTACACAGACTTCCTTTCGGTTGAAAAACTGACTCCTGGTCTTGCTTTCTCACTTGTGATATTTTCAAAGAGCTTCCCGTGGGCTGTCTCATCCTCATGGCAGCTGCGTGCGGGCAGCTGGGCAAGGACTCTTATTCCCATCTTCAGGGAAGGGAATCGAGGCTCAAAGGTGAAGCGATTTGTCAATAAATCAAATAAAGGTCAAGTTTTCTGACTCTGAGTCCATAAACACCTGCACCCCTATCCCGCCCCCTCTTAATCCATAAGCAGGCAAAGGAGGAAGCTCTTCTTCATGTCAGTCCTTTCTCCTGTTCCCGCACTTCCTGTAGGTCTCCGCTCAAACTTCACGTTATCAGAGCCTTCCCTGATCATTCTTTTTACAGTAGCAATCTCCCTTCCCCTATTCTTTTTATCCTGTCTAATTTTTCTTCACAGAACTTAACAGCTGACATACTGAAATTTTATTTGTTTTGTTTAGTGTCTTTCTCTAGTAGAGCATGAACCCTATGAGACAGGGCCTTTGTTTTTTCACTGTGATGTCGCTAGCAGACAGAATAATGTGTGGAACAAAAAGAAGTACTCAAGAAGTATTTAGTCAGTGAATAGATTACTCTCACCTTAGTAGCGTGGGGGAATGAATATGAGTTTTAGAGTGCAGGCAGACCTAGATTTCAATCATGACTGTAATCTTGGACAAATGTCTTTACCTCATTGTTAGTACCTACCTTCAAGATGACTGCTGGCATTAAATGAGATAATATGTAGACCTGTATTAAATAAGCTAATATGTAACCACCACTGTTCCTCGCTCACAGTAGGTCTTCAAGAAATGGCAGCTATCATATTCCCTACTCTAGTGATGGATGCCTGGGATTCCCCACTTTAAACTTCTTGAGGGCAGGGATGGAGCTTCTCACTTCTTCATCCCTTCATAAGGCACTCATGAAATAACCATTGAATAAATGAATAAATATATTAAAATTACTCAATAGACAAAGCATTTCGAATCTTAAGAGATTTCCAGGATATCCTGTCTTTTTAGCTTTAGCCACTCTATTCACTATAATAACCTCACCCTCCCTGTATTTTTAGAATACTTCTGCCTCTCAATTTTAGGTTGGTCAGAGCAGAAAAAGCGGTCTCTGAGCAGACACATTCCAAGGCCCTTCAGTTTACTTAGCACTGCATAATTTTCAAAGCACATACCCATTGATTCTCTCATTTGATTCTCACAAACAGTATCCATCAAGAGTACAAGGCAGGGTTGAATCAGTATCAGCATCTGGTAGGGAGTACTAAGAGGTTAAACGATCATGTCTGGCTGAGTGGGAAGTAGTAGGAGAGCATGGGAATATCCATTAGCATCAGCCAGGCCTCAGAGTGAATTCTAGATCATCAATAGCCAATTCAAAAACCTCCAGGTCACATCACTAACATTTTAAAAGATCTTCAACTCAGGATGACTTCCTTTTGTTCTGCTCAGAGAGCAGGGATTTATATGAGGTTCCAGTTACCCTACTTTCTGAAGCAGTTCTGGAAGTCCTCTTTCATGAGTGTCTTTACTTCATCCTCCATCGTGACAATGCTCCGTGTCACACATCACTTCTGGTACGGCAATTTCTGTCAAATAAAATCTTTATTGTGGGTCCTCATCCACATTATTCTCAAGATCTGGCACCATGCGACTTCTGGCTCTTCCCCAAAGTCAAAATGACCATGAAAGGTAAAGGTTTTGAATCAATTCAGGACATGGAGGCAGCCACAACAATGCAACTAAAGACACTCATGAAAGAGGACTTCTAGAACTGCTTTAGAAAGTGGCAAGAATGATGGTATAAGTGTTTTCGAAATGAGGGGGAGTATTTGAGGGAGATTAGTGACAATGTGTCCTTTACTGTAATAATTTTTTTGTCTAAACATTCACTGTATCTTTTGATCATACCTCATATAGGCTTCTGAGAAAAACACTTCTCCTGAAAAAACAACACCCACTTTGAAACAAATAAGTAAATAGTAGGTAAAGAGAGCTGAGTTTTTCACTGTTGGAGAAAGAAGTTGTAAATAAGGAAAGAGAAAAAGCTAAAATGAACCTTGTGGTATTGGATTAGAATTAGGGGTATTAGCATAAACACATGGTTTTGAAACGTAGATATATAATTATATGTGGGTTAGGATATTCCATACATTACCTATTTCTGTCCCCTGAGAGAGTCTAGAAGCAATGACACCCTAAATACTGAATACACCTAGCACCTAGATCTAAACACTATTCTCCAATAAAAGGAGAAATGGTATGTTCAAGAATGGCGCAGGAAAAATACAAGACGAGCCAGGAATACCTTCTCTGCCAGAAAGGAAAGGCTCAAAATCAGATGCAGGCTTGTGAAAGAACACAGGAGCCAATGTGAAGAAGTTCCTAATGACCAAAGCTGGAACAATTAAACAAAAAATAATGATAGTAGAAGGTATTAACCTATACAGTAAAACAAATATCCATGAGGCCATACTAATATAACAATCTAATAGATAAATAGATAAATGGAGGAGGAGTAAGGAAAGAGACAGCTCTTCCTTACAGTAGAAATTGAATTAATAAATGTAGAAGGAAGAGGGAAATAGAGACCACCGCAAATACCACAGTAATAAATATTTCAGACAAGATCCACAGATGATGCTAAAATTAGTGGGTAAAAGTTTAAGGACAAACAGTGTTTGTATAGTCTCAGCATCTCCTGTAAGATAACTATCAACTACAAAAAATTTATGGTGGAGAAACCAGGAAGACACCAACTTAACCAAGTGATCAAGGTAAATGTCACCAGTAATAAGACATGTAGACATCATGAATCCCGTAATCCACTCTGCTTAACCCTCAGGAGTCAAAGACCTTTTTAAATATACGTAACACTGTACCTAGGAGTTAATGAATAGTGTCTGAAGACATGGAATTCACTTCCTGCAGACCCTACTGGATACTGCTATACCACTGTCTCCATTCCCACTCTCCCAACAGAGATGAACAATACTAGAAGCTAAATTGTATTGACTATTTGCTGTGTTCCATCCATTGTGCAAAATAACCAGCCTGCATCTGTTATTTATATAAATGCTCAGATAAGTTTCTCTTAGGTTTGCTGGGTGTGTTTTTTCATGTGGTCTCTCTAGTCAATGAAGGCACAATACCCCAATGATAGCATGTAAACCACATCAGAGAAATCTTGGAGAAACTTATCTAAGCATTTTACACAAATAGAAGTTAGTAGCTACTGAATATTGAATATGTATTCTGAATCAAGAACTTTATATAAACAAACTCACTTAATCCCTACGTTAACCCTATGAGATAATATTAGTATTCCCAATTTTGTCTAACTCAAAGCCCAAACTCTTAGCCATTACACAGTTTGCTTTTCTGAGGAAGGAAACATGTGTGTGTGTGTGTGTGTGTGTGTGTGTGTGTGTGTGTGTGTGTGTGTGGTGCGCGTGTGTGTGGTGTCTGTTTCAGGGTATGTACAAAAAATCTCCTGCATTATTGTTTTTCAAATACATTGCATGCATTCCTCTATTAACAAATAGAAGATAGTGAATATAATTTAATCTTTACCTGATGATCAAGGTTATTGCTACCACAACAGATTTTTTTGGGGGTACCATATTATAAATGTAGAAATCTTGCACACTAACCCAAATCATACTAGGAAAATATTTTGCTAAATAAATCTCTTATATCACCTCCTTTTCTTGTCATCTGTCTCTTTCCCATAGAATCAAAGTGTGGCATGTGGCCATTGGACAGAGTAACATAGCTACTTTTACACTAAGTATAAGAATTGCATTTATGATAAATCTGTCAACTTATGTAAGCGGGGAAAAGATGAATTACAAGTATTTAGTAAATGGAATTGGAACAACTGGGTAGCCAACTGGAAAAAAAAACAAATCCGATTTTTATCTTACCCTTTTTTATCTTACACCAAAATAAATGCCCACTGAATCAAAAAATTTAAATGTGAAAAAAGAAACCATAAAAATGCTAGAAGAAAACATAAAGTAATTTTTTAAAATACCTGGAGTAGGGGAGCTTTCTAGGTGTGACACAAAACTCAGAACCCACAATAGAAAAGAATGATATATTTGACTCTACAAATAATAATTCTGATGGAAAAATATCATAAAAAGTGAAAAATACAAATGACAAATCTGGGAAAAAATACATTCACACCATGGTGATGAAAGGCTAAGTAGCACAGAAAACTCCTGTAAAATATGAAAAATACCTACAATACAAGAGATAAAGAAACAAGGGCAATGCTTCTGCGCACAGTAAAGAATGAGGTTCCCAGGGGATGAATTAGAAAAGGGGGCCCCAATGCAGTGTGCGTGGCTAGGCAAGGAATGTGCTGCCAGATTTCAGCTTCCGCTTCCACGAACTGCACGTCCAAACTCAGCAGCCTCAAACAAAGGACTTGGCCAAATAGGATTTCAAAATGGATTATAGACCAAAATTTAAAAGCCAAACTCTAAAACTTCTAAAAGAAAACAAAGAGAAAATCTTTGTGACTTTGAGTAAGGCAAAGATGTCTTAGATACAACACCAAAAACACAATCCATTAAAAAAAAAAGAAGAAGAAGAAATTGTACTTCGTCAAAATTAAGAACTTTTGCTTCTCAAATTCATTGTTAAGAGAATGAAGGGACAAGCCACACAGACTGGGTCACTCAGGTATTTTAAGTAGAAAAAAAAATCGAGGCACAGAACATTTGAATTGCACAGTCATTAGTGTTATTTGAAAACATATATATATATATATATATATATATATATATATATATATATATATTTATATATATATATATATATATTCATATTTATGTGGTTATATGTATTTAGAATATCTTTGGATAGATTTTAAAAACAGTTGCCCTTGAGGTGAACAAAAGGGGCTGGGAGATAACGAAAGTAGATAGGGAGGGAGAGTTTACCTTCCACTGTATACACTTTTCAATTTTGTACCATGTGCATATATTGCCTATTCAATTAAATCAACCAATCTTTATTATTTCTATATCAAATTCACTTTAAATTAATTTCTGGCATCAGATGGTGGGGAGTCCTTTTAATCTCAGACCATCACATTTTTTCTCACGTGGAAACACTGACATCTTGTGGACTTTTAAGATAATGCCGCTATTTTTTTAAATTAATTCAATTACAGTTGGCATACAATATTATATTAGCTTCAGGTGTACATCATAGTGATTAGCCATTTATATAACTTGCAAAGTGATCATCCTGATAAATCTAGTACCCATCTGACACCACACATAGTTACTACAATATGATTGACTATATTCTCTATGCTGTGCTTTGTCCACTTTGGTCATATTGATAAAGCTAATAGATGAGAATGACTCTTGCATCGGAGCCTCTCTTCATACCTCCATTTTTTGGGGGACCGGGTGGTGACCAGGGTGGGGTGAGGTGAGCCTTGGTATTGAAAGCTGTTTCTCTCAGTGGTGGCCTTATCTCTGTCCATGTGCAAATGAATGTTTGTATGTTGATTACTGAATGTTACTATGAGCAAGACTCTATTTTTAGTGCTCACGATATGTTATCTTGTTAACTCCAACAAAAATCCTATGACAAGATATTATCTTTATTTTACAGATAAGAAAACCAAAGTGTGGAAAGGTTAAGTAATTTGACCAGTGTCACTCAGGATGTAAATGACAAAATTGGGCCTGTAATGGTCTGAATCCAAAGCCCAGACTCTTAACCACTACAAAATCCCACTGGCAGGAAAAAACAGAAGCTCTGCATGAAATAGACACTTCTGAAGTTTGCCTGAGCTATGGAGGAAGAGAAGGACCAAGGGATCTGTTGACACAGTGCTGAGTCAATGCCATGCATTCTGAGCTGGGCTTTGAGGATGTACTACTCCCTCATGATTGAACAAAAGTCACAAATGAAAGTGAGGAGGGAAAACTCCTAGTAGGAAGGAATTCCCAGACGGTTGGCTGCACAGCTAGCTCTTTCTTGAGAGCTGGTGGGATGACCACCACCGCCACCTCTCGAAGCTAGAAGGGGTCTGGTCTCTCCAACAGAAGAGGCACAATGCAAACAACTTTTTCCTTTCATTTACCTGAACTCTTTGACATTCTTCAAATATAATTTTACTAGAAAGCTGACAGAACAACATCTTAAAAAAACAAAGGAACAAATGCAATCCTAGAGCACATACTTATGATAGTAAGAAAGGTGAACTCTTGTCATGATTTGCTTGGTTGGCCCCTCTCCCTGGACACTTAAACTTCTATCCCTTCCCACAACCTCATCTCTGTCTTGTTTGCATGATGGAGCCAGCTACTTTGTCTCCTGTCACAGGATGGGTACTCTGGAAGCACAAGCTGAGATGGAGTTTTGGGTGTAAGGTGGTTATTAGGGATTGTTAAAAACAAGACAACAGGCCCCAAATGAAGTCACTTATGCTAAACCCCATGTCAGCAAACTGTGTTTAGAGACTTAAAGTTTCAGCTCTTCCAGAAATCAAATCTTAATCCTGCCAATCAGGAATTGTCTGATCAGCATTAATTAGGTAATATGCCTGATAAACCACTGTCACCACTATAGGGAAAGTAACCTGGCAATAACCAGTCCAGGTTTTTTGCCTAGTATAACTTTCTTGTTCCTGTTCCTTAGTCTAATAGGGAAAACAAAGAAGTAAAAAGACAAGTTCGTAATTTTTTGTGATAAGTGTTTGGATGGAAGTAAGCTCAGGGTGCTGTGGGGTTCCAAAGGGAAAGCAACTAACTGCCTGGGAGACATAGGGGATCTTAGTGTCTTGTTCATATCCAGCAGAGAGCATCTACTAGAGAAGACAGGTGACAACTAGGTGGATAGGATGACTCATCTAATAAAAGTCAGCTAGTCCTGTCTTCTGCCACCCCGTATTTTCACAATGGGCCCATGAAGAGAATACTCGCCACAGTGGCAGGGATGGACGCTGTGGATGTGCCCAACAGCAAAGGCTCATTCGTAACCAGGCTGATCTGGCTATCACTGGCATTAATGAATGCCTCCTCTTCTGCAGGAGAGACTGATGCTGAGCTCTTGATTGGGTATCGTCCCTTTAGGACAACAGCCAGCCACTTAGTGGCAAGATTATTTACAAAGGACCCATTCTATTGTGGAAAAGGAAGTGATTCCCCCTTGCTGAAATTGACAACTGCTCTGGAAATGTTTGCCTTTCCTTTCCTTTTGGGATATCTAGGATGCTTGCTACTTCCTGACCAGCAGGTCAAATTAGCATAATAGCATCAATGTGATGGTCCTGGCATGATATTATGTGGGCTATCAAGATGATCAAAACCCCCTCTGGCTATATTATGCCACACAGCCGGAGGTTGGCATGGCCCTGAGGCAAAATAGTTAAGTAATACAGCTGTCATGCCACGAAAAAGCAAATTGCTTTTGGGCTGAAAAGAAAACATTTTCCAAATGCCAGGGGCTATATTGATTTGCTCCAATAAAGATACCACATCCAGGTTGCAGCTGTAATTGAATTCACTACTTGAGTATGTTTATAATAACCCATAGTCATTCTCCAAAATCCTTCAAACTTTTGCATCTGCTAAAAGGACAAATTAAATGGGATTGTGGTAGGAATAATTACTCTGCATCTTTCAAATTCTACTGGTTGTGGTACAATTCCCTCAGGAATGCATGATGCTGGGGAAGAGGGTGTTTCGTTTCCTCAGTAGCTAAACTACGTAGGTCTGGGCAACTACAAGGTGGTAGAAGTAGGATTGTCCCTGATCACAATTATTCTCCTGACCCCTGTGTAGAATTCATGTTTCCTGTCCCATAATTTTAGGCTTTGACAAATTGCTGTGTGTGCGCATGTGGGTGTGCATATGTGTGTGTGTGAGGGTGTGTGTGTGGGGGGGGGCGGTTTCTACCAGGGAACTGGAGGTTGTGACCATAGTTTGGCCACTCTGCACTGGTCATGTGTCTGTCCTGACAGGGTAGGTGACCCTGATTCACATGAATAGCAAGGCTTCCCATTTCATAATGGGTAAAGACAAAATATGTTTTCATATTTTGGGGATTCACTGGGGCTTCTCTGCCCAGTGATAACTCTGAATGGGTAACTGCAGCAACCATGGCCTGACAAGAGCAAGGCAAGTGTGCTGAAGGTCTGGATCACCCCACCAAGCAAGTAACCCAATTCAGCCCAAGTGCTGGCTGAGGGTGACAGAAACCTAGAATGGTTGGTAGAGCAGGGAGGTGATTAATATTAATTATGGCCCTAGGATCAACTTTAATAAAGGAATGCAACTTGATTTTATAACCTCTTTGTAAAAAATGCAACTGGCCATCAGCTTGAAGAATTGGATTTAACCAATAAATGGTGATGGAAAGAGAACTGACTCTGGGTGGTGAACACACAATGTGAAATATAGATGATGTATTACAGAATTGTACACCTGAACCCTATGTAACTTTACTAACAATTGTCACTCCAATAAACTTTAATTTAAAAAAATTGGATTTAAATTTCCCTTCTTGGAAAATAAGTGAGAACATCATCTTTTTCACACAAGATCCAGATATAAATGGGTATGAACAAGTCTAAGTGGTGTAATGGATGGACGTACAAGATCCAGTTCGTTTGCCCCCAGATGTGCTCAGCCTGACTTGCCTACTCCTCTCCCGAGGACCTAAGCCACTTGCCCTATTTCCTGGCTAGATTGGCCCCAGGGATGGCTTATTTCATTCCAGTGGTCAAAGCCCTGGCCACCATATCTCCCAACTCTGGTCGTCTCAACCTCCCTTCAGAATTCAGGACCAGACATCAGCACAACTTCTATCACATCCACTGCCATAGGAACCACAGCAGCTCCAGCACCAGGTCTGACCTGACTGGACCCATGGGGGCTCTGGCTTCCCCCAATCAGTTCCCAGAGTGGTCAATTACACAACCTGCAGGTTGTGAAAATTTACTATCCCATGGGGAAGGATTCTTGCCAATAAAGAGACAGAACAAGGGAAGGCACACACAGATAAATGGCTTCCTTCATTTTCCCTTGATGGATTGTTTGTAGATGCTGCGGTTCCTTATGGCTTTTCTGGAAGGGTCCTCTGATCAACCCTGTTGAATATTCTTGAAGATGGTACCAGCTCAGTAAAGCACCACCTTGTAGCTGTTCTCCCCACTCTTCTGACCGACCACCCCTTTTCCCTCACTCTTGCTTTCCCCCAATAGATCATCAGTACATATGCTTTGCCTCAGGCTGGCTCTGTGTTCTAGGAATTCTGAGTTAGGAAAAAGGTATGGTCAGAGAATAGAATATTTGAAATTGAAATTGTGGTGGGATTGAAGTTACTGTAATGACAAGGTCTCGAATATAGCCATGGGAGGGCCTGGCTTAGATAGAGTGAGCAGCAAGTTCATGGAGAAGAGACTATCAAGGAACTTAGAGTCCAGGACACCGGAATAATCATCAGTATGATGATTCTTGGGGAGTAATCCCCAAGAATGATGCTGGAGTGTTGGAGTGATCGAGGAGCTAAAGTCTTCAAAGTGTGGGGGAGGGGAGCAGAAGTGCCCCAGTCCAGAGGGGTTGTGAATAGTATAGTCTCTTCGTGTTATGGAAGAGGGGGCATTTGGGATTAGCGATGAGAAACAAGGAGAACATGGAACGTCCCTCCAGGCCCAGTGATATAAGGGCTGTAGGACAGCAAGCAGCTATCTCTTGAGAGGGTTGCAAAGAAAGTGGTATCCTCAGACGAGAATTCCATTGCAGAGCAAGAAGATGAAGAGAACATTTGTGAAAGAGGGTGAGGATGCAGAATAGTCTAGATGCATGACCTTGAGCTCCAGGGGCACAGTGGAAAGGTTTCCAGAGATGAGGAGTTATGGCAGGTGGGGTCAGAAAAGGTGAGGTACAAGCTGAATGGGGAGTGGAGCCGGGGAACTGCGGATGACTTGAGTGGCTACACGCACGAGACTAAAGGGCCCAGTGAGTCATCCTGCTGGGCCCAAGGCAGAGAGTCATGGAGCAGCTGCAAGTGTTCAGGAGAGGAGTGTGAGCTCGGCCCAGAGTACGCACATCTGGGCTTCCCACTCAGCCCTGCGGAAGGAGGCGTGAAGGCCTGCAGGCATTGGGGATGGGTCCTGCTTCCAAAGCACAAGCTCCTCCCTCATGACATCTGTGACCAGTGAGGCCTTTTAGAGAGCAGAAGGGTCCTTACTGAGTGGGCACACTGGCCCCCTGCACGGCACAATACGAGCTCTGGATGTTCTCTTCCTCTGGGATCTTGCAGCTGCTGAGGGTAGGCCCACCTGTCTGTTTTTTTCACTGTCCTTTAGTTCTGCATTCTGGCAGGGGACTGTTTTCTTTGCTTGCATTTGGCGTATGTCTGCTGATTACTAAGACACCATTAAACTTAGACAAACCTTCATACCCTTTTACTTTTCATTCCTGCACCTACTTTTACATAACTTTTTGATTCTTTATCTTCTTTTGAAAAGGAGTCTATTTTTAAGTTTCTGACATGTCTCTCATAACCCCCTGTTCTCTTTTCTGTTACTCTGACTCCTTCTTTTACCTTAACTGACTTTGTACTTTTCTGAGCTTGTTCAGCCTGACACAGCTAGCACAGACTGCTTCCCACTTCTTCCTAGCAGTGACAAACTTCTCTCCTCCTGACTTATGACTCTTCAGAGGACTTGGTGACCTGTACATAGTAACCTGAGTTCACTGATGTTGTGCATTTTATTTCTATTCATTAACCTGGATAACTTCCCTTCTAACATTGATTTCCTCTCTGCTCAGTAGTGTCCGCCTACTATTTCTCCACCTTTTACCTACATTTTCCCATCTTCCACAGCACTTCCCTCATCTTCTACAAAATTACCCTCACTTTCTACAAATATTTCCCACTTTTCACAAGGATCCTCCTATCTTTTATAAACATTTCCCAGGTTTGATCTGTGTCTTTCTAGGATTTCTTTTGTTTCCAAGCCTACTTCTATAGCTTATCCTCTAGGGTTTGGCTAAAATTCGTGCATGACTCACATAGTTTGGGCTGATCAACATAAAACTTTAAATCAATAATATTGCAAACTAGTGTGCACCTTGCCACCACCTTTTAGTTCCTTGTCAAACCTTCCCCCTAACCATTT
This sequence comes from Rhinolophus sinicus, assembly GCF_057876585.1. Taxonomy (NCBI): domain Eukaryota; kingdom Metazoa; phylum Chordata; class Mammalia; order Chiroptera; family Rhinolophidae; genus Rhinolophus; species Rhinolophus sinicus. Next base: position 141,146,499 of record NC_142514.1, on the reverse strand, counting down.
AGGATTAATAAAAGAGCTCACAGTTCTTTTAATAGACTCGACTAGTTCTGATTTACTGGGGTCATTGTTTCCCTCTCTGGGATTCATGTAGGTCACTCTTTGGCCGCTCACAGCCCTGTGTTTAGGCTGGCCTTTCTGACCTTGTCAGGTCTGCCCAGGTATCTCTGAATGCATTCTTGCTTTCTTGAGCAAATGACAGGATGTTCCAGGCTCAGTCTGAAATGCTTCCTACTTCAAGAGATGGAATCAGTTTGGTTCTTTCCCGGAATCTTAGCTCTTCTTCCAGGAGAAAAATATTAGGGTTAAAATCTGGGGGCTAGAGGTGAACGCTAGCTGGTACTCTTTTTCAGCCAGAGAAGGGTAGGTAGGTGATACTAGAGTTTTCTCAGGCCAGTTTGATGCCACAGAAAGAGTTTTCTTTTCCTTTTGGCTTTTATCCCCCTATTTTATAAGGAGTTGTATATCAAATTGTGTTTCCAAGTTACTTCAACCTTTACCAGAGTTCTTGTTACTTTTTTCTAATGTGAGATATTAATTTTATTAGTCAACTTTCCCCCTTTTTTCAGCTGGTAATTTTCCCATTTTCCCACCAACAGTGATGTACAAAACTGTCAAACCAAACCACATGATTTAATTATTGGTTTTGCTCCTCCAATTTACAATTCTCCATTTTTATTTTTTTATTTTAACCCACCAGCTCTAGCATCCTTGGGCTCCAAAGTGTGCATGTCCAGACCACCTGGCTCATAAGCATCACTCACATACCAATCATTTGGGGGGGGAAAAAATCGCAGCCTTCCTAGAGTAACTTTTACCTCAAAGAGAGTATCAAATACTTCATAAAGACAAAAGGGAGACAAATGACAAATACTGTTTTTCAAGTTTTCATTTAAACTTCTTTACTTTTCTCCATCGGAGCCTTACAATTTAAATATATTTTCTTTCCCCTTTATGTTTTCCCTTTTCCTTGGTGCTTAAAATTTTTTGTTGTTCTTGTTGTTCTCAGTAGTTTTAGAACTGATCTGCATTTTCTCATATATCTTAGGATACATATCTTTTACATTTCTTCCTAATTCTCCTAATATGCTTATAACATTGTTTTTGGTTCCTTTATTTATTACATTTGTAACTTCAAATACTAACTTACATTTTTGTGTTTGGTTTTGTCACCTGTAGACTGTGTCTCTTCACCTCAACTTTTAAAGAAATTGGTGCCCTATTCTTCATTTACCTTTGCCTCCGACTTTCATCTTTGTTTCTGTACTTTTATTTTTATACCGTCAAGATTAAAAGTATGTGTGTTCTCTACTGTTGCCATAACATATTCTGTTCAATCAGAAAGTTAAAAATCAATAAGCAAATATACAAAGTCTATGTCAGGTGAGAGCACTTCTGTTTTAAACAAGAGAAAAATATAAAAGGACCCCAACCATTCAGTACCACCTGGCTTCTTAGAAGAAGCCCTGTGCGTACTTCCATTCAAGATAGACGTGACTCACCAGACATGCTGGTAATGGCTCTTCTGGATCATGCCTCAGCTCTGCAGGTCTCCATTTTCCCTGTCCTGGGGAAACCCACAGGAGACGGTTGAGATGAAAAGATCTTCCTAATGGGATGGATGTGATATAAACCACATTGCCCCAAGAATGACCAGGGCTCGGATATTTTACAGGATCCTCTCGATTCCACTCCATGACACTCTTCCTTCCACCCCACCTCCACCACTCCTCAACATGCCAGTTGAATCTACCTCTCACTGGGCTCTCTTTCCCAAAGCTTTCTTATCAGAAGAGGGGAACTTATTATTCATTGGTTTATTTCTCTTAAGATTTAGTTATGGTCTGAGATTTACTTGTCTCAATGATTTAATTTTGCTTACAAGTTTAGTAAATTAGAATGTACTTCTGACTGCATCCTATTGACCAATACAAAATAACTTTTCATTCTTGATACATTCTGAGCCAAAACATACTCATAATTTAGATTCTGGACTTTGCCTCTGTATTAAGGAAGAAGAAAGCTCTCTGAAGAAAAGATTCCCATATATAGAATGAAACTGGCTTCACCTTTTTAAATGCAAGCCCTCAAGTTCAGATGACCATGGACAGAACTTTATGAAATAGTCTACGCTAAGTAAAGTGGGTATTTGCCACAGAGCGCTGCTATGGTATACCACCATTCCCTGTCACATTGTGGGTGCTTGATAGATGTTTGCTGGATCAATGAATATTGGGCTAGAACTGTATAAATACCTTTTGCTCAGGTCAGAATTCATTCTAGAGACTAAACGTGCCCTCAGTATGCAGGTAGCATTAAGTACTATCAGCTGCAGGGAGACAAGGGTCTAGGAAGCTGAAAAATAGGGAAACATGTTGTGGAATATTTAGAAATGGGGAAAGAACAATCATGAGAGTTTACATACTTTTCAGTTCTGTTTGAAGCTGATTCTGGTTCTGAATTCATTTAAAAGGTCACCGTACAGGATGCTTATAGAACATTATAGAGGGATGCTCTCAGTTCCCTGCCTCAGTTCTCAGTTCCTCAGAGAACCATGCCTGTATCTAATGCATCTCTGTACCTGAGGGCTGTTCCAGAACCACGGGAAGCTGTCTCGGTGCCCCACACGCAGCATGTTGGAAGTGCTGAGGGATGAACACTTCCTGAATCAGCCGTCAGCCAATGCCTGATGAGACTTGGCATAAAAAACCCCAGCTCTCCTATCTCTCCAGTGAGATGAGTCTGAAGTATGTTTTTCACGCTTTTCCAAAGTTTTCCTGTGGAATTAAGCTCCAGTTGGCCTCTGTGGCAGTTGGCTTAGTAACACCCTTTTCTGGGTGCCTTCCCTTCCCCATGTCACTTCCCTAACTCCCCTGCAGGTGGCCCCTGCATCTCCCAAATAAACTCCCTGCACTGGAATATTGCCGTCAGCTTCTGAGGGAACCCACACTAAGACACTGTTTGCCTGGCAGGTACAGAGACTGATCTGGAATTGAGGGAAAAGTAGACACATGGGTGGGTCGGGGGGCAATTTGTTTAAGAATTTGGAGACCATATGGAGAGTTTAGACTGGACTTAGGAGACCATTCATACGTTGGGTGGTATTTGAGTATTTTTCTTACAATTTACTATTTTCACGATTGATATATTAATTTCTAGGATTCTACCAATCTTGCATTTTTTTATTGAGTTCTAGCTAATAAAATCTCGCCGAAGTCAGAGACTGCAGCCTTCTTCTCTATTAGTTGCCAAAGAGAGAAGTGTTATTCAAACGTAAAACAGAGATGAAATTCAGAGCTATGAAGCCATTCTCAAGACCTTGTTAGAGAAAGATCAAGACTGAGAATAGTCACAAGACTGTAGGTCTCATGACAGTGTTTTTATTTGTAGCCATCCTGTTCAATATTTTATAGCTTTATAAGGTTATCTGAAAAGTCTCTTTAGAAACATTGGGTCTTCAGAATGTTAATATTATTTCCAATGGCAAGAAATCTCTAATCTCAAAGCATTGCATAATAATTGGTTGTCATGGGAAACTGCATAACTATTCTGAGGGTATATAAATAGCCTAAATCCCTTTGCTGTGCAGAGGAGTCTCAAAATACCTTATCTGACTCTTCTCATTTAGGCACAGAATAAAACTAATGAAGCCAATGACTCTTTGTCCTAAGACAACACATTTGAAAGGTTTAAATTAGAAATTTGGCAAATCTGTCATATTCTCTCTGCCTTGCAGTCTTAGAAACCCGGATCAATCTTTTATAGAGGTAGTTCCCTCTGTTACAAAAGTTCGGAAACCTAGAATCATCTTTTCTATGTGGATTCTTATTTTTTTATCTTTGATTTTTAAAATTATTTACTTTTTTTCCAGCTATATGGACTCTTATTAATTTCACAGAGAAAACTGTATTAAAAAAAAACAACACCGGAATATCAAGTTTGTAACTTTAAGTGGAACTCTTTCTGCAGAGGGGACTGGATGTTTATATTCTCTGGTCAGTGTACTTTTGCCTAATAGGCAGGCTACCCAAGGAGCAAATTATAATCAGAAGTGTGTCTGGTATTCATGTCATCAGAATAAAGGGAATTTGATCATTTGAGTGGTTAATGGCTTCAGACTAAGTGAGGATGACACTCTCATCCTGCTCCCAGGAACAGAACTTGTGTCAAATTTTTGGTCCAGAGTCCTCTTGCCCATGGATGATATTTGGATAGACATTGATAGTGTGTATCAATGAGACTTTTTTTTTCTATAGTCATGTCTAACCAATAAATCCCCTACTGATGGACACTTTCTCTATATATTTTTAATACATTTAACCAGTCCAGAAAGGCATGGATTCTTAACTAGGGGTTTATGAATAGGGTAACCAGAGATTCTTGGGCACCCAAAAACTGAATGTCTATTTTGTCTATAGAAACTTTTTCTAACGAGGATTCATAGCTTTTATCATCCTCCAGACAGCTAATCTCCCTTCATATCTCATGGGACAAGAAGATCCCTGGAGCAGAGTCATGAGTGCGTCTGTTAGAGTCTATGGATCCTAAATAAGAATTTTTTAAATCATAAAGCTAAATAAAATCCATACAATTTAATTCTTCATACGGAAGTTAGTGTAGATTCACTGTACATGTTTCATACATGAGCTCTGTAGCAAGAATGCATGAAATTTCATTCTGAGCAAGAAGTCCGTGCTGTGAGCTCTGTATATAGAGATGGCTGACAACCTGTTTCATGATTGTTATGTGGGCTGTACTGAAGAAATGGACGAAAAGTCACCCCAGCTATTGAAAGAAGAACTGGAAGCAAATGAAAAATTGAAAACTGAAGGTAAAAAGTGCAGAGGAAAAATGGAAGGAAAAAAACCAGATAAGCAATACAGTGATTTCCACAAAACATCCCCAGTGGCCTACACGGGGCACCTTGGAACAGAATTTAGCAGAGCTGTAGAATTCCATCCAAATTCATATAACTTTCAGTTCAAAGCCTTGCATTGTTATTTGACAAGAGCTCTTCAGCTTCTCAATCCAGTGGTTGTTACACAATTCACAGAAGCGCCCACACCAGGTGTCTGAACGTTCACTACAGTAAAGAGGAAATAGACATTTTGGGCAATTTGCCTTACATCTTTTTCTCAACAAATAGCTACTTATCCACTTTATGTTAATGAAGAATGTACTATCTTCTCTTAATAAATCCACTGCTTTCATGGCTTATTCGGTACATCCTTAAATTCTTTACTGTGACGATACCCAAAACCTGTTTTCTGGCAAGAGAACCAGGTGCTCTTCTAAGTATTTTACATGTATTAGCTCATTTAACCCACATAACAGCCTTAAAGGATATGGGCAATATTTGCTCCCATTTTACAGATGATAAAACAGAGGCACAGAGAAGGTGGGACTTGACCAATGTCACACAATACATGATGGAACTAGAATTCAAACCCAGGATGTCTGGTTCCAGAGTCCGTGCTCCTAACCAATAACAGGACAAGACACACACACATGATAACCTTCTGGTTACCTCTAAGAGTTAGGATTTTGTTCTTTATCCCTTGTTCACTACGCTTCAGCCTTCTGACCATGACAGCCAAGTTCTTTCCCAGCCTCCAGGCCTTTTCATTTCAATAGACAGTTTCTCCCTGACTCACTGCTCAGTTAACTGCTATTCAGTCTTTAACTGTCAGCCTAAATGTCCCTTCCCATGAAGCCACTACTGAGTCTTATCCAAGGCTGGCTTCCTTTGTAATGATGTCACAACTTCCTATCTGTGCTTTTTTTTCCAGCACTGAGCTCGATTGTACTTAATAATTTCCGGAATAAGTTTTCTAAACAGCTATCTTTCCTATCACCCTTCTCTTCCTCTGCTATAGGCTCCATGAAAGCCAGGTCTGGGTCTGTCTTTTTCAAATGCCTCTCCCAGGGTAGATGCATGAGAGGGTTTTACAACATAGCAGACCAGCAGAGCAGACAGGTCAGGAGGAGGCACAGCCTGGGGGTACCTCTGTCTGTGTTCTAATACAGATACAGCGGAAGGTGCTGCAATCAGACAGATAGTCCTGACTTGGCAAGCTGTGCAAACTTGGCCTACAACCCTCATGTGCTGAGATGTTTTCTCTTCTATAATATTGGGGTGATTATACTACCTCACACCTACGAGAGTGCCTGACATATAGTAGGAACTCAGTAGTTAAATGGATTTATTGAACGTTTTGGGAAGAACTAAATGTGATTCTCTGAGAATCATCCCAGACCAGGGAGTTTTGACCTCTGCACTACTGACATTTAGAGCGGGTAATTATTTATGGGGGGGCAGGGGTGCTGTCTTGAGTAGTGTAGCATATTTGACAATTTCCCCGGTCTCTATCCAATAGATGCCAGTAGCAACCGAACCCCAGTTGTGACAAATGTCTCCAGACATTGCCAAATATCTTCTTTTGGGCAAAAACCCCATCAGGCTTGCCAGCACAACATTCTGAGATTGTTGAGAACCACTGTCTTAGACAAAGCTATCTCCCTTCCCCTACCAGACACCTAGTTAGCCATAAAGTCCTGTTAACTATACCTTCTTGAATTATCTTTCAAATCTACTCCCTCTGTTCTGTCTCACTGTACCTCGTCTCCTAAGGAAATGCACAGGGCTGTTCTAATGTTTGGATGGAACTAGGAAGGATAACCCTAGAACAGGGTCTGATCCAAGGCTGAGGCTGCAGTAGCTGATGGTGGCCATGGGGTGGTGTCCATTCAACACCAACTCTGGAACCTGGGAGTACACCCCGGACAAAGACTCAGCCTTAGGAGAAACTGGACAGGACTTGGCTCAGGCCAAGTCAATAACACCAGGTACTATCTATCTAGGAGGACCCACTGTGCAACAGGCACTATGGAAAGTGCTTTACCTGTAACAATAACAATCATAGTTAACCTGAACTGAGCATTTACTCTGTCAGACACTGGGTTTGGTACATTGTGTAGACTATCAACTTGAATTCTCACAATAATCCCATAAAATAGATATATTCTTTTATTATCTCATGTTATAGATTAGAAAACAGAGAAGTTAAGAAACTTGAAAATACTCACATTTAATTAGTCCAAAAATGTTCAATAAATCCATTTAACTACTGAGTTCCTACTATGTGTCAGGCACTCTCGTAGGTGTGAGATACTATAATCAACCCAATATTCTTGAGTATATAATTATTCTTGAGTATAATCGATATTATAATCAATATATCAGTATAATCAATATTATACTTGAGTATAATCAACTCAAGTATTTTACATGAGCACATGAGAACCAAGTGCTCATGTAAAATACTTAGAAGAGCAGCTGGTTCTATTGCCACAAAAAGGGTGCTGGGTGTCGTCACAGTAAAGAATTTAAGGATGCACCGAATAAGCCACGCAAGCGGTGGGTTTATTAAAACAAGAGAAGATAGTACACTCCCAAATTAGTGGTGATACCAGAGGGCAGGCCCTTCTTGGCATGGTGTCCAGGTTCTTGACGTCTTGAGCAAAGAATTGAATGAGACACAGAAACAAAGTGGTGAAAGATCAGTTTAGTAGAAGAAAAAGTACACTCCAAAGAGGTAGGAGATGGCCCGAGCAGAAGGCAGTGGCTCAAGGGCGAATTATTAGAAAATAAAGAACACTCCAAAGGGATAGGAGTAGGCCTGAGCAAAAGCGTGGCTCCAAAGGTGCCGGCTGGTGAGGACTTGCTGGTTTTATTCTTTCTTTTCTAGGATGGGCTGTTCCTCGCCACCTGTGGGACCTCTTGATTGACACCTGTGTTTGACAAGGAGCTATTACCTCATCTTTTTAGACTGCACATGTTCCTTCCCAGAATTCAGTCTGTTATGATATTAATGAACTTCTGGGCATATGTATGATATTATAATGATGGTATAATGAGGCCCAGGTGAAATGAAGCTCGTTGTGGCCTTCACTGCTCAGGTGTGAGTGACTGGTCTAATCTAGTTGGGTATTCTGTACACATTTGTTTCCTCATAGGGTTAGATAATTATAGTGAAAAGAAGACGTGTTGGGTGGAGAGGGGAGGTCTTTCGGGCGGTCGCATTCTATGGGTTGCGTTGGATGTGCAGCAATGCAGAGACCCAATACCTGTCTCTAACTTCCTGCCTTGTTTTCCCCTGGAGAGACATGATCCCCATAAAAATCTCTATGGGAAGTTGAGGGACAGGAGGTCTTTTTTCTGTATTTGCTTCCTGCTGGGCAGGGGCGTAGAGCTGTCCTTACCTATTGGGGATTCACGGCACTCTCGCCCTATCTGATCTTAGATAAGAGGAAGGGGTCTCGAGATCCACCTGGAAGACCGTGCTGACTTCTTTGGTTGGGACTGGTCATCTTGCTGGGGTATCATCTGTATCCTCCAGGCCTCTAAATGAGGAAAAATAAATTTTAATTAATAAATTTAAAAGTGTTGGCTTAAACAGCAGAGCTCAGAGCTATTGATGTGGGGTGGCTATGTGATGGAAAATCTGTCAGCTCTATGGAGCCTGTGGCCATTCCACTGGTCATTCAGGTGGCACTAATTGTCCAGGAGCTGGGTTGGAAAGAACATTATGCTTCAATGATTACAATCAACAAGTACCGTGTTTCCCTGAAAATAAAACCGGGTCTTATGTTCATTTTTGCTCCAAAAGACGCATTAGGGCTTATGTTCAGGGGATGTCATCTTGAAAAATCATGCTAGGGCTTACTTTCCAGTTAGGTCTTATTTTCGAGGAAGCACGGTATAAATCACAAGTTTCAGGATAATTATCTAAAGCAGGGGGTAAAAACACTTCTTATGATTCAGGCTAAAAACAATCTGTTGCCTAAGATTAAGAAACTGATTTACAGGGCCGGCCCGGTGGCTCAGGCAGTTAGAGCTCCGTGCTCCTAACTCCAAAGGCTGCCGGTTCGATTCCCACAGGGGCCAGTGGGCTCTCAACCACAAGGTTGCCAGTTCAATTCCTCAACTCCCACAAGGGATGGTGGGCATCGCCCCCTGCAACTAAGATTGAACACAGCATCTTGAGCTGAGCTGCCACTGAGCTCCCAGATGGCTCAGTTGGTTGGAGCGCATCGTCTCAACCACAAGGTTGCCGGTTCGACTCCCGCAAGGGATGGTGGTGTGTGCCCCCTGCAACTAGCAACATCAACTGGACCTGGAGCTGAGCTGTGCCCTCCACAACTAAGACTGAAAGAACAACAACTTGAAGCTGAACAGCACCCTCCACAACTGAGATTGAAAGGACAACAACTTGACTTGGAAAAAAAGGCCTGGAAGTACACACTGTTCCCCAATGAAATCCTGTTCTCCTTCCCCAATAAAATCTTTAAAAAAAAAAAAAAAAAGAAACTGATTTACAAAATAATTAAGAAGCAGTGGGGTAGGACCTGAGAAACTGGGGAAAAGGAAACTTAAGGAAATCCCTATAGGAAAGAAAACTTAAAGTTTTTCAGTGGGAAGGGGAGGGCTATTCGCTTGGCTTGGCCCGTATCAGAGGGAGTGGGCAGGCCAGGAGAAGAGCAACTGTGCCAAAGAGCCCCAACTTCACTGGGGCTTGGGAATGTATTATTTCTAAAATGAGGGTGCGAAATTTTCAAGACTTAGGGGTGGCATTCCTAGGTTGGTCCTCACTAACCACTTCTTTCCCTCAGGGGGTAGGATTCTCTTGTCCTCATTTGGACCTTGCCGGAACTGTCATGGCGACATAGGTGGTGGAGATTTTCCTGGCCAGCAATGCTAATAATATTAGAATCCATTATATAGCTAAAGTTCACCTTCAAGAGCAAGATGGCATCTGGGTTGCGCTTGGCCACCAAAATCTAGTACTTGCTGGTCTGTTAGCTGCACCTTTTCTTAACAATGATCTCATCTCCTCCCTCTTTTCTTTTCCTGCACTTCCTCCTTCCCTTCCTCCCCCTCTCTCCCCACAGCCCTGTTGTTTTTGCCTGTGGTAACAGTATGGCAAGTGCTATCTAACTATTATTATTATTATTACTATGCAGTTTGGTACATAAAAGTTTATATCCTATGAATACTCTCTTCACTTTACAAGTAAGCATCACTTATGTCATTAAAATTTCTTTGTAAATACACACTGTGCATGTGCACACAAGTTTGTATGGGCATGTGTTACCAGTTCAAGTTCCATGTGTCTGACACTTCAAAATGCCAGTATTCGGTAGATCAGAGTTTGGGGTAAGGAAAAGTTTATTGATGGCGAAGTCGTTGACTGAGAAGATGGGCGTTCTCAATGGTCCCTCAAGTCCATCTTAAGAGCCCCTCAAATTCAAGCATCCTCTATGTTCAGGGAAGGGAGGCAGGGCAAGAGGTAGGTGAGGGCTCTAATAGCCAGGTGCCATGGAAGGGGGTGGGAATCTCCAAATCTCTTTGTTCCCAGTGAGTCTGTTGACAAACCCCCTGACCTGAAACCAGCCCTGAGGTTCCTGTAAATTTTTGATAAACAGTCATTATTCTGTACACACTTCTCACTTCCTCAAAAGAGACCACTTCTTACAAGGGCCGTTTCCACAAATACTCAAGCCTCAAGCAGAACCCCTCTAATTAATTAGCTTATCTAGAGCAGGAGCTATTCTCCCCTGAGAAATAGACAGCATTTTATTCTGTTACATTTGGAGGAACTTCAGTCAGCTGACCAAATTGGCAGACTTCTGGGTGGAAACCAAAATAATATTTGCCTTTGGGGCATGGAAACATTAAATATAATCACGTTGGGGAAGGATAAGAGGTCAGAAGAGATATCATTCTACCTACAGTTTAGAGCAAATGGCCAAACCTCAAATAAGTCTAACTCCCAGCTTGTAGTTTCTGGGTGCTGTTTTGTAGTTAAGGTTTGCTGTCTGTCTGTCTATCTGTCACAAACTTTGTACAAGTTTTGGAAAGAGATAAAGGCTAAGCCTTCAGTATTTATAAAAGCACCAACTTAGAACATCATAAAGAAGAAAATAATTTTTTAAATTTCACTTTTAAGGCCAACCATCCCAACTCTGAAACTACTTTATTTCCTCATGTTTCTTTATAGTATTTATTTCTCTATCTCAATAGAAGCATTTTTTTTTTTTTTTGCATAGTCATCATTTTATCATTATTTGAGCCACTAACTGTTCCTCTAGCTTTAGACATTCAGGCTATTTCTGTTTTCGTTTTTTTGTTTTTCATTGTCATAAATAACGCTCTATTAACATTTTGTGTAGTTACTTTCTTTATCATTACCAAGATCAGAGAGAACTAGAAGTAAGCAAGGTTTCTAGTAACTGTCTTTTCTCTCTTCCAAATCTTCAGTGAGAGGCTTTACCTATTTCTCAACCTCTATAGATACAATCTGTCTACTGTTTATTTAATGTTATCTGCATAATAAGTCCAACTCCAATCTCTAGAGTGAATCCTGACCAATAAGAGTACTTATTTAAGTTTAGCTGACATACAGAGCACTAAATATTTTAAGGCAAGTCCATAGGTCTGAATCGCGTAAGAGTGCTCATTTAAGCATCTTCAGCCCAACTGTCATAGATAAAACATTTATTGAGCATCAACCATGTGACAAGCAAAATACTGAAGAGAGCTCCTCCCATGCAAATCTATGAATTACTTAAGAAAGAGAACATTTCCTAAACTTTTATCTGTGATTATGAGAATACAGAACATGGGCTGAAAGTGAGGTGCTATGAGATTTCGCCTGCATGAAACTTGTCACTGCAGCAGAGGTTACAATAAGTTTCACTGAACACTACTCGTATAGCACTTCAGATCCTCTCATATCATTAAGCTAATGATAGACCCTTATCCATAAGACTAAGTATTGGGTGAAATAAGCCAAAGACTAATTAAGCCACTCTCTTCTGATGGAATAGCTTTGATGGAGCAAGACCAGCGATAAAGATTCTTCTTTAATGGATAAGAGTAGTGGGAGTGAAGGGTGGTGCCAAGGAGCCCCCAAAATATACTGACCCAGGTCACATGCAGGCCTAATGGATTTGAAGAAGTCACCGTTTGACCCAATCTTTCTCCTCAAGCTCTCTCTAGGAAGGGGAAATTGAGACCCATGCAGCTGAGTCAGGGATAGCCATTAACCTGACTCCAGCAGAAAAATGTCTGCATTTGGCCAGGAAGGGGAAATTGAGACCCATGCAGCTGAGTCAGGGATAGCCATTAACCTGACTCCAGCAGAAAGATGTCTGCATTTGGCCACATCAAGGTAAAGTACAAATAAATAAGCCCAGTCCATGTACCCAAAACTCCCAAGTCAGATTTTTATGGCCTTATTCTTGAATATAAACAGAAGACAAAGGTAAGCAAACATTTGAAGAAAGCCTGCAAGATAAAATAAAATGACCAAGATAAAATAATAACGTGTTATTTAAAAACAAAACAACAACAACAAAAAACACAACGGGGCCAGCCCAGTGGCTCAGGCGGTTAGAGCTCCATGCTCCTAACTCCGAAGGCTGCCGGTTCGATTCCCACATGGGCCAGTAGGCTCTCAACCACAAGGTTGCCAGTTCAATTCCTCGACTCCCGCAAGGGATGGTGGGCTCCGCCCCCTGCAACTAAGATTGAACACGGCACCTTGAGCTGAGCTGCTGCTGAGCTCCCAGATGGCTCAGTTGGTTGGAGCGCATCCTCTTAACCACAAGGTTGCCGGTTCGACTCCCGCAAGGGATGGTGGGCTGTGCCCCCTGCAACTAGAAAACGGCAACTGGACCTGGAGCTGAGCTGCGCCCTCCACAACTAAGACTGAAAGGACAACAACTTGACTTGGAAAAAATCCTGGAAGTACACACTGTTCCCCCAATAAAGTCCTGTTCCTCTTCCCCAATAAAAATCTTTTAAAAAAAAACAAAATCACAACAAAATTAAGAGAAAGGTACAGATTTCCAGATACCCCTGTCCCCACAGATGCATAGCCTCCCCATTATCAATAGCTGCACCAGAGTGGTACCTTTGTTACAACTGACACGTCGTTATCACCCAGAGTCCATAGTTTAAATAAGGTTCACTCTTGGTGTTCTACATGGCTTTCGACAAATGTTTAATGACATGTATCCGTAATTATAGTATCATACAGAATAGTTTTACTGCCCTAAAAATTCTCTGTATTCTGCCTATTTATCTCTCCTCCCACTCAACCCTTCCCCAATCTCTGGCAACCACTGATCTTTTTTTTTAAAGATTTTATTGGGGAAGGGGAACAGGACTTTATTGGGGAACAGTGTGCACTTCCAGGACTTTTCTCCAAGTCAAGTTGTTGTCCTTTCAATCTTAGTTGTGGAGGGTTCTGTTCAGTTTCAAGTTGTTGTTCTTTCAGTCTTAGTTGTGGAGGGCGCAGCTCAGCTCCAGGTCCAGTTGATGTTGCTAGTTGCAGGGGGCACACACCACCATCCCTTGCGGGAGTCGAACCGGCAACCTTGTGGTTGAGAGCCAGTGCTCCAACCAACAACTGAGCCATCCGGGAGGCAGCTCAGCTCAAGGTGCCGTGTTCAATCTTAGTTGCAGGGGGCAGAGCCCACCATCCCTTGCGGGAGTCGAGGAATTGAACTGGCAACCTTGTGGTTGAGAGCCCACTGGCCCATGTGGAAATCGAACCGGCAGTCTTCGGAGTTAGGAGCACGGAGCTCTAACAGCCTGAGCCACCGGGCCGGCCCCAACCACTGATCTTTTTTACTGTCTCCATAGGTAATGCCATATAGTTGGAATCATACAGTGTGGAGACTTTTCACATTGGCTTCTTTCACTTAGTAATATGTATTTTAGGGTTTTTCTTGTTTTTTCATAACTTGATAGCTTTTTTCTTTTCTTTTCTTTTTAGTGCTGAATAATACTTCACTGTCTGGATGTACCATGGCTTATTTATTTATTCATCTATTGAAGTACATCTTGGTTGCTTTTAAGTTTTGCCAATATGAATAAAGCTGTTATAAACATCCATGTGCAGGTTTTTGTGGGAATAATTTATTAACTACACTTCGTCTCTTTCAAATTGAATCTGAAACTGAAAATACATCTTTCCCCAAAATAAAAAGGCCAGGGCAATCCCTTCTCAGGCACTACTGTCAGAGACAGACTGGGACGGAATCACAAAGGATCTGCAGGAAATCAGGTACCTGATGACTCTAAATTCTGTTCTCAGAAGGGGAAGGGTCTCTGAATGTGAGGAAACTAGAAAGGTATGAGGAGAGATTGGTGTTTGGGTGGGGCTGGGAGAAGATCTGAAGTCTGGGGTGATTGCCATAGTGGAGGTTGGGTCAAGAGCCAAATCCACAAAGTCGGTTCTGCGTAGGGAAATGAAGTTACACCTGGAAAATAGGAAGACATATTGAAGGACAGATACAGTCTATCCGTCCCTCCTAAATGTAAAAACTGAATCTTAGACTGTGCAATTTATAACCCAGGATCCTGAGGCAGTAATGCTGGTGCATGTCTCACATAGTCTCTTGTGTGAAAGGACCGTCCTTCTTCCTATGGTTAGTCAAGCCTAGATCTTCAAGTCAGAACAGGAATATGCTTAAATTTCTCCATTTCCTCCCAACTTCACGCAAACACCAACTTCTGCCTCTCCTTCTCACCAAGGAACCCCGAAAGCTTTCATGCATATTGGCTCTTCCTACTCAAGGTGAAAGTTGACAAAGTAGAGAGATATTCAGAAATATTGACTTAAGTGTGAGCCCCAAGTTAACAAAACTTTGAGAAGATTTTTTTTTTTTTTTTTAAACATGTGGAAAGTACTCATAGTATTCTCTAAAGGGGAATAAAGTGTCAGGGCCTGTGAGGGGTCTCTTAAAACGTGATCTGTTTTTTCTCACTGGCAATCTGCATGACACGCAGCTCTGCCTATGACCAGGATCTCTTATTTCCTCACCAGCTCCCTACTGAATGCCAGAGGTCAGGTCACCTCCTCTCTGCCTCCAGCAGAACCCAGGCAGAGCTGTTTCTGGAACACCCTGGTTAGCTGTGCAGGAAGCAGTGTAAATAGGAGCCTGGACTTCCAAATCTAAAGTGGGGATTTATTAACACAGAACTGAATTATCAGCATACTCACAATAAAACTAATGTTCACACCTCGCTTTAATTATTTCATATTTATTTGCAGTTATTTTTGGACTTGGAGATGACCTCTCTTCCAGCTATAGCAGTTCACCTTTTGATCCTAACTCAGTGGTTAACACAACAGGTAATATATACCAACGACTCCCACCCCACATCCCGCTGACCTTACTTTGCCCTCGCATCCCTGAAATTATCGAGTTCCCACACTTGAATCCATGGCTAAATCCCATGAGAGAACATGAATCTGACAAGATTTTTAAAAATAATACCAGGGACAAAACAGACTAACAAACCCTAGCTTTTTCTTCTAACACTATGCATAGAATAAGACTGCCTTCATACGTGTACCATACATGAATCCTATGACAGGAACATGTCATATTTCATGCTGAGCAAAAGTCCACGCTGGGTCCTCAGCAAATGGGTTAAGGGACACTATCTCTTTTTTACAGGGGACTGGCCTGACCAATTCATGTCAGGTAGGCATGGCTAACAATTCATTTGATGACCAGTACGAGGGCTGTACTGAAGAAATGGAGAAAAAAGCACCCCAGCTGCTAAAAGAAGAACTGGAAATGAATGAAAATTTTAAAACTGAATGGACAAATGCAAAGACAAAATGGGAGCAAATTAGGAACAAAAATTATCCAAAACAATTCAATGATTTCCATGGCACAGCTCTAGTGGCCTATACTGGGGACATAGCAGTAGAATTTAACAAAGCTGTAAGAGAATTCCATCAGAATCCACAAAACTTTCAGTTCAAAGCCTTCCATTATTATTTGACAAGAGCTCTTCAGCTTCTTACTACAGGGAACTGTTATACAGTCTACAGAGGTTGTGACACCACATTTTCTTACAGTGGGGGAAATGCACGTTTTGGCCAATTTGCCTCATCGTCTACGTCTAAATCTGTGGCTTTACAATTTACACAGAATAAGGGGACACTGTTTACCATCAATACCTGCTTGGGTGTTGATATTCAAGCATTTTCTCTGTTTCCAAAGGAAAAGGAAGTGCTAATTCCAGGCTACGAGGTGTATCAGAAAGTCACCATGCAAAACTCAAATAAACCATACAATGAAATTTCACTTGGAAGTCCCACAAAATTTAAGAGTAATGTCAATTGCTTCTATAGTTCCACTAATAATTCAAGCAATTTCAACATCTCAGGTGAGCCTGGGTCTGTGTTCCAGGTGGGAGTGGTGGGGCATCATGAAATAAGAGGGGGTACTCTGCTACCAGAAGCCACCAGGGCAGAGAAAAATGGGGGCCTTCCGCCAACTGCTGAAGAGTGTTGGGTTCCTAAAAAGACAGGGTGATGTCCTGGAATAGAGAGCAGCTCAGGAAGTTTCTAGTCCAGCCAAGCTCTCAACCTCCCTGCTGTACAGAAAGATCCGAAAAATCTGAACGATCTGCTGGATACCAGGAAACATGAGTCATGGAAAATACCTAAGTGTGGACAATGGAAAGGGTCAGGGGAGTCAGGAGACCTGGTTCTAGGCAGAGTGGTGTGGCCAATGCAGTAATCCGGGCAAATATCCAGGTGCTGAACTGAGGCTGTGGCCATGGTGATTGAGGGAGGTTGGGGAACTGGTGTTCTCCATGAGGTGCTCTAGGAGGAAGAGAGTGAAAGCTGAGCAGACTGGGGAGTACGGTCAGAACACACGATGGTGGACCTTGAGATTGACAGCAGTTTACAGGTTCTGAGTCGGTTAGAGGACAGTTCCTTGGAAACAGTAGGCTAGATTGAAGAGCAGGTTGAATGGTGTTGGAGCTGAGGAGATCAAAGAACTGAAAGGTCTTGCAGGAATGGGCCATATAGTATACCACATGCACGGGGATGATGGCTAGATGCGTGAAGGTGAGAGACGGTAAAACCAGAGGAAACAAACCTCAATGAAGGCATATCATTAATAGCTGGAAATAGTAATGGAGAAAGGGCTGTGACCCGTCCAGCCCCGTGATGGGTGAGAAAGTGCCACCAGGAGCTGCCTCCGCTTTAAAACAACCATTTCCAAGGTGTCCTGGCTCTCAGGTTTCTGTGCATTGATACCCATCATTCCTTCTGGCCTGAAGTCCCTTTCACTTCATGTCATATTTCACCCAATCTAAGGTACTGTCAATTTAGTACAATAATTATCTTTCAAGACCTAGCTCAAATACGACTCCCAATGGGAAGCCTTTGCTGACACTTTCAGGCAAAATGAAATATCATACTATGCTCCATGCCACAGGTGTGGGGTCAGATGACCTCAGTGGTAGTCCAGGTTCAACCACCACGACTAGCTCTGTGACTTTGGGCAAGTTACCTGAGCGAGCTGTCTCAAATGCTTCATTTGTAAAATGAGGATACAAATTAATACCTCAGTAGTATTTCTGTGAGAATTTTAAAACTTTTGCCTGGCACGTAGACATTGCTTAACAAACACTATCTTTTTTTCCTGTGAAGAACCTTGTATGCCTCTCAGCTGTACACTTACCATCTCTATGACAATAATTTGCGTACAGTCTGAGGATCTCTTTGATGCCAGACTTTGTCTTCCTGTCCCCTCTGCACCCAGTCTTGTCATTAATGCCTGGCTTGAATCAGGGTTCCAGTACATATTGTTGAAGTTAAGTTTTGTTGAGATGCCAGGGTACAGCCAGAAGTGGGTCTGAGCTGCAGAGGGACTGAGTGTCCTGCAAGTTTCAACCAAATTAGTCTTTATGCTGTGAAAGGCTGCTGGAAACAAGAGAAATGTTTAGGGTAGAAATGGAACCACAGAGTGATTACTGGGGGACTTGGAGCTTTTACGTGTAGGAATTTTGAATTTAGATCAAGCCTAATGAAAACAGGATAGCCAGGTAAGCAATCCAGCAGAGCAAAGCTGCAGCCCACCATCTCAGACCCAGTGGTTGATGTTCATTCAGATTCGGGCAGGCTGAGCTGAGAAGCCCAGGAGAGGAACCCAGATTCTACCCAGAGACAGAATGCCAGTGAACACTGATTAGTGGAGAAGGGAGTATATATGTTGCTGCAAAAGATGAACTTCCATGAGGTCCAGACCCAGAAACATCTTCCTGGGTGGACAAAGAAAAGCATGGAGGGGCTCCCACAGTGGCTAGGGAGCTGCATGCCCCAGGTAGGGAAGGTCTTTCCTACCGAGGCACCTGCAGCTGGGAGCACAGGGCCTGGGAAGCGGCAATGGGAGGGGCTGAGAGGTTCCTCCTTCAGGTCTGAGAGCGCAGTTTGCTCGAGGTGACCTTAAATTTAGAGGAACAAAAAGATGTGTCTCTCTGGTATGCCTGAGTACTCCAGGAATCCTTGAAAGGCAAGAGGACAGTCTAATTGCTGGCCAAGTATAGGGAACCCCTAGAGTCCACTCTTTTGGTTTTTTTGAGCCTAGGGCACAGCTCAGAAAGTTTGGGAGGCCCATGTCTGGAGAAACCCCATACAGAAACCTTTCCTTCTCTTCCTCCCGTTGCAGGAATGACAGTAAGCCGCGCATTTCTCCTGCTGCTTCCTGGCCTCCTCGTACTGCTGTTTCTTCCTGACGAGCTATAACCTTCCCCTGTCTGGTGCCTGGTTCTGCGTGGGGTATTGGAAAGGGCGGGACACGGGTCTACATTAATCTGTGGCCTACATTAGTATTCATGACCCCCAACACATCAAAGGGAGTTAGGGGGTCTGTCTGCAAAAGTGCACTGTCTGTCTTCAAATTTACTACCTGAGATAAGTCGCTAGTCTTTTGACACTTCGCTATGATTAATAAATAATGTTTTTATGCACTGTCAGCAGTAACAGTCTTTAAAATGCAATTTAATAGTTATGAATGTTATAATCTAAAGAAATAAACCATTGAGAATCACACCTTGCTTTTCTGTGACTACATATTTCTACCGGCTATATTATTTGCCCAAGAAATTCTCCCAAGGCATTCAAAGTGATGCTGGCATTTTCATAGTGAAAAAGGCTCACGTCATACATTTCACAAATATCCTTGCAGCCCTGATTGACTGAGCTGGAACTACAAGAGCTGTGCTAGATAAATTCTTCTCCCTATACCACCCCACCAGAAATCCAAGCAGTTACCAAGCCCTGTCAATTCACTCTAATTATAGCTCCCTATTGATTGGGGAAGTATTTCTTAAATAAGAACAAAAAACACAAACTATAAAGGAAAAAATTTGACATAGGAATAACAACATAGTTCAAATGTATTGGGTGCTTACTGTGTATCAGGCACTCATTGTTCTAAGCAGTTTACATGTTTAGTCATTTAGCCCTCATAATAACCCTATGAGGTAAGTTCTGTTATTTTCCAATTTTATAATCAAGGCACTTAGGTTAAATAATTGACTGTCAAAGAATAAAACAGGTAAGAAACAAGGGAAGGGAATATACCAGGGGAAGAACTGGGGGGTAATTGTTAGGAGGGGTTATGTTAATTAAGCAGTGAAAACTAGCACTCCTGATAGGATGGATAGAGTCCATAGGTCTGCACACAATTGGCTACAGGAATCCCTATTGTTCTTAGCCAGTTAGACTGTGGCATACAAGGGTCATTAAAAGTTCATGATTGTTTATCACCTCCAGCAGGAAAGAACAACTTGTGATAAATAAAGCATTCCGTTTTGATGTCTCCTTGGGAAGTGCTTGTACAAATCATATTTTTCCTTTTATTGATCAAGTATATGAAGTCAGGATCAAACATTTAAACTTCTGAATGGCAAAATACACCACAAACTTAAGATGTCGAGCATACTGGGTAAGGATCTTTGCAAGATTTAGAACATGTAAAGAACATCTACAAATCAATTAAAAAGAAAAACAATAGAAAAATTGGGGAAAATATATGAACAGGCAATTAACCAGTGAGAAAAACCAACATTTTTAAACACTCTTTTTAATGCAAATTTAACAAGGAGATATTACTTCACCTATAAGACTGTCTACTAGACCTTGTCAAGCTGTTGCTATTGAAGCAACATCTTATCCTAGATTTGAATCTGCATGAGATTCCATACTTCATGTTCTTATATTTTCCTTTTCAGTGGACATTGTTTAATATCCAGGGAAGAAGCGCTTTGATGCATCCTTTAAAGTTATATAGCTTATGGAACATTTTATAAGCAACACTGTGACATAAACTATTACTTCCACATCAGTGTAATATTTCACACAATTTTTTGTTCAGTTGAAGAATGCACAAGCTGAACGAGTGTGTGATGCCTCTTTCCTTTCCTTTTTTTTCCTTTCTGTCTCCAAATACCCTTAACCCTTCCATTTTCATTTTCAATTTACCAGACCTCATTCTTGTGGGCTTCATCAGACATCTCTTTTCCCTTCTCTGCTTTTCTTTTAAATCATCACACCTTCTAAAAAGAGGCAGATCGGCAGTTCTCCAGAGCAATGGGGAGGACTGCATTATTTTAAAATATGTTTTATTAAGTATAGCATGCATATAAAAAGTGAACAAATCATAAACATATATCTTGATAAATTTTCACAAAATTAATCACACCTGTGTGGTGAGCACCCTGATCAAGAAACAGAACGTCATCAGCAATCCAGAGGACCCTGTGCAGCGCCCTAATCATTATTTACCCAAGGGTATTCACTATTATAACTTCCAGCAACATAGACTCCTTTTGCCTGTACAACACTATGATGTACATATTGTTGTGCATATCACTCACTTGTGTTGTGTATATACCTAAGAGTGGAATTGCTAGGATATATGACATACATATGTCCCATAAGTTGTTGGTCAAACTGCCAAACAATTTTACCAAATGGTTCTGTTAGTCTATAGTCCCCAGAAATAAAGTGTCTATTGCTACATTTTGTCATCCATACGTGCTGTGCTGATCTTTTTGATTTGGCCGTTCTGGTGAGTAGCTCATTGTGGTTTTTCGTTAGGCTATAGTTAGGCCAGGAACAGGAACCTTCTATCTTAAAAGCCATCTTGTCTTGCTTTGTACCTTGAACCTGCCAGCTTGCTTTGTACCGTGTACCTGCCAGCTTGTGGTTTAGTTTTCTATTTTTTGTTATATTACCAGTTTGTTAAACAAGGATATGACTCAGAACAGTCAGATAGAAGAGATGCAGAGGGGAAGGAATGGGGTAAGGGGCACACAGCTTCCATGCCCTCTCTGAGTATGTCATTCTCTTAGCACCTCCACGTCTTCACCAATCCCGAAGTTCATTTTGCCTGTTTTAGTACTTTATATGAATGGAATCACATGGGATGTATTCTTGTGTATCTGATTTAACCCACCTAAAATTACATTTGTGAGTCTCATTCATGTAGTCGCATAGACCTGTATTTTATTCATTTTCATTGTTCTAATACAGAGGGTGCCCCCAAAAATGTACACACTTTTTAAGAAAGGAAAACTATTAAAATTGTAATACTCAATATATACCGATAACAAAAGATGAATACAAGTCACATTTGACTTCTGCAATTACAAGAGGTGCTTAAACTGGTTACTATCATCGTCCAGACACTTCTGATTACAGCAAACTACTGCTTGAGCAATGTTGACCAAAGTGTCCACTTATATACATTTTTTTGGCAACCCCAGTATTTCAATTGTATGGATATATGACAATTTACTGGCCCATTCTATGTTGATAGTATTTTGTTCTTTCCAAAGTTTGGCTATTAGGAATAATGCTGCTATGAACATTGTTGTATTTTACATGTTGTGTATATATTGTGCACATCACTCACTTGTGTTGTGTATATACCTAAGAGTGGAATTGCTGGGATATACAACATACATATGTCCCGTAAGTTGTTGGTCAAACTGCCAAACAATTTTACCAAATGGTTCTGTTAGTCTATATTTCCCAGAAGTAAAGTTCCTATTGCTGCATTTTGTCATCCATAATTGCTATGCTGATCTTTTTGATTTGGCCGTTCTGTTGGGTATCTCATTGTGGTTTTTTGTTAGGCTATAGTTAGGCCGGGAACAGGAACCTTCTTATCTTAAAAGCCATCTTGTCTTGCTTTGTATCTTGTACCTGCAGCTTGTGTTTGCCTTAGGCCTGGAGAAGCCACCTGGAATGCAGAAACCATCTTATCCTGTCTTGCTTTATACCTTGTTTGTCTCCTAGGGGCTTGTGATCAGCGGGCCTGGGCGAGCCTGGGCATCAGGACGGGGCCTGGGGGCCAGGGTGTAAAGCCGGAGGGCTTGGTCATGCCCAGAAACCCTTGGTTGCGAGAGGATGCAATGAAAACCCCCTGAAGCATTGAAAGGGAAACAACCTCATTTACCCCCTCCTATAAAACTTCTTACACCTTTTTGCTTGGGGAGGTTATGGTCTTTTCTAGCCCGACTTCCCGCAGCTCAAAAAACACCAAATGAATTCTAATAGACCAATTTTGGTCTTCCGCGACTCATTCCTCTGGCTGTGCCTAACAGGTTTTATTTGCATTTCTCTGGTGTTCACTGAGGTTGATCCTGTTCTCAGATGCCCATGGGTCATTTAAATTGCCCCCCATTAGGACGTGCCACCATGTCTCCTGCCCAATTTTCTGTTGGGTTTGTTCTCTGTATGTCTCTTACTTCTATGCAGTAGTTCTTTATTTTTCTTTAAACAAACACTTTATTGGCTGTATGTGTTGCAAATATTGAAGCAGGGCCTGGTTGGCACCCCACAGGAGAGGCCTCTCCATGTCCTTGGCCTCACCTTTACTTGACCTACTTATAGCTTATAGCTTATAACTTATAACTTACAGCTTAACAATAGATCAACCCCTGTGGCTTAAATTCGGAATGTCACCTGTCCCATCCAGTTCCCTGTTTTAGAAAATTACTCTGAAACTTATGATTAATACCCTTAAGCTTATTCATCACAATCTCTATGGTCTAGTGATACAGGATAGTTAGCATGTCCCTAGGTAGACAGGGAGGTCCCTGGTGGAATAAACAAAGACAGCTATACCCTAAAACTCCAGGTTTTGAAATCACTCCTTTGCTCCAGGACATAATGTAACAAGGCCTTGAGGTTAATCATAAAATTCCTTTTGGCCTGACAAATGGAGCAGATCTGATAGGTAAACAGTGGGTTACTTTGATAATTCCTTTAGGACGGGCAAGCAGAACAAACCTGGTAGACGAATTTCATTAGAATGCGCCAGTTCCCTTCTTCAAACAAGTTCCCTTCTTCAAACAGCTCCCCTTCCCCAAGCAGGCAAGGGAAGGTATAAAAGTAAGAGCTTTTGCCTCAGTCATGGGGCACCCCCATTCGGGACCCCCTCCCGCTCGGGAGCTGCAACCTCTTCTCCTGCCTCTAATAAACTATCCTCTTTTTAAAACTTTTTGCCTCTCCCTGGTCCGTGTTTCCATTCTTCGGCTTCACGAGACACGATCCTGGCCCACACCCAGAAACTGCCTGCAGATCTAACATCACCTACATCACTAGCATTCTTTCCAGGCTAATCCCATCAATGTTCCCGGGTTGCTGATACCACCAAAGAGCCACATGGCCAGAGGGAAGGCTCCATGAAACTGAACAGACTCCTGAACCCTCACATAGTCCCTGGAATAATGCCTAGATTTTCCCTTAAATGCCCTAAGCTGGTCTGAGGAAGGCAAGGCAGTTTTTGAAGGTGTTAACCTGCCTCCTTCTCAGATCACCGGTGCTCTTAACAATAAATGCTTATTCTAAGTTACCCAAATCCTGTGTTGGTCTATTGGCTGAACCGCGCAGGTAACATGAGCCCTGGAGTTGGTTACCTTTCAGTTTCACTGACTCCTCAGAAACCAACATTTTTCTTAGAATTCAAACAACTAAATTGTTCCAGATATTTCCTTAGAAAATGATAACATGAGAAATATTCAGGAGACACACTCGTTGAAGTGTTTGTGTGCAGGAGGGAGCAGAAGGGTTCCCACCCAAAGAGTTGTTTTGTGTACAGGTTAGGAAATGCTAGAGTGTTCCTTTTGTTATGGGAGTCTTGGTTCTTGCCCAATGCAGTGAAGAATCAAAAGTCAGCAAACTGATTATTATGCTGGCAGGGTTTATTAATGATACGTTCTCAGGGAAGAGAACAGGCCTAGCTGAGGTGGGAGAGAGAGTCATAGGCCCCTGTCCCCTTGTCCTGAGTGAGACAGGCTAGTTAGTATGATTGCTAGGCAGACAGGGGGGTCCCTGATGGAATAAACAAAAAAGCAACCATACCCTGAAACTCCAGGTCATGGAATGTCTCCTTCACTCTGGAACAGAGACATGAGAATATGCCTTGAGGTTAACAGATAATCTCGAATCCCTTCTGGTCGGACAAAGGAGCAGATCTGATAGATAGGAATGGGTTAGTTGTTAATCCCTTCAGGATGAGCAAACAGGACAAACCTAATAGATGAATTCTGTTAGAAGGCTCCAACTACCTTCCCCAAGCAGGCAAGGGAAGGTATAAAAGTAAAAGCCTTTTGCCTTAGCCACTGGGCACCCCCATTCGGGACCCCCTCCCGCTTGGGAGCTGCAACCTCTTCTCCTGCCTCTAATACACTATCTTCTTTTACAACTTTTTGCCTGTCCCTGGTCCATGTGTCCATTCTTTGGCTTCACCAGACACGACACGGGCCCACACCCAGAAATTGCCGGCAGATCCAACATCATCTACATCATGAGGACTTACAGTTTGCTGGGTGGGGTGAGGGAGTTACATATTGATTTGGCATGTACAGGTGGTACATGCTCTGCCATGAGAGGGTGTAACCTACTAAGGCCCTTATCTTGCTCCAGGCCACCTCTGTCATCTGTTGTTGTAAAAACAGACAACTGGCTGGAGGCAGTTAATCAAAGCTACTACTGTATGGACCCCCTTACACCCCACCTCCTTCTATATTTTCTAACTTCTAACACTTTGATTGAGGAGAGTGAGGGGTCCAGGCCTCCTCCAGATACTTAGCAGTTCTGCCAGTATGTATAGCAACGGAGTGGGCTCATGAGCCTGTCACGATCAGCTCAGCCACCAGGGGCATGGTGTACACTTTTACGCTGGTGTTTTGGAACACCCAGAGAGCACCACACGTCTTTCAAGGAGGATTTGGGACTCTCAGGCAGGCCGGTAGCTTGTTTCCCTTGACTTGGGAAAGAGGTGGGCCACCAACATACACTGGGGTAAAACACTCTTGAAGAGAGTAAAACTAAGTTGCAGAGCAATGTCAGTGATTTGCGTACACTTTGTCATTTACTGGTGAAATTCTTATGATAATTAACAAGGGGCAAATTACTTTAGCAAAAGAGAACTCTAGAGAGGAAATGAGGGAACATGGGGGTTCCAAACAGGAGACTTCAAATGGAGACTATGCTCAATCTCTGTCTCCGGGTAAAACAAAAGCTGGGTGGTGGTATCCTGTGTGAGAGCAGCAAAAATAAGTCCCATAACTCCAAGACCCTGGGAGGAAGCACCTGGGCCATGTCTCCACACAGGCCACTTGGCAGAGGAGACCAAAGGCTTCCTTATATTTGTTTTACAGAGTAATGGAATTCTCTAAATCTTGATTACAAGTCTTAGTACTAAAAGGTTTCTAAAATCTTTGTCACTAGCAATTTTTGGCCGATGTTAACTTGCATATCACCGCATGTTTAATTTGTATCTCAGCAGGAAACTTGAAGCCCTTAAACCAAAGGTAGATTTTTCCCATTTCCCACCCAAAAGCATTTTGAATTAAGGGCTTAGATTTGAAAGCAGGAATAGTACTTAAATGTGTATTAACAACACAGTTTCTTTTCCAAGGTTATTTACACATATTGTTTCATTCTATAAGAATGTAAAATTTACTTTTCACCCAAAGGATTTAATACTCAATTGAGTGGTTTCATTTTATTCACTCAGAAGCCATTTCTGTTGGGATGGAGGGATTGTGATGGGGGCAGTAAATCTTCTACTTTTGAGATTTGGATCTCTGGTATAATTCAAATTAATAAGTGTAATTTAGCTTGGGACTTTTTGAAAGCTTTCTTTTCTTTGCCTCTTAATGATTCTGCTTCCTATACATTTACTATGCAGTTTCAGTGTTTCTATTTCCTTAGGCCCAGTGATAGCCCTGTGATTTGGGAAAGATTTTGCCTCTGTATGGGATCCAGTCTCTGGGCTCCAACTTAAATCTACATGACATATGCAAAGGTTGCGAGGATCAGCTTTCCGTACCTTCCCCTACCACCAACTACAGGAAAACATAAAACTTGAGACCAAACAAAGATTTGATGCAGTAGTTTGCAGTAGTTTCCAGCAGACTCTGCCCAGCCAATTCTCCTCTTACTTTAATAAACTTCTATATTTCTATCTGACTCGTGAATTCTTTCACAGCCTGCGAGCGAACAGATACAACAATTTTTCTAAGTAAAAAGCTGTTAAAATAATCATCCTTTTGAAGACTAATTTTTTAAAAACTATTTAAATGCAGTAACATAAATTACAGAGTGTAATTTACAGCTCAAGTCTCCTTGTAAACATGGTGTTCTGAGACTTGGAAGGTTTTATTTTTCTCTCAGCACGGAGGGCTTTTCATAAAAGGCTAGCACATTTAAGGTATTGGAGGCGTGGCTTGGTTTCTTAATTTCCCCCACTGGAAACACTGAATCTTTTTATCTTAGATTTATATAAGCACTCAGTGGTCTCTTGAAACCTATAGAAACAGGAAATCCACTGAGGTTGGGAGACATTATACAAATCTACAGAGGAGGCCTAAATAATTCAAAAGTATCTTTGAGGGCCAGCCCAGTGGCTCAGGTGGTTGGAGCTCCGTGCTCCTAACTCCGAAGGCTACTGGTTCGATTTCCACATGGGCCAGTGGGCTCTCAACCACCAGGTTGCCAGTTCAATTCCACGACTCCTGCAAGGGATGGTGGACAACGCCCCCTGCAACTAAAATTGAACATGGCACCTTGAGCTGAGCTGCAGCTGAGCTCCCGGATGGCTCAGTTGGTTGGAGCGTGTCCTCTCAACCACAAGGTTGTCAGTTCGACTCCTGCAAGGGATGGTGGGCTGTGCCACCTGCAACTAGCAATGGCAACTGGACTTGGAGCTGAGCTGCGCCCTCCACAACTACTTGACTTGGAAAAAAGTCCTGGAAGTACACACTGTTCCACAGTAAAGTCCTGTTCCCCTTCCCCAATAAAAAAAAAAAAAGTATCTTTGATGTCAAACTAATTTCTATGTCATCTGTAGTATGTCTGGACCAATCCTCCAGAAACAAGCAAGCTGAAAAATCTACTGGGGTTTCAACCCATTGGATTCCCCACTGCCAATCTCTCAATTCATACCAATTCAAACACAATGCAGCTGGGCTTTGACATGGAGAGCAAATCTCTCACTCAAACAACAGAAGAAACAATAATTATTGGACAATCTAAAGACTAAGTAGGAGCATTTTTCCCCTGAGGAGAAGAAACCACACATACATTCAGAAAATATACCCCTGCCCTAAGCGTCCTTGAACGATTATACACTTACTGGGGGTGCCAAAAAAATGTATACAAGTGGACACTTTGTTCAACGTTGCTCAAGCAGTAGTTCGCTGTAATCAGAAGTGTCTGAATGCTGATGGTAACCACTTTGAGTACCTCTTGTAATTGCAGAAGTCAAACGTGACTTGTATTCATCTTTTGTTATAGGTATACATTGAGTATTACAATTTTAATACATTTTCATTCTTAAAATGTGTATACATTTTTTTTTGCACCCTCTGTATTTATCCTCTAGGGATGGTAGTTCCCTGTTCTGGGGGGAAACAACCTTCTCTGGTCCAGAATTTTGCCTTTTGTAGTCTCCAGAGAAAATTCACTTAGCTGTGCCTTAATTCAAAAAGAATGAGAACACTTCAGCTTTGAATCAGGTAAAATTCTAACCCAGAAACTAGAAACATTCATTCCAGGAGACAGAAACACAAGAGCTCTTCTGTCTGCTCTGATTGCTGGCAGGCTAATAGGTAGTACTCCACCTGCATTCTCTGGATTCATACCCATGAACATCAGGCAAAAGCTGTAAAACAATAATCCACAACAGGAAACAGAAACTGCAGTTTTTCACTTCCTGGTGCTCTATAGGCAGTTGCAACTTGATTTCATTGCTTTGATCTGATTAGAAACAGGTTTCAGAAACAGGCAGGTACACAATTGAGACTCAAATGGATTGTCATTGCCTGAGTTTCGTCGGAAAACAGAGCCCAAGAGCAGGACTTACCCGAAGGGGATTTATTTGGATGATGATCTCCGGGTGCAAGAGTGAAAATGATGCGTTGACCAGCCATCCCCTGTTTGCTAGGAACTGAGGGGGTTCCCCAAGATGTGAGACTTTCAGTGCTAAAATCAGGAAAGTCCCAAGTAAATTGGCATGAGTTAGTAACTATAGGAACTGGGGAACTAGCCCCAGAGAAGGAGGGAAAGCCAGTGCAAGGCTGAGCTGATGAAGTTGGCTTGATCCCACAGTACCTTCTGAGGTGCATCTCAGAATTGGGGGGAATTTATCCACTGGTTCTCATACCCTATCAGTCAAGTGTTGCCCCTTGGGGTGTTAATTTCTCTCACATTCAGAGCTCACATGCATGAGAGCCTGTGAGTTCCAGAGGCATTTCCCACTGCGGCTTCAGAGAAGCCCTGGGCAGAAAGTGAGAGAAACACAATGCAGCTGAGGCCCAGTGCTGTTGGGTTATGCCTACACAAATCTGGTTGCCGTAGCAATGGCTAAAGTCAAAATTGGACTGACAGGGTGTGACGTGGCGCACAAGAAGTGTCTAACACATAACAGTTAATTTTGCCTCCCTTTAGTTGGCTCATATTTGAGCTCCACATAGAGTCATCAAGTTCTGCTCTTAGCTCCTCTTTAGTTTATTGATTTAAATGAGGTGAAACATTCAAACTTTGTTTAAATAAGAAATTCTGCAGAGTAGTTTTATTTCCCTCATGTATATTGAGGAAGATGCCATGCCAATGATTCCCTCCCGGTGAAAAGAGAAAATTCATAGGTATTTGTATCTCCCTCAAAAACTGAGATGTCCATTTAAATGTCATCATCGGTGCAAAACATCAAGTAAGACAACTAGTCAAAATCACAGACTTTTCAGTGGTTAAGCTATACCGTCACAAGACATAGCAACAACTTTTGAAGCCTAAATGTCTTGCAAAACTTTTTGGAAATCATATTTGCAAGGATGATTTATATGTATTTTTCACTTCCAGAGTTCTTTTAAACTTTTCACTACAGAAAATTTTCAGAATCCTCTTAACCATCAACAACCATCAACTTTGGGGCATGCTTTTTCTATCTCCCTCTGTTAAGAATGCATTAAACAGCAAGCAACAGAAAAAACTAGTTACATGATCTTAAAAAAATGAAAGCATTAGTTGTCTCAGATAACAAAGTCTAGATATAGGCAGTCCAGGATGGTATAGAATTGAATGATGTCTTCAAAAATGAGCTCCTTCTAATGCTTTGGTCTTCCATCGTTAGGATGTGGTTGCAAGGTGGCTGCTAAGCCTCCAGAAATCACATCCTTATTCCAGGAAGGAAGAATAAGGAGGGGTGAAAAGGACCCAAGGATATGCCAACTGTCTCAGATTTCCTTTGGAAACCTTTCCAGGAAGTTCTACTCAGCAACTTCTACTTAAATCTCTGGCTGGGGCAGGTCACATGGTCTCTACTTGCTGCAAGGGAGTCTGGGAGGTGAGTGATTTTCGCTGAGGACATAGCCACCCTGAACCAGATCAGGGTCCTGTTAATCAGGAAGGGGCTCTGCCCTTTTGCCAGTGATTTTCTCTCTGCTTTCAACTCCCTCCCCTCCCTTGAGCACCCAGGTTATTCCTTTATGTAACAAATATTTATTTAACACTCATTCCCTGCCAATACCAAAGCCAGGTCCTGCGGCTCTAAAGAGAAATAAAAAGTAGTGTTTGCTCTTGAGAAGGTCCTAGCCTAATCTATAGCAGGAAGCCAAAGCACAATATCTAAACTTGATGACTGCAGAGTCACATAAACACATTACTTAAAGATATAGAAGATAACTCTCAATGATATAAAACCAGAAATGGCTCAAAGAATTGCCTCTGGAGACCAGGCTGGGACAGGAAGGTGTGGAGTTGGAGATTGTTGATACCATTATAAGCTTCTCTGTACTGTTTGCCTTTCCCCCCTCCCTTCTACCGTCCCCCCCCACCACCACCACTCCGGTTCAAGCCATTGTTTCTCAGTCTAGTTGTGTAGGACACAGCTCCCTGGCCCATGCTGGTATTATGAGCCTTGTGCTCCCCCCGGCTGAGGCAGTCGGTTGCCAGTCATCAGTCCGCCGCTCACAGCAGCTCACGACAGCTCTCAGTGGCTGCTGGCCACTCACGCTGGCCACCAGCCTCTCCTGGCAGTACACAGTAGCCCACAGCAGGACAGAGCAGCCCACACTGATCTCCGGCTGCTCACGGCAGCCCAGCTTCAGGAAGAGCCACTGTTCACAATTTAGCTGTAAAGGGCGCAGTTCACTGGCCCATGTGGGACTCGAACCGGTGACCTCGGGGTTAGGAGCACCTGAGCCACCGGGTCAGCCTTTTTTATTAAAAAAAAAAAAAATCACGTGTTTACATAACTTTGATAAAATATTTTTTAAAACTCTGAAAAATAATACTGCAGTAAGCATCTTTGTGCATGAAGAATGGTTGCCATTTTTCGTTATGTTTTCATGATATATTCTTAGAATTCCTGTGCTAAAGATTGCAGACAAAAATTCATTTCCAGAAAGTGTGCGGGGTTGTTGAAGAATTTAAAGGGAATGACATACGTGAAAACCAAACATTCAGTACACATTAGTTAGAAACAAATAAATCACTCAGCATTTTGTCCAGATTCCAACCCTTTCCCAAGAGCTGCTACAAAGAAGTATAGTTCTCTTGATGACATTCTTCTGGGTCTTTTGCTAATACAATAGTACTGCAGTGAGCAGTCTTATACCAGTAAGCAGTCAATTCAGGTTATTGCGGGTTATATTTGGGACAGATTCTTAGAAATGGGTGAACACCTATGTCATTTTGCTAGATGTTGCCATGTGCCCTCCATAGGGATCATACAATTTTGCCTTCCCCCTCACCCCCCAGAATGTGTGAGTATGTCTTTTTCTCACAGCTTCACCAAGAGAAATTGTTGTCCAACTCTGGGATGTATACTCATCTGATGGGTGAGAAATGGTCTCTCAATGTAGTTTGAATTTGCATTTCTAACTGACACCTTGTCATTTTCCTCAGCCACTGCCTAAATTTCCCTTGCCTTTAGACAGCACATCAATTGCTCTAGCTGCTTGCCAATGGGATGACCCAGACCTTTGTCCCTAAGGGTCTGAGAGACCTTGGTGGCCTTGCCTTTGTTAGGCCACGGATGCCTCAATTGCCCCTGCAGTATTATTACTGAGCATAGAAGCATGAAGATGCACCATAGGGGATCCTGTGAGCTCCAGATCTTCTTCTTTCTGCCCCACTAAGTGTTAGCAACCTTGCTTCTTCATGAAAATCAGGGTTGATCATACTCTGCCACCATCATAATCCCTTTTGTCTTCTGAACCACTTGTATGAGGATCAAAAAGTGACCAGGTAGGTTAAGTGGAACTCTCCCATGTCCCTTGGTGGAAGGGCTCACCCCACCCCCCATTCCCGGGAACCAGGACTTCTTTCCAGCAGAGACTTAAGTTGTAGGATCACAAAGCAAAACTTCCATAAGTGGGTCACTGGAAATGATGGCCTTTCCTCCTTCTCCCCTCTGGTTCCTGAACCTCTGTATTCCAAATGATGGAGACAGAGCACCACATAACAGCCACTGGTTCAACACATATTGCTCACCTTTGAGGATAGCACCCGACCCCACAAGGTGTCATCCACAGGCTAGCACCCTCACTAAGCCTTTCAGGACAGGTACTCCAAGAGACACAGTCTATAGGAGGACCAGTGGATCTTGTGAAAGAATCACTTCCCCCTCTAGGTTGGAAGGGATCCGACAGAATCAACTTGTTTGATCTCCTCAAGGGGTGGAGCCACACTGGGTACTCTGTGAGTGGTAAGTTAGACAATCAGCAGGGGAGTAGCTAGATCAGCCTTGGTGAGTAGGAGACCATGCTGTTGGGCTAGTGCATAGTCTCCATCCCTGCCACCATGACTACTCCATTCCTGGGTCCACTGCTCCAGCCCTGGAGCAGCCAAGGGCAGAAGCCAGCTGACATCTATCAGAGGAGCCATCCTGTCCACCTGCTTGTTGAGTGCTTCCTCTGAGATGAATGTTTCCTAGTAAACATTGATGTAAGACACAAACGTCTTCACACTTGGTGCCCTCCCCTTGTGGGTCCATCAGCATGCCTCTTCCCTCGTCTTCCAATGGTGCTTCTTTCAAGCCCCTGACGAGCCAGACAGAGATTAACAGCTGCTCAGAAGTGTATAGCTCTACC
Organism: Rhinolophus sinicus; assembly: GCF_057876585.1. Taxonomy (NCBI): domain Eukaryota; kingdom Metazoa; phylum Chordata; class Mammalia; order Chiroptera; family Rhinolophidae; genus Rhinolophus; species Rhinolophus sinicus. The sequence continues at coordinate 141,114,005 of NC_142514.1, read as the reverse complement.
TTAGGCCACTCCTCACTCCACAAAATTCTTACAACCAAGAGCACTGCTCAGAGCTCTGCCCACTAGGAGGGTTCTCCTTCCATACTGCCTTTTAGGGCCACCCCTGCCCGAGGCGATCACTTTTGGCTCACACCTACCTGTAGGTGAGCCTCCTTATCAATGAACCAGGCCTGGATGTTTTCTTTCTCCACCATCTGGTCATAGAGAAGCCCCTATGAGGCCATAAGTGTGAGCTGCAGAAACATCAGTGCAACAGATTACATGACACAGAGCTCCGAGCCCTCTGCTTGTGTAACTAATGTGTGTCTTTTAGACCTCCTCAAGCCTTAATGTCCCATTTCCATCGTACAATGGGAATGGATTGCTAGTGTACCTGCTTGACCTTATTATGACTTCATGGATCTAACAACACCCAACTCCTGAGAGGCAGCTCCTGTCTCGTCGTCACTTGGTATCCATCTGCTGGTCAGTCTCTCCTAGGGCCCAGTAGTCCGTCAGGAGCTGCTTTTCAAATAGAGAGTTCTTTGGTGCAGAATGCATGGCCTAACTAGAGGGTCTGTGCCTTGCCTCTCCTGTTGGGGCTTGCCAGAGACTGCCAAGTGTCCCTATCTCCATATGACATCTCTAATTCGATACCCAAGGGGCAGAGCAGCTTGTACTGAAACCTAGTCCTAATACAAAGTCTTCTCTTCCTCTGGACCTCACTTGAAATTGTCAGTCTTCTGACTACCTGATAAATGGATTGGGATAGTGTTCTCAAAGTGGCACATATGAGGTCAGATAATTAAGATCGCAAACTCATCCTGGAAAAAGTGCTATTATGTTGGTGCAAAAGTAATTGTGGTTTAAAAGATTAAAAACAATTGCAAAACCCGCAATTACTTTTGCACCAACCTAACACATACCTCATTGCTGAATATCACTACGGTCACCTTTGAAGTATTCCCCTTGGGAAGCTGTACACTGACGCCAGTGCCTAGTCCACCCTTCAAAGCAATTTTGGAACACTTTTTCTGGAGTGGCCATCAGAGCTGTTGTTGTACTACCCTTGATGTCCTGAATGTCATCTAAATGTCTTCCTTTCAATATTTTCTTTATCTTCGGTTAAAGAAAGAAGTCATTGGGGGCCAGATCAGGTGAGTAGGGAGGGTGTCCCAATACAGTTATTTGTTGACTGGCTAAAAACTCCCTCACAGACAGTGCTGTGTGAGCTGGTGCGTTGTCGTGATGCAAGAGCCATGACTTGTTGGCAAAAAGTTCAGGTTGTTTACATCTAACTTTTTCATGCAGGCTTTTCCGCACTTCCAAATAATAAACTTGGTTAACTGTTTGTCCAGTTCATAATGTATAATCCCTCTGATATCAAAAAAGGATAGCAACACTGTTTTGATTCTTGATTTGGACTGACAGAACTTTTTTGATCATGGATAACTGGCTGACTTCTATTGTGCACTTTGACGCTTTGTTTCAGGGTTGTATTGGTACACCCATGTCTCATCACCAGTGATAACACGGCCCAAAACATCGTCTTGCCTCTCCAAAAGGTCTTGGCAAACTTCGACTCTCCTTTGCTTTTGCTCATCGGTGAGCTCCTTCGGGATGATTTTTGCACACACCTTTATCATGCCAAAATTTTCAGTTAAGATTTTCCTAACTGTTTCTCTATCAATGTTTACTTGGTCTTCTATGCTTCTCACAGTCAGCCGATGATTTTGACTTGCAATTTGACAAATTTTGGCCAATGTTTCTGTCAGTTTTGCTTGTTACTAGCCGCTTAGACTTTTTCTCATCAGTGACACGTTCTGTCCCCTTAGGAAAACGTTTAATCCATTTGTACACTGCCATTTTCTTCCTGGCATTATCCCCATAAACTTGAACTAACATGTCCCTGCTTTCACTTCCACTCTTGCCAACTTTAACAAGAAATTTAATGTTTGTTCGTTACTCTAATTCAAGCTTAGACATTCTCATGACAGCACACAAAAACATGCAACAACAATAATTAACGCCACTCAGCAAGACACCGCCACATGTCAACATGAACACAGCTGTGAGACACTGATATACCAAGGTTATGAAACCTTACCGAACTGTTTGTACAGTGCTGCCAATGTAAGCACACGGTAGCAAGTTGATGAACCTAATTGTCAGAACTTGTACTACCTCTAAAATCCAAAAGACCCATCAAAATGTATCTGTTGCTTAGCAATAAGGAGTATAAAGTATGACAATTTGTTCTTTACCTCAGAAGGGATGTCCCAGTATGCCTCGGACCTAGACCTCCTAAAACCTTCATCTGTGTAGCAGGCTCCTGAGTCTTTGTAGAGTTCATCTCTTACCCTCTAGCACATATGTGTCTATTCAGACATTCAGAATAACACCATATTCCTGTTTACCAGGTCCAATTAGCACAATGTCATCAATATCACTATATTGGATCAGGAGAGGGATGTTCTGCTAAAATTGAAGATGACCAAGGTCTTTGCGGACTACATTGTGACAGAGAGCAGGGGAGCTACAGTCTTGGGCACAGCAGTGAAAGCGTACTACTCCTCTTTCCCTATATGAGTGTAAACTGCTTTTGGTTCTCCTTACGAGTGGGGATTGAAAAGAACACGTTGACAGAGTTAAAGGAAAGTGCCAGAGGCTGTGCTAATCTATCCCTATAAAGATGCGACATCCAGTATAAGAGCTACAGTTGAGGCTACCATGTGGTTATGATAACCACATGATCCAACATGATTTCTGGAGACAGTAATGCCAGTGGGTTAAATGGAGGGTGTAATGGGAGCTACCACCCCGTATCCTTTCAGTCTCTAAGGGAGACATTAATTTCTGAACCTAAACAAATTGCCAACTGAATAATGGTTCTAGTTTTAAGTTACTAGATTTGGGGCATGGCTGTCATGTAGCAAAATGTGCACTGGATATGCAAGTTGGGAATACAGAAGAGAGATCTGAACAGGGCATGTGGATTTAGGAGTCATTAGATGATAACTGAAGTCAAGGGAGTAGATGGGCCGGTCCTGGAAAGTCATGTGGGGTAAGACAGCTTGAGCCCCCCAAAGCCAACACTACCATACTAAGTTCAGTGACTCCTAACTCAGAAAATGGCCCCAGCTGGAGGCCTGAGCCTTTCTCAGCACACATCGTGCTTTTCATGCTCTGGCCCTGCCAGCCTCATCTCTCCTTCAGGCACCCTGCACTTCAACAAAGCAGAACTTTCTGATGCTCCCTAAATGTGCTGTGCTCTCTTCCTACCATCATGCCATTGCCCATGTATTTTCTCTTATCTGCAGTGCCCTTCCTAGCCCCTTCTTCATATGTGTAACTGTCATTTCAATCTCATATGTCACTACTTCTGGGCAGCCTTCCCTGACCACCCCTGACCGGAAGTTAGATTCTCCTCCTGCCATATATTTCTACGCACCACCCATAGCATACATCATGGAGATGATTCTCTCTGCCAGCCCTTCACATCTTCCCCACCGGACTGTGGTCCTGAAGGGCATGGACTATGTCTTTTATGTCTGTAGGCATCTGTATTTATGTATAAGCAAGAATTTAGAGTGGCTCCCTGGGATCAAATAAATCTAAACAGGGTCCTCCTTGGGATGGGGAGATTTCAGAATGGCCAGTCTGAGTGAATGACAACTCTGATCATTTTTTTCTCTCTTCCTTCGATAGAGTGCATAGTAATCACTGTTGATGTACAAATGCAGCTTTCATTCTTATACCACTTTCTTTGGTTCCCTTAACTGTAGAGGCTCAAAATCCTAAAGAGCTGTTTCTTCAGACTCCCTTATATTTAGTGTAGCCAATAAGGAGGAGTGGAAGTCTGCTAGAGGCTCTGGGAAAGCTTTTGCTTTACTGATCCAAAGGACATTTTGGCTGGCCTCACCCCCTTCTCCCATTTTGCTGTCTGGAATACAGATGTGAGGACTGAAACTTCATCAGCTATCTTGTACCACGAGGCAACAAGCCAGCACACTAAGAATGGCAGAGCAGAAAGCCACCATGAGTCTGAGCCTCTGATGGCATCTTAGAAGCATTGCTTAGCCTTGAGCTGCCCGCCTCCAAACCTCTCCTTGTGTGAGATAATTCAGTGACCTGACTGTGTAAGACACTGTTTGTTAGGTGTTCTGTCGCAGAGCAGAAAACATTCCTAACTGAGATGGACCACACAGAGCAGCAGGAACTAACTGCCAGAAGAATGCTCCAAGTCAAGGTCATGCTACAACTAGTGGTAAGGATAAAACTATCAATTAACAAGTACATAGGAGTGTTGTGGGGTGCTTTTTTTGTTTTTTCAGTTCACTTGTTGGTGCTGTGGGGGAGAATTGGAAACAGAAATGTAGCCTCTGTTCTTAAAGTGTTTACAATCACGGGGGAGGTGGTCTGATGAAATGCCACACTGCACAGTGTGTAGTTAAGAGCTGGATTTCATAAATCAGAGGACAGGAGGGGAAGTGGCTCAGATGGGGAAGATTTCCTGGTGGATGAGGGGCTTGAACAGGGCTTCAGAAGATGAATGGGATTTGGATTAGCCCATCCACGATCTCTGCTGAGAGGTGAGTACGCATAAATAGGTAACATGCTGGCAAGCCACCAGCATGCAGTAGAGGCTTATTAAGTATTAAACGCCCTCCTGATCCTCCATACAAGGTGGTTTAGAAAAATGTTTCTTTCCCTCTCAGATTCATTTATTCAGCACGTTTATTGAGCCCTTACTGTGGATGAAGAACTGCTTTTTATACAACTGTGGGCAGAACATATGCAGTACCTGACCTCAAAGAGCTTCTGTTCCAATGAGGAAGACAGATGACAAAAGAAAGAAAAACGCAGGGCTCTCCTCCCACCGACAAGATGCTGAAAGGGAAGCAGGCTAAGGGGAAGAAGGTGGTACCAGCTCCTGCTGTCGCGAAGGTGCAGGAAGCCAAGAAGGTGGTAAATCCCGTTTGAGAAAAAGTCCAAGAATTTTGGCATTGGACAGGACAGGCAGCCCAAAAGGGACCTCAGCTGCTTTGTCAAATGGCCCTGTTACACTGGGCAGCAGCAGCAAAGGGCTATTCTCTAAGTGCCTGAAAGTGCCTCCTGCGGTTGACCAATTCACCCAGGCCTGGGATTGCTGGACAGCTACTCAACTGCGTAAGCTGGCCCACACGTACAGCCCAGAGACAAAGCAAGAGAAGAAGCAGAGATTGTTGGCTTGGGCTGAGAAAAAAGCTTCCTGCAAAGGGCATGTCCCCACCAAGAGGCCACCTGTCCTTCGAGCACCGGTTAATGCTGTCACCACTTTGGTGGAGAACAGGAAAGCTCAGCTGGTGGTGACTGCAAATGACGTGGATCCCATCGAGCTGGTGGTCTTCCTGCCCACCCTGTGCCGTCAGATGGGGGTTCCCTATTGCATTACCAAGGGAAGGCCAGGCGGGGCCGTCCAGTCCACAGGAAGACCTGTACCACCGTCGCCTTCACACAGATTAACTCAGAAGACAAAGGAGCGCTGGCTAAGCTGGTGGAAGCTCTCCAGACCATTCACAATGACAGATACAGTGAGATCCACCATCACTTGGGAGGCAACATCCTGGGCCCAAAATTGGTGATATTGCCAAGCTGGAACAAGCAAGGCTAAAGAACTGGCCACCAAGCTGGGACGAGTGTGCATTGTTGAGTTTTCTGTACGTAAAAGTAATAAGAATTCTGAAAACAGCAACAACAACAAACACAGGGTTGGAGGAGGCAGGATTAATTGAGAACTGGGCTGCTTCCTTCCCTTCTTTTAGGCCTCCGCCTTCCCAGCTTGGTTGCATATCCAGGTTTCTGTTGCCCAAGCAACTCAACAGGCAACCCTGCTTCCTGGAGTGCGTAGGAAGTAGTGGTCTCAGAGGACACCTGCCGCAGGAACTGTGTGTGGCCTCCGCACGCAGGCCACCTCCGTGCCTCTGCAGCCCGCAAGCCTCTGCCATTCCTTTCTGCCCACCCAGAATCATCACCCTGCACCCCCAACTCCCTCTCGGCATCACACATACAGCCTGCACCACAGCGTCACATTATACTGCCCCCGTCTTGTGATGCACGGTACCGTCGCCCCAGCCCACGCACTCTGACCACCACACCATTCTGCTCCATTTCCAGGGAAAAGTGCTGCTCCCTCACCCGAAAGCGCCCCTTGCTTTCTCCTCCCCCGGGAGCCCTCCTCCTCTTTGTCCAGAGCTGGCTGATCCTACAGTTGATCATCCCAAAGTGGGACTCTCTGAAGAGGGAAAGGGAACTCTGTTAATGACCACGTCAGACAACAGGCGATGCATGTGGCCTCCTATCCAGAGCCCAGTGCTGAGGTCTCGTGCTTTAGACAGCCTCTTCGTCTCCATCTGTTACCTCGCCATTCCCCACACTGTGTTCTGTGGAACATGGGCGAGATAGCAATAGGGCTTCACAAAAACAAAAATAAACTAAAGATTCCACACTGAAATGATTTTGAGAAACTCCAAGTTAACCTGAGATAAACACATTTCCTCACTGCAGGACTTCCCCCAATTAATATGTGTTGATAAGAGAAGAGCATGTCATGTCTCCCAAACCCATATGACCATGGAATCCTTGAGTAGAGAGTATCTCATGAAAACAACACACTTTGAGGAATACCGCCCAAGACAAATGGCATTGTTCCCAGAGCTTAAACTTATCTCTGTCCTAGTGTTTGGTATTAAGATATGAACATCAGGATGGAGATGGGCTCACACTCAGCTCCACCTCTTTACAGCTGGGTATCATTTTGCATCAGGATGCATTTGGCTGCAAGTAACAGACATCAGTACCGTGTTTCCCCAAAAATAAGACCTAGCTGGACAGTCAGCTCTAATGCGTCTTTTGGAGCAAAAATTAATATAAGACCTGGTCTTATTTTACTATAATATAAGACCCAGTCTTATCTAACATAATATAATATAAGACCAGGTCTTATGTTAATTTTTGCTCCAAAAAACGCGTTAGAGCTGATTGTCTGACTAGGTCTTATTTTTGGGGAAACACAGTAGGTATTATGGTCTATTACTCTCAGAGCAACAACTCCTGAGCTAAGCGCTTCCAGCACAGCAGTGTCCTCAAGGACTCAGGTGTTTTCCATTTCTTCACCATGTTGCTATTTCCTCTCATGGCCACAGGATGGCTTCAGTAGCTCTAAGCGTACATAGCACACAAAAACAGACATCCAGCAAAGAAAGGTGTGTCCTCCCCCGTATGTTTTTATCATGTATTCTTAGCAAGGAAGAAGTTTTCCAGATGCACCCCCATCTCCACTCCACGTCCCTGTAGAAGTCTTCTGAGGTCTCAGTGGCTGGCAGGGTGACCAAACATCCCCGTCTGCACAGGACTAAGGTTTTCTGGGACTCAGTACTACCAGTGCTAACACTGGGACAATTCTGGGCATCTCGAGTAAGTTCATAACTGGGTAGAAATGGACCACATGACTGCCTAAATCAATCATTGGATAGGGAAATAGAATTCTCATTAATGTAGACTAATGAAGGTTTACACCCTGAGGCAAGAGAGGGGGCCAGCTTTCCTGAATATGGAATGATGAACACCCAAACAAAATCTACTTTCTTACAGTGAGGAAAAGGGGGGACAGCTATTGGGTAGGCAATCAGCAGGGATGCCTTATCTGTAAAATGAGATACAGTGATAATTCTCTCCAAGCGATGTTGTGAGGATAGATACAATGACATACGACAGTGCTTTACCTAGAGAATGAATATAGTGGCTTTTATTAAGCCTTATTATGTTCAAAGCACTGTGCTAAAGTGCATTGTTACATGCATTGTTACTACATCCATACAACATTCTAGGACACAGGGATGTAAATCCCATTTCACAAATAGATTGGAGCCAAGATGGTGGGGTAGATAAACACTGAGCCTGCGTCCTTCCATGAACACATTAAAATTACAACTAAATTATAGATCAACCTGGACAACAATCTGAAGTCTAGCTGAACAGAGAAGTTCTACCACTAAGGATATAAAGAAGAAGCTACACCGAGACTGGTAGGAGAGGTGGAGATGAGAAATGTGCTGGCCCCAAACCACTGTGTGGCAGATGAAAATTGGGAGGGATATCTCAGCCACAGAGATTCCCTACGGGACCTCAGCTCCACATCAGGCTCCCCAGCCTGGAGGACTGGTGCTGGGAAGAGGAGGTTGGCTGTGAAAAACTGGGGATTCCGACTGTCTGGATGGGAAACCCAACCGTCCTCTTAAAGGGCCGGTGCACAGATCCACTCGCTCGGAGGTACTCACCCTGTGATCCAGCAGAGGGACGGTAACTTGGGGGGTCATCAGAGACATATGGGGGGCAGACAGGTGTGTGGCTTCGGGGTGTGAGCTGGAAAACAGTCGCCATTTTCCCTGCGTGGGGTCCTTCTCCCAAGCAGCCAGCAGGCGAACACCATCTTTCCTGTATGGAGCCCGCCCCCTACGCTGACATCCAAATCTGAATTTGATTGGCCTGGTAGACTCTGCAGCTCTGCCCTGTTGACTCACTGAGACCCTGCCACACCCAATGCCGAACAGCAGGAGACTTAATTAGCAGCTGACCCTTATTGAAGCCAGCAACTGGCAACAGGAAGCAACAGGTGTCAGTGTGTTCTGGCTTTTTGCAGAGCTTACCAAGGCCTGGTACTGGTGGAAGCCATCCTCACTTCACAGTGTGGCCTCTCCCACAAGCCTCCAGGTCCAGCATAGGCACCAATCAAACGTGGATTGCTTTGTGTCTCCTACGAGGTTGTCCCCAGCCAGTCATAGGCAGTGGGTAACCTGGGCTGGCACCTGAGCCCCTCCCAAGAGGTCCCAGAACCAACACACTTAGAGGTTGGCTTCAGACCACAGAACCACCCAGTTAGCCCCACAAGTGGCACACCAAAGGGCGGTCTCACTGGGGCGAATTCCATCCCATGTGGTAAGCTCCCCAGCACAACAGCCTGTAACCTATGGACATGGCCAAATCCCACAGCCAATCAGTCTGAAGGTCAATTCTACCCACTGAGATGCTACTAGTAATCAAAGCTCAACTATAACAGGAAGGTAAACACAACCCACACAAGGGACACTCCTGGAGCACCTGGAGTAGGTGACCAGAGAGACTGTGCCAGGGCCCCACAGAGCACCTACTATATAAAGCCACTTGGTCAAGGCGGGGAGACATAGCAGATATCCCTAATACACAGAAACAAACACAGAGAGGCAGCCAAAATGAGGAAACAAAGAAATATATCCCAAATGAATGAACAGGAGAAAACTGCAGAAAAAATACTGAATGAAATGGAGGCAAGCAACCTACCAGAGACAGAGTTCAAAACACTGGTTACAAGGATGCTCAAGGAACTTAGTGAGAACTTCAACAAAGAGATACCAAGCATTGAAAAAAAAAAAAAAGACATAGAAACTATAAAAAAGAACCAGTCAGAAGTGAAGAATACAATAACTGAAATGAAGAATGCACTAGATGGAATCACTAGCACGATAGATGAAGCAGAGGATTGAATCAATGATTTGGAAGCGAGGGTAGCAGAAAACACTCAATCTGAACAGCAAAAGCAAAAAAAAAGAATCCCAAAAAATGAGGCTAGTTTAAGAGACCTCTGGGACAATATCAAGTGTAAAAACATTCACATTTTAGCGGTACCAGAAGAAGAGAGAAAACAAGGGATCAAGAACATATTTGAAGAAATAATGACTGAAAACTTTCCTAACCTGGCAAAGGAAATAGACATACAAGGCCAGCAAGCACAGAGGGTCCCACACAAAAAAGGTAAACCCAAACAGGCCCACACCAAGACACATTATAATTAAAATGGCAAAGGTTAGAGACAAAGAGGGAATCCAAAAAAGCAGCAAAAGAAAGGTAACTAGCAACTTATAACGGAGCTCTCATAAGATTGTCAGCTGATTTCTCAAAACAGAAATCTTTGGCAGGAAATATTCAAAATGATGAGAAATAAGGACCTACAACCATGGGTACTCTACCCAACAAAGCTATTACTTAAAATTGAAAGACCGATAACGAGCTTTCCAGACAGGAAAAAGCTAAAGGAGTTCATCACCACCAAATCAGTACCACAAAGAATATCAGAGGAACTTCTTTAAGGCAAAAAAAAAAAAAAAAAAAAAAGAAAGAAAAAGAATAATATAATGGCAATAATTACATATTTATCAATAATTACTTTCAATGCAAATGGATTAAATGCTCCGATAAAAAACACAGGGTAACTGAGTGGATAAGAAAACAAAACCCTTAACATATGCTGCCTACAAAAGAATCATTTCAGATTGAAAGCCACACACAGACTGAAAGTAAAGGGATGAAAAAAGTTATTTTATGCAAATTTAAAAAAATGCTGGCATAGCAATACTTAGACCAGACAAAATAGACTATAACAAGAGACAGAGAAGGACCCAGTAATCCCACTTCTGGATATTTATCGAAGAAACCCAAAATGCTACTTCGAGGGAACGTGTGCATCCATATGTTTATTGCAGCATTGTTTACAATGGCCAAGATATGGAGGCAGCCTGGGTGTCTGCTGATGTAAGAATAGATGAAGAATAGGTGACACACATATACAATGGAATATTGTTCGGCCAGGGAAGGGAATGGGTTCTTGCATTGTAGCAGCATGGATGGACCTGGAGGGTACTGTGCTGAGTGGAGTGTGTCAGAGAAAGACAGATGCAATGTGATTTTATTTATATGTGGAATCTAAAGAACAAAATAAACAAACAAGCAAAACAGGAAAAAAAAATCCCATTTTACAGATGTCCCTGAGACATAAAGAGATTAAGGGATTTGGCTAAGACCGTACAGCTAGTAAGGAGTAGAGTCCCTTTTCCTTTACGGCCCAGTTGGCATAGTTGCAGTTTCACATTCACTCGTGAGTCTGATTGGATCTATCCTTCAACAGTCTATAAGTTTAGTGTCTTTTTTTTTTTTTTATCTCTCTACAACTTTTCCAAGCCCAGCCAGGGACAGTACATAGTATGTTTTTAATAAATGTGTGTTTAATTAATTTAAACGTGTGTTTAATTAACTAGTTGATTACTCAATGAATTAATGTTTCTCCCAGGCTCCTGTGAGCTCCCTTAGGGCAGGGCCCCTGCCTTATTGCCTCTACACCACCACCAGCTCCAGCAGCCAGCACAGGCCAGGGGAAGTGTGTAATGAACACACTGTGACAGTGTGTGACAGGGAGTGACGGTGACCACAGAGTTGACAGTGATGGCAGTACTAGTCAGAAACAGTCTGTCAGGGAGTGAGGTTAGCAGGAGAGGAAAGGGGAAAGAGCTGAAGGTGGAGGCGGTCTCAGGTAACTCTAGCCTTAGCCTACATAGGGAAGGTGGGTCTGGGGTACAAATCATAGATTGCACTGAGGCGTCATCCCACCTTGAGGCACGGGAACCAGGCTTTTGTGTGTAGCTCTCAGTTGGTCTTCAGTGATTAGTGTGTCCTGCCAACTGAACCCAAGACCCTAAACCTGGAAAATGAGGATCAGCGGTGTCTCCTCCTCCCCCCAATTCATCTGTCTGCAGGACCTGAGGGACTGCGTTTCTGCCTCCCCGCTCTGTTACTTTCATGGGCTGCCCTAACAAAGTACCACAAACAGAAGGGCTTCAGTCAACAGAAATGTGTTGTCTCACAGTTTTGGAGGCCAGAAACCTGAAATCACCGTATTGGCAGGGCCATGTTCTTCTTGAAAGACCGAGAGGAGAATCTTTCCTTGACTCTTGCCTAGCTTCTGGTGTTGCTGGCCATCCTTGGCATTGCTTGGCTTGTGGAAATTCGCTCCAATCTCTGCCTCTGTCTTCACATGGCCTTCTTCCTGTGTGTCTCCATATCCAAAGTTTCCTCTTCTTAGAAGGACCTCATCTTAACTTAATCACACCTACAAAGATCCTATTTCTAAATAAGGTTAATTCACAGGTACTGGGGGTTAAACCTTGAACATATATTTTTGGGGTGCACAAGTCAATGCACTAACCCAGGATGCCAGTTACCTCTTTTCAATTCTCTTCAACCTGCCTTTTCTGTGTCTGAGGCCAAAGCCTTCTACTGACCCCTCATCTTTTGCCAAAACTGAAGTTATGCTCCTTTATTCCCAGAAATGCACCTTGCTGAAGCTCTGCAATTTAGACAGCCGGCAGCTTTCACAGTGGCCAAGGGCTCTCACGCTTCTTCTCATTTAATCCTCATAACCCACTTAACAAGGTGAGTATTATTCCCATTTTATAGATGAGGAAATTGAGACTCAGGGAAGGTCAGTGCCTTACACAAAGTCACACAGCAGGAAACGGCAGAGCAGAGACTTGATCCAGGTCTGACTGACACCAGATACCACAGCCTTAACCACTGTACTCCACTGCCCAACTGTTTTCCTTGGTAGGATATAGGCCAGCCATCGAGAGGGTCTATGCAAACCCATCTAGCAACTTAAAATAGTGTCATTAAAAACTGTTAAGAGAATAAGAACATAGAATTAGGGGCCTGTGTTTGGTCACTTGGAGGACTCAGGAATAAGCAGTCCCAGATCACATGAAGAGATAAAAACAGGAGCTTGGTTAGGGGCAGTTTGGGGTGACATTTCTTTAGGGACGAATTTTCCACTGGTGATATTTTAAAATTGATTTAATGATGATATAATATAAACTCAGTTATTTTTGTCTGTCCTACTTTTATCTGCCCCACTCATGGTGAATATTGTTTTGCATCCTGGAGACTGCCAGTCGGTGTTCTGGAAGCCTGTTGGTTTTAAATGATGTTCAGCATTGGTCACGCAAGCATGATTCTGCCGTGGACATGATTTCTTCTGATTGGAGGCCTAACTGTTTGTCATGCAAACATGATTTTACTGAGCAGACAATTTTCTTCAGTTGAATGAAGTAACATGATCACTATTGAAATATTCCTCAAGAGTTGCAGGCCAGCCCTGGGCTCGGCAGAGGATGCAGTCACTCAGACAGGATTTATAATGTAATGACTAACATTTCATTTAGCTGTCAATACATTTTTGCGGCGTGCCTTCTCTGTCTTAGGCTGTGTGCTAAGTACTAAGGACACAGAAATATTTCAAACTTAATCTCTCCCCTCAGAGAGCTCACATTTTATTGGGCGAGTCAGATAATTACAACAAATGGGATCAGTGCTTCAAGAGAACTGTCACTTGAGGTTCTTAGTTACACAAGCCACAATCCACACAAGTTTAAGTAGAAGAAGAAGAGGCTCAGGCTCAGTGCTATATATCTGAAGGTCAGCAGCCACAACACCCAACCACATCGGGGGAATTTTCTAAAGGAAACGTCACTGTCCTTCCATCTGTTGTGTGGAAACTATGTGAGCGCTGACTATTAGAAACTTCATCATGGGTGCCCCTAGAACACCCAGACACCTCCATCACAGCTGCTTTCCAGGTGATCTTACCTACCTGTCTGCAGTTATCATGCCCATTATATACTTTCACCTCCATGTCTTAACAGGGACACCTTCTGTATGGAACCCATGTTACACCTGAAACCCAAGCTTAGTGGAATGGGGGAAATGCTACCTTAGTTTCCCAGGACAGGAGTTGGGCGCCACCTCGTGGCCAAGGGTTGCACTACATGTCCCATCCTCAGTACCTCTTATCGCGCCCCTTTCCCACCCAAGACTCAGAGGGAGCTGATCCCAGATTCTTCTCTGGGGTCCCAACTCACTTGCTCTCCACCCTTACCTCCCATGACAGTCCTGAGACTGAGACAGAGACCCTGTCCTGAATCTCCTTCCTCTATCCAAGAAAAAGAGCCCTTAGAGGGGAGTGAGGCAGAAGGGGTTCGAGGTGGAGCGTCAGTGTATCGCTTTATGCTTCAGGAGAGAGAATCCAGCAATGCAAATTTCTGTCAGGTAGGAGGGCTCCTCTAACATTCTTGATCTTCCTCACACCAGCCATGCTGCTTCCTGCTCCTCTCTTCCCCTCATTCCCTCCTCAACCCCAACTCTCTTGTCTCCCCCAGGTACTGTCCACACACTCCAACCTTGACCGATTACTGAACCTCTCTGAACCTCATGCTGCGTGGCTACAGAATGAGATAACAGTACCTACTTCACAGAATCATTGTAAAGTTTTATGTAAAATGAAACCATTAAGATGAGAGGGCAGAGTAGCTACAAGCCTGTGTTCTCTGACCTGGGGAGGGGTGCCCTCAGGCTCTGTGCAGAGGCACAGCCCCCCTGCGGTCCCTCATCCCTTGCGCCTAGCTTCTCTTGTGTCCTGCCCCAGGAGGTGTCCCCTGGCGCTGAGCAGCCACCCAGGGGTGTTCATGGGGCCACAGGGACCCCAACTTCCTGGGCACCTCCCGGTCCTCCGTCGGCCCCCAAGCCCATCCCATCGGTCACCACCACAGCTGTTGAATTCCTCCCGCTCTTGCCCAGCCCAGGGCACAGAGAACAGCCCTAGAATGATTCCTGCCCAAGCTCTCCCCTTGCAGTCCTTTCTATGTTCTACAGCAGGATTTTTCTCAAATGCATGTCTGAGCCACTCCACTCCCCCACTGCCCACAAAATAAAACCAAACTGCACAGCTTGCCATTCAAGGCCCTCCCTGACCTGGCCTTATCTCCCCCTCCAAGCCTCTATTCCCTGTGTGCCAGTCACTCTCCTTCTCTGAGCCTCTGTATGAGCAGTTCCTGCTTACCAGGAGTGCCTGCGCCCTTTTGTCTGCAGGAAAACAATACCTGCTCATCTTCCAAACCTCACTGTGGTTCTTCTCAGGGGTATGATCCTGCCTGGAGCCCCAGGCACTGTCCCATAGGATAGTCACGGCCTGTGTCTGAGTTTGGATCTGTTACCACCACCACCACCCCCCGCCTACTCCCCCACCCGCCAGGGTGCTAGACCACACAGATCAGGGACAAGGACAAAGTTAGCTTTGGGCCTCAGCCCAGGGTCCTGCAAGCACAGGGAAATATTTGTGAGTTGTTAGCTCAATTTGGTGGCAAGGAGAGATAGGTCACCGCAGGAGCCTGGAATGGGATTAAACGGGCTCAGGAAAGGTTGGGCTGCGGACAAACATTAGATGCAGGAGGGAAAGCAAAGCCCCAGGGTTGTAGCCAGGTTGTGCTTCCCCTTTGCCCAAAGGCTCATGGAAGAGGGACATGCACACACTTTCAGGGTTGGGGATACAATGGAGTACTTCCATCAGCCCACACTGACGCACCATTAGAATAGACACCGCCTGTCAGCCTTGGGCCAGGAACTGACTAGCACCCCGACCTGAGGCCCACTGCTCAGACTGGGTCCTGAGCTGTGAGTGGACAGAGACAGACTGGGGCTGGACCGGGGAGGGTCCTGGAGCCTAAGCCCGCGAGGGAAGGCTAGAGGCCCTGAGACCATTCAGTCCAGAGATTCCAGACTATAACAAGTTGTAGGGCAGGTGAAGCAGACAGGCTCTGTGGTGCCAGAGGCAAGGCTGGCACCCCAATGGCATTGCAGGTGGTTGCAAGAGAGCCCTGTCCATCTCCTCCCAACCCTCCCCTTCCTCCCTGCCCCAGGAAAGGAGATCCCAGTAGCCAGCCCTGATGTTAACCTTTACTGATAGGGAAGAGATGAACAGGGAAAAGAGATGGGAGGGGCGTAGGAAAGTGAGGGGATGGGGTCTGGAGACTTTTCTAGTTAGCGCTTCCTCATGGTCCCCAGTCTGGACTCTGCCCCTATGTCTATGCAGAGGGAAACACTTTCATAGCTTGGAGAGCAGGGGGATGACTCCACAGACACAACCCAGGGCTACCTCTGGTGTAGTATCAGACTCAGGGGTATTCCTTTGGCAGGACTTATGGTGACACAGACAGACATCCCTGTGGCTGAATGGGATTCATAGACATAGGCCTTAGCTGTATGGGTACTCATGACCAGAGTAAGCCAGCAGAAAGAGGGTCCAGGCAGAGAAGTCTGCCTCCTCCAGGCAGCCTCCCTGATTACTTCAGCCCCTCAGCTCTCCCTTTCTGGTCCACAATCTTCGCTAGCCAACATGTCCTCTCACTGTTCCATGCCCAGGTCTCCCCATCTGCTATCTACCCCTAAACCCCACAATTCTGGCACAGGACTGGGCCGGGGTACCCCAACAGGTCTACAACTACACAAAAAAAGGGGCTAGGCACCAGAGGTGGGGATTCTGGTAGCCAGGGAGTTCTAGTGGGCTTATGCCTCCCCCAATTCTGTTTTTCCCCACCCCCATTCACAAAGTCTGCAAAAATCCCCACGGGGAAGGGTTGGTAGAAAGAAATAGATTTATTCTCATGTACAAAGCGGTTAGCCCACGGGACCATATACAACAGTTGCACAGAGTCCTAGAAAAACGCATCTCTCTAAAGGCAACTCCGAATAGGTAAGGCAGGTGGCCCCCCTCCCCCTACCCCACAACACAGTACAGAACAAAAGAGAAGGGAGAAGCTGCCGGGCTGACCCAAGAGGCCCGGCCCTATGGGGTCTCCCAAGCCCCGGGGCACAGGTGGATATGGCCTTGAAGAGGAGAGACACCCTGCCAAGGCTGAGGCCGGGTGCCTCTCTGGCTGCAGGAATGGAGGTGAGGCTTGGGCTAAGGGGGTACACACAGGGGTCCTCTGACAGACTCAAGGTCAGCTATCTGCCCTAGGGTGGCAAGGGCATTCCACAGCTTTTTCTGGGACTCCACAGACCTCGGAGGACTTTGATCTAGATAAAAGGGGTCTCAGAGAGCAGACCGTCTCAGTCTACTGTTTGCCCAGATAGGGGAAGGGACTTGCCCAGGGTCACACAGCCAGGAGGAAGCATTGCTGACTCAGCTGGGGCCGGTCTCCCAGCCCAGGGATCCTTCCTGCCCATCGCTCCCATCCTGTTTTCTTCCTGAGCCTCTCTCCTCAGAGCACTGAGTGCCCCTCTGGCAGCTTCCTTGTAGGGTCCCTGCATCAATCACCCCAGGTCCTCATCACCACCGTAAGTACAGAGGCGGTCCTCAGGGGCACCTGTGGCTCCACGGCTATTTCCAGTCCTCCAACACAGTTAATGACTGTTTCTAAGATCTGCCCTCTATTCACTGAGGTGTCCCACCTTCTCCTTGAATAAGGATCCTGGAGAGGGGAAAAGGACACAGATCTGGTGAGGCAGGCCGGGGGCCCAGGAGAAGCCAGCCAGGCTGCCGGGGAGGAGTGGCTTGGGGAGGACTTGCCAAGGCGTGGTCAGACGTACAGAGCAGGGCCCACTGCTCATGGGTCACCCTGTGCTCTCAGAGGACAAATGACAAAGTCTTGGTGAGGTTGGAAGTCTTGCTTCCATTATACAGACAAGAATGCTGAGGCCCAGAAGGTCAGTACTTGCCCAGGTCACACGAGAAGTTCTGGTCTAGAACCCAGGACCCATGGCTCTGGTCCCACCAATGGAGGGTTGTGGGAGGAGGCCTGGGCAGGGCAGGATCGTGGGAGAGGCTCACGCAGAGTCAAGGCTGCAACAGCCATTGACTGGGCCCCCAGTGCCATCCAGCTCGGGCACCTCGTACTCCTCATCCAGGAAGTCCAGCGAGTTGTTGCTCGGGAGGCCGCGGATGGTGAACTTGTGTGACACCTTGGTCCAGTGCTCACGGTTTGAGGCCACACGTTCGTATAGCTCTGCCGCTTTGGGGAACAGGTCCTGCAGCAGCCTAGGGGTGCATGGGGGCAGGATTAAAGGTCAGCAGTCAGAGAGTGAGCAGCAAGAAAGATTGGGGCTATACTACAAGTTAAATTTTATAAGAATGAGGCATAGGGCTGGATGCTCAGGGAGAGCATGATGGTCTATTTCCAGAGGGGACCAAGGATGAAGTGCAGGGTCCATTTAGGGGCAAAGCAGGAGACAGCTATGCCCAGAGGCAGGGGGGTGGCTCACTGGAGCGAGGCCGAGCCAAGCCCCGCACCTGTGTCTGCTGTGATGGCCACGGCCAGCCCCGCCTCCCCCCACCCTCTGTGTGCAGAGTCCCCAGCAGTCCCCTGAGGCCCCTCACTTGTAGATGGGCATTGCAATGTGCTCCATGAAGCTGATCTGCAGCTCAGGGATGTAGGCCTTCTCACGGTCCATCATCTCCATCGGCCGGTTGCCCATGGCCTTCTCCTGCGGGCAGCAAGTCATCAGGCCTGGCCCTCTTTCTCCATTAGGCACCAGGGTCGGGCAAACCCAATCCCTCCCAGCCCCAGGCCAGGAACCCCGCTCCCACCTGGATACCCTGAGCTCACGCCCCACGTACCAAGTCTCCCTGGGAGAAGAATTCTTTGTAGATCAGCTCCTGAAAGGCCAACACTCTCATCACATCCTGTGAATGGGCTCCATCCACCCGAGCTCCTCCACAGCCCATTCCCAAGGGGGCACACTGAGGCCTCCCTCAGCCTCACCTTAGGGCCTGTGTTCACCATCCCCATCCTGGCAGGGGGATAGCCCCCGGTGGGGAGGAGTGTCTGGGTTCTGGCCCACCTCCCATCAGCCACTGACTGCTGTGTGAGCTCAAGGAAGTCCATGCCCCTCTCTGAATCTCCCCATCTGTCACGCTGAGGTGGTCTAGATTTCTATTTTCCCAAAATATAGCCAGGCTAGCTCAGCACCAGTAAGGGTGTTCAGGGTGCAGGAGCTACACAGAGCCAGGCAGGGTATGCAGCCTGCACCTGCTGGGGGAGGGGCAGGCCTTACTGCAATCTTCCTCGTGGTCTTCCAGCCCTTGGTCTGGTCAGAGAGGTCACAGGAGGTCATAAGGAGGCAGAGAAGGAGACTGTGGTGCTGCTTGTTATTTCGGTCATAGCCCACTATTGGGGAGAGGCTGGGGTCAAGGAGTGGGGCCCTCACATAGAGGGGCCGGCCCCCTCTCTAAGAACAAGCCCCACAGGGCCCACCCCAAAGTGGTCCAGGGAATTCAGCACCCTGGATGAGAGCCCATGGGCTGGGGAGGGGTCTGCCGGGTGGATTGATGCTGGAGGTGGGTCCAAACCACTGGGGATGTTCTCCAGGCAAATGCCCCCTTGGTGGTCCCTCCCCAACTCTAAGGCCCAGAGCTAAAAGCAAGCACCTTCCGCCATCTTCTGGAGGTCCTTGAAGATGCGGAGGTGGTGGGCCAGGTCCGTGGCCAAGATGATGTCCCGCATCAGGTCCAGCATGCGCTGGTAGTCCTGGGTGGGGGCCGGGAGGTGTCACGGCCTCCTGCCAGACACCCTCACCCACTCCCCGGCCCCGGGGAGCCTCTACCCATCAGCCCCTTCTCTTGTGAGGGGCCAGCTCCCAGGTCCCCCTCCCTCACCGCTACCCCGGCCCATTCACCTTCCGGGAGAAGTGGTCGAAGATGTTACAACCATGGGTGTTGAGGATGGCGATGGCCTGAGCGAAGTGGTGCCTCTAGGGGGAGAGGAGTGATGGGGCCCAGTCAGGGTGGAGGGCTTCCCTCAAGACTGACCCCAAGAGAGGGAGCAGGCCCGGCCCAACCCCAGCCCCCAAGGTGAGCAGAGCAGGCAGAAACGGGAGTCAGGCTCTCAGTTCCCTTTCTGGATTCTGTTTCTACCCTTGGTGTGACCCAGGGAAGGCTCTGAGCCCCAGGTTCCTCAGCTGTCACATAGAGGGACATGACAAGGTAAGCTCTAAGGATTTCTCAAGCTGGAATAATCCTGGAATGATCCCGCGAGACTCCTAGACATTAATTCATGCAGCTAACATTTGTTTTGCTGACAAGGCAAGGCAGCGTGAGATGAGGGCAAGGCCTCTGTCTCCTGATGCTGAAGGGTTGTCACTCAGAGGAAAAGCGGGCTCAGCCCAGGGCGAGCAGAACAGAAACAGGGCTGCCACCAGGCCTCCCAGGATGGAAGGGGCCCCTCATCTTGGGAGTATACAAGCCAGGCCAGTCTCTGGACGGCGTGGGGGGTAGCATGGGATGCGGTGACCTTGGCTCCCACTCTGTGCCAAGGAGGATGCCAAGTGCAGGGTACCCAGAGATGTCTCAGATTTTGTCCCTGCCCCAAGGAGCCCCCATCTGGGGGTGGGGAGACCCAAACTAAACAATCTAAGGCAAACCTGAGTGTGATAGGAGTACATCCTGTCCAGGCTTGGCAGGGAGGGGTTGCACAGGGCATTCCCAGACATGCAAAGAGAATTGTGCTAAATACAAGTCCTCCCTTTGCAAACTTGGGCTCCAGCAGAACCTGCAGCCTGACTCACACCCCTCCAAGCCTGCATCCCTCCAAGCCCATCCAGGAAAATGAGCTAGACGTGCCCTGGGGGTGGCTGCAGCTCTCACAGGCTGTCTGAGGAGCAGGATTTGGGAATAGGAGGAGCTGGGTCACAGTCTAACTTTGTAGAGGAGGAGGAGGAGGAGGACAGGAAGATGTGGGGGCCGTGGATAGGAGGTGTGTTTGGGGGGGACTGGAGCAGAATGGTGGTACCTCCATGACAGAGCCCTCAGAGCTGTAGAGCGCAGCCAGCACGGATTTCTGGAAAAGCCAGGAAAACTCCATCACTCCTTCCATCCAGATCCAAGCAGCCACCCTATCAGGCTAAGCATTACCCTGTTCCTCCTGCCCCTTCCCCCGCCCCCCCAGCTCAGAGCCCAGCACAAAGCCTGGGAGAACCTCAGGCTCCTGGTCTCAGCAGCTCCCCCATCTCCTCAGGCTGGAGAAGTGACACTCCCAGCCCCCGCGAGGAGGCTGCCCACTGTGAGGAGGGCAGGGTCTCACCGAGGCCACCTGGAAGGAGTTGTTTGTGCCTCTGTGGTCCAGGTCATGACACATGCAGGAAATAAACAAGGCAAAGATCTCGATGTCCCTGGTTGGGAGACAGACAGGAAAGCGGTCCAGACACAGCTCCCTCCCCAGGCCCCCAGAGGAGGAACAGCTGGATGAGATCTCCAGCACCCAGACAGGAGCTTAGGACACCTGGGCCCCTTCCAGGAAAGAAGCCCTGGTTTGGAGTTTGACAGGCCCATCATCCCCTGGGTATGCAACTGTAAAGCTGGCCCAGGAAATAGGGCTACGCAATATCCCTCCCTGGGCTGTTAAGAGGGTCCAATGAGGCAGTGCATGTAAAGTGCCTGCCACACAGGAGTTTCCTCCCTGTCTCAGGGAAGGAGACCCCCCCGCAGCTGACAGATGGGGGTGGGAAAGGGCAGCCACTCACTCGAGGTAGTTAGTGAGCTCCAGGTTCTTGTAAAGCAGGTAGCAGAAGTGGGAGACAGAGAAGGCGTGCATCCAGTTGTGGTAAGGGGGATCTCGGTAGCCCTTCTTCACCATCAAACAGAACCTGGGGCAGGGGAGAGGGCAGCAGACAGGCTTCAGGCTCTCCTCCTCCAGGTGGCCCTTTGGTGGCCCTGCCCCATTCCTTTCCTTTCCTCACGGTCCCAATGTCTAGGAATTAATTGCCTCTCATTCATGGACCCTGCCCACACCCACAAGACTAAGTCTTCCCTGTTGTCCCAGAGAGACCCCTCCCCAGAAGGCTGGGGGCAATGGAAGTGAGAGTAGAGGACAGAGGGAGGCAGAGACCAGGGCTCCCTGCATGCAGAGGCGAGGGCTGGGCGTACGCACCGGGCCAGCGTCGGGCAGTCAATTTTGTAGTTGTTGATGAAATTCATGTCCTGCAGCATGCTCAGGATGGCCTGTAGAGGGCAGAAGGGAGGGGTCAGAGGGATTGTCAGTTTCCAGATGGGGCCACCTGCCTTGGCCCTTCTTGAAGCTTCCACAATTTTGGAGTCTTAGATCTTCAGATCTATACTAGAGAACCATAAAATGGTAATGCCCAGTCAGAGCCAAGAACTTTTCAAAGAACTCTTGGAACCAAGCTCACACAAAATCTTAGAAAAATAGGGAGCGAGGAGCCAACCCTGAGGCCCTATGCCCTGGGCACTGTTGGTTCCGGAGTGGCCTTTGGTAATCATTCAGCCAGCCCGTGGCCCCCGGGAGCATGCTGGCAGACCACATGGCCACTCCGTCTCTAAAGGAGGCGCTATAGTCTTTCTTAATGACTCTGGTTTACCAGGAAGTTCCTGTACACATCGAATTTAAATCTCTGCCTACACACCCTCTGCCTCCACAGTCCAGTGAGTGGGGGGCAGGGGGCAGCTCACCATGGAAGTATCATCTTCTGGGAGAGAGCGAGGGGTATAGATAAAACTGGCGAAATTGGAGTCAATGACAGCCACCGGCGGGATCCCTTCATGGAGAAGTTTGGTATATTCATCATCAGAGACCTACAGGGGACCAGCCAGGGCATTAGAAGATGACCTCCACTCATCCAGTGTCCTCACCCTCAAATTCCCACAGCAGGGGGAACCCCTCACCCAGAGCACACCCCAGTTGGGCCATCCACTCCACAGATTGTCACTGTGCGGGAGACCACCACCCTCCCCTCACAGCCTTGTGGCCCATCTACTATGCCTCCTTATTGGTGACCACCCTCATCTGTAACAGCTTACCCTCAGCAAAGGTGGAGGACACTCCTTGGTGATACCCCTAAAGCCATGGTAGCCTTTCATAGGCACCAACTTGAAGATGACTTATTGAGGGGGGACCATCACAGAATCGAACCTCAGTCCTTCCTACTACAGCTTTGACCCTACCTACAAAGTCTGGGACCCTTTGGTTTGGGCACAGGTGAGAGGAAATGTTCAAAGCAGCAATGGCCACCACATACTCTGACCTAAAGCCTGGGACAGCTTTTCTGACACGGGGTCTGAGAATGGGATGGAATAGCATCATTAGGACTTCCCAGCACTGCAGGACCACTGGACCTATGGGAGCTGTGGGAAGGGCCCTGAGTGGGTTTTTCAGCCCTTAGTCATTCCCAAGGTGGGAATTATCCCTGGACATGGGGAACAGCTGGCTAAACCAGGTTCTTCCCTGGAATGGGTCCTGCTGCTAGCCTTGGTGCTGAACCAGCCGGTGCCTGGAAGGAGAGCTGGAGACCAGGCATTGCATTGGGTCAATCTCATCATCTTCAAGAGAGGGCAATCAGAAATCTCAGCCTGGTCCTGAGCCCAAGAGGATCTGGGGAGGCAGGGAAGGAACAGGTGGGCTGCAGGGGACCCTGGGACCCTGGGAAGGAGGACAGAAGCTCCTTGCATACTCACCTTCATGTGGTACATCATCATCTCATTAGCGAGGTGGCTGCGATACTGGGCCTCATTCACTTTCTTGTAAAGGAGGGACTGAGGAGCAGAAAGGGAAAGATGGGGCTCAAGCAAGGTGGCTGTGAAACCTCAGAATGCCCAGGAGTGGGACAAAGGGGCAAGACAGAATCCCTCTTCCTGTCCCGTGCTGGGCCTTCCAACCCCAGCTGAGAGTAGGGAGCCTCCTCCAACTGTCATGGAGACCTCCCCTTGCTCCTCCTCCCAGGGCCTCTTAGCATTTGAACCAGCACTCTGTCTCTTCCAGAACCTGCCCTGAGGCCCACAGCAGAGAAAGAGAAGCACAAAGGAGATACAGTGTCAGGGACCGATGGGTTGGAGTCCCAGGCCAGAGCTACCAGCTCTGGACAACAAGACCCAACATTTCCCAGAAAGAAGCTGACCAGGGGCTTGGATTGAGGTTGCTTTCCAAGGGGGACAGGGGCAGGGTGGGTGAATAGACAACTGGGGTTTCCCATGGTCCTGGGAGCCTAACGGGGCAGGACAGGAAATAGTAAATTTTCAGATGGGAAGTGAGTTCAGAAGTGACGAGCAGGTACTGAAGGTTGCACAGCAACTCAGCAGCGGGGCTCTGCGTCCCAGGCGGGGTACACCCGTCTAGACAGCAAGGACACCCAATGTGGAGAGGAAGGCAGAGGGTCCTGCACAGGCCCTGCCGCTGTTCCCACTCACATGGGCGATGCTGATGCCACAGTAGATGGAGAAGGCTGTTGCCAGGTCCTCATCGAACTTGCTGAACCATGGTCCGTTGATCTTGTTCACCAGCTCAGCCACACCGATGACCTCTGGGAGCCGGAGAGGGGCTAGGATCCGCCGGTGGATGTGTCCGGCAGGGATCTGCCCTCCCAGGGTGCCCTTAAGGGATGTCCCATGCCTGGGAAACCCCGTCCCTTCTGCTTCAGGACGCTCAGGAAGGGTTGCCAACCCTCTGCTCAGCTCCGCCCCGTCCAGTTCAGGCCCCGCCCCGCCCTGGCCCTGCCCCGCCCCTCCCCACCCTTCGGCCGGGAGCCCGCACCCTGGTTCTCATTCTTGATGGGAAAGCAAAGGATGTTGCGTGTGCGGAAGCCGGTGCTGTCGTCCACGCCACGGTAGAAGAGTGGGTGTGCGTACGCGTCTGGGATGTTCAGGATCTGGCCCGTGGTCGCCACGTGGCCCGCGATTCCCTGGTCTGCCGGGATGCGGATCTCATAGCTCTGCGGGGGCAGGCGTGGGTAGGGAGGAAGAAGTCAGCGGCCAGACACAAAGCGGACCATCGACTGTCCGGCCTGCTCCTCAGCCCCCTGCGGACACCCGGGCCTCAGGACCACAGCCACACACTCCCTCCGCACGGCCCTGCCTTACCTCGTCCTCCACCACGCCCCCGTCGAACACCTTGGCCACCAGTTCATTCTGATCCAGCAGGAACACGGAGCAGCTGTGAGGAAACGGCCTTGGTCCACGGGGCCCTGACACCCCTCTCAGACCACCCCCCACTTCTCAGGACTTGAGGCAAAGCCTGGATTTCCGAGGCTGGGTAGGAGAGATTCTCAGGGCTTGGCTCCCGACTTTAGAACAGACCAGTGGTTTATTTGTTGTTGTTTGTTTGGTAGCATCTACTCTGGGCCACCCGCTGTTAGGAGCTGAGGATCCTTGGCCAGCAAAGCGAGCCCCGCCCCTGTTTTCATTGGATGTTATAGAATAAAGGATCACACAACGCCTGATGGGTCCCGACAACAAGCAACGGAGGGGGGGAAAGAGTGGAGAAAAGGAGAGGAGGAAGACAGGCCCAGGGCCTCTCTCGCCCCTCCTGGGGGGAGATTCACTCACATCTCAGCATTGCTGAGGTTTCGGGCCTCTGTAATGATCTCCTGAAGCAGGACAGAGACGTCGTCTGTGGGAGGGAGAAACATGGGGGCCTGTGGTGAGAACAGGCTGGACTCCCACCTCTCATTCCCAAATCTCCAGCCTCCACTCCCACCCCACAGCTAAGCATGGAGGACAGTACACTCACCCAGGTGAGTGAAGAGGTTCTTTGCCACTTGGAGAAGAGCCTGGGATGGAGAAAATGGAGAACATAGGGGTTCAGGTTACAGTCTCCAGCCCCCTGCCTCCAACAGACCCAGGGGCTTCTCATTGCTCTCCTAGAGCTTTCAGGACATGCTGGAGACTGGCAGAGACGAGTCAATTATATCATTTGGCTACTAAGCGAGGGAGTGGGAGAAATAGCCCCAGTGAAGTTGTGTAGAAATCTTGAGTCTCAGATGTGCGTTCACCTCCGGCTCCAGACACCCAGATGTTGCTGTAGTACCCAAGTTGAACACTAGAGGGACCCAGTGTCTGCAGCCATTGGCGCTGTCCCGAAAAACTACCGACTTCCCCTTTTAGAGGCCTCCGGGGCACTGGGTAATCTCCCTGCGGTGGTTTAGATAGACATGAGCTTTTCCCTTGTGGATGACTTTCCGGGGCTGAGAGCTGGGCGACTTCGTTCCTGAGAGAGGCGCAAGGCAGATCTCTCTTTCTCACCTGGCACTCACACTTGAGCTTCTGCTCCTTCTGGAAGGCCAGGGTGCTGGTGAGCACGGTGCTGGTGTATTGGAAGCAGTGCTGGGTCACCTGCTCATCCTGGTCTGTGAACCTAGGGGAGGAGGTGGGGGTCACTGGAGAGGAAAGAATGACAAACTTCTCTCCCCATTTCTCCCTTCCTCCAGGAAGTGCTCTCAGAGACCCACCAGCTAACCATCACTCTCCACTACTGGGGCTGCTCGCAGCACTGGCAGCTTGGGGCAGCTGTCCCCTCAGACTAGGCGCTCCCTGAGGGGATGGCTCTAGTTCTCCTAGACCAAAATGTGTCTTCCTCCTCAGACTATTATTAATATCCCTTGAAGTCAGAGCCATGTCTCCCTCCTCTGACTTTGAATTTACCGAGACTGAGTCTGCGTCTCCTCCCTCAGACTGGAGACTTGCCCAGGCCAGAGCTGGGTGTCCTCCTGCTCCTCCCCAGGAGCCCCTCCATTCTCAAGGATGGGCAGTGGCACTGCCCTGGCTCACCCAGCTCCTGTCACTATCCTACGCTCCCCTCATCTCTAGGTGTACCTTAACTTCAGCCATGCTAAAATCCTCATCATTCTGAGAAAACCTCAGGCTCCTTCGTACCTTTATGCTTTTCCCCATACCGTCTGCTCTGCCTGGAATACCTTTGCCACCCTCTTCCTTCTATGCCATGAAAGTAAACTTTAAGTCTTAAAGGCAGGGACCATAACTGTATCACCCCATGCCCAATGCAGAGCCTGGTCCAGGGGAGATATTTGGGAAGAGTTTGCTAAATATCTTAACTGTACTCTACCTCTACCTCTGCCCTTATCACTAGCATCACCACACTCCCAGCGGAAGGGATTCTGGAGTCCTTGTTTTCTGAGTTCCCGGCAGCTTCTCTGTAGTCACTACTTTGAGCTGAACCCCACCTTGGCTCATGCAATCATTCAGCACTCCCTCCCTGAAATATGTGGGACCTAGAGATGGCCTTGCCGGTGCCTTGGGCCTCAGGGCTGTCACCAAGGCTCCATCTCCTTTCCCTTCTGATACCACCTCTCCTCCAGGTCTAGGGCCATCTCAGAACCCAGTCCCACAACCAGCAGTGAGAGGTCACAGTCCTTGCTGGACCTCCACTCACTCTGCCCTCCTCTCCCTAAAGGTCTTTCCAAGGCCATCTGGTCAGGACACTGCTGGACAAGTAGGTGCTCACCATGTATTTATTGAATGGCAGAAATTCTCCCACTGCTAGGATGCCCACCAGAACCAAACGACACAGATCCCACATCGTCCCTGCCTCAGCGGGCTCTGCTTTGTCCCTGTCTTCATTACCCCTGGTCCATCCAACTGCCTATAGAGCTCTCTGCTAGCAGGTCCTACTGCACAGACCTGCGACTCCCAGATCGCTGCCCCACCTCTGCAGATCCCATCCCTGGGCTTCTCACACGTCTCTAGTCCCAACATCTCCCGTCTCTACTTCCTGCAGGAGCTCCAGGCCCTCAAATCCATCCTGCTTGCTTGGGCCGCAGGAACCAAACATCTTGTCAGCATCTCTCTGCATCCTGGAATCAGGGCTCAGCCCTTCACCTGCCTGCTCCTCCCTACCTGTATGACTCTGCCCAAACTGCTAGACCTGCTGGACCACATGTGGCAGCATTCACATCCCGAACCTGCTCCAAGGACAGACATGGCTAATCAATCACAGTACTAAGATCCAGTCTCAACACAATGCTTCAGGCAGCTACTGTCAATCAGTGAGTTGATCTAGGACATGACATCTATTTATGATACCACTCCTAGACCCCAAATATGACCTCAGTTTTTGTGATATGCTTCCAGATATGCCTGTTTACCTGACTCCATTCCCTGCCCACCACTGTGTTTTGTATGATTCTTATAACTGCCATGTTATAAGTGCCTCTAAAGACTCTAAGCTTAGCCTAGCCCCCAAACCCGTATTCCTTTTAGCCGCTGCTCACTATGTCAGTGATGCTCTGGGGTCCCAGAGAGTTCACCCAGCCCAGAGCTCACCACCCCTCCATCAGGGAGTTCCCATCAGAAATGTCAAAACGGGATGGCAAGCTGGTAGAAGGCCAGTATCCTAATGGTCGATAATCAATCCCAACTGCAGGAAGTGGGCAAAGAGAAGGGGAACTCACTGGGACCTCAACATGACTTTTAAATAAGCCAAAATGGGTGATGGAGAGTCAACAGTTGCCTGTGCCTCAGCCACAGCGGCTCAAGGGCCGAGCACCCTCAGAATCCCACAGTCTCTTGCACCAACAAACCATTCAGTCCACCATTGCTAGAAAGTACCCCTGCCTAGGACCCTTCCCGCACCGTTACCCTAGCTGGGCCCTGTCCAGTCTCTCAGCTTCATCTCCTGATCACATCACCCCACCCAGACTCACAAGTCTCCTCCAAGTTTGTTGAAAGAGCAGGCCAGGGCCACCACCTGGTCAGTGGCTCGGCTGATGACAGGGACACAGAGCATGGCCTGCAGCTCGCAGCCCAACATGCTTTGCAGCTGTTCCACGTCCTCCTGCAAAGGGGAAGTGAGTCAGGGGAAGGGTAGAGGGGGAGAGTATGCTCCCTTCCCCCAGCCCTCCACCACACTATGTGACAGCCAGTTCTAAAGGACCCATACAGCATACAGGGTGGGAAGTGCTGTGATATGGAAGTGGGTTGGGAGAAAATCCCTGGGTCTTGTCTCCCACATTCTTAGGCTGCCCTGTCGCACAAACCCTGGCCCTGGGGACTGGACGGGGCCTCTCCCCTTGCCTCCTCCCCTGGTCCAGCTAGGTCACGGCTTACAGAGGTGAGATCTTTCAGTTGGATAGACTTCTTGTCTTCCACCACTTGGCCCAGGCGTCCCATTGTCATCTAGGGAGTGAGGAGAGACTGAGTCAGGGCCCAACTCTCCCCAAGGTCAGGCAATCTCAGATCCTGCCCCACCCTCAAGTCTGGAAGTTTCAAGGACCTCTTCCAGTCAATCCAAATGGTGGATAGGGTCCACACTGAAGGGGGTGAGTCCTGCTCCTGACCAGAACCCCCTTTGGAGGACGTTAGGGTCCTCCCTAACTAGAAGAGAAAAGCAGACTCCCAAGATTCTTGTTGTTCTTAACAGATTCTAAGCGAGTTCAATCCAAAAATACTCTAACAGAAGTGAACTGGTCCCACGTAAGCCGTTCTGTAGATTGTAAGAGACTTCTCTCTCATAACATTCCTAAGTAGATCCCAAGATCCAGATAATTCCACCAGATTCCAAGAGATTCTAGTAGATCCCAGCCCCTCTGGACACATCCCAGGAGCGCCTAGTTTGCCTTAACTTCTCCTGCAGACTCCAACACAAGACAGACACAGGACTCACCGGGAAGCTGACCTCTTCCTCCAGCACTTTATCTCCAATGACCTGGAGGACAGAGCAATGGGGACCCGTTAAAGGACACGAAAGGTTCTTCCCCTGGGAACCTGGGTCCCTCGCCCAGTCCCACAATGGACTTGGGCCCTCACCTTACAGGAGAGCTGCAGATTGTCCTCGGACACCAGCAGGAGGCAGCAGCAGGATGCCTGGGTCTCCTGCTGCAGCTGAGAGGGAGTAACAGAGAGAGCGAGGGGATGACCACGGAACTGCGCCACCCCTACTCCCCGCCCTCTCGCCTCTCGGAGGCTTCTCAGGTAGGTGGAGGAGAGAAGAGAGGGGGGGACATTGGAATCTGAACTGATGGAGGGCTCAAGGGAACGTTATTCCAAAAAGGAGCACAAGGGGAGAGGCATGGGGACTCACATATTGGAGGACTTTGAGCTGCAGGGAAGAGGCATCCAGGTCGTAGAGTTCCCCTGTAACAGTGGGGCGCGGGTCAGAGAGAGGGCCCATAGACTCCCCCAAGACTGCGCTGCCTCCGGCTTCACCCGCCAGCCCAGCCCACAGATCTCCCAGTTGCTACCCGGCTGCTCCGGGCCACGCCACCTCTCAGGCCCCGCCCACCCCAAACAAGGCCCCTCGAACCCCCTAGGTTCGACCCTTCCTCACCCCCAGGCCGGGCCCCAGCCGAGTCCTCACCACACAGTTGCAGGATCTTTCGGTCCTGGTCGGTGTGGGCAATCTCGCTTTTCTTGTCTTTCGCCGCTCCCGCCGGGGGGTTCTGAACCGCTTCGAGGGCCGCGCGGGGCCCGTGCTGCTGCTGCAGGGCCTGCACCCTTCGCAGGGCCACCAGCGTCTGGGGCGGACTAAGCAGTCAGCGAGCCACTCGCCCCATCTTTACCGCGCTCGCCGCCTTAGGACTTCTCGCCTTCGGTCAAGCCATTCCCTCTGCCTGCAGTGCCCATCGCCTCCACCTCCCCCCACCCCAAACAACTCATCCTTCAGCGGTCCACCCTCCTGTGGGATTGCACGGTCCCTGGAGCGTCCCTCTGTCCACGAACAGATATGTACAGGGTTTGTCTCCACCCCCAGCCCAAGATTCTTCCAAGACAGAACAGAGTCAGATTTCTGTGTCTCTACCATCCACAAGGAGTCCTAAGTCATTGCTAAAGTCACATTACAAAATCTCAGGAAAGAGCCTCGATATTATATAGATAGTCCTTCCTAAGTACTGACAAGACATTTGACTCTTAACTCACAAGTACTCTAAGTAGGTCAGTACTATCCTTATCCTCATTTTCTGATGTGAAACTGATGCTCAGAGAGGTTAAGTGACTTGCTCAAGGTCACACAGCCCAAACGTGGTGGACTGAAACCTGGGTCTGTCCAGTTCCCTGGCCACATCGTCTTCCCACCAGTTGTGATGAGCGTCTTCAGCAGCCCCCCACCCAACCCCAGCCCTACCGCCCACTCACATGCTTCTCTACAGCTTGAAGGCTCCTTTCTTCACTGTCACTCAGCTGGCCACAGTGCACCTGGAGGGATGTGGAACAGGGACCAACTGTGACCTTCCTTAGCTTCCCATCTCTGTCAGAGTGCCCTCCTCATGCCCAGCACACACCTGTCCCCACCAACACATACACACTCCAGTCTACGAGCTTCAGGGATAACCTGTCCTTCTGATTAAGCACACGGCTCCAGAAAATTCCCCACCTCCAGGAAGCCCTCTACATCTAATCCAAAGTGGCTTTTCTGATCTCTGCCTTTTCAGTCACTGTTCCATCAACAGCACAATGGAGAGGTATAGTGGGGAAAGAGGGATGACCTGCGACCCCTCTCCATCTCCCAGCTCATGCAGCACTTCAGCCCCTCATAAAGGAACGAGTGGTATTAGCCTCAGCCTCCCACCTTCATCATTTTTGAGTAGGGGTTTGAGCCCTTCCTAAGTTTGGGGTAAGGGAAGAGGGCTGACATGTATGGAGCGTCTGCTGTGCATTAAGACCTTGGGAGGATGGGTGAATAAAGGAATGAATGAATGGCCTTGGATGTGATTCTCACCACCTGGAAGGCAGGCCTCCACCTGCAGATGAACCAATTCCCAGAAAAATTTGAGTGACTTGCCCAAGGTTACACAGCAGCAAGTGGCTGGGTTGGGACAGTACCAACTACTCCCTCACCTTCTTTGCCCACAGCCTCCCCTCTCCAGATCCACTTTCATCAGCACCCCCATCATCCTGTCCCTCTCCAACTGCCCAGTGTCATTCACCAGGAATCCCCTCAGCCCACCTTTCATACTCTGTGTAGTCCCTTCCCCCACCCCTGCTTGGGTGATTGATGTAGAAAATGAGAGAGAGGGAGGGAGGGGTGGCAGTCTGGGGACCCAGTGCAGGCCTGCCACCAGCATCTGGTGCCTACTCAGAGCTGCTCACCACCTACGGGGCACCCCATGGTGACTGAACTGGGGTCCCCTCCTTCATCCTCCCTCCCCACTCAGCAGCCCCCCTCCCTGCTCTAGGTTCCCTGCCAGGAGCAGATGGAGAGGAGGAGACCAGTAGGTTCCCAGGAAGCTCATATCTGGCTGGGGTGGGACGGAGTGGGGGATGCAGGTGGATGGGGTGCAGAACCTCATACCTGAGGAAGGAGGAGAGGGCAGGCTGGGTGTGTGGGAACTTAAAGACTGTGGGAGCTCAGCGGGAGGGGGCAGAACCCACACTGAAGCGTGGGGAAGACAGGTAGAGCCTGAAGAGAGGGGACAGTGCAGGCAGGAGCTGTCCTGGCCGTGCTGGGTAGTAGGTGGCACGAGGAGATGAGGATCTGGGCAGGAGTGAGATCCCTGTCGCCACAGAGGGGAGGACCTTGAGTGCCAGGCTAAGGAATTGGATTTTAGCGTGAGGGTCATGGCCTACAGCGTGTACGGTGAATTGGAGGGAGCAACACTGGAGGCAGGAAGACCTGGATGAGGCCTGGGCCACCAAGGACGGCGTTGGAGGTTAAGCTCTGGATGAGGCTCTCTGACTACGACAGGACGGGGAGTTGGAAGAGGCCGGGGCGTGGGTCATTCACACGTGGTTTATATGACTATGTTGGCATTTTACTGCTGGTAGATGGCGGGGGGGGGGGACATCCTTCTTGTTCCTTCTACCTGGACCCATCTCTCAGGAAAAGAGAAGGTTGGGACCCCTCTAGGGCTATGGAGCAACCAGTTCCTGGGCTTCCAAAGTAGCCCGGTCCCAGTACAGAGCTGGGAGACTGAGTAAGCCTCAGAAGGCCGGGGGAGAGGAAGGAACTGTGAAGCCCCCTGGACGTCCCTCTACGCCAGCACACACTCCTGGGCTACCTCAGCCCGTCCCCACCCAGCACGTGCACAAACACACGTACACGCTCTCATGAAGAGGCTCAGTAAGTACCCCAGCACACACTCACACCGTCACTGGCTCAGGGACATACTCGGGTGTGTGTGCACGCACATACACAGGCACACGCAGGGCAGTCACAGACTCAAAGACAGCCACACCCACACCCACCGTGTCTATGCCACCCACATGGGCACGTCACATACCCACGAGCCCGGCACACACTTCTGGCCCCCCATATGCAAACACACCAACACTTACACATGGCGCTTTGCTCACTCATAGAAACACACACTTGCACCTACTCTTGATAATCGGGGGGCACGTCTGAGTGGCAGCACTCAGTGGTGAACACTGGGGATGGAGGGGGCGTTGAGAGCCCAGCACAGCCCCCACACCCCTCACCCTCACCAAGTTCAACATAGCTAATTGCATGAACACCCCATCCCCGTGTAAGGAGCCAGCGTGGCTGGCACAGCTGGGGGAAGTGTGGGCACAATCACACATCAAATGCCAGCGACCACGAGCCGCCCACTCCTCAAAGGGACTTATTATCCCCGAGCTGAAGAACAGAGCCAAAGACTCTTTTCACACAAAGAATCTGCAATCAAGGTGCCTGGAGCTGCGAGCGGCAGAAGCCGAGAACTCAGCCAGGCCGCTCTGCACCCGGATGGCATATTTATTCCTCAGAAAGCCCTCTACTGACCGCATTTCCATCAGGTCCCAATATTCCTTGCAGGGCTCCCTAGGTTTCCTTGCTAGCACTTGCCATCACTTGCAATTCTATTCTTATTTTGTCCCCTTGTTTGTCTCCCTTACCCTTCCAGACAGTATGGTCTGTGAAAGTTGGGCCTATCTGCTCTGTCTCCATCACCGCTGTGTTTGCAGCATCTAGTACCTGCGTTGCCTGGCAATGCTCGAGAAATACGCCTTTCAATGCTGGCTGGCTGGCTGGATGGATAAATGGATGGATGGATGGATGGATGGATGGATAGATGGATAAACAGATGAATGGATAAATAGCTGGATGGAGAAATTGATGAACACCAAGAGCAGAGACTCAGAGAGGTGAGTGGGGCTGGAGAGAAAGGAGCTGGTGAGTTAGCCTTCCCCAAAGACCTGCCCTGGATCACCCCCTGCACCCTCTGCTCTTGGGATCTGGTAGCAGCTGTGAGGTCCAGGTGCGCAGGCGGCCTCTTAGAGGATGTGGGAACCTGTGGCCCCAGGAGAACCGGGGTGGAGCAGCAGGACAGGATCTGACAGATATCTGTGTATACACAGGGAAGAGGGGTGTCCTGAAGTGCAAATCTTTCTTTATTCTGCTTTTACTTTTATTAGCATTTATTTGATGCTGAATTTACTCCTGGGCCATAAGTTTTTGTTTGTTCAGTTTCTTCTGGGAGATATTTTCCTTCTGTGCATCCTCCTCTTCTGGTTTAGGAACAATCTGCTCTTTTTCAGTAAGGATCCCGTCAGCGCGGCAGGGAGAGCTCATGTGTGGGTTAATCCACCCACGAGCTCTGTAAATTCTGCGCTGCATCTTGGAAGCTTTGTTCCTGGATGTGCTCAATTGACCGGAGAATCTACCTCTAAACCCTTCAGTTCAGCATGTCTCTCTGCATTGTTAAGCATGTACAGCAAAAATTCTGCACTCTTTTTGGGCCCCCACCTCTGCGTCCAGCCCCACTGTTTGGCCTGGGCGCACCTGCCAACTCCCCCATTGTAATGACGGACGGGCACACTGAGAGCTGCATTTCTACTTGAGTAGGAAGGCATGGGCTTGGATGACAGGCAGACCAGGAATAATCCAAACACCTTTCATGGGCTCTTCACTGCCCAGAATGGTTGAGAAGGTGAGGCGACGGTTGTTGAGAGCTTCTTCTGGCAGCCAAAGCCCTGATAGCATCTTGCTCACCGGCATGCACCCCACACCTCAGCCTCACCAGGATCACACTTCCCCCGACACTCCACCACCCTGCTCCCCACCCTGTCTTTGCTCATGCTCTTTCCTCTGCCTAGACTATCCTTTCCCTTCTTGTCTGCCTGTTGACCTCCTACCCATGCCCCCAAACCCCCTTCAAATACTGTCTCCCATGTGAGGTACCCCTTGCTGCTCCAGCCTCTGCCACCAGAGCACCTGCAAGCAGCATTTATTTATTTCGGCCAGTGGTGGTCTGAGGGTGTCTCTGAGCCTCTAGAAGGCACGAAAGGGTGTGACTCCTCTCTCTGCCCCAGCACTCAGCCTCGAGCAGGGCTCAGAGCAGGGTTTTACTAGAGTGAGTTAAGTTCAAGTGATATGACCCCTCCTCCTCCCCAATACACAACACGTACATACACCCAGGCTTTTCCTCCCAGGAGAAGGCTGGACACCTGGTCCAACCTGAGCCAACGTGAACAGCGGTCATGGCAACCATCCTCCTGCCCACAAAATGAACAACCTTCTAGATGTCTTCCCCTTGGAGGAGTTACTTCTCTTCTGACCCAGCCCTCACAGCCCCAGGAAGCCCTTCTCGGGAACCTGACACCCCAGACTCTTTTCTCTCAACAAAGGTGGGCAGCTGAGCCACCATCTCCCACGCCCAACTCTGCACATTGTCCTGAGTCCTGGTCCCCTTTGCAGAGACCAGCTCTGGCACAGATTGGGGAAAAAAGAGGGGAGGGAAGCAGCACTGAGAACTCTGTGCCAGCAGCAGATCCGTTCCCGGCAGGAACAGAAGCTGGGGACGGGGGCGGGGAAACCAAGAGGGACACAGCTCCCTCAGTCAGGCAGATGGGGCGCTGAGGAGACCAAGCCAAGTACCCTTTCCTTCCTCTCCTCTCCCCTGCTCTCCCCGCTGTGCCCCCCACTCCCACCGCCCTCCCCTGCCAGCAGCTAGGGAAAGGTCAGGCGCCTCAGAAACCTTTAATTCTGTTTTAATGAGCTAGGAGGAGTCCCTGGGTGTACCAAGACCAACTTACTTATCCGTCCACACCGCAAGCCTGCCCCCTATTGAGGTAATGGTGATTTGGGGGATGCTAACCCTTCTGTTCCTAGGTAGAAAAAGATTTTCAACACCGCCTCATGTCTCCCAGACCCCCATTTCCTCCCACTACAGCCCAGCTGCTCTCAACACACACACACACACACACACACACACACACACACACACACACACACACACGCATACCAGACAGGCTCCACCCACCGCTCCCTCCCCTGCTCTCTCCTTCCCCATCCCACCCCACAAGGGTTCTTACCAGGATGACGGCTGCCACAGCCACAGTCTCCTTCTCCACCAGCGGTATGACCAGCACTGAGGGGGAGAGGGCAATGAGGTGGTCCTGCGGGGCCAGTGAGGCTCAGAGGTACTGAGCCGGGACCCAGGGAGGGAGACAAAGACAGAGACAGAGAGAGGCTGGGACACAGACACAGAGGGACCCAGAAACCCATAGAAAGAGGGGCGTCCTGAGGCAGCAACAAAAATAACCGCAGCAATGACCCCTGCAAGGAGGAAACCCCCTCACTTGACAACTTTCTTGTCATCCTCCCAGCAACCCTGAGCGGGAGGGAGGGAGGTAAGGCTGAGCACCCCTATGTTACAGATTGGGAAACTGAGGTCCAGCAAGGGGAAGTGACTTGCCCAAGATCACACAGCAAGTCAGGTCTCCTGACTCCCAGTCTTGTGCACTTTCCACATCGAGACAGAGGACAGAGACCTAGAGAGACTGAGACACGAGGCAGAGACATGGCGGACAGGGGACATGGAGAGGAAGAGAAGAAAAACAGAGAATGACAGAGAGAGCATGACAACAGCTACAGCCCATCTAGAAACAGGCACACACATCCTCACTGCGGCCATCGGTCACAGAGCCCTAGTATGTGCCTGGCCCTTAACATGTGTTATCTTAGCTGCTCCTCCTTACAAGGTAGGTTCTGTGGTTCCCATTTTACAGATCAGGAAATTGAGGCTCAGAAAGGTTAGTGGCACAATAGAGAGAGAATTAGATGGAGGAATTGCTACAAATACAGAGCAAAAGAAAAAAGGAGACCGAGAGATGAAAACAAGGGTAGAAAATTGACATGACCAGGGAAGCAGGGGTCACAGTCCCCCCTGCCCCTGCCCAGCTTCTGGCCCGCCCTTACCTTGGGTGTCAGCAGCCAGTGGGGCCACCAGCTTAGCCAAAGGCTTCCCCAGGAGGTTGGAGGGGCCCAGTCCATTGCAGCCCAGCCGCTTTCGGGAGATCACAGCCTCTCTGAAAAAAGGACATGATCCTACTTCTCAGCCTCTGCATCAAAGAGGACAGGCCCTGGCCTGGCCACACATAACAGGCTGGACCCTGCACATCTGCAAGGAACAGGACAAGTTGACCTGCTGCAGGGTGGACACGAGGAGAGCAAAACTAAGTGTGGGGGACCCTGACTCCCCCTGCAGAGGGGCAGGCAGCCAAAATCTGGCCTGTGGTGCCTCTTGCTGGTAGATATGTGAAAGGTACCTTAGGGCCCAGCATAAATCCCCAGAGCAAGGAATTCAGGGGCTCAGAGTGAGGCTGCCTGGCTTACATCCTGCCTTGGCTACTACTTGACCTTGGGCAAGTGACCTAACCTCGCTGAGCCTCCCAGGGAGAACGAGGGTGGAAGAGAGCAGGACGCTAACCATCATTTTCCTCAGAAAAACCATGGTAGAGCTACTTTCAGTGCTAAGCACAGGAGGGGGAATCCAGAGATAATCGTCATAACTAAATCTTGTCACACATTCCCTTTGTCCCATGTACAGGCCAAGCAACTTACATAGATGAAGTCAGAATTCCCAACAATCCTCTGAAGTCAATGTTATCAGGTGGAAGAACTAAGGTGCCATGAGGTTAAGTAACCTGTCCATGGTCGTGTGGCTAATAAGTGGTAGAGCCAGGATTTGAACCCAGGCAACTGGCATCAGAGCCCATACTCCTAACCAGTATACTTGAACCTTCCTAAAGACCTGATGGGTCATGAGTCTCCAACAGGGGTTGGCATGAATGTAGAGGAGGCAAAGGACATAGGTGTGATGGAGGGGAGGGGCGGTCAATGTGGGAAGAATGAGTTTCTCTGCCCTCACCACACATGCCATCCCCCACCGCCTCTGGCTCTTCCTGTTTAATTAAGTGCCTGATTTTCCACCAAATGTCACTCCCCGATGATTAATTGTCCTGGGTTCCTCATCCCTCATGCTGCCTCCATTTAATTGTGTTTATAGGAACTGCATGATCTGGAGAGAAGAGAAGCTTGGGGGAGGTGGAACTCCAGAACGTGCATGTGGGGTCACTAAGGGGGGCCCGGCAAAGGTCAGATGAGGAAAAGAGAGGGGGCGGCCTGTAAGTCTTCAGATCAGGAGGTCATCGCCACTACAGAAATCAAGAAACGAAGAGGGTGAGCATTTCAGTCAAGATCACACAGCCTTCTGAACCAGACCTGTTTGCTCCTGGCCTCTGATTCAGAATTTACAAGAACCATCTTCCAGCCCTCACACTCTGGACACACCAAGGTTCCGGGTGTGCTGGGCTCCAGTTCAGGGCTTTCTGACTGTGCCATCCACCCCAGGAAGAAATAGGGATCTAGAGTGGCAGGAGGGCAACAGCAACCACATTTCCTGGTAACTAAGTTGATAAAGGCTGCGGCTTCATGGAGGCAGGGGCTGGCCTTGGTGACTCTGGGCCAAATTCCCTCTTGTCGGGGCGACACTTGGCCTGGGACAATCTGGTGACTGGGCCGCCACAAGGTGGCGCTAGTGCCTGCGCTGCTGGTCAGTGAGAGCGGCAGCTCCATTTCACTGACCCCCTGACTCTTCCACTTCCAACACCCAGAAGCCCAGGGCTGCCTTGGCGTCTCTCCCTCCTCTATTCCCCCTCCCCAGAGACCCTGATGAAGAAATCTGCCCTGCCATCAGCCTTCCTTCTCTTCTACACAAAACTCCTTCTGTACTCATGGACTGGAGACTTTCCAGCTCCCCCTCTCATGAGCTCCAGACCCCAGATACCCAAGGGCTTCCTGGTGGCTTTCCCTAGATGTCCCTGAGGTTGTCAAAGGTACCCAGTGCTAACCTGAACTTACCCTTGCCACCAGTATCCCTAAAGTATCACAGTCATCCACGGAGTCCCTATGGCTGACCCACAAACTGTCCTAGCTGCCTCCCTCTTCCTCACCGCCCCCAGCCAATGGGTGAGTCACCTCCCATGCATCTCTCACAAATGTCCCCTGCTTTCCATTCCCAAGGCGCTGCCCAGCTCAAACAGAGCCAACTTTCCCCTGACCCTGAAACAGCCACTCCCCTTGCCTCCTGCCTCCCGTCTGGTCCCTTAAATCCGTCCTCCATACCAGAGCCAGAGTAAGTTTTCTCTAAAATACGTATGGAAACATTCTATGTGAACCCTTTCATTCCACAGAGTATGTATTGGGGGTGTTTCTGGGTCAGGTTCGGTACTGAGGACTGAGATGAGGAGTCAGACGTATGTCTGATCCCAGGACTCTCAGTGTCGTGTGGGAACTGCCAGGCAGACCCATGCTGGAACGCATGGAGTGAGGACTCTGAAAAAAGGAGGAAGAGAGAGCCCAGCCTGCCTAGGTGCAGGATAGAAAGGGGGTCAGAGAAGGCTTCCTGGAGGAGGAAATGCCTTGAGTCCTAAATGCATGAGTCCTAAA
The DNA here is from genome assembly GCF_057876585.1 of Rhinolophus sinicus. Classification (NCBI taxonomy): domain Eukaryota; kingdom Metazoa; phylum Chordata; class Mammalia; order Chiroptera; family Rhinolophidae; genus Rhinolophus; species Rhinolophus sinicus. Next base: position 141,074,949 of record NC_142514.1, on the reverse strand, counting down.
TGACATGCAGAGGTCATCAAGGCAGACAGGAAGGGGTGTGCAGGCAGAGGGAACTGTATGTGCAAAGGCTTGGAGGAGAGAAAGAATGTGTTTACTGGATGGTCCACCTGCAAGGAGGCTGGTGTGGTTGGACAGCAAGGAGCAGGACTGGAGGGGGGCTTGATCCTGAGGGCAGTGGAAACCCCAGGATGGACTTGAACAGGGCAAGGTCAAGGTCAAGTTTGATGGCTCGCTGCCAGGTAAAACTCACTAGAGAGGGAGAATCTAAGAGACCAGAAACCCAGTCTCAGCGACCGCTCCATAGTCTCAGTGGTCCCTGGACAGCAGAGGAGAGACCTGGCTGGGGCAGGTCAGCCTTGACTGAGCCCAGACCTCTCACCATGTGCTGGGGCCTCCAAGGACGCTCAACCCTCCAGGGTCCCGCAGTTGGCACCCTGCTCTGCAACCTGCCCTCCCTGGCCCAGCCACATCCCATGGCCCCAGGCAGGGCTGTACCAGGCCATGCTCACCTCACCCCACCCCCATGTGAGCCCTTTTCCTCTGCTGCACCCTTCCCAGAACCTCTGTTCCCCCTCTAGATGGGGGTGGGAGCTTCATCCACTGCTCACACCCCTGGTGGCTCTCTGTTCAACTCAGAGCCCCCACCTTGCCTCCTCTCCCCTCCTGACACCCCCGCCCCTGCCCCCTGCTAGGCTGATGGTGGAGGGTGAGGGGCCTCCGCACCCCAGGGCCAGCTGTCCAGGTTGAAGGCTAATGACTCAGCCCCGGGCGCCTGGGTGGTCATGATTGCCTGGTGAAGATAAAGACAGATGGGCGCAGGGCGGAGAGAGGAATGGGTGTGGATTTTATGATGGTACCGTCCCTTTAACAACTATTTATTTAGTGGAATGAGTAGAAGGAAAGGCTTTCTGTTGGTGGGGTCAATGGCCTGGGAAGAGCTGGGCCCCCAGGCCCCCTTCTACTCCTCTGAGGCCCTTCTTTGGTGTTGTCCCCTCCCTTTTACTGACCCCCTCCCCAATCTTGACCTGACCTGTCATGTATCTGGGAGACAAATTATGATTCAGGCCAGTACCTAGTCATGCCTCTCCCTCTCCTGGAGTGTGAGGCTCCAGAGACGGAGATGAACAATTCTGTGTGTCCCTCGAGACAAACTAGAGGGACAGACAGATTCTGCAGTGAGAGGGGACCAGGTCAGCCCTGAGGAAGACATTTCTCAAAGGTGGGCCCTGGGACCCCTAAGTGGCAGTGGAGGCAGACAACCAGCTGGGGCTGGTGTGGGCGGTGTCTCTATTGCAGCTAAAAGGCCCCTGTTTTGCTGCACTCAGCACAGGATAATCAGAGGCTTTAAGATGGTGGGAAACACAATGAGAAGAGGAAGGCAGCAAGGCTGGGAACTGAAATAGGCTGGGAGATAGAGGTGGGTCACCAAGGAGAAGGAGGTGACGCCTTCGAGAAGCCCCTTGCCCAGGCAACCCTCCAGGATTCTCCCCCTTCCAGCCCTGAGGCCCCTTGCAGAATCCAAAGCTGGACCAACCCTCAGACATCAGTGTTAGATCCTGTCTTCTCACAGAAATGTAAACTGAGGCCCAGAGAGATCGCATGAAATTGTAATTGTGGCCATATTGTCCTGGATCCCAGATCTCCTAATTCCCAGCCCAGGGTTCTGCTTATGGATAGACCTTCCCCTGGGGAGACCACTATGGCCCAGTAACTTTTCCAGAAAATTGGATCCTCCTTAGTACCAGGGCACTACAGGGCAGGCGTCCTAGAGGGCCTCCTTGTAGGCCATGGAAGATAAGCGAAGTGGGCTCGAGATGGGATGGCAGGGAAGGACTTTGCAGGGGAGGAGAGAGCACAGCGAGCACAGGGAAACAGGAACACACTGGGGGGCCTGAAACTGGGTGTCTGCGAGCCTGCAGCATGGTAGGGGCACTGGCAGGAGGGGCTGGTCCATCTCATCCCCACCCTGCCTCCCCACCTCTGCCTTCACCCATTCTCTCCCTTCCTCTTGGCCCTTATCTGTCTTTATGGTCCACCTCCACTTCACACCTGCTGCTGTTTGCCTGCCCTCCAGGGTTTCCCGGAGGAGCAGCCCTGGCACTGGGCACTGCCAGCACCCCAAGCTCCACCTCAGCCTGGGGCAGGTGCCTCAGCCTCCTGGCAGGGCCAGGGCCATAGAGATCACCACCGGACGGAGCCTATACCCAACCCCACCCATTTCCATGGAAAAGAGACTGAGGCCAGGACGGAAGTAATTTTCTCAAGGTCATCCACTGAGTAAATATGTTGGGACTTGGGGCTAGAGGGCCACCAGCAATCTCTGAGCTCCTACTGTGTGCTGGGCGCCACGCTAAGCACCGGGCATCTATTAACTCACTAAGCCAATAGACAGATCCTGTTGTCTGTTGTCTCCATTCCATAGAGAAGAAAACAGGTTTGGAAAGGGACAGGTAAGGCAGGGATGGGGCTGGACCAGAATGCAGGCCTGTCTGACTCCTATTCCAGTGCTCTTCCCTCCCCCACATACCTAGGTCTCAGCCCTAGTGAAGGAGGTGGGTTCACCAACAGATGTGGGGTTTGGGGACAGAGCGCAGATTTCAATCCAATCCTTGCTGGTCTGAATGAACTTTGACCTCTGTGTCCCCTGGATGCCCCTGCTGCATCACCCCTCACCCTGCTCACCTCCTCAGCCTCTTAGGATTTCTGAGCCCTGTCTCCCAGCAGGCACTCGCCTCCCCATCTCCACTGAACTCTGGGCTAATTGCGTTGGAACATTCACTCTTAATTGTCTTTTTTTGTTGTTGCACCTTCTCCAAAGGCTTCACTGAGTCTGAAGCAGTTGGGGTTGGGGGATACAGAAAGGGCTGCCCAGCCAGAGGCTCGGAGCCCCCTCCAGAATGCCTGGCCTGCAGACCCAGCAGCAGAAAGGCTGAGGGGGGCATTTGCAGGCTCAGAGGGACAAAAAGTGAACTCTGCAGGGTGCTCTCTCCATCTTCGGAGCTCATTTTCCTGCATCCCTCTCCCAGGAAGACCTTCCAGGTGGGTGCGCTTTGAGGAAACTTCCTGGGTGGGGCAAGCTCACATTAAACAAAGTTCTGGAGAATCAGGAGAGGAGAAAAGGGAACATTATAGCTTTTTTCTTTTTCTTCCTTAAGATTCCAAAGACTTTCCATCCCTATCTTGTCTTGTCTTACAGATGGGACAGTAGAGGCCAGAGAGGGGCACGGCTGTCTTGGTTCACATAGTCCTTGAGGGGAGGAGTTGTCAGGAGATGCTGCAGGGGAAAATGTCACCTACCACCCACCCCACGGGAAATCAAATGGGAGAACAGGAGGTGGGCAGGCTCTGGGCTATTGGAGAGGCACCAGCCCCATCCACAGGAGTGAGACCAGCATCCAGGAATCCAGGGTGCCAAGTGACAAGAGGGGCCACCAGCACCGCTCAACAGCAGTACTTTCCACGGCCTCTGTGAAAGGTGAGTCCTGCCAGCCTTAATTACTACCTGAAAAAGCCACAGCCCTGGACCTCTTGGCCTGTTGGGAAAGCTCTGCCCCAGAGAGTGGAGCTCTGCCTTCCAGTAACACCTGCCTCCTGGTGTCCAATCAGCCTCCAGTTCCAGAGCCAGTTCCACCTGGCCCCAGATGGCCCTGCGGTGCTTAGAAGGCGGTGAGCACGTCCTCCATGCCCTGACCTCCTCTGGACCAGCACTCTTGCCCATCAATACTTTCTCATCTGACAAGTTCCACTTCCCCTCATTGTCTCCTGAAGGGCCAGGAGCCAAGAGACTTGTCCCAGGCCTGGATGTGCCTCATACCATGTATGTGGTGTTGGATACATCTGATGATGTTTGCCCATCTGGCAAATAAGGAGGCTGAATTCAATAGGCTCAGACCATAGGGCATGGAGCCCAGGTTCCTAGTCAGTCATTCCAACATTCTAGCGGAATGAAAACAAAAGCAGACATTTAGCATTCATTATGGACATAGTTTTAAGTGCTTTACATGTGTTAAACTCATTTAATCCTTCCCACAACCCTATGAGATAAGTACTATTATTATCACCATTTCACAAACAAGAAAACCTAGGCACAGAGAGGCTGAGGACCTTGTCCAGGTTATAAAGCTAGTAACCAGGGAGCTGGGATTTGAATCTAGGCAGTCAGGCTCCAGAACCCACAGCACGACACTGCCTCGGAGCAACCTGTTCTCAGATACCATGGGCTCCTGTAGGTCCAGCATGCACTGCTTCCGTGTTCTGCGATTCCGTGAGAAACTCCCAGGCAGTTCTCATAGCCTACTGGGGTTCTAACTGACAAACGGTAGCCCTGACATTCTGAGACTTCCCTTGTGCTGTCCATTCCCCCAACCCAGGCATTGTTTCTCCCCTCTATACTGGAGCCAATGACCTGGCCAAGGATCTCCACCTGTCAGGGGGGATGAGTTCAAGGTCAGATGGGGAGGGTCAGACCAGATGACCTTGGAAGGTGCCTGAGATCCTTGACCATGTGAGAGGGCAATAGGGTGGAGAATGGCTTACCGGACTTTCCCCTCCTGGGGCAGCTCATGGGGCGGGTCCTCACACACCAGCCGGGACTCCTGGTCCAGCAGGTAGGTGTAGACCGTCTCCTAGGACAGAAGGCACTGGTCAGGCCGTGTGGAGAGGCCCAACCCGCTGCCCACGTACACAGGTCTGGGCGATGCGGTCACGGGCCCTGTGGAGTGGGCTCAGGCATCTGTTTGTTTTTACTCCCAGGTGATTCTCATGTGCAGTCAGGGTGGAAAACAACTCCCTTAGGAACTTAGCACCTCACCTTCTCCTCTTGGAGGGAGTTCCGGGCAGGCAGAGATCCATGATCCTGCCAGCTTTTCTTACCTATCACCCCGAATCCAAGGCGCTAGGGAGAGAGTCTGAAGGGCTGAAGGTGCAGACAAATACACCACCCCCACCCCAGGGTATTTCCTTGCCATGACTCCAGCCTCAGCAAACAATAACTGCCCCCGGAAGCTTCCCTCCTACCTTGGAGACACAAACAACTCTACAAGAAACCACACGCCATGACCGAAGCTGAGAAGGCGTCCTGGAGGAAGTGACCTTAAAGCTATAACTAGAGTGGGAATTAGACACATTCAGGGAGTGGGTGAGGCACAGAAGAATGGCTTCTGGGCTGAGTAGCACGTAGTATGCAGGTGTGAGAGCACTGAATATTTATGGAATGGACCGTGAGGGCAGAGGGAACAGGAAGTGGGCTTGGGGTTAGAAGGCGCTGAGCTGGAAGGGCCTGTAAACCAGGCCAGGGAAGGATGCCAGGGGCTGCTGCTGGTTGGAAGTGGGGGGTGAGCCCTGAGAGACAGGAGCAGATCTGTATTATGGAAAGATCACTCCCGAGTGTGAGATCAAAGCGTGTCAAATCTTTGGCTTGTCAATCCAACCTCCCCAAGGGCCCAGAGCAGTCTCAGCCTCAGTACCAGGCCACGTCTTGGAAGAAGCAGTTGCCCTCACTGACCCACAGGCAAAGAAAATCTCCATTTCCTCCCTTAGGGATCTACAGCCAACGCCAGTTCAGCACACAGCCTTGCAGAGTATCTTCTCTGCCCACACTACATGTGACGAGGGAAACCCAGATGTCACTGCTGTCCACGAGTGTCCATGCCCCAGGCATGTGGCACCCACATGCCCAGCTAAGTGTCCTGAGGGGCACTGCTTTCTCAGTGGGAGAATGGAGGACTCTTCTCTCTGTTGATGGCAACAGGACGGCTTCTGGAGGAGGTGACATTGGGGCTAGGTGTTGAAGGCCTACCCTCAGTAAGTGTGCAATCCTTCTCAGCAGAAGCAGTTGCCTTTTGTGACTGTGAGTATCCATAATCCTGCGTATTCCCAGCCAGCCCCCACCCTCTCCCACCCCCCAGGAGATAGCCCTGTCCTCCTTCCAGAGAACCTGAGCCAGACACAGTGGTGGTGTGGGCTGGGAATGACACGGCCTGAGTGAGAGGGGAGGGGGAAGGGCAGACACAGGCATGGCCTGCAGCGCCCTGTCCTCCTGGGTGAGGGTCTAGGGGGTGAGCTCAGGGACGAAGAAAGCAGCGGAAGGGAGGCCACCTACTCCTCATCTAACTCCAACCTCCTCCTTAGCATCCCGCCCTTTCAGCAGCCTGGGAGGGGCCTGTGGGATTTGTCACAAAGGTTAAGAGACCCCCGAGTACCTAGGGTCACACAGAGAGTCCTGCCCTGGCAGAGAGCGGGGTGGATGATCCAGGGACAGAGAGGCAAGGAGGACAGCTCCTCACATCACTTCCGGATGTCCATCTGCCTCCCACCCCCTCACTCTCAGCCCCCTGGGTTAAAATTAGCTGCGTTTACTGGAGAGAAGCAGGGAACCGTTTCAGACGCATCATCACCATCTGCATTTGGGGCTGCCTGCTACAATGGGTGCTGATGAGGCAGCCAGATGCCTGTGGCTGTCCTCGCTTGGGCGGGGAAGGCGCAGCGGAGGGTTGAAAGACAGCCCCTCCCCCACCCCCTCCTTTCTGGGGCCAGAGCAGACCTGCCATCTCCCCATCCTTCTGTGGGGCTGAGCTCCTCCATGCAATCCAGCCAAAGTCAGGGTTTCCCGAGCTCATACACATCTCTTGAATGTGTCTACTACTGTTCCAGGAACCTAGTCTCCTGGACCATAGCTGTCTTCCCAGCCCCCAGCTTTGGGGATACAATGAATCCAGTGCAGGGCATTTATGCTGGCACAACTAGGCACCCTGCCTGTGAAGACCTGGCCTGTCACTTCCTCCTCCCCTACCCAGAACAGCCTCAATGGCCACAGAGGGGACCGGGGTGGCCTTGCGGACACTGACCTGCCAATCTCCAAACCCTCTCCTTTCCAGATGTTTTTCCACCTCCAGTTAGATATTGCCTCAGTTCCATCCTTCTCCAGAAGGATTTATTTTTGGGTGCCAACACACCACCCACTTCCTTCCAATTTCATGCTCAATAAAGCTCACTCATTAGCCGTCTTCCTGGGCTCTGAACTTCGAGGTTTTGAGAAGGCAGAGTTGAGGAGAGGAAATGGGTGCGCTTAGGTGCCAAGCCCCATTTGTCTCCGGCATGCTGGGTGACCTTGGGGGAAGCACCTGCCTTCTGTGGGCCTCAGGTGGTTCATCCATCAAGCAGATTCAGACATAATGGGCCTTGGGGGTGGCGGAATCACCTTCGGAATTACCCTGATTTCCTGGAGCAGAGGTTGCCCTTGGATGGTATGAGTAAAGTCCTGATTCCAGGCTATGGAGATGCAGTGTAGACATCTCCTCTAGGAAGGCTTCCATGCCCCTTAGGCTGGGTCAGAACCCCCTTCCCACACTGATAGTCCCCTGCTCCCTCTATCTGGCACATGAACAGTGGCCGTTGGAGCCAGGTTGAGGAGCAGCCTGGTGCAGCTGGAGAGTGGCACAGTTTCCTCACCAAGACACTCGGGCCAGGCAACTATGGTGACCAGGTGAGCATGGCCCAGGCAACCGCCTTCCACATGCCCCAATCTTCAACCTTATCCATGGTGTTGGAATAGGTTAGAGAGAAGCTGAAAGGTTTCTAGAGGTCATCTTGTCCAGCTTCCTGTCTCCAGGAAGAACACTTTAACTCAGCACAGAACCATTCATCAAGGCTGAGCCCCATTCCAGCACCTTCCAGACCTGGCATCAAAGAAGTTCTTCTGCAAGTCTGCCCTCAACCCCTCCTGCTGTACATATTCCAAAGTCCATCTGATGCCACTATGTCCTGGCTGTTATCCTAGGTGAATCCTTTCTATTATCTGAGACATGATCTTTTCAGTTAAGTTCTAAGTCCCCTTCTGTCTTAGACGTTCCAGGATTCCTATGTAAGTTCATTCTTTGGGGCTTAGCTTCAGCCCTCCTCCTCCAGGAAGCCCTCTCTGAACACTCAACTAAACACTTCACTTCCCCATAAGAGTCCTCTGGGCAGGGACCCCGCCTGTTCCTTCCTTCTTCAAGTGATGTGAGGTACAGCAAAAAGCTGGGCAAAAGTCGGGGGTGGGTGGGTGGCGGAAATGTGGAGCCAGGCACCTACCACTCTGGGGAGCACGGCTGAGAAGGCCTCCTTGACAGCCCGGTGCAAGCCTGCAATGTCGATGACAGAGCCCAGGCTCAGCAAAGCATCCTGGAAGAGAGGAAACGGCAGTCAGGGTTTTTGCCAGGCAGGCCAGGGCAACCCGATATGAACACAAACTCCCAGCTTAAACCAGAGCCCAAGGCTCTCAGACCCTGGAATCCCAGGATCTTAGGATCTCAGCATCCAACAGGTCTTAAGGCCCTAGAATGTCCAAGTCCCATCATCTTACAGATAGGGAAACTGGGCCTCAGAAAAGGGCCAGGGACCTAGCTAGCAAAGAACTCACAGTGAATCACAGTGAATTTAGCCAAGGACCACTCTGGCTTAGTAGAGGAAGCACAAGCTTCCACACTAAAACAAAGCAAAATAAGCAAACAAAAAAAACACCCAAATTTTGAATCCTAGATCCACTGTTTATTAGCAGTGCATGCCTCAGTCAAGTCACTGAGTCTCAGTCTTCTATCTGTAAATTGGAAGCAACTGTGACTATCTCTCCCTACAGGCTGATACAGGATAATGAGAAACTGAACTCAAAAACTGCCTCCCAGATGACCCACCCAGAGTAGGTGCTCAGCTAAATATCTGCTGAATCTAGGTCCTACTCCCTTTCCCCAAGAGGGCGGGGGTCTCATCCAGTCTTAGCCTAGTGAGGGGCTGGATTGGGAGTAGCAAGAGTCCAAGGGGTGCTAAGCCCACCAAGTGGGAGAAACACAGCTGGGCCAGCCCCTGACAAGATAGCAGGGGAAGGAGAAGTCAGCCTTGACTGCCTCCCAGCCTTCCCATTCCGGGAACAGGCCACGTCCTTGGAGAGCCGGAACAGAAATGAGAAAGGTCTCTGCTTCTTGCTCTATTAACTTAGCAGAGCCACGGCGATCAAAGAAAAGGTAATGTGACGGGATCCAGGGCCAAGGCAAGATCATGACTCATAGTGTTCCCTCGGCCTGCCCTTCCCACTAGCCCTTGGAAGTTCTTTCTGATGTCTTCCCTGTGGATGGCTGGGTCTGTCCAAGAAGCAAAGTGATTATCTACAGGATGAAGGAGACACGGCTTGGCCCCCATTCACGTGAAAATTATATGAAGTTGAGGGTCATAGGGAACCACAAGCACAGCATGAGCCCCTAGTGTAAGTATGGCAGGTAATAAATTAAAATGCTGAAACTGCAGGCCATAGTAATAAAGATCCATTAACACAAATAGAGAACATGACAGTTCCCCTACTTCTATAGGCTGATTAGACCATCTCTAGTGCATTGTGTCGCAGGTGAAGACAAGGTGAGACTCAAGGGTAAGAAGGGAACTGGAAACTAAGACTAAGTTGTGACTAAGACTGAAGAATCTAGAGGCACCTGGTGGAAAAAGCAGAGCAGACCCAGAGGTCTCAGTCTTTGACTCCAATCTCTCCGGCTGTCCTGAGCAGGCGGGCTGGATTCTGGGGCCCCAGGGACAACCTGGAGACTGATAAGATTTCACAGGAGGCTGCTATTGCCCAGTGGGATAAAGGACCTTCTTCCAGGCAAAGCCACACTGCATAGGCAGAGGCTACCAGGAGAGAGGGAGGAAGTGAGCTCCCCATCCCCGAGGGTGTGTAAGAATGGGCTAAATGCCCATTTTTCAGAGAGACCACCGAGAGGATTCCTGCACTGGTGTCCAGACTTCAGCTCCAGATTTCACCCTGTGTCTTCTTAGCTTCAGTGTCCTCCCCACCCCACTCCCTCCCAGTCCAGTGTTCCCAGGAGCGGGGAGAAGTGGGCTTTCTCCCCGTATGCTCACTTGGCATTGCTTTCCCCAACCCCCAGCCTCCCTTTGATCCCTCCCAATGCTCAAGGATGAAGACACATTTTGATCAGAGGGCTATGTCTCTGTCCTCGAACAGAAGCTGCGGCTTCCAAGCAATACAACCCCCACATTGGAACAACTGTCCTTAGGTGCTCCTCAACACCACACCTACCAGCCACACAACCACAGGCCTTCACATCCTCACAGAAACACCCAGCATGCCTTCAGACCCTTTCCGGGTATGCACGCAGGCTCACACACGTGCAGCTATTTCCTTACGGATTCACAGAGCCAGAGCTCAGAAACACCTGCTCGCATAATATACACGTAGGCTATTGGGGCCTTTCAAGGTCAATTCTGCAGACTGAAGAGAGGAGGAAGAGCTGATTCCTCACACAATCCCGAAATCAAGTCTGCCAACCCAGCTCCTCAGACTGGGGCTTCCAAGGCAGGGCCCTAGAAGGTGGTGTTGCTTTAGGTCTGCTCCTGGCTGGAGACAGGGCGGTGGACAAGCTGAGTGCTGAGGGACCCTGCCCTTCAGTGGAGTTCGATATGTGTGTGATGTGGCAGTTGGAGAAGAGGGGCAGAGGTGGTGATGGGCTGAGCCCTGATGTAGACAAAGAAATTTTTCAAAGCCATGGGCTTGGGACAACTAAGTCTCCCCATTTGACAGATGAGGAAACTGAGGCTCAAAGAGAAGCAATGCCCCAGCTGTGGTCAGCCAGGCAGTTAGGGCAGAGCCAGGTCCAGAACCCAAGTCTCTGATCTCCAGGCCCTGTCTGGCTCCTGCTCTGCATCTGACCCCCAGCTCCCTCCCCAGTGGACTTAGAGAGAATAGTCTGTCCTTTGTTCTGATTGGTGGGCTCCTTCACCTACCCTTTACTTGGATTGGGGGATGCCCTGACCTGTCCTTTACTGGAATTGGTGGGTGCCCATCTGGCCTTTGTTCTGATTGGTCAGTTTTCTGTGACTCTTCAGGCTAAGGGCATGATAATGGTGGTGAGGGGGGAATGGGATAGGAAACTTGGGGAGAGTTGGGGCAAAAGCAGGGAGGGGGCTTCCTATCCTTAGTCAGAGCGGGCTGGATGCAGACATGGCCGGTGAAGTCTGGGCTCTATGCCTGGCATCTTTCCTGGCCCCGTCCGGCCCACCCCAGGAGTAACAGGTGTTGGGTGTAGAACTGGAGCTGGGAAGGGCCACGTCACACCTGGCCCACAAAAGCTTCTTGAAGGCTTGCTGAAATGCCACCTCCTCCCGGGAACCTTCCCCAGATCTCAAAGCAACCTCACCTCCACTGCATCAACTCAGAAAGGAAATGGCTCAAATTCCAAAGCCCATGAGGTGGGGCTCAGAGAGCACGGTGGCTGCGCCAGTGAAGGGAGGAGAAAATCAGCGAGGAGCAGCTGAGAATGGGAAACACGGAAATTCCCAGGTGGGAGGCACAGGCGAGGAACTAATGAGACTCAAGTCAAGGGCTAGAGCCCCAGGAATCTTAAGAAGGAGAGGAAAGGGAAAACTCAGACAGAGCTACACCTGCTCTCATGCACATCTACAAGTGTCACACACATATATCGCCATGCCCATAACCACTGCCCAACATATATGCACACACAGACACACACATACTGGTAAGTGCAACCATATAAGCAATGCACTCATAAATATGCACTTAGGCAGACACACACACACACACACACACACACACACACACACACTCACAGCCCAGGCTTAGGGTGGGGTGAAAGAGGTCATATTTCCTGCCCTCGAAGCTTTTTTGAACAAGCATCAGTATAAATGTCAGCATAACAACCAGGCAGTTTCCCAGACCCCAGGGGAGAGTTGGTGGTGTGTAGAAAAAAGCAGCAATTTCCAGTCCTGTCCTAGATGGACTGCAGAAGCTCTGTGTGGCCTTAGCAGGCCCCTTTCTTCTGCTAGGTCTCGGTTTCCTCACTAGTAAAAACGAGTCCTTCCGTATAGTCTTTCCTGCAACATATAGCTCTATGGTTTTGTGTTTAAATTCATTGAAGATGGGTGGGTAGATAGATGAATGGATAGATTGATAGACGGATGGATGGATGGATGGATGGATGGATGGATGGATGGATGGACGGACGGACGGACGGACGGATGGATAGGTGGACGCAGCCTTCCTCCTTTCCCCAGCTCCCTACCTGCAGCTCTGCGTTCGGAGGTAGGCACTCAGCACCACAGACAGTGCCACTCCCCACACACTAGTCTTTCACCCCAGGTACCACACCCAGAAAGGAGAACCTGTTCTGTTCCAGAGGAATCAGAGCTCCTCTGGAGCCAGCATTGAGGCTGGATCAGCATTTCTGCACTGGTTTGGGCAGGGGAGAGGGCCTGGATTAAATTATTTCTAACTCCGTAATGCCTAGGACTCTATGAAGCCAGACACCTTGGCTTTATCCTTTCTGGTGCCACCAGCACAGGGACCAATGCCATTCGTGAAGGTCAGTGTCACTGTCATAATCTCTTCTCCTGTCTTGTCTCCATGAGTTGCTATGTCTTTTCCTACCACCATAAACCCACCTCTTGCTGGCCCCCCACCTGGAACCTAGAGTCCCCCCGTCCCTCTCCGGAATAAAGCCTCCCAGTGCCCCTCATGGCGGCCTAGAAGAAGGTAATGCTATCAAACCCATTAGTCAAGGACCTCCCAAGACTCAACTGTGTTACTGGGACAGGCCATACACACTGATTCTTCCAACTCCGCTTATGCGAGGTCCTCCTGTGTGGCCTGAGGGTAGGGCACCCTCCTTTCTCTCTGGGCATTGGTGTCCTCTTCTCTGGGGGGGGGGGGTCCTTCAAGATCCTCCAGGACCTTGGAGCCCTTCTCCCTTTCTATTCCTCTTTCCTTCCCCCTGGGGCAGTCTCTCTGTCTCTCTCAGGCTTTGTCTCTCCGATCTCCCCATGTGGATCGCTCTCCTTTCCGTGCCTCCCTCAGTCAACATCCATCTCTTTCATAGGCTGCTCTCCTGTCTCATTTCCAAGAGTCTCAGTGTCTTTTCCCACCTCCAAATCCTCTTTCCTCTCCCATGGCTTCTGCTGCCATTTCCCTCCTGTGCACTGCTGCCTCTACCCACTCCTGTCTCTTCTGTCCACTTCTTCCCCAAACCTCCAAGCATTCACTTTGAGAACTTGGTGTGTGTGTGTGTGTGTGCACGCATGCATGTGTTTGGGGGGAGTACCTGACCAAAGATGAGCACCCACAGAATGGGGGAACCCAGAAAGGTGGCCATGACAGGAGAGATCAGGGGTGTCAAGGCAGATGCCATCTCCACACTTGCTTCCTGCCTCCCACTCTGGTGGACAATATACACTGTCTTTCATCTTCCCAGAGAACAGGGCCTTCACGGGCAAAGGAGCAAATCTGTCTCTGTGCCCAGCACGTGCCTGGCACTAGCAAGCCCAGATGCTCCATAGAGTGACTGGCAAAACTCCCCAAAGGAGGCCTCCTGGGGACCCCCTTTGGCTGGGCCTCTGACCCCAGGCTGAGTCCAAGTACCTCAAGCTTACTCTGTGAGCTCACAGCCCTCACAGCACGCCTAGCCCTGCAGAGTTAGGAGACTCTACAAGGAAGTGGGAGAGGCAGCCCTCTCCCCCACTTCCCGCCACCCACGCCTGCTGCCTGCCACCTGCCTGAGGAGCTGCCACTAACACATATGGTGCCTTAAATACACAGAGAAGGGCTGCCCAGGATGCTAAGATCTTACATGTCCAGACCTCCCCTCAGCAAGGCTGACCGGGACAAGGGGCAGAAGAGAGGAGAAAGGCTTGGTGACCCATGAGAGACTGATCTGAAGGAACCGAAAGGAGACAGACCCAGGCCACAGTTGGAGAAGTTCAAATGTCAGTGCCCTGCTTGTGTGGGTCATCGGGCTTTGAGAAAGGGAACGACCTTTCCCAAGCACCTACTGTATTCTAGAGGTGCCCACCAGTGGTTCTGAAACTTGAATGTGAATCCCCCAGAGGGTTTGTCAACATGCAGATTACCACGCTCCACCCCCAGAGTTTCTGGTACAGTAGGTCTGAGATGAGGCCAATAATCTGCATTTCCAGAACATTCTAAAATGCTGCTGCTGCTGCTGAAGGCCCAGGGACCATATTTTGAGACTCAAGGACATGCACTGTCTCTAGTTCTACAAACCCTGGGAGGTGCCTGTTTGACCATTGCATTTTATAGGTGAGAAGGCTAAGGATCAGAGAGGAGGGGTCTTGTTCAGATGAGAAGAGCCTATCTTCTGACAGCAAGTCCATGCCGCGCCCATCACAGGAGGGAGCCTCCTCAGGCAAGGGCCCAAAGAGGGTGCTGCACAGAAGGGTGAGGCGGGGCAGTGGGGCCACTTGGAGCTCAGGAGCCCAACCCTAAAGGAAGGCCTGCCCTTTCCCCATCTTCCTCCTTTGTCTTTCTCTTCCTCCCCTTCCTCCTTTGTTTCCCCTTTTTCCTCCCCCCGCCCCCTTCTTTCCCTCCTCCCACCCTTCGCAGACTCCAGCTTCAGTTGTTACTCCAACAGGGCCGCGTCTCCAGTCTCTGAGCCACACTGGAGACACGTGCACTGTAGAATACACCTGAGCCCAGTCCTGGCGGAACCCCCCCACACTGTGGGTGCCCCCCAACATGATGAGTTCAGCCCCTCCCGTATTCACAACCAGCTCCTTCCGGGCCCCCGAGTTTTTCTAAGCCAGTCTCCGCTTCTCCTCTAGTTCCTGCCTCCTCCAAAAGGCCCGTCTGATTGTCCCAGGCCCCCCTGGGTCCCTCAAGGGCTAGGTTTAGGGGTGAAGAACGGGAAGGGGTAAGGAGTTGGGGAGGGAAGGTAGGAATTGTATGAACACTCAGACCTCTGAGGGCCTGATTCCCTGGGATCCCTCAGTCCCCGCACAGGGACTGGGGTCAGGAAAGGCGGGGATACGGGAATAGCCAGGGTGGGCAGAGGGAAGGAGACAAGGGCTGCGTGTGGGGAGGTAGAAGATGGTCCTGGGAGGCAGACCTCAGATCAGGGAGGCAGCACAGGCTCGGGGCTCCTCCTGTGCCTTCCCCACCGTGGGCAGCCTCTCCACGTGGCAGTGCCAATAGTGCCTCCGCGCCATGGCTCACACTGTCGTCTATGTCACTCCCTGCTCCCAAGGCACATCAACACCATCCCTGTCATCACTGCTGTCCCAGTCCTCTGGTCACCTGATGCCTCTCCTGTGCTTGCGTCCTGGCTGGGGCCGCTGGGGGCAGTCACCAGGAGGCGGATGTAAGCCTGTTGTGAGTCAGTCCTACCACAAAGGAGAAGCCTGGGCAGGAGGGCGGGGTGACCTCCCTATCCCCAAGGGTGTGCAATCAAGGATTGGGGTGGGGGGCTGCCAGAGACTCTGTGCCCTGGGAAAAGGGCTCAGTGAGTTTGCTTCTCCCTGATTCTGTCCTGAGCTCTGGGTTTCTGTCTGTCAGTCTCTGTGGCTTCTCCATGTCTGTCCCTCTTGCTGTTGGTTCTCTGCTGTGTGTCTCTCCCACAGCCTCACTGCTTGGTCCTATGACTGTATTTGGCTCTGTCTTCAGGGCCTGGCCCATCCCAGCTGTTCCCCAAATACTGGGGGGAGGGGGAGTATGAGAAAGAGAGTGGACAGCCAAGGACTGATTTAGAAGCAGAGGGACAGACAAGAGCCAAGAGGAGACCCTGGGGATAGGGGCAGGGGACACAGGACTGGCCAGGTTCATATAGGCTCCCCAGCCCTGAAGACAGAGCCAGAGCTGGAAGCAGGAGTGGGGTCCACCCTTTCCCTCTGTGCTGGCTTCTGGCCCCCCTCCTTCTCTCTGCCCCTGCAGGCATGTGTGAGCACTTTTATTGTTTCTAAAAATAGCCCTCTGTATTGGGGGTTGGAGTGAGGACTCTTCTGGGCAGGGTTCATCTCGGGCATGCCCCTGCCTCTGGGCTCTCATCCACGTGTCTCCAGGGTAGAAACCTCTCTGAGCTGCCCCCCCCCCCACCCTCACCCCTCCTGCAGTGCTTTGTTCAAAGTAAATCTAACTGTATCCCTCCCTGGCAGGACTGCCATGGCCCCGGGGCCCCTGGGATAGGCTCTGAGCACTCAGGCCTTGTTGGGAGCTGTCTGTAAAGCTCTGAGCACTCGGCAGCACTACTGTTGTTCCTTCTGATTTGGTGTCACTACTGTTCCTACTGACGCCCATGCTCTAGCCTCATTTTAACTCTCCAACCTTACTCCCCCACCCCTTCGTCTCTCCCCCCTCTAGGCCCTGGCTCCTGCATTTGCGTCTCTTGCACTGGGATGGCCTCTCTTTTCCCTTCCTGTACTTCCAGGCCTGGCGCTAATCTGTCCTGCTCTAGTGCCCTGCCCCTGCTATGCAGTTCTACCCCTCTGGTCCTGTCCTCCAGTGGTCACCTCCCCTGCACTGTTCCCCTGGGCACATCAGCAAGGGGCTGGGCTGTAGGGACCCGGAGGGGTAGTTGGCACTGAGGCACAGCCCTTCTCCAGGTAAGGGGACATTGGTGGAAAGAGACTGCAGACTCTCGGGCCCCATACCCTGCCCTGAACCCTGGCCCCTATATGCTCATCCATCGCCCCTCCCCAGCTTTGGTTTTCTTTTCTGCACCCAGCACTGTAATGTCTCTCAATTTCAGTCTCCAGGGGAAAGCCATCCAGTCTACTCCTCCTTGCCTTCATTTTCCAGATGGGAGAACTGAGCCCCAGAGAGAGGAGGTGATGGGCCCATGAGCCCACAGGAAGCTGGCCATGGGCCTCGGTCACACTGCATCATTATGCAGGGTCGCTGTCAGTGGGACTTCGGAGGCAGTGGGACTCCTTACGCAACCCATCCACCCCGCCTGGGGGAAAGCAGCCTGGCAGCCAGAGTTGTTTGCCTTTGGAGGGCCCCGGAGGCCAGAGAACAAACATCCAGACTCTCTGGATCTTTTCCTACTCTCTCTCCTCACATCCCAAGGATCCTGGAGCCACTGAGCATGCATGTGTACACACACACCCCACACACATACACACACAAACACACATACACCGCCCAGGGCTGGGTAAACATGTGAGCCCAGGAGACCTCACGTGATTGTTGTGCCTATGAATCTGAGCAGATCCTTTAGAAACCTAAAAGATAGACTAAAAGGATGATAATGCCCCCCACCCACCCACCAGACCCTATGTAAATTTTGTCTTGGAAATGAAAATTAAAATGGTTTTTGTGTGACTTTCTTTGATTGCCAATTTCTGGATACACTCATCAAAACTGACTTTTTCTCTTACTGCGTGGGAGCTCCCGCTTGGCTGGTGACCTAAGTACATGTGTGGCCTGTCCATTAGTCGTCCATAAAGCATGTCCCTCTGGGCCATCATGTGACCACGGCAGAATATGTCCCTTGGGTCACCAGGAGAATGTGTGAAAGCATGTGGGTCTGCAATTCTGTGGGAGAATGTGTGTGAGAGTGTAAACGTGTGAGTACCCCGGTGTCCACGTGTGTGCATGAGCCATCTGCACGTGCAGTGACCATCACGGCCCGTGTGCATATCTGTGTGAGCCTGGGTGTGTGCAGTGCGTGTGTCACTGACTGAGGGACTGTGAGTTCCCCAGTGGCTGGTTCTGTCTCCAAATGAGTGAGTGAGTGTGTGGCTGAGATGCTGTGTCTGCATGTGGGGGTTCTGATTCTCCTCCTCCGTACATCCCATCACCTCCTCCATCACCTCTGCCAGCCCTGGGCTCTCATCCCCATCCTGTCACACATCACCAATGTGGCACTGGACACGTCTTTTAACCTTCCTGGGCTCAGTTTCCTCATCTATAAAATGGTGCCTTCTCCCAGCGCTGCTGAGAAGACTAAACTGGAACCATACAAATCCTGCCTCAGCTGGTTCCCCGCAGGTGGGTAGGCCACCTCTGTGCAAGTTAGAAAGAGGTGATCCCAGCCCCCTGGGCAAATGCAGCCCTGAGGGGCAAGGACTGGCAGTGTGGGGACGTGGGCTGGGTGTCACAGCTGCCCCACCTCCTGGAGTCCCAAGTGCAAGATACAACCTGTGAGCTTAGAAGCAACGGCTTTGCAGGTGGCCGAGAAATAGCCATTCCCTTCCTTCCATTGTCACTCCAGGTGTGCAGCCTGGGACTAGAGGGTCTCTGACACTGGGACTGGGATGCACCTACCCCTCTGAGCTTCCCCTGGGGCTCTGTCTCCTCCACCCTCCCTTCACTCCTCCTTCCCCAGAGCCCAAGAGAGAAGGCGCCCCTGAAGCCGTGCAGGCGCCTGAGCAGACCTGGGACGGCTGGGGGCTCAGAGGCGCCCCCGCTCCCCCAGCCCAGCTCCCATTGTCAGACAGGGAGACTGGGACATGGAAAAGACCAGGGACTGTCCAAGGGACACAAGTGAACCCGGGCCGTCCAAGCTTCTCTCTCAACACCTCTGTAGCTGGAGTTGGGGAGACCCAAGCTTTGGACTCTGTGGGCACCTCCATGGAGCCCAAGGGAGTGGGTGGGGGGGTCATGAGAGACGGGCCCTTCCAGACGTGCTCTCAGCTGTTGGGACCCATCCCTACTCTCCCCACCGGGCCAGATCCCCTACTGGTGTGATTAACCAAATTATGGGTTTTTTTCTTGAGCAAATTGCATTGGCCTAATTGAATGAGGCTGCAGGAGCCTGGGCGGGGGGCTGACAGTGGGTGAGGACAGCAGGAGCTTAGCCAGTTGGAGGGTGAGGCACTGACAGCACCGAGCAGAGGGGAGCAGGGGAGAGAGGAGGGCTGTGGGCACAGGGGAGCACGACAGCATTCAGTACACCCTCTCTGCACACTCACTAGTGCTCCCCTCAACGAGGCTTCTGGGCAGACGGATATGAGCAGCGGTGCTCCCCAAGAGACCACTGAGCATTTGCTTAGTGCCAGGTACTTCGTTCATTTAAAAGCGCTGTTTCATGTAATCCTCCCAACAGCCCCATTTTCTACTTGAGGGAATTGAGGCTCAAAGACAAAACAATTTGCTAAATGGCAGAGCCAGACAGGCCTGGCTGACACCAGCGCCTTTGCTCTTACCTAGGGCCCACAGCATCCCACCGGGGTGCCCCCATCCCGGCTCTAGGAAACCTTCCTGGCGAGGTCAGAGGAAGGAGGAGGCCTCATGCCAGTGCATCCTGGGGCCCAGACACCACTTTGGTCCCCATCGGGCAGTCCTCCTCCACTCCCTGGCGTCTGTCCTCCCGCTGACGGTCAGCAGCTGAGGCTGAGGCTGAGCCAACATGGACCACACCCCCCTCACCCACAGCACACTCACTCCCACACTGGGTCCCAATCTGTGGCACAGCCATCACCCCAGGATGATACACAGGGACACAATCACTGTTGCCTTCCCATGGCAGGTCCCACATACTCAGTGACACATAGTCATTTCATGGTGTCCATAGTATCACGCATCACTGGTGTCACAGGGAGACACACGGTGAAACTATCACCCTGGTCAGGGGGCCCCGTTCTCCGTGTCGCAGACCATGTCCCTAGTGTCCACTGAATCAGCCTCACACAGCATCATGCACAGTCCCAAGCTGGCTCTGTGTTGCACTGTCACATTTCAGCCTCGTCCAGGACCTTGTGATCTTAATAAAATCCACCTTTGGGGAAATGACATGATGTCTAGTATTTATTTTAAAATACTTCAGCAAAGCAACCTATGGAATGTGAGAAACCATTTACAAATCATATATGGGATAAGGGTTAATATCCAGAATATATGAAAAAACGTCCTACAACGCAAGCACAAAACAAACAGCCTGATTTAAAAATGGGCAAAGGACTTGAATAGACGTTTCTCCAAAGAATATATACACATGACCAACAAGCACATGAGAAAGATGCTCAACATCACTAATCACTAGGGAAATGCAAATCAAAACCACAATTAGTTACCACTTCACAGACATTAGTATGGCTACCATAAAAACAAAAAAATAGAAATTAGCCAGTGCTGACAAGGAAGTGGACACATTGGAACTCTGGTGCACTATTGATGGAAATGTAAAACGGTACAGCTGCTGTGGAAAACCATGGTGTTTCTCACAAATTAAAAATAAATTGCCATATGACCCAGCAATTCCATTTCTGGGTATATATTTAAAAGAACTGAAACAGAATCTTGATGAGATATTTATACACCCATGGTCATAGCAGCATTATAAACAAGAATCAAAATGTGGGAGCAACCCAAGCGTCCATCAGTGGATGAATGGATAAACAAAATGTGGTGTATGTAGATATGCAATAGAGATCGGCCTCAAAAGGGAAGGACATTCTGACACAGGCAACAACATGGATGAACCTGGGGTACATCCTGCTAAGTGAAATAAGCCAGTCACAAAAGGACCAATACTGTATGATTCCACTTACATGAGCTACCTAGAGTAATCACATTCGTGAAGACAGAAATAGAATGGTGATTGCCAGGGGGTAGGGGAGGGAAAGTTATTTAATGGGCGTAACGTGTTTTGCAAAATGACAAAGTTCTGGAGATTGACCACGTCAAGGTGGACGTACTTAACACTACTGAATTATTGACTTAAAAATGGTTAAGATGGTAAATTTTATGTTATACATACTTTACCACAATTTAAAAAAAAATTTTAACTTTAAAAAAAAATTTATTTAAGTGTGTTTTTCCAGGACCCATCAGCTCCAAGTCAAGTAGTTGTTGCTTCAATCTAGTTGTGGAGGGTGTAGCTCACAGTGGCCCATGTGGGGATCGAACTGGCAACCTTGTTAAGAGCACTGCGCTTTAACCAACTGAGCTAACCAGTTGTCCCACAATTAAACATTTTTAAATAACGTACTATAGGGGAGGGGCCGGCCCGGTGGCTCAGGCGGTTAGAGCTCCATGCTCCTAACTCCGAAGACTGCTGGTTCGATTCCCACATGGGCCAGTGGGCTCTCAATCACAAGGTTGCCGGTTTGACTCCCGCAAGGGATGGTGGGCTGCACCCCCTGCAATTAGCAACGGCAACTGGACCTGGAGCTGAGCTGCGCCCTCCACAACTAAGACTGAAAGGACAACTTGAAGCTGAACAGCACCCTCCACACTGAGATTGAAAGGACAACAACTTGACTTGGAAAAAAAGGCCTGGAAGTACGCACTGTTCCCCAACAAAATCTTTAAAAAAAAAAAAAAAAAAAAAGTCCTATAGGGGGAAAAAATGAAAAAAAAAGGGGGTGGGGAGGAGGGATGGATGAACTAAATGTACCCAAATCTTGACAACTGTTAGATTTGGGTGATGGGCATATGGCAAGTTTATTGTATTATGCTTTCTACTATTGTGTGTGTTTAAAATATTCCATAATAAAAAACAATTTTACTCTCCCTTGACCTCACACTTCTTTCCAGCGACCATGCCCCTTCTCTTCATCCATTCATAGCCGAACATCTCCAAAGGGCTAACTGTGCTTTGTCTTCACCTCCCTCTCACCACCTGCCCAGACCATCTGGCTTCTGTTTCCACCCTGTCACTGACATGGTTGACAGGCAGACTTGTGCACGTGGCCAAGTCCAGCAAAATCTCCCCATCCCCGCCATGCCTCACAGTGCAGCAGCAACACCCCTCCCCCACTTAAACTCTCCCCTCCCACTCGGGCTTCACACTCCTGGTCTCCTCCACCTTCTCAGCTGCCTTTTTGCTCCTCCTCCACACCTCCCCGGCCTCTAGATAATGGAGTATACAGGGCTCAGGGCCTGGGGCTCAGTCTCACCTCTTCTTTCCCTGTGCTCTCTCCCTATGTCATCCTAGCTAGGTCCACGGTTTAAGAAACCAGCCACACCTACCAACTCCCAAATATCTCCCCAGCATGACCTCTGCTGCCCACTGGACATCTTCACCTGCACATCTGACTTATGTCCAAAACAGGTCTCTTCACCTCTGCCTCCTTGCTCTCTCCCATCCCACCAACCTGACCTTTCCCCAGTCTTCACCCATCTCGGTAACATCACCATCCATCACTTGGTTCTTCAAGTGAGAAACCTGGGAACCGTCCTTGTTTTCCCTCTCGCTCATCCTCTCACTCATCAGAAATCCTATCATTTCTACCTCCCAAATATCTCCAAGAGTTCATGCAACTCTTCTGCTCTCGCCTTAGCCCAGGTGCCACCATCTCCTGTCTGAGGGGCCGTAGCCTCCAACGTGTCGGCCTGCCTCCTCTCAGCCCCTTCACTCATTCCCCACAAACACTCCGCAGCCAGAGCCATCTTTCAAAATCATAAATTGAACCATGTCTCTTCCCTGACCGAACCATCAGGGTCTTCCCATGACAGCATCACACGCAGTGTCATGTGCTCACACGTCACATTGTCACAACCATTACACGTAACATCACACATTCAATGTCAAGCGCAGGGTCACATAGCATCACACACTGGTTTTCATGAACTTTTGATGTCACTCAATGGCATACCCGCCTCATTCTCTCATATGCGTGGGGCACACACTTGGTTTCACAATTCAGTGTCGAACACTTGAGTCACAAACTCGAGACCATACGTGTTACTACATAGTGTTATTTATCCATAGTTACATATTTGTTCCTCATGGTGTCACACCCTCAGTGTCACACACTTGGTATCACCCAGCATCACACAATCAGTATCACCCAGTATCACAATGTCACATACTCCGCGGTACAGCCACTGTCTCACACAGTCTCCAACTGACTGTGTGTCTCACACAGTCAGTCACACACTTGGTATCACTCACTGTCACACCCAGTGTTGCACTCAATGGCTCAGCCATTCTCCACACAGTATCCCATGATTGAGGTCACATCCTTGATGTCACACGATGTCACACACTCAGGACACCCCCTGCCCCACAGTCAGTGTCTCAGTGGCACCTCGGCATCACCCTGAGGCCCACAAGCTCCCCTCTCCCCCACCCACAGGGCACAATCGCCAGAGCTGCTGCCCCATGTCAAGGTTGTTTCCTGTTGTTGTGCTCCAAGTCCTCGGCCACTGCTTGTTCCTTCAAGGATTTCCTGTTGTCAGGCTCCCCGTCAGGCCTGGCCCTGCCTGGGAGACACAGCCCGAAGCCCGGGAGCCGGCCAGCAGGAACCCTGGGCCCCTCTGCCCCACTCATGCTGGCTGGACCCATGGGATTTCCCCCCATTCAATCACCCCGGGATTGTGCTGGCTCCACTGAAAGGGCGTCTGGGGCCTGCCCCCTCCCAGGGTGCCTAGGCCTGTGTTCAATGGCACACCCTCGGGTAGCCTGGAAGAAGCTGACATTGTCCTATAGTCAGGGACAAGACACGGGTCCAAGGGCTCAGTCTGAGGCTGCTGGGAGCCAGCGGAAGGGAACAGACTGTGGGTGGGAGGACGGGGTGAGGGGGTTTGAGAGTTAGAAGCCAGCTGAGAGTAGGAAATAGGAGGAAGAGGAAGAAAAAGCATCACAGGTCAGGGCACCACACAGGAGCCAAGGCTTGGATGCAGGAAGCCAGGAGAGGAGAGCCAACAAGGATGAAGAGAGGAACGTGAAAGAGGAGGAGGTTATGTTGTGGGATTTGGAGAAAACCCAGTTTCTCTCCTGTCAGCTCCCTCCTCTCCCCCAAACAAGCATTCAAATTCTGGCTCCAAGCAGAAGCCTCAGGGCACGCCCTTCCTGCCCTGCCTTCGGGGGCCCCACAGATTGCCCCCAACAGATGCCAAGCCCCCTCACCTCCTGCCCCAGGCCAGCCCGCAGGAAGGACACGCAGAGGCCAGCACACGCTCCCCACACTGCCTGAGATAAATATTTCCCGGGAAACGGAACTTGTTCTCTTTGTGTTTACAGCCAAGGACCAGGCAGGGTGGTGGGGGAGGGGCCCGCTGGAGGACTCTTGTCCTTGGTCCACGGCATCTAGCCCAGCACTGCTGCAGCCCTGCCTTCTGTGTGCCCAGCCAGTCCTTGCTTCTCTCTGAGCCTCCACTGCAAGCCCTGGAGGGGGCGGGTCCTCGCTGAGCCTCGGCCTGCCCACCAGCCTCACGCAGGCTCCGTGCTATCTTCTCTGGGTGTGAGTCCCTGGTACTGGATGCCTCCCCATTCGGTCTCTGACGGCAAGGCCTGCATCTGCCCATCTCTGCCTTTCCTCATCTATCAGGGGTGTGGACAGACAGATGGACAGAGAGACAGAGAGACAGGCTGGGGTGGCAGCTGAGACCGCCTCCCTGCCTCCAAGTCCCCGCACACTCTAGGCCTGTGCAGCCCAACAGGTGGGCACAGACAGATGGCATGGCCTCGGGGCCCTTATGGATGCCAGATGCTATGGCCAAGTTGTTGGCAGCAGCTCCCTCGGGGCCATGAGGGCATCATCGAAGCCACTTGCTTCTGATGTGCAGAATCCAGGAGGAGGCTGGCACATCTGCCAGTTATGAGCACTCAAGAATTTTAACTACGGGCAAGAAAAGTCTGCCTGCAGCAAGCAACCCTTCCAGCCTCACCCCAATGCTTCCTGCAGGTACTTGAGCTCCAGTGGCACATTGGCCCTTCTCCCAGAGAGACCCACAGCACATACCCTGCATGTCCTTGCACAAGCAGCTCTTTTCACTTGCAAAGCCTTTCTCAACCCCCATGGAAATCCTACCTTAAATGACCACCTGGCTCCTGGCACTGCCTATCACTATCACAGCATGCGGGGTCCACTTCCTCACCACTGGTGGCCTCAGCCTCCCCCCAGCCTCTGAGACCAAGCGTTCCTCAGCTCAGGACTCAGGGGCAGAGAGGTTTTGGGAACTAGGTTCTCAACACAGAGCCAGCTTTCTGGAGCCGAGTCTTGTTCCAGGCTCCCCTAGCTGCTGTTCCCAGTCCTGTGCTGGTCCTCGTTGCCCTCAGGTGGTCCTCTCAGAAGCTGACTATCAGAAGCTCCTCTGACTGTCCAGCTGATCTCTGGCCTCATCAGTCGGTGGCCTTGGCCCTCCCCATCCTCCAAAGTTCCAGGAAGTCTCTAAGACTGCCACCAATCCAGCAACTGCCCCCTTCTTGGAACTGCTCCAACCCCCTCACAACCATTCTCATTCAATCAAGAAGTATTTATTGAGCATCTACTATATACTGGGCTTAAGCCAGGCCCCATGTGGGCCCAGGAGAGACAAAGGAAACAGTCTTGGTTCCTACGCCCCAGGTGTTTACAACAACATGGGAAAGGATATATAACTACATGGGGTAACAAATTACCTGACTGAAAGCTCAGAAAAGCTTGGGGGCTGTGAGTACCCAGGAAAGAGGGGAGACTGATTTGACCTGAGGTAGAGGGAGCAATCTGAGAGGACTTCACAGAGGAGGTGACAACTAATCTGGGGCTTAAAAAGGGAGTCGGTGGAGAAAAAAGGGAAAGGTACTCCAGAGAGAGTGGTCAGTGTGAGCAAAGGCAGGGAAGCCTGGAAGAGCTGGTGTCCTGGGGAGTGAGCACTGCCATGTCTGGGGGCAAACAGTGGACATGAGGGGGCCCTGCCAGCCGGCAATGACATGCCAAGGGGTGTGGTCTTTACTTCTTCCATGCGCAGCAACAGGGGAACCAGTGCTGCTAGGCTGCGCATCCGGGTACTCACTGTGGAGACCTGTGCCCTTGTTTACGTCTGCCTCTCTCCTAGCCCGCAACCCAGCTAGGGCTCCTAAGTCCCCGTCTGGGCCCTGAGAGCCAGCACAGAGAGGGCATGGACCCACTGTGCTCAGTTCACTGAGTGAACTGCTTCGGCCCTGACCTCCAGAGGGAGTCGTGGCCCTGGCCCCCGAACACAGATTCCAGACTGACCCCGAAGAGCTCCTCCCCCAGGTTGGCTGGCTGGCACAGGGGCCAGGGAGCCATCCCAGAGGGTGTGCTAAACAGACCACCGCTAGGTGGGATAGGTGCCGGCAGCCCTGCTCCCTGGCTGTGGTGCTGCCAGTGCTAGGAAAACGTGCTGTGCTCACAGACATTCCATGAACCCAGCCCAGCCCTGGGGTACACCCTGTCTCACAGGGCACACAGCCTAGTCCTGGCTCCAAGGAGCGCACCCTTGAGGGAAGCAGGGAGGGTGCCAATTCCCTCCAAGGACCTGCTGCGGGCCAGGCCTGAGCCAGGCACCTCACACATACTGTCCTTATGACGTCTTCCAGCAGCTCTGCTGTGATTATGTCCAATAAGTGTGATTATGCCTAATAATGATGGAGCTTCTTATCCCCTTGACAGGTGAGGAAATTGACACTCAGGCCAGTTAAGGGACTGGCCCAAGATCACACACCTAGGAATTAGTGAAGCTGGGACTTGAACTCATGCCCATCCGACCCCATGGTCTGCCCATTAGATGAGGCCATCTTGTCTCCCCAGCCTCCACCCTGACAGGAGGGCTCCCCATCACCCCCCATCCCTCTTCTCTCTTTCCTTCCAGCTGTGCCTATAGTCGGAGCAACAGCCGTCCCTTCTCTCTCCAGTGCTGTCTTTTCTATGTTGGGGAATCCCCGAGGGTGGCAACCCATCTCTCCCAGCAGGACCGAACGTGGGCCTGGACACTCAGCATAGGGTGCTAACTAGACCCACAAATAGAACTGGCTCTGCCAAGGGGCCAGGCAGACACCTGCCATCTTCTGGGTGGGTGTTTGTGGGGGGCAGGGTGGAAGGGGTCATAGCCTAAGATCCTCAGTCTGAGGGAGGGGGCGGCCGGACCCAGACAAAGGAAAAGTGGAAAGAGAACAGAGGCAAAGGAAGCAAATGGGGACGATGCAGGAATGCACCACGGTGAGGATGAGCTTGCGGAGCTAGGCAGGAGGGCCGAGCCTGACCATGCACAGAAGCAGGGCCAAGGGCCTAGGCAAAGGGCCCGTGAACAGAGGCACAAACAAGGAGCCTGAGCCTGGCTCCTTTCCTTGAGGCCCAGCTCCCGTCGCCCAGGAGGGTCTCAGCTTCTCCAAAGCTCTCTCCCCTCACGGCTTCCTGGGAGGATGACAAATACAGTCTTTCCTGGCAGGTGGCAGTGGCTGCTGACACACTGCTGGCTCCCAGGAACGCCATCTGTCCTAGCTCTGGGGGAGCTTCCCCCGCCCTTGAAATGCCATGGCCCTAAATAAATTAATAATGACTTTCCAGGACCCCCTCCTCAGTCCCTTCCCCAGCTCCCATCTGTAGGGACATTTTCAGGGCTTGCCCCACGTCCCAGCTGTGAGCCCATGCTGCCTCCCTACCCCCCCCACCCCGTGCCCCAGGCCCTGTGTGGGCATCTTTCCCATCTTACAGGAGGACAGGGAGAGAGCGAGGGTTGGGCATGAGCCACATCTGGTCTCCACTCTCAGCCCTGCCCCTGACTCACTCAGTGTGTGACCCCACTAGGCCTCAGCTGCCCCAAATGTGAAAGGAGAAGAACAGCGTCTGCCTCACAGGGCGGCTGTGAGGATTAAACAGGGAAGTGTGTTAAAGCTCCTGGCACAGAGGAGCAGCTCGTACAGCAGCAGTAGCCCTCCCCTTCCTCTCAACCAGGGGTGGGCACAAGTGCGGGCTCATGTCGGTCTTGCTGCTTGGTCCATTTTACACACACCCCTCTTCTGTGCCAACCACCCCCCCATTTCAAGTTCCCTCTGAACTCTGTAGATTCCTACAAGGCACCCAAAGGCGCTGGCAGGGGCTAGGGATGGCACCCCTCATCTCAAAGGAAATGAATGCACTCAGACTCAGAAATGAAAACCATCACAGTCCCTGGGCTCAAGTTGCTCACAATTCAGAGGGAAAGACATACAGAGTCACATAACGGAGCAAATAGGGCGCCAATGGCACAGACAACAGAATGCCCCCCCAGTGTCTGACAGCCAGGGCAGGAGAGCTCAGAGGAGGGAGTGCGAGGGGCACGGAAAGCTTCCTGGAGGAGGGGAGGCTAGAGCTGAGCCCAGAAGGATTTGGGAAGCTGAGGCAGGAAGAGGCCGGCAGGAGTGGTTCTGGGGAGGCAAGAACGGATGGAGCGAGGCTGCAGCCTGACTGGGGCCGCAGAGGGAGCAGGGGGTTGGGTTACATGGAGAAGTTTTTAGCAGAACAGTGACAAGCTCAGGTTTGTGTGTTAGAAAGCACCTTCTGGCAGCCACATAGAAGATGGGGGCAACTAAAAGCAGACAGCAGTGAGCCGTCCAGGAGTAGGATGACAAGTTCCGGACGAGGGCAGGCAGCGACGATGAAGAGGAGGAGAGGAATTCAAGAAATACTTCGGGTAGAGAATCAATGGAGAATCGTTGGATGAGGGTAGGGAGGATGAGGAAGGAGTTTGAAATGACTCCCGGAGGACATGGAAGGAGGCCAGTCCTCTGTGGGAAGGAACCCCCCGTGGGGAAGCACAGTGGGGGAGGTAGTCTTGGGAGGGGGTGACCCTAGGCTGGAGGGGGTAGGGCTGGGATTCGGCTCCAGCCTCCAGGTCCTCCCAGGGTTGGAGGCAATGCTCAGACTGACCCCCAGCCTGTGCCCCCATACCCCCAAGCCCACCCACTCCTCCGTCTGCTGAGCTCTCACCTCCAGTCGGACGTCTCTACTTCTTGGGGGCACTGGCTCCTGTGCAAGGAGGTCCTGGCTGGCTGCAGAGACAAGAAGTCCAGGGGCTCAGGCCTACCCGTTCTTCTCCCCTTCTCCCCAGCCTGCCCCACTCCCAGTCCCTAGTGTTCCACAGGAGGCCTGGGCCATGGAGTCTTGCCTGATTGTACCTTGCTCTTTCCCCACACTCCCTTCTTGTTTTCTGCTTCCTTGGGCACCACTATCTATGGCATTTTCTCTGCCCCTCAACTCTGAACACAGAGCCAAGCTGTTCCTTTCAGCCTGGGGCTCCTCAGAAGTAGAATCTACCACATTTTTACCCTTTCCCAGGGAGCTTCTGCTTCTCTCCAGGGAACTTCACTGCCCTTCTCTAAGCCTCAGTTTCCCCATCTATAAAATGGGATTTGTAGTATCAAGCTCACATAGTCGTGGGCTAGACTCTCAGCTGGGGTTGCTATGAATCCTAAATGAATGCGATCATGTGTATGAGCCCCCAATCCCAGCCTGGTGCCCAGTTGTCTGGGCTCCGATTGGACGCCCCCAACCTGCGTCTCATCAGCAACATTTCCATAGCTCCTCGAACACTAGTGGCTATACCAGGGACCTGCTCACTCGATCTCTGGGACCCCACCACCCAGGTGGTGTCCAGAAACCCCAGCCTCCCCCAAGCACTGCCCAAGGGCTGGCTACGCCCCCCCACCTCCACCAATATGTGCGCCCAGGCATGGCACAGGCACAGGCGGCGGGATATTCTGAGCCTGGCTTCATTCCCGTCAGCTGCTGGCCGCCATGCCAGCCTGGCGCGAGCGCAGGGGCTGATTTGATTTGGCAGCTTTGAAAGCATGTGGTGGGGACGGGGAAGGGGCGGGGGAAGGGGAGGGGGAATGAGACACCCATTCTTGCTAGGAAATAAACAGCCTCAGGTACTCAGAGAACTTAGGGGAGGGCACAGTCTGGTATGGGAGGTGGTTCTGTGTTCCCTGCCTGGTGCCCCCTCTTCTTACCCAGGCCCTGGCTGCCTGCCCATGACTGCTGGAATCTATGGCTCTCCTAGGGTCACCAAAGGGGTGACAGCAGCTGCACCTGGTGTGTGGATGCTTGTGGTACAGCTGTGGCAGGGTGTCTGGTTGTCCCACATGCCTGTGTCTTGTGGGGTCTTCCTGCTCAGCCATGCTTGCATCTGGGCCCGAGCGTCGCCCAGCATGACTGGGTCTGGATGCAGGACAATGGTCTATATGTGGCCATCTCCCAGGGTGACAGTGGCCACATGGCTGAGCTTCCATGGGGGACTAACTGCAGCCCAGGGCACGACAAGTTCATCCATGTGCCTGAGTCCGCTGTAGGGCTGGTGTGCATTGGCTCTGACCCGTTCCTTCCCTCTGTGCAATGACCCTGCTAGCCTAGCCGTGTCCGGCAGAGGAAATGACGAGGGCCCAGATAAGTGTCTGACCCCAGGGCCCATCCCTTTTGTCCACAAGCCTGAGCCTCCTTTTCCACATTGGCCTCTGAGGCCCCACCCACTGTCCCAGGACAGCCCCCCCCTTCTCTAAGAGGGGCAGCTACTTTCACTTGATTCCCCAACTGCCCCGTGCCCTGTGGTTCTGTGTGTCCGACTGTAAACATGGGGAAAGGTGGACAGGTGGAGGGGCACCTCAGCTAGGCATTCGCAGCTCCTCCATAAGCCCACCTCCTGCCTACTCCCCGTCAGAGCTGGCCAGCTCATTCCTCCCAGAGCCTGGGGTACCTACACCACCCCAGTAACATGCTGCTGGCGCCCTGGGGACCTGGCTCCACAGCCTCCAGTGAGAGAACTGCTGCTGTGAGGTCAGGAGCTCTGATTCCCTGCCCTCGGCGCTGAGAGGTCCAAGGTGTGGGGCAGACCAGGATCCTAAGTCCCAAAGGGCCCACAGGCCAGGACTGTGTCCCAGCCACCAGCCAGAAGGTCAGGGTAGGGTGGAGCCTGCTTTGGGGAAGACGCAATGTCTCATCTGTCACCGCCTCCCCATTGTCCCACTGTCCTCTGGGGACCTCAGGGCCTTCCCCACCCAGCCACAGGAAGCTGAGGCCCTCCTGGAGACAGAAGGAGGGAACACTGAAGGAGGTGCTCCAGGACTCGGGGGACTCAGCCAGGCCCTTGAAGTCACAGAGGGAACTCATACAACTCAGTTGGGACAAAGGGGCTAGTGGGATGGAGACAGTCTACAGGGAGATTCTGGGGGACTTCCTGGAAAAGATGTGTGGTACCTTAAAGGAAAAGAACACAGGTGCCAGGACAGCCTCCTAACTATAAGATATCGGTTTTCACCTGGGACTTGTATGTACTCATGTATGTACTTGCATGTGTCCACGTGTGCATGGGTACACATTCCAGTCATGGAGTCCCAAGGGCAGGGTATGCCCAAGGAGGGGTCAGCCAGGCAGCAGGCACAGTGACAGAGAGGACAGTAGTCTGGGCAAAGAAGAGGAAGGGAGACCAGCTCAGGGCTGAGGGGAGAAGCCTGTCAGGTTGGTCTGTCCTCAAACCCAAGACTCAGGCCACCAAGGGCAGTGTGCTTCCGTGACCTGGGCCCTGCCACAACCTCCTGTGCAACTTCCCCTCCGGAGACCTTCCCCTTACGGAGCTACCTTCCTCACCGGAAGAATGAAGGGGTTGGACTTGATGATCTAGGGCCCTTCCAAGTCTAACAATCTTTTGAGAGAGACTGACACAAAAAGACAGAGACAGAGGCTTTACCAGGGTGGGGCGAGAGTCCAAGGGAAGCAGCGATGAGAGTAAAGGGTGGGGCAGCAGGAAGAAGAGAGTGATGCAGTGAAAAGAGAGGAGGCCCACTGTGGGTTGGGCAGCTGGGGCGGGGCTCCCTGCTGGGGGCCCTACCCTCAGGGCCAAGACAGAAGGTGGTAGACAATGGAGCCTTGTGGATGACAGGGAGCAGCTGTTGCCACCCCATCTGCCTTCTGGCCTGTGGGAGGAGAAAGATGGAGGAGTGACAGACAGGGCTCTGCCACCCCTTAACCTTCCTCTCCTCTCCTCCGCTCCTGCTCCCCAGGTGTTCCAGGGGAAAGAGGAGAACTGCAGGCAATGGGGAGCACCCAGGACCAGGAATCAGGAAGGCAGGTTTCAGGTCCTGCCAGTGCTGTGTGACCTGCGCCCACTCCGAGCCTCTGTCACCTAATCTGTGAACCCTCCAGGCTGGGACTCTCGTAGTGGTCCCGGGCTTCTGAGGGACCCAGCCGGGACAGGCTCTCTAGAGGGCTGAGATCCTTCTCTCCTGCCTGGATGTTCCTTCCCCAACTCTGGCGTGGGTGCTGAGGCACAATTTAAGAGGCAGCAAGCCATTGGACAGATGGGCTGGCTTTGTGCCAGGCTGGGCTGTGGGCCCATGCCACCGGGGAGCACCAGTCATCAGCTCTCCAGGCATCCTGGCCTGGGACCCCATTTCCTTAAGCCTTTCTCACAGTCCTCCCCAGGGCAGGAGCAGGGTCCTCCCTCCTCGGCCTGCACTCAAGGGGTGCTGCTGGGTCACCAGCCAATGCCCACACGACCCTTCTGGCCGCCCTGGCCTCTGCCCTAGTCAGAGGCCCTTGGAGTTGGGGCCCTCACAGGCAGGGGTTTGTACGTTTCCATGTCTGTGTCCAGGAAGTGTTCATGTCCTGTTTTCCCCCTCAGGCTGGGGCTGCCTGGGAGGGGGTGGGGGTGAGCAGGCCTCTCCTTCCTCCACTGTCAACATTTCTGCCCAGAGACTTTAGGGGCTGGGAGGCAAGGGCACTCTTCTTTCTGCCATAATTCTGAAATGGTTGAGGAATGGAGAGAGGGGAACGAAGGAAATGACCCCTTACCCTGCAAGCTTACGGAGTAGCAGGTCTCACAGATACATACACAGCAATTGTGTTGTGGCAGGAGACAAAGCCCGGGGGAGCCAGGTTGAGAGGGTCTCCATCACCCCTAATGCCAGCCCGGCCCCTCCTTCTGTCCCTCACTGGGGGTGGGGGCCTCCCACTACCCCAAGCTATCTGTCTCCATTGCTTCTTGTTCTGTTTTAATAACTGAACATCAACGTTAACAAGGCAGGTGGTTGCAGCTCTTCCCAGCAGCCCCATTTAGAATCATTGAATCATCAAATCGTCAAATCCTAGAATCCTGGATTCACAGAATGTCTGCATCTTTGGCTCCTGGAGCCTCAGCATCTTAAAGTCACAGAATGTCAGAATCACACCACCACACAGCCCTGGCTGGAAGCTGAGAGCTGAGGACGGCTCAAACCCCGTACACCGACAATGCCGGATTCTTAGTCACCTGTCCTTAGAGCTCATACAGCCCCCTGGAGATAGTGACCCCAACTTCCTCCTGTTACAGGTGAGAAGACGCAGCCCAGAAAATGGTCTATGCAAGATCGTGAGAGTGAGAGCTAAGTAGAGCCCAGTCCCAAGATTGCAAGATGGGACCTTAACATTCTGGTGTTCTGGAAACTGCGCAACTTGCCTGAAAGTTCCCCTCAGCTCCTGCAACTTCCTCACCGTTCCCCCTCCCCTACCTCTGTACCGAGGCCCCCCAACTAATGGCAACTACAGATGGGAGGAGCTCAAGGGACCAACTGCCTCAGATGGGGGACAGAAAAAGTAAAATACCTGCCACCTGAAGCCAGCAGCCAAGGGACAGGCTCCCCACAGGAAGCGCCCTGAACACAAGACCAAAGGTCCTGGAGCCCCTGGGGTCCAGCCTCAGAGGCAGCAGCTTCTAGGGCTGGATCCAAATTGGAGGGAAGCGGTGGAGGCTTACAAGTGGTCTTAGAACCATCACGTATGTTTAGCATTTTCATAAATTTACATTTTAACTAGTTTTGGAATGCATTCATACAGTTTGGATTTGAATTTTATTAAATATTACATTTCACAGATTGTTTTAATTTTCGAATTCTGAACATTCTTCCCAGGGCAGATCCAAGTATGCGTGCTACAGAGGATGACGCAGCAGCCCGAGCACGGGCCAGGTCTCCTGGTCTCCATTTAGCCTTAAAGCTCCCGACCTAAGAGGCCTTCCTTGAGACTGGCTGGTCTTTAGTGGGCCCTGACACAGGTCCAGGCATCTGCCCTCAAACCCTGTCTTCCCTCTCATGTCCTCTCTGACAGTGGGGTGGCGTTCTCTCTCTCCCTTCACCTCTATAGATGACCAGCTCCCTCCTTTACCCCTCACCCCTCTGTCCCTTCCCCTCCCTCCTTGACATTTCCCTGTCAGCGTCATCACTCCTGGTCTGAACCACACTGCACCAGTCTCCACACCGGCAGCCCAGCCTCCCCACTCATCCCTCCTATGTGCTCTCTACCCCTGGGCCCAGTGGGCTCCCTAATATACAGGTCTGAGCCGTCCCAGCCCTGCTTTCAACACTTTGCCCAGGGCCCAGTTCCCTCAGGAAAAAGTCCAAATTCCTTGACATGGCTTATAAGTCTTGCACAGTTTGGCCCCTGCCAGCCTCGCCAGCCTCGTGTCTTCATGCTTTACCCCTACACCCCCCCATCCAATCCCACCGACTCAGCCACCCTGACAGTCCAGGATCCAGCTCCAAGGGAACTGCAGAACCACACTTTCCTCCCTCTGTCTGTCACCAGCCAGCCTTCACATTCACCATTTCTCTCCTTCTCTCAGCCCAGAACCTTCTCCTGGCTCATCCCTTCCTTCTCAGTTTAGATATGTTTCCTCCTGGAAGCTCCCCAACTTGCCCCTCTCTCCCACTCTGGGCTGAATTAGGGGTCTCAGCTCTGTCCCACCCTGGTTCCCAAGTTTTTTCCAGCATGGCACTCACCACACAATCTACTAGCATCAATCTTTGTCTGTGCCCCCTCCCCTCCCCCACCCCCTGCCCGTCGTCAGTCCTGGTACCTAGATCTCTCTACCCGCCCTGGAGCATACACATTGTCACTCGGACTTGGGGTCATGTGTGGCAGAACTTTAAGGCACACGTCATGCTCATCTCTACCTTCCCTCTCTGTTAGACATATAGTAGATTTTCACTTAACGTCCACTTGTGAGGGCTTGGCAGCACACAGGCAGGGCTGGGGTGCTCAGAGGAAGTGAGAATCCCTGGGCTGGGCTGGGGGCTTTCTGGAGGAAGCATCTAGGAGGATCCTCTATGTGTCAGTCCTAAGACAGCGACAGAGGATAGGCCACAGCAAGTCCCCAGCCCAGACTTAGGGGCATCAAAGCAAACGATCAGAGAGGTACCAGAGTCCGCAATGTCCAGGGCCCAGAATAGGGCCACTGGAGGGGTTGGCAGTGCCTTCAAAGAGGCTTCCTGAAGAGAGGGTACTTCTGGCTGGTTTGGGGCAGGGAAGAAGTTAGAGATGAATCAGGATGGAGAAAATGGAGAGATAGAGACGTGGAAGAGAAAGCTCTGTCCCTTCTTGTCCTTCACCCCGGAGAGAAAAGGGAGGGGAAAGGTGGACAGCAGGAGGTGCAAAGCAGGCCACGGCCGAATGGAAATATAACATCAAGCCGACACCATGGCCAGGGTGGCTATGGATGGCGGGGGCTGGCAGGGAGCAGGTCCCCAGCTGTGGCTGGGAAACGTTTCCTGTCTCCTAGCCAGAGGGGTCATTAATAATCATTTACCCGCCACAGGCAGCACGGAGGCCAGCCAGGAAGCAGCATGGTGCTGGGGCCAGAGCCCAGCCTGGTGGCCAAGCGCGCTGTATTCTGAGACCAGCCCTGCCACTTTGCTGTGAAACTTGGACACGTCACCTGACCTCTCCTGGTCTCTGGTAAGGCTGGTAAAAGGAGGGTCTAAAAAGAGGAGGCTGCCTAAAGACCCCCACCCACCCTAGTCTGGGCCTCAGTTTCCTTAGATGGCAATTGGGCTGCCAACCCTACAGGGGGTTATGGACATCTGATGATTAATATGAACATCTGGACGATGGCAAGTCCAGCTCAGGACACCTGGGATGGGCAGACCCCACCCAGTGTCTTAAGAGAAGCCTTATAGAACCAAGTGCACGTCAGGCTGGGAAACACATAAGGGAGAGCCATCTGCCCAGGGCCTGGGGGCTGACAGTGTGGCTGAGCCAGGAAGACGGGGTTCCTCAGACACAGGAGGTAGGAGCCCCAGGAGGCTGATTTTGTCACTGCTCTGACCCTAGCACTTACAATTGTGCCTGACTGGTACATAACAGATACTTGATAAATGCTTTTAGACAAATGAATGAGCTAATCTGTCAAATGACACATTTGTTTAAGGAGCTTTGAATTTGGAAAGAGCTGCCTAAAAGATGATGATGATGGGGGCGGCCGGTTAGCTCAGTTGGTTAGAGCGCGGTGCTCTTAACACCAAGGTTGCTTGTTTGATCCCCGCATGGGCCACTGTGAGCTGCGCCCCCCACAACTAGCTTGAAACAATACTTGACTTGGAGCTGATAGGTTCTGGAAAAACACACTTAAAATAAATTTTAAAAGTTAAAAAAAAAAAAAAAAAGATGATGATGATGAGAATGACGATGATTCTGGCCAGAGACAATGGGACGGGCAAAGGGCTTGGACGTGAAGGGTGAGGAGGCTGGAGGCCCAGGGACGGCCATCCAAAGCCAGACAGCAGTGCTTGGAAAGGACCAGCTGCATTCCATATCCCTGTTTCTGGCTGGGTCAGAATCTTCCTCAGCCCCAGGCCACATTTCTGTTTACCGAACACCCCCTTCAAGGCCCAGCTCAAGCCCACTCACTTCAGAGACACTTCTGAAGGGCCCCCCGGCCCCTTCCCCTGACTGACTCTGATAGTCTCTGTACTTTCCAACTGTAAGGAGTCCTCGCTTTTCACGTTCTTCAATACCTGTTGGCAGACTGTCTGCTAAGGTTTCCTCATTCCTTTCTCTGAAGGGTACAACCTGGATTCTCCTATTGACTGGATCTCTCCCATCAGACTAGCGGGTCCCCAAAGGAGTGATCACGCTCCCCTTTTCAGATAAGGCTCTCTGCGAGGACAGGGACTATTCCCCCCATCAGATGTGAAGTCAACAAAAGTGGAAACAGACTGAGGTCTTCCTGGTTGTTTCCCAGCCTGGGGACTCTCCCTGGGGGCCACACAGAGAAGGGAAGAAGACAGGCCAGCATACAGAAGGGGGTACTTCGCTGCTCAGCACCCCAGAGATGATGTGGCCACCCAGGGGCCTAAGCCCTCGCCCAACGCCAAGCCTGGCCCAAGGTGCTCTTGCACCAAGGAAGTGCCACTGGGGGTACCACCCGGGCCTCACTGCCTGTGCCCGGACCCCTCCTTTTTGTAGAGCACTGTGACGTGGCAGGAAACACAGTGACCCTGCGACACGTGCATCCTCTCTCCACCCCCTTCCAAATCCCGGCCCCAAACATGAGACAGGCTAAGAGGAAAAGAACAAAGGTTCCCGACTGCGACATCGCCCAACGCCTGCTTGTCCAGGCCCTGCTCAGCCGGAAACCCAAGACAAAGGCCTTGGTCAAAGCAAGGGGGATGAAGGGCAAAGGGTAGACCCAGCCTAGCCTGGGGGAGCCATTCGAGAACGTCACTGGCCATCTCTGGGGACCTAATCGGGAGGGAAGTGAGGACAGGATGGCAGCCAAGCCCTCCCTGCACACACACGTCACTCTACAAACATTTATGGGACACCTGGTGGATGTCACACACCCCAAACATTACATACCTCATTCCTCACCCCACACACCTTATGCACACACTTGCTTACCCCCCGCAGTAAATTCCACAGCCCTCAACACCCCCCCCACACACACACAACCCTTATCTTCCTGGAAGCCCCGCACACACTCCTCACCACACACATAAATAGTTCACAAGGAGAAAAGATCACATAATCCACACATCACACCAAAATGCCACACAGCTCACACACCCACACTTCACATCACACTCACACTCAACCTTCCATCACACACCTCACACACCCCAGACTCACCTCCCCAAGCACAGATACACACATCCAATTACATTCAACACACACACCACCCAGACATAGAGACACACCCTGCATAGATAATGTGCACGCCTAACGCGACACACGTTTGTGGACACAACCCCTCAGCATAGACAATCCTGTTTGCTCACTGCTTCCCTCCCATGCACACACGGGCACACACATGCACACACACAGACACACACACACACAGTCAACCACTCCTTGCCTTGGACCCCTTGGCCCTGGCTGCTGCATTCTTCCCCACCCAGAGTTGTTCAAACAGCCCCCACACAGACACATGACCCTTAAACACCAACACACAGATCCTAATCTATTTCCCAAGCAAGCCCAGTGACTCTAAGCCATCACCTAGGCTGCAAACACACTCCGGCACACACAGTTCCCCCCAACCCAACGCCCCTCTGCCAAGACACCAAATGAAACCTTTCTTCAGATCCCTACAGTGGCTATTCGTGGCCACACACAACAACTAACATACAAAACCACACAAGCACTCCTCTATGCAAGCTGCCCCGACAATAACTCCACCCCACGATGACACAATCACATACACAGAAGTTCCCTACACACACAACAGTCATATATACAGCTGGCACTACACACAACACAGCCTCCCTCGCCACACACAGCATGCAGTGCCACACACTCACAATCCTCACACTCACCATAAGCCCCTGAGAATCCCCCCAAGTAATCCCACTCACGATGACATACAATGCTACATGACACAACACACATGATCACACACAAGGCATACCCAACACATGCAACCCAGCTTGTGCAACACAAACACATACTCCAGACTCACCCAGTCCTGGACACCTCTCACCACAGGCGACTGATGGTGCACTCTGCTCCTCCACTCTCCCAACCCACACCTCCAACTGCCCCCAGTCAAGACCAGGACATCAGGGATGAGAGGGTTTATAAGTTAGGAACCCCAGTGCCCCCACTGCATCACCCCCACCCACCTTAGATCCCTGAGCACCACCCACGGGCTGTTCATTCCATGTTTAGTCCCTTCCACCAGTGCCCACACCGTGCCACGCCTGACCACATGGGAGGGGTGCAGGTCCTAGGGATACTGGCTCTCTGAGCCTGTCCCCGCCTCACCCCAAATCAGAGGCAGGTATAAGGAGAAGGGATGACCACAGGGAGAGACGCTAGAACAAAGATAGAGACCTAGAGAAACTGTGGTGGTGGTGAGGGGTGGGGTGATGGACAGACCAAGAGAGTTGGGCACATGGGCAAAAGAGACCAAACAAGAGAGAAACACAAAAGCAGAGAGAGAGGACACCCAGCAAGACTCGGAGAAGCCAGAGGAGAAACCAGAGAATAAAGTGGGACCAGCACACCCAGAGAGAAACAAGAGGAGAGGGTGAGATGAGCTGGAAAAAACTAGGGACCTTCTATACGGGAAGAAGGGAGGGAAAGCAGGGAGGGTAGGAGGTGGTCCTGCAGAAGACAGAGGAAGCGTTTGGACCCTGGGGTCGGGTCCCAGGTGAGGACTGAAGTCCAATCCAGATGTTTGAGTAGGAATCTGGGTGGGGGCACAAATGAGGCTACGGAGTAGAGGTTTAGGGTCTTGGGGATAAAGCCCCAGCTCTGAGATGGGGTCCTGGCTGAGAGTTGGGGGCTCAGGTGTATTCTAGATGTGCCTGGAGTCTGATTATATATATATATATATATAGTGGCAATTCAGAGGTTAGGGCAGGGGCCCTCCCTAATCTGGGAGGCCGGGGGTTCCAGACTTGAAGAGAGCTCTTGGTGTGGACTGGGGTCCCATTGTGAATTGAGAGTTCAGAGTTAGGGGTGGAGTCCAGGGTCAGAAAGGGGTCAGAGTCTAGGGTGAGGTTTGGACCGTGAGCGTGTGCTTCAAGGGCTCCAGGATGGGCTGCAGTAGGCACGGGAGTGGGATTCAGAACTAGGGGAGGGGTCCCAGGGGCAGGGTGGACCATGGAGCCCGCGACTGCACGCTCTGCGGAGGACCCGGCCCAGCTCTGCTAGACACCCGCGGCTCCTCGTGCCCAGCACCGGGAGCCCCCCTACCTGCAGGCTGTCGGCGCATGGCGGCGGCGGCGGCGGCGGCTCGTCCGGCTTGAGGAAGACCTGCTGGCCCCGCCTGAGGAATTGGACAACAGCGATGAGGATGTGGTGCAGCACCAGGACCATACTCGCAGCCGCCCGCCCGCCCGCCAGCCCGGCCGCTGCGCTCGGTCAGCGCGTCCGCGACAGCTTCGCGGGGTCCGCGCGACTGTCCGCCTCGGCCCCGCCTTGGACCGCCCACTCTCCGCCCCTCGACCGCCCTAGCCCCGCCTACTTCCGCGCAACCCTGGACAGCACCTCTCAGCAGAAGGGATCTTCGGACCCCCACCCCACCCCCTACCAGCTCTCACCTCCTTTACATCTCTGCTCTCAAGTCTCCTGGCTCGTCCGCTATTAGGATCCCCGCCAGGTAGCCGGCTCCCAGCCTTCGCTCCTTTCTCCTGCCCCGGTACCATTCCTTTCTCTACCTTGCGGGGGTCGCCAACTCAGAGCCCCTCTCCTCGCTGATCATATCCTTTCCCCCCACCACTTAGAAAGTCCTGGAGCCAAGCCAGAAACCCAAGGCCGAAACCAGCGCAGTGAATGGGGGGTGCGGGAGTAGAATGGGGGGAGGGGGGCGCTGACACAATACAAGGAGCCCTGGGCTTGGTCCTCTTCCAGGAACAAAGGGGGAAATCAGGGAGAATTTTAGAGGTCGCTCCGAGACTGCCAGGCCCCGGGAGCAGTAGCAAATCTGTGAAGGAGACACGTGCGCACACACGGACAGGCGCACCACTTCTGAGTGGGGGATAGGAACACTGGGAACCCAGCACTGGGCGGGCAGGTCTGCGTTGGCATCCTCGGAAGCCGGAGAGGGTGCAGGCCCCAGGGCCACACAGTCCATACACAGTTCCGCGGTAGGACCCCCGCGTCCGAAGCGCAGTTCCCCGCAGAGCGTCCTCTGCGCTCAAGCGTCTACGGCAGCCGTGACGCTCCTGCGCCCCCTGCTGTCCCATTGCGGCGGCGCATCCCGGCCCTATTTGCCGTCTGCCTGGCGGGGCGGGGAGGGCGGTGAGCAGGGAGGGGTCACTTGGGTCAGCTCCCTGCCTGGACCCAACCGGTTCCTAGCCTCCGCTTGGCAGGAGATGGGCTGCAGCGGTGGGACGTGTTTCGACTAGAGGGTGAGGATGGCCTTTGCCAACGACTTGCTGTATGACCTTGGTCAGGTCCCCTCCACGGTTTCTGGGCCTCAGTTTTCCCATCTCTTTCACAAAACTGCCAGAAGAATCAACGCTGGAAGGCAGCCAGAGTCCTGACCGCCCTTGCTGGGATCTGACCTGAATCCTTCCCACTGCACTGCAGGCCCCTCTCCCTGCAACTCTCCTTTCCCCCTTTGGAGGGTGACTCTGACTCAGTGAGCCCCCAGCCTCTCAGCCTCCTCACCTCAATGGGCTGATTCATGAGTCCTTTCTCCTTGGGGAGTGCTTTCCTCAATGTTGAATCACTAAGCCCAGTGCTGGACAGAGTCCAGGCACCTGGCACACAAGCTGTGCCACCAGCCCAGGGGAAGGCCTTCCATGCCAGGATTTCTCCACCTCTGTTTCTGAGGCCCAGCTCTAGACATGCTTCTTCCCCTGCTCAAAAACCTTCAGTGACTCCCTACCACCAGCACAATAAAGCCAACCAAACCCCTCAACCCGACATGGCAGACCCTCTATAACTTAGCCCTGGCTTGTTTTTCCAGTTTTGACCCTCTCGACACCATTCCTTAAATTTATACTTCCTGCTCTTCTCACATGGGTGAATGACTCACTCTTACCTCCAGGCCTTTACCCATGCCACCCCACCCCCAATGCCCTCCAGATCTGGTCAGCCTGCTATCATTCGGGGCCCAGGCAGAGGCCCACCTCCGTCAAGGGGCTACCTTAGTCCTCTGGGTTCCCCTTCTTGTGTCTTTCCTGGGAGTCACATCTGGGCTCCTGGGGAGGGGTGACCATTGCTGTCACTAAGTGATCCAGGCCAAGTCAATGTATTTGACTGCACCTTCAAACTAGGGGAAATTTGTCCTGCTTATTAACACTGTAAAAACATGACATGAGCTGAGATGTGTAAAGGTTATGGCTCAGAGAAGGGCCTCCCTTTCTTTTTATGGCCTCAGTTTCTTGCTCTGTAAAGAAAGTGACCAACATAAGGGTTATTGTAAAGAGTGAGTCTGAGCCCCGTTCACAAACCTCTTAGTTAATCCTGCACACGTGTCACCAGGTCAGTCCTGGACTCTGCATTGCCAGGCTGGGACATAGGTACCCAGGAGGCATCTGTTACAGCCACTGACCAGAGCTATTTGTTCTTCAGTGGAAGCGTCTCAGACCTCGCAGTCAAGAGCCAACCCTGGCCTGGCACAGCTGCCATCTCTTGGGCTCCCAGATTAAGGCAGGACCTCCCCAGCACTGCTCTTGAGAAGTTCTTTGTTAAATCTTACTTGGTCTCTCATACTGCAGCTCAATGGCTGGTGCCCCAGGAACATGCTCTGTGTCTCCCCGAACTCAGAGAGATTTGTTTTGTGTCAGTCCTTCAGAGTCAAACATTCCTCAGAGTGTTTTGAGTCCTAAATCTGCCATAGACTTGCTGTGTGATTCTGGACAGGCCACTGCACCTCTCTGGATCTAATTTTCCCCATCTGTGAAATGGTAACACACTAGAGTCCACACACAAACTTCTTCCTTTTGATGCTTGGCAGGATACAGAGCCCTTCCTTTCACAAACATCCCTTCATGTAATCCTTGAAATTCTCCAATGAGCCCACGCCCGAAAGAGGCAACCAGGTTCCTCGAGGTGAAAAGGTGACAGGCCTTCTCTGAATTCTCACGGCTAGAAAGTGACCCTTGCTCCAAGACTAGGACTTCTCCACTCCTCCAACTTTACTTTCTGTGATTCTGAGCTGAGTTCTCACCCCGGCCCATGCCTTGGACGACCCCTGCCAATCCCAGATATTTTTAAGTGTTCCCAGGCAATTCTAATTTGCTGCCAGGTTTACAAATCCTGAATTATATGCACCTTGTCCCTGGGTGACCTCAGTCTCATGGAATTGAGGGCCAGGGCTGAGTGTGTCCATCTGGACTGTGGGCTCTGTGTTTGATGGGCTTTAACATTTATTAAGCACTTACTATGCCTCACGTGTCATCTTAACAGCAGTATAAGGTAGGATCTATTATTAAGCACATTTTACAGATAAGGAAAACTGAGGCACAGAGAGACTAAGCAACTTGCCCACAGTCACACAGCTAGTAAGTAGTGGAGCCAAAATTCAAACCTAGGTTGTCTGGCTCCAACCTGTGCCTTAAATTCATGCTCTATCTAGAGAGGAAAGGCAGATAAGAAAAGCAGACTTTCCCACTTCTTTTCTCTCCAACAATGCAGTGACTGAGGGTCTTCCATTCCAAGTTCCTGAACCCTCTGTCCACATCTGCCACAGGAGTGGCTGGCCCAGCCCCTCCAGCCATCTCTTTTCATTTCCCAGTTTTGTGGGCAACTCTAAGCTGCCCAGTGACGCAGCTACCTCAGAGTGGGTATTTCAGAAAAGGTGACTCAGCCGAGAGCCTGGGTACTAGACCCATTTGACCTCAGGCCCTGTCCAGGAACTGGCCCTCCCTCATGCCTAAAAATGATGACACCTCTGTGGGCCATTGTGTTTACAAAGCATTTCTTCACCCAGGACTGGTGAACAGACTTTCCTGCTAATAATCTCTCCACTTGGCAGTGTGGCACCAGCAGCCCCTCAATAGACCCCAAATCTGTTCCCATCTCCCATGAGCACGTGCCCTGCTTCCATGAGCCTGGCTGGTGCCTGACATGCAGCTATCCTGTTGCTACTAACCATGGTCAAACTCAGGTTCAAAGCTGAGCCCTGTCCTGACATGCTGAGTGACCTCAGGCAAGGCTCTGGCCCTCTCTGGCCTCAGGCTTCTCAGCAGCTGTGAAGGTTGGCCTGGTTGTCTTTGAAGGCTCAGACAGCTCAGGTGGAGGGAGGCAGGTACCAGGTAGGCCTCGCTGGGCAGAAGACAGCTGTCCTGGGCAACGAGGCCTGCCCAGCCATGCTAGGCCAGAGGACTGAGCAAGGACCAGATCCCAATGTGGGAGGCCCCTTAGGAAA
This sequence comes from Rhinolophus sinicus, assembly GCF_057876585.1. Lineage (NCBI taxonomy): Eukaryota > Metazoa > Chordata > Mammalia > Chiroptera > Rhinolophidae > Rhinolophus > Rhinolophus sinicus. Next base: position 141,031,448 of record NC_142514.1, on the reverse strand, counting down.
CTGTGTATGACTCAGTCTCTCTCTGACTTGGGGTGGAGCCCATGCTCTGAAAGAGGCCTCCACCATCCAAGGGGCCCGGCAAAGAGAGAATCCAAGAAGCATCCTGGAAGAAGCTTAAAGCTCGGCAGGTTCTGCGTCTTTCTAGAGACCATCCTCAATACTTCAGGCCTGGACGGGCCATGGGTGTGAGCAGCCCTCAGGTAGCGCGCATTTTCGCGCACGCGCGCGCTCTGTCTCTCTCGCTCTCTCTCTTTCTCTGGGTGTGTGTAAGGCCCTGCAACCAGGTCTGTGAGCACAATGTGGGTGAGGGCGGGAGAGGGTATGAGTACAGGTTTGCAAATTTGTAGCTTTGTGAAGACGTGTGATACTTCCACAATAGCACAGCTGAATGTGGGTGTGTACACAGATGTGAGTGTATCTACAGAATGTGCATATGTGTGTGTCTGTGTGAGTTATGAGTGTATGTACCCTGCAGGTATGTGTGTACAGTTGTGTGTGTGCACAAATGTCCACGTATGCACATATATGTATTCATGTGTGAATGTGTGTGTGCAAATGTGTGAGTATGTGTGTACCCAAATTCACACCAAAGAGCGAAGCTGCCCATAGCCACTAGCTCGGATCAGCTCTGTGTGTCTTCCAGATGTGAGGGCGGCCCTCACACAGAAAGAATCTGGCCACAGGCCGTGCTGGGCACAAGGGCCATTTGGGCTCTGGTTGGGCAGGGGCTGCTCCTGAGCCCCTGCAGCGGCTCTGAGTGCGCAAGCGCACAGGCTGAGTCAACTCAGGCCCCTGGGGTGAGGGGCCGAGGGAGGGTCAGTCACAGGTCTCACCCGTTTCCATCTCATTTGCATGTTATTTGCATACACACCAGCTCCGTGACCCCAGAAGGGGAAGGGAAGCTACAGGATTCCGGCCCAGGACCAATCCAGGCCCTGCTTGTTCACACCGGGGCTGAGGTCCAGGGCACTGGGCACCTAGGCCTGGGGAGCTGCTTCTGGTCATCCACAAACCCCGAGATCCTTCTTCTGCACCAGGCTGCCCCAGGCCATACACAACCATACACACGCTCACGGCCTTTCCACAGACACACACGCCCTTCACTCCTACACACAGACACACACACACTCCTACACACTGACACACACACACACAGACACACACACACACAGACACACACACACACAGACACACACACACACTCCTACACACAGACACACTCCTACACACAGGTACACATCCCTATACACACGCTCACGTGGCTCCCACACAGAGAGGCACGCGTGGGCATGGCTGTCCCAGTACCTCCTTTGGGGACCCCTGGGCCTCCTTCTCCCTGAGGCCCGTACCTGCTGGATCATCTTCTCTTCCCCCAAGCCTGAGTCTGCCTCGCCCACACCCCCAGACTCTCAGTGCCCACAGGGTAAAGTCGGAGCCCTGGTCCTGGCCTTCAATGCCTTTAACACCCACCCACACCCACCCCTTCTCCTGGAAAACCTTCCTTTCTTGCCGCCCCATACTCTGCCGCTGGCGATACATCCCTGCTCAGCGGTCCTCACCAGCACTTCCCAGCGCTCCTCCACACTCCTGCCAGGAGCTCGGCCTCCCCACTATACTGTCAGCTCCAGGGGACAGGACCCTGTTTTGCTCATTGCTGTGGCCCCAGAGCCTGGAACGAAGCTCAACCCAGAGGAATTGCTCAAAAAGACATCTAACAACCATACAAATCAGTGGTAGAAACTTCCTGCCAGCCTGGTCTTTCCCCTTATTGTAGGACTTGCCCAACTGTACTTGCTTCCCTGTGTGCCTCCCCCAGCAGACCCCCTGCTCCTCTGGAAGATCCCGGGGTGTGATGACGCCCGCAGTGAGGCACAGGGAGGTCTGGAAGGTGGGGCCACCTGACTCCATTACACAAAGCCCGCTCCCAAGGAACAGGCCTCTCGACCACCTTCCCCCATCGGAGCCCCTTTCTAAAGTCACCCTGACGGACAATCCAGCCTCTGCTTGCACACTCCCAGGAACAGGGAGCTCACTTTCTCTGGAGCCAACCCCTTCCCCTGCGAGATGGCTCTGCCTGACGCCGACTCCTCCCACAGCACCATCCTGTCAAACTCTGATCGTTCTGAGCCACAATTCCCATGGAAACCAGGAAGGAAGCGGAGCAAAAGGAGAGGCAGATCCCGCTTTCTCAGCAGCTCTACCAATCTTTCCCGCTTTGGTCAGAGGTGGGAAAAGGAACTCTTGGCTCTCAGCCTACCCCAGGGACAGGCAAATGGGCTCAAGGTGATCAGGCTCCCTCCACCCCAAAGACCCTCCACAGGAGCCTGAGGGAGTGCAGAGAGGGTGTAGTATAAGAAACTCCTCAGCAACCTCCACTGAGCCCCATCCCCTCACTGACCCCATCCCCTCACTGACCCCATCCCCTCACTGAGCCCATCCCCTCACTGACCCCCGTCCCCTCACTGAGCCCCGTCCCCTCACTGACCCCATCCCCTCACTGAGCCCCATCCCCTCACTGAGCCCCATCTCCTCACTGACCCCATCCCCTCACTGAGCCCCGTCCCCTCACTGACCCCATCCCCTCACTGACCCCATCCCCTCACTAAGCCCCATCTCCTCACTGAGCCCCATCCCCTCACTGACCCCATCCCCTCACTGAGCCCCATCCCCTCACTGAGCCCCGTCCCCTCACTGAACCCCATCTCCTCACTGAGTCCCATCTCCTCACTGAGCCCCGTCCCCTCACTGAGCCACGTCCCCTCACTGAACCCCATCTCCTCACTGAGTCCCATCTCCTCACTGAGCCCCATCCCCTCACTGAGCCCCGTCCCCTCACTGAACCCCATCTCCTCACTGAGCCCCATCTCCTCACTGAGCCCCATCTCCTCACTGAGCCCCATCCCCTCACTGAGCCCCGTCCCCTCACTGAACCCCATCTCCTCACTGAACCCCATCTCCTCACTGAGCCCCATCCCCTCACTGAGCCCCGTCCCCTCACTGAACCCCATCTCCTCACTGAGCCCCATCTCCTCACTGAACCCCATCTCCTCACTGAACCCCATCCCCTCACTGAGACCCCTCCCCCATTAAGCCCCATCCCCCCACTAACCCACTCCATCTCTCTTCCCCTATGCCCCTAACCCCCATCTCTTCCTCTCACTGGTGCATCCTGCCTTCCAGTCTGTAGGACCTTATGGGGCTGCACTGATTCTAGCCCTAGGATGCTTCCTCCTGAGCGCTGGCTGGCAGCTGGGTGGATGGAGGAGGGCAGGCCGGTCCCCAGCCAACAGTGGCTGCCCAGAATCCCACCCAGCTCCTCCTGGACAGCTGCAGCCCACGAGCTGCCCAGCTTTCCTCCACTGGCTATTCCTAAGCTGGCCCTGCTCCAAAGGTGCCTCAGGCTGCAGTCAGTCACTGACACCAGCCCCCCATACACACACGTACACACATGCACACATGCACACACGTACACACCAGGGCTGCTCGGAGCTGAGCCATGAGCTGAGCCATGAGGCCTATCAAGGCATACAAAGTCTAAGCAAAAAAGAAGAAAAAAATTTAAAAAATAAGTAATACATTTAGAAAAAGAAGAGGGAGAAGGAGAAGAAGAAAAAGAAAGAAAGAAAGAAAGAAAGAAAGAAAGAAAGAAAGAAAGAAAGAAAGAAAGAAAGAAAGAAATTCTCAGCAACAAGGACCCAAGGCCCCATGCTCTGAAAACTCCCTGCCGACTCAGAAACCATCATACAGGGAGGCCCCAGTGTGTGGCTTTGAGGTTCCAAGAATGAGCAGAGCTTTGCGTTCTAAGAAAATCAGAGCTTCTATTATAATGCCCCACTGTTTGAAGAGTGTGCTTCTTACATTCCATGAAAGTGAGAGCCTGGAGTCCTGAGAATACAGGCATCCAAGATCCTAACGTTCTATTATTCTAACTGCCTGAGATGCCAGGACTCCTGGACCCCAACACCAGGGTTTCTCCTCCTCAGAGCCCAGTGGTCTGTGGGCTTGAGTCTCTGTGAATACCAGGTAAGAGCAAGCCCCAGTGAACCCCTGCTCAAGTGAGGTGCATTCCAGCCTCCACTTTTTTGCCTACACCCTTGTACATGCCTAGGTTTCTACTGCCCTCCTCTCTTCTAATTAAATCTTAACTTTAAAGGGGAAGGGAGGCCATTGCCATCAGTGACTACCTTCTGAATGCCAGGTCCACTCAGTTGATTATCTCATTTAATCCTCATGATATTATTAGCCCGACTTTACAGTTGATAAAACTGAGGTCCTAGAACATGAGGTCATTTGTCTAAAGTCACACACCAGAAATAGTTGAACAGCAACCCAAACCTGGCCCCTGGCAAACCTGTGCGCTCCAGTAGCAGGTTGGCTCCCCAAAAGAACCTGCCCCCCACCCATCCTAAGTTTTAGGGCCACACTGGAGCCGCTCCTCCCATCCCAGCGGCTTCCCAGCTCCAGAAGGCAGAGACCATGGCCCTCTCTTCTCTTGCTTTCCCAAGCTGGAGGCAGCTTAGAGCCTGCCACGTTTCCTGATCGATCGAAAGGCACTGGATTCGCAGACTCCTTGGTGGGACTGGGAGATGTGGCGTCTGTTTCTAAGCACCCGTTGCTATGGAAGCCAGGTGCTGCCAGCCCAAAGCCTAGCAACAAGGTGCGGTGTGGTGCTGGGTGGAGGGCACTGTCAGGAGATTCTGAGGCAGCCAGCAAGAGAGACGGGGTGAACTACTTTATCCTCAGGCTGGAGGGCTAGACTTGCCGTCCTGGCTGGGCTTGCGAGAAGGAGGAAGGACGCTGAGGGGGCAGGACTAGGCAGATCCTGAGAGAGTGAGACCCAGAGGTAAGGGGCGAGACTTGCAGAGATAAGAGACTTGCAGAGACAGACAAAGGGAGTCCAGAGACAGTGAAAGGCGGAAACACCATCAGAGAGAGGGAGATGTGGGAAGGTAGACAAAGATAAGAGCTGGTCAGTCACAGAGACCAGTTAGACGACTGGCAAGGAGGAAGTGACTGCCAGACAAGCCGACTCGCAGGGAGGGAGACGGTGTGCAGGAGAGCAGAGGAAAGCCGCAGGGGAATGACGGAGCTAGATGGATGAGTGACAGGAGGAGATAAGCCTGAGGCAGGAGGCAATATAGAGGCAGATACCATGATAAAAGAAGAGAGGACTAGGACCCAAGAGGCAGGTGGGACAGGGCAGCCTGGGCGGTGGAGCAGACAGAAAGCAGGGCGAGGCCAGGCCGTGTGAGCACAGGGGTACCAGGGTCACACAGTCCTGGGCCCCTCCTCCTGGGTCTGCCCATCTGGGGCATGGGTGTCACCAGCCTTGTACCACCACCCCACCATCGGTCTCGCCCCCAGAACACCAAATCATCTAGGCACAGACCTTCAGAAAAGAGACTGGTCAAAAGTCCCATGTCTCTCTTACCCACCAGGGACAGGTCTTGTCCAAGAATGTACGGTAAGGCAGCATCTGAAACAGCAGGAAATGAGGCCTTGAGAATCACAGCCCGTGGGCCAGTGTAAGTTGGAAGGCCTGATGGAGGCCCCTCTGCCATGGTGGAGACAGCTGCTCCAAGAAAGGGGGCAATCCCAGCCTGTGCAGGGACCCTTCCCAGAGGGAGAGTGGAGTTAGGTCCCAAGCCCCGTGCTGGCCACCACTCCTCCCAGCACCAGACGTTCTTCGCCCCATGTCAGAATGGGTGACAGGGCTTTGCTAGACTCTGTCAGGTGTCAGGTCTCTCTCTCCCTCGCCCTCGCTCTCTCTTTGCCCCCCCCCCCAATTGTTAACAGTCAGCAGCATCTGACAGCCTCCCTGGGAGCTCAGCCCCCATCCACTCCCAGCAGCCTTGCTCTCTCCAGACTTCGGAGGGAAGAACCAGACTAAGACTAATTAAGTGGCTACTATGTGCCCGTGGTGATGTAAAGCCCTTTACACTCATCACTTCATTCCTGTCCTCAGAGGACTCGGAGGGCTCGTCCCACCTCCTGCAGCTCCTGAGGTCAGCGGGCCTTGCTGCTCACCCTGCCCCCACCTCACTGCGCCAGTGGGTGCAGACAGGTGCCTGGGAACTGGAAGTTTCATCCTCAGCTGCAGTGCCCATGGTGGGGGGCAGTAGAGGAAGAAGGGGAAAGTATAGGTGGGCAGTGGAAGGTGAGAGGCAGAGGGAAGGTAGAGCAGTGGGCAGGGAGGGCCGGGACACAGGCTGCCATGCAGCAGCCTCACGCCACATACACACACCCTTCTGGCCGCAGCCCAGACGATCGACCCACGGCGCCACACTCCCCTGGGCCCCGGTTCCTGGAAGGCAGTGCTGCAGGGACTATTGATCGACCGCCTCCCAGCCTCCTCCTCTCACTGCCTGTAGGATGCCTCCTCCATGCAGCACCCCGCCTGATCAATGGCACTGCCGGGGGGCAAAGTCCGGGGCAGCCTGGGGACAATGAGCAGTGATCCCCCATCGCTTCCTCAGCTTTGCATTTCTCCTGCTCAGGAACCTGGTCCAGGTAGATGGGTAGTGCCAGGGCTGAGAGGAAGGCTTGTGTTCGTGCATGCACACGTGTGAGTGTGCACACGTCTGTGTGTTCATACGTGCATGCATAAACAAGTCAGTAGGGCAGAGGAGATGTAAATACAAAATGTGAGCCATACGACCTGGGTTCAAATCCCAGCTCTTCCATTTCCTGGATATGGGACCTTCCATTTCCTGGATATGGGACCTTCCATTTCCTGGATATGGGACCTTCCATTTCCTGGATATGGGACCTCTCTGAGCCTCAGTTTCCTTATCTCCACAGTGAGGTTACCAATAGTACCCAACTAATAGGATAAGTGAGGTTATACATGCAGAGCTCTGGCACAATGATTGGCAAACAGTATTTTTTGATACATGAACGCTTTTCTTACTGTTATGGTGCGTGTGTGTGTACGTGTGCATGTATGCATATGTAGGTACCCTTGGAAGGTCCAGGAGAGATTTCTGGGGGTGTAGGCTGCTCGCTAACCCTCAACCCCCATAGAGTAGGGACTGTAGCCGCACTCTCAGCTCATCCTCAGTGAATGGGGACCTACTGCACCCCCCAAAAAAAAACCCCACCTGTGCTAGGCGAGGCTGTGTGAGAGAGATGGATGGCTTGGAGGCCACCAGCCAGTACTGGTAATTAGGAGGCTAACGGCCCAGTGTCCGGAAAGGAATGGGAGGGAGGCTGCATTGTGGGGCCATCCATCAAAGCTAGCAGGCCCAGCAACGCTGCACAGCAGGATGGAAGAGAGGCAAGGGGACAGCTGGAAGGTGGGGGAAGTGTAGATAAGCTAAGGGCCAGGCAGCCAGGCTCAGCCCAGCACTGACCCATTCAGTAGCCCTGAGTGAGTCACTGTAACCTTTGCACCTCAGTTTCCTCATCAGGACAATGGGGCTAAATTGCTTTCTCTGCCTGGGTAAGTTCCAGACACAGCAGACCCAGTATCAGGCCCCAGCACCCACAGGAGCCTTGGGGAGGGTGTGAGGCGTTCAAAGATGCGCTTAACTTCTGCAGGTGTCCAGTTCAGCCAAAGATCTCTGCAGGTACAGAGTAAGGTGATGTGGCACAGTGCCTGGGCTGGGAGCCTTAAGACCCAAGTTTGAATTAATTCATGACCCTTGCTGACCTTAGCCAAACCCCTGACTTGCCAGCTCCTTCCCTGAATGCCTTCCCCCACTATTGCTACTATACACATGCCCAGTCTGTCAGAGGAACAAAGGGCCATAAGCACGGCCCTTGCTTATGCAAATTTCATTCACAGCGAGGATGAAATCACCCATGGGCCCCCTCCGCTTTTGGAGGCAGCAGTTACCTGGAAAAATCCTGGTCAGCAAGTCTGGGGCAGGAGGTCCTATCTGGGGTCTGGTAGGACCATTGCAGGGCCCATGGTCGCAGTTTGTCTCTAATGACCTCAGTGAGCTTAATCATGTCACTACCCCTCTGGGCCTCAGTTTCCCCATCCCTAAAATCAAACAAGCAACAACAACAATAATCTTCAGGGGCTCCTCCTCCCCTGCAGGACAAGTTGCAAACTCATCACATCCACTTCTTCCCAGTCCTTCCCCCGGCTCCTCTGGACGTTGCCAACCCCCCACCCCTCGTTATGTTTCCCCTCTGGACTCAGGCCTCAGGGTTCACTGGTCCACCTCTGGTCCTCTGCCTCTCCACTGGAAAATCTCTTCCTCACTCAACAGGGCCAAAAGTATCACTCCCTCTGCAAAGCCACTTGCATGGCCCCTGAGAGCTAAGCCAGACCTTCTTGCAGAGCCATCAGTGGCCCCCACACGCCTTCTCTGGAGTGTCTGTGTCTCCATCTCACGGAGGTCCCGAGGGTGAGGGCTGAGCTGGGCCAGATTCTCAGGGTCGGGGGAAGAGGTGGGCAGGTCAGGGCCTTCAGCACAAAAGGAAGGGAAGGAGGAATGAGAGAGAGAGAGAGACAGAGAGAGAGACAGAGACAGAGAGAGAGACAGACAGAGAGAGAGAGAAGAAAGGAGGGAGAGAGAGAAACAACTGTCTCCAAGGTCCATTGGGATCTAACAATCTGAATGAACTCTAGTTCACTCCAGACGGAGCCCCCATGCCCTGGCCCCTGCCCCATCCCCCACTCATCTCTCCCCACCTCCCCTTTGGGCCCCAGCCCCTGTCACACACATTAGTACAAAGGCCCAGAGCCAAAATGGTCTCTGGCCTCTGCCGTTGCACCCTGACTGGAGGCTAAGAACATGCCTGGTCGTCATAGCAATGCTGCTGTGATGCTGTCATCACTAATTCATCGCCATAGCCCTGGGAGGCCAGCGAGGTGTGAGGAGAGCTGGTCAGAGCTGATCAGAGCAGCCACGGGGCGCAAGAGACTTGGGGCTATGGGCCTGGGGGAGGCTTAGGGTGAATCCAGCACCCCATCCAGCTGTGTCCTCCCCTCAGTCTCCTACTGCCCTGGGAGGAAGGAGGAGCACAGACCTTTCCCCAGTCTGTCCTGTGCACCTACTACGTGTCCAGTTCAATCCAATCACAGACGTGGGGGGCAGTGACTGCAGGGAGAGGAAGCCCCCCACCCCAGTGCCTGTGAGCAGGTATCTATGTCCTGCTGTCCCCAATAGGGCAGGGGGCTATCCCTCCTAATGTCACAGGGGCTGAGAAGGGGTGAAGGGAAGGGGGAGGAAGTGAGCCCATATTGTGCCCCCTCCAGGCAGGCATGTGCCAGGCATTCCTAAAAAGTAACTCATTCAATTCACACAGAACACCTACAGGGTCGGGATTACTACTCCATTTTACAGAAGCCTGGATGTTCTCTCTGCCTGAATCCTTCCAGCCAATCCCATCTGCTCCTCCGAGAAGCCTTTCAGAATACCCCACTCTGTACCCATCCCCCTTCCTCTGAATGCCCAGAGACGGGGGTGAGGGTCCTGGTTTCTGAAGTCAGACTGGACCGCTGCCTCCTCCTGCTACCCAGGGTTATGAAGGGCACACAGGGTGGACCTCCCACCCCACCTACCCTTCTGGAGAGCGAGAACACAGGCTGCAGCTGTCCGTGGTTCTGAACCCTCCCAGGCATTTCCCAGGAAGTCTGGCTGCTTGTCGATTGGAGGTCACTCGTTCCTCAGCCTGGGGAAAAGGCCAGACTCCACCTGCGAGGCACCGCTGCCCTCCTCTCACTTAGTTACTTCACTCCCAGAACCTCAAAACAAGGAACCCATTTGGAGCAGGAGAATGGGAATGAAACTATTATGCATTCACTCAACAAGCATTTATTGAACACCTACTATGTGTGGTCTGTGAATGGATACAATCGTGAATAAAACTGTATCTTGAGATATGATACAATAGTGAATGAAACAGAATTAATCCCTGTCTTTTTGGGGATTTTGGTCCCGTAAAGTCAGCACTGGGGTTTGCTTTACACATATTAGCCTACTTGATTGTTACAATATGTATAAAGGTGGATATTATTATGCCCATTTTATAGTAAAGCAAACTGAAACTTAGAGTGAAAGAAACCTGCCAAAGGCCACATAGCTAGTAACCAGTAAAGGCAGGATTCAAACCCTGATGTATCTGACCCCACGTCTCATTCTTATTCCATAGTCCTGGGTGGGGTGGGGTGGGGGTGGGGGGGTCACAGACCTATGCTCTCCAAGAGTTCACAATCTAGTTTACCTGTCCAGTTCTCCAGTGAGCACCACAGGAAAGTGTTCCTGGAGTCTGAAGTGAATATCCCCTGCTGGACTCTAACTTGGCCTCTCTTTGTTGGGACCTCAGTGAGGCAGAGGATCTGCTTCCTTCTCCTTGCAGACACCTGGGGTGCTTCCATGAGCTCCCAGTCCTTTCTCCACCCCCACCTTGGCCCCCCCCACAGGAGGGGGGAGGTGTGTGTTCTAAAAATACCTTAATCCCTCCCAGCTTGTGCTCTAATTAAGCGGAGTGATTCACTACTTTAAGTAATTTATTGCTAGTTACATAATTGCTTTAATATTTGGTTCTAGAATTGGGGAACAAAAATGCCCCCATTCATTTCACAGAACTGTTAATCCACAGAGGGGTTTATGGCCCCTAATGGGGGTACATAGGGAGAGAAGTGGAATCATCTTGGACAGGCCCCTGTTCTAGTCTGGATCAACATATGGCCACGTCTACCAGGGCCGCAGGGCATGCCGGATCCAGGAGAAGCAGGTTTATGGAAACACCACCTCTCCACGTTGTCACCAGTCTGTGGGTTTCTGAGGTTACCATTCCCAGCTGGCCCAACCCTCAGACTGAAGGCCTCCCCTCAGGAGACCGTGTCCCAAGCACGCCTTCCCCGCTGGGCCTCACTGCTTCTGCTAGTCCATAGGCGCCGAGGCCCAGAGACAAGAAGCAGTATGTCAGAGGCAGCATGTCAGAGGCATGCCAAAGGCAGCTTCACGTTATGCATGTCAGAGGCAGCATGCATGTCAGAGGCAGCTTCAAGTTATGTGCCCAATTTGTCAGCTCAAGGAAAACCCAACACCTCTAGCAGCCCCGTAAGAAGTCACCCCACAAAGGTGACTGACTGCAAAGGGCACAAGAGAAGTTTGGAGGATGACAAAATATTATTTTCTTGATTGAAATGGTGGTTATATGACTGTCTATATTAACCCAAACTCATTGAATCATATACCTTAAATTAGTGACTTTATTGTATGAAAATTATACCTCAATAAAATAGATGTAAGAAAAATAAAAATAAAATTTAAAAAAGAAGTCATACCCCCACCTTCTGGGCTCCCATAGCATAACAGCTGTGCAGAATTGGCAGCCATGCAGGAACCGAGGAGGGCAAGCACAAAAAACCACCTATGGATGACACATAGTAGGTGCTCACACAACAGATATTTGTTTCATTCCGTTCCAGTCAGCAAGAATTCACTAGGCACCCCTGGGGACACCTGCACTCCTGGAGCTCAGTAGCTCTCCCCCTGTTCTTGCACACCCCCAAGAGGGAGCCAAACTGCACACCAGGTAGGCACATTACACACTTTGTCTCATTCAATCCTCACAGAAACCCTAATGAGGTGGGCGCTCTTATGGTCCCCCTTTTACAGATGAGGGGACAAAGAAGCAGAGACGCTAAGAAGCAGAGGAGCTAAGATTTGAACCAGGAGACAGTCCCCAAGGCTTGTCTCACTCACCTCTACTAGTAAGTGACATGGGTTGGAAACCATGCACAGAGGGCATGCCTCTGACCCCAGGCCTTGACTAATGAGGTTTCCACGAGGCTTGCAAGTAGAGGTACACCCAAGCAAAGAAGGCAAGTGAATGTGTGTGAGCTTAGAGAGGTGGCAAGAGGCAGGGCCAGCTTTGGGAAGGAGGGAACTGGGTCAGGCAGCAAGCCTGGAAGAAACACAAAAGAAATCAGGCAGAGTCTGAAAAAATGTGGCAGAGGGCACCCAGCTATGCCAGCCTGTGGGCTAAATGCCTGCTCAGGACCTGAGCATTCAGGGATTCTCAGTGCTATTCCTGACTCACTCCCCCCACAATTTGTCTCTTCCCAGTTTCTAGGCCCTAGTCGCCAACTCAAAACCAGTCACTGCCTCTGGCACAGGCAAAAGCCTTCATCCCAAAACTTGTTAAAGGCTGGTGGGAAAACCATCAATGGTGCCATGTGGCAGGGGAGTACTCCAAGATTGAGGAGAATGGAAGGGAAACCAAGACCTGAAGAACAATAGGAGTTAGCCAGGTAATGGGAGGGGGCATCGAGGAAGGGTGTTCCAGGCAAAGGGAACAGCACACGCCACAGTCTAGAGGTGAGAGATGCTGCACAGGTGGGGAACCACAGGTAGCTCAGGCTGGCCACCTGCTGCAGTTGGTGTCTCCGCCGAGTGTGAATGTTTCTGGGGGTGTGCTCCATGTGTGTGCTCAATCGTGTCTGTGTTGCACACCTGGGTGTGTATATCTCGATTGTGGGTATCGCAGTTCATTCTGTTTCTGTTGTTTCTAGCTCAAGTTTTAGATTCATCCTGTGTGTTTCTCAGTGTGTATTGAGGTGTGTGTGTTGTGTGTGTGTGTTGCAGGTCTCTCTATGTCTGTGTGCTGTCGTCTGCTTCTCTGTGTGTGAGCTTCTGTGTCTATTGAATGTTTGTGACTGGGACACTTGGTCCCTTAGCTCAGGTAACCAGGGCCCGGGGGAGAAGCCTGGGGGCAGGGGGTGCCATGAATGGGCGCTGCGGAGTGTGGAAGTCACAGGCCAGATGAGGAAAGAGGGATGCCCCTGGAAGAGGGTTTAAGTTGCCACACGTCCCTGCATTTGGTAGGTGCACACTGGGGAACTAGGCCATAGCTCAGGTAGGTGAGCTGCAGGGTGGGGACTGTCACTCTTTGCCTGACTTGTCTACACAACTCACATGTCCTCAGCCAACCCTGACGCAGCCTTTCTGCCTCTCTTACCTACACAAGCCTCCCTGTGGGCCCCTGTAACTCCCCCTTCACTTGGAGCTTCCTAAAACCAAAGGTAATTATGACCTCAATGGCAGTCTCACTGCTTCCCAGTCAGGGGGCAGGGCGGTCATGGAAGGAAGTATGAATAGCTCCAGCCCAATAGCAGACGACTAGGTGCATGTGAGTGCACTCAGGAAGCCCTGGTGGTGCCTGGGCGCCCTCCAGGCTCCAGTGAATGTGACAAAGTGGGTGTTCAGAGGGCAGGGCCCGGCTTCTGGTGCCTGCTGTGAGATCAACCAGCTGTGTGACCTTGGGCAAATCAGCACCCTCTCTGGGCTTCAGTTTCCCATCACCCATTTGTCCATCCAGGTCTCCACCTATTCCTGTCATGCTCTGTGCCCCATAAGCTGACTTTTAGTGCTGCTTCACCCCAACACCCACCCCCACATCTTGCCCTCTGACCTCCAGTCAGGTTCTGCCAATGAGGGTGGGAGAGCCGAGTGGGAAGGGAGAGTGCTCTGGATATTTACACCCTCACCCCCTCTTGGATCTGGAGCACTCTCCTTACCCCTCAGGCCTCTCAGATGTTCCTCCTAACTGCCCCCGACATGCTCTGTGGTTCTCTTGTCCTGCACCACCTCCATAATAGCTGCCCCATCAAACTACCTTCAATTAAACCATTTGAGTGTATCATCTGTTTCCCTGCTACAAAATAGGGCTAGCTCCTTGAAGGATAGTGGAGGTGATTAAACAAGGTAATTTTAAAATATAAAGGACACTCTGTAAACCTTAGTTCTCTCCATCTAGCCCCTAAACCTCACCCCACTTTAAGTTGTAAGAGAACTCTGAATTCTCTGGCATGAGAGGACTGCTATACCAAGCTGCCCCCTGCTTTTCTTCAGTCCTACCCACTTCTGGCCCAGCTCCCAGCACCAGGAAGCCTCCACCCAGAACCCCAGCCATGGCCCCACCCTGGAGCCCCCCACAACTCAGCACAAAGGAAGCTGTCTATTTGCTTGTCTGCTCCCACCCCGCCAGTGCTAAATTGGAAAAGCCACTGCAGAGTTACCCAGTTCTACCCATCACAAGCTCATTTCCACCCGTGTCCTTGCATCCAGCCCCTTGCCTCCAATATCAAACCTACAGAAAGACATATTTATCTCTAGTTCCCCAGGGAAGGGAATCTGCCTGCTTCCAGCTGGACCATCTAACCTCTCACCTTCTCACTACCCAAACTGCCAGGGGAACACTGGAGTTCAAACTTCCCCAAGCTGAGTGGGGTGAGGCATGCCCTTTTCTGGCCCCTCCACGGCAGCCACAGCTTGAGTGGACTTCAGAGACCTTGCAGCCAACTTCCCTGCTATGGCAGGAGTCGCATCTGCAGCCTCCATAACCAGGCTGCCCAGTGCCTGCTCACACCTCCCCACCCCACATACAGGAAGCTCATCCCTCCCTCCCAGGCAGCCCCTTCATATGGAACTGCCCTGCCCCACGGCACTGAGCCAAGCTGGGTCTCCAGGACTCTCCCACCATCCCCGAGCTGTCTCAGTGCTAAGAGCCTGAGTAGAGATTATAAAGAAAATCTTGACAGTTAGGATAGTGGAAACCGAAAAAAGCACCTGATGGAAAGATGAGCAAATAGAGGCTTCTAGCGGACGTCCCTTGCCTGGTCCCTCCCTACCACTGGGCTCCTCTCCATGGAGTCTCCATGCTCCACAGGATGACAGACTTCACAAGCTCCTGGGAGGAGCCTCACAGCAGGCAGAAGCTCTGGTCCAAACTTCAAAGGCAGCATCTGAGGCCTCGGAGGAGTGGAAATTGCCAGGTACAGGAGGTGACCTCATGCCAAAGATTTAAACCTCTACTCTGAGCTCCCCACCTCTTCTAGAGCCTAGAGGGAGGAAAGAAGGGAGGGAGGGAGGCCAGACACACCACTCTCCCTGTTCCAAGCCCTGCCATCTGGCCCTGCATCCTGCTGTAGGACTTTGGGTTAATCACCACTCTTCTCTGGGCTTCAATATTTGCATCTATACAACAAAAGGACTGGGCCAGGAGTCCCTGAAACTCTCTAGGGGGATGCAAGTGTGGCCATTAAGAGTTCCCAGGAGAATGGAACTTGGACACCTCTCAGCCATGTCCAGCATTTCAACCTAATAGTCCCAGATCCTGGCTGACCCGATCTGAGCCTGAACACAAAGACAACCTGTGACTCCTAGGGACCTCACCGACTTGCAGGGGTCCCAGAGTCCCCTGAGGGAAGCCCAGCCCCATGCATGACAGTCCTTCAGCCCAAGTCTACACACATCTTGTCTCTACCTTCAAGCAGGTGTGACCCAGGAGAGAAAGTGTTGAGTAGCCAGACCTTGGGCATGGCCTTGCTGGGTCGGCAGAGCAGGTGTACGCTCCCTCACACACATTCATTCATTCCTATCCTCATGCTCAAACACGGACACCCATACACAGAGATCCACACCCACACACAGTTTTACTAGAACATAGGTACGTAACACTCTACACACAGGTGAACACACACACAAGCCACATTTGCATGTATGTAACCATTCACCAATAAATCAGGCATAAAAATGGCCACTTGCATGTTCACACATATGAATATGTCCACACTTTTATACAAACACTGGTTCTCTTAGACCTATATACATATATGCACAACTGGAGCTCACATTCAGACACACACACACACACTCAGATACAAAGCATAAATAAACCAACCAATCTCACCCCATCTCAGCATCAATCAATTCACAATCTAATAGAAACCCAGACCCCAACAGCAATGTCATTCTAAATCCATGTCCAAATCTAAGCCTGTCCCAGAACTGTGAGGAGAAAATTTCTTTTTCACTGGCTTACCCCCTCCAGTGTCTGTCCCTGCTATGGAGGGTCTAGCCTCTCTTCAGCCTTCTTTCCTCCCTATACCGTTTAGCAGGGTCCTCCCACCCCCGGCCCAGTGGAAGTGGAGAACAATGGGCTGTCCTCTCTCCACCTTTCATCTCTGCTCTTCAGCCTCTTCCCTCCCTCTCTCTGGCTTTTCAAACATAAAGAAGATCCAGGCTGGAATGCACAATATGTGACAGCAACCCCTGCTGGAGACATGTGGCATTACAGCACAGCTCTAGTGCATGGTCATCACTCCCGAGGCTGGAGTGGAGGGGAGAGGAAGAGGACGACGAGTAAGAAGTTGAGAAGAAATATGGAGGAAGAAGAGGAGCACAATGCTGGGAGCACCAACGATGGAGTTCTGAACCCTCAGGCTGTCTTGGGTTTCTCCAATCCAATCCATTCAGCCCAGGCTGCAAGACGCATCTTCCCAAAGCCCAACTCTAATCGAGTCCTGCCCCTGCTCAACACTCTTGGGTAGATCCTAGTGAGCCACAGCAAGAAGTCCAAACTTACAGCCTGGAATCAGGTCTCTGAGATGACTGGTTTACCTCCCACCTCGTCTCCCAAGGAGCCCAGGCCTTATCTTCTGTCCCTTGAGCTCAGCTGCTCCTCTGCTGAGATGTCTAACTGCTCATATCTTGCCAATCTTTCAAGGCACAGCCTTTGTCATCTGGAACAATAATCCACGGAAAGAGCAGGAGCTTTGGGGGGCAGACCAACCTGTGCTCCAGGCCTGGCTCCATCAGTCACTGGCTGAATACCTCTGAGCAAGTTATTTCCCCTCTCAGATCCTCTGTTTCTTCATCCAGAAAACAGTCGCCTCTTGGGTTTGTGGTGAGGATTAAATGAGATCATGGATATGAAAACAGCGCTCTGGAAGCTGTCAACTTGTGTGTGAATGTGTTAAGAGTCATAATCATGGCTTAATCTTTTTATCCCTGCCCCCAATACATAGCTGAGGGATCCCTGAGGAGAAGGACTGAGGCCGCTTTGCCTTTGGGGCCTGCATATCTCAACACCCACCAGGGTCTGCCCCCAGCCAGCCTCAGCAGCAGGGTGTGGATTTGGATCCAAGCAAGCAGTCCGAAGTGTACTTACTGCAAATTCACCCTGGACTACAACTCCCAGAATGACTCACAGACTGCCATGGGCGTGGCCACAGGCTTAAACCCTTTCTCATCATGCCTTTTCCTCCATTGCATTCTCTGGGGATTATTCTCAGACCAGACAGGGCAGCCTAGGGAGGTGGTCACATGTCTCTGAGCCCCTCTGCCCCTCCCAGAGAGCATCCACACTTCTACCACCACAGCTCCATTTTAGACCTCGTCTCCCACATGATGACAGTTTCTGGGCTCCCAGCTCTGGTCCCTCCCCCTCCAGGCCCCACTGAATCTAAAAGTGTAGGTGAGTGTGGGTGGTTCATAATGGCAGCAGCTAACCTTTATAAGCACCTGCGGCATGCCTGGCACTAAGCTCTCCACTTCCAGATTCTTCATCCTGCCAGGAAAGTGTTATTATTCCCACTCCACTATTCACATAGGGTTCAGAGAAGTTAAGTAAGTTGTTGAAATTTGAACCTCTGCCTGTCTGCCACCTTCTCTATTCTATTTTCAAAGCTGCCTCGGAACCCAGGGTAGCCATCCAAAGAGTGAGAGCCCAGAAGTCCCAGGGTCCATCTAGCTCAGCAACTACACTGTTGGGAAGTCCTACCAGATGTCTGATTTAAATCTCTTCTGCTCCACCAAGCCCCAGGGGCCTCCTGTTTTTCAGGGAGGGCAGTGAGAAGGGTGACTTCAGGGACTTCAAAAATTGGGTCACGTCCCTGGGGACCTGGCCTTTCCTAGGGAGCAGGCAGCTGAACAATGGGAGATAAATGTGTTGAAAACAACCCTGTTACTAAATATATCAACTTCCTGAGAGGACGGTGGTGCTGACAGGGAACCCGTGGCCCCTGCCCTGGAGGCCACGGTCTTGTGGCTCAGACAAGCTGGGGCACACAGAGCAGCAAAGGCACCTCCCGCTGTCCCAGGGGCTGGGCAGAGGGGTGGGAGGCCAGCATGAAAGGGGTGATGTCTCACCCTCTAGGCCAAAGCTGCCAAACCCAAGCTGGCTGATTTGCATATACTTTGCATTTATTTGCATGCCACTTTCTGGAAGCGGCCCACATTCTTCAGCCATTGCATCTCCCGCGTTTCCAGGGTTTCTGTTTTTTCACTGAACATCCCATTCTCAAGCAAGGAGGAGCCCCTCAGTAAAACTGCTGGGAGCACTAGGAGAGACCAAGAAGCTGCAAATTTAAGGCTATGTCTACAGGGGAAGTCCGCTGGGGGACAGACACGTTGGCAGAAGACAGTGCTTCCTATAGTCTAACCTCAAGTCCCTCATTCTTTTCCTGCTCCAGCTCTGCCCAGTCCTTCCCCTCCCGTTGCACTTCATGCTTAGGTCACTTTGAACTCCCACAGTTCTCACATAAACAAAGTCATGCTTGTGTTCACCTCAAGGCCTTTGCACATGGTATTCCTGCTTTCCGGGGCTGGCCCTCAATTCCACCTGGGAAAGTTACTCCTCCTTCTAAGCTCAACCCCAAAGCCCCTCCTCTTAAATGCCTACCCCTGCTACTGGCAGAGATAGGAAAGACCATCGCTTCCCTCCATGTAGTCACTGGCTCCGTCCATCTCCCCACAGGGCTGCCTTGTTTGGTGGGCAGCAACCCAGTGAATGGCTGCCAAGTGAAGCAAGGAATTAATGACTTCTGATCCCCCTTCCCTGTCTCTCTGAGCCCCTCTCCCTGAGGATGTCACTCACTTATAGGAGGGGAAGGGATGGAGAGTGCCTCTGCCCCCACTTCCCCTCCCGTCGGGGAGCCTTCCCCTCATGCCCACAGCCCACTCTCATAAGCCAGGAGGTCCCACAGCCCCTCTGTGCAACAGGAAGTTCTTCCTATTGTCTATGCTCACTCCCTTTTCTGGCCATGCCTTCTTCTTTCTTATTTCTGGAGACGGGTCAAGGACTATCCCATCTCAGCTGTACCATCTGCTCAGCTCTCTCTTCCCAGGATGTATTCATACCACTCCTGAACCATTATATCCCAGGGAGTACAGTGACCAGGAAAGAGAAATGACATGAGACCAGGCCAGGTAGCCTGGAGTAGCCAGGCCGTGCAGAGGAGCCCAGGGCAGCTATAACCACTACAAGGGAGGGGCTGCCCCAGAGGGAAGGCATGAGCATCCCGGCCCTGGGGGTATGTAATGTAAGCTGTGCTAGACAGAGCTGCAGACAAGCTGCAGAAAGGAGTGAATAGCTGCTAGAAGTCCGCCCAGAGGTTCTTCACGTCCTTTCCCCCTCGGTGGCCCTGGGCCTGGCTGCCCAGCCCTGTGCGGTGAGTAGGGAAGCACAAGGAAGTGGCTCTGCCTTTGAGGAACTCCTCGGCTGGCCCGGTAAGGAGCTCACACACGGGGCCTCACAGGGGAGGCTGAGGCTGGGCCGCAGTTTTGAGCCTGTAGTATCAGGGGAAGAGACTTCAGGGTGCTTCATGGGGACAGCGGGAGAGGGAACCAAGGAGGGCTTACTAGGGGAGGATTCCTATTCCAAAGCTTTTCGTCAGCTCCCTAATCCAATGAGGAAATGTCCAAGTTCCTTCGCCTGGCACGTGAGACCCTACAGCATCTGGTCCCTTCTGCCTTTCTTCCTGTTCTCAATGCCCTTCTCACTCCTGCCAACCCAACTCCTTCTGTCCTTTCTCACATCTATCCACCTTTACCTGCTGTTCAATCTGCTCTTCCTACCCTGGCAATTCTTATCCACCCTTCAAGACACAGCTCAAAATTCTCTTCTTCTGAAGCCCTGGCTTGGTGCAGCCACCACAGTTTCTGGGGCTTCCCTCTGCAAGCACTGCTCACACTGCAGGGTTGTAGGTTTCCACTTCTGCCTCCCTGAGAGCAGGGTCTGGGTTGCTGTCTCTTTGTGTCCCCAGTGACCAGCTCAGTGGTCACCAAGCAGGTACTGAGGAGTCCCTGTTGAATAAATGACTGAGTAAATGAATGGGTGCATGCAGGAATGGAAGCGTGCTGAGAGGGTAGGCTGTAATAGGCAAGCAGCAGGGGCCTGAGGAGCACAGCCTGACCTGAGAGCAGCACAGCTGAGGGTGAGACTCCCAGTCCATTAAGACTGAGGGGGGTACTGCCAGGCGTTCTGCCTCCCCCATTTGGCTAGATCCCAGCCAAGCCATCAGTAGTCCCTGGGGAAAGGAGGCTGGAGTGGGAAGCAGGAAGAGTGGCAGGAGCTGCTTGGGGGGCAGGGGGAACTGGGGGGGGGGGTGCGGGGAGCATAAAGGCAATTAACCCTCACTGAACCGACTCAGCTCAGACAACCAAGAAGTCCCATGTGGGGCCTGAAGGAGGAGACTGAGGCTTGTGTCTGATGAAGAGCTTCAGCTCCAAACTTGCAGCCAGAGGAGGGTGAAAAGCCACGGCCTCAGTTTCCCTGTCTGGGAAGAGATGGCTCCGTGATCTCTGACCCTCTGCACCCTGGCTAGAAATCCTGCAGGGGTCTCGCTACTACCTTACTTGCCTGAGACTTCCAAGGGCTTTTCCTTCCCAACATCCCGCTCTCTGAAGTCCTGCCACTGCACCCCACATCCCAGTCCAAGCCTGAGCCACGTCAACGCTCCCTTCCTCATCCTCTTCCCAAGTGCTTCCACCTCTCCCTTCAAAAAGCCCTGGTTTCATCTGCCCCTTGGCCCACTTGGCCCCAGACCTCACTGCTTGCCCACATTGGCCTGGCCTCCACACTGGCCTCTGGCCCCATCTCTCTCTTCCATTTCAACCCTGACAGTGCCACTAAGGCAGCTTTCTAAAACCTGAATTTGATTATGCCCTTCCACTGCAAAATACCTTCCTGGGTTCTCCAGGGCCCAAAGGATAAAGCCCAAGAGGCCTGGAGTTCCAGGTCCTGCAGGATATCGCTCCTGCCTACTCTCCAGCCTCCTCCCTGTCCACGCACGTGTCAGACCCCAACCCAGGGCTTTTGCTCGTGCTGTACCCCCACCCCCACCCCCACACCTGTTAGCTTGATCCTGGTCTTCCCTGCTTAATTATTCTCAAGCTATTTTATGTCTTGGGAGCTTAGAAGGCCCCAGAGGGCGGAGCCTTTCTTGCCTATTTCTTTTCTGCTTCTCCCCACAGGGTATAGAAAGAATTGTCCTGGGCTCATGGACGTGGTCACACATGTAGCCACCCCTAACCTGCCTCAGTGCCACGGTGTCCCAGCTGTGTCCTCAACCACCAGGGAAAGAAAACAGCTCCCCACGCACACCCAGATTAACACACACATATAGACACACAACATTCATACCAGCCACACAAGCACCAATATATGCACCTCATGTACACTAAGGTCATGGTCACACACCCACACCAGGACACTCATGCTAACACACACACACACACACACACACACACACACACAGCAACGCTGATATTCATACACTAATATACACAAAAACACGAATGCACATGGAATCAAACGTGCTCAATACTGAGCCACTGTTTTGTAGACACATTAACATGCATGCAAACATAAAAATTCAAACACATACACCTACACACACACCAACCTGCACTCACACATGTGCAGAGAAACTTTCACAGTCATACCGTGCAGCTCAGGCTGCTGCCCATCCAACTGCCAAGGACCCCAGATCTCTACAGGCCCCTCCATGCCCCCCTGTCCCCCTGCACCTCACACATGAACACACATATACATACCTTCAGGTGGCCGGGCGTAGACCTGCACTTCCACTGACTGAAGGCACACATGTCACTTGCCTGCCACCTTGGTAACCCTCAGACGGTGGAGGGCACCTCCATGGACCCTCACTCCACATACCTGTACACGCATCGCCCTGCCTGTGGGCACACAGGAGGCCGGAGCACAGGGGCCGCACTCCACTGAACACTGTGGCACTCCCTGGACAGGTGCTTTGGGGTCAAGTTGCCTAAACTGGAGGCTCTGAACCCCAGTTCCTTGGAGGGCAGTTGCCCCAGACCTTCTCCTGCTCCAGGTCCCCCCCTTCCTCTCTACCCCGCACTCCCTGTGCCACAAGCCCTGGTGGTCGGGACACCGTCCCTCTCCAAGGTCCTGAATCAATGTATAGCAGCCCCCAGAGCTCCTTGGAGCACCCCCCACACACACACACACACCACAGACCACCCCCAACCCCCAGCCTCTGAGGAATGATGCAGGTTTATTACCAACCCTTCCCCAGCCACCAGCCCCTTCTGTGGGACCCCAGCCCCATCATCCCCTAGATACCAGGCACCCCTACCCTGTATAGAGCTGTCCCCCATTCTACAGTCTGGCACCCAGGCACCCAAGAGCAGGATCGATCCTCCCACGTGGCTCAGCATGCCAAACCCAGCTCCTTGGAGGGACTCTCAGGACCCCGTCCAGGGCACCTCTTGTAGGCACTCACCCAGACCCCAGCCCCTCGATAGTACTCACGGCTCAGCCGGTCGCGCTGCCGGGTACTGCTGGCTCCTGCAGAGGATGGAGTGGCCGCATGCCTGACCCATCGCTCCTCATCATCTGCCTCCCCAGCCGGACTAAGGTGGCACCTCGCCCTGTCCACCCTGCCTGGGGCTCCAGGCAGGGCGCCTGGCCCAGCAGGCACGGGGACCAAGAGC
This sequence comes from Rhinolophus sinicus, assembly GCF_057876585.1. Taxonomy (NCBI): domain Eukaryota; kingdom Metazoa; phylum Chordata; class Mammalia; order Chiroptera; family Rhinolophidae; genus Rhinolophus; species Rhinolophus sinicus. The sequence continues at coordinate 141,008,946 of NC_142514.1, read as the reverse complement.
AGCGGCCTGTCCCCGACTCAGCCTGGACTCAACACCCCAATCCAGCCCTGCTGCCCCGGCTGCTCCCTGCTGCTCCCGCCTCTCCTGCTGCCACTGCCTCTGCCGCTAGGCTGACTCTGGGAGGAGGTTGGAGCAAGTCTGATAATGCAGAAGGGGGAGGGGGAGGGAGGAGGGACAGAGAGGCCCAGACAGAGAGGGAGAGAGGGAGGGAGGGGTAGAGAGACTCTGGCTGGAAGAGAGGAAAAGAAAGACTCACACACAGAGGGAGAGACTGAGAAAGAGAAGAGACAGGAAAGGGAAACACATGAAGGAGAGGAGAAAGGGATCAAAACCCCACAGAGATCAAGATGGAAATACAAAGAGATCAGAGAGGCATAGGGAAAACACATGCACAGAGGAACAAAGACAGAAAAGGGGGAAAAAAGCAGAGACAGAAATGGAAAGAGAGAAGGAGGGAGGGAGGGGTGGGAGTGAAGGGGGGGGGAGAGAGAGAGAGAGAGAGCGCTGGTAGAGGAGCCCAGAGAGAGGTGTGAGGATGAGGGGTATGCAATGCTCATAGGCTAGGATGGGATCTGGGGTGAGGGGCAGGTGGGTGGGACCCAGACCGCATCACAAAGGGCCTCCAGCTGGGGAATAGTCCTGTACCCTCAAGTATGGAAGAGCCTGGCCTCCAGGCAGAGCCCCTCTGGGCGCCCTTACTGGGTCTGTATAATGTCCTCACGTGCATTCCCAGCATGGGGTTGGGGACACTAGAGGCTCAGAGGGCTTTTGCAGAGAGTCTCCAGACTCGGAGCCTTGTCACAGAGTTCACCTCTTGGTGGCTCTGCTTAGCTGGGACACTGTGGGAGCTGCTACTTGAGTATGGACTTCTACTAGGATTTGCGGGCAGCCAGGTCACAGCATTCCCACGTGGCCTTCGCCATCCATAGGTGACAGCCAAGAGGGAAGAGCTGCTGCACCTCTGCCCTGCCCCCAGGAAGGACCCTTCAGTTGGATGCCTTAACCCAATGGCATGGGGGCAGTTCAGACAATGGGACACGTAAGGAGTTTTCTCAGCAGAGCTCCTGTTGGGCACAGTAGAAAAAACTCCATACCTTGAGGTAGGAGACTGGGGTTTCAGTCCTGGCTCCACCACTAACTTATTCATTCACTCATAAACACCTACCACTGGCCAACCTCATCTTATGTGACAGACAGTTCCTTGCCTTGGAGAAGCACCCAGGCAAAGGGAGGAGGAACTTACGGTGTGACAGAGAGAAGCATGGGGTCTGTGGTGCCCTGAGGGGGCCGCTGACCCCGTCAGAGGTTGACGAGCATTTCTGGAAGAGTGGATATCAGCTGGGTCTTTAAAGGCAAGGAGGGGAACCCAGGAGAAGGGGGTGTACTCCAGGCTAGAAGAGCTACATGTAACCCTCACCAGTAACCCCACCTCACTGAGCTGTGGGGGTAGGAACCCTCCGCTGCACACAACAGGCCCCAGACAGAAAAGCCTATGAGACTGAGTGGAAACCTGACCCCTGCTGAGGGCAGGAGGCACCCAGTGGTGGAAGGATGGACAGAAATGACCAAGCTTGTGCAGGAAGTCTGTCCAGGCTGAGTGCTACCAAAAGCAGTTGTCTCATGGCTTAGAAAGTGTCAGGGAAGAAAATGTGGGGAGCTTTGCTTTCTACTGTGGCCCCAGAAGGTAGAATTTTCTATCTCTGAAAGCCCTGGGCAAACTGTTTTCTCATCCCTAGGACCTCAGTATTCCATGCCTACTGGCTGGGAAGGCATTCCGCAGGCTCAGCAAGCTGACACCCTGGACCACGTCCACCCTTGGCCCTCACAGCTCCCCTTCATGCCCTGAGGAACCTGGGTCAGAAGAATTCAAAGGAGGGCATCTCCTGGGCCTGAGGGGGAGCAGGTGAGGCCTTTCTGCCCTCCCACTCAGGAAACAGTGGTGGAGGCCTCATCCTAGGAACTATCTTGGGAATACACTCAAGCAAGTCAGGTGAAAGGGAGGGTCTCCTCCTCATTCCACTGTCACACCAGACTCTACAGTTGCCCCAGACGTCAGGCATCTGCAAAAACGAGGTGCAAGATCCAGGACTACTGGGTACTCCAGGACTTAGAGCCAGGCAGGTGTTAAGTTCAAATCTCAGCTCTGCCATGTGCCCTGGGTAAGTTATTTAACTTCTCTGAACTTCAATTTAGTTTTCTCATCTGAAAGATGGGGGTCACAAATTCCAAGCTCAAAGAGTTGCGAGGTTTGGGGAATGCCTGTAAGGTTCCCAGTAAATAGCGTGTTCCCCCCTTCCCCTCCCCTCCCCGAAAGAGGTTGAATTGATGGAGCCAAGGGAGTAACAGCCCCAAATGTTGGGTAGGGGCTCATGTATGGTAGCGCTAGGAGGGGAGAGGTGCAGAAAGGGGAGAAGACCAGAGACGGTCCGGGCCTGCTCTTCCCTCCTTCACCTCTAATCCGCCGGCATAACCAGCCAGTGCCAGATCCAAAGGCCGTGTGTGAAAACGGCGAAGCTCCCGCCTGCCGCAGCCCGCACCCGCCCCCACCCCCGCCGGTAGCTCTCCATGGTGCTGATCCATGCAAGTCCCGTTCACATGCCCAGCTTGGCCCGCCGTCCCACAGCTGGTCAGCAGACTGTTTCATTTTTGCTAGTCGGGGAGCTGGAGGGATGTGGGAGGAAGCAGGAGGCTCCTGGGAGGCAGGTGGCTCCCCAAAGCGACGGGAGGACGCAGCCTCCGGGATCCAGCCTCCACCCTGCGCCCACCACCTCTAGAGGACTGAAGGCTCCTCATGACCAAAGAAGGTGGCTTCTTTTCAGCGCCCTCCCCCGCTCCCTCCTGCGAGGCTGTTTCCCTCCCACCTTCCAGACGGCCCTTCCTGTCTTGCTCACTGCCTCCTCCTTTCTTCATCTCCTCAATATTGATGCTTCTGTGAGGAGCACTCAACCCCGTCTCTCTTCATCCTCCACCCCACCCCTCTGGAGCACAAGCCTCCCGCCAACACACCAACAACTGCCAGTGCCCCTGCAGCCCAGCCCTCTCTGGAGCTCCAGATGTCTGTACAGGCTGCCCCCTGGACATCTCTGGAGACAGCCCACAGGCCCCTCACACTCAAATATTCAACATCCAACACTTCTTTTGTCTTTATCAAATGCATCAGCAAACTTCTAATGCTCAGTCTGGAAACTTCAAAGTCACTGCCTCTTCCCTCTCCACTTCCTGTGTCAAATCTGTCATGAAGGCCTGTCAATTCTCCCTCTGTAATTTTTGCACATCTATCCATCTCCTTCATCCCCTGAGCTTCCTTCCCCTCCCCTGGTCATTCTCCAGCACCCCCGCCACCCCCATCCCAGTTCAACCCCTCTATTCCACCTCCACCCTGCACCTAGTGCCAGCTTTCTAAGATCTAGCTGGTCACATAACTCCTCCTTAAAACCCTCGCATGGCTCCCTAGTTCCCTCAGGATAAAGCCCAAGCTCCTCAGCCTGGCACGTGAGGTCTCTCATGATCAAGCCTGACTGACCTCTCCTCTGCTCGACATGGAGCAGGGAGCCGGCTTTGGCCCCGAAGCGCACACCAGTCCTTTCCTCCTCCTTGACTTGCTACCGTTTGTTTCCACTCCCAGGTTGACTTCCTTCTCCTCTTCCTTTTCTCTGCCGATCCCAAACGCTGGCCCATTCTTCGTGGGCCAGTTCAGCACACACCCTGCCCCCACCCACAGGGAACAGGGTAGGCAGGAGGGGGTCACTGGGTTCGGGCTGAGCAACCTTTGGCTGCCTCTCCCTTCCTTAACTTGCCATCTGTCCGACCACCTCATCCTCCTGCTCAGGATCGTCTCTTTTACTGGATCACACTTTCCTCAAGGACAGACCAAAGTCCTATTCACCTCAGCCTTTGAGCAACCTCACCAGGTACAAGTGAGAAATGTTGGTGGCAAAAAGCAGGGAAGGAGACACAGCTGAGTGTGGAAATGAGATGGTGCACTTCAGAGCTCAGTCCAGGGTGACACTGGAGGGGAGCAGGCCCTAAGGAGCTACAGGTGGATGTGGGGACACAGGATGTGGGGGGCAGGATGTTCACTGAGCTGCTCCGTGGGAATCCTCCCCCCCCCAGGGGCTGACTGGGGCCACAGAGTGTGAAATCGCCCTCAGCTCTCTGGGGAAAGGCTGGTAACTGGCAGAACATGGATTTCATGGAGGGTTGGCTTAAAAAGCCCTAGGTGACTCCCTCTGGCTAGGGGCCAGGGTGGGTCTTGGCAACAGGAACCCAGGGTGGCAGGGGCGGGGCTAGTGGGAAGCTCAGGGGGCCATGTCACAGCGCTTCTCCTCCTCCTCCTCAGCCAGGAAGCTGCCACTGGGGCTCTAGGACAACGACTGGAGGAACAACATGTCCTTGGCAAGGGCCTGGCATAGTTCCCTGCATTCCCATACTACGCACGGAGCCCATCACACCACGGGTGACAAGGCCTTTGCTGACAAAGGGACAAAGGGCCACCACAGCCTCCAACACATCTCCAGGGTGAAGCAGCTTCAACACTGCAGGAAGGTGGCTTTCGGGACTCAGAACCTACGGGTGAGGCATTGTGGGCCTGCTTCCGGTTCCACATCAAGCAGAGCTGCCCTGTGAGGGAAGGGGTGACCCCAGACGGGAGCAGTGAGGTCCCTGTTCCTGCTGGGCAGGAAGATAAAGTGGTGGAATAGATGGCAAGTTCAGGGAGGGGAGGTGCTGAACTGGCCCAAGGAGAATGAGCAGACTGGGGGTGGGCAGAGAAAAGGAAAAGGAGAGGGAAGTCAACCAGATACTTGGAAGTGCCTTCTGCCTAAGGTTGAGGTCATCTTCAGGGACATGAAGCAGGCAGAGTAAGATTCTAGAGCCAGCAGAATCCAACCCCATATGTTACAGATGGGGAAACTGAGAGGAGAGTGGGCAGACACATGCCCAAGCTACACAGTGAGTAAAGGGCAGGGCTGGGCCTACGACCAGGGACTCCTGGCCAATGCCCCACCCGACCACTTCCTCCTCTTGGTAACCTTCCACCTCTCCCACCTCCTCGCCCACCTCCAACTGGGCAGACGCCCAGGAGAGAAGGCTAGGGCTATAGCTTGTGACCCTGGAAAGGGCTCCCCAGGAATATGGGATTTCAGCAGGGATAGGTCAGGGCAGAAGTGGCCCCAGTGGTTTCTCTCTAGGGAAGGTTTTACTCTTCCTGGGGCCGCGGCCCCAGCTCCCCCCGCCACCCTCCCATCCAGCATACCAGGATCCTCCTTGCCAGGAGACCCTGAGCCACCCACTCAGCCCTAATTACCTCTTCTCCCTGAACTCCCCACACCTGAGGAGGGGGAAGGAAGGGGTGTGACTCAGTAGAATAAAAGCAGCTGCTATATTTGAATGATTACATAAACCAGGAGGGAGGCAGCTGACTCCATCAAGGTTAAGCAACAAGTTGAGGCTGGGCCGGGGAGGCAGGATCTTCTCCCTCCATCCCCAGGCTCCCACCTGGGCTTAGACATGACACTCAAAGGTCCTGAGATTGTGAGCTAGTTTCTGCATTGCCAGACTGCAAGGGAGGTCTTCCCTAGGGCTAACCACACTAGGAGGGCTGTTACCTTTCCATCTTCTTAGAAAAATAAACTTCTGGCTTCTAGAAACCCTAAGGCCAGACCTAGGCTAAGCCCCAGACCTTCCCTGTGAACTCTCTCTAGAAGGAAAGACAGAATTGAAAGCAGTTTGTCAATGATTTAGAAAAGTGCCTCCTGGGGAGGGCACTAGGCATGAAGCCTTGGCTCAGCTGCAGCATCTGGGAAGGACCTGTGTTCCTGTCACAGCTACACCACTTATTAGTTACCTGACATTGGCAAGTCCATACCTCAGTTTCTTCACCTATAAAATGGGAATAAAAATAGTATCTTCCTCATAGGGTTGGTTATAAGGATGAAACCAGATGACATGCAAAGCCTCAGCCCAGCAGGTGACGGGCACTTCCTAATAGTTTATCGGCATCATCATTTGTATCATTATTGCAACACTAAGAATTGGCTAGAGACCTCCTAGGTGGCAGGATCCCAGGTTGGACTGACCCCTTTGTCCCAGTGACTACTGACCTGGGAGCTCGGCCAGACTTGCCGTGTGCCCCTGGGCAAGTCTCTGCCCTCTCTGGCCCAGTCTATGAATGAGCCCTCAGGTATCTGAGAGAAGAGCCTCTCCCCCTACCTCCGTTAGTGCCTTAAGGCATCAGAAGATGCCGTGCAGGAAGAGTTGGTCATGGTGGGGGTGTCCTGGGGGTGGTACGAGCTGGAGGCGGGCCTGGCAGCCAGTGCTGGGCCTTGGGGATTCTGGGGGCCCGAGATGGAAGACTGTGCCCACCCGGGCTGTGTTGCCATGACATTGGTCTCCATGGTGCCAGACACACAGCCCTCCCCTTACTCAGGAGAAGGGACAGAAAGTGACAGGAGCTGAGGAGGCTCAGGCCCCTCAGCCTGTCCCTTTGTCTCCATTAGCCCCAGTGAGGTCCCCCCACCCCAGTCCTGAGACCCTCAGGAAGAATGGCAGGGAGGTAGGACAGTTTCCACCTCAGAGCGTCAAGAGTGACAAAGAGAGGACTAAGAGTGGCTGAGGTGGAGGGGAAGATATACAAAGTGCAGAGAAGTGGCAGAGAGAGGGAAGGGTAGGGAGCGCTGGGGAGACGAGACTGGAGGAAGGGCAGGAGGGGGAAAGGCAGGCGGCAAAAAGGAGAACTCGCAACTCGCGTCACGGAGGGAAAAGCGCCTGCCGGGCTGACAGGTGGTGGGAGGCATCGTCCAGCCCATCTCCTTGGTCTCAGTGTTTTGAGGTGGGTGGTGGTAGGAGGAGGGGGAGCAGCAGGCGAGAGGGGGGCAATTTTCCTAGAGAGCTTTGTGTGTGGGGGTGTTCATACACGTGCCGTGTGCGTGTGTAACTGTAGGCTGAGGTGTGCAGGCCCACGTGTGTGCAGGGCAAGTGTATGTGGCGTGTGTGTGCCTGTACCACTGTCTCCAGGGTGATAAATACAGCAATAGGAGCTGTAACCAGGGCAGAAAAATGTGGAAATTTCCACAGGCTGAAAGTGACATGGGAGAAGGGACACACTGGAGCTGAAACACCTTGGGCTGACCAGGGAACTCTCTCCCTGGCAGGTCTTCCCTGGGCCAGTCCCTAGCTGGGTACAAGTGAGCTGGGCACACACACACATATCCCAAGTGCACTCAGTCCCACAGGAATAAAGAGCAATCCAGAAGAGCTTCTTGAAGGAGGTGTCACACTGGAGGAGAGGTTGGGAGTTTCATGCCAGCTGTAATTCTATGCATATGAGAGAGATAGACGGACATTCCCCAGATCAGGGTCTGGGTCACTTAGGTCACGGAGCTGGCTAAAGGAATAGGAACTACTCCTTTATTTGGTGGTCACCCCAAGGAGCCCAGTTGACTATGATGTGGTCATATTTACGAGGCGGACCCCAACACCAGCGGCATGGGGGATAGGCTATGCAGGGACCCCGGGGCACTAAGCTCCAACCACGACCATCTGCTCACTGCAGGGTCACGTCACCTTGCCTTTGGCTCATGCCACTCTCTCTCCTGGAGGTGTCTTCCCTCTCCACCACACCTACAGAAATATGGCCGTCTCCTCGCTTCACCTTGTCCATGGGGTCTTTCCTGATCACTCCGCAGAAAGGCTCCCTTCTTCCCCCACCCCACTTACTCGTCTGCTCCTGCTCAGCAGAGCTCTGCACACAGTAGGTACTCAAGACATGCTGGTTGAATGACAATATATTGGGCCTGGAGGAAATCCCGGATGCCGTCATGTCCCCCCAGACATATCTGGGAAGGGGATTCAAGGATAATGCCAGGTACTTCGCACTTACTGGCTCATTTAATCCTCCCATTAGTAAGTGCAGGCAGACCTTGGAGATACAGTGGGTTCAGTTCCAGCCCACTGCAACAACGTGAGTCATAATCTTTTTGCTGGAGAGTCTTGCTTTCAATTTGTAAAAAACGCAACACTTGGGTAACTCAATAAAGTGAAGCGCAATAAAGCGAGGTATGCCTCCACTGTTAGTATCTCCAAAGTACAGATGAGAAACTGAGGATCAGAAACCTAGGAACTCAGCCAAGACTCCACAGCTTGTCGACAGGAGTGTCTGCATCTGCCCAGTTGGCATCCACACCCATGCTTTTCCCAAACAGCCAGCTGTGAGCAGGGGTCTTGGGAGCCAAGAAAGAAGACCTCAGCTCCAGGCCCCCCTTCCAATCCAGCTCAAGGGGAAGTGGGTAGGAGGCAGGGCCCACCATCCCCTCCCCCACACCATCAATTTCCTGTGGAAGCCCTTGATGGCTGCTGAACCCTTTGGGGGTGGGGTGGTGGGGTGTGGGGTGTGGGGGGGTGCAGGTTGAGCAAGGAGATGGAAGAGAGAAAGAGACATCCCACTCCACCTCCCAGCCCCTACTCCCAGCTCTACCCCCACCCTCTCCCCGCAGCCTCCTCTCCATCCACTTGCCCTATGACTTGCACAGCCTTCTCCCCCAGGGACCTCTGTGGTCCCCTGCGATTAGGTCCAGACTTCAGTTGACTCTCAAAGCCCTGGCTTCCTCTCCCAACACTTCAACCCGCTCCCAATCCAAGTCGTACCCACCCCATCACATGTACCTGGCAAGGCTTCCAGCCTTCGGGGCCAGTTCAGGAGTACTTCCTCCTCCGGGAAGCCCTACCCTCGCCAAGAAATTGCTCCTCACGCCTCAGCAGGTCCAGCTTCCAGCTTTGGGCTCCTCACCCATTCCCCCCCACGACCCAACCACAAACAGTATGTGAACAAACCTCCCGAGACGTAGTCCCGTTTCTAGGAATCTTTGCGACAAAGACCATCAGAACCTCCTGCCCTAATGCATCCAACGCTGCTGTCATTGCCATAATTTGTCAAGGTTGAGGGCCTGAAGGTTCCTGTTGGGACATCATCCCTGATGCCCAGGGAAAGCACTTTAAGCTATTATTAACTCCTGACAGTTCAGATGCCCTTCCCCAGGGCACAAATGGACCATTTAGAGCAGTTGTGGAATCAGGAGAGGAATAGAGCGGGGAACCCCCCACCCCACAAAAGTGGGGCAATGGAAATGGACTTCAGCCCTGATTCTAGAGAGCTGTGAGACCTTGAGCAGGTCACCTCCCTTCTCTGGGCCTTATTTATTTTCTTTTTCTGCCAGAAGGAGACAGCACATAGAGCACAGGCACTGACCCACAGTGGGTGCTTGGTAAAGAGCTATTCCCTTCTCCTGCTGGCTCCTAAAGCCTGTGAGTCCAAAGCACATCCCTGCATTGTGCTGCCTTCCAGAATATCACCAGCCTTGGGGTCAAAGACAGGGACAGGTCACACCCACACTCCAACAGAGCAAAGCCTGGGCCAGCATAGCCACACTAGGGCCCTCCAGAACTTCATCTGGGACCAGCAATGTTGAGGTCCATGGCTGCCCCCTGGTGTCCTAATGCAGTCACTGCAGCCAGCTCCTCAGCCAGGGCCGTGACATTGGCGACTCGTCTCACACACCCTCTCTCTGAGCCTCAGGGCTAGCTGGTCAGTCTAAGGTCAGATCCACAGATGAATTCCAGCCGCTGAGCACCTGGACAAGGATCTGTCCTGGCTGCAGGTAGAATGGTCAGCCTGGCTTGGAAAAGCCCACCTAGGGCAGGCCAAGAGTTGGAGATTCAAGGGGCTGAGCCCCAGCTTGTAAAACTAGCTAGGGAACCCATTCCAGCCTCCTCCTCTACCTCCCCTTCTCAAGAGACAGGAACAAAGAACCTCGAGTCCAGATCCCCAAGGACCCCCCCCCCTGCCCCCACACACACACACCTAGGCCTCCCCACTGAGCTGGATCATGAGTCAGCGGCCATGTGGCTCACCCTCCATCCCTTCGCCCAGCCCCACTGGCTGAGACGGAGGCTGTGAGGTCAGCCTGTTTGCCTGCTGGGCCCCTGGAGACAGGCCGGTAATGAGACTCTCGGCAGAGGCGGGAGTGTAGTGTCGCACCTTCCCAGGGAGTCCCAAATCCATCTCCGAGTAGCTCATTTCCCCCAGCTGCCAGGGCCTTGCCTTCTTGGAGGAAATGACCAGACAGTGCCCAATAAGGGCAGCTTCCTGGTGCAAGGCAGAACCCACCTCTGGACGTGTGTGCACGGGGCCAGGGGAACCTGAAGCCCTTCTTCCTAATGTCATAAAGCTCCTGTGACCCAGTGACTATGTGTCGCCCTGAGTTACTTGCATGCCACACCCAGGCTCCAGCTCGGCCTGGCTGCACAAGGACAGGGGCTCAGTCCAGCTGGGGTCTGTTCTGGCCGGGATCAGGACCCGCATTCCCCAGCCCATGCACACCAGGACAGTGGGAACGGCGTGGAGCCCGGCTGGGGCTCTGCCTGGGGCAGGGGACAGTGGCTGAACAGCTCAGGGCCTGAGAGAGCAGAGCCCAGGTTCCTGGCTTCAGGGCACTAGCACTCACCTTTGGGCCTCGTGAACTTCTGTCTCCTACTACATGGGGACACCGGAAACCCCCAACCAATTACAGGCCTCAGCACCACAGGATAAAATATACAGATATATTTATATTATCAAAAGGTCCCCAAAGTGGGGAAGGGGCACCAGGCAGCTTGGGCCCTCCCAGTCAGCCCAGACCAAAGTGGGGCTGAAGTCTGCCAAGTCCAGCTCTGGGCCCTGTAGAATCTTACTCAAGAGCTCCCTCCCCATCCCAGCTGAGTGTTCCTTTAGAATATCCCCCTTTTTGCTGTCCTGGAGTTTGTGGCAAGGGGGTGGGCTCCCTTCCAGCGGGGGCCCCAGGGCCTCGAGCCTCTGAAAGGATGGTGTTTCTCCAGTTCCTGATTGATGCCCATCTCTCCAAACCCTCAAAGTCAGGGTGGGCGGCCCTGGGAGGGAGCAGGCCAGGAGAGCTGAGCACCTGGACAAAGCAGGTGGGGGCTTCCTCCTCAGGCTGCCCCTGCTGCCCCCACCCCCAGGCCAAGGAACTCCATGCAGCAGTCAGGACGTGGAGGTGTGGCTTCCTCATGCGCCCCCTGCTGGCTCACAGCAGGCACGCAGGGCATGAGGGTGTCTGAACAGGAAGACTTCAAGGCAGCAGAGTCCCAAGAGCCAGGGGCTGGCTCCTGTGCTCACACGTTTCGGAGCAGCTGTGGGAAGGCACAGAAGCCCACATTCCATAAGCGCTTTGTGAAGGCTCACAGGGGCCAGGGGCCAGGTGGAGAGGGGGCTCCCATGAACCATGTGAACCAAAGGGGCCTGCCGGGACTCCTACCGAGGATGGAGGGATGGAGTCTGAGGGCACTTACAGAGGAGAAGCAGAGAGGTGAGTCAGGCGGAAGGCAGAAGGCGGGCTCCAGCCAAGATCCCAGCCCCCTGCCCACAGTAATGGAGAGCCACTCACAGAAAGGGGGTCCGCAGCAAAGGCGGCCACACTCCGGCGCATTTCGTTCTCGTTGCCTCGCAGGGGGATCAGCGATACACTGCCAAGCCGGACCTCAGGCACCGCCCGGGACACGCGTGAGGGCTCGGAGGGCCACACCAGGCCATCGTGCTGGGGAATAGGGCAGAGGACGGGTGCTGGGGCCTGGGCTCGGCTGCAGCTAGCCCAGACACTCAGTTCTGGATCCACCCACCCTTCCCAGAAATGCCTCCAGCTGCGATCTGAGGTGACACCCTCAGCTTTGATCCCAGCCGATATGAGAAGCAGCTGTTAGTAGAACATGACTGTATTCCTGGCAAAACTCAGTCAATTATGTTACTCAACAACTCTCATCTCTGGGTCCACAAACAAACCGCTCCAGGAATGCAGCACCAAGAAAACAATTCTAGAGGAACATGTCTGCTTCCTTTCACCAGGAACCAAGAAAACTGCAAACTTCACCCTGAAGAACTCAGCCTTGGGCCCTGGTACAGTTTTGTCTCCCTTCTTCCTAAACAATTCTGAGCGCTCACTTAGACACCTCTGTGTTAAGTCGAATCCATCTCTCTGGCCCTGCTTGAAGCCTTCCCCAGCCTGTTCCTGCCTGGCTCCTTGCAGCAGCCACCTCCCCGGCCCCTCACCTCGAAGCTCAGCCTGCAGTCCATTCTCCCCTGCATGCTGCACCCAGAATGAGCCCTCTCAAACTCAAACCTGCACACCCTCTGTTTCTTGCTTAACACTCTCCCTTAAAACTAAGGACTAAGTCAAGTTCAACTTCTTTGGCATGGCCTTCAATGTTCGTTGAGATTTTGCTCCTGACTCCCTTTCCAGTGCCAGCTTCTGGCACTCCTGGCTTCTCCCTTTACACCCCATCAGACAATCTGTAGTTGACTTGCCACGCCTTTGTATACACAGTTCCCTCTGCCTAGACGCCAGCCCCCCACCCCACCTTCGCTTGATGAACATTTCCTCATCCCGTGACTCAGCTCCCATGACACCTTCTCCCTGCTGCCTTCCCCACCCACCTACCACCAAGGGCAGGGGTCTGCACCCTCTGTCTCTAGCATGCCTGGCGCTGGGCTGGACCAGAGTGGACACTAGGAAGGGTTCAACGAGTGAAGGAACAAACAAACTGAATTAATAGAAACTCAGTCCCCTTGAAGCAATTGGTGGCCTGAATAGTGAAGAAGCAAATGTCCCATTCACCACAATGGATGCCTCCTTGGGACCCCACCCCACACCCGACCCCTGCACCCTGCACCTGGTACCTGCACAAAGAGGAAGGTAGCGAACCACTCCCGGAGCTCCATCTGTGTCTCACAGCAGAGGTACCTGCAGGGTGGGGTACAGTTCTGGACGCTGCCAATGGCCTGACCGAGTGGAGGACACACTGCCCAAGCTCCCCGGCCCAGGGTCCTAGGACACAGATCTGGACAATGAGGGGCACCCGATCAAAGCGGACAGGCTACCATCTCCCCTTGGCCTGGGGTCCTAGGCCGGGGCCCTTGCTCACCACTGCTGCTTCTCATGTTTCTCTGTCTCGTGCACCACAGTGAAGCCCCAGCTGCAGAAGAGGGGTGAGTGGGGTCACTTTTAGCCCCCAGAGGCCTCACAGCGCAGGTCCCCAGGACAGAGCCCAGAAGCATGGGCCAGAGTGTGGGGGCAGAGCTCAGGCCCTTCTAGCAAGGGTAGCTGGGGTTCTCTTGACCCCAGCCTCTTTCTCTCACAGCCCCTACCTTCCTCGCAGCCTCCCAGAGCCTAGTCTCCCCCACCTCCAACCCCACCCCACCCTGGGCCTGCCCTAGTCCTTCAGAGACAACCAGGCACAGCCAGTGGGTGAGAGAAGAAAGTTAGAAAACCAAGATTGGTGGCTGTAATTAGTAACAATAATAATGGCTATGCATCACTTTTCAACTTTTTAAAACATACAACCACCCTTTGAAACAGCTGTACCATTACTTTCCCCATTCTACGAATGTGGGAAGTGAGGCACAGAAAGGTCCCAGAGGTAGTCAGGGACAGAGTTTCAATCCAGGCCAGTGGTTCTCAAACATGAGTAAGCATCCGAGTTCCCTGGACACGTGTTACAGCACAGACTGCTGGCTCCACCCCCAGGCCCCACAGCTCAGCACTCGAGAAGCTGGGTTTCTAACGTGTTTCCGGATGATGCTGAGGCTGCCGGTCTGGGAGATCACACCTTCAGAACCACTGAACTGCCAAGTTCAAAGCCCCAAGCTGTGCCTCCCCCATTTGTTCTGAGCTCCCAGAGGCCCCAGCGGCAGACTACTCTCCCTAGGTCTAGCTCACCAGGTGGGTGGTCGGAGTTTCTTCTTCACTCCCAGGTAGACTTTGAGGCTCTTGACAGGCCACTCCTTCTCAGGCCGGTGACTCTGGGGTGGGGGAGTGTGGAGGGAAAGGGCACTTTAGTCAGTCCGAGTGGGCCTTGGGGCACTTCTCCTGAATGGGTACCTCCCCCCTCCCTCCCCCAGCCGCCTTTGCACCCCAGCACAGGGAACGTCCTCCAGGAAGCCTTTCTGGCAAAGCCCTCCCTGTTCATAATCCAGCTCCCCCAGGCCTCTCGTCCTGTAGCAGCATCAGACAGTCAACCCTCAGTCCCCGAGGCAGCCGTCCCAGGGAGATATGTCCCGTGGGGACGTGCTGAGCAGCGAGTCCCAGTCCCTCCCTGTAAATTGGACACTGACTTGTAGCACCAGCCGGACCAGATCGTCTGTGGGGGGAGAAGTCCGCACACCACCCTCTGGCACCAAACTGAACAAGGCGTGCTATCGGAGAGCCCTAGCTGGCTGCTTGTGTCTGTTTGTCTCAGGTTACTTGTCCCTCACCCCAACCTGCCCCACAGAGGCTCCAGGGTTGACCGTGTGAACAGAAGGCTTTGGGGTTCGCAGTTACTAGTACTTTGGCTCCACGAGGGAAAGGCTAACGACTCAAGCTGAAGCAGAACGGTTGTTCGACAGACCAAAGGAAGAACTTCCCAATGGTCTAGGTCGGGAAGCAAGAGACCAATGTGCTGGGGAGGGCGCCAGATCATGCTTCCCTCTGGCCCCCACCTCTGCATATGGGTCTGGGCTTGGGAGCAGCAGGCTGGCTCCCAGGCAGGGGGGTAGGAGCAATGACCCCCAAGGAAGAGGTTAGTTGGAGGTCAAGATAATGAGTCTCCCTCCTGTTCTGGGAGCCACCTGCTCAAAGCCCTGCCCCCACCAGGCACCTCTGGAGCCAGCAGGGGCACCAGGGTGGATGGCAGGGGAGGAGGACTCACTTACAACCAAAACTGGGGGTCAAAAATTGAGCCATCTCCACCCTGTTCCCCACCATTGCTCCCAGGCAACCCCAGGCATGGCTCCTCAGCAAGAACAAAAAGAGGGAATTAGGGGATGGCCAGGGAAGGTGGAGCGTTTTGGGAATTGGCGGACTCCCTGTGAGGTGGCAAAAGGATGGGCTGCTTAAGGAAACGTGGCAACTTCAGTGCTGTCACGGGGTGGCTTACCAAAGGCTCACTAGGCACCCTGCACCCTGCCTTCACCTCTAACCCCCTAACGCCCACGGTCCTGATGGAGGCGTCCTATGTCTCCTACACATAGCACCAGACTTGACAATGGTCACGTGCCCCAGAGGGCCTGGGACAAACTAGGCTGCAGGCACAGGATGATCCAAGCTGTAGGCAGGGAGGAAACTGGGCAATGGGAAGGGAAATTAGGCTGTGGATATGGGAGAAACAGATGTGGGAAGAAAACAAGAAATAAACTTAAAAGCAAGCAGGGAAGAAGCAAGGCTAAGAGAATTAAAAGAAATCAGACTGCAGGTGGAAAGAAACCAGGTAGTGAGGAAAGAGAGACAAGCTGTAACAGAAATTAGGCTGCAGCCATGCTCTGCGCATGACAATTGGTCCTGTGCGTGCAAGAGAACTAGAAGCAAGGAGCAATGTCAATCAAGAGTGAAAGGAATAGGCCCGTGGGTGTGACAGGAATGATGGTTCCAGTCAGGGCGTGGAGAGAATTGCGGAAATCGTGGAATTCAACCCAGGCTGTGGCTCCTTGGGAATCTGAGAAAAACAATCCTCAGCCTCTGCTTCCCTGAGCTCCGGTGTGCGTGGCATGTACGTGACATGAGCCTGGCTGAGACAGGAAGGTTGAGGGGGATTTGAGGGAGGCAAAGGGAGCGTCAGTCAATGTAGTTAGTCTTCTCTGGTCCTCGAGGACTTCACTTCTAATCAAACAGCTCATGTTTCCAGCATCTCTGGAGGGATGAGGTCACTGGCAGAGAAGGAAGTTTACCCCTTGATGCTCAAAGGCCTGTGCTGGAACCAAGATCTTTCTAGAATGTGCTTTTCCCAGGTGCCTCAGGGTTTTTAACAATGGGAGACCCCCAGGACAAAACTTGGCTGTTCACATACCCTGAATGCCAGGGACTGTCCCAATTTCAAATATTCTGTCCTGTTCCTCCATAAACCAGCAAATACTAGAATGACCAACACCTTGGTGGCCAAAATACACCTTCCTGGGGCTTCTGTCAGACAGAGGTGCCAGCTGCCACTGTGGAGAGCACCCCGTACCCCTGCACTGAGGAGTCCTTGATTTCTATACTTCAAGGAATAAAAATCTCGAGCTTTAATGCTGACACATCTGGGTTTGAATCCCAGCCTACCACCTAGAGATGGCCTTCGGCAAGTCACTCAAAGCTCACTTTCTCACCTGTGAAATGAGGCTAAGACTCCCTCCTCCTGGGACAATAGTAAGATTATGAGTCCCAGTATGTAAAGAGCAATTCACCAAGACTGGATTGACAAACATTACATTGATTTCCTTTTTCTAGCTCTCCCGCCCTCTCCCCTCCATGCCAAGGGATCAGCCACTGCTTTTCCGGGTGCCTCAGCCATCCATCCTCCCTCCCCTCTGCTCCAAGGGGCTAAGTGCTCCTAGAGGGAGGGGCCCAGGGAAATAACACCCAGAACCAAGGGGGCTGACTAGAGGGGAGGAGACGCCCAAAAGTAAGGATGCGATCATAGAAAGAGGAGGCACACCCCACAAGAGTCAGCAGGAGCTCAGGCTGTATCACCGTGTTTCCCCGAAAATAAGACCTAGCCGGACCATCAGCTCTAATGGCATCTTTTGGGGCAAAAATGAATATAAGACCAGGTCTTATATTCATTTTTGCTCCAAAGGATACATCAGAGCTGATGGTCCGGCTAGGTCTTATTTTCGGGGAAACACGGTAGCAGAGGTATGATGTACAAATAAAGGGAGGCGAGAGTCCTGCTCTATCTGCTCTGTTCCCTCCCTGGCAGCTAGGCCTGTCCAGATGTCCTCAGGAGATGAAGGGGCAGAAAGGGTTGGAGACACTGGGGGGTGGGGGGGTGGCTGCGGGAGCTAGTCCTCTGGGCTTGGGACCACGTTCCTAGTGTCTGTCTCTGCAGGGCATCTATGCTCTGGCGCCCCCAAGGCACAGCTGGGACCCACAGGGGCGTCATAAGAGGCAGATTCTAAGCTGAAGCTGAGGGAGGGCCTTCTCCCAGACAAAACTACTGCTCTAGGGTGAAGGCAACCCTGAGGAGGTAGTGGATGAGCTCCCCTCTCCCAGGGGTGTGCAAACAAAGGCTGGCAACTGGCCACGGAGGTGGGGAGGAAACTCCTGCCCCAGGTTGGGAATGTGCCACAAGCCTCTGTAACCCCACCGTGGCATATCAGGATCAGGCCAGTAGCAAGGACATTCTGATAGCCCCGGAACCCTCTCCAGGGTTGAGAAGAGGGTGGCTTCAGAGGTGACAGGAGGAGCAGAACTCTAATTCAAACCTGGAGACCTCCATTACTAGCTCCACAGCTTCTACACCAAGTCCTTTGTAAAATTCTAGAGCATCGCACTGGTGGAGAACCCTACCTTGGGGTAAGGACCCTGGGACAGGTTTGGGGGTAAAGGGCAGGAGCCTAGGCCACAAGCCCCAGGGTGCAGCCAGTGCTGATGGGTAAGGGGGCAGGAAACCATGCCTGGAGATGGCCAGGAGCAATGGCTGGGTCCCCACGCTCCCACCAGGCTCACTTGGCCCCCAGGTGGTGTAAGGCAGCTGGCAGTTGACCCACAGCTACTCACGGTCTCAGGGACCCCGCTCCATGGCCTCTGGCTCTGTTTGATAGAGGATCAGGGTTACGGAAGAAGGAGGCCCAGGTCCAGAGCTGGGACATGTGTTGTGTGTGGTGGGATGTTGTATGTATGTACAAAAGATATTGGTTGGAGGAAAGGTTGCCAGGATGTGGACAGAGTGGGCATGGAGTGGACTGAGAGGAGGTATGACCTGGGAAATGACAAGACATGCATGGGCCACAACCTGGGGCTGTCACCACGTAGCAAGTTCTTGTGAGTGCCGTGAAAAGGCACAGGCACGGGTGAGAAAGTACGTACTTGATGTGATGACATCCAGGTACCAGGGTCCAGTGGGACTACAGGACACAGCAGAGTAGCCACCCAGGACCACAGCAGGTGGGTCCCCGAGAAGCTTCAGTGCTCCCCACCGTGGAGCTGGCCCAAGACTGCGTGATGGGGATGCTCTCACTGGCAACCCCAGAGAAATGTTTGTGCAGGGGTGTCTGCGCACACGCAGGTGTAGGCACCCATTGCTGGGCAGGACCCAGCAGGGCCACTTACCCGGATCTCCTTGTAGAGCCGCAGGCAGCTGCTATTGAGGATGAAGTAGCGATCGTGGAAGCCACCTGAGGGTAGGCCCAGGCCCAGGAGGCTACGGTCCTCGCGGAACTTCATCATGCCGTGCTTGGTGTCGCCCACATGGCTGGCTGGGGGAGGAATGGAGTGGGTATGGGCTGCACCAACCCCCCTACCCACAGACCCAGACATCCAGGGTGAAGGGAAGTGCCCCAGCCTGCCGCAGCCTCCTAAGAGGCCTGCTCACCTGGCACTCACTGCCTGAGTTGCCCTTCCTGGTGCCACCAGGTCCCACCCGAGCTCTGGATAGAGGGACCCACCAGCCGGCCTGGCCCTGAAGGTACCACCTCCCCAGGTACACCACCCACCCGGGCACACCACCCACCCGGGCACACCACCCACCTGGGCACACCACCCACCCAGGTCACCACCCACCCAGGTACACCACCTACCTAGGTAGAGCAGCATGGCCTCCATGGACTGGTGCTTCTTCACCACCAGGTAGCTATCTGTGCCCAGCCCGTGCAGGATGGGCAGCACCTTCTCTGCAAAGTGCAGGGGGCGCTCTGGGGAGAGGTCACACCCACTGTTACCAGGGCCATGTGGACACAGATCCCCTACACATGCACCAGCACCACGCACTCCCTCCACCTCCTGTGCCACCACACATCAGCCCCTGACCACCTTCCCACACCCGAGCTTCAGGCTCCACACATCCTGCTGAAACTAAAGCTGTTCCAACCTGACATATCCCAAACCAGGCTGGTGAGCTTCCGTGTCCTCAGGAGGGAACAGAGCCCCACCCGCCAGGCCACCCTGGCCAAAAACCAGCCCTCCCCCATCTCAGCCTCCCTCCACAGGTTGAATCTCTGCTTCTGTCTGCATTACTACCTCCCTGGACATGTTACCATCTTCTCCTCGGACTAATACTGTGACCTTCAACGTGGTCCCCTGTGTGTACTCTCAATCCCCTCTCCCCCACCTCTCTCCACCCAGCAGCAAGGAGCCATCTTTTCAAACTCCCAGTCACTAACCCTGCACTGGCCTTGCCCTGTTATCAGGCCCCAGGCCCCAAGTAGCTGCTTCTGCCTCTCTCTCCCAGCACCACGTGGTACCACAACCCCTCACTGACTTAATCTCCAGTTCCTTGAAAGTACGCTGTCTCTGGCCACCACAGGGCCTTTGCCCATGCTGTTCCCACCACCTGGGCTCCTCTCTTTACCATGTAACTTCTACTCTTCCTTCACCTCCTCGCTCAGGGACCCCAAAGACAGAGACCCTGTTATAAGTTCCGGTGGTGTGGCAGCCCTTTCCTGCACAGCAGTCGATACAGCTGTAGTTGTATGTTTACTGGTGTGATCACAGGATTAATGGCCCTATTCCATACCAGACTGACCCCCACAAGGGTAGGG
Source organism: Rhinolophus sinicus (assembly GCF_057876585.1). NCBI lineage: Eukaryota > Metazoa > Chordata > Mammalia > Chiroptera > Rhinolophidae > Rhinolophus > Rhinolophus sinicus. The sequence goes on along the minus strand of NC_142514.1, from coordinate 140,989,412 downwards.
ACTGTGCGTCTGGCTCCCCAGCTGAGTGCCTGGCACTCAACAAATAACAGAACAAATGAACAGAGACACCCTCACCCTCCACTGCCATCAAGGCCGTCCTTCACCTTAAAATGCCTTTATCACCCCCCTTCACAACATCATCACAACCATCCTTACCTATACCACCACCAGCACCAGCACCAGCACCACCACCACCACCAGCACCACCACCCCACCCCTCTTGCACGGTCACCACCACCCACTACCCCCTTCACCACCAACTGGGTCAGCCGCAATCCCATTATCAAATTCAGCATTATCACCCCTGAAAGCAACACCATTCTCACCGACACCTGAGAAAGCACCTTCATAGCTGATCCCATCTACCCGCCCTCTTCGCTGTCCCTCCTGTCAGCCACATTACAGCTGTGACCTCAAGCCCCACCAGCACACTGTTATCACCACTACTGAGATCATAGTGTGATAGCGACATCTGTCGTTCAAAACCCCCTCACCACCACTTCCCCACACTTTGGGGTAGGGGAGGGCAGACTGGGGCTGCAGCCTAGAAAAGGACAGGCTGGCACCACATCCTGCACCAAACCTGATGGTCACCCACCTGTCTCCTCCCTCTCATTGACCTCGAAGCAGGTCCAATAGTCCTTCTCCCTGATGCCCACATTCCTACGATCCAGGATCTCCAGGGTGAGCTCCTCAGCTGTCATGGATGCTGGGATCTGTGATGACCGAGAAGGAGAGGACATCAACCTACCTATCCCCTGCCCCTACCTATGCTCTGCCACAACCTTGTTGCGTGAGCCAAGGGCTGAGCCCACCCCTCTCAGGGCCCTCTGCAGTTCTGGGAGGCAGGGGGGTGTCTCTGAGTGGTTCTAATGAGCTGGGTGGGGAGGCAGGGAAGAGAGAGACCCAGCATCAGCCAGATGCAGGTGGCAAACCAGGATGGAAGCTCTGCTCTCCCAGCCACCTGAGTCTGTGCCTGGTTCAGCCTGACTCTTCTGGCCCTTTGGCTTCTAGGTCCCCAGCCCCCACCTTAATATGCTGCTCGGTTTCCGCCTTTTTCTCCTCTAGGTACACTGTGCAGATGAAGTCACCGGCATGCTGTGTAAGGAGACAGGGCTCAGCTGGAGGCCTGGACAGTAGGTGCAGCTGGCTGGCTTGAGCTCCCCACCCTCGGCCCTGGCCTTCACCTGGGTCCCGCTGGCAGTGCCAGCCACACGCATCTTGACAATGGCAGTGATCTCCTCTCGCTGCTTCCTCAGCTCCTCCTCATCCACCTGGAAACCAGGGAAGGGACAGGGACAGATGGTCACTGCTGCCTGGGAGGCTCCGCCTTGCCCTCCACTGCCCATGGGCTACAAACGCACACTGAACACCACCACGTAGTGGCTGATGAGGTCTTCCACCACACGGCCGGCCTTGTAGTCTTGCCCATCTGTCTGGAAGAGCGTGGGCCCAAACACGATCGCCAGGTTGTGCGTGTTCATCTGGTTCGTGTCTGAGAAGCACTGGACGCTGGACAGGGGAGGAGGAGGCTTTGCATGAGGAGCCTGGCCCAGAACTTCCCCACTCATCTTCCCAATTCCTGACAGATCCATGACTAGACCCTCGAGTAAGGCCAGGGAAGGCCCTGGTCAGAGAAGAGCACTAGTTAAGGGGAAGCGAAGGAATCTTTCTGGCCATGTCTTGGATCCTGGGAAAGGGCAGGGCTGGGAAGGTGGGAGACCTGGCCAAGGTACCCTGGCCCCTAGTTGCAACCTCCTCTACTCTCCCACCTGCAGGAAGCAAGTTGGGAGACAAAGTCCAAGATTAGGGCACATAAGTCAATACTCAGTTCCCAGGCCTACCTGGTTCCCAAGGGAGGGCAGTCAACAGGACTGGGAGGAGAAGAATCTTCTCTACCCCACCCCCTCAGAGCCCCACCATAGCATCGCTCCTCACCAGTACAGGTGGCTGATAAGGGCCTTCACCGTGGCCCGGTTGACTGGAGGCAGATGTGCCAGGAGCTCTCGGTACCTGGAGACCTTCTCCTCCTCATCCTCAATCTCTGGGTGGGGGGAGAAAGATCAAGTCAGGACTCCCCCTGTACCCACCTCCCCATCCCACCACTGGCTACTCTGCAACTCATCCTAGGGGTACTCCCTGCACCCCTTCAAGTCAAATCCCACCAGGTACTCAGGAGACCCTGGCTATGTAGAGTGACAATGGGAATGGGAAACCAGAGCAGTGGAAACTGGAGCCTGTCTACGGGGGAATGCCTAGCCCAAGTGCATAATGGGAAGGGACTGGAATCCTGAGATAGGAATGGACAAGCCAGCAGCACTGGCCTGGATCTCAGGCTTGGCACGGGCTGCAGGGCCCACCCACCTGAGGCCTCCAGCCAGGATAGGCGCTGGGCTCGAGTGAAAAGCCCATCAGGCAGGTCTCGCAGGAAGCGTTTGAGCGCGGAGGAGACGTCGTCCACATGCTGCTCGCCCTCCTTGAGGCGCACAGAGCGTGCATCCTGCCTCAGGCTCTCCAGCAGCCTCTGGGTCTTTGATGTCTGCCCACACTTGCGGTAGATGCCCTCAGAAGTCAGGCCTGGAGAGCAGGAGGGCTGAGCCAGGGGCAGGGCCGAGCAGGGGGCGGGGCAAAACTGAGGGCGGGGCCGAAAGCTTTGGTCAGGGAGTGGAGCTACTTTCAGAGGGATACTTGGAAGACAGAGAATTAGCCCGAATTGGCCTGGGGGCAGGAGGTAAAGGTGTCGCGGGGCGGGGCCTGTATCACAGGGGTCGGGGCTCACCGCACTGCGTGATGTAGTCCACACAGCGGTACACAATCACTGGGATGTCCGAGTCTCCCAGCTGCTGCTCCGCCAGCGTGTCCCCCAAGCTTGTCGCTGCTTTCTGGATGGCCCCCAGCCAGCCAGCGAAGTCCAGCCGCCGCTCTCCCTGGATATACAGCGTCCTGGGCCAGGGATAGTGAGTCATTTGGGGGCCCACCCCTGCCCCACCTCTCCCAGGCCTGTCAGACTGCCACAGGCTTTTCAGAGACCCTCAGGGAGGCCAGGGCTCACCTCCTTCGCTCCACCAGCACTAGCACCTGGTTCTCGCCGTCCCCTTGGATGGCTGTGGAGGGGCCGGTTGAAGTGAGGCCCAGGCCTGGATCATGGTCCCCAACCTGCTCCCTCCTGAGGTTCTCTGGGGGCACACACCCCTGGGACCCACCCGCCAACACAAGGGGTTGCTGAGATGCACCCCAAGGGCAGGAGAGAACATGAGAGGGCAGGCTGGCTACTTATGGCCAGGCCAGGGTAGTGTTCAGGCTTCCAGGGAGGGGCTGGGGGCCTGGGAGTCCAGGATAAGGTGCCCTGGAGGTTGGGGGGGCCAATGTCTGGGTCCACGCACAAAGCTCCTGCAGTTTCCGCAGCTGCAACGGCTCTTCAGAAGGCCCTTCTGGGAAGATGGCACGGAGCTCAGAGCCAGCGAGGGACAGCCAGCCCTCTTGGGCCCTCTGTAGGCTCAGGCCAGCTTTGTAGGGTAGGCGCCCAAGCCGCTCAAAATCCCGGGCTAGCAGATCCTCAGCCAGGGGAGGCACAAATGCCTGGTGGGGAGGTGGGAAAGTGCATCAGCCAACAGCACTACCTCTGTCCTTGGCTTGTAGGTACATGCCCTCTGCCCACCCAGCTGCCTCCTCTCTCTTCCCAAGGGAAGAACTAGCACAGTGAACAAACATAGGTAACATGCCCCACTTCTCTGGAAAACCTTCCTAGATACCAGAGAAGGATGTCCGTTCTCTGTGTCCCCACGGCACCAAAGCATTCTTGCCCTCTGTTGTAGCATTGATTATACTGTTGTTGCTGTCTGGACCCCATCTGTCTCCCCCACCAGCATGGGAGCTACTGAAGAGCCAGGACCAAGACTAATTCATCTGGTTCACCAGTGCTTTGAGAACTGACAATCAGGAGCCCCACAGACAACTGGCCAATGAACCAGTGAATAAGAATCATAGGCCCTCACAGCACAGGGGACCCCAGAGGACACCTGGCTCTAGTCCCCAGGGCAGAACTCTCCTCTGGAGGCTCCCTGCCTCCTTCCTCCAGGACCAGGAGCTCACTCCACCTGGAAGTAGCACTGTTCATCCTAAGATGGCTCTGTCATTCATTATTAAACATGTATTGGGCACCCATGGAGTGCAAGGCCCACAGGCCTTCTCCCACATAGTTAAGACGGCTCTCCTGACCTGCTCCCAGAGGGCTGCAGATTATTAGGCCCTTGGCCTGAGAGCCTGCCCTGTGTCAGCTGCCCTCCATCCTGGGGAGCTGGGATACATGGGATCCACCAGGAGGTTCCACCATATGCCCTGTAGGACTCCCTCCACACCCCCCCTCACCCAGGCCCACCTTAGCAATGCACTTGACCCACTCACGAGCCAGTTCCGCACTCTCCAGCCCAAAGAGGTAGAGTCGCTCTCCCTCCGTGTACACCTCAAAGGTGTGCTCAAAGCTGTAGACACACAGGCCAGGATTTAGGCCCACCCTGCCCAGCCCCAGCCCACCCCTCCCATCACTGCCATTCTCTGACCTCCCCGCCAATTGTTCTCATGAATGCCCTTCACCTTGCCCCCTAACAGCTGGGGGGAAAGCCCAAGGCTGGGGCTTCAGGAGGCTGGCTCAACCCCTATACAGCCCCAGTTTGCTGTGTGACCCTGGGGAGGTCCTGCCCCTCTCTGGACCTGTTTCCCTGTCTTCCCAGTGGGGGAGGGGGTGGACCTTACAGCAATAACAGTACGTGATTCTGCCCGGGGGTGCTCACCCATGGGTGTTGGGAGGGGACACTGCCAGGCAAACAATCTCGCTGGCCCGAATCTCCCCGTTGGGGGTCACTGCCCGCTCGTTCTCATAGTAGCTCAGGACCCCGTCACTAAGGACACACCAGCGTCGGCTGAACTCTGGGGAGAAGTTGCGCAGGGAAACCATGAGGGAGCCACCCACCCTCACCTGAACACCACATCTACATCCTCCCTGGGCCCCCACTCCCATCTGACCAGTGTCCTCTTCATTCTAACTCACAAGTTTCCCCCAATTCTAACCTCTTCCCTGCAGCCCCGCTGCCCCAGCCTGGCCCACACCTCCCCACTGAACCATTGCGGTGGCCTCTTCACTGTTCACCCCTCTTCAGTTTTTCAAAAGTGGATCAAAAGTGACCTAGCGAAACCAGACTCTTCCTCCTCTGCTCAAAACCTTTCCGTGACCCTCCCAACCCTGTCCTCAGGACAAAGTCTGTGCCTCTCTGCCTGGCATTCCGGGCTCTGCTGGGAGTGCCTCTTCCCCCCTCTCTAACCACTCCTGGGCACACACCCCACCTCCGTGCTTTTGCTCATCCTGTTCTCTCCCCACACCCCCCATCCTTCAAAACTACCCAATGCCACAGAAAGCCTTCCATGCGCCCCTTCCCACCTGCGCCCCACCATCCTTTGCCAGCAGCGCCCACTACTCCATACTCTGCCTCCTCCTACCATAGCTCTAAGGAGATTGACAAGATTCCATAAAGGAACAGAGATGGGAATCTGGGCCAGGACAAGAAGGAGAAAGAACGGAATGTCAAGGCCATGGAGACTCGTGTAGTTCATAGTATTGAGCTTCGCATTGGCTCAGGGCTTCCTGGCACCCAGGGCAAAAAGGATGACTCAGGCAGTTACATAAATGGCATCAGGCAGAGGGAGATAGACCAGGACCGTCCCAGGAGCAGTGAGGTGACGTGCAGCAGAGAGTGCCAAGGAAATCTCCCTGGGAGTCGGAGCGCCTCATCCAGAGGTGCTGAGGGATGCAGTGAGCAATGCCTCGACAATGTTCCCACAGCAGACACTGTCTCTCGTCCTGTCTACGAGGACATGACATTGCATTCTGAGGGTGGTGTGTCCCAGAGCCTGCCCCCCAAGCTGGGCTCCCTCCAGGAAAGCCAGCACTGCCTCCGTCACTCTTCATCCTGCAGACATTTGCCAGTTGCCCACTGTGCACTAGGCACTGTTCTAGGTTCTGGGGGTGACAGTGGTGGCCCAGAGTAGCTTATGTTTCAGTGGAGCACAGAGAATCAATAGACAGACCCATAAATAGATTGTCAGATAAATGATGTGAAAGCAGGGTAAATAGGGCGTGCTATTTTGGCTAAAATGGTTGCGGGTGAAGTCTCCAAGGAGTGACATTTAAACAGAAGCCTGAATGCAGTAAGGGACTAACCATGCAGGTATTTGGGGAAAAGCATTTTGGGCAGAGGGCGCAGTGAGTGCAAAGGCCCTGGTGAATATGCATGTTTGAGAAACAGCAAGGAGGTGAGTGAGGCTGGTGTATTGTGAGTGAGGGGAGAGGGGTCAGAGTGGTCATGGGGTGGGGTGGTGACGTGGAAGTCCTTGTGGGATGTGGAAAGAAGGACTGTGGATTTACTCAGAGATGGGGAGCAAACGGAAGGCTGAGATGAGAGACAGACAGAGCTTTAGGCTTAGTCCTCAAGTTTCCTAGCATCCACCGGCTCCAAATACCGCATGCCCAGCGCAGGGCCCACACCCAGGGGGCACTCAATAAAGCCTTCTTTAGTCTAAAGGAAACCGGCAGTGACATGCTTTTCAGTGCTGTGCCCCACTCCCACCCTGATCAGCCCATTTATTAAGCACCTACTGTGTACCAGAGACCACATCCAGGAAACCATCCAGGGTGACTCTGCCAGAGTGCACGTGCCACCCGCATGGGTCCCCCAGCCTGGCCAGCCCTGGCTTCTCTGGCCCTGCTGCCATGACAGGACGCCACTTTCCCAAGCACCCACCTTCCCGGGCACGGCGGTCCTGCAGCAGCTTGCCGGCAGAAGCAGTCTTGTAGAGGAAGCCGCTGTGGCTCACAGTTGGTAGGACAATTGAGTAGTGCTTTTCCAGGGGCTTCATCAAATCCAGCCGAGGTACCTCTTTTGGAAAGGAGGGTAAGAGTGGCTGGTCATGCTTGTCATCCAAGGGTGCCACCCCCTCACTCCCACGTGGGTTGGGCATCCAAGCTTGTATTTGTCACCAGCCCCGGCTCCCCTGGTTAGCACCCTCAGGCTCTCACTGCCACATCTAGGGTTTTGCCCCAGCCATTCTCCACCTCTCCCCATGTGTGCAAATTCCACCCTGCTTCCAAGGCCCAGCTCTAGTACCTCCCCTTCCAGGAAGCCTCCCTAACTCCCCAGCCCAGCCCAGCCCAGCTCACTCTCTTTATTGAGGCACAGGGCCAGCACACTACAATGAGGGGGGCCCTGGGCAAATTCACTAACAATCTGCAGAGGAAGGTTTATCCCAGACGATGCAAAGCCTAAGGAAACAGCCTGGCTTCAGCCCTGCTCCCAGCGGTCCCAAAGCCCAAGCCAGCTGGGTGGTCTCCTGTGCCTCCCTGGACACCTGGGCTCTCTCCAGCCCAGCGCACCCCACCCACCCGTGGCCCTGAGCCCAGAGCCCCAGCCGCGGAGCTCCGCCCTCAGTCCTGGGATGTGGCCCCAGAGGCCAGCCCTGGGCCATGACCAGCAGCGCTCACCCCCACCGTCCCCTCCTCACCCACCCTGAGTGGAAGCCAAATGGGACCCAACCCCAATCTGTGACAGAGCCCCACCCAGACAGAGCAGCAGACAGGGTTGCTGTGGAAGGTCACCCACACAGAGAAACGCAACACCGACCCTCCCACAGCTACACAGACATACACAAACCCTGCTGCAAGAAAACTGATTCAGAGAAGCTCAGAGACGCACAGATACTGGTACACCAACGCCACCCTGAAGGCCTACACTGCAGGTCAGGGAAGGGCCCACAAATGCACAAAGAGATGCAGAGACAGAGACACAAAGGGACGTACATAGGAAGGGGAAGCCAGATGCACAAATGGACCAGCACACTGGCGTGCACTGACGTGCAAACACAAGTATACCCAAAATCACACACACTGCTGCACCAGGGCCCTTAGGGAGCTGCAATTAAAACTCAAGTGGTATGTAATCAAATCTCACAGGGAGCTACACAGCCCTGGCAGACCCCCACCTGCAAAGGGCCAGGTCCCGCCGCAGGGCGGCCCCATCCCTTGAGATGGATGATCCTAGCAGCCACTCACCCGTGGTCCGATTGTTCCGAAGGAATTCCATCTGCAGTGTCTGCCCCGCCTGCTCAGCAAGAGCCAGGGGTGTGGGGGCCTCAGGGTCCCCTGAGAAGCAGTTGACCCCAGCACCACAGCCCAGGAGCGCCTGGGTCTCAGCCAGGTCTGTGGTGGTGACTGCGGCACACAGGGCCTGGGAGGAGGGGAGAGAAGACGGAGTGCAGGGTCAGCCCAAGCCAGAGTGAGGGACCAGTGGGGAAGGGAATCTGGAGGGGAGAGGGAGGGAGGAGGAGGCACCCAGGTCTGGGGGCCCATCCTCAGGTTGAAAGAGAGAAGAGAGAGGAAGAAAGAGATAGGAGGAAGAGGAAGGCCAAAGCAGGGAGGGAGGGTGGGCTGAGGCTACCTGACAGAGACCAGGGATCCCAGCAGCCCAGGTCTCACCACTGCCAGCAGCCCCCAAGACCCTGTTAGCCACGCCTGTTCTCTAGAGGATCTCAAACTCCTTCTGTCTTGTGGAAGGGCAGAGCAGGGTGCTTTGTAGCAAATTCCTCCCACATTTGAATTCCTCACTGCCTGCCCAACCCTCCTGACCAATGGGAGTTGCCGCCTCTTCTGGCTGGCGGGCTAGACTGGGCTGGGCTGGGGGGCTGGACGCCTGGGTTCCTGGGAGGTGGAGGCCTGGCTCCCACTGGGCTTCTAGCTGGACGGAGCTGGCCTGGGTGGGGCTGCTTGGGGGAGGGACCAAAGGCTGATCAGAGGTCACAAGTGGCATCCCTCTGCCTCGGAGCAGGCTACCTCCCACTCAGGCCGAGCCAGACCAGGGCTCAGGGCTTGGCTCCCAGCCTGTCAGGGCCTGGGGCCCATACAGGGCCTCATCTTGAATGGGGTGTGGATGGGGGTGGGTCGGAGCGACCAGCTGTTTTTTATGAGCCTGACAGGAAATAGCATCCCCATCAAGTTCACTGCTTTTGGCAGGATTCAGAAGGAGCAGGACGGGGTGCAGGAGACAGAGCAATCAGCAGGGGAGGGATGCAGACAGATGCTGGGGACATGGCTTTGGCCCAAGGGCCAGGCCTGGCTCCTCCTTGCTTTGCCCCAACTCTCCCTGTGGCTTAGGCATGGCCCTTCTGCCCTCTGGGCCTCAGTTTCCCCATCCACCAGCTCATCATTAGAAGCTGGTGGAAAAGATGAGCTGTGATGTTGAGAAATGCGGGCACAGGAAGAAAGGGGTGGTCTCAAGGGTCCCTGACAGTGTAGGGAAAAGAAGGTACTTTTAAGGAGCCCCAGAGGTCCAGTGACCTGACCTTGTCTAGCTCCTCTTGGTTGCCAAAGAGTGGGTGGTAGCGGCGGTACTTGCCCTCGAGGTATTTGGCCTCCAGGTGGTGCCGCCGGGCACCAGGGCTGCTGTTCGGCTGCAGGGCCTCGCTGGGGGGCACACTGGCTGCCCAGAAGCGGTTCCCAGCACCATTGCCCAGCTGTAAGAAGAGCTGCGGGTGTGGGCAAGAGGTTAGAGGGGCAGCCTACGACCAGGGGCCTGTGCCCTGCAAAATCTCGGTTTTGAGGTTGTCAGGGAAGGGGCTGGGAGAGCCAGGCCACCCGTCCACTTTCCCACTGGGGAAACTGATGGCAGCCTACCTGCGGGTGGCCTTGGATGCTCCCCCACCGGCCCTGGGCCTGAGCCAGGTCCTCAGCTCAGTGACAGGACAAGAGGCCGACAGCCTGACAGGTGGATGCCCAGGCCTGGTGCCTGGTTGGGGCCCTTGCTATTTCCCCACCCAGTTCCACATCTGGAACTCTGTATTCCTGAGGGTATCACAGCTTGCGGGAGGTGGGGGTGGCGGGTGTGAGGGAGCCAACCTGTCAGCCAATGGGGTGGGTAGGGATTTTGGAAACGTCTCCTGTCCCTGACATTCCTCTAAGACATTCCCCAGGGGCTGGGCCTGTAGCTCCACCCCCACACAGCTCCAGAATGTAGTCACACACCCGTGCCCCTGGCACGACAGGATTGAGCCCCGCAATCATTACCTGGGCTCCTGCAGGGAAAGAGGGGTAGGGGCAAACTCTGGGGGAGTGCAGGGGTCTAGCCTTTCAGGGACTAGTTTCTGCATTCTTTCATTCTGCTGATTATTTGTTCCACTGCCATTTCCTGGGTCCCCCACCTTGTCTCTCTGTCAGGTCCAACGTGGGGTGGTGGGGTCACAGCAGAGAACAAAGCAGAAACAATGCCTGCCACTACTGACTCTGTAACTTTGGGAAAGTCATCTACTCTCCTTGGGCCTCAATGTCCTCATCTGTAAACTGGGGACTCTAACTCTACCTCACAGGGGATGTGACACCCAAATTTCTCTGGATCAGTAGTTTGACTGGAGCTATTAGGAATGCCCTGAGTCCAGCCTCCTGTTACAGGTTCTCCCCTATAGCCACCACCCACATCACTACCTGGGAACCCCAAACCCACAGGCACACATGTGCATCCATGACTGTGCCCTAAACATATATACTCATACCCACGGGCACATGTGCGTATAGATGAAATGAAGTAAATATTTTAGGTTTTGCAGGACACAAAGTCTCTGTTGTATTTCCTTTTCTTCTTTACAACCCTTTAAAACTGTAAAAACATTCTTACAGTTTGCTCACTGGCCAGTTTGCTGACTTGGCCAAAAATCAGCGTTTCCAAAATCCACACCCACTAGATGATCCCAAAGGTGTCTTCTAGCTCTGTGGTGCTGAGGTCAGTGAGATGGGGGGATGGGGCAGGGAGATCCAGGCAGCAGCTAGACCCCAAATACAGGTGACAAGCAGGGGCCTCCCCACCTTGATGAGTGTTTCCGTCCACACCTTCTTGTCCATCTTTAGGCTCCGCACCTTGGACACGCCAGCACCCATGCCACGGTGTTCCCCTGCAGACAGAGAGCCAGACTCGGGTCATGGGGGCCCTGTCCTTCCCATAAGCACTCACCCCGCCACCCCCACCCTCCAGGGCTCATCAGGGGCAGACAGTGAGAGGCCACACGAAGGACCCAGAGGCTGGGCTTGCAGCTCCAGCAGCACACAGCTCCAGGACCCAGCTGCACGCCACTGCTTCCTGCAGCCACCCCTGGGCTCCTGCAGCAGCCCTCCAGCTGGCGCCTGACAGCCAGGTTTCACTCCCGACAGGCCACCCTCCACAAAGCCCAGCCAGAGTGTGATCTCTTCAAAATGCAAATTCCCTTGCTTCGAGTCTCTGCTTTAGACCCTCCAATGGTTCCGCAGAATTAGGTCTAAATTCCTTACCTGCTTCTCCAACCTCATCTCATGCCTTCCCACCATCCCACTCAGCCACACTCTGCCCCCTCTTCTAATCTTCCACGCTCACTTCTGTCTCAGGGCCTTTGTACTCACTGCTCTTTCTGCCTGGACTTTCTTCCCCATCTCCCCAGGGCTGGCCGCCTCCTGACATTCAAATCTCAGCTGACACAATCATCTCCTGAGAGGGCTTACCACAAACACATTCTCTGCCTAGCCCCTGTTATTACCTGATACTTCTCTTGTTTTGCGTATGTATTTCCTGCCTCTCCCCACTAGAATATAAGCTGCCTGAGAGCAGGGACCTTGACTGTGTGCTTTAGGGTTTAGCCTCAGAGCCCAGGACAAAGCCTGGTATACAGTGAGCTCTTAATAAATCTCTGTGAAATAAAGAGGGGGGAGTTGGGGATGGACGGAATGCAGCCTTGCTCAGCTACAGGGCCCACGAAGGACCCCTGGGCAGGCAGTGGGACTGGGGGCACTAGGAGTGCCTGGCACTGCCGGGCTCCAGCTTCAGCCTCACCTCCTTCGCATCCCATCCACTCGTCACCCTCACCCTCCACGAGCGAATGCCTTCCTGAACTGGTCTCTGATGGAGTCATCATTTTCCTGCACCCCAACTTCATAGCCCAAGGCCTCCTGGACATCTGCCCTCGACATCCCATGGGCTTCAGGGCTCTTCACTGGGCGCAGCACCTTCCCAGAACTGTTCCTGCCCCTGGGTCCCCATCTCCAGCCACCCAAAGCTGTCACCTGGGCATTGGCAGCTCCCAAGGGGCCAAATACCCAGCACCAGGCATGGGGTCTGGCACATCACAGACCCTCAGTAAATGCTGGTTGAATGCAAACGAACGAATTTTGAGCTCCTCCCTTTTCTTTCTCATCCTCCTCATCTGATCTGTCACTGGGACGCCACGGGTCCTCAACATCTCTTGAAGGCTCTCCGTCCGTCAGACGAGGCCTCCGCCTCCTCTCTCACGGCTCCAGCAGCAGCCTCCTCGCTAGTCTCCAGCGTTGTCCCCTCTAACTCAGCTTCCACAAACCCGCCAGAGTCTGAGGTCCCAATCTGACCACGTCCCTCCCATTGCGGCCTCCAATCCCCCTCTGGATTGAAACACCAGCTCCTCCCTCTGTGCGCAAAGCCCTGCCCAGTCTGGCCCCTGCCAGCCCTCCTGCCTGGCCTCCTTCCATTCTTCTGATGAGACATGGGCTCTGGACCCCAAGAGACCTGGGCTCAAATCCAGATGCACTTACTTGCCAGGTGACCACGGATGAGCCATTTCCCTCTCTGTGCCTCAGTGTCCCCACCCATGCCATGAAAAGTTGAATCCCCACCTTGCAATGTAAGGATGCAGGTTAATCCCAGTGGGAAAAGCTTGGTGCACAGGCACAACTTCACAAGTGATGAACTCTGACTACTGTCTTTGCTCCAGCCCCTCCAGCCAGACAGACCACCTGTCATCCCGACACACCAGCCCTGTGTGCCTTGGCCCAGTGCCCCTCCCCCCCACACACCTGCACAACGCTTGCAGATGACGACACAGAGGTTGATGGAGGCCCAGTCAGGCTGGGGAGCCCCGCAGTCCGCACAGAACCTGTTGGGGGCCACAGCCCAGATGCGCTCGGCCACCTCCGAGGTAGACAGGGCCTCGGCAATGGCTCCCTGCATGGCCTCCAGCCACTGCTCCTTCTCTAGCTCCGATTCAGCTGAGAAACTGGGGACACAGGAATGGGGGTGGGAGGCTATTGGGAAAGGGCTCAGAGAGATTTAGGGGCAGCATGAGGGGGCACAGCATGAAGCAGGGGGGAATAAGGCATTAAGAGCTCATCAGAAAGGGAGGCATCCTGGGTCTGTGGGGAAGATGGGTGTGGACAGAGGCAAGGACACCATGAACCTCAGAGATGCATGGGAACTGGGGGAGCCCACAGGGGGCGCTGCCCTGTGCAGGGAGTAGAAAAGGCTGCTGGGAAGAAATGATGCCTGGGCTAAGATTTGACAGATGACAATGGCTTAGCCAGGTGAAGAGGTGGAAGGGCATTCTAGACAGAGGGAACGGCATGTGCAAAGGGGCAGGATGGCACATGGGACATTCCAGGACCTGTGGGCAGGATGGGCAGACTGGCAGAGAGGAGGCTAGAAGACAGACAGGGACAAACCTGTGCCAGGCAGGGGTCAAAATGTACCCAGAGGACAATGGAAAAGCAGCGGAAGTTTCACTGGGGACCGGGGGAAGGGGCAGAGAGGTCTCTCCCTCTGGCTCTTGCTTTCCTTGCAGCCCCCAAGTTGTGTGTGTGCTTTCAAGATTTGGTTCCACCTGTAACCCACCACTATGGCCAAGAAAGCCATTGCTGCTGCAGACGTAATGGACGTGAATACTGCTTTATGAGAGACGCTGAAGACCGCCCTCATCCACGAAGGCCTAGCAGTGGAATCTGTGAAGCTGCCAAGGCCTTAGGACCCAGGATGTTACAGACTGAATTGTGTCCCCCCCTAAAATTCACAGGTTGAAGCCCCAACCTCCATGTGAGTGCATTTGGAGATAAGGCCTTTAGGAAAGTAATTAAGGTTAAACAAAGTCCTAAGAGCGGGGCTCTAACCCAACAAGGCTGGGAGGGACACCAGATGGCTTTGTCTCCATACGGGCACAGAGGGAAGGCCGTGTGAGGACAGTGAAGAGGCGGCCGTCTACAAACCAAGAAGAGAGACCAACCCTGACAGCACCTTAACCTTGGCGTTCCAGCCTCCAGAACTGCGAGAAAATAAACTTCTGTTGTTTAAGCCCCCCAGTCTGTGCTATGCTGCATGGCAGCCAAGCTAACACGGAGGATTTGAGCCCAGGTATGGCACAGAGGAGGCAGCTAAAGGCCTGCGAGCGGGTGAGCCTGCCCAGCAAGAGGACGGAGGACAGAGACAGACCGCTCAGGGATGGATGAGGCCCCAGGAACCCAAGACGGTACATCTACAGCCTTAGAGGCTCAGGGAGGAGCACGCAAGACTGGCCCCAGGAGATAAGAAGGGAAGAGCAGTCTTTGATCTCAAGCAAGGACTGATGACAGACGGACACCTCCAAGGAAGCGGGGCAGGCTGAGGGGACAGCAGGATGAGCGGTGGTGCAGAAAGACACTATGGGCACCTCTGAGAGCGGGGCGGGGTGGGGGGGGGCGGTGATGACCAGAGAGGGGTGGAAAGGGGTGGATTTCTTAGAAGGGAGGGATCAGAGCAGGTTAGCAAGTGAAGGGAAAGGACCAGCAGGATGGGCAGAGCTGGGGAGAGATGAGAGAAATCCATCCTAGAAGAGGGGCCGCTTCCCACATATGCAAGAAGAAAACAGCGGGAGGCAGTGAGGACGCAGGCGAGTGATGGAGACTCACCTGAAGATGCGGTAGGGCGTGGTGAGATCGAAGCTGCGCCGGTCTGCCTCCTTCACGTTGCCCACGCTCATGTCAATGAAGGTGATGCCGATACCCAGGTGGTACTCCTGGCGGGCAGGGGGAGAGGAGTGAGGGCAAGGCCTGGGGGGAGGGGCTCAGGGCCCAAAAAGGGGCAGAGAAGAGGGGGCGGTGGTACTTTAAGGTCTAGAAAGTGGCTAGGAAAAATAAGGGAGGGTTCAGGAATCTGGGCAAGGGGCATTAAGGAAACAGACCCAGGCTCAGGGCCGTGGAGCAACAGGTAGGGAACAATGGGAAAGTAATGCTCAGAGACCAGGCAGGGGACGGGTTAGAAGCAGGGGCAGGCCGGGCACAGGCAAAGGGCTGGGCTCCACCAGGGGAGGAAAGGAAAAGGACGGGGCTAAGGGACCAGGCTGGGCATGGAGCAGGGGAGGTTAGCAGCCTGGCCAACCCCTTCGCACCTCCAGATTCTTGTAAAGCTGCACTTTGTCTCCAACAACAGCCACATACAGTTTATTCTTGAAGCCACGTAGCTCCAGGCTGCCAGCGTGATCAGGCGGCTCTGCGCCTCGAACACCCAACACAGAAGCACTGGACAGCCGGGTACGGGCGCGCTGCTCAGCCACCGCCTGCTGTAGGGCCTGTATCCACTCCTTCCTCTCCGCTGTGGCCAAAGGGGGAGGAGTAAGCTTGAGCTCAGCCTGGCAGGGGACGGCCTAAGAACAAGAAAGCTGGCCCACCTATCTGACTAGCTCTGAGTTCTCTGACTTGGACAAATTCAGGCTCCAATCCCGGCTGTGCCCCTTAAAATGGGGGAAGCCACTTTGCCTATCGGAGCCGTTTCCCCCTATACATGTAAGGTAGTTCTGAGGACTTGGCAGGTGTCTCAAGCATAGAGCCAGTCAGAGAGTACCCCCTCCCGTCCCCCACCTCACAGAGGGTCAGCTCCGGTCAGGGTTTGATGTGCCCTGGTTCTCCTCCCCCCTTATCAAGCCAAACTGCCAGTCTCCCTCCTGCCCCAATCCGTACCATCACTCTCTGCCCGGAAGGCAAAGGTCCGGTTGTTCGTGATCACTTCAAACTTCTGGTCCCCAATGGCAGCCACGCGGGAGAAGCAGGCCACAGAGATAAAGCGCTTAGAATAGGCATCCTGGGGAAGAGAGAAGAGCTGTACTGCGGGGGATCCCCAGAGGCCCAGCCCCTCCCTGCCTGTAGCCCTGTCTCCCACAGATGGTCAGGGACAGCCCCTATCCTGACCCTGACCACAGCCCACGGCTGGTGGATGGGCCAGAAGAACATGGTCGAAGGAGTCAGACTGGAGCTCTGTAAGGACTCATATGGGGAGGTACTGTCGGGTCCAGTATCAGGGTTCAGCCTCGGGCCAGGCTGGAGCAGGGATTGGAGCAGGGACCCACACAGGCCTTACCTTATTACTATCAAAGTATCGCAGGTAATCGGCATCTAGTCTCACCCATCGCTTTTGATATATATAAGATCTGGAAAGGCAGAGGGACCATGGAGCAAAGGATTGGGGATTAGGGGTGAGGCTCCTCTGGGAGCCACACACAAAGTTAGGAACAACCAGGTTCAAGGGGGTAAGGATCCCAAATGATCAGTGGGAAGATGGATTTTACCTATAGCAAAAGTGGTTGAACTTGGGCTCAGAGTATTGACTCCCCAATATTAAGGATAATAAAACACAGGTCTTGTGGGGCTCACCAGCGGTTACAGTCAGCATGGAAGGACCCCTTGACCCCTCTGCTTTTCAGGTCCATGACACCAGTGTACTAGAGCACGTGGAGCCCATGCAAAGCACCAGCAGGACCCAACAGGCTTACTCACCCCTGTGGTGGGTTCTTGTCCAGCCAGCCAGCTTTGAGGACCGGTGTGACGGGGGTGGGACCCCCAGGCAGTTCATCCATGGGGTGGGGTGGGAGCTGGGGGGTCAGGAAGTTGCTTGGCAAGGATGAGCTCAGGCTACTGGTGTGCCATCCGCCACTGGGGGAATAGAAGAGGGTATGAAGGGAACCGGAGTGGGGGCCCCAGTGGGGAGGGGCTGGGCTGGCCTTGAGGGAGGACGACTGGGTGGGAGAGCCACCCGAGAGAGGTGGACACTCACTTGGGGACACCCTCATAGGCGTGGTCATCCTCATCTTCATCCCCTTGGTCGTCCCCTGACAGTTCTTCGCCCTCGCTCAGCAGACTGGCCACACGCACAGCACGTGGCACTTGGCTCACCGGAAGCTCCTCCTGTCCCCACAGACCCACTCAGTATCATGCTTCCCTTCCAGCCCCAGATAACACCCATCCAGGCGCTGCCACAACCGCCTCTGTCCACTTCATCCCAGACCCACACAATTCAGCACTTTTACTTCTGTTTCCTCACACGCCCCTCCCCCGACTAGCAGACTGCACAGGGACCGAGGCAGACAGGGCCACACCAGCCCAGATCAGAGACCAAAACAGAAAGACTCAGCATGGAGGGTTAAGACACGCAGAGAGAAGCCGACATGGGAACACAGAAAGTGAAACAAAGACAGGAACAGATACTCCAAGACAGCTGTGCTCAAAATACCACGAGAGAGCCGGCCACACACAGCCATGGAGAGGCAGCTGAAGACTGCAGGTGGAGCCCCCAGAACCCCCACATTCCTGGCCCAGCACTGGGACTTGGGACCCTATGTCTGACCCCTGACCTCTGCATGGCAAGACAATGAAGGGGGAAGGAAACGCGCCTGGAATGGTTGCCCATTCTCTGTCTGGTGGTCGCCTGGGTCTGAAAGGCAGCTGGGAAGCAAGCCCTCTACACTGACGGCAGACAGCCTCAGCCCTGACTTCCGCCTGACCCACCTTCTTGGTCATCACGCCGGCGGGGGCCCCCAGCCCCTCCTCTGGGGCCTCATCGTAATCAGCGTCATCTGCGGGGACAGAGGGATGGGGCAAGGCTCAGAGGCAAGGAGCCTGGCTTCCCCTCCTGGGCATCTGGACCTGGCTTTACAATGGCCACCCCAAGCCCAAGAGAGGCCCCCCAAAGCCCGACCTTGGCCTGGCTTCCAAAAAAAGGCACAGGCGACAGGAAGTGCTATTAATACTCTCTGGGCCACATACTACAGCATCAGGGGGTGCCTGGCCACCACAACGAGACCTGAAGAGGTGGCAAGCATGGGGGTCAGCGGCAGGGGCTGTCTAAAAAAAGCAACATGAATCAAGAAAAATACAAGGTTGGACAATTAAGTTCGGGAACTTGTTGTAATGATGTTGCTAACCTTTTTTTGATGTCAGAGGGATTAGTCATTATGAATTTGTACCAACTGGACAAACAGTTAACCAAGTTTACTATTTGGAAGTGCTGAAAAGGCTGCGTGAAAAAGTTAGATGACCTGAACTTTTCTCCAACAATTCATGGCTCTTGCATCACGACAATGCACCAGCTCCCACGGCACTGCCTGTGAGGGAGTTTTTAGCCAGTAAACAAATAACTGTATTGGAACACCTTCCCTCCTCACCTGATCTGGCCGCTAATGACTTCTTTTTTTACCCGAAAATAAAGGAAATATTAAAAGGTGTCAACATTTTGATGACATTCAGGACATCAAGGGTAATACGACGACCACTCTGATGGCCATTCCAGAAAAAGAGTTCCAAAATTGCTTTGAAGGGTAGACTAGGCGCTGGCATCGGTGCATAGCTTCCCAAGGGGAGTACTTCATAGGTGACCGTAGTGATATTCAGCAATGAGGTATGTAGCACTTTTTCTAGGATGAGTTCACGAACTTAATTGTCTGACCTTGCAGACAATCCCAGGGGCAGCAAACTATCCATGACCATGGAAAATACTCCCAGATTTTAAACCATGGACAACTCAGAAAGTTTGCCACATGCCCACACCTAATAATCGATAGGTCAGCTATGTGGGTAGTGTCTCCATTTTGAGTATCAGGAGAATGACGCTCAGCTGGCCAGGGCCACACAGGCGGTCAGGGGCAGGGCCCAACAGAAAGGGGAAGGGGAACGTGCATTCCTGCAGACTCCTCAAGGGCCTGGTCCCAGGCTACCCACCCAGAGCCCCAGGCCTCGCTATGGCACTCACCAAACTCCAGGAACAGGCGAACAGGCTTCGGGGGGATCTCTGGGGGGTTGGGAGACAGGGCCTGGGGAGGCTCCCAGGGGAAGGTTGACAGGGGCTCCTCAGGTTCTGGCTGAGGAGAGGTTGACAGTGGTGGTGACAGTAACTCCTCCTCTTTGGAGGGAAGGCTGTGAACAGACAAGAAGTTGGGCAACAAGCGGTTAGCTCAGTGTCACTGAGTCACTGGTCAAGTGTCACTATGCGACAGAGCCAGGACTCAAACCCACTGGGCCCCCAGCTCACCTGACATTCAGCAAAACTCATTCATTCCACAAACTCAGACAGGAGCCCTCCTCCACACAAACTTCCTTCCCTTACTCTCCTTTCCCAAACTGTGCAAGCTCCCCAAAGCCTAAAGCAAGCAGGCACCTTCTTTGGTTGCATTTGCTGTGACATAGTGATCTGTCCCCAGAGCTCTAGCTTTTAGCCAGGGCCACACAGGCGGTCAGAGGCAGGCATGTCCCACTAGGTCTCCACTCTAGAAGAAGGATGGAGACCAGAATATGGTGTGGGTGGTTTGCATTCTAGCTTGGATGGTTAGGGAAGGCTGGAGGAGGTGAGGCTTGAGCTGAGCTTTTATGGATAAGAAGGTGCTTGTTGGCGAATGGATGGGGCAAAAATGAAATGGGCATCACAGCCAAGGACACAGATCAGAGCGTCAGAAACTAGGTCCTGAAGCCTTGAGTCATGGCTCTAGCTCAGGACTACCTTCTCTCTTGTCCCAAATATGGATATTCACCATCCCCGTGGTGCCCTCAGATCTCTCAAATGCACCTCATCCCACCACACTCCTCTTGCACACCAGCTCTTCACCTCTGCTGTCACTCCCCCAGAACCATTCCCTGCCTCTGCAAGGCCAGGTCTGGGGCCTTCTGATCTCCCACAGCCACGTGCTCTGGTCTGTCTGTCTCAGCACAGATCACACTGTTCCCTACAGGCTGAAAAGTCACCCAAAGGGCTTTGGCACCCGAGACGTGGATTTGAACCTTGCCTCAGTCTTAGCTCCTATGTGTCCTGGAGTAAGCACCTAGCCTCTCTGAGCCTCGGTTTCCTCTTCTGTAGAATGGGTATTCTATCACCAACCTGTTATGCTGGTTGGGGGACTAACCAAGACAAGGTGTGTCGTGTGCCAGCACACAGGATGCACAGGGACCACCAGCTGGAACGAGGTACAGCTGGAGACCTGGAGGCCTGGCACCATAAGTAGGCTCTGCCAGTGTCCAGCAGGGGGCCAAGGAGGAATACTAGAGTGGGTGGGTCATTTTTTGCATCGCTTTTCTCAGCCTGTCTATTGCCCAATGTTCTTGGCAGTGACTGGCAGTGCGTGAGTACCGCAAAAGCGAGGAAGGGCTGGGGCATGATCATGACGCCAGGCCTTTGCTTCCGCGGCTGCCTCCTCCAGGAGTGCTCTTTTCCCTGGTCTCTGACTGGGGTACACCGACTTATCCTTTAATTCCAAACCCAAGCCACCCTTCTCTAACAGTCTTTCCTGATCCCTCCTTCGTGCTGCCTCAGTCCCTTCCCACGTTCCTTTCTGTCATGAACTTTAGACAAATTATCTCATATAAACATGTTTAAGTACCTCCCTCCTTTGTGCCAGGTATTGTGCCAGCATCTAAGCTAGGATCTAAGCTAGGACCTGACCCCTGCCTCTAAGTCTATGTGCTTCTTAGACACGTGGCTACTTCCATGTCACCTGTACTCCAACTGTCTCTTCTCCATGTGTGGGCAAGAATGAACAAAACTCTTTCCTTTTCTGTGTGCGAATCGGAGCTTCAGCTAGCTTCCGCACTCAGTTCCCCTAGAAACCTGCTAAAGGCGGTACGTCAGCCATGTTTCTTCCTAGGCAACACTGCCTTTAACAAAAATGGCCTGAATAAGAAACTGCGCCTGGACTGGAAGAAACTGTTTAAGTGGTCTCTCGACCTGGTGGAGAAGCCAGAGCTTTGGGCTTCCCTCTGAGAGGTGGCTTGTAGCTGGGCACATCCCATGCAGGGTTTTTAGAAGACATATTGGCCCCTTCGGACAACAATTTCTAAGCCAAGGTAGCTCTCACACCTTTCTGCTGCCAGTCTCAGTCCCCCGAGCTGTCCCCTGGAGGGCCACAGAGAATGGATCTTGGACAGGTGTGTAGACAGTCGCATTGACCGTTATAAGGACCCCACATCAGAGAACACCTGCCACGGCCCCAGTGGCTTGTTCTCCCCCTATGCACTCCTCAGGGAATCTGATGCCAAGTGGGCCTGTGGTAGTCTCGGGGGCATGAACATTTAGCTGGACCTAAGGAGACCCCCTGCTGGGCACTGCACCAGGCTGTCTCCCTCGCTTGATCTTCAGGACAGGGCAGCATTGGACTTGACTCTCTATCCCCACAGCCCCAATACAGGGCCTGGTTGAGTTAGCAGCAAGAGCATGCTGAATAGGTGCTCGGTGGATCGGCAGACAGACAGACGGATGGGTGAGTGGTTGGGTAGATGGATGGACGGACATGGGTGGCCGTGAGGGTTGGGTAGAAAGCAAATGAAGGGATGAATGATGAGCAGGACACTGAGTGAGTGCCCACGGGCCCAAGGGCATGGCCTGGGTTACTGACCCCCAACTGGTCAGATGCAACGTCCTTGGAGACCTCTTGACAGACAAAACAATCTATCACACACAGGCTCCCAAACAACAAGAAAGGGCCCCTGAGGGCCCAGCCTGATCAGCTGAGAGCATAACTCTAAACTACTGAGCCAGAACCAGTGAGACGGGCCCAGGGGAGGTGGGCACAGGCTCCGCCCAGCCAAGAGGGCTGAGTGGGCCTGGCTCCCTGAGTGCCAGCACCGAGGGAAAGGTGGTGGTGGCAACATCCTCGGAGCCCAGCAGCCCCCGTCCTCCCTCCTCACTGTCCTGATCATCTGTGAGGGGTCTGCCCGCCTGAGGCCTCCCTAGCGTGTGGCTCCCTGAGGCAAGCGCCGTACTACCTTGTTCAGTGCGGAGCGCCTAGCACTCAGCGGGGATTAGTAAATAAATGAAGACCTGGATTAATTAATTCTTATTAATTATACGTGTGTATGTATTCCCAGCCGTCTCCTAAGTGCTTTACATGGAGTCATTCATTTACTCACCACAACGGCTCTAAAAAGTATGCCCCACTGTTCTCCTTACTTTACAGATGAAGAAACTGAGGCAGAAACACGAAGTAACTTGCCCTTCACTCCACAGCTGGGATGCGCACCCAGGTCATCTAACACCATAGCCTGCAAACTCAACCACCAGGGGCAAATGAGGGCACAGCCTGGATCTGAAGCCTTCTCTGAGGCCAGCGTCCTCACACCGCACCGCAACTCAGGATCTGGGCAGCTCTGGAGCTGACGTTCGGTCCCAGAAGGTATGAGATCACTGCTCTGACAGCCACTGTGGTCATGGCAAGAAGAGAGAGCGGAACAAACGCAAAGGGCTCCTCTCCCAGCAGAGCCTTCGCAGGGAAAGAACTATGTGCCAGGAAGATGGGGTTAAGGAGGCTCCTCGTGGACCTCCAGACCTCATTTAGCCACCTCCTCCAGGACGCCTCCTGGCTGACCCCTGCCTGCCTCCACAGGGGACCAAGACAATGCTGAGTCAAGGCTGAGTCCAGGAAAGGAGAAGTGGCATCAGGAAGGCATACATGTGGGAAAACCCCAGGGGAAGGGACAGAGACCACACACTGCCTTCACCCCAGCTGGAGTTCTGCCTACTCCGTGCCTGCACCCCTAAGAGCAGCCCCAGCTCCAATCTGCAGCTGAGGATGTTTCCCATTGAGCTCTGACCCACAGACCAGATCGGTCCCAACCCTGAGCTCGTGCCTTTGCTCAAGGCTTCTTCCTCACCATCACTGCCCTATCACCTCGGCCCATGCAAAGCCCATCTGTACCTCAAAACATAGATCAATGGGCCTGGCCTCTAGGCAGCCTCCAAGATGCCTAGATGCCTAGCTGTTCTCCCCCTGCCCCCATCCCTGGCTCCCCTGCTCCTTCAGCCGCTTTCTCTTCTATCCAAGTGACACGTGGACCCATCCACTTTCCCCACTATGCCCATAGCACGACCAGACACTCCTGGCAAGGGCAGGGGCTGATCCACCCCAGCCTGGGCCCCCAGCTAAGGTTTGTCTTACTAGATTAGGGAAAATACACAGCCAACCTTATACCTAGGGGTTGGGGGACATGTGAGGGTCCCAAACCAGAATGGGTAAGAGTAGGGGGATCAGATAATTAATGTATAAACTAGAACATTTCTGAGAGTTAAGAGGCACCAGTAATAACAATGGCAGGCGGAGAGGTGTAAAAGGCCTGTCCCAGGCAAAATGAGATGTGTGGCTACTCTAGTTAAGACAGACTTGGAGCCAGGCAGGCCTGAGCTGGAATTCCAGCTCAACCACTCATCAGTGTGTGACCTCACAAAGCAGGTCACTTCATCTTTGAGCTGCAATTCCCTCTCTGATGTGCGTCCAAGCTTGCTGATCATTCAGTAAGGAGAGCCCCTCCCACATGTCACCAGCACCACCTTCTCTTCTTGCCACAGCTGTGGCTAAGGAGGCGCAGACCCCACAGGCTGGGACAGGAACCTGCGCCTTAGCCTCCTCCTCCAGAGTGGCCCTTGATTCTCCCTTCATATCTCTGACCACATCAATCTCTGGCAAAGGGAACTAGGGCAGGTAGGCCCCAGAGTGGGGCAGTCTTACCATCTCAGGCTGCCTTGAATGCGTCCCCCACTCACATGCCAGCCGTCCTACACTGAACTGCATTCCATAAATGCATACTTCCAGGCCTTTGCATATGCTGTTTCCTCCACCTGGAACACCCTCCCCTGTGTAGATACCGCCTACTCCTCCTTCAAGAGATCCAGACTATACATCCTCCACCTCCACTTTGTGTCTCCCCTCAGGCTCCAAGCTGGGCTGGGGTCTCCCCTTGAGGTCCCTCCAGCCTCCACACTTCTGATTACTCAGTATAGTTTTGTCTATCAATGTTTGTTTCACTGAACTGACAGAGGACCAAGGACCCAGGGCTACACCCTGTCCTGGAGTCAGGACCTTCCCTCTAAAGTGTCACACAGGCCTTGGAGGGACCCAGGCCAACCCAACTCCTGGACTCTCACCAGGAGGGTCAAGAGGTACGGTCAGGCCCAGTGATCTGGAAACAGCTGTCTTCCACCCCGACCTCCCCTTGCCATAAGAAAGCCTTCCCAGCTGCCTACTTCCTCATTTGTGCCCTGGCTATGCAAGGCCTGGGCCTCGGTCCTATGCTGCTTCCTCCACAGCTGCCACTGTCCTTCCTTCTCCATCATGAGACCCAAAGGTCAGCCCCTCCAGCCCGATTCTGTTCTGTTTATTTCTGCCCAGGCCACAGCATAGAGAACCCTTCCTGGCACTTGACTTGCTTAGATGTGATACCTGCAGCATGCCCCTCATCTTTTGCACATGCTGTGAGCCCCCTCAGGCCAATCCCTGCCCGTGTCATGGCATCACCCAACACAGACGGGGCTTCAGTGAGTGTGCTGAATGACTGAATGATCACCACCCCACTCACATCCTCATCCCTGGAGGTCAGCAGCTCCTCTCCCGCTCCACAGAGCAGTGCCTCATTAACCTGGCATCCACCTTCACAATTAAGGCTTCACCCAGCTCTCACAATTTCTCCCTGGAACTAGAGTTACCACTTGCTAAGTACTCACTATGTGCCAAGCACTCTGCTGGGGGCCTTTTTCCATTCCATCCCCACAGTGACCTGGATCGTCAACTCCACTCTGCTCAGGACACGCCTCCTCCTCCAGGAAGCCCACCCAGTTGCTCCCTCCTCTAAGCACACACAGCCTTTTGGGCCTTTCATGGAACAGCTACCACCAGGCTTACAGTGAACTTCCTCACAGGCCAGCCTTGCTGTCATGGGCAGGAGGAGGCAGAGGCCTGGCAGCTCCATGCACTTTCCAGGCCTGGTCCTGTGCTGGCTTCAGAGGGTAACAGGGGGAGGAAATTCAGACCTCAGGGAGCTCACCACTGTACTGACCCTCTCCCCTAATCTTGACTTCCCAACCCAGGGCTGGCCTGGCAGGAGGAGAAGGTGCAGGTGTCTGCTGGGCCCTATGGAAAGATGAGCTAAGGACCAGGGCAGGATCAGGTACACAGCTAGGACCTGGTTAGAGGCATCTCTGTGTCCCCAGTCACCCAAGCGTAGGCTTGTTGAGTTCATTAGAGATCCACGGCAATTGGGGGGAGGGGAGGCCAGCCCAGCCCCCCAAGAACGTAGGCACCCACCACACTACCAGTCCTGGGAGGAAGGGGAGGAACCAGGCCAACCAAGAGCCAGCCCTCAGCAGGTCTGACCTATAACCCTGGACGTGCGGGGAGGGCGAGAGGGTTCGGGTGGGAGCTGTCCAGAGCCACAGCACCCTTGAAATTGACCTTGAAAGAAGCCCACCTAAGCCTCCTGAGAGAATCCTCAGTGGCATGTGGGGAACTGAGAGTAGCACCAGGTGCCCGGAGGGCAGAGATCCTCCAGAGCAGTCTGTGCGGCCCAGCAAACAGGCACCATGGGCTTCCAATGGACCCAGGCGAGAGGCTTGAGGGGAAATGGAAACTGGAAAACCCAAGGCAGGGGGAGGGAAGAGAAGGAGAGAAAAGGAAAGGGCAGGAGAAAAACAGAAAATGTGGAGAAAGTGAAAGAAGAGAGGAAATTCTGAGCAAAAAAGGAATGGGGAGGAGAACACCACAGAAAATGCGGCCCAGGGGTGACAAACAGGAATTCCTGCCTTCCCAGGCCCTCAGCAGGAGCCTCCTCCCCCACCCCCACCACAGGGCGCCTGCCAACAGCCCAGCCCAAGGCTGCCCCTTGCACCCCTTGCTCACCCTCAGATGCCTGCCAGGTCCCGAGCCTGAGGACTCCCCGCGTATGCTCAAGTGTGCTGTGTGCCTTCCCCGGCAGCCCGTGTTCAACCTGGGCTGGTCTCGCAGACAGCCTGGCTCCTATTCCCTGGGTGTGTGAGTCCAGGGCTGGCTCTGTGCACCTGCGATTTGTGTCTCTGAGTGTCTGTGATCCCCGGTCTGAGTGTGTGTTTCTATGTATAACTGTGGATCTGTCCAGTAGTAATGAGTTAGTGAGTGAGTCTATGTGTGTATCTGCTTCCAGCTCTGGGCTTCCTGCTCTCCCCCACCCCCTGCAGCCCTGGCCAACACACACTTCCTGAAAACACTGACTGAGAAACACAGAAAAGTCACCCAGAATCCCCTGGGGCACACTTCCTCCCCGCCCCCAAGCCACCACCACCCCCGCCCCCACCACCACTCCCAGCTGGAATGGGAAAAGCCGCCCCAGTGCCATCTTGCAGGGACTTACAAAGTGGACGCCCAGGAAAGCCCTGGCCCTGGCTAGGAAAGAGGAAGTCCAAGAAGCAGAGAAAAAGGCTCTTTAAAGGGAGCAAGTTCTGCCCTGGCAACAAGTGATCAGCCTTCAGGAAGACCAAGGATTGGCTGGGCTGCAGGGCAGTCAAGGGCACAGGTAGGAAGCCTTGCAATGTGACTCCAGCTGGCAGCTGCCTCCTCTTGGCAAATACTCCACCTTACTGTGGTATCTCCAGGCATCCAAGTATCAGAGGAGGAAACTGAGGCCCAGATCTCCAGGAGAGGCTCTGTGGAGTGACCCTGGAACGCTAGGTCAGAAATGACCCCTCTGCCACTCTGAAGGAAGCAGGCTCAGAAGGTTCACACCTATGAGCCCTGGATGGGTAGACTGGGCCCAGGCCAGAAGCAGGGTCTGAACATCAGCTTCCCTCTGCTGGGCTATGTGACCCTGAGCAAATTTCTCAGCATCTCTGAACTTGCCAGCAAGTTCCCTATCACAGGCTTCAATAAGGGTGGGGGTGCAGACCCTTTGGAGGTGAAGTGGGGTTCTCCCAGGCCAGACAGAATGGTGAACCTAGTTCTGAGCGTCACAAATTAGCTGGGGGAGGGAGGAAGGGGCCCCATTCTGCTGTTTTTTTGCCTGTCTCCACTGAAGGCCTCTCCCTTTCCAAGATGTCTGGGGTGACAGGTTGGGTGTTGGGAAGGATTCTGGGGTGGTGAGCTCAGGACCCTTTAACCCTATTGTTCAGTGTCCAGTGGGCACTGAGGGTACTCACTGCTGCTGAGTCAGCATGGGCAGCACATGTGCTCAGTACCTGCAGTACAGAAGCTTACGCAGGCTTCATCTCTTCACTCACACATCAGATACTTTCTCAGTGCCGAGTGGGCACCTGGCACTGTCCCAGATGGTGGGGATTCAGCAGTAAAGAAAATCAACAAGGCTCTCGGCCCTAATGGAGCTGACATTCCAGTGGACATTTCTTGGCATCACCTGCACACACATGTACACACACTGGCTCACACCTGACAGTACAAAAATACCACACAAGCTAATTCACCTCCCACAGCACGTACACTCGAAAATGGATTCGTACTGTTGGGAGTCCCCAGCACACCAGCAGACCTGCACACATGTATGTGCACAGGGCCCTGGTGAACTCGCGCACACACCACAGCAAGCCACCACTGAAATGGCATAGATCCCCACACACGTTTACATGGTAGGATCACACATCGCCTCCCTTAGAACCTGTGCAGATGTGTAAATAGACACGACTACCCCGACAGCTTGCACAAACATGCACCCCTATAGATGCACACACACAAACTGGCCAGGCATGCCCCCACATGAAGTCACTACCTCAATAATACACACATGCACACACAACAGATAATCCCACATGCCAAAAGGAAGCCTGGTGATGGGCTGGAGTCATGCAGAAATGCTCACTCGGCCACCACATGATCTGGTGTAAGAGATCCTAAGATCGAGAGAATGAGATCCCTGTCACCAGAGGATGCAAGAACAGGAAGGCCATATCAGGAAATGGGGACTCCTGCAACGGGGGCTGTAGCAGGCCGGGTTGGGCAGTCTCCCATCGAGCACCATGAGCCTGGGGGTCACAGGGAGGGGCTGTGAGGGGATGGGGTAGCCAGTCAGGCTCCAACCTGGCCCCCACCCTGCCCAGCCTTCACCTGGTGCACATACAGGCACATGAGGCTCCATCTGCTGTGAGTTTTTCTACTACTGGGATTTACAGACTTTGTAGGCCCTGGAAGCCCAGGGCGCTAGGACTCCGGGTGCCCACAATTCCAAAGGGCAAAAGCCCCAGGACACAGGAGACCAGGGTTGGTGGCTCGCCTCCCACCACATTCTGCCCTAAGGAATAATCCCAAGTTGAGGGAATAACTGTCTGCACATTATCTCCGAATGGAATGAATTATGGGTCCTCTAGCTACAAGGGGCCAGCTTCCTAACCATGGGAGCTTGGACTCTCCCAGAGGTTGGTTAAGTGGCTCAGTTTAGACAGAGGCTCTGAGAGTGGGGGCTGGTACCCTGGGGCATGGATAGGAACTTTGTTCTACCCAGCAAGTCTCCTGAACTAATTGGCAGTACAAGAATGGCACCTGATGGGGAAACAGGCCCAGAGGGGCAGCTCCTAATTGGAGTCACACAGCTAGCTGGGCCTGCCTCAGGTGTCTTGCCTCCGAAGCAGGAATGTAGACCCACTGCCCCACTGGCGGTTTTGCTTCCTCAGCCCTTGTGAGCTCCCTATGAACAGGGCCCTACCTCGTGCCCTTGTTTACCTATCCCCAGCCGAGAGAGAGAGAGAGAGAGAGAGAGAGAGAGAGAGAGAGAGAGAGAGAGAGAGAGAGAGAGAGAGAGAAGCACTCCATCCTGAAGATGGAGTTAAAGGAAATAGAAATTACTCCTGCATTCAGGAGAATGACCACTAGAGGGCAAAATGGCACCAGGAAACGCCAATCTAGGCTGCAAGCCAGGCTCCTGGGCCACCCCTAGTACTGTCCCTAGCTGTGTGAACCCAGGAAAGGCACAAACCCTTTTTGTGCTTCCACCAATCAGACCTCAAAACACCACAGCCCTGGCTTGCTTCAAGGCACCTTGCTTAATGCCCCTCTTTGGGTGGGGAAAACCTGGATGCCGCTGTGGCTTCTTCCCATTCCCTCTCCACTCACACCGAGGCTGCCCCCAAGTCCTGTTCTAGAAACAACATATCGTCCCAGTCTGCTTACTTCTCTCACACAGCCTGAGTGGGGGGCCTCTCACCAGGCCCTATGCCCTCTCACTGGTCTCCTAGACTCCTTCCCCATCAACCTCACCAGCAGCCAAAGTCATCCTTCTAACACTCAGCTTTCATCAGCTCATCGGCTTGAAATCTTCCTGGCTGCTCCCCTCGCTTTCACAGAATATCCCAGCAGCACCATCCACAAGCTCCCCCTCCCTCACCCTGTCTGCCCACAGTGACCCAGAAGGTGCTTCCCACCTCTGAGCTTTGCACATGCTGTTCCCTCCATTGAAGTACCTTTCTTACTCCAGTGCCAAAGGCCACCAACTCCCCCTCCACGCTCTAGGATCCTCTGCCCATGTCCCTCCCACCCTGGACAGCATCCACGCACCTCACCAGCAGACGGGGGTGCCCAGTGCGAGGGGGCACGGGTGGAACACTTAGCTCTGCCAAATGCCGCTTGGCAGGCAGTGGGGGCAGCACAGGGTCTGGGGCAGCCGTGGACTGGGGGGAGAAGCAGACAGGTGGAGCGCAGCTCCTCCGGGGCGGGATGGGTGGGGCAGTGGGCAGCCCCTCATTCTCTCCAGCTGTGGGCAGCGGCTCCGGTGGAGTGGTAGACGCAGGTGGTGAGCGGAAGACGTGACGCTTCATGGGCACAGGCCTTGGAGTGGGGCGGGGGGCGGGGGCCGGGGGTGCATGGGCACGGAGCAGTCCAGCCAGGATGCGGCGGCGGTGGCCAGGGAGTAGCACGCCCATGTCCACCAGGCGGGCATCGCTGAGGCCTTGGCACTCCGTGGCCCGCACCAGTCCGTGCTGCTCGAAGAGCCCAGTGTACTGCTCCAGGTGCAGAGCCTGCAGCCACTCGGCCACTGACAGTGCTCCATCCCCGGCCTCCGCCATGGCTCCTGCCAGCAGGGCTCTGTCCAGACCTGGAATAACAGATGGGCATGGATCAGAGGCATGGATGCCCAGGCATGGTTCCCCGATCAACACCCTTCTGTGGCTCTCCCATGCCACGGAGTCAAGTTCTGTCCTTAAGCTTTCTCCCTTGTGCGCCATGTGCCAGGCAAGGCCAGGTACTGCCAGGTCTCTGAACACACAGGCTTTTCCCTCTGCCTGAAACCAGCCACCCCCACCCCCTACCCTACCTCTGTGGCCACCTAGCATCCAGCTCACGTTACCTCTAGGGGACCCTCCAGGACCTCCAGAGTTGGTACTACCACTCACCCCATCCACAGCCTCGGCCACGGCTGCAAGGCTGGCCAGTGATTATGTCTGGCATACACTCTACTGCCCTGTTTAAGACCCAGGCAAGGGCTCAGTTCCTTCTGAGGCACTAGTTCCCAGCTGAGGGCCAGGCCCAGGGCCTTAGTGAGTATGGGTGGAATTGAAGGGTACCACTGTTAGGGCCCCAGCAGGCCCAGTCTAGGGGCGGAACCTCACCCCATCTCCATGCCCATGGAGGAAATGGAATGCTCCAGGCGGGGAGTCAACCCAACATCACACAGCCTCTGGGGTTCGGGTCCTGTGAGTGAGTAAC
Organism: Rhinolophus sinicus; assembly: GCF_057876585.1. Classification (NCBI taxonomy): domain Eukaryota; kingdom Metazoa; phylum Chordata; class Mammalia; order Chiroptera; family Rhinolophidae; genus Rhinolophus; species Rhinolophus sinicus. Next base: position 140,958,887 of record NC_142514.1, on the reverse strand, counting down.
CTCTCCCACTACCAAGGGGGGAAAGGAGTAATGTATAGGAAAGGCCATTCATTCATTTGTTCGTTCGAAATAGCCTTGCATTGGCCAATGGGGCCTCAGGTCCCATCCCTGCACTCAAGAGCTCCTGGCCTGGCAAAAGTCCAGAAACAGATGATGCAAAGAAAAGGTGGTTAACAGATCAAAAGGGAAAAGTCATCTGATCATCTCCACAGATACTAAAGAGGCATATGATAAAACTCAATATCCAGTGTACTTAAACAAATAAAAATCTTACTAAAATAGAAATAGACTGATCCTTCCTTAAACCAAAAACTTGTTTAATAGAAAAACTTCCATTAAAGTCAGGAATGAAACAAGGATATCCATTTCACTATTATTACTATTATTATTATTATTATTATTTAGTATTCACATTGCTCTGAAAGTTCTAAAGAACAAAAACAAACAAGAGGAATAAAAATTGGGAAAGGAGATAAACGATCTATTATTAATAGTTACCAATAACATGAATTTTGAGTTGGAAAATCCAAGAAGCTCAACTGAGAAACTATTACAAACAGTAAAAGAATTTAGTAAGATAGTTGGGTTCAAAATATATAACACAGAAATCAATACTTATAAGCAATAACCAGGTAGAAACCAAGATGAAAGACCCCATTTAAAATCACAAAATATGAAACACCAAGAATAAACTTAATAAGAAATAGGCAAGCTCTACAGAAGAAAATTTTGGAGTGTTACAGAGAGGCAAAAAGAAGACCTGGACAAATGGAAAGACACAGTACGCTCTTGGATAGAAGAAAGCATAAAGATAATTCTCTCTAATTTATAAATATGCACAATCCTATTAAATACAAACACAGAATTTTTTTTTTCAGCTATACACGTTGATTTGAAAGTTCATGTGGAAAAATAAATAAGCAGGAAGCTCCGGGAAAATTCTGGAAGCAGGGGGTGAGAGAAAGGAAGGGTAAAGAGTGAGAATCAGTCTCACCACATATTAAACCATATAAAGCCATGGTAACTAAAACAGTACAGCTGGCCCTCCGTATTTTGATCCACAGTTACGAGTCCACAGAGACAGAGGGCAAACTGTATGTATTGATGTTTGCCATTTTAAATAAGAGACTTGAGCATCCACAGATATTGGTATCTGCGGGGGGTTCTGGATCTCATCCCTCATGGTTACCGAGGGATGACTGTACATGCTACCAGCACTTGACCAGACAGATCAATGAAACAAAACAGAAAATTCAAACATAGACCCAAACACATATAAGAATTTTGTGTAAACAAAAGGAACTTAAACTAGATGGATTATTAAGTTGTTGGGACACCTGGGGAGTAGTCTAGAAACAAACTAGGTTGGACCTTTACCTCAGAGCTTACAACAGGATAAATAACAGATGGATCAAAGAGTTCAGTATAAAAAAAATAGAACCACAAAAGGATTGTTAAAATCATCTCAGAAAGCAAAAGTCTTTTGGAAATGATACAGACCTAGAAGGATAAAGAAAGAACTGAAATATTCAACTATATAAAAATCAAACGTTCCTGCATGAGAAAAGACACCATAAGCAAAAGACAAGCGCTAAATGACAAACTAGGAGACATCTGCCACTCATCCCCAACATAGAGCTAATGTTCCTAAAGACTGAAAAGGACCTAAAATTCAGAAATAGATTAATAATCCAACAGAAAAATGGGCAAAGGAAATGAAGAGACAAATCCACAGAAAGGAAATAGAAACGGTTCTTAAACACCCGAAAAGGGAACTAAACCTCCCCACACTAAGTGGTGCCAGGGTGAGGCATTCCCCCCCCCCCACCCAGCAGGTGAGACTGCCTTTAGGAAGGGCAAGGCCACAAAAGCTATGAAACCCCCAAGTGCTTCTGCCCTTTGATCCAGCCACCCTTAGACACTTATCCTGCAGTCTTACTGGCACGTATCCAAAATGACATATCTATACAGTTATGGCTATAGCGCTGTGTATAATAACAAAAGATTGGAAATATAGTGTAGTCATATAGAATACCCAGCAGCTGTACAAAATGAGGAAACTCATTACATATTGATATGAGGCCTCCAAGATACGTTGTTAAGGGACTAAAGAAAGGTGCAGAACCGAATAGATATCATTCTGCCTTTAATGTGAAAAGAACGAACAAAGGGAGATGATAGAGCAGTATGAGTACCGGTAAATGCATCAAGTATCTCTGAAAAGACACATAGGCGACAAGGTGACGCTGGCGGCCTCTGAGGAGAAAAAATTAGAGCTGGTCATGTATGTGGGGTTCCATATGTATGTACTAAATTTGTTTATTTTCTCTTGCTAAAAAAAAAAGAAAGAAAGAAAAAGAAAAATGAGGGCCGAGAGCACAAGAGGGAGCAGATGCGAAACCAGACTTCCTCAGGCCCGAAGCTTCCACAGCACGGACGCCCTCTTTAAGAAAAAGCACACAATATTTTACTTATCATGTCACAATACAAATATTGAACCATTATGTTGTACACCTGAAACTAACATAATGTTATACGTCAATTATATCAAAATATATGTCAATTATATCTCAATTAAAATTTTCTTCATAAAAAAAGAATATCCTATTTTTGTAAAAATTTACAAAAACACATGACCATGGGCACACACTGCCTGGACCCCTCCCTGTGCCCTGAAAGGAGCCTTAAGATCAAGTTCCATCAGTTTCCTGGAAACCCACATCTGGCCGGTGGGGACACTTTTCACTCCACATCTGTTCTATCACCTAAATTTTGAACTATGAGAATATTTTTTTCAAGGTTCCTGAGGGACCCAAAGGAAGACACAAACCGAAATACATTAGATATCTTAGATAAGCTGGCTCTCGACATTATAAAGTCATCAGTTCTTCCAGAGTGAAGCTATAATTAGCACAATCCCAACTAAAATTATCCACTGGCAGAGTCTATTGTTCATATAAAATGATATTAAAGATTTATGAAGTGGAAAAGCAAGGTGCAGAATAGTGTTTTGTGATGTAGACATCTGGGTTAAAGAAAAAGAAAACGTGTATGAGCAGATGTTCAGTATCACTAGCTATCAGGGAAATGCAAATCAAAACCACAATGAGATCAGAATGGCAATTACTAAAAAGATAAGAGATAAGCATTAAGAGAGGTTGGGGACAAAAGGTGTGAAAAACAGTATGGAGGCTGCTCAAAAAACTAAGAATAGAATTACCATATGATCCTTTTCTGGGTATTTACCCCCCAAAAATATGAAAACACTTATCCGTAAAGATATATGTACCCTGCTGTTCATTACAGTGTGTTTACAATGGCCAAGACATGGAAATGACTTAAACGGCCATCAACGATGAATAGATAAAGAAGACACACAATGGAATACTACTCAGCCATAAAAAAACCATGAAATATTGCCATTTGCAACAACATGGATGGATCTTGAGAGTATTATGCTAAGTGCAGTAAGTCAGACAAAAAAAAGGACAAATAATCATACAATTTCACTCATACGTGGAATATAAAAGTAAACAAACTAACAAAACAAACAAAACTCAAGGAAACAGACAGCAGAATGGTTATCACCAGAGGGGAAAAGGGGTGGGGGGAGAGCGAAGTGGGTACAGAGGGTCGAATAAACGCAAATGGTGAAGGAAAGCAGCTAGACTTTAGGTGGCAAGCATGCAATAGAGTCAAAATATAATGTTGTACATCTGAAATTTATATAGTATTACTAACCAATGTTACCTCGATAAATTTAATTTAAAAAGAAAACATGCATATACATATAGCACACATATACAGAGAATACCTATGATGGATTTATAAGAAACTGCCTTTAGGGAGGAAAACTGGCAGCTAGGAGGACAAGAAAGGAAAGGTTACCTTTCACTATACCCTCTGTATCTTTTTAATTTTGTACCATTCTCAAAAATATAAATACAGTTTAAAAGATAACGTGATCATCTAAGAATGAGAAAGAGATGGTAAATGACCAGGCACAGAAGACAATCAAGTAAGCAGATACACCCACCCCACCCCCCCCCCCCCCACACACACACTTCAACCCACTGGTCCCTGCCAGGTCCTACCCATCTAAGTTCCCCTGGGAGGCTCTTTGCATGGTCTCTGGGCTTTACCCTCTCTCTGCCTCTCAATCTCAGTTTTCAAAATAGAAAATGGGACCTCAGGTCTCACCTCCATGAAGGCTCCTGCCCCCACCACAATGTTGGGACTTAGCCTGCCACACCCAGCCTCTCCCCCTTCCCAGCTTCTTACTCACCTGCTGGGCTGCCCAGGATGCCGGTCCTCCCAGAGGCAGCCGCTACTCTGAACAGCTCCTCATCTTGGCCTGAGGTGGAAGCTGCAAGGACAGGAGTGGAGGAGAAAGTCCATGAGACAAGGCCACTTGGAATGGAGGGATGCTAAGAGGAGGAGGAAGGAGGAGAGATGGAAAAGAGGATGGAGGGAAGAAGGATGGGAAAAAGGAGAAAGGGAAGAAAGCAAGAGATGGGGAAAATGGTAGAGGAAGAGAAGGAAGAGGAGGGAAGGGTTCAGGGATCCGAATGGAAGCCAGAGCCTTCCAGTGGGGGTGAGGTGGCAGACAGACAGGCCTGCCCAGAGGTAGAGGTCACACAGGTGTTAAAGGGGAGTCGGGACTCCTCATTCTCTGACCCTCTCCCAGGACCAATGGCTGGGACGTATAGGGAGCAGGCTGTGGTACAGACTATTGTCCTGACCAGGAGGCTGGACTGTCCCCAGGGAAGACATGGAGGATGGGCAGAGGCAGCTCCATGACTGAGGCAGTGCCCCCCACAACACAGAGTCTGTCAGAGAGAGGTGGGGACCCTGGAGAGACCCAGGGAAACAGGACCCTCTCTAAGCCTGGGAGCCATGGGGTGGGATGAGGGCAGGGGCAGGGGCACGAGACCCCAGACACCTGCTCCTAAACATGGCTGGGGGCAAAAAGAGGTGTTTCCAGCCAGGAGAAGAAAGAACCAGCCAACCCTGTGGACAGACCACGGGCAAGGTTGGATGGCCCGGGCATCCCTGAGGGGAGGGATGGCTCAAACTCTGATTTGGGGGTTGGGGGTGCAACGGGCAGATCCTGGGCAGAGCCAGAGCCACCTTTCCTGACACTAGGGCAGGGTCAACGGCAAACGGCTGAACTCTGCATGATGGCATTAGGGATTTTCGTGAACATTTTCAATTTACTAGTTAGGTATTTATCTCAAGTAGATTCCACAATTATTTCTTAGCATGGGGCTAAAATGTTTCAAAAGTGAATTATGTTAAAAATAAATTTTACGTAATTAGTACTTCAGAAAGAGTTGGCAAAAAATGGCAGTGCTAGACAAATGACGATTTTAAAAAAAGAGTAACAGACAACAGAAATAGTCCTTACAATATGCCAGGTACCTAAGCTCTTTTTATTAACTTACTTAATCCTTACAGCCACTCTATGAGGTACATACCTCGTACTTTAAGATGAAGAAGCTGAGGCACAGAGAGTTAAAATAAGTTGCCCAAAGTCACACAGCTAGGAAGGGGCAGCTTGAATATCGTATAGACTTGTTTTGTCCAATACAGTAACCACTAGTAGCCACATATGGCTAATGGACACTCAAGATGTGGGAACAACATGAAGTGTGAGGTATAAAAGTACACACTGGATTTTGAAGACTTAGTACAAAAAACAAGAATATAAAATATCCCCATTTTTTCTGTTTATTACATAATGGAATTATAACATTTCGGATATGTGGGTAACATTATTAAAATTAATTTCATCTGTTTTTTGTGCATGTGTACTAGAACATTTTAAATTCGCACTTGTGGCATGCATTGTATTTCTATCAGACAGTGCAGTTCTAGACTCTTAAAACCACTCTGCTCACTGACTCTCAAAAGTGACAATGAACACGGAGCCCGTGCTACAGGCTGAGCCCTGTTCTAAAGGTTCAACATGAATTGACTGATGATGACCCCACCCTGTGGGAATGACCAGGGCTGGAACACAGGAAACCACTTCTGTCCCTGCAAAGGGCCCAGTTCTATCCTGGGCCTCTCTCAAGTTCCCAATCCTGCACTAAAGGCTTTAGGCCAAGGTCAGACTTGGGGATTCTGCACTGGAAACCCTCGAGGACAGCCCCATTCAAGGCACTGGAAGCACGAGCCGGACCTTAGACCTGGACCTGCTAGAGGGGGTCAGATACCACCCAGCCAGCGAAAACAGCCCACATGGCCCTCCTCAGGCCCATGGTCAGGGAAAGCTTCTTGGAGGTGGCAGCTCCTTGAAAAAAGAAGTTTAGAGTAGTGCCCTGCTGAGCTATTCTAGAGTCTGAGGAAAAGAAATAATTGGTAATATTAAACTTCTTTATTTAAAATTTGGATGTTTTATTTACCTTGGACTTTTTATTAATATTGATTTTTTAAAATTATTATTTATCTTGATTACTGAGCTTTTTGCAGCCCCAGCCCCATATTTTGTGCCTGAGGCAAGTGTCTCACTTGCACCACTGTAATCCTGATCCCCAGTATGGAGGTTTTTATTTTTTTTTTCCAACTGTTTATTTTCTTAGTATGCATGTATTCTTGTATTGTTTTAGTCACTCTTCTATTGATATAGTTTAGGATTTTTGCCCAAAGAGTTAGTACATCTAAAATTTGGTTAGCAGTATGGAGGTTTAAGCCCTTCAGCTTCTATGACACATCAGTGAGTCTCTCTATCCCCAGGGAAGCAGGGACTGGGCAGAGGGCAGTGTCATCCCGTTGTGATAGCATTGCCACAGGGTTCTCCTCCTCCCCCACCCAAAGGACCCAGCTCAGGCTGCAACACCGCACCAGCCCACCCTGCCTCTGCTTCTCCCCTGCCTCCCTCCAGCACCTCTCTGCTGTGCCGACCCCAGTCCCAACCCTGCTCGGAGCCCTTCTGTGGTTCCCAGCGCCCTCAAGTCCAGCTGCTCCGCCTGTCATTTGACCTGCTCCAGCCCTACGTTTACAGATGAAGAAACAAACACCCACAGGGAGGAAGTGACTTGCTCAAGTTGCCCGTAACATACCCCAAGCCCCAGCCAGGCTGGGCTGGCCCACAACTCCCTCCATTTCACTTTTTTTGCACCAAGCACCAGTTTGGCACATGGGAGCCCCCGAAATTGCTGACAATGAGTAAATGAACCACATCCTCCTACCTTCAGGTACTGATTCCAGAACACCTTCTCCAGAGAGTCCTCCCTGACTGCCCCCTTCGGCTTAAGCCATGCAGCTCAGCACTGCTTCTGCTCTGTCTCTGGTTGCTTCATTCGTGGGGGTCCATCTCCACCCAACCTCCAACCTAGCCTGGGGTATCATGTGAGTCCACATCCCTTCTTGCCCCCCCACCCCGCCCTCTACAGTAGAGCTCCGGACCGGCTGGATTCATAAGGGCACGCAGTCTCAGTACAAAGGTAAGTGAGAGTCAGCTAGCATCTCGAATCCTTGCCAGCCAGTTCTTTTTCGGTTCTGGCCTGAGTCCCTCTTGCTGGAGTCAAAGCTTTCCCCCTTCTGTGGTCTAAGGACCCCCGAGGGCAGAGTTTCAAACACTTTCTCTGTCCCTGCCCAGCATCTCCCTCGTGCCATCCCTGCCCACTCCTGACGAGGACACCACTTCTGACAGTGCAGGGGACGGTGGCCCACGGCCTCCTCGGGGACAGGCACACTACAGTTTCTAGCGCTGACTGTGTGCCCAGCCCGTTCCAGGACTCCACCTTCATCTTAGGTTCCTCATCACAATCCCAAGACCTGACATCTTAACCGCACTTCACAGAGGCTGTGTGAGGTGGAAACTTGCCCAGGTCACCTGCGACAGGACCTTCAGCGGCTGTGGCTGCTTCTGTGTGGTGGAGTCGGCCAGGCTTCCAGGGAGCTCTCCTGAGCTGGGCCTTCCTGCCCTTCCAGGCAAAGGGAACTGAGTGTGCAAGGCCCAGGGGTGGGCTCGGACCAGGCAGATGCAGAGACAGATTTCAGTGGGGCAGTAACGGGAAAGGACAGTAGTGACACCAGGAGAGATTCGGGGACCCTCCCTGGGTGCCGCAGAGCCTGCTGACTGAGTGGGTGTGAGCGTCCATTGCATTCTGATTTGCATGAATGAGTCAGGCCTGTGGCAGCACAGCCTCAAACATCCTAACTCCTTGCACACTCAGCGCCCAAGTCCCCGCAGCCCAGATCCTTCCCCAGCTGCACCCTCAGATTCCCCTCTACACACAGCTGTGCTTTTGGTTCAAGGGAAGGCCCAGCAGTGCAGGGAGCGGAAGGCCCAGGGGTCCAGACCTGAGGCCTGAGCTTGTCCACCCCTCCTCCTCTCCTGCACGACCCCTCCACCCCAGCATCCAGACCTCAGGAAACCCCTCAGAGCTCCCCAAACAGAAATAAAAAACCCCACACCTCCAGCTTTGACCACTTCTGGTCTGCAAACCCCACCCCACCCATACCACAAACGCACACCTCATACTACCCCCAGGACACACACCTCCCACCCCAGCCAGGAGCCTCATAGCAAGCTGCCCCACCACACACAGCCTTCAGTCCTTGTACTCCCTACCAACTCAACTGTGTACAACCAGCCCAGAGCCCATGATGCCCAATACCTCCCCTACACCCTATCCCATGCCCTCCCCTCAGCCCAGTCACCAGGGAATACCTATGGGCAGGGCCACCCTCGGTCTGCAGAGCGTTCTCAGGACTGCTAATGCAGGCAAGAGGCCTTGGAGACACTTCCCTTAGATATGAGGAACTAGGTGGGGGCTGGGCTCCCAGCCCGGAGGGTGCAGAAGCGGCTCCCTCCAACCCCGCCAGGCAAGGCAACAGGTTCGGCCCTCGGGTGGACAGCTGACTGAGCCCTGGGTCAAGAAGCCTATTTTCTGTCTCTCAGGGACAGTGTGTAGTGACCACTGCATACTGGCCCCAAGGAGGCACACTTGGGTCCCCTGCCCTAGCCCAGCCCTGAATCTCTACCCTGTTACTCACCCTGGCACCAAATTTCAGCCTCATCCCATCTGTGGTGTGGCCTGCCCTCTGGGGTCCCAGGAGTGACAGGAGCTGTCAAGGAGCAGCCCTCAAGGACTGCGTGGGGGGCCTCCAGGCCTGGGTGCATACAGAACCGCCTCTGTCACCTAGGGGGGAGCTGGGGACCACTGGCAAGTCCCCAGGCGCCAGGCCAGAGCCCCCTGCCTGCAGAACGGGTAGCAAGTCCGGGTTCCAGTCCCGGCTCCACCACTTCTTGCCGGAGCCCTGGGCAAGTCATGCCACATCCTGAGGCTCAGTTTCACCCCACAAAGAAGTGCTGTTATCCAGAGGACTGTGACACGTCAGCATGTGTGTACTAGAGGCCACACAGGTCATCGGCTCACTCCTCTGCTGTTAAGATGGACATTTCCTGTTCCTAGTCCCAAGGCGTCAGCCAGTCCAGGCAAGAAGGGCCCTTGCTGCTGGTCTCTTAGCCTGGCTCTAGTCTGGACCCCCTGGGGTTCTCAGTTACCTCAGGAACCAATGACTACCACACCCTTCTTCCAGCCACGTCCCCCTGCCAGGCTCCAGGCTGGATACCCCACTGCCCCCTGGACCCCTTCCTGGGTGGCCCTGGGTACCACACACTCCCCATCCTGCAGTGATTTCACCAGCTCCCCTCCTCTGGGAAAGCAGGGCTACCTCCAACCTAGACAGGGTCTTTGAGCAAATCAGAAAAATGCCTCTTCCCTCAGTAGCCCCACAGCAGGGCTTGTAGCGCAGCAAAGAGGAAAGACTGGACTCTCCCCCTCCCTTCACCTACCAGGTACCCATAGGCGGTACACAATATGCCTATCCACGTACAGCGAACCTAAGGACAGGCAAGGTATTTTAACAACCTCTTTGGGGCAGTAAACCCAGTTTTACTAATGACCAAGAGACATCAAAGACTAAGCGACTGTGGACACCCCAATTTAAGACCTCAGTTTAAGGCCTGGCCTTAATCCCAACCCAATCTTAAAATACTATCACTTATTTTCTATAACCTTCATGTCTATACTGTTTCAAGTTTTTACAGTTGTGTATCACTTTTATAATTAGGAGGAAAATGATAAAAGTATTTTAAGACTATTAGAATTGAGTTTGTTCCAGCTTGTTTCCCAAAACCATCATTATAAAGGAGCTTTTTTATTTTAAAGATAACGGATAGACGACTAACAGAACTACCATAAACGAAACTGCTGATTTCCTAGGCTACCTGGACTAGAGAATAAGAAACAGACGCAAAGCTCACTCTCTCCCCCCACCAATTTATCCCCTCCAGGGTGGAAGACATAGCTTATCAAATAAGGTCACCTCACTGGGGACTGGAGGCCAGCAGCAGAGTGCAGCCCACGGACTTTCAAATGGGAAATGGACTGAGGCCCATCAGTAAACATGCGACTCCAGGGGTCTCTGTGGTTTGCCCTCTAGACAGTGTCTGACCCCACCCTAGCCCTGACCCTCACCCACATTCCCCACACCTTATGCAGGGGCTCCTCATGCCCAAGCCTCACCCAGGAAAGGGTCAGATGGGGAGTAAGATGTGAAGATGAGTGCGAATGCCTGACTGCCTCACTTGCAAATAAAGGAAGTTGAAAGTTAAATGGTTTGGTTTTTAAGCCTTGTCAAAAAGTCTATGACACACGAATCCCCCTCAGCCCTACCAAGTGACACCCCCACCCACGAATGGATCCCTCTGGACCCCCCCCCACCTATGAATGGATCCCTCTGGACCATTCCCTCCCCGTCCCCGTACCTGTCTCATTACCACGTTTTTGACACACATCGCCTCCTCTGCATCCCCACTGCCCCCTCCACCCTAGGCCTCCCCAGCCAGCCCGGACCCCTGGGCCTTTCTCCCTGCCTCCTGCCCTTTCCCCGCCTGCAGCCAGGGTATAACCCACCACAAGGCAGAGCTCCTAACCCAAACCCGAACCCCGCAGCCCCGACCCACATCCATCTTCCCTACTCCCCCAATCCTTCACTTTTCTGGCCTCGTTCAGGCCCCCCCCACCTCAAAGGTGACCCGGCCAGCCCCATAGCACCTGTGGAGACCTGGGGCACTCCCACCAGGGGTACCCTAGGCTCTGCCTGGCTCCCTGCCCTTCAGTCCAGGCATACCCGACTGGGCTGGGGACTTCACGCAGGGCAGGGAGCACCTCCCCGGACCAAAGATGCCGGCCCAGGGGAAGGCCTGAGGTGCTCCAGGGTGACTCCGGGAGATCCTCCTCTGTGACCACTGGCCCCACTGAGGATGTGGGGGGGGGACTCTTAACACTGTAAATAAGGCAGAAACAGGAAGAAACAGGACCAACCACAAGGGGGGTGGGAGTGCACAGGCTGACACAGACTCACAGGCAACAGGAGTGGACATAACCAGAGTCACCCTCACCACACACCAGAGCTGAGGGCCGGCCCTGGACCTGAGGGGGGAGGGGAAGGGAAGGCTGTGGGACTCCATCCTCTCTGAGCTGACAGGGAACCTGACATGCCTGCCCACCGAGGAGGAGAGACTCGGCGGACAACTCTACACCCCAGAACTACCAGCCCAGGAGAACAGAGACCTGACTCTGCCCTCTCCTTACGTGGCCCCTGGAATGGAGAAGCCAGATCAGCGGCCCCGTGCTGCTGGCATCTGAAAGGGGAAGCAGCCTGTGTCACTGGGGTGGTAACCAGATGGGTGGGGCAGGGGCTAGAAAGGACAAAGGGAGATGGGGGACCAGCCCCATGGGCTCTGGCCTCCAATTGGGTGTGTGACCTCAGCCTCCTCCACTATGTAATCAGACAACAGACAGGAAAGATTCCTGACTCGTCCTCTCCTCGCCAACTCACAGGGAACGTTCTAACCCACTTATCTGATACAATCATTCTGCTAAAAACAACAAAAGGTCGTGGTTATGGAGTACTTACCATTTACCAAGCATTGTGCTAAACATGTTACATGGACAATCTAGAAAGTGGATGGCTTTAGCCCACTTTACAGATGAGGAAGAAACTAAGCCTCAGAGAGGTTGAGTAATTTGCCCAGGATCACAGAGGAGCCAGAATCTGGACCAAGGGCTGCCTGGGCCCCTCCTTCCACTCCATCTCCTCAGAGGGGACAGTGTGGAGACAAGCAGGGGGCAGGGAGGTGAGGCAGGAGAGGAAGAATGAGCGCGGGCTGAGAAGGGCCTTCAAGGCCGTGCTAAGACACTCGCACTTACTGTCCAGACAACAGGAAGCCGTGAAGGGCGGGCAGCAGATGCTTCGGGGACCGAGCACAGGGCGGCAGGAAGGTAGGCAGGCAGACACAAGTTCCTACTGCTGGGAGACGTGGGAATTCACGTAACTTCTCTGAGTCTCAGTTTCATCATCCGTACAATGGGGATTGTGACAGGTCCACCTTGTGCAGGCTTGTGAGGAATAAACGTATGCCTTCAAAACAGATCTCCAATCTGTGACTTCCCACCTCCCTAGAGGAAAAGCCAAAGCCAGCACAAGGCTCATCAGGCCTGTGTGTTGCCCCCTCTCGCCTCCTTACTCCTTACTGTTATTCCAACCCCTCTCCATGTGCTCCACCTCAGGGCTGGGCACTGGAGCTCCCTCTACCTGGAAGACAATTCCAGGCATCTATCTACATGCTTCACTCCTGTGCTTTCCCAGCACCTGCTCAAACTCAAGGCCTTCCTTCCCTGACCACTCTACCTAAAAAAAGTACCCCTATCAGTCCTTATTTCCTGACCCTGTGTCATTTTCTAGCATCCCACTTATCACTATTAGACACTGTGTTATACATTTATTGTTCATTGTTAGTCTCAACTGAGGACCAGGACACTGTCTCATTCATAGCTCTATTCCCAGTAGCTAGAAGTGTACGGCCACTGGGGGAATGAATGAACGGAAATCTACAAAAACCTGGCTCAACCTGGTCAGGAGCTCGGGACAGGGGCCTGTGACATGGGTAGGGCGTGAGATGGTTGGTTGGACAAGGCAGCTGTCAAGGTTCAGGCCAGAGGTCTAGGAGTAGAAAATTCGACACTGAGACTCTAAGGAGTACCCTCTGTGGCGGGGACTGACCCTTCTTTCCACCTCTTAGGCTGTCCCAGCCACTTCCTGCTAGGCCAGCCGTTAAATACTGCCGGGGTGGGGGCGCCCTTATGCACATAGGAAAGTGCTGATTCTCAGACCCTTTTGTGCTGCCCACCCCTCAACTATTCCTTGGAGCAGGTCAGAGCTACCCAGACACCCAGGAGTCTCTGAGACCAACCACCCCCGCCCCCTCTCCACACAGGTACACGCCTGCCTACCACCTCCAGGGCTCCCCATTTTCCAGTGAAGTTCAAAAGCCTCCACCTTCTGGTTCCTGCCATTTACTCTTCCTCTCCGGTCTCATTCCCCGCAACCCCAGTGCCTGACACTTCACCTCCAGGACTTTGCTTGTACTATTCCCTCTGGCTGGGACCACCTGCTCCTTAGGCCTTTAGGAACTACCTGGTCCAACCTTCCCCACTTCTGGGAGGGGAAAGTGAGCCCCAGAGAGGGACAAGAACCTAACCAGGACCACCCAGCCATACCCCCAGCCTGAGGCCCCCGCCCCCTTCCAATAGCCTGTTCCTTGAAAGAACTGGGAAGAGGAGCTCCCTCAGGCGACCTCAGAGATCCTGGAACAACCCCTGTCCTCCAAGTGAGCTAAGCTGGTCCTGCACTAAGAAATGTGGGTTTTTAGGTCACAGGCAGTAGCGGAAGATGAGTGTCCTGGTTCATGTTCTGGAAAAGAACCACTAGACCCACAAGATACTCCCTGGATCTTCGGCTTCCCTAGGCTTAGCGAGGCTTAGCGCGTCCATCTTTAAAGCTGAGGAGATAGAAGGAGGAAGAATAGACCTAAGGGGAGAGGTAGGCCTTTAGCTGAGGCTCTGGCACCCTTTCACCAAGCAAGAGAGACTCCACCCCATAGCTGTCCTGTTGTCATTTGTCACAGCTCAGTCCCCAACCCTGCCGTCAGGCTGCCCCACCAGGCTAGGGCAGCCTTTGGGAACTGCTGCATTTTAGCTGCAGACCCAGAAAGCAGCCTGCGTGGACGAAGGGCCCCACTCAAGTGGGTGAAAGCTTCACTCAGCTCACACATCCAGAGGTGCAGAGCCGGGCATCTCCGACCCTAACCCATGGGGACACTGAATGCTGATCACACCCGCACACAGGCAAAAGCACAGGACCTCTAAGGACATGTCTGGGCCCCAGAAGACAGAGATGTGCACACAGACAGGCACAGTGCCCCCAGAGGCATGTGAAACAGGAAGGCGCTCCCTTGGCCAGGAAGGCTTCCAGGATGGGGGGTCGCTTCCCTCATGGGAGGGAACAGGCCTTCTCCGCAGTGGCAGCTCCCGCTCTATGCCCAGGGCCCTTTGCGGGCAGCTGCTGTGTCCACAGGCCCAGACGAGCACCAGAAGGACTGGGAGGTGTTGTGAAATCCTCGAAGGCCTCAGGCAAAGCCAGGCCTCCCTGCCCCCTGAGGAGAGGCATTGCCTCCCCTCGGCCTCCCAGGCTCAGGTCTCCCTTCACCACTGGACCTGCGCCAGCTGCGCCACATCCTGTGCTGGCTCCAGGAGGACCTGTTTTGCCTAGCAACATGGCCCAGACCTTGCTCTGTGACCCAGCCAAACACCAGCCATCCAATGACCTCCCCTCAACCCCATCCTGGTATCCAGGAGGCAGCCTCCCCATTAGCAAATGAAGAGGAGCCCTGGCCCCTATCTGTCCCCTCCGTGCTCTCCACCAAGATGGTTGTTTCTGCCGCTACCACCTAGATGCTTGTAGTGTCTGCTTCTCAGTTTTCTTGAAAGGGGGCAGCTGGGTACGTATGCCAGGAGTGGTGGGTACTAAGCACGCACGGAGCTCGGAGGCCAGCTGGGCCACCGGCCCTCCCCCGCCTGCCAAGCAGCCCTGAGAAACTGTCCAGGTCTCACCTATCTGGCATCAGCCAGCCAAAGTATGGCACAGAGTCGCCTAGCTCTCAATTTGGGGTCCACCCAGCCCAATTTAAAGTTTTGCAGACTCTTGGAACCTAGAATTTTGGAAATTTGGAAGCTGGGAATTACAGGCACATAAAGCTCTAGGTAGAATCCTTGAATCCCAGATGCCTAGGTTCTCAGACTCAGAACCCTAAAATCGCAGCTGCCCAATGTGGGGAGAAGGAGGGCGGGAGTGGAGAGGGAGAGAGAAGCTCTCCACCTCAACCCGCCTCACTCCTTACCTGCCCTATTTGGTTGATTCTGGGAGGTTCCAGGAACTGCTGCTCCTGCGCCCTCCCTGACGCTCCAGGGAAGCAGAGTCCACTGAAGGTACGTGACCAGCCCAAGGCCTCTCAGTGAACCAGAGATCAGGGATAAAGCACAGGCTCCTGACTCCAGGCCTGACTACACGCAGAAACCCGACCCTCACAGTATGGTGGGAAAGAGGGGAGGAGAGCAGGGGAAGTCCAGTGGCAGGGCAGTGTGCTTTGGGGTGGTAGGGAAGGTGGCAGGGGACACCCATGCAACTGGGGGAACAATATGCAGTAGTGGCTCAGCCTTGTTACTGCTCCCCTGTCCTGAGGCTGACCTACACCAGCCCTGGCTGGGCCAGACTTCCCCAAGGGCTCTGGGCATCTGATCCAGGTGTGACCTCTGGCTCCCTGCCCTGAGAATGGGACAGAGGACTGGCCATGACAAGTCCTAATCTTCCTCTCTCTCCCCCTTGCCTCACAATCTTTGCCCTCACAACAATGAAGATAATGAGGAGGTGGAAGATTTTGCCACGTCTCTCCCTCCTGGGGAGTGGAGCTGGGGGCCTCTCTGACCCCTGAATCCTCCTCTGGACCCCTCTGGCCCTGAGCACCACAATCTTGACCAAAGCTGGTCTCTGCCTCTTGGCCTCTTAGCTCTGGAGCCATGTTTCCCAGGTTTGCTCATTTAGCCATTGACACCCAGCTGTACCTGTTTAATCAGGAAAAAGACTTGGGCCCCAGGACAAGGCAGGTGGGCAGCCCAAAGGAACCCCAGGGTGCCAGCGGTCCAGGAGGCCCTGACTAGGCCTCAGGCAAGGAAGTGGAGCAGAGGTCTCGGAGCCCCCTGCCTGGGTCCAGTCCAAGCGCTCCCTTCCCTTGGCTGAGAAACCGTAGGCAAGTCACTTAACTACTACCGACCTCAGTTTTGTCATCAGCAAAACGGGGTCTGGAAGAACTGCTGCCTTCAGCAAAACCCAGAGCAAACAGGACAGGACGAGAGCAGACCTCAGGAGGTGCTCATCCTACGGCACAGCCCATGGAGACTAAGGACTTAACAGCAGTCAGTCCAGTCTGCAAGCAGGACACCCTTGCAGGCATCCCATTGCCACAGCTGGTCATCAGCGATGTCACCTGATCAGATGGCCCTCCAGTCCCTGCCTGCCACCCTAACTGGGAGTTCCCAGGGTTGAACAGGGTTTGGCTCTCCTCTGGCTGCAGTGTCTTCCAGTGCTCAGGGTTCTCCCTGTGAAGCAACAGAAATTCAGACTCCTGGATGATCTTGGGCAAATCACTTAACCTCTCTGGGCCTGTTTCCTCATCTGTAAAATGGGAACAGCTCCTACCCCACAGACTACCGTTAAGGATTAAATCAGTACATAAAATGCTTAGCTAAATGTCCATACAGTAAGCTTCCAAGAAACAGTAGCTACAACTAGTATCGTTACTACTACTAATAATAATTTGGTTATTAAACCGGTCACTTAACTCTATATCCCCTCCCAGCCCCTCTGATTGTCCCAATGGCCTGGGACAGATGTCCAGAAGATGGAACAGACATTCAACTTCTGAATTATGTTCCAAAGGATGAGCCAGAGACAAATTCCACAGGAAGGTCATGCAGGAAACCAACTACGCGCTGTTTCCCATCCCCAGGCCGTCCCTGACACCTGGGGTCATCTGTCTCTTTGGGCTGGGACTGTCCTCCCCAGAGCCCTGGTTGGAATGTACCTGTCTGGGGACCTGATAGGGGTGGGGTAGGGTGGACACGATGTCCTCTCTGGTCAAGACTGGGACACCTGGGAGTCGGCCGCAAGCCCTGAGCTTTATGGGGAGTGTACTCATAGGGGATCTCTGAGGGCCCCCCATATCCTCCTGCTGTGCAGACCCTTGGAGAGGCCCCCCCTTAGTGCAGAACCCCTTCCTGAAACAGGAGACGTGCCTCTGTACAGGACTGGGAAGGGGACGAGTCCAGCCTGACTGAGCCCAGAGGAGGGAGTGAGTCGGGCTGCCCAAGGGACAGAACTCTGCCCCTGAGGGAGGGCCAGGTCTGCTTGGCTGGGGGCACACCCTGCTTGAGGCTGCCTTGGCCCCCACCCAGGGGAAAGCCCCTCACTGAGTGAGACCCTGAACAGAGCTCAAGGGATGAGGTCAGGCTGGGGAGGGGAAATCAGGCCAAAGAGGCAAACAAAAGCCTGGGTCCTGATCCTGCCTCCACCACTGATTCGCTGTAACCTTGGGCAAGTGACTTCACCTTTCTGTGCCTCGGTTTTCTCATCTGTAGAATGGTACCTAACTTCTAGGGTTGTTTGGAGGACGAAACCAGTTAACACACATAAAAGTACCTACAACCGTGCTGTGTGCACATCTCCTGACGTTGTCATTCTCGCTGATATCACTACTCAGCTCTCTCCGCGTTTCTTCCCCTGTTACTGAAGGGTGATCCTTGTCTCATGAAATGACGTAAAGTTGATAAAGTAACAAATGAGTAGTGTCAGGCACACTGTACACACTCAAATCAATCCCTCTCCCTTCGGGGTCAGTCTTGACCACTACCAGGGCTCACTGTGTAATCCTGGTCATATCTCTGGCCCTTGGCCTCAGTCTCCCCATCTGTGAAAAAAGCTTCTAAGCCAAGTGGTCTCTGACTGTCCATGGCCATATCTGCTCCAGCCCCCCTCCCACCTCTGTTCCTCCTTCCTTCTCTATTTCCAACTCGTCCTACTGTATCCTCTCCTGCTTCAACAGGAGAGCCTAAAGTGGACTGGAGGGGACAGCTGGTGGGCAAGGGGTACCAGCTCTCAAGCAGCCCCGGGCTCCCAAGGGTTAAGTTCCAAAGAGAAGGGGGGGGCAGGGTCAGTGCTGGACAGACGGGCCTGGATCCCAGGGCCTGCTTCCCCTCCCCCCACCCTGGGAACAGAGGCTACTTGTTTGGGCATCAGCCGGCTGGCTTTGAGCTTGGCCAAAGGGAGAGTGGGGTGGGGAGAAGAGAGGGCCCCAGAGAGTAGAGGAGACTCCCTTCTTCCAGCTGAGATGCCCTAGGCCTCGTACTAGGCTAGTCTACCACTAGCCCTTAGGATCTCAGAGGCCCCTTACCCCTCCAGACTGACCCTTTCCCCCAGGTTCTGCCTTTTCTTCATTCAAACGATCACTGCTGGGGGCAAGATTTAGACTCAGACGGGCCCAGTTCTTGCTCCAGACCAGGCTCTTATTGGTGCATGGGACTAGGGCTTAGTGCCCCTTCCTGCAGATGGGGAAATGGAGGCTCTAAGGTACTGAGCCAGGAACTGAGAAGTTTGGGGACTTGCAGAGTCACACAGGGTTTGGTGGCAGCACAGGGACTGTCCCAGGTCCTAGCCATGCCCGTGGCTCTGCAGGTCCCTTCCCCGCAGAGCTCAAAGGAGGCCCTTCCTTAAGCTGTGCCACTACACAGGACGGAAAGGCTAAGCAGGAGACACCAACAAGCAGCCCACCTCTGATGTTCCAAAGGACCTAGGAGGTTTGAATGGGAGCAAACTTCTGGGGGCAGGGGCTACAAACAACCTGCACAAAGGGCTGAGGCTTGATGCATGGAAAAGCATGGCTGGAGCCCAAGAGGTGGTAGAGGTGAGGCTTGGGCTGAGTAGGAAGTGCCCCAATAAAGCCTAGAGACAATCTGGGCCGCAGGTGGCTCCTACCAATTTCCACCTCCCCAGTTGTCAGGACTCTGCCTGGGACAAGCCCCTCTTGCCCTACTCCAGTGAACAAGTAGCAAATGGGGAGGCAGGGGCCTCAGGCCAGGGTCTGAACAATCCCAATCCAGCCATGAAACATGGGAATGAGTTCTCTCTCCACCCTGCCCCCACGACCCCTCCCTGTCATACCCATCTTCTCACCATTCCCCAAATATGCCACGCAAGTTCCTGCCTTCATACAAGCTATGCCCTCCTCTACGGGGGTCTTAGTGAATCTCCACAGAACTGCCGAAGCCCATTCCAGTCACTTTCCTCCCTGGGCTTCCAAGAATTCCAGTCCCTAATTCCATCTCAGTACCTGTCTGCACCTGTCTTCGTGTCTCTGCGGGATTCTACCCTGTAATGAGCCTGCCGGGAGGCCTCCCCTAGACCGGGCATTCCCTGTTCTCTAAAGACAGGCATCCTGGGTGCCTCTGTGTGGATTTTGGTGCTCAGCACACAGCCCTGTCCTTCTCTGAATACCTCCACATGTCTGTCAGACCCTGCAGCCGTCCCAGCTCCCCAAGCCTGAGGATCCGCGAAGGCTCCAAGGACAGCAGCTTTGGAGGAGGTGCATATGCCAGAAGCCATACTGTGCCGGCTCCTGACTTCATTACCCAGGACCAAAACCCACCGCTGGCGACCTGGGACCAAACACCGACCCCACGCTCCGCACGCTGTACTCCACATCTGCTCTCTCCAGTCCCAACAACCCACTCCGGGCTTGACCCCATTTAGTGAACACCTCCTTCTTTTTCCAGCAATTGGGCCAGGTAGGGGCTCTTGGGAGGCCATGCCCCCGTTTACTGGTAGGGAATTAAGGAGCAAAGACCGGAAGTAGCCTGCCCAAGGTCACTGGAGCCCCAGGTCCAGGGCATAGGGTCGTAGCAATGTGGAGGGCTTGTAAGGGTCTCCGCGTTCAATGAGGTGGGGGGCCTTCATTTCACAGACCAGAAAAGCAAGGCACCCGACGGCGGGCTGGCTCCAGATTCCGAGAACCTTCGTGCCGAACGGCTGAGGGCTGGAAGCCCCCTGTCCCGTTGGTTCGCCCTCCTCCCTACTGACTCCGGCCCGACCGCGCATCCTCAGGAGGCGACCCCCATCCCCACCACGGGACAGGAGAGCAGACAACACAACCCAGGAGAAACGGCCGCGGAAGTAGGCGCCGAGCGCAGAGTCGCCGCGCGGCCTCAGCATTCCCTTCTGCGGAGTGGGGAAAGTTCGGGCCACACCTGGCGAAGGAGCGCCGGCCGGGGAGGCCCCGGCAGCCGCACTGACCTGTTCCGAGTGAAGAGTCCACGCGGGGAACCGGGGTTTCGGCGCCGCCAGACTCAAACCGCTGCATCCAACTCGCGGCCTCAGGCCGGGCGCGCCCACCCCACCGGGCGCTTCCGCCCGCCACACGTGACGCCCCAGGGAGGGGACGATGGGGCAGGGGCTGGGACAGGGCCCCGCCCCCTCCCTGGCCCCGCCCAGTCGCTGTCTTCGAGTCTGCTGGCCCGGTTCCCCTTCCAGGCGGGTTAATCTGTGTGTCTCCCCTGTCCCCCTGGATGCTCGAAGGTCCGTCTCTGTCTCCTGAGGCTCGGTGTCTACCCCCACCACCCCATGCCCGCTGAGTCTCCGTCTCTTTCTGAATCTCCCAGCCTCTTGCCACCCATCTCCTGGTGACTCCGCCCCCAAAGGGATGAGCCACACACCCCCAGGGGCCCAGACCCCCAGGTCGTTTAAGAGGCCCTAGGAGGCAGGGCGACCAAGGTCTCTCACCTCTTCTTCTAACAAGTCCTTAACCACCCATTCTCGGAGGATAACCCACTTCTCTCCCTGGGCCACATCCCCCAGTCAGGGTCGTGAAGAGTCCTGTGCAGAGAAGACTGCAGCCTGAGGTCTTGGCACCCAGGCACTTCCACTGGCCTAGACACCTGGAGGTTCCCTCGCATCCTACCTGTATACACACAGATGAGGGCCTAGGGTTTGGCAGGCATTCCTGAGTCTGGGTCCAGGGCACCTCTGGGGCCAGCCAAGCCAGAAACCTTAACTTGGTTATGCTTCTATTTCACCAAATACCCTTTGGATGCATTTGGAAGAACAGTTCTCACCAGGGTGGGGCATGAGGGTTTACTCTGAGATGGGGAGTCATTAATTTGAGCACCTACTACGTGCCAGGCCCAGTGCTAGGCAACTTCCTCCTTTTATTTCAATCCTCATACCTCTGCTTGAAGGCAAAAATCATCACCCTATATTATGGATTTGGAAATGAGGTTCCAAGACGTTCCAGGACTTGCCCAAAATTTCAAAGCCAGTATTGGGCAAACCTGGGATTGGAACCCAAGTCTTGGTGAGTTATAGACCAAGTGCCAAGTGCCTACCACCACTGGACCTTTGACTCTGCCCCTCTAGGAAAGAGTCTACTACGGGGTCTTCCTGACAAGGCTAAGGCAAGTTGCTTCCTGGGAGGGGAAGGCAGGGCCAGACCTTAGTGAGAACTTCCTGGCCCCAAATTTATATGGGGTACAAAAACACTGGAGAGGGTGGAGCACAGGGCCCTCCTCCCAACTTGATAGTAGGGGTGTCCCTTAGGTAGCAGAGGGCACCTGGGGGCCACAGAGATAGGGGAGGCCCAAGCAACCTTCTAGACCTCAAAGCAGCCAGGTAGAACACAGGACCACCGGCAAGGGGCTAGGGGCCCCACCCTTTCTGTTAACACAGGCCTGAGGTCTTCAAAGTGACCTAGGGAGGGCTCAAATCACAGGGCCTGGTCCCTCTACTGCACTAGAGTCTGACGACCCTCACCTCAACCCCCAACTTCCCTCCTCCAGAACATGCTGCCCCAACCACAGCTTTGAGGCCCACAGCCCTGTGGCCTGAGGCCCAGGGTCCTGTCCACCCCGCTTTCCTGATGACTGGAGAGTATCAGACCCTGGTTCCATAGGTTGGACCCTATGGGCCTGAAAGTCACACAGAACCCCACCCTCTGACCCCCTGACCCAGTGGCTCTGGCCAGACCTGCTTCTTCTCAGAGCAGTGAAAGGTAACCAAATAGCCTGGAGAAAATGGCAGAATGAACACACAAGGATGGATGGATGAAGAGTGAACTAATGAGGAGACACAAGGGCAACAGAACACAACCCACCCCCAGCTACACATGGGAGATGAGGGGATGCCTAAGAGAGCAAAGGTCAGGCGATCAATGATAGAAATTAACACAGGGAACTGTAGAACAAGGGGACCAAGGGCGGCGGTCATGTCCGGGGCAGGTGGGAAGGAAGCGTAGCGATGAGTCGGCTGAGGCTGTGGGATCATTTATTAGGGTTGCGTCCAACCAAGCTGCAGCGCCAACCTGGGCCGGAGCCCAGCGTCCCCAGGAGGCGCAGGGGGTGGAGGAGGGGAGAAAGCGCGGAAGGACCCGCCACCCCCGGGCTCGGCCACGTCTCGACTAGGTCCCTGTAGTGGTTCAGCACTCAGGTGAGCGAGGTGTCATCGTCGCTGCCCTCGCCGCCCGCGCCTCCCAAGCGCTCCTCCCGACTCTCGGCCACCGCGCTCTCATCGATGTTTTCCAGCGAGTCCGCGTGCTGCACCGACAGCTCCGACAGCGGCAGGCTTGGCAACGGGCTCTGCTCCGGGTGTAGCCACGGCTTGAAGTGCGGCTGATGCTTCTGCTTCCACTCAGGGTACTTGACACACGCCTTGTACATCTTTTTCATGGCCTGTGGACCCGCCGCACCACCGAGTCAGGGTGAATGACACAGGACTAAGTCCTCCCCATGTCCCCTCCACAGGTTCAGGCCGCGCTCTCAGCAGCCTGATTTTTGTCCCCGTTTCATAACTCTGCCTCTCAGCCCTAACTCCACCCCCTGACTCCCAGTCTCATCCCTTCAGCTGAAACCCTCTCACCCAGCCTCCATACCCCCAAAGTCCCAAGTCCACTCACCTTGGGAGCCAGGAACTGAGAAGACTTATTCACCACCCACTTGGGTAAAGAGCCTATGAGGGTGGGGAAAGGCAGTGAGGAGAAAAGGAAGAAGCCGCCTCAGGGACCCAGCCCCCTCCCTCTAGCCTGGGGTTTCCAGGGAGGCCAACCTCTTCTCCATGGGGGTGAGGGGTAAGGCAAGTCCTATAAGATTCATCCTCCTCACTCCCTCTTTCCACCTCAGACCAAGGTCATCAGGCTCAAGTCTGTGTGCTCCCCCCATGCCCCCACTGCTGAGCCCCAGAGAGATGCATGGAAGAAAATCACAGGGTCTTAGGTAACCACAGGCTACACGTGTTGAAATCCTGACACACCAAACTCCAGGCCGCCGCCTCC
Source organism: Rhinolophus sinicus (assembly GCF_057876585.1). Classification (NCBI taxonomy): domain Eukaryota; kingdom Metazoa; phylum Chordata; class Mammalia; order Chiroptera; family Rhinolophidae; genus Rhinolophus; species Rhinolophus sinicus. Next base: position 140,935,603 of record NC_142514.1, on the reverse strand, counting down.
CCTCCACTGACACTGACACCCCTTCTCATGCCCAACCTCTCTGTGGTGAATGGCCCTGATGCTCGGCCCCTCCTCTGCCTGTCTTTCCAAGTCCCTTGCCCCAAGAAGCCTAACTACTACACAGGCCTCTTGGCCGAGTACCCCAGCCTGGCCTGACCTGGAATCCACAGCCCAGCTCTCCACCCTCATTCCCACATGTCTGCTCTGCCTCTGACACCCAACACACTCACTCAATGCGATGTCGAGGAGCCCTGGGCCTGAACCACTGGGCCCCTGGTGGGACTCAGGGCACAGCCATCAAAGGTGCTCAAGGCTTGCCCATCCTCCAGTCATTCATCCATTCACTCATTCACTCTACATTCACTCAGTGATACCCACCCTGACCCAGAGAAGAACTCACTGTCTGGGGGGCCCAACAGTGTGCCCTGTGCTCTGCTAGAGGGGGATGGGTCCACAGAGGGGGGGCCAGTGATTCCTCTGGGTATCGGGGATAGAGGAGGTGACACACACCTGAAGAACCCTGGAGGAATGAGTAAGGGAGGAGAGGCGTTTCCAGGCTGAGGGACAGGGCTACCTAGACAGGGAGGTGGGAATATGTAAAATGTGTGAGGAAGGACCGGAAACCCGAGGAGGGGGCTTAGATGCCACTTGGAGGGCAATGGAAGGTCACAGGAGAATTTTAAGCAGAAGAGAGTCACGAGGAAATAAGTGTTTTTGGAAAAATCCCTCTGGAACTGTCTGGTCAGACAAGGTGGCTTAGTATGGAGAGAAATGACAGATTCAGGAGCTTTTTAGGAGGTAGAATCAATAAGAATTGGTGACTAGATTTGGGAGCTGAGAAGAGGGAGCCCCAGATGACCCCCGGGTTCTTGGCATGAGTGAGTAGAAGGGAGACTTAGGAGAAGGAGTAAGTCAGGAGGTGAGACAGCGAGTTCGGTATTGGATACATGAGTTTCAGGTCCTAGAAGACACCCCCAGGGCCGTGTCCAGGAGCCCAGTGGTCTCAGGGATCTGGATCTCAGCAGAGAGACAGGCATGTGGCCGGCTGGCGACAGAAGCCTTGGGATTAGCTGAGCCCTCCCAAGGGAAAGAGGACTGAGGCCTGGAAAACCCAGGTCTCCAGGATGGGCAGAGAACAGGAGCCAGGAAGACAGACAGAGTGGGAGCAGCCAGTGAGCATGGAGCAAGTCAGAGCACAGGGGTGTGGGCACCCAAAAAGAGAGCTCCAAGCTTCATCATGAAACAGTGGCTACCACCTCGGCCCTGCTTTTCAAACCATTGTGAAGTCTCAGCTGAGACTTGTTTCAAATGATATTTTGGGTGAATATGCCCCAAAATACAAAACAGCTCCTAACAGAAGCCTTTCTGGATCTCAAGTAGATGAAGCCCCATCCCCTGTGGTATAGGGAAGGATCCCACAACAGGCTGCCAGGGCCGAGCCCTCACCTTTGGGGTCCACCTGGGCCAGGTAGGTGATGACGCAGCTCTTGGGCCCCGTGCTCTGGATGAGGTAGCCCGTCTGGATGGACACGGCTCGGACCAAGTCTTTCCGAGGTGGGTATTTCTGGGGATGGAAGGCACAGGAAGGTAAGACGCAGGGTAGGCGCAAAGGAGGAGGTGTCTTTGTGAGTACACACACACACACACGCACACACACACACACTCTCTCTCTCTCTCACACTCTTAGTTCATATCCCCTGGTGTCAACTCCAGGCCAGGCCTGATGCTGGAATGAGGAAAAAGGGAAGAATGAGACTAGATTATCCTTGCCCCTCTTAAGCCTTCTCTGTTGCCCTCCAGAAAGAGCTGTGTGGGGTCAGGGTTCATGAGCACACACGGGCGCATGCATACACACAAGCACACTCTCTCATCCTTGCCCAGGCCTGCTATACCTGCCTGTCACGGAGATCAAGGCAGCCCAGCCTCATGGAGGGCCAGGGGACCCTGCCCTCACCTCTTGCTTTCCCCTTTCCCAGCCAGACCATGCCAGAGCCCAACCCACAGGAGCAAGCCCATCCCACCCAGCTGCCCACAGTGATGGTCCACAGCACACTCTCCTCATCTGCTAGAGAGCCCCAGCGGGGAGACAGGCACCACTACTTTTACTAAATAAGAAAGAAACTGAGGGCCCGAGGATTTCACAAGGAAGTGAAATGGCCTAAAGTCACAAGGAAGTCATGTCAGTAACCAGGGGACTCTCCCGGGCTAAACCTGCCGGCCCAGCCCTACTAGCCCCTTCCCCTGCCCACCCAGCAGGGAAGGCAGGTCGACTCACGGGATGCTTGACTGAGTAGTTCATAATGATGTAATCAGTCCCCATGGGAAGCCAGGAGCGGAGGGTGATGACATCACGGTTCTTCAGGGGCTTTGGACACCTCCCTGTGGAGGGCAAGGGACAGTCAGCCAGACCACTAGCCTGTCTGCCTGCAAAGGAGGGCACGGCAGAGGCCAGACACAGGAATACTTAACTAACTGCCAGCTCCTCTGATCTAAGCAGGATGCCCCCCACACCAGAACATAGTCCCAAAGCAGCAACTGAGGATGAGCCATCCCTGCTCCTCACCACCGCACACAGCCCTTACCGTGCTGGCCTGGCCTGTTTGTATATGTGAGTACATAGGAAAACATGGTATTATTCTCAGGTGTGTACATGAAAATGTGTGACTGTGAGTATGTGGCATATGGCTGTGGTTGTATACATGTGTGCACGTGTTTGTGTGGAATGGGTATACGTGAATGTGGGAGTGCATATGTGTGTGTGAGTTGTGTGTGTGTGTGGGTGCGCGTGCGCGCACGCCCAAGTGTCTGGGACTGGGCAGGGATGTAAGAAAGGTCAGCCCAACATCTCAGCACTCAGGTCTCTCAGCAGCCTGGCCATGGAGCAACCGCAAGGAGGGAAGGTGGGAGGAGAAGTCTCAGATGGAGGCTGGCAGAGGCCTGGAGGAGGCTGGGAAAAAGTACTTGGGCCTGCTCACAAGAGTAATAGCCCACGTCAGCGTTCACTGTCAAGCGGGCGATGTCGAAAGTCTCAATGACGTTGCTGTCCCACTTCTTTCGGTATTCAATGTCATGTAGTACATCGTAGAGTGTCTCAGCTGGCACATCACGGCACTCCATCCGGCACTGCAAACAGACACATAGGTTGTCAGGGTCACACAGGGCTCGAAGCCTTGGCCAGGGGACTGGAGGGCGGGGAGAAAGAGAAGGAGGACAGAGAGAAACAGCAACCTCTAAAGCCAGCATGGGCTCACCACTTGCCATAAGCCCTACCCAGCCCTCCCAGAAGCCACCTGTGCCAGGACATAGCCACCCTGTATCCAGAGACTATCTCCTCAACCTCAGACCCCATTCGTTCCAGGCTCCTCCTCCAGGAAGCCTTCCTGAATTACACAGCCAGACCTTCTGGATTCCCATACATTGAGTCTCTATATCTTTGTCCTCCCAGACCCCTGAATTTCATGATTAGAGTCTCACAGTTCATTCGGCACAGAGTCTGGTATGGGTACATGTTAAATGAAACGAAAGCATGAATGAACAAACACATGCGTAAATGGATGATTTCTTTCCTCTATGGTACTCATCACCTGGCCACACCACTGTCCTCCTCCCTCCCCTTTTTTTTTTCACCCAATAAGCATCTTTGGGTTTCTTACTATTTATTAGCCTTGTCCTCAAAGAGCTTTCCATCTAGGAGAGAAAAGAGCCAAGGATTCCTTTTGAAAAATGTAACCCTCACAACAACTCTGCCAGACAAGAAATCTAAGGAGGAACTTGCCCAAGGCCACCCAGATGGTAAGTAGCAGCGATGGGATTTTACCCAGATCACATGTCTGGAAAGAGAGTAAAAACAGAACCAGGTTTTGCTAGATTTACACTCAGAAAGATGAAACTCAGTCCATAGCCTTGTTCTGTGATTTTTTTTCACCAAGAGCCCAAACCCCAGGATGGAGTACCCCTCAGCAAATGGACAAGTGTTCTTGCGTAGTTCAAAAAGGTCTCCAAGAACTGGGTGTTCAGACAGTGCCAAGGGAAGCGCACACATTGCTTTCTACTAAAAAGGGCATACGTGCAGCCATCGGCGGGAGGGATCACGTTGTCTTCCCTCTAATCTTCGGTTAGGCTTTGGCACCACTAACCATGATGAGAGGCCATGGGAAGGACACATCACTACCTTTTGGGTATTCTAGGCACCAGTGAACTCCTCAAGACTTGGATATGCTGCACTTTACAAAAAATACAGAGCACAGAGGTACAAGCAAAGTGTTACCATGAGAATACAACCAGACAAAGCCAGATGGTGAGACACTCTGCAGGGTTACTCGTCCAGTCTCTTCTACAGATCAATGTCAAAAGAACTAGGCTAGACTGAGAGACTTACAGGACACAACAATCAGATAGAAAGTGTGGTACTGGATTGCATACTGGCTTGGACACAACAGCTACATATAAAGGACATATTTGGGACAACTGGAGAAGTGTGAATATGATCTGAGTATTAGATGTGCTGAAATTTACTGAAACAAAATGGCAGAGATTGCTGCCCTAAAAAAACAAGGAGATTGCAAAATGGAATGCATGGTATAATCTCATTTTGGATAGGGAGAATATATGCACAGAAAAAGCTCAGGAAGCACAACCACTAAGCTGCTAACAGTGTGGATGTCTGATGAAAATATGATGGTTTTATTTTCTTTTTGCTGCTGTATTTCTAATTTTCTAAAATGTATAGTATTGCTTCTGCAATAATGAAAAAAATTAAATAAAAAGATCCCCCAGAGATACTGAGAGGTGTACTCACCACATGCCAGGTATAACCCTAAGTGCTCTATACACATTACAGCACTTTATTCTTACAGCAAGGCTAAGATATTAGCCCAATTTTAGAATTAAGAAAACTGAAGTTCAAGGACAGACGCCAGCCAGCAAAGACGCATGTGACCCTGAACAAGTCACCCTCCTCTGTTTGCTTTCCAGCTGCTCCATGAGAGGGTATGACTAGATACAATCATTGAACAGCCCCCAGTGCCAGCTCCGTGTGGAGCACAGAAGAGTCAGAGATGAATCTGGGGCCTTTCCTTGAGGGGCTCCCAGTTGAGAGAGCCCCTCAATGGCCCAGTGAGGGCACAGAGGAAGGGGCCAGCTCTGTGGGGTGGATGGGGAGTCAGTCTTCGTGGAGAAGCTCAGTATGGAAGGTAGATGTCTGCCAAGTGGCCCTGGCAGAGGAATAGCCAGGGGATAGGCGCAGAGGCAGATGACAGTGTGGCCTGGACGAAGCTGAATGCGTTCCATCTGCTCTGGTCCCCACGGTGTGGTGTCGCCTAATACTCAAAAGTACCTGGTTCCCAGTCTTCTTAGGGAAATACGTGTTACCTGGGGCTGGGTCAGAGTAAGTGCAAAATGAGCTGGGAACATCTTATTACACCAGGAAGTAAGGATGCACACACAGAATGCTAGGAACCTTGCTCTGCCGACATGGGAGCCAACGGGAAGAGCTCCCACTGGTTTGGGGACCAACTCATCAGTGTCTGCCCAGCGCATTCCCAGTTTTAGCACTGAAAATCCACATCCTGGTGAACCCCTCCGACCCAGCAAACTAGGACCGCTGGCCACCTACCACAGAATAGAGCTGGGAGAAGCCACGTATTAAAATAAATAATGATAGTAACAGATTATATTCCACTGAATAAAATAGGAAATCAAAGTATATACAGGTACGAATAAATTGAATGTTTACCAAAGAATAGGGTATTTACATAGTTTCAAACTAATTCCCTGTCAAATATTTATTAATTACAAAGGGAAAATGAGTAATTGCACAGCAGAGCAGCCTGGCAGATCGCACCTTCATCAAGTGATCAAAGTGAACATCATTAGTAAGGGGACAAGTTACAGCTGGATGCCACCTGATAAGATGCAAAGAAAAGAACACAGGCATCATTTATTGATATTTCTGCCAAACATGCATTACCCAAATCTAATCATAAGGAAAATCAGACAAACACAAGACGAGGAACTTTTACAAAATAACTGACCTCTAAGTGTCAGGGTCATGAAAGTCAAGAAAAGAAAAACTCAGGAACAATATCAGATTGAAGGAGACTAACGAAACTTGAGTGAGTAAATGAATGAGTGATTACACCAAGTGATGGGAGGGCCACGGTGAAAGGGCACGAGAGCAGACAGCAGAGGCCAGATGTGGCATCATCAGGAGCATCCAGACAACCTTCTACTCAGCACCCAGATGGAGGGTAGGGTGCTGCACCAGACATTCAATATACACTCACTCCTCACCCCAAACTTAGGAGCTGGTCTCATGCTTGTGATGCAGAATAGAAAACCGAGGCTCAGGAGATTAAGCAACCAGCCCAAATCGGGCAGCCAGAAAGCAGCTGAGCAGAGATACAAAACCAGATCTTCCTATACTCCTAACCATCAAAGGGCACCCAAGTGTGGCTTTTGAGGAAACCAGAACTTCTCTAAATCCAAGCTGGGAGGTTGGTTTGGCTTCGCAAGTCCTGAAACGTGCTACGTGGTCAGTGAGTTATGGAGGGGCAGGGACAACAGGATTGTGCTCTGTAGGTCAGCGTCCGACCTGGGAATGCTCTTCCCGCAGGCCAGCCTCAGTGCCCCAGGACCCGGCTGCACTCACGGCTGGGTGCACTCTGGGAAGGGGCCCACACTGCCCATTCCCCTTGGGCCTCCTGGATCAGGGTTGTTGTGGCTTGAGGACCAAGGGGCTCCCTCTGACACAGCAGACAGGGGATGGAGCACACAGAGCCCCAAGACAGACCAGGTGCCCATTGAGTGTAAACTCTGCATCACATTTCATCTTCAAGATACAGAGGGAAACTTCAAAGGTTTTCCAGCTTGTGGCACTCTTGGGGAGGAAGGCCAGCAGCACAGCCCTGTGGGGAGGAGGGCGCTGGGAAGGTGAGAACGCTGGCTGAGGTCTGAGGTCTGGGTGGTGGGTCCTGAGAGCAGAGTGTCCTCAGGCCGTGTGGCAGCAGGCCTGGCTCCCAGCCAGGCTCTTTCCACAGCCCCAGGAGGCAGTGCAGCTGCTCCAAGACAGGTAAATTACACCTAGCATTGTTCCTGCCCCACCAGCCGGACAACAGCAAGGTGTAATTCTAAGAGGCTTTAGGAGGCAGGAGTGGGGGTGGGGGTGAGTCATCGGAAAGTACCTGGTGGGCTAGCCTGTGACCAGAACCCACATCCATTGGGCCCTGGGCACGTTAGCCACTTCAACTGGATACATGGGCGTTCCCCCTGGAAACCAAAACTGAAGCGGGGGCAAGGCAGGGGTTGCTCAGCCAAGGAGCCATGCTGGGCTGCAAAGCCCTTAAGGCCTGGTTACTACAGGGAGCCTGACACAGACATTTCACAGTTGAGAAAACAGGCCCAGAGGGAGCAAGTGCCACCAGAGAAACCACAGAGGACTATAATGTGACACCTGTACTGTACTCTCTCCAGACTCCACGAGGTGGAGAACTGGGATTGCCTAGAGCCCTGGGCCCATCACCGCCCCCCCCAGCACCCCAAGTTCCACTGAGCCATGGTCAGAAGGGACTGGACAATCAAGGAAGGCCATCATGGGAGCCTCCTAGAAGCCTGCCAATCCCGGACTCCAATCCCAGCTCCTCTCTGTGGGCACAAGGTTTAACTTTCCTGAGTCTCGGTATCCTCATAGTGACAAATGGGGATACTAATAGTACCTATCTCATGGATATGCTGTGATTACATTAAGTGAGGTAATGCACATAATATGCCAGGCACATGGCAAATACTAAAAAAAAACACGTAGCTGTTATTTCTCCAGCAGGCGTCCTCAAGCATCCATTCACTCTTCCACAGGCCAAGACCGGGTCACATTTGCAGGCGCATCCTTATATTTTATGCCCTAGGCACCACTCTTGCCTCATCCTGGCCCTGCCCTTCCATCCATCCATTCACCACTTTCTGGAGTCTGCTGTGTGCCAGGCCTGCAGGGACCCAGAGGTGAACCAGACGCGGGGCCACGTCAAGTGGGTAGTAGGAGACATAGGGACACAAAATCCCAGTAGGGAATGAGCAGGGTGGGGGGCGGGGGGCAATGAGGGCAAGGGAACTGCGGGAATAGAGGGTGATAGAACCTGAAAGAAGGAGCTGAACTGCTGCAGGGGGAGAGGGCATTTCAGGCCAAGGACTGGTGGGTTCAACGGCCTGGAGGCTCAAATAAATATGTACAGAGCAGGGCCCTGTGCCCAACCTGTCTCTCTCTACTCCTCTCCTCTCCCCCATCCGTTTGCCAGTGCTTCTCTGGAGGTTTCCCAATGCTCAGCGGCAGAGGACATAAGTGGTGGGGGGAGGGGCGGCAGCACCTCCCAGGACCCAGGGAGATGGTGGACCTGAGATAGGAGGAAAGAAGTCACGTCTATCGACTCCGTGGGACTGTGGTGTGGCCTTGAGGGCCAAAGGCCGGGGCAAACTGATTCACAGACAGATGAACCCAAGTCTGACCCTCACCATGAGACCTCACACAGCACGTCTCCAATACCTTGCCCAGGGGATGTGTGGGGCACACGGGTTATCCCAAAGTTCCAAGGGCCCAGGAGGTGGTCTCTTTCACCACTACTCTTTAGATTCCCGCGGGGAAAACAGAGGCCCAGAGAGTTACAATGACTGACCAGGGCCACATGGCTGACTGTGGTGGGGCAGAGAACCAGAGCCTGAGTGAGCCTGACCCCAGTGTCAGGACTTGCTGCTCCTTTCACCAAGGGGCAGGACTGGCCCAGCTAAAACTAGCATGCTGGCAACCGGAGACTGTCTTCGTTCATTGATGGTTACTCTGCAGCGCTTATTGGATTCAGAGGGCTTGCTGACCAGGTAGACAAAGCTCAGAGATCCTTCCCCTGAATGAGGCTGCACAGGACTCAAAGGCAGGGCCACGCATCCCCAGCACCCAGCACGGCAGCTCTGCCCATGGAAGGCCCTCTGAGAATCATCCGGCCATGGCATTGCCCCACGAGACCCAGTCGGGACCCACAGGCTCACAGTTTACTCAGCAGTTCCAGGGACCATCTGGGTCAGACAGGCCTCTGCCCTGGCCGCGTCCTGCCTGGGTGGCCTTGGCTTGGGCAAAGGACTTCAGCGCTGAGTCCCAGTATCTTCATGTGTCTAACGGGGATAATTTCCCCTCAGAGTGGAACTGTGAGGATTAAATGAGACTTGTACATAAAGCCCCAGCAGCAGCTCCCCCATTCCAGCCCCAGGCCCCAGCAGCTTCCCCGACTTCTCAGCCCTACTGAGGGGAGCACCTTCCTGCTAGTCCCCAAAGGGCAGGGGATAGCGGGACAAGGAAAACAGGTTTAGAACAACAAAATGCCCTCTCTCTCCACAGAGAGAATGGACAAGGAGAGGAGAGCGGCCCTCTTACACAGGGGCCCTGCCCAAATCCCACCCCCCAACACACGCAGTCCACCCTCACACGCACAGCCAGACCCTGCCCTCCCACATCAGGCCAGGCTGAGACGCAGACACCTGCTCCAGTTCTCCTTGCAGGCCCGTTTGCTGCTGCTTGCTGGTTCTGGGCCCTCGACTCCGCCCCTCCCAAAGCCCACAGGGCCAGCACTGAAACAAGAGGATACACTTCCTGTCCTTACCAGAATGGAGACCCTCTAAGACCTTCTACCATGCCCCCCAAAATCTCCAGAGCAGTTCCAGGGCACTGACACAACGGATCAGGGAAGGCAGGGAAGTGGTGGTACAGGAGGAGAAAGGTCGCATTGGTCTGCCATCCCAGGACCTCCCTGCACTGGCTCCTTTCCTATTTTGTCTTCCAGCTTCAGCCTGGCTGTGTCCTGTCCAGGCAGCCCACTCTGTCCCCACATTCTTCAGGTTGGGCTGGGGGACTACCCCTCCCCCCGAGGACCTCCCTCCATCCGCAGGCACTGCAATGCACTAATTTGCCCACAGTGCTGTGGCCCCTTGCTCCTCCTGGCATCCCCTGGGCCTGGCACAGCTTAGTGAAGAGCCGTTGCCTGAAAGGCAGGACCAACAGGTGAGCCAACGAAGAGGCTGCGCCTGTGGGAGCTTCTCTGACTTTAAGGTGCTGCGTCCCCGTCAGTGGCCCCGGCGCTTCTGGGGAATGCAACAGGAAGAGCCACGGTGAAAACTCCTGGGCTTGTAAAAGTCTCCATGGCCACGTGAGGCTGATCACTACTTCTGCCGTCACCCTCAGAAAGTGGAGTGTAGGGGTAGGAGGTGTCAGAGACAGCTGCCGGGGAGACTCTGGGACTTCGCTGTGAGATCTTTATGAGTTCCGATAGTTAAAGGAAATTAAAATTGTAGTGAGGTACCAATTTATACTTCATAAGTTAACAAAAATATATAAAATACCCACTGCTTGTGAGGATATGGTAAAACTGGTACACGGTGAGTGACAGCAAAAATGTGTCCCACTATTCTGAAAAGCAATTAGGCAAATATTTTTAAAATCATAAAAATGCACGTGTTATCTGAATTCCTGGAACTCCAGGACCAGAAATTTATAGTCAGGAAAAAAATACAAAATAAGAAAAAAGCTCTGTTACAATATGCATGACTCTATTATTGCATTTGTAATTAGCAAGACATGTTGGAGAATAACCTGGACCACAGCAGCAGGGCCCGGCTGGGTTCACAGCGACACATCACCTGGATGATTACTGCCAGCTACAGGGGACTGTGGCCTCCCCCAGTGCAGGGGCAGGGCAGGGGCGGGGGCGGGGCTGAGCGGGCTCTGAACCCTCAGAACCCAGAAGAGGCATGGCAGGGAGCCGCTGAGGGAAATGATCGTGAATTAATAATTCTGTAGCAATATGAGAAACTTCCACAGACACAATGTTAAATGAACAAAAGGGGATACAAACTTGTACCTGTGCCATGGTCATGTATAAATTATCTATATCCTTAAATGACAGCTAGAAGGAATGAAGGAAAAGTTTTACTTAGGAACTGAGGCGCTGGGTGATTTATTTTTCATTTTTGGATTCTTGTTACTGTTGGCACAATATAGTTTATATAAGATATAGAAACTATGTATATATTTTTCTAAGTTAAGAGTATTGTCCAGAATCCCCAGGTCCTTGTTGCCTGGACATGGAAGCCTGCACTCAGCTGAGATGGGCCCTGAGGTAGTTCATGCTGATGCTGCGTTACCTTGGAAACGCTCGGTTGTGTGGTGCTGGGAGTGGGGCCTGAGGGGACTTGGGGCCCTTTTACCCTCAGGCCAGGGCACAGGCATGACAACTCTGGGCACTCAGGGCAGGGGCAGAGGGAAGCTGAGGACAAAGGTACAGGCAGGGGTACTTAAGCAGAGTCCTAGAGGATGAAGAGAAGAGCAGATGACACCCAGATGTAAGGGGGTGGCAGAGGCTCCTAGCAGAGGTGCTGGCATGAGCCTGGATACTGGAAACGGCCTAGATGGGCTGAGGGAAGGAGAGTGCTCATGCAGCTCCACGAGGTAACCTGAGTGAACAAGGATGGAGGCAGAGGAAATGGAGCTGTCCCTTGGGTATCTAAGACTGTTCATCCATTCATCCATTCAGCAAATGTGAATGTGTGCCAGTTCTGTGCCAGGCTCTGTGTTAGGGGCTTTGCAAATCCATCTACTCTCATCCTCTCAGTTATCTGGAAGGGAAGATTATGCCCATTTGTAAATGGTGGCTCAGGAAGGTGAAGTGGAGGAACCAACCTGGAACCCACTGGTGCCCAAAGTCCACCCCTCAGGCTGTTCCCCAAGAACCAGCCTGTCCTCTGTGGAGGGCCCCAGAAATCCCAGGTGGGCCAGCACCTGGCCAGGGGAGGACTGTTTCTGGGGGGTCCACACTAGGGGCTGGAGCTATTGGGGCTCGCTCTGCCTGCAGTGAGGGGAGCTAGAAGGACACAGAGAGCACATGTGGTGTGGTGGGCCCAAGGCAGGGTCTCCTTCCCCCACCTTCGGGCTCAGTATTCCCATCTGCAAAATGACCAGACAAGCCCTGAAGAGAAGGGGTTCTAAAACCAGATATCCCCAACTCTTCTCCCCAAAAGTGGGGCACCCCTGAGACTGTGGTGGGGAATGGCAGTGCTGCCACGCCTCCCTTAGACAGAGCTCCCCAAGTCTGCTTAGGCAGACCAAGCTGGGCCCTTTAGCTCTCTGTCGGGGCTAAATGACTCATCCCTGCCTGGCCTGCTTCTTCTCCTCCCCCCAAGTCTCCAGCAGCCTCCCTGGACGCCCCCACCCCCACCCCCAGGCTCCAGAGCAGCAAGCTCGCAGCCGTGAGGAATATCCTGCTGACGGCTCAGAACCTGACCTCCTGGTCTGGAGCTCCCGCCACTCTGCTCCAGCTCTGGGGGAGGCGGGGGAGCCAGACAGAGGAGGGCGAGCTGAGCAGAGAAAGAGAGTGGGTGGGCATGGGAGAAAAGGGAGGGGGTGGTGGGAGACCAGTGAGACCCGGCAGGGCCAGGGCTGACACACAGACGTCAAGAAAAAGACAAATTGGATAAACATCCCTCAGCGCAGCAGGGACGAGTAGTCTGATGCCCCCCACGCTCTCTGGTAAGTTCCAGACTGCGCCTTCCATAGCCTCCGGGGCATCAGCCCCTGGATGGACGGCCCACAGGCCTCGCACACTCTCCTGTTCACCACTGCTGTATTGTCTACTCCCCGTGCCACTCCCCTCTGCTCTGCTCCTGTGCCTGGAACCTGGGCCGGGTCTGGATGTGTCCCTCATTCCCAGCCCTGGGACTCTGCTCCGCCAGGACCTTTCTAATAGCTCCTCTTCGCCAACCCCAGGCAAGCCTCACCATCCGTGCTTGGACTACTGCAGCCACATCCTCATCTCTGGTCTCCTGGCTCCCAGGCCAGTCTGTCCCCGCAGCCAGAGAGCTTCCTGAAACCCAGAGCTGATGATGGCACTGCCCAGCTTGAGAGCCTCTGCGGCCTCTCTCTCTGCCTTTCATCAAATCCTAACTCCAAAACCTCCTCCTCACTCTGGCTCTGCCTCCACTCCTTCCTTCCCCTCAGCCCACATCCCTGCACCAGAAGTCTAGCTCCCTGAAGGACTCACCCAGACCATCTCAGCTTGCTGCCTACCTCCTTCCTGCTGGCCCCCAGAGCAGCCCCAACCATGCTGCAGGCCCTTGCCTCCCTCCCTCCGCCTGAGTTCTCATGGAGGGCTGATGCCTTCCCCACTGGTCTGCCCACTAAGCCTTGATCTGATCCATCTCCAGGTCCCGAGCAGCAGCACAGTGGCTGGCAGAGTGGGTGGGAGGCATGAGAAGAAATTTATTGAATGAATAAACAACTGGGACCAAAAAAAAAAAAAATGGAGGAAAAGGAACAAGTAGCAACATAAAAGAAGAGGTAGAAACCATCAGAGATAGAAATAGAAAACACATCCTAAGGGGAAACTCTGAGACCCACAGATAGGCCCAGAGGCCAGGCCAGGAGGCTGGACGGAGGCAGGGAACCATGGCAGAGGCAGAGCTGAGCTGAGCAGGGCGGGGCAGGAGCCACCAGAAGACAGCTGAGGAGACATAATTGGATCAGAGACAACTCTGCTGCAGTGAGGGGGTGTGACTCAGAGTAATGCCAGACACAGAAACACACACAGAGTCTCACACTCAGAGGCATAGACACACAACCTTCGGGGCTAGCATGTGTGCGCGCGTGCACACACACACACACATTCAATAAGGACACACAGGCACCCATAATCCAGTCCCACGCAGAAGGCCCACGCATATAAGTCCAAACAACCCCCATCACATTATCCTGTCATCATAACACACAACCACCATCTGGTATCTTATTTAGTTATTTGTTTGCTTCTATTTTGCTTGTCTCCCCCTCAGGATGTAAACCCATGACAGCAGGACCTCATCTGTTTGGTTTGCCACTAGATTCCTAGATATCAGACAATATTTAGCATATAGTATGTGCTCAGTAAATATGTGTTGAATGACTAAATGTTGGAGACACACAGGGAACGCCATCCCCTCTGGTTGTCAGGCCTCTGCCTTAAGAGTTATCATCTCTCTGGTACAGTCCCAGGTCCAAGGCAATCTGGAAGGGTCCAAAGACAGAGGGGAGTGTGGGAGGTGGTAGAGGAGAATCTCAGGAAACCATGGGCAGATGTGGGTTATGCCATGAAACCAAATGATGAGATTAAATGGCCCAGGCATTGCATGGCAGACCAAAGACCACTTCCCGTGAGTGTGTGTGTGCGCGCGCACGGTGTAACCCTGTCAGCATTGTTCACCTAACCCAGGACATAAGAATTCTAGAGACATCAGAGGTAGAAGCACCAGCTTTCAGGGAGCCTCGGCTAAGAGGCAGGGAGGCCACTGTTAGGCTGAAGCCCCAGGGAACTGCTCCAGCCGCCCCGTGCCACCTGCCCCAGGCTCTGTAGTGACGGATGAAAGGAGCCTGGGTTTGGCGAGTTTTGGGTCTGCTACTTTCTTCCACTGCCTGTTTCTGAAGCTCCAGGGGCTCAGAGCATCAAGGCTAGCCCAAGTGTGCCAGAGGGGGGAAAGGGAAGCACCTCAAGCCTGACACCAGGGCTGAGCAGCTTTCCTCTCACCTGTTGCTGGAGCATGCTCATTTGCACAGGTCTGGGGCAAAGGTAAGGGGTCACAGCTAAAATGGGGTTTCTATGCCTGCCTATCTGGGTAGAAACCTGGTGCCCAAGCCTGTAGCCACTGGTCCCTCAGGAATAGGCTAGAGCAGCCCAGTGAGGTCCCAGATCCCCTAAGAGTGCCAGGTGTGTGGAGCAGGGCACCACGGCCCTGGCTCCAGGTAGCCCCGCCAGGCGTGGGGACGCAGGGGAAGAAAGAAAACCCATCTGTCTCCAGGACTCCCTCCTTTCTCTCATCTCCTGAAACTTTAAAGACTCTTGGCTGGAATTTGAGCTGGGGCTCGTTAAAGTTTAAAAGCCAGAGCCTAGGGAGCTGGGCATGGAGGGCACAGAGCCAGCCTGGGGGCTGGGGGCGCTTCTAGTCCCAGAAGGACACTGACTGGAGGCACCCACTCCAGCCCCGCCCCACTCCCACTCAGGAGGTTCCTTGTCCCCAAGGCGGGCATCAAGGGGGCTGTACATCCACACTGTCTTACAGCTCAACCTGCACAGCACTCCATAGTTTGCACATTGCAAAGGGTTATGCTGTAACCACCCATCCCACCCACGATGCCTCCTAACCCTCCCTGGATGCAATCCCTTGCTCCATTCCTCGCAGCCCCTCCTTTAGCACAGGCCTCAATACCTCTGTCCAGACAATACAGCTACATCCTCCTCCTACCACCCACCTTATCTAAAACCCTCCCCGCATACCCCAGAACCTCCACGACAAGTCCTAGGGCCTTGGCCTAGCTCTCTAAACACTCCCAGCCCTCTGAGTTCCAAGCCACACACGAAACACCTACAGTTCTCATGCACTCCCTGTTTCCTGCCTCCGGGCCTTTGCACGGCTGTCCCTCTGCATGGATGGCTGCTGATGCTATCAAACTTGTACTCCTCATTCTCCACCCAATTCCAAAGGGAACACCTGAGCATTCCTCCTCTGTGAAGCCTTTTCTGGCCCCCAAGCCTGGTTCAAAGGTCCCCTCTGAGTCTGCACAGCTCCTGTGACAAGTATCTGTCCCAGCATCCAATGGGGAGCTCCTTGCATGCAGGGCTTGGGTTTGATTCCCCTCTCTGCCCCCAACCTCCAGCACAGGGCCAGGCAGAGAGTCTATCAGTGGACATCCACTGAATGAGTGAATGAAAGAATGATGTGCCCAAAACAGGCCGGGTAACACTACCAGCCACATTTGACAGACGAGGAAGCTAAAGCCCCAGCAGGGGCGGCAACCTGCCCCTGGCCACCGGGCTGGGACTCTGGACACTGTGCTTTCAATCCTACAGCCTCAGGCCAACCTGGGCACCTCCTCCAGGAAGCCTTCCCTAAAGCTTCCAGCCACTTCTGACCTTTCCCTTCTCTGAGCTCCCCACCAGAAGGTCGGGACCCTGACTACCTGGAATCATGCTCTCTGGGAACCTGTTCCCAGAAGAAAGCTCTGGAGCTACTTCCTCCAGTTGTCCCAAGTCAGAGCTAGAGCCAGCCAGGATAGGGGTCCTCAGGGCCTAAGCCTGGATTCAGGTGCCCTCTCTGATGGTACAGACTGTCAAGGCCTTGGCTACCTGCCCTTACTCTGTGTCCAGACCCCCCTACCATGGTGTAAGGCCAGGATAGCCTCTACAAACCACCTGCCAGCAATTTCCTGTAGAGATGGGGAAATGGGCCCCAGAGGGGACAGAGGCCCACCCTACACCTGAACTCACCAAGTCCAAAGTCCTGAAACCAGATTAACCCCTGCCCCTGCCACCACAGATACAAAGACTGACTCTCAAATGTGAAGTGACCCCTGAGGTCACACGGCAAGGACTGGGCTTTTGTCCAGCTGGGTCCCTTCCAGGGTGCCCTCCCACTATGATACAGCACAGGGAGACCCAAGCCATCAGGGAGGGGTAAGTTGTGAGCCACAGGGTCCTGGAGACAGAAGGGTCCAAGGGAGCAGAGAGATCTCAACCTCAGAGGTCTCAGCCTTGAACCCTCGGACCTGGGGTCTGATCCCGCTTCAGCCACATTCTGTTTGGCCTTGCACAAGTGAATTCCTGCTCTGAGTCTCAGTTTCTACATCTGTTCGATGGGGTTAATAAGATCCATGCCACAGGACAGTTGTGAAGACTCCGTGGAAAGACTCCCTGCCCCTGCCTCCACTTTCCCCAGGACCTTCTGAGTCCCATGGACTGTTAAGAGTGAGAAGAGCCCTTGAAAATCCCTGAGATGATCCCTCATTTCAACAGGGGAGAGAATGAGATGCTGAGAGGGGACAGGCCTGAGCTCTGGCTTGAAAAATTGGAACCCCTGTGGTGTGGGAGCAGGTGCATAGTGAGATAGGGCAGGGAGGGGCCACTTGAGGTTTCTCCAAAAGGGAAGGGAAAGAGCCGCAGGACAGGAAGTCAGAGAAGATAGGTCCCCACTGCCCAGCTTACTGTAGGGCAAGAGGAACCTCAGGTTCTCAGCCACTCATCCCCAAGAGACCTCCCAGTCCTGCTCCAGCCACCAAGCCCCTGAAGGGCCCTTCCTACCAGGCGCGCTCCTGCCTCTGTCATCTCCCTCTGAACATGGAATTGCCATTCCTCTCTCTACCAGGGTCTGAAACCTCTCAGGACAAGGAGCAGGTCTCCTCTGCCTCTCACATGGCTGGCCAAGCACCAGGCTCGGCAAACAGCCGCACTGGAGAATCTGAGCACAGAAGCATCCAGGGCAGGGCTGGGCATGGGCACGCCACGGCACCTCCTGCTTTCTGTCTCCTGTTCTTCATTCTGCTCCCACGGGCCCCAGCACAGGCGTGGAGTTCAGAGGCTCTTGGAGCCCAGGGAGCCCCATGGTTCACATGGAGAAACAGCTCAGAGGGGAGGGACATGCCCACAGTCACACACACACAAGAGAATGCCACAGCCAGGAAGACCCCAGCCTCCTGCCCTGCTGGCCCTGCCTCAATGCCTGACAGACCCACTGCGTTCCCATTTCTCATACCACTCCAGGAGCCACAGGGAAGCCTAACCTGGGCACTGAGAGACCTGGGTTCAAGTTCCAAGCTGCCTTAGACCCAGGATGCACGTTCAGCATCTGCTTCTGTCTGGGACAGGGCCTGACCTCTCAGGAGATGTCTGAGACGTCTGAGAGACGTCTGTCTCTCCAGTGCCCAGAGCACAGTGCAGGCCTGGGTCCAGGCCAGGCTGGAGGCCAGGATGGAGGGAAAGGATGGAGGTGGCCTCCAGCAGTCCCTTCCCTTTGTCCTGGTGCCATATACTGGGCCCAGAGCCACAGTGGCTTCCAGGGACCTCTGGACACAGGGACAGGAGAAGATAAGTCTGGGGGGAGGGAGATGAGGCGGAGAAAATCAATCGGGTAGACAGGTGGATCCATCCCCCACCCTGGGATCACGAGCACAGGGCATGTCCAGGGGGCAACTGGCTTTCACAGCCCAGGGGGGAGGCCCAGGGCAGGATGGTGCAAGAGGGGGCAGGGAGCCGGAGCTCAACAAACACTGGGATTGAGTCCCAGCCTCTAGGAGTGACCCAATCATCTCTGGGACTCTGGCTTCAGACCTGTTGTGTGGCCTTGGCAAGCCACACCCCTTTCTGGGCCTCAGCTTTCTCATTTATCAAAGGAAAATTTGATGATGAGAACACTGCGTCCTTCAAAGAGTTATCGATGGGGTCAGATGCCATAATGTTGACTAAGATGTGAGCCAAAGCTTTGCTGGGACTTGTCTGTGTGACCCTGGACTGGCCCCTGTCCTTCTCTGGTTCTCAGTGTCCTCACTTGCACCCCAGTGAGGAGGGAGTATGAAACAGGGATTGGAAAGAGCCTTTGGCACCTCCAACTTCTGCTCAGTCTGAGAGGGAAGGAGGGTTGGGGTACTGCCTGCCGGGGAGGATATGTGCCCTAACCACAAGCCCATAATACCCCAACTTTTTCAAGTCCTCTCTACTCCCAAGGACGGCCACCAGACAAGTCTGATCTGGCAACAAGGGGTCTGTGATGGCGGTCGGGCCCCCAGGCCCACCAACTCCAGTCCTGGGCTGGGTTTATTCATTAACCAAGCCAGGTGGAGGAGGCAGCTCCTCCCTGTTGACACAGAGGGTGGGAGCACTGCACTCAGTTCAGATCTTCCCCTTCCCTCCCGCTGGAGAACCAGCTCAGTAGGGAAACTACATTTCCCCAGCCCACTGTGCAGCACTCGCCTTACACCTTTCCCACATCCCAGTCACACAACAACCTTGGGCGCCTTCCATTCAATTTGTTCCTCCCTTCTTTCCTTCCATCCTTCATTCAGCCAACATCCCTGTTCTGTCTGTGTTGGGTGCTGGGGACACAAACTGGCATAGGACCTATCCCCTGCCCTCAGAAAGCACCAAGCTGGCACATACCAGCTGCCCTCCCCTTTCCTGCTCTTCAGGCTCAGGCACAGGTCAGGCCCCCAGTGAAGTCACCAGCCCAGGGTCCTCAGGTCTGGGCAGAGAGTCCTAGAGGGAGAGACATACATGGAAACCCAAAAAGAAAGACAGTCAGATAGCCAGGATGCCGAGAGAGTCATAGAGGGGAGAAGGGAAGGCCACATGGGAACAGATAGACAAAGCTGTAAATAACAAAGACAAAGGGAGGCAGAAAGGCACAGGGTCAGAGACGGAAGGTCACACATTTCCGGCCCTGCTTTGAGGCCAAGAAGCCTGAGCTAAGTCTGAGAGCAGGTCCAAATCAGGAGGGGCTAGAATGGTGGGGAGGCAGGAGGCCCTCTTGGGTCTAGTGCCCTGACCTCCCATCCTTTGCAACAAGGATACACACCTTCCCAGTTCTAGAAGGACAGCAGAAAGGGGAAGGCAAGGAAGAAGGAAGGGGGGTGAAGGACACAGCCTACTGCCAGGAGCCCACTAAGGGGAGACATGCCCCCCTTGAAACTTGGCACTTACACTGCCAGATGTGTTGGGGGCAGCTACTGAGTCCTCTAAACCAGTCTTTACCAGCCTCTGTCCCATATAGGCCCCAAAGGGCTCAGGGGTCCCACCCTACGCCTGCTCTGATGTGGCAAAGAGGGAAATCATGGGGCTGTGAGAAGTGGGGTTGATGGCTGTGAGGGGCTGACGTGCCTCCTTTCGTCTCCCTTGACCCCCCCTCCCCCAGCCCACCTCCAGCCTGGCCCTCTGTAAGTCAGGGACATCTAAGCCCTGTCTTCAATATCTGCGAGGCACAATCCTGAGTCCCTGCAGGATATTCAGGGAGCAGCCTGGGAGGGAAAGAAGGGGGATGAGCAGGGCACCAGGCAGGAAGGAATCAAGTGCGCAGAGAGTTGGGAAAGAGACCTAGCTCAGGCTGAGAGAACCAGGAATTAAGAAGAGAAGGGCTCGGTCTCCCCCCTGGGGACCAAGTGAACCGCTGCGGGGCAGAGGGGTCCCTGAGGGGGTCCCTAAGGGATGCCACTTCCTAGATGGGCCAGGCAGCAGTCCATCTCCCTGGAGCAGGCAGGGCATGCAGAAGCCCAGGTTCTGCCTAGGTGAGCTAGAGTCACACCCCCCTCTCCAGGCCTCCGTTGGCCCATCTGTGTGATGGGGGCTGGAAGAGCAAACGGTGTCTCCTCCGGGTTCCTGGCAGGAGACTCTGCGCTGCGCAACCAAGTGTCTGTGGCCCCGCAGGAGGACCAGGAGACCCAGGTCAGAGGCAGTGAGGCTGCACACTGGTCAGAGCAACCCTACCTTGATCTTGTGCAGGGTCCGGTCCATCTGCATAGCCTGTACCCACACAGACACGCCGGCCTTGCTGTAGGTCAGGTTCCAGCCCGCCTCGGCCTCACACTCCGACCGGAAGCTGCGGAAGTCCTGGTCGTCGGGCACCTGGACACTGTCGCGGCCCAGGACTGGCCGAGGCCCTTGGGGTTCTGTTGAGGCAGCTGGCTTCTCCATGGGGAAGCCCACGGCCCTGGTCCTAGTCCGGCTCTCCTGGGTCCTCCGCAGAGGCTCAGACAACGTCGACGCGGCTGCAGATGCTGACGCCACCTTCCTGGGACCTGCAAGACCGGTTTGGGTACCGGAGTCAGTGCACTGGGGGCGCGGGTGGGGCTGTCCGGGGTCCTGGGCGGGTGGAGAGTTCGGCATAGGCAGGGCTGGCCCCTGGTGAGGGCGGACCCGCATAGGGCAGTCACGGGGGCCATCCCCCAGGAGCGACCCCAGACCTCCCTGGGGCTGGAGTGGGGGCTGCTTTTCGGGTGCGGGGGGCCCTCGAGAGTCTGTCGGGACCCAGGGGAGTCCGGGACCCGAGGTGACGGACGGTCGGGCGGTGACGGCGCAGTTCTGACCCAGGCTCAACTCACACCGGCTGCGGTGCGGGCGCGAGAAGCGCGCGGGGCAGGGTGGCGGCGGGGTGGGCGCCCGCCCGGCCGCCCGCTCACCTGTGCCCGCTGCTCCGCGGGGCCGCCGGGGCCGGGGTGCGAGCGCCGCCGCCGCCGCGCTGCCGCTGCCCTGGCGACCGGGGCCGCGCGGGGCCTCTGGGGGAGGAGCAGTGGGTCCCGCCGCCCGGCCCGCCCCTTGCCCCCTGCCCCGCGCGCCCCCTCCCTCCCTCCGGGCTAAGCTCGGGGGCACGCTCGCCTGGGTTTGGTATTTTCCAGGCTGCGGAGGTACAGCGGACTGAGCTCGAGCCCCGCCCCGCCCCGCAGGGTCCTAGCGCCCGCCCCGCCCGACCTGGGAGGGGACCTGGCCCGGGAGGGACCCGTTCTCAGGCAGGGGCTAGGGACGGGGCGGGGTGGGGCCACGATAGAGTGAGCTCTGAGAAGAGGGGCGAGGCGGTGCTAGAAGAGGGATTCTGGAAGTTAATTGTGAGCCCCTTCTCTCTGCCTCCTTCCCATAGTCACAGGTACACACCTTTGCAGCAAAATCCTTAACTTTACACACAGGCACGTAGACCCCAGAACAACCTAAAGCCCCAAAGATGGGCACACACACCCCACCACAATCGAGAGCAACTCAGAGATGCCTACAGCTTGCATCCCCCACTAACCACTAGCCTCAAGTTTCACAGGCTGGCCAAACGTTGGCACAACCTCCAGTCCCAGCTGGGAGTTTTAACAAGGCTCCCCTCCAGCCTGAGACCCTGGCCCTGTCCACCAGCACCCCTCGTGGGCACCCATGCCAGTGTCCACACACCTCCCATGGACTAGCTAGGTTCTCAAAAGCATCTGGCTCCAGAGCACTGGGGCTTCTCTGTCCCCTCCTAGGCAGAGCTGTCCTTGCTCCACAGCCATGGGGAGATAAGTCCACCAGCACTCCAGCCACCCCTTCCAGCCTGAGGCGGTCACCTGCCCCTGGGTCCTAGTGCCAGCTCTGCCTGAAGCTGCTCTGTGTGAACTGAGACCAAGAGTTCAACTTCTTTGAGGCCAGGCCAGTATGAGTGTGGTACAAGGCCCAAGGCTGAACATTCCCTGACCCCAGTGACTGGCCCTAGCCCAGAAACTGGGAGGGCGGGCCCATGGTGAGCTCCCCTAGATGGGCAGCTAACAGGGACCACCAAGTACCCACCACTTGCCCAGTGTCACACAGTGAGTACATGGGCATCCTGTCCACAACCCAGGTCTCAGCTTCCTGCCATCTGCGGGGTCCTCTCTCTGCTCTGGCTGCCTTAGTTCCCATCTTAGAATGAGGGGATCCAAATGTATAACCTCCTAGCCTCACCATCTTAGAGCTCTGGGATGGAACAGCTTCTCCTACAGCTGCTAAAGAAAAATGAGGAGTTGTCATCATGGATTCACAAATAGAGGTGTTTCTTCCTGAAGTACTTAGGGCTTTTAGATGTTTTAAAAGTGGTGTGGGTGAGCAGGTGTGTGATGGCACGTGACCCCAAGGGGCATTCTGCAAAGTAAATCCTATAAAATGAGTTGCAGGTCCCCATGAGAACTGAGATCTGCAGTGTGTGGGGGCATAATCAGATAACCACACCACCCTCTCCTAAACCACATTCTTTAAGTGTTTGGGGGGGTGGGGGGGTGGGGAGGCTGGCTTGGGGCTAAGGAGGCTGAGGCGTTGTCTCTCACTGTGGACCTCCTCTGCCTGCAGCCCAACTCTAGGCAGGTAACTGCCTCCTGGCCTCAATGTTTTGTGTAATAGGCTCATATCCACGCTGATGGGAGACCCAAAGAGAGGTACACAGAGCCTGCTTTGTGAACCATAGCCTCTGGGATCTGCCATGAGGAAAAGAGATGGAAGCACTGGCCTGTCCTTCTCAGGCCCCGATAACACACATTTCAGCTGACAGCAGGCTCCAGGGTAGTAAACCTCTCATGCCTGTCACCCAGTCCACCGTGAAAGAGATAAGGCTGGGGTGACAGCAGGAGGTGGCAATGAAGGCAGAATGACAGAAGGATTTCCCCACCCAGTCTCAAGGAGACACTTAGGGTGGTACAGATGGCAGAAACCAAATTATCACTCAAATCCAAACATAGATTAACCAAGAATGAATCTTTTGGTTCTTGGGTCAGAAATGGTGGGTGACCTGGTATCCCTGGGTTCAGATGGCCATGCTCTGGACTCAATCCTGGGTCCTGGGTTCAGGCCAGGCTAACTGGCTAGTGGGTGGGCAGAGGGGCATCACTCCCCATCCTACTCATCATTAATTTGCTCTTGCAAGCCCCCCCTCCCCCAGGAATCTAGGTATATCTGGCTCAGGGGTTCAGTCTTGCAAACATGCCAGGATCAAAACAGATTCATGCCCTGTCTCAAACACCCTGAGCAGCAGAGAGAATGGTCCAGTCTGCTCTAGAGCAGAAGAGTGAGCTCAGGAGGGCTGGGACAGTGGTCCTGGGGGAGGAGTCTGGAAAAGAGTCCTGGGACTCTGCTACCCCTGCTTCCTACAATCTGGCAGTGCAACTGACTTGAGGACCTGGGTTCAAATCCTGGCTACACCATTTCCCATCTGTGTGATCAAGGGCAGGTGACATGTCCTCTCTGAGCCTTTAGAATAATACCTACTCTCTGAGAATTATTGTAACGAAAAGAGTTGTATGTGTGTCAGTTTCACTCCCAAATAAGTAACCCAAAATATAACGGGGGGGAGGGGAGGAGGGAGGAATAAATTGTCCAAAAATGGCATGTTTTCAACAGGTTGTGTAAAGGTAACAACATCTCAATATGACGGTTGTTAAGATTCTTGTGAGAGATTAAACAGCAGAAAAGGTTGGCAAAGTGTGATCCTTCTCTGTCCCCTGCAGCCCCCTGCCCAGCCACAGGGCCCCTCCACAGGAGGTGGATCGAGCTGCCTCTCTGAGCCCCCAGAGCAGGGCCCAGGTCTGGCTCCTGTCTGGGTCCCAGCCCCATAATGGGCATCACTGAGACGGAGTCAGAGTGGGTATGGAAGGTGGGAGTGTGTTTTAGAAGATGCTTAGCAAACTGAGAGGTGGCAGGGGAATGTGAGGAATCGTTGCCCAGGGTGCTGAGCCAGCATCGGGTCTCACACACGTTACCTGCACAGAGCGCAGCTGAGGCCGCAGGAGGCACGGGAGGCCCTGAATCACACAGCAAGTCAGAGCCATATGGGGACCTCTTGTACCTCAGGACAGTGACTCCTAGGATAGGGCTGGGGGGTTTGGACAGATTCACACCAGACTATGCTCACTGCCCCCTGAAAGCCACTGGAGCAGGAGGCAGGGCCCCAGCCTGGAGCCACCCACGTCCCAGTTCCTAGCACTCCCCTCAGCTTCCTCCACTGGGTCCCCATCAGAACTAAAGACCCCCAGACTACTGCCATCTGGCCCCAGCCCCTCACTGTACAGATATACAAAGGCCCAGCCAGCAGGAACAAAGCAGAGATAAGAACCGAGGTCTCCCGGCTCTTAACCCAAGGCTCTGTTCCTGCTTTCCATGACATGACACCCCTTTCACTACCCTGGGGGTGATGTTAGGGCAGCCACCACCCTCTCTCTGCCTCAAGATTCAGCCTCAACTCAGGGACCCCACCCTGCCCAGTGTCCCAAGTCTTGACTTGCTCCTGGGTACCCCCTGCTACTCACCATCTAGTCAGTCAGATGAATGGCTGCCTCGATCTCCCCTTTGGGAGATGAGAAGCCCCACCCAACTCCTTCTCCCACCAGCCCCTCCTCAGGGGTAACTGGGACTGCCAGTTTGGGTGGAGAAAATTTCCAGGTTGCTATGGCAATGAGTCAGTATCCTAGGGGCACTGTTCTAGAAGATTGGGCAGTGACCTGTGTGATGTCACCAGGAAGTACCAAGTAGAGAAGTGGTTCCAGAGGCCCCTCTGAAAGGCCCAGGGTAAGCACTCTGAGGGCCCCCAGGGCTGGCTCGGCCTTGAGAAGGACATGTCCTTTATCATCCGGATCCAGTCCCTCAGCTGGATCTAAGTGTTTGCCCAGGGTGGGTCTCCAACCCAGCTGGGCCTCCCTGAGCAAACTGCCTGCCTTTAGGGAGCTGCTAGAGCTGAGGGAGTCACAGAGAGTCACACAGTTACCAACACCCTTGCTCCTCCGGGTGACATTGTCACAGCCACACACCATCGCACTGATTGTCCTGTCATAGTCCCACACAGCCATTCACCATCTCAGTCTCCTGTGTGGCCAGCCTGACCAAGGTACACATACTTGGGCATGCCAGGTCATCCAGAGCACTGAAATAGAGCCACCAGATAAAACACAGGACGCCTAGTGAAATTTGATTTTCAGATAAGCAAAGAATCATCTTTAGTTTAAGTATGTCCCAAGTATATTTTTTGAGCATTTGAGATCTTGCTCCCTGGCATATGTTGTCAGTTTGGCTCAAATAAACTCTTATCAACTTTTTCTGTGTGAGCGCGCGCGCATGGCGGGTTGGGGGGGTGAGTGTCCATCTGGGCCTGGGGTCCTCCTAAAGGGGGAGTCTCCATGGTTTTGCTCTGGGCCCTGCCTACCGGCCCTGCACCTTCTAGGACTGTTTTCCGGTCAAATGGTGATACTCAAGATGCCTTCCCACCAGGCAGAGGCAGGTGACACTACTATGTAAATTGTGAAGTCTTACACAGTGGTGGTGGTGGGGCTGTCATTAGGCCCCTCCCTCCCCCAAGCCTGGGGCACCCTGGGCAGCAGGACCCTGCAGACCCAGAGGGCAGCTCCCCGGGCTGTAGGTGCAGGGACTGCAGGACGGGGAGGCAAGGATGGGGCAGATGTGGTGAAATCCCTGCTCAGCAGTGTAGCATAATGGCTAAGAGCTTGGGCCAGGAGCCAGGCTGTCTGGTTGAGAACCTCTGACTGTGTGATCTAGAAAAAGTTGCTGAACCTCTTTGTGCCTCAGTTTTCCCATGTCTAAAATGGGTAGACTAGTAGGATTTATATCAACACACTAGGGATGAAGCGAGTTCCGGTAGGTGGGCTGCTCAGTACTGCTCTTGGCACGCAGTGAACGCTCAGTAAATCCCCTCAGCTGCTATCAGCTCTTGTCTCCTGAGTCCCCTTCCCCCCAGGTCTAGCATCTGTTCCCAAGTCACGGCCTCTTTCCTGGGTCTTTGTTCCTTGACCTGGAGGCAGCACCTTCTTCTTCTGATCTGGAGGGAGAAAAAAAAACAACAACAGCCTGGGTTCACCTGGAGCCTGGAGGTTGAGCATAAAGCAGACGGGGGCCCTAGGAAATCTTGTCTCCCTCCCTTACCCCCAATTCCAAACAACTACCCAAAGCCTAGATGAGTCCCCTTTGGGAGGCCTTCATTCAATGGCTCCTTGCATCCTCAGAGCCCCTTCTTCAGTGTCTGACAACTGGATGCTAGGAGACAGTAGGACACAGGGAGCTTGGCCATGCCCAGGAAGTGAGCAGGACAGTACCGCGATGTCCACATCCAGGGGCTGTTTGGGGACGGCTGGCTAGAGGCTCTGAGAATGAGGCTGAAGGCTCTGCCCTGAGTCGGGGTTTATTCTGGGGTCAAAATCCAGACCTGGAATAGGTCTAGGACAGGCTCAGCTCCCATGGGGCATTTCCATCAGAAAACTCAGAGCTGGCGTGTTAAGAATACGCAGATTATGACCCGCTGAATGAGGGGGCACAAACCACCTACAGCTTGCATCTGAGCTCCCATTTTGGAGAAGTGAAAACCGTTTGATTGAAGATGCAACTTCAATACACTAACACATAGGAAGTAGTCACAAGATTTGTTACTTACAGATCCCAGAAGTGAGGGGGTACAGTGAGCCTGGGGAAAGGCAGTCCTCTGTCCCAGGTCACGAGGGAGCAGGAGATAGAGAGCAGGGTAGCAAGCACTCATCACTTATAAGGTGATTGGGGCAGACGCACTAATTTTTTCAAGGGCTCAACTCTGAGTAGGCAGCAACTTAAAATGACTTTTTCTTTAATCACAAGGCAGGGCTGTGTGCACGACTCCTGCCAACCACTGCCCCCTGCCCTGGGGCCCTGGGTAACCGGCATCTCCACAGTGCTCCCCCGGGGGAGGCTGCCTCCTGCAGCACCTTCTAAATTTAGGGCTTGGGCTCTGTGACTCATTCCTGAATCTGCTTTGCTCTCTTCCTCCAGGAGTGTGCTCCCACGGTATTTTTATCCTCTGCTGCCTTGGGCTGATTAATAAGGCCCTAGAACCCTGCAGCAGCCACTACACCAAGGAGAGTTCCCCAGTTCACCTGCCCCAGATCAGCTCCGGGCTGGTCTCTGACCAGGTCCTGTACTCTGCCTCCCCTCACCTCTCAACACACCCACCTCCACCTCGCCACTCCCCAACCAGAACCCACCCAGGTGACAACAATGGGGACTGGCTCTGAACAGACTGCGGTGGCAGTGGGGAAGGAGAGATGGAGCCAAGTCCTACCCCCTCCAAATCAGATAGAGCTTTACTGGGGGACTCTTGGTGAGTTCTTGGCCTCTCTGGTCTTCTCCTTCCTCCTCTATAAATAAGGGGTCTGTACCACACCACCATTACAGAGGCTTGGACCATGGTTGAAATTACCACTGGGCCAGACCTCCACCTTCAAACAGGATGGGCTGGGGTAAGATAACTGATGTCAGGTCCTGTCTCCCACCTAGGCTCCTCCCTAACCATCCCTCCCCGCCCCGATCTTGCTCAATTCAGGGGACACACAAGCCAAACCCCTGCCAGCAGCCTTTTTTGGACTTCTGCCCTTCAGGGAGGAAGGGTGTGCATGACTCCACACCCTGAAGGGGCTAGAAAGAGTCCAAGGTCTGGTCCTGGTCCGACTATAATGTACAGCTTAACTCTGGAGCTCAGGTTGTGAGAAAGGGAATCAATCACGTTGCATGTGAAGTGTAGACATTTGAGGTGGCTGTTCCCTGCCAGGTTCCCAGTGCCAGAGGAAGAAATGGGGATATAGGTTTCCCCCCTGACTTCCAGAAACATAGGCTCCCAGGGCATGGAGTAGATGAGCAGACCTGGGGCTGTGGCATCTCTGCCCCTGCTTGGAGTTCCCTGTCTGCAGCCAGCCTCAACCTATGCTACCCAGTAACAACAGTGGCGAATGTTTACTGAGCTTGTACCATGTGTCTGGTGCTATTCTATGCACTTAACAGGTCTGAACTCATTTAATTCATAGTTATGCTTCGAGACAGCCCCTCACATACTTTACAGACAATTTGATGCTCAGAGAGGGTAGTGACTCACCCAGGGTCACAGTGTTAAGTCACTGGGAAGGCTGTTTAAAAGCCAGGTCTGACTGAAATCCTGGCTTCTGTTTGCTAACCCAAGGTAGCTCTTCTCCGAGTACACATTAGAGACTCAATAAATGTTTGATGAAGATGTTTGATCACTGCCTTGTCATGGAAAGATCCTTAGCCTAGTTCAGTTCTACCCTAACTTCTGTGTGTCCTTAAGAGAGTCCTTTCCTCCTTTAGCCTCAGTTTCCCCCACTGAAAATAGAGGTGATAAGTGAAGACCCAGAGAATTAGATACTTGGAAGTGGGGAGGCTCTTGGATTTCTATTTCTACAAACATTTGCCTTTCATGACTTGCCTGAGGAGCCCTCATCTGCAACCAAATGTCAGGGGCTCCCGAACCCTCCCCCCAGTACCTCTAAGAGCACTCCAGAGAGAAACACCTGAGTATAGCCCAGCTCCACCACTACAGGGACAGAGAAAAGTTCACTTCTCTGGTGGGCAGCTGGTGTGCCCATGGTGCCACCTGGCTGCTCCACCTGACTAGGAGAGTGGCTCCTACACCATCAGCTCAAAGTGCACTACTTCCTCTCCTCATCACCCAAGCCAGCCCAGGTATCACCTCTAGCTGCTGCCGGCCCCAACTGGAGTCACCTGAGTACCCAATTCTTCACACGTTCAGACACAGAACCCAATGCCCTCCTACCCCTTTCGGTTCAGGGTGTGTCCTGTTTGCACCATGTTAGCACTACCCCCCATTTATCCCATCTAGGCTCCTTCTCTTACCTGGGCTGCTGTCCTGAGACGCAGGGTCTGCACAGCTCCAGCAACACTGTTCTCTTCCTCCGGGATTCTCCAGGTCTTCCTCAGCTTCCTGCCTCTGGTGGTCATCTCAACAGAGCAGGGCCCTCCTCCATCAGGCCCAGGCTGGGGAGAAGGACTGGGAATAGGGACTCCTCCAGACCCTCAGAGTCGTCTGTGTCTCTAAGCCTGTATCCAACAAAGACACTAATCCTTGGGGTGCAGGGAAGGGCTCCAGGGCCAAAGGCAGGAGGGCTGGGCTTTATTTAGCCCTTGCTCACAGACTGCTGAGACCTGGGGCAGGCTCCTGCCCCTTTCTGGGCCCTCAGTTTTGCAATTTGTAGAATGAGGAAATGGGCCCGTCAATCTGCAATCACCTGACCATACTGCCACCATAGACCGCTTGGGAATTTAGTTTCACTCCTGCATCTCATTTAGTCCTCCCAACAATCTACTTACAAATGAGAAGGCTTAGATCCCCCAGGGACCAGAATTACTCAAGGTCACATAGCAAGTCAGAGGGGCTAGAACCATCTCTGATCCTTCACACACTATGATACTAGGACTCTGGCTGCGTGACTTTCTCTGAGCCATTGCCCCATATGTGAGGATCAAATTAAGAGAGGCAATGAAGGGAGCTATGATTTGCAAACTGTAAGAGAAACGCAACAGAAAGATGACGGGACCTTTACCTTACTATTTATTTATATTATCTTGGCTAAGGCGCCCCCATGTGTCCATCCAGAGTCGCTCTGTTTGCGCAGGCGTTCTTCCGTGTTTACAGAGGCCGCGAGGTCTTGTATTTGCGCCTGCGCGTCCCGCCAGAGGCCGCCCAATGGCTCTCAAACTGTTGATTATCAGACGCTCCCAAAGTCCCCCCCAGAGTAGCGGATTTCTGAGTAGCAAGGAAGAAGCACAGCGCGGTCCCTATTTTCCTTCTCTCCAGAGACCCCAGCATCCCAGTCATCGCTCCACCAAGCCTCGGGCGCCGATTCTGGCGCCCCCCACGGCGGACTTAGAGGCTGCGATGAAGCGAATCGACACGGCCCCACGCACTGTTTCATGGGAACCTTAGTTCACGGCTAGAACCCTTCTGGGATTGGAGCGCTGTGAAAACTACATTTCCCAGAAGCCCAAGAGCCTGAGACGCAGAAGAGGGCGTGGGGCACGGTAGGAGATGAAGTTTGGAGACCATAGAGGGTTTGTTCTGGCTGGGAAACCTCGCGGTTCGAGGTATGCAGGAGTTACACGGTCTCTGTCATAGGAGATTAGCGTTCTTAGGACTGAGTTTAGAAAGAATACTACTCATCTGTCGGCAACTTCCACATGGCTTCAACTCCCATCCTTCTTGGAGACTGCACTCCAGGGGCGTCACTGTTGCCTGGGACTCAGTTCTCTTACTGCTTAATCAACAGAACATCTTGTGATGATGGAAATTTTCTATACCTGCATTGTCCAATACAGTGCTTACTAGTCTGCGGCCACCAAACATGTGACATGTAGCTAAGTGCCATGGAGGAATAAATATTTGTATTTAATTGAATTTATTATTAAAATAATTTAAATTTAATCTAATTAATCACTTAATTAAATTTAAATAGCCTCCTGTGACTAGTGGCTGCCATTTTGCACAGCGGTGCAGTAAACTAGCCCTCTTAGCAGCATTCAGCACCAACAATCACCTGCCTACTTTGACTTATACTTCAGTTTCTTTTTCCTGTCTACTCACTACTCTTAGTCTTTAAAGATTCTTTCTTTTACTCCCTTTCTTCTGCCCCACCCCACTCTGGTTCAAGCTGCTGTTTCTCAGTCTAGTTGTGTAGGACACAGCTCCCTGGCCCATGCTGGTATTATGAGCCTTGCGCTCCCCCTGGCTGAGGCTTATCAGTAGCCGGTGCCAGTCATCGGTGGGCCGCTCACAGCAGCTCACAACAGCTCTGCCAGCGGCTGGCCATTCACTGCAGCTCGAGCCAACCTCCAGCTGCTCACGGCAGCCCACGTCCTGGGAGAGCCGTTGTTCATAATCTTAGCTGTAGAGGGCGCAGCTCACTGGCCCATGCGGGAAACTAACCAGCGACCTCGGTGTTAGGAGCACAGCGCTCCAACCACCTGAGCCACTGGGCTGGACCCAGTCTTTGCTGATTCTTCCTCCATTGTTTGTCCCTTGAAAACCTAGAAATTAGTTTGGACTATAAAAATCTGCCCTACTATTCATCAGGCTGGAGTAACAGACACAGATAAAGCCAGCTGCAAAATTAACAGGCAATGTTTTTCCCAAGGACACACTGCAGCTATAAAATGTCATAACCACCTCCTCCTTTGAGTAACTAATTCTTTCTTACTCACTGAGCAACTTTGTTTTCTAAAATAGGCTATCAGAAACTTTGTTGTTTGAAATTATATAAGTAAAAATGAAACTCTTGTCTGAAGTCTCTAAATCACTAAGCGGACAGGATTTACAACGCAGGTGCAGAGATTCAGATAAGGCATTTCTTAAATACCTTATGGAATATTCCACATCCATCTTAACTTTATTGTTTCCAAGCAAACAGGACCTGGGTCCATTTAGCAGTCCATACCTGATATTGGCCTCTTTACACACAATTCTGCTTTGCTTTGAGCCATGAAAATAGTGCTTTATTTAAATGTCACCTTCTCCACCTCTCTCTTAAATCCTTAATAAGTCTTTTCCTTTGCGTTCAGTGGAACATGACTTGGTTCCTCTGGTGTGTTGTCTTCCTCATGGCAATAGGTCGATAAACTTGACCTACTTGGACTATGGGTATGTCCCTAGTGCTCTTTGGCTGATTGGGCGAGGACACCCTGAAATGGTGGTGTCCCCCAGGTTAGTCACAGGTCCTCTCTTCACTGCAAACTCTCTTTGGATGAGCTCTTTCACTTTCATCCATACACTAATGACTCCCCAACTTCCAGCTCAGGCCTTTCTCCTGCCTCTGGGACATCTTCTGATTGACTCACAGGTTCCTTAAACTGTGTTCAAAACTGAACCTTTTTTGGGGTGGGTTGGGGGTAACCACTCTTCACTGCTGTGTTCCAAGGAAGAACAAGGCACTGATCACCTCTGACCATGAGATGGGTAGGGACATTTCCTCACCTGGGCCAGGTACTTCTTCACCCACTGTCCTCAAACTGCATCACAATGAATCAACTTTTTCACATAGGTCGATGTCCTAAAACCTTAGAAAGTTGAGAGGAGTGGGGGGCAAGGGCAGGTAGAAACTGAATTACTCTGCCGATTGGCCTTGGCCCTTCAACAAAGGGTGGAACCTCGAGAAGACTGCAGAGGAGGTTCCCCCTGTATCCTTCTCTTCATCTCTCACGGTCCCCTCCCTTGAAGCCCTTCCAGTCTGTATGTTCTTCCCAGTCCCTTCTGGTGCCTTCGGAATTTCACAGCTACCTGCCTTCACCAAGCCTGGGGCTTTCTCCTTTGGCCAGCTCTGTAGAATTAGGAGGTGGGGAGACATAGGGTGTATGGCCTGAGGGTGAGTGCTGAGGGAGGAAGCTTCCTCTTTAGCTGTGCCTGATTTTCTTTCTAACCCATCTGAAACCAAACACACTTCTACATCTTGAGGATTTAATTTCCTTGTGAAGGACCTTCTTGCCACTGCATCCCACTCCACTCTGCTACATCTCATCTATCAAAGAAGTTTTTATTCTTACTCCTATAACTTTCACCTAACTTCTTAGAAAATAAAAAAGGGTCATTTTCCTCTTTCCTGCCCATTTCAAAACATTATTCACATGAGCCCATATTGAATGATGTCCAAATCACAAGTTTTTCCCCAAAGTTGTTTTTCCTTTTAAAGCAATAGTACACAGTACATGTGGTGTGTAGGGAAGATGAGGGGTCCCATCAGCTACAGATGAATTCACTTCCCTCAAACCCTAAGTGTTGTGACCATTTCACACATTTAAACTATCTAAAATTTAGTTCTATATTACTCAAGTTATAATCTTCAGTGGGCCATTGGTTATAGACATAAACAACTAATTAAAGGAAGCATGAAAATAAACTTGTAAATTTGCCTTAAGTGATTGTTACCAGATTCTTGTATTTATCCAATCAAAATTCATACGTGGCACATCCAGATATCACTAAGACTGCAAAGCAATGGCTGGTAAAAAGAAAAGGAAAAGGTAGATGTGATAATCATATCCCATTTAGCTTTTCATGCACTGAGGATAAAGCCAACCCACTCTCACAGGTGTCATTTGTGAAAACTGCTTGCAAACAACAGTCTGAACTTTTTAGATCATCATTTAGAAACAAACAAATATTAGACACAAAAAATAAACCTGTTAGTTTTTAAGAAATATTATAAAGTATTTCAGACATATATTTCCAATGTTAGGACACACAGATCTAACTTCTTTGGATGGCATTGAATTCCATGATATATGTAACATTCATCCTGTCATACACTGGAGTGCAACTGCTGGGTTCAAGGGTGTGTGTGTGTGTGTGTGTGTGTGTGATATGGCCAAGTGCCCCCCAAGAGGTTAGATCTATTTACACTCCCACCAACAGGAATGATGGACTTCATTTCGCCACACTGTAACCAACTCTAAATATTACTCAATTTCTTAAATTTTGACAATCTGATGAGTGAAAAATGACCTCTCATTAGTACTTTAGCTTACATTTCACTAGTTGTGCATAGTTTCATTTTTTTATTGACCATTTGTTTTTCCTCTTTTGAGAAGTCATTCCCCATTTTTATACTGGGTTTTCTGTTCTTTAGTTGACTTGTGGAAGTTCTTTATAGCTTCTGGATTTTACTAATTTGCTGTACAGTGGTCCCCTTTTATCCCAGTGGGATCCGTTCCAAGCCCCCTAGCGGATGCCTGAAACCGCAAATAATACCAAACTCAAAATGTACTGTTTTTTCCCTATACGTACATATCTTTGATAAAGTTTCTCTTTGGCATTTCTAAATTGCCAGCATCACTACTCTTGCACTTTGGGGCCATTATTAAGTAATATAAAGGTTATTTGAACACAAGCACTGTGTTACCTCGACAATTGATCTGATGACCGAGACAATTAAGTGACTAACGGGCAGGTAGTGTATACAGTGTGGATCCACTGGACAAAGGATGGTTCATATCTTGGGGGGGAAAGAGCCTGTAGGCATGAGATTTCATTGTGCTACTCAGAAGGGTATGCAGTTTCAAACTTATTGTTTTTTTTTCTGGAACTTTCTATTTAATACTTTCAGGTAACAAGCCACGAAAAGCAAAACTGTGGATGGGAGGACTACTGTATTATGTTGCAAGTATTTCCTTCCCATCTATTGCCTCTCTTTTTATTTTGTATATGGTGTCTTTTGCTTTTTATGAGTGAGTTTTTTGTTATGGTGGTGGCAAAATATATATACTCATATATATAACATAAAAATTGCCATTTTAACCATTTTTAAGTGTACAATTCAGAGACAATAATTACACTCACAATGTTATGTAACCATCACCACTCTTTCCAAAACTCTTTCATCATCCCAAACAGAAATTCTGTAAACATTAAGCAATTATTCCTCATTCCTCCCTCTCCCCAGCCCCGGTAACCTCTAATCTGCTTTCTGTTTCCATGATTTTGCTTATTCTATATATTTCATAAAGTGGAATCATATGATTTGTCCTTTTGTGTCTGAATTATTTCATGTAGCATATGTTTCCAAGGGTCATACATATTGTAACATATGTCAGAATTTCATTCTTTTTTGTGGCTGAATAATATTTCATTGTGTGTATACACCATTTTGTTTATCCATTCATCTGTTGATGGACACTTGAGTTGTTCCATCTTTTGGCTATTGTGAATAATGTTACAATGATCATGGGTAAATATAAATATCTGTTTGAGTCCCTGCTTTCAATTCTTGTGGGTATATATCTAAAAGTGGAATTGCTGGGTCACATGGTAATTCTAGGTCTAGACTTTTGAGAAACCATCAAACTATTCTCCACAGCAGCTGCACTATTTTACATTCCTTCAAGCAATGTACAAAGGTCCCAGTTTCTTCACATCCTCCCAAATAACACTTGTTATTTTCTGTTAAAAAACAATTTAAAAAAATTATAGCCATCCTAGAAGGTGTAAAGTGGTATCTTAAAGTGGTGGTTTTAACTTGCATTTCCCTAATGAGTAATAATATTGAGCACCTTTTCATGTCATGTGCTCACTGGCCTTTTGTACATCTTTTCTGGGGAAATATCTATTCAAATCCTTTGCTCATCTTTTGAATTGTGTTGTTTTTGTTGTTGTTGAGTTTTAGGAATTCTTTATATATTCTGGATAATAGATCCTTATCAGATATGTATTTGCAAATATTTTCTCCTACAGGTTGTCTTCTCACTTTCTTGATAGTCTCCTTTGATGCACAAAGATTCTTAATTTTGATGAAGTCCAATCTATCTATGTTTTCCTTTGTTGCCTGTGTTTTCAGTATCACATCCATGAAATCATAGTCATGAAGATTTTCTCCAATGCTTCTTCTACGAGTTTCATAGTTTTAGCTCTTAAGTTTAGGTCTATGATCCACTTTGAGTTAATTTTTGCACATGGTGTGAGATAAGGCTCCCACTTTATTCTTTTACATATGGAAATCCAGTTGTTCCAGCACCATTTGTTGAAGACACCATTCTTTCCGCATTGAATGGACTTGGCATCCTTGTAAAAAATCAATTGGCCATAGATGCATGGGTTTATTTTTGGATCTCAATTCTATTCTACTTTCTAATGGTCTAATGTCTACCCTTATGCCAGCACCACACAGTTTTTACTAGTGTAGCTTTGTAGCACATCTTGAAGTGTGAAGTCCTCCAACTTTGTCCTTTTTCAAGATTGTTTTGGCTATTCAGGGTCCCTTGCAATTCCATATGGATTTGAAGATTGGCATTTTCATTTCTGCAAGAAAGGCTTTTGAAATTCTGAAAGGGCAAGGTCTTTTATTGTTCAGAAATTTTACATTTCAATGTGGCTAAATTATCTATCTTAACTCTTGTGATTTTTGCGTTTTCATGTCGTTTAGGAAGGTCCCTATCCCAAGGTTATAGATAAATTATCCCACTTTTTTCTAATAACTTTATCGTTTTTTTAGTTATAAGCCATAATATAATATAACGCATTTGGAATTTACTTTTGCATAGGGTGTGAAGTAATGAATCTGATTATATTTTTTCTCTAACTGGATGGTCCTACATAAATTATTGAATAGACTCCTATTTTCCACTTATTGAAATATCACCTTTGTCATACTTGTACATTAAATTCCTACACGGGAAAATCTATTTCTGGTTTCTATTCTGTTATTAATCTTGCCTATTTCTGAACCAACAGCACAGCACTTTCATTATAATAGTGTTTTCCCTCATTCTTTAAAAATCTTTTTCTTGGGTATTCTTTCGAGATGAGTTTTAGAAACAACTTGTCAAGTTCCACAAAAAAGATATCCTTTTGGGATTTTGATTGGAATATGTTGAATTCATAATTTGTATAAATTATCATTTTATTTTTAGTCTTCCCAACCTGCAAATATTCAGGTTAACTTATGTTGTTCATTTGAAGCTTGTAAACTTTTTCTTGGGTACATTCCTAAGTATATTAGTTTTTGTTGCTGTTGTGAATGACTTTAGTTTTAGTACCTTTTTCTAATTGGATATTACCAAGCTATATGATAACTTCTGAATACGTATATTCTAAATATTACTTACAGAAACGCTCCTATAGTTTCACTAACATAGTTAAGCAGATATCTATGTACAAGGCTGTATGGTATAACATAGTAAGAGCAAATAATTGGAAGTAGTCTAAATGTTTATCAATAGAAGACTGATTAGGTAAATTATAGTACATCCACACGATGAAATGCTTTGTAGCTTTAAAAGGAAGGAAGTAGATTTCTGTATATGGAAAGTTCTTTAAGATATACTGAAAATATGTTGTGTAAAGAAGCAATATGTGGAACAGTAGGTAAATGCTACAATTGTGTTTTTATGTGTTTGTATATGCATACGTTATTTCTGGAAGGATAAACACCAAATTGTTAATGCTGGTGCTTCTAGAAAAGGAGATTGGGAAATTATTATGTGTCAGCAACAATGAATGTTCACACCCATTTTTCTCTTCCAGGAAACGTGGGAAGACTACATTTCCCAATGTTCCTAGTAGACGTGATCTCACCAATGGGAATGAGGGCAGAAGAATGTGTCACTTCAGCTCCAAAGCAATTAAGCAGTGTGAGTCTTTTCCCCACTCTCCCGACCCCCAACCTCTGTCCCATTTGAGCAGTTGGGATCAAAGAACTTTGAGATGATGGAGATGCTGGGTAGAAGCGCTGGGATCTGAGTCACTGCTGGAGGAGAACAGTACACCAATTGTATACCCCATACTGTGATATGAGTGAGAAACCAACCTTTGTTGTGTTAAGCCACTGAGATATGAAGGTTTATTTGGTACCATACGTAGTGAATTAAAGGTGGCCAAAAATTCTTTGGCATTCCTTTCATTGAAAGCTGGGGCTACGTCTCCTGATCTTGAATCTGGGCTGGACTGTGATGGTTTTGACCAAGGGAATGATTGTTTTGGGTGCTCTCTCTCAGAATCTAGATTCTCAGAATCTAGAATCGTGCTGAGAGAAACCTAAGCTACGTGGAGGCACTTCGGTTTCCAGCTCTAATTGTCCCTCCAGCCAACTGCCAGCATCTCTTGCCAGAGCAAGCCCTCATTAGTAACCAGCCCAGCTGTCTTCATGGGCTGGTTACTCCAGTCCTGCTTGTGACTGAGACCCCATAAGAGACTCAAAATGAGAATCACCCAGCTGAGCTCAGCCAATACTCAGAATCATGAGATAGTAAGAAAAAGTTTTATTAAGTAATAGATAACTGAAAGACCATAGAACAGCCTGTTCTATCCTGACCAGTAAAAAGGTGTGAGGCAAAGAGACTTACTTTTGTACTATTTGAATATTTGGCTAGTGCATGTGATTTATTTTTCAATTAAAAATAATTACAATTTTGAATTCAAAACTTCTTAGTGCAGGGGCCATGAAAACCCATTTTGCATATTTTCCAAACCACAACAATAGTTAATATTCACTAATCACCTACTCAACTGGTGACAGGCCCCATTCTAGGCGCTGAAGACAGAGCTGGGATCAAAGCTGACTTGGTGCTGGCTCTCCTGAACTTCCAGCCTGATAGGAGAGACAAAACATAAACAACTAAACAACACAGAAACACGATCTTTCTGGGAATGTAAGTGCCCTGAAGGGAAGAACAACTGGATGATGTAGACAGTGTCTGGGGTGGGGGCTGTTTCAGATTGGGAGAACAGGGAAGGTCTTCTGAAAGAAGGGGTAGTGTCAGCCCCTGCAATTTCTGGAGGTAAAGCACCAGGAATAGGGGACAGCCAGTGTGAAGGTGCCACGGTGGGACTGAATTTGGCAGTGATTTCAGTATTGTGCATAAGGCCTTATTCACAGAGTAGAAAGAGGTAAGGTCAGAAGATATGGGCAGGAGCCAGATCAGGCAGCGCCTTGAAGGCCAGGGAAAGGGGGTGGAGTTTGCTTTGAATATGCTGGAAAACTTTAGGAGGATTTTAGGTAAGAATAACATGAGCCGACTCAAGTTTTTAAACAATCACTTTGGCTGCCAGGAGATGCCTAACCCAGTAGCAAGTTCCAAACTATTTTCTAAAGTACATTATGTCTCTAAGTCATGATATAATCACTTTTTATATTTATTGGTCATTGAATCCTGTTTTTCTAACATAACTCAAGATAAATTAAACAGCATGTTAGATGTGAGAAAGAGACATTTGTCTTCATGTATTATGAACGTGACCCAAAATTTTAAGTGACCTTTATAATACAGATTTTCATAGTCTAAAGATAGAAGATCGTATACTATTCAAAAATGACAAAGTATTTAAAATTTCCTAAGAATGTTTTGTGAGTTAAAAAAGGATTAGGAACCCCTGACTCAATGTGACTCCTCATCTGAGAGAAATAGCACTTTTGCACCTCACAGCTAGGCAGAGGCCGGTTAATTACCCTTCAATGCACAGAGCCCCAGCTCCTTTGATGATGTCCCCAGGTACCCTCATCCTAAAGGGAACTCATCATTATTGCCAATTGGCCATTGGCCTCCATGGGTACCATGCCCTTCTCCTGGGCACGCCTTCTAGTGAATGTTAACACCTACCATCCACTCCTTCCACAGATAGGCTAGGCTGGGGCTGGGGTGAGAGAAGCCTTAACTCTGTGCAGGAGCAGGAGTTTTCCTGGAGGAGGTGACCCACGAGTAGGAGTCAGGCTGACTAGAGGGGAAAGTGTTCCAAAGGAACATGTGCAAAGGAAATGAGGGGAGCTGATCTCAGTTCATTGTGGTTTCAAAGCAGAGCAGGGTACACTCTCCCGGGGTGTTACTGGCATTTACTGCTTTCCAAGTCCTATGACACATCTCCATCCACATCTCAACAGACCTGTCGCCTCCAGGGCCGGTATGGTTCCCCAACATTGCCAAATTTCTCTCGTTTCTTGGGGATAAACAAGTCTGTATTCATTCACTGAGAGCAGGGCCTGCTGGGGCCTTACACAGTGCACCCCAGAGTGAAGCTGGACCTAGTGAATCCCTCCTTTCCTTCTTCACACTAGCCTGTGTCTGCAGAGAGCTCTGGACCAGGGTCTTGCTGGAGATAATTTTATGACCGTTTCCTAAAATCCATGATTCACTGTCAAGAGTACATGCAAGAGACGTTGCTGCCCCTCCAGAGGCCAACCAAATAAAGTGAACCGATTGCGAAGCCCTGAGTCTCAGCCACCCACTCCTGCGTGATCTAGGCAAGCCACTTCTGCACTCTGGGCCAGGGATTTGCTAGATGAAATCAGCTGCATCCCTTCAACTCTGAAGGACCTAAATTTTCTGTGACCAACGGCTCCCTAAACCTTGCTCCCCACAAGGACAGTTTTGCTTCCTGTCCTCCCAGGCCCGAATTCACCAAGTTTTTATGTCATGGAACCTCTGCACTTGTTCTTCCCGCTGCGTGGAATCCTTTGCTCTCTCCTGGCCAACTCTTATTTCATCCCTCATAACCCAACTCAAATGCCATTATCTCCGGAAAGAAGGGCCTCTTCCCTTCAGTTCCTTCCTTCTAAGTGCTTTCTTATCTCGCTGTCATACTGTGTGTGCCTTGTGCCTGGGTCGCCTCCCCTCACTGACCTTGAGCGCCTTGAGGTCAGGGGCCAGGAGTGAGGAGGTCTCCAGGTCTCGAGCCTAGAGCTCCACCTGCTCCAGGGGGGCGTGGACCAGCATCTGTCGCTGTTAATTCGGTCCTGGAGCTGTGAGGTTAAATGAAGAGCACCGGCCCTGGAGGCCCCGCCTGCGAAGCGCGCCAACAGGCACGGGGGAAGCCGCCCCGGAGGCTCCGACCTCGAGTCCCGCTTATTACCTGACAGCAATAGGAGCCCCCACTTAGGTGATAATTTTTTGTGGAGTCCCCGTGGTGCAGACTCTGGGGCGGCTTCCCCCACGGTTGCTCTCCGTTCTCCCCCCAAGTACGCTCTTGGTACGATCCGGGGATTCCCCGCCACAGCCCTCCCCCTGACGTCACGGAGTCCCCTCAAGGCCCGCCCCGCTTTCTCGGCCTCGGTAGGAGCGCGGCAGGCGGGAGAGAGGCCATGGCCGGGTCCTGCAGCACGGGAGGCTCCGCCGCTGGCTGGAAACGCCACATCGTGCGGCAGCTGCGGCAGAGGGACCGCATGCAAAAGGCACTCTTCCTGGAGCTGGTGCCAGCCTGTGAGTGCGCCCCGGGGGACTTAGGAGATGGCCGTGGAGGGGACGGGGCTCAGGGAGAGTGCCTGGCTTCTCCCGTTGTGACTCAAGCACACCAAAGCCTTCCTGCCTCCGAAGCCTCGGGCCTGCTGGATCCCCTCTCTGTTACCCCCCTTCTCCGACTAGTCACATTCCTGCCCTTTCCAACTTAGGTTCTCCTTGGAGTCCCTTCCTGGACGGAGCTCACTCCTGGTGCCCCTGGTCTCTTCCCCCTCAGGGTCGGCTCTGCCGCCCACGAGCTGGGCTTCCGAGGCCCGATTCCTCATCCAGTGTTGGTTTTGTCGTCTCCTGTGCCCCCGCCGGTCATTCCTGGTGTGCATTTGGTCCCCATAGCAGTGAAAACGCAAGACTTCACCGCAGCTACTTCTTGGCCAGTTGCGGGAAGGAGTAAGCTCAGCCTCAGGCTTTGCCACTGATAGGTGATCCTGGCTCAGGTTTTTGGAGCACCTTTGTGCCCAGACATCCGTCGCCGGAGGGAGATACAGGGAAGCCCAGGCTGCGGAGGGAGCTGGCTGAGCCCGGGTAGTCAGACCCTCACAGAGTTGTTTCAGGGAAGGTGGTCAGGAGGGGGCATGGTAGTTCAAGTGGGATACACAGGTGTGCACCTGTGTGTAATGCCTCTGTTCACCTGACATTGTATGTCTGGGGTTGAAAGTCTAACCACAATCCCTCCAGCTTCATCACTGGGTCTAATCTTGGTTGATGCTTAACTGACACCCCACCCCACCCCCCAACCAGCTGCAGATGTGTTTGAAGAGACCCTGGAGGGCTGAAATCAGACA
This sequence comes from Rhinolophus sinicus, assembly GCF_057876585.1. NCBI lineage: Eukaryota > Metazoa > Chordata > Mammalia > Chiroptera > Rhinolophidae > Rhinolophus > Rhinolophus sinicus. The sequence goes on along the minus strand of NC_142514.1, from coordinate 140,893,986 downwards.
CAGGGAAGGTCCAGTCTTCTCTATGGTCTTGGGCAAGTCATATCCCTAAGCCTCAGATTTCTCACCCATAAAGTGGGCAAAATAGCATCTTTAGCTTTGCTGGGAGGCCAGTGCAATGTCCCTGAGGGTTTTGTGTGTGAACTAGGCTGGTGACCTTGGTGGAAGTGACACAGGCAGGGGACTGGGTGAGGGAAGGCTGCTGAGGAGCTAGGCCTGGGCTTATCACCCCCATCCTATCATGGAATTGGTGAAAAAAAAAGGAAGTGGCCTCGAATGGGAGTGGAGGAGGTGTGTTTTAGGGTCAAACAGAAACTACAAACTTGAGGTCTGTCGGATAATTGCTCAAGGGCCAGGCCCGGTGTTGGGGGTAACCTTACACCATCCTGGGGCAGTCAGGATTGTTTTTAGTGCAGAAAGTTAGAGGCCCTGGAGGGGAAGTAAGCCACAGGTGGAGCTTAGCTTGTTTCATCACTCTCTGGGGCCAGGCCTGGCCCTGTGTGTGTGTGGTAGGATCAATCCCTGGCCCCTTCTTTTCTCAGGACCCTCAGTGGGCAGTGCCCAGTCATCTCCTTCCGCAGCACTGGTCATCGTTGTCACTGGGAGAGCAGGTTTTCTCCTTGGAGGCCCTGGGGGCTAGTGTTATGAGGAGGCTGTTACCCAGGGCTGCAGGTCCTGGCAGAGCTGCACAAATATGTCTCAGGCAAAGGGCAGAGCCCCGTCTGCCAGTACTCTGCCATTTTGCACCTCTGGGCTCCTGCAGCCCTCCCAGCCCGAGGTAATTTGTATGCCTGGAATCTCCTGGAAAGTGTCTGTCTTTACCCCAGGCTCACCCACCCTCTTGCACCCCTAGATAACCGCCTCCTAGAGAAGGCTGAGTTGCTGGCCCGGTTCTCAGAGAAGCTGCAGCCAGAGCCCGATGACGTCACTCCTGCTACCCACCAGGACCCCTGGTGAGTGTATGTGTGTTCAGGGTCACAGAGCGCTGCCTGGGCCCTGCCCTGATTGCCTGTGCTGGGTTCATTCTCTCCTTGGCCCCTCAGTGGCCCCTCACTGCTGCCCAGGGGAAGCGAAGGTGGGCTCTTCAGCCTTTCCCCAAGCCAGCTGCTTAGAATGTCCTCTCCCACTCGTCTCAGTCCATCTCTGCATCAGTCCCATCTCCTTCCCCTTCTCTGTCTCCCTGTTCCCTACCTGATACCTACAGAAAGGGTCTTCCTACATATTCCAAAGAGGGAGTGAAGAGGAGAACCAGGAATGGGTTGGGGCTCAGATTTGGGAGGTGTTTCTTGAGGAGGGTCCTGGCCATGGAACCCAAGGCCTGGGGAACTCCCTGAGCCGAGGAGTCATGGGCAATTTGTTTCTGGAGATGTGCTCTTTCCTCTACAAGCTTTCTGGCTCCCACCTCCCTCAGGGGAAAGTTCGTGGCTCTAGTTTCAGGCTCTTCATGCACATGCCTGGGTGAATGGAGAGACAAGGAGCACCGCTCTCTTGGTTGGTTGGCAGGGAGAAGGAGTCGGGGCCTGACTCAGACCAAGTGCTATCACCAGCCACTCTGAGGATGAAGTGGCAGGAGGAGGAGGAGAAGATACAGCTGGACTGTGGTGAGGTAGGCTGGGCTGGGGTCTGACAGAGAAATGGGGTGGGGCCAGGATCTAGGACTTTGGGGGCTGGGAGATGTGGTCCAAGGGAGCCAGCGAGTGAGGGACATTCCCCAAGTCCCATGAGGCTGGACAGGGGTGAGACTGCTCTCTAACTTGGCTCTGGCAGCCCAGGATGAAGTGGGCTTCAACAGCAGCTGGAAGAAGTGAGGTGAGAGCTCAGGGAGGAGTGTGAGGTGTACAGGGCCCAGGTGGCCTATTTCCCCTTCTGGATGGTCCAGCCTGCTCTGCTCACCACTCGCCCTGCCAGCCTCAGGGCCTAGCACCAGTTGATGCTTAATACACATTTGCAGACTAAACGAGTAAGGTAGTACGGTGGTCCACCTCCATGGCAGGTTGCCCTACCTTCACCTGACACTGCTGTTCCCCCCACCCACCCCACCCCGGTGTCTCTTGGCTTGTTTCATCACACTCTTTTGGTTTTCCTCTCATTTCTGTACTTGTTGCTTCTGAATTTTCTTCTCTGGCTCCTTCCCGCCTTCCTTTATGTGTGACTGTTCCTTGGAGCTCAGGTGTGTCCACTGACTCCCCACAGCCCCCGAGACTTTGTTTGCTGACTCTCAGACCCGTCTCTAGCCCAGCCTTCGCTTCAGCTCAGACGCTCCTGCTCAGCTGCATTTTGGACTTAACATCTAAAATCAGACTCACCATCGCCCCATAATAAAATGGCCAACACCACACTGAGGCGACACCATGCAGGCACTGGGATAAGCATTATTTTAGCCAATCCTACACAACTTTATGGTTACAGAGGAAACAGGCTTAGAGAGGCAGAGCCAGGATTTGAATTCCCTCTGATACAAATCCACCTCTGTGCTCTCCATTCATTCTTTTAACAATATTTACTGACAATTGCTATATCCAAGGCATAGGGAATGCAGCAGTAAGCAAGACCTGGCCCCACAGAGCTTCCAGTCCCCTGGGGGAGACTGATAGGCCAGTAAATATGCCAAGTCACTTGCCCAATGAGTGTGGGAACGGGGCTGTGAACTCCGTGAGAGTCTCTCCCTGTTGTAGTTGCCCTGTTGTAGTGTAACTTGACATTTGAGAGGTGATTCTTAAACATCCGAGCCCCCTCTGGGCTGTGAGTGCCCAATGCCTCGGCTGCCTTTCGTTTGCCTCCACTGCATCCCCGGGGCCTGTCTCCACACGCCATGCTAATGAATATCCGTAGACTGAGTGATGAATGAGGTAGATCGTGTCCCCCTCCATTGGTAGTCACTAGGCTGGAAACCTAGGGGCACCCCTGACCCCTTCCAGCCCTCTGTTCTCAGCTAGTCACCAGCTCATGGTGTTGTCTCCAAATCCATCAATTTCTCTCTGTTTCCTGTACCATATCGGACCTGGTCCAAGTTACCCTCATTACTCCCTGGATGACTAACCCCCTTGGCACCTCCATCCATTCTCCATACAGCAGATAGTTTAATAAAAAATGACTTCCATTACAAAACGACAAGTAATATATAATACATACCTGTGAACATTTCAAGAGAACAGAAGTCCATACAGTAAAAAAATAAAAGCCCTTTTGCCACATCTCCCCATGATCAGTTTGGTATATATATATATATATATATATATATTTTATATATATATATATATATATATATATATATATATATACACACACACACACACACACACACACACACACATATCCTGCCACTCTCTTGGCTCGGTGCTCACGGTTCCCGTTGCCTGGGATACTTCCACACGCCCCTCACCCTCAGCACTGCCTCCCCATCACTTCCGCAGACACACACCAGTCAGCTCCCGTTGGCTACGCCAGGGGATGAGGAGGGGCTTTCTCTTTCATTCTTAGTTTCACACATCACAACAAGCATGTATTATTATTGTTATTTTACCTTTTTATTTTGAAATAATTATGGATTCACAGGAAGCTGCAAAGACAGTACAGAGAGGTCCTGTATACCCTTTACCCAATTTCCCCCTTTGGTTACATCTTAGGTAACTATAGCACACACAACCAGGAAATTGATATTGGTATGAAGCGTACGTAGTTCTTTGTCATTCTGTCACGTGTAGATTTGTGTGACCATCAAGACACAGCACTGTTTCATCACCAGAGATCTCTCACTTGCTAGCTCGTTTTATTCACAACTTACCCCTTTCCCTCAACCATCCCTAACTCCAACTAACCACTAATCTGTTTTCCATCTCTATTATTTGAGTTTTGGAAAGCATTAGATAGAAATACTGAATACCAAAACATTAATGAAAGTAATGAAGGTGAGGAAGTGGGAGTCGTGGTTAGATTGCTTAGTGGTGAAAGGAATTATAAATGTTAGAAACTGGGCCAGCTATGAAAGCAGGCCTCCCTGCCTCCCCAGGCCCACTCACGCAGGGAGCTGTCAGTGCAGGTGGACAGTACTAACCCTGCTTCTCAATCCGCCCCTCACCAGATCCACGTGAGAAAGAACAGGAACAGGTTAGCGACAGAGCACCAGCCTTGGTTATTGCCTCATGTTCCTCTTGCCACAATGGTGGGAACTGCTTTGCCTGGGGTCTGTCTCTCCCACTGATCCCTCAGCCCCAAAAGGTGGGAGTTGAGCTTTATCTCTGGCTTGCCCAGCATTGGCTCTTGGTTGAAGGACTTTTCAGTGAGGCAGGGGTATAGATGAGAGAACCCTTCCTCCCACTCGTGGGCTGTGGGGCAGCTCCAGTATTCAATCGAGGCCCTGTGCTCCCACAGCCCATTCCCGTTCCTTAGCCTATGTGCCTCTTCTCAGGGCTCCTTGTTAGTCTCTGGGATCTATGCTTGGGTAGGCCAGGAGATGGAGAGGTGGGAAACAGAACTCACACCCCTTGAACCCCTTCTGTAGATCAGCCCTCTACCTGGAGCTTAATGTTACCATGTTTCCCTGAAAATAAGACCTAGCCGGACAATCAGCTCTAATGCGTCTTTTGGAGCAAAAATGAATGTAAGACCCGGTATTATATTTATATTAATATTATTACATTATATTATATTACATTATATACCTGGTCTTATGTTATAGTAAAATAAGATCGGGTCTTATATTAATGTTTGCTCCAAAAGACGCATTAGAGCTGATTGTCCGGCTAGGTCTTATTTTCGGGGAAACACGGTAGGTGGCTGGGTTCCAATATCAGCTCTGCCACTTAGCTGTGTGACTTTGGGCAAGACACTTAACCTCTCTGTGTTAATGTCCTCATCTGTAAAATGGTCAGAATGGCAGCAGCTACCTCACAGTGTTGTTACAAGGATTAAAAGAGTTAATATGCGTAGAATGCTCAGAACAAGGCAAGGCACACATAAGTGCTATATAAAAAAATATTTTTAAATTGCCATTATTTGAAATACTGTTTCTTATAATAGTTCCTTGTTATCTTATGAGGTAAGCACTATGACTCCCATTTTACAGGTGAGGAAACAGAGCAAGTTCAGAGAAGTTAAATGACTACCTCTGGGTCACAGAGAAAATACGTGGCGATGCCAGGCTGAAACTCTGGTGTTCGCCTCCAGAGCCTAAGGCCCTCCATTACTCCATGAAAAAGCGGTTCATTACCGTGCAAGACCCTAAGTTTACCTGAACCTCAGTTTGCTTTTCAGTAAGGGGGCGGGTGGGTGGAGTAGCAGACCCTGGCTGAAATCCTACACAGAGGCCCACCTGTTTGGCCCCTAACTGCCCCCAGATGGCCTACCAGGTGGTGGTGAAGAGCGCAGCCCTGGGCGCCCTGGAGTCTGAGCTGGAGGAGCGGCAGAGCACGTGAGCGGCAGGGCGGGTGCCAGAGGGACCGTGCCCACCCCTGGGAGGCTTCGGGCCATTTCTGCCGGGGAAGGGGAACGGGGTGACCCCGCATGTCTCCAGCAGGGCCCGGCAGCTTTCCTCACGTCCCCTAACGCCCGGAACCGCAGGACTCTGAGGGTGGAAGGCTGGGTGGGAGACTTGCCTTACCTGCCTGGCGGGCGGTGGCCAATGGCAAGTCTGTCCCAGCTCTGAAATCCGTCCCCGCTGGGCGGTGGGCGGTGACGTTGGCTTGCCCCCTGTTCCAGGCTTGCGACTCTGGAAGCCCGCGTGGCGCAGCTGCAGGAGGCGCGGGCGCAGCAGGCCTGGCAGGTGAACGCTCGGCGGGCGCGGCACGCCGCTCAGCGGGCGGCCTACGAGGCGCTCCGCGCGCACACCAGGCTTCAGGAGGCGGCACTGCGCAAGCTCGAGGAGGAGGCGCGCGACCTGCTGGAGCGGCTGGTGCAGCGCAAGGCGCGCGCAGCCGCCGAGCGCAACCTGCGCATCGAGCGCCGCGAGAGGTGAGAACGCCCGGTCCCGCCCCTCGGGGAGGCGAGCGGTCACGCCCCCTGTCTGGGAGGGGTCCGGCCCCGCCCTCGGGGGACGGCATCCCCGCTCACCTCCCCAAGGACAGGGGACCCACCCCGGGCATCGCAGGAGGGCAGCAACGTCCAGCGCTTGGCTCGCAGGATCCTTTTCTGCCCCCAGGGCCAAGCAGGCGCGGGTGTCTCAGGAGCTGAAGAAGGCTGTCAAGCGGACAGTGAGCATCAGCGAGTAAGAGTGGCGGTGCGCTGGGAGCCTCGGTTCTGACTCTGCCCCGTGCTCTGGAGCTCCCTGCTCCCGGGCCCCCTGCCTCCAGTTCTACCCTGCCCCACACCTGCCTGTGGCCACCCATACACGTGTGCACAGCTGCGGTGCTGGGGCCCCCCACGTAGACCGAGCCCCCAGGGCACATGCAGACAGTGTGTTCAGGGGAGCCAGCATGCAGGCCCACCGCACATGCACCCACATGGACCCCTCATCACCGGGTCTGCGCATGTTCTCCTTGTCGGATGCTGTGGCAGGGAGGGCTGGCCTGGTCCCTTGGACTTCCTGAGCTCCATTTCCTTTCCCAGGAACCCAGACACCCCAGGCGATGGGATCAAGGAAGGGGTTGAGATGACTCTTGCCCTGCCTGCTGAGCCCCACTTTCTGGAGAGTGAGGCTGATGAGAAGTGGAAGAGGTCCTTCAGGTGAGTACTGTCCCAGAGTTCTGAGCTGGACCCATCCCAGAGTCTTCCTCTAGGACCTTGAGCCAGCTCTTCGGTTGGGAGGGGTTTTGGGGAGATGCTGGGGTACACCTCAGACCTCCCAGAACAGGTCTGACCTGTACTTCCTGGAGCCATGTGGAGTCAGTGCCACCTCAGGACCCAAACTCCTGTCCTCACCGTTTTCTCCTTCCCTGGACCAGATCTCTGGGGGTGGGGTGTCAGGCTGGTGAAGGGTGTCACCAGGAGGGAATCTGTGGGGAAGGCCCATGGCTCAGCTGTCCAGGCATGTGTGTGCATACACAGAGACGGGAGAGCACATGAGTTTGCAAGCCTGGGTGAGCATACCTGAGTGCATGTGGACATCTAGGCATGTGTAGTAGATGTCAGCTCACATGGTGGGACCTGATTTGGGCGACAGTCCTTGGGCCCCTCTTCTCAATCTCCCCATCTGTCTTCCTTTGCTTGGTAGTGAGGCTATTCCTCCCTGCCCCATTCCCCAGCCTGAAGGCGCTCCTCCAGCCCTTCCTTACCAATCACTGGTGTCCAGGCCTTAGGGCAGTGAAGGAACCTTGGGGAGGGGCATAAGACGCTGGTCCCCAAAGCCCATGGCAGCCCTCGTGGGCCAAGTCACCCTAGGACATACCCTCTTTTGGGCAAATTTGAGGTCTCAGCAGGTCTAGGTTCCCCCACCTCCCTGCCCCCAGCCTTATGCCATCACAGCCTGGGGGTACCTTCACCACCACCCCCTCTGTAGGCCCCAGGTCAGCCTCCCAGGAATGTTTGTTGGGCACTCGGGTGGTGAGGCAGTTCTTACCATCATGGTGGAAACTTTGGAAGACTTCACTGCCAATTCCCTCCCTGTCTCCACCTTCCTGGGACTGTTCTGGGTCATCCCGCTCTCCTGGTCCTAAAGAAGCCAAATTCTCATCCTGGGCTTAAAAGGCTATGAGCCCTGGGGTCCTTGGCAGAGTGAAGGGAGGAATGACTGCTGTTTGCACACCTACTGGCCAGTCTCTTAGCATGTTTCTCTCCATTATACCCCAGGTCGGCCTCCGCCACTTCCCTGACGCTGTCCCGCTGTGTGGATGTGGTGAAGGGTCTTCTGGAGTAAGTGCGTGTGTGCGTGTGTGTGTGTGTGTGTCTGTGTGTGTGAAGGGGTGGGGCCCCTTGGAGCCCTGTGTGTGGTTCCTGGTGTCCAGACTTGGTCTGTGTGTACACTTTGGTCTGTCCATCCTTGTGTTGCCCAGCAGCTGCGTGAGTCTCTGCTGAGCCCCAGAGGTAGGAGCTGGGTGCATGGCCTCATTTCTGGCCCCTGCTTGGCTATCCTCCAGGCTCTGTCCCTCATCCAGTTTCCTCACAGGGGACCAAGAGCTCCAGCCTGAGACCAGACAGGAACTACCACTCAGTGGGGAAACTGAGTTTCAGAAATGTCAGGAACTTGTTTAGGGTCACAGAGCCAAGCAGTGGCATGGCCAGGGCTGAAACCCCAGCCCTGAGGCTCCTCTGCATCCACCATCCCTGTCTTGCCTCTGTGCCTTTCTGTGTGTCCCTCCCATCTCCACACTGACCCCTGGGGTCAGGCTGGGTTGGGAACTGTGCTTATTGTGCCTCCTGGCCATGTTCTGCTGTCTTTCATGTCTGCTTCCTATTGTTGCTGCCTCAGGGGAGCTTGAGACTTCCATGCCAGGAGGCCTTGCTGAATGCCCTCCTGACCCCTCCTCCCCAGTTTCAAGAAGAGGAGAGGCCACTCAATAGGGGGAATCCCTGAGCAGCGATACCAGAGCATCCCTGTGTGTGTGGCAGCCCGACTTCCTACCTGGGCTCAGCATGTGCTGGTAAGGAGGAGCTCGACCATATGTGAGGGGTGTTGATATGTGGAGTGTGGGCCCCAGGAGTGGTCCGAAGGGGGCAGGGAAGCAGGGCTGGGCTCTGCAGCAGGAGCAGGAATTTTCCTGCCACAGCTAGTGATGGGATCCCCTCAGCCTTTTATAATGGGGGCGTGGACTGGAGAGGGAGAGACAGAAGGCTGGGAGACCAGAGGGCCAGTTGTGAATAGCATGGGGGGAGGCGGCTGCAGGCAGAGGTGACGAAACCCTCTTGCGTGCACAGACACAGTGAGAGAGAGCCTTTGAGCTGCGCGTGCACAAAGAGGCTTGTATGGCAAGGACCAGGGACACCAATCTTCTCTTTTCCCCACAGGATGCCCACCTCTCTGAGGTGAATGCTGTTCATTTTGGCCCCAACAGCAGCCTCCTGGCCACTGGAGGGGCTGACCGCCTCATCCACCTCTGGAATGTTGTGGGAGGTGAGGGCCTCTCCCCTGTGGCCAACCCAGTGATTTCTCTCCAGACCCCCCTCCATCCCAGCTTGCTCCTTGGTGGGCAAAGATCTTGGATCTCTTTGTGTTTCCTCACCTGGAACATTCTTGTGGCAGCGGCCAGATGACCCCTTGGCAAGAGTTCTGGGCTCACTGTTCTTAAGAAGGCTTCTTGGGTCCAGGCCTGCAAAATGGGGAGGGCTGAACGCAAATGATCCTTGTTAGGAGAGGTACGGGTCCCCTATCATGAAGGACAGGCCTTGAAGAGAAGGTCCCAACCAGGCCACTTCTGTTATCATTTGAACTCTCAGAACTTTTAGGGGACCAATATTAGCTAGCTATCCTGGGCTCTGTAGAGGGGTGTGTGTTGGGTAGTCAGAGTCCACTCTTGGAGGCTTCCTAGAGGAGGTGAGTTGCCAGGTGTCCTGGCCCTGGCTTGCCTTGTGACTTAGGGGACAGTCCCTTTTCTTTGGTTCTTTCCAGCCCTGTGGGATGACAAACTGCCCTTTGGGGCCCCCTACTGGCAGTTTGGGAATGTGCAGCCTCCATCCTAGGCCCAGAGAACAGACCCAGCAATTCTGTTCTCTAACATGGGAAAGACTGATTTTCCCACTCCCAGTCCTAGCCCTTCGTTTTCATGAGGTTAGTGACCTCCTTGCACCTGTCTCTTCCCCTTCCTTTGGTCACCCCAGGTCACCTGGAGGCCAATCACACCCTTGAAGGAGCTGGCGGCAGCATCACCAGTGTGGACTTCGACCCCTCGGTGTGTCCTCCGAGTAGCATGGGAACTCTCCTCCCCAAGTCTACACCTGGGGCATGTGGGGGCTCTGGGACCTGAGGGAACACATGGGTATCCTAGAACTGGAATCCTCCCCCCTGGGCCCAGAGATTCCTGCCTGCCTGCCTGCCTGGGGGACCTGGATGTGGGAAGCTCTAAGGCAGCCCTGGCCAGGCTCGGGTCTAAGACCCCTCCTACCCCCATCTCTCCAGGGCTCCCAGCTGTTGGCAGCTACTTATAATCAGGCCGCTCAGCTCTGGAAGGTGGGAGAGACACAGTCCAAGGTGAGGTCTGATGAGGAGAGAGCCTGGGGGTCGGGGGTCATGCCTGGGCCTGGAGGGGGTGCTATGGAGTCTTGGCCATGCCCTTAATCCATATTTGGGCTGGGGGGCAGGAGACACTGTCTGGACACACAGACAAGGTGACGGCTGCCAAATTCAAGCTAACGAGGCACCACGCGGTGACTGGGAGCCGAGACCGGACTGTTAAGGAGTGGGACCTCAACCGTGCTTACTGTGAGCCCCCCCGAGGCTGTCTATGAGGGACCTCAACCTGCTCTCTGGGAATGATTCTGAGAACAGATCTTTGGGGTGAAATCTTGCAAAACCCCTCCTCTGTCCCCCATTGGTGCTTTCTGACAGTTTCTTGGTGACAGGCTTTGGGTTGGGAAACAGGGGACGCAGGTTCTCGTATGTCTAGTGGACTGGCTCCTGACAACCCATCTCTGAGGTGGGGGCTCCACTCCTTGTTCCCTAGGCTCCAGGACCATCAATGTCCTTTCCTACTGTAATGACGTGGTGTGTGGGGACCATGTCATCATCAGTGGTCACAATGACCAGAAGATCCGGTTCTGGGACAGCAGGTGACTGGCCTGGGCTATGGGTAGTGGAGGCACAGGGACAAGGCTCCTGTGTTCTCTTTCTTTTCTCTGGCATGGCGCTGTGGAGGGTACCTCAGAGACGGGAGCTTGTGCCGGGCTTGGCCCCTTGAAGGCTCAGCTGGGGCACCTGTGCCACCTTAGTGGCTCTTGGTTCTACCACTGGACTCTGCCTGGGCCTTGACCACCAAGATGTAGAAGCCCCGTTTTCCATTTAGTTACTACTTTTTAAACAAAAGGAACAAAAGTTTTAGTTGTTTAAACCTAAGAGCCCAACACTGGGCCTGAATGGTTTATAAAAGCCAGTGCTGGAGCCGGTGCTAGGCCTGCTGCAGACTTCTCCTTACTGATGAGCAGTGATTGCCATTTGAAACCCTCTGTCTCTTTCACACATGTAAAGACAGACTTCCATTGCTTTCCCTCTGGCACTTAGTTTAGTGACCCTAGGGTTTCAGGGGCTCCAGCTTCGATCAAGGGCTGCCTACATTCCTGTTGGGGGGAGGCTGGCTGCAGCGGGAGGCGTCAGCTGTGGCTCCAGTGCTCGGGGACCGGGGGGCCTCCCAACAGGACTTCCTTAGCCTGTCCCCCTCATCTCTGTCCTTGCTCCTCAGGGTGCCCCGCTGCATCCAGGTCATCCCTGTACAGGGCCGGGTCACCTCCCTGAGCCTCAGCCAGGATCACCTGCACCTGCTCAGCTGTTCCCGTGATGACACACTCAAGGTCATTGACCTGCGTGTCAGCAACATCCGCCAAGTGTTCAGGTGCCTGCCTCGCGGCTGCTGGCCCTGTGGCTTGGGCTGGGGCAACTGGGCCTCTCGTCCCCTGTAAAAGGCCTTCCGGGGGGGGAAGGGGGGCCGTTGCTCCTTGAAGGCCTTTTCTGGACCAGGGCCTGCTGAGGTGCCAACCCCTTGATGGAGAGAGGAAGCTCTTGAAGTTCCTGGCTGAGGGCAGGGACTGGTGGCCACCTCCATTGTGACTCAACTCTGTCTGTCCTCAGTGCTGATGGCTTCAAGTGTGGTTCTGACTGGACCAAAGCCGTGTTCAGGTGTGTCGGTGAGCACATAGCTGTGCGCAGGTATGCCCCATCTGATTGTGTCTGTGTGTGTCCTCACCTGTGATCTCCTCTCTCTTGCTCTGCTGTGGACACTGCAGCCCGGACAGAAGCTATGCACTGGCAGGTTCCTGCGATGGAGCCCTTTATATCTGGGATGTAAACACCGGGAAATTGGAGAGAAGCCTACAGGGACCCCACTGGTGAGCATGGCCACCACCCACCCTCCTGCCACCCCAGCCTCAGGGCCAGTGCCGCCCCGGCCCCAGTCCTGCTGACCAATTCCATGTTTGGGCCCTGGAATCCCCAGCCCTTGTCCCACACCTGCCTCCCAGAACCCTTCACCGTTTATAAGGTGCCTTTCCACATGTGCTCTATTCTATCCTCACCACAGCCCTGGGAGCCCATTTTACAGGTGAGGAAATAGGCTTAGAGAGGACCTCAGGCTGCCCAGGTCCAGTAGTGAGGGACAGCGCCAGGCTCCTTGTGCACCCCTGAAGCCTGGCCCCCCCTCTCCTCAGTGCTGCTGTCAACGCCGTGGCCTGGTGCTACTCCGGGAGCCACGTGGTGAGCACGGACCAGGCCAGGAAGATTGTACTTTGGCATTAGTGCCACGACTGCCCCTGCCTGGGCTGGAGCTCTAGTCCGAAGTCCGAAGCCAGAGAACAGCTTCCCACTGCTCCTCCACCGGCCCCGGGACCAGCGGGCGGGTGGGGTATGGGCAGGAGTGGTGTTTGTGGGGGTGTGGGGGTGGCCTCAGGGCATTTAGTGGGGAAGAAGGCCTGGCAGGACCTGGCCTATTTGTTTAAAAACAAAGTGTGGGTTGGGAGGGGGTGGTTATAGTATTTTTTTGTTTATCTCTGTCTCCTCATTTTCTCTACTAAAAGTGGAAAAAAATTGCACCTAAACTAGTGTCTACTTGCCTCTTTGCAGCATTTAGGGAACAGAGAGGACTTTGGGCCGGGTGGCTTGAGATCCAGGCTTGGCGCCCTTTTCTCCTCCTGCACAGAACTGGGCAGACCCAGCTCTGGCCTCCGTGTTGCTCAAGTCTAAGAGGAGGCAGCGTGCAGAAAGGCCAGAGGCAGAAAAAGGCAGCCGGCTCTTGGAGCCATGGGAATTTCACTGTTGGTCCAAGCTGGTCCTGGGCCTTCCTGCTTCAGGCACCCATGGTAGACTGAGGCTGAGGAGGGGCTGTGGGGTTCCGAGGGAGCAGCCTAGAAGGGCCCTGGTGGAAAGGGTCCTGACTGGAGTGTGATGTGCCTTTAGACCAGCCCTGGTGCTTCAGAGGCAGAGCCTGGAGTGGGTGGGGAACAGCCTCTACATATGTGTCTGTGAGTCGGGGGGCGGGGTGGGGGGGGTGGCACCGTGGGCTGGGCCTGGGCCTTCGCTTACATTGGCATCAGATTTAATCTGCACAAAAAGCCTCTGAAGTACAAGGCAGACCCAACAGGGCACCCCACTTCCTTCATCAACCTGGGGCGTGGTGGAGGAGTCAGCAGAACCGGCCATTGCCAGTCATGAGGCAGCTGAGGGGACTTCTGTCCCTGAGTGATGGGGGCTGACCTCTGGGGGTCTGCTCTGCTGAGAGCTAAAGGCTTCACTCTAGAACTGTCAGCCTTCATATCATCTGACAGTATCCTCTGGGGGAATCTTTGCCAGTCCCAGGGTTTTGGAAACCATTTCCAGAATGGGCAGCAGAGAGCTAAGAGCCTGGACTCTGCAGCCATACTGGCTGGGTGTGAATCTCAGCTCCACTGTGTAGTAGCTGAATGATTTTTTTTTTTTTTGACTTAACAAACATTTATTTCTCCGACTTCAGGAGGTGGGGGGTCTGAGATCAAGGTATTGGAGCATCTCATGTCTGGTGAGAACTGCTTCTTGGTTCATAGATGGCCGTCTTCTCACTGTGAATAGCTGAATAATTTTGAGCAAGTTACTTAATGTCTCTGTGCCTTAGTTTCCTCATCTGTAAAACGGGATAATGATAGTATCCACCTCAAAGGTTGTTGTAAAGACTCAGTGTGTATTTGTAAAGTTCCTGGCACGTGTCAAAGGCTGTGTGAGTGTTGGTGAAATACCCAAATCTACACTCTGCTGCCTCCCAGATTACTCACTGCTCTTGGCGACACAGCTGTTCACCGAGCTGCCTCCTGGACCTCGTCTGCCCCTAATGTAAGCTCCCTCACACCCCACATCCTTTCTGCACCAAGGCCTGGGGGCGGCCGTGTCTCACTTCCCTCTCCCTACCTGCTGCCACTGCAGGCCACCTTCTAAACATGCTGTCACCCTACCCAATCCTCTCCTTGCCATGGTGACTTTCTAAGGTATCATGGTCACACGTGCAACCCTTTGAAGTTCCCATGTTACCTGCAGAGAAACGCCTCAACTGTGAATTTCAAAGTCCTTGGAGCTACCCTGCTGGCCTCAGCTGCGTCTTCATTTCCTGCTACTCTGAATGTCTTACATGTGATTTCCTCTCTGCTTAGAATGTTCTTCCCTCCCAGCCCCCAATTCAAACGTATCCTTTAGGATCCCCTCACTGAAAGCCCTCCCTTACCTGCCAGACTGGCCAGGGACCTCCTCCAGCCGGTGCTCGGTGCTCCCGTTTGTGTCTGTCTCCTCCATTTTCAGCAGGGAACTCTTGGAGGAGACCTGGATGGGAACAAAATATGCCCTGGGATCAGGCCTGGCACAGAGAAAGCCTCAGGAAATGTTTAAGTGGCAAAATTCTCTTACTCAAGGACTTGACAAGTCTAAGTTAAAGACGCTGAGTCCAGCATCTTCGCATCTAAGATTCCCAAAGGCCCAGCCCTCATGCCTTGGCTCCTGGCAGCCACCAGGAGTCATCAGTTACCTAGTGTCTGCAGAGGCCATTCTCCCACCTCCTGGGATCCACGGCTGGAAAATGTTTCCTTCCAGTAGCCACCATTACCCAGTGCTTATGTGTTAGGCCCAGTGTTCTGCTTTTCCTGCAGTGTTTGTTCCTCCCAGCCACCTTGGGAGATAGGTCTCTCTTTCATGGTCAAGAAAATTGAGGCTCAGAGAGGTTAAGTGATGTGAGGCCACACGCCTGGCACAGCTAGATTTTGACTATTACACTTTTAAAAAGCAAAATGTCAGAGAATCTGGGCTCCCAGTTAGGCAGGGCTGCAGGGCGTGTCCCGTGCCCCAGTGGTGTGCCCTTGCCAAGGGGTGACTCTAGCTTTATGTCTGTGGACGAAAAACATCCAGCCTAAGAGAAAACTTAATAAGAGTTTATTTGAGCCAAACTGACGACAGTTGCTGGGAAGCAAAATCTCAACGGACTGAGAAGATGCTCTGTGAGATGGCAGTTTGTAGCTTATTTTATACATAGAATCAAAGGAGGAGGGTTACATGAAATCCATTGGTGATGGATTAAGGGGGTGGGAGAAGGCAAAGCGGGGAAATCTCTGGGATTGGATAAAATTGGAGAGACAGGTGTTTCTTTCGCATAGGTGGGTACAGGATAGTTAATAGTTCACATAGAGATGTTAATCAAGGGACAGTAATAATAATGAGGGATTCTGTATTTTCCTGCTCTGGTCCGGAAAAAGGGATTACTGACATTCCAAGGATGTCATCTTAGGTGCAAAAAGACAACAGACAGGCCCACTTCAGGTGAAGACTGACTTTATGAAGGAAGCTAAAGATGTGACTTCCCGCCATGGCCCGCTTAGTTACGAAATTTTTATGCTCACACCGTCTTATGTGGTTATTTTCAGTCTCCTGCGCTTGTCAGGTTTAATATGTGGCCCCTTTCCCGTCCACATGTCTAACCTAAATTCCTCTCTGCATCTTTTCTATTCTGGGCCCTGGGCCTGAACTTGGAGTCCCTTGAAGTGAGAAACATGCAGAGCGACAGGAGTGAGTTGAACAGGAGGCTGTTACCAGCTACACCATTTGGGGCAAGTACCTCAGGGTTGCAGTGAAGACTGCTTCAATAACCCAGAAAAGGTGCTCGCGAAACGCTCTGACTCGACTCCTGGGACAGCAGTGCTTCCCGTAAGCCTCCCCTTCATGGGGCGAATCTGACAGCACATTTTGGGGTGCAGTTACCACATCTCAGGGAGTACACACATCTTAACTTGGAAGGAATGCTTCCTGGACGAGCCAGAGGCAGGCCAAGGTGTTCTGGAAAATGAAGTGGGCCTGGAGGAAGAGGGGCTGGCAAAGGCTGAGTGCAAGTGCTCAGAGGGCACGCAGCTGGGAAGGCTGCACCTCTAGTCTTTGCAGTCCCTGCTGGGGGTGGTGGGGGGGGTAGAGCCCTGGAGCTGAGCACCTTTCCAGGTGTTCAGTACTCAGGCGCTGCCTCCCAGAGAGGGGACAGGGCCTCGCACATGCTCACACAGCAGAGCTGGCATAAGAACCCAGGCCTCTGGTTTCCCCTTTTCTGAAAACTGGATTCAGGTTCTGCAGAGACGGGCTGGCCTGTTTTCTAGGTTCTGCTCCTACTTGTCTTCCTGAGACATTGGGCAAGTCAGTGTCTTCCAGGGCAAGGAGTTTCTTTATGAGTCTTCCTGCCCCGTGGCTCTGGGCCTCACCAAAGGTGAGCCAGCTGCTTCCTGAAGCTGTTCTGCGGGTGTGAGTACCACCTCCTCTGCCTGCCCTGCCTGAGACCTGAGAAGGAGATGACAGAAGCCCTGTTCTGGGCTCCTACTGCCCCTTGGTCATCTCTCTGTCCTGGGAAGACACAGCTTGGCTCGAGTCTGGTGTTCCTGAGTCTCTTACCAGATGTGAGCCCCTGGTAACAGGGATGAGGTCTGAGTCATTTGCATGACTAGTGCCCAGAACATGGCCTGGGGCAGTAAGTTTTCCGACATGACAAACAGCCATTGGATAGTGGTGGTTGTGGCCCCTAAAATGGTCTCTGGAGGAATCCTGGTGGCACCAGGTGTGGACCTACCTGAGATTCAGACCCTGTCTGGGTGCAGGCTGTTTTCTTTCTCTGGACGCACATCTACTAGTCAAAATTATTTTCAGCTTACCTGTACGTTATCTTATTTGATCCTCCTGGATCTTAGGAAGTTTGTATTGCCTTTTTATTCCCACTTTACAGATGAGGAAAGCGAGGCCCAGAAAGGTGAAGGGACAAGTCTAAGGTCATAACTCATTGAGGTGGCCGAGGGACTTGAATACAGGATGTTTGACCTGGCTCTTTCCTGCCTGCCCCTCACAGGAGCAAATGGGTAACAAGAAGAAGGATGCTTAGGGGGCGGCCGGATGGCTCAGTTGGTTAGAGCATGAGCTGTGAACAACAGGGCTGCCAGTTGAATTCCCACATGGGATGGTGGGCTGTGCCCCCTGCAACTAAAGATTGAAAACGGGTTTGGGGCTGAGCTACACCCTCCACAACGATTGAAGGACAGCAACTTGACTTAGAGCTGAAGGGCCCTGGAGAAACACACTGTTGCCCCTAACATTCCCCCATAAAAAATTAAAACAACAAAAAAAAGGATGCTTAGGTGTTTAGCACACAGTGTGGAAGGGATGTGGGTTCATTTCTGTTGTTTCAGGATAATATTCCAGTAAAATATTCCCAGAGTAAAGCTCTCTGAAACAAACACGGCAGAAGTACATTTGTTTTTTGGCCAGTGGGACCAGGAAAATGGTTCAGAACAGGATGCTCTTGGGTATTCACAGATTCATGGCAGATCAAGCAGTAACAGCAAACACAGGGTCTAGGAGGAAATACACTGGTTGTGTCAATTGTAGGATTTTGAGACAAATGACAGTTCTCCCCCTTCTCAACTAAAATTTGTTATTTGGTTGTATTTTTGTCATAAAAAAAAACTTCATAATGAGCAAAATAAATGCAAAGATTCAGAGCAGTCAGATTTTGTCCTAAGGCCAGAGAGGGTTAGGCAGTAAATTGGCCCCACAACCAAAAGCTGCGGCTGAGTTCCGTGGGCAGCGAAGGAACAGTGCAGCCTGGAATGTGGTCACAACCTGGAGGACGAGGTTTGCTTTGTCTCAGGGACAGTCCAGTGGCTTGGATTTTGTTGCCAATTTCTGGGTATCATGAGAAGTCTGTGTTAGTAAGTCTGTTCTCAAGTATTGCAACCTTTTTGTGTGATGTCCTCACACTGCATCTAGAAAGTGAACTTATCTAGAACAAGAGTTGAAGAGCCCCTGGAAATGATCTTTTTCTACTTCTTTTAAAGCTGGGGATGTGGCAGTTTGGAGGGAAAGGTTGTCCGTTGAGCGGTGGCAGGGCTAAGACCAGATGACATCTTCTCACTTGTTTCAGATGTGGGCTGGGAGGGAGGGTCAGGAAAGGGATCCAGGTTATGTGCTGTGAGTCTGACTGGGTTACGTGACAGCTACTAGTTCCTGTGATGAAGGAAGCCAAGATGTAGCTATGACATTAGGGTGGGGCAATTAGCTTACCTCTGTCCCCTGGTCACAGACTAGGCCTCTGATGCCAACAGCAGTCTCAAATGTGAGCAGCTTTCATTAGCAGAGTAAGGCAGAAGATGGAAATACTTAATGTGCACTGACAGTACTTCCCCTATTTACGCTAAAGCACATTCACACACACTCCTTCTCTTGGGCCCCATGACAACCCTTTGTTACTGTGAGGCTGGAAGGATCCCAGTTCTGAAGAAGGATGCCGAACGTGGAAGCTGATGGTGAGGAACATTTGTGATGATCACACTGTGCTGCTTGCTTTTTGCATCCTTCTCTGCTGCGTTACTCTCAGGTGTCCACTGAGGATGCTGAGGCCAGTTCCCGCAGCTGTCAGGTGGGAGCCAGGATGTCACTCAGACCTGCAGACTCCAGAGTCTGTCTCCTATGCTGCTGATGGAAGTATCAATGGATATAATCACTTTGGAGGCCAATTTGGCAAAATCTAAAACAATACACACATAGCTTTGTGACTCTCAAATTACATATTTAGAAGTTTACCCAGTATTTGTACTGGGGACAAATTTATGAAGAATTATGTACAAAGATGTTAATTTCAACTTTCTAATAGCAAATGGGGGGATACAACCTAAACATTCATCACCACAGGAATGTTTAAAAGGGCAATGTATAGACATACGAGTTTTACACCCTGAAAACGTCTGCAAGAATACATATCGTACATGCGCAACACTGGAAGAGAAGAGCTGTGGGGCCTCTCCTCAAACATGCTGAACTCTGGGTCCTCCGTGTGGCCAGCTGGCGGTCAAAGGGACTCGGCCTTTAACCAGGATTCTCTATTCACTCCTGGGACCAGTAAAATCTTTGCTTGATTCATTACTCCTCAGGGTGGAGGCCTAGGAAAAGGCAGTCGTCCAGAATGCCCACTTCTTAGAAGCCAGCAGTTATATCCTCTAAAGGGACTTTGTGACCTTCCTCTCACCTCTCCAGCTTCAGAATCAGAATTCCCTGCTCAGCTCCCTCAGTATGCTGTCCTCTCCTCCCTTCCAGCACATGACACAATATTGTCCTTGTGTGTGCTTGTCCCCTCTGCACCCAGAAAGAACCCTGAAAGCAAAGCCACAACTTACTACTCTCCCTAGTAGTCAGGATATTATTATACCTGGCAGGTGGGTGGCATCAGGGACTGTTTGTCCCATGGATGGATGAATTCACGTCCCTCTCTCTGTATCTGTTGTATGGTTTAAAGGAGGGCCCAGGAGTGCCTTTATAGGAAGCACTGTCTATTTGGAAAAGCCTACTTACCCACATCTTTTTGTAAGTAAACTTAGAAAACTTAATTCCATTTTTTTATTATTCAACATTTTATACATAATAAATACAAACTTTTTACAGCCACTGTAAAGAAAGCATGTCTGCACAGAGGCTCCCTCCGAGCCCGACCCTGTGCGCTGTGATGCTGGGTTACATGTCCTGGAGGGAGGGGTTCTTTTTAAAAAGGAGGCATATTTTTACAACTTTGTTTTTTAAAATAAAATTAGCAGCTCTTCCAAAAAATATTTTAAAATATAACAAAAAATTTCAAATAACCCTCTGAGAATGTGGAAAATCGAAATTCAAGGACAATTTGGCTAGCTAAAGAAAATACAAGACTGGGTGGCAAGAACTGCCTGATTTTATGCACTTTGAAGATTTTTAAAGTGCTTTGAAGGTGTTTAACATGGTGGCAAACTTTAAAATCTTATAAAAACCCACCCTTTTAACTTCTTTTTTTAAACTTAAGAATAAGTTTGATAACACAAAAAGACCTCAAATAGATCAACAGGTTAAGAAATGCAAAAAAAACAAAACAAAAACAAAAAACCCCCCAAACCCAAAACCCCCAAATCACAGAGAAGATTCATCAATGGGTATTCTCACTGAAGTGATCAAATGACTAACTGAAAATTTCTTCAGCTATGACCTTACTTTTGGTCAAAAATCCGATGGGACATTTGGCGAGTATTTCAAGTTTTTAGAGTCTTAGGAGGGATGGAGTTTTCAAAGCATAATACAACTTTTAGATTAAATTCTGCAAATTTGATTTTTTAAAAACATAGGCAACTGGCCAATATCCCTCAGTCCCCAGGTAACACACTCCTATCTTGCATAGGAGGTGGAGAGCCGACCGAGGCCTCCCCTGGGACACCTGCTGCTGTGGGCTTGCTCGCCCGTGGACAAAGCTACCCCTGGCTCTCCCTGTGATGCGGAGAATTTGTCTTTTCCTCATAAGTTTGCACTTGTGCAGAGAGCGCAATCCTTTAGACCTTTTTCACAGAAAGCTGGTTTCCTCCATGAGCCACAGGTTCTTCCTCCCAAGGAAATGTCATGTCAGTGGGACCTGGGAAGCTGCATTTTCCACCAGGAGTGGCCACTGATCTGGACCAGACACAATGGTTGTCTGGGCCAGTGCACCGGCTTGGGAGTAAAAAAATACTAGGGGCTCCCCAGTAGAGAAGCTTAACAAGGCAAGTATGTGTCCCCCAATTTATCTAGACATTCAGAGTCTAAGGATACTGGTCAGAAGAGTATATGCTGTAAAAATCAAGATGAAAAATACCCAAGTATAAAAAGAACATTAAATCAGCTCATTTCAGATCTGGAAGCTACATTTCTGCTTTAGCCACAGCCTCCTTTCTATTAGTCTATGTGATGGACAAGATTTGGCTACTAGTTCAGCCCCTCCATATTAGCTCCACTAATACTAAATGAATGGCATAAATATTAATACAAAGGACACTGTTATTGTTTTAAATCTGTTAGTTGTGGAAGAGATGTGCATTAATGCAATTGGCGCTACACTCTGGGCAGTCCACATGTTTCCAACAAGGTTCCACTTTCTCAGTCTGGGGACTAACTGTAGGGAGGAGCCAGCCTCTCCTGAAATCCCTCCTTCTGCTTCCTTATGGAGCCAACATGATTTGATTAAACTCAATCAGACGAGCAAAAGCCACTTGAAGAAAGATGAGCATCTCTGCCCCATCCTGTGGCCACAGTAATATACTGTACGAGCGCACATGGTCAGGATCTCTGTGACTGTGGCCTGAACAAGGCCTGGTCTTGAGTCGCATATAAAAACGGACCACTGGAGGCATGAGCGCTGTCCCCCTCTCTGCTTTGAGGGCCCATGACGATTTGTGCTATGGTAGGAGAGATGACATAGAAAATTACAACAAAAAAAGGCACAAAATATTCAAAACATGGAGGAGTCCACCAGGCCACTCAGTCACATATAATCTTCCTGGTTTTTGCTCTGTTGAAGAGTCATCATCATGCAAAGGTGCCTAAAAAACAAGCCTGGCCAAACTCCAAGCCTGGCCTTGATTGTAGCAGTAACAGCAGATGGGCAAACCCATCATCACACCAGTGTGATTTCCACATCCTCAATCTTCTCTGCTGGCCTTCGGTGGTTCTGTGTAGGTGGAGGGGGAGCTGCCCGGACCTGAGTGGGAAACAATTACATGAATTATTAGTCAGCTTCCTGATTCAGTGCCTAAAGCATCCAAACCCCAACCAGTCATTTATTGAAGGACATGGGCACCCCAGGGACCTCAGAAATGCTCTGTGCATGTGTTTTCAACCTTCTTTTCACTCTTTCCCATACGGGGAAGGAGTTACTGTTCCGGATGAAATGTGAAACCCAATAATCAGGTTCTTGCCTAGGCTTTCAGCCTCAGAGGCATAAGAGTCACTGTGGCCCTACAAGCCTCGTCCATCGCAGAGGCCTGGAGTTGGAGGCAAGAGAGAGCAATGCTTGGAGAACTGAAAACCTTTGCAGCATGTCTTGAAAGGAGAGTTGCAAGAGAGAAGACTAGAGAGGTAGGCTGGGGTTAAGTTGTGAAATCAGCTTTATTCTGGAGGCAAAGAGGAGTCTTTGGTGGATTTTAAAAAGCAGTATCAGATGTGTGAAAAAATGACTCAGGTAATGGTTTGGAGAAAAGAGCGGAGGTGGGCAAAGGTATCGGTGAGAAGACAAGTTAGGAGACTTCTGCAGTCATCTGAGTAAGAGGTGCCGTCAGCCTGAACTGGTGCAGGCTGTGTGGTGTAGAGAAGTGGAAAGATTGACAGCTGTCTCTGAGGGAAGCTTGGCAGGATTTGGTGATGACTGTTTGTGGGAGGCCAGAGCACTGGTAGGGAGCAGAATTAACTCATTTCTGCTCAGTTCTGGGGGTTTGGTTCATATATGCTGAGATGTCCACAAGTCTGAAGCTCAGGGCAAAGATCGGATTGGCAGCTATAAATCTGGGAGTTGTCAGTAAATAAACAGTTATCAAAGCTGTGGCAGCAGATGAGATTACACAAGGAGAGTGAGTTTAATGACTTCAGAGAAACAGTCTATGGACAAAATCCTAAGAAGCATCAGCAGAGATGGACAGAGGCCGAGAAGCCTGCAAGTTCAATGAAAAGGAAGAGCCAGAGAGGTAGAAGTAAGCCAGGAAAGGGTGGTGCGACACAGTGGCCCATTTGTCTCCACTGCCGCCCTCCCACCCGTCCATGTTACCGGTCCCTCCTGCTTGGACCATGGCTCCAGCCTCCTAATGGCTCCCATGTCCATTCTGCCAGTTTCCATTCATTCCCCACTTAGCCGCCATAGTACTGTTTTAAAAATGCAAAACTGGAAAAATGCAGTCCTATCTCTGTCCTGCTTACGACCTTACAACGGCCTCCCATCACATTGAGGACAAGGAACCAAGACCCTTAACAAAGCACTCAATACACATCTGCTGAATGAACAAAGCCAAAGGAAGCTCGTAGTTCAAGGAATGGTGTCAAATGCTGACAAGGGGGTCCAGGAAACTAAAACTGCAGAGTATGTACTGGATTAGCACGTGAAAGTTACGACTCTGGAAGAGTTGGTGGGTGGCGGCAATGGCAGGCGGTGGAGTGAGAAGTGGGGTGATTACTTATAAGAGCTTTTTCTCCTTGACACCGCTCTCAAACCTCAAAAGGGCATGGAGTATATCTTATTTCATCTCAGTGTCCCTCAAAGAGGCAAATATAGACCCCAAAAATAGGTTCTCAATAAATGCTTGCTGAAAAAAGTGCTTCTGTTTCATAATTCGACACGTTAATGCTCATAGAGCTGGTTGTAATTCAAATACACTTTCATAGCTATCATCTTGCATCTCAGCATGACTCAGAAAGAAGTGCCAGTATAGACTGGATCTTCCCAGATGTGTTGATTTTTATAGCCTTTCTTTCCAAGAGCTCTTTTTATCTTCCCAAACCCCTCTCACCCTTGCGTGGTGGAGTTAGTAACACACAGGAAACACTAATTTCTAACTTTCCCCTTGGAAGAACTGTGCATTCTATCACGCTGTTAGATCAGAGACTTACAGGTCGCAGTTTGCCATAGGAGGTGGTGTCAGGAGTATGCCTTGGTGCCTGTGAGAATCCTGGCGACTCGGCATGGAGGCTATTTTCTAAGGGAGAGAACCAAAGAAGCTCATTTTATTTGTGTTGTTGAGCAATACAAACTCTGCTGCAGATCTGTTTGCCTTTCAGGTGAACAAGTAGATTTCTGAATGAAAATGCATGTTGACCCAAGTCCAGGAGAGTGCTTACCATTTGCTGAAGGAGAGCGGGGGAAGTACTGGGAGCTCCTCTTATCGGGGCTGGGGTACGGGCTGTTAGGAGGCTGGTCGTACAGCGGCAGTGGAGGCAGGGAGCCAGGTGGCTTGGGGGAAGGAGAGATCTGCCGCCAAGGGAACAGAGGTTACAACGTGCTCACCTCAGGAAGGAGAAACTAGCTGGCTTCCCCGACTACTCCAGACAAGTGACTTTTCTCTGGAGCTCAGTTCTGACTAACAACACTTTTTATCAGCCTCATTAGAAGCACATGAGACTAAATAACCATCCCAAACCCTAATTTTGTGTTGCATTTAACTTTTTCCTCTCACAGATCTCATTATACCACTCACTATAGTTTATCTTAAACAGTTATCAAGTCAAACCATTCTCTAGAATTCTATTGAAAACATACTAAAACAGTCAATTCAGTAAATTCTGTGAAGAACAAAAACAGGGACAAGTTATATTTTTGTGTGAAGATAAAATAATTGGCTGAGTTTCTGACTTCCCCATGTTTTATAAATGTCAGGCTAAGTGGTTACAATACCACACAAACAAGATGGGCCCTTATAGTCCTGGGCCTGTCAGGCCTGCTGTGACAGATCCAAATGAGGGGTTTCCTGTAAAAGCACGTTAAGCGTAGGACCACGTGAGTATAATGGGGTCCTGGCAGGCTCATCAGTTCGCTTAAACGGACGGGCATGACTTGGGCTGGGCAGGAGGCTTTGACAGTGAGGGAGAGAAAGAGCAAGCTAATATTTTTACTACATAAACTAACCACAGAGATAACACATTCCCCCTCTGGTTTGTTTCTGTCTCTCTACCAAACCATTGTTTTGCATGTCACATACAAGTTAGCATTTTGGTTAACTGATTCAAAGAACAGAATACAGGAGAGTAGGGGTGTGATAAAGCCATCACACAAGAGGCTGACTGAAGAGTCCCTGCTTTTCCCAATCCCAATTCAGCTTTGCAGAAACCTGGCAACTGAGGGCTGGAGCATTAGGGGTGAGGCTGAGACTACAGGCCACTTTTGCGTGGGTCAACAGACTCCTTGGAAATCATTTTCTTTAAATATATTTTAATTCAGCTTTTTTCCCTTTCACATACCTGAATCTCTCTCATCCAGGGAGTGTCACCATTTTCTGAGGGTGAAAGTTCTTCTACTAGCACCGATGGGAAAACTCCAATACGCCCGTTGAATTCCCCTTCCCAGAAGCCATCATCATCCTGGTTTTCTTTGTTCAAGATTCGGATGATTGCTCCCTCAGGAAAAGATAATTCATCATCTGTCTGGCCCTCGTAGTCATAAAGTGCTTTCACAAAACAGACTAGGTAGCATGAAAGAGAAAAATGCAGTAAGAACAATGACAGCCAGGTTACTTTTGCAACCACCCCTATGCTCATGTGACAATTAAAAGGGTGTCACACAGAATAAGCGTAAAGCTGTAATATTTTTACTCAATGAAGATCAACTTTTGGGTCCTACTATAAAGGATAAACATGACCAAATAAAGGAAAACATGTTATAGAATAGGAATAGAGTTGTGCTTTTTAACCTACTGAAGGCTGACTCCAGGTTAACACAGTTTAGGCCACATGTGACCAAATAAAGAGTGCCTTGTTTCAGTCTTTACCACTGGCATCTCCGTTGAGGCTGCCTGAAACGAGTTCGGCCTCCGTGGAATTGCTGGATGTGTGTGACCGACTGTCCAAAGCAGCCAGGGACTGCAGCATGCTCAGGAGACTGTTCGAGGTGGGAAATTGTAGGTACTTTTCTGGCACATAACCCACTTGGCCAACTTTATTTCGAGCCTGAGTGAAAGACATGTGACAAAACAGGTTTGCACATACAATCTGGATAGGGCATAACAAGAAGCAAAACAAACTCCTAAAAACGTCACAAGAAGGGGCGATATGAGCAAAGGAATATACCTTCACCCAGTCTTCCATATCTCCATCTTCAATCACTTCTAACACCTCATGTTCCTCAATGGTCAACTCATCTGGTTGAGAAGCCTGCAATGTAGGATGGTCATGGACAAAATTAAAAAGGTTAGATAAAGAGCAGATGTGAACTGATCATAAAAAAAACTGGGAATCAAAATGTTGAAATGATTTTGAAAAATGTATCGAACATAAAATTTTAAGTGTTGTAAAACTATCATAATGAGGTGAAGTTTTACTTTAAAAGAGCGAAACAAAATAAAGCCACAACCAAAATTGGAGAAACGGAATCTTGAAGCGGCAATCAGGCTCAGCGAACACAGCAGTCTGCTGGAAGGAGAGGACCAGGGTTCCAGCTACGCGTAAGTTATTCAACTTCTTGATGCTTCCATTTCTTCAAAATGACAATCCTGCCATACTTGGGAGGATTGCAGAGTCGAGGTGGGATGAGTAAGCACAGAACCATGACAACTTGGGAAGCATGGGCAAAGGAAAACGCACCAAATCAGAACTGCACCAGAAGCTACCGCGGAGGTGCGTGCTGTGAAATGCAAGGAACTATGTATATGGATTGGATGATAGCTTGAGCAGCACCTAGAATTGATCTGTAAATCACTGTAAAACAGTGGCCAAGAGAAGAAAGTTGTACGAAATGAAATGATTAAGTTTTGTCAAAGTTTGGATTTATTATGTTCCAACTTAACTGTGGAAACTGGCTGATCCACTTGCATGCTTCTGCACAAGCTGCTGTGATAGTTTTATTATCCCTGAAAGCAGGAGCCTTCTCGTACTAGCCACCCAGATACTGCCCTGAGGCTGTAGAATCTGAGAGCAAACCCTCAGGGGCTCTGCAGAGGGGTTGGAGAGAGAGACTATGTGGCTTTGTTTCCTAAAGAGACTTGCCTGTCACCTGTAAACAGGGAGGGGCCTGCTGGTCTCTTCTGGATCTCAAGTGAACAGTCTTAAAAGCTTTCCCAAGTCCCAAGATCAGTTAAAACTATCACCTGAGACCATAGAGTTTTTCAAATCTCACAATCTCAAAGTATAAAATATCTCTAAGTTACACAAGCAAAAACAAGGCAAGAATATGAGTCACTTTCCTGACTCATTTCTCATTTTATGTGCATTACATTTCATCAAACCCAGATTCTGGACATTGGTTGAGACAAAAAATAGTATTGAAAATGGCTGACCAATCACAGAAGTACTCCAGGACCAGAATGGTAAGTAAATTATCTCTGGTCTCAAAATATGAGGAAAACAAGCTCATTGGTTTTTATATTAATAGCTTTTCCAATAGAACGCCTTTGATAATCTGAAGCCACACTGTGCCTTGAATGTACCAGCAAAAGGCATCTATATAAATAACAAAGATGTTTTTCCTAATTCCATGGCAAGACTTAAAAAGTACCAATACAACAAATGTCAATATGTGCAAGAGCAAAGCAGGAGGGATAAAAACACCTTTAAATATATTGCTGCCCCTATAAAAAAGTCACGGTGATCCATGCAAGTTGTCCAACATTGTTATTATATAAGCACATATTGGCTTGACCATACCATCCCCAAGCAGTGACCAAGTCTTCCACTTGACAAAGTGAGGTCCTTTGCACAGCAGTCAAGACTATATAGAGTCGGGTCCCCTAGGTCTCTTGATGCTTTGGCCCCAGCACACACTACTCCCTGTTCACTGAACACACCATGTCTTCCTTGCCTCTCTGCTGTTACCAGGCTGTACCTTCTTTCCGGCAGGCCCTGCTTCCTCTTTCCCACCTGATAAATGGATGTAGACTACTGTGGGTTCAAGTCTAGCTTCAGTCTGTTTCTGTGGGCAAGTGACCATAAGACCTCTCTGTGCCTTGGTTTTTTTTTTTTTTTTTAAAGATTTTATTGGGGAAGGGGAACAGGATTTTATTGGGGAACAGTGTGTACTTCCAGGCATTTTTTTTTTTTCCAAGTCAAGTTGTTGTCCTTTCAATCTTAGTTGTGGAGGGTGCCATTCAGCTTCAAGTTGTTGCCTTTCAGTCTTAGTTGTGGAGGGCGCAGCTCAGCTCCAGGTCCAGTTGCCGTTGCTAGTTGCAGGGGGCAGAGCCCACCATCCCTTGCGGGACTCAAGGAATTGAACTTGCAACCTTGTGGTTGAGAGCCCACTGGCCCATGTGGGAATCGAACCGGCAGCCTTCGGAGTTAGGAACATGGAGCTCTAACCGCCTGAGCCACCGGGCCGGCCCTGGTTTTCCTTTTATCATTATTAGAATGTAAGCTCCATGAGAGCAGAGAGTTTTGTCTGTGTTGATCAATGCTATATCCTCAAGCCTAGGAAAGAGCACAGCACGGTACATGCAAGGTACTCAAGCCATATTTGTTGAATTAATGGATACTATTGGTTGATAGTATCTTCCTTACAAGGTTATTGAAGGGATTAGAAAAATATTGAAAAAATATTGAAAGGATTAGAAAAAAAAATACGGTACCAGGCACATAGTACTTCGTAAATGGTAGCTATTATTATTACTCATGATTTGAGGCCCAGCTCATGTATTTTCCCAGCCCACTCACAATAAGCTTCCTCCTCCTTTTGTTGTTATGAGGCTTTATGCATCCCTCTAACACTGATGACCATGGAACTCTACTGAGTCGTTTGTCCTTGTGGGCTTCCTACTAGAATGACTTACTTAAGTCAGGGAATGTAATTCTTCTCATGTATCCCAACTAAAGACAGCAAGTGGTCAGTAAATGGTTATTAAATTAAGACATACTCTCACACTACCTCCTGAAGTCCTAATATCCAGTGACAGCCAGAACTCCAGAAGTAACCAGGTCCTCCATTACCCTCATGCTCTCTCTAAATTTCCTGTTTTCTTTTAAAACAATATACTTTTTTCCAGATAATGAAAGTAATCATGTCATTGCAGAAAAACTGGAAATACGCATAATTGGGGTGTTACGGTATAGGCAATATGGTATGTTACTTTTTTTTTGTCATAATGCAGCATTTATTCTTATATAAAAAAATCTCACTAATTTTCAATTATTTTCATAACATTTTGTTATCGTTACATTATATGAATAGTAAGTTTACTTAACTGTTCTCTTATTGGATTGCCAACTTTGAACTATTATAAAGTAGTACTATGATGAAAGAACATTTGGTACCCAAAACATTTTCCTATACTATGGGTCATTTCCTTAGGATATATGCTAGTACGGTCAAAAAAATTATGAGCATTTTTAAGGCTTTTGAATATGGTCCTTAAATATAGCTTTTCTTTATTTTCACCCCATTATCTAGGTCTTCCTGGCTGGTCTGGACTATACGAATCACTATTAGGCTTATAGTTAGTAATCGATGCTCTAGAGTATCAATGCCACGACCAGGATCACCTTCTGAAAAGTTCAGTCTGATTTTAGAACACCCCATGGCTCCTCCCAGCCAGGATAAAAGCCAAACTACAGCCTGGTCAACTTTCCTATCTGACAGCAAACATCTTTATTTCCAGCTGCTCTAATTCCCCACACTTGATGCTCATGTATCACTGAATTTAACACGTTGCGTACGGCGGGGTTTAAATCCCTCGTGAAGATTCTTGTGATCCGTACGCAACGTGTTAACATTTCCCAAATACCCCATAATCTCATCAAACTATGTCTCTGTATCGATTGTTCTCTTTGCTTAGAAGGTTCCTTCCCTTCCCTACCTAGAAAGATCTTATCCATGACCTAATTTAAATGCAACCTTGTCTGTAACATTTCTCCCAACCATCACAAGAAGAATTAGTGATTTTGCCTCTACTATAAATGTTTTCATACATATTCTGTTGTTTTCAGTTTAATATTTACTCCCTCAGACTATCCATTTCTCGGGGAGAGGGATTATGTCATATTAAATCTTATATCCCCCAAACTTATCACAAAATGGGCATTCAATAAATGTTCAATGGTTAACTGATTAAACACAATTTTACAGTCTGATTTACCATAGGGACATGGCTGGGATATTCCCATTCAGGGACTGTTGGATGAATGTGAGATGTTTGTAATCACTCAGACCCTTAGGACCCTCTCCATTTAAGGATCTTAAATTTTAATTCTAAACTTCAAAGTAAATATAATATTGAGAAGTGAGATGGGGAAACATTCCCAAACCTAGTTTTATAATACTCTATAACACTTTTCTAAGTATCTCAGAAGATGACTTCAAATTTTCGAAAGATTATCAATATAGTTTACAATAAAAAGAAAACAAATCCCAACCCTTTTAGAAAAGAGGAAGTCTTTTTAATTTAAATATATAATGAAAGGATGCTAAACTAAAAAGTCTGGAAACGACTGATATCAAAGAGTAAATACAGCTAACTTCTAGCTGTCCAGGGATGCTGACGGTGGGAGTGAGACCGTCCCGTATACGATTGTTGAAGATTTCTCCACATCCTTCCTCTCTTGCTGTCCCGTAAGCATTGGTCTCCATCAGCATGGGAACCAGAGGAGGGT
Organism: Rhinolophus sinicus; assembly: GCF_057876585.1. Lineage (NCBI taxonomy): Eukaryota > Metazoa > Chordata > Mammalia > Chiroptera > Rhinolophidae > Rhinolophus > Rhinolophus sinicus. The sequence goes on along the minus strand of NC_142514.1, from coordinate 140,863,853 downwards.
TCATTTGTTTATGCCTTTCTTACATCATTCATTTATTCACTCCACAATTATTTACTGAGGACTTACAATGTGCCAGGCACTGTCCTAGGTGCTGAAGACACACAGACAGGATGTACAGACACAGACAAGGTTTCTGCCTTCACGAACTTTCAGTGGGGAGCCAAACAAAGAACTATGAAAACAAGTAAGAATAAGTCTGGCTGGGGATAAGTGCTATACAGGCCATTTAAAAAATTACGTAAAAGGAGTTACGTATGTATTTAGGTGGTCAGAGGAGACCCGAGGAAGCACTACATGAGCTGAGCCTCAATGAACAGCAGTAGGCAGCCAACCAACATTGGGGGAAAGACAGTTCTAGGAAGAGGGGGCAGCAAGTGCAAAGTTGTCACATCTGGAAGGAGCATGGTGCTTTTGAAGACTGAAAGACAGCCAGAGGGGCTAACGTATAGTGAGTGGGTTAGGTCGGGGAATGGTCTGACATGAAACTAGGAAGATCAATCTGTATATTATAGATCCTATTGTAGAATTTGTTTTCCTAAGTGTGATAGAAAGATTTACAAAGGTTTTAGGCCGGGAAATAAAATAATTTCCTTTATGTGTTAAAGAGAATTCTGGCTGCAGAGTGAAAAATGGACTGTTAAGAGGCAAATATGAAGAAGGGATACCAATTACGAGCTTTTTTGTTTTATAGTAATCAAAGCAATGGCCTAGACCAAGATGGTGCAAAGGGACTGGATTCAGGATATGAGGTAGACTCAACAGGACTGGTTGATGGACTCGATGAGGAGTGAGGGACAGAGAGGAACTGGGAATTGAAATGCAGTTTACTTTGTATGAGTAAAAAGTTAATGTGAAAGCCGGGCAGGGGTGAGAGAGATTAAGAACTATTATACCAAATGAGGTTTAGAAATTTTGGCATCTATTTATCCAGGTCCCTGCTTAACATGGAAACAAGAGGTGGTTATATTAAGATTAGGAGAGGTAAAGTTGAACAAAACTGCTTTGTAAACAACTGTCTTTTAACATGAGTTTTGAGGGTCATCCTAATGGAGGGCTCTATGCCAAGCAGGCAACTGCTGATAAGGGTAAGAATTCTATGTACTGAGAGTTTACAAGATGTCAAGCACTGTGCTAAGTGCTTTGCCATAAAAGTGCCATCTCATTTCATCTTAATGTTAAAACTAGCCTTATAACATTATCCCCATAATATAGATAAGAAAACTAGGCTCACGGAGACTCGGGACAAGTGTCGTATCGCTCCTGAGTGGGAGAGACAGGATTTTCCCCCAGGAGTCCCACATCAGAGTCTCGACTCCTCACCTCTATGCTATGTTACCTCTACTAAGTGAACACCAATGCATGGCAAGCACAGCATGAAAGGCTGGGTCGATACAGTTGTATGTATATTCAGAGTTGTCACAATTTAATAAGAGCAATATGTTAGAAAAATACAAACCTTGTAGGAATAAACAACTTTGCACGTGAGTGGATAATTTCTTAAGGTGCCAGAAGGGCTGGAACTGCTGTCATCAAAAACATCCATGTTGTCTTCAAACTCTTCTCCTTCTTCTCTTTCAGTATCTGCGTTAAGCTAGGAAAAATTAGAAGCCATTGGCTAGCTTGCTTACTTCAAGAAAATAGTCGAAAGCAGGAGAAATACTTAAAACTTTAATACTTTAATACTTAAAGTATTAATACTTAAGTATTAATACTTAATACTTAAAAATATTAACTTACTTATTCAACTGCACATACAAATAAGTATCTGTTCTCACTTGCATTTTTCATGTTGTGAAAGGACAGAGATATTTTTCTTTTTAAAACCAAGAGTAAATGTCTTTCAAATATATAAGAAACGTTTGTCAGCATCCTTTCACTTTTCGCTGTTAAATACTGACTAATAAAGGCCTCTTACCATTTTAAACTGATCATATTGGGGAACATTAAAAAGATTTCTAAATGCTACCAAGGATGTGGAGAAATAGGCTTTCATCTACAGCTGACAGAAATGTAAATTGATATATCCTTTAACAAAATAACCTGCCTACTGAAATTAAAAACTAAACATACAGCAATTTCACTTTTGTGACTCTATCATGGAGAAATAAAAGCACCAGGATGTAAGACTACATATCCTATGATGTTTACTGAAACACTGCCTCTAGTGGCAAAGCCTGAACACAATCCATATGTCCATCAATAGAGGAATGCTTGAATAAACTATGATGTGTCCATTTTATAGATCAAGAACACCCATTAAAAATGAGTTATGGAATAGAAACCCCCAGAATAACCTTTGCATATATGGTTATATGATTTTTTTTTTCAGAAATGAAAATTTAATATTTTTATATTAGGGTTATATGATTTTAAACAAGGGTCCCAACACTATTCAATGGGGTAAGGATAGTCGTCAACAAGTGGTACTGGGAAAACTAAATGCCCACATGTAAAAGAGTGAAGCTGGACCCCTACCTTACAAAAATTAACTCAAATGGATTGAAGACCTAAATGTAAGAGATAAAACTCTTAGAGAAAACCATAGGGGAAAAGCTTCAAAACACTGGATTTGGCTATGATTTTTGGATATGACACCAAAAGCATACACAACTAAAGAAAAAAATTGATAAATTGGACTTCATCAAATTAAAAACTTTTGTGCATCAAAGGACAGCAGAGTAAAAAGGCAACCCACAGAATAGGAGAAAATATTTGCAATTCATATATCTGATAAGGGATTAATATCCAGAATATATTAAAAAAAGGCCTAAAACTCAAGAATAAAGAACAACCCATTTCAAAAATGGACAAAGGACTTGAATAGACATTTTTCCAAAGAAGCTATCCAAATGGCCAATAAATACATGAGAAGACACTCAACATCACTAACCATTAGGGAAATGCGATTCAAAACTATAACAAGATAACACTTCACATCCATTAAGATGGCTATTATAAAAAAACAAGGAAATAAGTGTCAGTGAGGATGTGGAGAAATTGGAACACTTGTGTACTGCTGGTAGGAATGTAAAATGCTGCAGCTGTTGTGGAAAATGGTATGGCGGTTCCTCAAACAATTTAACACACAATTACCATATGCTTCAGAAATTTCACTTCTAGGTATACACCCCAAAGATTTTGAAAGCAGGGAGTGGAAAAGATATTTGTACATCAATGTTCATAACAGCATTATTCACAATAGTCAAAATTGTGAATAGCCACATAGCCACCCACGTGTCCATGGACAGATCAATGGATGAACAAAATGTAGTGTGTGTATACAATAGAAGATTGCTCAGCCTTGAAAAGGAAGGAAGTCCTGACACAAGTTACAATATGGTTGAAGCTTGAGGACATTAATGTTATGTAAAAAAAAGCCAGTCACAAAAAGATAAATACTGTATGATTCTACTTATGAGGTACCTAGAGTAGTCAAATTCACAGAGACAGAAATTAGAATGTTGGCTGCCAGAAACTGAGGATTGGGGGAAGAATGGGGAGCTATTGTTTAATGGGTAGAGAGTTTTACTTTTGCAAGATGAAAACAGTTCTGGAGATGGATGATGGTGATGGTTGCACAACAATGTGACTGTACTTAATGCCACTGAACTGTACACTTAAAAATTGTTCAAAGGGTAAATTTTATGTTATTACAAAAAAGGGGCACATTCCCTTTTGAATATAGCGCAAGGAAAATAATTTTGAAATCAAGTTTAAATGTATATTACCCACCATAGCTAAAAGGCATATATTAATTAAAATGGTATTCAGTATAAAAAGTATATTTACCTAGAATACTGTCCATGATATTAAAGTACAGATAATATTTATATTAGTATAAATATCTGACAGAGTAAGGAGGCAGAGTAAGAAGAATAAAGACTGGAGAATAGAGGAGATGACTGACTTATTTTTTATATACCTGTGTACTATGTGAACTATTAGAATAAGCATGTTTTACTGTTTAAACTAAAACTCCAATAAAGAAGAAACAAACCAGGCTTAAAGATTTCTTTGTTTCTAGCTACATATAAACGCTTACTTATTTGGCCACTTTTCCCCACGTCCAAACCTACAAAGGCACCAATGTTTACACATTAAGGATATAAAGAATGAACAGTTAGAACAATTAATTAAAATATCAAATACCTACGATATGTTGAACATTATGCTAGGCTCTCAGACATGAAAGAAAGGACACCTTGTCTACTTTGCAGGAGCTCACAACCTAGAGCGGAAAACTACCACAACTAAATGCTAAGGGCATAGGGAAGTGTGAATATGGAAGAGGTGACTGGAGAAGAGGGTCAGAGAAGACTTCCTGGGATTCAATGGGTCAAAAAGCAGAAGTTGCCTATGTTGCCAAGTTATACTTTTTAAAGAATTAAAGTGATTTCTCTTTAGTAATTGTCATTAATGTTTTAAAACTGACTCTCCTTTTTACTGGTATCTCTCTAATAAAACTCTATAGAATTATGTGTGTAGGGGTCCAGAAGCATAAATAATACATATTTTCTGTCACATTTGTTGCCTCCATTTAAAAAGCCCTATATATTTTCATTTATAACTACTATCGAAAGTTCTCCACAACTGAGTGAGGTAATTGTGTACTTCATCTTACAAGTAATTCATTTATGGTCAGTCAGGTCATGACAAAATAGACTCAAATCTTGACCTTTCAAATCTCAGGCTTATGATTCCATTGTTTTCTAACACGGCATTGTATCACAAAAGATGAGGCTCACATGCTAGAAGTTGCTTTCATATTCTAGTAAAGGTTATAGACATTAAAAAAAATTGGGGGCATTACAAAAACCAAACCAAAACAAAACACCCATACCTCTATAAAAACTAAAATGAAAGCCAATGTGGGTAGAATAAGTTTCCAAAAATACGTAAGGAATGTTAATGTGTACTGTGCTTTGGCACTGGGAATCAATCCAAAACATTTTATCTTGGCAACGTTGTTTGATACTAAACATTCCTTCTTTCCTCTTTATTTTGAGTTCATTTTTTGATTCTCATGAAAGGGAATGGAAGGTTGCAGTGACAGCAATAGGGGTCACTGCCATATGCTTTTACATCGCTTAGTTTCTTAACAACTGGTCTTTTTACCCCTTTTCCTTCCTGTCAGTGGACAGAACTTCAATCAAAACTATTTTTTCTAGCTGTACTAATATTTTTCCTTTCTTAGATGTTGTAAAATGCTTACTTTTATTGCAAGGGCAGATAAGGAGAACCTTTTTGAGTTGGTGTTGATAGCTATCTTCTTCTACTCAGCAAAAGAAACTCTGAAGGGTTTCATCACTTTAAGGTACTGTAATGAACTAGAAAGCAGTGGGTTCTTGGGTCCAACAAACTTGGGTTTGAATGCTGATTATGCCATTTACTTGTCATATGACTTTGAGAAAATTATTTAACTTCTCAACCTTATCTCTATGATGAAGACAACTATTTCATCATATGAAAAGATGCTCATTATTAATAAAATGCAAATTAAAGTTACAGCGATATACTACTGCACACCTATTAGAATGTCTAAAATTAGAAAGACTGACCATAGCAAGTTTTAGCAAGGCTGTGAGACAACTGAAACACTAGTACCTTATTGATAGGAACGTAAAATGGCACCACCACTTTGGAAAACACTTTGTCAGTTTCTTAAAATGTAAAACATATACCTACTATATGACCCACCCAAAACATATATTCATAGCAGTTTTACTTGCAATAGCCCCAAACAAGTCAAATGCCCATCATCAGGCGAATGGGTAAACAAACTGTGGTATATTCATACAACAGAATGCTACTCAGCAATGAAAAGAAATGAACTACTGACATATTCAACAACATGGATTATCCTCAAAAAATAATCACGCTGAGTGAAAGAAGCCAGTCAAAACATACTGTTATGATTCTGTTTATATAAAATTCTAGAAAATACGAAGTAATCTATAGTGACAGAAAGAAGATCAGTGGTTGACTGAGGGGCTGGAAGGAGCAGGAGGAAACTTTCGGGGGAGGATATGTTCATTATCTTAATTGTGGCGAGGGTTTCACTGGTGTATTCATACATTAAAATGTATCAAATTGTACTCTTTAGATATGTGCAGTTTATTTATGTCAATTATGCCTCAGCAAAGCTGTTAAAAATTATCAGTAAAGCTTGGGAATTTGAATGACAACTGGCCACACAGTACTTGAAGATGCTATAAGACCATTAATTACATTGAAAATAGGACATTCAATGATGATTCAACAGATGCCTAAAAAAAAAAGGGGAAAAAGACATGCACAGCAATTTAAATGAATCATGATAAAGGGAATAAAGGGTTATCCCTTTAATGAGCAGGGCTTTAGACAAGAAAGTAGATGTCAGAATGCTTTTTATAGTAGCTGAAGACAAGAAAGTCATGTAAACAGTGTCAGCTATAGGTTGAGAATCTAAAGAAAAAAATAATATAAAGAACAAAAATAAACCAAACTCAAAGAACTATTGATATATGACTGAGTAATGCTACTTCTAAGAATCTATATTACAGAAAAAAATCTCCAGTACGGGAGAAAAATGTACACAAATGTTTTTTAGAGTATTATTTAGACTATCTGGAAGCAATCTAAATATTGAACCTATAAGTGAATCACGGTACTTTCCTGATGGAATACTATATGGACATGAAAAGGATGATTAGGAAGACCTTTCAGCAATATGGAATGTTAGATGGAAAAATATACAAAATTAACACTATTATGATAAATATGTTTAAAAAAGAATAATACAAAGAGGAAGGAATTACATCAAGTTGCTAACAGTGGTGTTATAAGGATGGAGGTTTAGGTCATTCTCTTTGTACTTTCTAATTTTTTTTGTAATCTAGTTATATAAATTTTTCTATTCTAAAATTAATATAATTTCAAAATTAGGTTGTAAGCTGGGTATGGAGTTTTGAGTAAGAGAAGACAGGAAAATAAGAGAAGGGGAGGATAAGTGACAGAAAGACTGATGGGTCATTGTCAGCAATACAATCATAGGAAGCTGTGTGTAGGTTCCGGTTAAACACCAATTGAATAACTGTATCAATAGACTGCTGTCCTTTAAAAAAATGTTGCTATATTCTATGATTCTTTGTCATTTTTACTTCCCAATCCTATATTCTGTACCACAGCATAATACAGAAGGCAAAGAGTTAATGCCCAAGTAAGTATAGTTCCTTCCTTATTCTATAAAGTAAACAGACTGTGTATTTTAAAAACACTGATGTTCTACAAGGTACTTTATGCTGTTAATGTCTAACAGTAGTAATAACCATGTTTTCCAGATGGAAGGGAATTCTAAACTTGATGACTAATGCTTTTGTTGGCATCCATAATGGAAGAAATAATTTGGTCCCCAGAATATGTATTTCTGTTCTATGCTCCTAGCCAGCCAGCTGTCAGTGTGAAGAGATACAACTGCCTCTGAATTATTTCAGTGCTGTCATTTAAAAGCAGGTTAAATAAATATTGAGACTTCATTATTTTGTGCCTACATCTCTCCCTTATTTATATTGTTAGTAGAGCTTCCATAAAATAGATTTCTCAGCCAAAAGTGGGAAGACATAGGCTCCGTAAAACTGACGAGAAGGAAGAAGAGTGGGGTGGAATTGCAAAGTTCTCCCTTCACAGTGTGTATAATATGTCTCTAGATGAGCTGATGCCTTTGGGCAGTTCTCAAAAATATCCAATTTAATCAACACTCACTACCAGACTGTACTCACTGCCAGACACTGTACTAGACACATCTTCATTTCCTTCCTTCACACTCAGAAGCCCTTCTTGATCTGTTAAAATTCTTCACAGACTATCTCAAATGACATTTTCTTCTTGGCGTGAACGTCCTTATTTTTCTAGCTGATACTGAACTTTTCTGACAGCATTTCACAAAATCATGAGATTTTGAGTTGGAGGGGATCTTAGAATCATTTAACCTAACCTTCTCTCTGAAACACAGAGAGAAGTGACTTTTTCCAAGGTGTGTAGATGAGTTAGGAGTAAGCAATTTTGAGTTTGCTGTATAGAAGCCCAGTCACACAATGCCACGTATCACTAAGAGCTATAAAAGCCTGTCTGCTCTACCAGCTTGTCAGCTCTAAGGAGAGAGACCAAGTCTTGCTCATCTATGACTTGCCCAGGAAGAAGGTACACAGTCAGGTGATAAGTGCCAGCCCAGTTGATTTAGTTAGAAAAAGTGCTAGTCCAAAGAAAATCAAGGGTTTGATTAGTTGCCTACAGTGCTGCTGAAGAAGCCAAAAACAAATTTATGCCTGGAATTTTCTGTCATCTTCTGTACAACAGAATAACCTGAACTAGATGGGAACTGTGACTTAAAGATGCAATAAGAGACATATTTCATGACACAGAGCAACTCTGTTGTACTGAAAACAGGGCAAGCTCTTCTAACCCCAAAGTCAAGTGGGTGATGTGTGCTTATTTTCCCCAGCTGGATTACCATTACTAGTGAAATAAAAATTAACCTTCCATAGATTGTCCATTCATTTCTTTCTTCAACAGATATTTATTGTGTACCTACTATGTGCCAGGCACTTTGCTGTGCAGAGCAGTGAACCAGGAAGACATGAAGATTACATTCTAGAGAGGAAGACAGACAACAACCAAAACAAATAAAGAGGACAAATATAGATTATAATAAATGCCTCAAGGAAATGAACAGGATGAGAGAGAGTAATGGGTAGGGAGGCAGCAGCAGAAATGATCTTACTTTGACCAGTTAGGCGTCATATATCCACCTATGTAATATCGGGCAAATCACTGAGCTTTTCTGGTACTCAGATCTTCAACATGAAAAACTAAGGTTGAACTGTATGACTGGAGTGGAAAGAGCCTGGGACTTGAAAACTTAAGGTTGAATTCTGGCCTTGTTTGTGAACACCTACCTGTCTCCCCGATGAAGATACTGTGAGCAGAATGTGAAAGCCCTTGTGAACAGAAAAGACTAAGCCACAGGCTAAGAGCGTTCCTTTCCTTTCTTTAAGATTGTTTTTAACTCTCTGGATGTTTATTTTCATTTACACTAGAAAAGACTTCTGCGAACTTCAGAAACCCTAGATTACAATTTTTATGCTGCTACTTCCAGGCAAGAAGCATATCTACTTGATGAATGGAATAGTGAGTATGGTAAATTGGCACTGATAAGCCAACTAGTGACAATATATTCTTCACTACACATTTGAAAAGAGCACTGCTCCTTCCCTCCTTTCTTTCTTGCACTAAGTTTAACTCAATCAGTGATAAGCTAAAGGAAAAAAACACAAATCACTAGTAAAACCATTATTTTTCTCTTTAAAAATTTGGCTATTGCCAGGTTTGGCTACATAGTCAAAGAATAGCATCCTTCAATGAAAGTCAGCCCATCATATCCAAGAAGACCAACCGTACCGAGTGTAAAGTGCCATTATTGGTCACTGCAGGAAGCCGAGCCCATCGCTCATTTTCCAGTTCCTCCATTACTTGGTTCATTGCACTCTTCAGCCATGTGTCCACAGAAACACCGATCTGCTTTAGCAGGTCCAGCCGGGCTTCAGCTTTCAACTTAATTATCTAAGAAAACCAAGAAAATGGTTAGAAATCAAGGTATTTTTTTCTCAAACTGACTGTTTTTAAGTTATTTCTGACTTATTAATTAGAACAATCTTGATATTCACTAGCAATTCTGCCTTGGCATAGTTGTTAATTTTTCAGTTGGACAGAGGGACAGGGAAGGGGGGAAAGGTAAAGAGGGGGTGGGAAGGAAGGAACACAAAAACAGGAATCAGCGGCTGCTGATAATGGCAAATGGCACACTTGCATTTTGAAAAGATATCAAATATAACTTATGAAGAGTAAAATATTAATGTGCCATAAAGTCTGCATTCTTTTCTTCTTAACCAGGCTATGCCTCAGAATATCCTAACATCTAGCACCTTCAACAGCCTTCTAATCCACCTCTTGGAATTTTTCTTCTCTTCTATAACCCACCTTCTACAAGTCTGCAAATGATCTCATCATTTCACTACCTTTCTTAAAAACTTTCATGACTCTTGACTGCCTGAGTAAATATTTTAAATTAAATTTTGATGCAGCTGTCAGAAATTACTAGTAAAGATTGAGAAAAGCTCATATTCTCCATATTTAAAAAACAAGAGGGAAATACAGCCTGTTTTTTGGCTGTTGTTCCAAGAGGCAAGCAAGTAAACCACTGAACCAGTATAAATCTGTTCCAATCAAATGGTTAACTGCTTTGTTCTAATGGCTATGCCTCTGAAAGTCAGCCAATCAGTGACAGCCCCATGCTTCTGCAAGGCAGCCAATAAACCACAGCCTCACTCCAGTAATCAACACTCCTGCTACCCATAGTCTTTCACGCTACACCACAGCTAAAAGTGAGCCAACCTGCAAAACATTTCCAGTTTTAAAAATATGCCAGTCCCTGAAATCCATACTTCTCAAAACACTATATATCAGCTATGCTTTGTTCAGAGAGATTGTATTTTGTAAGTATCACTCTCTTTCGTTTTAGCAAGTAATATATTCAGCTTCATTGTTCCACATATTAGAGTGGTAGTCTCTTCCTCCAACATTTGAAGGCTCCACTAAGATAATTTTAAGGACTCTTACTTGATGGCATTTTGAGGGTCTCTTGGACAAACAAATGTGTTCACTGAGCCCTTCTGGTACACAAGTTTGATCTCTCTCTGAATTCTCTGCTGGGGGATGTCAGTACAAAAAGGATCTGAGCTCTGACTTGTTTCACTGAGCTTTCACTGTTGAATTTATTTTGTATTCTTAAGATTTTGAAGCATATAGATTTTTAAGAACCAAGATTAAAATTCATATCACATAAAATTGACCATGTTAATAATTTTAAATAGAAAATTCAGTGATTTTGGATATCATATAAATCTTTAAAGAAAGTAGAGTTTTTGACTTGGAGGCACACTATTTGGTAAACAGTCCTGCAAAAATCTGCTTATTCTTCTAATAATTTATTTTTGCCACAGCTTTTTTGAGATAAAGCTTGCATACCATAAAATTCACCTGTTTAAAGTATACAATGCAATCGTTTAGATCCCCAATTTTAGAACATCTTTATCATCTTCAAAAGAAACCCTGTATCCTTTAGTTACTGCTCCACTATCCCTTATCCCATCCCAGCAGCCTCTGGCAACCATTAATCTACTTTCTCTCTATATAGATTTACCTATTCTGAACACTTAATATAAGCAGAATCATACAATATGTGGGGTTTTTTTGTGTGTGAGGTTCATACATGTTGTAACATGTATCAGTATTTCATTACTTTTATTTGGCCAAATAACATTATATTGTATGGATACCACATTTTGTTTATCCATTTGTCAACTGATAGACATTTGGGTTGTTTTGATCTTTTGGCTAATATGAATAATACTGCTACACACATTAGTGTGCAAGTTTTTGTGTAGCTATATGTTTCCTTTCTTTTGGATATACACCTAGGACTGGAATTGCTTGGTCATAAAGTAATGCTTTGTTTAACCATTTGGGGAAACGCCAGACTGTTTTCCAAAGCAGCTGTCTCATTTGACAATCCCACCAGCCGGGTATCATTTCTCCACATCCTGGCAAACACTTGTTAATGTCTGCCTTTTTGATTCTAGCCATCCCAGTGGGTGTAAAGTGGTATCTCATTGTGGTTTTAATTTGTATTTCCCTGATGACTAATAATGTCAAGCATCTTTTCATGGTTTGATTGATCATTTGTGTATCTTCTTTGGAGAATATCTATTCAGATCCTTTGCCCATTTTAAAATTGGGTTGTTTTTTTATTTTTGTCTTTTAATTTTAAGAATTTTTATGTATACTAAATAAAAGTTCTTTTTCAGACACATACTTTGCAAATACTTTCCCCCATCCTGTGGGTTGTCTTACACTTTCTTGATAGTGCCTTTTGAAGCACAAAAGTTTTAAATCTTGATTAAGTCCAATTTATCTATTGCTTGGGCTTTTGGTATCATATCTAAGACATTAATCTAAGGTCAGAAGGATTCATCCCAATGATTTCTCATAAGAGTTTTATATTAACAGTTTTAGTTGTTATATTTTGGTGTTTGATAATTTTGAGTTGAGTTAATTTTGATGTATGGTATGAAGTAGGGGTCTTTTGCATATGGATATCCTATTGTCTCAGCACCATCCTAACGTGCATTTTAAACTAATATAGGCAATGAAATGTTTTTTTTTAAAAAGGAATGAATCAACAAACCCTTTCTTGGAAATCATAAATGTAAGTCATTTAACCACTGAAGCAGAGAAACAGGGGAGGGGGAGAGAAAGAGAGAAAGAGACAGAGAGAGAGAGAGAGAGAGAGAGAGAGAGAGAGAGAGAGAGAGAGAGAAAGAGACAGACAGAGAGATACAGTTTATTCTATTTTCTCAATACCAAGTAATCTAGTTTTTGTAATAATTATTTTTGTCAGTACTTTACCAAACAACCAATGAACATGGTATTTGCAAACTTAGACTTTTAGACTGCAGTTCTAGAATAAACATTGCTATATTTCCTTTAGAGTTCTGTTTACTTTTTAACAACTGCTTAAAAGCAGAATTTTCCAGTGTTTTCAAATGAATTTTGATGATTTGCCAATAGATTAAAATTTTGTAGAGCACAGCTCTCTGTAACTAGATGGCATTCTAGGAACAACTTAACTAAATCATTTTTAGAACTTGTAAAGAGACAGAGGCTCTCTTTTTAAAATGTTTTGAAAAGCCAGGTCCTTTAGGTTATAGAATCTTGGTGTATTAACACTGTCAATTAACTGATTTTTATATAAACTTTAACATAAGTATATCCAAGTATCAAGCCACAGTTGAGCTCATGAAACTTTTCAAAAATTATTATATAAAATCTGTAAATCTAATTTGGGCTTAATTAACTTACCTTTAAAATATCATTTCTCTAAGGATAAGGACTGTATCTATTGTAACCCTACTATTTAGGACAGTGCCTTGCATATATAGTAGGAAATGAATAATGGTAGATGATAATATTTGCCACTCTAAATTACCTTTGGTATTAAAAAAAAAACACTTCAAATAACCTTTATCATATCCAAATAACTAGGAACTATGTGATTATATTATTTCATTTAATCCACACAACAATTCTGGGGATGGATATCATAAGCTCCATTTTATAGATGGAAAAATGATTTAACTAAGATCACATTAATTGTGGTAAACTGTTATCCCCAATGAATCGTGCCTCCTGGTATTCACGTAGTCCCCTCCCACACTGATTCTGGGCTTGTCCATGTGATTTGTTTTGGCTAATGGGAAATAGGCAAATTTGATGCAAGCAGAGGTTCGATAAGGAAATTGGGACTTGATTTTTTGGGAATGTGCCTTCACCATGTGAGGAAGCTTCGTTTGGCCTATGTGGGGATGAAAGACCAGACAGAAAAAAGGCCAAGCCCTCTGGCAGACCCTCTAGCTGCCTGCAGCTCCTTGAGGAATTTCAGGCAAAACCTACACCCAGAATGGTGAGGAATAATAAATCATTGCTGTTTTCACCATAAAATTGGACAGGTTTTCTTTTTAAGGGAGCAACAGATTATTGTGTTTGAATAATTGAAGTTCCAAATATCTAGGGATTTTCCAGATGTCTTTCTGTCACTGATTTTTAATTTAATTCTGATGAGTCAGAGAATGTATTATTCTGTATGACATCAATTCTTTTAAACTTACTGACACTGGTTTATGGTCTAGTATTGGTCTTGCTGAATATTCATGTACTTTTTTTTTTAATTTAAAATTTTTTTGGTAAGTTTAGCATTATCTATTCCTTGAAAGATTAGAACCAAGAGTGAAGCCATGTGGAACAAGGATTTTCCTCAAAATAAGATTTTTTTCTTTTAAAAAACTACTGTTTCCCTCTCTTTAATGGGAATAAGAGTATCCAGATATTCTATCATTCCTGAGTCTGTTTCAATAAATGATATTTTTCTAGTTCTTTTTCCATTTTATCTAAAATTTCAAGTGTATCGGCTTAACGTTAATAATATCTTCTATCATTCTATTATCTACAATATGTATCTGTAATTATGTACCCTTTTTATTTCTGGAATTATTTGTGCCTTTTCTTTTTTCTTGGTATTTGCCAGAGCTGCTGAATATTATTATTCTTTTCAAAGTCCCAAGTTCTGACTTGTTGAGCAATGTGAAATTTGACTGCAAAACCACGAGAGCTGATTTGTAGTAGATGGATAAATGTATTCTACGTGTACTTTAAAAGAACATTTATTCTACTCTTGTGGGGTGGAGTGTTCTATAAATGCCAACTAGGTCAAGTTGGTTGATAATGTTGTTCAAATCTTCTATATCCTTACTGACTTTTTAGCTCCTTGTTCTATCAGTTACTGAAAGGAATATTGAAATCGCCAACCACAATTGAGATTTGTCTATTCCTTCTTTCAGTTCTGTCAGCCTTTGCTTCATATATTTTGTAGCTCTAGTACTATTAGTTACATTCAAATCTAGGATTGTTATATCTTCTTGATGAACTGACCTTATTTTTAGTCATTATGAATTATCCTCTTAATATTTTTTGTTCTGCAGTTTATTTTGTCTGATATTAATATAACGACTCCAATTTCCTAATGATTAGACCAACAGCTAAAATTTCTGCTCAGTTTTTTGTTTTCCAGCTGTTGTTTCCTGCATAGCTCCTTAGAGTTTCTGCTCCACATGAGTATTCAGGTTTGGCCAAGGATTTGGATAGTTATTTATATGCAAACTTGAGGGCTCCCTGATATTCATCCTCAAGCCAATAAGACCCTATGCTAAAATTCTAGTGTGCAGCCCTTCAAAAACAGCTATATCATGTAAATGTCACCAAGTATGGTCCCATTCTTTCAAGGGTCAATTCCAGTTTTTATATGCTTTGGGTCATTTTCTAGTTCTACCAAGTAGGTATTTTAAATAATTTTACCCCAGATTAATAATAGTTACCTAAAAGAGGACATAAGCTAGTCTGTTATTACCAGAAGCAGAAATCCTTACAGAGCTATATTCTACATTCAAAGAGAACTATAAAGAAATCTTACATTACACTCAGTAGTTTACTATTAATAATATCTGTATTGTAATTTTGAAACGGTTTGATATACACTGCAGGATAAAACAAATACAATATTATGATAATATAATATTTTTAATATAAGAGAAAAAAGATTTTAATATGAGAAAAAAGATATAAATATAAAAATCAAAGAAGTTTAATAAAATCCTTCCAATCTTACATTTCAATTGGAAATATCAATATTTCATGATTTAAAAAATAAATTCCTAGCTCTAACAAATAAAGGGCCAAAAAATAAATAACACCCATAACAATAAGCACCTTCACAACCTAGACCTTGGTGTCTAAATACTATTCTCTGCTAAAAGAAATCAGAGGTCCTTGGAGAAATGGCCAAATTTAAGTCTGGGCACGGAAAATACTAGGTGAGCCTGTGATAGCTTGTTGTGCTAGAAAGCAAGAAAATGTTCAAGGCCTAATGGGAGTGATGTCAAAAGGACATGGAAGTCAGCTTAAATGGACCCCCACTGGCCAAATTCAGACAATATGGGGCTTTAAAACCCCCCAATTATAACTATAATTGAAAATATACTAAATTAATAAAACTCTATAATAATAAATTTGGAACACATAAGGTAGGACCCCATGAGAAGCAAATAATAACTACTGGGGAAAGAACATCTACCGTGGAGCTGTGAACTGAAAAATTCCCAGAGCTTGTACAGGGTTGAAAGATGCTGCAATTCTACCCAGTCAGAGTTGAGAGATCTTGTTGGATACCTACAGCATAAGAAGAAACTGCACAAAGGAAATACATTAGTAATAGGACTAAATTAGCCCTACTGGAAAGGATAAAGTTAATCCAACCCAAACAAAACAAAAACAAGCCTCAAACAGATCAAACTGATCAACAAGTAACTGACTTGGCTGCCAAAACAAAACTCAATAGTCTTTAAAAGAAGAAAGGAGAACCCAGACACTCAAGCCAAACATTCACAATTTCTAGTATTCAGCAAAAAGATACTAAGTATTTGAACAGCAGAAAAATATAAGCCATAACCAAATGAAAACTCAGTCAATAGAAAGAGCCAGAAATCACAGATATGATGTAATGAGTAGCCAAGTACTTTAAAGTTGCTATTATAAATATACTTACAGATTAAAAAAACCATGAAGATAAAATAGGAGTGAACTGAAAGATAAAAAGAACTAAACAATTTATAGAGCCAAAAATATAATATCTGAAATCAAAATTCATAGGATTTCCTTAACAGTAGGTTATACATTACAGAAAAGATCAGTGAGCTTGAGTACATAGTAATAATAACTCATTAAACTGAGATTAAGATAAAAAATAAGGCTAGATAAACAATGTGTGGGTGGGTCATCTTTGTATGTGATGGATAGAACAATATCAAGTATCCTAATATTCATGTTGTTGGAGTTGAACTAACCTGTGTCAGAAGGCAGATTAATTGTGGCCTGGTCACAAGAGAAGTTTTTGGGGTCATAGAAAAATTTATATCTTGATTGTGGTGATAGATATTTAGGGGTATGCATTTGTGAAAGCTCATCAAACTGTTGATTTGAAATGGTTACATTTTATTATATGTATATTATACCTCAATAGAGTTGATTTTTTAAATTCTACGACATCATAATGATACTTTACAGAGAAAAATACCCATTTGTCACCCTGAAGGTGACTAGTACTTGCTAATTATGATGGAAAAAAAAAAGAACCTTAACAGTGGAAATATCTGGTAGCACCACCTTAGCTAAGTGATCATTCAACATCCTTAACAGCCAAGCGACTTGATAAAACCACACTGTGAAGAGTAACAGTGTCATCTATAAAGTATTCTTGCCTAAAATACTAACTCTAAGCAGGCCGTTTTACAGAATAGAACAAACTTCAATTATAGAAAAGTACAGAATTAATTTCCATTTTACAGAATAAACACATAAAGCCAATATTGCAAATATTAATTGTTGAATTTCACATGTTGAGAAATTATATATTTACTCTTCACCTTTTCTGTATGTCTGAAAATTTTCACAACAAAAACTGAAGAAAGAAATTAGTCATGAGATCTGCTAACATACCATATAACAAGAGTACAGTGAAACACCACAATAACAAGACCTGAGGTAATGTAAATTTGGATGTGATATGATTGGAAATTTTGTTTTAATAGCAGGCTTACCCTTGCAAGCATTTCATTAACCTTGCAATAATTAGGCCTCACGTGTTATGCAACTGAAACTTTTAGACATCTCTTAACACATTATGGCAAGGGTCTTACCATTTTTGAGTTACTGAGGTATAAGAATTACATAGTAATTTTTTTTTTTGGGGGGGCACTGTATTATTTATTTAATTATTAAGGAATCCACTTCTATGACTGTCATGAAACCCAGGCTGGGTAAATAGTGACACGTTCTGGAGGTAACTACACCTCACTCTGGACTTTCTGGTTATAACCACTCTCAGCTAAAAATCCAGACTCATGAGGCCTCAATCCCCACCCTCTTATTCCTCGAAGATGTCAAGGTCAGCTATGTAGGAGGCTTTTTCAGAGAAGATGACTTTGTCTTCTCAGAAGACAAATCCTCTGCTTTTCTTTATGAGGCAGATAGCTACCCCAAACCACGGACAGTTGGGACCTGCTCAGGTCTCAATGATGACTTAGTAATTCTGAATTCCTGGTGTACAACAGAACCTTATGAGATGATAATTTAAAAGAAAATGGTATCTATGAAAATGTATTTATATAGACAATAATTGACTTTTTTTGGTTTTGTTAATTCACTTGATACCACATACTTTGGCTTTCAAATGTACATTCAATTCAGATCAGAGACTATAGTTAATATCTTAGAGAAAGAATCATATAGTCTGTAATTCTTTCTGTAGATCTTACATCAAACATGAGTTATTAAAAATTTCTGGGTTTCTTTATCTTTTTACATTAACTTTCTCCTCTTTTTGTTAAACATTTCACTGTCATAAGAAGAAAGAACTGCCCTCAACCCAAATAAAAAGTATAATTTAAACACATAAAAATAATCGTGTTCTGGAACAACACAAGTCATGTACAGCTTCCAAGAAGATGGCTTTTAAAATTCTTGGTTTCTTGGCAAGCTACTTTTAGAACAGGTATAATAAGTCAGATGAAGAATTGTGTGTGTCTGTATGACAAAGGTATTTCAAAAATTCAAATACCTACATACCAGGTCAGAAAGACTGTTATTAAAGTTTAATTTAAGTAGCTGTTGCTTCATTTTAATTCTTGAATTAGTCAGGGACTGTAAACAGTAGCATATTTAGCACAAATATTCTTGTGACCATCATAGAGATCATAACAGTAACAACAGTTTGTTCATCACTGTATGTCTAGTATATTCATCAGTATTTAACATAGAGGAGGTATTCAGTAAGTATTTGTTAAACTAACCCATTAGTGAATTTGTTCCCAAATTAACCAGTCAGTAATTAATCACTATATATACCCCTATTCTTTGGAAAAGCACAAGCTATTTATATTTTCGATTTCTTATGACTGGAAAAAGTTTCTTTAATCTATTAGTGAGTGCCACAAAGGTTTTTATTCTAATTAGCAATACTGAATAGAAACACAATATAGAAAAGACTGGATAGAGCAGATTAACCAACAAGGGGGGGGGGTAACATTCATGTTAGTAGGAGCTAAAAACCAAACATGAAGGACATAATAGAATTTTAACCAGCTTTCTCCCTCTTGTATAGGTATTTATAATAAGATAAATAACTACTGAATGAAAAGAGAAAATCAATTGCAAACCATATACATGCAGAAGAAAGAAAAAGGGAATCAAATAAAACTATTACTGTCTATTCCTCTGAAAATTCTGTAGTTTATCCAAAAATTTCATTATGACAATCCTGTAAGAACTATCTAAATACTACCTTCATATTTGCCATCTAATTTCAGCTGGGTTATTTTCTGTAGCTGATAAGTAAAAATCACGTGAGACCATTTTAAGATAGCTGAAGGATTAACTACATTTCACAGGTATTCAAAATTGAGATAATGGATCTGGCATCATGGTTTTTAACATATTCCCTATTTTTGGTAAGAAAAATATCTTTGAGAATGCAGACTTAAATACTGGTATTAGGAGAGATGAGACATTCTGTTGTGGGAATCTCACATCATATTTTCACCTTTAGCTAACAAACATGGTAGTTTAACACATTCATGGAAATAACTGGTCATTCAGCCTACATGCAGACTTTGTGTGACTGATGCCCACTACTGCACTACTGGGGGTTTGGTGGAGCTGGGGTAGCAGACGGTGACACCATGGATGAAGTCTGGAAATGGAAAATATAAGAGAGAACACACCCTTTAGAAAACTTCTGAGACTTGTCCTGTTCTACCAAGGCTCTGAAACTGGCTTCACCCAGAGTTTGAAGAAACAAACAGCAGGAAAAATTCTTCTACACAGCCAATGTTTCTCACACTGGGCAAGGGCATGCCAATTGTACTTGGCCAGCACACCAGGGTAGTGGTTTAGCCATGACCATGAATTCAGAGAGGAAAATGGCTATTTATTGTACACCCTGCCCTCTTCACCGTGGAGGCTGTTGATCATGTGCCAGGAAAAAAGGTGAGTTGGGGTTACTGGGCTTCTCTAGACCAGGCAGATGGCAAGCCATTGCTGGTTCAGATGACTTTCGTGGGATTGTGCCAAAAATATGCTCATATTCCCTTTGTTTGCCTATGCGGCCTCACAACCGCAGTCCCCTATCCCCCGGAAGCACATCTTCAAAACCTCCAGAGTCCTAAGGGGGATATTTGAAAATCACTAGTTTAGATTAACACTCAACCAATGCAAGAATTCATTGTATAGAGTCCCTGATAGATGTTTGTCCAGAATCTTCTAGTACACTTACAGTGCTGCACTGTGTCCCCAGGGAGCTTATTCTGTCACTGGGCAGATATGACTGTTAGAAAGTATTTAATACCAAGTATTAAGTATGCTTGTGTGGACCACTTCTTGGCACTTATGCTTTCCAGTCTTAGTTATCTTTGGCATTTTTTATGCTTTCCTAACAAGTACATATTCTCCTTGAGGGCTGGACAGCCTGTGTTTTCTTAATGTTGACTTCCATATCTTCACCATGTTGCATTGGGTCGATAACTATACCCAAGTGTGCACAGGTCCGTAGTGAACTGGTCCTAATCACAATTATTTTATTTATTTTCTGCCACATTTCCTTACAAACTCCTCCACTAATAAAATTTAACGGCCAAACTATATCCTATGTCTTCTTCCTCCTTTTCCAATAACCTCTTTCTTTCCATCTCAACCTCTTCCCCTAGGAATTTTATCCTAGGTACATGAACTTCTGGACACTGTACAAAAATGTACTTTTTCTTTTTTTTTTTTTGGTGGGGGAGAGGGTTTCATACTTTCATACAACCCTTAAAGGACCGCAAATTAAAATCCACCGTTGGGGCAGCCGGATGGCTCAGTTGAGAGCATGACCTCTCAACAAAAAGGTTGCCCGTTCAATTCCCACATAGGATGGTGGGCTGCGCCCCCTGCAACTAAAGATTGAAAACAGCGATTGGACTTGGAGCTGAGCTGTGCCCTCCACAACTAGATTGAAGGACAACGACTTGGAGCTGATAGGCCCTGGGGAAACACACTGTTCCCCAATATTTCCCTCCACATTCCCCCCAAAAAAAATCTACTGTTGTAACTTTTTTTGCCTTCTTTGTTTAATCAAGCCTCTTCTCTTCTTAAAAGCTCAGCTTCCGAGGGCTGGCCCAGTGTCTCAGATGGTTGGAGCACCGTGCTCCTAATGCTGAGGTCGCTGATTTGACTCCCACTTGGGCCAGTGCGCTGCACCCTCTACAGCGAAGATTGTGAACAACAGCTCTCCCTGGAGCTGGGCTGCCGTGGGCTGCTAAAGAGCTGCTGTGAGCTGAGCGGACAACCGGCAACCAACCGACTGCCTCAGTCGGGTGGGGGTGGGGGTGGGGGGAGCACAAGGCTCATAATACCAGCGTGGGCCAGGGAGCTGTGTCCTACACAACTAGACTGAGAAACAATGGCTTGAACCAAAGGGGTGGGGGAAGCGGAAGAAAGGGAAAAAATGTATGAAATTAAAAAAAAAAAAAAAAGCTCAGCTTCTGCTCCTGGATCAACGTTCCAGAGAATCTTCCACATAGGGGAGACTTTTGTAGGTTCTGAACTTATTTATATCATATCTATACTGTTAATTTGACTGATTTATTATGCACCTTGTACAAGAACTAATTTTAAATTAGTATCTTCATTGTGATTTAATTCTTTTGTTAATGTTTCACGACTGTAAACTCTTAGTGGGTTCAGTGTCTTTTTGTTGCATGTACTACAAAGCAGGTACTTGGATACAGATGAAGATGGTGAATCATCAAATAAATCAGTATATAGAAACTGAATTTTAAAGGTGTGTATCACAGCTGAGACGTTGTTGGAACCGGGCAAAATGCCACAGTTAGCTGCCACCTCACCTCTGCTTTACGAATATTTTCTCTAGCTTCATCTATTTTCTGTTCCAACTCTGCGCGGCTTTGTTCTGATACCGCAACTCCATGACATTCCAGATCATCTAGAACCTATTAAAGAAAATAAAACAGTAACTGGTTTTTTTTTTTAAGTAACTAGAGTATTTAGATAATTTAAAAGACTAGTGATGAGTAGGCACGATTCCTTTTTAACCTTTATTTTTTTTCATTTTTTATTAAAAAAAAATATTTGAAATAATTATAGACCCACAGGAAGTTGCAAAAGTAGTACAGAGTCTTTTTCCCCAGCTTCCCCCAATGGCAACAACTTGCATAAGTACAAAACAATATAAAAATCAGAAAATAGACATTGGCAAAATCTACAAACCTTACTTGGATTGCATGTTTTGATATGAATACCTTTAATTTTTAAAAACTACATGAATATAAAGTATTGTTACAAAACAACGAGTGCAAAATGGCAAAAAGTCTGTTATACCTGCACACCCCACTACATACCCACCTCAAGATAATCACTGTCTCATCAATTGATGTGTATTTTTTTCAAACCATTTCTTAAGTATTTCCTACATACTTGCAGTTGTATTTAAAAAATAATGAAATAAGCTCTATCATCCCCTCAACGTGTCTAAGAAACCTTTTTATATTTTTACAAACAGATTTATTTCCTTCTCTAGCTAATCCATAGATTCAATAGTTTAACTGTACCATGCTTTATTTACACTTAATCTATTGCTATTTGAATTTATCAATTTATCAATATTATAAATAGTACTGTACAAACAACCTAGTCATTGACTCTTTGAACACGTATGGGAATATTTATTGAAGATAAAAACATAGAAGTCGAAATTGTACATTTTGATATTAATAAGCATTACCAAATTGCCCCCAGAAGGTTGTACCTACTCTTTATTAGTAGTGTGTGAGAGCATGTTTCTTTATATCTCACCAATGATGGATATTGTCAATCTCTGAATTTTTACCAATATGATATATAAATAAATATTATCTCATTGTTTTAATTTTCATTTCTCATATGTTACCATCTGTATTTCCACTTTTATAAATGGGCAGTTCATATCCTCTACACATTTTTCTAATTTTCTGTCTTTTTGTTATTTATTTAAATATATTTCTTTCTAGATATTAGTCCTTTTTCTTTTATTATATTAGTCCTATACTCTTTTACAAATATCTCCTATTCTGTTCCCTTTCTCTTAACATTTATTCTGTTTTACAGAAATTTTTAGTTTTTATGTGGTCGCATTTATCAATCTTGTCCTTTTATGGGTCCTGGGTTTTGTGTCTTGCTTAAGCCACCTGTAATATACTAAAAAATTCTATACTTGTCCAGTTTTTAATAACCAAAAACTGGAAAAATACGCAATTAGCCCTTTGATTCTTCTGAATTTTATTTTGTATTTGGTGGAAGGGAGGAATCTACATATTTTGCCCCTAATACACAATTGCTCTAACATCATTTACTGAATAAATATTTTCCCAAAACTTTGAAATGTCATTAACGTGTTTTTTATTATGAAAAATTTCAAATATACTCAAAAGGGAAGAGACTAGGATGATGAACTCCTATATACCAATCACCAAGATTCAATAGCTAACAAGATTTTTCCACATTTGTCTCATCTATTCTTTTTTTTCTTTGCTAAAGCATTTTAAAGCAAATTCCAGACAGATATCATGTCATTTCACTCCTACATGCTTTTGTAAAAGTCTCTAAAAATATGAACTTTAAGAAAAAAACCCACTTATCAGAACTAACAATATTTCCTTAGTAGCCTTAATATGCTGTTAATCATTAAATTTCCCTGCCTGCCTCAAAATGATTTTTTATGATTGGTTGATTTGAATCAGTATCTAAAGGTCCATGCAGAAACAGATCATTTTCTTTACTATATTTGTATGATACCACAGTTTTAATTACGATGGTCATTATTATATGTATCAATATGTGCTAAGGGACATAAATGTCATTATTGATGTTGTTGGCTATTATTGTACATTTAAAAAACCCAGATACATTTTAGAACCATTATTTTCAAATTCCTTTAAAAATATCTTTTAAGTTTTGTTGGGATTACATTGAAATTACAAATACTGTGTTTCCCCGAAAATAAGACCTAGCTAGACAATCAGCTCTAATGCGTCTTTTGGAGCAAAAATTAATATAAGACATAGTAAAATAAGACCGGGTCTTTAATATAATGTAATGTAATGTAATGTAATATAATAAAATAAAATATAATACCCGGTCTTATATTAATTTTTGCTCCAAATAAAACATTAGAGCTGATTGTCCGGCTAGGTCTTATTTTCGGGGAAACAGGGTACATGTAATAAAAACCCCAATTTTTTACATCTCTCTACTTACGCCTTCTTTCATTATGTTCTTTGGTTTAAAAATGTCTTTCTTCTTATAGATCATGACATTTCACTGGCTGGTTCATCAGTATTTTATTGCTATGGTAAATAATTTTTTCAAACTGCATTTTGCAAAGTATTATTCTTAGTAAATATGAAAACGAATCATTTTTGGATATAATTTTGTATCTATTCACCTTACTGAACTCTTATTATTTCTAATAGTTTGACAGTTGGGTCTCTTCTATTTTTGAAGGTAAACAATCACATCATTTATAAATAATGACAGATGTACCTTTTCCTAATATTTAAACACTTTATTTTTCCATTCATTAGTGCACTGACTAAATCCTCATATGACACTGTAAAGTAGTGGTGATGATAGAGTATTGTTTTCTTATTATCATTGTAGTAAGCAAAGTGGCCTCCAAAAGATATCTACATCCTAATTCTTGGAACTATGTATATGTAAGATATAACTTGCAGATATTTTTAGAGTTACGGACCTTAAAATAGGGAGATTATCTTGGATTATCTGAGTGAGCCCAATCTAATCGCATGACCCTTTACAGAGAATTTTCTCTGGTGGGAGTGAGATGAGAGACAGGCCAAAAGGGAAGTCAGTGAGATTCCAAGCATAGGATTGAAGGCATCATTACTGGCTCTGAGATGTAGGAGCCTATGAACAAGGCACAGAAGATTGGCTTCTAAGCTGGGTGCAGCCCCCAGCTGAGAGCCAGGATGGAAACAGGGACTTCAGTTGTACAGTTATAAGGAACTGGATTCTGACAACAACCTGCATGAGCGTGGAAGCAAATTCTTCCCCTGAGGCCAGCCTGGCCTTGGTAGAGCTGGAGCTGAAAAACTAGCCAAGATCACTAAGATTTCTGACCTCTAGAACTGTGAGATAATAAATTTGTCTTCTTTTAAGCCACTACGTTCGTGGTGATTTTTTATGGCAGCTATAGAAAACTAATACAGCCATCAAGTATAATGTTTGCTGTAAGGTTCAGGAAGATATCCTTGTCAGGGTGAAAGTCTTTATCCAGCTGGCTGCGAATTTTGTTTTATTTTTTAATCACTAAAGGATACTGAATTTTATCATACGCTTTTTGGGCCAACTATGAAAATAATCATAGAATTTTTCATCTTTAACCTATAAATACAGTTTATTATATTGATAAATTATATGTTGAATCATCCTTGCACACTAATTAGTCATGTGTTTTTAAAACACATGACTGGAATCATTTTTTATTAAACTTTATTTAGCATTTTTAAAAGCTTGTCACATTTTTGTTAAAAATCAGTTGATCATATATGTGGTGTCCCTATTTCTAAACTCTTTATTTTGTTCCATTCACCTATAAGTCTATTTGTACACCAATACTGCGACAACTTGATTACTGTATTTTTATGTTTTGAAACCAGGAAGAGTAAGCCCTCCAAGTATATTCTTATTTTTCAAAATTGTTTTGACTATTCTAGATCATTTGCTTTCCTATATATATTTTAGAAGCATTTTGTCAATTTCTATAAAAAATTCTACTGAGTGTTTGACTTGGACTGTGCTGAACATATGGATTAATTTGGAGATAACTGGCACTTATAAAATATTGCGACTTCTATTCCATTGGTCTACATGTCTGTCCTTATGCCAGTACTACACTGTCTTGAATACTGTAGCTTATTGTAATAAGTTCTGAAGTCAGGAAGTATGAATCTTCCAATTTTGTTCTTTTTCAAGACTGTTTTGGCTATCAGAGGTCCCTTGAAATTCCATTTGAATTTTAGAGTAGGGTTTTTCTATTTCTGCAAAAAACACTTTTGGGATTTTGATAAGGATTGCATTGAATTTGTAGATCATTTTGGATGGTATTGTTAGCTTAACACTGTCTTCCATTCCTTGAACACAGGATGATGTTCTATCTATTTATGTCTTATTAATTTCATCAATGTTTTATAGTTTTTAGTGTACAAGTCTTTTGCCTCCTTCATTAAGTTTATTCCTAAGTACTTTATTCTTTTTGATACTACTGTAAATGGAATTGTTTTCTTAATTTCCTATTTTAGATTATTAATTGTTAGCATATAAAAATGCAACTAACTTTTGAACGTTAATTTTGTATCCTGCAACTTTGCTGAATTTGTTTATTAACAAGTAGGGGTGTGTGTGCATCTGTTTGTGTGCATGTGGAATATTAAGGATTTTCTACATTTAAGATCATGTCCTTCATGAACAAAGATAATTTTATTTCTCCCTTTCCAATTTGGACGGCTTTTCTTTCTTTCTCTTGCCTAACTGCTGTAGTTAGGATTTCTAGTACTATGTTCAATACAAGTGGCAAAAGGAGGGCATTTTTAGCTTGTTTCTGATCTTAGAGGAAATGCTTTCTGTCTTTCACCGCTGAGTATCAACTGATTTTTTAAACAAATTGATTATGATATACTTCAGAGTGATCTTTGTGTTTTACCTGTATGGGTTTGTTGAGCTCCTTAGATTTTTGGGTTTACAGTTTTTATTAAATTTGGACAGTTTTCAGCTATATGCTTTTTTTCAAATGTTTTTCTGACTCTTTCATCTCGCAAAGGAGTCTCTTTCTAACTCATAAAGTATGTTATATCACATATTGTCCCACACAGGTCAATGATGCTCCTTTCATTTTAAAAAAGTCTTTCATTTCTCTCTGTGTTTCAGTTTGCATAGTTTCTATAGCTATATTTTCAAGCTGATTGTTCTTTTTTTTTTTTCCAGCATCTAACCTATTGAATTTTTCATTTCAAATATTGTATTTTCAGCTCTGTAAGTTCCATTTGGTTCTTTTGTATATCTTCCTTTTCTTTCCTCAGTATGTTCATGTTTATTTTCTTTTAAATCCTTGGGCTTATTCACTGTTCTAAAGTCCTTGTTTGCTGGAAGTGCTAGACATAGAGATCAGACAAGAAACAGTAATAAAAGGCATCCAAACTGGAAATGAATAAATACAACTGTCATTATTTGTAGATGACATGATACTATATGTAGAGAACCCTAAAGACTCTACCAAAACTATTAGACCTCATAAATGAATTCAATAAAGTAGCTGGACACAAAATTAATATTCAGAAGTCAGTTGCATTTTTATATACCAATAATAAACTATTAGAAAGAGAAATTAAGAAAACAATCCCATTTACAATCGTATCAAAAAACCCCAAAACCAAGGAATAAATTTAACCAAGACCTGTACTTGAGAAACTTGAAGAAATTGAAGATACAAATAAATGGTATACCATGCTCATGGATAGGAAGGATTAACATCATTAAACTGTCCATACTATCCAAAGCAATCTACAGATTCAATGCAATCCCTATCAAAATATCAATGGTATTTAACATCAAGGGTATTTGATACCAGTGGTATTTACTAGAACAGGTAATCCTAAAACTTACATGGAACTACAAAAGACCCCAAACAGCCAAAGCAATCTTGAGAAAGAAAAACAAAATTGAAGGTATCATGCTACCTGATATCAAACAATATTACAAGGCGATAGTAATCAAAACAAAATGGTACTGGCATAACAATAGACACGTAGATCAATGGAACAGAATAGAGAACCCAGAAACAAACCCATGCCTGTATGGCAATTACTCTATGACAAAGGAGGCAAGAATATACAATAAAGATAGTCTTTTCAATATATGGTGCTAGGAAAACTGGACGGACACATGCAAAAGAATGAAACTGGACCACTTTCTTACACATATAAAAGAATAAACTCAAAATGGATTTAAGATTTAAATGTAAGAAACCAAACCATAAAATTTCTAGAATAGAACATAGGCAGTAAATTCTCTGACCTTGCTCTTAGTAATAGTATTTTTTTGGATATGTCTCCTCGGACGAGGAAAAAAAGAGAAAAAATAAACAAATGGGACTACATCAAACTAAAAATTTTTTGCACAGTAGAGGAAATCATCTCAAAACAAAAATACAACCCGGCTGGCCTGGTGGCTCAGGCAGTTGGAGCTCAGTGCTCCTAACTCTGAAGGTTGCCGGTTCGATTCCCACCTGGGCTAGTGGGCTCTCAACCACAAGGTAGCCGGTTCAACTCCTCGAGTCCCGCAAGGGATGGTGGGCTCCACCCCCTGCAACTAAGATTGAACATGGCACCTTGAGCTGAGCTGCCGCTGAGCTCCTGGATGGCTCAGTTGGTTGGAGCGTGTCCTCTCAATAACAAGGTTGCTGGTTCGACTCCCACAAGGGATTGTTGCCACTAGCAAAGGCAACTGGACCTGGAGCTGAGCTGCGCCCTCCACAACTAAGACCGAAAGGACAACAACTTGAAGCTGAACGGCACCCTCCACAACTAAGATTGAAAAGACAACAAATTGACTTGGAAAAAAAAAAGTCCTGGAAGTACACAATGTTCCCCAATAAAGTCCTATTCCCCTTCCCCAATAAAATCTTAAAAAAAAAAAAATACAACCTACTGAATCAGAGCAGATATTCACCAATAATACATCTGGTAAGGGGTTAATATCCAAAATATATAAAAATCTCATACAACTTAACAACCCAAACGTAAACAATCTGATTAAAAAATGGGCAAAGAACCTGAATAGACATTTTTCCAAAGAGAACATACCAGATGGCCAATAGACATATGAAAAGATGCTGAACATCACTAATCATCAGAGAAATGCAAATTAAAACTACAATGAGATATCACTTCACACCGGTCAGAATGGCTATCAATAAATCAACAAACAAGTGGTGGCGAAGATGTGGAGAAAGGGAATTGTCATGCAGCGTTGGTGGGATTGTAAATTGGTGCAGCTGCTATGATAAACAGTATGGAGATTCCTCAAAAAATTAAAAATAGAGCTGCCATACAATCCAGCAATTCCATTTTTAGGTATTCATTTGAAGAAAACAAAAACACTAATTCAAAAAGACATATGCACCCCTATGTTCACTGCAGCATTATTTACAATAGCCAAGATATGGAAGCAACTTAAGTGTCCACTGATAGACATGGATAAAGAAGTAGTACATTTGTATAATGGAATATTACTCAGCAATAAAAAGAATGGCATCTTGCTATTTGTGACAACATGGTTGGACCTAGAGGGTATTATGCTAAGCAAAATAAGTCAGACAGAGAAAGACAAATAACACATGATGTTTCTTATATGTGGAATTGAAAAAAACAAAATAAATGAACAAAACAGAAACAAACTTATAGATACAGAGAACATTTTGATGGTTGCCAGATGGTAGGGGGTTCAGGGGATGGGTAAAAAAGGGGAAGGGATTAAGATGTACAAATTGGTAGTTACAAAACAGTCATGGGGATGTAAAGTACAGCATAAGGAATATAGTCAATAATATTATAATAACTATGTATGGTGTCAGATGGGTACTAGACTTATCAGGGTGATCACTTCATAAGTTATATAAATGTCTAATCACTATGTTGTACATCTGAGAAACTAACATAATATTGTATATAAACTGTAATTGAAAAATAAAAATTATTAAAAAAATAAAGTCCTTATTTGCTAATTACATCATTTATGGGTCTGCTTTAATTGACTTTTCTTTGGATAATGGGTTATATTCTCCTACTTTTAATATCTAGCAATTTTTATTTAATTCTTGACAATGTGAATACTATGATATTGAATGTTGCACTTTCCTTTTTTCCTTTGAAGATATTTTTTCTGGCAGGTGAATAAGTTACTTGTGGATTAGCTTGATCTTTTTGAAGCTCGTTTTAAAGCTCTGTTTAGCCTTATTCTAGGGCTGGTTTAGCCCCACTACCAATTTATGATCCTTCTGTGGTCTCCTGATTGCCCTAGGTGATCCATGAGTACTCTCAACTTGGCTGGTCAGAACTTGAATGTGTCCCAGCCCCCAGACTTGGGTTTCACCCTATGCATGTGTGATTTTAGTATTTAGCAACAGACTGAAGGGAGACTTATATAAATTTTTGGAATTCTTTTTCTGCATCTCCCTGCTGTCTGGTCCTCTGCCTTGAAAATTCATGCTACTTTAGCCTCTGAACTCTGATCTCTATCATTTCAACTCAGCAAGTCTGTGGTACGCTGTTTCAGTTCTCTCTCCATGTACGATAATAAGCAAAGTGCCTCCAGGCAGAAAGCCTGGGAGATCATAGGCTTAATTTCATTATTTTTCCTCTCAGATTTCACAATCCTGTTATTGCTTATTGTCCAGTGTCCAAAAACATTTGTTTCATATATTTAGATCAATTTTATAGTTGTTTATGCAGGAGGATAAGTGTGATTCCAGTTACTTCATCATGGCCAAAAGCAGAACTGATTTTAATGTTAAAAAAACAACAACTTCATTTTATTGCTTAAACTATATGAGGTCTGGCAATTAAGTTCGCAAACTCATCCTAAAAGTGCTACGTACCTCATTGCTGAATATCACTACGGTCACCTTCGAAGTACTCACCCTGGGAAGCTATGCACTCACGCCAGAGCCTAGTCCACCCTTCAAAGCAATTTTGGAACTCTTTCTGGAATGGCCATCAGAGCTGTTGTTGTATTACCCTTGTCCTGAATGTCATCAAAATGTCTTCCTTTCAGTATTTCCTTTATTTTTCAGGTAAAGAAAGAAGTCATTGGGGACCAGATCAGGTGAGTCAGAAGGATGTTCCAATATAGTTATTTGTTTACTGGCTAAAAACGCCCTCACAGACACTGCTGTGTGAGCTGGTGCATTGTCGTGATGCAAGAGCTATGAATTGTTGGCAAAAAGTTCAGGTCGTTTTCGTCTAACTTTTTCACGCAGCCTTTTCAGCACTTCCAAATATTAAACTTGGTTAACTGTCCAGTTGGTACAAACTCATAATGAATAATCGTTCTGATATCAAAAAAAATTAGCCACATCATTTTGACTCTTGATTTGGACTGATGGAACTTTTTTGGTTGTGGAGAATTGGCTGACTTCCATTGGACACTTTGACGCTTTGTTTCAGGGTCGTATTGGTACATCCATGTCTCATCACCAGTGATAACACAGCCCAAAACATCGTCTTGCCTCTCCAAAAGGTCTTGGCAAACTTTGACTCTCCTTTGCTTTTGTTCATCAGTGAGCTCCTGTGGGACCATTTTTGCACACACCTTTCTCATGCCAAGAGTTTTAGTTAAGATTTTCCTGTTTCTCTATCGATGTTTACTTGGTCTGCTATGCTTCTCACAGTCAGCCAACAATTTTGATGCACAATTCGACAAATTTTTGCAATGTTTTCATCAGTTCTGCTCGTTACTGACAGCTCTGACCTCTTTTCATCAGTGACGTGTTCTTTTCCCTCAGAAAAATGTTTAATCCATTTGTACACTGCTGTTTTCTTCATGGCTTTATCCCCATAAACTTGGACTAACATGTCCCTGATTTTACTTCCACTTTTGCCAAGTTTAACAAGAAATTTAATGTTTGTTTGTTGCTCTAATTCAAGCTCAGACATTCTCGTGATGGCACACAAAAACACACAACAACAATAATGAATGCCACTCAGCAAGACCCCACCACACGTCAACAAGAACACAGCTGAGACACTGATATACCAAGGTAATGAAACCTTACGGAGCTGTTTGTACAGTGCTGCCAATGTAAGCACACAGTGGAGAGTTCACAAACTTGTCAGAACTTGTACCTTATTCGATTGAAGCATAACATAGGTCATACTGAAAATTTATTGAAACCTGTCTGTCTCTACCTCCCAGCAGAAAGACACAACGTGCCTTGACAACAGAGAGAGGAAACAGATTTATTTTTAATATCTGAACATTAACTTTCAAATATAGTCAAGCGTTCTAGTGAAAAAAAAAAGTATGTGTTTTATATTTTTAAGTATAAAGCTGCAGTAATTAATCTCATCACTATTTATTGGATGTGTGAGTATATAGTAACTCCTCTCTCTCTAGTTCATCAATTCTTTGATTGAGATAAACTGTATTAGAGGAACTGTATGCAAGAAGCCTTATCTGTCCATAAATCTGATTTAGATAATGAGATTCTGGATTTCCAGCTGGAGTCTGATGCCAAGATTTGGAAGATTTTAGGTGAAGAGGAATTATATTTTGCATGTAAGAAGGATGTGAACTGTTAGGGCCAGAAGGCAGACTGTAGCAGATTATCTTTTTTTAAAAATAGCTACAGTAATATTTCTCATTCCACATGTTCTTCCAGAACCTTGCTATTTCCCCACCAAGAAGTGGGGTTTATGTGCTCTCTCCTTGAACTTGGACAGGCCTTTGTGGCTGCCTCGATTAATAAAAATATGACACAACTAGTATTATACTACTACTGAGGCTAGGTCAAAAAAGATGATATAGCTTTCACGTGGCTCTTGGGACTCACATCTTTGGGGGGCCCTGTGCTACCATGTAAGAAGAACAGCTAACTTGAAGCTGCCATGCTGAAGAGATCATATGGAGAGACCACGGAGAGACAGAGATGCACAAGGAGCTCTAGCTGTTCTAGTTCCCAGCTGTTCAAGTCTTCCTGGTCCAAATACCAGATATTTCAGAGGGAAATCTATGAGATGACTCCAGCACCAGCCACTATCTGGTTATAATGAGAGACTCCCAAGTGAGAACTGCCAAGCTGAGCCCATCCCATCCCCAGAGTAACATGAGACACTATAAAAAAGGCTTTTGGCATTAAATTTGAAGAGTTTGGTATGCAACATTAGCTAAGTGGAACACTGAATTTGAGATGCCTGTGAGATAGTATAAAGCAGATGTCAAAACAGGCAAGAGGATATATATGAATAAACAGAAGAAAGGCCCAATGTTGGAAATATTAATTTATCATTTGTTGGTACATAAATGGAAGTGATTGAGACTGACTACAATGAGAAGAAAGAATAAGACAAGAAGACAGCCTAGTATAGAAATCTAAGGAATTTAAATATTTAATTGTGAGATGGAGAAAGAAGAACCTATAAAAGAACCTAGAAATGGCCAGAGTGGCATAAGGAAAACATGAGCAAAGTTATATTCTGGATGACTAGAGAAGAGAATATTTCAAGATGAAGGGAGTTGTCAACTGTGATGAAAGTGCCAACAGGTTAAGCAAGATGAAAAATCAAAACCTCCATTTGGGACTTAGAAGCATAGACATCATTGGTGATTTTGACAAGTATAGCCTCGGTGAAGTGTTATAGGGGAAGAGAAAGAAGAAAAAGCCCAAATGTAACGGGCTAAAAAATAAGTTAGGAAATATAGATACTAAATATGGACAATCATTTCAAGAAGTTGGATGTGAAGGTAAAGAAAGAGAAGAGTGAAGTTGCAAATAAATGGAAATAGAGAAAGAATTTACTATACCTAAAATAATTTCTCTGCATTTTCAGTTTACTCTTAAGATATATTTTTATGGAATCTACAATTATGTCTTCAAAAAAAATCTGTCTTGGGGATGAAAAGCCAAATTCAACCTATGTATGTCTCTTTCACTGCCCAAGAGACTGTAATACACTATCTCTAGCCTTCCTCAAGCAATTCTATGGCAAACGGATGAATTACTGTGTTGCTGCTAGCGGGCTTCAGGAATTTCCAAGCTAAGTAGACAGCGGAGAGCAGACTGCTGAGAGCTGAGCAATTATAGAAGAAACATAAACAGGATATTTTTCACATTTAGAAAACTCAATTCCTTAAATTGGTTAGACATTTGGCTTAAGCTAAAATGTAGCCCAAGACTCTGTATTACACTTACTCGTTGTTGGTGAACAATGTTTTTGTGCTCACGTGCCACACGTGTGGCCCATTTCCGAGCCTCCTTGTTTAGACTGTGCTCCTCTGTGGTCCCAGATTCTGATTCTAATTGTCGGCTCTACAACACAAGAGAGAACAGCACTGTTACCCTTATTGAAGTCATCACCATTTTGTAGGTAGATCACAGGACCTTCACTTTCTCGGCACCCAAGACACGAGATATGCTCCACTACTGTGGGACATTAGCAGAAAACTAAGCGAACCAGTGTGAAACCATAAATCACCAGGGTTTTTACTTGTTGTCTTACATTGTTGAACATTAAACCTTCATCTCTAATACGTTAATTGATCTATTTGGGGTGTGAAGACAGGTAGCTAAGCTACGCAAAGAAGAAAAAAGTATTCATGCCAACCTAACATGACACTAAAATAGTTGCATAGATAAAAAATGGAAACACTCAATATTTTTAATGGGATAAAAAAATAATCATTGGAAAGAGTGAAAAGAAAAAACAAAACAATACAATAACAGCAACACAAACTCTCTGACCCCAAAAATATTGGGTTTAATTTAGTTTCAGGTCAATCACCAATTATTTCCAAACCTCAAACTAACTTTTACCCTTCATTTGGGCATTAATGTCATGTGAAAGACAGCAGCGCTAGATCAAATGATCATTAAGGGTTTATTCTAGCCCTAAAATGCTATGATTATGTTTCACAAAGAACAAACTGCAAAATCGAAATAAACAACAGTAAGTTAACCCCCACTGTGCAAGGTACTATGGAAAGCGCTTCACATGTTTTTTGTAACAACCTTTTGAGATGGGCCATAAGCCACTTTATAGAAAAGGAAAGCGAAGCTCAGAGAGATTAAGTTTCCAGTGACAACCAGATATTAAATGTTACCGCTTTGATTACTCAAGTCTGATTCTAGACTCAGAGCTTTAATCTCTACATTATTTTAACTTTTGCTAAACTCTTAAGAACCCATTAAAAAAACTATATTAAAATAATTAGGAAATAAAACGATTTCTTAAACATGAATTACCCAAAGAGAATTTTAATACAAAAAGAAGCAAAATTTTACAGTGGGAAGATCTTAGAAACTGACTTTTGCAAGGTCACATAGCTCAAAATCGGTAGAGTAAGCAGAATTAGATAAATTGGATTAAATGTTTAATATTTTTGTTGGAATTGTAGGCAAGGTTGAAAAACTTTTACTCTATGCAGACATTTCACTTAAAGCTATATTATACAATGATAAATGAATTGAAACAGAGCAAAAGAATGAAAACCCAAATTTAATCAACTTTACAATTACATGTTATATTCTGATTCATTCTTTGGACAACTAAGAATCTGGGAACCAACTTTATTATTATATT
Source organism: Rhinolophus sinicus (assembly GCF_057876585.1). Lineage (NCBI taxonomy): Eukaryota > Metazoa > Chordata > Mammalia > Chiroptera > Rhinolophidae > Rhinolophus > Rhinolophus sinicus. Next base: position 140,828,691 of record NC_142514.1, on the reverse strand, counting down.
TTGCTTCGCAAAAGGATCTAGGCATTTACATTTATATCTGTCCTCAGAAGTCAGGGTTTACGATGCTAAACCCTGGATGCAGATGCAAATACAATCTACATTAGCCAGAGGAATCTGATGTACAAAGGTAGTAAAGCATATTCTGAAGAGCCCAGGTATACAGGTTTTTAAGTCAGACAGACCTAGTTTTAATCTTCTTAATGCCATTTACTATTAATAGCTTTATGATCCTGGGCATGTTAACTAATTTGAGTCTTAGTTACATCTGAAAATTGGTGAAAATGCCACCTATCTCAGAGGGGTTATAGGATGAAATGAAGGCATATTTTAAACATTTTCTTACTACATACTCATATATGAAGTATCCAATTAACTACATACTCATATATGAAGTATCCAATTAACTACATACTCATATATGAAATATCCAATAAATAAATGGTTTGTTTAATGTTAAAGACCAATTGAAAATTACTTGAAACAAAAATTTTTTTCATTATTGCTAAAAAAATTAATTGTTCCCCAAGAGCTCAACATTTCTTCTCAGAAAACAGAGTAGCATGCAGAAAGAACATTAATGCTGTAATCAGGACAGTAAAGTGTCACTATTCACTGTCTGGACCAGTCTCTTTTCCTTTCCAGGCTTTAGTTTCCCTTTAATAAAGGCAAGATTAGCTCTAAGGTTCTTTTCAGCACTCCTGTTAAAGAAATCGAAGGTGTTTCAGATAAGATGAAAAATGAGAAGCTCAGTCTTTTCACTATAAACAGGAAAGGAAATCGCTAATTTACAAGGGGAAATGGAAAGCCCCATCTTCTGCATTCAGTGGTCCCATATACCTTATGTATATCATCCCAATAGCAGGTCCCACCCTTCATGAGCATGCACGTCCACGTACCCCATACCTCCCACCCTTGGCCCACACCCCATATACCTCAGCTATGGTCATTCTCAGAGCACTGACAGGGGAGAGCCCAAGATCCACCAGCTGGGCAGCTTTTAAATTCTGCCCAGTAAAGATTGCACAGGGACAGAAAACAGCATAGAGTTAGAATTTTAAGGCAAACAGGGACACATAGCTAAGAACATTTGTGTCTAGAAACAAAAAAGGATTTAGGGATGCAGTTAGGCTTTGGACAAATGAGATGAGAGTCACTGTTATTCTGATTTTCTGAGGAAAAGGAGCAAAGATAAAATAATCTCAAATTAGTTGCAATTTTAAGTCAAGCTTGGCAAACTTGTCTATACTCTATTTTCTAATGTTCTGTCTGCTTCATTCCTCCCAGGCTTCAAATAAGTCAAATTATCGGACAATGTCACTGAATCATTAAGCAAAAGCTGACTGATTAACAACAGCAAAAACACCACTATAAACGGCAAGGGTTATAATCTAGAGGTAAATGCCGTCTCCCTTCATTTCTTTATGTAGCCACTAACAGCGTTACTTAAAATTTAGTAAGAAAAGTAATGAAAATATCTATAGCAAAGGTTTCTATTAAACTGATACCATTAAGCTATGATATCATAAACTCCCCTGATTATGAATCTAGATTTACCAACAGACCCTACAAACATAATTTGACTTCCCCCATGGCTAGCCTACATTGAGAGAATGTGCTAGATATGCTAGCACATAGCTATATGCTAGACATGTGCTTCCTCCCCTTGTAGAAGTTAAATTTTTTTGTTATCAAATTAGCATTTTGGTTCTCTTTTTAAGTTCAAAACTAGCATTTTTCATAGAGTAAACTCACGGATAAAAAGGGATGACTAATGTCTGCTTTTTAAAAATTGCCAATTTGGCATTTGTGTTAATACATTTAACATTCTAAGAACACTGAAAGAAATTATCAAGGGCCTATAATTTTGTGTAAAACCAATCAAAATATTTGCATGCACATATTCATTATTCTATTTATCAATTCTATTCTGGCTAAAATTTAACCACTGGTTTCTTTGAAAGGGTATACATGTGAAAAATTTCATGGATAGAAGGTATAATTTATATTTGAATTGAAAAAAAATTTATTGAATATTCTTCCTTCTTTCCTAAGTTCATTTTCAGAGTTTCAGCAATTTGTCTTATAATTTAACCAAATTTAGTAGAAAGTTGTAAGCATAAAGATAATGGGTGTGTCAGTCACATTTTACGAAGAAATGTCACAATTTCTCTGCATCCTCACAGTTTATTACAAAATTAGTGAGACATCCTAAGCTTTCCCTGTCTATATATTTCAAAGATAATAGATATTAGAACACAAACACAGCTTCAAAACAAATGAAATGAAAATCTGGAGGCCCTTACAGTATCACTGTCACAAGGCTGGAACTGGAAGGGCAGGGGTTTGTGAAATACTGCATTCTCTTGTAGAAACAGCTGAAGATTATAGTCCCGTACCACCTAAAGAGAAAATAAAATATCTTTAAGTCTTTAAGAAGATTAAGATATCCAGCAATTACATGTTAAAGTTTAAGATTTATTCTGCTGTTTTAAAAAATGAGAAATCATCCAATATCACATGGTCATAAAGAAATGATAATTACATATTCTCTTCATTTTAGATAACAGTTGGTATTCGTGTGTTTTATTTTCTCAAGAATCTAAATTTGGAAAGTACTAGTTTAGAAACTAGCCCAGATTTGGGGGCTAAACAATACACAATATTTAAAGAAAGCAAGAAGATAGCTATTACACAGAAAGCTATTCTTAATGGGCGGTGTGTGGTGTGTGTGCACGCGCATAAATGGAGAAGCACGTTAAGTTCTTAGGTTCCTCCCAGTTTAAACATTTTGTAGGCCTCTGAGAGTCTGTTTTATGGAGATTGCCATCCACTAAGATGGCAGGTAACCTCATCCATAGCACAAAATAGTATTTTTTATAGTACTTCTTGCCACCTTTTCTAGGAGATTATATTCTAATTACCATCTTAAAGCATACCAAGAAGACAGACTAGAAAAGGTTTTATATAGAAGGGGAATTCTGATACACAGAAAGTAGCAAAACAAATAGCACAGGAAGACAGCCATATAAAAAGAATTCATTGCATTATAACCCTGGGAAAGAATGGAAATCAGCAACATTTGATTGTGTGGAAACCCATTTGCTACACTGCTTATTCTTTAGTTATCTTTCATTTGCAGTATAGTACGGCTCATCAGTACCTCTGCCAGAGGATGGACAGGAGAAGGGAAAAAAATCGTTTAAAGCAGCTCTATAGCTATACCTTAGTAGTCCTGGGAAAAGGGTTTATTGAGGAGATGGAGAAAGTACTACGAGGTGTATTTTGCATTTTATTTACCAGTATAATCCCAGTTCTTCCTCTACTGCTCCCGGTCCCCTCACTCAACACCCATTTATTGAGCATTTACCAGACCCAATGGTAAATGCGGGGGTGAGGAGGAATATGTAGATGAATGAATATAATAAATCAAGGTTACTATCTTCAAGGAATTTATAATCTTGAAACTGGGAGAACAATACAAGTTACACAAATAAAATATGAGTACACTATGGAAATATGTAGAGGGTACTAGAGCACAAAAGAAGGTGATATTTAATCCAGACTGAAGGAACAGATGGGATGGGGTGAGGAGTGGTTGGGAGAATTTGGTCAGGGAAGGCTGGGTGAATAAACATATTCTCAAAGGGAACTGTGTTTTATTCTTTTCCTGGATTCCAGTTTAAGCTAGAGTAGCTGTGAAAGCTACTTGACACAGTTCTGAGAGTCTTGCTAATCACCACTGTATTATAGAAAAAGCTAAAAGAATCATCCTGCTTTGCCAAACCTATCGTCTCAAGCACTACAAACCTTTTTTTTGAGGGGGAAGTTTCAACCTTTAAAAATTTTTAACTTTTTGTTACAAAAAAATTCAAACACATATAAAAAGTAGAGACAACAGCATAGTATATCCCTACATACCCATTATCCAACTCCCAAAAACATCCCCACATGGCCAATTTTGCTTCATCTATAAACCCACTTACCTCTTCCAATCCCAATTATGTTAAAGAAATCTCAGACACATCATTTTATCCATAAATATTTCAGTACAATATCTAAAGACAAGGAAACTTGTAAAACCATATCCATGTTAAAATTTACAATACTTGTAATACAACCAATAAATATTCAAATTTCCCTGATTGTTTCACATTTTTTAGTTTTTCAAGTCAGGCAGGATCAAAATAAGGTCCCCACAGCAATTGGATGATGGTGCTTAGGTTTCTTTTCATATGTCGGTTTCTTCCTCTACCTCTTTTTCTTTTTCTCCTCTTGCAATTTATTTGTTAAAGAAACTGGGTTGTTGTTCTGTACAGTTTCCCACAGTCTGAATTTTGTTGACTACATCCTTGTAGTGTTCTGTTTACTATATTTCCTATAAATTGATGTTTCATCATATTCAGGTTTTTGTTTTGTTTTGACAAGGTGGTGTTTACTTCCATGAAGACTGCCTCTGACTTGCCTCTTTTCATGAAATTAACAGGTGTAGTGGGCTGAAAGGTGCTCCCCCCAAAAAAAAGATATATCTGTGTTCTAATCCCTGGAACCTGTGAATGTTACTTCATTTGGAAAAAGGCCCTTTGCAGATATAATTAAGTTAAAAAATTTGAGATAACGAGATCATACTGGATTCCCTAGATGGGCCCTGAATCTAATGGTAAGTGTCCTTATAAAAGATACACAGAAGAAAACACAGACAGATGAGCAGCCAGTGCAACCAGATGCAGAGACTGGAAGGATATGACCACAAACCAAACAACGCCTGGAGACACTAGAAGCTGAAAGAGGCAAGAAACTGATTCTCCCCTAAAGCCTTTGGAGGGAGTGCAGCTCTGCTGACCCTCTAATTTTTGACTTTTGGAGGGAATAAATTTCTGGTGTTTTAAGCCATCCAGTTTATGGTAATTCGTACAGCAGCCCTAAGGAAACTAATAAAACAGGACTATGATGATAAATGCCTAAATCCACTGCAAAAACTACAGATTTTTCTATTTTTCCTATCATTTTATCAAGGAATTCTACCATTCCTTTTTCATTTATTAGCCGAAATACTTCTATAAGAGAAACTATCCATTATTTAGTTACCTTGAGGTACAGTTTGTATAAGTCAAGGTAAGTGCTTAATTCTTTCCCTATTATGACAGACAATTTAAGGTTATCATGTATTTTGTGTCCCAGACATAGAATCAATTCTATTTCTCCAAAAGCCCTGTTGGTTTTTTAAGTGATTAAGAGAAAGTATTTGGAAAAAAATATCTGCACACTAGAGATACTAGGATAGTCACCATTCTTTCTCTCTATTTTGAAAGGAAGTTGCAAAGAGGTCCTGTGGATCTCCCAATGTCGGCATCTTGCATAACTATAGTAAACGTCAAAATCAGGAAATTGACACTGGTACAAAAACATAAAGCTTATTTAGATTTCACCAGTTATACAGACACTCATTTGGGGGTGTGTATGTGTAGATATCTATGCAATTTTATCACAGGTGTAGCTTCACGTAACCACCATCACAATTAAGATACTTAACTGAACCATCACTGTAAGACTTTCTTGTGCTCCTCCATAATAGCTACATCTACTCTCCCCATTTCTAACTCCTGAAAACCACTAATCTGTTCTCTATCGCTCTATATATGTTATCTCTATACATATGTTATATAATGGAATCATGCAGCATATATCTTTTGAGATTGCCTTTTTTCACTCAGTATAATTTCCTTGAAGCTCATCCAAGTCATTGCATTTATCAACATTTTGTTCATTTTTATTGCAGAGTAGTATTCCATAGTATGGACACACCACTGTTTGATCCTTCACTCATTGAAGGCCGTTTAAGCAGTTCCGTTTTTGGCTCTTATGAATAAAGCTACTATAACATTTGTGTAAGTTTCTGTGTAAAACTAAATTTTCATATTCTCTCGGATACATGCCCAATCTTCCTCTTTAAAAGTGTTACTGAGGTATAATTGACACATGCATACAATAAACTGTATATATTTAAAGTATATAATTTGATTAAGTTTTAACATAGCTATGCACCTGTTCAAACGTCACCGCAATCAAGATAATGAACACATTCCTCACTCTCGAAAACTTCCCCATCCTCCTTTTAAATCTTTCCCTCCAGTCCCTTCCTGGTCCCCTCTGTCATTCCTGTGACAACGAAGATCAGGCCTTATATCTTATTACTGATGTATCTATCCTTCAGAATCCAGCACAGGGACTTTGCCTAAACTAGCGTTTAATAAAAGCTGTTTAAGAACACCTGTGCATCCACCACTGAGATTAAATATTACCAATACTGTTGAAATCTATATACCCTCTCCTTACTGCATTCTCATCTCCCATCCTTTTAAAACAGTGCTCCTTAACTTTTTTTTTTTTTAATGTTATTATCCCTACTCCCTGGCCAAGGAAGCTGTTTTGGACGTTTTCCTTAGCATCCTCTTTGAGTAAATGTTAATACCACAAATATGCTACATACGTCTGTGTACTGTGGCACATTATAATATCTTAGATTTTTTTTTGCAAACCTCGCCCCCCATATCTGGAAGCAATTTTTTACTCCTTTGGGAGAATATGCCCCCTCTGAGAACGCGTGCTCTAGAGATAACCACTCCACTGAATTATATCATTCTCCTTTTTTTTCTTTAAATAGTGTTACTATATGTGATGTATCTCAAAATGATACTGTTTTCTTGGATATTTTAAAACTCTGCAAAAATGGCATCTCAGTGTGTATATTCTTTTACAGCTTGCTTTTTTGCTCAGAATTATACTTGTGAGTCTCTTCATATTAATGCATGTGCCTACAGACCTTTCCTTTTATTGCAGCACTGTAGTACATTATTCATCCTACCGCCCATGGGCAGTTGGGTTGTTTGTGGCTTTTTCAACTTTAATAAAGAAAACTGCTATGAACATTGTCCCCAAAGTTTCCTGGTACACGTATGCAAGAGTTTCTCTAGGATATATGCCTAGGAGTGAAACTGCTAGGTCATAAGCTAGGTGCATCTTTAAGTTGACTAGATAATGTCAAATGTTTTCAAATTGGATGTGCCCCAATAACGTACCTCAGGGTGGTATATGAGTTTGTGTTGATCCATGTTCTCATCAACACTCACTCCTGCCTATCTTTACGTCTGTCAATCTCATAGGTGTAAAACAGAATCTCATGGTGATTGTAATTTCCATTTCTTTGAGTAATGATGAGGATAAGCATCTGTATTAGTTTGCTAGGACTGCCATAACAAAGTGTCACAGACTGGGTGGCTTACACAATAGAAATCTATTTCCTCACAGTTCTGGAGTCTAGAAGTCCTAGATCAAGGTGCTGGCAGGGTTGGTTTCTTCTGAGGGCCTCTCTCCTTGGCTTGTAGATGGCCATCTTTTCCTGGTGTCTTCACATGGTCTTCCCTCTGTGCCTGTTTGTGTCCTAATCTCCTCTTATAAGGACATAATCTCCAGTCATACTGGATTAGAGCCCACCCATATGACCTCACTTTACCTTAATAACTTCTTTAAAGGCCCTATCTCTAAATACAGTTACATGCTGAGGTAATTGGGGTTAGGACTTCAATATACAAATTTTATCAGGACACAATTCAGCCCATAGCAGCATCTTCTTATATGGTTTTATATATATATATATATATACATACTTTTTAATCAAACTTTATTGGGGTGACAATGGTTAAAATTACATAGGTTTCAAGCATACAATTCTGTAATACATCATCTATATATTCTCATCATCTACATTGTGTGTTCACCACTCAGTCAGTTCTCCTTCCATCACCATATATTTGACCCCATTTACCCTCGTCTACCACCCCCCTCCTCCCTTACCCTCTGGTAACCATTGAACTATTGTCTGTGTCTATGAGTTTTTGTTTGTTTGTCTTGCTCCTTTGTTGCTTTCAGTTTTATATACCACATATCAGTGAAATCATATGGTTCTCGACTTTTTCTGTCTGACTTATTTCGCTTAGCGTTATAATCTCAAGATCCCTCCATGCTGTCGCAAATGGCACTGTTTCATCATTTCTTATGGCAGAGTAGTATTCCATTGTGTGTGTGTGTATATATATATATACCATATCTTCTTTATCTAATCATCTATCGAAGACACTTTGGTTGTTTCCATGTCTTGGCCATTGTAAATAAAGTTGCAATGAACACTGGAGCACATATATCTTTATAGATAAATGTTTTCAGATTTTTGGGGTAGATACCCAGGAGAGGGATTGCTGGGTCATATGGTAACTCTATTCTTAATTTTTTAAGGAACCTCCACACTGCCTTCCAACTATTTATATTTTTTTTATTCTGTGGGACTCATGTTGCATGATGTATTGGCAGTTCACCCATTTTTATGGACGAATAATATTCCATTATATGGATATACCGTATTTATTTATCCAATCATCAGTTGATGGATGTTTAGTTTTTTTCCGACTTATTGGCTATTATGAATAACGCTGCTGTGAACCTTTACGTACAAATTTTTGTTTGAACACTTGTTTTCAATTCTCTTGAAGTGGAAGTTCCAAGTCATGTGATGACCCTGTGCTTCACTTTTGAGGAACTGTCAAACTGTTTTCTACAGTGGTTGCACCATTTTACATTCCTACCAACAATGTATAAGTGTTCTAATTTCTCTACATCCTTACCAACACTTGTCAGGTGTTTTTTTTTAATTATTATTAAAACCATCCTACATGGTGGGAAGTGGTATTTCATTGTTGTTTTGATTTGCATTTCTCCAATGACTAAAGATGTTGGGCATCTGCTTATTGGCCATTTGTATATATTCTTTAGAGGAATGTCTATTCGAGTCCTTTGCCCACTTTTAAATTGGGTCGGTTGTCTTTTTGCTGTTGAGTTGTAAGAATTCTTTGTACATTTTGGAGATTAAATCCTTATGACACATGATTTGTAAATATTTCCTCCCATCCTGTGTGGTTTTTTTTTCCACATTCTTGACAATGTTCTTTGATGCACAAGAGCTTTTTATTTGATGAAGTTCAATTATTTTTTCTTGTTACTGCTTGTGCTTTGATGTCAAATCTACAAATATAATGCCAAATCCAAGGTCCTAAAGATGTACTTCTTTGTTTTCTTCTATACTTTTAGGTCATTGATCCATTTTGACTTAATTTTTGTATATGGAATGAGGTAGGGGTTCAACTTCATTCTTCTGCATGTGGTTATTCTGTTGTCCCAGCTGTTAACCCTTTTTTTTTTAAGAGATTATTCTTTCTTCATCAAATAGCCTTGGCAATCTTGTCAAAAATCAATGGGCCATAGAGGTTTGGGTTTATTTCTGGACTCTCAATTCTATTTCATTGGTCTATGTCTATCCTTATTCCAGTACCACACAATCCTGATTACCATAACTTTGCAGTAAGTTTTGAAATTGGGAAGTGTGAGTCCTCCAACAATTTTTTCTTTTTCAATGTGTTTTGGCTATTCAGGGCCCCTTGAAGTTCCATATATAGTTGAGGTTAGGCTTTTCCATTTCTGCAAAAAAAAAAAAGGCCACTGGAATTTTGATAGGGATTGAACTGAATCTGTAGATTACTTTGAGGCATATTGCAGTATTAGTGATATGAAATCTTCTAATCCATAAACATTTATTATTTCTATTTATTTAGGTCTTCTATAATTGATTTCAGCAATGTTTTGTAGTTTTCAATGTAGGAGTCTTTCACACCCCCTCCTTGGTTAAACTTATTTCTAGGTATTTTATTCTTCAGATGTTGTTGTAGTTGAAATTGTTTTCTTAATTTTCTTTCAGTTCATTCATTAACAGGGTACAGAAACACAACTGATTTTTGTGTTTTGATCTCGTACCTGCAACTTTTGCTGAATTCTTTTATTAGCTCTAGTACTTTTTTTGTGGATGCTGTAGGATTTTCTACATAAATCATGTCACATCCAAATACAGATAATTTTAGTTCTTCCTTTTCAATCTGGATGGCTTCTATTTTTTTCTTGCTTAACTGCTCTAACTAGGACCTCCAGGACAGTGATGAATAGCAGTAGTGAAAGTGGGCATTCCTTGTCTTGTTCCTGATCTTAGTGGAGAAAGCTTTCATTCTTTCACCATTGAATATATTGGCTGTAGGTTTTTCATAAATGCCCTCTGTCATGTTAAGGACATTCCCTTCGATTCCTAATTTGCTGAGTGTTTCTTATCATAAAAGTGGTGAATTTTGTAAAATGCTTTTCCTGTGTCTTTTGAGATGCTCATGTGGTTTTCCCCCCTTCCTTTTATTAAGTTTATTTTTTGGTTAGTCTTCAAGGTACAAAGAATGGTAATACTAGACAATTTAATTTTCAAAGAAATATAGAATAACACTGTTATTTTTGGAATTGTTAAAAAAGCTACATTAATTGGTAGGAATTTTCTCACGCAGACAGAAAGCAAGCACACATAAACAAGCTAGGAAGGCCAGCACAACTACCTTTGGAATTACTATCCTGGAGAAAATATCTATGACAACATCTACTTCAGCTACATACACAAAACATTTCATAAAATATTAAGGAGAAAAGCTTTATAAATAATTAAACAAAAGCTCCCAGGGCCAGCTGTTACCCTTTAGGGAATGAAAGATATAGAGAGCGTCATAACATTAATAGTGTGTCACTATGAATAACCCTAAAATGTCTTTCAGAATACGTACAGTTACAATTTAGGTATGTGGGGAAAAAATGGATTTTCTCCCCAAAAGACAATGGTGTAGAATAAAAACCTAAAGTTTCAAAATTCTCTTTGGATTATCAGATCACTGGGTTGTTTTCAGCAGTATAACAAAAGCAGCATAACAAGTTCTTTGTAGCAGAAAACCACATGGCATAAAACTTTGGTAGGTGTGACCTCTTCTGGTCCTTGGAACAAAAGGACACATCTCCTAACTACATCATTCTTATTAAATTTTTATTACTACCACTTTCATTCTAAACATAAGAACATCTCATTTATTCCTCATCCCTGGGGAGCAAGATACTCATGTGAGTGAAAGTAGAGGAAAATGAAAGCTTATCTCTTTATATGTCTAAATCAGTTTATACATTTTTAATTCATTTTCTATGAAAACGATATAAGCTAAGAAGAGAATATAGTATAATAGTAGAGCACGGAAAACTATGTGTGAGTGTGTGACCTTAGACAAGCCACATAAACTTTCTGAGTCTGTTTTCCTCTCTATAAAATGAGCACAATAATGTCAACTTCAGAGGATGTGCTAAAAAACTTCTAGAAAACTGTTAAGTATTGTGCAAAATGTTAGCTGTTTTTTAAGACTACACATTTACCTGTTTTATAAACTAAAGGTGGTATATTTTGTCAGAGGACAATCTCTCTGATAAAATTAGAATAAATGCAATAAAATAAAAATAAGACACAATTTCTAATAGAATGAAAAATGTTACCCCGTATATACTCCATATCGAATGGAAACTGGAAAAACTCACTTCTAAATAATTCATGGGTAAATGGGGGGGGGGGGGGGGCAGAAACAACACAAAAGCTCTACATATTACAGCATGCAATTAAAGTAGAAAGATAAATTTTTTAACCTTAAGTGGATTTATTTGAAAACAAGGAAGACTATTGATACCGGACCTAATAGAAAAAGAAGCCTGACACAGAATAAGAATATAAATTGTAATAAAGTAGAAAGAAATAATGAACATAAAGGCAGAAATTAAGGGAACAGAAAAATAACAAAATTGAAAAGTAGAACAAAAGCTGGCTCTTGGAAAAGATTAATAAAATAGACTGGTAAGTATGATCAAAATAAGAGAGAAAGCACAAACAATATTAGAAATAAAAAGGAAGACAACTACACAAGTAAACAAGTTTATAAGCAAATTTATGCCATCAAATTTGATCAATGAAATGGACAATTGTCTAAGAAAGTGTAAGTTACCAAAATGTACTAAGAAAGAAACAGAAAACGTGACTGGACCGATAAATATAAACAATTTGATTACCAGTCAAAATCAACCGCTCCATAAAAAGGAACAAAGTCAAGAGATTTTCATAAGACTCTCTCCCCCAATATTCTCTTGGAAAATTTCAAATATACATACATTAAAAAAAAAAGGAAAAGAAAAGAAAATAAATAAAATAAAAAGAATTGTACTAAAACACTCATACACCCATTATTTAGTTTCTTCAATTAACATTTTTTTTGCATTTTGTTTTCACATAACCATTCATCCATCATTCTTTCTATACATCAGTCCTTTTATATCTTTCACTGGATCCTGGGTGGGGGGAATACAAGAAAATAGAAATATGACAGGATTTCAAAGCAACAGACGAGTGATCTTTGTATTTCCATATCAACTTAATATTTTAAATGTTTTTCTCAAAATAGAATTGGAGCTATGGTACACTGAAAACAAGAATAAATACAAAAGGAGGAGTTCAAGAAGAAGAATCTGTGCTCCTTTTCTTTTCTTTGGACATTGGCTCGCAAGATGGATACCGCGATTCCTTTCTAAACAATTTCTTATGGTATTAGCCAGTTCCTGCTTTCCTTGCCAAAAAACAGAATTGAACTGGGTCTTTTAAAATGACAGTTAAAAATGAATATATGTTTACAAATGAATGCATTCAGTCAGGAAATGTTTACTATGCACTTAATTTATCAGAAAGAAATTACTCATCACAGAAACAAGTTATCTTCCAAAGGACAATTTCTCTACTGCAAAAAAATTCAATCTGTCAGATGCTAAAGAAAAGCAATTTTATTTATTTCTTTGTACACAGTGTGACATGCCAGCTAAAAAATAGGAATTAGGAATTATATTATACTATTCATTCCTTTATTGATTATAAAATGCTATTTTCCCCTTTGCCCCCTTTACTATTCTTTGAATTTACAAATGACCCTTTTGTTCCCCCATTTGAATGAGTTGAGTGCATTCAAAATTTGAGTGGAAGATAAAACTCTTTAAACCATTCTTCTCAAAAGCAACCTACATGGCAATGGACTGATGTTGTGAGCAAGCCTGTTATCGAGACTTTCCCTTTCGCCCTTTGTGTCAGCTCATCAAGAATAAAATACCCTCCAACTTTTTTTCAGAAGGAATACTGTTTCTAGGACATTTGTCCTCTTTAGCATTCTTCTAATATCATTGGTAGCTGCATTTAGTATGTATGTAAAAACATTTTAGATTCAAAAATGGATAACATCACATATTACACTAAAGGTAGCTTACCTTGCTGGAGGTTTCTAATAAAAACTGGAATGTGTTCTGCACAGCCTGACATGTTTCTAGCTCAGTCCGGCTGAAGGCTATTAAATAATCCTTCAGGTGGTCATACACATTTCCATCAAGAGCCTGTAAAAGAGGAAGAAACAAAAGGTGAAAACATTATGATAAAGCTTTGACACATAATGCCTACTGTCTACAACAGCGGTGTCCAAACTTTTCAACGTTTTTCACCAAGGGCCAAATGCAGTAAAATACACAAACATCCGGACCACTCACTCGAGGTGAAGTACATATTGCCTCACCTGGTTTATTTAAGTAAACTACATATATTTTTGGAATTTGCTGTGGGCCAATTAACAATGGATCATGGGCCACAGTTGGCCCGCGGGCCGCAGTTTGGACAGCCCTGGTCTACAAGGTGAGTTCAGTTTAAAATCTATTAAGAAATGAACAAAAGATACAGATTATTATATAAGAGTAAATATAAACAATAAACAATCACTTGGGAAAACACTGAATCTTTCTAATAAATAGGAACTATAAAAAGGGAAAATCCAATATTGGTAAAGCTGTGGAACAGGCCAAAACCTGAAGACAAAGTGCTTGGGTTCTGAGCTTTGCTCATCTGCTATTAGCTGTGTCAACTTCTGTAGTCACTTTAGTGGGAACAGTGTGGGAGTTAAACGAAATAATGGATGTGAAAGGATCTAGGCACAGTGCCTAGAACAGAGTAGATACTCAATAATCATTAATCTCTTCTATTTCTCCTCATCCGTTATTGGTAGGATTATAAATTAGTATATTCTTACTATAGAGCAATCAGAGAAAACACACAATTGAAATAGTGAAAAAAAGAGAAAGAAAGAAAAAGAAAAATGACAAATTCTGTTTTGAGGAAGAAACACCAATGTAATGTCTATGAAGAGTTTTAGACATTCTTATTTGTTGAAGAATAGAACAGTACTCTTTGAAACTGAAAAAGAGAATACCACTCAACTTTGAGAAATGATTAAGCCATGATGTGTATAATGACTAAAATATATACAGTCACCAAAACATAAAATGGAAACTTTACAGACAGAAAAGTATGTATCAAATAATTTTAGGTTAAAAAAAGAACAAAAATAGAATACAAACATACCAGCAATAACGATGGGAAAATATATCAACAATAATAAAAAAAGATTACAGAGTCTTGCCAATCAATGGAGGTTTTCTTAAAAATTGAGGTAATATTTACATAACATAAAAATCACAATTTTAATTATTTTAAATAGCTAAATTCAATGGTGTTTAGTACATTCACATGTTGTGCTACTATCACTATCTAATTTCAAGACATTCGCATCATCGCAAAAAAAAAAAAATCCCACACCAATTAAGTGGACACTCCCATTCTTCCCTTCCCCTAGCCTCTGGCAACCACTAATCTATTTTCTATCGCTTTGGATTTGCCTATTCTGGATATTTCATATAAATGGAATCATACATATGTGGCCCTTCTGTGCCTGCCTCTGTCACTAAGAGTAATGTTTTCAAGGTTCATCAATGTATTAGTACTTCATTTCTTTTTATGGCTGAGTAATATTCCATTGTATGGATATACCACATTTTTTATCCATTCATTAGTTGACGGGCATTTGGGTTGTTTCCACTTTTGGCTATCATGGATAATGCTGCTACAAATATTTGTGTACAAATTTTTGTTTAAACACCTGTTTCCAAGTCTGGTGTATATACCCAGTAGTGAAATTACTGGGTCCTATGGTAATTCTATGTTTAATTATATGAGGAACTGCCAAACTGTTTTCCCCAGTGGCTGCAGCAGTTTACATTCCCACCAGCAATTTATGAAAGTTCTAATTTCTCCACATCCTTGCCAACACATGTTATTTTAAAAAAATTTATTCAAGCTATCCTAGTGGTATCTCATTGTGGTTTAAAAAATTTTTTTTTTTTAAATTGGGGAATATTGGGGAACAGTGTGTTTCTCCAGGGCCCATCAACTCCAAGTCATTGCCCTTCAATCTAGCTGTGGAGGGCGCAGCTCACTGGCCCATGTGGGAATCAAACCAGCAACCCTGTTGTTCAGAGCTTGCGCCCTAACCAACTGAGCCATCTGGCCACCCCTCACTGTAGTTTTAATTTGCATTTCTCTACTAGTAACAATGTTGAGCATCTTTTCCTGTATTTATTGGCCATTGGTATACCTTTTTTGAAGAAATGTCTATTCAAGTTCTTCACTCAGTTTTTAATTGGGTTGTTTGGTCTTTTTGTTGATGAGTTGTAAGAGTTCTCTATATATTTGGATACTATTTATATATTTGAATACACATATCTTATCAGATACATGATTGTCAAATATATTCTCCCATTTTGTGAGCTGTCTTTTCACTCTCTCAATAGTGTCCTTTGATATACAAACGTTTCTTATTTTGATGCAGTCTAATTTAGCTATTTTTATTTTGTTACTTGTGTCTTGGTGTCATATCTAAGCATCCTCGATGGAGGTTTTATAGAGAAATACTTTATATATTTTGTGTTTGGCTATTCCATTAAACTTTTACTATAAAACTGATTTTTTAAAAATACACAAATTTTGCCCCAATGGACTTGAGTCGTAAAGCTGTATGTTGTGTAGTGCTTAAGCCACTAGATGGCACCATCAAGCACTTTAAATAAAGGCAGTGCAAATTCCTTAAGATTCCTTTCCATGTAGTTACACAACATCCCCAGAGAGACTCCAGGTGTTAAGTCTGAATAAAAATTCCCGCCTTAGGACATGCTGTCCATGAACTTGTTAAAAATGAAACATATAACTTCCTCTGATATGAAGTTTTTCCCTTAGAAATGCTTTTGGTAGATGGCCATAACCTTGTGTTTTCAGGAAACCACTGGAGTATTTTATTTAAATACAGCAAATAGCAATATTGGCACCATGAGCTCCCACCTCCAGAGTTTCTGATTAGTAGACTGGGGTGGCACCTGAGAATTTGTATTTTTCAACAACTTGTTGCTGGGCTGGAGAACCATGCTTTGAGAACCACTGGACTAAACATTCATTTTAGCTGATTAGGTTAAATGTTTTACACAGACTTAGATCCTGATGACCCTATGGAAGCAAAGTGGCTGGAGGCAGAGAAGTCTACCATCCAGAAGGGTCAACAGCAACAGTAGAACAAGAAGGCAGATCAGCAGCTGCTTTCAACTGAGATTATGCTCTATCTACTTCAGAATTACAGAGGCAGCACGGTGCAGCATGGGACACAACGTGAGTTCTGAAATAAGTTGGGTGTGGGTTAGAATCATAGAACGTTTACTTCATCATTTTGATGGTTTTCTGATTTGTAACTAAGGAAAGTAGGAATACCACATACTCCATGAGACATTGTGAAGATAAAATAAGGTAACGAACGTGGCACGATGTTAGTCCTCTCTCATCTTGCTTGAAAATCTTTACTGGATTGACCACATATTGATAATTGTTAAAGCTGGATAATGAGTGCATGGGGGTCATTACACTACTTTTCCTACTTTAGTGCGTGTTGGAAAATTTCCATAAAAAAGTAAAAAGAAAACCTGAATCAGATTAGGAAAAAAGTGATGCCACAATCTTTCCCCACAATGGCTTCCGCTGTGTATTTTGAAGGTCCTTTAAAATCTAGTCCCGCATTACGTCTCAGCACCATCTCTCATTAGTGTTTTCTGCATTGTACTCTACATACCAACTGCACCGAGCCATTCTGGAAAAGTGATTTCATGGTTCAAGTTAAGTTATTCTCTTGACCTTCCTCCTCTTCTCTCCTACTCAAATAGTAATAATGCGGGCTTCCTTCCTCCTCTTCTCTCCTACTCAAACAGGAGTCCTTCCTCCTCTTCTCGCCTACTCAAATAGTAATAATGAGGGCTGAGAGAGGCAACTAACATTTACTAACAGGCTTATCATGTTCCCAGTGCCTTACAGAACCGACTCAACCAGTTCCTCCTTAGTGACTCTTCAACCTCCTGTATATTGTATGGGGATTATTGCAAGTCACGGACTGAGTCTTATTCAGGCACACAGTCTGGCAGATAGATGCTCAAAAATATTTATAAATAATAAATGAATGCTTTGCTCTAGCAACAAATATGCCCTGAATTAGTTACCTCACAGGCAAGCTATACCTAGCATGTTTCAGTTAAGAGAAAATGTACCATTAGACATCATGTACCAAATACAGTCAAGTCTTCTCTTGGCTTCCGCAACCCAAATAAGGCTTAATGAAATGTCATTAGGTGGGAGGTGGGCCAAGTGACCGGAAGCCTCTTCAACAGACTGATCAATCTTAAATATTTATTTCATCTTATTCAACACCTAGAATTCCCTGAATTTTAATGATTACATTTGCAGTGCTGCAGTATTCATTAACCTGCACACGTGCCAATTTTTCTGGTGTCTAAGAATGAGCTAGCTGGAGGCCTTCTGGCCTACGTGGATTATTGTTAGTGCGCACAGAGCTAATGCAGGAGGTATGAAAATTAAGAGACTGTTGGATCAAAGTGCAGGAAGTAGATGATTACCCACCCTATGATTGGCTCCAGCCCCGTCTCAAGTTAACTCCAGTTGTTTGAACCAGTTGGTGCCCAGAGATGAAGTTCAAAGCAATTCTGAGTAGTAGTATTTCAACATGGTTTGTGATTAGAAGGCAGATTGCATAAATTTTTATATGGACTTTGATTAAAAAGCCAATAATTAGGAAAGTAATTCCCCAAAATAGAATGAAATACTGGGAACCAAAGAAGATAGCATAAAGATGCTTTTTACAAACTCCTCCCTCACAGTACTCACCACACAGAGTACTTATCATTACCTATCATAGTACTTAGTACCTGTCTCATCTGGATTACTGCAGCACTTTCCCGTGGTCCCTCCCACACACCCATTTCCACACTGCAGTTAGGAGGATGTTTCTAAATTGCATTATCAAAACCATTATATACATGTCTGGTTTCCCCAACAGACCATTAGTTCCTTGAAAGCAGGCAGCAGTAGCTTCTTCCCTTTATCCCTAACCTTAGCAAAGACAGACTGCAGTAAATGATTACTGAAATGAACTGAACTGAGAAAAGTGGGAGCTACAAAACCAGGCTCAACTGTGTAAGGGAAGGTGACGAAGAAACATTTTGAGAGTGAATTAAGAGAATTGGGCATTTATTCTATCTTAATTGATGAAAAAATAATATGTCATTATTCAGACAGACTTAGATTTTGACCAGACACTATTTCCCTCCTCTGATTTTCTCACCTATACATCAAACTGCCTCTTAAACGGAATCATTCTCTTCTCCAGCTGCTTTTCTTTTTCTGTTCCTAGCTCAGTGTGTAATGCCGCTATCCACTCACCTGCCTATGTCAGACACTTGGAACATAAGGTTTCCTTTCCCCTCTGCCTTTCCCCCAGTTAATTACTAAATCTTGTTGATTTTATTTCTTAAGTATTTAGGAAACTCACCCCTCCTAATCTCCACAGCTACTACCCCCCCTGCCATCCTGTCTCATCTGGATTCCTGCAATAAGTTCCTGCTGCCCTGAATCCAGTTCTTCCTCTTGTTAACCCATTTCCATAGTGTGGCTAGGAAGATGTTTCTAAATTGCATATTTTACTTGACTGCTCAACAATATTCATTGGCTACTCATTATATTTATGATAAAGCAAAAAAATAAAAATAAAACCCTGACTTCATGATCTTGACTTGGCTTACCTCTTCAGCTTCTTTGTTTATTGCTCCCGATTTCCCTTCCCCATTACACTTTCCCTACGATGCCTAGCTTTTGGTTTGGCCAATATTCCTTTTGCTTCTGAGTTTTCACACAAGCTTTTCCTCTTTCCTGACTACGCTCTACCCTCTCCTCCCTGGTCTAGCTAACTCTTATTATTAACTCTATTATTATTATTAACTCTAACTTACATCTTCACTTAATCACGATCCAGTTTAGACATCTCTCTTGTCTTTTTGCTGCATAACGCTTAACCATAGCATGCAGTCTTGCACTGGTGAAGCCTATTTGTCTGTCTCTTCTTTTAGTTTGTTAAGTGCAGTGAAGGGAAGGATCATGCCTGTCTGTTTACCACTGTGTCTTCTGTGCTGAGTATAGGGTGTGACATACTGGTAGTGCTTCATAAATATTGGTTCTGTTCAACAAACAATACCCTAATCAGAATCCACAAGTTAAAAAAAATTGAATGAGGCCACACTTGAGTCCCATGACTGAAAAGTAAGCCTCATATTATATAATACTGGTAAAGTTTTATACAAACTAAAGACACTACTCCCACAAAACTTTGTCTACTCTAACAGTTTTCAAATCTTTTTAGTAGTGGCATATTTTGATGTGGAATCCCAAGACATAAAACATAATATGACTTCGTATACCTTCTCTCTCCTAGCAACAGAGCCTGCTCTCTTGACCACAGGGGTGAACTTGCAGGCCAGGCTGGTGTGCAAGACAGAAAGAACACTATTACTGGGCAGAGGTGGGCATTTGACCTAAATTAGGCCATCCCTGGGATAGCACATGAAAGATGAGTCCAAAATGGCTTATTTTTCCCACCAAATGGCTATTCTTCCCACAAAGTAGAGAAAACCTATCTGGCATAGGAGAGATTCAAACCAACATACAAGGAAAAGCAGTGGTTATACATTTTGCAGAGTGAAGCTGGGATTAGGGGGCAGAAGAGAGAGACACAGTGTTGTTAGATTGGGTGGTTCCTGAGCAAGCAGCACCTCATCCTTTCTGTGCTGTCCTTCCCTGAGCAAACAAATTCCCACTTTACTCAAGCTACTTTAAGTTTTGTTATTTGCAATTAAGAGCCTCCTTACTAAAGGGTGATGGATGATACTTGTAGCTTACATAAGCCCCACTATCTAATTTATTTCAAGGAAAAACCTTGATTCATACAGATAATTAACTACAATTAATAATAATCCAATAGCTTGCCTTACTATTTGTGGTTCTCTTCAATTAAATCTAAAAGCTTGAAGTAGACAATTTTTATTTAAAAACTGAATGACAGACACAATCCAAAAGCTGCATGTATTTCTTATAAATTTAAAGTATGGTAAGAACTACTTAAAGCTTACAATAAATGATAAAAGTATCACAAGTATAATAGTTTGACAAGGACATGCATGGTGAAGATGCATCTGAGCCCTGTCCAGCATTTATATGAGCAAGGCACAGGAATGTTCACTAAATATACTCGTTTATTCAATTTTAAATGAACAGATATGCATAAACTTCAATTCCCATAGAGACTGGTATGAAGAGCCATAAATTTCATAATCAGCGATATACCAGAATTCACATATATGCTCAGAAATGGCAGGAGAAGCATTCTTTCAAGATTTATACAAATATGAGTTAATCCGGCTGTATGAGCTCCTTGGTGGTCTCTGCTATGAAAAAGTTTGGTAGGTAACTCATCCAAATGTGCATTTTTAAACATAGTCAAACTTTAAAAAAAATTGTTTGATACAAATTGTTAGGGAAAGAAGTCTCTAACATCTAAATGAAAACACCATGGAACTTTTGATCAGCAATATGTTTTAATGGCCTAGCAGTGTTTTTTAAAATAATTGAATTTGAATGCCGTCAAGCAGCCATGTTCCCTTATATATTATCTCTGCCCTCTTTACTCATTTGATCAATTTGATCTCTAAAATCAGTTGAGTTTGACTCAATGGTAAATACTCAAAATAATAAAAAAAAATTTGGGATATCCTAAAAACCAATTCAGAAACTTAGAAGTCTAGGATGTTCCACTAACTCAACATTAATTTTACAGGAAAATGTAAATTCCCTGGAACTTGTTTGATGAGAAAAATTATGATGAATTAGAAGTTAGGAGAAAGAAAATGTGTCATCTTTCTGAGCATTTGATGCAATTTCCTCTAAAGTGAGAACTTTAAACAGTTGCCTACTTATTTAGTTCCAGGAAGGGCATGGATTCTGCAGTCATAGAGTTACACTGTTAAGTTTCCTTAATGCAGCCTAGAAAAGCAAATTCTTCTTTTGCTGAGAGCAATGGGAATTCTAACAGTCTTTGTTTGGTAAAAGTCAAAAATATAAATACCAAGATGATGATAAATATGAACTATCTTAAAATTAAATTATGAAATTCTACAGTTCTCCTTGCTGATGGAAGTAAATGATGATTGCCTGCCTACATTTGTTTTTCTTTCCGAGAAGATCCCAGGCTGTACTTAACCAGGATGTAAAGAGAAAGCAGATTTTTACAAATTTAAAGAAACCAAAGCAAGTACTGGGCTACAACTGCATCACTGTAAATACCTTAACACATGGCTGAATTTGTCAACTAACATAAAGTAAAATTAAAACACATTACCTAATTTTATACTTGGTTGTTTTATTTAAAAGCACTGAGTTACTTCAGGTTCTATGAAAGAGGAAACAAATAAGAACGTTTCTGTCCATAAATTACAAAGCCAGGAAAGGAAAACACAGTATTGCTTTTCTATACAGTTTGTGTTGGCCTCCTGAGTTATTTACTAGCATATATCATCTGGCTGTGAGCGTGCTAAAACCACCAGGATATTTAGGTTGCAACCCCAAAGCAGTACGGTCCAGTAGAAAGCCTTGAAGCATATACACTTGCATGCAAATCCCAGTTCTACCACTACTATTAATTTCATTCTGGGAAAACACCGAACCTTCTTGAAAAGCTTTAAATTCCTGATGTGATGAAGGCAAGAGAGTATGGTCCTTGTAAAAAGATGGTCATTGAAATAATAAAGCTTGATCATTTCTATGTTCTACCCAAGAATTTCACCTATTTCCCTTCCAGAACCTATAGTAAGGGATTTTGGTGACAAAATGTCTTTTGAGTCTTGATTCTATCATGTATTTAAGCAGTCTAACCTCTCTAAGCCTCAGTTTTTCTATAAAATCCAGAGATAATAATAGCATCTCCTCATGAAGTCTGTAAAATAGATATTTTCTAGTGTTCCATTTTATTCCCTTGTTTGTTTTACTTTTTTTGGGGGAGAGGAGAGTTATTTTTATAGTGGTTGCCTGGGGATTACAATTTAACATCTTAATTTAAAGCAAACTGGTTTGGATTAGTGCAAACTTAATTTCAACAGTATACAAAAAGTATGCTCCTATATAACTCTATTCTCTCCCTCGTCAGTGCTATTATTGTCACACAAATATACCTTTATACATTATAAGCCCATCAACAATATTTTATAATTATTGTTTTATGCATTATCTTTTAAATCAGACCAAATTATCTATTCCTTTCTCAGACTGTATAATCCCAATTGTCTGATCTTTAAGTTCATGGATTCTTTCCTTTGCAAGTTCAGCTTCCCTGCTGAACTCTTCTAGTGTATTTTTATTTCCATTATAGTACTTTTCAACTTCAGAATTTCTATTTGGTTCCTTTATATAATTTTTATTGCTGGGCCGACATTCTCTCTTTGATGAGACATTGTTCTCATACTTTGCTTTAGTTTTTTGCACATGGTTTCCTTTAGCCCTTTGAACATATTATTACGTTGGTACAAAAGTAATTGCGGTTTAAAAGGTTAAAACTAATTGCAAAAACCGGAATTACTTTTGCACCAACCTAATAAAAATAGGTGATTTAAAATCTTTGTCTAGTAAGTCCAAAGTGTGGGCTTCCTTGGGGTCAGTTTCTATTGACTCCTGTTATTACTGCTGTATGGGCTGAACTTTCCTGTTTCTTTGCACGTCTAATTTTTTGTTAAGAACTAGACATTTAAAATAGTACAATGTGGCAATTCTGGAAATCAGATTCTTTTTTCCCCCCAGGATTTGTTGTTGTTGTTGCTGTTGTTTGTTTATTTAGTGACCATGTTTTATCTCTGTGTTCCAGGGGATCCCAGAATTTTGCAAGAAGTTTCACAGACTTCAGACATATTTGAAAGCTTTAACATGCACCAGTTTGACTTTTTAAATATACATGAACTTATTTCAGTCCCTCAGCCATTCATTGTTTTCCATCGCACCCTACTGCTAAACATTAATATTCATTTCTAACAAACTTACCAGAATTAGAAATAACTAATAACTCCAGTGAAGTTAAGTAAAATTATGTAATAAAGGTGACTGACTTGCCCAGATGAACTTAAAGCACTATACTTCAAGAGACTCAGGCCAAGACCTACCAGCTTGGGTAGGAAATCTCAGCTTTAGGAAATCTCTTTTGCTTCCTGTCCCTGTAGATGCAAATCTCTTTTATTCCTCACATTCTTCATATACATGTATAGGCAAAAATAATTGGAATAGTTTTCCTTAAAGTGGAAGCTAAAGGTATAATCACAGTTTTTGCAGTCCATAAATTCTCTGTGGGAATTTAATTTCTTTTCTTTTTAATATGTAATTTTTAAATATTGTAATTTAATCTAGGATTATATGGATGATCACCTTTTATTGGAGTATTGCCATGGGATTTAAATGTCTATGCTTGTGTTTATAATCAATGTGCCAAATCGTTTTACTCCAATGGTCCTAGGTTAATGAGAATAGATCTTGAACTTAAAATGACCTTTAACTTAAAATGTAAATGACATAGTTGCAACACATGGAGCTCAAATGACATCAGTGAATTTTATACTAACAAAGTGAAAAGTGTGGTGACAGAAAAGACATATGTATATGTTAGTATAGACACTGAGAACTCAAAACAACCTAAAGACAATACCATAATTCACATTTCAAGTAGTGATTTAGGATCAGCTAATCATTATCAACTATCATATATAACTCTTTTTGTCAATTTGAATTTTTATAGGTTTGTTTATATTTAAGTGATAACTTTGTTTTGGTTTCATACTTGTATAAAACCTTTAAGCATAAGTTTTCACCTAGTCTTATTTGTGCATATTTAAATAACATTTTAATCAACATAACCTAAGAGACTATAGTAATTTTTGCTGAGGAAAAAGAGGGTCCTAGATTTCTCAAGTTTAAATTTTATCACTGTCCCAGTTTTTATTCCACTACAGGACTGTTTAGAAGGGTGTGCCTCCTGCTTAGTTAAATAGCAGATTTCTATACAAATCAGAGCAGAACTAAATGAAATAGAGAACAAAAAGACAATAGAAAACACTAATGCGACAAAGAGCTGGTTCTTTAAAAAGATTAATAAAATTGACAAACCCTTGGCTAGATTCACTAAGATAAAATGAGAAAAGACACAAATAAAATCAGAAATGAAAAGTGGGGAAGTTACTACGGATGCCACAGAAATACAAAGGATCATCCAAGAATACTATGAAGGACTATATGCCACCAAATTCAGTAACCTAGAAGAAATGGACAAGTTCTTAGAAACATATAGCCTTCCTAGGCTGAATCACGAAAAACTGGAGTATCTAAATAGATTGATCACCAGTAAAGAAATTGAATCAGTCATCCGAAACCTTCCCAAAACAAAAGTCTGGGACCAGATGGCTTCACTACTGAATTCTACCAAATATTCAAAGAGGATCTAATACTTGTCCTACTCAAACTCTTCCAAAAAATTGAAGAAAAGACAATACTCCCTAACTCATTTTATGAGGCCAACATTACCCTCATACCAAAACATGGTAAGGATAACACAAAAAAAGAAAATTACAGACCAATATCTCTGAT
This sequence comes from Rhinolophus sinicus, assembly GCF_057876585.1. Taxonomy (NCBI): domain Eukaryota; kingdom Metazoa; phylum Chordata; class Mammalia; order Chiroptera; family Rhinolophidae; genus Rhinolophus; species Rhinolophus sinicus. Next base: position 140,803,787 of record NC_142514.1, on the reverse strand, counting down.
GAATATTGATGCAAAAATCCTAAACAAACTTCTAGCAAATCGAATGCAACAATACATTAAAAAGATTGTACATCACGACCAAGTGGGGTTCATCCCAGGGGCACAAGGATGGTTCAACATACGCAAACCAATCAATGTGATACATCACATAAACAAAATAAAGGACAAAAATCATATGATTATATTAATAGATGCAGAAAAAGCTTTTGAAAAGATACAACATCCACTTATGACTAAAACACTTAATAAAATGGGTACAGAAGGAAAACACCTCAACATAATAAAGGCCATAAGACAAATCCTCAGCTAATATCATAATTAACGGTGAAAAACTGAAGCCGTTTGCTCTATTCAGGAACATGGCAGGGCTGTCCCCTATCACCTGCTTTTCAACATAGTATTGGAAGTCCGAGCCAGAGCAATCAGGCAAGAGAAAGAAATAAAAGCCACCCAAATTGGGAATGAAGAAGTTAAATTATCACTCTTTGCAGATGACATGATGCTATATATAGAAAATCCTAAAGACTCCACCAAAAAGCTCTTAAAACAATAAATGAATACAGTAAAGTTGCTGGCTACAAAATCAACGTACAAAAGTCCATTGCATTCCTATATACTAACAATGAAATCTCAGAAAAAGAAAAAAAAAATTCCTTTTGCAATTGCAACAAAAAGAATAAAATACCTAGGAATAAACTTAATCAAGGATGTGAAAGACCTACATAATGAAAACTATAAGACATTTTCAAAAGAAACTGAAGAAGACACAAAGAAATGGAAAGATATTCCATGTTCATAGATTGGAAGAATCAACATAATTAAAATGGCCATATTACCCAAAACAATATACAGATTTAATGAGGTCCCCATCAAAATCCCAATGGCAGTTTTTAAAGAAAGAGAACAAAAAATCAGATTTGTATGGAACCACAAAAGACCCCAAATAGCCAAAGCAATCCTGAGAAAAAAAGGAACAATGCTGGAGGTATCACACTCCCTGACTTCAGCTTGTACTACAGGGCAACAATAATCAAAACAGCATGGTATTGGCAGAAAAACAGGCACACAGACCAATGGAATAGAATTGAGAACCCAGAAATAAACCCACATAAATACGGACAAATAATTTTTTACAAAGAAGCCAAAAACATACAATAGAGAAAAGACAGCTTCTTCAATAAATGGTGCTGGGAGAATTGGAAAGCCACATGCAAAAGAATGAAACTGGACTGCTATCTGTCACCATGTACCAAAATTAACTCAAAGTGGATCAAAGACCTAAACATAAGACCTGAAACAATAAACTGCATAGAAGAAAACATAGGTACTAAACTTATGGACCTTGGGTTCAAGGAGCATTTTATGAATTTGACTCCAAAGACAAGGAAAGTAAAAGCTAAAATAAACGAATGGGACTTTATCAAACTAAAAAGTTTCTGCACAGCAAAAGAAACCATTAACAAAATAAAGAGGCAACCAACTGAATGGGAGAAGATTTTTGCAAACAATGCCTCCAATAAGGGGCTAATATCCAAAATACAGAAGGAACTCACACAACTCAACAACAAAAAAACAAACAATCCAATTAAAAAATGGGCAGAGGAACTGAAGAGACATTTCTCCAAAGAAGACATACAAATGGCCAACAGACATATGAAAAAATGCTCAACATTGCTAATCATCAGAGAAATGCAAATAAGAATCACAATGAGATATCACCTTACATTGGTTAGAACGGCTATCATCAACAAGATAAATAATAATAAGTGTTGGAGAGGCTGTGGAGAAAAAGGAACCCTCATACACAGTTGGTAGGAAAGCAGACTGGTGCAGCCACTATGGAAGGAAAGTGGAGGTTCCTCAAAAAATTACGAATAGAATTACCATATGACCCAGCAATCCCTCTCCTGGCTACCTACCCAAAAAATCTGAAAACATTTATACAGAAAGACATGTGTGCTCCAATGTTTACTGCAGCTTTATTTACGGTGCCAAGACATGGAAACAACCAAAGTGTCCTTCGATAGATGAATGGATAAAGAAGTTGTGGTATATATACACAATGGAATATTATTCGGTGGTAAGAAAAGATGATATAGTATACCATTTGCGACAACATGGCTGGATCTACATGGATGAGATAATTATGCTGAGTGAAATAAGTCAGACAGAAAAAGTCAAGAACCATATGATTTCACCGATACTGGTATATAAAACTGAAAACAACAAAAGAACAAGACAAATGGAAAAACAAAAACTCATAGACACAGACAATAGTTTAGTGGTTACCAGAGGGTAAGAGGGGAGGGAAGTGGTAGATGAGGGTAAAGGGGATCAACTATATGGTGATGGAAAGAGAACGGACTTTGGGTGGTGAACACACAATGTGATATATATATATATATATATATATAGATGATGTATTACAGAATTGTACACCTGAAATCTATGTAACTTTACTAATAACTGTCACCTCAATAAACTTTAATTAAAAAAAAAACAATAAAACAAACAATAGCAGATTTCTGCTTATCAACCATACCACCCCCGTAGCAAGGAGGGGCTTTTCTTAGCTGTGGTCCTGATGACCAATAGTTAGTGATATGGGTACAGCTGCATAACTGGAAGCAGAAGAACTGGAGGTCTAAAAAACCCAATGGAGGATCCCTAAAGGCTTTTGGGAAAACTACAACAGAAGTTCAGATCTTTAGATATGGAAATTGGAAAACATACATTTCAGACAGTAAATAGGATTGCTGCAAACAGAAGAAATTTTCGCATTCCAATTTAGACCTAGAATTTCCCCATATTCATCTTTGGCTGTAGTATTTAAATAGCATCTTTCATGCGTATTTTTGACATTAAAGTATTGAAGTGCCAGAAAGTACTTAGCATGAAGAATGTCAAGCCTTAGTTTTAGTTCAGGAAGCAATGTCCCTGATGTTGGCAATATGAAAGTTACTGTGGATGAAAAAGGGGCCACGTACTAAACCTGACAAGCTCAGGGGAGACTTGCATGGAGGGCCTTACAAACTCAGGGACTGAAAGTAACCACAAAAGTTGGTCTGAACATAAAAATTCCTAACTAAAAGTGAGTCATGGCAGGTAGTCATATCCTGGGCCTGTACTTTCCTTGACAAAGGTCAGTCTTTACCTTAAGTGAGCCTGTCGTCTTTTTGCATCTAAGATAACATACCCTTGGAATGTCAAGAGTAATCTCCTTTTTCCGGACCCCTCAGGGTAACATCTCACACCAGAGCATGAGACCACAGAACCCCTAGTTGTTATCTTGTTCCCCGAATACCTAATTTCTATGTGCTGTAAATGTTAATTATTAACTATCTGGTATCAATCAATGTAAAAGAAGTATGTCTCTCCATTTTACTTTTTATCCAACCCCAGAGGTTCCCCCATTTTACTTTCTCTTGCCCCCTTAATCTACCACCAATGGATTTCATGTAACCCTCCTTACATCTCCTCCTTTGATTCTAATGTATAAAATAAGCTGCAAACCTGCCATTCTCTGGAGCATTTTCTCAATCTGTTGTGATTTTGCTTCCTGGCAATTGTTGTCAGTTTGGCTCAAATAAACTCATAAAACTTCTCTATAGATTTGGACATTTTTTATGTCAACATTCCTTATACTGAAATTTTACAGAAGAGTTAATACAGGTTTCTTGGATATATGGGACCGTTAATGGAAAGGAAGTAATCTGCTGCCCTTAGATGTTTCCATTGCTCTGTTCTAAACTATAATCAATTGATGCTTGCACTGAATATGGTCTGATTCTTTACACCCCCAGGACAGCCTCTGATAGGAATAATCTGAGACATATGGTATACTCACATGTGACAGATAAACTTCTTTGCACCTGAATTTTCTATGGAATTTGGAATACTATGACAAAAGGAACCTGTGATAAGCATAATAATAAATTATTCAATGGTTCAATTCAATAAAATATTTGAGAACTCTGTTCCAACAACTAGGTTAAGGGTTGAGTCTGTGTTTATATGTGTGTATCTGAGAACATAACCATGAAGAATTTGAGCAAGTGTTGGAGACAAGCATGTAATAGGATAATTTTAATTATACACAGTGCAATAAGAGAGGCACCCAGACAAATATGGAGGTTCAAGGAAGATTTTCTGGAGGGAATGATACCTTAAGTGTATCTGAAAGTCTTTAAGAATATTGTTAGTCACAATTTTTATAAAGAGAATGGTTCAGTTAACTATTGAAATCAGTATTTATCAAAGCTTGCCTAAGACTAATTTATCATTTTGATTATTTTTGTTTTCCTAATAAATCAGTTCAATAGGTTTTTAAAATGGTCTTTGAGTTGCACTCTAAAGGAGACTTAAAATTATAAATATTTTCTAGAAAATACAGTAAGGATAAGAGCCACAGAAGTTTTGATCTTTACACTCAATAAAAGTGGCCTCTGAGCTAAACATGTAAAGCAGGATACTTTCAATTTTTTAATATAGTAGCTAAATTGTACTTTTGGGGGCATACAGTTAGTATTCAGAATATCAAAGCTTTCAAGTAAAGAGTCTGTGAAGAAAGAATTTGGCTTTTCTTATTATAAACACTCACATATCCATACTGAAGTCAATTCCTGCAACAACGTCTGCTGTGCTCAGCAGTATTTGAATCACAGATAAAACATAACTGAGGACTTTCAGGAAGGAAGGAAGGAAGGTCACGAAAGACAGGATTCATTTTTCAGTACGTAGCAATGACAGTAATTCCCCTTCTAAAAAAGTTACAGCTAAACTTTTCCCCCTACTTAGTAAGACTGTAGTTGTAACAGAGTGTTCCTCACATACCTTTCTAATTAATGGGTTTAAAATTATAAAATGAAAATTAAGTTTCTATTTTCTTATTCCAAAGTTTAATGGTAACTAAAATTCTAACAATTTTCTTTAAAGCGTTATGGAGGTTTACTTAGATTTTAAAAGCTGCCTGTTTGGTAAAAACATTCCAATTTCTGTTAGATTTTGATCTCTTAAACTGCCTGGATTATAGGAAACCTATGAGATGGTGGGGGACTCTTTCTGTAAGCAAGTAGTGAAGTTCGAGAGAGCTTCTGCAACAACATCTGTGAACTGCTTATTCAGTCTCCTGGCAAGAGCCCCTGGTGTTTTGTGTGACAGCGCTATAGCCTCTATGTAGAAAGTGTAAACAAAGCCAAATTGAACAGGCATTTAGGCTGAACACAGATGATTCTTAGCTCTAATTTCACAGAAGCTAAATAAATTTTAGCCCTAAGTGAGAATCAGCTTTGGCATCATCCTTAGCCTTTTAAACTCATCACTACCAATATTCTAAAGACTAAGTCTCACAACAGTATTTAAATGGACTGAGGCTTTGTCTGCATGTGGTCATATTCTATGCTCATCACAAATGACCACACTTTCGATACTGAAAGGTCTTTTATAAAAGCACATTAGTATTTCAGTTGATGTAAACAAGTTTGACCAGACACATGCATGTCTCCAAAATGCAGTTTCTAAATATCGTTTTAATATTTAAAAAAATGATATATGTAGTGAGGTTAGTATAATGTGTGGTAAGTAATAAATAGTTAATGAATGAATAGGCCTGTTTTTATATTGTTTTTCCCCTTTAAGGGGCCAGAGGCCATGTGGATCTTGTTCACTATTGTGTCTCTAGTAAATGGCACATAGAACGCACCCAGTAAGTATTTGTTAAATTATGAATGCATGAGTGGCCTGAAATAAAAGTTTGCTAACAGTACCGTATCCCCCATTCTAAAATAGTATCTAAGAAGATATAAGTACTTAGTAAGTTACATTGGATGTCAGTTTTCTTGGTATAAAATATAGGCTCCAACTCTATTAATGTACCATTACTATCTTCAGCATCAACTGTTTTATTCTTTTAATAATCCATACTTTCCTTCAATTTGTAACTGGTCAGAAGCGTTGTTTCAACAGCACAAATGAAAATGTTCAACTTATTAGTTAGCAAAAAACTAAATATTGAATTAAGAATATTACATATTCATCCAACTTGTTGCTCATATTTATTCATTAAACACATTTTTGATAAGTGTGCCAGGAAATGGGTACTTTCATACACTGCTTTTAGGAGTATAAATTGATATAATTTTTTTGTAAGGTAATGAGCCTACATGGAAAGTATTAACAAATCTTTGTTTTTGACCAAGGAATGAATTTTTAAGAAGGTATCTTAAGAAAGTTATAAAAGAGGTATACAAATATTAGTGTAAAGGAATCTCTACTACAGATTTACAAAAGCAGATAAAAAGAGACAAGAAAATTTATGACATATTAATATAATCAAATACTATGTGGTCATTAAAATCACATTTTTAAGTAATAATTAAGGCAGGAATAATTTATTAAAAAAGAAAGTACTTAGGTAAGCAAAATGATACCAATTTTGAATGCTGTATATGTAATAATATAGGCATAGAAAAGTTATTTTAAAAAAGTTATTTTATCTTTGGGTTTCTCTGTACTTTGCAAATTATCTTTTGGTACTTCGGTAATAAAGCTGAATATGTATCTTTTTGAAAATTAGAGGAAGGGGTATTGGCTTTACTACAAACATGCTACAGGATGCTATGCTATATGCTATGCTATTAATTTTATTTTAATTATAGCCATCCTTGAGTGTGTGAAGTATTTCACTGTGGTTTTTATTAGTATTTCCCTAATTACTAATGATGGTGAGCATATCTTTACAAGCTTATTGACCATTTGTATATCTCTGGAGAAATACCTATTGAAGTCCTCTGCTCATTTTCTAATTGGGCTGTTTGTTGTACGAGTTCATTATATATTCTGGATACTAGAACCTTATCAGACATAGGATTTACAAATATTTTGTGTAATTCTATGGGTTGTCTTTTCACTTTCCTTATCAAGTCCCTCGATACACAAAGTTTAATTTTGATGAAGTCAAATTTAGCTACCGTATTTTGCTGTGCATAATGCATTCCCATGTATAATGCACACCCACGTTTTTGGCCCAAACTTTCAGGGAAAAAAATCTTTCGTTTTAATTTTTTAATTCCAAATTTTATTTGTTTACATTTAGGTACTTGTTTTTTGTATTATAAAGGAATTTTAGCATTTATTTTTAAACATATTATGGTACAAGAAATTTTACGTAACAAATAACTACAAAACACAAGAACAGATACAAGGTACAAAAAATTTTACCATGTTTCCCTGAAAATAAGACCTATCTGGACAATCAGCTCTAATGCATCTTTTGGAGCAAAAATTAATATAAGACCCAGTATTATATATTATATTATATTATATTATATTATATTATATTATATTATATTGTATTATATTACATTACATTATATATTATATTATATTAAGACCCGGTTTTATATTATAGTAAAATAAGACCAGGTCTTATATTAATTTTTGCTCCAAAAGATGCATTAGAGCTGATTGTCTGACTAGGTCTTATTTTCGGGGAAACACGGTATGTACTTGTAACAAATTTACAATATTTACGCATCATAGAAGGCCAAGAACTCTTTGTCATTGCAAGTTCGTTGTAAGTTCAACAAAACCGATTATCATACTGCAGGGTATATTTTGCATATGGATATCATTACTGATTTCTAGAGTTATACTCTTAACTCATAAGCATAAATAAGTTAAAAACATTTATATAGATATGGAATTAGTACTACCCATGTATGAGTATAATGTGTATCCTTATTTTTCCCTCACAAATTTGGGCAAAAGAGTGTGCATTATACACGGCAAAACACAGTATTTCCCTTTTTGTTGCTTATGCTTTTGGTGTCCCATCAAAAAAATTCATTGTCAAATCCAAGGTCATGAAGATTTCTTCCCATGTTTTCTTCTAAGAGTTTTATAGTTTTAGCTCTTAAATGTAGGTCTTTGATTCACTTTGAGCTAACTTTTATGTATAGTGAGAGGTAATGGTCCAACTTACTGCTGCATGTGTACATCCAGTTAACCCAGTAACCATTTGTTGAAAAGACTATTATACCCCTGGTAGAAAATCAAGGTTTATATGCATAGGTTTATTTCTGGACTCTCAATTTTATTCCACTGATTTATATGTTTATCCCTATGTCAGAACCACACACACTGCTTTGGATTATTGTGGCTTTATAGTAAATTTGAAATCAGGAAGTGTGAGTCCTGTAACTTTGTTTTTCTTTATCAAGATTATTTTGACTATTCAAGGGCTCATAGAGTACCACAAATATTTTAGGATCAGATTCTCCATTTCTGCATAAAATGCAATTGTAAATTTAAGAGAGACTGCATTAAACCTGTAGACCAATTTCTGGAGTACTGCCATCTTAACAATATCAAGTCTTCTAACTCTTGAACATGAGAGGTCTTTCTACTTATTTAGGTCTTTAATGTCTTTTACCAATGTTACATAGTTTTCAGTGTACAAATCGTGTTCTTTGGTAATATTTATCCCTAAATATTTTAATCTTTTTGATGCTATTATAAATGGAATTGTTTCCAGATTATTCATCGCTAGTGAACACAACTGATTTTTGTGTGTTGATCTCATATCCTGGAATTCTGTTGAGTTCATTTGTTAGTTCACAGTCTTTTTGTGGATTCTTTAAGTTTTCTATTCATAAGATCATGTCATCCAAAAATAATGATAGTTTTACTTCTTCCTTTCTAATCTGAATGCCTTATTTCTTTTTTTTGCTTAACTATCTTGAATAGAACTTCCAGTATAATGTTGAAAAGAGGTGGCAAAAGTAGACATCCTTGTCTTATTTCTGATTTTAGGGTGAAAACTTTCAGTCTTTCACCATTTGGTATGATAGCAACTGTGGGTTTTTCATAGATGTTGTTTAACAGGTTGAAGATGTTCCTTCTATTCCTAATTTGATGAGTGTTGGTTTTTTTTAAATCAACAAAGGGTGTTAGATTTTATCAAACGCATTTTCTGAATCAATTGGAAAGATCATGTGTTTTTTTCTTCATTCTATTAATGTGGTATATTATACTATATTGGTTTTCATAAGTTGAACCACCTTTGAATTTCTGGGATTGAATGTCACTAATCATGGTGTAAAAATCCTTTTAATGCGCTACTGGATTCAATCTGCTACTATTTTGTTGAGGATTTTATTCAGAAGGAATACTGGTCTGTAGTTTTCTTTTGATGTCTTTCTCTGGCATTGGTATCAGGATAATGCTCCCCTCATAGAATGAATTTGGAAGTGTTCCTTCTTATTCTTTTTTGGAAGAAAAGCACTGGTGTTAATTCTTCAAGTGTGTGGGAGAATTCATCTGTGAACCCATCTGGTCCCGAACTGTTTTATGTTGGAAGTTTTTTGATTACTAATTCAATCTCTTTACTTATTATAGGACTATTAAGATTTTCTATTTCTTCTTTAATTAGTTTTGAGTTTGTATTTTTAGGAATTTGTTCATTTTATCTCGGTTATCTAATTTTTTGGTATACTATTTATAGTACTCTCTTATAACCCTTTTGATTTCTGTAGGGTTGGTAGTAATATCTCACTTTCATTCCTGATTTTAGTAATTTAAGTCTTCTCTTTTTTTTCTCTTGGTCTTTTTTTCTTGGTGAGGTGGATTCAATGGTGACACCTAAAAAGATATGTCCATGTCTTAACCTCTAAGACCTGTGAATGTGACCTTATTTGGAAAAAGGGTTTTTGCAGATGTAATTAAGTTAAGACTGTTGAGATGGTATCATCCTGGGTTGCTTGGATGGGACCTAAATCTAATGGCCTGTCTTTTATAAGAGACAGAAGACAAAGATACATAGAGATATGGGAAAAGGTGATGTGAAGACAGAGGCAGAGATTGCAGTAATATCAGTCTAAAAGCAAAGGATCCATTAAGGAATTCCAATAGCCACTAGAAGCTAAGAGAGACATGAAATGGATTCTGCCTCAGAGCCTCCAGAAGAAACCAATCCTATTGATACCTTGATTTCAGACTTCTGGCTTCCAGAATTGTGAGAGAATAAATTTCTGTTGTTTTAAGCCATTATGTTTATAGTATTTGTTATGACAGACCTAGGAAACCAATACAATAATCTACAAATTCAATGTAATCCTGATAAAAATACACATGGGATAACAAGCTGATTCTAAAGATAAGAGTGAAGGACTGTAATGAACTAACATAATTTTGAAGAACTGACAGTGTGATATAGACAGGAATAGATAAGAGACAAATAAAACAGAATACAAAACCCAGAATACATGTTCATATATAAAGGAATTGGTTTATAATAGAGGTTAGTTCAAATCAGACTGTTCAATAAATGGTATTGGAACAAGTGGTTACCTAGAAAGGGAAAATGGAATCACTAATTTAACCATACATACAAGTAAATTATAAAAGGATTAAAGACCTACATTTATAAAACAAAATTTTATAGCATAGAAGAAAATCTAGATAAATATCCATAAGATCTCTAGGTAGGAACACAAAAAAGAGCAATAACAAAAGAAAAGAATGACAATTTGTGGTAGATGAGGGTAAGGGGGATCAAATATATGGTGATGGAAGGAGAACTGACTCTGTGTGGTGAACACACAATGGGATTTATAGATGATGTAATACAGAATTGTACACCTGAAATCTATGTAATTTTACTAACAATTGTCACCCCAATAGATAAAAAAAATGACAATTTTTGAGTACCTAAAAATTCAAAACTTCTGTTAATAAAAGACAATATAAATAAAAAAGCACTCAACTGTAATATATAACAAAGAACAAATATCCAGAATAAAAAAAGAATTTCTACAAACTAATAAGGAAAACATAACTGAATAGAAAAATGAATGAAAGATATTAATGAGCAACTCACAGCAGAAGAAATAGGAATGATAAAAATGCTCAACTTCACTAGTAATTAAAAAAATGCCAATAGAAAATACCATTTAGTTCCCATCAATTGGGAAAAATTAAAATGTCTGCTAATATTATGTACTGAGGAGGATGCGGGGAAATAGAAACATCTATATACTGCTGGAGAGTACACATTTGTACAATTACTTTGACAGTATTTAGTGAAACTAGAACCGTATAAAAACGTTCAAAGGAGAATTGTTTTAATAGTAAGATATTAGAAACCACTGAAATGTCTTTCAATAGCAGAATACATAAATCAATGTTAGTTTATAAAGTGGCATACAATACACAAGTTAAAATAAATGAATCAGAGTTATATTTTTAGATAAATTTTAAAAACATGATGTGTTCATTAAAAATATTAAGTTACAGAACAGGCACAAGATGATGCCACTGTATATAATTTCTTTAAAAGCACACATTATATATTGTTTATGAATACATACTTATGTGAACTTCATAAAAGTACTGAAAACATGGTCAGAAAAGAAAGATACTATCATCAACATAGTGTCTGTCTTTAAAGTGGAAGGGAACAAGAAAAGAAGAAATGGAATAGATGAGGGGTACAATGGGATTTAAACTATATGCGTGAATTTAATAAATGTTACTACTATTTGCTAATTTTAAGTAATGGATACATGAACATTTATAATATTTTTTATTCTTCTGTTTGAAATATTTTATACTTTTTTAAAATGTTGAGTAAATAAGGGATTTGTTTACTATTGAATAGAAGTCCAAGATGACTGATGAAAAGGTTTGAGAAGGAAAGCATTAGTGAGTGACTGAATCAGGACAAAGACAGCACAGAACATTATGGTATTTTTAGGTATGGAAGAGCACATGCGCAGGAAGGCTCAAATCTTGGGTGAAGAGCTGCAATTCTGTAGGAAATAAATCTTGTTTATGGCTAATTTAGGGGCCTTTAAAAAATTCTCTTCTGCTTCTTGGTTTTCCCTAATTTCACTAATCATTAAGGTTTCCACCTATGATTATGGGAAGGCAGTAGAAAAGAAATCCACACACTTTTGTTAGTTATTAATAGTTTGAAAGGAAAAGAAATTGAAGAGAAGGACTGATGAGGTTTATAAGTAACCACAGAATATATTAATTAATTCACATTTTCATTTACACCATTAACTGAGTTTGATTTATAATTCTGGGTAGCTGTTTTCTGATCAGCTTCACTCCCTTCATTTAAAATAAACTAATTATACCCATTTACAAAATCTGGGGATACTTACTCATATGAATGAAAATGTTAACTGCTGCAGCTTTATACAGTTAAATAATATATAAATAACATAAGCTACATTATATTAAAATATATCATATAAAAATAATACTACAAATAAAATATATATATATAAATAATCAAGTTCAAACCAAGTGGGCAGAAGTAACTACAATGCAGTCTGAAATATACTTGTAAGGGAAGCATTAAAGCTTAGTCACTCCTGCTTGGTAAACTGTTCTTATAAGACACAACTGCCAGGCTATTCAAGAGATAGCACCAGAAACTAATATGGATTTTGAACTGTACACTGTATATAAAAGCAGTTGGAACAGAAGGAACAAAATCTCATGGGTTTGGAGCAATATATGGAAGTCATTTTTGTACAAAAACCATAGGTAATCTTACTATCTAGGATAATTACTTCTAAGTATTTTGATGATTATCCATATATATAAATATGTGAACATATATTTATACAATAAACTTAAAAACAAATTTAGGACTATATTTTATATATTATTTATGATCCATTTTAATCAGTTAACAAGTGTTAGCATTTTTCATGTCATTAATCTTCTATAATTTAAAAATGAATTGCAGCATACGCCATCATTTGGGTATCATAAATTATCTATTGTTATCAAATATTTAAACTACTTCAAATTAGTTTTGTTTTTAAACATTTTAGTTTCTTTCAATTTTTCATCCCGTTGTAACCATGTATATAGACAAATATTTTGATAGATACCTATTTACATACTTAGAATAAATTTCTAGACTATAATTGCTGATGCAGAGTATGGTTCAGTTTTTAAGGTGTTTAACAGATGTAAACAAAAGGTTCTCAAAATAACTGTATCAATTTACACTCTCAACAACAGAATATAAATGTATTACTATTTTTAAACTTACTATTTTTAAAACTTACTATTTTGCTGGGCCCAAATTGACATAACACTGTTATAGTTTCCATTTTATTGATTATTAGTGAAATGGAAGATTTTCAGTCACTATTCTTTTTGTTTTTTGTTGAGGTATAATTCAAATACCATAAAATTCACCATTTTAATGTTGTGCCACCCTTATTCCAAAAAGAAACCTCATATCCATTCAGCAGTCACTGCCATTTCCCTCTCCTCTAAGAACCTAGCAACCACTAATCTGTCTCTGTGGATTTGCCTACTGTGTACATTTCATATAAATGGAATTATACAATATGTGATCTTTTTGTGTTTGACTTATTTCACTTACCATATTTTCAAGGTTTGTCCATGTTGTAACATGTATCAGTATTTCATTCCTTTTTATGGCCAAATAACATTCTGTTGTAAGGATATACCACATTTTGTTTATCCATTCAACAGCTGGTAAACATTTGGATTGTTTCCATGTTTAATTATTATAAATAATGCTGCTATGAACATTTGCGTATACAGTTTTTGTCTTAAAACCTGTTTCCAATTTTCTTGGTTATTTACCTAAGAGTAGAATTACAAGTTCATATATAATTCTGTTACAATTTGAGAAACTGCCAAATTGTTTTCCACAGTGGCTGCACCATGTTACATTCCCACCCAATTACATTGCCACCCAATTACTCCATATCCTCATCAAGACCTGTTATTTTCCATTTTTGTTTTTGTTCCTTAAATTCAAGCCATCCCAGCGGATGTGAAATGGTATCTCACTGTGATTTTGATTTGTATTTTCCTGATGAGTAATGCTGTAAAGCATCTCTTGATGTGCTTACTGAACATTTGTACATCTTCTTTAGAGAAAAGTTTATTCAAATCCTTTGTTGATTAAAAAAAATAGGTTGTCTTTTTATTATTGAGTTGTAAAACTTCTTTATATGTGCTGGATATTACACCTTTATCCGATATATAATTTGCCAATATTTTCTCCCTTTTTTGGGTTATCTTTTCACTTTCTTCATAGAGTCCTTTGGTACATAAAAATTTTTAATTTTGATAAAGTCTAATTTGTCTATTTTTTATTTTGTTGCCTGTGCTTTGAGCGATGTCTAAGAAACTGGTACCTCATCCAAGGTCATAGAGACTTAACACCTATTTGTCCTGCAAAGAGTTTTATAGTTTTAGCTCTTACATTTAGGTCTTTTGATTCATTTTGAATTAATTTTTATGTATGGTGTGAGATAGAGGTCGAACTTCACTCTTTTGCATGTGGATATTCAGTTATCCCAGCAACACTTGTTGAAAGATTATTCTTTCCTTCACTGAATGGGCTTGGCAACTTTATCAAAACTCAAATGACTATAGATGTACCGTAACTGGTCTTTTATATTTCTTTTTTCCCCAGCCATTCTGAGACATAATTGACATATAACACTGTTTAAGTTTAAAATGTACAACATATTGATTTGATATGTTTATATACTGTAAAATGATTACTACCATAGCATTAGCTAAACACTTCCTCCTGTCACATATTTATCATTTCTTTTTTGTGGTGAGAACATTTAAGATCTATTCTTAGCAACTTTCAAGTATGCAATACAGTATTATTAGCTATAATCACCATGCTGTACATTAGATCCCCGAATTTCTTCATCTTATAACTGGAAGTCTGTATCCTTTGATCAATATTTCCCCATTTTTACAATTCCCCAGGCCAACACTCTACTCTCTGTTTCTATGAGTTCAACTTTTTTAGATTCCACATATAAGTGGTATTATACAGTATTTGTCTTTCTCTGACTTATTTCACTTGGCATAATGCCCTCAAGGTTCATTCAAGTTGTCACAAATGGTAGAATTTCCTTCTTTCTCATGAATAATACGCCATTGTATACATACCATATTTTCTTTATTCATCTGTCAACAGCCACATAGGTTGTTTCCATATTTTGTCTATAGTGAATAATGCTGCAATGAACATGGGGTGCAGATATCTCTTCAAGATCCTGGTTTTAATTCCTTTGAACATATACCTAGAAATGGGATGGCTGGATCATACAGTATTTCTAATTTTTTGAGGAATCTCCCCAGTTTTCCATAGTAGCTGAACCAATTTACTTTCTCACCAACAATGCACAACGGTTCTCCACATCTTCATCAACACTTGTTGTCTCTTATTTTTGTGATGATAGCCATTCTAACAGGTGTGAGGTGATATCTCACTATGGTTTTGATTTGCATTTCCCTAATGTTTAGTTAAGCTGAGCACCTTTTCATGTACTTGTTTGCCATCTGTACGTCTTCTTTGGAAAAATATCTGTTAGATGCCCATTTTTTAAACAGATTGTTTATGTTTTTTTTTGCTATAGAGTTGTATGAGTTCTTTATGTATTTTGGATATTAACTCCTTATCAGATAGATAATATACAAATATTTTCTCTCATTCCATAGATTGCCTTTTCATTTTGTTTCTTTTGCTGTGCAGAAGCTTTTTAGTTTGATGTATTCCCACTTGTTTTTGTTGCTTGTGCTTTTGTTGTCATATCCAAAAACTCATTGCCAAGAACAATATCAAGGAACTTTTCCCTTATGGTTTCTTCAGGTCTTATGTTTAAGTACTTAATCCATTTCAAGTTAATTACTTTGAGTGGTATAAGGGTCCAATATCATTCTTCTGAATATAGTCATTCAGTTTTCCCAACCCCATTTATTTAAGAGACTATCCTTTCCCCATTGATTATTTTTAGCTCCGTTGTCAAATATTTTGGCTCCCTTGTCAAATGTATATGCAAGGGTATATTTCTCTTATTTAAACTAAATTTTCAGCTTTTCCTTGTTTCTTTGAGGATTTTTTTTTTTCTTACTGATTTATAAGAACACTAACTTTCATGTTGTCATCTGCCTTAACAGATATTTAGAGGCAGCACAGATAGTGGTCGTGGTGAAAACTATTTGTTGTCTACCCAAATTTGTTGTCCCTTTCTTCCTGGGTACATGGTAGGACTGCACTTCCTAGCTTCCTCTGCTGTTAGGTATGGCCATGTGACTGAATGCTCTCTAATACAATGTGAGCTGAAGTTAATATATGCCACTTTCAGGACTAGCTCTTAAGAGAATGGATGTACTTTCCATGCTCTCTTTCCTCTACCCACTGGCTAAAACTCAAATGAGTCAATGACCGAGGTTTGGTCAAGCTGGTAAAGAGACAAAGTGGTGGAGTCACCTTGCCACCTGGGTCCTTGAAAAATTTCAGGAGGTAGAACCTACCTATCTACCCTGAACTACTGCATGAGAAATAATTAACAGCTGTCTTTTTTGAGCCATTATATTTTTTACACTCTATTTTAGTCGTCTAGCCTTTATCCTAATTAATACAGAATTACTATCAGAATAAGTATCTTGTAGTGGGATGTTGCTGTAACAACAAAAAAACCTAATATAGGTGGCATTTGCTAAGCAGCCGAGTAGCAAGCACTGAGGAAACAGATGCTGCAGATTAGGAAGCTGGAAATACTTGCTATGCCATGGCAAAACATCAGGTGATACCATTGCCGGTGGTAACATGAAAAGCAGACCAGCGTTATAGATAGTGCAGTTCTAGGGCAGAGTTTCTCAATCTTGGCACTTTGACTTATATGTAAAGCACTTACAAAAGGCTTTGTACTTAGCTTAATAAACGTTAGCTATTGTTGTTATTATTGCATTATACATTTTTAAAATTTAGGATTGTCAAATCTATCACAGTATTCCCACATAGTTTTTGCCTTTGCTAGAATACTTGAAAATCTCTTCCCCACACTAAGATCAGATAAACATTTATTTCATGTTTTTCTGTTACATTTATTTTTAACAAATCTATAACTTCGCTTGGTATGATGTAGGGATCGCATTTTTTCCTTTTTCTAGAGAGCATCAACATCACTACCTTTATAATGTTATTTTCCTATTGATTGAAGTCTAGCTTCTCAGAATTTGTTTACAAGTTCTTAATATTTAGCTGAAATCAATCATGCTTGCTGAGGAAATGAGGCTAGAGTTCAATTTAGCAGATAAAGTTTTTACCCCATAAAGCTTAGGGAAAATTCTAGTTGACAAGAACAGTATAACAAACACAGTCTTTTTTTTTTTCACTTAAAAGGTAACTTTCAGAATCTACACGCTGTTAGCACTCTCATTAGGCACACTTTAGGGCATGTTTATTTTTTGGCAACAACCAAAAAATCCCTAAATCTTCATGGTATGTCTGCATATGTGAAATGAAGATAAAATTAGGGAGGAAGAGCACCCATGAGTTTAACGCTTGGAAACTCCCTACGTCCTTTCATTTATATTGGTCTTGCTTGATCACTCAGGTGAAGTAACTCTCTCTTCTCTATTTTAATGCCAGAAAGATATATGAGGTTTGTAGGGGAAAACATTGATCTAATATTAGCCTTCAGCATTTTTAGAGCAGAAATAATTCCATATACTTTTTGTTTACTTGTGTTCACCAACTTTAACTATTTTGGTAAGAAAATTTGATTAAGGTGTTTATTAACATAAATAAGACCTCAAGTTGTGTTACTAGTGAAGAGCAGGGAAGGTGGAAAGAGAGATGAATATTTAAAGTACAACTACAATATGCCAACCACTTACATACATATATAACTCATGAAAAGGGTACTATTAGTCCTATTTTCATGGATGAAGAAACAGGACCTCAAAGGTTAAAAAAATATAAGGCAATGAAAGCCTACTTCTAGAGGAAGGCTTTCTTGATAGAATTATCTGCTATTTCTTAAGGTCAACAGTTCACCCTCTCTAGAGCTTCAGCCTACCCTGGAACAAATAGAACTACTCCTCTACTAGTTTTAATATAATTCAACTTTCAAAAATTTTGTTACTGGAAGTGGAAAGAATAAGAGGAACTTATGAAGTTATTATGTTCCAATAGAAAACTAAATAAATATGGTATTAGATATTAAGAGAAATAAAATATGTCAGAAAATGTAAGATGCCTAACATTCTTGGGTCAGAAAGAAAGGTTACAGTTAGGGGAAAAGGACATTCTTTGAGAAATGGTCTTGAGAGGGTCTGCCAAGCATTGGAAACTAAGTAAGTAAACTCCTGATCTTAGAAACATATAGCTGGTGTTGAGCAAATCTTTTATCAATTCCACTAACAGGTTCATTTTCAAAATGTTTCTAATCTCTATTTGTTTTTCTTGTTCCTTTGTTGCTTTCAGTTTTATATCCCACATATGAGTGAAGTCATATGGTTCTCGACTTTTTCTATCTGACTTATTTCGCTTAGCATAATAATCTCAAGGTCCATCCATGTTGTCACAAATGGCAGTATTTCATCTTTTCTTATGGCAAAGTAGTATTCCATTGGGTATAAAACTCATAGACACAGACAACAGCTTAGTGGTTACCAGAGCATATGGGGGTAGGGGGTATGGTAGAAGAGGGTAAAGGGGGTCAAATATAAGTGATGGAAGGAGAACTGACTCTGGGTGGTGAGCACACAATGTCATATATAGATGATGTATTACAGAATTGTACACTTGAAACCTATGTAATTTTACTAACCAATGTCACCCCTAATAAATTTAATTTAAAAAAATAAATAAGTATTAAAAATAAAAAATTCTTATTACAAAAAAATGTTTCTAATCTTTAATTCTGTTTTCTGAAACATTTATAATCTGAAAGTGAACTCTCTCTCTTAAGGTCAGGTAATAACTTATTTGACACTAATTTCCTTGTAAAACAAGTGAAACATCTATCTAATTTGCAGCTATATAAAACAGGTATCACTAATACATTACTCAAATAAATTTCATCCAAATGAATGTATTAAACATAAATGCTTAATGACTATTAAGCAAATATTTATCAAGCGTCTACTATTTGTCAGACACTTATTTTTTTCCATGCAGTACCCCCATCATCTATCCTAGGTGAACACACCAAAACCCACTGCTCTTAAATATAGTCTAGTCATAATAAAGACAATAAACATAAACAAAGTAAAGAAATAGAGAAGAAAGGGATGCTGTCTTACGTTGGGTAGTCAGGGAAAGCTTCACTGATAAAGTCACATTAAAGACCTGAATGAAGTAAGGGAATGATGAGTTACGTGGATATCTGGGGGAGTAGTTTGCTAAGAAAACAGCATGGGCAAAGGTCCTGAGGTGAGAGTATGATTGTTGTGGAACAGCAATAAGACAATATGGCTAAATTACAGTGAGGGAAAGATGGTAGACCTTGATAAGAATTTTCACATTTAAACTCACTGAGAAGAGAAGCTACCAGTAGATTTGGACGAAAGGAATGACACAATCTGAGACTAATGTTCTAAAAGAATCACTTTGGCTAGTATGTGGAGAACAGACATTGAAGGGAGGGTTGGAAGCAGAGTTAATTAGAAGACTTGCTAAAGTATATGTAAGATAATAATGGTGGCTTGGTTTAGAACAGTAGCAATGGAGGCAGGGAGAAAATGGTTCTATTTAAAGGGAGAGTTGAAGGATTTTACTTGATGGGATGGGTGTGGGGTTTAGAGAGGAAAACAAGGATGACATTAAGGCTTTTTTTCTGGCCTCAGCAATTGCAAGGATGTGGTTGCTATCACTGAGACTGGGAGAATTCAAGAGTAGTTAAGTTCGGGAGAGAAGACTCAAAGGCTGAGTAGGTGACCAGAAGAGTCAGGACATGAATAATATACAAAGATATTGAGCAAATAAGTAAACATATTGAGGACAATGGGAGACAAATTTCTCACTGTCAAAGAAGGCATTGACATACAAATATAGAAAAGGGAAAGCTAGAAATAATCCTGAAGTATTGGCTTGGAACCGGACATCTCAATGTGAATTTACGCTTATACACATAGATAGAGAAATATAGCTGTATGTGTGTGAAATATACAAACATATATTTTCTAGCTGTGTCCCCTGAGAGGGGCTAGAAGTCATAACACCCAGAAACAAGTTTGCCCAGATCTCAGTTTCTAAATACTATCTTCCACTAAAATGAACTAGGGGTTCTTGAGGAAATACTTGATTCTAGAATTGGAGTGAGTAAAGATAAGCCTGGAACATCTTGCCCCAGAAAGGAAATGCTCAGAGAATGATTGGGACATATGTGAAAGACAGGAGACAGCTTGAAGGGACTCCTACTGGTCAACTATGGAGCAATTTGAGCATAACAATAAATAATAAGAGCAATAAATTTCAATATAGTGAATAAAATAGAAATCCATGCCCATGACAATGTAAGTGAATGAATAAACAGGGGAGAATAAAAACTTACAACTAATAAATGTAGAAGAAATGATGAAAAAATATTTCACCATTAGGTAATCATCATAAAGGTGGTTGACTCAGGAGGATTTCGTCAAAGTATGCTACAGCTGGTGGCCAAAGGTTTGATGAGGAACAGGATACTGGCATAATCCACCCCAAAACTACTTACCATTGCCTAGGAAATGATAACTTTATAGTGGGAAAAAACCCTAGCAGACACCAAACTGACTAAGTGATTAAGATTAACATCACCGGTAGCAGCACAGGTTGACATCATGTGCCTCTTGATATGATGTACTGAGAAGAATAAAGCATCATTTCAGAGGTATTTCTGCCACGAATGAATGACCTGAGACTGGACATGTAGCAAAACTGGACAAACCCAGCTTGAGAGACAGAATCAAAGGCCTGTACTCTTTAAAACTGTCAGTCATGAAAGACAGAATGAAATGGAGGAACTCTTCCAGACTGAAAAAGACTAAGGAGAAAGGACAACTAAATGGGAAAAAATGAACTTGGACTGCATCTCAAATCAGAAATCAAAAAAAGATATTGCTGTGTATGGCATCAGACGGATACTAGACTTATCAGGGTGATCACTTCCTAAGTTATGCAAATGTCTAATCACTATGTTGTACACCCGAAACTGTAATTGGAAAAAAAAAGAGGTATTGTTGGAACAGCTGGTAAAATTTGGATTGTGTCTGTGGATTGGATGGCAGTGTTGTACTGATGTTGATTTCCTGATTTGTATGTTTGGATGGTTAGGTAGGAGAGTAGCCTTATTTAGGGGATGTAAATTCTGGAGCATTTATAAGTGATGAGGCAGTATGGCTGCAATTTGCTCTCAAATGGATCAGAAAAAAGTAATGACAACAGATCCACACACAAAAACACATACATATATGCAAATATATGTTAAAGGAAGAGGGAGCAAATTAATAAAATGTTAACTGGGGAATCCAGGTAAAAGGGATACATGTGTTTGTACTGTTCTTGCAATTTTTCTATAAGTTTGGGATTATATCATGTTTCCCTGAAAATAAGACCTAGCATGACTTTTCAGGATGACATCTCCTAAACATAAGCCCTAATGTGTCTTTTGGAGCAAAAATTAATATAAGACTTGGTCTTATTTTGGGGGAAATACGGTACTAATATAAATTATTTTAGTAACAGTTAATATAAAAAAAACCTATTTCTTCTTAATTTTTATTGAGTGATAAATGTATACATATATATACATATATCTCTATGAATGTACACACACACACACACACACACACACCCTACCATATTTTACTTTTTAACGACTTTAAAGTACTCTGCTCTAATATTAAAGATTTTGGATTCATTTCACCGGCAAACTTTAACAATGAATTTTCCCACTGTTTTACAAAGGGAAAAGATAGCTTGCTTCAAGTCAAGTCATAGGTGAACATTTGGAGCTAAGGAAAAGAATGCAAAAATGAGAAGTTCTAAAACAGTTGCTAGACTTCATGTAAACACCATGGGACAAAATCTAATACGTAACTGGAAATTCATTATGTATCAGCATCTTCCCTACTGATTCATTAGTTTCTACTCCAAGCTCACCAATTCTTTTTTCTCCTTTTATTAAAAACCCCAATTTCGAGGAAGATCTCTTCCAATTCAGAGAAAGGTCTCTTATTGCCTCCCTAAGTTTTATCTATAATCACTTAAAAGTGATCAGATTTAAGAAAAAATTCCCACCTATTTTAACCAAATCCCCTAAGGAATATATTTTTTTAATTGAAAAGAAAATTCAGAATCTTGTTTCAGGCTAGGACATTCTAGTGTATCAAAATAACTGATTTGTTTCCATTTTTGGAAATAAGAGCACTGAACTAGATCAGTCTCTTAATTACTTTCACGCTTTGACACACGTAAAGAATATGACACATGCTCATCAGCACCGAAACTCTGTGTGTGTACATGCCACGTGTCTCTCTACATATTAGGATCTTGAGAGTGAGCAGGAGGGGCACTAGCCAACTGAGACTTACAGCCTATATGGTCTCTAAGATTCTGTCAGTACTCTTCACCTATTTCAAAAATTTTAATCCTAGTTTAACTGTTACTCTGTCTCTTCCACTTCATACATTCTACAGTCTTCGTTTATCAGAAAGGCTCAGTCCATTCTAAGATTAACAATTCAGACTATCAGTGTAGATCTGCTCCTACAGTTGGTCAAGTGCCACACTAAATGATGCATCTCAATACAAGGTGGGCCTGCTTTCAATAAATTACAAAGACAGCCATTTCACAGCACCTGCTCCCATTAGCTGTGTGTTTACTGAAAGGAACAATAAAAGTATTTAATATTATATGTCAGGCTGGTTCAACTGAGATCCAGATAGGTTATGCTAGTCATATGCTGACTAGCAGAGGCAGAATAACAAGTCAAGTTCCTCTGATTCTAAGTTTCTGAGGGTTTTTTTGGTGTCATCAAGATACCTCAGATATTCCGATGCATTAACCTCTGTGTAACTTTGGGGAAGATATATTTCAAAACATAGATATATAAAAAGAAGCTACATATTTCCAATACAAATTAATATGGTATATACAGAGGGCTCCAAAAAAAAAAGTATACACATTTTAAGAAAGGAAAAAAACTGTATTAAAATTATGCTGATTGTAACCACTTTGAACACCTCTTATAATTGCAGAAGTCAAATGTGACTTGTGTTCATCTTTTGTTATCGGTATATGTTGATTATTACAATTTTAATACAGTTTTTTCTTTTCTTAAAATGTGTATACGTTTTTTGGCACCCTTGGTGTGTGTGTGGATACATACATACATATATATACACATATACATATACACACACACACACACATACACATCTGCTGCACCTATAGATTTAAAGGGATCCAATGCAGAGATTTATTAGGCTGGAGGCATCGAATATGGGGCCCCTGTGCTAGCAGTTGCTCCTTGCACATCCACGATAGAGACTGCTAATGGATCATGGCACTTGAGCCTAGCAGTCTCAGAATACTTCTTGGTCCAGCATTACAGGCAGCCACTATTAATTTATTATAACTGGCACATAAACGGAAACCTATTTGCCATCTCCATTTCTTTTAAAGTTACAAAGATTTCTAGTAAAATAGCACCCATTCTGTCAGCCACCAGAAAGCTCTGCCTTGATAACGTTGGGGGTGGGTATCGGGGGAAGGCACAGAATAAGGGGAGAGAATAATAAAGAACCTCATAGTTTAAAATACACTCTAACTATAAGGATGAAGTTAAAAAAAAAAAAAAAAAGGCTGTGATAAAAAGAATTCCCTGGATTCTTTTTACAGGTACAGCCAGAAATTGGGGCTGAGGCTAAAGACAGCAAATTGTGCTTAGGGAGAAAGGCAAACCTCTCACTCACCGTGCTTTCCTACCTTTGATCTAAAGTACTATTGGTTGGCTGCAAAGTAGGGTACATAGATATAGGGTGACCTAGGGTGACCTATTATACATGTGACGTTGCCTTAGCACTGCTCACACCTAATGCTTTCCATCTTTAATACTGTAACTTTTGATCCTGCTTCAATTAAAAAATGTGGTCTCTGCCCTCCCTCATTCTTAGGTGCTCTGCAAATATGTCAAATCCAGGTGTTTCCAGATCATTTTGAATTGTATTTCTCTGTATTTAGTGCTGTTTGAAATACAGAAAGTATGTGTAATTCAGAAATGAACACTTTTGAGAACTAAATCTGAGATGACTTGATAACAGCAATATTCCCTGCTCTCTATTTACCCAAATTTTTTAGTCAGTTATCAAATATACCACCCAAGTAAAATATGAAATAAAGACCTCTAAATTTGCTGTAATTTTTGCTTATACTTAATCACTTATGTCAAGAGAATCACAAGTAGCCAAACATACTTTATGTAATTATGCAACTTAATTTATAAATTGCAATAGTGAGTTCAGTTATTTTATTACTGAGACACATAGCATGTCACTTATCACTTTCTACTGTGTATTTCAAGTTGATCCGTAAATGCTTTTCTAACAAGACTAAGCTCTTTGAAGGAAGAAGCTGCATCTGTTTCATCTCTGTACCTATAAAGTATCTAATTCATTTCGATAGTCCTTAACAAGTATTATTATTGAAACCTAAGCATTGCATTGAAATATTCAATTATAGACCTTCAATTTCAGTCTTAGAGTTTTTTCTAACTGAAAGCAATAACAAGGTTATTTAGTATAAGGTAGAAGTTCTCAAGGTGAAATCAAGGGACCAATGAGGGTATCTCTGAGACCCTTGAAGGGGCTGCGAGATTAAACTTATTTTAATAATAATTCTAAGACCTTATTTGCCTTTTTATCCCTATTTGCTCACAAGTATACAATAGTTTTCCAAAGGACATAACAGAGCGTGATAGCATGTGATGGTGCAATTGGTCTAACAGCTAATGAAATTTGTACTTGTGTATCCTTGTGTCTTAACAATTTTACCAATTTACATTTTAATACAGTAACTATCAATAGGTATAACACACATAAACAAAAGTTCTTGGGGTCCTCAATAATTTTTAAGAGTGAAAAGCGGTTCTGAGACCAAAAAGTTTGAGAACCATTGATATAAGCTACTAATATTCAATGTGAAAAGAATGGGAAAAATTTATAAAATATATTTTATGTAAACCAGATGATGACTAAATTTATATTGAGATGTTTTTCCTTAACAATTGTCAACTAAGGACATAAACTTTCAGTTTTTCTCTTTCTTTTTTTGTTCTAACAAAGTACTTTATATTACTTTGTGACAAACTAAAATAAAAATGTACTTTAATATATTAAAAATAATGGAGAAGAAAAATGTGTCTTCCTATCAAAATCTGGAAAATATTATTAAACAAATAGCTTTATAATTTAAAAAGATAAAGGCAATCACCAGGAGGCCACACAGGTTAAAACAAAACTCACATGAGGATGAGGTCATAATAGACCCTCTTGTTTTATTTATTTTTTAATAATTAGAGCTGCTAGACTGTAGAATTGCCATAGTAATGGAATATCCGAATTTCAGCAGGCATCGGTGGAAGTGACTCTAGATGAGAGGTAGTATTACATAATGGTTCAAAGAACACATATTGGAGCCAGACTGGCTGCATTCAAATTCCACCTCTGTTACTTTGCGTCTCACTTATCTCTTCTATAAAATAGGAATATTAATAGTACCTACCATAGAAAGTTGGTAGGTTAATAAGAGTAAATCATTTAGATCAGTGCCTAACATATACTAAGTGCTTTATAAGTGCTTTTGATTATCATTCTGTCTTTTTTTTAGTGATATTATCTCTAATACCAGGAACAATACGAGGCACATAGTAGACATGCAATAAAAATTTTTTGAATTAATAAATCAATAATTAGGGGTTATCACTTTGTGAGGGGTATAAATGTCTAATTATGTTGCTTTGTACATCTGAAACTAATATAAACATCAATAATTATCTTTATTAATAATGATAATGATGATTACTTTTCTGTGTATTGTATGCTTGTTATATATTGGTCAAAGTAGTAAGTATTTAATATACATTTACCTCATTTAGTATTCCCTAAAGCAACTTGCGGCACTTAGCAGCCCCACTTTACAGATGAGTTAATTGAGACTTACAGAAGGAAAATAATTTGTGTAAGGTCAAAAAACTATTAAGTGATACAGCCAAGAGTCAAACAAGATTTGCCTTGCTCCAAAATTTCTATTCTTTAACTATTATGGTATATTTGTGAATAAGATTGAAAAAAAACTTAGATGTATTTAACTAAAAAAACTGTATTTAACAATTTCACATTATTGTTGAAAAAGAGTGGCTAATTAAGCAAGTAACCACAGGGTTCTATCCATTTCAATGATTTCATCTAATCCCTAGAGAAATAAACAAAAAGAAAGCTTATCAAATTTATGGATGATACAGAGATTGAGAGTATGGTCAATATTGTGAATGACATAATCAGGTTTCAAATACATCTCCAAAGATTGGAATGATGGAACAGAAATCAAGAGGACTAATTTTAAAGGAATAAATGCAAAAGAATAAATGGAATATGTACAAGATAAAGAACAATTGGTTGATGGTTCTCATTTATGCTCTCATCAGAATCTTATGTTCTTTTCTGTCTAGAAATATCTGGGTCCTAGAATTATTAACCTTTTCAAGTCTTTCATTAGATTGACATTTGTTCCCATTTCTACTATGATGCACCGTGCTTCATCCCTCCTCATCCAAACCATTAACAAAATGTTCCACAAGCTTCTAAAAATAAAAATATCAGTATATTGCAGAATAATA
This sequence comes from Rhinolophus sinicus, assembly GCF_057876585.1. Taxonomy (NCBI): domain Eukaryota; kingdom Metazoa; phylum Chordata; class Mammalia; order Chiroptera; family Rhinolophidae; genus Rhinolophus; species Rhinolophus sinicus. The sequence goes on along the minus strand of NC_142514.1, from coordinate 140,777,091 downwards.
TGCTACAAAAAAGGAACACTTGAGGAACAAACTATCTTACTTTCTAGTAGCCAGTTGAATTGCTTTCTATAGAGCTGATGAAATCAGTTATCTGGATTCCATGGCCTAGCAACAGTTTTTTTGTTTTGTTTTAGTTTGAACTTCAAAAAATCAGCCTGATGATATAGACTCATAATAATATATTTAGTATCTGTTCTAATTAGTACTGGCATAAGGAATACAAAATATTCCTTGGGGAACCTGTCTAAATACTTGTATTTAGACACCGACATCATCTTGCTATTCAGAAAATTAGAACAAAGGAAAATTTGCAATTTTCAATTGTTAATTTTATTTTACAAATAAATTCTCTCAGAATTTGTGACATTCACAGTATGCCACTGCTGATTATACTGATTATGCTGATTATACTATTATACTGATTTTTACTATCAAGAAGATGGGAGAGGTATGAAAAGAACATAGAATGATATCCATGGAAGAATATAGGCTTAGAAGCCACAGAGACTTAAGTCCCAGCTATTACACATATCAACCAAATCTCATTGAGCCTCTGGTATATGGTCTGTAAAATAGGGATAATATTTAGCTTGAAAGATATTATGAAAACTAAATAAAATATTTAAATAAATGAAATAATGTACTTAAAAGTACCTAGAGTACCCAACAATGCTAGACACCCAAATAGTTGCTCTACTCTGACACCCAAGCATTCAAAGTCTCCTTTCCCCCTTCAACACTAAAAAACAAGAGTTATTTAAAATATAGTATCAATAGATTTTTTGTTATTTAACAAGACAACATATATAACACGTATACCAAACTTTAAAATTAACAAAAATACTTTTCATTATCTCATGTGCTCCTCGCAGAAGCCAAAGGAGATATAGTGCAAGATTATCATCCATTTAACAGGGGAGAGGAAATAGGTCTGACAAGCTAGTATAAAGAGCTAATGGCACTGGCTGTGGTGGCAGAGTCCTGCCACAGTTGAATCCAGGCTTTGTCATAATTTCCTCATTTGTAAAATGGGAATGATTCATCCTGTGACAATTTAAGTGACATTGGTTGTTCATTCATTCATTTATTCATTCATTTATAAACATTTAACATATGAAAGTTATACACTGTACTAAGTAGCAAGGATAGTCTCAAGTGACACAGACACAATTGTTGTCTTCACAGAACATACGGTTAAGTAGGAGATATGGCATTTATTACATAATCACATACTAGATACATGTAAAACTACAACTGTGTTAAGTACTTCAAAGATGAGAGAAACCATTTTGTGAGACCATTAGATTGGGTGGGAGACGTAACCAGGTTAAGGAGATCACAGGAGCCCTCCTGAGAGAAAAGGAAGAGAGCTGAAGAAGTGACAAAGGGAGCAAAAAGGGGGTTTGACCAACCCAAGAGGATACTGACATTAGGGTTTCCCCTACAAATGGTCCACCAGAAGCTCTACAGTGAAGCTCTAAGTCAGTAAGTCCTGCTACAGTCTAAAAGAAGAGACTATGAAGGGAGAAGAAAACTTTAAAAAATAAATTCTATTATTGATACCATCAGAATTAAAAAAGAAGATAAAGCACAAAAACTGGCTATAAAAAAAGGAACATTCAGGGAATAAAAAGGAACAACTGGATATTAAAACAACGTTGAAAAAACTAAACACTTAAAAAAAGAGTTGCACTATAAAGTTGAAGAAGTCTCCCAGATAGAAGAGCATAATGACAAAGAAGGAAAATAAGAGAATAAATTTTTTAAAGGATTAGGCCAGGATATCCAACATCTTAATAATAGGAGTTCCAGAAAGAGAAAACAAAAAGAATTAATCCAAGAATCAAAAGGCATACTGAGAATATTTCATCAACTTCTAAAAAGAAGAAAAAAAACTAGATTAGCTACAAAGAATCAAGAATCAGGATAGCTATGGATTCTCAATACGTATACAGGAAACAAGAAAACAATAGAGTACTGACTTCAACATTTGAATAAAAATGGTTTTCAACCTTTAATTCTACACCCAAGTATGAGGAAGGAATAATGTTTCATAAACATAGTATCTCAAAAAACTTAACTCCCATGCCCACTTCCTCAATAAGGTATTCCACCAAAGAACAGAGTAAACTAAGAAAATATGACACGTAACACTGGAAATCCAACATAGGAAAGAGGCAAAGGAAGATCTCAGAATAACTGCACTGCATCAGATGCAGAGGCCAATTAATCCAGACTAGAGGAGTGTAGCACAAGACAGACAGGATGAGGGTGATCATCACGTAAGTTCCATCAACTGTTAACCTAAGAATGGAATGTCCAGAAAATATAAGGAGAAAACAATCAACTGGTTTGCTTCTAAGAAGGCAGGAAGAGATGAGATATGATCCAAAGCTAAGGTGAAAAGACCATCTTTAGAAAGAAAGAATAACTCTATTGAAACTCCTTGGAGGAGTCTTGCACACAGATGAAGGTAGGTAATGGAACAATAATGGAGTTCCCTTTTAATGGTTTCTATTTTCTCTGTAAAATAGGAAGAAAGGCCACTTGCTAAATGTGAAAGAAAAAGGGTAAATTTGATATTTAAAGAGAAGGGAAAAAATTGTAAAAATAGTAGGGAAAGAAATACAGTAGGATATCTGAGTAGTGTTGAGGGTCTATTTGAGGTGGGTTCCATATTAATTTATGATCATGAATCTGCTCTGTTGAAGTATTTGCTTCAGCAGTACTTGGCTACAGATGCAAGTACAGAGAAAGTGGGCAGATTGGTGCAGCCACTATGGAAATCAGTATTGAGGTATCTCAAAAAACTGGAAATGGAACTACATTATGACCCAGCAATTCCACTCTTAGGTATCTATCCAGAGAAATCCAAGACGCTAATTTGAAAAAATATATGCACCTCTATGTTTATTGCAGTGCTATTCACAAGAGCCAAGACTTGGAAACTCAAATACCCATCGGCAGACGACTGGATTAAGGAACTCTGGTACATTTATACAATGGAGTATTACTTGGCTATAAAGAAGAATGAAATCTTACCATTTGCAACGATATGGATGTTCCCAGAGAACATTATGCTGAGTGAAATAAGTCAGATGGAGAAAGACAATGCCATATGATCCCACGTATATGTGGAATCTAAAGAACTGAATAAATGAGCAAGGTAAACATAAATAGTCTCAGATATAGAGGAAAAATGATGGTTCCTAGAAAGGAGGGCAGTAGGGATGAGGGAGAAGGAGAAGGGATTAGCATAAATTGGTAACTACAATATTGCCATGGGGATATGAAAGACAGTTCGGGGAATATAATCAATAATGTTGTAAAGATTTTGTAGGGGGTCAGATGGCCACATGTCTTATTAGGGAGACAACTTCATGGACGGTATAGAGGCTTGACCACTGCACTGTACACCTAAAGCTGAAGCTGAATAATATTGTATGTCAACTATAATTTAATATATATAGTCACGGGATATGGAGTACAGCATAGGGAATAGAGTCAGTGGAATTGTGAAAGATATATACGATGTCAGAGGGACAATACGTTGGGGGAGGGGGTTATCATTTTGTGAGGGGTGAAATGTCTATTGTTTTGTACACCTGAAACTAATATTATACATTTTAAAAAAACAAAAAAAATCTAAGTTTTTAAAAAACAATCTTATCTAATATCATATATTAATAACCCCTATACAGTAAATATCTGCCACTGCTAGGAAATAATACAATCCTTTACTGTGATTTGGCTTTAAACATTTTCTTACACGAAAAATTATTTAAGAATTACCTGAAACAGAGGTAATTAGCCAAATAATATCAAGTATATTCCAATGGAATGTAAAGTAGCCTGGTGCTATTCTACAGACTCAATCCCATATACCTAACACTCAACTCATCAATTGTTTTTGTCTTTAATGAAACAAAATTACCACAGATATTAAGCCTTTATTACCTTCATAATGTTAACTAAATCTGTTTGATAGTAGCGATCCTGGTGTGCATTTGCTGCTGCTAATGTAAGAAGATAATCATTCCTTGCGTGGGTAGCTTTGGAGTTACACTCAGATCGCCGGGCTTTTAACTAAAACAAAGTAAAAAAGAAAAAAAATTAGTGCAAACTAGTATTACACTGCAAAACATAAGAGGACACCTCTGTTAGTTGGCAGTTAATGGCTCTTCAGTAAGAGTAATTGTAACCATAGAGAAACATTAATATGCATATAAAAACTATTCAACACTATTGAGTAATTAAATAAACAGTGACTAGAACTGTTATTACACATGGTAAGAGTGCTTTCAAATACTTGTTATTTATACTTAACATACAGCCACAGCTTTTTAGAGAACTTCAAATATTTTGCTGATTTTATCCGGGTAGGAAAATAAAGGTTCCCAAATTAAGTACCTAATCATTATCATCAAAGACACGGGTAAATCTGTTGGAGTTAGAAAACAGTTTTTAAAAATTCAGCACTACTAACGTGTCACAACAACTGCAGCTCACTGACAACCTGGTAGCCAAAGGCAGGTCACTAAGCTTACTTATTAAGTATTAAGTACTTATTACGTATTGAGTACTCCACAGCTTGAGGGTCCCACAGGAAAAACTCACTTGCATCTGGCCCACAATATTTGCTCAAGGTGTAAATCTGAATGAAATAAATTTTTCAAGAGTTTTTTAAAAGCCCATGGACTAACTTTCTTGGACTAAGAGTTAAAGATATAAGGTTACCTGAGCAGATAAGGTATAGAAACCTATCTGTAAAGCAATCTTGAGAAATAAGCACTGCCCAAAGCGCTGACAACTGGGTGAAAATTCCCATGAACTGAGAAGGAAAGTTTTTTCCTAAGTGAATGACTTTAAAATGCTTCTCTGAATTAATTAAAATCAATTGACCTCCACACTCAAAAAAAAAAATTTTTTTTTAAATAAGGTAAGTTTCTCAATTGTGAAATACAGTTTTCAAAAACTCACCTTTACACTTGCCTTCTGCAAACTGATTCTTGATTGAAAAAGACTAAGTTTAGATCTATAATAAAAAACAGAAAATTATGGTTAATAAAATTGTCATATTATATCATAATAAAATGATTAAATATTATAATTACTAAATTTTTAGAAAGTTGCGAGTTTCCACAACACTATTCTACAAGAGAACTAAAAAATGGAAAAGGAAGAGCTATGATTATTTTCCTTTACTACAGGAAGAATTTAGTATTATGGTGAAACAGGAAATATTGGGATAAATAAAATAAAAATATCCTGAATGACAAAAATATAATTTGACAAATCCAATACATTGGTATTTCCTAATAAATAAGAGTCATCAAGCTATCAGTTATTCCTGTATCATAACAATTACATACATTTTATTTCTCGCAAGGAAGCTTAAAGAAGCCCAGGGATAACCAACCTATGGAGGCAAAGATTGGCAGTCTTTTAGGGCCATATGCAATAGGCTGCGACAACGCCAGTAATGCAACCTACAGTATGATATTGACCAGGCTCTGGAAAGTCCTTATTTCCATTATTTCTCCTATTAAAAGTTCTTTTTGGGTGCCTGTCTATGTGCCCTCTCTACTTTTAACATAGTGTTCAGAACGTCGTGAGAAAGTCCTTGGACTCTCTGTTGCATATGATTTTTTTTCTATTTAAGCTTCTCCCAATTTGGTGTCATTATTTCCCTCAATCCCTTTCAGTATGGGAGGGGACCATAATATAACAATCAGTAGTAAACATATATTGGTATCCAAACAACTAGAGATAACCATAAAGGAGTGAGTCAACAGAAAAACGCTAAGGAACAACCAACACTCCCATGACTAGTGAATTCTGAAGCTGCAACGTTTGTCTTGGCTGCAGTGTCATGGTGATTGTCATGGGAGAATTTAAGGTATGTGCTGGCAGCTATGCCATAATATGAAGTAAAGTTGCAGACCATGAGGGACTGAAGACAGAGCAAGCCAGTTTCTGTAAAACAAATGTAAGGAGGATAGCAAAAGCAGGCTCTCATCTTTCTAAGTGAGAAACCCTCAGGGATGTATACATATGCATCCCAACTACTTCTCCACTGTTTAAAAAAATTGGGTCAAAAATATTCCTGTCATTTCTACCTCGCCACATTCATATTCATGGGGTATTTGTTTTTGTTAGACTGATATCATTTTGATCTAGAAAAACAAAGGCCACAGACTTTAAAATCTGAGAGGGCCTGTTCAGGGTTTAGAAAGACTGTGTTTGGGGTATTCTCAATTCTCCTTTTTTTCATAGTCATCATCCAAATAGTGTGAGTTGCACTTGGATGTTCCAATATAAGGTTTTAAGTTTCTGGCTTCTGCTTCATTTGTTAATCCTCATATAATTCTCGTGTGGCACTGAAGTAGGTATTAGTAATAGAATAATACTGTGCAGAACCATTAAGATATATACAAATAATGAACTATATACTACATACTCCTCTTCCTCATCTACCTTCCAAATGTTAATGTTACTTAGGGATCCAAACTTAACATCACATCTCATTTTATATATGATTTTATCCCTATAACTATCATCTGAAAGGCAACTGACCCTCAAAGTGAGAACTTTAGGCCCAAATTTTCACCTGAGAGTCAGTTATGTGACTTCTTACCAAACAGATTCACCCCATTGTTCCAAGGATTTTTCAGAACCTAACATATCCAAAATGGAGATCACCCTTCCCTTCAAACTGTATCCCCCTTCCCACTATGCTCTCTCTCAATGTTCACATCTCACCACCTGTCAAATCATCTATCAAAACTATGTCAGTTTTTCCTTCTTCTTCCTTCTGATCTCTGCTTTGAAAAAGCATACTCATTCTTCAAGACTCTGTCCAAATATCACTTCTTCTATAAAGTTCCCTTTTTCAGTAGGCAAAATTAATCAATTTTCTATGCTTATGTGCTTTCATACAACTATTGTAAATAAATTAGTTACTAGGTGAGTGACCTTAGGCACTTAATTTTTTTGAGTTTACTGTGAATAAACAAATCATAAAGTTAGTTTTAAACACATTGATTCCGGGCTTTAAACTTCTTGAGGGCACAAAATTATCTTATTCATTTCTGTACCCACAGTACCCAATATAATTATTCAATAAACAGTGAGTGAGTGGAAGATAAAGAACCATTTCTTACTCTGTAGTTGAATTAATTTTCCAGAATAGTTACACACTGAACTAAAATGTCCACTTTGCTGTATCTCCTTTGAATTTGGGCCATATTACAATAGAAGGCAGTTCCTTGCAATCGGCATCTGTGCATCAGACCCTGTCAAATCCTCACTTCTCAGGAACAGCCCTGCAGCTGTCCTCATTTTCACCCTGTGGGCCCTGGCTAAAGCAGATTTGTGTATGTTCTACAAATCTGTCAACTCTCTGTTCTAGCATCCCCGAGAGTTTTAACAAGCAAGTTCCTGAAAACCATCACAACAGGACATTCCCAATGAAGATCACCTAATCTAAAAACTCTGGGTATTATTGGGAACATGAGTTCATTCACTCTATGAAAGTACAGGAAATATTTGCATGCTCACAAAAATAAAGACGATAAACTAAATTAGAGTAATACTAAATATATTTTCCAGTAACATAAGTACTTTATGAGCATTCATTTAGCAATCCTGGGTACTAAATAAACTTTCTAGAAGTCCCTAAATTGTTACAAAATGCTTATGAGATTGCTTAATTTCTTGCAGACAAAAAACACATTAGAAGACACTTCCCAATCCTTGCTAGTCTGCAGAGGTGTTCATAGCCTTTCTGATTTCATGACTAGTTCAGACTCCTCGATTTTGCATCAGTGAGCTCACTGAATTACCATGTTTACCTGAAAATAAGACCTAGCCGGATAATCAGCTCTAATGCACCTTTTGGAGCAAAAATTAATAAAGACCCAGTCTTATTTTACTATAATATAAAGACCCTGTCTTATATTAATTTTTGCTCCAAAAGATGCATTAGAGCTGATTGTCCGGGTAGGTCTTATTTTCGGGGAAACACAGTAGTCTTAGCTCTTCTCACAGACCTCTTCAGAATCCCATTCTATAACACAGGTTTATTTTTTCTCAAAAACTTTTTATCGTTCCTTGAGTTATCATTGCAGAAATCTCTACTGCTTGTTTTATTATCTCTTTCCATTTCCAACTGCCAGTTCCTTCTTTTCCTAATTATTCTCAAAATAAAGGATTTGTAAATCACAAATACAGAAAGTAAAATTCACACAGTTGTCAAAGCATACATAGAAAAGTATATGTATTAGAATTTCACATAAGAGAAAAACTGCGCCTGGGGTGGGGTTTCTATACTGAGGTCAGTGCTCTTTTACTTGATGTGTCCATGGTCCTTCAATGGCAGGGGGAGAATCAGGATTTCCTACTACCACTGATTCAGAGTCTAGCACGAAAAAAGGATATTCAGACACCATAGCAACTTTAACGAGACCTTTGCTAGGCTTTCAATACAATGTTCATTTGTCATCTTTCCTTCTCAGAATTCAATTTAATGTGAAAACTAACTGATCAAATCTTATTTTGCTATATTAGTTTAAATAAAGGCAGCTAATATAAAAGAAAATTTTGATCTAAAGTACATAACACAGGTCAGATGAAACCAATATAACCTAAGAATGAGTCTGAATTAACAGAAAACAAAGCAGTGGCAAAAATAACATTTATTTGCATGATCACTTTTTCAGAAATGCTAAAACACATACTTTGCCTCGATGTCAGCTTTCTCTCGTACCGCATGAGCCATCTGTTCAGTCTCAAAGTACTTCTTTTTGCCTTTAGCTAAATCTTTCACTGTCTCTTGTAATTCAGTTTGGATCTTTGTCAACTGGTCCACACACTGTAAAATACAAAGTGCAATTATTACGATTTTAGTTCTCAGGCTTACAGAAATGAGTTTGTCTTAAGTGTAATTATTATGATTTTAGTTTTCAGGCTTACAGAAATGAGTTTGCACTATGCCCTCAGGATGGAAACCCAGGAGAGGGATCAGCACTTTTAGTCTCCATCAAATTGCAAATTAAGATCCAATGAATAGCTGGTACTCCAATTTCAAGTAATGTATGAAATAGTGTCACAGTTTGGGAACAACTTTGCTTTGAGAAATAACCTGAGTGTTGATGACTGAATAAGGTAGGGCATAAGAAGAGCAACAATGAAAATGCTTTAACTATTGGAGATGTCATAGCAATAAAGGCAAAAGAATAAAGCAATTCTATGTTTCTTCATAATATTAGTAAAGTCTCTATATACAAGGTGTGATCTAAAAATATGGTGAATGCTGCTGCCGAGTGCCACCCAAGGGAAAGGCAGGGATCTTCAATATGGGCAGCGGCGCACTGAACCTAGTAACAGTTTCAACTTGTTCGGTGCAGTTAGTAGGGTGTGAGCTACGGTTGAGAGAAGGTGTATTTTAAAGTGTGATGTAAATCATCCTCCATCATGACAACGCTCTGTGTCACACATCGCTTCTGGTATATGGCAATTTCTGTCAAATAAAAACATTACGGTGTGCCCTCATCCACCTTATTCACCGGATCTGGCACCGTGCGACTTCTGGCTCTTCCCCAAAGCCAAAATGACCATGAAAGGTAAATGTTTTGAATCGATTCAGGACATCGAGGCAGCCACGACAGTGTAACTAAAGACACTCATGAAAGAGGACTTCCAGAACTGCTTCAGAAAGTGGCAAGAATGATGGGATAAGTGTGTTCGAAGTGATGGGAAGTATTTTGAGGAGGAATAATGGTAATGTGTCTTTAACTGTAATAAATATTTTAATTTAAACATTCGCCGTATTTTTTTATCACACCTCATATGTTTGGGGAACTGATAGTGTGAAAGGTACTGAAGGATTCACCACTAGGAAAGAAGGAGTGAAATCTTGAGAAGTCTGACAGGATAAGCCAAGATGGAGAGAAACAAGAAACCTTGGTACTACATAATAATTATTACTCAAAACTACTCCCATCTCAACTCTTTGGATACACAAGTAATTTCCAGGAGAAGGGATAAACATAACTCAAAACAATGTTAAACAATAAACTCTTATATCATATTAGGGCCAAAGTAACTCTGCTTTGGGATCCTTCTAGATATTCAAAGAGGGATAATTTTCCTCAGTTTGAAACAAACTACTGAAAAGTTTGACGAGCCTGAGGTCAGTTCAGGGCAGCTCCCATCAGAAAACCTCTGAGCCTAGAACAGCATAGTCAGTGCTTGGTGGAGACTGACAAAACCTCAGCAAAGCAGGAAGAAATGTTGGTAAGGGACTAGCTGTGTCACGCTGAACAGTGTGGAGTACAGCAAGGACATAAGAAGAGCAGGGATAAAGCACAAATACACTCAGCCATGTGACATACAGGAGAGTTTCCCAGAAATTGTTAGGTATTAAGAAAGGGACTACTTTACAGAAGTGAGAGATCTGGAAGGTTCCCTATGGGCACATGTACTGAACACTTAGTATCAGGCTATGAATAAGGGCTTTAAAAAAGCACCTCTTTCCCACCTGCATGAAAACCGGAACTTTAGGTCTGTGTTTCAAAAGAAATCTGATGAAGACACAAAGTCAACTGTGTTATTCAGCAACATTGCATATGAAACATGATAGGCAAATGGCTCTAATTTGGGAGAAAATGCAGATGAACTACAAATATCTGGTGGAAAAGCCTTGGCTTTGGGCTTGTAATTCCTGCATCTGGATGTGAGCTTTGCAAGACCTTGGAAGCTGTCTACAGAGTTGTAATAAAAGATTTTAGTCTCCTTTAGGGCCTGTGGCTACACCTGCACATGTGAGTCTCATTCTCTCGCCCCAGACCTGTCAACTGGGGGTGTAGACTGAGGTACCATGTTTCTCCGAAAATAAGACCTAGCCACACAATCAGCTCTAATGCGTCTTTGGGAGCAAAAATTAATATAAGACCCGGTCTGACACTAGTGGAAGAACTAATTCTCCTAATGCTGGGTGCCACCCTGCTGGTTAACTGTGTCCCCTGTACCAATGCCCTTCTAAGTAAACCTCATGCCAGATGTGGCCCATGATAATCATGAGTCTGATGTTTAGTTACATTGAATGAGACTCCCTATGGGCTTTGCACAGGTACAATGCACTATGCTTAGCACTTTTATAGGTATTATCACATTTAGTGCTTGAAATGACAGTGATAAAAGTATTCATATTATTAGTTCCTTTTTAAGATGAGGAAACAGACTTAAAGAGGTTAAATAACTTATCCAAAGTCATACAGCGAGGAAGTGATGATATCATTTACCATGTAACCCATTATAGTGTGTACTCGTTTTGTGATAACCATGTTTTTAACGTCTCATATAGAGATACTTTATCCTAACATAGTAAGCTTTTAAAGAAATTGACATATAATTCACTTACCACAAAATTCACCTTTTTAAAGTGTGCAATTCAGTGGTTTTTAGTATATTTACAAGGTTGTATAACCATCACTACTATCTAATTCAAAACATATTTATCACCCTAAAAAGAAACCCACACTCATTAGCAGTCACTCCCCATTTCACCATACCCATAGCCCCTGGCAACCACTAATCTACTTTTTGTCTCTGTGAATTTCCTATTCTGGACATTTCGTATAAATGGAGTCATATAATATGTGGCCTTATACGTCTTATTTCTTTCACCTAGCATAATGTTTTCAGGGTTCATCTTTGTTATATCATGCATTAATTCTTCATTCCTTTTTATGGCTGAATAACATTTCATTGTAAAGACATACCAAAATAGTAAGCTTTTATCTTACAGAAAAATCTTTCTCCTTAATTTTTAATAGGCCTTATCACATACAAAGCTCTTGTTTAATAAATAACACCATGACAACCTGACACTCCCATAGAGAAGTGATAAACGTTCCAATAATGCTATGTTTGCAGGTGCAAAGAGTTGAGGGAGGGCTCCATGGCTACAATTAGATATTAAGAAACCAATGGGTCATGGTCTGAAAGATACAACTGTGTTTAATAGGAAAATGGGATGAATATTTAAGGAGGAGTCATGTGTAAGGCATCTATATCCAAAATGTTCATCTAAAACAATGGAACTTGGCCTCCAAAAAACTAACCAATGAAGGGAAGCCCAAGGATCCTGTGGTGATGTACATGCACTGAAAGAGTCTGCGTATTGAGTATTTTGAGAGGAAACTAAACACAATAGGTCAAAGGTTTTCCTGGGGATTGCAAACCATGTGGATAGGGTCTCATTATATCCACATAAGATGAACACCATGGGTACCTCTACATGAGCACATATACACACACACATATACACACGTGCACACACACCCACACACAGTCACTCATTCCTTATATCCTTACTCTTTGAAGAAGACATCTCTATTTAGTCCTGAAAGAGCTTATGAGGATTACTTAATTCATTTTCATCTATAAAAGGATATTAAATAAATTCCTATCTATATGTGCTACAATAGCAGATACATTTTGTGATAGTTCATATCTTTAAAAAGATTTTGGTGAAAAAAACTTTTCAGTTTGATGTAGTCCCATGTGTTTACTCTATCTTTTGTTTCCCTTGCCTGAGGAGCTATATCAAAAAAATGTTACTAAGGGTAATGTCTGCACGTTTACTTTCTATACTTTCTTCCAGGAGTTTCATGGTTTCGGGACTCACATTTAAGTCTTTAATCCATTTTGAGTTTATTCTTATATATGGCGTAAGAAGGTGATCCAGTTTCATTTTTTTGCATGTATTGCTACAGTTTTTCCAGCACCATTTATTAAACAGACTGTCTTTACCCCAATGTAAATTCCTGCTTCCTTTGTCATAGATTAAATGACCACATAGGCATGGATTTATTTCTGGGCTCTCTATTCTGTTCCATTGATCTACGTGTCTGTTTTTATACCAATACCACGCTGTTTTGATTACTATACCCTTGTAGTATGATTTGATGTCGGCTAGTATGATACCTCCCACTTTGTCCTTATATCTCAGGATTGCCGTAGCTATTCAGGGTCTTTTGTAGTTCCATATAAATTTTAGGATTACTTGTTCTAGTTCTGCAAAAAATGTCATTGGTATTTTGATAGGGATTGTGTTAAACCTGTATATTGCTTTAGGTAGTATGGACATTTTAACTATATTAATTCTTCCTATCCATGAGCATGGTATATATGTTTCCATTTATTTGTATCTTTTTTTCATTTCTCTCTTCAATGTCTTATAATTTTCTGACTACAGGTCTTTTACTTCCTTGGTTAAATTTGTTCCTAAGTATTTTATTTTATTGTTTGATGCAATTGTAAAGGGAATTGTTTTCTTAGTTTCTCTTTCTGATAGTTCGCTATTGGTACATACAAATGTAACTGATTTCTGAATATTAATTTTATATCCTGCTACTTTACTAAATTCATCTGTCAGTTCTAATAGTTTTTTGGTGGAATCAAAAATCTCATCAGAAATTCTGGTTCATTCTATTCTTACTTTCTTTTTCCTCTTTACGTAAGTATCTAAGACACTGTTTACCAAACAATATTAGAGATAGCCTATGTACACACTGATGAGATCTTTTGTGATCCTTTCTTCCCTAGCATTCAGTAAATCCACAACCAAATGTTTTTTCCACCCAAGAGAACTATTTCAAGTCAGAGTAATTTGGGTCTTCTTCAAAACAAAGTGCTCTGTACATAGCAAAATACCAAAAATATTTATTACATAAAAGTCATCGATACAGTTGTGCCTTCTTGGTAAAGTGCTTGCAGCGTATGTTTTACAAGTTAAAGATAAATGACTTCTGTGGAATGAAAAGGGAGAGGAGGGAGCTGCAATCTCCATTATGTGCACACCTTGACAAAAGAGTTGAGTGAATTAACTTGATATTTTCCATATGAGGAACCTGAGGCCCAGAAGACTTAATGTGAAACTTGCCCAAAATGATTACACCTAGTTACAAAGTGGTAGTGCAAAGAACATTGGCTATAGAATTAACTAAACTGGAATTGGAATCCCAGGTCTGCCACTTACTATGTTACATGACCTTGAGCAAATTACTAAACCTGATCATATTTTATGCCTTCTGTATTAACACTTACTGAGCATCCAACAGTACTTTGAGGTAAGAATCAATATCCTCATTTTACATATGAAGAAATGAAACTTGGTCAGGGTTGCACAACTAGCAAGGATTCGGTCTACCTGTTTCCAAAAATGGTGCCATTTACTGTTATACTATATTAGATAATGCTTCATAAAGTAGTTAGGACATTAAATGAGATAAAGTGTACAAATGAATGGCATGTAGTAGGTAAATGCCAGTTCCTCCATGATCACCCATCACCCTTAGAACTCAAGATTCTTCCCCATCTCCTGTCTTGCCCTCTAGAAAGCCAAGAGCAGGAGTGAGGAGCAGTGGTGGTGACAAAGGGTGCCTTGGGACAGGAGTTTGCTCCCCACCCCTCAAAAAACGTCATTAAACTTAATTTGCAAAGGAAAAGATTATCTAGGATTTTCTTTCCAACTTTTAAAATAAATTTCTTTTGTAGGAATCCAGTTTCCTGGGGTGGACTAAGTTACATATTTTAAAAGAAGCTTAATAATGCCTATGCTAAGAAAAACCTTGGTGTAATATATGCCCAGCTCTTCCCCAAGAGTTATAAGCACTGAGCAGACAAAGAAATGACTGTATTAGTTTACATTAAGGCTAGGGGATCATACAAAATGATAACAAATTTGGGTATTATAATTCAGATCCTAATGAAGAAATTAAAAGTATGACCTCTGAATATGACACAGAAATAGGGTAGATAGATAGATAGATAGATAGATAGATAGATAGATAGATAGATCGATAGATAGAGATAGATAGATAGACTTGCTAATAACCTGAAGACAGGACTAAAAATAAAAGTAACTTGGGTCAATAGATCAAAGACCTACAAACTAGTAGGTTCTCTGACCCAGTAGTCATGTCCTGGAAATTTATCCTGAGAAAATAACTTAAAAGAAAAAACTTAACTTTGATTGCAGATTTGGAGGTATGATTATATAAAGCAGAATACAAAATTCATTCAGAAATAAAAATAATACACATAAAAGTTATACAGAAATTGAACAATTAGGAAATGGAGAGAATGAAGAAATGGGATATCCCAAAACAAATTATCCATGTGTTAATTACAATTATTATAACTAAAAAGGTAAAAGGAGCAAAGGAATTAACTAGTCTAAGGTGAAAGAGTTGTATATACTTTTCTGTAAACCTACTTAAATATTAAATTTCGTGTGTTTAATATTTTTATTAAACTTTTAAAGATTGCATAGGATTTGAAATTAGAAAGTGGCATATTCAAGTTTGTGCTCTGTTATTTACTACGTAAGTCTCTTCAACAGTTTGAAATTCAGTTTCATCATCTGTAAAATAATAATATTTACATACTTAACAGGTTGCTATGAAAATCAAATGAGATATAATGGATGTGTTAGCAGCTTACAAATGCTAACAAGTTATACAAATTTGAATCACAATTATTAGATAAACTCTAATATAAATGAGAAAGTTATGGACAAAAGCACGGCTAATTAAGCATAAGAATAACAGATGTTAATTGGAATTATTGTGATCCTTTTGCAATATATACAAATATTGAATCATTATGCTATACACCTGAAATTAATATAATGCTATCTCAATTATACCTCAATAAAAAAATGGTAAAAGGATTATATGTGTCTCTTGTTTTGATTTATGCAAATGTCAATATACAGAAAATGATTTGGAAATGATTTAGAAAAAGCTATAATTTTCATTAGAATCTCCACAATGGTCAGACCCTTTATAATTGTAACGCATGTGGATTTGTCCCCAAAAATTATAAAATAAAATTACCAAAATAGAGAAAATTTAAAAAAGAACATGAACATTAAATGTTATAGAGGGATACTTTTAAGTCAAAATTGGTTGTGATCATGACAGAACCAGTTGTTTCACACTACCTTCCTATAGCCTGGAAACTGTGTAAGTTAGACAAAACAGATGTTTTAAAACTGCCAGCATTAATAAACAGCACACTAGACTCAGGGACAATGATATCTATCTGGGCGAGGGTAAGCTCTATATTCAACTTGTCTTTTTTTCCTTAGGGCATTAAGGGAATCGTGGCACAAAGAAATAGTATATAAACAGAAAGTGGCATTCTTACTAGATTATGGAAACTGAGGACGGAATTTAAGGATGCCAAAAGAATAGGAACTTGAGAGGCTAAGATCTGGAAAGGATACTACAGAGAAGCAACCTCAAAAATCTGCATGCAATTTCCCCGAGTCATCAGTTGACTTCTAAATGGCATGTGTTGGGTGAAACTCTAAGAAATCCAGTAAAGAACAGTAGCTGAAAGGCTAATGAGCTGATCAGTGATCAATCAGAACAGTTACATGACTTTGAAAAGACAGAGGTAGGAGTTCAAGGCTTGTCAAAGTAGAAGGGCTTTTTTTGGTAAGCACCACACTTTCAGTTAAGACTCTAGGATAAGGACAAAAGTGAAAACAACCAGCCTTAAAAAATCCTAAAACCAGACCCTAACGGGATCCAGGTGATCTGCTAGTATTCCACCTGCCTGTCAGAAAACTTACTTCTCTTTGGAAACAGAAAAATATTCCAGAGCCTCTACAATTTTTATCCATAATATCTAGCATTAAGAGGCACCCTAAAACAGTAGATCCAAATAACCAAAAACCAAGAAAACAGTAAATGATAAAAAGAGACCTACAGTGATTCAGATAGTTGAATTATGAAATACAGATTAGGACTAACATATTTAAGAAGATAAAGGAAAAACATGGAGACTTGCACCAGAAACAAAGAATCTGTTTTAAAAAATCAAATGTAAATTATAGAACTGAAAAGTACATTAATTTCCCAACAGACAAGTTTTAAAGCAGATCAGAATTCGCAGAACAGAGTATTAATAAACTGCAAGATACTAGAGGGAAATATTTAGATTGGAATACAGAGAGAAAAAAGGGTAGAAATACAAAATCCAGGAAAATTGCAAAAGATATATGGACAGAGTCAAAAAGTCTAATAGCAGAAAAGTCATAATGGTGAGGTAAATGGAATTAGACTGTTGGAAAGTTTTCATACTGTTCATGAGGTGGTAAAATACTAATTCAAGGTACACTGCAATAAGTCAGGGAGGCAAATTGGTATCTCTAACGTATTTACTAAAAGAATAATAGAAGATTATAAAATTTAAAAGATAATAGTGGAGGAAAAATTGATAATAAAAAAACTGTAAGATTGTTCAACATCACTTATCATCAGGGAAATGTAAATCAAAACCACCATGAGATACTACCTCACATCTGCTAGGACAGTTATTTAAAAAATAAAGAAAGACAATTAAGTGTTGGCAAGGTGGTGGAGAAACTAGAAACCTTGTGCACTGTTGGTGGGAATGAAAAACGTGCTGCTATGGAAAACAGTATGGTGTTTCCTGAAAAAATTAAAAATAGAAGTACCATATGATCCAGCAATCCCACTTCTTGGTATTTATCCAGAAGAACTGAAATCAGTACCTCAAAGATATAGTAGCACCCCCATGCTCACTGCAGCTCTAATCACAAAAACCAAAATGTCCATCATCAAATGAATGTATAAAAAAATGTGGCATATACATACAATGAAATATTATTCAGCCTTAAAAAAGGAAAGCGTACAATATGCAACAAGATGGAAGAAGCTAGAGGAAATTATGCTGTGAAATGAGCCAGTCACAGGACAAATACTGAATGATTCCACTTACATGATCTAAAATAGTCAATTTACGGAAGCAAAGAAGAGAAACGTGGTTGGGGGAACTGAGGGAAGAGGAAAGAGGGAGTTGCCAATCAACAAGTATACAAAATTTCAGTTATGCATAATAAGTAAGTTCTAGAGATCAGCTATACAACATTGTGCCTATAGGCAATCTTGTATTATATACTTAAAAATCTGTTAAGAGGATAGATCTCATGTTAAAAGTTCTTATCACAATAAAATATTTTTTAAAAGAAAAGATTAATGCAAAAGAAGTCCAAAAAGGGGGGTGGAGTTAGAGAAGAAAAGGAAAAAGAATAGATGGTTTATTGATCCTGTATGGAATTAGTGTGTCGTAAAGTGTAGGAAGTACAATTGGAGAAGCCAGCTATAGTGGCCACCTGTTGCTCTCGCTTGCTCTGTTTCTATTTCCCTTGCGTTTTCTTTGGGAACCCATCTGAATTTTCCTTTTGGAGAATCTCTTTCCCCATTTTCAGTCCATGTAGTTTTCATGAGGACTGTAATCCCTTACTTCGGGGATTGGGGGAATCTTGTGACCCAAGATAATCCAATGAGCTTCAATTCTGGTAGTTTTGTAGGAACTTTTGGGAAAATGGAAAATGTGGGATAACTACCTGTAAAAATAATTTGTAAATCTGGCACTTTGGGGGCCACCAAATGGAGAGTTGCTAATGAATGAAGCCATTGGGGAGAGCTGATGGATGGGAAGAAAAACTGAATTCAAATACCATTATTTGAGCACCTGGATCCACTCCTGCCTAGATTCCGTCCGTGCTAAAATTGCTAAGCTAACACATTCTCTTCTTGGCTTAAACCAGTTTCAAGTGTGGGTTTGTGTCATTTGTAACCTCAGAGTACTGACAGGTATGCCCAATATGTACTTACTGTTTAACAATTGCTTAGATGGAACAAACACCATCATCAACTATAATATAAAACAAATTAATTCACAGATGTGAGGGCTTGTCAAATCTCACCAAACGTTCTTTGCTCAGGAATGTTGGTCAAATACAGGTGAGAGACTATTCCACCAACGAAAGAAAAAAGTACAAGTGGTAAACTCTTTCAAAATATTCTGATATTGAGAAAGGTAGAACATTCCAGTAATTCAGTTAGATTTGGTGAATGCATTGGGTATTTGAAATGCAGTATTTCATCCCAGTTACGAAGTTACACTAGTATTAATTCTCTGTCCCTATCACCTACCCTCTCTCAGCTAGCACAGATGGGGACACACACACACACACACACAATTATTTTCTTCCAAAAAGAAAGCATTGTTTGGTGAGTGGTCACACAGTTTATTCACAATGTTTGTTTTGAAAGAGGTATTTGCTCAAAGATAAAACAAAGGTATTCTTACACAAATATGTTAAAACCAACCGATATATGAGTGCTTGAAAGAGATTAAAATTTTATATTGGCAATATACATGTAACAAACATACTGATATCATGCTACTGAAATCACCTTTGGCAAACAAGATTAGTTTTTATTGGGTGGGGGGAGTTTTATCCGTAAAAAAAAATTCTGAAAATCTAAATTATAATTAGAATCAAACTACTAGATGACTTCTGAAATATTATTTCTTTAATTACACCTTAATATTTTCTAAAATATTAATACTTCCATAAGAAAAATTAATTACTTATTAGGTATCATGATAATCTCTATTTTTGTAACTTTATTTCCAAAAAGAACAATTCAATCACCCACTTTCAATAGCAAGCTTTCATAAAAAATCACATTTAGTAATGATGTTTCTGTGAATTTTTAACTTCTGCATAATCAAATATATCTTCTTGAAAACTTTTACTTTTACATAACCTTATCATTAAATTTTACAGTATATCATTTTTGGTAATAAATTTGCTGTATTTCATCAAAATGTGTCAACTTCCTTTAAATTATTACGCAAAATGACTCAAGTTGAAGCTAACATGATTTTTTTCAAGACTTAGCGAGATTAATAACATTGTAACTATTTTAATATATACCAAACTATACCAATAGTAGGAAACTAAGTAGATCTATTTACTTGAGTTATGCTGAAAATTGGTATTTGTTAAGAAGACTTTATAGAGCTTTCAGAATGTCCACAGATTGAAATTACACTCACCTTTGTCAGTTAATAAAACAGTAGTTAGACGGAACATTTTGAAATCAGAAAATCCATGTTTAAATCAAAAACATTTGTAACCATATAGGAAAACTCCAAGTGTTAAATGCCATTTAAGATAATCTTGCAGATTACAAATGTAGCACTAAGGTATTAAAATGCACATAAGAACAAACAGAAACAATACCCTTTTAAGTTGCTGTTCTTTTAAGCTTCTCACTGTCCTTGCAGGCTCAGAAATGAAGTTCTTATAGTTTTCACATATATTGATCCGAGACTGGGCTACCTGCATTGTTCCCTCGAGAAAAGATTTCCAAACAGGATACATGCTCCTAAATTCAAAGAGGAACATAAAAGTATTAGGCAGGGAAAAGAAAGAAAACGTTTGCTAACCTTTTTTGCTCACCGGCTAACACTGACAAATAGAACGAATGTTGTCTTTATTGTTAAAAGTGTACTTATACTGGTTTACAGGTAGCAATATTTTTACAACACAAAAGTAGAACGACAACATATACTCTATTCCTCTATCACTCAGCAATTGGCTGTTTTGATTTATTAGCTATTCGGTTAATGGAGTAAAGTGATACAAGGATTACAATTCTAGACAAAGCTAAGACTATAAAAATCAGTGAATAATTCAGACTGCCCAGGACTTTCACTGTCTCAGGGTCATCATTATGAACATCAAGTATCATTATTTCATTAAGGTATTTTGTTAATTTACAGATGAGATAACTGAGGCTCAGAGAGATTTAGAGAATCATTCTAGATCACACAAGAATGTGGCAGTACTGAGGTAGAGATGAAGGTTGGACACCTCTCAAGCACATTCTCTTTGAACTATATCATATTACTCTCTTACATAAACTGATGTGGCTGAGGACAACTGCTTATGTGCTGGAGAAATCTATTTGTCTGACAAAAGTCTATGGTATCATTGCTCTACATCTGTTTCTCTGTCATAATAATGCTTAGCCAGCATCGCATTGTGGCTTGGAGTCATTCCAAGCAAGTCCCATCACCTCTGCTTGATAAATGTGCTCAGCAATCTCTTGGTAAAGTCAAAGAATTATTCATCTTTGCTCTTTTGCAACCAATTCCTTTTCAAACTTTCTCTTCTACTTTGCTAAATGCCTTAGCCAGTTCTAGCATGCCACTATACTAGTTATAAACACATTTTATAACATCATCACAATGGATTGTGTTTTGTTTTTTAAAATGAGATACTTGCACTTATAGAGTATAATATTCATCTCCTGAGATTTCCTTTCTCGTGTCACTTGGATTTTCTACTATAGCAATGTATAGGACCTTGTGCTACATAAAATGCTAGCTTTGGGTCAATGGACGACAGTATAAAAACAAAAACATAACAACCAAAAAAAAAAAAAAAATTAACTGTGTCCCCATCCTACTTAGGACTAAAAAAACTTGAAACTGCATTTCGCAACCAAAGAAATGATTACTTTGTGTAAAGAATTAGTTTGTGTAATATTCAAATGAGTCAGTTTAGATGGAAATATTCATTTATTTAAGCAAAGGTATATCACCTTCTCTTTGGAAAAAAAGATTCAGTATGGTGTGCCAGACAAAGTGTCAGCATAAAAGCAATGATGGACTTAAGAACAGCAAAATTAATGTCCTCCCTGGTCTTACTGCATGACAACAAAGGAACCTAGGATGTAAACTCATACAGGTCCTCCTAAGCAGCCCAAATAACTGATTTTTTCAAAGAATGCACTGAGAAAAATCTCAGTACTATACTTCGTAAACTATTAATTTATATTAAAACACATTTTAAAATCATAATAAAAATGAGAAAGAACCATTATGAGTTGTGAGAGGAAGGAAGAAAGGAGGGAAGGACCTCTTCATCCATGCTTTCCCCCAGGCAGCACCCTCTTCCATTTACCCCTTCACTAGAGGACTGCTGTTCATCCTTCAAATCTCAGCTTAAAGTAACTTCCTCGGGGAAGGCTTTCATGATCACAATCAAGCCCACCCACAGACTCAACCAAGTCGCCCTCCATTATTTGTTCTCATGGCTCGAGTACTTTTCCTTCAATTATAAATAGTGTTATGTAATTGTTTAAAGCCTGTCCCTCTCACTATAGTGAAAATTTCATGAAGGCAGGGGTGCACGTCTTTCTCACTATTGTATTTCTAGGGCCTAACACATGGCCAACATTTAGAAAGGTTACAATTAGTATGTGATGAATGAAAAAAATGAATGAATGGATGAATGTATAAATTATGAGGACTGTACAACAAAAATAAATCTTCTCACTATAGAATTTAAAAAGAGATCTTTGGAGATCAGCAGATTTATAGCAGGCAAACATGTTCTTAACAATAGGACACCATGAAAAGAACAGAACTCAGTTACTCGTCAGTCAGCAGACCTGGGTTCAAGTTCCAGATTAACCGATATAATCATATGTAGCACACCTCACTATACTTTCATTTCCTCAACTAGAAAATGGAGAAATAACAAAAATACCTGCACCACATACCTCACAGGGCTATTTTCAACAACTAAATGCAAATGCTATGAAAACTCGTGGCACACAGCTTTTTTAAATGAATAAATAGTAATAGTAGCAGAATTGTAGTAGAAATAGAAGTACTTCTTGTTAACATAACAGTGGTAGTTTCAATGCTAGTAGTGGTGCTTTCCATTCTGATTGGGGAAAAATAATAATGGGTTATAGAGCGATTTAAAGTTTCTTTTTACTTCACTAGACTTCATATAAGTAATTTTGAAGCATGTGGAAAGGTATCGAGTATATATCGTATTACGCTATTCTGCTCAGATCAGGAAATGAGGCTCAAAACTATAAAAGGAAAGAAATTCTTTTAAGACCCTATCATTGCTAGGTACTATGTCATGTATTTTACATTTATCACATCATTTAATCCTCATGACAACTCTGTAAGACAGGCATTATCCCCATTTTGCAGAGGAGAAAAGTAAGGCTTAGAGAGGTTGTGAGATTTTTCTAAGGCTATTCACCTGGAAATAGCACTACCATGGTTATAACCTAGACTTTGCCATTACCAATAACTACTCTGCTATAAATCCAAATTTAATCATCTGTTCTCTGACCAGTACCTCCTGTTTCCACTCACTCCCTTTAGAATTTTGACTCCAACAATTACTCAACCCTATGAGAACTCACAATCCATTTGATCCTCCCTCCCTCCCCGTCTCTCAACCCTCTCAGCATCTCCCTTCTCAGCTCCTTACCCAGCCTGGTTTCGTGCTGCACTATTGTAATCACACCCTCATGTACGCTCGTACTGCCCTTGCCCCTCTCTCGTCCATGATTATAATCTACAAGTCCCAACCTTGGTTAAATCCAAAATTCTATGTAAACCATGTCAATGTCTGTGCAGCAGAATGTTGCCAGAAAGAAAACCATTATCATGATGCCTGGTCTCACTTTAAATTGATGGCAAATAAATTCTAGTACTGAGTGCGACCAAATAATCCTACTATATTCCCCTGATCCACTTATTCTGCGACTCTCCTAGACAATTATTTTCTACCTTTTTCTCTCATCTCTAACCTAGACTCAGAAATACAGCACTATACATCAAGAAGACTAGAAAGGTGATAAGTATATTCATATTCTAAGATTAATTTATGTAGCAACTGATAACAAGGAGAAAGTATGGTGTTTAATAAATAAATGTTCACGTATTGCTCATGATAGGAAGGGAGGCTATCCTAAGCCTAGATAACACGAGTAAAGGCAGGAGGGTGACGGATTTCAGTCCAGCTGAGGTGTAATGAGAACTGCAATACAACTGCAGCGTCAGGTGCCCAAGGGCTGGGGAACCAAGGATGAAAGAAGGAAAATGGACAGAGATGAGGAGAGAAACATAATTTGGGGCGAGGTTTCTTCATGGATTTGAATATCTAAAACTTTAATTTCATCCTATCGGCAAACAGAAACAATAGAAGGTTTTAAAGCAGGGCAGTGACAGTAGGCCTATTTTACCAAGACATACAGATAGTTGGTATTGTGGCAAATGAAATTGTGAAAGGAGAGATCACAGGCAGAGAGGCAGCAGCTTAACATTCCTTAAAAAAGATGAGATCTAGAAAGAAGTGAAAAGTTGGAGGCAGCTGACTTTTTGGTTACCAAGCTGAAGAGTTAATAAAAACATGTATGATCATTACTAGCTTACTAGGCAATATTTAAAGACAGGAGTATAGATAAGAGTAACTAAAACTAGATAAGAGTCATTAAAGACCTGAGGGAACTGTGAGAAACATTTACGAAGAAAGGCCTTGTTATGGTTTTAACGTTTATGTCCCCCTCAATTCATATGTGGAAATCCTAACCCCCAAAGGCAATGGTATTCGGAGGTAAGGCTTTTGGGAGGGGATCAGGTCAGAAAACAGATTAGTGCCCTTGTAAAAGTGACCCCACAGAGCTCCCAAACCCCTTGCACCGTGTGAGGACACAGCCCGAGATTGAGAAGTCTACAACTCAGAAAAGGGACTTCATTAGAACCCAACCATGCAGGCATCCTGCTCTCAGACTTCCTTCCAGCCTCTAGAACTGTGAGAAATAAATTTCTGTTATTTACAAGCCACCCAGTCTGTGGTATTTTGTTACAGCAGTCTGAACAGACAAAGACAGAACTGAAAACCTGTCCTCAAAAATTAAAAAAAAAGGAACCCTCATCCACTGTTGGTGGGAATGAACACTGGTGCAGCCGTTATGGAAGGCAGTGTGGAGGTTCCTCAAAAGATTAAGAATAGAATTACCGTATGACTCAGCCATCCCTTTTCGGGGTATCTACCCCCCAAATCTGACAACATTTATCTATAAACACAAGTGTGCTCCAATGTTCATTGCAGCTTTATTTACGGTGGCCAAGACATGGAAACAACCAAAATGTCCTTCAATAGCTGAATGGATAAAGAAGTTGTGGTATATATACACAATGGAATACTATTCGGCCATAAGAAAAGACGAAATAGGACCATTTGTGACAACGTGGATGGATCTTGAGATTATAATGCCAAGTGAAGTAAGTCAGACTGAAAAAGTAGAGAACCATATGATTTCACTGATTTGTGGTATATAAAACTGAAAAACAACAAAAGGTCAACACAAACAAAGGAAGGAACAAAAACTCATAGACACAGACAATGTTTACGGGTTACCAGAGGGTAAGGGGAGACAGGGGCTCTAGAGGAGGGTAAACGGGGACTAATATATGGTGATGGAAAGAAAACTGACTCTGGGTGGTGAACACACAATGTGGGATATAGATGATGTATTACAGAATTGTACATCTGAAATCTATGTAATTTTACTAACAATTGTCACCACAATAAACTTTAATTAAAAAAAAAGAAAGTCCAAGAAAAAGCATTGTTATGCAAGTCCAGTTTCCAGGCAAATGGGGGTGGTTTAATGGCATTAAATGGTCCATGTATCATCAGAATGGCAAAAATTTTAAAATACTTATCACATGCCCTGTTGGTAAAAAATAAAAAGAAATGGGCAATTTCAAATCAAATTAGAAGAAATGTAAAATAATATTGACACAGAGTTTATGAAGGAGAATTTATAATATTAATATTTAAAACATATAAACCATTTGACCCAGCATTTCCCCCTCTACAAATTTACCCTATAGGTATACTTTCACAATACACAAAGATATAACTATGTGCATACAAGTTACCCACTGAAGCATTATTTGCAATAGTAATAAGCTAAACAATCACCACCAGAGAAATGAACAACAAAAACTATAGTTTACCCATATTATGACCCAAACACAGCCATTGAAAAGAATGGGGGACCTGAACACACTGACAAAGAAGGACGTGTACAGCAGACGTGTACAAGCAGGGGAGAGTTACAGAAGCATATGTGTACAATGATTCCAGTCCTGTTAAAATCAGCAAAGCTGTGTATGTTCACGTACGCCTCACGCAGGGAAATATGGGAGAAAAAAACCACATGCTTTTAACGGCAGTGACTCTAGGGGAGTAGAAACGTGAATGGAGGCCGTTGGGGAGAGAGGAGGGGCTGCACTTTATACTCAACAAGCATGTGTTATTGGGTAAGAATTTTAAAACTACCAATATAAATACAAATACAAAAAAGTTAAAAGGGAAATTTAAATAGACTAGAACTAAAATAAACACCTAATAAACAAACAAAAAAAATTGCTAATTACCATTCTCACCTTTGATCCTGATTTTTCTATTGTCTTTTTTCACAAGGGCACCACCATCCTCTCGGGGGGTAAGTTAAAAAACCTGGGAGTCATACTATATATAGTCCTGCCTCTTTCTCCCTCTGCTTCATTCTTCAGTCAGAAAATATTTATCAAGTGCTTTCTATGTTCCAAGAGCTATTTTAGATACCGAAAAAGCTATAGTTTAATAGTTACAGAAAACTGTTTAGTCAGTCTCAGAACAAACTGAGAAACACAAAAAACAAAACCGCCAAATCAACTGCAAGTCCTCCAGCTTTGGGTTTTCTAAACCTCTCTGAAATATCCCCCACAACCTAGTTTCAACCATAATTTTCATGGTTCAAACGAGAGATGGCGAGGCAGTAAATTTCTGCAATTCTATTCTTTCTGAATTCTCCCTCCCATCCCCGGAATTCACCTGCATATTATTACTAAAGTGAAGTTGAACATATCATTTTTCTTGTGGAAATTCTTTAATGTTTCAATTATCTTCTGAGTAAAACGAGAAACTGCGATACGCAGCCCTTCATGATGCCTATCTGTGCATCCTCCACGTCCACTGCTCCTCTCACCCTCCAACCCATATACTTCCCATCGGCCGTACTGAACTGCTCCTTGTTACCAAACGTTCACATTTTCTCATGCCTTTAAGGAATTACTTCTGCTTAGAATTCCTTTTGCACAACCCTGGCAAACTCGTGCAAATCCTTCAAGACTCAGCTCTAGAAACCAGTTTTCTTCTAGTCCCAGCGCACCTTTACTACTGCCCAATACTGCAGTTGTTTATGGTGAACATCTCCGGGACCCTCCCTAAGGATGGACATCATGTCTTCTAGAGTCTCTACTCCTAGCGTCTGCTTTACCAGCCAGCATGTACAAAGTAGATATTTCACATCTATCTCATCAGTAAGGAATGAATGAAGGACTGCTTAAATAGCTGTGTGATCTTGAGTAAGGCATGTAACTCAAGACTTAGTTTCCTAGTAAACAAAGAGGATAATTGTATGTACCTCAAATGGGAGATAAGTTAAAGTTCCTAGCATAGTGTCTAACATAAAGTAAAATATTTAGTAAAAGCTGGCTTAACATACTTTTAAAAATTTGGTTGTATACGCTAGTCTGGGTGCAAAGCCTTTTAATCCTTATTTCTTTGGTAACCTGCATCCTGAATTTCAAAAAAAAACTTGGAACACAGCCTATCTATAAATTGGAGTTCTTCTTTACTCTCCAGCAAGCAATCTCTTCTTTGGTAGGGCTTACCTCATTCCAGCAACACTGAAAATTTATCATTCGCACTCTCATCTCAAGGTTTTGCTTTACTTTTCTCCTTTGCCTAGAATTTCATCTCTTCTCTCGTTTCCCCTTAGTGAAACTTTGTAGGTACTAGAAAGTCCACAAGAAAAATCTCTGTTTTCTTATATTTTCCCATATTGCAACTATATGGATCTATTATTTAAATAGTATCATGCCACCTTCCGAATTATCAGTCATTCCTGCAACAGTGAAGACCTATTAGGTTTTCTCTTATGTCTTCAGTTTTCTAGTCCCACTAAGAAATTATCTGATGAACAGCCTTCACTGACAATTCAGCAACTTGATTTCATATACAGACTCCAAACCACACACTTCAGTATTGAGTTCTTAATTACCCTGGATTCTCTGCTATTGTTTCATAGGCATTAGTCTTAACTCCAACCAGACTGCAAACTCTGAGATCTTGTCTTTGAGTTCTCATTCCCTCAATGCTAAGGACAATCTTGAGCACAAAAATCAATAAATACTTCCAAATTAACCTCAAAAAAAGAAAAAATTCGTTTCTAAACACTTTAACGATATCTGTAGGTTACCGAGGACACTATATTGTTTTAGCATCTGTCTTCTTCAAAATGTGTACATGGGTTTGACTAGCCTATTTCTGGATACCCAGTTTTTAAATAAATAAATACCAATAAGACTTATAAACTTTCCCCCCTAGGCTCACAAAATCTCCTTTCCAAATTTAGAATTTGTTTCTGAATTTAAAAAAATCAACAACCATGGTAGACACTAGAATTTTGTTTCATTATTGTTGCAATGTGTTTCACCTATAGGTCGCTGAGGAAACAATTTGTGTTTCATTGTCATCTATTCTTTAAATTTATATGTGGGTATTAATGAATTAAACAAATACAATCTTGGTTTAAGACATGAAAATGATCTATTTTATATAGATTACCTATGTATGTTGTGGAGCATTAACTTTATTAATTTTAAAATTATACCTAAAAACATGGCAAAGAAGCAAGTTTAAAAAAACTGGAGTCTACATTATATGTGCCATTGCTCTGAATGAAATCATTTTTAAAGAAAATGGGCAACAACTACTTATTAAGTTACCTGTAATCATTCCGATCATCAGCTTTTACTCCAGGCCAATCTCTCTTCAGATACTGACTAGCCAATTTCTGGATACCCTGTTAAAAAAATACATATATATATTTTTTTTTTCATATAAAATAATTATTGTGCCACAAAGGAAGCTTTCTTCCTTAAAATACAGTACTTAGCAAATCCCATCTTTCTAAATATAAATTTAATTCAGAAGCAAAGAATCAATGTTAAATGGTAGAACACTATAACTTGTTTCATTGTTATCACAATCTTCTCTTGTCTCCATTTTTAGGGAAAGGGTTAGTATAAGGATGAGAAAATTGAAACTTAA
This sequence comes from Rhinolophus sinicus, assembly GCF_057876585.1. Taxonomy (NCBI): domain Eukaryota; kingdom Metazoa; phylum Chordata; class Mammalia; order Chiroptera; family Rhinolophidae; genus Rhinolophus; species Rhinolophus sinicus. The sequence continues at coordinate 140,748,203 of NC_142514.1, read as the reverse complement.
CTGATATGCTTTTTACACTTCACCAAACTATTTGACCATCCATAAAAACAAACTACCTCTGGTATATCACAGGGCACACAGCTGTCCACCTCCACAGGGCTCTGACCACATGGCTTGACATCCCACCATTCCGCTGCTGTGGCATGTATTGCATTTCTAAATCCCAGCAGCCAAATTCTCAAATACTGGGAAAAGGAACAACACATCCAATTTGGAGCAGACAGATACATACTGGCTTGTAAAAATCAATGGACAGACCTTGGTGCTTTTCCATACTAGTAATTTTCAGGGCAGATTTTCAGAGTTTTTGCTTTTTAAATAATGCCGTGGCACAAATCACTTCAAATGAAAAATATGAGTTTTACAAAGAAATATACCCACTTAGTGTTATCCATACAACATGAGCCTAGGAAAAACAGAATATTTATCTGTAATAGGTATCGTGGGTATCAGGATTTGCACAGAGAAGTCTATTTTATTGGCCAGTGATGTTCAACTACTCTGAATACAGAACATATTACTTTTAGATGGGAACGTCTGTGGTCCTCTAACACTATAACGGGGCCCAATGTGATGGATTAGAAATCCTTAACTTTGGGATAATCATCTCTATACATGCAACTTTAAAAAGAATAAATAAAATGCTTAGATGAAGAACAATCACATTAATTAACAACTGCATACTCTAAACAGAGGTTGCCCACGTAAAATTAATGCTGCAATCTATATCTGGAAATTTCTACTAAGGTCCTGCTGCCAAATCAGTTTGGCTTAATTAATTGTTGAATGCTTCTGTTTATCAGTATTTCAATGAGCCCAAAGGGTAGCAGGAACTGTAGAGAAGCTCCTTTGAATCTCAAGTTCCTCCTGAACTTGGCAATAGTTTGGTTTCACTATTTCCAGGTACTGTGAATTCTGAGAACTCACATACAACAGCACATCCACAATACTTCCACTTACATACCTTGTACTTTGGGGAATCAATTGTTAAGTCTTCCCTGAATATGAACAGGATTGCACTTTTGTATCTTTTTCATACTGTTCCTAGTTGTATGGCATTATCTTCCCACCACTTCCAATCCTACCAGAATTCTCACTGCCCCCCTCCTTTAAACTGAGTTTTAAATTTTCTAACACAAAATATTCACAAGTATATAAAGGAAAATGTGAAAAGTATCATTGCCTTGGAATTTCATGTAATTAAAACAGAATGTTCTTCCTACATTTATTAGCTGCAATTTTTTTAAAGAACTATCCCCACTGAACTATTTGGTTATCCTGAGATATAGTTCTTAGAGGAAAGGCAAGATAAATACTTGATTGTCCAGTTTGGTCTAAAGGTAAACAATGAATTTTTAAAGTAACATTATGCACGCATATATTTTGAATAAAATGTTTTAATTTACTGCAGTCAGCATTCTTTTGATGCGCTAATTATTACATCTGTGATCAGTGGGAGTCCTTCCAAGTTGGCTCCCATGTCATGACCTCAATAGATTTTGAGAGTTTCTTTTACAGCTGCTATTCCAGATCTGCAGTAAGCTAGTTTTCCAAGGAATTCTGAATCCTTTCAGAGAAAAACCATCTTCAGAGACCACAATCTAGGCACTTCCTCAACCTTCTGGTTTTACTTTGTGTCTTTCTCTGAGAGGCTTTTTTTTCCTAATTGTATACAAAGTAGCTCACCTTCCAGCCAGTTACTCTCTCTCCAGCCACCCTAATTATTCTAATCCTTATCACATTGTTGCTGTCTGGTTTAAACATATTTGGTGTGTTTACTAACTATAGATTCCATGAGGTAAGAATCTTGTGTATTTTATTTTAATCACTATGTCTCCAGGCTATAGCAGCAAGAGCGTCACATTTGTTTGATGTCAGTAATATTCACTGGTTACATGAATAAATGTCACCTATATAATTTTATTTCTAATGCATAACATCCAAACTCCTTTTGTGTTTTTGCATTCTCAGTTAGAAATGTCTGAATCAAAATTCCTCTGGTTCCTAATTTTCATATGTTCAAAGGGAAAAAAATACTGTACCAGATTTCTAAGGTTATAACCAGGTGGTTTTAATATAATAAATAAGTTCCTTAGTAAAATTGTAGTCAAATATTGCCATCTCCACTATTGGAAGGGAACACAAGTTGTGTGTATACTCCAAAGCAATGAAAAAAAAAACAAAAACACAGAAGTTTATTCCATACTTACAAGGAATTACACATTAATTTTTGTGAAGAGCTCATAATATATAGGCAGGAATAAGAAATATGTAGCATAAAATGGCAGGCAACACCTGGGTTACTGCCAAGTAAGTGGCAATATGTGATTTAGGTACACTGATGAGGAAAAGATCATCTGGTATTTCCATAACAAATTACACCTAGTAAATGATATGATAGTGACTTTTTCAGTTTAACCACTGCTAAAGTGGTTGCAGAACACTTCATACAGAACATGGGATATTATTTGAGCCTCAGGTTACAAGTAAGATTAGGAAGGCAGAAAAACAGCACTCTAAATTTATATAAAACAAATGAACTTATTAACGAGCATTTTAAAACACTTATTCCTCTTAACTCTGTTAAAGCCTTGTTATAACCACAGAGAAACTGGACACTAAGAGGGTGCATAATTTACTTAAGATCAGCCAACTAGTTAAATTTGAATTATAATCCCTAGTTATTCTAAATCATCACAAAAAACTCACCATTTTAGCGTGGATTTTATATAATTCTTTATAAAAAATTCTTACTTTAACTTGTTATTTTTTGTGTGCATTATAAGTCACAATAGCAATTTCTAGAGTTCTAAACCACAAAGTTGAACTGTATTAAACTGAATGAACCCTTTAGAGATGAGATGAGGGATTCATGAAATAGACAAACACTGAGATCTGTAGATGAAAGACTTTATTCAAGTTAGTTAACAGAGGCAGGAATCATGACTTGTGTGTGCTCTATGCAGCTGTTCAAGATCTCATCTGCATGGACACTCAAGAAATACTCAGTGGCCTTTATAGGAAAGTTCCTAAATAACATTTCATGCCGCTGGAAGCATTCTATATACTTAAATTAACTGGCTTCCCTTTTATGTTATGCTTAAAGCTACATCTTATAAATAAAAGGTTTATTTATATAGAAATACAATCTACCCCAATTAAATGGCTAAGGAAAATAAACCTAGGGCAGGAAATGTTTTAAAGAGTGTTGCTGTTGTTGTTGTTTTTAATCACTTCCCCAGCCTACAACATTACTCTCTAAAACCGGTTGGTGCGCTAGACATATAATATGTATTTATATTTACCTGAGCATCACTGATGTATAATGTTGATTTGATTTCCAAATATAGTTTACTCTGGAGCAGTGGTCTCCATAAAAACGTACTATCAATATACTCTTTGGGACATCCAATAACAACCCATTCCAACTTTCTAAAAAGCCACCAGTGTCTGATGTAAGGGTTGCTTTGTTTCATCTCTCAATAACACTTGCTATATTGCTCTAACAAGTGAAGCAACACAAAGAAAGCCACTGTTCAGTAGACATTGGGAAATGGACTGATGGCTTAACCTTTTGCCCATTTACAACAGAAAGCTAAGCAGGAGTGTGCTCCATGGTTCTCTGTACACAGGTTATTTTGTATCCATTTCTTCCCACCAACATGGCTCTACAAAATCATAGGAAAGCATGTTATTTATATGCTGTAACTTTTCATCATGAAATTATTAACACTTCAAAAATGACTTTTAAAAATTAACAAGTCCGGGGGCCGGCCCAGTGGCTCAGGCAGTTGGAGTTCCATGCTCTTAACTCCGAAGGCTGCCGGTTCGATTCCCACATGGGCCATTGGAGCTCTCAACCACAAGGTTGCCAGTTCAACTCCTTGAGTCCCACAAGGGATGGTGGGCTCCGCCCCCTGCAACTAAGATTGAACACGGTACCTTGAGCTGAGCTGCTTCCTGGATGGCTCAGTTGGTTGGAGCACATCCTCTCAACCACAAGGTTGCTGGTTCAACTCCTGCAAGGGATGGTGGGCTGCGCCCCCTGCAACTAGCAAGGGCAACTGGACCTGGAGCTGAGCTGCGCCCTCCACAACTAAGACTGAAAGGACAACAACTTGAAGCTGAACGGCACCCTCCACAACTAAGATTGAAGGGTCAACAACTTGACTTAGAAAAAAGCCCTGGAAGTACACACTGTTCCCCAATAAAGTCCTGTTCCCCCTCCCCAATAAAATCTTAAAAAAAAAAAAAATTAACAAGTCCACTGCATAAGTTGGACTCTTCTCAAACAGATGTAAATTATACATTGTCTTTACTATTCTTAAATTACTTTAATAGCTACACAGAACTTCACCTCCACCCCTAAAGAAAGTTTTGAAATATTTTTCATTGCCCTATGTATCTCTTCCACCTGCTGTTTCTGAGTTATATCCCCACTTAGAAGCCTATTGTAGGAGAAGATTCTGGGAAGATAGTGGAGTAGGAAGCACCAGGCATCTAACTCCTAATCCAGACAGCAGATTCAATGGCAGAATGTCTTGTGTAACTATTTTGTAACTCTGAAGTCTCCTGAAGGCTTGCAATTCCCAGGGGACTCCTGGGACATTAAATGAACTTACTTTCATCCAATCCCTGAACCTAGCTCAGCAAGAGTAAGCCCCATCTCCTAGCCATGCAGTTGTTCCTGGAGCAGCATGAATGTAGGGTGGGCAATAAGGGCACTGTCCTCCAAATATCAGGGGATCTGTGCTCTGATCACTGAACGCTGCTTATGAGCAAGGAGGCAGAGACACAAATGCGCAGACACAAAGGGAGGTAGCCATTGTTGTACCCCTATTCTGCACTGAAGTAAATACAGCCTAATGAACTTTTTGGACACCATCAAATGGACCAACATATGCACTGTGGGAGTAATAGAAGAGAGAGAGGAAGGGACAGAAAGATTATGAAAAATAATGGTGAAACCATCCTGATTTTGACAAAAGAATATTAATAGCCAAGAAGCTCAATGAATTCTAAATAGGATGAACTTTGAGATTCACAGTTAAGACACATTATAATAAAATTGTCAAAAGCTAAAGACAAAGAGAAAATCTTGAAAGCAGCAAGAGAGAAGCAAATTGCCACACACAAGGCCTCAGCAATAAGATTCTTAGCAGATTCCCCAACAGAAACTTAAGAGGACAGAAGATGGTGGGTCCAGATATTCAAAGTACTGAAAAAACACACAAACACAAAAAAACTGTCAACCAAGAATACTATATCCAGCAGAAGTGTCCTTCAAAAGTGAGCGAGAAATTAAACCTGCTCTGCAAGAAATGCTCAAGGGAGTCCGATAGGGTGAAAGGAATGGACACTAGCTAGTAACTTGAAGAAATAAAAATCTCATTAGAGGTAAATATATAGGCAATTATAAAAGCTAGTATTATCATAACAGTGGTTTGTTTTCTATGTGATTTAAGAGATTAACACTTTTTTAAAAAAATTGTTAGTTTAAAAGCTAGTATTACTGTTACTTTGGTATATAACTCCACATTTTGTTGTTTACATGTAAGAGACTAATGAATTAAAAAACCTTTTTGGTTTATGTTTTTGGACATAAAATGTACAAACATGTGATTCTGTGATATCAATAATAAAAAAGGTGGGGATGAAACTCTAAAGGAGTGAAGGTTTTGTATATTCCTCAAGTTAAACTGGTATAAATTCAAATTAGAGTGTCACAACTTTAGAATGCTAAATATAATCACAAAGAAAAATGCTATATAATATACACAAAAGGAAACAATAAGGAAATTAAATGTTCCACTACAAAAACTCAACTAAACACAAAAGAGACACTAACGCAAAATGACAGAAATACCTCCTTATCAATAATTAACTTTAAATGTAAATGGATTAAACTCTCCAACCAAAAGAGCCTGGCAGAATAGATTAAAAAACATGATCCAACTACAGTAGTACCTCGGTTTTCGAATGTCTCCATTGACAAACATTTCGGTTTACAAACGCCATAAACCCAGAAGTAATTGCTTCGGTTTTCGAACACGCCTTGGAAGTCAAACATGTCAACACGGCTTCCGCTGAGTGCAAGATCCTGAGGCCTAGCTGTCGGCTGTTATCGAACGTTTCAGAACTCGAATGGTCTTCCAGAACGGATTACATTTGAAAACCAAGGTACCACTGTATACACTATCTACAAGAGACTCTTCATATCCAAAGAAGACTACTGCCGTATTCTGGTAGGCATGATGACATCTTACACTGTGGTGCAGGCACTAGAGATACAGAGAACCAGATTGATTACAAAGATATGTGGTAGGGAAAATTGACGTGACTGGTAATGGTCTAGCTATGGAAAAGATAAGGAAGGAGATGACAAAAATGACCCGTTGGATTTTGGCCTCATACAACTGGATGGATCATAGTATCGCCCCCAAGGATGGAATACATTGGTAGGCTATTTAATTACAGAAAGGGTTGTTCGATTATAATACAAACAATCCTGGTTTACCAGAAGTATAAGAAAAGAGGAAAAGCCACTACCTCTCCTAAAGTGAGATATGTCAGGAAAACCTATGTAGACTGTAGTACACTGGAACTGGATCTAAAAGAATAGGAACTTGACCAACTGAGAAAGGAAGAAGGGCATTACAGTGTTTAGCATAACTTAGATGAAAAAATTGGTGATGTAAAATAGCAGGGGAAATATGGGAGATGGGTTGGTGGAGTAAATTTTTACTTGTAAGCATCCAACTTGTTCTTTGAAACTTATGCTAACACTTATATACTGAATTCTTCTTTAGTGCCCAGGAGATATCTACTCTCAAAGTAGTTTTCCATGAAGTTATTCTCCTTCTTTAGAAAGACTCTCCAATGTCTTTCTTTAACTCAGTTCGAAGTAAAAACACCATTACTATCATAGTGCTTACTATAGAATCGTAAAAATACACTTAAAAAGATGTTGCCTTGGAAAGTCATAAATCTAATAACTAGGATGTATATCATCTTAATTTACTATGTTTACACAAAAGGCATAGTGTTGCCTTTAATAAACGTAAGCGGCATACAGGTCATCTGCCTGAACTATGCTTAGTTCTCCACTGAAAGTTAGTATGACAATTTCATAAGAGAAAGTATGTGCATAAATCCTGGACTTAAACAGAGAGGAAATGTTATATGTGCAATTTATATAATGCTGTTGCCAACATGAGCACACAACCTGGAAGTCTGTTTAATAAAAGGCATTTTCCCTCTAGGAGACACAGGGCCCAATATACCTGATATTAAATATTAAATGCCAGTTATTTAATCACTTTCAAGCTCACTTCAACGATGCTACCCCCTCCAGGCAGTCTTGTTTTCGCCTAGAGCTCCTCCATGTATTCCCAGAGCAATATGCAAGCTTTCATCATGAGAAAACCCTGACTAAAAGGCACTGACTTAGCTTACCTCTACCATTCCAATAGTTTTTACTTCATTTTCCATTTTGCAATAGATTGTTTAACCAAGAAACAATGTTTTCACTTTTATGAATTTTTTTCTTTCTCCCACATTTTGTGAATTTTTCTTTCCAAATTGCTGGAAGCTATTAGTAATAAAAGCAATATTTTTTCACTGTTACAGTCATTTTCCAATAAAGAGTAATATTATTTGTTGGCAAAAACTAAATTTGGGGGTTTTATTTTATAATATTTAAACATTAGCAATTGGAAAAGAAATATGGCTTATCAATTTTAGAGCAAAATGTATATAATTTTGGCTTATTTAGAACATTACAAAATCACTAGACATCATAAGAACTGTAACTGTTTTCAATTTTTTTGTTAAGGTTACATTTCAGTGCCTGGATTAGTTGATAGCTATTTATGAGCCTTTCTGACATGAAGGGTTTTATTGCTGTTGTTTTTAAACAATAAGAAAAGTGTTAGATTAGTCAGCATGATTGAACTGCCCACTTGATCTCAAAGACAGCTGTAAAAGCAATTCCTTCTTCAAAGCAGAAACTGGAATGTATCAAATCAGCAAGCGAATAATAATTTCATGTGCAGGACCCTTAGTTATCTCAAAATAGTTTACTTTAAATTAAGAGAATATCATCTGTAAACACACTGAATCAGATGAAAACTGCTGTACAGTGCAACACAAAGCCAAACAAACAGTGAGAGTGGGTACATAATCATCTTGTACACCCCCAATAGTGTGAACAACCTATTCTAAAGACCACTAATTAGATCATGGGCTTTGGTCTCAGACTTGACATGTATTATATATGTGAACTTGGGCAAGCTACTTGATCTCACTTTGCCTCATCATCTGTAAAACAAGGACGATACTTCCGTAGGAGAGTGGATAAATAACATGCTGCACATCCAGACAATGGAATATTATTCAGCACTAAAAACAAATGAGCCATCAAGTTATGAAAAGACATGTTGGAACATTAAATGCATTTTATTATGCGAAAGAAGCTGATCTGAAAGGCTACATACTGTGTGACTTCAGCTATATGACATTCTGGAAAAGGCAAAACTATGGAGATAATAAAAAGATTAGTGGTTTCCAGGGGTTAGGTGGGGAGGAAGGGATATGCAGTGGGGGCACAGAAGATTTTTAGGGCAGTGAAACTATTCTGTATGATTCTGTAATGCTGGACATATGTCATTATACGTTTGCCAAAACCTACAGAATGTACAACACCCAGAGTTAACCCTAATGTAAAACTGTGGACTTGGGTGATAACATCTGTAGGTTCGTCAGCTGTAACAGATGTACCACTCTGGTGGGATGTTGATTATGGGGGTGGGGTGGGGGGCTGTGCATGTGTAGGGACTCTGTACTTTTTTGCTCAAAATCACTGTGAACCTAAAACTGCTAAAAATTGAGGTCAATAATAAAAAGTATATTATCAAAAGAATATTACCATCTATCTCAAAAGATAGTTATAATAATAAAAGGAAATAATAATAATAAAAGGAAATAACATAAAATATCTGATATGTATACAATAGGTACTCAATAATGTCTCTTAGCAGTATTCTATCTTCATTCAAGAAACATTTAATGAGAACTAAGAAAAGTGATTATTGTCATAACCATGTAAATTTTGCCCACAAATAACTGGCAAGTAATTTTAAAAAATGCTTACTAATTCATTGACCACTGACTTGATATTGAGACTTTTCTTATATGATTGCAGGGTCTACATTACAAGTTAATTCTAACATGAAAATTCAGCTCAGTTGGTCATTATGTACATGAAATACCAACATTATGTCACATGTAAGTTTAAAAGAAACAAAGAAATTTCGCATCACAGGCTGAATGTAGATGATTAATAAAATCAGTTAACATAGCAATGTGTGCATTAGGACAAAAACTTCCTAAATGAGTCATGAGGTTAATTATGAGGTTAATTATCAAAGACAATGAATGAAGTAGCAGTGGTTAGAATTTCTAAACCTTAGATATTCCTTCTTCCTTTGCTGACTTTAAATAATTAATTATTTCATGTAAGTAAAATGGACTCCTAGAAAACATCAGACAACACTTAATTCATAATTTATAGAAGGATGAATACAAATCATCTTGAAGTTTCCTTTTAAATTCTCACATTCCTAATTAATATTCATGAGGATAATTTCACAAAAGCAGTTACAAAACTATGCCAGAGAGGGCATGGAAATATATAGTTGTGCCAGTGGAAGAGGCAGGCGATTTCTCTCCCCAAAATGGAAGATTTAAGTTCAACACAAACGTTCCTAAATAATAGTTCCATAATATTTAATCAAATTATTCATTACTTAGAAATAACACTGTGGAGAAACAGATAATAATGTTACACAAAGGCTGAGTTCATTTGTTCTGGACAGGTGGCCAGTCTGTAGCTCTGTGTCAGCAGCCCAAACCCGCCCACAATAGCCCTAAAGACGATTATGCAAATGACAGCCAACCCAGCTATTTTCCCAGGAACAGGAGAAGGGCTCCTAGTTGAAGCTATAATTGTTCCGCAGTCATGTGGAAAAACAAGCAGGTTTTTCCCCCCCTGGAAGCAGAGTGTTTTCATTAAGGGCACTATACTACAATATGTGTGAGATATACACACATACACACACACACACGTCATGAAAAGACATGGAGGAACCTTAAATGCATATTACTAAGTGAAAGAAGGCTATATACTGTGTATGACATGGCGCAGACTGAGGTGGGGGTGGTATCAGTGTGTGTGTGTGTTTGAGGTACATTTCTCAAACACCATACACAGCTTATTCCATGCTCTTCCCTAAGTTCTTGCTAGGCGGCTCTGCCTTCTTATTAATACTTATGTCTCTTTTCTGTTGGTAACACCTTCCCTTGCCAATAAAATACACGTAGCAATGTATTAATGTGGACCACTGCATCTTATAAGCATGAGATACATATTCTCAGGCAAAGCTGGGATAAGAACCATTCTCCCTTCATATACGTAAAGCAGTTTTCTTTTTCATCCAGAGGCATAATGAAACAGGCTGACGACAGAAACCCATCAGATTTGAAGTGCAACACTGACAAGGGAAGACTGTTCCCTAGCTTTTATTAATTAAAGCTATGTCATCCGAGCTCTTTGGTTTTAATTTTGAATAGTCATTAGATTCCTTAGTTTATAAATGGCAGTTTTCAAGTTACTTGCTCTAACACCTGATGTAATTAAAATTATTTCTAATATTATTGCTATTGGATTTTTTATTCTACAAGATTCAAAATCAGTTTTTTTCCTTTTTCTTACCTCTCCTGTACTACTCACCTCTTAATTCCCTCCTTTGTAAGACAAAGGGACATTACCTGCTTTATTTAGTAAAAGGCGTAAGATGCTACTACTTTATCTACCTATGATGGAACTCAACAGTTTCTAGAATTCATGCTAGAAAATATGACCAAGTCTTTCTGCCTGAAATTCATTTAAAGGAAGATTTTTCTCAAATGCTTAGAAACAGAGATTATGATAGTCTTCAAAGATATCAAATCTATTAAAATAAGACATTACAAATTTTTGATTAAGAACACATATACTGTTAAAATTAAACCAACCATAAGTAGATAACCTTCTTTAACTGATATGAGATTTAGTTAATGTAAATTCCACTGTCCATGAAACAAATTCACATTCAAAACTTTTTTAAAAAGAACTTAGCTTCCGTTTTGAAATGACTGTTCCTTCTGGCAAACTCTCACCAAGTGCTATGCCCACGTCTCTCACAGCATTTACCATAACCTCACTTTAATACATTCATTCACTCAATCATTCACTTGTCGGCCCTACATTCAAGCAGATGAGTAAGTTACTCCTCAAGGGACTAACACTAGTGAAAGAATTATCTGAGTCTTTAAATGTTTCAATACATTCTGATGCAGGTAGGGTAGATACACACAAGTTGAATATGGGACACTACAGTTATAGTTCAAAACCGTTGCCTACTACGCCACCAGGATGGCTCAAGTAAAAAAAGGACATATAATACCAAGTGTGAACAAGAATATGGAGAAATTGGAACCCTCATACATTGCTGGTGAAAATATAAAATGCTGTAGCCACTTTGGAAAAGTCTGGCAGTTCCCGAAAATGTTCAACAAAATTATCAAATGGCCCATGCATCCACTCCTACTAGTATACTCAAGAGAACTGAAAATATGTGTCCACTTAGAAACTTGTATAAGAATGTGTATATCAGCATTATTCATAATGGCCCCAAAGTGAGAACAACCCAGAAAGTCCTCAATTGATGAATGGATAAATAACATATGGTATATCTATAGTTATGTCCAATCAATGGGATGTTATTTAGCAATAAAAAGGAATCAATACTGATACATGCTACAACATGGATGAACCCTGAAAACAGTATGCTAGTAAAAGAAGCCAGTCACAAAAAACCACACACTGTATGATTCCACTTATATGAAGTGTCTGGAATAGGCAAGTCCATAGATACAGAAAGTAAACTGGTAGTTGCCCAGTGCTGGGGAGATTGATGGGGAAACAGGGAGTGACTGCTAATGAGTACAGGATTTCTTTTGGGTTTGATAAAAAATGTTTTTAAAATTTGATATTGGTGACAGTTGCAAAACTCTGTGAATATACCAAATACCACTGAATTGTGCACTTTTAAATGGAGAATTGTATGGTATGTGAATTATATCTCAATAAAGTTGTCAGTAATACACACACACACACACACACACACACACACACACACACACGGGGTTCCCTCCTGCCTCTCTTTGAGGAAGTATTATATTTTCCATCCCAGTGACATTAGGCTTGGCCATGTGACTTTCTGGCTGATGAAATGTGGGTAGAAATGATGTATTGTACTTCTTCTAAGCAGAAGATTTAAGAGTTAGGACGTGGTTTACCATTCCTTCTTGTCCATTTGCAAATATTCCAGATGAAGGCTATTTCATCAGACTGAGTCACAGAATGAAGATGACGTGACAACAACGTGGGCTGAGCCATAGCCAATCCACAATACGCTTATAAAATAAGCAAAATATAAACCTTTGTTTTTGTAAGCTACTGAGGTTTTAGGTCTGTTTGTTACCACAGAGTCTTGCCTAAGGTATATATTATACTGTTTATATATCATGATAATATGAAGCCATAACAATTAGCAAGATATTTTAAAATATTTATTTTAACTTCCTTTTTTTCAATTTTGTATATGCTTTCAATATTCATAATGTATTAATACAGAGCTGGCCATTTTAAAAAAGTTTGGAAACCACCTCCCTTGATTAGTGAGGACCCATATCTAACTATTCTGTCAGATCATCATGTAAATTGCCCAGTGTAGTTCTGTTTCTGACAGTGGCAGCATAGGACACAGTAGGGGCTTAATAAATAGTCCTCGAATGAGTATCCTTCCAGATGTCAATAACAATACATTAGGATCAGGTCAGGAATATAAAAGGTAATCGAATAGGCTTGTCAGAGCCATAGCACTAAATAAACCAAGAGGCTAAGCAGCAACTAGGATGGGCAGATACCTACACAAAGGAAAACAGTTCATGGAGGTTCCCTCCACAGTTTGCACAAAGATTTATTAATAACCAGATGGCTACAATTTAAAAAACTAAAAATATCAAGAGTTGGCAAAGATATGGAACAATTAGAACTCCCATATGCTGCTGGTGGGAGCGCAAATTGGACAAAAACCTTAAAACACTGTTTGGCCGTATCTATTAACAGTAAAGAGATGCATACCCTATGACCTAGTAACTCCTCTCCTAGGTATATAGCCAACAGAAATGTATACGAATTTTTCATCTCTGGAAATGTTCAAACAACACTTTTCATGATTGTCAAAAACTGGAAACAAACCAAGTGTCCATCAACAGAACAGATAAATTGCAGTAATTTATATAAGGGAATACTTCTGAGTATGGAAATGAATGAAATTTACTTACATTGCACAAAACATAAAAATCTCACAAATATAATGTTGATCAAAAGAAGCCAGACCAAAGAGAGTAAAGTTAATAATTACCTTTTTTTATTGGGGGGAAGAGAGTGACAGGAATGGGCAAAGAAGGCTCCTAGGGTGCTAAAATATTCTAGTTCTTCATCTGGGTAGTGGCTGACAAAGGGTACATCAGTTTCACACTAATGATTGTGCACGTCTTTATATATATTTCAATAAAAAATAAACATACTTCTAATATATGCACCCTTTTGTTCACTGCAGCATTACTTACAATAACCAACATATGGAAGCAACCTAAGTGTCCACTGATAGACGAATGTATAAAGATGATGTGATATGTGTACAAAGGACTATTCTCAGCCATAAAAAGAAGGAAATCTTGCCATTTGCAACAACATGGATGGATCTAGAGGGTATTATGCTAAGTGAAATAAGTCAGACAGAGAAAGACAAGTAACACATGATTTATTTATATGTGGAATCTAAAAACACAAAATAAGCTAACAAACAAAACAGAAACAAACTCATAGATACAGAGAATAAACTGGTTGTTGCTAGATGGGAGGGGAACCAGAGGCTGGGTGAGAAAGGTGAAAGGAATTAAGAAGTACAAGTTGCCAGTTACTAAGATAGTCAAGGGAATGTAAAGTACCACATAGGGAATATAATCAATAACATTGTAATAACTGTGTATGGTGTCAGATGAGTACTAGACTTATTGGGGTGATCATTTTGTAAGGTATATAAAGGTCTAATCACTATGTTGTGCACCTGAAACAAATACAATGTTATGTCAACTGTAACTGAAAAATGTATTTAAAAAATAAACACACTTTTAAATAACCCATTGGTCCAAGGAGAAATCACAATGGAAGTCAGAAAATTTCTTCAACTAAACAAGTAAACACTACACAATAAAACTTATGGAACGCTGTCAATTTAGAGAAAAACACGTCTCCTTAAATACTTATATTCAAAAAGAGGAAAGTCTGAACATCAATAACTCAAGCATTCCTCCCTCTTTCAAGAAATTAGAAAAAGGATAGTTGACTAATCCCAAAGAAAACAGAGGAAGGAAATAAAAGATAAAATCATAAATGAATCAACAGAAAACATGTAATGGAGAAGATCAACAAAGTCAAAAGTTATTTCTCTGGAGAGATTAATAAAATTGGCAAACCTCTGGTGAGACTGTTCAACAAAAAGAAAAACGAGGCATAAATAATTAACACTAGGAAAGAAAAAGAAATTACAGTAGCTGAATATAATGAAAGGAAAAAATAGCAATTTGCCAATAAATTTATATCAGACAAAATGAACAAATTCCTAGGAAAAAAATGTTACTTTACCAAAATTTATGTCAGAAAAAAGAGACTCATTAGTCATACTGCCATTAAAGAAAATAAATAAGTCATTTTAAATCTTCACACAAGAAAACTCCAGGCAGAAAAAGAAAAAAGAAAAAAGAAAACTCCAGGCTCTGGATGGCTTCACCAAAAAGAACTTCCTAACAATGGATAAAAGAAGTAATCCCAATCTTAGAGAAATTCTTTAAGAAGGGGAAAAAGTGGAATACCTCAAATCATTTTATAAAGCCTTGATATCAAAATTTGAGAAGAAAAAGTATGAGAAGGAAAGTTACAGTCCAATTTCACTCATGAACAAATAGAATCTAAAAATATTTAAAAGAAATAAAACATCAAGACTAAGTGGGTTTTAAAAACTCATAGACACAGACAATAAGTTTAATAATTACCAGAGGGTAAGGGGGGAGGAAGGTGGTAGAAGAGGATAAATGGGGTCAAATATATGGTGATAAAAAGAGACCTGACTGAGTGGTGAACACACAATGTCATATTATAGACAATATGTTACAGAATTGTACATCTAAAATCTATGTAACTTTATTAACCATTGTCACCCCAATAAACTTAAAAAAAAAAAAAAGACTAAGTGGGTTATATCCCAGGAACGCAAACTTGGGTTGGCATTAGAAAAATCAATTATTATTTGCTACAAATTAAAAGTTAAACATCAAATAGTTGTCTCAATAGATAAAGCAATTGATAAAACCCTATATTAAGTCATGATAAAAATTCTTAGCAAACTAGATATAGAAGAGAATATCATAAACTGATACATAAAATGTCTAAAGCAAGCGTCACACTTAATGATGAAAGATTAAAAGAACTTCCTTTGAGATCAGCAAGAAGACAAGGATGGTGCAATCACCACCTTCATTCAAGAATGTATTGGACGCCCTTGACAGTGAGATAAAACTAGAAGGAAATCAAAGTTACAGGCAGTCCTCACTTTGTTTGCATAGTTCCAATATGCATAAATTTCAGCTACAACAATTTAATAGCTAAAATATCACTTCCCCAATAACACAGCTTTAACTTTAGTTACCACAGTATGTTAAACACGAATAACTGTCTTAAGTACAGACTTTACTGCTAGCTCTTTGGTCCACAAATCACTGCCAATATCAGATGTATATCGTGATCAGCGACTCATCACATCACTTCTTTCAAATTCTGTCAGTGATTGATCACCATGCATCTTATTCGGTTCACACACAGGTAAAGAGGTAACCATGTTGGCTCTTGGTCTTACACTGATAAATCCACATGACAGTTTACAAAAATGAATAATCAAAATAGGGAATTAGTCAACAAAGATGAAAGTACAGCAAAGAAACAAAAAGTGATAATGCTGGAGTGAAACGTAGTTATATAAGAAATAGCTGACTATGAGAATGTTAATACCCCTGCTGTTTTAGAGACTCTGGATATGCAATCAGAAGGTGAAAGTGAACATGTTGACATAAATGAAGGAAGTAAGTGTGATGAAAAAAACGGAATTATCCCAGATGAACGCTGCTGGCAAAAAAAAAAAAAAAAAAAAATTCACACTATAGGAACTCTAAGAGATATTTCATCACATTGATAGTGCAAAGGATAAATGTTGGAAGCTACCCCAAATATAGAAAAGGGCATAACACTTCACCAAGTCACAGGACAAGAAAAAGGCAATCACTGATCTTGGTGAGGCTTGAGGCTTCCAGTTTCTGGTTCCAAATGTAAGGAGACTGTAAGTCACCACTCACTCCTAACAGCAAGTAAAAAGCTGAAGAAGACTACAAAATCAACAACTCTTCTTGGATCTGTACGAGGCTGGAGGAACACAGGGAAAATCGCTGCCCCCAAAATTGGAGCGGGAGACAGGCGAATACAGGGAGCCACGGCTTACCAGAGACTCAAGAGCAGAAACCTCCTTGGACACCAGCGCCAGGGTAGGAAACATGAATTGTAATTGACAAATTGCTGGAGGCTCTGTCTGTGAACAACTCAGAGTTAATTAAACACTCCAGGGGGGCAGACTCATGGGGAACCCCACAAAATTGTGAGATTTACCTGCAAGAGCTCAACCAGGTTCCCACAGTAATATCAGGGGGGGAAATGCCCTTATACTCCCAGCAGGGAGAGGGGAAAGGAACCATTTTGAATATTCTGCAGAGCACTCTGTTCTTCTTAACAAGGCCTACGCTCAGGAGAAGCTAGTTTAACCAAACCCTAACCTGCTACGGTACAATCAGTGCCTAACTGACCTTGGGAAAGGGAAATACCCAACTTCAGTCCACTCCAGCCACCTCTTCCTACCTAAGGGAGAACAAATAGATCAATGGAACAGAAGAGAGCCCAGAAATATAGCCATATAAATACAATCAAATGATCTTTGATAAAGGAGCAAAGGCAAAACAATGGAGCAAAAGAAGTCTCTTCAACCAATGATGCTAAAACAACTGGACATCCACGTGCAAAAAAAAAAAAAATCTAGACACAAACCTTTCATCCTTCAGAAATTAACTCAAAATGGATCACAGACCTACATGTAAAATGCAAAACCATAAACCTCCTACAAGATAACATAGGAGAAAACCTAGATGACTTTGAGTATGATGACTTTTCAGATACAACATGAGATACATAAAGAAAATAATTGATAAGGTAGACTTCATTAAAATAAAAAACTTCTGCTCTGTGAAAGATAGTATCAAGAGAATGAGAAGACAAGCCACAGACTGGGAGAAAATATTTGCAAAATACACATCTGATAAAGGATTGTTATCCAAAATATACCTAGAACTCTTAAAACTCAACAAAAAGAACATGAACAACCCAGTTAACAAATGAGCCAAAGACCTTAACAGACACCTCATCAAAGATAAACAGATTTAAGGAAGCACATAAGATGCTCCACATCATATGTCATAATGGAAATGCAAATTAAAACCAGGCGCCACTATATACCTGTTAGAATAGCGAGAATGTGTAACACTGACATCATCAAATGCTGGCAAGGATGTGAAACAACAGGAACTCGCACACTGTGCGAATCCAAAATAGCAAAACTACTTTGGAAGACAGTTTGGGGTTTCTTACAAAACTAAACATGCTCTTACCATAAGATCCTGTAATCACCCTCTTTGATTGTTACCCAAAGGAGTTGAAAACTTACGTTCACACAAAACCCTGCACGTGGAAGTTTATATCAGCTTTATTCATAATCGCCAAAACTTGGAAGCAACCAAGACGTCCTTCAGTAGGTGAATGGAGAAACTGTGGTACATCCAGACAACAGAATAATATTAAGTGCTGAAAAGAAATGAACTATTAAGCCATGAAAAGACACAGAAGAAATGCATATTACTTAGTGAAAAAAGCCAAAGTGAAAAGACTGCACACTGTATGATGCCAACTATATGACATTTGGAAAAGGCAAAACAATGGAAAGAGCGAAAATATCAGTGGTAGCTGTGGTGAGCAGAGCACAGAGGATTTTTAGTGTTGTGCAACTACTCTGTATATTATAATGGATACATGTAACTATACGTCTGTCCAAACTCATTGAAAGTACAACACCAGGACTGAACCCTAATATAAACCACAGACTTCAGCTGATTTTGATGTGTCAGTTGTAACAAATGTGCCCCCCTGGTGGGGGATGCTGACAATGGGGGAGGCTGTAGCTGGGTGGGGGTAGGTGGTGTATGCGAAATCACTGTACCTTCATCCTAATTTTGCTGTGAACCTAAAATGCTCTAAAAAGCAAATTAAGTCTTTAAAGAAAAACAAGCACTACTCAAACTAATATGTTTTTACTGATTTTTGTACATATTGTGAAATCACAGTAAGTCTAGTTAATATGTCACCATGCGTATTTACAGAATTATTTTGTGTAATAAGAATTTTTAAGATTTACTCTTAAACTGAAATAATATTCTTAGTAAGTGATTAAAAATGTAATACGTAAACCTAAGTCAAAGCAATGTGTTTTAAGTTATGTCTCTGCTGTGTATAATATTCTTATTAACAAAAAGGACACACTTTTGGGGGAAAAATTTATTGGAAAGCTGTATGAATTAAGACAGTGTAGTATTCAGAAAAGGATGAGAGACCAATAAAATAGAGAAAAAAGATCCTAGAAATAGATGCACAGATATATGGACAATATACGGCAAAGGTGGCTCTGTAGATTAATACAAAAAGGGACAACTTCAATAAGTGATGTTAGCACAACTGGGTATCCCTATTTGAAAAAAATGAAACTACACCTCTACTTCATAATATATGCTAAATCGATTTCAGATAAATCATGAATCTAAAATACTACATAGAGATTTCCAATCAAAATGGCAGAGTAGGTAAATGCTGTGCTTACCTCCTCTCAGGACCACATCAATTACAACCAAACTATAGAACTATCACTGAGAATCGCCTGATATCTTGCTAAACCAAAGCTCTACAACTAAGGTCATACAGAAGAAGCCACCTGGAGACTGGTAGGAGGGGCAGAGGAGAATGGGCTGGTCCCACAACTGCGTGTGACCATTAAAAATCGAGAGGGATCCCTCAGCTGTGGAGGCCCCCCCACCGAAGGAACGAGGGGTCCCAGCCCCACACTTGCTTTCCCAGTCCAGGTTCCAGTGCCGGCGACAGAAGGCCCCACAGCTCTGGCTGTGGAAACCAGCAGAGATTGTGGCTGAGTGAGACTAGGGCAGCTGCAGTCCTAGGCGCTCCTCTTAATGGAGCCACACATAGACTCACTCTCTCTGAGCTCCAGCACTGCAGCAGCAGCTCCAAAGGTGCCAGGGACATACAGGGAGGAGCTGAGTTGTCTGGCTTCACGGCAAAGGCTGGAGGGGCAGCTTTCTCCCAGAGGCAAGAGCTGGTGGAAGCCATTGTTTCTTTGTCCTCCCTGCCTGCAAAAGCAGGCAGACCCCATATCTGAATCTCCATCAAACTGGCTATCACCTTTCATCTGCTCCACCCTAGTGATTCCCTGAGACTCTGCCCCTCCCAACTTTGGGGCACACTCAAGCCACTTCCAGTGGCTTTTCTGTACAAACAATCTGTCTTAGCTGCGGACTTTCTCTCAAAGGTTCACAAGACCCAAATAAGTAGCATCTGGCTTTGACATGTCATATACCTCTGGCTGAGCTGCCCTAAGCCCGGCATTAGCGACAGCTGGCCTCGGTTTGCATGTGGCTTATCAAGACACCTCCAAGCCCAATGCAGGTGGTGGCATCTGCAGATTGCTTTGTGGCTCATACCAGGTGGCCCTGGGCAAGGCATAGGCTGCAGCTAAACTTGGCCTGCAGCGGGTGCCCTCCCAGGAAGCCCCAGATTTGGCACACCTGGTGGTCAGCTTTGGAGTGAGCCGGAGCATCACCCAGCGTGCCACCAAGGATGATGCACCCAAAGGGCAGAGTGGGCAGGCACCAGAGCCCCCCCTAAAGAGAACCCTGCTCCATAGGGTCAGCCCTTGCACTATGGCTCCTCCACTGTAGTCACAGCCAGTCCTCACAACCAATCAGCCTGACAATCAATCCCTCCTAATTAATGTGCAAACTGCAACCAAGGCTCAATTACAACAGAAGGGCACATACAACCCACACAAGGGACACACCAAGGGCATGGCAGCTCAGATGACCAGAGAGACTGCACCACTAGTTCCCAAAGGACACCTACTACATAAGGCCACTCTACTAAGACTGGGAGGCATAGCAGCCTTGTCTAATACATAGAAACAAACACAGAGAGGCAGGCAAAATGGAGAGACAAAGAAACATGTCCCAAATAAAATAACAGAACAAAGCTCCAGAAAATGAACTAAACAAAAGGGAGACAAACAATCTACCAAATGCAGAATTACAAACACTGTTTAAAAGGATGCTCAGTGATCTCAGAGAAATGTTCAACAAAGAGAAAGGAAACATAAAAATGGAGATACCGTGTTTCCCCGAAAATAAGACCTAACCGGAAAATAAGCCATAGCATGATTTTTCAGGATGCTTATAATATAAAAATAGCCCTAATGCGTCTTTTGGAGCAAAAATTAAGACCTGGTAGTATTTTCAGGGAAATACGGGAGGGCTTATTTTATATTACAAGATCCTGAAACATCATGCTATGGCTTATTTTCCTGTTAGGTCTTATTTTCATGGAAACACGGTAGAAAACATAAAAAAGAACCAGTCAGAAATAAAGACTACAATAACTGAAATGAAGAATACATTAGAGAGAATCAACAATAGATTAGACAAAACAGAGGACCAAATCAACAATTTAGAAGATAAGTTAGCAAAAAACTCCCAATCAGAACAGCAAAAAGAAAACAGAATCCATAAAAATGAGGATAGTTTAAGAGGCGTTTGGGACAACATCAAGTGTACTAACATTTGCATTATAGAAATACCAAAGAAAGAGAGAGAACAAGGAATTGAAAACCTATTTGAAGAAATGATGGAAAACTTCCCTAACCTGTCAAAGAAATAGATATACAAGTCCAGGGAGTGTAGAAGGTCCCAAACAAGATGAACCTAAACAGGTCAACACCAAGACACATCATAATTCAAATGCCAAAGGTTAAAGACAAAGAGAGAATCTTAAAAGCAGCAAGAGAAAAGCAGTTAATTACCTACAAGGGAGCTCCCATAAAACTATCAGCTGATTGCTCACCAGAAACTTTGCAGGCCAGAAAGGACAGGAAATATTCAAAGTGATAAAAAGTAAGGACCTACAACCAAGATTATTCTACACAGCAAAGCTATAATTTAGAATTGGAGGACAGATGAAAGCTTCCCAAGCTAGAAAAAGCTAAAAGATGAGTTCATCACCACCAAACCAATATTACAAGGAATCTTAGAGGGACTTCTTTAAGAAGGAAAAAAAAAGATAAAAAATATGAACAACAAAATAGCAATAACTATGTATCTATCAACAATTACTTCAAATGTAAATGGATTAAATGCTCCAATCAAAAGATAGGGTGAATGGATAAGAAAACAAGAGCTCTACCTATGCTGCCTATAAGAGACTCACTTCAGATTGCAAGGCACACATAGACTGAAAGTAAAGGGATGGGAAAAAGATATTTCATGAAGATGGAAACAAAAAGCTGCAATACTTATACCAAACAAAATAGACTGTAAGTAAAGGTTATAACAAGAGACAAAGAAGGACCCAGTAATCCCACTTCTGGGTATTTAATCCAAAGAAACCCAAAATGCTAGTTCAAGGGGACTAATGTATCCATATGTTCATCGCAGCATTGTTTATAATAGCCAAGATGTGGAGGCAGCCTGGTTGTCCATCAATGGGTGAATGGACAAAGAATAGGTGGTACATATATATAATGGAATATTGCTCGGCCATGGATGGGAATGGGTTCTTGCCATCTGGGGCAGCATGGATGGACGTGGAAGGTACTGTGCTAAGTGGAGTATGTCAGACAGAGAAAGACAGATGCAATGTGATTTTGCTTATATGTGGAATCTAAAGAACAGAATGAACAAACAAAACAATCAAACTCATCAATACAGAGAACATTTGATGATTGCCAGATAGGAGGGGGAGTTGTGGTGAGTAAAAAAGGGAAAGGGATTAAGAAGTACAAATTGGTTGTTACACAGTAGTCATGGGGATGTAGGGTATAGCTTAAGAAATATAGTCAATAATATTGTAATATAATAACCATGTATGGTGTCAGATGGGTACTAGATTTATCAGGGTGATAGATGGGAGGGGGGATGGAGGCAAGGTGAAAAGGTGAAGAGATGATGAAGTACAAATCAGTAGTTACAAAACAGTCATGGGGATGTAAAGTAAACCATAGAGGACAATCAATAATATGGTATAGTAATAACTATGCATACTGCCAGATGGGTACTAGACTAGTCAGGGGGAATCACTTCTTCAATTATATAAATGTCTAACCACTATGCTGTATAGCTGACATTAATATAAAATAATACTGAATGATAAAATAAAATGTAAATAAATAAAAGGAAGATTTGTATCATAAATAAATAAATAAATAAATAAATAAAATACTATACATATCTAAATACTATAAAGCTTTTAGAAGAGTATATTGGAGAATACCTTTGGTATAATGGAATATAACCATAAAGCAAAATATTAATAAATTCTACTATATTAAAATGAAGAGCTTCTGCTTATTAAAAGACACCTCTCTTTATTAAAAGGAAGCATGGGTCTCTCGCATTTCTGCATGTCTTGTAAGCAGAGGCAATGACTGCCTTTATTCCAAACTACCTCTTCAAGAATGCCTGTATAACAAACAGCATTGAAGACTAGAAATAGTGTCTCCTTAAGCAGCAAAAGGCAGATTTCGTTACTGTCCAGCACAATAAAGATAATGGCTTTCTTCAGGGCAATTGTCAGATTTGTTTACTGTCCATTTTAAAAGACTGAGGCTCCCAGGCGTCCAGACGGCTCAGTTGGTTAGAGGGCGAGCTCTTAACAAGGTTGCGGTTCAATTCCCGCATGGGATGGTGGGCTGTGCCCCCTGCAACTAAGATTGTAAAACGGCCACTGGACTTGGAGCTGAGCTGTGCCCTCCACAACTAGATTGAAGGACAATAACTTGGAGCTGATGGGCCCTGGAAAAACACACTGCTCCCCAATATTCCCCAATAAAAAATTTAAAACTAGAAGACTGAGGTTCCCTAAGCTAAGGGGTCCTCTCCTATAACGCAATCCAGTGCAACCCAATGCGGCATTTGACCCTCTTTGCATCGCCCTGTGGAAATTGGGACTTAGGCAACCAATAACCAAATGTTGTCACTCTGGCTATTGCTTTGCCATGAGTAATAAAGTCCTTTGTGTCTGACCAGGGGTCTTGTTTCTTATTCCAACACCCAGGAAATGCCTTAGCTTGCAAGTAGGATAAAATCTCAGACCCTTCACAGTCTTGACAACTAAGAGTGAATTTGACAACAAGAGTGAATCACTCTTGGCAATTTAAGAGTGAATTAAAAAGAAAAAAACAACATCCACAGGGTAGAAGATATTTTAATCCATGTTACCAAGTCTTTTATTTCAAATATATACAGAACTCCTATAAATAATAAAAAGAAATACAAATTAATGGGAAAAGGGTTAAATACTTGAAACGGGTCTTCACAAAAGAGGATATAACCAAATGGTCAAAAAACATTTTAAAAGGTTTTCAATCTCATTAATCATAAGGAAAATGCAAATGAAACAAATGATACCATTTCATACCCACCAGATTGGCAAATAAATAGTTAATCTGACAATATTAAGCATGCTAACAATAAAATAATCTAGTAGAATGTAAGACACATTTAACCCTATGATTTAGCAATTCTATTCCTAATGCATGACATAAAAATTCATGCATATGTGCAACAGGACACATGTACATAAATGATCACAGCAACATTTTTCATAAAAACCACTACATGGAAACTCAAATGTCTATCAACAGTAGAACGGATAAATTGTCGTATATACACACAATAGAAAACTACACAGGAATGAAAATGAACAAAGTACAGCAACATAGGCTAACACAGCTTGAATCTTAGGAACATGTCGATGAGTGACACACTCTTAAGACTCAAATATTGTTCAGTGTGATTCCACTTACATAAAGTTTGAAAATGGGATTAACTACACTATATCCTTTAAGGATGCATACATAGCTATAAAGAAAAGCAATGATTATTAAATGTCTGAGTAGTAGTAGTTACCTCTGGAGGCAAGTAAAGAGGGTATAGTTAAAAAATAAAAAAAAAAGACACACAGGGAGTTTCCAGAGTGCTGGAAATTTTCTATTTCTTTACTTAGATGGCAGTTACATGGGAATTTCCTTCATAATTATATATTTAGTGTACATTTCTATTCCTGGCATTTTTAATAACTTCTATTATGCTTCACAATTTTTAAAAATGACTGGACTATCAAGTCATCAGAGCTTATATGGAATATATAAATTTATGCATATACATTTACACTAATACGTTAAATGGGAAGAATCCTATTTCCTAATTATGGCATTTTCCCACTTCCTTTATTCCATTAGTATATACATAGCAGGTACTCAGTAAGAGCTTAAAGAACTAAGACGATAACTACCACAACAGCACCAAATCACAAGATCACATGAATCACTTAAAAAGATCACCTTATAATAACTCTAGAGAAATTTAAGAATATGGGCCAGTATCATAAACCTTTAAAAAGATGTAGCAGATTAATATTTACTATTTGTATCAAATTTTACATCTCTGCATCATAGATTAAATCACTAAAATGCTTAATTCAGTAGTGAATGCAAATATTATTAGTTTTCATAAGAAAGTATTTATCACTCTGTCCAGTTTTCTGGGCAACCTACCAAGTAATACATAATTTAAATTTTCTATTTGTTTAATTGCTCCTTCCTATCTTGGTTACCAGATCCACCAACCATTTATGTAATTAAAGGAATTAATCAGCTAAATTACATACAACTTTTGTGGTCCTAGTAAAACACTGACTCAGTGTACATAGTATAGATAAAATATTTTTTAAAATCTACAGAGGGTGCCAAAAAAATGTATACACATTTTAAGAAAGAAGAAAACTGTATTAAAGTTGTAATACTCAATATATGCCAATAAGAAAAGATGAATACAAGTCACGTTTGACTTCTGCAATTACAAGAGGTGCTCAAAGTGGTTACCATCAGCATCTAGACACTTCTGATTACGGCGAACTACTGCTTGAGCAACACTGACCAGTGTCCACTTACATAAATTTTTTTGGCACCTCCAGTATTTCTGTGTATTTGTGTCAGAGACTGCTAGCTTTACTGGTATCCACGTTCTCCTCCTCTTCAGGGCATACACATTGATGAGATCTTTTCAGCTTCCTCTTCAATTAGACATGACCATCTGACTGAGTTTTGACCAATGGGATGTGAGAAAAGCAATGTGTACTACATTCAGGTCTAATCCATCAAGACCGCCTCTGTGCAATCCTTTTCCTTCTTCCTCTTCTGCTAACTAGAGACACAGAGGACCCAGCGGAGGCCTTGAGGCCCTAAAGAATCATGCTTGGATCCTCAAGATTAAAGGTGCCTAGATCACTAACTCATCACATGAAGTCCATTCAATAAATTCCTAAAATAATGTGTTAAGTGAATGAGAAATAAATTTTGCTAAGCCTCAGAGATTTGGGGGTTGTTGGGTAAAGCAATTAGCCTATCCTGATGAACACAGAAACATTTACCAGTGAGAGTTACAAATACCACTTTCTGTTTCCAAAGTTGTTATTATTGATACATTCAGGGCCTGCCACTATCCTGTATGACACCTTTGTGTGATTCAGAGACGATTTTAGTAGATAAATCAGAAAAAGGTGCCCCCTCTGGTAGAACACAACTCCACAGGAAACAGTTTGGCAAAGCAACCACATCTGTGTGAAAGAAAGGGGCTCCTTTCTCTAAGGGACTATGACAAGGCATTCAGCTAGGCGAGAAAAGCCAGGACTGGATTTCAGTTTCCTACCGAACCCTAGTTTAGCAAGGGCACAAACTGTACAACTGCAGACATACTTCTAGACATCTCTACTATTCCTTTCCAATAGTAAGAACATAGTGCTCCTAAAGTTTCTACATTTTCTATATCAACTATAATTCAGTAAAACAGGCACATATTAATTTTTCTGCACATATGCAAGGTAATTTTTGAGGTAAAAAATCATTAAAAAATGATTCTTAAAATAAAGATTTAAAATAAAAAATTTAAATTTAGGTAGTCAAATTATTCTGACTCCAATAAATTTCAAAAAGAAACCTAGATTTTGTTTTTTAATAAAAAACAAATATTAAGTTTCTCATCCTCTTAAGTAAAATCCATTGCAAGCAAAGTACAGACATACTTTTTACTGTTATTAATTTAAAATTGCCGCAAGTTCTAGTTTTCCTGATACTGTGTAAAATTAAGGCTAGGGTCACTACTGTGAGGGATGGTAGAAGGAATCCCAGCCTGGCCAAGATATTTGAGCTATCGCACTACTTGCTCAAGAAAATCAATTTACTAGGAGCCGAGGTTGCTCATCTGAATAGTATTAATAAAAGAGCTGCAATGGATGTGTCCAATACAAACAGGGTATCTCTTGTTACAAATTTCCTGAAGCCTAACCCATGGAGATTCAACCAAAGGGATACAATTATTGTGATAATTAATTAAATTGAGGGTACAAAGTGCCTAGCACAGTGATTGGGACACAGTAGATACTTCATTTTTAAGCTTAACTGTAAAATTCTGACTATTGCCTTCATTATAACTGTTGAGTTCATTTACTAAAAAAAAAAACTTTACAAACAATACTTCCAAAGTCACTTCCAAATCTTAATTCCAACCCACAATAACAGAATTCAAACTGTCTTTTAGAGATTAAGCATGCATATTAGAGATATACATTAAAATTAGGCAAATGGTGTGTAAATATTGTATATAAAACAATGCACATATTATATACACAAACATAATTTTCTAGCATATTATACAAAAATATTCTAAAACAAAAGATGGCAAGGAAAGTAAAAAAGACCTCTTGCCTGAATTCCTGCAAGAACTTTCAAGAAGCCCCTATGAACTGATTTGGGGGGTGGGGGGATAAATAAATAAATGTGAAGAGCCAATCCAGCAAAATGCACTGCAAATAACTACAAACATGGGAATATATATACACACCAGTATTCAGAGAAATGACACTTAAAATCAGATACTATTTTTGGTCCAGCTTGGCAAAAAAGTTAATGACCGGCAACATCCACTGCTGGTAAGGGTGAGACGCACCAGATTCTCTTGTACAGTGGTCCTCCCTTACCCACTGCTTCACTTCCAGTGGTTTCAGTGACTCCCTACCCACCCATCAGTCACTTAGCCACCTAGGTTATCAGATTGACTTTCCTAGTATTGCAATTCAAGTAACACTTATTTTACTTAATAATGGCCCCAAAGCTCAAGAGCAGTGATGCTGGCAATGCAGATACACCAAAGAGAAGCCAAACGTGCTTCCTTTAAGTGAAAAGGTGAAAGTTTTCAACTTAATAAGGAAAGAAAAAAATCATATGCTGAGGTTTCTGAGATCTACGGTAAGAATGAATTTTCTACCTGTGAAATTGTGAAGGAAAAAGAAATTCATGCTAGTTTTGCTGAGAGATATCACATTCATATAACTTTTATTACAGTATAGTTATAATTATTCTATTTTATTATTAGTTATTGTTGTCCATCTCTTACTGTGCTGAATTTATAAATTAAACTTTCCCATAGGTATGTATGTACAGCAGCTCCCCCTTATCCGTGGATGCCTGAAACAATGGATAGTACCAAACCCTACATATAATATGTTTTTTTCCTATACATACATACCTTTTCACTTAAAGGAAGCACTTCACAGCTTCTTTGGTATATCTGAATTGCCAGTATCGCTACTCTTGTGTTTTGGTGCCATTATGAAGTCAAAAAGGGTTCCTTGAACACAAGCACTGTGATGCCACAATAATCAATCTGATAACCAAATGGCTACTAGGTGACTAATGGGCAGGTAGTGTATACAGCATGGATACACTGGACAAAGGGATGATTCACATCCTAGAAGAGATGGAGTGGGACTGCGTGAGATTTCATCATGTTACTCAGAACAGAGTGCAATTCAAAACTTTAGTATTGTTTATTTCTGCAATTTCCATTTAATATTTTTGGAACACTGGGCCGCCGCTGACCGCAGGTAACCGAAATCATGGAAAGCAAAACCCCAGATAAGGGGGAACTATTATATAGGGAAAAATGTGCTGGGAATCCACTGGGGATCTTGGAACGTATGTCCTGCAGATAAGGGAGGACTACTGTAAATCGTTAGTAAAAATATAAATTGCTATAGCATTTAAAAATGTTTACCTTTTAGAATATGTTTTTAATCATTTTACCTATTAGTATGTTAAAATTTTTAATGCAGATATGCTTTGCTGCAGGGATGTGATTTTCAGAATTATTAAAATAAAAGCACAAGTATAACAAGATAAAAATGCTGATTGTGGTAGTGTTTTCAACTACTTAAATCAATATGGCTCAATCAATGCGTATGTTATATAATTTACATCCATAATATGAAACAGGATGCTGTCAATAAAATTGAGATCTTCATTCACTTGAGAAAAATACCAATGATAAAAATATCATTAAATAGGAAAGACAAGATGCAGAAAAAGTCCAAGTAAGATCCTACCTTTTTAAAAGGATTAAAAAGACTACATAATAAATAAGCACACATAAAAGGGAAAGATTCATACCAAACATAAAAGGGTGAATTTGAAAAGAAATAAAGAAAACAATTAACTTTATATACCTTTGTATATTATTTGAATTATTAAAACCACAATTAATTTTTAAATTAAAAAATTCTTATGAAACAGTCAAAATGTCTGACATGTGCCCAAATAATAGGACAGAAAAGTTGTTAGCGTCATTGTTTTTATTGTATCTTATCCAAGGTTATAAGAAAAGAATACAATCATCCATAATATTGAATGACATGATACATCCTTGAATTTATATTCTGATAAATGTAACTAGAAGAAGAAACAGAACACAAGCAATCTTTTTTATACTCTGCCTTGGGTTATCTTCAGATACAACAAAAAATACCAGCCACTGACAGTACCTATTCACTGCCAAAGATAATGCAAAAAGTCCTGAAATAAAGTATTAAGCCATGATGCAACATAAAACACATCTATAAAACTGTTCCATGATTTCTAGCAGCAAATACTTCTGTACTTTCTTCTATAAATAGAAATGGAACTCTTTTCTTTTCACTTGACATCAATGTGATACCAACAAGTACTTTGTAGGACTATACTTATCCAAACGCCATAAAATGTATTGACTTTTTTATAACATGCAAAGCACTGTGTCTCTCAGAATTCACTAAGTATCTACTAAATGACTGTATATACAAATGACTCTGTGACAATAACACTGTCATCTCATTTCAGCTTAGCAACAACTGTTACTAACCCTACAATTCAGAGGAGGAGAAACTGTTTAAGCAATTTATTTTGGGTGATTTTGTTAACAAATGGCAGACCCATAATTAGAACTCCAATGGTTTTATTCTATTATTTCTTTACAGAGTACATATAGCCTATGAAAATATGAGCTATTTCCAAAAGGGCACGAAGCGGGGAAAAAAAAATCATGAGAGAGGAGGAGGAACAGAAAAACATAACAGAAAAAAGTAGGAAAACCTGACAATGGTAGCAAGTCAAACTGCAGAAACTATTAACTCAAAGCATTCGAGGCATACCTAGAATAGCAGGATGTGTCTGTGTATCCTGTTTAGTAACTGTAGTTCCTTTCACCAAAGATCATCTCTCACCTCATCACATGCCACGCTCCTCAGCATATACAAGACCCAAAATTTACCTCTGGTCTCCCTTTACCAGAGTTGATGACGATGTATTATTGGTTTATTTTGTTATTCACAGGTTATAGGCATTTCAGAGACAATTCCCGACAAACAAAATGGCTTGGTTAATTGTGTATGCATTGCTATTGCTGATTCAATGTTCTGTTAGAAACCACTCCAAAAATGCCAATGGCTTAAATTAAATGCTAATTTCTTACTCATGAATTCAGTTTGACCGGAGCATTTCAACTTCAGGTTGTGGGTCAAATTCAGTTCTCTTTCACTTATATTTCATTCTGGGACCCAGTCTGAAGGGGCCGTAGTTACCTTGGGGCAAGCTCTCCTTGCGGTAAATGGCAGAAGCATAAAGGAGCTGGAAGAAACTTGCCAGGCCTCTTAAAGTTTCATCTTAGAAACGTCCTACTGTTACTTCCATCTCCATTCTATTGGCCCAAGTTAGCCATATGACAAAGTCCAAAGTCAGTGAGTCAGGGATGCATATTTTCACCCCAGGGGAAAGTGTGAGGAAAGATTAGTTGATGAAAGTGTGTTGAAGGATTAGTTGAATTAGCAATAATTCAATGTACCATAAACTCTAAGAGAAATTCCCAGAAAACTTTCATTTGTGTTCAATAATGAACATGCAAACAAAGTAAGGTGTTGATTAAGTAACTCATTACTATCAAATTCTCACATCACTAAGAGCGAAGAGGAACAATAAATATGTCACTGACAAAATCAACATGCAAAAACTTAATACGGTTACAGTGGGTTGAACCCAATACAATGGCATCTCATAGGAGTAAAAGTCCTGCTGTGGGTTCAGTACAGGATGGAGAAGATCTGACTTAATGGCAAATACGAAAAAGACTCAGGGGTTTTGAATTTAAGCTCAATTAAGAACCGCTGTGATAGCGCTTCCTAAAAGGACGATGCAACTTAGCCTGTATTAACAGTAAGAATAACACAATTGAATGACCAGTACATATAAAGTACATCGTAAAACTTAAAAAAATAAAAATAAAAACATAGAAGAAATGTCTGCTCTACTGTGAGCCAATTACATCCATAGAATTATTAAATTGGGTTCTGATCTGAATATCGATATCTGAGGAATAATGACAGAAAACAGATAAGAAAAAAGGTTCAAAACTGAGTTGCATACATAGGTCATTCAAGTGTGAAATGAATAATTCAACCAGAGTATCTCAGGACTGGGAAGACTGGAGTGGGGTGTAGACCTTTAGAAGAAGCACCAAGTTGTCTTCAAATTCTTAAAGACTCTCATGTACCCAAGAAGGTTACTTGGAGGGAAAGATTTTTGCTCAACATTAATAGGAACTTCCTCATTAGAAGATGAATGCCTTGAGAGAGAGTGAAATTACTACCACTAAATTCAGGCAGAGGCTGCAAGGCCTCTAGTGGTTGGCAAATTTTTACTGTAAAGTGCCATAGAGTAAATATTTTTGGCTTTGCAGGCCATATGATCCCTAGGTCAACTGGTCAACTTTGTCAGTGTAGCAAGAAAGCAACCACAGACAACACATAAACAAATGGGCTTGACTATGGCCCCCTAAAACTTTACTTAAAAAAACAGATGTCAGGCCAGATGGCTATAGCCAACCCCTCCTCTACATTAAAGAGAATGAATGTAAAGAGGGTTGGAACATACAATCCTTATACCAATTCCAGCTCCAGGCTCCACAAAAAGTCATTAAAGCAATTCAATGATGTACAGAAATAGGTGGAACAAAAGGGACATTTTATATATATTGATATAGCACATACATATGTATGTATACACTTATAAATCATATACAGAAAAAAGATTGCTATAAACATATATGGAATAGGTCACCCTCATTAAAATAGATGCGAGACAGCTGCTGAACTACGGCTCTTGAACAGGTCCCTATTATAACAGGACATTGGAATAATCACAAAATGGACATCGGAACCCAGGCACTACGTAATGATTTTTCAGTATCAGGTGAACAAATAAGACGACATTAACAACCCAAGTCTTTAAACATGCTTTTCTACCTCTACACAGGGAGACAACAGGAACATTTGCAAACTGCCTCCTTAAAGTCCCTTTGTGTTTGTTGGATAGCATGTCTCCATACACAAGAATTTGTCCTCATGTATCTCAAACAAAGCAAAAGAAAGTCATGATTGGGTTTCACTCAAGGCCCAGAATTTCAACCCTACGGAAGTAATAAAAAAGTCAGAACATCCCGCAATAGCCCTCCAATAATCCCTAGTGCAAAGGTACTCCAACTGTTTGTTACTGCTCCACAATAAGTACAGAAATTAAATGTAGACATTTAGATACTTTTATAACAATTTGACATTGGTTAGTTTGTTAACTATAAGACAAGAGATAAGACAATCTGAGAAAACATAAGCATTTATTTCCATAATTTGTCATTTTATAATCATTTAAACTTTTAATCAAAACTGTAATTGATAATTTAATATTTTTAGTTAAAGTAAGTAACTAAATAAGTATTTTTACCTCTAATTTACAGACAGTAAAAGCTTAACTGTACTTTTTTTGGCAAGGAAAGATACACTTTCTCTGAATGAGACAGGAGTAGTAAATCACATAACAATACAAGTTATTTCAAAACAAGGAAGACCAAAGAGTTCATACTAATTTTACTTGTAAGTATAATTGACAGTGAAGTGCTAAAGCCACAGTGTGATAGTTGCAGAGCTATACTGGCTATAAAATAATAAAACCATCAAAACTGAAGTGGCATTTATATAGAAAATAGAAACAAAGAAGTTCAAAACAAAAAAGTTAGTTTGAAAATAATGAGTCCTAATTACAGGGCCAAGAGAAGCAGATGTTCCTTCTTTCATATATAAACAATAATGCTTTTTAGGCTTCTTATACAGTAACTCTTGAAGATATTAAAACTGAAAAAACAAAACGTATACACTGACATTAGGGAAACACTCCATCAAGATGTTCACTTAGAAATATTCAGTGAATCTGCAACAAAGAACCAACTTCTACTGATGCCATAGTTTGATGCATTGAGGAACCAACTAATGATATGAAAAAATAATTCACAGAACACACAAACCTAGCAAAGTGTTTTTTACTGAACATTAATAAATGCAAGGAAAATATGGCAATTCCTTTAGTATATTTGTGATTTGAATACGATGGTGTTGTGAAGGAAGAATTATTTTCAGCTTCATTGCCCAACATAACTCCAAATTGTATAAATCTATGAAGGATTATGTACTCAACAAATGTGATTTGGAGTTTAAATTTTGTGTAACAGTATATTCTGTTGGTGCAGCTGCAATGACTGGAATATATTCTGGACAGTTACCCAGATTAGGATTTTATTCCAGAGTGTAAATCAATGCACTGCTTCCTTCATGGAGAAACTCTTGCCATGATTTAAAAAGAAAAAAGTCACCTGTCTAAATAGTATGCTTAGTCACACGGTGTAATTGTGGATTACTTAAAGGTTAATGCAATATACCAGAGAATATGCGCCCTAGTGTGACGATATCATATACTGCTGTTACTACATGCTGAGGTTCCATGGTTATCAAGAAGAAACGTTCTGTCAAAACGAATGATGAAATGAACTCTTAGTGTTTCTACAAGACAAAAAAAAATTGGCCCCAAGGTTTTAAAGATGTAAATTGGACAGCCAGACTTATTTGTCTTATATATTTGCTATTTTAATGATCTTCATACTTCCAGGTAAGGAAGATATACAAATGTTTCTCAACGGCCAATAAAATCAAAGCAAAAAGAGAAGTTAATAGCATGAAATACCAGAGTTTCTACAGATATTTATGACATGTTCCATAATATAACAATAATTTTCAATGAAAATTATTGCACATTTGTTAAAAGATAATCACTACACACCTTATCAATTTGATAGAACATTTTCAATCAAACAAAAAAATCCCAACAAAAGAAGATTCACATATTGGAAATTTATGAATCCAGAAT
Organism: Rhinolophus sinicus; assembly: GCF_057876585.1. Taxonomy (NCBI): domain Eukaryota; kingdom Metazoa; phylum Chordata; class Mammalia; order Chiroptera; family Rhinolophidae; genus Rhinolophus; species Rhinolophus sinicus. Next base: position 140,713,947 of record NC_142514.1, on the reverse strand, counting down.
CCATTTCTTTAATTGAGAGGTAATTTAAATTTCACTGTAAGTCTATAAAATAAATTGTTGGAATTTACTGCTAATAAAAGATTGAAAAATTCTGAAAATAAAAAATCACTTGCTTCATCTTGGGAAAAAGTTAGACATGAATATCATCAGCTTGTTGAAATTACTTTTAAATCTCTCCTCCAATTCTCATCTACATACATCGGTGAGTCTGGTTTCTCTACTCTGAATGTTGTTAAAACAAAACATAGGAACAGTTTAGATATACATTCCATATCTCTTGTGAGTAGCACTACTGTCAACCCAACCACGGTTAGATAAATAGCAAGAAGCAAATTTATTTGTCATATTAAACTTTTTATTGATATATAGTGTTTAGAGTATGCACACAGACATTTAATAAATGGGAATTGCAATTTCACTCAACTCTGTGTGTAATTAGTACTGTGAAATGACAACAAAGTTATGACTGTAATAGCAGCTCTATATTAATAGGGCTAGAAGATAATTTCAAGTAACAACATTTACAGTTTTTCTAATTCTTTTCTTTTTCCTTATGCATGACCGTTCTAATATTTATTGAAATGTAATTTGTTATGCTCAACGTAAGAATTTTAAGCTTGCATTTTATATCTTTTTAATTTCATTTTTCCAGTAATTCATTTTTATTGTCCTTGACGAAAGCATTCACAAATTATTAGAAAGAAAAAAGTCCTCTCAATAGGTATTTCAAAAGCATAAGGTCTTTAATGCATTTAATTTGATATAAATAGCCAAATATAGTATGTCCAGTTATTGTATTCATTTAAATTGTGTTCTCATGATAAGTGACTTTAAATAAGAATTAGTGAATAATATAGAATGCAAAATTCGTTTTTATTAAATTTGCTGGGGTGACAAGGGTTGGTGGAATTATATAAGTTTCAAGTGTACATTTCTACAATACATCATATATGTGTATATATGTATATATGTACATATATACATATATACATAAATACATACACACACACACCGTGTTTCCCCGAAAATAAGACCTAACCAGATAATCAGCTCTAATGCGTTTTTCGGAGCAAAAATTAATATAAGACCCGGTCTTATTTTACTATGAGACTGGGTATAATATAATATAATATAATATAATAAATATAATATAATATAATATTGGGCATTACATTAATTTTTGCTCCAAAAGACGCATTAGAGCTGATTGTCCGGCTAGGTCTTATTTTTGGGAAACATGATATATATATATGCATATCTCTAGTGTACAGGTTAACAAACTACAGCCGGCTACCTGTTTCTCTAAAGTTTGACTGGAATACAATCACATTTATTTGTTTACCAATAGTCTACGGCCACTTTCACTCTACAGCAGCAAAGCTGAGTAACTATGGCAGGGACCTTATGGCCCTCAAAGCCTAAAATATTTACTATCTAGTGCTCTGCAAAACATGTTTGCCAACCTTTACTCTAGATGGCTGAATGTAACACTAGAAAGTCCTCTCTATTTTCCTCCCCCAGTTATTAACAAAGATACCACTGAACCTCAGGACTCTCAAGATGATTAAACATTCCTACCTGCAGACAGAGGGCTAGAAGAACTAAGTTTAGACACTATTTAGGTACTCACTGATAGGGAATTAGAGGCATATAAATCGCTTTACATGGTCACTGTCTCTTGGTATCAGAATTCTAACTTGTGTGTCTAATTTTGATTTAAAAGAATCAAAATCTGCTCCAGATAGGGGAAGAAGCACGAAATCTGGAAGACCAAAAGAAGCTTCAAGCCAGACACACAACAAGAGTTCCAATTACAGATGCCTGTGCACACGCAGGCATGAAACAGAGAAAAAAAGGATCTTCTCTGGTTATAAGTTTTATCTAACTGCACTTTCAACATTTTCAAAAAATGTTGAAAAAAATCTATATATCCTATATAGATTTCAAGAAACAACAATGAAAATAGAAAAGATCATTTTAGTTTGATGTGCTTTGGATTTTATTTGCTACCTAGAATTCATCTTAAATAACATGTTAAATCTATAATGGTTATATAATTCAATGTCCATGGTTCAATTATTTTAAAATAATAAAATTATTTTGGAAAAAACTTATACACAAACTAGGTCATTATATTCTTTTATGGGCTGAAAATGTAAAGTGTATAAAATGGAAGGATATCCTGTTATTCTAAGAACAATGCCTCACTATTACACACCTCTCGAATAATTTCCTATTATGATTTTTTTGAATTTCATTATAATATACATCATATATAATGAATACAAATTCTTAAAAGTTGATGAAAAGTTGAGATTTGTTTTTAAACTTTAAACTTTATAACAATAAATAGTGCCCAGAATATTTTGAGTAGTGATATCAAAGAGTCAATATATCAACAAGTATTTGATTCTTCCTTTCAAGAAGTTATGAGCCACAAGGAATTATGATATATAATCCTTGGCTACAAACAGTTCATAACCTTGTTGAGGTCTTATTCTAATGTCTAATGGTATGGAAGAATTTGTCTTCAAAACTTGTAACAGCAATCATATTCTAAAGTATTGCAAACTAGGTAGAAATGCTACAATTATATAAGCCACAAAATACTTTTAAAAATTGGCGAAAATTGTAAAGAAATAAATAAATTAATTAAATGCTAAAAAAAAAAAAAAAAAAAAAAATTGGCGAAAAGGACTATTAAGTACCTTTTTAAAAAAAAGTACAAACCAAAAAGAAAGCAAATCTAATTTTGAGCATTAACAATGAGAATGCTTAGTAACAGACTTAAACATAGTGGGTTCAGTCCAAAACGAAAACAAAGCACATAAACAGAGGAGGGAAAGTGAAAACATCAACTCTGAAAGAAAAAGAAAGAGAAGAAAACAGATCTTTCAAAAACAAAGTATACTTGAGGTATTTAGAGGGAAGTGTCCTGATGTCTGCAATTTATTTTGAAATGCACCAAAAATAAAATAGATAAACGAATGGTAGAATGATCAGTAGATGGGCAGATATGTGATAAAGCAAGTATACCAAATGGTAATGGTAGAATGTATCATGCACGTTAACTGTCATTCTTTCGACTTTGCTGTATGTTTGGATGTGCTTATAATAGGGAACAAATAGCATATTAACATTTTGAAACATCCTTTCAGTATGACATCAGTTGAAGAATTTAGTGAGTACACTATACTTGGCTACAAAAAAAGAATTCAGAATGTGCCCAATTTTATTCAAAAAAACGGATTAAATGATTTGAATTACAAACACAGAAATACAGAGAACTAGTTAACAGTACACAAAGAATAACAGAAAATTAAACAGAAGAAGATGGGGGGGCAGGGGGAACCTCATTAATTCTGCACTAATCAGTTTTAAGGAGTCAGAGAAAATATTTTAAAAAGCAGGGGAAGTACTTAAATAACTGGCATCCAGGCTTTTAGAATCCTCAGAATTCCAGAACTGTTCCAAGCCTAAAAGTCAATGTTCTCTAAAAAAAAAAAAAAAATCTTTGGTAGCAAAGAAGTGGTTGCTCTCTCCCTGAAACCTGGGACATAAATTGAAAATCCCAGATTAAAAACCTGTTCTAAAACACTCAGTTTCTCTGGCTCTTGTTTACAGTATAGTTCTAATTTCACTGAATTATAATTGGATTTTTAGTATGCGTGCGCGCGCGCACACACACACACACACACATCTGTTCATCTTAGAATCTCCATCCATTTATTCTGGTATGAAGTGTCTATCCATGAGAAAGCATAACTCTAATAAGAGAAAACAAATAACCCTACATGGTATTATTATTATTAGTAGTAGTATTATTATACATATTATTATTATTATCTATTTTAGGATTAGTAAACTGAAGCACAGTGTTAAGTAAGCTGCCCAAGGTTACACAGTGAAGTGGCAGAGCTGGGATTCAAACCATATTCTTAACCATCAGGCAATATTCTTATCTTCCAGAGATTCATTTTTAGCAAATAGCCAAGATTTCTAAACCACAAAATTCAAAAATGAGCCTCAGTGTTAAAGAACTGAGCCAACCAAGACAAAGTAGGCCTGAGTGTTTACAAATTGCTGGACCTTATTCCAAGAGCCATTCATATTGAACGGCTTATATCCAAAGCCTTCCCTGATCACTCATTACTAGTATGGATTATTTCTCTTTGCTTATAATCTTGCTGCATATAACTGTGATTTGGAAACTACTTCATTTCGCCTTATACTATACTCATTTACACATTTATTTATCCTACTTGATTATAAACCCTTTGAGGATAAGAATCAAGGTTTATTTACCTTTGCATCTACCTTGAAAAATTGATTTAAGAAACCACTTGCTTATATTATTTAACAATTCATTGAGTTCCAATGTTTAAGTCACTAAAAAATTATCTGAACTAATAACTGTTCATTAAAATAAGTTAATAACATTAATAACAATTAATTAAAAATGAATTGTTCTTTGAATCAATGCTGTTTGGTTTACATTTATTAGTGTAAGAATAGAATTCTGCGAAATGATATATATAGGTATATATACATAAAATGCTTTAAAAATTGAAGAAAATGTCATTAAATGAATACAACGGTTTAATCCTACTACAAGAAACATAGTTTTTACAAACTATTTAAATGAAAACTTCATTAAATGATGAATTTCTGAGAATATAAAGAAGTTATTTACACTACATGAGCTACTTGTGGCTCTCAATTATTGGTAAAAAGACACGTTTTGATTTCCTTCTAGCAATGTCACTTTCTCAGCTTAAGAATAACATTTAGAGAATCCTACTCTGAATTGTAATTTCCAACACAGCAGACATGAAACGACTATTCTTCATTTCATGCACCAAATGTCATTTAAGCATTTATGAAGTGCCAGATATTGTACTAAGTGCTAGAAATAAATCATGAAGGAAATATAATCTTCTAGTGAAGGATTTTATAGGTGAGGAAGTAAGGTATGGATGCTATCATGGAATGTTTCCTGGATAGTGTTATGGTTTCCTCTTTTAAAGTAAAAGCATTAGATTACCTCCTCCCTTCTCAAAAAGGCATGAAGCCAGCCAACTTAGAGAATTAGAAAGGGCAGCTTAGGCTCCAGTAATTTTGGCTTATAAAATAAAATTTCTGTTCATTATTTTTTCCCAGGTGTCTTAAAGGGTTAGATGGAGTTTTATTCAATTTGGAAGTTATGTTTGGGACCAGCTGATTTAAGATACAGGCTATGTGACTTATCTAAATTCACTTTGGCAGGTTGTAGGGAGTGCATCAAAGTGATAGGCAGTCCCACTACAGAACAACTGATTCTCAGATTCAAGAAACAAGAGACCTATGTGATTATGGATTGTAAATGACCTAACATACATATTAACAGAAAAAAAGTGATTTCACGTATAAACCCCAAATTCACCTGAACTCATGATTTATAGTGCAGAAGCTTCTCTCACCTGGACAGCACTATGAAGCAGTGATCTAATGAGGAGCATTAATTTAATTTTATGCATTTATTTAATGATGGATAATGATTGTCCTAGGCAAACCCAGGTGAGCTAGCTTCATTTGTTTATGGGTCTATTTCTCCATTAAATTAAGACTTATTCAAATACAGTAACCATGTCCTTTTTACTTTAAAGAACAATGTAATTTAACATAGCAACTAAATTCCATCACAAAGTATCCAATACAATATTTTTCCTTTTAACAAATACAAATGTATAAAATGAACTCATTTTGCAGGCTGCTTCTCTTCTTTCAGATTATGTATCCTAGAATACATGCCCTCCTTTATAATTTTAAAGCTTAAATTATGTGTATTATCAAATAAATTATCTACTCATATATATTTTTATTTACGTTTTTAAACTTTTTCATAACACATTTACAAATAATTTTTATCTTTCCTAATTAAAAAGTTACTTTTCATTACCAATATTTCTATCTGAAAAATATTTCTATCTGAAAAGGAAATAATCTAATTTTTATTAATGATAACCTCACCACCTAACAGTGCTTGTCATGTGTTAGGTCCTCAGTGTTAGCTGAACTACACTGTTAATAAACATTATTCAGATAGGAGGTTGGATGGAGAAGCTGCAAACTTATGCTTTTGATCCCTGCAGTGTTTCAATATTTATTCTGAAATGTTGTAAATCCCCCAAAACATCTATAATCAGACATAAGCAGAAGCCATTATGCTCAGGACTAGGTCATCTCCTTCCACTAAAGAATGATGATAGGTTTGATTTTATCTATGACCAGCCATCATAACTGGGATATAAATGATGCCCCACCAATTACACTTGTCTTTACTGGCAGTCACTCGATTTTCTGGGCTCTCTTAAATGACAAAGTATCCACTGGCCATTTCCAAATGGTCTACTTAAAGCTATTAATAAACAAGAATAAATATTCTAATCATTCTGATTCTCTAGATATAATTCTAAAGTTCCGGGAATTTCCATGAGATTTTCTGGTACTTCCTGGTGTCCGCTATTCAACAATCCCAGAGGAACAGAATGATACAATTTGGATCTAGATTCTGGCCTCTGGCTAAAAACAAGAAATGAAAATAAATACTGAAATTATATAGAACAGCTTTTAGAAAAGTTTGGCAAACTTAAGGGGACATCATTTTTTTCTGTCAAGATTATTTAAAAGTAAATTGTGAATTAAAGAATAAAATCTATAAATAACAGAAACTTACCTCTGTAAGTGCACAAAGAGAGTGATAGAAGATAGAAAACAGAGGCTATAAAACATTGATGAAAGCAACGGAAGATACAAATAAATGTAAAGATATCCTATATTCATGGATTGGAAGAAACATTGTTAAAATGTCCATACTACACAAAGTAATCTACAGATTCAATGCAATCCCTACCAAAATTTCAATGGCATTTTTCACAGAAAAAAAAAATTCTAAAATTCGCAAAGAACCACAAAAGATCTCAAAAAGCCAAAGCAATCTTGAGCTGGAGGCATCACACTCCATGATTTCATGGGGTGTTTTCCTGGGCTGCCTCAGGTATGACCACATTCTCAGAGGTCAGGCTGGGCTCCCCAGGAATGTGTTGATGGCAGTAACTCTAAAGGTGTAGTGGACATAGGGCAACAGCTTGAGGGTGGCAGAGGTCTGGTTTCTGGGCACCTCTCCCATACTGTACCATTTCTCAAGTGCCACTTCCTTGTCTTCAAATTCAATGTCATACTTCTCAATGGGGGCGTTGTGGTCATCAGTGGGGTTCCAAGGGAGACGCACCTGGCTCTGTTTCAGCAGGTAGTGACTGGACAGTTCCAGATGAGGCACCGGTCTAGGGCTCCCCACCACAAGGATCTCTGCCCTGCTTTCTACCACATCTAGCTTGGTGCTGGCCATACGGCTATAATTGCCCTGGTCACTGCAGTCCAGGCTATCGATGACCAGGCACCCATCCTCCATGAAGTACTTGTCACTGTCCCCAAGCTCCTGGAGGTGTTGACCATCCCTGTGCCAGGTGATGCTATGCTGCAAGGAGGGGTCAAAGGAGTGTGAATGGCACTCTCGAGTGTTTCTTCTTGACTGCGTTCTTGATTGTGTGATCTGAGTGGCATCTCTGACCCGCAGGTTCATCACAATGCTTACACTCTTTTGGTCACTGGCAGCCTGGCAGAAATAGTGCCCAGAGTCAATGGCCTGGAGGTGTTGGAGGCCCAGGGTCCCGCTGGTGCAGGGGAAGAAGCATTCATCCTGCAGCACCATCTTTCCTTCCTTGTCTAGCCACTGGACGCTGGGCACAGGGGCTCCTCAACAGCCACATGGGTCTTGTCTGGGGTCAGGATGGTGGCCAACAGCTGGATGACACAGATGGAGGCTTTGGCCAGCAGAACCCATGCGGGCTGTGGGCCTCACACTCAGTCAGTATCGTGTCGCTGGACTGCACATTGCTCAGGATCAGGGCTCCACACTGGATCCGGAGCTTCTGGTCCTTGGCCAGCTCCTCCATGGGGAGGGAGCCTGCTGCTTCTGCAATGACCTCAGGCTGGGGCCTGTCCTGCACTGGGCAGTCCAGGTAGAATCTCCCGGCCTGTCCCAACGGCTCTGGGGCTTGTGCAGCCAGCACGGGGCAGCCTCCACACTGACACAGTAGGCATGCCACTCCCTGCCCAGCGAGTCCTCAGCCAGACAGTGGTGTTTGCCATTGTCCTCCTTGCCCACATCCAGCAGGTGCAGGGTCTTGCTGTGGTTCTGGGAGGTGACTTGGTTGGCTGGCATGGAACCACTTGGGTGAAGCCACTTGATGGTGGGTGTGGGGAAGCCCTCAGCGATGTACTCCAGGTCCCACGGCTGCCCCTGCAAGGCCCCCGGGCGGCTGCTGGCATCGGAGGGGAAGCACAAGCACAGCTTCCTGCCGATCATGCTGTTGACGGCCTCCACCCAGAAGTCAATGGGTTCCTGTTGAATGATGGTCCGAGCGCCAGGGAAGTGGGCATGGCAGAGGTAGTCTGAGTGGTTGTCCGAGGGGAGTATGTTGGCAAAGTCGAGGCTGTCATCCTGGCCCACTGTCAGCCTCTCATCCTGTTTGAGATGCAAGATCGCGCTGTTCATCTGGTAGATCCGGCGCGGCTCGGTGCTGAGTGTGGAGGGCGGCGAGGCAGGATCAGACTCCCCTCCTCTACCTTTTACTGTACCCTTTGGCTGCTTGAGGCACCCTCGGCCAGAAACTGGATCTTCTGGGCCATGGCGGTGCCCAGCTTATTGCTGGCAAAGCAGCGATCGGTGCCCTGGAGCCTCTGAGCAAAGGTGCAGTTATTGCTGGTGATGGTGAAGGAGCCACACTCAGGTGCTCTTTGGGTTTGAAGTGGACACCATCGTGAGTCCAACAGAACTACACTTCGGGTTTGCCACTGGCTTCGCACTTGAAGCTGAAGTCATCTGTGGGGAAGACAACCAGGCACCGTGGCTCCATCAATTCCTCGGGGAGCTGGATGAGCAGGCAGGGACTGCATAGGAGGAAAGGCCACAGGGACCGCAGTGCCACAGCCATCTTCCCGAGGTGCCAGCGGCTCATCTCATACAGCCCGCCGGACTGGCTCAGGCCCTAGCCCGGAGGGAAGAGGGGCTGGTGGGCAGCTAATGGAAGGAGCTGGGGGTGGGGGCACTGTGCTATGGCTGCTGCTCGGGCGGCCCGTCCCGCCGGCCTTGGACTCGCCGCCTGAGTGCAAGTGATGCCCATGCTGCTGCCCACCTGTGAACCTCTGAACCAGCTGTGACCACACCTTGAGCGTTACCTCCTCCTCACCAGAAACCAGACTGTCTGCACTCTTCAGCTTGAAAGGAGCCAATCCACTTCTTTAGCCAGTCTCCTTCACGTGCATGGAGGACCTAAATGAGGTTTTAACTCTTGGACTTGCGTGCTTGCCATAGGAGCACATCCTGGAACTCGTTACCCCAGTCTTACCACTGGATCTAACCAATCGTTTTTGAACTAGACATCACACCATGTTGGACAGCCAATAGGAAAAGTTTCTTTTGTTACAATGTGTGGTTTTTGCCTTTACAAGCGCTTGCTTTCTTTGTCTTCCCCAGACGTGCTTCAGGTTTTCTCCTGAATCTGTGTCTCCCAGATTCAAATCCTCTAAGATACCAAATAAACTTTTTACAGCCTTAGATCTTTATTGGTGGATAGTTTCATTCCACAAGAACTCTAAAATGGCTTATCAGATTATGTATAACACAATAATATAATACAAATATGTACAAAAATAAAAATCACAGAAAATTAAACATAATAATACAAGACCAGATAAAAGTTAAAATGTAGATATACAGGCTACAGTTTCTCAGACTGAATTTCCAAATGTTCAAAGCAAAAAGGGAACGTTATTAGTAATAAGAACTGCATTGTCCCAAGCGGAAAGCATACGGTAAACAAAGATGTTCCCAACCTTCAAATAACGAACGATCTACTAACCATGTGACAGGCAATATCCACAATAATATGCCTACAATAAATTTCATCAGGCTATTTCTTATGAGGCCCTTACATGACATAGTTCCTGTCTGTCCTTCAGCTTCCTCTCATACTACTCCCTGTAGTATCTGGTAACATTCCAGTACTCACCAGTTTATATCCCAACCTCCTGAAAATGAGAACGCACACACACCATTCAGCGTCTTTACATCCCCAGCACCTAGCATCATGCCAGTGATGAGGTAGGTGCTTGATAAATGGTGTTGAATTCTTAAAAGATTAAGATTGAACAAATTACTAAGTGAATGGTTACTCTCTGATGTCTAAGCATTACCTCAGGGAAAGCAGTTCTGCTGAGAGTGAAAATAATATGGTTCCGAAACTCAGAATTCAGTTTGATTCAGAAATAAAATCTAGAACAATTAAATCAGAAGTTGCAAATTGGCACTCTTCAGACATGAAAAGCCTTTCCACATATTTTACTTGTCATACAATACTATTAATAGTGAGGAATATTAAGCAAACCTTTTAAGGAGAAGAATATATTATATAAAGGTCGACCAATTATTTTACTTCACTTCTGGACGACACAGTTCCTTTTACTCTGGATCTGCTCTAACTAGAAAACATCTTTTGTCATACTGATCTCTCTAATCCTTGTTCCTAGTCCTGCACTTCAGAATTACAAGAAATTAGTCAGATTCAATTCACATACATACACACAAAATCTACAATGTAGACTGCTGAAAATCTGCAGTCCCTTTAACCATTTTCCCAAATAGCATGATTTCCAGACCCAGTACCATCCTTTGTCATCTTATTTATGCCCTTCAGTTTGCCAAACCTCTTTCAAAATGTGCCCAGAACTAGGTTATTTGAAGGAAAGGGGGTGTAAGTAACAGGGGTCAGAAGACTCTGAGCAAGTTACTTTACTTGCACATCTGTAAAATGAGAATAATAGTTATTACCCCAAACGGTTACTGGAAAAACATAAACGAGTTAATGCTGGTAAAGTGCTTAGAACAGTGCTCGACACAAAACATCTCATATATGTTGTTTAATCTATAACTCAGAGAAAGTTAAGAGTCCATAACATAAACTGAAACTTATATACAGAGGATGAGACGGGAAGAATTTTTTTTAAAAACATCATGGTTTTTGATCAATGGTTAGAGCAGGGACCCAAATTCAACTAGTAGGACCAGGCAAAGAACAAATGAGTGAAGACATGTACAGACCAGTATGTCCTGTGTAAAAGGAAAGGAGTAAAAGACACATTAACATATAAAAATGTTCAAAACCACAGCTCTAGGGCAGCCGGGTGGCTCAGTTGGTTAGAGCGCGGGCTCTCAACAACAGAGTTGCCGGTTCAATTCCCACCTGGGCCAGTGAGCTACACCCTCCACAACTAGATTGAAGACAACGAGCTATCATTGAGCCGCAGGAGAGGCGGCCGAATGGCTCAGTTGGTTGGAGTGCAAGCTCTCAACAACAAGGTTGCCAGTTCAAATCCGGGATGGACAGTGACTGGGTTTGGAGCTGAGCTACACCCTCCACAACTAGACTGAAGGAGCTGATGGGCCCTGGAGAAACACACTGTTCCCCAATATTCCCCAATTAAAAAATAAAAATAAAATAAAAAACACACCTCAGCTCTAGTTTGAATTCTCCCCCTCTATATACCCCGTTTTATCCTGGCCTAACACTAAATTCATTAATATAAACGATGGATTTGGGGAGGAAAAGAATAGAAGCAGCATAAGCAATAACTTCCACTCATTTAAGATGTATGGTACAGAATAGCCATGAAAAGACAGAACTTACTAGCAAATTTATGTACCCATGAATATGAATATACACTCACATCCAGCATTTCTTCTTTTAATAGTTTTCAAAAAAATTTTAAATCCAACCATATCAAATATTTTGAGAAAAGAATTAGTCTACTTTTCTCCTCAAATGTATTTCTAACCATTATTACAAGATGAAGCACTCAAAAATAAAATAATTTTAAAAAAATAAGTATCAACACGAACACAGAAACTAACCCTCAACTTTCTCTCAAATTAGTTATCCTTATTGTTCTACATGATGAGACGAGCAGAACAGAAAGCTCTGGGTATACAGTCCACCATTTCAAATAATTTTACCAATGCTTCTTTAATAGCAATGGCCAGAAAGCTAACTGCATAGAGCTAAATTAAGTTATATTTTAAACGTCTTTGCTGATGTAATTTACACAACAACAACAAAAAACACACACACAAAAATCTATCACATACACACAACACTAACTTCTTGGGTAGTATGCTCCACTCTTCATAAATTTATTTCTTAGAAGAATAAAAACAGCAAAAACTTTAAGTGCAATCGTGTGATTACCACAGGCTATTTGACAGGGTGTCCGTGTTTGCTCTGTGTTTGTCCTCAGGCGAGGAGCCGCCCTTAAAGTCCACAATCTTTTCCTGCTCTTTCTCTCCAGCCACAGTAACCTTTTGTATCCTTCCTTCACTAGCAGCATTTTGCCAAAGACTACAGGAAGTATATTAATACACAGAACTTGCCTTTAGCAATTTCAGTTTGAGTACTCCAAATGATTTTACCTACACCTCAGTGGTTAGCTAACTGTAGTCAAAAGCCAGACTATATTTCACCCTAATATTTAATGTTGTTTTAGTGACTCTTATATGGCTTCTGTGCTTTCAGAGATTCATTTGTTCTGTTTGTATAAATAGATATGCAACACATCTGTTATTTCTGGAGAATCACAAAGTAAATTTCACAAACTATGCTTAAAAATAAACATTAATACTCTTGTAGGAAACTGAAAGTACCAAGCAACTTGAAAAAATCCAGGGCTTGAATCCCTTCAAGTGTAAATAATGTTATGCAACATTATTTTCTTTCTTCCTTCTAACATTCCCCTAAAAATGTATTACAAGTTTACCCTGCATGTGCTCCAGGTACTATTTGTCAAATTACTGTTATATGATAATCTCACTTGAATTCTTTTCCTGTATAATATTTTTCTGTTGGGCTGGCTCATCTGTATGCTCTTTAAATCTCATAAATAATATTCAACCTTTTTGGTCAATCAATATTTTGTATAGAGAATAACAATATACACCAGTAGTAATAATTCTATAAAGGTCATTTTTTTCCAATTGACTATAATGCCTTATTAGTGGCTTTGAAGAGAAAGTTAATATCTTTAATTGGAAGATAACACACAACCATAGAATATACACCCAATAAGTGCTAAGGATTTTCATCTTTCTTTTATGGGCATTGCTAGAAGTACCTAGAAGATTGCTCAATAAATATTCTCAACACATGAAAACTGGTATATCTTAAGATAGATTTCTAATTTTAAAATAATACTTTCAAAAATAATTAAATGTAGTAAATCTTTCCAGAGCATAGATTCCCATTCATCTTACGGTCTAACTAAGGAAACATCAACATTCACAAGATTGAGCTCCTGACAGAGATGAATCACTAGACAAAAATATTAAAAAGGAACCAAAACATAACCATCATATTTTTAAAGACCATCTTACTCATATAAATTGTGACTCCATTTCTTTTGGAGGTATTTAAATAGTCTTCACTATTTAGATGATGTACCAGCAACAAATAATAGCCAAACCTATGGAACTTCTGAAAAATAAAGCTTATAATACTGTCATTACCAAACATTATTATTAGATAGCTAGAAACAAAGATGTCTGACATACTTTCAATTTAAGAACTAGCAGACTCTCTGAAGGCAATTCCCACATTAATGACAAATGCTCTAATTTCCAGTTGATTTTAAAATGTATATAAATGTTAACAGTTAAGAATATACAGGCTTTTACATTGAAAAATGTGTTTATATATAAAAAAGTAAAACTAGAAACCTAAATACCCAACAAAATATTAAATGATGATATAATAAATAAAACTAAATATAATTATCCCAAATTGTAATATGCAGTTATTTCAATAGTGATATAGAAGGAAAGTTGTTCATAAAATATTAGTAACTAAAGAAAGGATACACTGAACAAAACAATATGTTTATAAATTTTAAATAAATTCATTCAATATGTTTAAATTGTGTACATGTACCCAGAAGAAATTATAAGGTTATATGATAGAACAGTAATTAATAAAGGCAATTTCTACAAGATGGGGGAAGTAAATTATTTTTTTTCCTTCTATTTGATTTCCAGATTCTTCTACAAAAAAAAAATTTCACTTTTGTTATACCCATATAAAGGAAACTGTGCAGCTCTCTAAAGTCATATCAGGGACTTAAAATACTATGTGTGCTCAAAGTTTGTTCTTCACAAAACTTTATTAAATGTGTGTGTGTGTGTGTTTGTGTGTGTGTAAAACCTTCTTAGGAAATTACTGCATGAAATATTTCAAAAAATAAATAAAACAAAGGAGTAAACTAATTAAGAAGAAAATTGGGACCGAAGAATTGATGAATCCAACACAAGAAAGAAAAGAAAAAAACATATTCAACTAAGAGCTATAAGGCAATTGCAGAGAAAACCCAGATTGAAACAAGAGGCTGCAGGCTCAGAAAGAGGTTTCCAACAAAATGAAGGTTTTGATGAACTTGAAACCTTTCTAGTATTTAAAATATTGGAAAACCTGAGGAAAACTAAAGAAATACTAAATAAACAGAGATGTCCATGATTTAGAAGACTCAATATTATTAAGACGTCCCCAAACCAACCTCAAGATTCAAAGCAATCTCAATCAAAACCCCAACCAGCACGTTGGGGCAATGAATAAACTGATTCCAACGTGTATGTGGAAATATAAAGGATGAAGAATAGTGAAGGCTCTTATACTACCAGATGTCAAGATTTACTATAAAGTTACAGTAGTAATTAAAACAGTGTGATATTGGCAAAAAGATTTCAAAAAATACATTAATGGAATAGAATCAAGTCTAGAAACAGTTACCTAATTGACCACAAAATATCACTGCAATACAGTGGGGTAAGGAGATAGACTTTTCAGTATCAGGAGCTGCCTCCACTCGATATCCATATAGAAAATGAAATCTTGACCCCAATCCCACGCCATACACAAAAGTTTACTTCACACAGGCCATGGAGCTAAATGTGAAAGACTAAACAATAAAAATTCCAGAACATTACATAATATCTTAGGTAGACCTTAGAGTGAATGAATTATTGAATGGGACATAAAAAACACTGACTATAAAAGAAATTAGATTTCATTAAAATTGAGAACTGTTAGGTCAGCTACGGGCATGGTCAAAGCGGCCAGGAGCCAAGTCATACTCCTCTGCCAAGTCAGACCCCTCCTCGCATGACAGAAACTGGGGCGCCTGGTGTTTCCCCAAAGAGGCAGTGGACCTTTGGTGCGATAAACAACTCTGGATGCAGCCGCTGGCACCCGATCTGGGGGGCCTGCCCAACTGCCACCTCACTCAGCCAACCCCCACCCCAAAAATCGCATATATATGCCTCCCTCGCTCTGCCCTGGGCGCGACTTCACCGGCCCCATCTGCGGACTGGTGAACCTTGCCCGGAAGCGCAGAATAAAGCACTCACCTTTCTCAACCCGCCTGACTCTCTTAGCTTCATTATATCGCCACAAGCCTTACAAAAACTTTATTCATCAAAAGAAACTAACAGATAAAAAGGAAGCCACAAAGCATGACATTTCTTCATGAGATTGAAGAGATATCTATAATACAAACATCAGACAAAGGATTCAAATCCAGCATATATAAACACTATAAATCAATAAGAAAAAGGCCAACAAGAGACTTTAACAGGTTCTTCACAAAACAAAACACATAAATGACGAATCAACATATGAAAAGTTCCTCAACTACATTACTCATCTGGAAAATCCTAATCAAATCCAAATTCTTTACCCCATAAACTTACCACAAAGGCTAAAATGAAAAACAGACAAAACAAAGGTTTTAAAGCAACTACAACGCTCATTCACTGCTGGCCGGAGTGTAAATTGCAACAATTGCTTTAAAAAACCATTGCATAATATCTTCCAAAGCTGAACAACACATGCCCTATGACACAGCAAATCCACTCCTTAGGTATATACCCAATAGGCCATATTCATAGTCACCAAAAGACACATAAAAGAATGTTCACAGAGACACTATTCATAATGATTTTAGCCACAATAATGGCTATAATTAGAAAGACAGACAATGACAAGTACTGGTGAGAATGTGGAAGAACTGGAACCTTCATACACTGCTGGTGGGAATGCAAAATTATAGAGCCAATTTAGAAAACAGTTTGGCCATTTCTTAAAAAGTTAAACATAAACGTACCAACTGACCTGGAATTCCATTCCTAGGTATACACCCAGGAATATGAAAACATACATCCAAATAAAAACTAATATGTGAATGTCTATAGCATCATTATACATAACAGCTAAAACTGGAGACAATCCAATATTCATCAATTAGCAAATGAGTAAACAAAATGTAATATATATCTGTACCATGAAACACTCTTCACCAATAAAAAGGAGTGAATTACTGATACATAAAATATACATGAACTTCAAAAACATTTGCTAAGCGAAAGAAGCCATACAAGACTATATACCACAAGAGAACATTGTCATGACATGTCCAGAAATTTTATAGACATAAAGCTGATGGTTGCCTTAGGCAACAAAGATTGACTACAAACAGGTACAGGAAATTCATTAGGCTAATGGAAATGTTCTAAGACTAGATTGTGCTGATGGCTGCTTAACTATAAATTTACTAAAAATGAATTAAACATTAAAAATGGATACATTTTTAGTGATAAATTATTCTTCACTCAAGTATTTTTAAAAAATAACCAGCAAGGGATAGTGAGTGGGGAGCTATAAATGAAACAAGTTGCATAATGAAATGGTAACAGTGGAAGCTGGGTAATAGCTAGTAAGAATTCATTGTTCTGACTGCTACTTTCATATATGCTTGAAATTTTTTCACAATAAAAAGTTTTAAAAAATAAATAAGAAAACAAACCACTCAACTTTTAAATATTAGCAAAAGATTTGAACAAACACTTCAAAGAATATGTATGGATAGCAAATAAACACATGAAAATTATGCTTAACATCAGTAGCCGTTAGATAAACCCATACTAAAAACATAGTGAATACCACTATGAATCTATTATAGTATCTAAAATTGAAAAGATTAACTATATCCAGTCTTGGGGAGGATCCAGAGCAACTCGTACTCTCAATTATATACTGCTGATGGAAATGTAAAATGGTACAACCTCTTTGGAAAAGTTTGGAAGTTACTTAAAAAATTAAAAATGATCCAGCCAGTTTACTCCTATGTATTTACCCAAGAAAAATGAAACCATCTGTCAACACACAAATGTTCATAGCAGCTTTATTTACAATATTCAAATTATAGAAACAACTCAAATGTCCATAATAGGTGAATAGATACATAAATTGTGGTATATCTATACAATGGAATACTACTCAGCAAAAAGAAATGAACTATTGATACACACAACAACACAGATAAAACTGCAAAATAATTATGCTGGGTGAAATAAACCAGACAAAACAGAGTACAAACAGAGTGCAAAACAGAGTCCATTTACATTGAGTTAAATTAAAATTCTGAAAAATGCAAACTAGTCTATAATGATGAAAGTAACGTGTTTCCCTGAAAATAAGACCTAGCCGGCCTTTTGGAGCAAAAATTAATATAAGACCCAGTCTTATTTTACTATAAGACCGGGTGTAATGTAATGTAATGTAATGTAATACTGGGTATAATATAATATAATACCAGGTTTTGTATTAATTTTTGCTCCAAAAGATGCTTTAGAGCTGATTATCCGGCTAGGTCTTATTTTCGGGGAAACACGATAAATGAGTGGTTGTCTGAGGATGACAGGGAAAAGGAAATCAATGAGGGTGACTGGAAGAGAAGAATTATAAAGGGACAGGAGGAAACTTCTGGAGATTATAGACATGTTCATTATCTTCATTGTGATGACAGTTTCACAGGTATATACATATGTCAAAACTTACCAAACTGTAAGTTGTGCAATTTACTATATATCAATTATATCTCAGTAAGTCAGTTTAAAAAAAGTCAGTATAGTGGCTATTGTGTGTGAGTGAAAGCACTAATGGTGGGGGAACAACAGGGATTTCTGGGCCAGTGTTAAAGTTCTGTTTCTTGACCAGGGTACTAGTTATATGGATGTGTTCACTTCGAAAATTCATGGAGCTGTACACTCAGAGTCTGCACACTTTTAAGCATGTATGTTCTACATCAGTTTTACAAAAGCTTATTTAAAAGAAAATGAAATACTACTATACACTCATCAAAATGTCACTAATTTTAGAGAACTCCAAGTGTTGACAAAGATGTGAAGCAAGAGCGCTCATACATTGTTGTTAAGAGTATAAATTGGTGCAATCATTTTGGAAAATTAGCTGTATCTACCAAAGTGAAACATACATATGTATATCCAATGGCCCAGCAGTTCTATTCCTAAGTGTATACCTAACAGAAATGCATACATATGTATGTCAAAAGACATGTATAAAACTTTTGCTTAGAAGCGTTAGTCAAAATCATCCAAAACTGGAAACAACTCAAATTTTAATCATCAGTAAACTTGAAAAATAAACTGTGATATATTCACTCATTCAGTGGATACTATAGAGTAATAGAAAAGAATGACCCACTCCTGCATGCAACAACATGTACGAAGCTCAAAAACATAATGCTACATGAAAGAAATCAGACATAGAAGAATACATACTACATGATACCATTCAATTTAAATTCAAAAAGAGTCAGAGATCCAAAGGTAACAACTATTCTGATAAAAGTCACTGGAAGGTATGAATAATGACTGTTTCTGGAGCCGGGGCCTTGGTAATGTTCTATATCTTAACCTGAGTAATAGTTACATTACTGTGTTCACTTCATAAAAATTTATCAAACAGTATATTTGAGATTTGTCCATCTTATTGTATATATGTATATTTCAATTTAACAATTTTCAACTCTACTGAGCCAGAAAAGAAAGAGAAATAATTTAAATAGTGCAGCTGTCCTCTCTGACTATATCATCAACAAGGGTATGTCCTCAGACAGGGAATGTAAATAATAAACCTGATATAATCAGGGCATACTGGCAAAATCCATAAAAAGAATGTGTCAATTATTTTAGGGATTTCTCTACTACTGACAAGAAGTAAAATCATTGTTTTGGCAACCAAAGAAGAGGGTAAAGATGGCTCTGTCTATATTCTCTTGAAATAAATTGAAAAATTAATGGTGAAAATAATGAAGAGTAAGAAGACCTGAGAAAAATCACCTAAAAGGCAAAAATGACAAATAACAAGAGTCAGCAAACTAGCTCTCCATAAATGTGTTCAGTAGTGCCAAATTATATTGGAAAAAGTAGGCTGGAAAGAAAGAGGAAGCTAATTTCTCATTTATTATAAGAAGTAATCAAGCAATAATGTCTAGAGTTGATAAATCAAGAATCAGTTATACGCACATTATTTAAAGATATGGAAATGATTACCAGGAGAACCAAAATAGGCACCTGTTTTTAATCTTTTCTCTGAGGAAACAGACTGGTAGTGGGGCACAGGACTGCCATGTTTCATACAATTCAATGTACTATACTATATTTTTAATCATGAACCTGTCCTATTTATTTAATTATTAAAACTTTAAATCATGTTACAGAAAAACATATCATACAAAATTTTTCACTTTATTTTAAATTTCAAAAACAGATCACATACTTTGATCCCAATGGAAACACATCTATAAAGGGTATAATAACTATACTGATTTCACAGATTTATTGAGAGGATTAAACCAGATAACATATGTAAAATAATCAGCAAAGTGCCTCATACAATGTAAGGATTCAGTAAATGTTAGCTATCATTACTAGTATTTATTATATATGCATAAAGGTTCAACACTAATCCTAGAACGGATGCTATTCATTATATAAAACACTTGATATATAAGCACTCAATAACTAATGACTAAATTAATGGGTCTATCTAGCTTTCAAGGAACAGTGACTCTCTTCTAAGACCATCAAATAAAATATAGACACACAGCTACCTCGTTAACTACAATAAAATTAGAATACTAAAATCAAAATTTGACAAAGTACAAAAAAATCATGTCCCAATTTCATTATTTATAGTAAGAATATCAATAGCAGCATTTCCATGTACAGCATTTCCTGGGTGTTAATTTTTCCTTCTAACATTCTCCTGTATTTTAGAATTATGTTACAAATACCACTTTTACAATTTTTTTTTTTTTTGGGGGGGAATCAATTTTAGAATTCTACTCCATATAGAAAGTAATTGCTATATGGGCCAAAATTTCCAAATAATGTTAGAACCTTTTTCTACAAGGAAGGGTAAGTTATTAATTCTTACATATCCACAAAAAAATATATCAGCATAATTTTTCTTGACACATTTAGCTCTCTGAGAGCAAATAAGATTCTAATTAAAATAAAATAAATAAATTCTTAAATTTCCCCAGAAATAGTGCCATACCATCCACTGAAAGCACACCATTCTCTATCAACAGGACCTAATGAGAAATAAATGGCTGACTGAAAATGACAACCTTTCATAAAACTGCAGAGACTGAGATCTATAAGGGAGAATGAGTATATATACTTGTAAAATGTATTCATTATTATTTATACTCATAAATACTTTACAAATATTGTAAATATTATCTTCTTCCAAAAGATTCACAACCTTCTTCATAGTAAGGAGAAACTTAGCTCCTCATCTGAAGATTCAAATGGAGTAAAAGGGGGAATCAAAGTGAGATCGCCAGAAACAAGAAGAAAGGGAGGAGGCAGGGATACCGAAGCTTCTCTCCAACAACCATTATCTCCCCTAATACCGTATAAAGAGGTATACCTGGAATGGGACCTCCATTTCCAAGCTTACCTGTGCATACTCTCTTTCAATAGCAGCCTTCTTCTGACTGAATGTCCTAAAAACACAAATAAAAATTCATTATCAAAAGTATAACAATAATTTCCTGTAGATTTATCAATGCACCCTCAAATATGCCTGATAAGCTGTTCTGAAGGAAAGGACAATATTTTATTCATCTTATGTACCTAGAAATACTGTTGATATCATAGACTCTAGAGTCAGGCAATCTACATTCAAATCCTAGCCCCACCACTTACAAGCTGTATGACCTTGGTCAGGTCATTTGACTTCTCTGTGCCTCAGTTTCCTCTTTAGTAAAATGGGAATAGTAACAGTATTTCCACCTCACGGGGATAAAGTAAAATTTATTTAAAATAAGGTGCTCAAAATAGTGTCTAGCACATAGTAAAAACTGTAAATCTAAGCTACTGTTATTAGAATGGCCAGTACATAGTAGGCACTAAAAATATTTACTAGCTTAACCAATGTAGAAAAGGAACTAGAGAAAACAAGGTCAAAGTCAAATTTTGAACAGCTTCTTCACATAAAAAATAGTCAAATCATTTCATTCATTCCAGTCTTTCACAAGAGTTACAATACAATGGTAAACACTTTTCACATTGAAACATTTATTATATTGGGATTCAACTTTTATAATGATTGGCAGTATTTTCTTCTTTCTTAACAGTACGTGAAATAACAGTGTACCTTAAAAACCATAGGTCAGGTAGAGTCAATGAAATATAATATTAACAATTTACCTTGAATAGTCTGAGGTTAAAGACTTTTCTGTAGGTATCAGAGATCTGTGCTCTTAAAAGCACTTCATTAAGGCAGAGATAACAGCGTAAAAAGCGAAAAATGTAAAGAGCTGGAATAGGAAAAAGGCAATAAGCCAAAATCAAAATGGCTATTTATTTCTTATATAAGAAATACAGCTATCTAAGATCTTACTACATTTGTTTTGGGTGCATAACTATTATTTAGCCTTAAAAAGGAAGGAAATCCTCACAGATGCTCTAACATGAATGAACCTTGAGGACAGTATGCTAAGTGAAATAACTCAGTCACAAAAAGACAAATACTGCATGATTCCACTTATACAAAGTACTTGGAGCAGTTAAAATCATACAGACAGAAGGCAGAATGCTGCCAAGGGCTGAGAGGAGGGGATCTGTGGAGTCATTATTTAATAGGCATAGAGTTTCAGTTCTTCAAGATGAAGAGAATTCAATGGTGGAGATGGTTGCAGAATATGAATGTACTTAATACCACTAAACTGTACACTTCAAACTGGTTAAGATAGTAAATTTTATGTTATGTGCATTTTACCACAATAAAAAAAAAAAGAAAGAAGAAAATCACAGTTGAGCAACATCCTGCTCCTTATGGGGTACTGCCCATTATAAAGCATTTAACACAGTCCTCTAAACACAATTAGTCTACTCTTCTCAAGAGAAAACACAAACTATATATACACACTATATATTCTACATGCATTTATATATTGTATTTTACATACATACAGATACATATACACACATATATATGTATTTGGCATTATATATATTTATATATACACATATAGATATACCAAAATAGAAAGTTTTTTCTGAGTAGTTGGATTACAGGTTTTCACTTCCTTCTTTTGCTTTTGCTTTCTATGTTTTCTGGTGTTTTAGTAAGAATATGTATTGTGTTTGAAAAAATAAAGTCCTTAGTTTTCAATAAATACACACTCATAAGCATATGCACACACCTTTTTACACCCATGTTATTTTACCAAAATTGGACTTAGGTATATGGCCATTTTAAGAACATTAATTCTTCTAATCGATGAACATGGAATATCTTTCCATTTCTTTGTGTCTTGTTCAATTTCTTTCAACAATGTTTTGTAGTTCTCACTTCCTTTGTTAAGTTTATTCCTAGGTATTTTATCCCTTTTGTTGCAATTGTAAATGGGATTGTTTTCATTTTTTTTCTCATATTTCACTGCTAGTATATAGGAATGCAACGGATTTTTCATAATGTAACTTTACTGTATTTTTATTGTTTCTAACAGTCTTTTCATGGAGTCTTTAGGGTTTTCTATATATAGAATCATGTCATCCACAAATAATTTTACTTCTTCATTCCCAATTTGGATGCCTTTTATTTCATTCTCTTGCCTGACTGCCCTGGCGATGACTTCCAACACTTGTTACATAACAGAAATGAGAGAGAGCATCCTTGTTTTGCTCCTGATCTTAGAGGAAAAACTTTCAGTTTTTCACCATTGAGTATGATATTAGCCGAAGGCCTGTCATAGATGACCTTTACTATGTTGAGGTGCTTTCCTTCTATATTAATTTTATTGAGTATTTGAATTATAAGTGGATGTTGTATCTTGTCAAACGCTTTTTCTGCATCTATGTATATGATGACATAATTTTTATCTTATTTTGTTAATGTGGTGTAGCAACATTGATTAACAAGCATATACTGAACCATTCTTATGTTCCTGGAATGAACCCCACTTGATCAAGAGTTACTATCTTTTTAATGTATTGTTGTATTTGATTTTCTAACACTTTGTTTAGGATTTTTGCATCTATGTTCATCAGAGACACTGGCCTATAATTTTCTTTTTGTGTGTGTGTGTCTTTGCCTGCTTTTGGTATCAGGGTAATGTTAGCCTCATAAAATGAGTAAGGAAGTAGTCCCTCTTCTTCAATTTTTTGGAAGAATTTGAGGAGGACAGGTATTAAATCTTCTTTGACTCTTTGGTAGAATTCACTGGTGAAACCCAGTCCTGGACTTTTGTTGTCTTGGGAGGTTGTTGATTACTGTTTCAATTTCATTACTATTGTTCAGTTTATTTAGGTTTTCCAGTTCTTCATGGTTCTGTCTATGAAGGTTATATATTTCTAAGAATTTGTTCATTTCTTCTAGGTTATCAAATATGGTGGCATATATAGCCTACTATAGTATTCTTTATTTTTTTATTAAATTTATTGGGGTGACATTGGTTAGTAGAATTATATAAGTTTCAAGTGTACATTTATATAAAACATCATCTATATATATTGCATTGTGTGTTCACCACCCAGAATCAGTTCTCCTTCCATCACCATATCCTTTGTATTTTGGTGGTGTCCATTGTAACTTCTCCTCTTTCATTTCTGATTTTTTTTATTTGAGTCTTTACCTAAAGCAATATACAGATTTAAAGCAATCCCCATCAAAATCCCAATGGCATTTTTCATAAAAATAGAACAAAAATCCCCAAATTTGTATGGAACTACAAAAGACCCCAAATAGCAAAGCAATCCTGAGAAAAAAAGAACAATGCCAGAGGCATTACACTCCCTGACTTCAAACTATACTACAAAGCTACAATAATCAAAACAGCATGGTATTTGCAGAAAAACAGAAAGAGACCAATGGAATAGAACTGAGAACCCAGAAATAAACCCACATACATATGGGCAACATATTTTCAACAAAGGAGCCAAAAACTTACAATGGAGCGAGGAAAGCCTCTTCAATAAATGGTGTTGGGAAAATTGGAAAGCCACATGCAAAAAAATGAAACTAGATTGCTATCTCACACCATACACAAAAATTAATTCAAAATGGATTAAAGAGTTGAATATAAGACCTAAAACAAAAAATTTAATATTACCTCATATGTGTAAAAAATAAAATATGTGAGTATACTGGAGGGAAATAACAAAAAGGAACATATGGTAAATTTTTATTATTAAAGGAAGGGGCAAGAGAGTTATTTTCTACTCTGATTCTATGGTTTTTTTCCAATAACGATCTATTATTTTTTATAATTATAAACAATTAAAGATATAAAAGTATGAATTTTCAATCAACTCATCCATTTATATTTTTGAATTTCGTTCATATAGAAAGCAGTAAGTGCCTGCAATAAATAATTCTTTAAGAAACTCTAACATTTTAAATAATTTTCCTAAAACAAATCTGATGAAATCACTCTCTGCCTACCATTTCTGAAATGGCTCATCACACCCAGAGTAAAAATCTAAATGCCTTTAACATACAGAAGAAGCTGCTGACTGTCAGGACTTAACTGCTGGTGTGGCTTCATCTTGGTAAATGCCCCCATTCACAATCCAGCTAAGTTTCTTAAAAGGACCAGGAGGCTCATATTTTCACATTCTAGCAAATGTGGTCCTTTTTGCTTGAAATTCTCTTTGCCCCTTATTTGCACTAAACCTTCCTCATCCTTCAAAACTTAGCTCAAGCATGACCTCCCCTGAGAAGTCTTCCTGAATTCCACTTGTGACTTAAATACCCCTCTCCTGAGGTCCTCCAGCATCTTTGTAACACAGAACCTGCTTCAAGTACTATAATTGTCTGTGAATTGATTGTGGATTTCCCTGGGAGCACTGAATGTCCTTTACATTTATATTCAACACAGTGCCTAAACACTGCAGATCTCCAATAAATGTTTGCTGACTGACTGACTGACTGACTGAATGAATGAATGAATGAATGAACAGAAACTATATAATCAGGTTCAGACTCCATAAGCTTGAATTAAATAGCTCAGCAGGTTAGCTCCTGGGACAGGTGGAACCAAGATCACAATCTATATCCATATGGACCAGTTAAGTTTCTTAATGTTGGTCACAGATTATATCAGTTAACATAACCATTTTGCATACATGTGCTTTAAAAACCCAGGAAAGTATATAAGTATACAGTAAAGGATTAACCTTGACTAAAGAGAGGCCTAGCTTTTGCCCTTGGCTTCTGGGAAGTAATCTCTAAACTTATGGAATGTCATGCCTGATAAGAGTATTTTTATTTACCCGGAGAGCTTAAACCATGCCAGACAGTCCATAGTAACAATGTAATTTATTGGGGGGTGAGGGGTGAAGATGGAGGTTGGGCCACCTCTGAAGGAGCTGGAGACTAAGGTCAGACATATGGGCAATCATACCTTAGTGATACCACTTCGCTTGGCTGATTTTAATATATATCATTATAATAAACCATAATTTTTAGTAACTCTATTTTTAAAAACTCTGTATTTTAAAAAAATATCAAATCTGAGGGTGGTCTAGGAGACCCCCAATCTTGAAAGTCACGTCTGAAGTGAGGGTGATTTTGGAGACCTCCAAAGTTGCAGTTGGTGTCAGAAGTGAGAGTTGTCTTGGGATCCTGAACCCTGTAACTCATCACCAGAATAAGCAGAAAATGTAAGAATATTCAAATTATTATTTGTGATAATTGAGATGGGATTTCAATAACCATAATGATGAATGTTAAAAATTAAAATAAACACACCCACTAGAATGGATAACACGAAAAAATCTGATAACTATATATACCTATATACATCAGTGAAGATATAGAGCAGTGAAACTCGTAACATGTTGGTGGTGGTAATATAGATACAACCACTTTGAAGGAAAAAAATATTTGGTATTTCTTATACAACTTAGGATGAAAAGGGGGCTCTGTAATAAATCTAACTGAAAGTAACCTCCCCGGGTGACTTGATCATAAATTCCTAACTGGGCAAGTCATGGTGAGTAGTCACGCCCCAGGCCTATAAAAGGTTTATCTTCACCTTACGCAAGCCCTGTCCATTGTTCTGTGCATCTAGATTAACACACCTTTGAAATGCCTCTTTTACAGACCCCTCAGAGAGGTAACCACCCTCAAGAGAGAATACAATCTTGTTAACTATCCTGTAACCCAATTGTAGAGATTTCCCACCTTGCTTTCTTCCACCTTCATATAATTTTCCTTATGTTCCCTCCTTAAGTCCAAATATACAAAAGAAACCGCAAAACTGTCATTCTCTAAAGTATTTGAGATCTTGCTCCTCAGCATATCATCAGTTTGGTGCAAATAAATTCTTTTAAAAATTCTCCACAGGTTTGAAAGTTTCTTACGTCAACCAACTAAACATAAATCTAACTTGATATAGCAATTCTAACGCTAGGCATTTACCAAAAGAAATGAAAACATGCCACAAAAACACCTGACGAAAATATTTACAGCACCTTTATTTATAAATAGCCAAAAATAGGAAACAGTCCACGTGTCCATCAATACAACAAATGGTGATATATTCTTACAATGAAATAAAATTCAGCAATAAAAACAAATGAACTACATGAGGAACACCACATTTTTACTACCTTGAGTTGGTTGACCTCTGTTATTTTATAAATTATACTGTTTAAATATAAGTAATATTAGGATATAAAAAATAATTTTTTAGCATGTAGAGCAAACAGGTAAGGGAATTAGTGCTTTTATTATCAGCACATTGATAACTCTTTTATAAAGAAATCTTTATAATTTTGTTCTTGAATACAATGGCTATTTTTAAAGGTATTATTACAGCAAATATGGCAATAGTACTAACATGATGATATGAGAGAAAAAAAATTTTAACATGGCAAGCAGTATGAACAACTGAAGTTATGTAAGTCTTGCTGAGAGGAAATTATTTGGCTCCTAATAAAGAATATTAATTCACCAACAACATTCATGGAGTATCTTCAGAATTTCAGGTATTCTATTAAATATGCACTGGGAATATAAAGATGAATGGGACATGGACGCTGCTCTTAAGGGATTCATTAGCATAAGGTGTAAATAGATGATGGCAAGAACCATACATGCTATAGTCATAGAATGGAAAGTAGAAAGTGCTCTTATTTCTTATTAATTAGGTAACGTTGGGCAAGTTAATTTTCCTTACTGTGCTTCAGTTTCCATCGATTAAATGGGAATAAAAAGAACACCTACCTCACAAGATTATTATAAGGATTAAATGAATACATATTTGTAAAGCATTTAGAATAGATTTGGCATGTAGTAAATGCTAGAAAACTATTTGGTAAATAAGTGAAAATATCACATTCCACAGTTTATGAAATTTAATCCAGTTTAAATATTTTTGACTATGCAAAATGAATATGCAAAGCACTAACAAAAAAAAAAATGCATTTTAGGGGCAGCCTGGTGGCTCAGGTGGTTGGAGCGCCGTGCTCCTAACACCGAGGTCACCGGTTCAATTCCCACATGGGCCAGTGAGCTGCACCCTCTACAGCTAAGACTGTGAACAACAGCTCTCCCTTGAGCTGGGCGGCCGTGAGCAGCTGGACAGTCGGTGTGAGCTGCTGTGTGCTGCCACGGACTGCTGTGTGCTGACCTGTGCTACCGTGAGGGGCCAGCAGCCGCTGGCCCCAGCCATGAGCTGCTGACCAACGACCGGTGACCAACTGCCTCAGCTGGGGGAAGCACAAGGCTCGTAATACCAGCATGGGCCAGGGAGCTGTGTCCTACACAACTAGACTGAGAAACAAGGGCTTAAAAACCGCGGGGCGGGAAGGGGCAAAAAAATACCCAAAAAACATTTTAAGTACTTTTGTCTTAGATGACAAAGTCAGAATCTCCCTTCTTTCAGAAATTATCCCAAACCAACAAAAAGAATAAAAACATAAATGCAAACATGATCTCCAAAAAAACGAGGAAACATATGGAAATATAAGTGGAATATGGGCCAAAACAGAGAGAATTAAACTGAAGAAAGAGGTAAATATAAGGCATGAGGGTCCAAAACTCAAAGGGGGTGAGGAGAGTAAATTTCATCAAGAGCACTTCCTGAAGTATAAAATTTAAACCACATTTGCAACAACAGAAGCAGGGGACAGAGGCTGGTGGAGGGAGCTTTGCTGTTCATTGTTTGAAAAAGTAGAGGAGAGACAGTACTAAATTAAGAATCACACAAACAAGTTATGCTGGCAAAAATTAGGCTACTAGTGTGGCAAAAAGACAGTGAGACAACTGCACTATGAATGGCCCTGCAGCAGCCAATCTTTTCTGGCTGAGAACAAAAATAAATGCATACACACAAGCCGCATTGGAAAGAAAATTACTGTAAATTTGGAAGACAACAGCTACTCTGAGATATCTACTTCTGGTATTCAAAACGCAGTATAGGAAAAACCCTCTTCATTCAAAAAGAAATAACTGAAAAGGAAGCAGGAACAGAATCTATACAAATACGAAACCGGAAAAACATAGTAGCCAAATGCTGCCATGAAACTGACGAATTATGTAACCAAAAATTTCAAGTGAATTTTTACAACTTAAATTAAAAACAAAAAACACTAATGAAGCAAATACCACTTCCAAATAGAATTACAGTATGTCAAAGTTACAAGAGAATAGCTAGCAGTGGCATCATGTAGGAAGTTTCCTTCTATTCCTAGTTCACTGAGTATTTTTATGATGAAAAGGTGTTGAATTTTCTCAAATGCTTTTTCTGCCTCTATTGAGATAATCATGTGGGTTCTTCTTCTTTGTTCTATTAATATGACAATATTTCATTCATTGATTTTCCTACGCTGAACTTTCGCATTCCTGGGATGAATTTTACTTCATCAGTGTATAATCCTTTTAATGTGTTGTTAGATTTGGCTTGCTAGTACTTTGTTGCGGATTTTTGCATGCATGTTCATAAGGATATTGATCTGTGGTTTTCTTGTGGTATCTTTGTCTGACTTTGATGTCAGAGTAATGAGGACCTCATAGAATGTGTTAGAGGAGTGTTCCCTCCTCTTCCACTTTTTGGACGTTTGAGAAGGATTGGTGTTAATTCTTCGTTAGCTATTTGGTGAAATTCACCCAAGATACGGTTCTAGTTCTCGACTTGTCTTTGTTGGAAGGTTTTTTTATTACTGATTCAATCTCTTTACTTGTTAAAGGTCTACTGAGAATTTCTATTTCTTCTTGGTTTTAGTAATCAGCATTTTTCTAGAAATTTTTTCCTTTTATCCAGGTTATCCAATTTGTTGGCATATATTTCCTCATAGTACTCTCTTATAACCCTTTTCATTTCAATAGCATAGGGAGTAATGTCGTGCGGGAGACCCTGCTCGCTGTGCCATTTGTCGTGCGGGGCGGCCTGCAGGGTCTCTGGTCCCACTCCCCACATAAGAACGCAGGATACGGTGAGGCCAACAAGGAAAACCCACGGAGCCATAGGTAGGGGAGCCATACCACCACGGTCTCACTGGAGGCTGGGCCCACCGGACGCCGACCTGCCGTCCGCTTTTCCGCCAACCGACCGACCTACAACTCTTCTCCACTCTCTCCTCTGTTCCTCTCTCTCGGCTCTCCTCTTCTGCTCTCCTTGGCTCTCCTCTTCCGCTCTCTTCAGCTCTGCTCGGCTCTGCTCGGCTCCTCGGCAATCCTCGGCAGTCCTCCATAGTCGCAGCAGTTATACCAGCGGCCAATTGGCTAACCGGCCACAGCCGACGGCCATTCACCACCCGAGCCAGTACCCCTTCACGTGAGGCCGAGAGCCTGTAAACTACTCTCTGGGACTCTGTCCCCACAGTAATGTCCCCACTTTTATTTCTATTTAATTGCATCTTCTCTCTCTCCTTTTTTTTTTCAGACTAGCTAAAGGTTTGTCGATTTGTTGATCTTTTCAGGAAATCAATTTTGGTTTCATTGGTTCACTCTATTGTTTTTCTATTCTCTATTTTCTGATCCAATCTTAACATTTTTTTCCTTCTGCTGGCTTTGGGTTTGGTTTGTTCTTTTTCTAGTTCCCTAGGTATGTAAGTTAAGTTGATTTGAGATCTTTTTTCATTTTCAATCTAGGTGTTTAGAACAATTAATTTCCCTGGGTAGTTTTACTGTATACCGTAAGTTTTGGTGTTTTGTTTTTATTTTCCTTCTTTTCAAAGTATTTCCCAATTTCCCTAGTGTTTTCTTTTGACTAGTTGTTCAAGAGTATGTTATTTAATTTCCACACATTTGCAAATTTTTCAGTTTTCTTTCTGTTAATTAATTTCTAAAGCTTCATTCCACTGTGGTCAGAGGAGATACTTTGTATAATTTAAATCACTTTAAATTTACTGATAATTCTTTATGGCCCAACTTATATGGTTTATCCTGGAGAATAGTCTATGTGCACTTGACAACAATGTATATTCTGCTTTGTTGGTGAGGTTTTCTGTTTATGTCTGTTAGGTCTAGTTGGTTTACAGTATTTTTCAAAGGAATAGAATTGATGGTCCAGAAGCAAACGAAAACATTTATGGCCAACTGATTTTTAACAAGGATGCCAAGACGATTAAAAAAGAAAAGAATATTCTCTTCAATAAATGCCATTAGCACAACTGGATTTCCACATACAAAATAATGAAGTTGGGCCCCTATCTCATCCTAAATATAAAACTTAACTCAAAATGGATCAAAGACCTAATGTCTTTGAAACTAAAAACTATGAAACTTTTAAAGGAAAGCATAGGAACAAATTTTCATGATCTTGGATTTGGTAACAGATTCTTAGAACACCAAAAGCACAATTAACAACAACAAAAAAATAAGTAAAACGGACTTCATCAAAATTAAAAATGTCTGTGTATCGAAGGACATTATTAAGAATATGAAAAGACAACAGAATGGAAGAATATTTTGCAAATCATATATCTGATAAGGGTCTAATATTCACACTATTTAGAAAAATCTTACTAATCTACAGCAAAGAGACAAACAGTCCAATTTAAAAATGGTCAGAAGTATTAAATATACATTTCTCCAAAGAAGATATACAAATGGCCAATAAGCACAAAGAAAGATGTGCAACATCATTAGTCATTAGGAAAATGCAAATCAAAATCACAATGAGATATTACTTCACACCAAGACAGCTTTGGAAAAAAAACAAAAAAAAACATGGAAAAGAACAAATACTGGCCAGGACGTGGAAAATATGAATCGCCATACATTGCTGGTGAGAATGTAAAAACTGGTGCACTGCTGTGGAAAACAGCTTGATACTTCCTCAAAAATTTCAAAACTGAATTATTATATGATGAACAATTCTACTCAGTATATACTACTCAAAAGAACTGAAAATAGATATTACTATAAAAACAAAGTGCGTAGACAAAAGTTCATAGCATTATTCATAAAAGACAAAAAGTGGAAACAACCCAAACGTCCATCAACAAATCAATGGATAAACAAAATGTGGTATATTCATAAAATTGACTATTATTCAGCCACAAAAAGTAACACATACTGATATGTACTACAACATGGATGAATCTCAAAAACCGTATGCTAAGTGAAAAAAAGCCAGTCACAAAAGGCCACTGTTCTACAGAGGCCAGGGTTCTACAGAGAAACAGAACTAATATGATGTGTATATGTATAAAAAGAGATTTATTTTAAGGAATTGGCTCACATGATTATGGAGGCTGGCAAGTCTAAAATCTGCAGGGTCAATAATAGGCTGGAGACCCAGAGAAAAGCCAATGTTGCGATTTAAATCAAAGACCATCAGGCTGGAGACTCGGGAAGGAGCCAATGATGCAGTTCAAGTCCAAAGACCATCTGCTGCAGAATTACTTCTTACTCAGACAAGGCCAGTCTTTTGTTCTAGTCATGCCTTCAACTGATTGGGCCTTTCCACAAAACTCCAGGCCCAAATGGCTTCACTGGTTAGTTCTGTCAAATATTTAAGGAAGAAATACCATCATACGTAAACTCTTCCAGAAAGTAGAGAAGAAAGGGAACAGTAGCTACAACTCATTTTATGAGGCCAGTATTACCCCTCAGCCAAAACTTGAAAAGATGTCACCAAAAGCAACAACAAAAGTCTATAGCCAATATGCTTTATAAACACAGATGTAAAGCCCTTAACAAAATATTATCAAATCAAATCCAGCATTATATAGAAAGGATAATATACAGAGGGTGCCAAGGGTGCCCAAAAATGTTTACACATTTTAAGATAACATCTCATAATAAGTGTATACATTTTTTTGGCACCCCTTTTTCTGGCATCCCTGGTATAATGACCAAGTTGGATTTATCTGAGGAATGCAAGTATTTGGTTCAACATCCAAAAACTAATCAATATAACTCACCACAGAAGAAAAGAGAAAAGACTTATAATCATTTCCACAGATGTAAAAAAAAAATATTTGGCAAAATCTAACATCATGAATTTAACCAAAGAGGTGAAAGATCTGAATACTGAAATCTAAGACATCAATGAAAGAAACTGAACAAGACACAAATAAATGAAAAGATACTTCGTGTTTATAGATCAGAAGAATTCATATTGTTAAGCTGTATCCAAAGTCTACAGTTTCAATGCAATCTTTATCAAAATTCCAAAGGCATTTTTCACAGAAATTTTTAAAAATCCTAAAATTTGTATGGAAACACAAAAGATCCTGAAGAGCCAAACAATTTTGAGAAAGAATAACAAAGCTGGAGGCTTTCAAACTATATTACAAAGCTATAGTAATCAAAACAGTATTATGATACTGGCATAAAAGAAGACATATAGATCAATGGAACAGAATAAAAAGCCCAGAAATATACTCATGCATATATAATCAACTAATATTTGACAAGGGAGCCAAGAACACTCAGTGGGGAAAGGATAGTGTGTTCAATAAATGGTATTGGAAAAACTGAATATTCACATACAAAAGAATAAAACTGGACCCCTATCATATACCACTCACAAAAATTAACTTGAAATGGATTAAAGACTTACATGGAAGACCTGAAACCATAAAAGTCCTAGAAAAAAAATAGAGAGCAAAAGCTTCTTGACATTGGTCTTGGCAACAATTTTTTTGGATATGATACAAAAGCAAAAGTAAACAAGTGGGACCACATCAAACTAAAAAGCTTCTGCACAGCAAAAGAAACAATTAACAAAATGAAAGGGAGTGGGAGAAAATATTTGCAGACCATATATCTGATAAGGAGTTAATATTCAAAACATAGAGCCGGCCCGGCGGCTCAGGTGATTGGAGTGCCATGCTCCTCCTAACACCGAGGTTGCCAGTTCGATTCCCACCTGGCCCAGTAAACTGCGCCCTCTACAGCCAAGATTGTGAACAACAGTTCTCCCTGGAGCTGCGCTCTCGTGAGCAACCAAAGGTTGGCATGAGCTGCTGTGGGCTGTTGTGCTGCCGTGGGCTACCGTGTGCTGCCATGATCAGCTGGTGGCCAGCAGCCGGCGAGAGCTGCCGTGAGCTGCTGTGAGCAGCCGATCTATGACCGGCAACCAAATGCCTCAGCCAGGGGGAGCGCAAGGCTCATAATACCAGCATGGGACAGGGAGCTGTGTCCTACACAACTAGACTGAGAAACAACAGCTTGAACTGGGTGTGGCGGGGAGGCTGAAGAAGGGGGAAAAAATTCAAAACATACAAGGAACTCAGCTCAAGAGTAAATAAATAAATAAATAAATAAGGGGTTAATATCCAAAATATATAAGAAACTCATAAAGCCCAAGAGTGAGTGAGCAAATGATCAAATAAATAAATAAATCTAAACAAATAAATAATCCAATTAAAGATGGGCCGAGGACCCAACAAGTTTTTCAAAGAAGATAAACAAATAGCCAACAGTTAACATGAAAAGATGCTCAAGATCACTAATCATCAAGAAAATACAAATCAACCACAATGAGACATTACTTCACAACTGTTAGAATGGCTATTACCAAAAAGACAAGAAACATCAATGTTGGCCAATGTCGAGGAAAGGGCACCTTATGCACTGCTGGTGGGAATGTAAGTTGGTACAGCCATATGGAATACAGTAAGCACGTCTCAAAAAATTAGAAATAGAACTACAATAGAGGACTCAGTAATCCCACTTCTAAGTATATACCTGAAGGAAATGAAATCACCATCTTTAAGAGATACTTGCACACCCTTACTCCTTGTAGCCAAGACATGGAAACAGCCTGAGTGTCCAGGCCTCTCTCCAAATCTACCAACTCTGAATTTAAGAGTAGGACCTAAAGCATCTGTAATGTTATAAAGTACACAGGTGAATCTTACTTATACAATGCATTGCTGGCACCTATATTTAAATAAGCTATGTTTAATTCTGGGAATTCAAAATATTTCAAAGACAGTGTTCTCACAGTCCGACGGCAATATTCAGGAATCTGAAAAAGCTCTACATCTTCCTCATCACAGAACCGTCCTTCCCCAGCCCCCTCCCTGCCTCCCACAAAGGAGCGTCACCTCTCAGACTTAGCAAATGCACTCTAAACAGAGCTGCTTTTCTCTAGTTACATGTGTTGACCAACTGACTTATTTTAATGGGACATCTTTATACTTCTTTCAGCTCTTGATGCACTACAAATAAATTTTTAAAATGTCATCAAACTGAGTTACCCGAAAAAAGACAATTTTATCACAAAGAAATTGAAATCCAACCTTGTCATGAATAGGCCCTGAGATGAAGAGTCACAGAACTCTTCCAATGCTTTTTAACATAACATCCTTTAAGTAGTATTTAGGTCATTTTAGTAAAAATTGCATGATGATAGATTACTATGTCCTCGCACTTTTCAAAAGTGTTGATATCATGGCACACACAAAAAAAGACCTGAGGAAAAAGGGGTTAAATCTCAACTAAAGCTGTATTTTCAAGGACAGTCACACACCCCTTAACGATAGGGATATATTTTGAAGAAATGTGTTGATAGGCAATATTGACAGTCTGCGAACCTCGCCGAGTGTACGTGCACAAAGCTCGATGGCATAGCGACTGCACACCTATGCTACATAGCACAGCCTGTTGTTGCTCCTAGGCTCCAAGCCTTTAGCACGTTACCGCACAGGACAACATGAGATTAAATCAAGCACAAGAGAAAATGATGTAATCAAGACACATGGCAAACACGAGATGTATGAGACCGCTTGCGTAACACAGCATACTGTTTTAAAACAAACTTTTTTTATAAGTAGAAAGAGTACACTCTAAAATAATGCTAACAAATATAGTATAGTAAATACATAAACCAGTAACATCGCTATTATCATTATCAAGTGTGATGTACTGTACATAATTATATGTGCCGTACTTTTATACGTCTGGCAGTGCAATAGGTTTGTTTACACCAGCATCACCACAAACACGTAAGTAATGTATTGCGCTACAACATTACGACGTCACTAGGCAACAGAAATTTTTCAGCTCCATTACAATCTTGTGGGACCAAGATTGTACATCATTGACCCAAACATCGTCATGCGGTGCATGACTATAAAAAAGTTACTTTCATTAAGATTTATCAATATTAATCAACTTGCCAAAATCATCTTATCAGGAGATCCATAATCAAGTTCACCTGTGAACACCATGACTTTAAATGTTTTCGTCTATGCTATATCATGTTTAAGACTCATTTTAACATGCCAAGTTTTCTTTGCCAGGAAAAGAGTAGGAGACACATTCATTAGTCAGATAATCTTTTATTAAAGTGGGACACACATTCCTTTGAGATCATGGCAGACAACACATATCAAACATTTTAATCAAATGAAAAATTCTGCTATTTCTACAGGATGCAAATGAAAGTCAACACAATTTTTTACTACATGATTTGTCTTTAAACATCTTTAGTGCAAGATACATCTTATTCCTTTATCCGTGACTTATATTGTACACTTAAAAGATACATCATAAATCCTTCACAGCCTTTGGCCTGGCAGAATTACTCACATAAAATTAAACACTGAAGTCTTTTTCCTTGCTTTCTCCTTCCTTAAAACAATATTGATGTACAACAGGAAGTTTGAAGATGAAATTTCAATACATGAGCACTAACATATCAAGACTAGACCTAGCTCAATGACAAAAGACACCACATTAACAAGGCCACTACCAAAGCCATTTTAAAATGTTTAACAAAGTTTTATAATTTGTTACTATTAATCTTTTATATTTTTTACACTAACAGAACTTTGAAAATCTGGTTATTTTCCTGAAAGTAAACTTGGGATTATTATGTCTCCTCCGAAAATATGTCTTTATGCATATAGCTATACAAAATGAAACAACATAATTGGCTGACAGCAATTTATTTTCTAGGTAAGAAGAATCTCAACTTCTGTAACCTACTGGTTTCAAACATGTAGAGCTTTTTTCTATTAAAGTGAGTTTACTAACTAATATAAAGTATAGTGAGATCACATACATTTCTACCATCCAATATGAGCTGATTCTAAGCTATTTGTGGAGTATATCTTATTTTATGTACATTGCCAAAAAGTTAAAAAATAAACATAATTAGGTGGCCAGAAAAAAACCTTGCTACATAACAAGACTTTAGCGCTATTCAGAAAATTTGTATACTTCACTCAGTTACCACAAAACTGTCTGGTCTTAACTTACAACAAAAAAGACAAGGGCATTTTCAACCATGGAAATATCTCAAAATATAACCTAAACCCCAGATATAATTATCAGAGGAGCCAAGAGATCCCTAAAAATTCAGTGTTTCACACAATGTTTCAACAATCCTGAATCTGAAAAAACATGAAATTCCAGACCTTGGATCTTCTTCCTCTCCTGTACTAATCAGCCAGACTCAAAGATCTGCAACGCACTGAATCTTACACCTCTTCTTTGGTATCTATTCTAAGTAGTAGTTCTTGAAACAAGATACTATGCTCCATCCACAATGTCTGGACATAGTGGGCACTGAAAATGCTGTGCCCCCAATTACTTAAAAAAAGCCTGAGTGAAAGACAGCTGTCTTCTATTTTCAAGAAAAATGACTACAGCTATTAAAACCAGGGAAAAGATGTTTCTATGTTCAATGGATTCCTGCCAAGACCTAATAAAGGCTGAGAAAATATCTATCTACATAAGCTCTCTCACTGCTTGGAAATACTATGAAAATTTCACTTGATTTCAACTGCTATGTCATATACCTATAGAGACAGTTTTCAATGAGAGAAATAACTTAAATTTTAAAGATAGGCATAAACCCAGGTTCAAACCCAGTTCTTCCATTTCTTTGTTCTCTGATCCTGAGTAAATCACTTAACCGCTCTGAGCCTCAGTCTCTCATCTCTAAAATGGGAATACCAGGCCAGCCCGGTGGCTCAGGCGGTTAGAGCTCCATGCTCCTAACTCCAAAGGCTGCCGGTTCAATTCCCACATGGGCCAGTGGGCTCTCAACCACAAGGTTCAATTCCTCGACTCCCACAAGGGATGGTGGGCTTCGCCCCCTGCAACTAAGATTGAACACGGCACCTTGAGCTGAGCTGCCTCCCAGATGGCTCAGTTGGTTGGAGCGCGGGGCTCTCAACCACAAGGTTGCTGGTTCGACTCCCGCAAGGGATGGTGGGCTGCACCTAGCAAGGGCAACTGGACCTGGAACTGAGCTGCGCCCTCCACAACTAAGACTGAAAGGACAACAACTTGAATTGGAAAAAGTCCTGGAAGTACACACTGTTCCCCAATAAAGTCCTGTTCCCTTTCCCCAAAATTAAAAAAAAAAAGAAAGAAAAAAAGAAATTCTACTCGTTGGTATATACCCAAGAGAAATGAAAATACATGTAAACACATGTACATGAAAAAGCTTATACACGAATGTTCACAGAAATGTTATGCATAATAGCCAAAAGCAAAACAACCCAAATGTCCATCAACGGATAGAATAATGGAATGTGATTTATCCAAACAATGGAATATTACTTGGCAATAAAAAGGAACGATGTAATCATAGATGCTACAACATTGACGAACCTTGAAAACATGCTAAGTGAAAGAACCCAGTCACAACAGACCACATGTTGTATGATTCCATTTATATGAAAAGTCCAGAATGAGTAAATCGATAGAAAATAGATCATTGGGGTTGGCCGGTTTGCTCAGTTGGTTAGGGTGCAGTGCTCATAACACCAACATTGCCGGTTCGATTCCCACATGAGCCAGTGGGCTGCACCCTCCACAACTAGAGTGAAAACAACGAATTGACTTGGAGTTGATGGGTCCTGGAAAAACACACTGTACCCCAATATTTCCAATAAAAAATTTAATTTAAAAAAATCCTTTAAAAAAAATAGATCAGTGGTTGCCTAGGGCTGGGCAAAAGGAGGGAGAGGGAAAGGATGATGGCTAAGGGAAACAGGGTTTCTTTTTGTGGTAATGAAAATGTTCTAAAATTGATTGTGGTAATAGATTCACAACTCTGAATATACTAAAAGCCACTGAACTATACACTTTATATGAGTGAATTACATGGTACATGAATTATATATTAATAAAGCTTTTAAAAATCTTTCAGTGCTACAGCATACATACATTTATATATGAAATACACAAATTTATATATCCAAAAGCTAAGGAGTAAGATTATGTACATATTAAATATGTATAAATACATAATATTAGTTATGTATTTAAAGACAGTTAAATATCTTCCTCCAGTACATCTGAGAAGTAGACTTCCACTTCTAGCCATGATGAAGTAACTCGTACCAGACTAGCCCTCCTTGAGTAACAGCTATACAACTGGACAAAATATATAACTACTGTTTTCAGAGACCAAACAACTGGCAGCACAAGAGGTGTGAACCACGTTCGCTGCAGCTCTCAGCCTGGCACACTTTCCCATAGGGAATTGGAGCCTAAGCCAAGCATGATGGTCTCAGTGAATTGAGACGCAGAGATCCGAGCTCTGGGCTACAGGACTGGCTAGAATTGATAGGATAGGGTACCGGAAAGGAGGCAACAATGCAAAAGGGGTGGCGCCAGAAATCTACATGGGGGTTCCTTGAGCACCCCTGGCTGAGTACTAAGCTACACATAAGCCAGGATGAGACGCTCTGAGGCCTAGCAGAGTCACTGCTGCAGGCCCGAGAGCTGAACAGATACCAGACGTTGCACACGGCTGCAAGACATTGGAATTCCAGTTCAACCAGATCCGAGGTACTGCTGCATACCCTGGACACTGCGGCTTTCCATCGAAACCCTAAAATTCAACACTCTTTAAAGAAAGACAACACAATCGAGACTTCCTATAATGCCATCCACAATGTCCAAATAATAATAAGTTACTAGATATTCAAATAAGCAGGCACGTGTGACTCATAATCATAGAAGTGTTCAACAGAAACAGACCATGAGACGACTCCAAAGCTGGAACCAGCATGCAAGAGCTTTAGAGCAGCTATTACACACACATTCTAGCACTCACAGGTACAAGATGAGAAATGCAAACTTCACTGGATGGGCTTAAAAGTAGACTGAAAACTACAGAAGACAGGACCAATGAGCCAGGAAAAAGATCAGTACAAATTATCCAATCTGAAGAACACAGATTATTATCAAACAGTGTAACATAAGTGTAACTGGAGTCTGAAAAGGAAAGAAGAGAGAATGGAGCAGGAAAAAAAATGTGAAGCAATAATGGCCCAAAAATTCTCAGGTCTGTTGAAAAACATCACCTACGGATCCAAAAAGCTCAGTGAACTCCAAGCAAGATCATTACAAAGATACCACATCAGTCACATCACATTCAAACTGCAGAAAACCAAAGATAAAGAGGAGAAAAGCTATGGGGAGGGGGGGAGGCACATTACATATTAGAGGAAAAGGTAAATAAATAATAGCTAAATTCCATCAGAAACAATGAAGGCCAGAAGACAATGGAGTGACCAACTGTCAACCCAGATTTCTGTATCTAGCAAAAATGATATTCCGAAAATAAGGGTGAAATAAAGGCACTTTCAGATAAGTGAAAGCTAAGAGAACTGCCACCAGCAGAACTGCACTAGAAATGAAGGAAGTTCTTCAGCCCAAAAGGAAATGATACCAGATGGAAACTCAAACCTATGTTAGTCTCAGGAAGGAAAGAAGAGAGCTAAAATTGGTAAATATAAATGACTTTTTTCCTTCTCTTAACCTCTTCAAAAGATAACTGTGTTTAAACCACAACTAACATTGTATTATGAGGTTTATAAAGTATACAGCACAAAGTCTGGGAAGGAGTAATTGAACTGTTTTAAGTATCTTATGTGGAGTGGTATAATATTAACTCTAAGTATACAGTGATAAATTAAAGATGCATGGTGTAACACCTAGAACAACCACTTGAAAACAGAAAAAGGTAGAGCTAAAAATGCAAGAGAAGAAAATAGAATACTAAAAATATTCAATTAGTTCAATATAGCTGGGAAAATTATTATATAAAATACCCTTTAGTAAAACAAACAAAACAGTTCCCCATGGAAGCAAAATACATTTTACCACAAAACAATATTTTAAATGATGGCTCTGATGTAAAAAAGTTAGATAAAATAAAATGAGGCTGGACAGGAATCTAACCACCTTATATGTGTGGGGATAAAACAATTCCACAACGGGGAAAGAAAGAAACATAGTAGCATACAGCCTATTTCCCCAACTCCAAACTACAATCAGTCACTTTATGAAGTTTATAAATCAAGTATTCGTAATACTTGTACATACTAGAAATAAACTGTAAAATCTATTAGTGATAAAAATAACTTCACTAAAAACTAATTAAAAGCCAAAAATGACATTTTAGCATTAAATAATATAAACTTTTACAATATGTTATGTTTAACAGACAGGCAATAAAATATTGCCAATACTGAATCATTTTATTTTAGCTTTGAGAGTAGGGAATATTCACATAGTTCAAAAATTCAAAACATACCAAAAAAGGTATACAATAGAAAGTCTGCCTCTTGCCCCCATTCTCTAGCCACCAATGGAGGAAAAATAAATACCACTAAAATATAATCAAGGGACATATACTCCCAATTGTTTCCTGTGGGACCACAGACATGGTAACACTTTTCATAACACCAGAAATAACATTTTCTTTTTGAATTGGAATTATTGCAAAGTTTGCAAAACAGAAAACATCTGGATGACAAGACACTCATACATGAATGCCAAAAAGGAGATCAAATGGAATGCTAAAATAAAGCCTGACCAAGGAATACTGCAAGGACACAATAGAATGAAATGAAAATATCAGCAAGGTTCTACTAAGTTAGTCCCAACCAGCACATGACAGGAAATCTGCAGCAATGGAACAAAGGAAGAGGGTTAGAAGTTTCTATGCTTAGTTCCCAAATTAGTCACTGAAGAGCCAACAGGACAAATCAGACTTAAACTAACTCTTGCTTATGCAGCAGATCATTCCTGAAGGCTGACACCAACAAAACAGAACGACATCTGTGGGATTCAAATGAACATTTAAAGAATTTACAAAGAAAAACATCAACTTATTACCACAGGCCTCCTCAGGTAAAAGGTTTCATACTTCATACTTTCAAGACTGAATTGCCAATCCTCAATTACTAAAGGACAAATTATTCAGCAAGGAGTAATTCTAGCTCTTATTTGTCCTTCCTTGATTTCAGTTTAGCCACTACTTAATTAGTGCTTTCACCTGAGA
The DNA here is from genome assembly GCF_057876585.1 of Rhinolophus sinicus. NCBI lineage: Eukaryota > Metazoa > Chordata > Mammalia > Chiroptera > Rhinolophidae > Rhinolophus > Rhinolophus sinicus. The sequence continues at coordinate 140,671,716 of NC_142514.1, read as the reverse complement.
AGTAAAAGGAGGTCAGCAAAAATACAACTGCCTGGACGGCCCTTAGATCCCCCTCTCTCCAAATTACCAGAAGACCAAAAGTGGCAAGGTATCTAACCACTCTTGTATTCCTAAAAGGACAATCCCAAGAGGCCCCTGGCCTATTGGCCCATGACCTATGGCAAATACAAAAACCTACCGTGTTTCCCCGAAAATAAGACCTAGCCGGACCATCAGCTCTAATGCGTCTTTTGGAGCAAAAATTAATATAAGACCCGGTATTATATTATATTATATTATATTATATTATATTATATTATACCCAGTCTCATAGCAAAATAAGACCAGGTCTTATATTATAGTAAAATAAGACCGGGTCTTATATTAATTTTGGCTCCAAAAGACGCATTAGAGCTGATGATCTGGCTAGGTCTTATTTTTGGGGAAACACGGTACTCCTGACCAAAACCACTAAATTCAAAAGTAGTGAGCTTCTATGCATTACTTTATTAAATCAAAATAATCCCATAGGTATTATAATCATTACCATTTTAGAGATGAGAAACATGAGGCTCGGATAAGTTTGGGTGACTTATGGCCAAAGTCACACAGTTAATAAGAGATTAAGAACTAAAGAATTTGTACCCAGATTACACGTCTCTAAACTAGTGCTCGTTCCAGCGTATCACAGCTACCCTACCACACAGAGCACCTTCACCATCTCCTACTTACATACCGGGGTGTGGCTAAGAAGACCAAATCAAGGAATAGTGCACACAAAAATTCTTCAACACCACTATTCTTAACCCAAGTGGAGGGTAACTTTCATTATTAGTCCTTTGATTAATTCCATCTGGCTCACGAAAGTATCCTCCATTCAAGTCCATACATCATAAAACAACTTCTGCAGTGGGCTGCAATGGCTATCCCATTCAGAAACAAATCTTCAAATTTTAGGAGCAGATAAGGATCTATGAACAATGGTTTATGAGCTCATAAATCATGAAATAGCAATAAGAAGAGGTATTACTAAAACCCTGACTCAATACAAGTAAGCAGTGGTCTATGACAAAAAGTTGTATGAAACAGACGGTCTCAAACTACATTTCCTTCTCTGCCTAGTTTGTATCTCTTATTCTTAGCTTCCTCCTCCCTAACTGACCATAATGTGGAAGTATATATTTAAAATTTTAATTCACTTAGTCAGTTGAAGTTCCATGTTACCTTTTAATTTTAAAATCAGGTAATCTTTTTTTCTCTCTCTCAAAGAAACATTAAGTATGGTCCTACTCGATCTTGCTCTTTATAGCCCTGTTTTTAAAAAATTCATCTCATGATTTACATAATTATTAAGTTCTGATTTGAAAGAACACTGGATTGAGAAGCAATAATGATTGTTGAGCAAATGAAAAAAGACTGGGGTCCAGTACCTGATCAGCTACTTCTAGTATTTGTCATATCTAAAACGTCACTGATTGCAAGATACGTTATTCACTATGAAAACATGCTACCAATTAAATTGATACAATGCCCTATCACAATTTTTATTTACACTTATTGAAAGAGCTCTTCTAAACGTATCTAGTCAGATTTTTAGCATGTATCACTCTTGTACATAATTTTAAAAAGATAAACAAAATAAATTGGTGTATATTCATAAACTGGTCACATTCAGAGTTGAACTCTTCTGAATCAATTTTTGAATCACTCGTTGACACCCATGTTTTTCTATACAATATTATATGCTGTGCCATCAAAAGCCCAAGTGATCCAAGGTTTATATTCCAACCATTATCTCTGGGATTTTATCCCATGCCCGCTGATACCTATTCTGCAAGTTCTATGCATGAACAGACAATGACAACTGCTTCATGGACAAAGCAATGTAAGATGTATCTAGATTTCAGAAGTGTAATAATGTGCTTCTCTTAGAATTAATGAAACACAGTAACTTCCTTTGTTACCTTGGATAAGACAATATCCTTCAATTCTACTAATAGTAGCTACCAATGCTGAATACCTACGATACCTGACATTTCACATTATCTCATTTAACTCTTACAGAAAAGCAAAAAGGTAGGCATTAAACTTGTTTTGTATACATGAAATACGAGGCTCAGAGAACCTTAGTAACTTGTCCAAGATTACCCAGCTAGTAAGTGGCAAAGCTGGGTTTCAATCTCTGGTCTACCTTCAAAGTCATTCTTCCCACCACTTAAGTTGTTCTCAAAATGTAGTGCACATAAGAATCACCTTAGGAGATTCTTCCACAGAGCAGGAAAAATACTGCAAATACTGCACATATTTGCAAATCATGTGTCTGATAAGATATAGGCATATCTTACAACTCAATAAGAAAAAGACAAACAACCCAATTAAAAAATAGGCAAAGGATTTGAACAGACATTTCTCCTAAGAAGATTGCCAGTGGGAATATAAAATGGTGTAGCTAGCCACTTTGGATAACAGTTCGAAAGTTCCTCAAAAAGTTAAACATAGAAGTCCCATATGAACCAGCAATTCCACTACTAGGTATACAGCCAAGATAAATGAAAACGTAAGTCCACACAAAAATCTGTACACGAATGTTCAAAGGAGCATTATTAATAATAGCCAAACAGTCCATCAACTGATGAATGGATTAATAAAATATGGCGTATCCATACAACGGAATATTATTCAGCAATAAGAAAGGAACTGAAGTACTGATGCTATTCACATGGATGAACCTTGAAAATATTATGCTAAAAGCCACTCACAAAAGACTACATATTGTATGATCCCTTTTATATAGATTCCATTTCTAGAGAGAGAGAAAGTAATTGCTTAAGGCTGGAGAAGGTGATGGGAAGTGACTGCTAATAGGTACTTTTTTTTTTTCGCAGGATAAAAACATTCTAAAGTTAAAGTGTGGTGATGGTTGTACCACCCTATGAATATACTAAAAACTGTAAATGGGTTAATTGTATGATATGTGAATTATATCTCAATAAACCTGTTTTTTAAAAAACACTCTAGACCAGAATACCTCTGAGGCTCCTTCCTGGACATAAAAGTCTCAGAGCATCCATTTAGCTTTCAGAACCCAATCCCCAGTGACTCCCATGAACCCACAGTTTGCAGAAGGCATCGTCTAGTACAGTAATGCCTCACTTGAGGTCACTAGACCTCCAGGTTATCTACAAAGGAAGGGCAGGTGCTTCTCGAACCAGTTTCAATTTTTCAGAACATCTGTGAGAAACCATACACTTAGCCTTCTCTGAGGTAAAGTTTTAGGTATCTTTGCCTTTGGCTGGTTTCATGTTAGTAGTTTTAAAATACTGACACCACAGCTAACTGACACCTCAATGTATGAATAGTAAAAAATAAGAAAACAAGTTGTTAGTTAAAATGCACTTTAGGATTGGCAAAATATTTCCAAAAATGATGAGATCCATAATGAGTTCCTTGGTTAAAAGCTTGGGAAATACAAAAATATAGGGGAAAGTGCACTAGTCTAGAAATTAGGAGAAATAACTTAGGAAACTCCTCAGTATGATTCACTTCACCTCACTGTGCCTCAGTTTCCATTTTCATCTATAAAAATCAACAAATGTGATAGTAGCCACTTGTCCCTAAAATTCCATGATTTTTCCATATTATATAATGAGGTCCTAAAAATGTGTGCTAAAAAGGTAGGTCTTTATATTGAGCCCTTGCAAAGAACTTTCTTTACTGACTCTACTTAGCACATTATACGAATAAACAACACTAAATACTTAACACTAATAAGTAATACATAGACTGTAGTATTTAAAAATTCACTTATAAGTGGCCTTAAAAAGCAAAGAGCGAAAAAGTAATAATAAATTTAAAAGAAAGTAAAGTGTGCTTGTCTACTGCTGACAGCAAAAGTCAACAGGAAACACTTCAGCATAAAATCTCCCCAAAGTATGGAACGTCCCTGATTGACAACAAATGACTTATCTCTCCTTCCCACACTTTCCTCCCAGCACATCAGCTTCCATGTGCACCCCTGGAAGAAATGAACTGTAGAAGGGGAAGAAAGCAAAGGTATCATAATTGGTCTCCTCCCTTCAAAATTCCAGAAGATGAGTAGGGGAAGAAGAGTGGGAACTATCAGTAACCCCGCATGAAATTCTTCTATTTACAGTTTAACGCACTATGGTCTTTCTTTTCTAACTTTTTTTTAAAGTCATAAAAACTTTTCTCCTACTAATTTCTTTATATTAAGAATAAAAAGCTATTTGCACTTTTTTGAGTGAATTCATACTAACTCAAATTGAGCATAACATTGTTGGAGGGGCATCAGTGAGAAGGAGTGCTGTCTGTGGGGTTTTGGGGAGGAGCATGGTGGGAGCCTCAAAAAAAGGAAAAACAGGCAACATCTTTTACAACATAATACATATAAAAACCCAAGTTCAGAGATTTCTAATGAATTTTTAGAAAGTCATTCCACTTGCTAAAACAGACCAGAAAAGCTAGACCACCATCTTCCTCAAGCAAATGAAGTTATCACGAATACCAACTTCCAATTCAGCATTATCATTGGAAAAAAAAAAAGCAAATCAGAAACCTAAACTCATGTGTTAGGAGGTAATACAGTATTCTGCTCACAACTATATAGGACTGAAGGGATTCAGTCCACTAATTTAATACAAAAGAAGAATACACTGACTCCTTTAAAATAATAAAATATCCTTTAATCCTGGGAGCACCAATAATCTCTGTATTTATACATTATACATAAATACAGATATACTCTACATCAACTAACGTAATACATCGTAACGTGTCCACATCAATCAAAGTATAACACAAGGTCAACAGACACCCGTATGGCCCCTACAAATGGAACTTATAAAATATTTCACCTAAAAACAAATAAGGTACAGTTAAATATAACCAGTTACATTTATTTAAAAATTCTGCCCGCCTAAATAAAGGGTATAAAGATAGAAAACCGAGTAAGAATTAGCCCAACTTCAGGAATTCCGATGGGGGGGAAGCCAGAAGCACGTGGAAAATCAACATTCTTTGAGATCACAGAGAACAACAAATTTGCAAACTTAGTGGTAACCAGAATTTGCCAAGTGAATAAGTGGGAGGAAGGGTATCAATAGGCACAGAGAACAGCACGAGAAAAGCATGAATGTAGACAGCACAATTAGATAATCAGAAGTCCTAAGTGGCCAGGGCAGAGAGAATAAGGAAGAAGGATGCATGGGCATGAAATGGCACTAATAAAGCCGGGAAAGGACACTTGCAGCTGGATCACAGAGCATCACGTATGCTATGACAAGGTGCTTGGTCTTTACCCAGAAGGCCACAAAGAACCTGATATATGTGTGTGTGTGTGTATATATATATATATATGTGTATATATATATATATATATATATATATATATATATATATAAAATAAACGTTTTTCTAACGCTAAGTAGTAACAATGTGAAAGACAGACTAAAGGAAGGATTGGGTGGGGATAGGACGTAGAAAATATGAGAACACCACTGCAATAATTAGGATATTACTGCAATAATACAAGTAAAATGTTATGGGGTCAGCTATAATACAAACAACTTAACAATAGCAGAGGAGCAACAACCTGCATCAACTTAACAGTGACTGTGTATCAATATATTTGACCATAAGCTCCTGTACCAAGGTACAGGCAATAGAGGAAAGAGAAAAGAAGGTAAACCGGAAGTCTTTATAAGACATAATCAACAGGACTTAATAACCACTGATCACCCACACCCCACAGAGAGGAGCTTCACTTACATACTAGTTTTGCCTTTCTGAACTGCTGCTGAAAATGTATTACTTTCATCTAGAGATTTCCCCTAAAACACCTTTGTACACTTAATAGATGTTAAAAACTTTGAATTTTTAACCATATGAAGAGTTTTACGTATCTTGTACAGGGAATTATTTAAGTCTAAAAATTTCCCTATGGCCACAGAAAAACAAAAAGAAATACAGAATTAAAATAGAGTACTTTTCAGTCAAAAAAACGAAGACCTTGGTATATCCAAGATTGGAAGAGACTAAATTTATATGCCTTATTATAAAGCCTGAATATATAGGTATACAGCAGAAATACTCATAAATAGTACCTAAATTAAATTAAGTATGAGGGAGGAAAAAAGAACTCTTCAAATTAAAATCTTTGAGCTACAAACAATTCAGCTATCCAAACACATATAATTTTATTATAATATTTTTCACGAAACCAACATGAGGTTGTGCACCACAGGAAAAACAGGCAACTGATGAGGTTTACGGACCCAATTCCAATTTGATAGATGTATTATTACTAAAGGGAAATAAGAATTGCAGCTACTCTTTCAACATGCAAATCACTGTCCATCCTTTTACCAAAATATGTTTGTTAAACTGTCGGGTTGTATTGTAGAATTGTTAAATAAAATGGTGGCATTTCTTTCAGTAAAATGAGTCCTGCTTCCCTCTGTAAAGAAAGATACCAATTTTCACAATTGGCATAATGTCTAAATTCAAAGTTTTCTTGATTATGAATACAGGTAATTTTAATGATAAAATTTGATAAACACATTTCCCACTAAATTTAATGTTCAAAGACAAAGTTATATCTGTCATGCTCCAACAAATAATGCTAATATATAATCATCTCAGGTTGACTGGCTCACCCCTAGATATTAACCATTAACCAGAGGTGTTAGTTTAAAAATTTGTGTGAAATCGTTAAGGTCAATAAATGTTGTAATTCAGTAGAAATATTTAAATAAGAATTTCAACTTCAATGATTATAATTTGACAGATAAACTTTTAAGACCCTTGTTTTTTCATAATAGTATGTGTAAGTTATAGGTTCCCCCACTAAAGGAAAAGAAGTTTGTATTGTGTTAGTTCCAGTTATAATTTCTAGCTGAGTCAAAGCTCTAACAGCCTTAAAGCAGGAAATCCAAAAGGAAATTCCATCATCAGTTCCTGGGGCTTGGAAACTCAAAGCTTCTTTGAAACAGAGATACAGAAGTTCTCAAACTATTTACTATAACCTTACCTCATATCTTCAAGCAAATCACATTCTGCTTGATGTTTGGCTTGAAGTTTTGTCATCTGCTCAACTTGAATGTTTTTCAGTTCTTGTGTAACTTTCACCTAAAATACATCATATATTTATGAAGGCCTTACTGCAACTTTAGCAAAAAACAAACAAAAAGAACTACTTAAGGAAAATACTTAATACTTGTCAGAATATACACCTCTTGCTCACCTCTCCCCTGGAAACTAGAAATACATTATTAGCCACCTAATTTTGTTTACTGAAGAGACTCAATGAAAAAAATTAGCCAAATAACCTGAAACAGAGGCTAAATGTAAGTACACAAGTGTAAAAATTACAGATTAAAGAGGTGCAAAGTAAACTGCTAGTCATTCAATTTCATGCACAAGCTCAGTATGTATCTAGGTCTTCCTAGAGTTTTAAAAGAATCTGTCTTCTGTTTTTTCCAAAAAGGATTCAAAGATATTAACCACCAGAAGAACTGAGCAGAGTGTAGCCGGGAGAAGGGAGCATAAGAATGCCTAATATCTAATGACTGAAATTTACACAATCATGAAATTATATGCATGAACGGACTACATAAATTATTCCATAATGGCTGCAAGAAAGCACACTGTCTCGGGATGATGCCCTCCACTCGCTGACAGCGCATCAAATCACAATCTTTCTCACAAAGGAGAAAGCAAAAGTGACCTTCCAGCATATGCAGTGCTTCTAAGCCACCCCAGCAAGCCGGTCCCCGCGGCGGCTCCACTTTAAACAGCCAGAACAGCAAATGCAAGCTGGCCAGTGCCTCGCCCGCCAGGCCGGGACCCCAGGATTCCAGGTTACAGTGGGCCTGGAATCACCACCGCCGGACTGAGGCTACCCGGAGGGGTCGGGGTACGTTTTTGAGAGAAAAAAGACTCACTTAACTGAAGAAACCCGGATTAAGAAAGAAAGAGGAGGAAGCAGACACGAGTGAGTTAGATATTCAACAAACGTTTGCCCACGAGGGGAGGATAGAACAGCCTCCTCCACCCAGCGCCCAGAGTAGACACTCAGTAACTATCTGCAGGATTAAAAAGACAAGGACACAGCCTCAGCCCCTGGGAAACGTGGAGAAGAGGGCTGTGAAACAGTTCTCAGAGAGTGCAGCAGTAAAGCTGCTGACAAGCCCGGAGCACCGTCACTCCCACCCCAAATCCAGATCGCGGTGCACCCGCCACACACTGCCCGGTTTTCACTCTCCTGAGGACAGCACCACCGCCTCCTGGCCCCCTACAAGGAGGGACGGGGCAGGAATGGGATGGGGGACAGAGAAAGGCAGGACTGCCTGGTCAATGCTTAATTTCTTGTTTTCCCCTGGGATGGGGGGGGCGGTGACTATTCCAACTTCTTTTCGGCCCGCCCCGTGGGAAAAGCAGGCCAAACCTTAAGGCTGGGCTAAAAACAAATTCCCTGCAAATTTGCAAAATGGGCGAGGGTGGCGACAGGCAGCTGGAGGGCTCAAACCTGGTGCAGACTAAACAATCACACAAGCACAAGGCTCTGCAAAGCTGCAGGGGCTCCCCCGCCTCCCCTTGGTGCAGCCCCGAGAATGCACTTTGCAGCGAGCAGCACTGCCATGCGCGCGCACACAAATGCACACCCGAAACTCTTCTGAAATGTCGGGGGTCTCTCGCGTGCTGGAAGGGACGAACCTCAGCCGCCCCTCCGTCGGAAAGTCACCTCACACCCGTGCCCCCCCGCCTAGAACCGGCGGAATCTCGGTGACAAGCCAGAGGCGACGACGGTCACGGCCGGTTGAGGAAAGGGGGAGGGGGCGCAGCGGTCGCCCCAGCCGCGTTCCTTGGACGCATCCTCCCCAAGCCCCGAAGCCCCCCTACTGCACCCTCACCTTCCTCGGCGGCGGCTGCATGATGCTGAAGGGACATCAATCCTCCACCGACGGCGGCGTTAGCTAAGACGAGGAGAAGGAGGGCCGAGGGGAGGGGACGGCCCAGCCGGCGCGTGTGTGTGTGAAAGGAGAGCCTGAGAACGAGGACTAGCCCGGGAGGGAACAAGGCCGGCAGGCGGCAGGAGGACCCGGGTCGGAGGGCGAGTGTGAAGAGGAGGAGGAGGAGCGCCGGGAAAGCCTGGGGCTCTGGCGGCCTGGGGGGTGTGTAAGGGAAGGAGGCGGAGACCGCGAGGGGGCGGGGGCCCGAGAGCTGGGGCTCAGTCTCCCAGCTCGCCGGTCGGCTCTCGAGGAGCAGCCGCGTCGTCCGGCTCCCCGCCAGCCGTCGGCTCCGGGGCTCCTCACAGACGCGGTCCCCCGCCCCCACTCAGGCAGCCCGGCCCTCGCTGGGCCTGACGCCCCCACCCAGCCCGGGGAGGTGAAGGCGGTGCCGCGCTCTCAGCTTCGGCTCCTCCACTCAGGCCGCGGGAATTTCCGGCCCCACCGCGAGGCGCAGCGCCCCGCTCCGGCGGCGGAGGGGACAGCTTAGGCCCGAGCCGGGTTCCAGGTCCCGTGGCCGCGGCGTGGGGCTCCCTATCGTGGCGGGGACGGGGGGAATTAACGGATCGGTCGGCGAATAGGAGGGGCAGGAACGTTAGCAGAGCACGAAAATCCCCCCGTCCTCCTCAAGAGTGGCACGTTCCAAACGCCTCCTGTCCTCCCTCCCCCACACTGGGAGCCAGCCGGGGGCTTCCCGCGCGCTTTCCCGCCAGCCTGCCGAGGCGCGCGCCTCCGATCGGGGGCGCGCACGTGGGCGGGAGAGGGCTCTGCGCCGACGCACGCGCACAAGCAGCCCCTACGTCCCGCTGGCTTTTGCGGCTGCAGTGTTTGTGCGGGCTGGGGGGTCGTGGACATTCAAAGTGAAGTTTTTACAATGATAAGGGGTCAGTTTGCCTGTGACAGTAGGAGAGTTCCGGTTTTCGCTTCATCGCGGTCCTCCAACACCCCTCTCTCGCGAGCAAATGGGCCGGGCAGATAGGCACCAAGGGAGCGAGCATTAACAAGTCTTATCACAGCAGACCGCAGGTGCCTGACTGTTGTTGGGGGGCTGGGGGGGGGGGGGGGGGTGTAGTTCCCCTTTAAAGAAAAAGAACAGCTCTCTGCTACAGGGCATTCAAGTCAAAGAGCATGGACTCTGCTGGAAGGGAACAGTTAGGTCGTTAAAGGCAGGGCCCCCATTTCATGGATGGGGTGAATAGGGCCCATAGAGAACTGGAGACTTTCTGAAGGTCACACAGTAGGACTAGAATCTCTGGATCACGAAGGGTTCTTTGGGTTATAGAGACACAGGTGCAGATGCTCCATTAGGAAAAGTAGAGGAGGCAGCAGGGGCAGAGGAATCCCTTGTCTGGGAATCAGGAGCTCTGGATGCTGGTCCACTCTGCCTGCCTCTAGTTGGCTAAGTGAGCTTGGGCTGCCTCATCTGCCAATCAAGATGCTCATCCAGGCAGCCCCCATACCCACCACCACACGACCCCAGTACCTTCCTGCTCTGTCCAGACCATCTGGCAGTAGGGGTATCTGCCTCCCTTGGAGTCCTTAGAAGAATAAACCCTCTTCTGGGGCCACAGGGCTGTATAGAGGGTGAACTAGATTGCCCCATAGTTTTATCAGAAGTTGGCATCTCAGACACCTGTTCTCAGAAGTGTAGTCAGGCAAAACAGGAAAGTGAGTGAGGCCTGGAGAGACCCAAGTAAATTGCTCAAGGCCACATGGCCAGAAGTTGGGAAGATGGAACTTGAACCCAGATTGTTTACACTGAGTTAGCCTAGATTCTTGTACATGAAGGTGATAGAATCAGAGCTATGTTGAATCAGATTTAATCTAGAGCTATGTGTAAACTAGGAGACCAAGCTTGCTATTTCTGTTCTTGAGGCCATTCAAAAGTCAGCCCTTCTGCAGGGTCCTCAGTTACTATCAGGGAAGGCCTAGGGCAAGAGAACAGGTGGCTGGAGACCCAGCTCCCTGAGAGTTGTGGGTCAATACCTAGGGCCCAGGCCAGAGGTAGTCAGGCTGGGCTCCAGTCTCAGCTCCACCACCAATTCATTGCGAGGCCTTGAGTGAGTCAATCCAACTCTTTCAGCCTTTATCTCCTCACTTGTAAAAATGGGGATATAATATCAGCCTTGCAGGCTTGTATTAAATAGATTTTCTCGTACCACAAGACCTGGTACATAGTGCTCAATAAATGCTCACTGATTCATCATTCATTCAAAAATATTTGCTAAGGTCCTGCTTTGTGCCAAGTCTTTGTACCAAACAGCAGGGATAGAGGGATGAGCAAAACGTGTCAGCCTAGGCCTTCACCAAGGCTGAGTTCCAAACCAACCATTCCATGAATGACAGTGGGGAAGGGTAAGAGTGCTTGCCCAGATGTAGTGGCCCACACATAGAAGGTGCTTGAGAAAGATTTGCTGAATCCTAGTCCTGCGTGTATCTAGTCTGGCCCAGAGACTATCTTCCCTTCACCTTCCTCCTCTGGCAGTGAGCACTGGGGCTATAAATATGCTGGATGTTGGGCGACTTGGATCCAGCCTCTACCACTGATCTGCTGGGCTTTCTCTGGGTCTTGGTTCCAACTGCAGAATAAGGTAAGTGAATGGGCCTGGAACTTAGTAGACTCTTCACAAATTAAGTCAAACCCTGGGGCTTCACTTTATGAATTTAAGAAGGCATCCTCCCCCCCTTATTTGTCGTTATTGTGAAACCAGGAATGGCATTGACTCTCTGGAATAATTTCCTTTGGAGGTTTTATAAAACTAAGGGGCAACACCAGATGGGCATGCCTACTAACTGCTTTTTCAAAAATGATTTTTAAAAGTATGCATTTAATATTTACCACCCGAACTTCCAAACTCCAAACTTTCATGTTACTTTTCCAAGCTAATCTTAATTGTAGTCCTATGAAATAGTATTTTCTTCATTTTACAAATGGGCAACTAGAGGCTCATTAAATATAAGTGACTTGCCCTGAAGTAATGGATTTGGGACCAGAACCCTGTTCTCCCATTTGCCTCTATGAGGAATATTCAAAGGAATTAGGAGAGTTCACACAAGAAAAAAGCAGACTCAGGAGGTTACAATCCATATGTTCCAAAGTCACAGGGAGGGGGAAAAGGTTTCTGTGATTTATGCAAGCCTGAATTAAAATACACATATACCCCTTTGAATCAGGCTGGAGACTTCCAGAGCCTTTCTCCTGCAAAGTGGGCAAGGACCATGTTACCAGTAAGATTTCTTAAGATTCTTTGGGGGAGATGCCACAGAGCTGTCCCATGGCCACAGAGTAGCATGTACTGTGGCTCCAGAGACCGAACTGGGACAGGTCTCAGCTGCGTATAGGGAAGGAGGTTTTCTAGGCAGAGCCACCCCTAGAGGGGACAAACTCCCCCATCCCTGGGGCTGTGCGAGCAGGTGTTGGCTCCCTTCCATCAAGGAGGCTTCTCACCCTAGGAAGGAATAACAGCTACCATTTATGTCGCCTTTTCCATGTTTCAGGCATTGAACAAGACATGTCATTTATATTGTTTCTAACCCTGACAACAACCCCTCATGATAAATATGACCCCATTTCACAGATTTCACAGCCTGAGATTCAAAGGTGAAATGACCTACCCAAGGTCACACAGCTAGGACAGCAGAGCCATGCCTGGCCCCTGGCTCCCTCTAGCTCTGCAGCTGTGCTCTCCCTCTAGTGTGTGTGCTGCTGTGCAGTCTCCCAGAAGGAAAATGATTCTAAGCTTAAGAGCCAGGATGGAAAGTTGGCCTGGAGCAGGTATATGAATGGGCTTTGGAAGATGAGCTATTCCAATATTCCACAGGGCTCTCAGGAAAATCCCCAGGGAGGCAATGTGTGCAGCAGCCCTTGAACATGGCTAGAACATGAAGAGAATCCCAGCCCAGTCAAGAGTGGGTACCCAGGACAGGTTGGCACTCCACCCAAGGCTCTCTCCTGAGAAGGTGGCCACCAACCCATCTGCCCATACCGCACCCCCCTTCCTTCAGCTGGGGTTCACAGACCCTCTACTTCCTTTCCTTCTCTGTCATCCCCCACTTACAGATGCCAGTTATTTCCTGCCTGCACCCCGCAGAGCCTGGCTGCAGACAATGCAGTCTGTGGACCCCACTCCTATTCACCTTCCTTCTACCCTAGTCACCTTCCCCCTCCACCTCCATCCCACATGCACACACATAGAGGCCTTTGCTCCTACCTGAGCTAATCCCCTTAACGGTCAGCCTGGCGTGGGGATATGTCTCCTCCACTCGTCTTCTCTTAAGCCAAGAGAATCACAGCCCGCTGAAATGCAGCTTTGAGATCTTTGACCACCAGAAGAGGGCAGGGGCTCTCCCTAGGATACAGAGTGAATTTGTGGCAGAACCAGACCTTGGATATCATCCAGCATCACTCAACAATCCCCTTATTCTGGGCTCAGTCATAAGCAGGTCTCTGGGGTAAGCGCCAGGCCCTGCATGCACTCCAAGAGCTCCCAATCTCAACACATAGACAAAAGGTCACAGCAGTGAATCGAGGACATGCAGGGCCAGGAGAGTCATAGGACCCAGATTCTACCTGGTAGTAGCGGGGATCTAAGGCCGGAGGTTAGTTCTTGAGAGGCAGGCACTGGGGCAGGTGCCCCTGCCAGGGAATATTACAACTTGGGGTGGGGATGAAGGGACAGCCAGTCCCAGGGCTCTAGCAGGAGCTGGCAGTCACATGGTTTTGAAATCAGGAGGCAGGAAACCAAGGTTCTAGTCCTATCTTTGCCAGGTACTTGCTGAGTATGACTTTACGTTACAAATTCTGTCCCGTCTTCCTTCTGGGGGGTGGTGCAGGTTAAATGAAATAATAGGTCTGTGATTGGTAAAGGGCCGAAGAGCTATGTGAGCAAGTGACTACCCATCCTTGGATATATCAGGGAAGGGGCTTCCCACTGGGAGCTGCACTGTGATTACAACTCTGTGAAACTAGGACTGATGGGTAAAACAGGTTAGGGTAGAGGGGTGATATCGGGGATTTGGGGTCAGACCAACCTTAGTTAGTCGTCCAGTGTCTCCTCTACCTGGCTTTGGCTTCTTGACCGAGTCCTGAAACCTCTTTTCAACTGAGTTCCCGTGTCCAGAAAAGGTAAATAATGATTTTTTGTGGGGTTGTGGTGGGAATTAAATGGGAATGTTTATATAAAACGCCTGCAACCGTGCTGGCCCACACATGGAAGTTTCCTTTGTACGTGCATGTGTTTTCCTTCAGTTTCCATTCATTTTGTTCTGGTTTTGTTTGTAAATTTTAAAAAAATAAAACAAAAAAGAGGAATTCTCATGGGAGGAGGTTTAGCCCAACTACAGTCCTGGGTTTTGCTCCTGACTCACCATGAAGCCCCAGGAAGTCCCTGCCCTCCCTCAGCCTTCATGTCCTCATCTGTAATACCAGGATGTTTCTCCAAAACCCAGCCTGGAACGAGAAGGATGCTACCCATCTGAGAGCCCTTCCATGGCAAGGACTCCCCAGGCTGAGCTGAGGGATGGGGTAAGGCAGGGACCAGGGGAGGGAGATGGAGTTGTGGGGGAGGGACCACAAAATGAGGAAGTGGCAGCTCTGTAACCACTGTGCTCAAGCCTATGAAGGACGCCGATCCTCTCAGCTGAGGAAGCCTGCTGCGTACCTTCCCACAGCCTGCCCAGTTAATGCCAAAACAAAAGACACTTTCCTGCTCCCTGCCGTGGGAGGACAGGGGGCAAAAATGAGCATCGTGAAGGACTGGCAGATGCCCTGACATCCTGCCTCTCCTTCCTGGGCACCCACCCTTCCCCAGGCTGTGGCACATCCACACACCCCTGTCCTGTGGCCTGGGCAAGCTGAGCACCACCCTCAGCCAAAGCTGGCCCAGTGTGTGGAGCTCCCCCAGGACCTGCTCTCCCCTCTCATTTTCAGCCCTCCTAAAGGGACACCTCCAACACCTAAACTTGCCTGTCTTCCCAGTCCAGCCTCTGAGATGTGATCTAATTCTCGCCATGCAGAGAACATGGCATCAGAATGCTGGGATCTGCTATCAGTCACCGTGGGAGGGAATTCCCTGGCTCTGGGGAAGCTCTTTCAGCAGAAGGGAGCAGGTGGTGAATCTCCTTGCAGAGACAGACTCCGCCAACGCTGTAGACAGAGCCAATCCTGGGGTAAAAAGCATCAAATTCACCACCCCCGCCTTCTCTCTGATGCTTGTCTACACTGGGCACGGTAAAAATAATAGCTCGTATTTTATAATAGTTACTATGTGTCAGCACTTCACACAAATATTAATTCTCGCAAAGACTTTGAAGTAGGTTCTGTTAGCCCCATTTTACCCTAGGGTCACACAGCCAATCAGTGGCAAACTGAGATTTGTACCAAATTAATCAGGCTCCAGGGTCTGTGCTGCCAAACTACTTTGCAAATCTGCCCCCAGAAGATGGTATCCCCCATAAAACCCAGGTCCCCATTTGGCATATGGTAAGATGCTTGCCCTAGCATCCTAGAATACAAGCATTTTCTCAAAGTTGCCTGAGCTGAGAATCACCTAGGGGTTCTTGTTTAAAACACAGGGACCTCAGCCCCTACCCTGAGGATTCAGTAAGTTTGGTATAGGAAGAGAGGAAGTACCTGACACCTGGAAATTGCCCCCCAAAATATTTGTTAAGTGAATAAATGAATGCCCCTGCCTCCTCTGAGCCTCTCTCTACTCATCTCTAAAATGGGGTTACAGTTCTTCACCCTGCCCCATCTCCAAGCATGGCTGTATGTGGAGCCAGTGTGTGTGTGTACCAGCTTTGCTTGGGTGTGGGGAGTTGTTTACCAGCACACCTGGCTGGCTCCTAATAATAGGTATAATAATAATAGCTAACATTTATTGTATGCATGTGGAGTTCTAGATACAGCTCCGAGGGCGTTCATAACCGGTTGATTCCCACAATACCCAATTATCCTGACTTTAAGGATGTGGAAACTGAGGCTCAGGGAGGTTAAGTAACTTGCTTATGATCACACAGTTGGTAAGAAGCAGAATCGAACACAGATGGCCCTGCTTCAGTGTTCAGAGGTTAACTACTCTATCATAGTTTCTGGACTCACCCAGCCCCTCCTCTTGGGAACTGGGCTGCAACAGTTTAATTGAGCAAATGGTTACTGCAGCAGTGGAAGCGGGCCTTTATGTATGGGAGGAGGACAGGACCAGGAGAGGAACAATAAAAGCAAAACCCGCAGACAGGATGGGTGTGAGCCATGTTTGGGAACAATCTTGGGAAATGAGCCTACAAAGGTGGGCTGTACCTTGCATGTCCCGCTTACATATTTGCTCTGAGATTTAAAAGCATTCCTCCTTGATGATGTTCGTCATGCTCTGTAATAGGCACGAGTATTGCCAGTCTCAGCCATCCAGTCAGTGTCCCCATCCCCATAGGTCTCTGGGAGGAGATTTTATTTGTCACATAGTATCCCCAACACCTAGGATGAGGCACGCTGGATTTGAAAACCTAAAGACCCAGAGCTTCACCAGCTGTGGAACATTAAGTGTGGGCAGCCAGGTCACAGAGTACATCACCCTAAGGGAGGGTGTGCCTGGCGGCCTGTCGTCTGTTCGTATTCAGCCCTCTGTCCTCACAACCTCTGCTGGGCCTGTGACCTCACTGCTGCTCCTCCCTGGGGGTGGTTTTTGAGTGCGTGGACCATAAAGGAGAGGATGGACATGTCTGAAGGACAAGGCACCTTGAACTGGGTCACACTAACTCCAGTGCCTTTTCTCCCTGGACATAGGGAACTCAGCTTGGGAGCTGGGTTAAGAGCTTGGGTCAAATTCTAAGTCAGATGGACCAGTTTGAATTTTGAGACTGCTGCTTGCTAATGATGTGGCCTTCACTGCATAATCTAGATATTGCCTGCCTCTCCGGTGTCATCTCACACTGGCTCTGTGGTCCTGGGCCCAGGTCTCGCTCTCTGGGCCTCAGTCACTGTGTATGGAGGGATGATTACCCTTGAAGCTCACGTGGCTCTGTCATTCTCTAGTTCTGGACTTATCATGACTAGACAGTGCTTTCTAGATGGTAGCAAAGTGAATATAAAGGTGAAGCTTGGTCTTTTCTCCCTGAGGCAGCCAGAAAAATCTTTTCCACCCCAGCACTGATCACAGAGAAATGACTGGCTCAAGGCCTTAGGCATCATCTAGATATTCTACCTGGGTTACCATTTTTCAGGCATATCTGGAGATGCTTAGTCTCCGCTTGCAGCCCCACCCGGGCCCTCGGTCCTGCCCGGCGCCCCAGGAGGCTGGCCCCCATGGGCTGCACCAAGGCCTCCTTACCAACTGGCTTCCACTTGGGTTTGGACAATGAGAAACAACCGGAGACTGGAGGCTGCGAGAAGAGGTTGGGCTAGTTGTGCTTCTGCTCCCTCCCTGCTTTGGTGCCTTTCACACTGCCTCCTTGACCCCATTCCTGCCAGGCAGCCCTACCTCTCGCTGGGCTCCAGTAACATGATTCCTATCCCCTCCTTCAGCCATAATCTCTGGGTGGGTACTGTGCCATTCTTTTGTTTGTGCCCTTAACCTACCCACACCTCGGTACAGCAGTCTTGCCAGTAAGTCTCTTCATTTGAACTGTTAGCGGCGAATTGCTTTCTTCAGGCCTCCTGCCTAATGTAAGACCCTCGACCTGGATTTTGCCTGTTCGGCTCAGTCAGGTCAAGACTTCCCCCAGAACAAAGAACCAACCAGCCTGGTCTGTGAACAGCCCTCCCGTGCACCTGCTCTAGGGCAGGCATGCACAATGTGGTTTCTTTGGGGGCCCCACAATCAGACTGATTTATTGTCACTGCTAAAGGACCCTTGTGGGCACAGTCAGACGAGAGAAAGGGACCTATAGCAAGGTAATAGTCACTAGTTTAGTAAACCAAGGCCACAGAACAAGACATGACTGAAGGAAGAGCATGGTCAGATCACAGGCAGGGGGGTGGCAGAGCTACGGAAGGCCTGGTCAGGAACCACGAGATGCTGGATAGGCAGGGAGGACAAGCTCAGAAACGACTGGAGCAAAGGCTTGGCAGAAGGAAGTGGGATCCTTGAGGGTAGGAGCCAGGGGCAGGTGGGGCACACAGTGGGCTGCCACTTGGCCTCCCTCAGGACATGGCCCTCCCCCTTCCCTAGCCTGGAACAGGGCTCCTGCCTGAGGACAGGCCTCCCACATTCTCTTAAGCCATCTCACCTCCCTCAAAGTTGTGCTGCCAGGTACCCCAACCCAAGCAGTTTCCTTGCTAACCGCACCTGCCCAGACCACAGCCATAGCAGGGCCCACCTTTCAATTCTCATTTTCTTCACACCTCTGTAGGCTCCTCAAAAGTTTCAATTTCCTTTTCTTTTTTCTTTAGAAAAGTTTCCATTTCTTGACAGGGGTTGGGCCTGACACTGATCTAGGTAACGTCAAGCCTCTGTCGCTGCCTGCTTGCCTTCATTCCCGCCTCTGTCCCCCACCCGGCTCTCTCCTAGCCTCTGCCCTCCTGGCAGCTAGAGCAAGCCCTTCACGATGGTGTTTGGACCGTGCACTCCTCTGCTCGAGACCCTTCTGTAGGTCTCCCTGTCCTACAAATGAAGGCTAAGCTTCTGAAAGTGACATTCTAAGCCCTTCGCCGAATGATTCCTGCTGGTCTACGCATCTCATCTCAGTCTCACCGTGTTAGGGGCCCTTTGTACCAAACACGACATATTTATATGCACGTCTCAAGGACACATCAGGCTCTCTTAGCAACTTCACACTTCTGAACAGTCTTTTTCCTCTGCCTTCAGCCTTTTCTCCTGTTCTCTGCCTTTCTCATCTTCACCCTTCAAATCCCAGCTTAGAACCCCTGCTTCTACAAAGCCTTTCTCCTTCCCCCACGTCATAATTAATGCTTCTGCCTCTGGGTCTCCACAGCTTTCTTCAGATCTTGATGACAGCACTCCGCACAAGTTATTTAGTTATGTCTTGTTCTGAACTCCCTTTCCTTTCCCAGCTGGACTGCTTTTTAGCAATGCAACCTTGGGCAAGCCACTTAACCTTTTCAGGTACTCTCCTTGAGCCCCCAGACTGGCCTACGTGCTCTCTGTGAAGAGTTTTCAGCACCTATACATGCATTGATAATCATTATTATCCCATGATTCTGTATCTCCCACCAGGCTGTGAATCACTTACAAGCAAGATAACAGGCCAGGTTTCTTGTAACCAAAGTGTCTCTATATCCCCAGGGCCCGCCGTTCCAGAAATCCTTATGACACAGGCAAATTTAACCCAAACTCCATTTTTGCAAATGGGGAAACTGGGCCCAAAGAGGCACAGAGATTTGCCCAAGGTCATGAACCAGCTTCAAGGCTTTTTCCTCTGCCCTCCCCAGGTCCTTGTGCCAGCCTACTCTCCAGCGACCTCCCCCAGCCTGGGCCAAGGCTCTGGAACAGAGAGCAGGCCTATACCAGGCCTCACCTGTCGCTGTCCCATGGGCTTTCAGGGTGGAAGCTGCCAGATTCCTAGACAGTTTTACTTCCCTCTTGGCTGCAGAGCACTGAGAACAACTGTCAGATCTCAGGCACTTCCGTTTCACTCAGAGCCAGACTTCCTTTCCACCCCCTCTATAGGCCCTTTTCACCTCCTCTATAGGCAGCAAGCAGACCAAGGGCCACAGTTTCTGTGCCAGCTCCTGGGGAATTTTGTTTCTTCTAGGGGGCCCAGCCCAGATTGCTTGGGTAGTGGACTGCCCCTAATGACAGTCTCTGCCCTGGGGAGTTTGTGGCAGAAAAGCCTGATTAACCAAAACCCCAGGAGAAAGAAATCTTGACCTTGACGAAACCTCATTTAACCTGTAGATTTGGGGAGTGAAAGGCTTCACATGAGGAAACTCCTGCAGAATCATAAACCCTCAGAGCCCTTGGTGGAACCTGTTCATTTTACAGATGGGGAGACTGAGGCCAAAAAGGGAATTTCCCAGAGCAGAGATGCAGTGATGTACCCAGGGGCATTTATTTGTTAGGAGGCCTGACCCTGAACTAAATGGTCCCAATTTGTGTTGCTCTGAAGTGCTTTTTCCTGTGTGACGTTGTTTTGTTTTTGGATCTCCCTTCTATCAGCCCATCAGGTGCGTCTCCTCTCTGCTGCCTCCTGAGTGCCTGCCTGCAACAGCAACTCTTACCCCCAACCTGGCTGCCAATTAGCCTTTAAACTGTTTACAACTAGATCACCAAGGGTGTAAAACTAACCTGTAAAATACAAGTAAATCGGCTCAGACCAAGGGCTTAAGGAATATCTTTGGGATATCCAGGGACCTTTTATGCCTAAAGTCTGGTTTTTGTGGCCGTCCCTCAGCAGAAAGAAAAGTCCAGGCGCTCTTATCAGTCCTTTTCACCAGCTCACACTTAACCCACACAGGCTTGGAGTGTCCTCTAGAAGGAAGACAACAGGTTGCTGCTCTGCTTCTCTCACTTTGGTAAATTAATATTCCCAAGGCTAGAAGGGGCATTAAAGATCAGGCAGTTCAACCCCAAGATGGATTCAGAAAGCATTTCCCCTATAACTCTTATTGGACTCATGCCAGATCCAGAGCTTGGTGTGTAAGATCCACGGGGGTTCTTGTCTTCAGGAAACTCACCTCCGGAGCAGGGAGAC
The DNA here is from genome assembly GCF_057876585.1 of Rhinolophus sinicus. Taxonomy (NCBI): domain Eukaryota; kingdom Metazoa; phylum Chordata; class Mammalia; order Chiroptera; family Rhinolophidae; genus Rhinolophus; species Rhinolophus sinicus. Next base: position 140,651,065 of record NC_142514.1, on the reverse strand, counting down.
AGATATGTAAAGAAATCCCACAGCAGAGTACATTGTGGGCCCAGGAGAGATACTGACCGGGATTCTCAGGGAAGACGGTGCTTCCCAGGATCTTGAACGATGAATTCACTAAAAAGAGAAGTGAGGGAAGGGCTCCAAGGAGCTCTCTATGTTCCTCCCATCAGAGCCCCCTGTCAAGCAGGCCACTTTTAGCTCAGACTCCCTGACTTCTGCACAACTCTTGCCTTTCCCACAGGCTTTATTCACTCACTTTGTTGGTCAACAATCTTCCCATGCATTTCACCTGTGAAGACTATACTGGGCTCTGGAGGCTCCTGGCCTTGAAGAAACCCTACCCTGTGCATAGATGCATATAGATGCGTAGAGAGACAATGACCACTCAGTGTGGACAGGGTGTGAGGGAGGGAAAGACAGAACTGGAGAGCCAGCGAAGGCACCGGAGCCATTCGGGGAGGTCAGGGAAGACTTTCTGCAGGAGGAGATTTGTGACCTGAAATCTGAGATGTGGAATCTCCTTTGCTCCTCCTAACGTTCCTCTCCTTATTATCTCTATTGTAGAGGTGATAAAACAGGCCCAGAGAAGGTCAATGCCTTACCCAAGGTCACATAGTTAATCAGGGAGGGATGGGATGGTGGTGTTCACCCCTGGGGGTGTGCACCCAGCCACGGAGCCAGAGGGAAGAGCTGGGCCTAAGGGCCTGGGACTAGACGTGGGATATTCAGAGGTCCTAGGGAGGAGCAGAAGCTGAGGTGGAACCAGTAGTACCTGCCATCTCCCCCCACACAGTGGAGCAGAGGAAGGGACAGGAATATCCATCAGTTCATGGCTTCAGGATAGCAAAGCTGGCTCAGTCCTTGGACACCATCGCATCTAAGCCCTCATTAAACTGAGGCTCACCCAGAACAATTGGAGACATACAATATCACAGTGGCTGGCCCTGGATTCGAACCCAGAGGCTCTGTCCTCCAGCCCAGGGTTCTGTGCACAGCCCTGCCTGCCACTACAGTGTTTAATCCAATCTACATGTACTGAGGCAAGCTCTAGATTGGACACTCTTCCAGGCCGTGGGACCACACGGATCCTCCCCATCACTGTTGTCAGGAGCTTACGTCTGAAGTGGGGAAGTCAGATCTGGCTCACAGACGTGAGGCAGCATGGGAAGTGAGGCAGCAGCAGGCGTGAGCAGAGCGCTGGGGAATGGTGTGAGGGGGAACTTAGAGTGACGTGGGCAAGTCCTTGGACCTCAGTTCTCCGATCTGTTGCAAGAAGGGACTGGAGTCAACAATCTCTGTCATCTCTCAGTTCAGGCAGTCAGGCCTCTACACCCACTTGCTTTGCAGGGGTTGGAAGGTGGGGCTGGGCCAAGCTTCTGGGAGGCAGAGGAAGTGGCCTGAGCTGCTTGAGCCACCCCCGGTTGCCCATGTCAGGGCTGACCCATTACCAGCAGGGAAATCACAGACTCAGCGCTCAGACATCTGGGAGGTGCTAGGCAGCCAGGGTATTTTTAGGCCAGAGGCAGACATGCCAGGAATCCTGGGCGTTGCTGAGCCAAAGAAGCTGGGAGGCCAGTGGAGGGTAAACCAAAAGAGGTGGCCCCAGTCCTGATTCTTACTTCACCAAGGTCAGCTGGCCTTCCTGTTCTCCAGAGGCCAGTGCTCAGGACTATTGTGTTCCATCTCTGGATTCCCTGACTTGCCACTGACCTGCTTTCTTCTGGGTTGTCAGGTGCAGAGCTGTTACAGGGCCTCGGGGAGGATGTGCACTTATCACCATTGATCCCCTCAGCTTGTTCTTTGAGTGCTTTCTGTGGTCCAGGTGAGCTGCTGGGCCTAAGGCTATAGAATAGAAAGGAGGCAACCCTGGCGGGGAGCGGGATATGGGAACACAGACAGTGATAACACCCTGAGATCTCTTTAGCAGAGGAGGACGTGTGGGCCTGGGGGAGCTTTGGGGGTGGGGCTGTTGATTTCCCAGGAACCAGATGATTATCTGCCAGCTGGGGGCAAACTCTGGGTTATTAAATAAAGGGTGATTATCAGTCTTTTCTAGAGCCATGCCTTTTCCTCTTCCATTATTTCTGAAAGGTGATGTCTCAGAATTAGAGTAAAGAGTATGATGATCTTTTCAGCTCTGGCCCTATCAACTATCAGAAAAACTGCCCAGTTTGCAGGGGCAGCTTTAACAAATGGATACTCCTGTGCCTTTTCCCCACCCCATCCCCACCAAGCCCTCCAGGCAACTCCACTCTGTCTTGTTATGGGTGAAGACCCAGGCCCAGAAAGGGGCATGTCCAGCCCAAGATCCCTCTGTAAGGCCTAAGGAAGGACTGTGACCACTGTCTGAAACCTGCAGATTCCCACGTGGTCAAAACCATGGGAAGGACACTCCCAGCCCTGCCTGTTACAAGGAGAGGGCTAGGGTGTGGGATGGGCAGAGGGCAGGAGTCCAGCCCCATACTATGCCCCATTACCACTGACTCTGCAGATTAGACTTGGCCTGTCCCCATCCTCTGCCTAGGACTGTCTGTCTTTCCAGCCCAGTGTTTCTCAAATCAGGCTCGTCAGTTTCCTGAGAGTTCCCAGCCTTGGTCACGAGTGTCTTCAAATTCTTAAATGATTTACCTTCACTTTAATAAAAATCTATTAATATGAGAATATTCTGGCTTGGCTGGAAAGCAGAGCATCTTATAAAAGAGGAGGCTTTAAGTGCCAGAGTCCACATCTGGCTTTATCAGCAAACTGGTTCCAAAGAAGCTGTTAAAGTGACCACATTTAGCTTCAGTGCAGTGTCTCAAGCTGACTTATCAATTTTGAAACTCACTGCTGTAGCTAAAATGCTTATTTCCTTCCTGCAAGATCCTGGGCAGAGAAATAAGGCTCTCAGCTGGGGTCAGAAGGCCTGGGTTCTAATTTTGTCTTTCCCCCCAACTCACTGAATAGCCTGAGACAGCTCCCTTCCTGAGTCTAGATCTGGGACTAGGTTTCTGCACTTGTAAGATGGTTAGTTTGTGTTGGACAATCCCCATGACCCTTCTCACTCTCACGAGACAGGATTCCAAACCATATTGAGTTACCCTCTCATCCGCCCCCCCCCCCCCCAAACTCCCCATGCCATTCCCATGCCATGTGAGGCCAGTGCTGCACTGGCTGGTAGGTGGAGACACAGGCAGAGAAGTAGAACATCCAGGAGGGGGTGTCAGACAGAGATAAAGAAGGCGGCCTGGGGGGGGGGGGGGGTTGGAGGACATCAGGAAGCCACCAGGCTAAAGCAAACTTTACAACCAGCCAGGCTGTCAGTTGAGACTTACCCTGGGAGGCATGGGGGTTCCTCCCAGGGTGGTAGGAGTCTACATCCTGGGCTCCTGTGAGGTCAGGAAGCCTAGCCCTCACCTGTGTGGGATTGCCCTCTGAGACTCACCCATCTCACCCCCCATCCCTCCCACCAGGGACGTAGGGCCGCCATCTCCTATACCCTCCCCATCCCGGCTCATACTGGGGCCTCAGGGCACAGGGACTCCAAGAGTGCCAGAGCTACCCCATTTGATTAGCCCAACTTTCTCCAGCTCCTGCCCCATGGGCCTACCCAACTCCCATACATTGCCCAGATTTCAAACTAGGAGCCCCCCCTGTCAGGAAGTGCTCCCCGAGTCCCCACCCCAGGCAGGGCCAGGGACTCATTCCAGCCCAGGTCTGTATTAACCTCTGTCCCTGCACTGATCCACTATAAATGTTTTCTGTCCCTCCCTCCCTCCAGACACCCTGCTGCCTATAGGTGAATTCAGACATTATGGAGATGTCTAAGAGCTTTGTAATTGAACAAAATTTTTCTGAAATCAACTCTGTGCTGGGCACTGCTTCTCATCAGAACTGTTCTCATGTAAAATTGCTTTTTGTCCTCTGGGGCTGGGAGAGGGGTGCTATTAAACCTCTCTCACTTTGCAGGGGGCGGGGGAGGTTTGATGCTCTGACCCTAGGTCAGGGAATTTTAGGCCTAGAGGAGCAGATGGAGTAGGAGGAAGTGTCTGTCCTGTAGGACCCCCTGTCGTTAGGCCCCAGGCGACCTGTCCCCTAAGTCACTGTTCACCAGCGCCTGGGGAAGGCTTTGCCAGCACTTGCAGTTTGTGGGCTGGATACACTAATCTGGGCTCCCTACTGTCCTGACCCATCAATTTATCCTGTCTTGTCACCCTGTACCTGAAGGGGTCTCCCGGGGACACCGGGACGCAGGCTAGAGCAGTGAGTAAGTACACTGTCAGATGGGAGCAGAGGACAGAACGGAGGAGATGGATGCCAAGGGAGGGTTTATGGGTAGGGAAATGCTTGGGGGTAGGTGGGGTGTCCCCACCACACCTAGGTGGAGGTGGCTGCCTCTTCTCTAGGCGTGGGACCATCTGAGTTTTCAGTGACTTGGTCCCCACCCTGGCCCAACTGAGGAGCCTTCAGAGCACAGAGGAAATAAGTCATCACCTCCCAGCCTCAAGGAGGTCTGTTATTAGCACCCCCACCCAGGGAGAAAGCATTGGGCTGTGAGTTAGGAAAGTGTGCAGCTTTGGGCAGGTGTAGCCTAATCTCTGGGCCTCAATTTCCCCATCTGCACAATGAAGAAGTGGGCTCTGTAAACCCTAAGGCCCCTTCCAGTGACAGTGTGTAGGCAGGATAAAGCGGAAGAAATTGCTCCTGTGTGTGGGGTTCTGAGATATGGGAGGCCATATCGCTCATTCCATCTAATCTTGTAGCCACGGAATAAGAAAAAAATCTCTGCCCAAGGAAAGGGTGCAGGAACTGAGGGCACAGGCTACTGGGACGCCTTCAAAAATCACACTGTTAGACAGGGAGGGTTCTTGGAGCTGAGGTAGGGCTACCAAATTGTTGTTCTAAGCAAAGAAGGGTGGATATGTTTTGTTTTGTAGTAATATATATATAACATAAAATTTCCCATTTAAACCATTTTCAGTATATAATTCAGTGGCATTAAATACATTTACGATGTTGTGCTACCATCACCATTATCTATTTCCAGAATTTTTCCATCTTCCCAAACAGAAACTCTGTACCCATCAAACAGTAACTCCACATTCCCTCTCCCCCCACTCTCTGGTACCCTCTTATTCTACTTTCTGTCTCTGTGATTTGCCTATTCCAGGTACCTCACGGAAGTGGAATCATCTAATATTTGCCATTTTTTGTCTGGCTTATTCCACTTAGCATAATGTTTTCGAGGCTCATCCATGCTGTAGCATGTGTCAGAACTCCATTCCTTTTTGAGGCTGAACGAATTCTGTTGTGTAGATCTACCACATTTTGTTTATCTAATCATCTGCTTATGGACATTTGGGTTTCCACCTTTTAGCTACTGTGAATAATGCTGATATGAATATGAGTGTACAAGTATCTATTTGAATCTCTGCTTTCAATTCTTCTGGGTATATACCTAGAAGTGAAATTGCTGGATCATATAGTAATTCTACGTTTAATTTTTTGAGGAACCACCAAATTGTTTTCATACTGGCTACCCCATTTTACATTCTCACCAGCAACGCACAAGGGTTTCAATTTCTCCTGGGGACACAGGCTAGAGACACTTGTTATTTCCTTTTTATTATTTTATAATAATAGCCATCCTAATGAGTGTGAAGTAGTATCTCACTGTGGTTGGCCTGGATTTTTTTTATAACATATTTTAGCTGCAGAGTCCTTTTATCAGAGGAAAAGTAAAGGCCACATAAAGTCTCAGTGAGAAGCTGGCAGTGGGTAACTGGAGGTGAGAGGGGCTGGTGAGGTGTGTGTGTGTATGGGCGGTGCTCATGTGTGAGGGTATTTTCTCGTGGTCCTGCCCCACCCAGAGGTCCCTGAGGTCTTTCTAAGGAATCCGGCGGCACAGTGTAAAATGTCCCTGTCTCATGGTCCCTGAAATCACTTCCCTTCTGGAGTACTAACTGGAAGTGTAACAGTGGCTGGAAGCTTCTCATGCTTTGTTCTTGGGAGAGGACTTTGCTGGCCACCTGGGAGGAGGCCCTCTCCATTTGGCAGTCACTTGAGATTATCAGATGTAATTAGGCTCTGGCAGAACAAAACAGGACCCTTTGTGGCTTGACAAAGGCTGTCTCTCCCAAGATCAATGGGATGCAGAGCTGGGGAGGAAAACAGCACATTTGCAGGAGACAAAGGAGCTTCCAGGACGCAAATGGAAGAAGGCCCAGACCCTTCCCTTGTGAGGTTCAAAATTATTTGACGCTCTCCCAAGATAATGATCCCCAGTGAGCTCCACTGGTCAATGGGGAAGGACCCCTGGGCCCCCAAGGGGAGCTCAGTAGTGTGGGAAAAGGGCCTTGTACTGGTGACCAGGCTCAACTCTGCAGCTGAGGACCCAGAAGCGCCTTCGGGCTCTTCTCCCGGACAAAATTGCCTGAGCTCAGGAGTGTAAATGAGAGCTGGGACTTTGGAGTCATGTGCTCATGGCAGCTGGGACCCTGAGCAGCAAGGGGGAGCAAGGCTGGTGCTCAGCAGTGACCTCGGTTGAAATAAGCTAGTCCCTGAGGATTTTGAGCAGTCCTATGAGGTGGGAAAAAAGGCCTCCAAAGGGGCAGATTGGACTTCCTATTGATAAGGTCTTGTGGGAGCTCAAGCGATTATTGGGAGGATAATGTGATTATAATTTGTACCCTAAGCCGGTGCAGTAACCATACTACTTACATGTAGTTCTCAAGTTCTTGGCTTCTCTAGCTTCCATAAGTGGGGCAGGGTGAGGGGAACCAGAAAAATGTATTATCTCTTTCTGCACCCAGACCAAGACAAGCCTGGGGAATAGGAGGGAAAAGTCTCTGGGCTTCTTTCTGCACTTCAGTTCTCTGCTAATCCTTCTCAGTTACAGTTCAAGAGCTCGCCAGCCTCTCCTCACCCTCAGGATTCCTCCATGACCCCTTGCTTATGTCTACAACCCAGGATAGTCCTCAAGTGCTCAGGTTATTTCCTGTTCCCTCCCTCTGTCAACACTTATCCAGCCTGTGCACCTCCCTCTGAATCTCATTAGGACACTGAGCTCAGCTGACAGACCTGAGAAGTCGATGGCAATGGGTGGTTAATCTAGCCAATAGAGCTTCTCATACATTCCATCTCTGATTCCACTCACATTTCACCAGGGATCTTATTTACTCCAAAACACAGCAATCTGAACAATAGGTTTTTGGAATGTAACCCCTCAACAGTCTTTCAGTTCTGTTGTGCAAAGAAGGTGTGATTCTGTTGGCGGAATTTTAGGCACTTTAAAAGGAACTTGGGAAGATATTTTCTTGCCAAATAGGCACCCTCTGCTAACCCACAGAGAAGACAGCATTTTCTGCCTACACGTGAGGGAGCCCAGACTAGGCCCAGGGCTCAGGGCCAAACAGGCCCAGCCCCAGCTGTGACCTTCAGTTCCACTCCCCTGGCCAAGATGCCAAATTCAGATCTCCCATCAGTCCTGAAGCAGGTTAGACCAGTTACCATGGGCACGTGCCTGGGCAACCAAATTTGCCTAAGATGAAATCCTGATTATGCAAAAGGAATCTTTAGCCTGCAATGTTTTCCGCACCCAGCACATCAATGAAGACATTTATTTTTGACTACACTTGGAAAGAATAGAAAAACAAGCAGGATAAAGGCTAAGAGAAGAGAATGGAGCAGGAACCAAGGAACTGAATCCTCTAAGCTTCAAACCTTCATTCAACCTGCCTGCTCATCTAGGCCCTGTATTTGCTAATTCATTCTTGCAACCAATCTTCACTCAACTAATCAATAAATAAACCAATCTTCATTTAATCAAACATTGTATTTAATGGAGCAACCACTTAATTTCATTAATTCATTCACTTTCTTTAACAAATCAACCTTCGTTTAACCAAAAAAAAGCACTAAGGAGTCATTCAGTCTTCGTTCATTCAACTAAGTATTTCAAATATCAAAAGTTCAGGGCTAGAAGAGACCTCGAAGGCCCTCTGGTTCAGCCAATTGAATCTTGTAGGAATCCTCACCATTGATTGCAACCTTGCCAGATAGCCACCCAGGCTTCATTGAGCCCCTCTAACAGTGGGGAGGGAGCTCACTGTCTTCAAAGGCTGCCTGGACTGTTGTGGGATAGCTCTGGCTGTGAGAAAATATTTCTCAGTCCCTTTGTACCGTTCATATCTGTTTCTGGTGCTGCCTTCCAGGTCACACAGAACAATTCATCTCCCACGCTAGGAGAGCCTGTCAGCAGGTAAAGGTAGAGATTATGTCCTCTGGTCTCCCTCTTTTGCTCACCTGGCCCTGTGGGTGGTGTTCCCAGGTACAGCCTCTCTCTTCTGGTCAGGCAGGCCTCTCTCTGTCCTGGGCTATCTCCTGGATTGGGGATTGGAATGGCAGGCCACATTCCAAGTGTGATGTGATCAGCTCTGAGGTAAGGGAAGAGTCGCCTCCAGTTCTGAACAGACCAAGCCCCAGAGTATGTGTGATGCCTGCCATTTTGCTGAAGGTATCTCCTTTCACCTTGTTCCACCTGTCCCCTACGTCTCTTAGCTACAGCTGAGCACCCAAAGGGCAGTTGGTCCATGGACTTGCTGGAGATGTCAAGAGAGGGGCTGACCCAAAGCTCTGCCCAAATGGAGACAATAGGGATTAAGTGGGCCAGCCATTTCTCCTCTGAGAGCTGAGGAGGGAGCTAAGCCATTGGAGGAGATGAGGCAGGAAGACAGAAAGAAGGGAGTGCGCAGGTGCTGGAGTCAGTACAAGCCATGAGAAAGTGGAGGCTGAGGGAAGGAAGTTATACACTATGTCAGTCAGGTTGTAGGAGTGAATGACAGAAACACACTGACCGATTTAGTCAGAAAAATAATTTCTTAAAAGGACTCTAGCTAGGTAACTTGCAGAAACTGATCTCTCGTTAGTGGGTGATTTAGTAGTGGGGTATATATTCTGAAAAATTACAGCACATGACCGGAAAAAAAATTGTTTTAGAAAATGTATAACTTCCCTTCCCCTATGCCTTCTAAGGAAGTTGTATCTAGGTCTAGCCTGTGGGTGTTTGGTTTGCTGAAAACCAAGTCTTGTTCAGGTGATAGCCTTTACTACACTAAATCACAGCCTTATATGATGGGTAAAAAAGAGCCCAGCTATACTTGTGCTGCAAAAAGGAGGGGTGGGGTGGCAAGGAAGGTGAAAGCAGAGGAGACCCTGAAGAGGAGAGAGACCTGGGGTCACTTGAGGGGAGAGAGAACTGCCGTGGGTTGTTTGATGTAAAACACTATTCCATTTCTAGATAGATATCTGCAATACTATGTCCATGTAATGCAGGAACTCAGTTCCCGCTCCCCGCCCCAGAACGCAGGATATGGTGAGGCCAAAAAGGAACACCAACAGACCTATAGATAGGGGGTTCATACCACTATATTCTTGCTGGTGGCTGGGTTGAAAATATAGGAAGCAGGAGCCGTAATCTGCCGTCCGCTTCTCTGCCAACCAACCACCCCACTTGCAGCTGCACTCCGCACCTGCTAGCACAGCCATGGCAGTTATATCAGTGGCCAGTGGCTAACTGGTTACAGCTGATGGCCAACCAGTCAGAGCTGATGGCCATCTACTACCCAAACCAGCATCTTTCCAAGTGAGGTCGAGAGCCTGGAAACTGCTCTCTGGGACTCTGTCCCCACAGTCCATTTTTCACTAAGGCCTTATGATCAAAGTTGACTTTGGGGTAATTAAGAGAGGTGCTGCTTGGCGAAGGATGTGAACGGAGGCTGTTGTGGGAGGGCAGACACACGTGGATTGCACTTTGGGACTGTGCTCAGGGTTTTTGATGGGAAGTTCAATTCTCAGCTGAGTCTGTGTTTCAATCAGTACCCTAAATAAAGAGTCAAACGCACAGCATTGTACCTATAATTAACAATACTGGGTTGTGCACTTGAAATTTTAAGAGGGTAAATCTCATGTTCAATGTTCTTACCACAAGTGAAAAAAAAAAAAAAAGAAAAATAACAAAACAAAACAAAAAATGCTCCTTCATCCCCATTGCTGCAATCATGCCAGTGTAGGCTGATCTAGCCCCAGCAGAGATGGCCTTGGAATAGTGTCTCAACGCTGGACGGAAGTTGTGGCTGTGAGGTCACCATTCTGGCCTGAACATGAATGGATTTTTTAGTAGGTATATTAATTAGGATCCTTTTGGTAGCAAATCATGAAGATTCATCTCTAATGTGTTGAGCAAATCAAACAACACCCAAAAACATGAAAAAGGAGGGTGCAATTACTGGCAATGTAAATGTGAAGCCCAGGAGTAAATCCAGCTTGCTTCAGGAATGGCTAGATCCAGACACACAAGTCAAGTCACCAGGAATTTGTCTCCATCTCACCACTCTGCCTTCCTGTGTTGGCTTCTGTCTCAGCTCACTCTCCCCATGTGGTGGCAAGATGCCCTCCAATAGCTCCGTCCTAACGTCATCAGCCCTGCTGGAAAGAGATTACCTTCCCAGTAATTCTGAGGAAAGTTCTAGGACTAAGTCTCATGGGACTAACTGGTTACTTCCCTCACCCTGGAGTTGGGGGATGGGTCAGCCACACAGGAACTCCTTGACCTGAGAGCACAGGCAGGAAAGTCTCCCAAAGGAAATCAAGTTGCTGATACCAGAAATGGGAATGGCAAAACAGCAGTCAGTGAAAAACGGAGACATGCACCCTGTGACATGAACTCAGGAGAACGATGTCAAAACAAACAAACAAAAACCAAATTTCCAGATTGGGAATTGATGTTTAATCCAGCCTTGAAGGGCACGTGATTTATTAAGAAACTAGAGTGTTTCCAGGAAGGGGCGAAGTGGACTGGGGCAGATACCCTAAGCTGATTTGGGCCCCCACTCCTTCCCCTTTCAGCCTTAGCTGCAGGGACAGGATTTCCTGGAGCGGGAGCCGGTGTTGTGGAGCTGGCTACCAGACAAACACTGAAACCTCTGGTCAAGGCCACATGCTACCAGAAAGGAGACACGGTTGCACGTAGTGCGGCCCCAGGAACAAGAGAGGAGGTTGCTCAACTGTGGTTAGAGCTCCCCACTGAAATGTTACAGGATGGTGGTGGGACAGAGGAAAAAAGTGGCAAAAAATAAGAGGTTTTAGGCTCTGGCAGTAGGAATCAAACACAAATTCAAAGCTGCAAATCAATGCCTCAATCCATGTGAAAGAATGACCAGTGCCACTTAGAGGGATGTGCAGTGATGAGGGAAGGTGCTGATTCAGAGGACGTAGAGAAAGCAGGAAGGAGAGAGGTGCTCCCCATGAAGACTGAAGAGACCTGCTAGAACACATAACCATGGGTGCAGCTGATAGGGAAACTTTACTGAGAAAAAGCAGAATTCCCAGGAGATTGGATTCCATATGCTGGATATCTTCCATTCTCTAGCCTTCCCCACCCCGCTCCTTGTCCGAGGAAGCTGACCATTATAGACTCAGTTAACAGGATTAATTAAGTGCTTCTAGCTTCAGGTTGGGTTTGGCCAATGGAGAGCCCCAGCTGGAGACCAGGGGAAGGGAGGAGAGTGAGGTCACGGTATTTATTCCCTGGGCTCTCTTCTTGTGGCAGGGCTGGTTCTGTCCCTCAACCGAAGGTCACTGCTCCTCCCAAAGAGGCTGACTCCACATGACTCTTTCTCATTCCAGGTTCCAGTAACTGCTCCCCTCCCCCCTACCCTTGGCCTAGAGGTGGTGACAGCTCTGCTGCTACTTGCTCCAGATTATTGCACTTGAGATTCCTCTGCACTTTGTAAATAGTCCTTTTATAAATAAAACCACCTCCTTTCACTTTCAGTTAAGTGGGCCATCTGTTGCCTGTTGGGACCCTGAATAATCCCTGAAATGCTCACTATTAACTAAGTGTGAAGATAAAGAGGGGGAGGTGAGTCCTCAGAGGATAAGAAGGAGCAGCAGAGCTCTGGCTGCAGGAGCCAGTACCCACTAGGGAGGCAGCCTCCTGAATGAGTCCCTGGCCAGAGACATGAGGCAGATAGGCCAGCGACTAATAGCAAGTCCTTGAGAGCCAGCCTGAAGCTCAGGCTAACGTGCTGGGCATCCTCTCTTCCACTGGGGAGAGTCTGGTACCCAGCAGGACTGACACTTGCTGGCACCTAACAGGTCCCTGTACTTCCTGGTCAAATTGAAGGGCAAACTAACGGACGCCAAGGACTCCTGAGTTTGAAACACTACAGCATTTATTTTCACTGTGACCAGGAAGGCCATCTTGTGGCATATGGACCTCTGAGGAAGCTCAGTAAATGCATCATTTTTTTCCCTTTACAGGAGGAGATGGGGAGCTTGGAGCTGAGGCACGCAGGGACCTACATACTTCTGGGATAGAGGCGCAGTCAAAGATGTGGGGTTAGGGCTTGTCTCTGAGAGTAAAGGAAGTGAGAGAGGGAATCCAGGATGAAAATCCCACCAGCTTTCCAGGCCCCTTTTAATGCTAATGCTTCTGTATTTCAGTCACAGTGGCTACAAATCTCCCATGTTTCTCTTCCCCTTCAAAGCTAAGTGTGTGTGTCAGGGGGATAAAGAGAGAGAGTAGAGGCACTGAGAGGCTCTCTTGAAGAGAATGGGGGTGCCTGCAGAGCGAGAGAGGAACTATTCCCTCTGGACACTCACTGAGCTAGGACCCTACAGGCTCATCCTGGTGCTGGAATAAAGCGTGGTCAACAAGCAGGGCTGTGGACAGGGAGGGCCTGGGCCATGTTCTCGTGAGACTGCAGGTGTTTGTGAGTGGACCACAAGAGAGTGGACCAGAGACTTCTGAAGGTAGGAGACCCAAGGAAGGGCCTGTGTCAGCGCACTTGTCAGGACCAGGATATGGTGGGCCGGGGAGGAACATGGGACCACCCCTCCCATTTCTTCATACCTCCCATGGCTCCATGTGAAAGAGCATGAAGGTTAGAGGAGGGGCAGGAACCAGAGGGACAGCCAGCAGCTGCTAGACCAAGCAGTGGGACCCTCAACTTGGAAGAGGGGCTGGGGACAGATGGTAGGGACAAAGGAAGGCCAGGCGGCCCTATCTGCGGGAGTCCTTGGTAATGAGGGGACCCAGGTAGAGCTGAACGACAGCCAAGAAACCACACATATCCCTCTGTGGAGACCACCACATCACAGAAGACACTGAGGCAGACAGAACCAGAGGAAGGCCCGGGACCCCTCTCCACTGCAGAGTGAAGTCAGGCTGGCAAGAGATCTCACCAAGCTTCCTCCCCACATCCAGGAGTTAGTGACCAGAAAAGAGAGCAAAATATGTCCATCCTCACACCAAGCCCTTCTAGTCACAATTCTAGCCTAGGTGGGGTAAGAAGATTGCTACGAATTAGATAGGAGGGTGAAGTTTAAACTAGACTGGTCTAAGTTTTAATAACTGAACAAGACCAGAACATTATATAAACTCTACCTATGATGTTATAAAAGAGGAAAGAGTAGAATGGGGGACTAGGGAGAACAAGAAGACCCAGAATTGCTTCATTTGTCTTCCTCAATATGGGGAAATTCCTAACAGCCAGTTGCAGCCACAAAGTGGCCACTGGGCTCCTATCTCCATAGGGGGCATTCCACCAACCTGAGCAAGAGAGCATCCGTGAACCAGAATGCCTGCAAAAGTCCTGAGATTCATTCTGACTGCACCATCTTGGGTGACAAATCCACTCCTGAACCAATCACTGTGGCTAAGAGATGGCATGTGCCAATTGGTCAAGCTTCTGTCATACTTCCATCCATGGAATTGGTATCCCTGGAACCACAGTGTTCCTCAAAGGGATGTGGGAACCTCAGGGAAGAGGGAAGGAGGATGAATTGGGGGAAATATTACATTGGGGGTTTTCCCTCTTCACTCCTCTGAGAACATAAAGTTTCAGCCCCGGGAGGGAAGTGAGACTAAAACTAAAATGTCAGGTGTTTCAAGTCATTGCCATACTTAAAGACAAGGTGAAATGGTGGCTAGGAGTAACGGGGCAGAATGAAATAGCCCTGCAGGAAGAAAACGAGAGGAAGGAGAGACATGAGATGGGCAAGAGCTCCTGAGGGGAGTCCCAGCACCTGAAAGATGGGAGGGGCATCGTGATGAGTGGGCTGCTTCAGGGAGAGGTCATGTTTGATGGGGATTTCCTGAAGTGAAATTGTGAAAGTGAAGGAAGCCACAAAAAAAGTCCTCTCCTGTTTGTCACATGAAAACCATCAGTTAAAAAGTCAGTTCCTCCTGTTACAGACCAGAGTAAGGCGACACGATGACTAAACGCAATGTGGTACCCTGGATTGGATCCTGGGACAAAAGAGGACATTACTAGGAAAATTGGTGAAATCCAGTTAAGGTCTGGAGTATAGTTAATAGTCATGTCAGTTTCTTAGTTGTGTTAAATGTACCATGGGAACAGAAGATGTTAACAATGGGAAAAACTGGGTAAGGAATACACGCGATTTCTCTGTACTATCTTTGCAACTTTTCTGTAAATCTAAAATTATTCCAAAATTAAGTTTGTTCTTCAAATAGTCAGTGTATCATGGTGTAGAGTCACTTTTACTGTGTGGAAGATCGTAAATAAACACTGAAGCAGTGATGCCTCCATACCTAGAGGCAGATTGAGTGTTTATTTATGATCCTCCACACAGTAAAAGGGAAGAGCCAAGTGCCAAGCACAACTCCTCCAGGATCCCGTGAACTGGGCATGCATGGATGAGATGGAGTCCGTGATGCATTTAGCAGAGGGCTGGGCACATAACTAGCGCTCAGTGAAGGTTAGCAGTCTTCACTCCGCCCATACCCGGAGACGTTAGAATGTGCCTGCCCTTTCCTCTTGGCCTCCCACATCTCCAGGCCACCCCTCCCTGTGCCTGGGAGGCGAGGTGACTTGTTCAGCTGTGTAGTGGAACTTTTCCACAGGGCTGAAAACCCCAGCCCTGAGGCCCCTGCATCTTTGGTGCAGGTTGGCTCTGCCTTAACTCCTGCCACGTGTGTGGACAACTGAGATGCCTCTGTGCCGGGTTCTGACCTGACGGATTTCTAATTCTTAGGTCAACCTGGGAGGAAAAGGATCACTGTCCCCATTTTACAGATGGGGAAACTGAGGCACAAAGGCTGATATTTGCTTTCTCTCGGAGCAGCCTCCTGAGACAAATAAGAAAGACAGCACCAATAGCTCTGGGTCCAGGTGAGCTGATAAGCAGAAAAACCTGGGAGTGCTGGGGAACTCAGAAAGGGAAGGTCACCTCTGTGTCCCACAGTCAATGGACTTTGGAGCCAGGAGGGACTTGAGGGAGAAGGAGATAAAGAGAGCATCGAAGAGGAGAAAACAGCAAGAGGCCTGGTACTGAGATAGAATAACTTAGAAATCCAGCAATTCACAGTCTGTCTGGGTGGGCTGGAGGCCAGGATCCATGCAAGAGCGGGTTGGGACCATAAGCAGAGGGAATGGGGGGACTCCTTAGGGCTCTCTACATCTCACTCCCTGGGCCCTACTTCCCCTTCAGGATCTGCCCTGAGGCGAACATTAGCATTCCATCATTTATAGCTAAGGACTGCCCACTCCAAGGCCTCTGTTTCTGTTGGAAGGAGATCCCTGCTAGGTCTTTTATGGGTCAGTGCCGGGAGGACTCAGAACAGGGCAGAGATGGCAGAAACAATTTAGTGTCTATTTTGTGCCAAGCCCTAAAATGGGCTGTGGGATCACACTGACCCAATCCACTCTCCTTAGGAGCACTCAGGCTGTGGACTCTGCTCACTGCACAATGTGGTCAGCTAGGCCATGAGAAGCAGGGCTCAGGACTGCAGGTGCCCAGAGGAGGTCTCCAGCCACTGGTGGGGGGGAGGAGTGGGACTCTCTAGCCACACTTGACCACCTGGTGGCAGGGCAGCCAATGGTCAGCAGTCCCAGAGGGAAGACTCCCAGAGTGCTACCTCTGGCCGCCTCTCCAGGAGGAGCATCAGATCCAGGAAGTGGTGGGGCCCTACCTGAGGCCGTCGGGTGAACCAGGCCTCCCCACCTAGGGTGCCCGCTTCCTGCAGGAGGGCTATATCTGGGCAGGGCCCTACGGTAGCGCTGAGCAGAGGCTTGGCTCCCAGCAGATGTGAGGGCCCCTCACTATTCCAGGTGACCGCTATAGCTCACACAATGGGTGTGATCTACAAACCTGCAGTTTGCCAGCTGTCTGGAACCACACCGATCCAGCAGGCCTATTCTCACCTCACGTGCTAGGGCTCGCTCGGGACACCAAAGGGCAGGACGGACTCTCAAGTGCTCTGGCTACTTCTCCAAAGACATGCAAAGTACTAAAGTTCTCTGGGCCTGTAGCCTAATCTGAAACATGTGCGTTTCTACAGAGCTTCCGGGAAAAAAATGTCTCTGTGATAGGGGGAACTCAGGCAGTGTGTTTGTGTGCTCGCAAGTGTGAGCCAGTACTTGGGAAACTTCCCGTAAGCAAGCATTCTTTTTATTCTTATGAGATGAGTAGGAAGTAGTCGAGAGGATTCCCTATTGGCAGAAACCTCCTGATTTCAGGGAAGATGGCCTACAGAGACCTGGGGGTACATGAAACACTGAACACTGAGAAGGGAACTGTGGAGTACGAGTCTCAGCAGCTCTTAGGGTCTTAGATGAGATGTAGAAGGAAAGACCATGAGGCTGGATGAATGGTGGATTCTGCAACGGAGAATGCAGTACCTGAGATTATTGCTATAGGTAGGTAGATGGATGGGGCGCCCACAGACGGAGGGCCTGCCTGGGCTGAGACCGGATCCCAGGGATCCTGGATCATCAGATCCAAAGGGGCTACGGAGCCCATGGCATCCAATCCATTATACTGAAGAGAAGAGCAAGGTCTAGAGTGGAAGAGGGCATGTCAGGACAGGGTCCTGCCTCTAGGCCAGAGTATTTCCCACCCATGCTCAGGCAAGTCGAACCCAGCAGACAGTGCTCTCTCTGGGCCTGGAGAAAGGGAAGGGCCCTTAGAGAGACCGTCTGTGCCCCTGCCTTATTTTAAGATAATGAAATGAGTATTAGAGAGGGTCAGGGATTTGCCTGATGTCAGGCAGCCAGTGAGCAACAAAACCTACCCACCAGACCCGATGTCCTGCCCGCAAGCCCAGGGCTTCCCACTGCACCAGAGTCTCCCAAGGAGAGGGAAGGCCAAAGAGACAGGAGCTCACATTTACTGAGCACCTGTTATGTGCCATGTCCTTGACATGCTTTCTTCCCAGTCCTTAGAGCCTTGAAGGCAGGTTCTTGTCCATGTTTAATAAATCAGAGAACAGAAGTTCAGAGACGCAAAACTGTTTGCCCAAGGTCACACAGTTGCTAGATGGAAACGCAGAAACTCAAGCCCAGGTCTGTGTACTTCCAAAGCCTGCGCTCTTGTCCTTACCCAGGCTAGGTTGGGTTTGGGACCCAAGGCTGACAATGCAAGGAAGTGGGGGGTGGGGAAAGCCAGAGACAAACTCCAGGCACTGCCCAGGCTCCCAGCTGCCCAGTTGTACGAGTGACAAAGATCAACAGAAATGACCTTGGGACAGCAGGACCCAGCCTCCTGCTGACAGGTTTATTTTAGAAGTTATATTGATCCACACCCTGCAACAAAGCCGCACAAAACAAACAGAGCTTATAACATAGTTTCTGGTGTTGCTGAGATACTCACCACCAAGTGGCTTCAGCCCAAGGCACCACTGGCCTCAGAAGCTCAGATTCTTAGATTGATTTAGGAACTTAGATTCTCCCATATCTCTAACATGGAGGGGACTTCAAAGCTGCCTGTCCACTCCACGTGGAGAAGATCCACTCCACAGACTTCCTGACTGGGCTCATCCAACCCTGCTCTCACACCCTCACTGCCTAGCTCCAGAGGCAGCCCCTTCCACTGGGACTGCCTTTCTCACTCTGAGCAGAGACCAGCCTCCTTGAATATCCCCATAGTCCCCTTTGGGGCCCCAAGTCCGCTGCCCTATGGCGCCAGGTGGCCCTATTAAGCTGGGAGGACAGTGATTCTGCATTTTCTCTGCTCTGAGTCTGGAACTATTGGGCAGGGGCATCCATGCTGAAGCCATTCCTGAGAAATGGGCACAAAGCTACAGAGAGGGCTGTTTGGTCATCTCCCACGTTCTAGGCTTTATGCCTCTGCTAATGCAGCCAGACATCAAATCTACCTTTGTGTTCCTGTTATCTCCGACCCTAAGCCTCCTTATATTTGATCCAGCTATGGGATCTTGCATTTCTTTTTTAATTTCCATTTTGTGAATATTAGGAATTCTTAGTGGCACAGTGCCTTACAGTTTACATATCGCCCCTCCCATGTATCATCTCTTTTTGTACTTAGGACAGTTTACAGGACCCCACAAAGAGGGCTGATGTGAAGCATCTCCCGGGGAGCCTGGTCTGCCTGAGGGGCTCCCCAGCCAGGGGTCTTCACCGAACCTGAACCAAGCTGGCCCACACTCTGTCCCGAGCTCCTTTAGTTGGCTTGAGGGAGAGAAGACCTGCCCCTGCCCTCCTGGAGCTCCTGTCTGGTTGGAGAGATCAGCTTTCTCATTTCTATGAGGTCATTTAAGCAAGCAGATTCCAGGAAGGCTGATGGTAGAAATTCAGGTACTGGCAATAAGGCTGTGGGTGTCACTCTGGAGCTGGACTGGGATCCCATCTCACACTCCTGTCTCTGGACCTCAGATGGGTTGTTTGAGAGTTGGATCTGGCTGTAGATCAGAAAGCTGGGCCTACCCCAGCTCAGGGACCAGGCCTGTGGGTGAGTCCAAGCTAAACCTGCACACAAGGGTCCATTGTGGTTGCTCAGCCTGCCCTGGACTCTGCCAGCCCTTCCGGCTCCCGGAAAACACTTCCCATCTTGGCAGCTCCTGGAGCAGCCTCTCCTTGGCCAAGGCACCGGCCCCACACCCAGGCCTCTCTTGCCCAGTGGGGATCCTGGACTACTGCAGCTTAGAGCTCTTGGGTCCAGCTCCATTTCACAGCCAGGGTCCCTGAGGCTCAAGGGAGTGGGCACAGACCAGCACAGCACACCAGGACCAGAACGAGAACCAGAACGAGGACCAGAACCCAGCACTCTAGCCATTTTTTAAGCTCTCACTACCCATAAGAGGCAGAAGTGTTTGGATTCAGAGAAAGGTAGGGGCTGTCCCAGTATATAGTCACTTGTGGCAGAGTCTGAGTGAAGCGACTGGTGCAAGGTGGTTGCTTGCCCACCCTAGACCTCTCAAGAGGTCTGGGCCCCTTGGTTCAGCTGTGTGGCCTTGCAAGGATCATTGTTCTCTGCTTCTGGGGTTTGGGGGTAATCCCCATTATCAATGTAGCCCTGACATCTGAACTTTTCAATCAGGAGTGGACGCACTGGATGGGATGAGGAAAAGAAGCTCTGGAGTTTGAGGGTTTGACAACTGGCTCCTTCTCCGCCTGCCAGGCTGCGTTAGAGCCAAAGGCTCTGAGGCCTTAGGCTCCCCAGAACTTGCTTGAGCTGACAGCGCCACCTGGGGCCCAATCGGTGGGACATGAGTCCCACTGGGGACACTGCCACCAGCCTTCATTCACCGAAGGACCTCTGTGCCCCATGAGATAGGTGCTGGGATAAAGAAGGGATTCTGGCCTGAGACCTGAGTGAAGGGGGTCCGCTGAGAGCCACCACTTGGGATGAGCTGCAACAGCAGAAAGCCCAGGGCAGCGGTGGGGTCTAAGCACCACAGGGCCACGAGGAGACGAATTACCATCACAGCGGTCACTATCTTTGGGGCCAGGCCCTAGGGACCCTCAAGGAGTTGATTATGACCTAATGTTGAGGGGTGAGGTGGAGGTGTCAGCCCAGGGCCAGACATTTGGAGCTGGGGCTTGATAGGAACTTGCCTTGTGAACAGGGGTCATTCAGGCTCAGGAACATACCTGTACAAAGGCGTGGTGGAGAAGTGAGTGTATGTGTATTAGCTTGAGGGTGACAGGAGTGAGAAGGAAGAAGTGCCAGACTATGAGGTCAAGAAGAGGTCATAGCCCTTCATACTTGTGGCCAACACAGCTTCTTCACAATTCCCTGCCCCCCACGCTCCTGCTTTGACCCCTGATGCTGGCAGGTACAGAGCCTCTGCCTCATACTGTAACCCTGTCTCCTCTGGGTCAGGTTATTCAGCGCAGGTCCTGATTCCTGGGACCTCCCTCCTTCCCCAAGACCAGGAGCTATGGCAGGATGACCCTGGGCTGATCTTAGGGGACGCAATCCTGTTACCTCTCTGGCCTCCAGGGAGCCTGGACACAGCCCTTGAACCAGGAGAAGGATACAAAGCAGTTACTGAATTTTGGTCTCAGTTTCCTCAACTGTAAAATAATAGTGCCTACCTCATGGGATGTGGTGAGAATTAAATGAGAAAATGCATATAAAGCCCTTCATTAGCACCTTGTTGGAATGGGTTAATGCCAGTTGAAGAGGTTTCTCCCCATTGCCCAACCCTCTGAGCACATCCCTTCCAGAAGGGGAAACTTGAGGGCTCCGGATCTTGGCCCCCCAGGCTACCCCCTCACCCCCAGACTTTGTCTCTTTCGACTTCCCTGAGCCCAGAGATGTTCTACTGTGTGCCCAGCAGGACAATTTGTTTATTGTTTCTCTTCATGTTTTTTGCTTTTTTTTTTAAAGAAAATATTTTAAAAGGGGGGGGGATTGTACAAAGAGCATCCATATGCTCCCCTAAACTGGACAATCAATGATGTGCCTTATTTGCCTCATTGCTTTCTCTTTTTTTAAAATCTGAACCATTTGAAAGTAAGTTACCATGACGGTAGATGACGCTCAATACCTGAGCACGCAGCTCCTAAGATTAAGAACATTTCCCACAGTCATAATCACAGTCCTAAAGAAAGGATAAATAATTCTATACTATCGTCTAAGATCCAGTCTATATTTATATTTCTCCCAATTTTCCCAAAATGTTTATGCTATTTGGGTGGAGGGCCAGGGAGGGATCCAGGATCCAATCTGTTTTCACTTACTGCATTTGGTTATTGGTCTCTTCATTCTCTTTAAATGTAGATCAGGTGCCTCATGTTTTTCTCCCCAAAATAGAAAAAAATTACAAAAGAAAATATTTTGTAATCTGACCACCTTGAACTACCCACGGTTGGCATTTTGATATATTTCCTTCCAGTTGAAAAAAAATTCTGAGTATACACTCATATATGCATTTTTAAAATAATATCTCTAGGGCCAGCCCGGTGGCTCAGGCGGTTAGAGCTCCATGCTCCTAACTCCGAACGCTGCCGGTTCGATTCCCACATGGGCCAGTGGGCTCTCAACCACAAGGTTGCCAGTTCAATTACTCGAGTCCCACAAGGGATGGTGGGCTCTGCCCCCTGCAACTAAGATTGAACATGGCATCTTGAGCTGAGCTCCCCGATGGCTCAGTTAGTTGGAGCATGTCCTCTCAACCACAAGGTTGCCGGTTCAACTCCCGCAAGGTATGGTGGGCTGCGCCCCCTGCAACTAGCAACGGCAACTAGCAACGGCAACTGGACCTGGAGCTGAGCTGTGCCCTCCACAACTAAGACTGAAAGGACAACAACTTGACTTGGAAAAAAGTCCTGGAAGTACACACTGTTCCCCAATAAAGTCCTGTTCCCCTTCCCCAATAAAATCTTAAAATAATAATAATAATAATATCTCTATTGAGACATAATTCACGTATCACTTAATTCACTCATTTAAAGTACACAATTCAATGTTTTTAATATATTCAGAGATATACACAACCATCAATACATACAATTTTAGTTTCCAGCACCTCAAAAAAAAAAAAAAATCCTGTACCCTTTAGCCCTAAGTAAACACAAATCTACTTTCTGTCTCTGTAGATTTGCCTATTCTGGACATTTCATATAAATAGAATCATGTAATATGTGGTGTTTTATGAGTTTTTCATGTAGCATAATGTTTTCAAGGTTTATCCATGTTATAGCATGTAACAGTACTTCATTCCATGTAACAGTACTTCATGGACAAATAATATTGCATTGTATAGATATACCACATTTTGTTTATCCGTCAGTTGATGGGCATTTGGGTTGTTTCTACCTTTTGGCTATTATGAATAATGCTGCTATAAACAAGTTTACAAATGTAAACTTGAACACATTTGTGTTCAAGTTTTTATGTGGACATACATTTTAATTTCTCCTGGGTAAACACCTAGGAGTGGAATTGTTAAATCATATGGTAACTCTATGTTTCACTGTCTGAGGAACTGCTAAGCTGTTTATTCAAAGTAATCGTACCATTTTACATTCCAACTAGCAATCCATGAGGATTGATTTCTACATATCCTTGCCAATATTTGTTATTATCTGACTTTTTTATTTTGACCATTATTGTGGGTATGATGTGATATCTCATTGTGGTTTTTATTTTCATTTCCTTCATGACTGATGATGTCAAGAATCTTTTCTCGTCTTTATTGTTCATTTTTGTCTATTTGTTTATTTGTCCATCTTCTTTGGGAAAACGTCTAGTTATGATCCTTTGCTTATTTTTAATTGGGTTATTTGTTTTTTTATTATTGAATTGTAATAGTTCTTTATATATTCTAGATCCAAGTCCCTTATCCAACATACAATTTGAAAATATTTCCCCCTATCCTATGGCTCGTCTTTTCATTTTCTTGATGGTATTCTTCAAAGCACATTTTTTATTTTGATAAAGTTCAATTTATGTATTTCTTTCTTTTGTTGATCGTGCTGTTGGTGATGAAAATTTGGGTTCTTTCCAGTTTGGAGTTATTACAAATGAAGCTGCTTTAAATATTTGAGTACAAGTCGTTGTTTGGACATATGCTTTCATTTCTCTTTAGTAAATACCTAGAAATGGAATGGCTGGGTTGTTGGTAGGTTTATGTTTAACTTTTTAAGAAATTGCTAAACTGTTTTCCAAAGTTGTACCACATTACATTTCTACCAACAGTGCATGAGAGTTCTAGTTGCTCTATATCCTCACCAATGTGTGATATGGTCAGTCATAATTTTAGCCATTCTGATAGATGGGTAGTGGCATCTCATTGTGGTTTTTACTTGTGTTTCCCTAATGATTAATGATATGTTTGAGCATCTTGCATCTATGCTCATGAGAGATATTGCTTTGTAGTTTTCTTTTCTTGTAATGTCTTTGTCTGGTTTTGGCATTAGGTAAATGCTGGCCTCGTAGAATGAGTTAGGAAGTAGTCCCTCTGCTTCTATACCCTGAAAGACATTATAGAGAATTGGTATAATTTATTCCTTGAATATTTGGTAGAATTCACCACTGAACCCACCTGGGCCTGGTGCTTTCTATTTTAAAAGGTTATTAATAATTGATTCAATGTCTTTAACAGATATAGGCCTATTCAGACTGTCTTATTTCTTCTTGTGTGAGTTTTTGCAGATAGTCTTTCAAGGAATTGGTATGTGTCATCTGGGTTATTGAATTTGTGAGCATAGTTGTTCATAATATTTCTTTATCATACTTTGAATGTCCATAGGATCTATAGTGATGTCCTTCCTTTCATTTCTGGTATTAGTAATTTATGTCCTCTCTCTTTTTTTCTTGGTTAGTATGGCTAGAGATGTATCAATTTTATTGATCTTTTCAAAAAATCAGTTTTTCATTTCATTGATCTTTTCCTATTGATTTTCTGTTTTCAATTTTACTGATTTTTGGCTCTAATTCTTATTATTTCTTTTCTTCTCTTTGCTTTGGACTTACTTTGCCCTTGTTTTTCTAGTTTCCTATAGTGAAACGTAGATTATTGATTTCAGATCTTTCTTCCTTTCTAATACGAGGTCTGACAACTAAGTTTGCGAACTTGTTACAACGATGTTGCTAACCTTTTTTGATATCACAGGGATGATTCATTATGAATTTGTACCAACTGGACAAACGATTAACGAAGTTTACTATTTGAAAGGGTTGAAAACGCTGCATGAAAAAGTTAGACGACGTGAACTTTTCGCCAACAATTCATGGCTCTTGCATCACCACAATGCACCAGCTCACACGGCACCATCTGGCCCCCAATGACTTCTTTCTTTACCGGAAGAGAAAGGAAATATTGAAAGGAAGACATTTTGATGACATTCAGGACAACAAGGGTAATACAACAACAGCTCTGATGGCCATTCCAGAAAAAAGAGTTCCAAAATTGCTTTGAAGGGTGGACTAGGCACTGGCGTTGGTGCATAGCTTCCCAAGGGGAGTACTTTGAAGGTGACCACAGCGAACTTTTTCCAGGATGAGTTCACAAACTTGATTGTCTGACCTCATATATGCATTCAACGCGATAAAGTTCCCTTCAAGCACTGCTTTCACTGCATCCCACAAATTTTTGGTAAGATGTGTTTTCCTTTTTAGTTAGTTGAAAATATTTTCAAATTTCTCTTGAGACTTCTTTGACCCATGTGTTATTTATTTTGGGATTTTCCAATTATCTTTCTGTTTTTGATTTCTGGTTTAATTCCACTGTGGCCTGAGAGCAGACAATGTATGATTTCTATTCATTTAAATTTGTTAAGTCGTGTTTTATAGCCCACAATACGGTCTATCTTGGTGAATGTTTCATGTGAGCTTGGAAAGAATGTGTGTTCTGTTGTTGTTGGATGAAGTAGTCTGTGGATGTCAATTATATCCAGTTGGCAGATGGTGGTGTTTAGTTCAGCTGTGTCCTTACTGATATTTTGCCTGCTAGGTCGGTCCCTTTCTGATAGGGGGTGTTGAAGTCTCCAAGTATAATAGCGGATTCACCTATTTTTCTCTGTACTTTTGCTAGTTTTGCCTTTTGAGCATCTTCCCTCTGCTTATTTGCCATCCATGTATCTTCTTGCCCATTTTTTATTGGGTGGTTTGTTTTCTTATTATGGAGTTTTGAGAGTTCT
This sequence comes from Rhinolophus sinicus, assembly GCF_057876585.1. Taxonomy (NCBI): domain Eukaryota; kingdom Metazoa; phylum Chordata; class Mammalia; order Chiroptera; family Rhinolophidae; genus Rhinolophus; species Rhinolophus sinicus. The sequence goes on along the minus strand of NC_142514.1, from coordinate 140,626,178 downwards.
TTATGTTTTTTAGTTTTTTTCCTTTTAAAATTGTTTTGGATACAACTCCTTTTTATGCAGATATGTGATTTGCAATAGTTTATCCCAGTTGCATCTTGTCTTTCCATTCTCCTAACAGTGTGTTTCAATGAACAAAATTTCTTCATTTTAATGAAATCCAATTGATCAATATTTTTCACTTATGGATCATGTTTCTGGTATTGTATCTATACACTTTTTGCCTAACTCAAGGTTACAAAGATTTTGTTTCTTTGTTTGGTGTGCATTCCTTCCAATTTTGGGTTCACATTTTATGTATGGTTTTCTATCTTGTCTTTTTTTCCAAAACATTTTTTAAAAATTTCAAATCTATGGAAACCGTGAACACCCACATACTCATACCCTTCTCCTAGGGAGCATCAATTATTAACATTTTGCCACATTTGCTTCATCTCCCTGGATACTCCCACCCCATTCCCCACCCCTCTCCCTGCCAGAAACATTTGACAATAAGTTGTCAAATGTTTTAACACTGACTTTTTGCAAAGTCTAAGCAAGTTGTCCTGGAAATGTTCTTTAAAAAGCAGCCACAGCAGCACGTGTCATTTTCTATGGTGACAACGGCAACGCTTGCCCAATGTGGAGGGCTTGGAAAAAACAGAGGAGAGAAGACTAAAACTGCCTCCTCCCTTTATTCCTAGTCCATGATCCCAGGGAGGCCACTTGCTTGGGAGGTGGGTGGAGAAAACACACAGGGCTCAGATGCAGAGACCTGATTCCCACTGCAGTCCCCAGTCCTGCGACCACTTCCTAGAGAAGAGTCCTTATCTGGGAGGCCTGAATCTTCCTAGGTGACCTTGAGCCAGTTCTGCCTTCTCTGGGCTTAGCTGGTAATAGCAGATAATGTGTGGTAACATTTCTGTTGTGAAAGGGCTTGGCAGCCCTCCCTCCAACACCCCACCCCCAGTGTGTCTTCTTCTTTAACCCTTTCCCTCTTGCTGGATACTCAGGATCCCAGCTGCTTTTGCCTGGAATGCCAGCCCCCTCCTCAACCAACCCCACATCCTTCAAGGCCCAGCTAGGGATACCTCCCCTGAAACCTCCCCCCACATCATCCCATCCATAGAGTCATCCTTGCCTTTCCCTCTTGTCTTGAAGCAAATCATTCACCTGTTGCGGGCCGGGCCTGTGCTGGAGGCAGCTACAAACTCCTATCTCCCTCAATGCTCATGACAATGCTCGAGGGAGGTTATCATGGCCATTTCACAGATTAGGAAACATCCTCAGCATACTGTGCAAGGTCAATCACCCTGAATTAGGGCAGAGCCAGGCCTGCTCGGGCCACTGTCTCTGCCTATAGAGACACAGAAACCCTTGTCTGCAACCCCAGCAGGCTGTGCACATAGAGGTCAGGCCTGTGTCTGATGTACCTGGGTATCCCTCATCTCCATGAGTCTAAATCTGCCTCTTACTTCAGAGTCCAGCCAGCTGCAGCATTGCATCTTGCAGGAAGCCTTCCCTGATTCCCACTGAGGGTGATGTTTTTTTTCTAGACACCCCCTACCCTGGAATCAGTGGCCTGATTCTTTTGCCTCTCCCATCCCCACTCAGAATCCCCTCTCCAAGTGTCCATGGTCCTGCACACTGGTGCTTAATCAGCATCATTAAATACATTTTTAATGTTTCATTGTAACTTATTTACATTATCTCTTTCTAACATTTATTGATTTTCTCTTACCTCCTTTTATAATATTGCGTGTGTTTCCTATCAACGCATTTTCAAAAATTTAGGACAGAACAAAAATCACCCCAAATTGTCCACAGATTACTATATTAACATTTTGGTAGATTATTTTTTAGTGTGATTTCTGTAGATATATTTTTATAGAGCTGCGATCACACTGTGTAAACAATTCTGAAGCCTGTTTTTAAAAAAATCTAACATTACACCAAGGATATTTTCTGCGTCATTAAAAATTACATGGGTCACACCCACTAGGATCGCAAGACAGATAATAACAAATGCGTCAAGAATGCGGAGAAATGTGAACGTTTGTACACTGCTGGTGGAAATGTGAAATGGCACTGTCCCTTTGGAAAACAGTCTGGCAGTTTCTCAAATAATTAAGAATAGAGCTATCATATGATCCAGAAATTTCATTCCTAGGTGTATATATATTCAAGAGAAATGAAAACACATATCCACACAAAAACTTGTACATGACTGTTACTAGCAACATTATTTATAATAGCCCCAAAATGGAAACAACCTAAATGTCCATCAACTTAATGCATGGAAAAATAAAACGTGATATATCCAGGCAATGGAATGTTATTCAGCCATAGAAAGGAATGAAGTACTGATACATGCTACAACATGGATGAAACTTGAAAACATCCTAACTGAAAATGGTCAGACACAGAGGCCACATATGATTCCATTTTCATCAAATGTCCAGAATAGGCAAATCTATAGAGACAGAAAGTAAATTTGTGGGCTGGGTTGGGGGAAGAGGAGGTTTGGGAGCAAATGAGGAATGAGTGCTAATGGGTTTTATTGGGGGTGATGAAAATGTCCCAAAATTGACTATGGTGATGGTTGCAAAACTTTGTGAATATACTAGAAACCATTGAATTGTACATTTTAAGTGGGTAAATTGTATGTTATGTAAATTATGTAGCAATAAAGTGTTATAATTAAACACAAAAGAATGCTGTGTAGCATTTTTAATGTCTCTAGACATTATTTCTTTGCACAGCTGCATCATCATTTATTTAGATTTCTATTGTTGGATCTTTATGTTTTCTATTCATTCCTTTGTTTCAAAACATTTCAAACACACTAAAAAATTGAATTGAAAAGTGTAATGAACCCCTGTACCCATCATTCCCTTCAATTATCAACACAATTTTTGCTTTTACAGACATGAATTAGCTGAACATTCTTGTGCATAAATAAATCTTTGTTCACATTCCAAACTGTTTCCTTCCATTTATACTGAACTTAATTCAGTTCACACCACTTCTTCAAACCCTCACAACGTGCTCCCACACACCAGAGGGATGTGATGGGTCAGACCCCATCATGCTCTTTGGGTTATCCCAGTCTGGTGGGGAGGTAGATACTGGATTGTGACCAGTAGGGACAGGGGCTGTGTAACTGGAAAGTGCCCTCCTCCTATTATCCCGGAAGGGCACCTCCATCCAGGAATCACTGGAATCGCTCCTTTCAGGGAGCCAATTTCCCAAACCTCCGCCCGGCCCTGTCTTTCTTCCTTTCTGTCACATGGGGGCGCCAGAGCCACAGTCTTTCACATCCTCCTCTGGAAGCTCTCCCACCAACAACATGGGTGAGTGGCTGCAGTGGGCTCTCTGGCCCTTTTCCTGGTGACCCTGGCCTGGTGATGGTCCTCTCTTGGCCTTAGGAGCCTCACGGAAAATAAAGGAGGTGAATGCAGTGAGCTTCTGGACCCACCACTGCTATAATCTGGTTTCCCACCTTGAGCCAGCTCTCATCAGCAGTGTATCCTGGACTCATCCCCAGCACCTGCTTCTAGGTAGGCCAGGGGCTCCATCTGAATGTCCTTCTGCTCTGGGTCCCAGGAGAGACTAATGCACAGCAAGGCAACTTTCCAAGTTTTACAGAGGCCCACAGCAGGCAGCTCAGTACCTGAGGAGCAACTCAGGCAGCAAACTTGCTGGCAGCACACGTCTGGTGGGTTAGGGGTCTGCCTACTGATGCCTCACAGCTGCCCACGCTTGGAGCCACCCAGGTGTGGGCAGTGTCGGGGATACCCCAGCTCCAGGAGGAAGGTTAGTGCTGTGGGTGGAGGAAGGGACCAGGGACTTCCAAAGGCCCGGCCTAACTGATATCCAGCCCAGTCCACCAGAGATTTGGTCCCCAGTGGGCATGGTCTGCAAAGAACAATGAGGACTGATGTTTCTGGCATAGCTGAAGGCTGAGTCAAGGGACAGAGTGTTTGCCTTCCTGACAGAGCTTCTCCTGAGTTGAGGTGTCTCCAGTCTGGGCCATTGCAAGGGGCAATGAGCCAGGCTCTGAGCGCTCTCTGGATGTCTGCCTCTCCTTGGGGTGCTCCTTCATCTATGACTCCAACACCACCTTCCTGGCCTTGCCCTTGCTTGTCCCTGGCCCTCCCCAGATGTGTCCTCTTAGTGAGCTGGCTACACCCAGCCTGGCCAAAGCCACTCCCCAGATGGCCAAGCAGTTCAGTCACCAGGGGAAGGAAGGGCCAGCTCACACATCCTGAGCACCTACGGTGTGTCGGGCTGGCCCTGGGCAAGCTATTTTGTATGTGTTATCGCATTTCTTTCTCACAGCAGCAGCCTCATGAGGCAGCTATGAATGTGTTCATTTCACAGAGGAGGAAGTCAACGCTCGCTCGGCCCAGCAATGTGAGGATTCAAGCCCAGGCTGGTCTGACTCATGCCCGTGTCTCCTTCCTTCCCACCTGCTTTCTGCACACGCTCTGAATCACTGTACACAACTCCTCCCTCACCGAGTCATCCTCGCTGCTGCTCTATTCATGCACTCGCCAGTGCCCACCCAGTTGCACACACACTCCACGCTCATGGGCACCAAGGTGGGTGCACCTGCACAGCAGCCCTGACTGCCACTTATTAGTCATGTGACCTTGAGCAAGTCACTTAACTGCTGTGAGCCTCAATTTTCTCACCTCATTCGAGTTGTTATGAGAATTAAAGGAGATATTGTAATATTGTTAGTACCTTGCCTGGCCATAGTGCTCAATAAATGTTAGCTAGTTTTTAAAATTGTAGCTACTTTCATTATTGTACACATGCATCTTTGTACATTCTCTACACATGTAAGAAGCCATACGCAGTATACACAGGGCCACAAGGATCGCCGTGGATACCTACACACTCATGCAGGAATCCACAGTGAAACAGTCACCTGCTATAGCATGTGCCGAGGTTTGTGTGCCAAGGTGGGCAAGGATGCAGAATACCTGTGGATCAGAGGACAGGGAGCCAGGTCTGGGGGTCCACCCAGGCTGGTTGGGAAATAAGATTCATGATCAACGTGTGGTCTGCAGACCAATCTAGGACCTTGTTAGAACCTTAAAGCATCTTCCACACTCTACCCCAGACCTTCTGAATCCGAATCTGCATTTAATAAGATCCTCACAGCACCGAGGCAGAGAGGAGGGGAGTGGGCAGAGCTACTATCCCTGAGTGGGAGGGGCTGGCCCTGGGCCTGCCTCCATTCTCCAGCCTACTCTCAGAGCTGGCTGCTCTACCTCCTGGTTCCTCCGTGCTTGGGAGTGGTGCTAAGGAGTGAGGTTATCCAACTCAGACTTGGAAGGACAGGCTGGCCCCCTCAACCCTGTTAGAGAAGAATATAAATAGCAAGGACACTCCCTGGTCCTTCCGAGGCCTCTGACAGGCTGAGGCCGAGGAGCCACATCAGGGCTCAAACAACTAGTAGGGGGTACCTGCCCTTCAATCCCCCTCCTGAAAGGTGTCCATACTCATTTATGACTCTCCCACCCAGCGTCATGGCAGGGGCACTGCCAAAAGTCCAGCTGGCCTCTCCTGCCTTGAGTGAGGTGTGGGTTCAATCCCTTGGAGCCTTAGGAGCCTGAAGCCTGGGCCCGTGCCCCCTCCCTACCCCTGTTGGGGCTAATTTTAGGGCTGCCTTGACAGCTGCCTCAGCCCAACCTGGGTCAGTTCCCAGTTGCTCAGTGCCGGAGTCAGTTGGGGTCAGTTGGAGAGTGGGCCAGGCCAGCCCCAGCTTGGACTGCAGCAGATGAAACTAGGATCCTTAACCCCCTGCCATCATCTTCCCTGGAGAGCCCCCATCAGTGCTGACCAGCAGGATGGGATGGGAACTGGTCCTGCTCTCAGTCTCTGCAGACAGACAAACCAAATCCCATGGAAACCTGAAGTCACAGAGACCAGGGAGCTCAGGACCCTGAAGATCCTCTAGTTCAGCAACTTGGAAAAGGGCAGAGGGGCCAAGGTGTCGGTCAGCGTCACAAACAAGTGATGACAGAGCTGGGGTTGGAGCCTCCGTCTCCTGGTGCCCAGCTGGGTTCCAGGGCTGGGTAGAAATGTAAAGGGGCCTAGCATTTAAAATAGCCCATGGAGGGAAGCCCTGGCATTAGTGCCTTCCTGCCTGAGGAGTGCAGAGAGGGGTCCCTTCTCAGGGTCTCTTCCTGATGCCAACCCAATATGTGCTTCTTGTACCCTCTTGCTGTGCCCAACTATGGAGGTTTCAGGAGCAGATGGCACCTAAGAGAGGACAGAGGAAGGATTTTAGCCTCTGAGGACAAAGGGATGAAGTCCTTGCTCTGGTCCTTGGTTTCCTCCCGGATGAAATGGTTGTGGACCTACTCACAGACTGGTTCGGAGGGATAGAGGAGATGAATGGAGGATGGAAAGAGTGCTGGGAACTTCAGAGTAAACTGTGCCCACAAGGCTGCCAGCTGGCTGAGAAACTAGGCTCCCTCCTGTGGGGAAACTAGAGTCTGAGTGGCTCCCACAGTCTTCGCCCCCACTACTTCCATCTTCACCCTGTCCCTCACCCCGTGATATTGCAAGAGGAAAGGAGAACAGGGCTTGAAGCTGACCTGGACAAAATGCAAACAGGAATCACGGAGGGATGCTGTGCTTCTCCTCCCTCCTCCCTGCAGCCTTTGCTCCTTCTGTTTCCTCTATTCCTGCCTCTTTCCGTGCTCTTCTCACTGCTGTCTCCTTCCAAATCCCCTCTACCTCCCTAGCTCCCCATTCCTTCTTCCCGACTCCTCTGAATTCCCTCACCCTGGAGCGCTGTGCCCTGAACCCTCATGGCTCTCCGGGCTTGTGCCTGCAAGCGGGCGTGTGGGTGAGCATGTGTGCACACGGGGCTTTGCTGCTCATGGCGGGCACTCAATAAATATTTAACGACCCGTCTTAAATCCTTTTTGAAACAAAACTATGTGTCTGTGAGTAAATAGATAAACATTGACTTACTCTCAAAACACACACATGCACCCTGAGAAAAGCCTTGTTTATTCATTCCCCCCTGGGTAACAAGTTGATTCCTACTGTGAACTCTCCGGATGACTGAAGGTGGAGGAGTCTAAGGATCAGGAAGGAGGGAGGCATCTCAGGTGGGGGGAACACCTGGAGCCACGGCTGGGAGCTGCAGGAATGCTCCGCAGTCAGTGGCACAGCAGTGTGAGAGGAGCTGGGGAGGTTGGCAGTGTCCACATAAAGAATCACCTCGCATACCAGGCCAAGGAGCTGACTGTATCCTTGAGGGTGATGGGGAGCTATGGGAGGGTTTTGAGCAGGAGAGTGACGAGGCTGGATTTGCTGCCAGTAGTAACCCTCTCTGGCTGCTGCTTGGAGTACAGATTGAAGGCAGAGAAAGCAGTGACAAGGAGCCCTCTGCTTTCAAGGTGCGGGAGAGAGACGATGAAGTATGAACGTAGGTGAAGCTGCTAAAGGTGAGAAGTGGACAATCCCCAGGATGTCACAGAGGGATGGTCAGGACTGAGTGAGGGGTAGGAGGAGGGCAGGGAGGGGCTGAGAGGAGGCTCCATGATCTCGAGTTCCTGGCCCAGGTAGTTGGAGGTGCCCTTGCTGAGGCTGAGAGAGGAGCAGGTTTTGGGGAGGGTGCAGAGTTCAGCTTTGGACATACTAGGGAGATGGTATAACTAGAGATGGAGAAGGCTAGACCGGTCAGAGGGCTGGGGCCAGGCAAGTCTGGACAGATCCTCTCTGAGTAACATTCTCTGGATGACTTTGAAATGTCCCAGGTACCCCCAGGGCAGTGCCTCAGGCCCCACCCACCCATGGTCTCCATGACAGACAGAACCTGGACTTGGGCTCCAGGTAAGGACAGGGAATAAGGGCAGCAAAAGCTCTGACCAGAATGGAGGGGAGGATCTGGGCTTAAGAATAAGAGACACCCCCAGGGCAGGGCAGAAATGGGTGGTGGAGAGGTATGGGGTGGAGTGGAAACCAGCCAAAAACGGGCTTGGCCAGTAGACCTTAGAGATCAGTCAGCCCAAGGCCATCATTGTACAGACAGGCAGAACGAGGCCTAGCAAGGGGTGGGGACAGGCCAGGTAACATGGTGGAGCAGACAGGTCATCAACCCCTTGCTTAGGGCTGTGTCCTGGGCTACACCGGCTGGGAGTGGTTAGCTCGGTGTGACTCTGAGACTGAGCTTCCCGGCCATGCTCAGGTGTGAGCTTGTCTGGTCCAGAGGGGTGCGCTGGGGTAGACAGGTGAGAGCCCAACCGCCACCAAGCAGCATACCTGAAATCACCATTCCAGCCCTGCGCTGTTACTTTCTTAGTCCCAAAACTCAGGCTGGGCTGCAATCAGAGGAGGGAGTCACCCACCCAACCTGGGAGCTCATAGCCCAGCACAGATCCGTGCTCCTCTCAGACGCTACACTATGGGAGGGCTGTGGCGTCACGTAGGGGGTTCCACACAAAGTGAGATGTGATAGGGGCGATTTCCTTCAACAAATGCTTATTCAGCACGTACTCAGTGCCAAGTTCTGTTCTAGGATCTCAAGACAGTGAACAGGATTTATTTTTTAACTAGAGATTGACAGTAAACAAATACATAATATGTCGAGCAGGGAAAAGTGAGATGAAGAAACACAGAACAGGGTAGGGGTCGGCAATTTCAATAGGGAGCATGGATGGAATGGCTGCTTGACAGAGAAAACACTGTTCATTTGCCTCACTGACTGGCTGATTTTGGCCAAGTCCTTACCCCCACTTCCCGCCTCAGTTTCCCACTGGGAGTTGAGTTGAGTCATCCCTGAGAGACCTACCTGGCCGGGTTATTAGAAGGGGCTGAGGGGAATGGCCAAGCAACGAACCACCTGGAAGACCAGCTTCTCCCATGAGGTCAGCCCCACTCACCTGCTCCTGCCTATGAAACCCCCACCTCCCACCCCACCAACTCAACTCCTTCTGACAGGGAACCCAGCAGGAGCTGAGGAGCCAGGGCCTGGGCAAGGCTCTAGATATAGCCTGGCAGGTGGAAGTGACCCACATGGGGGTGTCAGGATCCAGGAAACTGCCTGGGGTGGGGGTGTGTCAGAGCAGAAACATGGAGACTCAGTACTGCCTTGCCTTACCTGGGAGGGCTCTGACCTTCCCTAAGCAACACACCCCCTCCCTAGGGTCCTGCTCTCCAGGAGGCCCAAGTTGCAGCCAAGGAATTATGAGGGGCCCAAGAGCTTGCTAGTGCCTGTCCCCTCTGGGCCTCTCTCGTCATCCACATATGAGGGAGCAATGGGGCTAAATAACCCTCAATGTTCCTTCCAGTTCTAAGTTCCTGATCGGTTGAGTATGTTGCAGGCGGCCCAGGACCTCTCTGATGGTTCCTTGGAGGCTCAAGGCAGAGGTGAGTGGCAGATTCTGAAATGGGAGGTGGGGTGGGGAAAGAGTTACCAGGTTTAGCAAATACAAATTTGAATTTCAGATAAGCAACGAACAATTTTTTAGTATAAGCGTGTCCCAAATATTACTGTGGGGACAGAGTCCCAGAGAGCTGTTTCCAGGCTCTCGGCCTCATGTGGAAAGGTGCTGGCTCGGGTAGTAGATGGCCATCAGCTGTAATCAGATAGGCATCCGCTGTGGTTGGCCATTAGCTCTAACCAGTTAGCCATTAGCCACTAAATAACTGCTGTGGCTACACTAGGGGGTTGGTTGATTGGCAGAGATGCCAACGGCGGATTGCAACTAGCAAGTGCGGTTAGCAAGCAGATTGTGGATTGCGGGTGTGTTGATCCTACTTCCTGTGTCCCACCCAGCCCCCAGCGAGACTGGGGTGCAGGAAGACCTCTCAATGGGGTACTGGTGGATGTGAGTTTTTATGTCTTGACCAGCCACCATTGAGAATATAGTGGTATGACTCCCCTATCCATGGCTCCGTTGTTCCTTTTTGGCCTCACCATGTCCTGTGTTCTTGCGCAGGGAGCGGGAACTGAGACCCTGCATGACACCCTGTGTGACGGCACTGGACACACAGCAGTGATCAGGACAGACACAGCCCCCCAACTCCACGGCGCTCACAGGCTAGTGGGGAGACAGACATACAAACAATCATAAAACAGGGAGATAATTGCCCTTTCACAAGGACTGAGGAGCCCGTATGAGTGGAGGCTTCACACAGGTGGGGCCCGTGTTCTGTTTTATTCAGGTCCTACCACACAGCAAGCTTCAATCAACATTGGTGGAAGAAATGAAAGTGCTGAGGGGAGATGAAAAGGGGAGGACTTCGCAGGAGACCTTCCACATTGGAGTTGGAAGAAGGACCTTCCAGATGGAGGGAAGTGCACAGATGAAGCCCTGTCTTGTGCAGTGAGCAGTGGGGAGAGAGGTGTGGCTGGCATGGAGGAGAATCAGTGCAGACCAGGCTGAGAGGTCACCACACAAAGGGCCAGAACTGGGCAGCTGTCAGGTGCTGTGGATCCATGACCCGAGGAGGCTTCGTATCATGGGGTGCCAGTTCTCAGAGAGTGGCCTGTCCTGTGAGAGTCTACGTTTCTAGAGGACAGCGGATGGGTCTTCCTCGTCTCTCATGCCCTCTAGGACTGGGTTGAGAACCCAACACAGGAGATGGATTGATTGAGAGCTGAGGGATGGATGCAGCTGCTTGAGGCTGGCTCAGAGAACAAGTTACACTGCACTATTCTCTCCCCTTGGGCATCAGATGTTGCCGGGGCAATTTTAGTAGATGATCACAGTCACTCAGCAATATTAGGAAAGATGAGTGACTTTTTGCCCTACATGGAAGCCTTTGTGGCATTTAGCATGTTTGTCCAGGCCCCTTCACAGCCATGATCTGGGATAATGAAGTGACAGTGACAGGTGATGTCTTCCTACCTGTCACTGCACCCCACTGAATGAGCCAGGCTTCCTACAGACATCATTTCCAGTGCCAGATTTAAAAAGAAGAAACAGACTCAGGGAGTTTGGGTGCTAAGGGTTTAGGCTAAGCCAGGATTTTAACTCAGCTTTGCCCAATGTTGAAGCTCCAGCTCCTGTTACACTTAGCTGCCCTTGTTTTTTTTTTTAAAGTAGTCTCTGAGATGTTTGCTTATTTTTGGCACTCAGAAAGTCACTCCAGCTTTATGCCATTTTGATCTTTGCTATTTATGTTGCAGATGCCGTCAAAGCTGTTGCTTGTCTGTGAACTTCTGTAGTGGCCTTTGCCCAGAAGCAGTACACTACGGAAGGAGAGAAGGAAGCAGGATGGTAGGGATGAAGCTGGCTCATCCTGAGGTTTATTGGCACTTTCCCTGGGTGCCCCACCCTTCCTCCAGCCTGCAACCCTGCCCTGCCCTGAGTCATTCGGCTCCCCAGCACTCTTGGGACAGCGAGGCCAGTGCATACAGCAGTGTTCCTGCTCTGCAACCCAGCCTCACACCATCCTCCCACGCCTCACCCTGGAAGTACTTCATTCCCTCGGGGTATTCAATGACCACAATCTGGCCCTACTGCCAGGCAAGTTTCTTCCTGGGTGTGGGGTGTGCCATGTCTTCCCTGCTAGACTGTGAAGGCCTTGAGGACAGTGTGAACTCCCAAAAGGAATATATCTGCCAAGAACGATTCCTTGTGGTTAACTGTGCCCAAATTCATAACCAGAGTCTAGCAGCCGTTACTGACAGAGGCTTCTCGTGCACTCTGCATTTCAGGGAAAAGACACGGACTGAACTTCCAACCTCCCGCACTGGTCTTCTTTTAAGACCCCTTATAATGGAGTTTCTGGTATCATATTTTGACCAATGGACTAAGACCTGCCTGTTCCAATCAGAACTGTGCAGCTATATCCTCATTTGCAGCTATATTAACTAGTCAGAGCTGCTCCATAACAACCAGTCAGAACACACAATTTTCACCAATCATGACTGTGCAATTTGGACCAATCAGTTGTGCAAAATTTGATTCTTCATTTGTATAAAATGGATCGATCAGGAACCAAGGTGGGAAGTTTCTCTATAAAAGGTAGCCTCCCCTTTATCTTAATGGAGCACACTTTGGTTTCTACCAGAGGCTGCGTTTCCCAATTTGCAAACTGTTTACCTGAATAAAGTTTCTCCTTTTTCCACACATCAGATTGGCAATTTCTGTTGACAACAAGGACCTTGCATTCTGTAATTTGTGTGCTTGATAAGCACTTAATCACAGTCTTTGCAGAGAATCCCTGCCGTTTCCTGCTTCAACAGTGCTTGGCTGGAACCAAGTACTCGACCTCCACCCCTGCCAGCTGCTCAGAGCCAGCTCGCCACCATTTCCTCACAGTGCCCTCGAACTGTCCCAAGGTCCCGCTGTAGTTGCATCTCCTTAGCCACCCACCACGATAACCACAACTTCCTTGCAGGGCTTAGAACTACCCTAGGACTCAGAGGCCATAAATCTGGAGCTCTGTACCTCCTACACATAACTATCCATGTCTTACTACTTTGACCTTGATGATGTGGCTTTAAAGAACTTTGCCAAATATTTTCTTCATTAATCTCATGAAGAGAGGGAACATGCTGAGAAACAGGTGAAGCTGCAGAACTGATGAGGTGGCCAAGTCTTCCTTCAGGATATCAAGAAACCTGAGCATCATGACTGGGGAATGGGTTGCATGCAATGGAGTGTGTGTTACACTTGGAAAAAAGTGTGAATCAGTCAGTACTGGAGTTGCACTAACTGGCCACTGACAAAAATGACCCTCCTTTGTGTGACTTCATTAAGATTCATTACCTGAACGAGCAGGTGAAATTCATCAAAGGATTGGATTACCATGTAAGCAACTTGCACAAGATGGGGATTCCCAAGTCTGGCGTGGCAGATTATCTCTTTGACAAGTAAACCCTGGAAGACAGTGATGAGAGCTAAGCCTTATGCTGGCTTCCCATAGCCACTGTGGTGACTTACTTCCCTGGTCACCAAGGTAGTGCATAGATGTCGGGGTTACCTTTACCTTTTCTGTAAGTTGTACCAAAGCATTCACTTATGCTCATTCACTTATACTATTCCTTCAGATAAAATAATTTGGTACCCCTCCCCAATAAGCACCTGCTGTGTGCCAGGCCAGTGCTGGGTGCCAGGGTACAATTGGGGTTGATGGATCCTGAGACCTCCAGGTACACTCTGGCTGCCCCCTGCGTGTACCGCCCGGCCTCCTCATGGTCCTTCAACTAAAAGGCTAATGTCTAGTGCACCATGTACACTCCAGAAGCTCAGGCCACATCAACCCACGTCTTGGACCCCCCAGACCTCCCTGGCCTCTCCACTGGCTCCAGGATTCAGCCAGTCCTTTCTCTCTATTCAGTCTTCTCTATCCTAACGGACTTATGGCCTTGGTGGCAGGTGCCACTTCCCTGGAGTCTGTGGACTTCTCATCAGCTTCATCCAAGAACCTTGACGAGAGCCTGAGACCTTATACCAAGTACTATGCTAAGCACATGACATGAATTATCTCTTCCTCCAACAATCCTATAAAATAGACATTATTATTATCCTTATTTTACAGCTGTGGAAACTGAGGGTCATAAGTTTTAGGTAAATTAAGAAGTGGTGAAATTCAGGATTTGAATCTAGGGTTGTCTATTCCAAACCATTCCTCTTAACCTCTACACTGTCCTGCCCTGCGTTTGTATCTGAGAAAGGCCTCAGTCAAAGGCATCCATGATTTCTTCACGTACCAAATGGAGGAATGTTTGCTCAGTAAAAAAGGAAATGACCTCTTGTTAGTTAGTGGGCAGGAGCATCTGTGGATATTATGTTGGATTAAGGTATCCCACTGTTGACTTAGAACATAAACATCAGGTCCAAAACTCCACCCTATCGGCAGACAGGTGTCTCATCTAAAGTTCTTCCTGGTATAAGTCCCCTGGGGAAGATGCGTTGTCCAGGGCCTGAAAAGCAGAACTGCTGTGGGGTCCTAGGCTACGGAAGAGAGACCCCTACGCTCTGAATCTGGATTTTTAAAGGTATTTGTATCTACAGGTGTGCTCCCAAGTCAGGAAGTGGCAGGTCAGGAACTTGGAAACCAGGGTCTCAATCAGGCAAGGCCTTATTTTTCTCCCTGGGATCAATGAGCACCCGGAGAACAAGTGTCACCGGACACTGCAAACTGTTTCATAGGTCACACTCCACTCTGTTCATTTCCCTATTGTTATCTCTGTCTGAACGGCCTTGTGGCAGCCCTTGTGAGGATTTTAAAAGGATGCATTTTTTTAGATAACATTTTAAAATAAACTTTAAAAATAAACTCTGTAAAATAGTAGTTTTATATTTATAGAAAAGTTGCAAAGGTAGTACCTAGGATTCTTGTACACCCTCACCCAGTTTCCTCTGTCGTAACATCTTGTATTTGTCACAACTGAAGAACCAATATTGATACGTTATTATTAACTAACTGCAGTCCATACTTTATTTGGATTTCCTTAGCTTTTGCCTAATGCCCTTTTTCTGTCCCAGGGCACTGTATCACATTAATCAGCATGCCTCCCTACCCTCTTTCTGCTCTGGGACAATTGCTCAGACTTTTCTGTTTTTGATAACCTTGATAGTTTTGAGGGGTATGGGTCAGGTATTTTGTACACTAGCTCTCAATGTGGGTTTTTCTGATGTTTTTCTCATGATTAGATGGAATTTAGAAGTTCTTGGGAGTAAGACCACACAACTAACATGCCATTCTCATCACATCAGATCAAGGGTACCTACTATTCACTACTGTGAATGTTAACCTTGATCACATAGCTAAGGTTATGTTTGTCTGGTTTCTCCACTGCAAAGTGAGTAAGAGGATGCATTCTGTGTAGTATTAAGCCAGACCACTAAGATGGGAGGGGCAGCACCCCTGGAAGTCTGCATGGTGGTGATAATAGTAACCAACCAGTAGGAGAACCAGCAGCATGGAAGGTGGATCTCAGGGGGCAGCTCACTCTTAACTTTAATGGTTTGGGGCTCTACCAGCTTTAGCAGCTAGCAAGTCTCATTCATCTCAGTGTCTCCAATACCCACACAAGGCTGTCTGCTGAATGCATTGGACTTTTTTTTTTCCTTTTGCAGATGCATTTTTTACATTGAGGTGAAATTCACTTAACAAAATCAATCATCTTAAAATGCACAATACATTCAGTGGCATTTATACATTCACAGTGTTGTGCAACCACACCTTCCACTAATTGCAAAATGTTTCATCACCCCAAACGAAAACCCCATATCCATTAAGTAGCCACTCCCTATTCCCCTCTCCCTTCAGCCCCTCCCTGCACCTAAACTAGAATCATATAATATGCAACCTTTTGTGTCTGGCTTCCTTTACGTAGAATGAAGTTTTCAGGTTCATCTGCGTTGTAGCATGTGTCAGAACTTCATTCCTCTTTATAGTTGAATAATAGTCCATTGTATATATATATATACCACACTTTGTTTAACCATTTGTACATTGATGGACCTCTGGGTAGTTTCCACCTTTTGGCTATTGTGAATAGTGTTGCTATGAATATTTATGTATAAGTATTTATTTTAGTACCCATTTTTTTCTATTCTTTTTTGTGTATACCTGTGCATGACTGGATGGTTTAAAAATGTGGTATTTCTTCACAGGTTTTAGAAAGCTGATCAAACATTTGCTGGGGCTCTGATTAAAGGGATTTCTGTCTTGGGCCCAGCTCAGGTTATCATCTTATCAATAGGTTGGATAAAGACATGACCCACGTGTATCAAATTCACCCATGACAAGAAGCCAAGAGGGAGAGCTAAAAGTCATAATGCAAATATATAAAGAGGGTAAAGTATCAAGTGTTGTGTTAGGTTTCTTTAAGTGATTGTCCAAGCATAGCATGTAGAAGAACTGGTTTACCAACAATTATGCAAAAAGAAGCTCAGAGTTTGAGCTGACCACAAGCTCTACATGAGCCAAGGCAATGGCTACCAAATGAGCAAATGCAAATGTAGGCTGCATTAACAGAAGCATAATATCTGGAACGAAGAAGGTGATTGCCCTATTCTGTACCACATGCTCCCAGACCCACCTGGAGCTCTGACGTTCCTCTGACATGCTGTGGTATACTCTGGGTCAGGAGAAAGTGACCAGACTATGGAGACCTAGAAACCAGGTCACGTGACAAGTTGGCAGAGGACTCAAGTGTAGGCAGGATGGCTAAAGCAGGGTCTTTGCTGCTCAGGGTTGGCAGGACTGGTCCCTGGGGAAGAGGGCTTTCTTCCTATCAGGGTGTGATTTCCCTTCCTTGTAGGGCTGGGCGTATGGAATGAGCAGGGAAAAGATTCAGAAGAACATCAGGTGAGCCCAGGTGACTCTGAGTTTCAGTTTTTACCTGGGATTCAGGTGACTTTCCTCGGGTTTTTGAATATTGAGAAATAGAGCTAGTCTGAGGGGAACAGAGGTGCCGAGAGAATGAATCTAGTAGTGCTGCTTTTGTCTCCTCCTCCTTGTCCTCCCCGTTCTTCGCTTCCTCTCTTATTCCTCTCCTCCTCCTCCCTCCCTCTCTTCCTGCAAACTGGCACCCAGCACCATTCTATCCTGGGAAGAGGCAGGTAAATTATACTGGTTAAGGATTTTTGTTAGAATAATGGGCTTAAATCAACAGGGATTTAACTGGCTAAGTTGTGAAAATCCAGAAAAATGCTTCTGCCATTATGGTGAATGAAAAAAAGAGTATACAATTATATATACATTATGACTAGGTCAAAATGTATAGAAAACTCGAATATTATAAAACACACCAAAATCTTAACATCAGTTATCTATGAGGATTAGGAATTTTTTATTTTGTGTTTTCTATGTTTCTATATTTTTCAAAGATTTTGTAATGAAGAGGCATTATTTCTGTAGTCAGGAAAAATAAAAACACCAATTTTGTTGTGAATGAATTTAACTGGGCTAGATGCAGGGTGTAATGGAAGTAGTGCCTGCAGTTTTCGCCTGGCCACTTCCTGCCCAGCCCTGGGCTGGCTGTGTGGCACCCCCACCTCTTATAACCCACTCCCAGTGGTTCTTCTGGTCTCCTGGACTTCCCCACACAGGGCCTTATTCCCAGCAATCACGTGGGAAACTTTAGCAAACACATGACATTTTGCTTGAAGAGCCATACAGATGAGTGATTCTCGAGTACGAAGGAGAGCCATAGCTCACTCTCAGGTAGAAAAAGCCCCGAGGGGTGGGGAGACCACAAAATGGGCAGAGCCAGTGGTAGTAGGCAGCTGTCAGGATGGAGCAGGTCTCTCCTCTCCCGATGTCACTGCAGTTGGCTCTCAGCCTGGATGGAACCGCACTGGCAAGAAACATGGGTTGCCAGTGTGGGTTTCCTGAGGAGCGAGGGGCAGTGTGTGTAGCTCACGTAGTCTCTAGACATCACCCTGTGAGAATCTGGATTCACTGAGCACCTCCCTAGTGCCACCCTGGGCTCACCCTTTAGACACATTCATTCAATCCACACATCAAGCCCACCACCTCGATGTCATTACCCCATGTTGCCTATAAGAAAATTGAAGCTCAGAAAGATTAAGGAACAGATCACCTACGCGGCACACAGCAGAGGTGCACTTAACCACTACTGCACACTGCCTCAAAATAGTCTCCAGCACGTCATTTTCTGCTCGGTAAGACGACTTATATCTTGCCCTTCTTGACTTTGATGCGGCCCCACTGATAGCTTGGTTATTGCACGTGATGACATTTTAACTGTAGCCGTGGAGAAAAGTTCTCCTTCTCACTTCCTCATCTCTCAGGGATGGCAGAGTGCTGGCTGTGACAGTTGCAGCTCTGGCTCTGATGGGTTGGTTATTCTGGGCCCTGGGGGGAGGGGGCATCTCTGTGGCCTTGAAGATGAGAAGAGACCCTCAAGGAACTCACATAAGGCAGGTCTCAGGTCCCAGGATGGGGTGAGTTCCTATTGCTGAGGGCATTGTGATCAGAGCCTGCGTAGGACAGTTGCGACTCCTCAGAAGGGCAGTTGGAACACCTGACCACAGAGGGCCTTTCTATCCTTCAGATTCTAAGATTCTACAATTCCAAGACTCTCAGATATTGATAGAAGGTAGTGGCGGGGATGTGTGTTGGTGCCTTCTCTCACTTGGTCAGAAGCTTTCCGAGCCTCAGCTCATGAACTCAGGGTTGTAACCATGGGCATCCTTGCCATATGCCAAGAATGGGACTTGTGTTTGTGTGGCTCTTGGTCGGCCATCTCTTGAGGATGAGAGAGACTAGCCCTTGGGGCTCAAGGCACAGCTCTCTCTGAACAAATTCTAGAAACATTTTGTATTACGTGTTAGGGGGACGGGTTGCCTGGGCTGGGTGCTGGGGACACAGAGAGGGGACCACCAGTCCCAGACCTTTCATGGAGGCAGACAGATCCAGAGCTGGGGGCTCGATGCTAAGGAAGAGGAACACATCAGGGGATACAGGAGCCAGAGGAAGGACCCCTAACTCTAGGGACATGTACCCAGGGACTTTGAAGAACTGGTTCTTTACTCTGTCCAGTTCCACCTTCAACAACCTGTGGGGCCCATGCTGATGGCCTCAAAATAGCCAAGGGTATTCTGAGCCTGCCCACTGCCCAGGCCCTAAGTGCACTGAGTCATGGCAGCCCGGTTCTGATTGCTGGACATCTGGAGAGAGTAATAGCTGCCTTATGTGGCCCATTGGGTAACTGAGAAGAGGCTAGCGGTTTGTGGGCATTGAGTAACTGCTGGGCTTCCTGAAATTTCAAGTTTCTTTTTGGACCACTCCCCGTCTTCCTCTTTCAGGGTCAGGCTGGGGGCTGGGGAGTATCCAGAAGCCCACATTCATTTATTTATTTATTCAGCAGTCACTTGCGCACCACCTCCCCTGCTCCTGCCTGTCCTGAGCTTGGGGGACACAGAGAGACATCTGTGGGGTTCTGCCCTCCTGGGTTCCCTGACTCAAATAATGGTTCCACTATCGACTCCTGCCACCAAGGCAGAAATCTGGGCATCAGCCTAGACTCCTGGCTCATACCCCCTTGCGTCCTACCTTCCACTTTCTTGTAGCGCCTGTACTTTCCCTGTTGTATCATTTATCCTCTTTTATCGTAAAAGCTCCAATTGTCCATCTTCCCCTTCTAGACTCAGTGAAGGGAGGGACTATGTATATCTTGTTTCCTACTGTATTCCTGGCACCTGGCACAGTGCCTGCCACTTAGTAGATGCTCATTAAACACAGTTACATGAATTAGTCCTTTTAATTACATTTCCTTAATATTCCTTGGAGCCATACACTCCTCCCAACCCCCAGCCACAGCCTTTGCTCAGATCTCCTCCTTCACCAAAACTATCAATCAGCCTCCTCATTGAGCTGCCTGCCTTATCTCCTCCATTCAATTTATTTTCCATACTACAGCCAGAACAAGGCCACATTTCTGGGATGAAAAACAAAAATGATTGCAGATATGACCGATCAGCCCATTGTGAAAATGATCAGGAAGATACACAAAAATTCAAAACCTGGCAGTGATACAATATAAACTAAAGATAAGAGAAGGTCACAAGGCAAAGTGCAAGGGGAAAATTGCACTAACTAGATGGTAGATGGGAGCAGATTGAGAAACACATTCTTGGATGACACACCACCTGTTCCTCCCTCTGAAACAGAACAGCATGTGTCATACTGTTATTAGCTGTCCATGTGTCCCCTCCCCTTTACTGCAAGCTCCTTAAAGACGAAGACCGTATCTAATGTATTATACCTTGGTGTCTCTGGCACCTAGCACAGGAATTGGCACATAGTAGGCACTTAATAAATATTTGTTGAATGAATCAGAGGATTAAATGAATTAATGAGTGAAACCAGTGGTTCCAAAATAGATAAAACACTAATCCTCACTGCCTACTCCTCTCAAGAACCCGGGGGCAGCACTGACTGGAAGGACCTTTGGCTGTACCCCAACAACCCAGGATTAGCTTCCAAACCAGGCAGAGTGGATGAGATCACAGATTATAGGGCCAGGAAGCTTAGATAGAGTCCTGGCTCCACCAATTATTAGCTGTGTGAGCTTGGGCAAGTAATCTAAGCTCTCTGTGCCTCACCATTGTCATCTGTAAAACAGAAATAGTAATAGTACCAATCTTTGAGGGTGGTTATGAGAACTAAACTTATTTGTGTGTGTAAATTTAGTGCATATATTTAACGTATATACACACATACACATACATATATAAATTTACATATCTGTACTATACTATATATACTATACATAATACGTAGTATATGATATAGATAGATGATAAGATATAGATATATAGTGCTGTTTAAGTGCCAGTTGTTACTGATAATGATGGTACTAATTCCCTAATCCATCCCATCAGCTTTTCTTTTTCTGTGTCTACACCATCTGTCTGATGGTGGAATTGAGTCTTCTCTGAGTAAGCACTGCATCATAAAATTGAGAGGGTCAGGAGGTGGTGCCTGTGGCTTTATTTCTGCCTAATCAAGAGTGAACAAAAACAATCAACAGGGTACCTGTGAAAATTGGTCTAAAGATTCAGATGAAGAGCTTGTTATCTCTGAAATGATCTATAAGAAACAGAATAAAACTCTAAAAGTCATTGGTTTGGTATTCTCAAAACAAACATGCACCCCAGGAAGCTTTGGTATAGTGATTATTTGCTAGGTGCCTCCCAAGTGGATAACAGATATGAATAGGCAATTCTTGGAAAAGAAAATGCAGGTGGCTCTCAAACATGGGAAAAGATGCTTCATCTCACTCGTAAAGGAAATGCAAACCAAAACTACAGCTCGACATGATTGTTCACCTATCAGATTGGCCAAAATCCAAGAGTTTGATATCACAGGGTTGTGAGATCCTTGTGAAATCCATTGCAGGGATTTTAAATCCCTGTGGGGATTTTACTTTGAAGAATTCACCCCTTACCTCTACTTTCAGCAATGTTGTTTAATTAACTGAGATTTCCTCCACTCCAGCTCCAGGGGTGGCCTTGACTGGCTGAAGCCTGCTAAATTTCTCATCATCCAGAGATCATTAAAAATTAATGGGTGACCTTGAGTAAGCTACTTAGCACTCTGAGCTTTGTTTCTTCATCTGTAAAATGCCGACAATAGTAGAGACTCAGGGATAGCAGCCAGCTCAGTGTCTAGCACATATTTAATAAATGATGTCTTTTAGTGACTTTGGTAATCGGATACTTATCAATTTAAATATATGTGCTTAACCTAATCTAAAGGCTTATAGAACTACAAACTAGAGCTCTAATCATTACAGAAGATAAAAACAAGAAAAATTTAGATTGTATAGAGAACAAAAAACACAGCAATAAGGAAGCACAAAAATAAAGAAGTAAAAGGAGACTACCTCAGGTATTAAATATATATACATAAATTAAGCTATGTTATTATCAAATGAACTCAAAAAGAGTCTGAAGGCTTTGGCTAGCAATAAATGACAAAGATTTCCTCAAGGGTCATAGGGTTTGCAAAATGGAAACGCAACTGGGTTATACCCAGAAGTGTTCTGAAGAAGAAAGAAAAACGGAGGATCCCTATAGTAAAAAATACATTCTTGAGAAGAGTCAGTCCTTAGTTCTTTTTTTTTTTTTTAAGATTTTTATTGGGGAAGGGGAGCAGAACTTTATTGGGGGACAGTGTGTACGTCCAGGACTTTTTTCCAAGTCAAGTTGTTGTCCTTTCAATCTTAGTTGTGGAGGGTGCCAGTTCAGCTTCAAGTTGTTATTTCAGTCTTAGTTGTGTGGAGGGCGCAGCTCAGCTCCAGGTCCAGTTACCGTTGCTAGTTGCGGGGGATGGGGGGCGCAGCCCACCATCTCTTGCGGGAGTCGAGAAATTGAACCGGCAACCTTGTGGTTGAGAGCCCACTGGCCCATGTGGGAATCGAACCTGCAGCCTTCGGAGCTAGGAGCATGGAGCTCTAACCACCTGAGCCACAGGGCCAGCCCAGTCCTTCATTCTTAATCTTTGGATTGGTCTGAGATGGTAATCCTCTAGATAACCAGTGGTCTGGATAATGGCTGTCAGGTGGTGTGGACACATCGTCAACATTCTTTTCTTACCTTTTCAGGGCGTCATCAGACAATTACCTGGAGGTTTGATGTATATTCAGGCATTGACACAAGACTGGAAAGTTCAAAAGTTTAAGTTCTCAGGCTAGTTAAAACAAGAATAGAATCATACCTCAACCTGCTTGATTTTAGTAATGTAGCAGCTTGACTATAGCGATTCCATTTTATTTCTTCACTCTGTCCCTCTCTGTTGAAGGCAACAATTCTCACAGTTTCCCGATGAAAAACAAAATTCAACTAGACTATATCCTACTTATAATAAATACTTAAAATAACACAGAATGTCCAAATGTATTAAAGATACACATGTAAAAAACGAGATCTAATAACATTAAAGGAAAACACGGGGAAGAAATCTTGGAGTAGGAGTTAATTATGGCTCAAAATCCAGAAGCCAAAAGAGAAAAGACTGATAAATTCAACCACTGAAAAATGAAAACTTCTACATTTAAAAAAAAAAAGAAAAACCTGTGGAAAGTCAAAATACATTGGGATAAATTGGGAAAAATCATTTTTAATTCAGGTGACAGAGGGATAATCTTCCAAAATTTAAAAAACCAGTAAGAATCAATAAGCCCAGCAAACCTAACAGAAAAATGTCTAAAGGATATAATAGAAAAGGAAATGCAATGGATCTTAAATAACTCTTTTGTTATGAAAAGATGTGCTCAAAATAAGAGAAATACAAATTCAAACTACACTGAGACATGATTTTTCACCTATCAGATTGGTAAAATTCCAAAAGTTTAATATCACAGGGTTGGTGAGATTGTGGGGAAACAGGTTCTCTCATACAGTGCTGATGGGAGCATAAATTGGTACAACCCCAATAGTGGGCAATTTGGTAGTAGTTATCAAATTTGCAAATGCACAATCCTTTTGATCTAGTAATAATATTTCCATGAAATTTCCTAATTGAACAGAGAAAGTATGTATATTGTTTGTACTAGCAAAATTGGAAAAACCCCAAATATCTATTAATAGAGAACTGGTTAAATACATTATGGTTCAGCTATACAATAGGATACTATCCAGTCCCTAAAAACAAAGAGGAAGCTTCCAATGTATTAATTTAGAAAAATCCCCAAGATACAATTAAGTGATAAAATGCAAGATCATGTGTATTGTAAGCTATGCTTTGTGTTTTAAAAAAATAAGTAGAAATACACGTATTTGGACAAAGAAACTCAAGAATACACAAGAAACTACCATATTTTGCCACTTACAGTACACACCCACATTTTTGGCCCAAACTTTCAGGGAAAAGAAACCTTTTGTTTTAATTTTTTAATTCAAATTTTTATTTGTTTACATTTAGGTACTTGGTTTTTTTGTATTATAAAGGAATTTTAGCATTCATTTTTCAGCATATTATGGTACAAGAAATTGTATGTAACAAATAATTATAAAACACAAGAACAAGAACAAGGTACAAGAAATTTTATGTACTGGTGAAATATTTACAATATTTATGCATCATAGGCCAAGAACTCTTCGTCACTGCCAGTTCATCGTTAAGTTCAACAAAACCAGTTATCATATTCCATGGTATTATTTTGCATACGGATATCATTATTGATTTATAGAGTTACACTTTTAGCTCATAAGCATAAATAAAAGAATTGAAAACATTTATATAGATATGGAATTAGTACTACCCATATAAATGCTCCAGTAAATGAGCATCCTTATTTTTCCCTCACAAATTTGAG
This sequence comes from Rhinolophus sinicus, assembly GCF_057876585.1. Classification (NCBI taxonomy): domain Eukaryota; kingdom Metazoa; phylum Chordata; class Mammalia; order Chiroptera; family Rhinolophidae; genus Rhinolophus; species Rhinolophus sinicus. The sequence goes on along the minus strand of NC_142514.1, from coordinate 140,602,417 downwards.
CAAAGAAGTGTGCATTACACACAGCAAAATACATAATAAAACCACCTTTTAGTTTAGGGGTGAAGGGAGGAGTGGGAACTGAGTAGAAGTATGATGTGAGATGGAAAGAGACTTTTCTCAATGTGTCCTTTTTTCCTATATTTTTAAGTTTTGAAACATGTAAATATATTAATTATTCAAATTTTTAAGTAAAAAGTTAAATGACAAAGAAAATTTACATTAAAAACACAGACAAAGCTATGTTAAGTAAGTGCAAAGTAAGAGATGGTAAGTGATATAAGAGACAATAAAAATTGTAGCTAAGAGCATTCAATGGGTCAAAAGAGGGATACTTTTATTTATTAAAAATATATAATCCAGGCCGGCCCGGTGGCTCAGGCGGTTAGAGCTCCATGCTCCGAGCTCTGAAGCCTGCCGTTCGATTCCCACATGGGCCAGTGGGCTCTCAACCACAAGGTTGCCAGTTCGATTCCTTGAATCCCGCAAGGGATGGTGGGCTCCGCCCCCTGCAACTAAGATTGAACACAGCATCTTGAGCTGAGCTGCCGCTGAGCTCCCAGCTCAGTTGGTTGGAGGGAGTCCTCTCAACCACAAGGTTGCCGGTTCGACTCCCGCAAGGGATGGTGGGCTGTGCCCCCTGCAACTAGCAACAGCAACTGGACCTGGAGCTGAGCTGCGCCCTCCACAACTAAGACTGAAAGGACAACAACTTGAAGCTGAACGGCACCCTCCACAACTAAGATTGAAGGACAACAACTTGACTTGGAAAAAAGTCCTGGAAGTACACACTGTTCCCCAATAAAGTCCTGTTTCCCTTCTCCAATAAAATCTTTAAAAAAAAAAAAAAATATATATATATATATATATATATATATATATATATATATATATATATATTCCATGAGGAAGACTTTAAAATAGATGAAATAGAAATAGGAGAGGTTGATATAAACAAAAAAGTAGTAAGAGACGCATCATCAGTTGAGTAAGTTATATATGGATATACATTATTTAAAATATGTATGTATGTATGTGTGTATATATAATATATAACGTATGTATAACAACTAGACTAGTAAAATATCAAAAGATAGATCCTAAAAAGAGAACACACATCTTTTTTTCTTGTTTTTAAAAAGATTTTATTGGGGAAGGGGAACAGGACTTTATTGGGGAATAGTGTGTACTTCCAGGACTTTTTTCCAAGTCAAGTTGTTGTCCTTTCAGTCTTAGTTGCGGAGGGCACAGCTCAGATGCGGGAGTCGAACTGGCAACCTTGTGGTTGAGAGGACATGCTCCAACCATCTGGGAGGACTGGCAACCTTGAAGACTGGCAACTGACTGCCACAAGAACTGGCAACCTTGTGGTTGTGGTTGAGAGAACATGCTCCAACCAACTGAGCCATCCGGGAGGCAGCTCAGCTCAAGGTGCCGTGCTCAATTTTAGTTGCAGGGGGCACAGCCCACCATCCCTTGCGGGAGTCGAGGAATTGAACTGGCAACCTTGTGGTTGAGAGCCCACGCTCCAACCAACTGAGCCATCCGGGAGGCAGCTCAGCTCAAGGTGCTGTGTTCAATTTTAGTTGCAGGGGGCAGAGCCCATCATCCCTTGCGGGACTCAAGGAATTGAACTGGCAACCTTGTAGTTGAGAGCCCACTGGCCCATGTGGGAATCGAACTGGCAGGCTTCAGAGTTAGGAGCATGGAGCTCTAACCGCTTGAACCACCGGGCCAGCCCGAGAACACACATCTTTTTAAAAACCTATAGAACACATATAAAGTAAGTTCTAAAAAATAAAATAAACATAAACTATAGACTTTAATTAAATCAATGTCCTCTACATACCTGCAATAAAACTAGAATTCATAACACAAGTTTAAACAATTAAAAGAAACAACCCTCAAACCTAAATATTCCCATAAAAAGAGAAATTAAAAATTCAATTACCAACTATTTATAAAATAATGATAAAGAAAATTTTACATATCATAACCTGTGTAATGTAGCCAAAACTGAATTCAGAGGGAAATCATAGCCTTAAATGCTTATGTTATTTAAAAACACTGACAATAAACAAAATAGACATTCACTTTAATAAACTTGAAGAAAAAGAACAGAAAAGCTACCCCAAGATAATTAAGAGGAAGAAAATAATAAAGATAAAGCAGAAATGAATTACTTAGTAAACTATAGAACTGAGAAATAAATTCAGGTGCGTTTTAAACAAGCAAACAAAAAAAATTCTGTAGTATGGCATATAAAACTCACCATTACTTGGCTGTTTTGGTTTATCTATCCCTTAACATGACACCCCCCCACCACCACCACCTCATCCCCCGCCCCCACCACCACCCCACCCCACCACCCCCGGCAATCCGGCAATCCACCACCCACCACCCTAACCCCATCCCCACCACACATTACACACTCAACTCCTGCTGTTCCAAACTATGGACCCCCTGCTATCTGAACTCGGGGACCAAATAGATTGATTCAGATAAAATATTTGAGAGGGGGCTGGTATCTTGTCTGAGCTCTTGTTCCTTGCTTACCACTGTCATCCACTAGTGAAGTCCACCTGCCCTCTAAGGCCCAGCTCAAATGCCCCCTCCTCCAGCAGGCTTCATGGATTCAAACTACAGCTCAAACCAGAGTAGGATCCTGCAAGAGGAATGGGTAAATCCAACACTTGTGGCAGAGTGAAGGTTAAATCCAACTGTGGGGGTGGAGGAAAGCTGCCTGGTGGAGGCGGCCTTTGAGCTGGTTCATGAAGGAGAAGGAGGATTTCAGCCAGCACTGGACAGGGGAAAGGGAACTCCAGGAAGAAGGAAAAGCCTGAGCAAACACAAGAGTGTGTGTGAAAAGACTGAGTGGTTTGGAGGGTGGTGAGATGTCCCATATGACTGGGGAGTGGAAAGCTGATGGGAAGTGGGGGCAGAGGAGTGTGTAAAGGTCATTGGAGCAGATTACAAAGGGCCTTGGATGACACACTGAGGGGCTTATGCGTCCTTCTCCCGGGGGTGGTGGAGAGTAGCCAGAAGTTTCTGAACAGGATTGTGAGGATGGGACTGTCAGATGGTCAGCTGCCTGAGCCCCACTCTCATTGATGTGGGGGAAAGTGGGATGGTTGGGAGCCTAATGGGGGATTCCTTAGGCTCGCAGCCTCCTAGGAGGAGCTGGAGAGAGGTGGTGTGGGCAGCGCTGACTCTGGAGGCCAGGGGCTAGGGGAAGGGGCCCAGCCCTACGTCTGTTTTTCCTCCTTGACTCAATTACCAGCTCCTGCATGCCTTCCCTTTACCCCCATCACAACCAGGGAGGGGCTGGAAGGCAGCTCCTGGCACATCCCCACACCGTGGGGCTTTTCTGTCACCCGTCTGGCCTGGCCTCCGCAGGGGCCTCTGTGGTCAGGTCTTTGTGTCTGCACAGTGGCCCTCTTTGTCCTGAGCAGCATTCCACACACACACGCACACCTCCCTCCTGTTCTCTCTCTCTCTCTCTCTCTCTCTCTCTCTCTCTCTCTCTCTCTCTCTCTCTCTCTCTCTCTCCCCACCCCCAAGCCGCACCCCCAGCCTGTGTTACAAAAAGCTCGAGTTTTGCAGAGAGAAGGACCAGGATTCTTATCTTTGTTCCCCATGGAGTCTCTGAGCAAGTCATTTGGCTTCTCTGAGACTTTGCTTTGGGGTCTGTGAAAAGGAGCTGTGCGAGGAATCCAACTCCTGGCAAGAACTGGTCTGCTACCCAGTGCTGAGACCTAAATAAAAAATGACGTCCACGGGGACCCCTACCCAACTCTCGTGCTGTCCACTGGACCTCCTGCTTCCAACTCCAACCTCATCCCCACCACTGCCTGGCCAGCTGGCCGTCATTCTCCCATTCGACAGATTAGGAAGGCCTGAGGACAGGGATGGCATTATGGGTGTGTGACCTATACAGTTACACAAGGCCACAGGCCTCAAAGGACCCCGAACTAGACCTCATGCTCTGCTATCCTACCTTAAAATTCTTGCTGGTTTGTGAACGAGGGGCCCATATTTTCATTCTACCCTGAGTCCCACAAATTATGCAGCTGGTCCCACTTGTGGGGAGGTGGAACAGAGGCTTGCCCAAGCCTGGACTAGGCTTCCTGCCTTGCAGGCTGCCTCCCTTGAGTGCCTGCATCCTGGCATGCCGAGAGCCAGAGCTTACAGGCTGCACTTGGCATCAGAGGCCTGGCCCCTGCCTGGGAAACTTGAGGAGCACAGTTCCCGGTTGGTGAGAGAGGCAGGATGGTCCAGGCCTACGCAGCGGTCCAGAGAGCAAGCAAGACAAGGCTGCTGAAGCCAGCCCAGCCCTGTGTAACCGGAGCTGCTGTGTGGGTCCAATGTCATGTCTCAGCCATCACTCCGGGAACTCAGCAGGGCCTTCCTTCCCAGCAGGTTGCAGTTCCAGGGTCAGGCACCCTACAGCAGATTCATAGTGTGAATTGGAACATTCACTTCCCCTTTCTTTTCCCTCTATGTAAAGTGGTAATGACAACACCTACCTCACAGGGTTCTGGGAAAGATTAAATGAGATACTTCAACACAATGACTAGCACAAAGAAAATGATCGCTAAATATAGTTCTTACTCATTCGCTCGCACAACAGATATTCATGGAGGCGGACCAGGTGGCAGGGGCAGTGCTAGGTGCTTGGCATTTAACTGTGGACAGGATGAACCCTAGCTCTGCCCCTCAAAGAGATTTCCCATTAGATGGGAAGATAGACATCCACAGTGACAACAGTGTGGTAAGTGTGACAAAGGGAGGTACCTGATAAGGTGCCTGGGCTGGGCCTTAGAGTAGCCATGTTGGGGAGCTAGGAGAAGGGGCAAAGGGCAGAAAATCATGAAGGGGTATTGCAGGCAAAGGAAGCAGCAAGCAATAGGCAGGAGGCCAGTGAGAGCCCAGCACTACAGCATGGCTGGATTAGAGGCAGGAGGTGAGGTGGGAAGACCTGGTCTGGCAGGCTGCAGAGCCCGGCTTTATCTTGAGGGTGTTGGGGCTACCAGACGGTGTGAGGCAGGCAATGGCCTGGAGAGCCAGGCCATTTTCTGCCCTTTGCCCCTTCTCCTAGCTCCCCAACATGGCTACTCTAAGGCCCAGCCCAGGCACCTTATCAGGTACTTCCCTTTGTCACACTTACCACACTGTTGTCACTGTGGATGTCTATCTTCCCATCTAATGGGAAATGTGACAGAGATACCACCCTAGCCTGTGAAGGAGGGCTTGCAGGTGTCATGTCCCAGCTTAGTGAGGAGGCCCGAGCTGGGGCCTGGCCTCCACCCCCAGCACAGGTTCTCAGAGCAGGTTTTCTCAGGGAAGATGACACAAAGCGAGAGAGGGAAGATGAGAAGGCTTGAGAGAGCCAAATGCCTCCTCAGGGTTAGTGAGACCGGAAGCCTCCTAATGCACGGGGAGAAGCACTCTTGGGTTGCCCTTCTCTATCCTGACCTGCTGCTGCTAATGGATCCTCTACTCCATGCCCGGTCCCATGGCTCCATTCGCCTCTTTGTGGGAACCCTTAGGGGCCTGGGCCTTCATCACTAGCCTTCTTGGCTGCTTGGTTGGAGAGAGGCTCCCTTAGTGCTATTCCACCCATCCAGATGGGGCCATGTGTGAGGTTTGCTGTGGGACTTGCTGGGCCTCAGTTTCCTGGCTGGGTCAATGGGTCTCAAATAGCCGTGGAAAGATCTATATTTTGTTCAACAAACTCTTACCAGAAAATATAAATAAATACAGAGATAAAAGCTAAGGTGCTCAGGTTGAAGTGGAATAGGGGCTCCTCGGGCAGCCCCAAGTTAAGGATGGACTCAGCTGGGGGGTTTGGAGCCTGTTGGACTTGATCTCTAAAGCCCAGGGTAAGATGTCAGGGGTCTTAAACTTCCCGCCCCTCAATAGAGGGGATACTAACCCTCAAACCCAGGCGGCTCAGGACAATGGGCAAAACCCTGAGGAACAAAACCTCAGACAGGCCAGTGAGAAGGGGGTTATTATTACCATTTTGCAGAAAAGGAAACTGAGGCTCAGAGAAGAGTCTGAACCTGAACGCAAGGCTGAGGGGTTCAAGGCCAAGTCCCTTTCCTCGGCTCCTCAGGCCTCACTAAGCCTCCTGTTGTGCTAGCTCTGACTCTGTGTGTCTCAGTTTCTTTGGCTGTAAAGTAAGGGAGATGGGCCAGAGCAGGAGCAGGACCCTGAGCTGCCTACCCTCAAGTCGGCTGCAGGTGGAAGCAGAGCCTTGGCTCCTCGTCTTGGTATCAAAGGAATTTTTTTTCTCTGTCTACATAGCAGTTACAGTAGAGATCGGAAGGGAGAGGAGAGAGGGGTGTTGGTTGGGCCTCCAGTGCCCTGGGGGACTTGCCCACACCAGGACCCCGAGGCCCAGGCTCCATAATAAGTAGGGGCCGCGAGGATTTCTAGTCCCCTAGAAGCTGTATAGATCAGCTTGGACAATAGGTGGTGGAAGGAGACTGGACAAGGGGCCTTTGTGTCTTCCAGGCGCAGGTCTCTGGAGGACTGCAGAGGAGGCTCAACTACACAGGGCTGTGTGTCCACTCTACTTCTGTTCCTGGCAAGGCTGCAGCCATCAACCTTCCTGGGCGCCTCCTGGGGTCAGCAGCCAGGCGCCAGTCAGCTATGGAGCCCAGCAGGACCCAAGGCCCTAGGGCTCTGAGCAAGCTCCTTGGCCACAGTAAGAGGCCTACTATGCACGTGTCTGGACACTGACTGTCCAAAGCCCTGACAGATAGACACTGATTGGCAGAAGGGTGAATGTGATTGCCTCTATTTCACAGAAAAGAATGCCCCGAGAGGGACTGGAACTGGGTCAAAATCTCCCAGAGTCAGTGCTGAAGCTGAGCTACAACCTACTCTCCTGACAGCTAGACCAGAATGAGAGAGCAGGGGGCATTCATTCATTCATGCATTCCACAACTCCGGGGACCCCTGGGACCACAGGAGGAAGAAGGCAGACCTGGTCCCTGTTCTCCTGGAACTCACAGTCTACGAAAGAGACAAACATAGGGTCCCTGACCACCCAAGTCCGTCAGTGAGGTTGAGGGCAGAGAAGGGAGTGTGATGCATGTGGCTGGAGTCGTCTGAAAAGGCAGCTCAACCCAAGCAGCTCAAGGTTGAGGGACCAAAAAGAGTAGGGTGTTCCAGAAATTTCTAGTGCCTGTTTCTGAGGGAGATTAAGCAAAGGGAAAATAGGGGAGGCTCTCTCCCATCCCTCTGGAGCTGAAGAGAGGTAGGAGCCTGAACGCCTGAATTTCCTACCTAGGGCACCGGGGAGCCCCCACCACACACACACCGGGGCTCAAGCGAGGGAGGCGATGTCTCAGCGTGGTGCTCTGAACAGGTCCCTGGGAAGAGATGGCACAGGTTCAGGACAAGGTTTCGCGGTGGGCAGCGACAGGAGCCACACAGGCACCAGGCAAACTTTGCAAAACTTGAGCGTAGGACGGTCACCGCCAGTCCCTCCCCGCGCAGCACTGGTGGCAGAGGCGCTGATCCCGCCACCACATCGCTCGGCAGCGTCCCCGAGCGGATGGCGGCCTGCCTGTCCGGACAGAGGCGGGGCGGTGACAGGGTCTGAACCCAGTCGGCCCGCGGAGTACGCCCGCCCCCGCCTGACCCGGCGGGTGTGGGAGCTACGCCCCGCGGGCGGGGCCCTCTGGCACGTGGGTCCCTGCGGCAGCGGCGGAACGGGAGCGCGGGCACCAGGGAGAGGTGGCTGTTGCATTGAGGGCGAGAGCACCCGGCCTGGGGAGGTGAGGAGTGGGCTGTCGCCCGGAGGGGCCTGGAGCGGTTGAGGTGCGCAGCCAGGGACCCGGCGGTGCCGACCTGGTCCTGGGCAAGCAGAGCCGTGTGCGTGTGGCTTTTGGAGTGGGGCATGGTTCCGAGCTGGTGTGAGCGCACCGGGTGGGTGGTCGAACTCTGTCTCCCCTGGGGTGTAGATCTCAGGGAGTGAGTGCTTGTCCAGGTATTTGGGAAAGTGTGTGTGTGGGTGGGTGAGCTCGTGCGCCCCTGCGGAGTCGATAGCTGATCCTCTGGAACTTGTTTATATGTGTGTGCTCTGGTGTGGGCGCCCCCTTAGTGGCTGGGGACCCGAGAACCCCTTAAAGTCCGTTGTGCCCCCTTACCCCAATGGCACTCTGGGTGTCCAGCCCCCCTCCCCGTTGGGCGCCGGTAAGACTGGGAGGTTTGCGGGGCGGTGTGTGTGTGTGTGGGGGGGGGGTAGTGGCCTCGAAGGACAGTTAAGCCTCTATCAGGGGACTTTTAATCTGGCAGGTGGTGCTATAGGAAGGGTCAGTCTGGAGAAAGGCAGTGCCCTCCCTCCACTCCCCAACTAGGGCTGCCAGTGGCAGGTTTGGGGACCCCAGACCCAAGGGCCAGGCCCTGCTGTGGATTAAGACTGCTAGTTTGGGATCTGAGGGATGGGTGGCAGCTGTTCCTTTCAGCATCGTATCCCCAGCTTCCCTGGGCCCACAGCCTGAGGTGCCTGGTTTGTTTTGGATCTAGACTGGACTAATGGGGAGCTTTTAGGGTCAGGGTCAAGCCCTAATAAAGTCTCAGTTATCTGTGGGTAGGAGTGGTTGAGAAGGAGATTCTTTGAGCAGACAGGGCCCACCAAAGCTCTCTGGAGAAAGAGACCTATATTCCAGTGCTGCCTTGGCCACTGTGACCCTGGGCTAGGCACATCCCTTCTCTGAGCCTCAGTGGCCTCATCTGTGAAAGGGGAATAACAGTGATATAGAATTTGAGGGCTCTTGAGGACTGATGTGTGGGTCATGTTCAGCCCAGTGTCCTCTTGCACTGGCTCACAGCTTGGGGGTAGCTATGGGGTTGGTCCCTAGAGGGAACTTTCTGAAACCCAAATCCCAACTGTTTTCCTCCCTGGGTTGACCTTTCACAGAACTTCCCACTGGGGTATCCGTCCACACTTCCACGCAGCCTGAACCCCTTAGTGTGGGATTCAAGGCCTTCAAGAACTGGTCCTCGACAGCCTCTCCAGCCCAGTCTCCTATCTGACTCTTTACTGATAGTAACTGCATGGAGTCTGCTGCACACACTGGACAGTTTCTTGCCTCTAGACCATTGCATGTTCTGTGCTCAATGCCTGAAATGCCCTCCTACTCTCATCTTCTTCATTTGGAAAACTACAGAGCCTTGGGACCCAACTCAGATGTCCCCTCCTCTGGGAAGCCTTCCTTCCTCCCCCAGAGGCTCCTCTTGGAGCCTCTTCTAGGTTCCTGAAGTCCCAGTGCTGACAGCCCAGGTCCTACCTTGGACTGTCATGGTCTCAGTCTGTCTCCTTGCCAATCCCCAGGTCTGAGGCCCCCTGGAGGGCAGGAACTGAGGCTCATATCTGTGTGGCCAGCACCCTGCACAGAGCTGAGCTGAACTGAGAGAACAGCAGCAGCCCCGATCACCTACCCCCGTCCCCCGTTTCCCCAGTGAAGGCCTGTCTACAGTGGAGCTCCATGTCATTAAAAAGAAAGGGAAGCCAGAATCAGGTCATCAGAGTGGGTGGCACATGTTGTCAGAACAATGTGTCCTGGGGCACTACAGGACCCGGAGTATGTAGGCTGAAAACTTGGATTTCATCCTGAAGGCAATAGGGAGCCATGGAAGGTTTGTGAGCAGAAGAGCTTAATGGTCAGAGAAGCATTTCAGAAAGATCTCTCTGGCTGCAGGGTGGAGAATGGATTGGGTAGTGCCAAGTGCATAGAGGTCACAACATTTGTGATATTGACACCAGAACCACTCAGACATTGTTTAAACCCTGAGCCCTTGGCCAAACACTTCCCTGAGCCCTCAGATGCTTCTGCTAAGGAATTTGGGGACACTTGGAGCTCTCCCTCCCCCAGTGGGAGCCAGGAGACCTGTGATTGATCTCATCCCAGCTCTGCCTCTAACTTGCTGGGTGACCTTGGGGCAGTTCCTACAGTGCCAGCCTCTAAAAGGAGGCTGGAGCCAGTAAGACCCTGTGCTGAGTTTGTGCGTGGGAAGGTTTGTCACTCTCCCCTTCCTCCTGCTTTGGGCTGTCCCGGGCTCAGCCAGATGGGTTGCAGGATTGCAGTGGGCAAGCCTCATAAATGGCTGTCAAGCTTGGGCTGCAAAGTAAGGCTATGGCTCCTCCTGTCCTCCTCCTGCCCAGGAAACACGGGCTCTGAGGCTTCTGGATTCCCGAAGCACCAGTTAAGAATGTGAGAACATCACCAAGGCCTCATGGGCAACTCTGTAAGTGCTTTGATTTGGCTTCTTTCCTAGCTGTAGTCCTTAGCGAGGCCTCTGTGCCCCCTCTAAGTTTCGTTTTTGCTATCTGTGAATTGGGCATGATGATTCTTGCCTCTTCAAATGCAAGGTTACTGTGAGGATTCTTAAGACAGTGGTCAGGACAGGGCTTTGTAAGCTGTAAAGTGCAATGCACAGGTAACAAGTGTGTTACTCATAGACTTAAATGCATTTTGAAGACAATGCTAGAACGTGGGTGCAATAACAAGGTATCATTCTGGGTTTTGAAATTTTAACTGTTGACTGCCTTCCTCTCCCCTAGCCCCTTCTGCTACTAGTAAAATTTATAAATGTCCCTCATTTTATCCTCCACCAACGCTGTGAGGGAGGAATGATGACCCCCATTTTGCAGATGAGGAACTAGGGGATCAGAGAGTATCTAGCCCAAGGTCATAAGCCAAGGTGAAAGCTGGGGCTCCTGCCTACCTTTTCTTTCTCCAGAGAGTTTTGTGGGCCCTGTCTGCTCCTATCCCTCCCCATTCAAGACAGAAGCCCATCCGAGTAAGGCCTGGTTCTCTGGCTTTCCAACTGAAGGAAGTTTGAATCCTGCCCCGAACACCCATCTTTAGTCTTGCTTGTGGCCTGATTACCCAGCTGCTGATAAGATAATGCCTGCTCAGGCCTGCCCACAGGACCAGGGAAGCCGTGCTGATCTAGTGAGGTGCCCCTGGTGAAATATTTGTTCTCTTCCTGAACTGCCTTCTGTGGGCCTGTCTCGTGTACCCTGTTGCCCACACCTTCCTCTCGGGCTGCCTTTGTGTTCTCAGGCCTAGTCTCCTCCTGCCGTGCGGCCTCATGAGGGGAGGCTGGCTGTGGGACTCCATCCTGACCCAGAGGGTCATTTTCAGGGCTTGGCCAGGACAGGTCTGCTTTCTCTCTCTGACCACATCACCCAGGACAGGTTGGGCAAAAAGAGGTGCCGTGCATGTTCAGGAAATGAGTGACCAGGTGAAAGTGGGTGTAGAGTGGACAAGGCAGGCCGTGCTCTGTGGAGAGCCACAGTCGGTTCTTGAGCAGAGGAGTTCCTCCACTCCCGGCCACACTATCTCTTAGGCCTGCATCCGTTAGGGTTCAGGATGAGAAACTAGAGCTCCTGCTTGGAGGGTGGACAGCCTAGACCCTCTTGGGCAACTACTTCCTCCTTGGCCCTGTACCCTGGTACCCTGTCACTGTCATGGTAGTGACAGTGGCACTGCCGGGGCACTGGAGTGTGAAAGGAGGGCCTCCCTCAGACTTCTTAGGACCCACGTGATCCTCCCTTCTCCCCCTGCCTCAAGGGAGGCTCGCCCATCCTATTTACCTTCCATGTGGCGCCATCTTTGCAAAGGTCAACTCTGACCATGTCCTTCCCCACTTAAGCCCTGTCATGGCTCCCCATCGTCCTCAGGAAGAGGCCGAGCTCCTCAGCCTGGCATTCCAGCTTTTTCACGTTAGTCCTGCAGCCTCCCTCCCTCACCCCCCACCTCCCACCCACCCCGTTCTGTTCCACCTAACCCTCCACTCCAGCCTCACATGACCCCTGGCTTTACAAAAACAGGTCACGCTATCACACCACTGAGTCTTTGTACCTGCTCCCCCTTCTGCCTTCAATGCCCTCCTACCTCTGTGTCCATCTAACAAACTCCTAACCATCTATCAGGTCCCAGCTCAAAAGACCCCTCCTCTGGGAAGACTACCTCACCAGGCTGGTTAGGGGTTACTCTGGGCTCCATGGCCCCTGGGCTTCCTTTGGTCAAGGTTTGATCACCCACGTGGGCTTGGTCTTTGTCTGTGGCTTTCTCCCCATCCAAACTGGAGCTCCTCAAGGGTCTGACCAAGTCTGATTAAGTCTGGGTTTCAAGGGTCCCTATGAGGTTAGGCACACTGGGGCATTGGCAAGTGTTTGCTGAGACTTTGTGGCTCCTCAGAAAAGGACATGATTGTGTTATTCTGAGAGTTCAGACGCCTGTGGTTCTGAGAATCTCAAAATCAGAGGCTATCAGAAGCAACGAGTAACAGAATTAAAGAAACATTGAACATTTACCGGAAACTCTTGGTATTGGGCTGTAAGAACCAATGGAAACACTCAGAATCGGAATCCTGGAACCACTCAGAGGGAGATAGGCTCAGAATCACAGGCTCACTTGCCTCCTGTTCTACATTTCTGTCCCTTTTTCTACCTTGGGTTCTTCATTCTCCCTCTTTCCCTCTGAGCTGGACCCTTTCTGCTTCTCTTCAGACCTGATCACAGCCCCTTCTAGGAACCTTCCCTGACTGTTCTGACCACCCCCCCCCACCCCTTTGCTGGGTCACCCAGGAGGGCCCCCTGCTGAGAAACGTGCCAGTGTCTCTCTGCCGTGACTGGCAGACACAGCCCCCACATCAGGACAATACATGATTTGCTAGCCTCATGGAGCACCCACTTGCCCCCTTGTCTTATTCATTCCTCATGAGTTGTCTTGTGTAGCGGGAATTCTTTCCAATTGACCAGTGAAGAACCTGAGGCTCAGAGAGGGGAACCGATTTGACTGAGATTGCACAGCATGGGCAGTTCCAAGTTGGAGCCTGCACCCAGGGTTCTTGCCTCTTGAGTCTGGCTGGAGGCAGATGGATGTGATAGGTTGATGTGGAGTCCAGGGCCTTGTGATTCTGAACTGGTTCAGTTTAGCAGCGTGTCTCTATAAGCCATGGGCTGGGCTGGGCGGGGCTGGGCTGGACAGTGCCAGGTCATGGGTGGGACAGGTGGTTTAGAGTCTTGCCCTGGGGTGGAGTTGGACGTGCTCAACTCCACACTGAAAATACTGTAATTAGAACACCAGACCTTGAGTAAATCCTTTCCTCTTAAGATGCCTCAGTTTCCTGATCTGTAAGGTGGGAGGAACAGCCTGGCTGATCTGAGACCTGCGCACTCACATGCTCTGAGTTCAGTGCCAACACATGGCTCCCACAGCCAAGATCCTGGGGGCTCCCAAGAGGGAGAGTGCCTCCTTAAGGGGCCACAGAGCCCAAGGGCTTCCTGGAGGAGGTTGCAGAGGCTTTACATTGCAACAGCACCTGTTGATAACATCTGAGGTTACCCCCTCAGTTGTTTTCCCAGACCAGCCCTAATGCTTATGGTGCAGAAAGCACTCCAGGCAAGGCGGGGTGTCCACTGTGGAGGACATTTGAGAGGGGGCAGAGGGTGACTTCCAAGATCCTTCCTTTCTTCCAGCCCAGCCTTGCCCTCGCTACTCCCCTCAGTCCACAGGGATGACCGACAGCTGTGTCTCTTGCCCTGGCTTTTGCTCACTCTGCTCCTCTTCTCTCTCCACGCACCTGACCCCTACCCATCTTCCAAAGTGCAGGTCAGGTGCCTTCTCCAGGAAGCCTCCCTTGACTACCTCCCCATTCCCATTAGGGGTCCTCTGGGCTGCTTCAGCCCTGTTGCCTCTGCTTCCTTCAGCCCTGATCATCCTGAGTTGTCATTACCTATTTCTGCGTTTTCTCCCATATGCTACTCCCCTCCCCCGCCAACCTTGACAGTGACTCACCTGGGCCCCCAAGTGCCCTGCACAGGGGCAAGCATAGATATGGCAACCCCTATAAACGGTGAGTGAGGGAAGAAAGCTGGTGGGGTCTGTTCCTGCTGGAGGTCCCTGGATTTCCCTCCCTTCTGAGGATGGCCTTGGGTGTGGGAAATTTGATCTGTGGTCAGTCTGGCTGTGACCTTGCTACTGTGCCCAAACTTCCTGTGTGTTTCCTGCCCTTCTTGTCTTCCTGGTATACCCCCATCCTCCCTGGCTTCTCCACCTGCTGAAATTGTATCTCTTTTAATAATTTCATAAAATGAGTCTAAATCATCTCCTTTAACTCCCTCAACAACCTTGTGGCGGGGGGCAGGTACTGTTCTTAGATTGCAGGGGTATTGAGACTGAGGTTGTGGAAAGGAGACTTGTCCAGGCCCCACCGCTGGGAATAGCAGAACTGGGGTTTCCCACTTGCCCAGTACCCTCCCCTGCTCCTCCATGGTGCTCTGGGTCCAGGCTCTCTGTTTCCCTTCACAGCACCCCACCCCCAGCAAAGGCAAGCAGCAGGGTTTCCAAAATGGTGATGGGTCACTCTCCCCTTCCAGGCTAGACAGGGCCAGCCAGATGGGCAGGCGAGCGGGTACATTCTGCAGCCACCCTAGTGGACGAGCTGGAATGTTGTCTAACCACCCTGGAAATTCCTCAGCGGGCCTGAGAACTACCCCAGCCCTTCCTCTTGGCATTGGGCTCACTAGCCTGGAGCCACAGAGGGAAAGACGCAGCGTGGGGTAGAGGCAGAGTCAGGTCACTGGGACAGGTAGTCTGCGTGTTAGGCTTGGCTCTGCCCTTGACTCACTGCTGACCTTGAGTGAAAACTTGGACTACCCTTTCTGGCATTAGTTTTTTTTATCTGTGAGATGGATACAATAACCATCATGGCTGCTTCACACCTGGAAAGTACCAGGAAGAGGTGATCCTGGTCCCTGCCTATAGGGCATTCCCTCTGGTGGAGAACTGACAGATAAGCAGAGCCATGGGGCTCAAAGAGGGCTAGTCAGGGAGCTTCCTGGAGGAGGGGATCTGGGCTTTGGAGGGAAGGAGACAGTGGTGAGGGGCACAGATACTGAAGTCAGACAGATCGGGGCTACTGTGTCATTTGCTATCACCCTGGAGAGGGCATTGTGCCTCGCTAAGCTTCTCAGGATTCAGTGAGAAGAGGCCTGTGAAGCCACGTAACATGGAACTTGGCACAGAGAGAGCACTCAATTCTCATTATGATATTGTTGTTAGAAGGTAAGGAAGAGCGTTCCTGAGCAAAGCTGTGACCATGGGACTGCTTTTGCTGTGCTTGAGACAGGGTGGTAAGGATGGAGGCAAAGAAGGTGAGCTGTCTGGAGGGGTGGCAGGGACCAGTCAGGACCTGGAGTGCCAGGCTCAGGAGCTTGGATGTAGCCTGAGGGCAATAGGGAGCCATGGACAGGTTTTGAGCTCCAAAGTATGTGGTCAGATTTGTGGGGTCTAAAACAAATAATACTTTTCCTCCCACCTTCTAAATTCTTCTACCTAATATTCAAGTTAGTAGAGACAGATTAATAGGAAAAAATCAAAATTTTAATACACACATAGGAAATTCACATAAGCATGAAAATTCCAAACACAGTGAGGCAACACTGGATATATATGACATTTTGGACAAAGGAGAAAAGAAGGGAATGAGGTCTTAGATTTCAGAAGTGAGAATGGGCTATTTACAGGTAGTTGAGGAAGACTGGAATACACATGTGGCCGGCAAATCTCAGAAACAAGGGGACACGGGGTATCTGGCTAACAGGCCCCTACCTGAAGCCCTCCTATTAACCATACTTAATTCAAGGTACGCTAAAGCGAACATCCTAAGATTTCCTTCCTGAAGCAGGTTTTTCTACCTGACATCTCTTGGGCAGGAAAGCGGGGGAAAGCCAAAGGCTCTGAGTATTATTTCTTGATGAACAGCTTAAAATCAATATCCAAAAAAGGCTGGGAAAACTTTGGTCCCCTTCAGATTCATGTTTTAAGAAGACCTGTGATTGCCATATGAGAGATGGACAGGAGGGGCAGGGGTGGCGGCCGGGAGACCAGTGAGCGGGCACAGTGTGGAGGGGAAATGCGGGCCTAAGGCTGTGGGGGGAGGAAAAGCGCCATCGCTCAGCCACTTCAGCGGTTGAACTGACAGGACTTGGCGAGTGATGGTTTCACATGGGTGGAAAATAAAGAGGTTGTCAAGGACATATTGGAGGTTTGACACCTAGAAGGATGGATGGTGGAGACCCTTCTCAGAAATCGGAGAATGGCTTTGAGAAAGGGCTGTACTCCACATTAGTCTGTTGAAGGAGCAGTAGACAGGGTGAGACCCTAGCCAGAGTGGGGTGAAAAGGAGAACCCAAGGTAGAGGAGACTGGCACATAGCTGCCAGCCCACTAGCCCAGGTCAGCCTGTGCTCCTGGGGCAAGATGCGCCGGGAAAACAGTGGCCCAGGGCTCCCACACCCTCTTCTATTCCCGCAGCTACCCAGCTCCCCTCTACTTAGCCCCATGCTTGCCACTGAACTTCAGCGTGGGGGCCTGGCCTTAGCTCTCTCGGACCCCACTCCTCCATTGTAGAGAAATGAAGGAGATGGGGAAAGGAGGGGCATGTTAGTTTTTTCCTGTGATGTGTCTGAGGTCCTGGTGGGTGCTGGGATCTGCCCACACAGAGGGCTCCCTCTGCCGGGGGTCCTTCCCTCACTGAAGTCCTGTGTCTGGTGCGTGTGAGACAAAAACCAGGGCCAGAACCCAGAAGACCTGCGTTCCGATCTTGCCTGTGTCCCTGACTTACTGTGAGGACTTGGGCCTCAGTTTCTTCCTCTGTCACATGGGAGTTTGGGACGGGTGACTTCTAAAGGCTGTTCCCGGCCCTGACTGGGAGTGTGTGTGTGGGTGCACTGCATGTACATCTCAGTGTGACTGTATATGTCTCTGTGTAGCTGTATATGGAGGTGTGTCCATGCTTGTGTGTGTTCCTGTGTGTTTGTAACACCTATGGAGGAATGATGAGAGGGAGGAGGGGCATTCCAGATAGAAACCCAGCTTGAGCAAAATTGTGTTGGCTAAAGCACTGTCAGGTGTACCAGGCAAGGAGAGTATTGACTGTTTCCTGTTATGGGACTGAAGCACAGAACCAGGACCAAAGGAAGGGGCACTGGAGGCTCAGTTCAGCTCTGCAAGATATGGGGAGACCTCCCCTGGCAGAACCACCTTCCTGTGAAAGGGGGCTCCTGGGGAAGGAGGCTGCAAACAACCAGCCCCAGAGCGTGTGAGCTGAGGGGGGATGGCTGGGGCGTGGGAAGGCAGAGGACAGCCCTCCCGGGATAAGCACGCCAGGGCACCTCTGTGCTCTTTTGGGCCAAGGTTGGAGCAGAGGAAGGGGCCTCGGGAGGGCTTGTCCTGGCTGACTTCCTGTAACCCAGAGCCCACACTGTCTACCTCCCTGTGTCTCAGGAACCCTCAGCACTGCCTGCCTGCCCTGAGAAATGCTGGAAGCTGGGCGCGGCCCCAGGCGGGGGACCTGTTTTTCCTGTTTCCTGCACAGTTCCCTGCAGCCCTATCCAGGCGTGTGCATTCATGAGTGAGCAACCTGAGCGGCTACTGAGCATCCTGACCACGAGAGCAGGGGCTGGTCAGGTACGGGCGTGCGAGGGTGGGGTCCACTAGCTGGGAGACTGGGGCAGGCACGTGCATGCATGTGTATACACTGAACTGGGGGTCGGTCAGGGGGATCCCTGCCCTGCTCCCTCATCCCAGGCTATGATGAATTCAGGCTCCGGAGCCAGACAGCTCCGGGTGTCAAGCCCAATTTGTCCAATTTCTGGTACTATGACCTTGAACTAATAGCTTAACCTCTATGGCAGTATCTACTGAGGAGTGAGGGTGGGGAGTGAAATGAAGATGTTATATGGAAGCTGCTCAACCCAGGCTTGACCCCTACAAAGTGAGGGAGGCGGGGCTCCAGGATCAGGAGCTCCTGACCCATACTGACCTATGATCTGAGCCAGAGATGGGCGAGATCAAAGAATGTGACTGGCTCAGACAGCTGCCCCATCTCCAGAATGCCTGGGTCCGGTTCCCTTTCTCCCAGCATTTCCCTGGCCTGTTCAGAGAAGGGCAGGGCCTTCTGGGCCCTGCAGCTCTTAAAAGAGAGACAGCCCAGGGGCCTGTCTAGTGCAGAAGCAGGCCTTAGGAGGGCTGGGCCCCAGGAGGGCTAGGTGACTCCTGGCCACCTAGGGTCAGCAGCTAAGAAATCTTTAAGTGTCATTGTCCTCTGGGAGGCTCTCAGAGGAATAAAAAGAAGAAGATCCATGATTATAAAGCTCAGCCTCCTCTGGACTCCCATAGCCTTTTGTGCTTGCTTCATGCATTTATTTATTCACTCACTTATTCATTCTCTCATTCATGTCATACCTGCTTTGGATCAGGCATCTTGCTGGATGATAGAGACAAAGAAAAGAATCAAATGCACCCAGTCTTCTGGGAGCACCTGGAATGTTGGGGTAGAGGATGAAAGGACAAATTACTAACATGGTGTGAGGAAAGCCTGGGTGGGTGTTAGGGGGAGGGCTTCAGAGGTGAGATGACATTTGAGAAGAGCCTTATGGGAGGGGCAGGATGGAGTGCAGTGTGGGTGGGTTCTGGAAAGGCTTTCCAGGCAGAAAAACAGCATGAACAAAGGCAGGGAAGCCTGGCAGGGTACTTACATGGCTCAGCTCATATCTCCCTCTAGTGTAGGAGCTCTTCAGGGCAGGGCCAGCCAGAACTGGGCACTGAGGGACTGGTGAGTGGTGTTGGACAAAGTTAGGTAGGAGCTGGTCTCGAGGGAGAAGGGAGTGAGGCCCCAAGGGCATTGGAAGAGGCAGAAGTGAGGGCTGGGGATTTGGCTTCTCTCCATACGCAGGGGCTGGGGGGCCAGGAAAGATGTCATCACAGGTTGGTGAGCCAGCCTGTCAAGAAAGAGGGTGGGTAGGATTAGTCTGGACTGGGACCATGGCAATGGAATCTCCAGATGGCCTGGGAGGGTGGAGGCCAGGATGTCTTAAAACAGGTGGAAAAGGAGCTCCTTGGGTTCACGGGAGACTTAGGGAAGTCTCCACCCCTCTCCTTAGTGTCAGAGATTCCACCATTAGCGATTCGCAAGAACACTGTGCAGAGCAATGGGATGTTGACGAAGGGAGGGTGAGGGCCCTGGCCCAGCTCCAAGGAGAGACCTGCCAGGGCTCAGCCCTGGGGCAAGAGAGGAAGGGACTGCGTGTCTGTTGGAGCGTGGAAGGGGCCACTCTCCCTGACTCCAGTGGGGAAGAGGACCTCCTGGGGGAAGTTCTGGGCTGTCGTTCTCCAAGGCCAGGGAATTCAACCCAGGAGAGGTCTGGGTCTTAGACGGGCAGGAAATGCCTGATGTCACTGGCATTCTGTGGCAGAGCTGGGCACCCCAAGCTGGTGTCCTGGGGTGGGGGCCCCTCTACAGATCGTCAGTGTCACACTCGGGCCTCCGCACTCCTGCAGCTTCTGTGAACGAGCAACTCCCAGCCCACCTCCCAAAGTGTCCCAGCCTTTGCCCATTCGCACACCCCACCGTACTCCTTCAGGGAACCCCACACTTACCATGTCTGACACTGAATTCCTCCTCTCCCTCTCTTGCTCCTCCCAGACCCCTGAGCCAAGCCTCTTGGCCGCCTTTCTCTCCTGCCCTCCTGCACCCAGACTTCTTTTGGGCTAGTCTCTCCAGTGCCACCCCCAAACAGCCCTCAGACGTCCCCAGGCCTGGCCCCAGCTTGGGCCTGAACGTCATGTCCCTGGCCCACCACTCTCCCCGGCTCCACAGCCTCCAGTCAAGACCTGCTGCTCCTCCACCAGTGACCTGGAGAGCGTCCCACGATCTAAGGAAAAGGCCACATCTGATCTGAGCCTTGAAGCTCGTCACACCGCAGCCGAGCACTGTCCCAAACGTTTCACACAGATCCCTCACTCAGTGCTCACAGCAGTCCTGTGACGTAGGCTCCATTAGTCACCTCTTTTTACAGATGAGGAAACGGGTGATCGGCTCCAGGGGCCGGGTTCTTCGTAATCACGGGGGCTTGCTGTGCGGAGGGATCAAGAGTTGTAATTTTAACAGGTAGATAGGAGGGATGGGGATGGATTCTAGGTTGAAGGAGCAACGTGTACTAAGGCTGGCAGGGGAGGAAAGTGCCAGTCACAGAGGATGGTTGGGGCCGGTGAGGTTGGCAGAAGCAGGATTATGGAAACCTCCAGTACCAACCTGAGGGGCGAGGCTTTCTCCTGACAGCAAGCAGGAGCCATGGAGTGTTTCAAGCAGGGGAATGACTTTTGCCTTTTACAAAGACCCCTCTGGATTGGGGGGAAATGAGGCTGGAGGCAGAGAGGCTGATGCAGTAGCTTCAGCAGCGAGGGTGGAGGTGACATGGCTGCCTAGAGCAGGGGGGGATGCAGGCAATGCTTCAATGCCAGGTCCTAAGTCAAGGCCCCAGGTGAGAAAGATCCCAGCGGGTTGTCCTGCCAGAGCTCCTCCACGCCTGCCCCCTCTCAGCGGGGCACCACATAGGCTTCTCCCTGCCTCCTCGCCCTGGATCTGCCCTGGCTCCTTGGGAAGGAACTTGTGCCTATGGGAGGAAGGTCACAAGTGTAGACTCCCTTCATCCTAGTTGCACCTTTGCTGACAATAGCAGACAGGGAAGATCTGGGGTGGGGGGCAGCAGGGTATTGGGAAAGAAGGGAAACTGAGGGATCTATGGGTTCCTTAGCTCCAGGCCCCTCCCTCAGCTTCCAATCTCAACTTCAAGGGCCTTGAGCTTGCAGCTGGAAGGCCAGGCTGGGCAAGACGCTTAGGGTCTAAAAGAGGGTCCTACAGAACCCTCAAATCCCAGCCTCTCAGGACTCCCGATTCCAAAATGCAAGGAATTGTACAGCCCCAGATTCTCAGGGTAGACAAGTCTCACACGTCATCTGCCTGTGTGTCCTTCCAGACACACACACACACACACACACACACACACACACACACAGAGGGAGTGCACAAGCCCTTCTGCAGACTCTGTTTGCACACCCCCATACGCAAGCAGTTCACTCACTACCTCCATCCTTAGCATCTCCCACTGGGGAGTGGACCTGGATAGGAATTGTAGCCTGTCCCCAGCTGTGTGACTGTTGCCAAATGACTAGAATGATCTGTGTCTCTGGTTCTTTATTGGAAAACCAGGCATGATAACCTGGCTCCCACAAGCATATGGTAAGGATGGAATGAAGTAACATTCATAAAGCACAAATAGTAGGATTTGAAAAAGGTCAGCTCCCCCTGCCCCTTCACACTGTCAGAAAGTTATTCTTTGTGTTTGTTCTAAACCTTTCCACCTGAGACTCCTGCTAGGATTTCCAGCCTGCCTTCTGGGACCTTTGGGCACATCTTCACCCTCCAGACTGAGATATTTGTCCCCTACCTCCCAGCTTAGAGAGAGTTCTTATTGGTCACATTAGTGGGGGTGGGGAAAGAAGGAAGGTAGACAACTGGTTCTCTGGTTGCTCACTGTCAGCTGGGCAATTAGGCCCCATGGGTGTGTTATATGCCCACTAGGGTCAAAGTAGGGAAACCTCAAGATAGTAATGGTATGAAAGAGAAGCTGGATAGGCCTGGAGGATGTTTAATTTGCCCCACAAAGGAAGTCCCCAGCTGCCCTCACTCGTATCTCTGCCCCAGACTTCCCTGAAATCTACAAGAGGGTCACTCTTCCATCTGGTAGCCTCACAGGACATAGAGCAAGACTGCAGTGGACAGATGCAGGAAGTGCCGGAATATAGAAGTATTGAAAACATAATTTGCTGAGCGAGTGAATGAATGACGAAAGAGGGAGACCATTGGAAATACTCTCTCAGATACCAAAATACCAGGCACAGGGCCAGAGCCCCCAGGAAGCAGAAGGATGAGCCAAAGGAAAGCACATTCTAATGCCTCAGGAAGGTACGGGCTGCCCACTGGCCAGAAACACCTCAGAAGGCAATGGGCACTGGTTGTGAGGTGGAGCCAGTCAGACTCAAAAGCCCCTGTCCACGAATCTGAAATGACACCCTCTGGGATCCTCAGATTCTAGAGCTCAGAATTCCAGATCTAGAACGCTGTGCTCCTGAGGTTCCCAAGCAGAGTCGCCAAACTTGGTTTTTGTAAATGGCCAGATGGTAAGTATTTTAGACTGTAGGACGTGTGGTCCTTGTTACAACTGTTCAGCTCTTTGTAAGCGGAATGGTATGACTGTATTCCAATAAAGCTTTATTTATAAAAACAGACTGGTGGGCTGGATTTGGCCTTCAGGGTTTAGTTTGCCAACCGCTGTTCTCAAGTTGTAGAATTGCATGGTCCTGATATTCATGGATCACATTCATTTTTGAGGTTCCAGGGTTCTGAGGTTCTGGACCCTCTGGGTCCAGAGAGCCAGGTCACATGGCAATAGAGGTCTTGAATGTGGTTGGGCAGATCTTAACCAAAGGTATCTGGGCCCTTGGGGTCCCTGCTTTGAGAACCCCCCCGGCTGAGCTACAGCTGCGACCCTGATGGCTGTTCTCCCCTCCCCACCCCCTTCCCGTCAGGACTATGGATGCAGGTCTGGGCCTCTGGAATGGCAGCATCAATAACACCTGGGATGGGGATGAGCTGGGCT
This sequence comes from Rhinolophus sinicus, assembly GCF_057876585.1. Taxonomy (NCBI): domain Eukaryota; kingdom Metazoa; phylum Chordata; class Mammalia; order Chiroptera; family Rhinolophidae; genus Rhinolophus; species Rhinolophus sinicus. The sequence continues at coordinate 140,579,887 of NC_142514.1, read as the reverse complement.
ACAAGTGCCGCTTCAACGAGAACTTCAAGTACGTGCTGCTGCCTGTGTCCTATGGTGTGGTGTGTGTGCTCGGGCTGTGTCTGAACGTCGCGGTGCTCTATGTCTTCCTGTGCCGCCTGAAGACATGGAACGCCTCCACCACATACATGTTCCACCTGGCCGTGTCAGATGCGCTGTACGCGGCCTCCCTGCCGCTGCTGGTCTATTACTACGCCCGCGGGGACCACTGGCCCTTCAGCACGGTGCTCTGCAAGTTGGTGCGTTTCCTCTTCTACACCAACCTGTACTGCAGCATCCTCTTCCTCACGTGCATCAGCATGCACCGGTGCCTGGGTGTCTTGCGCCCACTGCGCTCGCTGCACTGGGGCCGGGCCCGCTATGCCCGCCGGGTGGCAGCCACCGTGTGGGTGCTGGTGCTGGCCTGCCAGGCGCCCGTGCTCTATTTCGTCACCACCAGTGCGCGTGGCAGCCGCATCACCTGCCATGACACCTCGGCACCCGAGCTCTTCAGCCACTTCTTGGCCTACATCTCCGTCATCATGGGCCTGCTCTTCGTAGTGCCCTTTGCCACCATCCTGGTCTGCTATGTGCTCATGGCCCGGCGGCTGCTAAAGCCAGCCTACGGGACTGCGGGGGGCCTGCCACGGGCCAAGCGCAAGTCGGTACGCACCATTGCTGTGGTGTTGGCTGTCTTCGCCCTCTGCTTCCTGCCTTTCCATGTCACCCGCACCCTCTACTACTCCTTCCGCTCGCTGGACCTCAGCTGCCACACACTCAATGCCATCAACATGGCTTACAAGATCACCCGACCGCTGGCCAGCGCCAACAGTTGCCTTGACCCTGTGCTGTACTTCCTGGCTGGGCAGAGGCTCGTGCGTTTTGCCCGGGACGCTAAGCCACCCACAGATCCCACCCCTCCTGCCCAGGCTACCCGCAGGCTGGACCTGCACAAGTTTCACAGAACTGACACCAAGACAGAAGATGGGTCGGCCAGCAGTGAGGACTCCAGGCAGACAGAGGCCACGCCCACTGGTGGCGGGAACACTAAGGATATCCGGCTATAGGACCTGAACCCCTCGGGCCTATGCAAGTGCATATGGGGAGACTGTACGGACTAGGATTTTTTCAAATGGGATGGTCTCCCATCCGGTCCTCTGCCTCCTGGGAAAATCCAGCTACATGGTATAACGGCTGGTGCTCAGGCTGGGTCAGGGCTTAGCGTGGGGGAGATGGGTCTCACCTATGACAGGTTCTGGGTCCAGCCACCCAACGCTCTGTCATTTGGCAGGGGCTCAGGACACTCTGGGGTCCAGAGTGCTCATCACTGTTTGCATGTGTCAGTTGGGAAATAAGGTTTCAGGAAAGGCAAGGGTGCAGGGCCAGTGCCGCTGCTCGCCTGACTCACCCACATAAAGACCTGGCTGTGCCTGCCAAGGTACCTAGGCTGGAGCCCAGCCTAACCAAGTCAAGTGCAGAAACAGGCCCCTAGAAGAGAGTGACATACCAAGATCACACAGCGGAGTCTGGGCCTGAGCTACCTGGGAGGGGTGGGGTCACAGGTTGACCGGAGGACCCTGGTAAGCAGCCAGAGCTTCCCGCAGGGAGCCTGGGGCAGGTCTGGATGCCGCAATGGATTCAGCAATGAATAGTATCCCCTGCCCAAGAACGGAACGTCTGGAAACTGATGTCATACACCCATCTGGAGGCTCCCCTGGGCTTAGGGGCCAGTTTGAGGCTGTAACTTATACTAAAGGTATTGTTGTCTGCTGAGCTGTGCTCTACTGTGTGGTTGAAGGGTGGGGATACAGCCTAGGAAACTGTCACCAATCACACTAGGGTCCTTTTTCCAACCCGCTCTTGTCTGCCACCTGCCTTCCCACTAGCTGCCTCAGCTATGCTCTCACATCAGGTATCCCCGCTCCAGACCCCACTTTAAAGCTAATTGGCTTTTGTGCCTGGTTCTGCTGGGCACAGAGAGGAGTCGGGATCCCACAATTTAGGACTTAATGGTGATGACCAGCCAATTGCTGGTAAATGTTAAACCATTTAACTGGCCGGCCAGGGAGGTGATGGGAACCCCTTATTTGTAGCATTGCCAATTGCCATGGTGCAAATACTCTTACCATGGCCAATTTCAGACTACCTCCCTGAAAATTTCCTGAAAATTTAACCATTGGCTCTTGCGAGCAGGTACAAGTTGCTCCAGCATACCACTGGATAATGCGGAGTGGTTGGGGCTGTGGACCAGGGGTCTGGGAAGGCTTCTTGGAGTGGGGGAACCCCTGAGTTGTAGCTTCTGAGAAGAGCGGTTCATCAAAGAATCCAAGTGCAGGGTGCATCCTGGGCAAGGACATGGGGGCAGGAGAGCAGGGTGTGCAGGAACTGGAAGCAGGTTGGGGAGCTGGAGCCCAGACTTAAGGCAGGAATGAAGCCGGGGACAAGTCACAAGGAGGCCAAGTCAGGGCTCCCTCCTTGCCCCGATCATGAGGTTCCCTTTGCACTGAGTAGTGTGGGAGAGACTTACTTTTCTCCCATCCAGTCCTCTGCCTCCTGGGAAAATCCAGCTACATGGTGTAATGGTTGGTGCTCAGGCTGGGTCAGGGCTTAGTGTGGGGGAGATGGGTCTCACCTGTGACAGGTTCTGGGTCCAGCCCAGAACACTCTGGAGATTTGCGGAGCTCAACTAGACAGGGCCCACTAGCCTTTGGGCAGGAATAGGGCAAAGCTGACAGACCTCACTCTTCACCTCAAGGATAAAGACACTCCCTCTTTGGGAGAGCCCTTGTCCTATGCGCCCTCTCTGCCTGAGAGAAGGTTCATTCCTCATTCCACTTCCACCGGCCTCCTATGACTTCTCCACCCTTCCCACTCTACCTTGGCAAAACGGGGCACCCCAGGGGTTGCTCTGTTTAGAGTCTAAGTCTACAGCTCCTTCATGTGACAGGGACCCATCACAAGCCATGACCCAAATGATTACTCTGCACTTTACCATGTGGGTGACCTGCCCAAAGTAGTGTTTGATGCTCACCTCCCACATTTTAGGTTCTATACTTCTATGAATGTAACCAGAGTCCCTGTGAGCTTTTTTCGTGACTACCTATTACAGACTGTCCTCAAGCCTTTCCTGTAGGCTTGAGCCTATCTCTTTCCTACTAGCTGCTGCTCAGGTGGAACCCCATCCCAGTTTATAGGGTCACCCTACCCAGCTAAGATGCTCTGCTGGCCAGGAGTGTGAAGGCTGTACTCTGTCTCCCTTAACCCTGCTTAGATCCATAGGTAGGGGTTATACATCATGACTTTGGGGACTCAAGTGTTCCTTGATGGTTAGGGTTGGGGCTGTGGCCATTCCTTTCATATCCTGCCCACCCACCCCTCCTGCAGCTGCCCTGGAGACCCCGAAAACCCAAGGTCCCACAGGTCATGGAGACAACGCTATGGCCTAGCCCCAGGAAAGCTTCCTTCCACCAGCTGCCTGCAGATTTCTAAGGACAAAGGACCTAGCGGACTGGGAGAGGGTGGCTGACTCACCATTTAATCCTGTGGCCGGCATTGGTGGGGGTGGGGAATGGAGACACTAAGGGAAGCGGGGTCCCAGTTGGACTGCCTGGCCCCTTGGTGTGGACACCTGGCCTTGTTGCTCAGTGCCCAGGCCACCCTCCTGGTGGGTGAGGTTCCTGATCGTCCTGCCTTATGCTATTTTCAGCCCAAGTAAGAGCAGGATTTTCCACTGCCAGCCCCAGACCATTGTCCAGCCGTGGGGGGACCTGCCTGCTCCTAAAATATCTCCTCACTCTCCCGGCCTCCCCGCTCCCTCCTCACCTTGACATCACTTCCTGGGGCTGTTGACTACTGAAGGCCACTGTGAAAGGGCACAGCCAACTGACAACCCCAGGGATTGTCCAGGGCAGCTGCAGACTCAGCTGGAGAGGGGCACGGCCTTGCCCAAGGTCACTCGGCAGGTCAGCATGGCAACTGGACACATGCCAGGGGCTCAGGCTGCCCCTGCTGCTCTGCTCCCTTTAGTGTAGGTCGATGCCTTTGTGGGATCCTGCCTTCACCTCCACCGCCTCAGTTCTTCCAGTTCTTCCCACCCCAGGTGGACAGAGCCACAGAGCTAAGGCCAAAGAAACAGGCAGGAGGAGGGGGAGGGAGCAAGGTGGGGCTAAATGCCTGCTGACTCGTCTGAGCAGGGGCGCTGCTGGCACATGAGATCGCTGCCCTGGGTGGCAGGTGTCCAGGGCCCAGGAGGGAGGGCGAAATCCCAGAGGACATTCCCACTCTCACCTTCCAAGGCTAGAAAAGACCCTGAACAACATGTTCCCCAGACACAGTTGCTCCGGTCTAGATCCAGGTCAGGCCACCACACTGTCGCGGCAGATTTGGGCCCATCTATTTAGAGCCAGGCACATGAGGAGGGGAACTTGTGTACTAACCCGGGCCCCAGGTGTTGTGTGGGACCCTCCCTCATTCTCACATTCATTGTGCCGTTTATTCTTCACCACAGACGTGTGACATAGACATTCTTATCCCCCTTCAGCAGACACGGGGACAGGCTCTGAGAAGTGACGGCTTGCTCCAGGTTATACAGGCAGTAAGTGAGTGAGTCGAGATTGAATCCAGGTCCATCTGACTCCCAGGTTAGTTCCCTTTCCAGTATCCCATGCCTCTCACAACCCCTGTGGGGCAGGAGGGTCTGTAAGCGACCCTTCATGTGGTTAAGATGAGAGAGGCCATGTGGCAAGGATGAAGTTAAGAGCACAGATTCTACACCCAGACCACCGGGGTTTGAGTATGGTCTCCACTTCTTACAGCCATGGCACCTTGGGCAAATTACTTAATCTTGTTGCGCCTTAGAAATGTTCTCATTTCTAAAAGGAGGCACTACCTCCCATGGAGGCCATTGGGAGGTGTATTTGAGTTAACACATATGGAGCATTTAGTACAGGGCCAGGCCTGTGGTAAGCATTTACATGCCAGGCACGGTTCCAAGGGGATATGGAGTGAATTAGCCGGTCCGTGCCCTCATGGAGTTGACATAATTTAATATGGAACCACGTAAGGACAAGTGATTTGAAGGAAAGGACAGTGTGTCCGGCCAGTGAGCACCATGGGTCCCCTGTGGCTAAGGATTCCCCAGGGTTGGGAGGAAGGGAGCTGGTCCATCCTGGGGTGAGATGGAGGATCACCCTCTGCCCTGCCTGGTGCTGGGTGGCTTTCAGGCACGTGGGTTGGTGTGGGTTTACAGAACCTTGTCCATGTAGCTGGGTGTGGGAGGGCAGCAGGGGGAAGGGACAGTGGGAAGAGAAGGAGAAGGATGATGCCCTTGATATCAAGCTTCTAGAGCCAGCCCCTATGGGCTAGAGAGCTCCCACCCACCATGGCAGCAGCAGGTTTAGCCATTTCTCCCTGACGAGCGGTGCCTGCCATGGGGTGCTGCAGCCACTCACCCCTTAGTTAGGTCAAGAGCACAGAGACCCAGGGTGGGAGTACTGGACTGGAGCTGGGCCAAAGCAGGCAATGAATGGGCACGTTTGCTGAGTGACCTGAGGCCCCCTGCCTGCCTGTGGGCCACTCTCTGGAGAACTTGCCTCCCATGTTCCAGTTCTCCCTACCTTAATTAGGGCATTAGCTTCCTAGATTTTCATCAAAGGCACAACTAGCAGCTGCTACCCCAGGCACTCCCAAGGCCCCCTGGGCTCTCAGTTCTGAGGACGAGAGTGCGGACATTGGGTCTCCCTTGCATCAAGTGACCAGAGAGGGGAAGTGACTCCATTGTCAACACACAGTCTGGCTCCTGTGGGGTGGAGGATGGAGCTTGGCCAGGAGTGGCTGAGCAGCAGGGTGAGAAATCTGCTTGTCTTCCCAAGTGGTATGTGTTTGTTAGGGGGTAGAGGGTGGAGGGAAAGAAGCCGGAGAAGCCAAACTCTCATTCTCCTCTGCACTGATGCACCATGTGACTTGGTGAATCCCTTCTCTTCTCTGGACCCCAGTTTCTGCATCTGCAGTGGGGCTCGGCATGGCCCAGCCATGCTTCCTCTGGTAGGGGCTTCCTGGGCTTGCCTCTTTCTTGGCTCCAGCTTAGCCAGGCGTCCAGTGTCAGCCCTGTCCTAGCCAGAAACAATGGGCCAGACCGGGCGAGTCACTCATCGGCCCCAAACCCAGTCCCTGGGGGCTCCACCCTGGACTATTTTCAGCCCTTGGAGATGGAGTCAGAAAAGGATTTTCCACTCCTAGTACAATGGCTGCACTGGACCATTGTCCAGCAGTGACTGGGGATACGCCTGCCCCAAAATATCTCCCCTGCCCCAACCCTCCAGGCCTCCCTGTCCTGCTCCTCACCTCCCCACCCTGACATTGCTTCTTGTGGCTGTTAACTCCTGAAGGCCACTATGAAACAGCACGTGAGTCCCCCGGGAGATATGACCAGTTGGAATCAGTTTTCTCTCCTGGCAGGGATCCCAGGGATTGTTTGGCTGCTTAGAGCAACTAGAGGCCCAGAGAGGGCTGTGCCTTGGCCAAGGTCACGCAGTGGTCAGCACAGAGACTAGGTGTGATGCCAGGTGCTCTAGCTGCTCCTGCTGTCTTGGCGGCTTTCACTAGCGCTAGTCTGCACCTCCTGGGAGTGAGAGCTCACCTTTAAGTCTTGGGGTGGACATCCTGGGAAGAAGCAGGAGTGGCTTGGGAGGGAGGGGTGTATGTTGGGTTCTGACCTTGGAGCTCCCTATTCAGTCCTGCTTTTACCGAATGTGGCTTTAGCTTGCACTGAACTCAGAGTTACCAAGTAGCAGCTCTGGGAAAAGAAAGAGGTTGGAGGGACACAGGGAAGGCAGGAGGAACAGAGTCCTGGCCCAGGTCAGCCATCACTAGCTCTGTGACCACAAACTCGGTTTCTTCATCTGTAAAATGGAACTGTTAATATCTGTTTTCCTAGTTTACTGAACAGTGAAAATGCAGTAAGGCACAAACTCACAACTATTTAATTTTCCTCCCATCAATGGTCTCTACTCAATGATATCCAATTTCCTTTTCCCATCCATAAACTGCGTATTTGGCAAACTCCAAAACGTTGTGTCACTTTTGAGGAACAAAGTTCGGTGCAGTTTAAAGTTCCAATCCTTACTGAATTTATTGCTCCCTCCTCCTCTTCCCCAGTGCTGGAAGGACCCTCCTCACACCACCTTTGGTCCCTCTTTCCTCCAGGTATTGGGCAGAGTGGGGAGGGGAGGGACCAGTGCATCTCCCCCAATACTGCCATAGCCCTCTCTCTCTGTCCTCACTTCTCTGGCCATGGCGGCAGGGCTATCAGTGTCTCCTCCAAACGCCATCAGTGCCCCATCTTTCCTACTGAGACTACAGATGCCCCCAGTCTCCCTGAGGGATTTTCCGAGAGCATCCCTCCCCTGGCTTTGGGATGGGAAAGCCGTTGTCCCCTCTGCTCCCCGTTCGGTTGAGAACTCACAACTGCAGTGACATCTTCAAGTCCCCAAGCCCAGTGTCCAGCTGGTAGAGTCAGAGTGGAGGGTGATAGAGCTTGGGGTCATAAGCTCTGAGAAGGTGTCTGACCCCAGTTTTTTCAGGTTTCTTTACAAAGTGGGAGTATTTTACCCTTGTGTGTCCTCAGATTTATGTCCTGGAGTCAAATTCCAAATCAGCAGCCATATGAAAAGTCCCACATCGTTGTGGGTTGAACTGTTAGACCAGCCTTTGTGACCAAAGCAACTGCAAAATGTGGGGGAGGAAATTAAAAGCCTGCTGTATGGGTCATCACACAGCCTGTGCTAGTGTGTGTGTGTGAGAGAGAGAGAGAGAGAGAGAGAGAGAGAGAGAGAGAGAGAGAGAGAGAGAGAGAATGCTGAGGGGAGGTGCAGTCCCCACTGGCACCAAATAAATAGATACCTGGAGGCAGAAAGGCCACAGGTGGTTGGCCAGCCACTGGGGGGCAGAGAGGGACCAGAAGGGGCTGCCAGGAGGTCAGGCTAAAACCAGGACGTGGAAGTAGACAGGCGTGGGGAGGGCAGGAAAAGATGGGGAGTAGGGAGAAGATCCAGCCGCCAGCTCTGTGGACTCCCTCCCTCCCCATTCTTCCTCCTTTCCCTCAGCTCCCCTCTTTACTCCCTCCCATTTTCCTCCCCTTTTTGCTCCCTGCTCTCGGAATTCCTGGGAGAAAAGGGAAACAAATGGAGCCCTTCAGAGCTTCAGACCCATTCCTTCCCTCTTCAGGCTGGCTCAGTGCCCTTTCCTGGCTGTGTTTATTCTACTGTGGGCCCCAGCTTTGTGGACGCTGTCCTGCTGCCCCCTGGTGTCCAAAGCTGGCTGCAGAGGCAGGAATGGGGGCTGGAGTCCAGACCTTCACCCAAGCAGTGAGAAGAAGAAAATGATACCGCTGGCACCCAGGTTGGGGGTGTGAGATGAGGGTAGGACTGAGAATTGAAACAGGACACACAGTTTGCAAAATATACCCTGACTTGCAAACAGGTAACAGTGCCTGACCAGACCATAAGGTCTGTCTCAGGCTATCTTAAGTTCACACTTGTAAACAGCCCTGTATTTAGGCCTGCGTGTTCTCAGAGAAGACCACAGCCTGATCTAACAGTAACGCTGGCTAAGGACTCCTGTGTTCTCAAACTAGGATCGTGGACTGTTCCAGCAAGTCCCTGCTTTGCAAATTCTGATCCATCTCTGCCAAAGACCATCCTTTTACTAACTCCAGCCCCCATAACCCTATAAGCACCCTTCCCTGACTCTCCCCTTTGGAGACACCCCAGGGATTCCCCAATGTGGTCTTTGCTGCAGCAATAAGCCCAGCCTTTTGGGTCTGCAGGTGTGTTCCTCATGATAGGGGCTGCCTGGCATTGAAAGAGGTTACTACCTCTTTCCCAGTGAAAGAGTAAGAGCAGGTGACGTTTTAGCTCTCTGTTCCAGCCTCCCTGTCCACATGGCTCCCAGGCACTGCCCCATCCAGAGCCCTACAGCCCCTGGCACCAGCATAATTCTCCACACTGTGGAGTATTGTATTCCCTCAGAGGAGCACACTGTGTCCAACTGCTGGCTCTGTGAAGGCAAGACTGAGGTGCAGACATGGCTGCTCCTTCCTCAGGGCACTGCCCTTTCCAGGCCCAGTCTCCCCAGCTTGGAGTTTCAAAGACAATGACTTTGCCTTTTGGTTCTGCCAAGAGGAGGTTCCCTGAAGATAGCCGCATGATTTCCTCTGGCCTTGGGTGTCACTTTGACCTCCTATTTACCTTTAAGGAGGCCCCAGATGGGGTCTCCCACCTCTCCTGGCTGCCAGGAAGACACCCAAGCCCTGGGTCTGAGGCCAGAGTTGAGTGTTGAGGAGAGAGGCTAGCGCAGCCCTCCCAAAGGGCCTGTAGATCTGGGATTAGATTCCAGGCCCTGAGGGCCAGCCCCTCCCAGGTCTGGGAGCTCTTCTGAAGGAAATCCAGAATCTTCTCCCCTCTTTGAGGGTAAGGCCTCTGAAAAGGTCTATCTCCCCCTAAAGAGTCCCCTCTGCACCCCCCTAACACCCTAACATTATTTGCACCCTCCTCCCCACCTCCACGAGTGGAGGGATCACTTCCTCCTAGGCGTCCCCTTTCTCGGTGGGAGAACCCTCCTCACAGGGCCCTGTCTCCCCATCTCAGTCTTAGGGGCACACAGCATCTCTGCCCTCAGCTTAGGGCAACTATGGGACCATGACCACGAGTTGCACCTTCGCCCCCCACCAGAGGCCCTGCCCTCTGTATGCCCCTAGAAATCCTAGCCTCCTCACATGGCGGCCTCCATCCCTTGGGAGGTGTGACCAAGCTCAGCTGGTCCTCCCAGCACCCCCTGTGACTGCATCTGGGCAGAAGTTAGGGGTCACCCACCACCCACAAGATGCCTATAATTTTGATCCCCACCCCCCAGCACATCCGTAGGTAAAATGTGTCTGACTCTCAGTCATGTGGAAGGGGTGGCCCAAGTGCTGGGCCCTTGATGGAGTGAGAAACACAAAAGTGGGAGGGGAAGTCTCAGCCAGCCTTCAGGCCCCACCCTCACGTCTCGATCCAGACCCGCACACCTCCTCCACTAGCTGTTACTCCCCCTGAACCCAGATGCCCTCATTCACGAGGCACAGAGAGCACACAACCCTTATGTCAGACAGACTTACACTTGAATCTCAGCTCTAATACTCATCAATCAGATGGACTTGGGCTCTTCAGTTTCCTCATCATAAAAAGAAAAGCAATAATTATACTCACTTCATATTTTATTTGTACTGTCTGTCACTTCCTGCTAGGATAAGAGCTCTCAGAGGACAGGGGTCTTTGTCTGTTTTAGTCACTACTTTATCCCCAGTGCCTGGCATGTAGCAGGTACACAACAATTACTTGTTGAATGAATAATTCATAATGAGGAATAAATGAGATAAACTGTGTAAACTGTTTTGCAGGATACCTAGAACCAGTGGCTATGCATTATATGTTTATTCCTTCCCTTGCACAGCAAGTCAAATAAATTATTTCATGTAAATTTCACAATGACCCTTTGAGGCAGGAACCTTATTATTATTATTGATTGATTGATTCATTCATTCATTCAACAAATATTTACCAAGAGCTTACTATGTGCCGGGTTCTGTTCTAGGTACTTGGAAATCATCAGTGCATAAAAAAATGAAGACCCTCCCTTAGGGAGCTTACATTCTAGTGGGGTGAGAGAGACAAAACGCAACAGACGTAAACTGTAAATCACATGGTCTTTTAAAAGGTGACAAGTGTTGTGGGGAAAACAGCAGAGCAAGAAGCAGGATTTGGAGGGCAGCCAGTTTGGGATTTGAAGTAGGATGGTCAGGTGAAGCCTCAGGAGAAGCCAATCAGGGGGCATCTGAGCAGGCTTGAGGGAGTTAGCCGAGGGGCTGTCTGCGGGAAGAGCCTTCTAGGCAGAGGGAACAGAAAACGAAGGCCAAGCGACCTGTGTAAGGAGTCCTGTGGCTGGGGCGGAGACGGGAGGAGCAGAGGCCAGAGATCAAGGAAATCGGGTAGGATCTTCAGTGAAGTGGAGAGCCACGGCAGAGATGCAATCTGAGTTACATTTTAAAATGATCCGTCTGGCTGCTGGGTTGGGAATAAACCACAGTGGGGTGAGGATGGAAACAGCCAGATCAGGGAGTAGAGGGAATGCAGGAGTCCAGGTGAGAGGTCATGGGGATTAGGACCAGGTGGCAGCAATGGAGGTTCAGGGGAAGCAGAGTTTGCCACCCAAAATATGCTTTTTGGGATATTGATTTTAAGCTGGTTATTAAGAATCAAAAGGCTCAGAAAGAACATTTGACCCTCCCTTTTACCCTCCTAAACGAAATCAGGTAGGAAAACCTGCTTCAGGAAGAGACCCTTAGCATATTCCTCTTAGCATATATGAATTAAGTGTGACAGATGGGGGGATCCCAACAAGTGTTAGGCTCCCCTCTGTGTCCCACCGTTTGGGTGGCCCAGCAAGAATTTGTTTACCACACCTGTTAAACAAAGTTTGCCCTTTCTCATCTGCCGGTGAATTGCCTCCTTTCGCTTTGAAATGCCAGAACCCTGCCTCCCTCTTCTTAGTCAAGAATGGCACAGAAGCCTCAACCGCCCACTGTGTCCTCAGGTCTCATTCTCTTGTGGAACCCCTGTATGTACATATGTGATACATTTGGTCGTTTTCTCCTGTTATGTTACTTTGGTTATTGGTCCAGCAGAACAGCTTAGAAAGGTAGGAGGAAAATTCTATTTCTGCTCCCACAAGGGGTAAGAAATGGATCGATACCACAAGTATGTTGAAGGAATGGCCAACAGGATTTCTGATTGTTTTTCCTGTAAGTTTTGGCAGGCAGTGATACTGAGATCCGGAGAATGCCTAGTGAGATGCCACACAGCTGGTCAGTACGTGGGGTGAAAGAGTGGAGTTGGGGAGGGCTGATGGGGAGGTCCCCAGGTCTAGGGCATCATGTGAGCGGAAAGAGCAGAGTGGGAGGAAGGATTATGCTGCAGCAGGTCACAAACCAGCCCCAGGGCCGCTGGGCGTTGATTTGATCAATGGCTTTTTCCTCTTCCCCTGAATTCCCCTCTAATGGCCTTTTAATTGGGTCTATTTGTTCCAAGACCATGGGCTGAACTGAGCAGATGCCAGCGTGTTTGCCTATTATTAAGTAGGTTAGGAAATGACCCTATGTCTTGGGCTGCCAGAAAAGTCAGAGCAGCTGCACAGCAGCTCCGAGGAGTAACCGCAGGCCCTCAATGCGCCGCAGGACCGGTGCCAGGCATCTTGCCTTTGCCCATGCTGCTTCTCTCTCTGCAGTGACCTCACTTCTGCCTCACTCTCCTGGTAAATGTCTCCTCCTCCAAGGCTCACTTCAAAATCCCCTCCCCTGGGAAGCCTTGCTGATTACCCTCCCTGACCTCGGCTGGCTCGCCTCCGAGGCAGAGAACCCCACACATGTGCAGGGACGGGATTCCTTGCTGGAGGGCCTCCCTCCGACAGAGGACGTGTTCCAACTCGGGGTTGTCAGGGAAGAGGCGCACACCAAGAGCATTTAAATCACAAGCCCACTTAAGTAAAAAAGACTTCCTTTCCCCTAGTTGTTCTTCAAAGAGGAGCTGGGGAAGGGGCTGTTGAAAGGCAGGGAGAGGAGGAGAAAAGTGAGTGTTAAAATCATACAACGGTAATGAGATGGAAATCTAAACTCAACTGGATAAAAAGAAAACTTTCATGGCAGTAACAAATTCAGACTGTTAAAAAAAACTGATTACTTCCATTTTAGATATTATCTACTGATTTCATCTGTGAAAAAAGGATTTAGTTCTCTTTCCTCATCATCCTGTTGTAATTTGGAGGTAAATCAATGTTCAGTACTTACATTTTTATGACTTGGAAAGCATTGTTTGCAGTAAGTAACATAGCACACTATGATTACATTTTCTTTCTTGCACAACTCTTTGTTTTTTGGAATTAATAATTGCCTCACTGTGCATCCCTAAGAGGCACATATCTAAGGACAAAGAAAATTATAAAGAAATCTCAAACAGTATTTGTAGTCATATCATGAGTGCTTATTTGAGCATTAGAAATGAGATTCATCTGCTAGATAGAATACGGAAATAGGTCAGGAAAACAAACTGGTAATAGTATGAGCTAACACAAACATTACTAATTTCTCATTTTTAATGAAGACAGTGACAGCTGTGGAGAATTATCATAGTATTTGCCAAGTCACATCATAGATAAGACCTACCTGGCTATTCCTAAATAGAAATTTCTTTTCAGATTCATAAGTCCACACATGAATAGCACGCATTCTCAATGCAAGTGAGCTTGCCCCCAAGGGGGTGAAAATTGGTTGTTGGGGGCAAAACGTCTTACTCATTTTATGTATAAAATACAGATATACATACAGTACCTAAACAGATATACAGCATATCTGTAGTATTTAAATTTCATGGAGGGGGGCAATTTGGTTAAAAAAAAAATGTCTCAAGGGCTCCTTGCCTGTGTGGGAGGGAAGGATAACAGAAAAAAGTTGACAAATATTGCTCTATCTCGTAGTCTCCTAGGTCTTGTGTAGAGATCCACTACAGTTTAAGCTCCTTGAGCACAAGGATTTCTTTTCTTTCGCTGCTGTAGCCTCAGTGCCTAGAACCACGCTTGACACATAGTAGGAATCTATCAAATATTTATTAACTAAATGAGTTTTAGAGCAGAGACACTACCCTGATGCCCATTGCTCTTATGACCAAAAAAGAACAGTCTAACATTTGGTCAAGTCCCTCTTCGGTCCAGCTCCTAGCTACACATCCCGTTCCATCTATGACCCACACCTCCCTTAAGTGGTGTCAGTCTCCTCAGCCTGGCGTCTTTCACGTTCCTGTCCTCCCTCCTGGTGCACGGTCTTTGCGTGTAAGCTCTTCTACTCTAAAGCTCCCCTCTTGCAGGCTAATCAACTCCGACTCATCCTTCTTTCACATCCCTGACTGACGCAGAGTTTTTCATAACTCCCTGTAACTCTTTTTCGTAGCCTTTAACACAGGGACAAGAGAGCATGTCCAGATGTAACACATCAATAAAGCTTGTTTTACAAAAGAAGAAATTATACTTGTGTGATATGATAAAGGTGTTTGGTGCTACTGCAGTAATCACGTTGCAATATATAAATGTATCAAACCAAGAGTGTTTTGTATAAATATATCAAACTTACACAGTGTTATATGTCAATTCTATCTCAATAAAAAAAGAATTGCTTAGACAAAAAGAAATGTGGCTCATCTGAATGAAGTCATGTAGCAAGCGTAAAAGACACACTGGATTTCAAAGACCTGGTGCAAAAGTAAAGGTTGTAAAATATTAATGTTTCATATTGGTTACATGTTGAAATGGTAATATTTTAGCTATAATGGGTTAAATAAAATATATGACTAAAATTAATTTCATTGTTTCTGATTATTTTTTAAATGTAATTACTTGAAAATTTTAAATTATAAAATTTATAATTTAAATTCTGTGTGCCTTGATTATATTTCTATTGAACATGTCGAGGCAGTGATCACCAACGGCTGCTAATGGATGTAACAGTCTCTTAACGCCTGAACCCGCTGACCAAAATTAACATCACAAAAAAAGAGAGGACTAGAAATGATGTGTGGTGCAGAAGGTGTTGGGAAAATTTTTCCGGGGCCAAGACTGACAATGCCAGAATTACATCAAGAGTTTATAAAGGTAACTAATGGACAGAAAGCAGCAAGACAACAGATTTCTGCACCCAAAAGCAGGTGGGGCTTGTGATGTATAGCCAAGTGGCCCGTGCTAACACAGATGCCTGTAGCCACGTGGCGCAGGCTAACAAAGGTGGCTTTTATCCAACCCATACGTGGTCGTGGTCGTTAAGAGCTGTATAATCCAAAGCAGTAAACAATTTAATGGGCCCACTTATCTATGCAAGAATATTCCTTTCAGATAGTAGGGACCCATCCCTCAGGGGTTAACCGGTGGTCAGCTTGCTTCCTAAGGTGGTGTTGGTCGTCGGTCACGGTAAGTACCAGGAATCGTTTCGCCTAACGAAAGGAAGTACACACCATCACCTATGAATTCTTGCCAAACAAAAATCGAACCTGAATCAGATCTAATCTCTAGATTTAAATGTTCTGTGCCACCTCTCAGAGGTTCCCAATGATATTGACCGCCCAGAATTGTATTGCGTCTTTTTCTTGTCTCACTTCCCCCACGGATGCTTCCTAGGATCATCTCAGAAATTAACTATTTATGCTTGAATCCTTGCCTCAGGGTTGGCTTCTGGGGAAACCCAAACCAAAATACATCTCTGTCTCCCTCACTTTCACATCCAATCTGCTTAAGTCCTGCTGATTCTACCTCCTAAAAAGCTCCACAATCCACCTTCTAGTCAGCTCCTCATTTATCACCCCTCCTCCATCCCCACTTCCTTGGCCACCACTTGCCTGGACTATTGGTCCAGCCTCGTCACTGGTCCCTGCCTCCTCTTCTGCCCCTCTACACAGCAGCCCGGACAAACGATCTTGCTAAGACACAACTCTGACTACGTCTCTCTCCTGTTTAAACACTTCCATGGCTCCCCTCACCCTCAGGATAAATCCAGCTTCCCAGCCTGGTATTCAAGGACCTACTGACCCCTGGCCCTCTTCACCCTTGTCACGTCCCGCTCTTCATTTCACTGGACTCTCCAGTAGGCCTGAGCGTCAAGAGGTTTCCAGAATCCACCATGTTCTCTCTCACCTCCAGGCCTTTGCATACTGCCTCCTCTCCCAAGAATACCCTCCCTCGATTTTACCCAGATAACCCCAGACCTTGAACACCCAGCTTAGGACACACTTGTACTCTGACCTCCCCTGTGCTCCCTGTCCCTAGGCTAAGCCAGGACCCCTCTGGGCTTCTAGGCCCCAGTGCATGTCTCTGTGTCCCAATGCCCACATGTCCTGGTTTATCTTCTCTCCACACCAGACACTTCTTGAGGGCACTAGCCATGGACAATTCATCTGTATCCTCAGCGCCCATACCATGCCTGGACACATAGCAAGGGTCAAAGGAACAGAAATGATGACTCGAAATCCCGAAAGAAACCTATATTCATGCCTTCATTTAGATCTTTACAGAGCGCTGTGCTAAATGTGGGAAAAATAGGGCTGGTAAACAACAGACACAGAGCCTGCCTTGGAAGAACTTCTCTTCTCCGCCCGGTGGGGGGAAACATGTGGAGAGAGGCAACATGAGGCTGGATTGATAGGGAGTGTCAGACGCCAAGACTGGGGACTTGGGAGCCCAGAGGAGGCCCAGGGCCATGTTTGGTGGGGAGGGAGAGAGAAGGCTTCCGAGAGGAGATGCCTCCTCCCTGTGCTGGCCCTGCTCACCCTCTGTCTTTGCAGAGCATGCAGGGGCCTTGGGAAGTCAAAAGAGAAACAAGGGCTGTGTGTCCCCTACAAGCTCACCTCCTCCTTCCCCTCAAAGGTGCCCTCTACTGTGTTGCTCATTATCATTCATGTCCTCATATGCTTGCTACAGTTTAGTATTGTTTTGCATGTTTTAAAACTGTATGTTTCATAGTATCATACTGTGTGTACCCTTCTATACACTTTTCTCACTCACATTATGCTTGTGAGATTTAGTTTTGTTGCTATGTGTTGCTCTGGTTCATCCATTGTCCTCTGTTGTCTCGCAATCTGTTATATGAATATACAGTCCTCCCTTGTTAACAGAACAGAGACCATTCCTAATGGCTAATGTGTGGATAGTGAAAGCTCATATTATAGAATTTTAGCTGGAAAACAATAGTATGTTCCCAGCTCATTCAAAAACTTCAACTAATTTCCCACAAATATCATTAAAATTATTTAAGTCTATAAATAATCGCCAAGGATTTCTGTGTAGTATAAAGCTGCATAGTAGTTACATACGTCCAATATGGTATCTACTAGCCACACGAGGCTATTTCAGTTTAAATGTAAATAATTAAAAGTTAAAAACTTCAGATCCTCAGTTGCACTAGACACATTTCGAGTGCTCAGTGGCCACACGGTTCTAGAGGCCACCGTATTGGGCCGCAGATATAGGATATTTCCATCATTGCAGAAATTTTTAAAGCATTTAAAACACTGATTACTTCATTCTCTAATAGTGAATGAGCTTGTTCTGTTTTCTCACACATAAGGGCAGTTCCTGTGTGTGATGGAGGAGGATGGCCCAGCTCACACCTTTCACAAAACCAGCCCTCTCAATGAGTTTATTATTTCCACAGCTCCTTCTAATGTAAGAGCTTTTCTAAGGCTTTCAGGCTCACCTACTTTCTTCTCAGCCTTTTCCACTTTCTTGGAAGACGATTTCTTTTAATAATGCGGGGAAGATGGTTAACAATTATGTACCAAATAAGCGTAAGCAACATGAGCATGTGGCACAGTCTTATCCTATTGGGAGAAGAGCAGAGTTAGTGCAGCTCACTCCACGTCCTCACACCCAGACGCACGCTGGTAAGCACCCGCAGATCCCTTAAGTCGAGTTTTCTACTAGTAAAATTTTTGCAAGTCATTAGAACAAACATTGGGAGAGTGAGAGTTCAAATAGCAAGGGATACCTGAATAAAAATATTTTTCATTCTCTTGTTGATGGATATTTAGATGGTTCTCAATGTTTTGCTTTAGATAAAATGCTGTGATGTACATTTTTATACAACTACCAGTTTCTCCTGGGTGTGTACATTGAGGCGGAATGGCTATCTTAGGTTCTGTGCATCTTCAACTACTAGATATTGACAAATTGTTCTTCATTTGGGGTGTGTTCAATTTCTAGTCCCATCAGCAGTGCACTGAAGTTCCCATCTCTCCACACCCTCAACAAAGTTGGTATTATCAAACTCTTCAATTTTTGCTAATTTGATGTATGTAAAATTGTACTTCACTGTGGTTTTGACTGAAATTTCTTTGGTTAATTGTGAAGTTAACACATTTTCATATGTGTATTTGCCACGCTTGCTTTCTCTTTTGTGAAATGTCTGTTTGTGTCTTTTGCTCATTTTTCTATTAGGTAGTTTGGCTTTTTCTTACTGACATGTAGAAGTTATTTATATATGCTGAATAATAATCCTTTGTCTGCCATATGTGTTGCAATTATCTTCTCTCAGTTTGTGGCCTGTCTTTTCACATATGTGTGTGTGTGTGTGTGTGTGTGTGTGTGTGTGTGTATTTGGATTGAGAATTTTTAAAATTTCATTGTACTTGAATTTATCAATTTTTTCCGTCATGATTTTTTTTCTTTTTTGTTGTTTTT
The DNA here is from genome assembly GCF_057876585.1 of Rhinolophus sinicus. Classification (NCBI taxonomy): domain Eukaryota; kingdom Metazoa; phylum Chordata; class Mammalia; order Chiroptera; family Rhinolophidae; genus Rhinolophus; species Rhinolophus sinicus. Next base: position 140,561,587 of record NC_142514.1, on the reverse strand, counting down.
GTTTAAGAAATCCTTCCTTAATCCTGGCACATAGTAGGAACTCAATAAATGTTTGTTGATTATAAGCTGTGATAGAAGACAAAAGGAAGGGTTGGCTTTCTGTCTGAGTGCTATAGGGGCTGACCTGAGCTGACGGCTGATGGTGTCTTCACGGAGATGAGGACATGGGGAGGGAGATTATTGTAGAGAAGAGGGCACTTCAGTAATTGAAGGGGAGATGTCCAGGGAGCTATAGGTCTGGGGTGCAGGAGAAAGGCTGGGCTGGAGGTAGGGTAATTTAAGGAGAGTCACTGCCATCCCCCAGGGCAAATGTACAGAGTGAGCAGAGAAGATGGGGGGACAGATCCCTGGGAGTAATCTGGGAAGGAGAACCCAGAAGGTTGTTGCAGGGGCCACATGTAGGGACCTCTTGACAGTGTCCGTGTAGTGACTTCTTGTCCACTCCTTCTGTGGCATGGAGCTCCCTGGGTCCTTGGAGGGGCCATCTTGGGGTGCTCTGGAGGCAGAGACTAGATAAATGGGCAGAGGACTGCAGAGGAGGTAACTCTTCCCCAGCTGTTGGCAGGAAAGGGAAGAGGGGGGGCAGTACCTGAAGGTGGTAGCTCCAAGGCAGGGCTTACGGAGATGCTGGAGCATGTTCATAGTGTGTTACCCCAGAAGGAATATATCTGCCAAGAAGAACAACTCATGGTTAACTGGGCCTAAATTCATAACCAGACTCTAGGAGCCATTGTTGACAGAGGACTCTCATGAACTCTGCATTTCAGGGAAAAGCTACAGACTGAGCTGCCAGCCGCCTGCACTGTGTTCCTGCTGTTGAGTCAACCCTTATAAGGGAGTTCCTGACATCTTCTTTCAACCAATAGGACTGAGACCTGCCCCATCCAATTAGAACTGTGCAGCTTACTCATAGATGTATGTCCTCGTTTGGATCTATAGTGATCAATCAGAACAGCTCCATAGCAACCAATCAGAACACACAATTCCAATCAGGACTGTGACATTTCGACCAATCAGACTGCAGATTTGGATTCCTCATTTGCATAAAATTGGATTAATTGGGAAATAGGATGATCTTTCTCTATAAAAGGTGTCCTTCCCTTTGTCTTGGAGAAGAAGCCACTTTTGGTTTCCACCAGAGGCTGTGTATCCCCATTTGCAAACTGTTCATTTGACTAAAGTTTCTCCTTTTTCCACACCCTAGACTGGGGACTACTGTTGGCATTAGATTGGTGACAGTGAACTTTTGTTGACAATACGCCAGCAGGGAAGGAGACCAGGAGAGAGTGGGGTACCTGAGGGCATGGGGGCTTGGCTGCAGATGTAGGTGTAGAAGAGCAGCTCTGGGCACAGCTGGGGCTTTCACCTCAGGTGAAAAAAGGGCCACCTCTTGGGGAGGCTGATGCTGAGCAGAGAGGTTAGAGGCAGGAACTTAAGTGAGCCCCCTCCATGGAGCTGGCCTCAATCTTAATGTCTGCCTGACACAGGGAAAAGCCAGTGATCACTGGTAAGGGAATTTTCTTTAGTGAGTCAGGTAGAGGGTTGGGGTCAGTAGCTAAGATTGGGGTTTCAATGAGTTAGGGTTTATGGAGAGGGAAGATTTGGAAAGGCCACCATGAAGGGAGAGGGGAGAATTTCCCTAGGTGAGGATTTCTAGGGTCCCAAGTCCACTGAGTCATAGGCAAAGACCTTCTTTCCACAAAAGGCTGGCCCTTGAATCAGACAAGGCCTTACCTCAAGGCCGCTTCAGTTAGGGAGAGGTGGCCACAGCCACAGCCCATGGCACCAAACACCCTGGGCCTGTCCTCAGATCTCTATCCCCCACGTCCTCCCTGGGCAGCTGCCATCATCTTCTCACAGACTATGGAATAGCCTCCCAGCTGGGCTCCTGCTGTCACCTTGTCCCTCCAACCCATCCCTCATTCTCCTTCTAGTAGCCCAAGGGATATATTAAAATGTGATCTGATTATGTCATTGCTGCTCTAAATGCTATGGTGACTCCCACAGCTCTTCAGACAAAGGCTAAAATCATGACCATTGCCATAAGGCACTGCTGGACTGGCTGCTGCCGCTCCTGCAGCCCCACCTCTAACCATGCCTCCTGGCTTGTGGGCACCCCCCCCCCCCCCAGCTGTGCTTCATTTCCTGGATATTGCCAAGCCCTTTCCTATCTCGAGCCCTCTGTGCAATTTCATCTGCCTGGGACTCTCCTCTCCTCACTGTCACCTGGCTGAGGCCAACTTCTCACTCTGGTCTCAGCTTAAGTGGCATTTACTCTGCGAAGTCTCCCCAAATCTCCCAATTTAAACTAGATGACTCCCCACCCACCCCCATTATAATCTCTCCTCTAACCCTCCACTTTTCCTTCTTAGCACTTACTGTGGTGTGTAATTATGTATAAATGTATGTGACTATTTGTTTAACATCTGTGTTTCTCACCAGATTATAACTCCGTGAGGCCAGTGCTATTTGGACTGTCTTGTTCAGGTGCATCCGCAGTGCCTAGCACAGAACCTGGCACATAGTAACTCAACAACTATTGAATAAAAGTTGCACTGGTAGCTAAGAGGAGGGGCTGGCTTGTCTGAGAGCTACAGATCAGGGAAGGTTTCAGGGATGAGGGAACTAGAGGCCATTGTCCATAGGAGATATTAGGAGATAAAAGAGAGGGAAGGGGAGAGGCATGTAGACATTGATGAGCACCAACTATGTGCCAGGTGCTGTCCCTTTACACTATCCTGACACTCACCATCCCCAGCATCATTCCACCCCACATCCCATCTCTAGGTCACCCCAGGTAAAAATAATCTCCCTGAACCTCAGTTTCTTAATCTGTAAAATGGATTTGTAGCACCAAGCTCCTGGGATTATGAGGATCTGGGAGCAGTATATGGTGTGGAAAGTGCCACCAACCCACTCTGTAGGGAGGGGTACTTGGGCTCTGGAGTCAGACTGCCTGGGTTCAAATCTCATGTCTGCCATTTTCTAGCTGTTGATCATGGGCAAGTCACTTCATCTCTCTGTGCCTCAGTTTGCCCACCTGTGAAATCAGGTTAAGAATATCTCTGGAATTGCTACAGTAATTAAATAAAGTTACTATTAAAACACCTAGCACAGTGCCTGGCATATAGTAGGTGCTCAAGAAATAACACTTAGGGCGCAGCCAGATGGCTCAGTTGGTTAGAGCCCGAGCTCTCAACAAGGTTACCAGTTCAATTCCTGCATGGGATGGTGGGCTGTGCCCCCTGCAACTAAGATTGAAAACAGCGACTGGACCTGGAGCTGAGCTGCGCCCTCCACAACTAGATTGAAGGACAAAACGACTTGGAGCTGATGAGCCCTGGAGAAACACACTTTTCCCCAATATTCCCCCCAAAATTATAATAATTTAAAAAAAGAATGAAAGGAAGAAAGAAAGAAAGAAAGAAAGAAAGAAAGAAAGAAAGAAAGAAAGAAAGAAAGAAAGAAAGAAAGAAAGAAAGAAAGAGAGAAAGAAAAAAGAGAGAACACTTAGTATCATTATGCCTCCCTCTCGGTCACCATCCCAGGACTGTAGAATGTCAGAGCCGAAAAGACCTGAGGAATCACCACTTAAGCCACGGCTCTCAATACAAACAGGAAACTGAGGCCAGGGAAGGGTAGGAGTTGCCAGAAATCCTGGGCTGGAGTTCAGGGGTCCCGGTCCCGGCCCATAGCGCTGTCCCCCGACGCCGGTTTCCTCCGGGGCTGGCAGTCCAGCCCGCTCCTGCCTGCACGTGACTCCCACGGAGGTGCGGAGGCCGCCTGGCCACACCCCCTCCCCGCCCTTTTGGTGGACGCTGGGGGCTGGAGCTGCAGCCGCTGCCAGTGCTGCCCCTCGGTTTGTGGGTTTGCCTGCCAGCGCCAGAGCAAGTGACGTCCCAGGCCCAGTGCCGGATGGTGCTGCGCAACCCAGGTAAGGGCTGTGTGGGACGGGGTACCCAGGGGCAGTAGGTGCAGGGCGTGGGGACGAGGTAGGTCGGCCCAGTCCTGGCTCATGTCGCTGCCTGTGTGGAGTGTGGAGTTTCCGGAGGTGAGTCTGTGTGTGTGTGTGTGTGTGTGTGAGATGTGGGCAGTAGGTAAGAGATTGGTATGGACAATGTGTGTATGCCGGGTTATAGTCAGTTAGTGTGGTGTGTGTGTGTGTGGTGTGCCCAGGCAGTATAACCAATGGATTGTGCTGTGTGTCGGCGTGCAAGAAGTGTGTGTGGTACCTATCTATAGCCCTGGTTGTGGCAAAGTAACTTAGGGGCTCAGTGTGTGTGCCCATGGTGTGTGTACACTGTGTTGGGAGCCGTGGCACTTTGGTGCGTACATGTGTATTGTGCAAGTTGTTAAATGTGGGTTCTGAGTGTGACACGTCCATCGCCCTGTGTGGTGTGCTGAGCCAGGTAATGGAGGTGAGAAGCATTTGTGCATCTGTTACCACTGACAGAACATTTCCCATGACCCTGGGATTGTTCTGACTGTTCCACCCAGCACCCCTAAGAGCTTGGGAGAATGAAAGCTCACCCCGGATCTGGGTGGAGGAAGTGCAAATAGTGCCCAGCTCCCACAAACACACATGCACACTCTCAGGAAGCTTCTGTTACTCTTCAAATTTCATGTGAATTTTGCATTCCTCTCTGTAACATTTCTGCATTTGTTTTAATGTAAAAATATCATTCTGATAAGTTACCATCCAGTGAGTTGACTCAAGGCTTGGTGACGAGCCGGGTTTATCCTGAGGTCGGAGCCCTCTGGCACCTGTAGAGGAGGAATCTCCTGCCTGTCCTCCAAGCTGGGATGGCAGGACCCGGAGCTCCTGAGGGAGTGTGGTTGGTGTGAGGTTGTGCTGTGTGTGCAGCATAGTTGTGTGGTAGGAAGCTGGAGTTGTGTAAGGCCGTGTGTACTGTGTATGAAGGAAGGGATGACAGTGGTGTGGGGGGTGTCCTGCATGGGGCACTGTGGTGATGTCTATCTAGGTCATTTCTAGTGCAGGGGCAGGGGAGCTGGCTTCTGAGGAGGAGCCCTGGCCACCTATGAGCTTCTCACCTTTGCTTCACAGGCTGGGCAAGAAGAGGCTGCTGGACCCCTGAAGACCATAGGGAAGGGAGTTCCCATAGCAGGTGACCTCCTGGAACTGTCAAGGTGGTTCTGTTGTCCAGGCTTGGTTTAAATTCCAGCTATTTACATGAAGGATTTGGGGCAAAATCTCTTTGCGTCTGAGTTTCTTCCTTCAAAAAATGGAGATGTTAATAGTATTTGCCTTGTAGGGTTATTGTAACAACTGAGTGCCTGGATATGAAGTGCTTGGCACAGTCTCAGGCACATAACACCATTATCACCCTTAACAGCTGGTGATAAAACTATGATAATGCCGGCGTCCCCCCTGAGGAGTGGGTCCCTGCCCACCCAGGAACCGTCAATTCCCACAGAACCAATGATTTCCCGTGAACTGGGAAGGTAGGAATCTGAGAATCTCCCCAGTTAAGTATGTCTGGGGGATCCATTCCTGTCCCCAGGCTCTATCATTGTTGAACTCTCAGTGATGATCTGGCTTCTGGGAAGCTTCAGTCTGAAGTGGGAAGATGCCAAGCCCCTGGCAAGGCCTGGGATGGGGCGTGGGAGACAGGCTGGGGAGAAGTGCAAGCGCAGCGGGGGCGTGGATAGAGGCCTCTCCCGACAAACACCAGAGCAACAGAAAAATGCTGGCCTGTGCCATTGAGTGTGTGTATGTGTGTTGTGTTGTGTTGTGTTTGGGGACTGGCGGGGGCAGGGGTGCCCTCTGCCTGAAATGAGGACAGTCAAAAGGAGCAGGAGCAGGGATGTGAGCTCCCGCAGCCAAGGCGGGCTCTGGGAGCTGAAGAGAGGCTGCAAAGTCAGAGTTAGAGCCGGCGGGTCTGAGCGCAAGGCTGGAAGTGGACCAGGAGCTTCGTTTTGGGGGGAAAACATTTGCGTTGGCAGAGCAAGAGCCCTGTTCCTGGTGACGTCATTGCATCGGTTTAGAGAAGGTGCCCAGAGGCCCCAGAGGATGGGGAGACATAAAAGGCAGTGTTGGGAGCTGTGGGAACATATTTAAGGAGGGCACCTAAATATATCTGCTGTGGTGGCAGGGTGCTATGATGGGCCGGTAGCAAGGCTTGGGCCAGGGCAGAGGCAGATCACTGTCTCCAGTGTCCCCACTGTCCCCAGACAATGAGTCTTCAGCCCAGAGGCCCTGAGAGTTGCTCCTTGAGGTCTGGAGGATGGAACCCTGACGAGCAGCAGGAGGCTGGCCCAGCCCCCAGTGACAGGGTGACACTGCCAGCTCTCTCTTCTCAGCTGTCAAGGAGGTGGGACAGAGGGATGTTGACATCACTTCTGGCCCTGATTTCCTTTCATCCACAATTCCAGCTATAATTGTTTATGATTCTATAGCCCTACTTCTAAGAGTCTATAATCTCAACTCAAACATTCTAAAAGTCTACAATCCAAACTCGAATGTTCTGGACTCCTGCTGTAACATTTCTTCTGATTCCAGTTCAAATGTTCAAGGATTCTGATCCCAGCTCTGGCAGCCTGACACTTTCAAGGTTATAAACTACCAGAGAAGGTCTACTGCAGAATTATTTGAGAAGCCCCAGGAAAGGTCATTTCACAGCCAGCCACAGCCATTGTAGCTTCTCTATAGAGTGAAGGAAGTTCCCTTCTGAAGTGGCCACAGGCTCCTTGGATGGGTGACTGTGAACCCAGGGCCCCTCCTCATCCAGACACTGGAGATGCTCAGAGCAGCTGTGGTTCTTAAGGGAGGATGGCACAGGAGAGGGAAGGTTAGGGTAGGGTCTAGATTGTCATCAGTCCCCTCAGGATAAGGGATTTGTGTGGTCACTCGTTTTTTTCTGGAGGGGACATGGAGAGGAAGAAGAGAGAGAAAAAGAAATGGGGCTGAGAAGACCCCAGGGGCAAACTTCATTCTGTCTGAGAGACACTCCAAACACCTTAGGTTGTAGAAAGATTGCTGAGGTGTTAACACAAGCCCCACCATGAATGCACAATCGTGTTGGAATTCAGCGTGGTCTGAAGAGCGGGGAGCTGATGGCCAGTCCCAATTCGGACACGTCACTATCCCTCTCCAGACCTCACTTTCCTCGTCTGGCACATTGGCACCCAGGACTGAAACTCCTGACCTCTCTTTCGCACCACTGAGGATGTCAGCGCCGTTGTGGGACGCCTGGTCCTTGGGCGAATCTGTGAACGTTAGTCGAATGGATGAGGAGTGAATGAATAAACGAATGATCAAGTGAAGAGATGTGAAAATACAGCCCAAGGCACCAGGACGGTGATCCCTCTTCCACTCTACCTCACGCAGCCTCAGCCCACATGTGAGAAATTGATCCCAGAACTAAAAGAATTAGGGGGGCTTGTCCTCTGGAAGAACCCAGAATTGGCGAACAGTTTAAGAGATTGGGGGTGGGGGACCTCCCAGTGTCACCCCTTGCCCTGCAGCATGTCCACTGCCAGCCTTGCCCTGAGCCCTGGGCAGCAGGCCTGTGGATTCCCGATGCCATCCGTCATTATTTGCCCATGATCACCCCCCCACCCAGCCCCTGAGCTGATGGTTGAAGGAAATAACTGTAGCTTCGTGGGGGTGGGGTCTGTGGTAAACAGGAACCCCCAAGAGGTTGGTGGAAGAGGAGGCCAGAAGGGACCTGGGCCTCCAGGCTGTGTGAGGCAGGGTGAAGGTGGGCGTGGCCTGTCTCAGCAGGTATTGGAATGAATAGAGAGGGTGGCAGGTGGCACACATTTACCAGGCACCTACTGTGAGGGACTGTGCCCAGTCCTTATCTGGGTGCTCTGTCCTCTAGCTACTCTGGCAGAAGGAGGGATTTGGGTTCATCCTGGCCTCCTTCCTCCATTTCTCCGTCTTCCTCACTTCCCCCATGCAGTTGTCAAGCCCCATTGAACCTGCCTCCCAAATGTGTCTCCATTGGTCCCTTGTCTCCATCTCAGTGACTCTGGCCCAGCTCTGGAATCCTCACAACCTCCCCACCTGCAGCCCCACTCTTCCCTCCTTTTAACTTTGGCTGCCAGGAAGCTCAGCCACCATCTTAGTTTAGGTTTCTGCTACCGCCTCCAATAAGATCCTGTGGCACACGTGGCTAGTGTCTGAACTCCTTTATAGACAGAGTTGTAAATTCTAAAGCAATCAATAAGTAACACCTGGTAGTTCCTAGATTCTTAGGAGGCGGTCCACTGGCTCCTTGGGTTTTCACTTTTCTTTATTGCCTCGCCCATCACACTAACCCCACCAGACATGAAGATACTGCTGCTGAATGGGGCAGTGTATTGGTTCAAAGCACTGAGTTCCAACCCTGGTTCCGCTACTACTAGCTGGGAGATGCTTGGGTAAGTTACTTAGCCACTCAGGTGCCTCATGTTCCCATCTGTAATATGGGGATAATAATGGTAGCTCCCTTATAAGGCTGTGTGAGTTTTAAATGAGATAGTATAAGCACGGGTAAGCACTTTGTGTTTGCCGGTGTAGTTATTATCCGAATGTATCGTAGCCATCCTGGGAGGGCTGGCAGGAGAAGAGACTGGCTCTGTATGGAATGTTCTAGGCCAGTGCTTCTCAAATGTCAGTAGACATATCAATCCCTGGGGTCTGAGACAGTAGGTCGAGGCAGAACCTCAGAGTGCATTCCTGACATACTCTCGGATATGCCAGAGCTTCTGAGCAGAGTTCACACTTCAGTCTGTACCGTGGGGACTTAGGTCAGGCTATGGCTGGGATCCATTGCAGAGATCCAGAGGGTAATGAATGGAGGAGCCTGGGACTGGTGCCCCCCACCTCCATCTTGAAGCTCTGAGAAGGCTGGACTCTGAGCTGAGTCTGAGATAAGATGCTCTTCTTTACCAGTAGGTCACCAGCACTCAGAAGAGCTCAGTGGATTCAATGAGTGAATGAACCAAAAATTGAGTGAAATAAGGGTTCCAGGGGGGTGGCTGTGCTTTCTCTTCCTGGAATAGCCCTGTCCCCTCTAAAACTCCACTTACTCACATTCTGCCCTTTAAGCTTCCAAATCTGGAGATTAATTAGCCTGAAGCGTCACTTTAAACTGGTGACACACAGGGCTGGTGGCTGGCCAGGCAGGTCAGGGACCACATTCCTAAAGGGACCTTTGCCTGCTTTCTTGGAGCATTATGGCCAGGGCTTGTGTAGGATGGCTAGAGAGGACAAGCCATCTGTATCCTTGGTAACCCTTTGGAGGGAGCCAAGGAAGGGCCCAGGCATCTGAGGACTCAGCTCTTCCCCTCCATCTCTTTCCTGGTTCTGAAGGTCCTTTGTGTGAAACTCACTGACGAGCTGTGCAAGCGCCCTGCATGGGCTGTGTGGATGCACACAATGTGGGAGCACGTGTGCGTGATGGGCGTGGTGTGCTTCCGGGTATGGCAGGTGCCTGGGCACATGCCCGTGTGTGGCCCTGTGTGGGTTATATGGAGTATGCTGTGCACACCCCAGGGCGGGATTGCACCCATGGGCACGGACTCTTTCCTCCTTTGCCAGGTCTCTGTGGTCCCGCTGTGCTTTTCTGCATGGGAAACAGCAGACCCCACACTCTGGACAGAGCGAGGTATCCAGGTTGCAGAGAAGGAAAACTGAAGTGCAGCAAGAGGGACCAGCCTCCCCCATCTGAGGGACTACCAAGCCTGCTGCCTGCAAGCCTGAATGGGGCAGCATCCTTCGGGATGTGATCTGAATCCCAGAGGGACCAAGTCTCTTCCCTCAGACGGGGGCCAGACGGTCTCCTGTTTCAGACAGAGGGCTGAGGGTAGTGTTTCCCTCCTGACTTCTGGAAGCAGCGAGGGGCCAATGGGCAGTGAACTTGGGTGCCCGGATGTGGGCGAAACCATTCCTGCCAGTCCCTGGCTCACAGAGACCCTTCTCAGTCCTTGACTCACATGGACAGGAATAGCTCCAATCTGCAGCTGGGGAAACCAAGGTTCAGAAAGTGGTGAGACCCACCCAGTGGAATGGCCCAAACTGTACTGTGAGCCTAGCCCAAGGCCAGGAGGGGTGACTCTGAGACCCAGCTGGCAGTGGCTGCGTGGGGCTGGGGCCTCTAAAAACGGGGTTCTAGGGTCAGCCTGGCAGAAAGTCGGTGAGCATGATACAGGACATGTGGGATGTAGACTGTAAAGTGCTTACCTACTGTACGGGAGCTCACGGATTCCTGCTGGTGACAGAGGGCAGGAGGGTGGCTGTGGAGGGGTCAGTGCCCACAGGCAGTGGGGATCTGAGGACCCGTGGAGGCAGGGCTTTAGCCTTGGGCACACACCAAACCCCCCCAACACCCACTCCATCTCCTGCACCCCCGCAGGTGCCTATACCCAGGGCTGAACCGGGAGAATTTGAGCCCTAGCTAATACTCTAAGCCTTCCTCCTCCTGTCTGTTTTAGTTCCCGGGGAAAATAAGGAGCCTGCAGTGACCAGGATCCCCACAAATCTCCCACGGCACCTGGGCCAGATTGTGGCAAGGATTGCTGAACCTGCGAAAACAAAGCCTGTAAACCGGGGGCTTGCGGGCTCCCCAGGGGTAGGCATGTGTGTGCATATGTATACACTACAGGCAGAGGCAGAGGCACAGGCAAACGCACGTGTGAACAAACATCACACTCCAGGCCCTCTTGCACAGATACACACACATGCTGTACACATATTGGTGCAATTCCAAACACGTGTGAGTACGTGTGCATCTTCCAGGTCAGACCCACACATGGCTGACACCCTCCATGCAGACGTGTGTACCTGACATTCAAGCAGTTCCGTCCTCTCCCAACCTGAGGGCCTGAGGGGGCTGGGTGACCCTCTCAATTATCTCAGGCCTATACCTTCTCCTCCCAGAATAAGCTTTCCCAGGCTTCCAGCCTTGTCCCTTCCCATCTCTCCCTCCTCACCTTCTCTACAAGGACAGAGGAGGGGCCCTTCCTGTCAGCTGCCTGCCAGCTGGTTAGTGGCTTTGTCTTTTCTGAAGAACGGGTTCTGTGGAATTTCCACTTATTTCCCATCAAGGGTCAAGGGCTTGCTTTGGGAACTGCCCCAGGGCTTTGCAAGAAGAGGCTGGTTTTCAGTGAGCAGGGATATTGAGCATATAACAACCCCTGTCGTCTGGGGAGCTCCTAAGTTTTGCAAACTGCTTTCTTGCCAGTGTCTTGCTCATTCTTCACGACAGCCCTGAGATGTAGGTGCCTACACTTCCTCCATTTGATAGATGAACGAACCAAGGCCCACTTGGGATGGGACCTGCCTGAGGTCACACAGCAAGGTGAGGCATAGTTGACCAAAACTCTCGGTCTCCTGAGCTTGGGCTTGGGGAAAATGGCTTTAGCATCCTGGGGTCGGGTGGGCCCAACAGAAGAGCACCTCGTCCTCCTTTACCAGGAGCTGGCTGAGGACCCAGACAGTCCATCACAGGCCAGCACTCTGCTGTGAGGCTCAGCCCTGAGTCAACGCTTGTGCCATGCCAGAGGAGAGGGCAGGAGGGGGAACAAGGACACTTTGCCTTGCTGTGTGATCCAGGCCAGTCCCTAACCCTCCTTGGACCCAGGGCCCTCTCGCTACACTGGAATATTGGGGTTGGTTGGAGGATGTGCTCCCTCTCTGAGCCTGCAGATGGGGCTTCCGCGGGGCTGTGAGCAGAAGGCAGGCCCAGGATGCTCCATGCCGAAGTCCTGGTGGTCCTGAGCTGTGCCCAGGGAGCCCTGGCCTTGGTCCCTGGCCTACTGCTGAGATCCACCAAGGCAGGGCCTGACACAGAGTGGGAGCTCAGGAACTGGGGTCTCCTTCAGGCTAGGCGGGAGACTGTTGGGAGAAGAGGACCCCGCAAATCCCCATGGTGTCTGTCCAGCCCATCTAAGAGTGCAGCCCTCTGGCTCTCTGCCCCTTCCCTTCTCTTATGTTTCTCTCTAGCTCTCATTATTACCTGACCTGCTATATATCAGGGGTGCCAAAAAAAGTATACATGTGACTTGTGTTCATCTTTTGTTATCGGTATATATTGAGTATTACAATTTTAATACAGTTTTTTCCTTACTTAAATGTGTATACATTTTTTGGCATCTTCTGTATTTACTCATTAACTAAAATAAACTAGTTTCCACTACTAGAATATAGGTGCTATAAGGGCAAGGACTTTATTTTATGCTCTCAAGTGCCTTGAACGTTACCTACACAGAGTGGGTGCCCAATAAGTACCCATAAAAAAGGAGGAGGGGGAAAGAGGGAGGACTTATCTTGTGGACAGGGGGATGCCCAGGTCCCCATTGGCCCGAGGCAGACTCACCCTGGCTGGCTTCTCCTCATCAAGCCCAAGTTCAAGGATGGATTGGGGATGGTGACCTGGCGCAGCTTTTTGCCCCCACGTCACCCTCCATCTGAGGAGCCATCCTCAGTTCCCAAGGGGAGAGGGTGGCATCTGGACCCATGGAGTCAGAGCCTCAGACCACAGAGCCATCAATCTCAGGATCTCAGCCTCTCTTAATGGACCTTCCAGGCACTGCTGAGAAAACCACGTTAGTTATTCCCTGTGGCAGCAAAGAGCAGGACCAGGACTCTCTCCAGACTTGAGAAAGGCCAAGAGTGGGCTGAGGCATGGGGTGGAGAGGAGGAGCAGAATGGTCACCCAGGGAGTGCCTACCCTGTGCCAAGCCCTGGTCCTTAAATGTCATCCCACTCGACCCTCCCCACAGCCCTCAGGGCTGAGCTGATGAGCACACTCAGGGTGAAGTGACTGCTCACTTCTGGGTAGGGGCTGAGTCCGTCTTGATGGTAGGGACTTGAGCTGGAATGTTCTTGGGATTTGGGTCCCAGCCCTGCCGCTTGCCAGCTCTGTGCTGCAGCAAGTTACTTCCCCTCCTCGCATTTCTCGGTTTCCTGCTGCCTTCTGGGACTTGTGTGAGACGTGCACGTGACAGTTTGGGGCACAAGGACGAGCTAGCAGTAGGGGCTGCTCCGGGCGTCAGAATTTGCTCCAACACCTCACAGACCAACGTGGAGCTCAGTAACTCTGGGGTGAGTGCTCTGGGTCAATACTGGGAGGATGTCTGAGCCCCCACCCCCTCTCAGAGCTCCTGTGCAGTCCACTGTGGCTCATCCAGACAGGAGTACAGACTCGGGGTGGGGAGGGTCCTCCTGCTTTCCTCCACCTGGTTGTGTCTGGAGCCTGCAGGCTGCTCAGCGTGGAGGGCAGAGGAGATGGGGGCCGACTGGGCCATGGTCGAGGAGTGAAATAGCGGAGGCAGGACAGGGAGCCACATCAGCCTGGGTGTGAGTCCGGAGTGGTACAGGACACCTTTCCTCTCTGGGCCTCAGTTTCTGACTCTGTAAAATGGTAAGACAGTGATCTCTCCCTGAGTATTTGAAAACTGTCAAGTGTTGCCTGTTGGTGGTGAGGGTCCCTAGGGGAGAAGCCTGTGGCAGGAGAGGCTAGGATGATGAGATGGCCGGATAGGAGTCCCCAGAGGAGGCCTTTGGGAAGCTCTGGCCTCTGCCATCCCAGCGACATCTGAGGACAGTTGACCCCACGTAACCAGTGGGGAAAGTGTGTCCCGGAGTCCAGGTGTGGCTTGCTAAAGGGGAACAAAGCAGGGTGAAACAAGTATATCTGGGGGAGCTGGGGTAAAACTTTTCTGGGGTTTCCATTGCTTTTCAACCCCCCCTGACACCACCATGGGAGAAGAAAATGGAGGTGGCACAGTCCATTGGATGGGCCCTGGCCTCTTGAAGATATCTGGGATTTACATCTCTTGCCAGCTTGAGAATGGGTCTTAAGCCAATTCAGGGACACTCTCTCCACCCCTCAGTATCAAATGAAGTGATAAATGAGAAGGCTCTTTGCAAACTATAAAATGCTGTGCCTCTAATGGTACCTCTGCATGTGTGTACAAGCCCTTGGGTGTGTATGCACGAATGAGAATGTGCGTCTTTTGAGTGTGTGTGCATGTGTGTGTGATGTGTGTGAGTGCACACGTTCCCCTGGCTTGGTGTGCTGGAGTAACTCCACACTGCCCAAGGCTCCTTGTTTGGCTGGGACTTCTCTAAACTTCTTACAATCATTTCTCGTGTTTCCTCACTGGTCTTACTTTACCAGAAAGGGAGCGGGCCGTGGTCCGGAAACCTAGCGGTTGTCTCTGAGCCTGCCGACTCTTCTCCCCTCCTGCCCACCCTCACCTCATCCTGTGGCTGTCCCTGGAGGCCCAGCTGCCTGGCGCTCCCACACAACCTGCTTTGCAGGGCTGGCAGCTTGCCTGGTTCCTCTGTGTAGCCCACCTGCCACCTGCTTTTCCCTCCCAGGCTCTGCTCTGGCAGCTCTCACACCATTATCCAATTGACTTAGCAACATCCCAGCACCCCCCAGAGGTGCTCTTATCATTCCCATTTTACAAGCAAGGAAATGAAAACTCGGTGAGAAAAAATGGCTTTCCCAGAGATACCTAGCTAATTAGTAGCAGTGCTGGGGTTTTAACTCCTACAGAACCCCCAAAACTTTATCCTTAATTGCTGTGGCCTACCTGGTGGGCATGTGGTGGCTGGTTGGCTGAATGAATAAATGAATGAAAGAACAAATGAATAAATCATTAGGTCAATATTGAGCTGAAAAGGAAGGTTAAGTGATATTATTAATGGCTATCATTTATTAAGCACCTATTGTGTGCTAAGTGCTTCACATAAAAGCAAATGCAGCCAAGATTATTTGTTTCCCCATTTTGCAGTTGAAGAGGCTGAGGTTCAGAGAAGTTAAAGAATCTTGTCCAGTGGGGGACCTGGGATTCTAATGTGTCCTCCCTAGAGGAGGGGTGAGTCGGCAGAGCCCGGCAACAGATTCCCTTTGCAGCAGAGGCCAGTCAAGCCTCTCAGGAAGCTGTCTACAGCTCTTCCCAGTAACACTCCACCCCCACCCCTCCTGTCTCAGGAGCATTTCCCCATTTGTCTCTGAAATGGTTTTCTATTTCAGTCTGGGGTCGAGATTTTCTGGCCTAGCTCTGACTCTTCCTCTGATTCTAGACACGCCAGTGCCCTGGCCTGGGCCCCTGTCCCAGGACCAGCCCTGTCGTTAAGAGCTCCTATGGGAGCACACGTCTGCTCAAGATGAAGTTATGGGTCTGTGGAGATGGCCTAGGGACCCAGGGTCAAGTCAATCCAGCCCTCCGCTTAAAGAACTCATGGGCTTGGTGGGCTAAGTCTAGTAATCAAGGCAGAGCCTGGCATCCTGACTCGCAATGCAAAGCTTGTTTTCATGGCCTGGAACAGAGTAAGGGGCTGTCCTGTGGCCCCAGGAGAGAGCTGACCTGTGACATCTAGGAGGCAGATCTCAGCTCAGAGTGAAGAAAGACATTGTCTCTGTCATGCCAGTGGGATGGGAACCAGACATTTCGGGTCAGCCTGAAGTTCTCTGAGTACCTCCTGGTGGGGGTGGGGTGGGGTGGGGTGAACACTCTGAACCAGGGGAAAAAATCAGATGTTGAAATCAGAGCTGGGTTTGGATCCAGGTGCCAGCATTTACTGGCTGTGTGATCTCAGACACATTATTTAACTTCTTGGAATCTCAGTTTCCTCATTTGTAAAATGGGGTAATAGAACCCACCTGGCCAGCTCATGGAATGGATAAAATAAGACACATAACATTACTTGTAAGTTCTTAGGAAACCTTAGTTTACTTTCCTCTCCACCCTGGGGAGTCCTTCATCTATCCTCTCGGCAGCAGCTAGTTTGATGGTTGAGGCAAGAGACAAAATTTGTAAGAGGGTAGAATGAACCCTATAGACTTACCAATACTTGACATTATGGTGCACAGTCTCATTTCTCATGTCACAAAACGGAAATAGAAGTGCAGAGAGGTTGATGTGTGAGGCCTCTGTTGGAAAAAGTTGCCACAATAAAGCAGATAATAGATTAAAATCTAAAGTCCGCAGCCTAGGTGCCCTGAGCAAGCCCGAAATCTCCCTGTCAGACTGTCAGACTAGTTAGCGAAATTCCATCGAGGACCTATTTTGTGCCATGCCCACTCCACAGCTTTATTATAGATTTATCTTTAAATAATAGCAACTACCATGAAAGGTTAATACTGTAACCTGTGTTTAATAAGAAGGGAAACTGAGACTCAGAGTGTGACATAACTTTCTCAAGGTCATAGAGCTAATAGAAGCAGAGGGAGGATTCAGAACAGGTTTGTCTGGCCCTGAAACCCATGACTCTCCTACTCTATGGAGTACTTGTTCCACAAAAGATGTCAGGCCTCAGATCAGAAATATATAAAATAAAATGTGAAAATATGAATGACAACCAAAAAAAAGAGCAATTAGGGAAATGCAAATCCAAATCTTAATATGATACCACTTTACACAATTAGGATGGCTATAATGAAAAGCTGACAATAAGTGTTGATTAGGCTTTAGAGAAATTGGAACTCTCATATACCGTTGATGGGAATATAAAATAGTGCAGCCACTTTGGAAAACAGTTCGTCAGTTCCTCAAAAAGTTAAACATAGAGCTACTATATGACCCAGCAGTTCCACTCTTAGGGACACACCCAAGAAAATAAAAAACATACACTGACGCAAAAACTTGTACACAAATGTTCATAGCAGTGTTATTCATAAGAGCCCAAATGTGGAAACAACCCAAATGTTCATCAGTTGATGAACAGATAACCAAAATATGGCCTATCCATACAATGGAATATTATTCAGCCATAAAGTGAAATTCTGATCCATGTTACAATATGGGTGAATCTTGAAAACTTTAAGCTAAGCAAAATAAGCCAGAAACAAAATGGCACATAAGGTTCCATTTATATAAAATGTCCAGAATAGACAAAGCCACAAATATGGGAAGTAGATAAGTAGTTTCACAGGAAGGAGGGAGAGAGGACTAACTGCTAATGGGTACGGGGTTTCTTTGATGAAAATGTTCTGAAATTAGATAGTGGTGATTGATGCTTGCATAGTCTTGTGAATATACTAACACCCACTGAATCGTACAGTTTGAAAGGGTGACTTTTATGGTAGGTGAATAACATCTTAATTTAAAAAAAAATCGAAACAGGAGCAGGAATATAAAAGTTACACAGCAGGTTGAGACTAACTTTGATCCTAAGGTAGGAGAGCATGGGCACTCAACTAGGAGCTTCCTAGCAGCTGGAACGAAGAAGGAGAAGCAAGAGGAAAGTGTCAGCTCCTTAGGGAAACCAACTCTTCCGAGACTTAGCTCTAGGGCAAGATTCCCACAAGCCTGAGTTGGCTGACTATCGTAACAAATTGTCAGAAACAGAAATTTCCTATATCTCCCGCCTGAAATTCTGACTCAGCAATATCAAGAACTGGGAGGGGTGTGCGATTTTACCACACTTACCAGTGAGCCGGCTACAGTTTATGGGTGCTGGCAGAAGACCTAAGTCTCTTAGTTAGCGACGGAGAAATGTGTTCCTCACAGCAACAGTAGCAGGGAGAATATCAGTATTAGCATTTGTCCCTCAAGGCCCAGTTCCCTCTCCTCACACTTAGATGTAATGGTCAGGGTTGTTTTGTTTGTGTTTTTTACTGTCCTAAAATACACATAACATAAAATTTACCATTTTAATCTTTTTCATGGTAAAATATATGTGACATAAAATGAGCTGTTTTTACTCACAATCCCACCACATGTGTAGGGTTTTTTCCCTCCTGACACCAACTCTGAAAGGTAGTAGCACGGACCCCACAGGTTAAGGGCTCAGTCCCACAAAACTGCCCCCCTAATTCAGATGCCAGTTGCATGTCCTGGGCTTCCTGTCCTTCTGACCAAATAGCTATTTATGGGGAGCTCCCACAACCCCTTCCTCAGGTTCGGTAATTTGCTAGAGTGGCTCACAGAGTGCTGGGAAGCACTTTATTTACCACTACCGCATTATTATAAAGGATTCAACTCAGGAACAGTCAAATGGAAGAGGCACAGAGTGGAGCTTCCATGCCCTCTCCGGGTACACCACCTCCCAGCACGTCTATGCTCTCTGAATCCTCTTGTTTACGGTTTTTTATGGAGGGTTCATTATGCAGGCATGACTGACGAAATCATTGGCCATTGGTAATTGAACTCAATCTCCAGCCCCTTTCCCCTCCCTGGAGATAAGGGGATGCGGCTGAAAGTTCCAAGACGAAATCAAGGTTTGGTCTTTCTGGTGACCAGCCCCCCCCCCCCCCCCCATCTTGAAGTCATTTAGGACCTGCCAAAAGTCAACTCATTAGAACAAAAGATGTTCCTATCACTCAGGAAATTCCAAGGGATTTAGGAACTCTGTCAAGAGCCAGGGACAAAGAAATTACGTATGTATTTCTTGTTACCACACATAAAATGTACCATTTTCACCCTTTTGGATATATAATTCAGGGGCATTAAGTACGTTCACATTGTTGTGCAACCATCACCACTGTCCATCTCCAGAACTTTTTTTTATCATCCCAAATTGGAACTCTATACCTATTAAACAACAACAACTTCCCATTTCGCCCCCCCTCCGCCCCAGGTAACCATTATTCTACTTTCTGTCTCCATGAATTTGACTCTTTTATAATAGTATCTCATGTAAGTGGCATCATACAGTGTTTGTCCTCTTACGTCTCGCTTATTTCACTTAGCATAATGTTTTCAAGGTTCATCCATATTGTAGCATTTCCTCGCTTTTTAAGGCCGAATAATATTCCAGTGTGTATAATGGCTATATCATTGTTTGTTTAACCATTCTTTTGTTGATGGACAGTTAAGTTGTTTCTACCTTTTGCTTATTGTGAATAATGCTGCTATGAACATTGGTGTATAAATATCTGTTTGAGGCCCTGCTTTTATTCTTTTCACCTAGAAGTAAAATTGCAGGATCTTATGGTAATTCTAGGGTGTGTTTGTTTGGTTTTTTGTTTGAGAAACCGCCACTGTTTCTCACAGCAGCTGCACCCTTTTATATTCTCACCAATAATGAATAGGGTTCCTATTTCTCCACATTCTCTTCAACACTTGTTATTTCCTGGGTTTTTTGTTTGTTTGTTTGTTTGTTTTATAATAGACATCCTAACTAGTATGAGGTGGTAGCTCATTGTGGTTTTGATTTGTATTTTCCTAATGATTAGTGACTTTGAGCATCTTTTCATGTACTTATTGGCCATTTGGATATCTTCTCTGGAGAAATATCTCTTCAGATTTTTTGCCAATGTTTGAACTGAGTTGTTTTTGTTGTGGTGGTTGCTGAGTTGTAGCAGTTCTTTATATATTCTGGATGTTAATCCCTTATCAAAGATATATGCTTTCAAATATTTTCTCCCATTCTGTGGGTTATCTTTTTATTCTGTTGATAATGTTCTTTGATGAACAAACGTTTTTAATTTTGAATTCTAATGTATCTATTTTTTCCTATTGTTGCCTGTGTTTGTGGTGTCATATATGGGCAGGACTGATTTGCAAGTGACAAATGCTTGGGCAAGAAAGGTATTAATTCATGTAAAGAAAGGGTCCAAGGTAGACCTAGATCAGACATGGCTAGATCCAGCAGTTACAATGATGCCATCAGTACTCTCTTTTTTCATCCTCTCTCCTGACTTCACACTGGCTTCCTACGTTCCCAACCAACTTGTTTCCATAAGTGCCAGGGCCCTCACAGCTACTAATCCTTGAGGAAAAGGGAGAGAACCTTTCATGCTAATTCTACCAAAATTCTTGGGGCAAACTCTAATTGCTTTCCCCTGAACCAATCACTTGTAAGGGGTCTGGATGGATGCTCTGATTGATCAGCTCTGGGTCAGGTGCCCCCCTTGAATAAACAAGATTCGCATGGGATGGGGGAGGGGTGCCCCATTGCAAGAGTTGCTTGACAGATAAACATTCCTCCCCAGGAGGGGTCCAGGAATCTGACAGGCAGCCAGAGTCATGAGATTCTACTTGAAAGTACATTTCTCACCTCAGACTTCTCATAAGGGGCACTGGAAGTAGAGGGAATCCTTTTAGTAGGTTCCTGAAGACTTCCTGGAGGAGGCAGCATTTATGGACCCCTGTGACTGGCAGGAGGGTGAACCCAGGGCAAGCTGGGTCCCAGGCAGATTGGGCAGAGCACTAGGGGAGCTAAGTTTCCTGCCACCTGCGAACCTCCCTACCCCAGCCCTAGTGTATTGTAGGAGTTTAAAACGTGGTCTCTGGAGCCGGACTGCCTACGTTCATAGACCAGTAGCCATTCATTCTACCTGTGCCACGTTAGGCAAGTCAGCTAAGCTCTCTGTGCCTTGATATAAAATGGAGATAATACTAGTCCTGTCTTACAGGGATTAAATGTAATGTACATCAGGCACATGGTAAGGTTCAATAATTGTAGTAGTAGTAATAGTAGTAGTATTTGGGCTTCTTTTCCAACCACATTTACTGGTACACTGACCACTCCAGCTGTGTTTATCCACTTCAAGGCATCTCCTCCAGCCTCTGCCCTTTCTGTTCCGTCTGAAATGCTTTTGCCTTCAGTGCACTTGGCCATTTCATTGCTGCCTCCTCCATGGAGCCTTCCCTGCCCACAAAGCCACCCCTCCCTGCCTGGGCACCCTCAGGACTCTGCAACACTGACGTCTGCCTTGGATTATGGACTTTCAGGTCCATGTCCCTTGTCTACACTGAGCCCCTAAGAGCAGGGCCTGGGTCTTGTCTGTCACTGAGTTCACCGAAGTCTACCAGCTGCAGATGTGGGGAGAGGGCAGTCTAGGGGCGGAAATAGGACTGACCAGGGAGCACAGGAACACAGCTGGTCCCAGGAACTGAAAGTAGCTCAGGGCCCTGCAGGTCACGTGAGAAGTGTAGGAAGTAGTGCTGAGAACAGAGTGGTCAGCAGGGCCAGGGTTTGCCTTGATTCTCAGACACTGGGAAGCCATAAAATACTTAAGCAGGGAGTGAGGAGGTCAGGTTTTTGCTGAGCAAAGATCCCTCTGGCTGCAGACAGGGGATGGATTGGCCAGGGAGCTAGAAGACAGAGCATGAGGTGTGTGCAGTCTAGGTTGAAGCAGGAACAACAGGATGAGAGAGGAGGCCAGTTTGACAGCTATAAGGATGGAGATCAAACAGGGCGTGGTGATTCATTTAAAGTGGGGCCTCAGTTTTCCCACCAAGGAAATGGCAATGAGCAGGCCTTGCCCCATTGGCCTCTCCAGGGGAGATTGGAAGACAGCAGGCACCTGGCACTGACCACTTTAAATGGTTTGTAACCGTATCTCCCGTGTAGTTCCATGCGCTCCCCCTAGCCTATCCCACCCCGAGACAGGTTCCAGTTCAAGCACAAGATCAGACACTGAGGGGGCTTGATTGAGTCTGCAAGATCCAGAGACCAGACCCAGGCCTCCCCACCAACCCCACCTGGCTGAGTTGTGCTGATGGGACATCTGACTCCCTTGGGCAGGGTGGGCCTCGGCTACTCCATCAGAGAAGGGACCTGACTAGCCCAGACCCACAGTTCCCTGAAACAGATGGCACATGGTTCCTTCCTGTTTTTCCCTTGTCAGCCATGCCTTGCAGAGACACAGGCTGATTTGAAAGGGGAGTACGCCCTGGGAACAGTGCTGAATACAAGGGCCAGGCCAGGACCAGAGGCTGGTGCTGTAGGAGCTCCACCCCTCACAAGCTGGTACCCTCAGGAATCACGAATCCAGCTGCCCGGCAGCAGACTGGGACTAGGTCACAAGGATTCTGTCTTCCGCACCTGACACTCATAGGCCCAGATGGCTGGGTGTATCCCAGGAGCCTCTCTTCCCTGACCTTCGGTTTCCTCGGATGCAAACTGGGTATGGAGAAGTAGAGGAGAGAACCCCAAAGGCTCTAAGGGCTCCCCTCCCCAGTTGGAGAGGGGAGGGCCTGCATGGGTCTGGCAGTTGGAGCCAGTCGACCTTCCGGACTCCTCTGAGTTTCCATCTACCAAAGCCACACTCTTGCTTCCCTAGGAGAGGAATCAGACTGAAACAGCAGGCTTGGGAACAGGATGCAGGGCAGGAGGTCCCCATAGGTGCAGGAGAGGATGGCTATAGGCCATCCTCTCACCTGCTCGGGGTCCTGGATTCCCCTCTGTGACCTGAAGACTGGAGTAGGGCATGTCTGAGAACCCACACCCCCTCCCAATCTGTCTTTCTGCATTCTGGTTGTCAGGGCTGTGGACAAGTGTGTAGAAGAGGAATGGGAGACCGCTGTGAACTGCTGAGTTTTCCCAGGAGCTCTGAGGAGAGATCCCTTCTAGAGTAGAATCTCATATTTCGTATGACTGGGGCTGATGCCAGGGGCTGGCTTGGAGAGCTTTGTGTCCCCCACCTTCACTCGCTCCATGACTGACAGCCCTTCCTTTTCTGTGATGCAGACAACTGATGTTTTCTCAAACTGATGTCATGAGCTATCATCCGTCCCCTCCTCTACTCCCTCCAGATCCCCCAGTCCCACCTAAACAGATGTTCTGGAGGTGCCGCTGCCCACCCTGAGCGCCACACCACCTTCCCATCAGGGTCCAGGCCCTTTCCCAGAAGCCACAGAGGCAGCTCCCCTCCCTTAGCCTTGCACCAGCCTGGGGGCGGAAGGCGTCAAACAGAAGTCACCTGGAAATGGCCTGTTTTTCCCTTCAAGGCCTGTTATGTCAAGGTCCCTTCTGAGATTTCCTGGTGCTGGAGCTCAGGGGTCATGTGCTCCCACAGTCTCATCTTGCCAGCCTCACCTAGAAAGAGAGGATGCTCAATGCTCTTCTCTCAGCTGGGCCCAAAGCCTCCCTGCTCTGCCCTGCCCTGGGCTCAACTAGAGGGATGTGAGAAATGGAATAAGGAGGGAGGAAGTGGAGGCGACGAGTGAGGACTCTTCCAGAAGCTTGACTGTGAAGGGAGGACGAAGCAAGACTGGAGAAGCACATTGGGCCAGGGAAGAGGCTTGACTAGGGTGGGAGCAAGGAGGATGGACAGCATTGTGGGTTGAGAGGAAGGAGCCCGCAGAACAGGGTCAGCACAGGGGGAGGCGGCCGGGGGCCCAGGAGGGCAGCGGAAGAGTGAAGAGAGAGGGAAGCAGACACTGATTTAGTTAGGAGGCCAGGAAGTGAAAGGAGGCCCCTCTGCAAAGGCTCTCTTTACTCTGCAGGAGGAGTTCAGGGCTATTGGGGTTGGGGGTGTAGGGCTGACAAGAAAGATGGAGCGAAGGCTTGGCAGAGAGGGGAGGGAGGCTGGTCCAACACAGGCAAAAGGTTGGGGACCCGGCCAAATGGGATGATGACCTCGTCTGTGCAGCCTCAGGGTCTTCAGCTGAGTCACATCCTCCGGACACAGTCACGTCCACAGTGCAGGACAGAGCAGTCTGGTGGTGCCAGGAGGGAGGAATGGCCGTGTTCACAGGAATCCTGGATCCTGGCTGGAGGTCCAGGCTGGCCAGGGAAGGAAGAGAAGCCAGGAAGATGCTGGCCCAGGGATTGGATGGCGCCGAATCAGACGCCCCGGTGCAGAAGAAGGGATGGTGTGTAGGCTGGAGGCTCTGAGAGAACAGGCTGGAGCAGGGCCAGTGTGGGTTTGGAGGAAGACAGATCTGGGAGGGAGGTGAGCGTGTCTGGGAAAACCTCAGATGGGGCCAGAGGGAGAGGCAAGAGCCCAGGCCCAGCAGGCCGTGTCCTGTTCGCCTTCCTTAGCTGTTCGCAGCTGGAATCTTGCACACAGAGACAGACAGAGGCAGCCTCTCGGTGGCTTTGGGGTCTCTGTCAGCGCCTAATCAACAATAAACACACACTGTAAGTACAAACTGTAGCTTGTGATACAAACGTAGCCTCAAGCCAAGTCCCCTTTGCCCTCAGTCAGATCGCTGTTCCTAAGTCCTCTATGTGTAGACATTCTTGAGCCACCCCTAGAATTTCATTCATTCATTCACCCAACAAATATTTATTGAGTATCTACTATGTGCCAGGCACTGTCCTAGGCACTGGAGATGCAGTAATGAATAAAACACGAAACCCCGTCCTGGTGGGAGGAGATGGATAATAAGCAAATAAATAAATAAAACAACCTGTTAAAAGATGATAAATGCTAAGGAGAAAAGTATAACAGAGGAGGGGAGTAGGAAGCACATGCGTGCGGAGTGGGAGGTTGAGATTTTAGCTAGAGTTGTTGGGGAGGGCCTCATGGAGAAGGTGCCATTGGAATGAGTGCCTGAAGGAGGGGAGGTCTGGCCTGTGTTCTTCCTTCTCTCCACATGCGGCAGCTGACTCTTCTTCCTCGGGAACCACCTGGCACCACTGGCCTCTCACACTTCATTCTGAGCCAGGCAGTTACCCCGACTTTGATCTCCTCCTCCCCAGCCACCCCTCAGATGCCTGCAAAGCACTGCTCCTCCCACATTAGATGGGCCACAAATGGAGCCCTGGTCTCACATGGCTGACATTTGAGGGTGAGGACTTGGGGTTTGGTGGAAGGCAGTCCAGCTGATTGGAAGACAACCGACTGACTGGTGGCCTTGGCAAGGTACTAAGCTTTGGGGCACCTCAGTTTCTTCCTCCCAAAATGGTAAGAAGAGACCATGCCTCTCCCCACCTCAGCTCCCCCGTACACACACACAGGACCCAGGCAGGGAATGAGAAGGGACAGAGGTAAAGGGTTTTGTCCTCAGGCTTAGAAATGGTCACGGCCCCCTGACCTCATGCCTGGTTTATGGGCTCCACCACTGGGTCCCCTGGGCCTGGACATAAGCAATAGAATTGTCCAGTGGGAATGAAGAACAACTGATGAGTAGTCTTGGGACAGTCTCTGGGGTTTGGGGGCAGCCAGGCTCCATGGCCTAGAAGCAGGCCAGACTGTGGATAGGAAGCAGTGCCTAGGGGCATATCTCAGGTTGGTGTTACGAAGCACATCTCAAGATGGAATGCAGTGGCCTGGGAGAGGAGTGAGCTCCCTGTCACAGGAAGTATGCAAGCAGCAGCCAGACAAGCCCTGTCAAAGAGGCTTATGGGAGCTTTCTTCTCTGAGGGGTTGGGAAGAGCTCTGGGCCAGATGCTCTTCAGGCCTCTCTGACCCTGAGTGTCCAGAACTCAGAGCCCTGTCATTTACCCTGGGGCTCTGGAATCCAGTTGGGTATCTTGTCTCTGCCAGGTGGGCTTGGGTGCGGGGGCTGGTCAGAGCAGGGCCTCGGCACAGGGCTGCCTTTCATGGGAAATGAGGGTTTCTCTGAGGCTTCCTCCACACCCAAACTTTACCTGGGAGAGCTGTGGACAAGCTTCCTGCCTTTCGGGCTTCCGTGTCTGTGTGAAATACTCAAGTAGTGTCGGTGGTCTGCCTGCCAGAGGATGAGGGACTGGGGGAGCCAGGCAGGCTCAGAGGTGCTGCTCTTACAGCCATTACCTTCATTCCCCCTGACAGGTCTGCTCTGTCATCAGCCAAGACAAAGATTTTCTTTTTTTCAATTTAATTTTATTAAATTTATTGGGGTGACAATTGTTAGTAAAATTACATAGATTTCAGGTGTACAATTCTGTATTACATCATCTATAAATCCCATTGTGTGTTCATCACCCAGAGTCAGTTCTCCTTCCATCACCATATATTTGATCCCAAGATTTTCTTAAATTGTATTGAGTCAGGCAGCACCAAGGACAGAGCCCTGTGACTCACCTTTACATACTGGGTTCACTCATTCAACATTTCCCAGTGCCTCCTGGGAGCTGGAACCTGTGCTGGTCTCTGGGGCTCCAAAGACAAAGCAAACCTTGTCCCCAGTTCCTAACAAAGTTAAAGAAGGGAGGAAGTCTGGCTGACATTGACTCTTGGACTGGTCTTCTTTTCAGCCCTATCTCTCGACCCCCGTTTCTTTGTTTGTCTCAGGCCAGTGTTCCTGAGCGTGATGGCTGGTGGATGTACTGGGCACTTTGAGTAAGTTCCTAATCTCTCGGCCTCACTTTTCCTGGAAAAAAAATATCACCACTCTTCCTGAGCACAGATTTTATCATTATTCAGCTCTGCATCCTTGTCCTGTCTCACCACTGACTCACTGTGTCACCTTGAGCAAATCACCAGCCTTCTCTAAGCCTGTTTCCTTATCTCTAAGTCGGGATAATACAACCCACCGCACAGGGCTGTTATAATAGCAAGTGAGATCCTGCAGCGAAAGCACTTAGTTCAGTGGCTGGTACCTGCTGAGTAGCCAAACAACTGTAGCAATTAAGTAGCTCAGAAAAATAAGGCTCAGGGAGGTGAAGTGACCTCCCCGGGGTCACACAAGTAGAAGACGAATCTAGGACAGGAACGTGGATTTCCAGCTTTCCGGTTTCCTGCCCAGGAGCTACTGAGATGACACAGTGGGTACTCTGGCTGCTCATTGGAAATGAATTGGGAGCTTCCCTGGCTGCCTCCAGGGGGATCACGCTTGACCTGACAGTACCTCAGTCCCCACCTGCCCCACTGCTTGTGGCCTCTAGGTATGTGAGGGTTCCAGAGCCAAAGCTGTGAAGATGGGCTGTGGAAAGAGGAGAAGGAGGCATGGGGTGCAGGTCTGTAGGCAGGACTTCCGATTTCAAGTGGCAGGATCCTAGATCAGATGGACTGAGGCAAAAGGGAATTTATCAGCTCATGCCCCCAAAAAGTCCAGTGGAATGTGAAGCTTGAGCACAGCTGGAACCAGGCACTCAATGGTGCTCTCAGGAACCTATGTGTTCCCATCTGTCAACTCTGCCATCCCTTGGCTTTCCTTTGGACTCTCTCCTCCCTGGTGGTGGTATCTGCAGTGCCTAGGACACATAGTTCACCTGGCTCTAGCGGCTCCAGGCTATTTCCTACCAGCTTTGCAAACCTGATGGAAAAAAATTCTCTCCTTCCCAGTGTTGCAGTAAAAGCTCCAGAATTGACTCCAAGGTAGTCAGTGAAGGTAACCCATCTACCCCTGAGCCCGTGATGGGGCCTAAGGAGCCCAACAACTCTCATTGGCAGGTTGCAGGTCCCCCCCCGCCCCCCCCTGCAAATCCTCAAGACTTCAGGAAAGGAAGGAGGGCATTCCCCAAAGGAAAAACAGGAGGTAGAGCCATCATCATGAGAAGGGATCTGGAAATTGGGCGGGAAGAAACTATAGAGGAGCAGAACAATGACGGCCTGCGGGGCAGGCCTGGTGACCGGAGCTGGGCCATCTCTTCCCAGTGGACTGGAGCCTGGTATTCTGAGAGGATTGGGGTGTCCTGAAGACACCAAAGGAGATTGTCAGCCAACTGCACTCCTTGCAGCTAAATGGCCAGTTCTTTCTTGAATAGAGATCGAAGTGGCACATCTTCGCAGGGAGACTTCTTTAAATGGGACACCCCGGGGGTCTGGGCCAGCAACAGAGACCCTCCCACACCAACTCCAGGGAAGGAGGATTTATTGGAAGGTCTTGGGATCTCCCAGAGCCCTGGGAAAGATGTGAGGTGCTGCGACCCCATGGGCTTGGACTTGGAAAGCTCCCTCTGCTGTGGCTGCTGCCTTCTGGGCTCTGTGCGTGCTCTCTCAGTTCCTCAACCCCAAAGCCACCTATGACTTCTCAGCCTTACACCCACAAGAGTGACCATGGTCTCTGACCACTTTCTTTGTCTCATTCCCAAGAGAGAAACTTGGTAATTTTACCAAGCATCGACTTCCTCCTATGTAAAGTGGAGATGGTATCTGTGAAGAGTAAATGAGATACAGCGTGTGAAGCATTTTTGCATAGTACTTCGTGCATAATCAATGCCCAATAAAAGCATCTGCCCAGATGGTGGTGGGGCTGATGTGAGCTCACTGACATAGTAGAGGCTCAAGAAATGCAAGATCCCTCTTTGCACAGCCTGTAGATCCTGGAGAGAAACCGCAGAAAGCAGCCTCAACCGCCAAATTCCCAAAAACTAAAGCTTCCCCTTCCTTGCACTTAAAATGATTGTTTCAGTTCTAGCTTTAATTCCTGTTGAGCAGGAGGTAAGAAGGGGAAGTGGGAAAGAGAAGAGAAATCAGGTTTCCTGCCCTCCCTGTGTGCTCTTCCTGCCAGGTTTGCCTTCCTTTATGGCCAGCCTGATACCACAGGTGAGACCAAAACTCCTCCAGCAGGGGTCGACTTTGCCCCCTGCCTGCTGTCCCCGGGGTGTCAGAGAAACATTGGCATCAGGATCCTGGCCTCTGCCTGGCCTGAGGTGGGCTCCAGGGGGCTCCTTGCCTTAGGCTGGACACTGCCCGGGTTGGTGACTGGAGCACAGAGGACATAATGACACTGTCAGTAGGCACCATTACTAGTCCTGTTTATCAGGTGGAGGAGACTCAGGCTCGGAGAGGGTAGGTGGCTCGTGCCAGATCACACAGAAAGTTGGTGATGGATCCCAGCCTGTCTGACTCCTCAAGGGAAGGAAGCTAGGTCCTGACCCCTATTATCCTGCGCCCTTGTTGCTAAGCTCATAGGGCAGAGGCTAGGCAAGGGGGATTCCAGACCTTGTTTCCCAGCAGGCAGGCAGGCTAAGGTTGAGAAGCCTCTTCCCACATCCAGCCTGGTCTGGGTTGGTTCCTGGCTGGCTGGCAGGCTGTGACTCAGGCTTCCAGCTACTGCCTCTGGCCATCAGGCCTCCTCATCCCTTCCAGAAAAGAGGGCCTTGGGGTGGGGCCAGGGGCGTGGGAAGGCTGCCAGGTCATCTAAAGGGTATCCTGAGTCCGTAGGATCCAAGCAGCCCAAGGAGCTTCAACCCTTTTCAGTTCTTCCTTGCGCCTCAACTGAATTGCTTCTGCTACGGGCATCAACCGACCCCATGTGTTGCCTGAATTGTAGAAAGGTGGCCTCTTCTATGGGGTGAGGGAATGCAGTGTTTCTGCCAATTGTGTACCTGGAAAGGAAACCGGTGGTGGGTACCTGGTGTCAGGGTGACACTCCCAGGGCCTCCAGCTCAGACAGGGCTCAGCACTGGCCCTGTCATCCTGCCAGTGTCCCCAGTGGTCCCTGTGAGCCACACTGACCAGGTAAGGATCTGAAAACAGGGCTTGAGCTTATCTGGAAATGATAAGTGGGAGAAAGGCTGGAGACTGGCTTGGGAGGAAAGGAGGCTGGGAACTCCGTCCTGAGGTTGTTCAGGGCCAGCCCCAGAGGGGCGGCCCCTGCGGTGTGCAGACCTGCAACCCAGCCCAGCGCTGCTTTTCTGAAGGTGAGACTGGCCGTCCTGGGCAGACTGTTGGCGCCATCTGATGGCCATAGGCCCTCAGTGCAGGGAAGACACTCCTGGGAATCCCCTAGACTTTGGGGGAACTTGGAAAAAGGGAGCCATAGAGTCAGAAATATCCTGTTGAAATGCCACCTGGCTGGGACATCTTGCACTGGCCCTTCCTCAGTCTTAGTTTCTTCATCTGCAAAATGGAGAGAAGAACCCCGCCACCCCCAACCCAGAGCTGCAGATAAAGCATCTGGCACAGGGTCGGCAGTTAAGAAATGACACCTGGTGCTGCGGGCCCAGAAAGTAGTGGAGGCTGTGGTGGGCTGAGGGAGCCCAATGTGGCCTGGAATTGGTTCATTCAGTTAACAAATGTTTATTGAGTATCTACTGTGTGCCAGGGCACCTCAGTACATGGTGTCATTTAATTCTTACACCAGCCTATGGGGTAGGTACCAACGATCATCTCATTTCTTTCTTTTTTCCCCCTTCTCCCCCCCACCCCCCGCTCCAGTTCAAGCTCTTGTTTCTCAGTCTAGTTGTGTAGGACACAGCTCCCTGGCCCATGCTGGTTATTATGAGACATACGCTCCCCCAACTGAGGCAGTCGGTCGCCAGCTCACAGCAGCTCTCGTCGGCTGCTGTCCACTCACACTGGCCACTGGCCACTCATGCCAGCACACGGTAGCTCACAACAGCACAGCAGCCCACAGCAGTTCACACCGAGCTCTCGGCAGCCCAGCTCCAGGGAGAGCTGTTGTTCACAATCTTAGCTGTAGAGGGCACAGCTCACTGGCCCATGTGGGAATCGAACCGGCGACCCAGGCTTTAGGAACACAACACTCCAACCACCTGAGCCACCAGGCCAGCCCCCGAACATTCTTATTTCACAGATGAGAAAACTACAGGAAGAATAAGTAGGGATTATTCAGAGAAGGTGGGGAAAGCATCCCAGGCAAAGGAAACAGCTTGAACATAGGTGTTGAGGTTGGAAAGCCAGGTGGGGAAGGCTGAGGCTGAGTTCAGGGGCAGGGCAGTAGCACCTGGGCTCTTCTTGGAGGTTTTATAATGGGCCAGCCTCCTCAAGCCTTGTATCTGGCCCCCTCTTTGTACAACTCATCCCATGCTCGGCTACAATATGTATTCTTCATTTCTCACACAGGGTGGGCCCATTCCCCACCTCTTTGCCTCTTGCCTGGGACGTTGTCTTCACTCTTCAGAGTCCAAGTCCCCTTGGCCCTTTAAGGCCCAGCAACAGGAGCCCTTTCAGGTCACTCCCTCCCAGGTGTACCTATGACCCCTAACACCTGAGCTCTCCCTCCTGGGCCCCACCCAGGCAGCAGGAACTGAGACCCAATCCCTGTCCTGAGGCTGACACCCCCAGAAAGCCCTCAGAGCTGCTCCCATTCTTGGGACACATAGTGACCCACCCTAGTGGGGTTGACAACAGGAGATTGTCCTGGGAACCCACCAGAGGATTGGCTGCTGGACTGAAGGCCAGGCCTCCTTGCCTTCAGGGTCCCAGCACAGCTCAAATCAGACCAGGAAGTCCATGCTCTTAACCAGTACAAGTGGCCTCCTAGCACAGACCTGAATATACAATAGGTGCCAAATCCATGCACAATTGAACAAGTGTTTACCAGCAGTTTAAGCCTGAATTTTCTCAGTTTGGGTTTTGGCCCCAACTTGGTTCCTCAATGTCCTTGCCTGTAAAATGGGTTTGGAGATGAGGTCAGTGCTTACACCTTACAGAGTATAAAGAGTACTCCCCGCTTCTAGCAGTTCATCCTCACAATCTGCTCGTGGCCTGTATGACCACATTCTGCCAGGGAGGCTCCGAGAGAGGAAGGTGCTTATCCAGAGTCACACAGTGAGTAGGGGCCAAGGTAGAACAAGAACCTGGGCCTCAAACTCCCAAGGCAGTGTTCTTTTCCTGCACCCCCCCTTTTGCCCCAGTTACCTCAGCTGCCCCAAATCAAAGCCCCCCTCCTCTAGGTCACGCCCCCAAATGCTGCCCCCACCACCAGAGCCGGCCTCTTTGGGACATCTCCTGCTCAGGTCGTCCTAACAGCTCTGAGTTCTGGTTTGGTGGTGAGGAGCAATTGGAGGAGGACTCGACACAGACGAGAGAACTGCACTCAGGGAAGTTCTCAGGGTATCACCTCCATCTCCACAACCCACACCCATGACTCCCTGTGAGCTCTCAACCTGCCATGGGGAAGGGGGCAGTGACTGGTAAATGGGGGAATGTGGGAGGATCTGATGCATATAGTAGGTGCTCAACAAATGCTTGTGGAGAAAAGGAAGAGAAGAAAGAAGGGAGGGAGAAGGTGGGTGAATACTTATTCAGTACCCTGTTTCCCCGAAAATAAGACCTAGCCGGACAATCAGCTCTAATGCGTCTTTTGGAGCAAAAATTAATATAAGAAGACCCAGTCTTATATTATATAAGATCCGGTCTTACAGTAAAATAAGACCGGGTCTTACATTAATTTTTGCTCCAAAAGACGCATTAGAGCTGATTATCCGGCTAGGTCTTATTTTCGGGGAAACACGGGAAGTGCATAAATGGATTGCCACATAGAAGGATGGGCATGTCAGTAAATCGGGAAAGGAGGGGTGGCTGGAGGAGTGGGTGACTGGGAAGACGGCTCTGGGTGTTATAGCTAAAGCAGGAGCCAGAAGCTCTTTAATCACCAACCATCCCGTTTGACCAATGAAAAGACAAAGGGGACTGAGAAAGAAAGCTGCTGGGTCTGTGGGACTGGCCTTTGACCAGCAGCCTCTGGTCCCCCCCACCTCCCCTCTCTCTACCCCCTCAACACCCTCTTTGCTCCGCTGGGATGGGGGAGGGTTCTGGGAAGGAGACTATTTCTCCACCCCCTTGCTCCTCTAGGCCCAGTTTCCGCCATGCCTTGGTGTTAGGGGTGTTAGGGAGGGGGTGTCCCCCGCAGGGGCTATTTCAGTCAGAGACAGTCCTTCCTGGAAACAGAGGAAGCTGCCCGCCCTGTCGGAGGTGTTGTAGCCTGGGCTGAGCGCAGGAGGGTGGGGAGCCTCGTCTCTGCTTTCCCTTTGCCCCAACGCACTTGGGGCCACCAAGGCGCTTCAGGGACCTGAGGCTGCATGTAAGTGTTAGTGCATCTCGGGGTCATGGGCCAGTGAGGGGGGCCAGACTGGGGCTGGACACGGGCTATGACTGGGCAGGCAGGCTGGGTTTAGCATGTACCTAAAGGCGGTCCACAGTGTTGGGGAGCCCAGAGGAAGGTGCTCTACCCAGCTGGGGAATTAGCAAAAGAAGAAGCAAGATTGTTGGATCTGGAGCTTGACGGACACTGGGGTTTTGTTGAACAGAGATACGTTGAGTGGCACTTTGTGCGAAGCAAACAGTAAAGATGGGGAGGCCGGAGAGGAAATCTGGATCTCTGGCTGTGAATGGCCACATAGCAGTCTCAGAGTCTTGAGAACAGTGTGACAAGAGAGGAAGGGGCAGAGTAGAGGGACCTGGGTACTTCAGATAAGGCTAGAGGGCTCTCTTGACTATCAGGGCAAGGGTTTGAGCTTTTCCCTGAAGGACAGAGGAATGCAGGGAAGGAGGTGGAGACACCTGTTAGAAAGCCCCCACCACGGGAAGAGTAGCTGGAGTCCAGGAAGAGGCTGGGGGTCTGAGCTGGTCCAGGGCTCAGGGCCCAAGGGTGGATGACAGATGTGAGATCTGGAGGGAGCCAATGTCAGTTGCTGCCCAGAGGCGGGGGCCAAGCAAGCCCCCTTTCAGAACCAGCTCCTGCCAGGAACTGGGAGAGCAGCTCACCCCTCCTAGGTCCTCAGAAGACAGAGTGGATGAGGGAGCCACGGTGACAGCCAGGCCTGTCTTTCCTGGAGCAGACCTGAAGATTTGGATCTGCTCATACAGCCCTGCTTCCTTCCAAGAGTACCCATCTGACCAGGGAGTGGGAGGCAGAAAATGCCTAGAGTCTCCATTCGCCTAGGGCAGAGGGCTGTCTCTGGGGTGGTGTCTGAGGGTGACAGGCCTCTCAAGGAGGGTTCAGGGACACAGCACAGTTCCTTCCACCAGCTTCCTACTCCTCACCATGACCGTCTGCCCCAGCATACTGCTTTCCTCTCAGGCCCTGCCTACTCCACCTTCCTCCTCCCCGGGGGACACCCCAGGGATCTTCACACCCCTCTCCACCCAAGGAAACCCTCCTCAACCATTAGGGCCTTGCTCCATCCTTCATCCTCCTCTGAAAAGTCTCTTCCATCCTATGGCTTGCACTGGTCTCCCTCTTCAGACTAGCACACGTATACGAGTGTGTACAGGTATAGGTATGTGCGTCTATGTATGTCTGTATCTGTATCTATCTACCTACATCTGTATACTGTGCCCTCATGCAGCCAGCAGGCAATAAATACTCATTAAATGCCCGGCATGTGAAAATCAGAGAATGAATTCATGAATGAAAAAATGGCCTAAACAAATGAATGAAGAGAGGAATGAATGAACTTTCTCTTGCCTGTACTAATCTCGGCTTCCTGGCTACAATGGTGCCTAACTTGTCAGCTGAGCACCCAGCACTCCTAACTCGTGGGCTGAAGCCCCACAAAGAAGCTTTGGTAACTAAAGGTGATATGGCATGTGGGAAACAGACTAGAGAATCATCGTTTTGCAGTTGCCCAGAATCAAAATCAAATTTTAAGATGGGAGAAATTAGTGTGAGGAGTTCTGTTTTGCTCTAATATAACTTTTACAAATCTCATCACTTTACTAACCGGTATGTTCACATTAAGAAGAGCTAACACTTGCCCTGCACCAGACACTGATCCTCACAGCAGCTCTATGACGTAGGTGCTATATCACCTCATTTTATACCCCAAAATAAGACCTAGCCAGACCATCAGCTCTCATGCGTCTTTTGGAGCAAAAAGTAATATAAGACACAGTCTCATATTATATTATGTTAGATAAGACCGGGTCTTATATTAATTTTTGTTCCAAAAGACGCATTAGAGATGATGATCCCGCTAGGTCTTATTTTCAGGGAAACATGACAGATGGGAAAACAGAGGCATTGGAGGTTCTGTGATGAGCCAGAGGCCACACAGCTCACATGTGGCAGAGCTGGGATTTGAACCTGGATATCTGGACCAGAGCCCGTGTACTTGGCCTCAACCCTCTATCACCTTCTGAGAGCATTTTCAGGACTTTATCTTTTTTCTGGGCCTCAGTTTCTCCCATCTATAAAATAGGGAGAGGAGAGATTTGACTCACTATCTCAAGGGCTTTCCCTTACAGGTCCACTGGATTTAAGTGGTGAATGCTCTCTGGACCCCAGTAAATGTGGAAATGTTAGCTGGGAGGTGAGTGTCAAGAAGTCAGACTTATCCCACCAGGGGACCCCTTAAGGCATTTATGCTGCTGGCTCCCCTAAAATTCAGCCTGAAGGGACGAGTGGAGGGACAAGGTATAGGACACAATGGCATGGCATGACATTTATTAAGCACCTGCTGCGTGTCAGGCCTACGATACATTTCACTGATAAGGACACAGCCTCAGAAAAGGCAAGTGATATGCCCCGAGTTGAACAGCATGGAAGAAAAGAAGCCAAGATTTGAACCAGGCATGCCTGGTTCTCTGAAGCTGGGCTCATAACCTCTACATTCCATGTCCATGGGCTACACTAGGTTCCCTCTCAGTCAGGCAGTTGGGCTTGCACTGTGACTCTGCCTCTAACTCACTGAATGAGATTGAGCAGTCATTGCCCCTCACTGGGGCTGGATTTTCCTCCCAATAGCGCGAGCTGTTGACCTCCTTCCGCCATTTGCCTTCAAGGAAGCTGTTTTCACTCTAACCACCAGGGAGCGCTGTGGCTTCAGGGCTCTGACAGACCAGCGTTTGTAGCCCAACAGGAAGGAGGCTTAGGACTGCCGAATCACCTCCTTCCCTCATTTTATGGATAAGAAAACTGCAGCCAAAAGAAGGACCATGGCTTTAGAAGGTGGAGTCCAGGCCAAGGAGGTGGGCGCTGTCCTTGGTCAGCTCACAGTGTGTGGACATTTTGTTCAAGTTGGTTAATTAAGAGTTACTGGGCCCTCTTGACCCTGAACCCCAGGCTGGACTCTCAGATACAGAGGGACACCAGACCTGGCACTTCTCAGGAGGTTCCCGGTCTGTAGGGGAGAGGCAGACAGGCAGGCCCACTGTGACCACAGTCTCCAAGCTCCAGGGAACACAGGGGAAGCCCTGCATAGCATGATTTAGTGCCTCTAACCTCATGACATCCTGAGAGGTAGGTGCTTCATTCCCCCATTTTTCAGATGGGAAGACTGAGATTCAGAAAAACTATATCACGCCCAAGATCACATAGCTAATAAGTAGCAGAGTTGGGATTCAAACCAAAGTTCCTCAATCTCCATTTACAGAAGAGACATTTGACTAAGGTTTTGAAGGATGTGAAGAAGTCCACCAAGAAGGCTGGTGGAAAATGACTATTATAGAAAGTGAATTGGATTTCTCCCAAGCTTGGCTTTTATTGTAGTCCAGGTTGCCTTGATGTGAGGACTATGTGGGGCCCCCATGGGGTGGTGAGTATCAGAGATGGTTCAGGTGGGGAGGTCTAGAGCGATGGGGGCTGACTGGGTGGTCAGTGAATGTGGTCACTCACAGGTTGTGTGTTGCTTCCCCAACCTCTCCAGATGTAGGAAGCCCGGTCAGGCAGCCATGGAGTGGCACAATGGCTCAAGCCAAACTCTGGACTCACCGCCTACAACCTGTGTCTACCGAGAGAACTTCAAGCAACTGCTGCTGCCACCTGTGTACTCGGTGGTGCTGGTGGCCGGCCTGCCACTGAATGCCTGCGTCATTGCCCAGATTTGCACATCCCGCCGGGCTCTGACCCGCACGGCTGTATACACCCTGAACCTGGCCCTAGCTGACCTGCTGTATGCCTGCTCCCTGCCCCTGCTCATCTATAACTATGCCCAAGGTGACCACTGGCCCTTCGGCGACCTCACCTGCCGCCTGGTCCGCTTCCTCTTCTACGCTAACCTACACGGCAGCATCCTCTTCCTCACCTGCATCAGTTTCCAGCGCTACTTGGGTATCTGCCACCCTCTGGCTGCCTGGCACAAGCGTGGGGGCCGCCGGGCTGCCTGGCTAGTGTGTGGGGCTGTGTGGCTGGTCGTGACGACACAATGCCTGCCCACAGCCTTCTTTGCCTCCACAGGCATCCAGCGTAACCGCACTGTCTGCTACGACCTGAGCCCACCAGCCCTGGCCACTCGCTACTTGCCCTATGGCATGGCCCTCACAGTCATCGGTTTCCTGCTGCCCTTTGCTGCCCTGCTGGCCTGCTACTGGTGCCTGGCCCGCCGTCTATGCCGCCAGGACGGCCCAGTGGGGCCTGTGGCCCAGGAGCGGCATGGTAAGGCAGCCCGTATGGCTGTGGTGGTGGCAGCCGCCTTTGCCATCAGCTTCCTACCTTTCCATGTCACCAAGACAGCTTACCTGGCAGTGCGCTCTACTCCCGGTGCCCCCTGCCCCGTGTTGGAGGCCTTTGCAGCCGCCTACAAAGGCACACGGCCCTTCGCTAGTGCCAACAGTGTGCTAGACCCCATCC
The DNA here is from genome assembly GCF_057876585.1 of Rhinolophus sinicus. Taxonomy (NCBI): domain Eukaryota; kingdom Metazoa; phylum Chordata; class Mammalia; order Chiroptera; family Rhinolophidae; genus Rhinolophus; species Rhinolophus sinicus. The sequence continues at coordinate 140,524,819 of NC_142514.1, read as the reverse complement.
TCTTCTATTTCACCCAGAAGAAGTTCCGCCGGCGGCCACATGAGCTGCTACAGAAACTCACAGCCAAGTGGCAACGGCAGGGTCGTGAGACCACTGGGGCAGGACACCTGTGCCTGGACAACCATACTGTTTGCCGTTGTGGCTGAGGCACCAGAAGACTCACCAACCCTAAACCATGCAGAGAATTAAGAGTTTAGCTCAGCTGTGCATGTAGTGAGGTCTCCCACAGACCCCAAAATCTCACCAACAACTATTTATTGATCCCTTTCACTGGGCCAGGTTCTGTGGACACAGAGACAGACAAGCCTGGGCCTGGCCCTCCAGAAGTTCCCAGTCAACCATGGAGAGTTGGAGAAGCCATGTTAAGCTGCTCACAAAAATATAGTGTGACGTATACTATAATTGAGTATGCTACATGCTTTGGAGTCACCAATAAGGGAGTGAAGGAAGATTGGAGCGGGAAGTGAGAGCTTCTGGGAAGAGGCATTTGAGCTGGGTTTTGAGGGGTGAATATGAACTCTCTGAGTGTGCCGGTCCATTCATTCAGCAAACTTTTACTGACACCTTGTGTTCAGGCCTGGGTGAGTTCTGGGGCCCCTATAGTACCAGCCCCAGCCCTGCCCGACACCGGCTCCCAACTACTGGAGGTACTAATACAGTGATGGCAAAGCTGTAACAGAGGGAAGCATGTCTAGGGGAAAAGGTGCCCAGAGGATGCCCATGACCCAATCCAAGGAGTCAGGAAAGAGCTCTCTGGGGGTTGAAAGGGGGGGGGGGGGGCATCTGAACCAAATGTTGAAGGCCAAGTGAGAGCTCTGCAAAAAGAAGGGGAAACATGTTAGTGCAGCCTGAGTCAGCCCTGTGCTAGGCTCTGCCCTGGGGCAGATGGGCAGAGAGTATGTGGCCTCCTGTGTGTGAAAGCTGAGAAAACAAGAGCTGTCCCATGGCCACTCTCCAGAAAACGGCAGGAGTAGGCCAGATGCTCCAGGCTGTGGGGGCTCAGTGGAGGGAGGAAGCAGGGAGCACTTCTTAGAAGAGGTGGGGAGGAATCCAAAAGGCAGAGAGGAGGAGGCAGCTCCTGGTAGAAGGCACTGTGTGTACAAAACCCAGAGGCAGAGGTGCACTGATCCTGGCTGTAAAGCAACAGTGAGTTTCAACTAAGCCTGGGTGGTTGGGTGTGTGAGGAGGTGGGTGGCAAGAGCTGGGTGGGCCCAGATCATTCAATGCCAGGAAGAGCCCCAGACCCCACTTATTCTCCACCCACCTCTTCAGATGTGCCTCTTTCAGGCTTGGGGTATCCTCAGTCCCTGGTTCACCTCCACCTAGCCCCCCAGGTGAGGGGAAATAGCCCTTCAACATCGCTTCATTCGAAAAGGAGAAGTCAGCAGCTTGAGGCGACTCCGGGTCACCAGGAGGCTGCTACGTGGAGGTCCCACGGTCAGGAGTCTGCTGGCCAGTCTCAAGACAGACTGCTCCCCCTGCTTCCTCTCTTGCCCTTCAGCAACATCGTTCTGGCCTGTGGGTACGTGGGAGGCTGCCTGGAGGCCATCTCACATGGAGGCATCTCAAATACAGACCTGAGCCTTAAAAAGCCTTGGAAAGGCATCTTCCCTGAAGGTCACAAGGAGACAGCAAAGGGCAATCATACCAGGCAAGGCCCTCCCCAGTTCCCCTGCACAACTGTCCTTTCAGCCCCACCTCTGCAGGTCCTCATCCTCTCTGCTCTTTGTCCTGCCCCCTCCTTCCCCCCTCCCTCCGTCCCCCCTCACTTCTCCTCCAGGCCCTAGTCCCTCCTCCTAGATCTGTTTTCCTCCTGTGGAACAATCTGGCCTGTCCTTGGCTGCTGGTATATCACACAGACCCCATATGTGACAGAACCAGCATGGTAAATAATATTTTTAGAAGGTAGATGGGGGAGAGGAAAAGGCAGAGCGACAGGGCAGGGAGGGGAAGGGCTGTATAACACTTTCCTTTTAGCCCTGCCTAATCTCCAAGGCTGCGGGGCAATGAGGGGATTCAGAGAAGGCTCTGGAGAAGCTAAACTCCATAGTAATGCCAGGGGTGTGCTTGCCACTGGGAAGTGGGAAAACCAGGCCCAGCCCACCTTGGGAATCCATTCCAAGTACGCTTGCTGGAGAGGCTGACAATTTGGGTAGAAAGAACTTTGATTCTTTGGGCCACAGTGAGACAGAAGTGTGGGAATGTCAGAAGACAGAGGCTGGTTCTGATTCTCTGTCTGATGCCCTGCCTTGCCTAGCAGTACAGATATTATCCACCTTGCATCTTGTTCCAAGTTTTGAGACCAGACTCTTCAGTGTGGCCTGTGATGGGGAAGTGGGTGAGAGGGAAAGCAGAAGGCAGAGTCTGGGCCACGGCCCAGGCTGAGCTCCTGGAGACCCAGATGACTGTCCCAGCACACTACCAAGAACTGTGACCTTGTGGTTACTTTTCCAAGAGTGAAAATTGTGTGCCACAATTCCATTCCCAGCTTCCCTTTGCAAGGCAGAAGCGCTGGCGGGTACAGACTCCAGAGCCAGACCACCTGGGTGTGTATCCTGGCTCTCCCATTTACTGTGTTCTTCTGGGCAAATTATTTAACCTCTTTGTACCTTAATTTCCCTAAATGTAAAATGGGAACAATAATGAAACCTATCTTTTGTTGTTGTTGTGAGGATTAAATTAATTGATATCTGCAAAGTACTTAGAACAATGCCTGGAACATAGTAAGCATGCAATAAATGTTAGTCTTATAATGATTTTGCCTTTTGGCACACAAGCTCCTCCAGGGTGTACCTCTAGGAATAGTCATAGGAAATTTCTAAACAAGGGACTTTAAGCAGGGGATTGCCACAATTTCTCTTTTTCCTTTACCCGGGAGGCAGTCTCTTTTAACAAAAGAGACTCAGCACACTTTCTTGAGAACAAGGGCCATAACCCATGAGCCCCAGCTCATGGAAAAACCATTTATTATGAGCTAGTACCAGGGACTCCAAGCGCCCTTTGTGGGGCTTGATTCCTCCTTTTCTTCTCCCTCCTTTTGTCTCATTCCTTCTCTTTATCCCCCTTCTCCCTCCTCACTTTAACTTAGAGCACGCTTAGTGATGGAGTGGGGGGGGGGCTTACCCTGGGAATGTCTGTTTGCTGGGGTGGGAACAGAGGGGACACGGGGGTGTGGAGATGGAGTATGGTGAGGGGCAGGGGGACCATGAGGGTTCAAAGGGGTCCAAGGTGATTCTTCCGTGGGTTAGAGAAGACTTTCCAGGGGACAGAGCAATGCAGGCCTGGCCTTAAAGGATGGATGCAATTAGACTGAAGGAGAGCAGGAAAGGGTGATCCTGGTACAAAGAACAGCACAGGCAAAAGCATGGAGGCCACTGGAGGAAGGATAAGAAGGGCTGTGGCCTGAGATGAGGCTAAGAGTTGGCAGGGCTGGAGAGGAAGGGCTTGGTGTTTCCAGGGAAGCACTGGGGAGCCACAACCACGACAGCATTGATCACTTGCTAGGCTCTGAGGGTTCCAGGAACCATACAATGTGCTGAACACACATCTTCTCATTTAATCCTTATAATACGTCCTACTATGGATGGGTAAACTGAGGCCCAGATGTGGGAACTGACTTGTCAAAGTCATACAGCCTTTCTCTAACACAGATACTAGCTCCCCCCTGCCTCACCCTCCCTCCCTTCCCTTCCCTTTCTTCAATTTCCTTCCCAGTGCTTACCTGCCCCACTCAGTCCCAGTGACTAGGGACTCGTAGGAAGTTGTGACAGAGATAGCTAAGTGCCAACTACAATACCAATTCTCTTTTAGCTGGACACATGGCCTCCTAGAATGAAAACTCCTTTCCCCAGCCTCTCTTGCAGCTAGATATGGCCAGGTAATTTACTCCTGGACAATGGGATATAAGCAAAGTGCCCTAAGGAAGTTTAATGTGAGAGGGGGCGGTGTCTGTTCTTTGCCTCCCCTCCCTTCTTGTCACTTACAATGTGGATGTGACAGCTGGAGCACCATCTTGGACCAAGAGGTCAAGGGTGCCTTCGGTGGCTAGAAGAACAAAAAGCTGGAAGCAGCTTGGGTCTCTGACCATTCCATTTGGGAGCCACCTAAATCTGGACTTTTGCATGAGAGATAAAAGTAAGTGTCTATCTTTTTAAAGCTACTATGTTTGGGGACCTTTATTACCCACAGCCAAAATGAATCCCTTTTCTCAGGTCCTATCCTGATGGTAGACTTAGGTGGAAGCCAGGCAGTACCCTGGACTGGGGTGGAGACCTCCACCTAAGTGGGAGCTGGAAATCAACAGGGTCTAAAGATATCCAGGAAGGCTTCTGGGAAATGGTGCAAAGCCTAGGGAGAGGTCCCTTCACTTTTGGCTTAAATCTAAGGGGGTGGATGGGCTTCCTGAATGAGAGTGAGAAGAAGGGGTGCCTGGAGAGAGTCCAGGAACTCTAATATTGGGGGGCTGGGGAAGAGGAGGAGCCAGAAAGTTGGAGATTGAAGCCTGAGGGGGTCTCTGAACAATGGTAACGATGGTACAGTGGAGTTGGGTGAGGGCAGGTGGGGCTGGAGGGGGAGAAGTGAAGGTAATGGGTGGAGAGGTAAAGAGAGGAAGGTTCTGAGGAAGGCCAGGCCCAGGGAAGACACTTCAGGACAGGAGGCCTGCCAGTGTTGGCTGTATGCAGTTGAGGACAGGGACCTACAGAGGCAGGAACCAAGGCTTGTCTTTGGGAGATTTCCATTCACAGCAGAAAAAGCTCAGAGTCACTGGATCTGTCCTAGCAATGGATGCAACTGCCTTCTCCTTCCCTCATTCATGTAGTCAACAAATATTCTCTGTGCTCCTCAGAGATGGTGATGGAAACACAGAGGCAGCTCAGACTCAGACCCTACCCTCAGAAATAATCTGGGCGGGGGGGTATAGACAAGGAAACAGACAGTTCATCCAGTAAACAACATTTATTGTGCACCTACTATATGCCCGCCCCAATGCTAGGCTGCTCCTCAGGGAGCTCCTAGTTTGATAAAGGAAAATGGCAATAATGAAATAAACACATACACACCTGGATCATTACAGTCAGGGAGAAGAGTTTAGAAAAACACAAAGAGGGCCAAGGAAGGTCTCAGTAGAGAGACAATAAGCTCATGGAATAGTTAAGAGCCGTTGGGGACCATGGGGTCCCTGACCCAGCTTGAAGGGCAGAGAAAGTTTCTTAGCTGAGGCCCTCCGAGGGCATTGGCTCTGTACAGAAGGATCGTTACTGACTCTGTGACTTTGAACAAGCCCCTTTATTTCCCCGAGCCCCTATACCTATAGAATATGTAGTGATAATCATACGAACCCTCCCTAAGCCACCACGTAATTGAGCATGGCAAAGTGAGGGCAGAATTTTCATAAAGTACAAAAAAGTATTATAACCCAATGGAAGAATGGGCAACAGGCACAAATAGGCACTTCACAGAAAAGGAAACACAGATAATTTAAAAATCATAGAAGAGATATTCAATTCTATCTTGACAATACCTCCTCATGTTGAGTAGCCACCTGGCCCATTGTCCAGAGCACTTTTGCGCATGTGCACCTGGAGCGTGCACAACGCTCAGAGTAGCTCTGTTCACAGGAGCAAAAACCTGGAAACACCCAAATGCCCATCCACAAGAGAGTGGATAAATGCACTATGCTCTATTCACACACTGGAATATTGCACATAGCCAGAATGCACTACACCAACATGCAACAAAGTGGATAAATCTTAGCAGTATACTATTAGGCAAAAAGAAATCCCCCAAAAAGTATATACAGTAAGATGCCCCTTTTTAAACTTAAAAACAACTAAAAAGAAAATATATACTTTAGAGAAACACACAGATGCAATAAAACTATATAAGAAGGAAAGCAAGAGAATGCTGAACACAGGAGGTAATAGTTATCTTGGGTGGTGGGGCAGCAGGAGAATAGGTGGTGGGGGAACTATATAATGACATGTAGGACATTGTAAAGGTCCTAGCTGTTTTGTTTTTTTGGTAGGAGTCAATTAAATAACTGGTGAGAATGTATCATACACAAAAGGTTATAAATAATCCAATTCTGTGCACTTGAGGTCTAATTATACAGGAAAGGGACAGGACAACCTCGGGTCATTTTCTATTTGACTTTGGAATGGAGTCAGGAGCCAGATTTCCTTTCTGGAACTCATTGCTTCTTAGGGTCCTGTCACTCCTCATCTTTCTCCCTCTTAAGTACCCAAGGCCCATCACTGGCCATGACTGACCATCACAACCTTCCCATCTTTATTTCTCGAAGAGATTCTAGAGCCCTGACCTTGCTGAGTCACTGCGACTCACTGGGTAGATGAGGTATTGTTTTCATTCCCCTTTCATAGGTGAGGAGCCTGAGGCCCAAAGGCAGAGCACAGTGTACTGGGGTCACCCAGCATATGTGAGGGTGCCTGCATCAGCCCAGCTCTAGACTTCCAGCAGTGTCCCTCTCTCCACCCTGCTGCCCAGTGCTCCCAGCCCCCTCCTAGATGAGTCTTTTAAGGGCTAAAAACACCCAGGTCCCTCTGTGCCAGAAAAATGACTTTGTCTCATTCTGAATCAGAAGGGGCTTGGTGGGGGGGGGGGAACTCATGAGGTGTTACAAGCAGCCAAGCCACTCTCTGATTGGGTGAGCTGCCTATTGGGAGGAGGCCCAGCTTAGATCCTTAAACACCCTCCCTCCCCACCACGAAGACTACTGATCCAAAGCCCCCAGCCAGCTCACCTCACAGCCAAGTTGCAAGACACTGGGAGCATGTGATCTGAGTCTCCACTCCTCTCCGTCAGTTTGCCCATCTGTAATATGGGAAAAAGAACCTCTATCCCAGAAATGACTGGAAGGCAGAATAGGACAGGGTGTGAAAGAGTTTGAAAAAGTACAAATTTCAGATTGTAGGGGGCATCGTTATTAGAGAACAGTTGACTCCTGGGATGAGGGTCCCCCCACCAAACTAAAACTGCCCCAAAAGAGTAGAAAGAAAACTCTAGAGGAGACAACAGTCTGTCTTCAAATGGAGTCGGAGAGAGGCATATTTGGGGAAGCCTAGACCCACTCCTCACTTTTCAGATGAGGCAGCTGAGGCCCAGGGAAGTGCAGGGATTTACCCAAGGTCACACAGCAAGGCAAAGACAGAGAAGCACTAGGCAAGGCAGGACTCTCCTCCTTGCCATCAATTTCTCAGTGAAGAAAGAGATGTGCTGGCCCCTTTGAGGCAGAACTGAGACAAAGGTGAGGGACTTACAGGAGGCTGGTCTTAACACAAAAAAGAAGAGCCTTCTCCCCCATGGTCATTTCCCACAACCCAAGGGAAAGAGCAAGCAGAGCTCAGGGTGCTGGCTGAGTCCTCCCTCTCTTGTATGATAGTCAGGCAATCCCTGAGCGTCTACCATCCTGCCCTAAGTCTATCCCTGCCCCGTTTATGTGGACCAGGACTCCCAGCTCTCAGGCCTCCCATCTTAGTCAGACCAGCCACAGGTCTGTGTCTCTCTCTCTCTCTCTCTCTCTCTCTCTCTCTCTCTCTCTCTCTCTCTCTCTCTCTCTCTCTCTCTCCTCCAAAAGGATCCTCTGTTCCTGGGGAGGGTGAGCCCAGGTCCAAGGAGGAGGAGACTGCTGGGGTCTCAAAAGAGAAGGAACCCCCTTCTTCATCAGGAATCTAGGACCTGGGAAGGGTGTTTGGAGGAGCATGGTGTTTGAAGCTCCTGAAATCTGAATTTGAATCATAGCAGGAACTGCTTTGACACTGGTCAAAGTTACTTCTCCTTCATGACCGATAGAGGGGGCAATAATTTCTACCTCCAAGGGTGATTCAAAGACTAAATAAAATGAATGAAATAATATTGTCCATACAGCCAAGGCATTCCATAAATTCCCTATATCTACATTTGTTAATTCAAATGTAGAGGAGCCGTGCTGCATTTAAGCTGGGCGGGGGAGGATGAATGGGATGGGACCTAGCAGAGGCAGGTGGGGGAGGGAAACCCCCCAGCACCCGGTACTATGCGAGACTTGCCAGACCCAGGGCAGAGGTGGGAGGGGAGTTCAAGGGCTAGGTCAGGGTCAGGAGGGTGGAGCAACCGCAGGTAGGTTGTAGGTTTAGCAGTGGCAAGTCGAAGGTGTTCTGTCAAAGCACCTTTTCTTTGTGAAGCCGGAGGGGCAGTGCGCTTTATGAAGTGATTCCTTTTAAAACGGCTCCTGAAGGAACTAGGAAACCACTGAAAGGAAGTGAAGTCTTCCCAACGGTCCGGTTTTTTGGTGGTGGATGCTGTTTTACCTGTCCAGGGTTCCGGGGGATGGGGGGGGGTTGGGGCAAAACCGGCCGGTAGAGGGCGCAAGAGCCCCATACCCCGGAGCGCAGGGGAAGGAGAGGGGAGCCAGCGCAGGGCCCGCAGCTGGAAACGAAAGTGGGTGGGGGCGTGGCCATAAAGGGTGGGGCGTTTGGAACGGTGTGGGACGGGTTTGGGGGACCCTCGGAGTTGGCACGCCGCAGAGGTGGAGGGGGGCGTTTGGGGGCGCGAGAGGCTGGCCCCGTCGCAGTTACAGCAGGATTCGCCTCGGAGGGCCGAATAAAGGGCGTGGCCTGGGCGGGATGAAGGGGCGGGGCAGGGTGTAGCCAGAGCAGGAGTCTTCCCGCGGCGCCTACTGCTCCCCCTGGCGGAGAGCCTTGCCCCTTTCCCGGCTGAGAGTCGTGTACCTGAGTATCGGTGTGTACGAGTTTGTGGGTCCGAGGTTGCCATGTTGGTCCACTGGGCAGAAGTTGTTTCCGGCTGAACCGCACTGGATACGCCGCCCGGGCTGTATGTCCACGGAGTAGACCACACTTGCTTGCGTGTGTCGGAGCAAGTCCTTGGGGGGGGTCAGCTGGGGCCCTGAGGGTCGCATCGGTCTGCATGCGCTCAGTCTTGTTTCTCTTTCGGCTCCTCCCCGGTTCCCTCCCCTCTACTCCCGATTCCCAGCCTAGCGCGCGCGGGGAGCCCACCCCCTCTTTTGGGTTTCAGGCCCCGCCCCCCGCCCCCTTTCCTCTGCCACAAAGTTTATTTGCAACAAAAGGGAGCAAGAAGCTAGCAGCCAAGAGGGAGGGAACGGGGAGCTGGAGCGAAAGCGCGAAGGGAGGCAGGCAGGCCGGCCGGCTGGTGGGCACGGAGCCGAGGAAGGGATCCGGACCGGGCCGGGAAACGCGCAATGCTCCGGGTCGCACTGGCCGAGGCTGGGGCCAGGCCCGAGGGTCGGCGCTGAAACGGGAGGGGCCGCGCGGGATGGAGCCGATGCCGCCCGCGACCGCAGAAACTTGAGCCGCGGCAGATAAAGCTCTGCTCCGGTCTCTCGCCTTCTCCCCGCAAATCCCCTCGCACGGCTGCAGGACCCAAGCCTTCGGATCCCCGCCACTGAGCTCCTTCGGGGAAGGGGCGCAGGGGGGGTTGGCCGCGGCTTCCCGAGGCCAGCCCCCCCGGAGTGAGTGCCGCCACCATGGCGGACGGGGCGCCCCGGCCACCGCTGTATCGCAGCGTCTCGTTTAAGCTGTTGGAGCGTTGGAGCGGCGGGCCCGGGCCGAGGGAGGGGGCCGCGGACATCCCCGGGCTGCGGCGCCGCGCCTCGTGTCGACCGGCCGCGGCCGTCCCGGGCCAGCCCACCCGGCGCGTGTCCAAGCTGGCGTCTGGGCCCCCGGCCGCCCCCGCGCAGCCGCGCCCGCTCCGAAGCCTCTCGCCGTCGGTGCGCCAACTCTCCCGGCGCTTCGACGCGCCGCGGCCGGACGACGACTCCGCTGGGCCCCGGGACGGGGGCGTCTCCCCCGGGGCCGCGGAAGAAGCGACGGAGGGCGCCGCGCGTGGGGCCTGGCCCAGCGTCACCGAGATGCGCAAGCTCTTCGGTGGTCCTGGCTCCAGGCGGCCCAGTGCCGACTCTGAGGCCTCTGGGACGCCCAGCCCCGATGGTACCGCGTGGGAGCCCCCGGCCCGGGAGCCCCGGCAGCCTCCGACGCCACCTCCTCGGACATGCTTCCCTCTGGCGGGCCTGCGTTCGGCACGGCCGCTGCCTGGCCCAGGGACCGAGGGGAGGAGGCGGCGGCAGCAGCAGCAACAGGAGCGGGCGCAGCGTCCGGCGGATGGTTTACATTCTTGGCATAGCTTCTCCCAACCGCAGGCTGGGGCCCGGGCCTCCTGCTCCTCCTCCTCCTCCGTCGCCTCCTATCCTGTCAGCCGCAGCCGGGCTGCCAGCTCCAGCGAGGAGGAAGAGGAGGGCCCGCCGCCGCCGCCGCCCGGGGCCCAGAGCCCGGCCTACCACGGCGGCCTCTCCTCCGGCAGTGAAGAGGACCAAGACGGTGAAGGCGGCCACTGCTGGGGAGGGAGGCCGGGGTCCAGGCCTGGAAGCTCCCTCTTGGATAAGGACTGCAGGTCAGACAGTTATGGGTTAAATCTGGGCAGCATGGACTCGGCTGGGGGAGCCAGGAGCCCGGAGCTCCCAACATCTACAGTCCTTAGCGAGGAAGGACCCCAGGAGTGGGGCACTGGCTCGCCTCCCTTTGTACCAGGACCCCAGGAGGGACTTCGGCCCTTGTCAGACACTGTAGGGGGAGCTTTCCGTGTAGCCAAGGTGAGCTTTCCTGCTTACCTGGCCAGCCCATCAGGCTCCCGAGGTAGCAGTCGTTATTCCAGCACAGAGACCCTTAAGGATGAGGACCTGTGGGCTAGCCGTGGTTCTGGGAGCTGGGGTGTGTATCGCTCCCCTAGCTTTGGACCTGGAGAAGGGCTCCTCCTAAGGCCCCAGGCTCGAACCCGCACCAAGGGACCTGTGGGCACCACGAGATCATTGAGGGATGGAGGATTGGAGTTGGATAAGAGCCGGCAGCGGAAGTCCCTGTCAAATCCAGACATTGCATCGGAGACCCTGACACTGCTCAGTTTCCTGCGCTCTGACCTTTCAGAACTGAGGGTCCGAAAACCTGGTGGGCGCCCTGGGGACCTTGGGAGTGCCCCCTTAGATGGCAGAAACTCACCATCAGCATGTGGCCTGGTGGAGCCACTTGAGCCCATGGCCCCCTCAGCCGCAGCAGCACCTGGCACCCGCCCCACCCTCAAGGACTTGACGGCCACCCTAAGGAGGGCAAAGTCATTTACCTGCTCTGAGAAGCCCTTGGCCCGCCGACTACCCCGCACCAGTGCCCTGAAGCCCAGCTCCTCTGAGCTCCTCCTGGCAGGCCCAGGTGCCGAGGAGGACCCACTGCCTCTTGTTGTCCAGGATCAGTACGTACAAGAGGCCCGTCAGGTGTTTGAGAAGATCCAGCGCATGGGTGCCCAGCAGGATGACGGAAGCCCCGACTGGGCGGGGGACATAACCCGAGGGCAGAGGTCCCAGGAGGAGCTCTCCGGCCCTGAGTCCAGCCTGACAGATGAGGGCATTGGGGCGGACCCTGAGCCTCCTGTTTCAGCCTTTTGCAACCTGGGTCCCACAGGGGTGTGGAGACCCCTTAACTCGTCCTCGGTGCAGACCAACCAACTCCCTGGGGCTGAAGACAGTCTGGGAGGGTGGTCTCTGGTGTCCCCTGATAACCCTCCCACCCCAGGTGCCCTCCGCAGGAGACGTAAAGTCCCCCCTTCGGGCCCTGGTGGGACTGAACTGAGCAATGGGGAGGCAGGGGAGGCCTACCGCTCTCTGAGTGACCCAATTCCACAGCGCCACCGGGCTGCCACCTCTGAGGAGCCCTCTGGGTTCTCCGTGGATAGCAACCTCCTGGGCTCGCTGAGCCCCAAAACAGGGCTTCCAGCAGCTCCAACTGTGGACGAGGGCTTGACCAGCGGCCACAGTGACTGGTCTGTGGGCAGTGAAGAGAGCAAGGGATACCAAGAGGTCATGCAGAGCATTGTTCAGGGGCCTGGTGCCTTGGGACGTGTGGTGGACGACAGGGTTGCTGGTAAAGCCCCCAAGAAGAAGTCTCTGAGTGATCCCAGCCGCCGTGGGGAGCTGGCAGGGCCTGGGTTTGAGGGCCCTGGAGGGGAGCCCATCCGCGAGGTTGAGCCCATGCTGCCTCCATCCAGCAGTGAGCCCATCCTTGCAGAGCGGCGGGCAGAACCAGAAGATCCCAGTGCTGCCAGGGGTCGGGCACAATCTGAGAGGGCCCTACCTGAGGCCCTGCCTGCCTCCCCCGGTGCCCACTGTGACTTCCACCTTGACCCTAAACTGGCTAATGTCCTGTCCCCACGGCTCGTCCGCCGTGGTTCCAAGAAGCGTCCAGCCCGGAGTAGTCATCAAGAGCTGCAGAGAGAGGAGGGCAATCGGGACCAGACTCAGGCCCGACCTTCCTCCAAACATGTCCGCCATGCCAGTGTGCCTGCCACCTTCACTCCTATTGTGGTGCCTGAGCCACCGACTTCTGTTGGCCCCCCTGTAGCTGTGCCGGAGCCCATGGGCTTCCCTGCCCGAGCCCACCCCACATTGCAGGCACCATCACTTGAGGACGTCACTAAGCAGTACATGCTGACCCTCCACTCTGGCGAGGTGCCTGCCCCAGTGCCAGTGGATATGCCCTGCTTGACTCCAGTGGTTGTACCGCCCTCTGCGGAGGCCAAGCCCCCTGAGGCAGCCAGGGCTCCAGAAGAGCCAGCTTCAGCCAGCAAGTGCAGCAAGCCACAGGTGGTGAGTCCTTTGTGGGGGGCCTTTGGGTGGGGTGGAGGGAGGGCCGTGGGCATTGACTTCTACAGGAGCCTTTCGAGAGTGCTCATTGGACAGGTACCCAGATCTCAGAGTGCTTTGGTCCCGGAAGTGCCCAGGTAGTTTTAAGAGTGTTAATGACACAGGGTTCCTACCTATTCAGGCCCCGGGGGCTTCAGGCTTCTGCTAGTGCTTGCGTCAAAGGTTCTTAACCGCCTCCAAGGTCTTCTAGGTGATAATTACACAGGGTTCTAATCTCGTTCTTTAGCTGTTTCTCAGGGACTGGTTTTAGAGATTCCCATCTGGTTCTTTATTTTAAATACACAAGGAGATGGGGGAGTGATGGAACTTCCTCAAGAGGCTTGCTGCCCTATTAGCCAGATCCCTGGTGGGATGTTTGGGGTTGGGGGCCCACAGTTGACATGGGTTTGGCATGTGTCTTTCCTGTGGCAGATCATATTGTGGGTCTGTCCATGTGGGCCTGGGAAAATTGGAGCGGTACGAGGCATTATTTTATGGAGTAGTAGAGAGGGGTCCATAAACAATTTCGTGGCCCTGGCCTTTCTCTATGACTCAGTCTCTGCATTGTAAGATCAGGTGGGTTGTGGGCAAGGTGGTGCCCATGTCTCTAGCTGATGCTGCACAAATTTGGGGGAAGTCTGTAGGTTGGAGTTGGGGCCTAAGGTCTGCCGGAGTCTCGTCTGATGAGAATGGGGGCCTCTGGGGAGGGCAGTCAGGGAGGGGTCTGCTGGAGCTCAGTAGACAGTGGCCTTGAGAGGTTGGGAGTTCTGGCCCCCACAGTCAGGGTTGCCTCTGTGGGTCAGGGTGGTGGCACTGGGCCCCCATCCTGCAACGTGCATCTTCTCCCCACCCCATCCCCTTCCTGGTGACTGGAGATGCTTCCCCCTTCCTCTGCCAGCCCCCAGGCCCTGGAGACTCTTCCTGAGGCCTCCACTTCTGCCTCTGGCTTCAGCAGTCCCTGGAGTTTTGGCTGTGAGTTCAGGTAGGTCCTAGGTGGCTTGATGTCTTGGCATTCGGAAGCTAGATTCCAGGCTCTGGGTTCTAGGTCTAGCGCAGGGACGGCCCGGGGTTATTTCAACCGTGGCCTGCACTCCCACTGTGTTCTCTGCCTGCGTGAGGAGCCTGGAAACCCTAAACCCTGGACTAATTTGGTCACTCCCCATTCCTGTCGCTCTCACGGCCCCTCTGAATTCTCTCTGTTTTGCTCTCCTTGTCTGTAGTTCCCCCTGGTCCTGGCTCTGGTGTCTCTGACAGAGGCTGCAGAGTCAACAGGCAGGGAATGGGGAGAGGAGCAATTTGGGGCCTATCCTTGCTTCTGAGAGCCTGGTAAGGCTGCTCAGGTGTCCCTAAATCCAGTGCCTGTTGTTTTTGGAACGTGGAGGTGGGGGAGGGGGAGAGCAGGGGCAGCTCCTGCCAGGGTCTCCTCCCCAGCTGTCTTTTCCATATAATTATCTCCTCTGGGAGCCTTAACGGCTAGATTAGGGGAGAGGGCAAGGGTGAACCAGGGGGCTCAGGGAGACTAGGGAGGGGGCCCGCTCCTAAGAAGAGGCATTGAGACCCAGTGAGGAGGTGGGAAGTTTTGCAGAATTGGCTCCTGGTCTGCCTCCCATCACATTTTCCCCTGTCCCTCCTGACCTCAGGGAGAAGACCCCAGGGGGCTATGAGGTGGGACATGTCTGCCCATAACATAGGCTTCTCCCTGCCCTCAACGGAGGCTCTCTCCGGCATCCAAGCCTTTGCCCACACCAGTCCTCCCACCTTTCCAGACCCAGCTTGGTGTCCCCTCTTACCCCTTAGGTGAGACAACTATTGAGTCTGTGATACCTGAGCAGGGTTTGAGGCTCAGCTGCAGATCTTTGTGTGGCCTAGGATCAGTCACATCCCTGCTCTATGCCTTCCCTTTCCCCTTCTGTAAAATGGGAGCAATAACCTCTGCCTAGAAGGCTCTTGCACAGTAACTGGCTGGTGTAATCACTCCCTCTCTGGGGGCAGGAGAGGGGAAAAAAACAGGCTCTACTGCCTCAGCTGCTTCTAGTGACTAGCCTGGTCCCTCCTCCCTGCCCCCTGCTGGTTTCTGAGAACAGGGCCGGGCACTCCCTGGCTAGGTATCAGTGGTGGACTTGAATGGGCTCAAGAGATTCCCCAGCCCCATGAAGCCTGGAAAGTCTCCCATCTGCTAGCCTGAATCCCTCCTGCTGTCCCCTTCTTTCTGGCTCTGGGAATATGGGGAGCAGCTGTCTACCCCCTCCTGCTGGCCTCCATGGAGAAGACAATGTTCCCTTGTTTCAGGCTGGGGCACCAGTCACGCTCCTTGGGCTGTGGGTGGAGATGGCGTGGTGTGGGCTCCAGAATAAGACGGGAATAGGAGAGGCGGTCACACTTTGCTGATGGGGCAGAAACCAGTGTGAACCCAGCCAGGAGTAGCTCTGTGGGCAGAAGGGACCCCCGACCGGACCCCGGGCTGTGAGGAGTCCCTCAGTCAGGTCTCTGCCAGCCAAGTCCATATCTGCCTTTCGCATGGTGTTATCCCCATTGTTGGGAGCAGGAGGCCTGGATAGCAGACCTGGCTCAGCCTCTGACGCACTCTGAGACATGGACAGAGTCATCTTGAGCCTCAGTTTTACCATCTGTACAGTGGGAGGTTAGACTGCCTACAGGAAGGACTCAGCCTGCAGGGTGGTCAAGGAAAAGAGGAGTTGGGATGTTGCTGGTAGGAAGAGAAAGGCAGTCTGTGCAACAGCTGTAAGGAACTAAGAGTCGGGGAATGAAGGCTAACTACTGGTGGCTTTATTCTGTGGATACCTGCTTGTGTCTGTGCTGGGGGGAGGAGGCAAAGCTGTGAGAGCCTCCCTGCCCTGCCCCTCCCACGCCCCTTGGCATTTCCACTTAGGCCCACAATAGCCTGGCTGATCAGCGACTTTTCATTCCAGGGTTTCCCCCACCCTGGCCTTAAAGTACAGGCTTGTGCTTCAGCCTGTTGCCCTCAGCTACCTGACACCCATTTGACAGATGTGACAACCGTTGCCCAGAAACAGGAAGTGACTCGTGTCTCAGAATCAGATGGATGGACTCACAGAACTTGAGCATGTTGGAATAGCAGTAACCGTGGCTAACATTTATTAAGTGCTTTCTATATGCCAGACACTCTGAATGATTCATTTTTCAAATGTGAAAGCTGTGGGAATCTTACAGTGCTGAATTCTTAGAATTGCAGACTGTTAGATTCCCACTGAATGCTCGAATATCAGCGTCTTAGAGGTGAAGGGGCCCGAAGGGTCTCTGTTTCTCGGGGGGGGGGGGGGTGTTGGCCTGCTATCTGAGTAGAGGGACAGGGTTGAGGGGCAGATGGGGCATCAACTGTATACCCCTAAAAGCCTGAACACTTTCATGGTGGTTATTTAATTCACTGGGGCCTGGGGTTGGGGTGGGAAGAACTTGGAGACTCAGAAAGGAGAATACCGAGCCTGACGTCACACAGCAAGGCAGGGCAGAGCCAGGCTCAAGCACCAGAACCCTGGCCTTACCCCCCACCCCTGCGCCAGCAGATACGGCCCCCCTCCCCAGAGGAAAGACTGGGCTGCTGCTCCTGTCAGCTTTCTTCTCTCTTGTCTCCCCTTGGCAGGGAACCTATGGGGGTGAGGGTTCTCCTTTCCCTCCTTGGCTCTTTGCTATGATTTTCCCATGGAAACTGGTTCTGGGAGGGGAGGCGATTAGGACATTTGAAATTCTGAGCCGGACCAAATATCTATAATTAAATGTCTTTTCACCCAGCAGGAGGAGGGTGGGAAGGGGGAGGACAGGCAGAGGGCTGTCCCTTTCCTCTGTTTATTCCCTGCCCCCATTCCTTCCTAAGGGCCTTGGGCTAGTGGGGGGAGTGTGGCCCAGGAATGGGTTCCCCCACACACACCAGGCAGGGAAGAGTTGGAGGGTGGACCAGAGTTGGGGCTGACATATTTTCCAGCCCCACATTTCCAGGACCAGCTGGGTTTGGAAGGCTGGGAGGCTGCTCCTCTTCCTGTCACCAACCCCCACCCCAATGTAGGGACTTGCCCCTTCTGCTTGCTTTCGTCTCTTCTATCTGTGGTCTCTCAGGCTACACTTGCTGCCCCACAGCCGGGGGAGGCACCGCCGGGTTTCCTGGGGAGCCAAAACACTCAGAGCTTTTAGAATCTAGAAGCAGACTGAAGGGGCTGTAGGATGTTGAGGGACTGGCCCCAGGCTGTCAGGGGAGGCTTCCTGGAGGAGGCTTTGCCTGGAACTTGGCCTTGAAAACTGAAGAGAGGGAGGGGTTCTAGCAGGAAGGCACATCATGAGCAGAGGCTAGGAGATGGGAAAGAACATGGAAGACTGTATGCAGTTGGAGTTTGTTTCAGAGACTTGGGTGACTCTTGATAAGGCAATGCACTCATCTATTTAACAGATACTTACTGAGCCCCTAGACATGTCAGGTTCTCTTCTAGGGCCTGGGAATACAGCAGCAAACAAAACAAAATCCTGCCCTCATGGAGCTTTCAGACTAGTGAGCACACCTGTCTGTAAATGGATACATTATGAGTCAAGCAGAGAGGCTGGGGAGCAAAAGAAAGCAAGATAAGAGAGCAGAGAATGACAGGAAAGGGATACTATTTTAGGTTGAGAGGTCTGGGAAGGCCTCCCTGAGGAGGAGAGATGAGCACAGAAGCCTGGAGGAAGTGAGGGAGCAAGCCAGGTAACTGTCTGGGGGTGGGGGTAGGACATTCTGGGCAGAAAACAGCAAGTGCAAAGGCCCTGAGGTATAAGTGTGTTTGAGAAATTGTCAAGAGGACTGTATGGATGGAGCAAAGTAGGAGATAAGGTCAGAAAAGTAAGGGAGGGTGGAAATGGGTTGGGGCCGGACAAGGTAGATCTCATAGGCCAATAAGAGGTCTTCTGCATTTACTTGAGGTAAGATGGGACAGGCACTGTTGGGAGGTTCTGAATAGAGCAGTGACCTGAGCTGACATAGGCTTTCATAGGTCTGCTCTGTGAGCATAGATTGCAGAGGTCCAAGATGGAAGCATGGAGGCCAGTCAGGAGGCCACTGGAATGATCTGGGCAAGAGCTGGTGGTGGCTTGGGCTGGGGCAGAGGTGGTCGGGTCATGGGTTTCTGCTGCAACCCAGAGGGCTTTTGAAGGGCCTGGACTCTAGCATTTAAGGTGAACATGTAGCTACTGCAGCTCCTGTGGCTGGGCAGTGCGTGAGGGGCCACTTAGGGTGGGGAGGTGATTGACAAAGCCCCCAGAGTAGACTGGGGCTGTAGGCTACACTGGCCTCCCCCTGCAGACCTATGTTGCCTTGGCTCAAAGGTTAGGAGGGTGGAGCTGCCCCAGGGCCCCCGTGAGGATGGCCACGGTGCCATATCCCATTGGTGTTTCCTCTGCAGGCACTGTCACACCCGTTAGCTCCAGCTTGCATGTCTCCTGGGACAGAGAGCTCAGGCCACCCCGAGGTAGCGCTGTTCCTCCCATCTGGTCCTCCAGCTAGGGCGGCATTGCCATGGCCCAGTATACATATAAAGATGCAGGCCCAAAGTGGGCAGAGGTTGCCCAAGGCCCTATGGCTCAAGGATGGGATTTGGCCCCAGGTGTCCTGACACCCAGGCCACCCTGACACATCAGCTCCACAGAGTTCCTACTGAGCAGAGTTGGCAGGGATGGTGATGGGGTGGGGGGAGAGGGAGCCCATGTTTCCCAGAAAGGCTCGCATACTTATTGGGAAGTATGCCCAGGCAGCCTGGCGCCTTGCTGGCAGGCCCTGAGACAGGGGCCTCGGGTCCCCTGGGAAGTCGGAGTTTATTGAAGCCGATGTTCCCCACCCCCGTGGGAGTTGCTCCCCCCTTGCCTCCCCTCCACTCCCACCCCCAGGCCTCTGGGGCATTCCAAGGGGAGGACAGAGGCATAGGACGGCTGCCAGGCTGCTGGGCCCTAAGCAGTGGTGAGCTGCATCCAGCCTGTGACATGCAGGGGCCTAGGCTCCAGCCAGAGTATGTGACCCCCAGGGGAGTATCCATGGCCCCCTCCTCCAGTAGCTGTGGGGTAACCAGGGAGGACCTGGGGTAGCACGTGGAGGTTTGCACTAGTCAGGAGACGTGGGTTCCAGCCTTAGCCTCTCCCCTTTTCCTGCTGTGTGGCCTTAAATGAGTCCCTCCTCTTCTCAGAGCCACAGATTTCCATGCACTTGGGCATCAGGACAAAATCTCCCAGAGCTATCCTGCTCCCAGGGCACTCACCTCTACCACTAGCTATTTCTCTAAGCTCCCCTCCCCGCCACCCCCCACACGAGGCCTCTCCCCACACTTGGGACAGGTTGTGGGCCTCACTCTGGTCCCTTAAAGTGCTGATGCTGTTGTTGTCACTATGTTAAAACTTCCTCTGGGGCTTGGGGAAGTCACAGGGCTCTGGACTCCCTGGGCAGAGAGAGAGGGGCTTCTACAGGAGGGACATGAGCCTGATTCCAAGGTGTAGTCTGGCAGATGGGTGCTACTGTTACCATAGCAACTTACTACACGTTTAGTGGCTTAAAACAATACAAATGTTATCTTACAGTTCTGGAGGTCAGAAATGGGTTTCAGCAGCCAAAGTTTAAGGTGATAGCAGGACTGAATTCCTTTTGGAAGCTTAAGGGGAAAACCAGTTTCCTTGCTTTTTCTGACTTCTGGTGGCTGCTGGCACCTGGTTCGCGTCTCCTTCCTCCACCTTTAAAGCCAGCAGCTTAGCATCTTCCAATCTCTTTCTCACCCTGAATCAAACCTCCTACCTGCCTCTTATGAGGACCCTTGTAGTTACTTTGGGCCCAGTTGGATCATCCAGGATAATCTTCCCATCTCAAAATCCTTAATCACACCTGCAAAACCCCGCTTGTCATGTAAGGTAACATAGTCACAGGATCCGGGGATTAGGACGGACATCTTTGGAGGCTATTACTCTGCCTACCGCAGGTGGGCAGACGGGCCAGGCCTGTGAATTGAAGCCCACTGCATTTATCCTGCAGTCATTTCTTTCCATGTTCATTGGTCATTCATCATTCATTCACCCGTCAATTGTTGAGGCCTTTGTTGGGCAGTGGGGACACACAGGGAAAGCTTGGACGTGAGAGCCCTGCTTGCCAGGAGCTTGCAGCAGGGGTCCAAGCCCCCCCGAGGTTGGTGGGGTCCAGATGGTGGCTGAGCCCTGGCCTGGCAGGAGAACGACAGAGGACCCAGTGGGTCCCTGGTGGACAGGCTTGTTTTCTAGGGGTGGCTGGCCCTGGGTTTGCTGACTCAAAATCGGGAGGAATCAGCTCCCAAGAAGGGCAGTTGGCAGGAGAGAAGGTGGGGGTCTAGGGAGGGGGCAGGAGTAGTCTCTGCCGGCTGTCCCAGATGGACCTCAGGGGTAGATGGAGAGGAGCCCCCTGCCCCCCGTGCCAGGAGTCAGGGTATCTGAGTCCCCAGAAGTCAGTCCATGGCCCCCCTCCAAGTAGCCATGGGGGTTACCTAGGATGGATGACCCTAGTGCTGTCGGACCAGAGAAACTGTCGGGTCCCTTCTTGCCCAGGAGATGCCACGTGGAGGGTAAGGAGCATGGCCCAGGTCCTTCCCAGGCTGGCTTCAGGATCCAGGGCAAGCGTTTGCAGACTCCTCTGAGCCCATAACATGGGTGCATTATCCTCTCCCTCCACCAAGGATTCTTGTTAAGATTAAATGAAATGATGCCAAGAGGCCTTGGCACAGAGTAAGTGCTCAGAGTAAGATGTTAGTTCCTCCCCTGATGACGAGATGCTAAGATGTTAGGATTCTAAGATTCTGAGAGACATTGACTCTAAGATGCTCTTTCCAACCTTGAAGCAGAGGACAAAGCTCTGGAAAAGGGGGCAGGTGGGGCCCTGGCTATACCTGGCTAGGCTTCGTGACCCAGCATCCTGGACCTTTGGGTGGACAGCAGGTAAGCATCCGCTGTCCTTGCTCCTCTCTCCAGTTTCCCTCTCCTTTTGTTACGTCCAGCCCCATCCTGGGTGGTGCAGCAGAGCGGAAGCCTCTCTGGGCCAGAGTCCCCGAGGCTTTGGCACCAGCCTAGAAGCAGGGCTGTCTCCAAGGCAGGGAGTCTGAGGTGTGCCGGGCGGGCTTTGGGGTCAGACTGATAGGGGTTAACTTCTCAGATGTGACTCTGTCTCAGTCTCTCAGTGACATCTAACAAGTCATTGCACCTCAGCTCTGAGCCTCAGTTTCCTGTTCTGTAACATGGGGACATTGAGGAGTTATTGTGAGGGCCAAAGAGTTAATGCTTGGGGAGGCTTCATTCCATGACCCCAGGTCTAGGAGGTCTCAGAAATGGGGCCACTTTAAAGTGTGTGCTTTTGAGATTGCCGGTTCAGAGTGTAGAATCTCGTGGTTTCAAGATGGAATCTGAGTTTTTTCCCAGGAGTCATACCTCTGCGCGATGTTGTGTGTATATTTGAGACAAAACTTCTTAATTCTGAGGTTCTGTGGCAGAGGAGAGGCGGGGCCGGTCTTGGGCCAGTGGGAAGGCAGTAGGGGGAGTGTGAAGAGGGGCCAGGCTGAGGGAGCAAGCCCAGGTTGGTATCTGTTTCCTGTTTATTGGTTCCCAGGGGGTGAGCAGGCCCTGCTCCCTAGCAGCTTGGAGCAGGAGGGAGAGAAGCCCAGGGTCCTGGCTGCCAGCCAGCCCAATAGCCTGGCCTCCTGGGACTGCTGAGACCCCTCCCCCTAACCCCCTTGGACAAACATCCAGTCCTTTCCCAGGACGGGGCACTGGAGGTCAAGGAGCAGATGTGGAAGGGAAGGGGCGGAACCACGGGAAGGGACCCACCTCCCCCCCAAAATCCTACTGACTCCATCCCTCTTGGCTGCCTCTGTCACTGAGGTCTAACTCCTGGTTCCTCACTGTCCTCTGAGGTGGGGCCTGGTGAGGAGTCATCCCACTTGTTGGCAGGCCAGGAGGCAAGAGGAAGAGGGCTGGGGCCTTGAATGCCGGAATAGTCCACACTGAAAGACCCTTCTAAACAGGCTGCATCTTCCAACCACCCCTCACGCTGCATTATTTGGAGAGGCGCCTGAGGCTCAGTGAGGGCAGGGGTCTTGCCCAAGGCCACACAGTCGCAGACTAAGCCCAGTAGTCAGCCCCTAGCCACCCCCCTCCCCCCCCCACCGCAGCTTCTCCGGCCCCACGTTTGGACTACGTATCTACAGGGAGTTCTTGAGAGGAGAGGTGATGTGGGTCACTTGGCATTTAGGGAATTCGGCTGAGCCAGGCAGGAAAGAGAAGCCTCAATAGATGTTTGATGTCAAGAGAGCGGGAAGGTCTCTAACCAGAGCACACAGGGAGAGGCTGTGTGTGCAGGAGCCAAGCTGAAGGCCTCGAGTGCCGAGTTAAATGGCCTGAGCTTTGTCCTGTGGGCACTGGGGAGCCATGGAAGGTTAGGAGCTTAGGAGGAGCAATGCCAGATGGGCACCATGGAAAGGATCTTCTGATTGTAGGTGGTGATTGGACTGAAGGGAGCAGGGAGGGGAGAAGCCTGAGCTGAGGGGAATAGGGGACGTAGGGGTTGTGGGGATGGAGAGAAAAGGACTTCCGAGGGAGATCATTTGGAAGTAAAATCCGATGGTTTAAAGTTAGGCTGAGGGAACCTATCAGACGCTGGGGGAGGGGTGTGGCCCCCCCACCTTATTAGAGTTAGGGACAAGATGCAGGGTCCTCTGAGTTA
Organism: Rhinolophus sinicus; assembly: GCF_057876585.1. Lineage (NCBI taxonomy): Eukaryota > Metazoa > Chordata > Mammalia > Chiroptera > Rhinolophidae > Rhinolophus > Rhinolophus sinicus. The sequence goes on along the minus strand of NC_142514.1, from coordinate 140,502,407 downwards.
TCCTCCTGCATCTCTGGAAGGATGAGGGGGGCTCTGAGCCGGCTCTGGTCCCTGCCTCTGTGCCCTATGTGCTTCTGGCCTAACTTCAGTCCCTTCCACTCCCATGGAAGCACTTGCATCTCCACAGGGTCTCCAGAGAACAGCAGAGGTCCCGGCTACCCCCCCAGTCCAGTCCTTCTGGGAGCAGCCAAGGTGGGGAGCATATCAGGGACAGACATCAGCATGCCATTCTGATGTCGCTGTAAGAAGCATCCAAACCTGGAGAGAATTTTTCTAAGCGTTTTTCTTGAGCCAAACTGAGGACATATGCGGAGGAGAAAGAAGGAAAATGCTCTGAAGAATGACAGTTTTGCCTTTGCATTTGAAATGAAGGAGGGATTGAATTATAGGATAGTTAAGATTATGTGCCCTCTTGAGGGTGTTCCACCTTCCAGGGGTGTTACTTCTGGCATTTCAAAGGTGTGTTAACCTAGATGCATAAGAACAATGGACAGGGCTGGCATAAAAACCTGTCACTAAAGAAGTTATAGACCTGAGGCATGCCTACCTGCCTGCCCGGTTTGGAATTTATGATCGGGTCACCCTGTGAGGTTACTTTCCGTAGAACCCCTTTTTCGTCCACACCGGCTATGACCCAAGACAAGTTGCTTGGCTTCAGTCTCCCCGTCTGTGAAGTGAGAATCCCAGATGTGGCAGAGCCCAGGAGCGCTCTGGACTACACAGGCTCTCACTCAGGAGCTGGGGTGGAAAGACTGGTTGGTGGGCAGGCCGCCTCGATAGCAGTGGGTCGTATATTTCGAGACAAAGTATCCTCGTGATATTTGTACCTCAGACCCCGAGACGAGTGCTAATCCGTGTCCCTGCAGCCCCGGAGGCCTTCCGAGAAAACAGGGGCTGTAGGGAGACGAGTAACTCATATTTGGGGCCTGATCTGAGCCTCAGTTTCCTCATCAGATGCCTGCGTCCTCTTCTAGCGCCTGCTGCTCCTGGGCCCTCCTCCCCTCCCTCCTGGACAGAGAACGTCCAGGCTTCTCCCCAAGGCCAGCGGGGGCGTAGCCTGGGGAGGGTGAGGAATTTCCGAGGGAACAGCTAAATTCAGTTCCCGCTAAAAATAGCCCCGGGTCTGGCCCCAAGGCTGGAGGAGGAGGAGGGTGGGGCCAGCCGCTGATCCAAGCCGGCCCCACCTCTTCACCTGGACCCAGGGCCTGGGCTGTGAGGGCCGCCTTCTCTTCCACTTCTTTCTTCTATTCACTCACACCAGGCCTTTCCCTCCCCGGGGGCTCCTTGCTTTCTTCTCGCTTCTCTGCTCTGTTCTACTCCTTGCCCTCCTCCCTCGCTCTGGCTCCTTCTGTCTGTCTCCTGTCTCCTCTGACCTCCTGTATCTCTCCGCCTCCGACAGAGCTGAGACAGAGCCCCCTGGCCAGGACTAGGTCTTCGCAAGAGAGCTCTGTATAGGGCAGTGTTCCCTCAGCATCCCAGCCCAGGTGTCAGAAACCCTCCCCCACCCCAGGACTCACAGCTATTGCAACCATTCTGTTTGAGGGTGGACAGACCTAAAAGGCTCTGGACTGTGGCATTGTGGGTGGGGCTCCAGTTCACCTGGTGACCTAATGCTTGGTTCTGGTCAGGTAGCGCCATCCATTCCAGGCCCTCCTGCTGCCTCGTGTTCTTGGCACACAGTGGGACATCAAAACACATTTATTAAATAAATAATGTGGAAGGTATAGGGAAGGCAGGAGAAGGAGAGATGGGCCTGCCCCTGGGGAATTCTCAGGCTACTCTGAGCTCTTCCCACCACCATGCCCGGCCCTGTGTGGGCTCTGCCCTGAGCACCCAGGCAGGTAGGAGCTGGCAGATGGGCAAAGGGTACTGTCTCAAGCCAGTACCAATTGGACGTGGGGGTGGGAACTAGACACTGAGGCCCAGAGAGGGTTAAGTCCTCGCTTGGATCACAGACCTCGGAAGGCAAGAGGTGGTATTGGAACCTAGGCTGGCCTCACTCCAAGGCTGCAGGAGTGAAACTTGCCTGAAGCAGAGAGATCAGGGAGGAAGGTGATGGAAAGTCTTAAGAGGTTTAATACCTGACTGAATATGGTACCATTAGGAGGTGGAAAGTCACAGTACTGGTGGCAAAGCTTTTCCTGTGTGCCAGGCACTGGTCTGAGCAATTTTTCCGTGTACTCACACCACCCTATGGGGAGGTGCTGACCTTCCTATGTCACAGATGAGGAACCGAAGCACAGCATGGGGAAACAGTTTGCCCAGGTTAGGAAAGCTAACCAAGCGGCAAGTTCAAGTTCAAACCCAGTCTGGTGCCAGCATCCTTGCACATTACCCATGCTCCTGGCTTTCAGGACTGCTTAGTGTGGGGTGGTGCCATCCCGAGGGTGGCACAAGGGAGGAGAGAGTGGATTCTGCTTGGGACATGGGGAGTCCACTGGATTCACAGTCCACAGTCCTAGCCCCAGGAACTAGCACATAGCAGTTGCTCAGTAAATATTAGTTGAGTGGCTCATTTGAATATGAAGCGTCCTCGGGGAGTGAGAGGAGGTGATGGACAGGCAGAGGGAATGAGTGTTTCCTCCCGTCATGGGTCCAGGGCCTTTTCTCTTGGTGCTGGAGAGCAGCGGAGGTGGGTGCTGGGTTCCCTGTTGGAAGAGAAAACTCTGGCCCAAGAGGTTGGAGGGGTGCTGAGATGAGCAACAGGCAGAGGAAGGAGAGGTGGGTGGGGGCAGGCCAGCCAGTGCTGGCACAGCCCTGCCTGCCTGCAGTATCTGGAAAGCAGATCTCTTGGGCCTAGGCCGGCGTGACTCAAATGGAGACAAAAAAACCTTCCATATTTGGACAAAGAGCCCAGAGAGGCCCAGACCCGCAGCCAGCCCAGGCCGCCTCCCCCACCCCCAGCCTCCTGCCCTGTCTGCCACTGGGCCCCTAGCCCTGAGCCCTGTCCCAGGAGTTTAACTCTTGGGCCTCAGGCAGCGCTGTGGCCCTCTCCCCTCAGTCATCGGGCCACCTTCCGTGTGTCCAGACCTGGGCCATGTCTGCTGGGGAAGAAATCCCCAGTATTGGGCCCTGAGATAGGGCTGGAGAAGCTAAAGGGAGCCCATAGGCTGGAGGGGTACATACTGAAACCAGCAGTGCCTACGCTGTGGGGTAAGCTGACTGTGGACCCCCACCCATGCCAACATGGGCAAAGCCAGAGGCACACAACACATCTAGGTGGACACACACATGCTCCTTTTCAATCCCAACAGATTTATACCCGTGAAGACATGTGTGCAGATATCGGAAGTGAGGACCCAGCCTGAGAACCCCTCATACCTTCCCTGGAGCAACCTGTGATGATAATGAAGTTGGAATAGATAGAGGCAGCCAGATGTCAACAAGTAATGTAAATAGGCATGATCCACCTGGGGAGAGGGGAACCGCAGCCGTTCCTGCACTGAAACCCCGGGGTGCCCAGCATGGGGCTGGGCTGGGCAGTGGGGGCCAGAACCCGGTGAATGGGGTTCTGCTTGGAGCAGGGCCTCATCCCCAGGGGAAAGCCCAGCGAGCTGAGTGAGGGCCAGGGTGCTCACTGTCACCGGTGGAGTAACAGCTGACTACACGGCAGCACCTAGCTTTTCTAATTGGCCCTGGGTAACTAACTCTGGAATTAGCCTCCGTAATGGGTTTGGAGAGTCCAGGGTAACTTTTAAAAATCAATTCTACTGCCATCCACGGAGGCCTATATGTACAGGGCTAGCATGGGGGCTGTAGGACTAACAGCAAAGGGTTCCAGCCCCAGGGAGCCCCCTTCCGAGGACTGAGGAGCAGAAAAAAGGGAGGCCAAGGAACGGGAGGGAGGCTCAGGAGGGACGGGGCGAGCGACTGGAGCCTGGAAGGCCTAGTAGGACCTTGGCAGACAGAAGCAGGGCCAGGCCCTTCAAGCAGAGGCCTGATGGAAAAGCCCTGGTGTGGCTGGAGCACCATGAAAGCCTGGTTCTGGGGAAGTCGGTGGGTTGTGGGGAGTCTGGGAGGCCAGCCCTGAAAGTCTGGATTTGATCCCTGGCAGCAATTTCCAAGCTTTTAAAAATAGTGCGACCCTTTTTTCTAGAGGAGTCTTGACACAGAACTATAAAATAGGTCAACTTGGAACCTTGTTGACTTAAGTATAGATGGGGGTGTATCTGCCCCCTTGACCACATTTCCCCCGTGTACTTCCGTGGAGCTCCCAGGACTCGGCAGAGAATCCCTGTTTGGGGTAGAGGGGCCCCGCTGGAAAGGTTTAGAGCAGGACGAGACCCTCCCTTCAGTTTCTTGGCAGGCTCAGTTCAGCCCAGCCAGGCTCCCTGAGGACGGACAAACCCTGTTGGGGGCCAGGTCTCCAGAGGGAGCCAGGCTGATGGAGCACCTACCCTGGGGCTCCTGTGAGCAGGCAGTGCCCCCCACCAGGGGCCCCGTAGAGCTGGGTTGTGCCCCACTTGAGACGGAGGACCACCTGTTGGCATGGTGGGAAGACCCTGCCAAGTGTAAGCGTAAGAATGGGAGGGAGCACGTGGCAGAGAGACCAGCACATGCGGAGGCCTAGGGTGTAAGTATGACTGATGGGTTAAGGAATTGCTATGGCCAGAGTGTGATATGGGTGGGGTCAGCAAAGGCCAGGTCCCCCCGGGTGTTAAGGGTCAGCCTGAGCGCTTGCACTTGGTCCTGCATCCACCTGTGTCGGTCTAATGATTGTAACAGACTGCAGCCAGATGGCTTAGGCTCAGATCCTGCTCTTCCTCTTAGCTGTGTGACCATGAGCAAGTATTTAATCCCTCTGTGGCTCAGTTTATGCACCTGTAAAATGGGAATGATGATGATGGAGGCACCTATTGTAGGTTTTTGTGAAATGTGGTAATGCCTGTGGTGGCTGGGCTAGACCACTGGCCGCTGGGAATCAGTGGGAAATCATAAAGCAAGTTGGAAGGGAAGGGAGGGAGGATAGTGGCCTGGCCTGGCTGAGGAGGGTTCCCAAGAATGGAGAGAAGTAGATGGGGTCACCAAGAATAGCCTAGAATCATCTTTGAGGGATGGGGGCATATGCTGAGTTCCCTGAGGAAGGCTAAAAATCCTCCCCCCACCCCTACCAGGCAACTGCCCGTAGGAAAGGAACTACGGGGCTATGCAGAAGTGGGGTGGGACTCTGCGGGCTTGAAGCTCTGCTGGATTCCCACTACCAGAAATCCCCACCCTGCTGTAAAGTTGCCTGTTGCCAGTCTCACTTTACAGACCGTATCTGTGGCCCAGAAAGAGGCAGGATTGCCAGGACCTAAGGAGGGTGGGTGAAGACATAGCCTGCGAAGGAGGAATTTGACAGTTTTCTGCAGAAAGGGATGGAGAGCCAAGCCCCTCTCTGAATGCAAGGTGAGCAGGGAGAGTGTCCTGGAGGGGCATTACAGGTGAGACTGCAATTGCCCAGGACACCAGGTAGGAAACAAAGCCTCTAAGCTCAGGGTCCCAGGGCAGCTCCCCACCCCATTCTTCCATTCAGTCTGCATTCACTGGGAGCCCCCTTGGGACCCGGTCCTGTTCTGTAGGCTGGGAACACAGGGCAGTGCACAGAAACAGACAGGGACAGCCAGAGTGATCAGGACGGGGACAGACATGCTCAGAGGCTGGGGGAGCCCGGAGAGTGCCCCCTCGGGAAGGAGCACACAGCAGGGATGGCTCCTGAGGAGGAGGCTGATGCTAAGCCTTCGAAGGCTGAGAAGGAAAATGAGGGCTGCAAAGGCTGTTCAAAGCTGAGACATGAGCCTGGAGCAGGCAGCAGGGGCCAGCTTGTGAGGTGACGTTTTAAACAATTCAGTCTGTACATTTAAAAATGTGAATAGGTAATATATTCACGTGGTTTAAGAAAAATCAAAAAAGGTAAAAAGTCTCCCTCCCACCAGCTGCCTAGGACCTACCCTGCCCCACCCCAGGACACCTGGGTATTAGTTCGTGTGAATCCTTCTATAAGCAAATCCCAGTAAATGCACCGTCTTTCTCCCACTTTCCTCACAGATGGCAGCACACTTAGCATCACTTGTAGATTTTGCCTTAAAAGCGTTCTGTGAGCTTGTGTATTCTTTCTTATACTGCATGGTGTCCCTTTACACAGATTACCAAACTGTATTTAACCACATGTTATTTTGGCTATTTTCCGTCTTTGTGTGTTACAAATAGTGCTGCAGTGAACAGGTTGTTTATAGGTCATTTGTATGGGGTTTGTTGAGCGCACCCTCTTAGGAGTGGAACTGCTGGGACAGAAGGTATGGTATATGTGACTCTAATTTTGATGGACACTTCCCCACACACACAGGGGTCCATCACGAGAGTAAGACACCTGGTTCCCACAGCCTCACCAAGTCAGACTTTTGGGTATTTTCCCGGTCTGGTAGGTGGCAAATGGTGTCTCAGTGTGTTTTAATTTTCATTTATCTTGTCACGAGTAAGGCTGAGCGTCTTCCCACATGTCCACGAGTTCCCACATGTTCCCTTTTCTATGAACAGTTCATGTCCTTTGCCTGTTTGTCTGTTGGGTTTTTGTTTTATCAATTTCTAGGAACCTTTAAAATATTAAGGAGGTTAGTCCTTTGTCTGGGTTATGAGTTGCAGATATTTTTTCCTGACTTGTCACTTGACTTTTGACTTTATTTATGGTGTATTTTTGCCATGCAGAAGGTTTCATTTTAATGCGGTCTAATTTATCAAGCTTTTATTTTATGGCTTCTGGATTTAGAGTCATAGTGAGAAAGACCTTTCCCCGTCCAAGATTATAAAGCAATTTCCTCATGTTTTCTTCTGGTGTTTTGTGTTTTCTTGTTTTGTTTTACAGTTAAATCTTTGATCCATTTGGAATTTATCTGGGTGCGTAGTGTGAGTTAGAGCTCCAGTTCTATTTTTTTTCCCCCCAGCTGGCTGGTATTTTAAGCTGAGGAGCAACTTGGTCAGAATGGGAATATCTTTGGGTTGGGTGTGAGGGCAGCTGGAGGAGCCGGGCTGTGGCTGTTGAGGGGCAATGGCAGAGGGGTGAGGAAGGGCGTGGGGCGGCAGCCGTATAACCTGACAGGCAGTGGAAGGTGGGGCACAGGCTGGTGGTACAGCATTCCCAAATCCTCTGTGCTGTGGGCCTTTGAGCGACTCCCATTCCTTCTCTGGGCCTAGGTGTCATAGGTGAAGGGGCCCTGGAGATCACCCTGATCCCAAGGATGACTGTGAGGGAGGAGGGGGCTGTCCTGAAGGTGGGGGGCACAGAGGAAAGTCATGGATCTACTGCCCACTCAGGCTTGACCAAAGTGGAGGGTGGGGGGAGGCTGGCAGCAGGGTTCCCTGTGTTCCTGGAGTACAGCACAAGGGAAGGTGAAGAGGGGTGGGCAGCTGTTTAAAAATACTGCTGCCTGGCAGTGCAGGGGGCGGGGAGGGGGCAGGCCCTCTGCGAGGCCTCTAGATTCAGGAATGCTGGGGGTTGCTGGGAAGGCAGGCACGTTGTCCGTTGTCTCAGGAGTGTGGGCCCAGCCCAGCCATAGCCATTTTTGGAGGTCTTCTTCCCCCCATCATGAGGCAGGCCTTCTTGTCTTATCCAGTGGAGAAACAGGAACAGGGGAGCCAGAGTGGAGAGACCCCCCCCCCCGCCCCAGGATCTAGTCCTGATACTGCGCTGGACTTGCTGTGCCAACTGGGGGCGAGTCCCTGTCCTCTGAGGTCCCTAGCTATCAAAGGGAGCAACTGCCCTTGCTCTGGTTGCTTCTCCCACCCCTAGCCCTCACCCAGGTTCCAGTTTGGATTAGAGCTGGAAAGCGATCTTGAGGTCCATGCCTCTTCCCCCTTCACAGATGGGGAAACTGAGGCCATGGACGGCACCCTGACCCCTGCCCTGCCTCTGCTCTTCTTGGCTTTCCTGGGCTTCTGGATCTTCCTCCCTGCCCCCAGCACGGCCTGCATTAACTCCCCACCCCCACTCCTGGGCCCCAGTGGTCAAATTCCAGGGCTGCCATTACCATGGCAACAGCCAGCTCACAGGGCCCCTCCTCTCAGGGCTCTCCACCAGGCTGTTGTCCAGGGAGGAGGCAGAGAGGGCCTCCTGCCCCTGGGGGACTGGAGGGGTTGGAGGTGGAGTAGGGAGGAGGTCAGACCCAACTGGTTTCTCATGTGTTTTCCAAAGGAGAAAATGGAAAAGGCACAATGCTGCCAGCAAGTACTACTGTTATCTCAGAGACAATGGAAGGTCGGAGGTGGTTACTTGGACGGGGGCAAGAGACCCACCCAGAAAGTCTCTCCGAACTTTGCCCCTGGAGAATCACTCCGTAGAAGGGTCTCAGACCAGAGGCTTTAGAATGGGAGATGGAAGCGCCTACCTGAAATCACCACCATCCAATACTAAAGGCCGTCCAGGGACTGAGGGGCCCAGCCCAGCTTGGCCTTTCCCAAGCAGACCGGCCCCTAGTAGGCTACCATGGTACTATTGGAGGGGGTGAGCTCTTTGGCCCTGGGGGTATGCAAGCAAGGGGATGCTTGCCTGGGAGGGCATTGGTCCAGTTGACCTGTGACATGACTAGCCTTCTAAGTTTCTCTGGTTATTGGTAACAGCCAATATTTATTGAGAGCTCTTTGTTCCGGGCACTGTGCTAAGTAAGCCCTTTAATTTTCTATTACATAGATTAAAAAACTGAGGCACAAATGTGGTCTTTCTGCAGGTTTGGGTAGCCATCAGTCCAGGGTGGTCTGTCCTTTTTTCAGGGACCCCGCCAGCTGTTAAATTCTGATGTATGTGTTTTGCTTCTAGCCTTTTCTCCTTGCATATACATACACATGTATATATTTCATGATGTTGAGATGGTGCAGTATGTATGTTTCTTCTTTCATTTATTATTACACTGAATATTGTGCCATGGCGTTATAGCTCCATAGGTGCAGGTTCACTTGGCCCTGTGGCCAGTTCCCACTGGTGTGAGCGTCCCGCTTGGGCTGGGGGCCTGGGCTGCTGTCTGGGTTACTCGCTTGGGCTGGAAGGTGCCCCTTCTTTCTCACTGTGGTGGAATAGATGTGGATATCCTGACTGCTCCGCCCCCTGGGGGCACGAATCCTCTCTGCTGTGAGACCTTGAGCCAGACCCTTAACTTCCCTGTGTCAATCGTCCTCTTGTGTAAAGCAGGGTAATAATAGGGCCAGAAGGCTTACCTCGAAGTTCAAATAAATACCTGTATACAGCACATGGGAACCCCTCAAGAAAGAAGAACTCCTATTTGTATGGCATCGCTCTCTCCCTGTCCTCAGCTCAGTGGCAGAGAGACGATTTGATACCAGCCCCACCACCTCTTAGTCTTGAGCACCTGGGCAAGTTACGACTCCTCGCTGTGCTCAGAGAAGGAAGGGAATCGGCAGGTCTGGGTTATCAGGACAGCTTCCTGGAAGTGGCGGCCCTGGTCCTGGGGCCTTGGAGAGTAGAGCCAGACCTGCTCAGGCTGACCTTCAGCTGTGAATCTTGTTGTGCAACACACACGCGCGTGACTGTGGCTGCCCAGGCATATGGGCTGGTCACTAGCTGCTGACAGTGCAATAATGCTTAGCCTCTGACTGGCCCAAAGCAGATACCACTTCCACCGGCATGGCCCCGGCCTGGTGACAGCCCCCTGGACGCTGGGGTGGAGGGATCACCGAGCAGGGCATGGTCGCCGTCACTAAATATCTCCACCAACCTAGGCTTGTCTGGTGTACTGGCAGGGCTTCCCTGGGCTCTGGGTTGGGCCAGGATCACCAGGGCTCACTCCAGGGCCAGAGCGACTGACTGATGGATGGAACTTGCTCCCTTCCTGGGAGTGTTCCCTGGGTCCTGGAATAGGGTAGGGGCAGGGAAGGTGGGTGTCTCAATGCTTCCCAGCTGGTTGGGCCCCTTTGGGCAAGCTATAGTGCAAGAGCCCCGAGGGCCTGGTTAGTCTCAGCTGACTGCGTGCTGCCCTGGGTGCTGGTCCCAAGACGCTTTCCTCTCAGGGCCTCAGTGCCCATATGTTACATGGGGAGGAATAGTCCCTTCTCTGGCACCTTCCTTCAAGGGAGGATTGAACATGGACATTCTAAACTTGCTGTTTGCATTCATTACACTGATACTATTTGCTTTCAACCATCCACTAATTCACAAATATGTACTGAGCTGCTGCTATGGGCCGGTTTCTGTTCTAGGCACAGATACTGAAGTCTGTGAGCTCCAAAGGGGAAGGAACGCCTCTGCCTTGTTCCAGCAGCATCCACGCCTACAACAGAGGTTAGATTAGTAGGTTAGTAGGAGCTGATAACACCTCAAGCTTCCCTGGGCCTTTGGTCCGAATAGAATTTCTGGCATCCCGGTAAGTGGGAGAGATGGCCTCTTTTGGCTGCGGGGGGCTTTGGGAGCCCCCAGGATTATATCTACAGCTCAGTCAGGCCCTGCCCCCCTCCTCACTGCCTCTCAGCTCCCTGGGGTTCTGGCCTGAGGCTGACCTAGCCTTTCCCAGGGTGCCTGGCCCATAGCCCAGTGAGTCATCTTCCGCTCTAGAAGCAGGACACCCCATCCCACCCTGAGGACACACACAAATGTACCTCCCCCTCCCCCCCAACTTGTGCCTGGGTCTGAGTGTGGGAGGAGGGAACAGGAGAAGCTGGAAACAGACCCTGGATAACTTCCGTTCCCACGATCTCTCACCCTAGCCTCCCTGAAGGCTGGAGAACTGGGTGGAGGCCAGGGAAGGGAGCCCCTCTTTTGCAGAGCACCTACTGTGCAGTAGGTGTTCACCCTCATTTTTTAAATGAGGAAACTGAGGCCGAAGGGAAGGGATGTTTGTAACAGCTGGAAGGTGGTGGTACGGGTCCCAGACCACATGGGCCTGATTCCCTGTGCAGTGTTCTATGATGAGCAAACGTTTAAACATTTTGAATGAAATAACTTTTAGTGTTGGGAGGGGAGGACTCTGGAAGCTGACCTTATCCACAAGTTCTGAGCCAGGGCTGGGACCACGGGCCAGAACACTCTTATGGGCAGAAGTATGTGCAGGGTTGGGTGGTACATTTCCCAGGACTAGGGTTTCCTGGTTTAGCAAATTCTACCCTAAGGCTTCATCAGATTCCCAGTAGTAGCCCTTCTTCCCCCACAAAGGTAGGGCAACTTGCCCCCTCAGACTGTTGTGGGATCCAGAAGATCTGTGTTTCGGTTTCTCTGCCTGTAAAATGGAGGTGATAGTCCCAGCCTCTTGGGCCCTGGAGATGAGTATATATTCAGAGCTTACTAGCTTGTCAGGAGATGCTTTTCACATCTGTTGGGGTCTGTCTATGCACCTACCCCCTACCCCCCCTCTCATGCTTCCGGCCATCTTCCCTGTTAGGAAACTTCTTCCAAGTCTGGAAGGTCCAGCTGTATCTTCTTGAAAAAAAGGGGAGGGGCGGGGCAGAGGAGAAGAAAGGGGAAAAAGCCCATAAGTAAAAAGACAAATTCAAACCACATGCACCACAGCCCCTGCCGTGTCAGCCTCTGCTGCCACCTGTGGGCCATCTCGTGGAAGTGCAATTTCTGGAGCCCCAGCTTCCTCACTAAAGCCAGACTGGATCCTGGCACCAGAAATCAGGGAGGAAGGTCAGGCTGCCCATCCCCCATCTCTGGGCATGGTCTCACTTACCCACCGCCCTCAGGGAACCTGGTGGGTAATTTAGAGTCCATCTACACTCTCCTCCCTCACTCGTTTACAGAAGGGGAAGCTGAATCCCAGAGTAGGAAGCAGCTTGGTTCAAGTCACAGAGCAAGTCCATCCGTCAACAGATATGTATTGGGCACCGACTGCATGCTAGGGGCATGGCCACGAACATGAAGATACCTGGTCTCTGCCTTTATGGATCTTGTAGTGGGGTAGGGTGGGGAGGCAGACACAGAGCTTCCTCCTATTTCCAGCTCTATCTTCAGTCATCCAGGGAAGAAAATGCAGCCCACCACTACCTCATTCAAGGTGCTCTGGAGTTGGCTCGACTCATTTATGTGCTCTGTGACCCTGGTGAATCACTCAGGCCTCTATGATATGCTGATTACTTGGGGTCAAATTCCAGTTTTGCCACATGAGACTTCATAACCTCATGCAAATTGCTTCACTTCTTGGAGCCTTTATTTACTTATCTGTAAAATGGGGACAATAGCAATACATAACTCAGAGGACTGATGTGAGGATTAAATGAGGATGAAAGGGCTGGGCTGGAATCACCTTGGAGGCATCCTCACTCACAAATCTGGGCTATCAGCTGGAATACCCGACACATGGCCTCTACGTGTGGCCTGGGCTTCCTCACAATGTGACAGCAGGTTTCAAGAATGAGTGACCCAAGAGAGCAGGGTGGAATTACATGGCCTTTGTATGGCCTAGCTTTGTACGGCACATAGTATCCTTTCTGCTGCCCTCTGTTGGTTGGGGCAGTCACAAAGATCCACCCAGTTTTAAGGAGAGGGGACATAAACCGCATCCCTCGATGGGAAAAGTGTCAGTACCTCATTGTCAGAAGAACATGTGGGATGGAAAATACTGTGGTAACTACGTAGCTGAGAAATGCAGTCTGCCACACTTCCTTGGGATGATTATGGAGATAAAATGAGACAGTGATGTAAAATACTCAGCCCATGCCTGGCACCTAGTAAATGCTCAGTAAACATCAGCTACAGCTACTCTGGGTTATTATCGAAGTGGCCCCTTTACTTTCCAACTCGCCACAGAACAGTATATACCATCACCCACAGAGGAGCCCGTTACTAGACCGCTGACGGGAATACACACACCCATAGATGAGTCCACACAGATGGGATACACGTCATGGCCCACTTCCAGGGGCACACAGAGACCCACCTCAGCAAGAGAGTGCCTCTGATAGGAAGGACCTAAGGCTCCTTAGGCCTTTGATCTCCCCTTTCCATTCCCAAAGCACATTCCCCAGGATTCTGGGCCCCAGAGTAGCCAGTCCCGAGGGAGCCCTGTGGCTTGGACACTGCCCTTGCAGCTGCCTCTGAGGCCTGGGAACTCGATGGAGCCTTGAGAGCCTCCTCCTTCGAGAAGGGAGGGTCTGTAGGGAACAGGCCATGACCTGGGAAGGGAGGCGGAAGGAACAGATGATGGGAAGAAGAGGGAAGGGGTCTCCGACAGGAACACGTGGAAAGCCTGAGGCCCCAAGAGGAGAAGTGTCTTGCTCAAGGTCGTATCATCAGTAAGGGGTAGGGCCAGGATTTGAGCCCAAGCTGCCTAGCTCCGGGGTCTGCCCTCTTAATTCCTGTACCAAGAAGTCCCTCTTCTGGAACATTTATCTCACCCATGAACCTGAGGACATGAGGGGGCAGCAGCCAGTGGTGAAATGGATAGCCCAGCAGGTTAGGAACATTCAGTGCTGACTCCATGCCCGTGGACGTTGCTGGGGTCAGTCCATCTGGACCATTAGCCAGTGCGTAGTTCCCAGGGAAGAGGACCCTCTTTGATCCCAGTGTTGCCCGTGGGTGGCATGTTGTTTTCCACCAAGACCATCCTGGGTCAGGAGAACTTATTCATGTCACTGTCTCATTACCAGTGAGGCTGGAGAAAGGCAATCAGGCAACCAGTGTGCCAGGGGAGACGGGAGGCTGAGCTGGGTACATGGGCTGAGGGGAGGTGGTGAGGGGCTCTTCTCCCAAGAGGGGGCCTGGAGGCAGCCTCTGGGCTCCGCCCCTTACCAGTGAGGTGACGTCCCTGAGCCTCAAATGGAGGAGTCACAATAACAGAGCCCTTGATATAGGAGCCAGGGCTTGGAAAGCAATGGTGGGGTGCCTGTCACCTCACAAGTGTTCAAACAGCATTAAGTGATGGTAAGGATTCTAAGATTATGGAGTTTCCAGTGTTCCAGTTTGGGCAGCTCTGGGGCCCAGACCCTCTCCTGGCAAATACCTATATAGAGCCATCCAGATGTGAAAGGCTCGAGACCCCCACCCAGAACCTGCATTTCTCCTCCAGAACCTGCATTACACGTCATTTCTTTTTCAGTTCCTACATAGATTGTTGTACCCAGCAGGGCACAGTTCTCTTTTCTTACCTTTAGTCCCCAACCCAGTGTTTGGCACCTAATAGGCACTCAATAAAATTTTTTGAACTAATCAACAAATAACTCACTGGACTACTCATCCATTGAACCACGTATCTGTGCGTCCATTCATGTACTCATTTGTCACTCCGTTCATTCTGTTCACCTATCCAGTTATTATTTATTTCTCTATCGCCATTTCATCCTTTTGTTTGTTCAGCCATTATTCATTATCCATCCATTTGTCCATCCATATGTCCTTTCTCATTACTGGCCCCCCGATCTGTTCAGTCCCAGCTGCAGGACCAAGTGGTCCCCAGTGGGCAGTGCCCAGATGGTGGGGCTCAGGGGGTATGTCCAGAATCAGGCAAGGTTTTGGGCTTCTGTAACGGATGAAGTTATCAACAGACTGGGTGGAGAGGGGGAGGCTTAGGTGTTCCTCAGGGCTGGCAGAAGGGTGGTCCCACAGCTGGGCTGCCAAGCCTGGCTCTCCTAGAGTGGGGTGTGGCCTTGTGGGGCAGAGCCCTTTTGCGCCTCCCTGCCTCTTGCCTTCCCCTGACTGAGGAGTGGGGAGGAGGCTCTCTTGGTTGGAGGACAGGGTGTATGTGTGTTCTGGTGGGGTTGGGGGGGTGGAGAAGAGGGCTGGGCAGGTCTTGACAACCACTTCGTACTCTTATAAAGACTGTTCGGAGCCAGACCTACTCCAAACAGCTGCAAAGACCCAAAAAGAAAAGAGAAATCAACACCTGAAACTGGAACAACAGAACCAGAGCTGCACAGGGTGTCCCCAGTCCCCACCCCAGCTGACCTCACCTTGAGGGGCTCCCATGCCTGTGATGTGGCGGTGATCCCTGGACACCCTGATTCAGCCGTTGTGTGCTCCTGTTCCTTCTCTAAGCTTCCTTTCATTTCCCCACTAGCCCCTTTGTTGCCATGGCAACAGGCTTGGATCTAATTAGCCATCTTTAATGTAGCAGCAGCAGCGAGCAGTGCCTTTGGCACCAATCCCTGCCACCTTCTCCAGGCTGGGCACCCACATATGTACCTTTGGATCTCTTGACCTCAGTACCTTGTTCAAACTCTGCCTCCTCAAGGAAGCCCTCCCTGAATACCCTTACCCCCCAGGCAGTGAACCTTGTGAGTGTTGTCTGGGAGCTCCTAGATGTTGGCCAGAGTGGATTCATCTCTGCAGGGCCCCTCCTGCTGGAACTAATAGGAGAATGGACACACCTCACTAACAAGCCCGAGCTATACCCTGCCTCCCAACGACTCAGGAAATGAGGCCCCAGGTCATTTAGCTGGAGAGAGGGTCACATGGGCAAAGAGGTGTTCTGAGAGAAAGCCAAATGTGGGGTAAGCAGCTACAGTGATCAAGCAATGGGCCAGGGGTGGGGCCCTCGGACCATCAGTGTGGGATTCTCTTTGGGACCTGGCTGTTTGGACTGGACCTTAGGTTGTGTCCAAGCTCCCTGCTCAAACCATGACTCAGTCAATGAGCCTGGCTGTCCCAGTCCCTCCCCCGATGTGCCCAGCCTGAGAGGAGAGGGAGGAAGAGCAGGCCTCTCCCCAGGAAAGCCCATGATACACCGGGAGGGTGAGAGGCAGAAGGACCCACTGGATTTCTTGGTCCAAACTGGAGGTTGAGGAGGGCTTGGGGGCCTCCTGGAGGACCCTCGATCCCACCTCCCCTGGGCAGAAAGGGCTTGGCAAGGACCCACTCCCCAGGATGGGATGTGGTGGCCCGGCAGTCTCAAGGCCTGGAAGGCTCCTTGCTGCCAGTGCACAGAGATTACTGGGCCCCAACCCAGAGTTTCAGATCAGTAGGGTGGTAGGGGTGATGGAGGGAGCGGACAATGTGCCCTTCTACAGCATTCCCAGGAAGCACTGAAGCTTAGCCCAGGGACAACACTTTGAGAACCACTGCAGGGAGGGACCAGCAGAGAGGTTTGTGCAGAGCACATGTTCATGCCTTCATTCATTCTTTCGTAAAACTGACTCAACAGTCACTGTGGGCCTGGCCCTTGTGGAACCCAGGGGAGACAGATGGGTTCACCCGTTTACGCGGCACCAACTTAGCACTTAGCAAACACCTATCACGTGTCAGGCTCTGTCCCCGAGAGCAGCCTCTTGGAGCATTCCCCACCTCTCTCTGTGGTGGTCACTGCTTTGGGGCCTGCCGCCAGGTGGGGGTCACACTGGTTTTTTCTGGGAATCTTCTGTGCCTGTTTTCAGTGTTGATTATTTGGGGGTTGTCCATTGGGGAGTTAAAATTTTAGTGTTGGATAGTTGGGACTGGTCTGAGCAGGCCTGCTGCCAGGGCCTGTGTCCTGCCTTCTCAGGAGATGAGGAATAATTCCCTTGGATGGAGGTGGGCGGGGGTACTCAGCTGGCTGAGGGCAGAGCAGCATAGGAGGCTGCAAGGGCCAGCAGGAGCGATTGATCCTGGGCCACGGGGGTGCTGGGGAAGGAGCGTGAGCAGGGAACTGCGTGGGCTGTTTTGGTGTGTGCGGAGAAGAGAGAAGGAAGTTATTAGGGTTTATTAGCCAGTACCTATGTGCAAAGTGCTGTGCCTTACAAAAGGGATATGGACCCTGCCCTCAGGGAACTTACAGTCTTCTTGGAGGAGATGGGCATCAATCTAGCATTTGCTCAACTGTATAATTACAAACTATGAGACCTGGCTAAGAAAAACAGAGAATCTTTGAGAGCACAGAGCAGGTGCACCTAATCTGTGGATCTGAGAGGGCTTCCCTGAGGAGGTGACATTTGCACTAAGACTAGTCTTAAAGGAAAAGAAAAAGCATTCCAAGGAGGGGGAAAAGGCATTGGCCAAGGCTCTGAGGCAAGAGAGAGCCTGGTCTGTTTTTAGAAGTTAAAAAAGGCTGCAGGTATCAAGCAAGGGGGAGTGGGGTGGATGGATGGGACTGGTTTGGGTGACAGGAGGTCTCCACTGTGCAGGAAACCCAGGAGATAGCAGGTTCCGGGGAGGGAGGTGAATGAGTGTGGGAGCATGAAATCTGAAGTCAGCTGGGGCTGAGGCACAGCTGAGGGGCCCCCAGTTAGCTGCAGAGTGCATCAGAATCCCCTGGTGGGGGGTAAGAGCTGGTGCAAAACAAATCCTCCCCCCTCCTCCACCCCCCCTCCCGTTAATGCGTCTGGGATAGATAGGTTCTAGCTTCATCTGGGATTTGAGGAACAGGTGGTGCTGGTGGGGGGAGATTGTAAATGCCTGAGCCCCTCCCCATGGGGGCGGGGGAGGGGGGTGGAGAGGGATAGGACTGGAACTCTCTAGGACTTTCTCAAGTACAGGGCACAGGTCAGATGGGTGGGATGGGAGTAGGGGTGACTCAGGGTGGGCCATTTCCCTGGTAGCCCCCTGCATCAGGCTTAAGTGCTTACCATGGGAGGACAGTGTCAGTTTCCAGGAATGAATCTGTGCGCATCCCTAAATCCGTACGCCTATTTGCCAGGTTATAGTTGTGTGAACGCGGAAGCACGTGCCACTGTGCTGCACTGGGTCATGCGTGTCAGGGTTCAGGCCTGTACAGGACTATGTTGATGTGTGTGCATTTGGCTCACACCACGTGGATATGAATCCAGGTATGTGGGCCTCTTCTGTGTAGATATGTGCATGCACCGTGTGTGCCCCACGTGTGGACAAAAAGTGCGTGTCACCAAGTATACTCGCCTTTGCCCACGGGTGTGCGCCGACTTGTGTCCTCAGAGGGAATAGGTCCGCAAAAGGACGCTGCTGTGTGGGGGCAGGTGGGGGGGGCCTCGCGGAGAGGGCGGACCTCTCCCCCGCCACGCCCCCAGCCACCCCTTCCGCAGCGGCGCGGCACCCACGGCTCGCTCGCCGCATTCACTGAGCGGAGGAGGTAACAGCGCCACCGCCGGCCAGGTCTTAGTGATCAGATTGACGCTGGAACTGACGCTGCGATCGCCGCTGCAGCCGTGCTGAACCCCGGGAGGGAGCAACGGTGGGAGGAAGGGTGCCTGCCGACCCCCGGCATCCCCGCCCTGGCGGTGGCCAGGCCGTATGCTTCAGATGGTGAAGACCCTGGCCCAGTTCACCATCGCGCTGGAAGACATGCGCGATCTGGGCCCGGCCACCGCCTCCGGGGAGCCCACCGGAGAGTCCACCGGGAGCAGCGTTGCTGATGCTGAGGAGCCCGGGGAGTCCCAGGTACGGGGAGGGGGAGGGGCAGCAAGGGACTTGGGCCAAGGCCTAGAGCTCATGCGACCTGGGCAGATGGGCAGATGCTGGGGTGCAGGACCCCGGGACTTGGATCAGGCACACCAGCTGCCTGACCACTGGCTGGGTGCTCAATTATAAGTGATGGGGGTAGGGAAAATTGAGGCTATGAGGAGACCTGGCAGGGGTGGTGTGGCTGGCAGGGCACTGAGGTTTGGTGCCACCAAGATGCAAGCTTTAGGATGGCAGAAGGGCTGGCAAACTCAGCTGAGGAGGGAGGCCTGCACCCTGAGACCCAGCTTTGGTAAGGCCTAGTGGCACTTGGAATGCAGTAAGGGTCAGTGTGGAGTAAAAGGCTGTCGCCCGGGCTATCCTGGGTCCACAGGCTCAGGAAGGAGAGTTTCTCCAGCAGGCCTTTGGCTGTCCCCAGGTGTATGTATGTGCTGGGGGGTGGGGGGAAGCAGGGTCGCAGGGAATGGGCCAGTTTTGCCCCCCTTGCCATCCTCTCCCTGCCGCTGGACCTACTGGGCCTTGGAGGTATCATGCTGTGGTGGCAACAGTGGCGTCCCCATTCCTAGCTTGGTATGCGTTTCCCTGTGGTTGGGGGGGATGGTGAGGCTTCCCTTCCGGGGGCTGTTTCCATGGCTTTGTGTGTCTGGGCCTGGATTGTTCCCTGCTCTGGCTCTAGTGGGGACTATGTTGTGTGGGTCTCTCTCCACTGCCTCAAGATACTGGGCTGAAGGCCCCTCAACTGGGTGACTTGGCTGCATTTTTTCTCTTTGTGGGGTGTCTGGCCTTCATGGTTTCTCTGTGTACGTGTGTCCTGTCTTCATGCTATGTATATTGGGGTCTTGGGCTTTGGACCATGACGTCTGAATCATACTGGTAGGGAGGCCCCCTTCTGTCTTCCTGCTATATTCCTTCAGCCCCTGCCTCCCCCTCCCACTTCATTGCCCCATGTAGTGAAGGTCTGAATACGGAGCTGTTGAGGGGTGAGGGGCTTTGGGGGGAGGCTGGGCCTACAGGCCTGTCCCGCCCAGAACAGGTGGGCCTGCTGATCTGGTTGACAGCTGCATTGCCCATCCGCTGGGCCCCCCACCCCTACGTACACTCATACCCGTGTCTGAGCACGTGTGGAAGGTTTCTTATGCAGTGACAGGGAACTGGCCCTGTTTTCTGTGCCTCTACCTGACAGCTGAGTGACAGCCTGCTGTGCTTTTAAGCAGGGAGGAGGCTGGCAAAGTCGGGCTGCAGAGTCAGCCACTGTGTGTGTTATCCCAGCCTTCTGGGCCATTAAGCCCAGCACCAGCCCTGCCTCCCCCAGGCGGCCTCTCTGCCCATGACCCTCACTGCTGGGCCTGGCAGGGCTGAGCCAGGGGAGTGGGTGGGGGAGGGGAGGGTGGCTGTGCTGCCCAGGGCTTCAGCCCTGCCTGGTCCTACTCTCAGGGAGCTCCCTGTCCAGCAGGAAGAGGGACATAGATAAACAGCCTCACTGGGGTGGAGGAAGAATGGACATTGCAGACCCAGTATGTATGTGTGGAGAGCATTGCTCTGCTCCCTGTCTCCTTGCTTTCACAGCACTGGGAGGGAGGTATTATCAGTTCCATTCTGTAGAGGACAATGGAAAAATCTGGGTGGTTGTGTGACCACCAATGGTCTCACAGCTGGAAAGGTCCAAGCTGGGGAACCCATGGCCCATAGCTGGCTGGTCAGTCTGGACATGAACTCTGGGTGCTGGGGCCCTAAGACTTAGCATGAGGTGGCTGAAGAGACTGATCCTGGCTCTGGCTGTGTTACCTTAGGTGAGTCATATCATCTCTCTGACTTGACTTCCTCACCTGCGAAGTGGGGATGGTGACAGCTATGTCATGGAACGATGAGTGTGAGGCTGAAATGAGGCCGTATCTGTGAAGTGCGGACATGTCCAAAAGGTGGGTTGGGTACCTAGGCCTTTCCTTGGGGGGCCCTTCTGGCCCTTGATGCTCTCCCAAACTGTCTATCCTGTAGTGGGCCCAGCTCATGCTGCCTCCTATTGGAAGCTGCCCTGGTTTGTTATAGGCCTAAGGAGCCCTGAGACTGGATGGCCTGTCTGGAGCTGGGGACTCTGAGGCAGGGTCTGCAGGGGGTGTTATTCACACCCTGCACCCCTGAGTTCCTAGCATGGGAGCCCACTTTTCTTTTTTTCTTTCTTTTTTTTTAGGTTGTTTTTTAATTAAAATTTATTGGGGTGACAACAATTAGTAAAATTATATAGATTTCAGGTGTACAATTCTGTAATACATCATCTATGTATCACATTATGTGTTCACCACCCAGAGTCAGTTCTCCTTCCATCACCATATATTCGACACCATTTACCCTCATCTACCACCACCCCTCACCCTCTGGTAACCACTAAACTATTGTCTGTGTCTGTGAGTATTTTGGGTTTTTTTACGTTTTTTTTATTAGTTTCAGGTGCACAAAACAATGTAATAGTCAGACGTCTATCATCTATATCCCTCACACAGTGACAACCCCCCTCCCCCCATCCACTATCCCTCTGACATCACACACAGCCATTACATTTCCACTGTCTCTATTCCTAATGCTGTGCTCCGCTTCTTGAAAAACTATATATATATATATACACACGTATACATATATATGTATATGTGTATATATGTGTGTGTATATATATATATATATATATATATATATATTATATATATATATATATATATAAACTTGTAGTTGACATTCATTATTGTTCAGCTTCAGCTTCAGGTGTACAGTGCAGTGATCAGGCATCTACATCATCCCTGAGGTGGTCTCCCTAACGAGACAAGTGTCCATCGGATACCCCACAAAATTCCTACAACATTATTGATTACATTCCCCAAATCGACTTTCATATCCCCGTGGCAATCCTGTGGCCACTGACTGTGCTTTCTAATCCCCTCACCTTCCCCCGTATCCCCACCCCCCCTCCCATCTAGCAACCCTCAGTTTTTCCTCTATGTCTCTGAGACTGTTTCTGATTAGTTCATTCATTTATTATTTTCTTTAGATTCCACATATAAGTGAGATCCTATGGTATTTGTCTTTCTCTGTCTGACTTATTTCACTTAACATAATGTTCTCTAGGTCCATCCATATTGTTGCAAATGGTAAAATGTCGATCTTTATGGCTGCGTAATACTCCATTGTATAAATGTACCACAGTGTCTTAATCCAGTTGTCTACCGATGGGCATTTCGATTGTTTCTATGTCTTGGCTATTGTGTATAGTGCTACAATAAACATAGGGGTGCATAAATTTTTTTGAATTAAGAGTTTTGGATTTCTCTGGGTAGATACCTAGGAGTGGAATTGCTGGGTCATAAGGTAGTTCCATTTTCAGATTTTTTAGTTACCTCCATACTGTTTTCCATAGTGGCTGCACCAATCTGCAATCCCACCAACAGTGCACAAGGGTTCCCTTTTCTCTACATCCTCACCAGCACTTGTTGTTTGTTGATTTATTGATGATAGCCATTTTGACTGGGGTGAGGTGGTATCGCATTGTGGTCTTTATTTGTATTTCTCTAATGACGAGTGAGGTTGAGCATTTCTTCATATGTCTGTTTGCCATCTGTATGTCCTTTTTAGAAAAATGTCTCTTCATGTCCTCTGCCCATTTTTTAATTGGGTTGTTTGTTTTTCTGGAGTTGAGTGAGTTTTTTATAAATTTGGGATATTAACCCCTTATCGGGTATATCATTGGCAAATATCTTTTCCCATTTAGTAGGATCCCTTTTTGTTTTATTGATGGTTTCCTTTGCTGTGAAAAAACTTTTTAGTTTGATGTAATCCCACATGTTTATTTTTTCTCTTACTTCCCTTACCCGAGGGGATATATCAGTAAAAATCTTACTCCAGGTAATGTCTGAAGTTTCTTCCTATATTTTCTTCTAGGAATTTTATGGTTTCAGATCTTACATTTAAGTCTTTAATCCATTTTGAATTTATTCTTGTATATGGTGTAAGGAGGTGGTCCAGCTTCATTTTTTTGCATGTGTCTGTCCAGGTTTCCCAGCACCATTTACTGAATAGACTTGTCTTTACCCCACCGTACATTCATGAGGAGCCCACTTTTCTAAGTGTGCTTCATTATAGGGCGGGTGTGGGGACAGACCTGGCAACTGAATACCTGGGTCAGAGGTTGGGGGACCTGAGATGGGCATACTAAGGCAGAGGGATGAGCGGGGCTGTATCAGGCAGGCTGGACAGGCCCAGTCTTGAGTCCAGTCAGCAGACATAGACCCTAAGCGCAGCAGAGACCGGGGAAGCCCCACTGGTGAGTCCCTACCCTGAGGGCCTCCTCGGGGTGGGAACTGGAGGGATGGCACAGACGTGGACACCCACCCTGGCATTGCCATGTGCACTCACAACAGCAGGCCTTGATGGTGGAGCTCGAGACAGGATCCAGACAGATCCTCTGAGCGAGCTGAGGTCCCTGAGAGGAAGGGTGGAGAAGGGAGAATAAGCCCCGGAGATCTGGGCCCCAGAGCAATTAGGGGCCTTACTCAGAACCTCTCCAGAGACTTAGCGAAGACCTGGAGAGAAGTCTGCCTGGGAAGAGAAGCTGTTGGGACTGGTGCCATATGGGAAGGCTTCCTGGAGGAGGAGTGGGCCAGAGACATAGGGATTGGTGGCAAGGGCAGTAGTGAGTCCCAGGGAGTTGAATACAGACAATACATCCCGCTGCTGGCTTCCAGGAAAATCTTCCTACAGAATAGGGGTTTCCCTCACAGGGATGCACAGCCTGTCGCTGTGGGTATGGGCACAGAGTCTGGGCCACCCCTTAGGAACTCTGTAATGCAGATCATCAGATCCTTAGGTGCCTGGGTCTCCATTTCCACATCCTTAAATTGGGAAGAATAGTAACATCTACCTCCCAGGTGGTCAAGAGGATGAAATAATATATAATGCTTAGAACAGTGCCTGGCATGGAGTAGGGCACAGTTAACCTTTGTTAATGAGAGAACTGGGACCCAGCCTTGTCTGAGAGTGTGAACCCTGCCCCCACCCGCTGTGTGAACTTTGCCATGACACTTGGTGCCGACTTCACCTCTCTGGGCCACCTTGTCTTCATCTGTAGCAGGGGGTGACAATTTCGACTCTCAGGGCTTATGTGAAGCCCAACTAGGTGAATTCTGACCTCAAAGGCTGAGACTGAACAGGGGGGGGGGGGGGGGGGGGGTTCAAAATTGGCAGCTGGAGTGGTGGGGGAGTAGGGGGTGGCCTGGAGGCATCTTATTTTGCAAATGTGAGAGATTATTGATTTTTTCAGTCCTTTTCAGGAGCCCAGCGGGGGAGCCAAGAAGTAAACTCAGAGATCTGCCAGCTACAGCCATGGGTGGGGTCAGGTGGAGGAGTGAGGGGCACTCTGGGGCGTCAGGGAGGTGCAGGGGGGGGGCGGTCCCTGCAGGGAGGGTACGAGAGCAGAGATCTGGCATGGTGACCGTCCAGGGTACCTTGGGGAAACAGCCAGCAGCTCTGGATGGTGGTAAGGTAGGCCTCGAAGGCCAGGGAGGGTGTGGATGGCTCTCCGCACCCATGTGCACGGCTCACCCTCTGCCTTCTGTTTCCCCAGGATATGCGGAAGCACGTGACCATGACCCTGCTGGACACAGAGCAGTCATACGTGGAGTCGCTGCGCACACTCATGCAGGTGAGGCTCGCAGCTGGCCTGGGCCCCTGAGAGGGGCAGTTCTGAGCCTGGGAGGCTCTTAGACATGCGCTAACAAACCCATTTTGTGGACAGAGTGCTGAGGTCAGAGAGGAGAGAGAACTGACCCTGGGACACACCACCCCTCCATGGAGAACCCTCCACGTGACTGCCCTAGAGTAGGAAGCCTCCTCCAGGGCAAGAGAGAATACACAGGGGCCATAGTGAGGCCAGACCAGGCTACCCTAGAGCAGGTGCCCCCACCCCACCCATTGTCCTTCCAACTCCCCAACGCAGTCCTGGGTCTGAGCTTAGATTGTGAAGCCCCCGCTAGTGGAACCCCCTCCATTTAATCATGAACTCGGAAAATATTTGTTGAATGGGATGAAATGTTGGGCATCTGCATGCCAGGCCCTGTTCCAGGGATGAATGAGAAAGACCAGCCCCTGCCACAGGAGCTCTCCGTGCTGTTGGGGCCTGATTGAGTATATGGGCACTCTTGAAGCATCCAGGAGGCCCCTGTGAGTCAGGGGGCAGGTAATTTTCTTGGAGGAGGTGCTGGCTTCCTCCTGACCTGTCTTCTCAGCAGCAGGAATAGCATAGGCGACGTCCAGTAAGGAGAGGCCTGGCGGTCCATGTGGCCGGCACTGAACACAGGGGTTGCTCCTACAGGGATGTCGGGGAGCCAGCAGGGGCCACATGGTAGGAGCCTTGACTCTCAGGAGGAGGGCCCTGAGGGGTCAGTGAGGGCTTTGAGCAGAGGTGGTGTGTAGCCCGACTCCTGCTTTACAGAGTCTGTTGACTGCTGGGAAGGTAGGTACTGTGTTTCCCCGAAAATAAGACCTAGCCGGACAATCAGCTCTAATGCATCTTTTGGAACAAAAATGAATAGAAGACCCAGTCTTATTTTACTATAATATAAGACCCGGTCTTATATAATATAATATAATACAATATAAGACCAGGTCTCATATTCATTTTTGCTCCAAAAGATGCATTAGAGCTGATGGTCTGGCTAGGTCTTATCTTCAGGGAAACGCAGTAGCAGAAGAGGAGGCTAAGGCCACTGAGGTCAGGTGAGGGAGGGGAGGCCAGGAACAGGGCAGAGGCTGCCGGGAGGGAGAGTTGGGAATAGACAATTAGGAGGTGAATGGTCAGGCCACACATGGTAACTGGTTGGCTGTGGGGAGTAAAGTGGGGTTAGCCCAGGATGATACCTGGGCTCCTGGCCTGGGTGACTGAGGCACCTGGGAAAGGTGGGGCAAGGTGATGAGTTTGGGTTCCGATGTGTGGGTCTGGGAAAGCTCAGGAGCCGGGATGCACAAGCGGGTCTGGGGCCCAGGATAGAGAGCACGGATCTGAGCTGAAGTGGGGCTTGCCACTCACGGATGAGGACAAGTTTGCTCAAGCCACCTGGACAGAGTGAGAGCGAAGGATGAAAGGTAGAGCCCGGAAACATCCAGAGTGTTCATTCATTCACTCCACACATCCGCAGCGGAGCCCCTTCTTCATGCCAGACAGCGTTCTCTAGAGATTTCAGCGTGAGGGATGAGCTCCCAGAGCTCACATTCTGTGAGAGACACTGACAGTTACCAGTCAGACAGACCCTACGTGAGGACAAACGATGATGCAAAAGGGCACGGAGAGTGTGTGCTTAACAGCAGAATATTGGTCAGCCTGACAAAGGAAGGGAATTCTGACACATGCTACAACATAGATGAACCTTGAGGATATTATGCTAAATGAAACGAGCTAGTCACAAAAGGACAAATACTGTATGAAGTTCTGACAATAAAGTTGGCAAACTCATCCTAGAAAAAGTGCTCATACATCATTGCTGAATATCATTACAGTCACCTTTGAAGTACTCCCCTTGGGAAGCTGTGCACCAACACCAGTGCCTAGTCCACCCTTCAAAGCAATTTTGGAACTCTTTCTAGAATGGCCATAAGAGCTGTCGTCGTATTACCCTTGATGTCCTGAATGTCATCAAAATGACTTCCTTTGAATATTTCCTTTTATCTTCCAGTAAAGAAAGAAGTCACTGGGGGCCAGATCAGCTGAATAGGGAGGGTGTTCCAATACAGTGATTTGTTTACTGGCTAAAAACTCCCTCACAGACAGTGCCGTGTGAGCTGGCGCATTGTCATGATGCAAGAGCCATGAATTGTTGGAGACCAGTTCAGGTCGTCTAACTTTTTCACACAGCCTTTTCAGCACTTCCAAATAGTAAACTTGGCTAAGTGTTTGTCCAGTTGGTACAAATTCATAATGAATAATCCCTCTGATATCAAAAAAAAGGTTAGCAACATTGTTGCAACAAGTTCGCAAACTTAATTGTCAGACCTGGTATGATTCCACTTACATGAGGTAAATAGAGTAGGTACCTCTATCCAAATTCATAGAGAATTTCTGTCCAAGTTCATAGAGACAGAAAGTAGAATGGTGGTTGGGGGAGGGGAACGGGGAGTTAGTGTTTAATGGGTACTTAGTTATAGTTGTTGAAGATGAAAACGTTCTGGAGATGGGTGGTGGTGATGGTTCCACAGCAGTATGCATGTACTTAGTGTGAGTTTACGGAAATGTACACTTAAAATGATTAAATGGCATATTTTATATGTATTTTACTGCAAAAAAATTGCATTGCTTTTATGTATTTTTAAAACATGCATAGAGAGCTGGGAACACAGAATGGGGGTTCTGGAGCTCGGGAGGGCTTCTGTGAGGTTGAGGTGTTTGGCTGAGACCTGAATTGTGGGTAGGAGTCAAGCAGAGGGCGAGGCCAGAGGGAATTGTTCCAGGCGGAGGGTACAGCAGGAACAAAGGCTGGGGGGGCTGGAGGAAGCCTGGAGTAGTCAGGGGTGGAGAGGTGGCCCGTGAGGCTGCTGGGTAAGGAGTTGGCCTTTACTGTTAAGCACAGAGAAGTCATAGGAGGAACACAACCAGAATCCCATCTTTAAAAGGTGCCCTTGACTGCCAGGTGGGAATAGACATGCAGGGGTCTGGGGGAGTCCTGTGTTGCCCCCTAGGTAGGAGTCAAGGCACAGGGGTCAGAGTCCCAGGTTTGCATCACTTGCCTCCCTGCTGGACGATGCTAACCTAATCACCTCACTCCTCTGAGCCTCAGTGGGTTTTTTTGTCTGCACAATGTAACTAACCATACCTGTCTCCCAGTGTGAAGATTAAAAGGTGATGAGGCTGCCCGTGCCTTGTTCACAGACTGGAGGCAGGCAGGGCCTGGGTGGGTCTCTACCTCTGAATCTCCTGGCTGCACACATGGAGGCATGCAGGACCTGTGGGAAAAACTAAGGGAGGATCGTGCTGAGCAAGCCAAAGGGAGAATGTTGGGTGGGGAGGATGGAGATGGGCTGGGGAGTGTCAGCTGAACCAGAGGACTGTAGCTTGAGGCAGCCTTGTTGTGTCCGAATGACTGAGGACGGGCCCCGGGTCAGGACAATGGCTCTGGAGCCAGGCCGCCAGTGTTCAAACTTGACTCTACCTCTTGGCCAGCTGTGTGACCTGGAGCAAGTTACATAGCCAGTCTCTGCCTCAGTTTCCTTGTCTGTAGAGTGTGAATAATAATAATACCTGCTTCAAGCACAGACTACAGGAGAGAAGCATGTATAATTGAGCAAATTGCCTGACAGGTCTGCATGCATGAAGGTGCGAGGGTGTGTTTATAAAATCACATTTAATCCTTGTATTAACCTTGTGGGGTAGATATTATAATCCCCTTCTTTAGATGAGGAAATGAAAACTCAGGTTAAGAAACCTGTCCAGGGTCAACCATCTATTAAGTGGTGTCCTAGTCTGTTTGGGCTGCTCTAAGAAAAATACCATAGACTGGGTGGCTTAAACAAATAAAAATGTATTGCTTATAGTTCTGGAGGCTGGGAAGTCCAAGATCAAGGTGCTGACAGATTCGATGTCTGGTGAAGACCCACTTCCTGGTTCATAGACTTTTCACTGTGTCTTCTCATGGCAGAACAGCAGAGGGAGCTTTCTGGGGCCTTTTTCATAAAGGCACTAATCCCATTCACGAGGGCACCACCCTCATTACCTACTCACTTCCCAAAGCCCCAGATCCAAATAACACTATATCAGGGTTTTGGTTTCAACATATGAATTTGGGGGGAACACAACAAACACTCAGTGTATAGCAAGTGGTAATGGTAAAACCGGACATTTATTGAGTACTTAATATATATATACTTTACATAAATTAATTCATAATTAACCTCACCATAACTCCCATTTTACAGATGATGAAACTGAGACACAGAGAAGTAAAGCAACTTGTTTAAGGTCACAGAACCAGGAAGTGCCATAGCCTGGGTTGAATCCCTGTCAGTATGACTCGAGGTGCTCCCTCTCACCCACTGGTCTCCACCGCCTAAAGGATAGGTGGTATTCAAACTGAGATTGGATTCCACAGCCCTGGTGTTCCCTCGAAGTGAACACTGCCCACCCACATTGATTGGTATTGTTCCTGCAGGCCAGGAGTTTAAAATGAAAAAAGAAGTTAAATACCAGGATTAACAACCAGAAGGAGGTGGGATTTGAGCCCAGGTCCGAAGGCTACACCCTTTCCTCAGTGTCACCCTCACCTTTTGAGTCTTTCTTCAATGCCCAAATTCCCAGCTAACCAAACCCCCTTCTCCCAGCACTCCTAGCCCTGTCTGTTTCCCACAGCACCTACTACCTTCTAACATACTATATAATAATTTCATTATTTATGGTGCCTATTTTCTGCCTCCCTCCACAAGCACAGGGACTTCTGTCTGCCCACCGATGCAGCTCCGTGCTTAGAAAGCCAGACACACAGTAGTTGCTCAGAGAGTATGTGGTGAGTGAATGCAGGTGTCGGCTCCTAGCTGGGTCTGTATCGGGTTCTCAGTCTCTGTTTATTCTTTCCTCCCACTGTGTGCCTGTTTCTATGTGGGGCGCTGGGACCGGGAGATGAGCAGTTTAGCTCCTGCTCCTGTGGGGCAAGGGACCCTAACACAGATAAGGCACTGGCTCAGACTGGCCTACGCACGAGACAGGGAGGCTGCCTGCTGCCTGTCTCCTCACCATCACCCCCTGGCCTTTTTAGAATCCCCAACCAGGCGAGAGAATTCTGTTGAGCTTTAACTTTCTGGAGCTTGTCTTACAAAACAAGCAACATTTTAAAAATGTTAATATACATTTTATTGCAATATTGCATATACTTTTCCAAACCGTTTTCTTTGGCCTGTAGTTACAGTTTGGGCCAGTAGAGGGCGGCCTCTCCATGAGCACACTAGCCGCTGAGCAGGGCTATTAATTCACGCTCAGGAAACACCATTGAATGTAGACATGAGGTGAAAAACAGGAGTTTTAGTCCCAGAGTGACTAGCAGATATGAAAACTGTTAAAACAGTTTCACTGCTGTTACCTAGTTCTTGAACGATGCCTGGCACATAGTAAGTGTTGAATAAAATATTTGCTGCCTTAGTGTGTGTGGGTCTTCCAGGAAGCCCAGTCTTCTTGCTTTCTTCTCACTCCAAGCTCTGTTTGTTCATACATCCAGCACATCTTTCCTGAGCCCCCTCACACCTATTTTGCACATAGAGGGACCCAGGGATAGGTCTTCCCATCTCCCTCCTAGAGCTCTGAGTCTAATGAGGGAGGTACATGAGGCAGGGCCACTGGGCTGCAGGTCTGGGCGACTGTGTGTGCACCTGTGCCAGTAGGTTTAGGTGCCATGTCTAAGGGGACTTGCACTGACCCCATGGATCCCCCCAGGGCTACATGCAGCCGCTGAAGCAGCCAGAGAACTCCTTGCTGTGTGACCCGTCACTGGTGGACGAGATTTTTGACCAGATCCCGGAGCTCCTGGAGCACCATGAGCAGTTCCTGGAGCAGGTCCGGCACTGCGTGCAGACCTGGCACGCCCAGCAGAAGGTGGGGGACCTGCTCATCCAGTCGGTGAGTGGCCCTGCTGCCCGTGGCTGCAGCCCCCCCTCCCCCCCAAGCTCAGACCACTTCTGGAAGGAGCTGGCTGCCTCCGTGGACCCGGACACTGACTCTGATCCCATATTTAACCCCAGAATTTGACCACACACTGACACCACAGACCCTGGGTGGCCCTGAACCTGGACACTGCCCAACCCCAGAGCTTGGCTGGGCACTGGTATAGACCTTAACCCCAACCAGACAATTACCTGATCTTGGACCCAAGTCCAGTTGCTGGCAATGACCTACCCTAGTCCTGCCCCTGAGCTGGTGCTGAGGCTGACCCAGACCTCAATGGGATACGAGCACATATTCTCAACCCCTGCCTGACTAGCTCTTTTCTCTATCACGTATTTTAACACGTTGCGTACGGATCACGAGAATCTTCACGAGGGATTTAAACCCCGCTGTAAGCAACGTGTTAACAAGAAGCCTAAATATCTGGCACTTATTATGTGCTCGGCATTAGTCTGCATACATTATATATATCAACAACTCTAGGAGGAAGGTGTGATTATTACCGAGTGTAAAGTTGATGACTCTGGCACAGAGAGATAAAATAACCTGGTCAAAGTCACAGCCAGTAAGTGGTGGAGGATTCAACCCCCAGAAACCTGGTTCCAGTGCCCAGGCTGTACCCCACTCTGTATACCCTTTTACCGCAGGCGAGCCCTCCGCCTCTGAGCTTTTCAAGATCCTACAATAGTGACTGGGACCTTCGAAAAGCAAAACTAATAAACATTTAATTAAGTGTTTGTGAAATATAACATGCCATTTTCTTTAATCGTTAAATTTAGTATTCATTTATAAGAATTTAATTACATTTGAACAAGTTGAAGTTACATTGTGTTATTTTTGCCAGAATTCCCAAGAATGCATGATGATGACGGATAAATTATAGCCAAATGCAAGCTAAATGGTTACTCAGAGGCAAATAATCTCAAAAAGCAAAATTGCAAAACTCCTTCCTAAAAATATACTAGTGGAAAAAAAAGAAATCTTATCTATTTTTAATGGGATGTGGGTGTGTTTTCATGTCTTTGTGATGCTGTGAATGGGCCTTGGGCCTATGAAGGCCTTAGAAGGAAACGGATGTGATGAGAACCGTGGCCTGGTGGTGATGGGACCCCAGCTTAGTGCTGACATCTCTAGCCCATCACTATCTTCAGTGTCACTCAGATTTTGATGCTGACCATGGGCTATAACAGATGCCCTGACCCCCAGGGAGGGGTCAGCATAGGACAGGCTGTCCCAGGATGGGGGCAGTTTGGTGGGGGCCACCTTCCTCCCTGAGCTGCTTCAGCTTATGTGCTGCAGCACAGTTGGGGGCAGGGAGGGAGGATAATTGGTTTCTTAGAGGCACAGGCGCTTGGAGGCCTAGGGCCCAGGGAGCGGGGGGGAGGGGTGACCAGAAATACCACCGCAGGTCACCTAGTCCATCCGTGGTTCAGCTGAGACAGGAATTAGGATGGCCCAACCCCCAGCCAGGGCTTCTGACCAGGAACCTCCATATTTAGCCCAGTCATCAGCTGGTCAGTAGGCATTAGCCACCAGCTGTGTGCCCTGCCCCATGCGGGGCTTGACTGGGATAGGGACATCTGTGTCCTTGGAGAGGGAAGATTTGTCCTGGGGATTAGGGGAGGCCAGAGGCCAGGTGTAGTTCCAGTCAGAGCCCTAGTCAGGGCTGGGAGTGCTTCCTGAAAGAGACAGAACTAGAGCTTAGCCCTGAGGGTGGGTGAGATTTAGATGTGGGGAGGGCATTCCTGGTGGAGGGAATTACATGAGCAGAGGCCAAGCAGCTGGAATGAGTCTGTGTCACTCAGAGGACCTGGCTGGCTGGACTTGGTGCTGTTGGAGACCAGGGGATGGAAATGCCCATTTGGAAGCGAGAAAACCTGGCGTGAGCTCACAGGACACATCCAGGCACATGTACAGACATGCCCGCGCGTGCGCACACACACGGATAAGATGCACATGTGTATATATCTGCACATGCACACATCTAATCACACAGTCACACATACAACACATACACACGACACAGGAGAACATGCCTGATCTCAGAAACTATATCATTTCTAGGTGGAGGAAAGGATGTTGGCTCATGAATTGATGGAAACCAGGACAGGGTGAGGTGGGGTAAGGGGCCCCTTGAGAGTCCCAACCTGTCTCTTCACCCACAGTTCTCCAAGGATGTCCTGGTCAACATTTATTCTGCCTATATTGATAACTTTCTCAACGCAAAGGATGCCGTGCGTGTGGCTAAGGAGGCGAGGCCTGCCTTTCTCAAGTTCCTGGAGGTACTGTGGGCCAGGGCAGGGGGATGGCGGCCCCCCTCACCGGGGGCCAGCTTTGGGGTCCCCAGGAGCTCCCACCCCGGGCACCACAGCTCTAGCCAGTGGGTTAGCCTCTGCCCTCAGGCTGAGCTGGGGCTTCCTGTGAGCCGGTCCCTGGACATTCGCTTCTTTGCATGTCTTTCCTCACACGGCTGCCCTGCTGCCCTGTTTTGGATTTCAGCAAAGCATGCGTGAGAACAAGGAAAAGCAGGCACTCTCCGACCTCATGATCAAGCCTGTACAGCGGATCCCACGCTATGAGCTTCTGGTGAAGGTGGGCATGGGGCTGAGTGGGCAGGTGGGCAAGGCCTGGAGGCACGTGGGGATGCAGCGGGCTCTGTGGCTGGGTCCCCAGGGGTCAGGTAGAAAAGGAAGTCCTTTCTGGCTCCAGAGTCAGTGGGAGGCTCCAGGGCCTGGCGAGGGCAGCTAAGCAGGCCGATCTGGTCCTGATTCTCACCCCAGGACCTCCTGAAGCACACGCCTGAGGACCACCCGGACCACCCACTCCTGCTGGACGCACAGCGAAACATCAAGCAGGTGGCTGAACGCATCAACAAGGGCGTGCGGAGTGCCGAGGAGGCGGAGCGGCACGCCCGAGTGCTGCAGGAGATCGAGGCTCACATCGAGGGCATGGACGACGTGCGTGCAGCCCCGCTCTGCCTACCCCCCACACACACACCTGTGTCCATCTGTGGCACCTGGACTTGTGGCCATGTCCACACCCACAGTGGTGTCCCCTAGTGTGTTTGCATTGTGGTATTTTCCACATCCGTCTCTAGCCATGTGACTCGTGACCTGACAGCATTGGGAGGGGGGATGGGATGTTGCTTCCACTGGCCTGGCCCATGCAGTGGGGTCAAAGGGTCACCAGCATCTGGGGAGGGGGTGACAATTAATAACTAGCCTTCAAGATACCTTGTCCCTCCTGCCCCACAGCTCCAGGCCCCTATGCGGCGGTTCCTGAGGCAGGAGATGGTCACTGAAGTGGTAAGAAGTGCCCTGTGTTGTCTGCCTGTTTGTTCCCACTCCCCCCCCAACTTTGTCCACACTTCTGCTCATACCTGCTGCGCACGGCTCTCCCTGCTCTTCCACTCCAACAGGAGCCCTGGGTCGAGTCCCAACTCTGCCTCTGCCTCTGGGCAGCTGGGGGAGAGCCCTCACCCTTCCCTGGGCCTGGCTGTCCCCTTGGGTACTGTGGGCAGGAGGGTGGGCCTCTGGGCCTGAATCCTGCCTCGGGCCCCACAGAAGGCAGTTGGCGGCAAAAAGGACCGGTCCCTCTTCCTGTTCACGGACCTCATCGTCTGCACCACCCTGAAGCGGAAATCAGGTTCCCTGCGGCGCAGCTCCATGAGCCTGTGAGTGGCGAGGGCCTGGCAAGGGGGGGGTCTCAGGAAGTGGGGAGCAGTTTTCCCTCCATGGGTCCCACTTCCCTGCCCTGGCCAGAGTTCCCCTTGGCTCCCCACAGGTACACGGCAGCCAGCGTCATTGACACGGCCAGCAAATATAAGCTGCTGTGGAAGCTGCCACTGGAAGACGCGGACATCATCAAAGGTGGGCCTGACTGAGACCCGCCCGGGGTTCTGTGTGTTAGGGTCTTCCTCTGAGAAGCCCTTGAGGATTTGAGCTGGGGCCAGGTTGGCTGCCTGTCCATCTCCTTTTCTGCTTTGGGGCCTCACTTTCCTGTCCAGCGTAAGGGGTTGGTTGGTACACACAGAACCAGTCCAGGACCTCTCCATGCAGACCATTTTCTGACTAGGCGGGGACCTAACCTCGCTGGCAGGTGGGTTAGGCTGGGGTAGTACAGGGAGTACCATGTGCCGTAATTAGCCATTGATTCTGCACAAACTCATGTAAGCACCTCGTGTTAGATGATGGTGCACTGTTTGGGTTGAGCAGTTTTGTGCATAAGGAATAGATACTCAAGGTAGTTCAAGCAAAAGGCTGGTTGGAAAAATCTGTGCTGTTTGGGGCTGAGATTGTCAGAAGCTGATGCCGCTTCAGAGACTCGCCCATTCCTGCTGCTGTGTGTGTGTTTATGTGCGTTTCTCTCTCTGTATCTCTGTCTCTCTCTCTCCCCCTCTTCTCTCTCTCCTCCCTCCCTCCTTCCCTCCGACTCTTGGCCTGTTTTCCTCACCGTTCAGCTGTCTTATAACTACCATGGTCTGTCATGCCCTTTTCTACATCTCAGCCTTTTCGCCTTCGCTCTGGGCCCTATAGCTGCTCCAGGTCCCACTGTTCACCTTCTTGAGTAGGGTGGCTGGTCTAGAATGGTAGTGTGGGCACCTGTGGGTGGCAGGCAGTTCAGGCCCAGACTCTGTCCCTAAGCTCACCTGGGGTGGTCCTCAAGGTGAAGGGGTTCGCTCATCCCCTCCGTGAACCCAGGCCTGTCCCACATGGGCCCCTGTGTAGGAATACAATCATCTCTTCTCGCTAAAGAACAGGATAGTCGATAAAATGACTTAGGTCAGGTGTCCAGTCCAGTCCAGCACCAATCAGCTATGGCCAGGTGTGGGGCAGGGTCATGCAGAGGAACATGTGGCTGCCCAGGTGGTAGGAGCTTGGGGAATTGTTTCCCTCCCCAGCCCTGGCTTGTCTAGTACACTGCTGCTCTCTGTGCTGCCCATTGTGGGCTGTTGGTCCAGGGTGTGCACCCCTAGCAGGCAGTACAGGGGTGGAGGATGCTAAGCTGACCTGTAGGGCCAGCTCCTTGGACATGGTCAGGTACAGGACAGGACCAGAGAAATCAGAGAAATCCAGGGCATCAGCTCTTTGCTTCCCCCTTTGTGGAAGAGCTGAGTCCTGTAATCAGCAAATTTGACTGCCCAAGGCTCTGCCTGCCCAGCCAACTCCTCATGGGGGCTGCACCACTGCAGCCGGCCAGTTTGTCAGCTGGCGCCTGTATAACCTACAGAGCCGTCTGCTGTTTATTCTGTGCTCTTCCAGGGAGTTCTCCAAGGGCCCAATACCCTGTGCTCCGTAGCTCTGGATTTAGGCCCAGTCCCCTGCCCTTAGGCCTGGGGTTTCTCTGCGAGCTGCCTGCTGGGCACTTGGGGTTTACAAGCTCTGTTTGTCAGACTACTTCCCACGCCCAGCTGCAAGTTGTGTGGTGAGGGGAGGAGTGTCTCTCCAAGCTTGACCTTGTCTGTCTTTGGCTCTGTCCATGGCCTTCTTGTATCCCCACCAGGGGCGTCCCAAGTCACCAATCGGGAGAACATCCAGAAGGCCATCAGCCGCCTAGACGAGGACCTGACCACCCTGTGCCAGATGAGCAAGCTCTCTGAGAGCCTTGGTTTCCCCCACCAGGTCTGCGCCTTCTGCCTGAGGCTGGGGGGTTGGGGGTGGGGGTCCCTAACCCGGTCTGAGGGAGAGGACATCCCGGTCACTTATCTAAGGGGGCACATGCAGCCTTACCCCATCTGAGGGAAGTAAGGTGTTCCAAGCCTGGAAAGGGAGACACAGTTCCATCTCCAGCTGAGGGAGTGGAGAGGGCCATCCTATCTGGGGGAATCCAGTCTACCTTTTGGTCTAAGAGGGAAGACAGTCCCACTTTCCATCTGGAAGTCCCCATACTCATCTTTGGGGCAGGAGCAGGCTGTGGGACGATGCTGGGGCCTGAGCCTGGGCCTCTGCCCCACAGAGCCTGGACGATGTGCTGCGGGACCTCTCAGCCGCCATGCACCGGGACCTGTCAGAGAAGCAGGCGCTGTGCTATGCACTTTCCTTCCCTCCTACTAAGCTGGAGCTGTGTACTACGAGGCCTGAGGGCACTGACTCCTTCATCTTCGAGTTTCCCCACCCTGACGCCCGCCTTGGCTTTGAGCAGGCCTTCGACGAGGCCAAGAGGAAGCTGGGTAAGCCAGGGCCCATGCCAGCAACCTCCTCCAGAACCTCCAGGCGGTGGGCAGTGGGCAGCACCTTGAGCCTGTCTGGGACATCAGGAGCCAGAAATCCTAGGGCTGCCACGTCCTGAGCTCCAGTCCCTGCTGGTGGGAGGGTGGACTAAGACTTGCGTAGTAAAGCCTGGGATTCCCCAAGGCCTCCCTGGGGTTCCATGGGAGGGGGTTCCATGGAGGGGGTCAGCTTAAATCAGGGACCCCATCGTGGGATGGCCACCCCACCACCACCACCACACCCCCCACACATACACATACACACCCACACACACTCACTGAGAGGAGGCCTGGATCAGGGACAGCTGTTGATCAAGGTCCATGGCTTAGAATATCTTTAGAGGCCCCTGGGTCTACGTCCCACATGGTACAGGTGGGAACTGGAGGCCAGAGACAAGCAGGTAAATGGGCAAGGTCAGGGCCAGGATGAGGTGGATGTTAAGCAGTGTCTGTCTGTCTGTCCATCTCCACTGTAGCATCCAACAAAAGCTGCCTAGACCCTGAGTTCCTGAAGGCCATCCCCATCATGAAAACTCGCAGTGGCATGCAGGTGTGTATATGTACCTGGGTCGTGTGGGTGCGCATATTCAAAGCCAGCGCATGGTCGTGTGTCCTGTTTTGTGTACATTATACACGTGTCTTGAATATTATAACTGCTCCCTATGTCTTTGAGTGTACAGCTCTCTGTACATGCACATGGACACTGCATACGTGTCACATGCATGTGGCTATGT
The DNA here is from genome assembly GCF_057876585.1 of Rhinolophus sinicus. Taxonomy (NCBI): domain Eukaryota; kingdom Metazoa; phylum Chordata; class Mammalia; order Chiroptera; family Rhinolophidae; genus Rhinolophus; species Rhinolophus sinicus. Next base: position 140,465,535 of record NC_142514.1, on the reverse strand, counting down.
TTATGCATGTCTGTATCCGTGCATGTGAGTAAAGCCTCTACAACTGATGGAAAGTATCTAATTTATGTGCTTGTATGAGCGTATACCTATGAACAAAGGTTACTATTTTCTTGTTTGGTACATGCATATACATTATATTTGGGGTCTGTATATATGTACATGCACGAATGGAGGATACCTGTAAGACAGGCATGTGTGCATTTGATATGTAAAGAGTGTCCCGTGTGCTGTATGTGTACACATATGCAGAGGGGTGCGTTGGAAATCCACATACCCGTGTGGGCCTGCCTCCCCCTCCCTCTGTCCTGCTGGTGGGCCTGGAGAGCAACGGAGAGCTAGCAGCAATTCCTCCACTCACCTTCCCCTGTCCATTGGCACCTTTCACAGTTCTCCTGTGCGGCCCCGACCCTGAGCAGCTGCCCCGAACCCGCGCCGGAAGTGTGGGTGTGCAACAGCGATGGCTACGTGGGCCAGGTGTGCCTGCTGAGCCTCCGCGCCGAGCCAGATGTGGAGGCCTGTATCGCCGTCTGCTCTGCTCGCATCCTCTGCATTGGGGCGGTGCCTGGGCTGCAGCCGCGCTGCCACCGGTGAGGCATGGCATGGTGGTGGGTGGGGCTGCTGCACTGAGTCCCTACTTTCAACACTCCGAGGTGACCCCTATGTGGTTGTGGGCATGTGCGTGTTCAGTGGATGTGGCAGGCCTTTAGGGCGTGTCCGTGGGCCGGGGCCTGGTGGGCTTGCTGATGAGTGGGGCCAAGCCTGGGCTCTTAGGGGCGCTCATCCCCATCCTCATTCCAGGGAGCAGCCTTCGTCGCTGCAGAGCCCCCAGGAGTCGGCACCTGAGACCACTGGGCCGGAAATGGATGTCGAGGCCTCAGAGGAAGAAGCAGTGACGCTGGCAGAGCCAGGACCCCAGGCCTGCCTGCACATCTCCATTGCCGGCTCCGGCCTCGAGATGGCGCCAGGCCCCACGGAGAGTGACCCCCGCCCGGAATTGGTGCCCTTTGACAGCGACTCAGACGATGAGTCTTCACCTAGCCCGTCAGGGACGCTGCAGAGCCAAGCCAGCCGATCCACCATCTCCTCCAGTTTTGGCAGTGAGTCCAACTGGGGGCCGTCAGGCAGTGTGGACTGCCCAGATGAGAGGACAGCCCAGTGGGTACTGATGGGCGAGGAGGGACCCATGCTAGCAGAGGCATGGAATCAATTTCAGGACATTAGCACACAGAGCGAGTGGTGGGAGCCAGCAAGGGGGGCAGGGGGTGGCACCAAGGACCCAGGACAGGCAGGCCAGATCCTGAAGACCCTGCAATGACCGCCGAGTGAAGGAAGATGGAGTAGGGGGTGGAGTGGTTGGTCTCTGTCCATAGTATGGTGGCGGGTTGGAGGGGGCCGTGCTAGGACTAGGAACCTGTAGCACTAAGCGGTCAGTGAGCAGCCTGAGCTGATGCAGAGGTCTCACGGTAGGGAGAACAGCTGTGGAAAGCCCTTGGGAGGGACATGGCCAGAAGGGATGCATTGAGAGGAGACTGAGGCCTAGGAAAATATCAGGGCACAGGCCTGGCAGAGGGGAATGGAGATAGACACCTTTATCTCCCTCAGACGAGGAGACCCCAAGCTCCAAGGAAGCTACGGCAGAGACAACCAGTTCAGAGGAGGAGCAAGAGCCTGGCTTCCTACCACTGTCTGGCTCCTTTGGGCCTGGAGGTCCCTGCGGCACCAGCCCAATGGATGGGAGAGCCCTCCGCCGCTCCAGCCGTGGCTCCTTCACCCGGGGCAGCCTTGAGGACCTACTGAGCGTTGACCCTGAGGCCTATCAGAGCTCCGTGTGGCTGGGCACTGAGGATGGCTGGTAGGGATGGGAGGGGCAGGGGCACAGTGCCAGAGCCCTGAGCTCCCTGCTTTGGAAATCAGATGGTAGCCTGATTTCTAGCAGAAGCGGGAGGGTCTTTGGGTCAGGCCCCAGGGGTACTGCCAGCCAGGGCTGCCAGTGGGTCTGAAACCCATAGGGAGGCTAATGGATGACCTCAGGAGCTTGGGCAGGCACCGGGCATGGAGGAAGTGGTGGGGGAGGTGAGAGGTGGAGGGATGCCTTCAGGACTGCTGTGCCCCAGCGCGTGTCACAGGTGCACACTCCTGATCCACAGTGTCCACGTGTACCAGTCCTCCGACAGCATCCGCGATCGCAGGAACAGCATGAAGCTCCAGCACACAGCCTCTGTGACCTGCATCCTGTAAGGCGCCCCCAGGTGGCCCTTCCGGTCCAGACCCTTCTCAGCGGCACATGCAGGCCTCTTTCTGTCCTCCCAGGTCCTTCTGCTCCACTGGCCCCTCCTTTCTTTGGAGGCTGGAGGCCAGAGGCCTGGCCCTAGGCTAGCTGTGCCTCCCCCATACTGTGTCACCTTGGGCAAGTCACTGGTCCTTCCTAGACTTAGGGTCTTCCACCTGGAGAGGTGACTCTCGGAAACCATAGCCGTCTGTCTGTGATTCCCTTGGCCCCAGGTGACCTACTTTGGCTTCCGGAAGCCCTTGACGACTCCTCCTTTTTCCCACCTAGGTATCTGAATAACCAGGTGTTTGTGTCTCTGGCTAATGGGGAACTTGTCGTTTACCAAAGAGAAGCAGGTGCGTACCCAGCCCTGCCCCGCTCTCCTGGAGTCCCTTGCTGAGGTTGGAGCCCTCTCCTGAGAGAGGCTGGGGTCTGGGGCTGTGCGTCTGGAGATGTGGCCTTGGGCAACTCCCAGGCCCTCTCTGGGCCTTGGTGTCCTCATTTATAAATGGGGTTCTTAGCACCCTCAGGAGAGGGTGAGGCTCACATGCAACCCTGGACTGAATATGCTGTTTTCTTTACCCTACTCCTACTCCAGGTCGTTTCTGGGACCCCCAGAACTTCAAGTCGGTGACCCTGGGTGCCCAGGGGAGCAGCATCACTAAGATGGTGTCTGTGGGGGGGCGGCTGTGGTGCGGCTGCCAGAACCAAATCCTGGTCCTGAGCCCCGACACACTGCAGCTTGAGGTAGCGCGGGAGGTGGCGGGAGTGGGAGGGAACTGGGGACGGGGCGAGCCAGGCTCACAGAAGAGATGAGACTTACGGGGGCCATAGAAAAATATCCAGCGGCCTAGGAAGAGGCCAGTGATTTCTCTGAAAACCCTTTAAACTTTGACATTCTCTGATCATTAAATCACTCAAGTTTCATGGGGAAAGGACACCCCCATTTTAATTCCTGAGGAGTAAGTGGGGGAGGCTCCCATGAAACCATCTTTGATAAGTCAGTCATCCAGACCTAGGAACAAGGCTGCCTTTGCTGTCAGTCCAAGTGGGCTTTGTGGAGAGGTTTGGTGTGAGTTGTAAGGAGGGAGGGGTGGGTACTGGTGAAGCACAAGGCAGGGAGGGGCCAGGGAAGGCAGGTCTGCCAGTCACCCATCTGCTCTCTATCCCACCCCACCACCACCACCAGCACACATTCTACGTGGGACAGGATTCCAGCCGCAGCGTGGCTTGCATGGTGGACTCCAGCTTGGGTGTGTGGGTGACATTGAAAGGTAGTGCCCACGTGTGTCTCTACCATCCAGACACCTTCGAGCAGCTGGCAGAGGTAGACGTCACACCTCCCGTGCACAGGATGCTGGCAGGTACGGACCTCAGTCTACCACTGTCTCTTCCCTTGGACCCTTTTTGTCCTGTCGTTGAGGAGGCTGAGCCAGCACCAGGATGCAGCCTCAGCTCTGGTCTGTCTCCCACCCCAGGCTCGGATGCCATCATCCGGCAGCACAAGGCCGCCTGCCTGAGGATCACCGCACTGCTGGTCTGTGAAGAGCTGCTATGGGTGGGCACTAGTGCTGGCGTCGTGCTCACCATGCCCACGTCCCCCAGTACTGTCAGCTGCCCTCGAGCGCCCCTCAGCCCCACTGGCCTAGGCCAGGGACACACTGGCCACGTCCGCTTCCTGGCTGCAGTCCAGCTGCCAGATGGCTTCAACCTGCTCTGCCCAACCCCACCACCTCCCCCAGACACAGGTGGGTCTGTGCATCCTACCCCACCCCAGGGTTCCTGGAATTTGGGGTTAGAACTCCCCACGCTCCTGCCAGAAGAGAGTTAAGATGGAGGAAAGTGTAATACAGAGCTGGAAGTGGCATATGTTATAGGAAGTAGGCTATGGAAACTCCAAAATAAAATCTAGGATATGACGTGTGCGTGTGTGTGTGTAAAAGTCTATCCAAAGAATTGTCATGGGAGATGGAGTGAACTATAAGCTAAGAATTAGAATATGGTACAGGAAGGGATATGTACAACAGGAAATAAAACCACTAGAAATGATATCTAGGGCAGGAAGTGATGTGCAGAGCAGGAAATAGAAATAGCAACAGAGAGCAGAATGACAGATAGGACAGTAAATGGACTGTGAAAATATATATAGAAAGTGAAATATGTTAGGAAATGATGTGCTTCAAGGAGGCAACAGTTAGCACAGTCTTGGCTTTGGCAGAGCAGGAAACCATATTCCCAAGAGGAAGTGATGTGGGAACCAGGAAGCAGGAAAGCTTTGGTCATGAGTTGTCTCCGTGCAGAAGACCTAAGCTACCTAACTGGCAAAGGGCCATTGGAAGCAGGAAATGAGTATGAGGAGAACAGTATATATGCAGTAATCTAGAGAGAGAAAGTGGTGTGGCGTGGGAAGTTACGTCACTCCTGACTAGAAAATATGGACAGGAGGTAAGAAGTTGTCTAACTGCCAGAGAGTAGACATATCTTCCCAAACAGGAAGCTCTTGGTTAACATGAAGTGGGATCCCCCACAGGAAGTGTGCATATCTTTCTGTCTTCTGGGGTATGGGACCTTAGACCCTGACAGACAGTGCAGCCACCGTTTGCCCCGGGCTAACAGATCCTTCCCTCTGGTCCCCAGGTCCTGAGAAGCTGCCATCGCTGGAGCACCGGGACTCCCCACGGCACCGAGGACCCACCTCAGCCAGGCCCAAAATGCTAGTTATCAGTGGAGGTGACGGCTATGAGGACTTCCGACTCAGCAGTGGGGGTGGCGGCAGCAGTGAGACTGTGGGCCGAGATGACAGCACAAACCACCTCCTCCTGTGGAGGGTGTGACCCTGTCCACTGTGGCTCAGGACGTGTCCGCCCACCTGCCCTCAGCCTGCTTGCCTCTTCCTAGCCCACACACAGACTCTGCCCAGGAGTGCCCAACCAGGGGCTCACCTGTGCCTGCATGGGCTCCTCCCATCCTTGCAGAAGCATTCCTGATGGAACACCTGGCCAGCGCACCAAGGCCTTTCCCGATCCTCTGGCTGCTCTGGTGCTCCCAGTCATGATGGGGGTGGGGTGGGGGGCACGTGGGCTGCCCAGGACCTCGTCCCTGGAGCTTCTACCAAAGACACGGCCGGGCCTGGACCCCATGGGGCTGGGGAGTGCCATGTGCAATATTTGGAGGGTTTTCTGGGGGCAGTGGGAGGGCTGGGAGACAGAATCCTTTCCCGTGTACAGTATTTATGTTTCTTTTTAGATGTGTACCTTCCCAAGCACTTATTTATGCAATGACCTGGGGCAGGGGGTGATTGGAGGAAATGACAGAAGGAAAAAAACCCTATTCCTGCCCTGGGGGCCACCCAGGACCCTAACCAAGCCTTCCCAGAGGGACCAATCCCCCCTTGTTATATACATGCACGCATGTGTGTACACACACACACACACACACACATTGCATGTTCAGGACACTAAAACCTGGCTGCTTAACATACACTTTCCACAGCCTCATCCTGATTGGGCCATTCTCCAGTATCCAGAGCCAGGGACCACGTCCCCTCAATTATCCAGAACAAGACGACCATTGGGGGGCAGTGACTCCCATCTGGCAGGCCTGTTCAGGCTTTGGCATTTCCTAGTTTGTCGGCAGTGCCTTTAGTGGCTTCCACATTTGGGAACACTGACAGGGCCTTGGGCAGGCTCTCCCCTGGCCTGACCAGGCAAGAGAACGGGCGCTTGCTGTCCTCACAGTTGCTCCCCAGCCCCTGTGTCTCATGCACTGGCACATGGTCACCTTGGGAGGGTGGACCTAGGAGCCCCCTCACTCTGACCACTGAATCCCTCTCTTCACACCCCTCCTGCCAGAGGCAGCCCCTCCAGGAAGGACACCCAAGGCTGAGGGGCTGGACATGGCCTCTCCAGTTGGGAACCACCCGAGGGCTGCCTCCTGCCTCCGGACTGCAGGAGCCAGTCTGAGCCTCTGCCCCCTCGCTTCTTCAGCTACGGCTCCAAAGGTCTGGTTTCAGATAGGGTTTGTTTGGTTCTGTGTTTGTTTGGGGTGGGTGGGTCATTGCGGTCTTAGATTATGTTTCTCTTGCTACCAGTCATGTATTAACTTTCCTTGAATGGTGAATTTTAAAGTCAATAAATAGAAACACCAAATTCTTGCTCCCCATCGGCAGCCACAGTGGCCTGCCAGCAACCTCGGGGCTCCCCAGCTGTGTGGGCCTCCTGACACCCACTCACTTGGGCAGAAGGGAGGCCTCAGAGACCCAGAAGAGTGCTGGGATGGTGAGACTGCCAGTCACTTGCTGTGTTATCCCAGTCAGGTCACTGTCCCTATCTGGACTGTAGTTTCCTCGTCAGGAAAACAAGGGGTTGTGCTAGTAGTCCAGTGCTTTGTAACCAGGGTTAGGTGTTAGTATTCCTTCCAGATTCATGTGTAAGTATAAAGCATGACACAATTATATGTCCATGTAAATGCACATTCCCAGGCTCCCCTCAGCTGGTCAGTAGGTCTGGGGTGGGGCTTGGGAATCTGAAGCTGACGTACACTGCAAGTAAAACACTAGGTGACTAGCAAGCATATCCACAGCTCCTCCAGGAAACCATTCCCCAGCAAGACCTCGTGTGAAGCTGGGGAATCTGACACACCAAGGTGAGGTCAGGCTTTGGAGCTGGGGTAGGATTCAAGTCTATCTGATTTCTGGTCCAAAGAGCGTGCCATTACATCAGACAAGAATGCAAAGGCCAACAGCACGGGGCCTGTCCGTGCAGGGGCAGAGCTCTTCCTACCAGGGTCCACCTGCCAGACTCAACATGGTGACTCCTAGAAAGGGGTGTGTCATGCGTCCGCTCTGCTGAACACACATTTGAACATTTCCCAACCTAAATGATTAAGATGTTACAAAAATCTATTGCTAAATGGAGAGTGCAGGCTCATGCTTTGCAAACTGGTATACAAACATCTCAGCTCCGCTGGGCCCTCGGTGCCACAGGACATGCATGGACCATCTCCCTGCAGCATCACTGTACCTGGAAGATCTGGGGAGGAGGGGATCATATTAAACGTATGTTACAGAGTAGAAGCCAATGTTCATACGAAATTTACGATGAAACAAAGCATTAGAAGGAGCACAGGCTTTGAAGCAGAACAGAAATCTTGACTTTGCCACAACTAGCTATGTGACTGGATGAGCTGTATCCCTTGTCCACCTCCATTTCCTATCTGTAAAATGGGGCTGCTAATCCTTTCCTCCACAGGACTGTTGCTTGGTATGCACAGGACTTTGGATTGCAGGGGAGAGATGTGTTCTGCCCTGAAATAAAAGGAGCTCATTAGAGACGTGGACTGGCAGCAAACAGCTGTCAGCACAGTGGCCCACATATTGGAGCTCCATTGCAGGGCCCCTGGCCTCTCCACTCTGAGCCTGCTTCCTCCCTCGCTGCCAGACAGCTCCTGGTCTCACTGCTTCACAGCTTCTGCTGCCTTGGGGCCTCTTTCCCCCCAACACAGACCCTGGACAGACTTCAGTTTCAACACTGAATACCCAAGGTATTTTCCCAGCTCAAGTGCCTCAGTGAGAGTGAGGTTGGCCCAGCCCATTGTTATTTAGGAAGCCACATGGCAGGACCTTGGCTGGCAGGGCATCAGCCAGCCTGTGGACAGGTGTGCAGACCTGAGCCCATCAGCGATGGGCAGGGAGGTTCTGGGATGCATGGCTGTCAGGGCCCAGGGGAGGCTCCTGAAGGGGTGATGCGTTGGCTGCACATGAGTATCACCTGAGGGGCCCAGGCCACATCCCAGACCAATTACATCAGAATTCTGAGGGCGGGACCCAGGTATCAGTGTTTTTTGTTGTTGTTGTTTTAGGAAACTATTGAAGTAACATTTGTACAGAAAACTACACAAGTCATTAGTGTGCAGCTTGAGTTTTTAGAACGTGAGCACACCCAGCTCGAGGAACAAGATACCATCTCCCTGAAAGCTCCCACCGGCTGCCTCCCAGCCTACCCTCCAAAGGGTAACCACTACCTGAGCTTCAGACACCGTGGTTTAATTTGGCCAACCGAGGGGAGAACCACTGCTTTAATGGGCATGGCCGTGGCTGGCCACTGGGGTGGGAAGAAGTGGAACTTAGGTTTGGTGCGAAGAGGGAACAGCTTGAGCCAATGCAAGGAGGGGTGGAGGAGCCTGGAGCAAGGTGTCCGTGGTTTAGGCCCAGCTGGCACAGAGGGGCAAAAGGAAAAGGCAAGGAAAGGCAGAATGTGAGCTGTGAGGGAGAGTTTGTTTTGTTCTTTGTCCCCAGGCCGCCTGTAGTGCCTAACACAGTAGGTGCTTGATAAATATTTGTTGAATTAAATCTGGAGAATTCAGTTGGGATTCTCCGCTAGGTCTCTGTCACAAGCAATAACCTCAGTTCCTGTTTGTTGAGCGTTTGCTGCAAGCCAGGAGCGTGCATCATCTCATTTAATCCTCACAACGGTCCTGAGAGGTCGGCACCATTCTTATCCTCTTTTGCAGATGAGGAAGCTGAGGGTCAGAGAGGTTAAATGCCTTCCTCACGGTTACCTGCCGGCTAAGCTGTAGAGCCTGGATTTACCTGTGATCTGTCCACTCGGGTCTCTGTGCTTCAAGGAGAAGAGGGGCAGCCACATGGGCTGGCTAGGGGACAGGAGACGGAGCTACAGTAGTCACTCATGAGGTGTCAGGCTCATGTTTCTCAGGCCAGCCCTCGGCAGCGTGTCCTGACCTCAGAAATGGGAGAGAGTTAGGGCCAAAAGCCATCTCTTCTCCAAAGGGTCCCTTGGGCGAGGGACAGAAGGCAGGGTTTAGCTAGACATCTATCTGCCTCAGGGGGAAGAGGAGGCACAGAGAAGGATAGGGATTTACCTGAAGTCACAGCAAGGCAGCATTGAGGCCAGGGGTGGGTGTAGAGGAGAGTCCAGGCAGGAAGGTTTCCTGTGGTCAGAAAAGTCAGAATGACCCTTAGAACTCAGGAAGCACAGGGCTGGGTTAGCTGGCCCCCAGATGCCCCACACACCTCGAATTGGTGTCAGCACTAATCTGTGGTTCCAGAGGGTTTGGAGAAGGCAGCAGCAAGTATGGCCAAGGCTCTGTGTTAGACCTTCCTGGCGGGACCTGGAGCGGATGGGGACCCAGGAGTCTGAACTAAAGCCTCAGGACTGTCTTCCCTTCACTGTGACCCTCAGCAGATGTCTGCCTCTGGACACAGGTGACCTCCGAGAGCCCTTCACATTTGTGTACCTGCCAAACACCAGGTCTCTCTTCTGTCCTCACAGACCTTAAACCACAGGCCAGGTTGCAGGAAGTGGCAAGGGGAAGTGCTATTTTAGACCCATTATGGGCAGTGAGGAGCCCTGCCTTGTAAAGGCAAGTGAACAGGCAGCCCAGGCTGGGTCCAGGGTAGATTGCAGGGCTGAACTGGGAAGGGGGACAGCAAGCAGGAATAAAGAGGCAGAGCTCACATGCCAGGTTGTGGGAAGGACACGGCAACCGCTGAGGGCAGGGGGTCAGAGGGAACAGACGTGGTGCTCGGTGATTGAACCCAGCAGCCTGGAAGAAGCAGGTGCCCCCCATTTGGGGTCTCAGCAGATCCTCACAACACCCTGGGTGGTTGAGCTTGCACTCAGAGAGGTAAAGCCACTTGCTTAAGGCCACACAGCCTGGCAGTGGCAAAGCTGAGACTTGACCCATATCTGTGTGACACCAAAGCCCAACCCCAGTGTGATTCCACACCCAAGGCAGGTTTGGATCTAAATGCAAGTCCTAACCCCCAGGTCCAGTCAGCCCCAGCTCAGCTCCTGTCCTGCTCCAAGCTAAGCCCCACCCTGGCCTCCTAGGCCTAGTTCCTCTTAAAAACGAGGCCCATTCTCCCCCTGGAGCTAAAGCACAAACATAGGAGTGCAGCCTGTCTTCCAAGGCATAGGACTTGTTCAGCTGGGGGTTAGCCAAGCACAGAGCACTAAAATTGAAGTCTGAGCTCCACCCCACTCCGTGCCTCCTGCTTGACTTCCATGTTGGAATTCCAGTGCAGCCAGCAGAGGGAGCCACTATTTCTGGTTCACAACTCCTGAGCTGGACATACGCTCAGATCCCCTGCAAATCACATCCTTTGCCTCTGATCCTGTGACCCAGAATCCCCTCCAGAGGCAGGAGGGCCCCGGTGGGACATGGCCCTATGCCCGTGCCTCCCATTCCCATCACAGCTCATCCCGTCTTACGGGGGCCTGGTGCTGTGCCATGTAGGATGAAGGGCAAGCTTTCTCCACGCTCACTTCCCCGGCTGCACTATGAGAGGTTCGAGGAGATGGTCTCTGAGGTCCCTGAGCTCAGAGACTGTAATGCTAAGATTCTGTGAGTCCATGGGAGATGCCAAGAGTTTTAAAAGCCTGTGATTCTGAGATTGCTTTGTTCTCGAGCCTGTGGTTGTCCAAGCTCCATAAAAAGCCGATTTAAATCTTCCTTGTGGCCTCCACAACTCCGTCCCTGTCTCCTCACTGTAGCAGTTAGACGCTTCCAGACTCTTGGGCAGGGTCCCATCTGCAGCTTGCTGTGGTTCGGGAGTCAGAGCTGGCAGTAAACAGTGTTTAGGCTCCTCATATCCCGAAGGTACAGGGGTGGGATGTGTATGCGTTGTGGCTCTGGGAGACACGATTCTATAGAGCGGCAGCCTGAGAGCCCAAAGTTGCCAACCAGAGCCCCCAGAACCACAGGAGGACCGCCTCAGCCTCCGTCCCTGGTCTTTTTTTCTGGCTCAGGTGGCTGCTCCCCACCCTTACATTCAGCCAGGTCTGGCAGATCACCTCTTCCCATGGAGAACTAAATGACCTTCAGGCAACAAGTTTGCCACACTAATTTTCAGATGGGGAAACTGAGTAGGGGAAGAGATTTAACCAAAGCCTCACAGAGAGCTGGTAGTCGAGAAAGGCCTGGACTCTCTGTAGGATGTCTGATTAATAGCCAATGCTGCTTGACCAAAAAGCATATCCCCATTTGGTCTATCACGCGGCACGTGAAATGTTACAATATGAACTACAGAACTTGGAACTGGGGTATGAAAGGTCCCCCTACAAAGAAAACACTTGCGGGAATGAAGGACATCCTTGGGTGCTCTGGCCCCCTCACCAGGTCCCCAGCATGGATCCTTTCTGTACTCCCTTTCTGGGCTCTGATGTGGGATATTCAACCCTGGGATCACTGCCACCCTCAGGAGTCTCCATTGATAAATGAGGGGGCTGGGGCTCTGACCCTGTCAGGGACCTGGAGCTCTTCCTATCCTTACCCCCACAACCTGGGCATAGCCCAGAGAATGGAGATTCTTTCCTTGCCCCCCTCCCTCTACAGGTGTCTAGTTCTCCTCCTGGAATCTCCTGGACCCAGGGGATGTGACTCTCCCGCCCCCTCACATCGCAGTTTCAGATTCAATGACTCAGTTTGTTTTGAATTCTCCACTCCCCCCCCCCCACACACACACAATCTATCCCCAACAGACTTGCTTACCTTCCTCCATCTCTGTCATGGGCTGTGATTATCCTGATCCTGGCCAGGCCTCTGCCCCCAGCATGGGGCTCTCCCTGCTGTCTGCATCCACTCCCAGCCCTGCTGTCCTGAGAGGGCCACCGCGGATTCTCCAGAATGACACTGAGTGGAGGAAACTCTGGCTGCTGAGCTGCTGCCTCCAGTCCTGGCCCACTATATTCCACAACTCCAGGGGACACGATTCACAGAGCTGGGAATACAACATGAACAGTGCCCTGGAGTCCTTAGTCACTGCCCTGCTGGGCATAGCTTGTGGTAGGGAAGGGAGAGCAGTGTGTCACCTGCTGGGAGGAAGGACTCATTATCCTCACAGAGAGTGGTGGGGTGGAGAGTGGAGACAGGAAAGTCCTCGTGGAGGAAGGAGATTTGGGCTGGGCCCTGAGGAATGTGTAGGAGCCCACCAGCTAGGCCTCTGTTATAGATTTCCTTTCACCAGGCCTTTTCTCACACACTAAGTGGGTGTTTCTGGGGGCAGGTCTGAGCCTCATTGACAAGGTAAAGTGAGGTCGCTCTCCATAGCTGCCCATTTCTAGGAGGAAAACAAGACCCCGGAAGGGGCAGTGGTTGTAGCCGTTGGCACTGGCAATGGTGACCGGACCTGGTGTAGTATCCAAGTCTCTATCTTGCATCGTGCAAGCTCTTCTCTTTCAGTTTGGAGCCCAGAAGGGTCTGATCCAACAGGCCTTTTCCCGCGCAGCCCTCTGCAGTTCCCGGGTGACGCAAGAGATGGCGACACAGAGCCACGCGGCCGCGCGGGAGACTAAGAGGCCCTCGCCGGCCCCACGGGTCAGGGGACCCGCGGGGGTTGGGGGGGAGAGGGCACGAGCCCGAGCTCTGACGTTGGGGGCGGGGCTGGCAGCCGTGACGCGCGGGGGCGGGACTGTGCATCGTTCAGGCCCTGCTGGCGATTCATTCAAAAGGCGCGCAGCCTGCGCGGCCACCCGTGCGCTCGCGGAGCCGGGCCCGGGCGCCGCGAGGAGCCGGGAGCCGGGCTGCTGGAGCTGCCGCGGGCGGCCAGGTAAGGAAGGCCCACGGAGCCCCAACTTGGGGTCCGCTACCCGCGACCCGGCCAGAGAGATGCGGACCCTAGTGGTGCCCCCAGCCTCCCCGCGTCTCTGAGGAAGTTCGCTGGCGCGGCGGATGCCGCAGCCCGGGCCCCGCGCCCTCTCCCTCCCGCCTCCGCGTCCTGTCCCGGCGTCTTCCGCGCACCGGCCCCCTTCCGTCTCTGGGTCCCCTACCCCGGGAGTGGCTCGTCCTCCGCTGCGACTCCAGTCCCGGCCGTGTGCGGTTGGGAAGCAGCAGCGGGACTTGCTGTTGGAGGAGCCGGCGAACCTCCCAGACGCCCTCGGTCCGGGGAAACTTGGACCGAGACCAGGATTGGTGCGGGACGGGACGGCAGCGCCTCGGTGCGGCTGCGGCGTGGGCCGGCCAGATGGGGGGGTCTGAACGGTGTCAGCCCGTGACTGGGTGACACGGCGCATGAGGCGGCTCTGCCCGGGCGAACGTGTGGCCAGGGAACTGGGCGGTGACTCCGGGCCGAGCTGAAGACACAGAGGGGCTCTATGTGCCAGTGACAGGCAGTGTGTGTGTGTATGTGCGTGTGTGTGAGTGACCTAAGACCACTGTGAGTGAGACCCCGGGTCACGGGGGTCACTGAGTGTGTGTGTGTGTGGCCTGGGGTATGACTAGGGCAGGGCCAGGGCCGCTCATTAATGTGAGTGAGTATGAAATAGAGGGTAAGGAACCCAAGTGACAGGCCCGGAACCACTGGCTCCACAGTGTGCTTGTGGGGTCCAATAGTGTCAGTGTGTGCGTGTCTGCGTGTCTGCGCCTCAGGGCAATGAGTAAGGGGAAGAAAGAGGAGGGACCACAGAAAACCTGTCAGCATATGGGGGGGCAGAGGCGGGGAGCAAGTGTCTCTTCAGGACTGTCCTCAGGAGGATGCCCCCTCACGATCTCAGATTAGTGAGGGGGTGGACCCTGAGTGATTTTCCCAGGCAGGGAGAGAGGGGCCCAGCCTGGGCTGCATCTGGAGCAGCTGCGGCCCCTGAGGTAGCGTCAGGCTCCACCTCCCAAACACACGGGCGCGAGCACGCGCGCGCACGTCTTGGAGCCCTGGCCAAGCTCTGCTCCCCGGGTAACCTGTATTCTCACTGGGCGCAGGCACCGCTGTCAGACCGTGCCCCCCGCGCCCCTCAGTCCCCCAGTCTGCACACTGAGGTGTTGGGCTCTGAAGCGACTGTGAATCATCACTTCGGGATCCTCCATTGTTTTTGGGTCAACTGCCTCTGTTCTCCCTTCCTTCCCTTCAGGCAGAAAGTCGGCAGTGGGGGGTGGGAGCAGGCTCTCTGCTTCGGACTCAGTGGTCTAGGGGCTGCCCTTAGGTACTGGTGACAGCTGGAAGCACAGCTCCTCGGGCCAAGCCCAAAATTCGAGTCCATCGATTCTGACTTCTCTGGCTCAGGTCTCCTTTCTTCATTTCCCTGTGTATGGGGAGAGGGGGCATGGACTTGTTCCCCACGAGTAGTCTCTGATTTGGGGAACTGGAGCAGGGCCCCTTCACCATTCGGGCTAGACCCCTCTGAGGCCCCCACCCCCACAAGCAGGCCCAATAGAAATTGGGCTTCCTAGCCCAGGAAGGGTGAGGGCGCTCCTGTCCTCTGCTGATAGCCTCTGAAAAGGTTGATTGCATTCTGGTGGGGGTGAGGGCAGTTCTAGGTGTTGTGCTCAATACTTTATGGCTTGCTTTTGTTGAATCCTCACAGTGGTTCTGAGATGTGGTGACTTTTTCAGAGAAGGAAACTGAGGCTCAGAGAAGCAAGTGACTTGCCCAAGATCATGTAGTTACTTTTTGCCCCTGAAGCCCTAGGAGAGGCTTGGAGAGAGCCCCACCTGCCTAATACAGGCGTACCTCGGAGATATTGTGGGTTCCATGCCAGACCACCATAATAAAGCGAGTACTGCAATAAAGCGAGTCATAATATTTTTGCTGGTGGAGGGTCTTGCCTTTAATTTGTCAAGAAAATGCAACACCTGTGAAGCACAATAAAACGAGGCCTGCCTGTCTCTGCTCATGGCTTATGTGGGCTTCCTTCTCTCAGACCTGGGCTGGCAAGCATGCTCTTGCCAGGGTGTGCCACTGCGAATTCTGAGTGTGGTATGTGTTTGCACACATGTCTGAAACTTTGGAGGGGGGGTTATATGATCTTCCTCCTCCTCCTCCTCTTCCCTTCCCTTCCCCCAGCTCCCACCCCTAGCCGGAGTTAACCAGAAATATCTGTCTCCTGCCTTGTAGAGCCTGCCATTGGCTTTGGGAGCGTCCACATACTGTGTTTCCCCGAAAATAAGACCTAGCCGGACAATCAGCTCTAATGCGTCTTTTGGAGCAAAAATTAATATAAGACCTGGTCTTATTTTACTATAATATAGACCGGGTATAATATAATATAATATAATATAATATAATATAATATAACGTAATATATAATATAATACTGGGTTTTATTTTACTATAAGACTGGGGCTATATAATATGATATAATATAATGTAATACTGGGTCTTATATTAATATTTGCTCCAAAAGACGCATAAGGGCGGATGTCCAGCTAGGTCTTATTTTGGGGGAAACACAGTAGCCCTGAAGAGTGTCAGGAATCGGCAGCACAGCCCAGGCTCCAGGGGTGCGAGGATAACTGAGAGTCCCCATTGACCTTCATTACCTAAAAGGCCCTACCCCCCTCTTTGGCATTGCTGTAGGGGTACTTTCCCAAATCCACCCACAATGCAAAGCAGGCTGGGAATGACCTTGAGCTTGTGTCACACCTTCTCAGGCCTCAGTCTCCCTGTTCTTCCCAGAGGCCCCAGGTAGCTCTGACCATTGCTGCTGCCGGGGTGAGCTGGAGTTGGGGACCAGGGTGTCCCTCTGTCTTTGGAATCGCTAGAGCTGTGCTTTTTGGGGCTGATCAGAATAGCTGTCTTGGTCTCCTGGGGCTAAGCCTGAGTTATTTCCATCCTCAGCACAGAGGTGGAAATAGCTCAGGGCCCAGGAACGGGGAGATGGGAAGGGTTAATTAAGGGTTAACCTCCTTTTCAGGTCTCAGCCGTCATGGAGGTCCCCAGCCCCACCCTTTGCCCTGCCTAAGCCAAACCTTTCTGGGAACTTAGGCCTCCTGGGCTGATAGGGACGATGGTGGGGCCAGGCTGGGTTTCCACATGTGACCCGAGTGGGACTAGTGATAGTTGCTAGAGGGAGGTATCTGTGTCTGGCCAAGGAAAGAAGGGAGACTTTGAGGGGCAGTCAGCACCTCGCCCCTGCTCATAGGCCCAGCCCCATTTTCCAGAGGGAGGGACTGAGGTTAAGAGAAGGGCAGGGACTTAACTAAGAGTGCCAGAGCCCTGCTATCTGGCTCCAGACAGGGCACCTACTTTCTATCTTGCCACGCGTTCCCAGGCCGACTGAAGGTGGCCTGGGACTGGAAGCAAGCCTGAGACACACCTTCCTAAAATCAGGCTCCCTGTTACGTTCCAGCTCTGGCCTTGCTGTCCTTGCCTGTCCTCCTATACCAGCTTCTGCCTCCGTTTCCGGTTCTCGCACACACACACAGAGTGACCTGACCTCCCCTAAAGTAACTCTTTGTGCCTATGTAGTCCGGACACCTCATCCTAGCGTCGAGGCTTTTCCTTCCAAGACCCTTTGGAACTTTCCATCTTCATCCTCATCGCTCCCTACTGGATGCCTGGTTCCACTTTGCCTTTGCTTGGGTTGTCTCCTCTTTCTAGAACCCTTCTGGCCATTCTGGATACAACCCAGTCCCCCTCATCCAGGAAGCCCCTCCATCCAATGTGAGCCCCTCTTCATTGTTGTGGTCCACATGCCAGGTGTCCCCCCTCACTTCTGGGAACAGGCACAGGTATGGGGCACTTATGGGAACTGCCTGCCCAGCGGGGTGGGGCCGGCCTGGCCAGCAGCTTGCCCTCTCTTGCTGCCATGTCTGTGTTGACCAGGCCTCTGAGGGCATTACAGTGTGCTGGGATACACGGGGGTTTGCAGCCAGGGGCTCTGAGACTCCTTACTGGGTGCTGGGGGTTGGGGTGAAGACTCAAAGCCACCCCTGTGTGTAGGGGTGAGTTAGGGGCTTGCCCTGGGCTCTCCTCAGCCATGGCCCTCATTCTGGGCCAGCAGAGGAAACTGCCTGCTGAGGCCCTGCTCTGTGTTAGGCCCTGGGTGCAGGTCTTGCAGCAGCACTGACGGGACCCCCCTCCTTCCTAAGCTGCTTAATGGGGAGCAGAGACTCAGAGAGCAGAGGGGACCAGCCCTAGTTTGAGTCCCAGCCACTGGTGCTGGAGTCTGACACTCAAGTTCTCTCCCAGCCCCAGCCCTGTCTCCAGTGGGGGGTGAGGGTTATCCGACCATTCTGGCATCAGTTTCCAAGAAGGACCGGGCTGGCTACCTGCAGGGGGAGGAGGAAATGTTGGTGGGGTCGTTCAGCACCTGGCCTGGCTCCAGCCCTTCTCCCAGTTCTGTCTGAGACCAGCCAGCAGGACCGGTCCAGCCCCACCCCCACTAGGAGTTGGGGGTGCCAGGATGTGGTCTCTGGCAGAGCTTAGCACCTACTCAGTGCTGAACCCTTGGGTACCTGGCCTCGGGTTAGTGCCACCGGTTAGGGCTAGGGTGGCAAGGAAGACAGGAGGGATGCTGCGTCCCTACTGTGTGACGCCCTGGGATGAGGACCCCCAAGGCTCTCATGTGCTCAGCCTCATGCCCAGAGGCTCAGAGGTTCCCTCCAGGTACAGGCAGGGAAAGAAGGCCTAGAGAGGGGAAGGGACTTGCAAGACCCTAGTGTCACTGGGATCTGACCCCGGTCTGTTTGCCTGAAAGGCCAGAGCTCTTTCCTGGGCCACCCTGGGAAAGAGATAAGAGCTCTATAAATAAACTGCCCATGTGGCTGTGAGCCTGTGCCCTGGCTACTTGGCACAGACGGAAAGGGATGGAGGGGCCTCTGCAGCCAATTAGAGGTAGGGTCTGAGTGTGGGTGGAGAGAGAAGGAAGGAGGGCATCCAGGGGGAGGAGCCTGACCTTGGACCTGCACCCTCATTGTGAGAAGTGAGCTCACGAGGGACCTGGGCCTGCTGTGTGCCCAGACTCCTGCATGTACTCGCCTGCCTCCCTCCCTTGCGGGAGACCACAAACAATGATGGCTGAAGGGGCCAGGAGAGGGGAGGGTCCCCCCAACAGAGGCTAGAAAGGCTTCCCGCAGGAGGTGGCTCCTGGGCAGAGACCTGATTGTAAGAAGAGCCACTGTTCCCCTGTGAACTCTGGATCCTCCAGCCACACCAGGAGGTCAGCTAAGCAGACACAATGGCCCAGAATCACAGAGGAGGGAACTGAGGCTCAGGGACTTGGGGCTGGGTCCTGACTGTGGCTCAGCTGGTGTGGGAGCAGGTAAACACAGGCCTGCAGAGGAGCTGGGAGGTGGGCACCCAGGGTCCTCATGCCGCTGGGACCAAAGTTGGGTTCCCTAAAGCACCCTTGCCACTCCCAAGCCACTGGTGACCTTGGCTGGGCACTGGTCCGTTCTGGGCTTGGCTTTTCCTCTGGCCCACGTGGGGCTGTGGTGAGAACCGGCGCTCAGGGGAGGCCTGGTGAGGCCAGGCCCCAGCCAGCCCTACCTTCAGGAGCTCCACTCAATCCACTCAGCATCCCTGGAGACAGGGACTAGCATCCTGCCTGCAGAGGGGACCCCGAAGCTCGGTGAGGTGAGCAGGGTCACAGTGGCTAAGTGATGAGCCAGAGCGTGAACCACGTGTGAGCCCCAGAGCCTGACACCCTCCCCACCTTCTGTCATGCTGTCCCTGGGCCTCAAGCTGCAGTTGGTTAGGGTCTGACCTGGGGCTGCTCGAGCGTGGGGAGTGTCTGTCCCCAGCACCCCGAGTCTGGAGGAGTCAGAGAAGGGGGCAGGCTGGGGCTGCGGTCCCCTAGTCTCACTAATCCTCAGCTGGCTGTCCGGTCAGGGTGACGGGGTAAGGCTTGTGCTGGGCAGACTCCACGTCCTGGCACACAGGCGAGTCCCTACCAGATGCGTGGCAAGGCGGAGGCAAAGGGGACCTGTCAGAGGAGGAGGTAGCAAGAGCACGAGTGGGCATGCAGTGAGGTGTCCTCCAGCCGTCCTGTCGTGGGGCCACGGGAGACAGCCCAGGGGTCCATGCTCCCTGCCTGACCCGAGCAGGAGCCCATGGTGCTGAGGGGTTGGGTGGTGGGCAAGCGCTGGGCACGGGGTGGTGCCTGCTGCCCGCCCCATCCCCGGTGGTAAAACCATATCTCCATGGACAGCAAGTTGTTATAGGGTACGATTGAGCCTCTGAGCCTCAGTTTCCTTATTTGGGAAGCCTGGAGCCCTGTCTTTGAGGAGTTCAGTGAAATCCTGCCTGGAAAGGGAACGTAGTATGCAGTAAGTGCTTAGTGAGGGTTGTTGGGAGCCCCAGCTCTGCCCCAGAGACGGCGGTCTGGTTGTAGACCACCTTCCCTGTCCCGACTCAGCCCGGGAAGGGGACGGGGAAGGGGAAAGGGGGGCGTCTTACTGCACCCAGACTGGGAGGAGGAGGGTGGGCCTGGTCTGGCCGTCTCAGCCCTGTCTTAGCCTCCAGGACCAATTAGCCCCTCAGCCCCACCTGCCCCCCTCAGCCCCACCTGCCCACCTCAGCCGGCTGAGCCTCTGTGCCCAGGCCTGGTGGCAGTTCCGAGGGGAGAACCACGTCTGGCCTCTGGGGGGTGGGGGGGGGCAGGGAGCAGGATGTGTCCTGGAGCAGGATTATGAGCCGGCATGTGGAGTCCTCACCCCAGAGGTGGGACCTGGGACATCACGGCTACCCAAGGCTCAGGTTGGGGAGGGAATTGGGTGGCCTTGTCACAGAGTGTCCCTGAGGCAACCTCTGCGTGTCTCTGGGCCCCAGCCGGTCAGTAGCCCTAGGGAGCTGTACCTCCTCCCCCTGGGAACTCCCAGCCTTCCCCGGGCTTCCTCCTTCTCATAGCACCTTTCCTGGGGATCTGGCACCAACTAGGGCAGTATGCAAATGAGGACTGAAGCAGGAAAGCCTCAGAGGCCCAGAGACCCCTGGGGTGGAGGCAGCACCTCCTTCCCTAGGGCCGCCAGGGTGCTTCATAGTACGTGTCCACTAGCTCTCCAGCCTCTGCCATCAGGTTGGCAGACGCCCCGAGGACATGTGCTGTGTGCCAGGCCCTGGGCTAGGCTCCAGGGAAGGGGCCAGCAGTGAGGTGGGCTCCACCCAGCTGCACTGCTTGCTGCTTGTGTGACCCCTACAAGTGACCTCCCATGGCCTCAGTTTACCCTCTTGTGAAACAGGGATGCTCACCTCCCCTGTGAGGAGTGGAGGCAACCCAGGATGAGCGCCTAACCCGAGCGAATGAGGGTGGAGGATGGCAAGGAGGCGATGTCTAGCTGCCCTCACCACCGCCCACTGCTGGCACTGCCCTACTTCAGCCCCAGTTGCCAGGGAACCACTGGGCTCCTTGCTAACCTGGATTTCTCTATTGAGCAGCCTTTGTCTTCTTGCCTGGGTGCAGCCACCGCCTGCGGGGCCCATGTCCAGCTGTGTTTCTAGGCAACCCGCACCTCCGGAGGCTGCAAGGTGGTCCTGAGGCCCTAGAGGTGATGGCTGGGAAACAGAAGTACCTGTCTCCCACCTCCAGCCGCCCAGGTCAGCCTCACTTGGCAGGCAACCCAGCCAGCCCTCTGAGATGCGAGTTTTCCATGCCTGTCTCTCCCCTGCTAACCCTTCAGGGCTCCTCCAGGCCCTGAGAGAAGGGCACGCTTCTTAGCTTGCAGCCGGGCTCGGTGTTACCTGGGCTCTGGCTCTGCCAGAATAAACCTTTCCAGACCCCTCTCCCTTCCTACACCCTGGCTAATCGGCAGCTCGTGCACACCAGGCTCTGTGCCAAGCATGACACATAAATATAAGGAAATGTCTGTACCTTGCACCTGCCTGTCAGTGGGTGCCACTCTCCCCTCCACAATTTATACGTGGGCAACTCAGGCGCTGCGAGTGCTTATTGAAGGCTTGCTCTGTGCCATGTCCTATGCTGAGTATTTCATGTGAATTCTTCCATCAGCCCTCTGCGGGGTTGGGGGGTGGGTGGGAGTGGTCCACAGCCTTAGAGCCAGTGGAAAACAGAGCAAGGCAGGTTGGCTGTCCCAGCTGTGAGCCCAGAGGTTTGGATCCAGGTTCCAACGCCTTGTCTCATCCCAACCTCTGGGGTCCTTAACCGTCAGCCTGCTCTCTGGCCCTCCTGACCTTGCAGAAGCTGGACCGTCTCCTGAGAGTACCTTTTCTGATCCCTGCCCCCCGCCCCCCGAGTTTAGCGCGTACCTCCCCACATACCAGGGCCAGGCCCTGTGCTGGGCACTGGGCACCGCGGGCAGCAGCCAGTGGGGAAGGGACAGGGTAAACAGGATGGTCACACACAGGGTGATTAATGAAGAAGAGGAGGTAGTCGTTGGGGGGCTTCCAGGAGGAAGTGACTTTGAGCTGAGTTCTGAAGGAAGAGTGGGTGTTGACTGGGTGATGGGAGGGGTGTCCGGGCAGAAAAAACAGCAGATACCAGTGCTGGGGTGAGAGAGGCAAGTGTGGGGGGCTGAAAGGAGCTCAGAGTGGCTGGAGTGGGGGCGGGGGGGTGAGGGCCACATCTGAACTGGCAGCCGAGGAGGAGGTCGTGGGGTGGGCGTGGGGCCCGGAGACCTTCAGCGTCTGGTAGCCCTGAGGAGCTAGGGTGGCCCCATGGCTTCGGTTCTGGGAAAGGGGAAGCTGCTGAGGTCGGCTTCCTCTTTCTCTGTGGCCTCCAGGGCTGCACCGCCCTGGGGCAGGGCTGCCTCCAGCGTGGGGCCCTCAGGGTGGCTTTGTTAGCTGGCTTTCTTCCAGGGAATTTCTGGTTTTAATTGTTTGGGTGGTTTTTGGAGGGTAGGGGTGAGCTAAGTGTGAGGAAGCCCCTGCTACCGTGAGCCTGTCTGTTGCAGGCCTCCGGCCCCAGACACTGGCTTTTGTGGTGCATGAGACAGCGTCCCTGCCCCTGCTGCCGTCTGGGGGCGGGAAGGAGGGGCAAACAGTAAACAGGCAAGCAAGCACCTAATTACCTGCCTGAGCAGGAGGTGCCTCTGGAAAGAAGGGGCAACGGGGAACTCCCGCGACCTACTTTAGGCTCATTAACTCATTTAAACCTCCCAACAGCCTTGCCTTGGGAGATAAATAGCCCCATTGGCAGATGAGGAAACTGAGACCCAATGAGGTGAAGCAGGGGCTCAGTCTGGCATCCGGCAGGGCCGGAGGCTGTATCAGGGGGGAGTGGCCTCTAAGCTGACTTCCTTCTGGGCCCCATGGGGTTCCACTCAGCCAGAAGCACAGGGACAGAAGAGAAGGCTCAGGCTGCGGGCTGAGGACACTGGCCTCCAGGCCTCTGCCTGCCCACCACCCGCCGGCCCCTGTCTAGGAAGCCTCAGGAGGCGCCTGCTTTGGGAGGTCACTGCCCAGCCTTCAGGGCAAGGAGGGTTGGGGGTGGGGGGATGGAGACTTCCCAGACCCCCCCACCCCCAGACAAGGGGCTTTGGTCTGAACTTGCTTTTTGGTGGGGGTTCCCAGGCTCAAGGCTTAGATGCTAGAGGCCTAGTGGGGAAGGGGGTGCAGAGGGGGAAGCCAGAGCAGCAGGTGTGGGTCTCTGCGCGCGCACAGGCTTCTGGGCGGCTGGCCAGTGGCTGCTGACTGAGCAGGCCCATTGGGAGGGGGGCTCAGTCTGGGCTGAGTGTGGGGGCCAGGGGAGCAGCTGTAAGCAGAGACGTGGGGGCCAGACTGGAGTAAATGCTGGTTTGGGGTAATTAGAAAGCACATAATTAGAAGGCGGCAGGGGCTAGGCCGTGAGTGTCTGTGAACGCACCGGGTGGGTGCGTCCTCCCTGGCTTTGCGGCTGGGCCTTTGGACCCCCATTGTGCTCCTGGAAGCCTTGCGATCACGGCTCCCTGTCCGTCTGAGGTGAGCAGATGCATAGCCCTCCCTACGGGCTCAGGTCACCCAGCAGGTGACTGTCAGGGCCTGCGCTGGGACAGGGCTGGCTCCCTGTGGCCGTTGTGCATCTTACATTTCATGCCTGCCCCCGGCCTCTGGGCCCATCCCAGGGACATGGAAGGGCGCTGGGTCTAGGGACTGGGCAGGACTTTGGGGGGCCAGCCTGAGGACGTGGGGCTCATGGGCGGGTCTGTGGGTTAGATGCTGTGAAGAACTGCTTGAATGGGAGCTGGGCCCGGGCAGGGGGAAGGTTCATTTTGGGACAGAAACTGAAAAGGAAGACTTGTGACCAAGTTAGAGGAGGGGACAGTGGGGGATGGGTCCAGGGACGCCACCTGTTGGGTGCTGACTGCCAGGGTGCAGCCTTCACTCTGTGGCCTGACATTCTGTTCCAGGTTTCCCCCTTAGCTGGCCTCAGGCCCAGAGCCACTGCCAGTGACCTGGAGAGTCCCGTGGTGTGACCACTGCCCCTCCTCCCCTGTGGTGTAACTCAAGCCCCGGGGCAGGCCGTCCAGCGAGGGTGGATCGGTTTCCTCCGGCTCCTTTTCCAGGTGGGAAGCCTGGGCCACCTACAAGGGCTCTCATGTGACCAGGGGCTTATTGCAGGCAGCATTTCTTCTGAGGAGCTTGGCATCAGGGGGCTCTAGGAAGGGTCCCCTCAATCTGCTGGGGGCCCTAGGCCAGGGACGGAGCTCTGCTCTCCATGACCACCCCTCTGGGTTCAGAGGCTGTGCGTAGCCTATGGCTGAGGCTGAATATATATCACTTTTCTCGCCCTCCTGAGCCTGAAGCCAGCCGTCCTGGAAATACGTCACCGTGGGGCTCCCTTGTTTTACTACAATTCCGTTTGTCGTCTGATCCGAGGCCTCCTTTCTGCTGTTTCAGCCTTGGCCCCTGGCAGGAGGCTTTTCTCCAGAGGAGGCCATGTTCTGAGCCTGAGGGCGAACGCAGCCTCAGACTGTGCCCACCACAGGGGGACGCTGTTCCTCTGGTGGCCGTCCGTCCTCCCTGGGGCGTGAGCTCCCAAGGACAGGGACAGGCCTGTCTTGTTCATGTTATTTCCTGTGCCTGGCACACAGTAGGTACCCAAGAGAGGATGGGAGGCTGGCCACCATAACCACCCCTCAGGAGTCCCAGGTCTGACCCTGACCCAGAAGATGCAGTGACACATCCCACCCTCCACGGAGAAGTCGCCGGGTGTGTGTGGACAGTGGGACACACAGCAGGACTAGGATTGTGATGAGGTTGAGGGGGGACACAGAGCTTTGGGGGCCAGACCCAGCTTTGGGGAAAGGGAGGTCTTTGTGTTGGACTTTGAAAGGTGAGGGACAGACCTTTGGAGCAGGAACAGCACGAGGGAAGGCAGAGGAGCAGGAGGGGGGGCCATGCTCGTGGCCTGCAGGGAGTTCTGAGGGGCAGGCGCCTGAGAGACTGGGGGTGGGGGTGGGGGGCCAGCTCGCTCTTCCCCCATCCCCAGGGATGCAGTCGTAAGTTTCCTTCCTCCCAGGCGCTCCTGCTCCTGCTCCAGGGCACCTGGCTGTTTGTGGAAGGGGAAGGAAGCCCTTCCTCCTACAGGAAGCCTCCCAAAACTGGCAGGTCCCTCTACCCCCGTCCAGTCTGTGTTGCCCTGGGAGGCTGGCCCCAGATAGGGCACCCCTACCTCTATTTGGGCTTGGGCGGGGTTGGTGGTGGCATTGAGTACACGCCAGGCCTCCTGGGTGCTCTGCCTGCCTGACAGCACCTTGCGAATTCCCCATCCGGTGCTGCCCTAGAAGCCGTGCTGGGAGGACAGCAGCTGCCCGCCTGCACCCACCCACCGGCTGAGCCTCCCCTCCGTCTGTCCTAGGCTGGGGGCTGTGGGGCCGGAGGATTAGGCTGAGGATGACGCTGCGCCCTCCCCCACACTGGGCCCTGTCCTGCCTCCTTGTGGTGAGTTGGGGTGTGTGTGTGGTGGGGGGGGGGGGGCAGAAGAGCTAAATCCTGAGTCCTGCAGCCAGGCCCTTGGAGGAGGTGGAGAATAAGTGGAGCCCCCATGCGAGGCTGGGGTGCTGGGGTTGGTTACTCAGCTCTTCCTGGGAGGCAGTCTGACCCTGGCCCATACCGTTCCTGGTTTGGGGCGCCTTCCGGTGCTGGGCAGGTGCTGGAAGCCAGGTCTGGGGGTCTAGAGCCTGAGGAGGTCCCCCGAGGCCGTCTGCTCTCAGGGCAGCTGTCTGTACTCTGTGCTCACTACCCCCAAGCTGGAGCGTCTCCCCACAGCAGGAGGAATCAGGGCAGACAATTCATACCTGGAATGGGAAGCAGAGGGAGCTCCCAGGGGGATGGGCTGTGGACACAAATTGGGAAGATGCTCCCTGCGGGACGTTTTATGCCCTGTGTGGGTGCAGGGGTATGAACAGGCTGGCCTTGCGCCATGGGGGGGTCATCGAGGAGCGTACAGCCCTGGAGACTCAGCCGAGGGCCCAGTGTTGGAAGCACCAGCTGCAGACTTGGCTCCAGGGATACTGATGACAGGCCCAGCTGTGGGGGATGGGGGGGGAGGGGTGCAAATGAGAGAGGAATTCGGAAGCATGTCTTCCTCCTGGAGGATGGAAGGGGTGTGACTCAGAACCCCAAGGGGTTCAGATTGGGCCCTGTCTGGAGCTTCCCAGCACTTTCCACAAGCAGATGTGGTTCTTGCCCTCGTACCTCGGCCGTGGCCAGGCAACAGGTCTGGGACAAGCAGGTCTTACTTGCAGCATGAGGGATGGAGGTTAGATTAGAGGGTGTCCCTGAAGCCTGGGGGGAGTGGCCCTGGGTGGTGTGTGGTCCCCGCTCCTGGGCCCTCAGGAAGGGGGTGGCAGATAGATAGCCCCAGGGACGCCAGGCTTTCTGCCTTCTCAAGTGTGTCCTGCCTGCCGTTCTTCCAGGTGCTGCCCTGGCCTCTGGCCGCACCAAAGTCAACGACCCCTTGGCAGTGCCCACCCGGGGAGGAGCCCAGCTTGGTGAGCTCAGCCTGCCCATCCGCCATGTCCTGGGAAGACTTTTGAGGGCCGGGGCGTTTTCTGGGGACCTCAGGCCTGGTGCCTGTCTGCGTTCTCACCCTTTCCCTCCCACAGGACCCGGGGCAGGGCACACTATGCAGGTCTTGCCCCCCGGGCACCTTCTCAACCTCCTGGGGCTCTAGCCCATGCCAGCCCCACTCCCGCTGCAGCCCTCGAGGGAGGCTGGAGGCCCAGGCGGGCACAGTGACACGAGACACACTATGTGGAGACTGCCAGCCTGGGTGAGCCTCATGGTGGGGCGTGGGGGCTCATGCCAGCTGACCAGGACCCTGGGCCCTGGGTCCCAGCCTCACCCAGCTCCTGCGCAGGCCTCAGTCCTCCCGTCTGTGGAATGGGATGGACCAGTGTGGGTGCCCAGTGGAAGGAGTCCAGCCTCTCTTGAGGAAGGTTCTGGGCCTCAGTGATGCCTTCCCCCCACCCCCGCAGGTGGTTTGCCCCTTCAGGGGTCACCCACGTTCCCTGTCAGCCGTGCCCCTGGACGCCTCTGGGTACTCGTGGTTGTCATGGTGAGTGTCAGATGGGGCCCAGGACTGGTCGGGGTGGGGGTAGGGGTGGGAGGGAGTCTGGTGAGCTTGAGCCCAGGGGCCCCCACAGTGTCCATCCGGGGCAGTTGGGGTCCTCATTCCCTCAGCCCACGGGAGGGCAAGCAGCCAGAGTGTGTCCAGCGGGACGTGGTCAATTGTCCCCCTGGCTATGTGTCTTCCCACCTCATCTCTGGGTGGCAGAGACCATCCAGCAGGTGAGAGCCACACCTGGAGGATTCACGTCTTGACTGGTCCCCTGTCCTCGTCCCCTCAAAGGCACCCACGCACGAGTGTGAGCACACACTCAGACACACAGACACACGCATCTCCTCTCACCTGTTGAGTCAGTTACCTGAGGCAATTGACTCATGGAGCAGGTCAGGGGGCAGCAGGACCCCGTGTCCCTGTGCCCAAGCCTGTGCCCAGGTGCCATCTGTAAACCCCTCTGACCCAGCATAAGGGGTGGACCGGGGGCTGAGGGTCTGGCCGTCCTGAGGCCTAAGAAGGCCCTGCTCAAGCTGATTGACCGGGTGGCCAGAAAGGAGAGCGAGAGGGCGAGTGGGCCTTTGCTTCCCCAACATGGTGGAATCGGTGGCTCTGGACACGCTAGCATCCCAACTCTCTCTCTGTCTCTCTCTGTCTCTCCCTCTCCCTCTCCTTCTCCCTCTCTCTGGCCCTGGGCCTCTGCTTGTGTGTTTCTGCCTCGTCTGGCCTCCACGCCTCCGTCCTCCGTGGTGCTCAGAGCGGGGGCAGCGGGCCCGACGCGGTGTGGCGGTGGCAGCAGGGGCCGGCAGCACCGAGGAGACCCGGCAGCCCGGGAACGGCACACGGGCGGGCGGCCACGAGGAGACGGCTGCCCAGTACGCGGTTATTGCCATCGTGCCTGTCTTCTGCCTCATGGGGCTGCTGGGCATCCTGGTGTGTAACCTGCTCAAGCGGAAGGGCTACCACTGCACAGCCCACAAGGACGTTGGGCCTGGCCCTGGAGGTGGAGGCAACGGTGAGGCCCGGCCTGGGGTCCTGGTGGGGCGGCCAGAGGGCCCGGCCCAGCCCAGTCCAGCCCAGCCCAGGGGCCTCCCGAGGGAACCGGCGTGGCCTGGAGGGTCTGACAGGGAGAGGCTTGCAGAGGCCAAACTGGGAGGGCTTCCTGGAAGTGCTGCACGCAGGCCACAGAGGAGACGCTGCAAATTGACAGGGTGGAAGGAAGGATGAGATGGCCCACGGTGGCAACGGGGCAGAGCAAAGGCAGAGAGGCCCTGCCTGGCCATGGGGGTCTGGACTCCTCAGGGCTCCAGGTGTGTGTGGTTCAAGGGTCGGACTGCCTTCTCCGTGCTGGAGGTGACCTCTGACCTCTGGCCTGAAGGGCTGGTGGGACAGCTGTCCCAGGCAAGCACCACGAGAGGCTTGGGTTTCCGGGCTGTGGTTTTTTTTTTTTTTTTTTTTAAAGATTTTATTGGGGAAGGGGAACAGGACTTTATTGGGGAACAATGGTCAAATTGTTGTCCTTTCAATCTTAGTTGTGGAGGGTTCTGTTCAGCTTCAAGTTGTTGTTCTTTCAGTCTTAGTTGTGGAGGGCACAGCTCAGCTCCAGGTCCAGTTGCCGTTGCTAGTTGCAGGGGGCACAGCCCACCATCCCTTGCGGGAGTCGAACCGGCAACCTTGTGGTTGAGAGGACGCGCTCCAACCAACTGAGCCATCCGGGAGCTCAGCGGCAGCTCAGCTCAAGGTGCCGTGTTCAATCTTAGTTGCAGGGGGCAGAGCCCACCATCCCTTGAGGGACTTGAGGAATTGAACTGGCAACCTTGTGGTTGAGAGCCCACTGGCCCATGTGGGAATCGAACCGGCAGCCTTCGGAGTTAGGAGCACGGAGCTCTAACCGCCTGAGCCACCGGGCCAGCCCCCGGGCTGTGTTTTAAGTTACGAGTCCTGGAACCGGGGGGAGCTGTGCTCCTCCTGCCCCCACCCCAAGTCTTTTCTCCTCCCCACCCCCACTAGCCCCTGAAAGCCAGTAGGGCAGGGACCCTACATGCACATGCACTGCACACAGGAGAGAGCCTTGTAGTCGGGATTGAAATGGCACCTCCCATGCCAGTGCCCAGGCTGCCAACCCTTCCACATTCCTGACACTGGAGGGGAGAGGCGCTTGAGACAGCAGGAAAGTGGGCACTCAGGCCATCTCACCCGGGACTGCACTTGTTCTTCTAGCTTAGGCCTGACTTTCACTGCTGGTACTGCCTGGGCACAGGTCCTCGGAGCTCTGTTTGCTGCTGGTCCAGGAATGATCCCGTGGCCCATTTTTCACACCGTTGAAGTTTGGGCGCTAACCTGCCAAGGGCCCTCGGTTATATGAGGTCAGACAATTACGTTCGCGAACTTATCCTAGAAAAAAGTGCTACATACCTCACTGCTGAATATTACTGCGGTCACCTTCTAAGTACTCCCCTTGGGAAGCTATGCATCAACGCCAGTGCCTAGTCCACCCTTCAAAGCAGTTTTGGAACTCTTTCTGGAATGGCCATCAGAGCTGTCATCGTATTACCCATCATATTGTCCTGAATGTCATCAAAATGTCTTCCCTTCAATATTTCCTTTATCTTTGGGTAAAGAAAAAAGTCATTAGGGGCCAGATCAGGTGAGTAGGGAGGGTGTTCCAATAGTGATTTGTTTACTGGCTAAAAACTCCCTCACAGGCAGTGCCGTGGGAGCTGGTGCATTGTCATGATGCAAGAGCCATGAATTGTTGGCGAAAAGTTCAGATAGTTTTCGTCTTTTTCACGCAGCCTTTTCAGCACTTCCAAACAGTAAACTTGGTTAACTGTTTGTCCAGTTGGTACAAATTCATAATGAATAATCCCTCTGATATCAAAAAAGATTAGCAACATCGTTGCAACCAGTTTGTGAACTTAATTATCAGACCTCATATAGACAGCGGTGTGCCGGGGGGTAATAGGCCTGTAATTGGCAGTTTGCCGGAGTTGCTGGGGGTTCTGGGCGGAGAGGCAGCCCACAAATCCCTGAGGCTGAGAAGAGGAGACAGCTCCAGAGGAGGCGGCTCCCCTGCCCCCCACACTCTGTAGGGACTGTGGCGTTCAGATGCTGAAACCACTAAGTACCTGGGGCTTTTGGGTGCAGGGAGCAATGATGCTGAGCAGGGAGGGTTATAATGGGGCTTCTCAGAGCTGCGGCCTGAAGCTTGTACACACACATTCAGGCTCCCAGCCCAATTCTTGGGAAGGCTTGGTGCGCCCTCTGCTGCCATATCCTGGTGTAGCTCAAGAGTCTGGAGTTCCACTGCCCCACCCCCCATTGCCCCAGGATCATGGTCCTTCCTTTCTTTTCCCCAGGGATCAACCCTGCCTATAGGCTTGAGGATGCCAACGAGGACACCATAGGGGTCCTGGTGCGTCTGATCACTGAGAAGAAAGGTAAGGGGAAGTGCTGACCCATCCCTGTGCCCAGAGCCTTTGTATGAGGCAGCCTCGGGTCAGATCCTGCCCTGCTCTGCTCCTCCTACGAGGTCAGCTTGGCCAGCCTGTGTGGCTGCCCCTTTCCTCCTGTTCTTGCCTGAAGAGGAAGTGAGGGAGAGGAGGAACAGGCATGTGGCCCAGGCCGGAGGGGGTGGCGGGTAGGTAGGGGGATTTGTGCTGGGGCATGGGGTCTGGGGGGGGGCGGTCCCTCATGGCCCAGAGCGGGTTCTGACTGCAGTTGCCCACAGAGAATGCAGCAGCCCTGGAAGAGCTGTTGAAGGAGTATCACAGCACACAGCTGGTGCAGACCAGCCACGGGCCTGTGCCCAGGTGAGTGGGCAGGTGGGTGAGGAGGGCCACCCCCAGAGAATCAGCCCGCCTCCTGGGGCTCTCCACTTGGGTATGTTCCCTTTCCTGTCACCCCAATTCCCCTTCACTGCCGCCTTTGGCCTGGGCCTGGCCTGCCCGACTCACCACCGCCACCTGTGCCCTCTGCAGGCTGCCGCCCGGACGCCCCAGCATGCCACACATCTGTCCGCATGGCCACCACCTCCACACAGTGCAGGGCCTGGCCTCACTCTCTGGCCCCTGCTGCTCCCGTTGCAGCCAGAAAAAGTGGCCTGAGGTGCTGCTGTCCCCTGAAGCCGCAGCTGCCACCACTCCCACTCCCAGACTCCTGCCCAACCCGGCCAAGGCTCCCAAGGCCGGCACCAAGGCAGGACGCCAGGGCGAGATCACCATCTTGTCTGTGGGCAGGTGACGTGGGCACAGACATGGGAGGGTCAGGGAGAGACGTGACAGCTGGGGGTGGGGGGGCAGGCAGGGCCCTGAACACCCTGTTCGGTGGTGGCCTCAGTGTGTCTCTCTGGGTAGTGCGGGAACAGGGACAAGTGCGTTCTGCCCGACTGAGCCATCTCACCCAGAGCCCTTGGGCCCCCAGGCAGGGTCCCGGCCCCTATGACACTTGAAGCCCCTTAGACCAAGGGCCTGTCCATCTGCCACCTAGAGCTGGGGTGTTCGGGGCTCATCTGTGGGTGTGAGGGCATGGGAAGGGCTCAGGCTCTGGTCCATGAACTTGCTGTGTGACCCTGGCGGGTGCTGCCTTCTCTGAACCTGGGGTTCTCCCTCAAATGTGGGGGTGCTTGTACCACCTCTCCTCACAGGTTCCGCGTGGCCCGAATTCCTGAGCAGCGGATAAGTTCCGCAGCATCTGAGGTGAAGACCATCACAGAAGCCGGGCCCTCAGGAGGCGATCTCACTGACTTCCCACCGCCTGACCTCCCTCCAGAGCAGCGGACACTGCTGGGCAATGTTGGAAGTCACACGAAGTGGGCGAAGCCCCCGTTAGAGAAGAAGGCTGAGGTGAGGGCCAGAGACAGGAGGTGTCTGTGGGCGCTGGGCTCACCCCTGACTGCAGATGGGGTGGGGGTGGAGGTGCAGGGGTCCTTGGAGCCCGGAAGCCCCCCGACTCAGCTCGGACCCCTCCTTCCTGTCCCCCAGGAGAACCGCTATGTGGTCCGGCTAAGTGAGAGCAACCTGGTCATCTGAGGGGCTGTGTGGTCTGAGGACACTGCCGCCGGCCTGGGAGGGGCCGCAGGCTTCCTGCAGGAGGTGCAGCTGCGGCTGCGCCTGCGACAGTGGAGAAGCAACGGCCCAGAGGACAAAACAGCCAAGGCCAGGCCTGGAGGCGGGACGTCCACCGCAGTGAGGAGGCAGGCCCGCTGGGGGGCGCCATGTACAGGAGCAGGGTGCACACAGCCCCTCCCCCGTCCCTGCCACCGTCCCTCCCTGCAGGATGTCCCTGCCCCGTGCCCTGGCCAGATCCTAGGAGCCCACAAACAGGAGCACCTGTACACAGGAGGCCAGGCCTGACGGTGGGGGGGGGGGGGGACCCTCTGCGTGGCACGCCTGGCCCCACAGCTTGGTCATTAGCCACCTCCTGCCTCTGTACAGGGCCCTAGAGCAGATGTGCCTCCCAGTCCTCTTCTGGCAGGACCTGTAAAGGGAAGGGTGACGAAACACCGTGGGCTGGGAGGCTGAGTTCCCGGGTTCTAATCCCGGGCGAGTCCCCAGCCATCCCTGGGTCCCAGTTCTTCTGACTGTGAAGCCTCCATGCCCAGGGCCTCCCCAGCTCCTCGCAGGCTCTGGGCTGGGTCGTGTTCGGCGCGGGGAGCTTGGCTCCTTGCCACCCCCCCAGTAGTTTTATCTGGCCCCATCATTTGCTGCTTTCAGGGCTTCCACCGCCAAGGCCCCCATGGGGCTGCCCAGCCATGGCTCTGCCTGCAGAAGGGGCTTAATGCATGTGCCTGCCCCCCCATCCTGCTGTTTTTATTACAATTTTATTCAAAAACAGACTTGACCTGGGCAGGGCTGTGGTACAAAGCCCCAGCGTGCCCAGCCACCCCAAGATCTCAGGAACTTCGGGGTAGGGGTGTAACTGGCTGGAGAGGCTCCTCTGGCCTAGGTGGTTTGTGTCCCTGTGGTGTCGGTGTGTCTGTCCCCCAGCCTGGGCAGTGCGGGCGACTGCCCAGCCCGTCTCCATCCTGGCTCAGTAACCTGGTTATTTATGTGGAGCTGTGCAGGCAACAGGCCCCACTGCCGTCCCCATTTCTCTTATTTATTTACACTTTGCTGTTGTCCTGTTCTTGCATATCCATCCCCATCCATTTGTTGAATAAAAGGTGGGAAAGTGGTGTCACGAGAAGCTTCTTTTCCCTGGGCCTCTTCCCAGGTCTCGTCTATTCATACAACAGCCGTGTTAGGTACTGTGTGTGGCACGGGCCATCGCTCCTCTCTGTGCGTCTCTGTGGCAGCAGGTGAAGTGGGGCCCGGGAGGCCCCTCACCCCATCTGGTTCTCACTGAAGCCCCCAGAGGCAGTGCTATCCAACGGAAATATAGTGTGTGCCATGTATGTCATTTATAATTTTCTAATAGCCAAATTTAAAAAGTAAAAAGAAACAGGTGAACTTAATTTTAACTATACCAATAATGTATTTATGCCATTTAACCCAGTCTATATCTAAAATATTTTCATTTCAATATACAGTCAGTTTAAAATTATGAATGAGCCATTCTTTTTTGCTTTGAAATCTGGTGTGTATTTTACACTGCAACCCCATCTTACTGTGAACTAGCACATTTCTAGGGCTCGGTAGCCACATGTGGCTCCTGTACTGCACAGCACAGCTTTAGACACAGTGGAGCCTGGAAGATGGATGGTAAGTAAGACACTGGGAGCTGGAGAATGTGGGAGGAGAAACATGCTCTCCAGGAAGGGAACAGCATGTGCAAAGGCCCGATGGCAACAGAAATAGGAGTCGAAGAGGCTGGAAGGAGACCCTCTTGACTTCGGTGTGGAGATGGGTGGGGGTGGGCAGCAGAAACCAGTCACCTGGGCTCTCAGAAGCCACTGGCCTTATGCCAGGGAAGCCACGGAGCCTCTAAAGCATGTAGGAAGGGGAAAGCATGATTGGTCAGCTTGCTCTCACTGTGTGAAGCTGTAGGCGCAGGGGTTCATAAGGAAGCTGCTGCAGACATCCAGGCAAGAGATGGTGGGGACCCGGCTGCGTGGGTGGTAGATGGATCCAAGAGATTCTTAAGACAGACCTCCAGGGCTTGGGAATGGGATGTAGGTCAAGGGATTAGGGCTTTCTGGGCCAGTTGGGTGGGCAGAGAGGAGCAGTCCTGGGGACCTGTCCTGCGGCATCTGGTTGTGAAGGCCTTGTGCTCAGCGGCAGACCTGGCCTGTGGGAGCATCGGCGAGCACGTAGGTGCGGGTTCACACAGGACGGGACGGGGAGGGAACATGTGCTGGGGACAGGGCTCAGGGCACTGCCAAGGAGACCAGACGCTAGGGGAGGACGAGTGTGGGGAGCAGGTGGGTCACAAGGCCAGGTGCAGCTGAGGGGTCAGGAGGGACGCAGTGTCTCGGGGCTAGTGGACACGGCTGTGGCAGGAGCCGTCCCACGGGAGTGACGAGAGCAGGGCCAGGTCTGAGTGGACTGAGCTCCCTGCAGAAACCTGTGTCAAGCAATAGCTGGTGGGAACGTAGACGAGAGAGAGAGAGGGTTTTTAGTTAATGCTGGGTTCTTTCGGTGTTTGGTATGTTTCAAGATGGAAGAGGGGGACACATTTAAAAGCTGATGGGAGAGGTCCAAGGAGAGGCTGAAGCACGAGAAAGTGACATTTGATGGAACCTGGGGAGGTGTGGGAAGGGACTCCTGTAGGGCCCCAGCTTCAGAGGGCAGAGGTCTTTTTCCTGGCAGACGCCATGGCAGGGGCCTGGCCTAGCAGCTTCCCGAGGGGAGGCTGGGAAGACATGCCTTGAGATTCTATTTCTCCCTCCCTCTTGCCTTTCTAGGCCAGAGGCTTCTCTCTCGGGCTTCCCAGGGGGCAGGAAAGGAAGGGCACCTCTGAGAACCCGGGAGGCAAAGCTTTACCTGCTCCAGGAGAGTGGAAGGAAGGAGACAGAGGCTGGACATCAGGGTTCATTTTCTGGAGCACCAACGGTTGCCAAAGGTCCCCTCAGCCAACCAATTCCATGCACCCAGGACTTAGAAGACACACTGGGACGAGGCTAACGCGCGCTCTAGGTGCCGTCTTGTCTGAGGCACATGCAGATGCCAGCCGGGGTGGAGACTGGGAATGGGCCTCCCAGGCCAGGTAAGGGACACCCACGTAAGGGCGCTGGGCCCTGGGCCCTGGGGTGACACGCCCAGCTCCCATCCAGAATGCCCCTCTAATTTTCTGCTTGCTGGAAGGTCAGAGAAAGGTATGGCCCTGGCCTCAGTTTCACCTGTCCCTTAGTGTTATTGAGCCCAACTCCCAAGTGCCACGAGGAGCGGAGGGATCCAGGTAGGGGTGTGTCAGGTGCCCTTGGCCTCTCAGGCTCAAGGTCGGCCCAGGCCCCTGGAGGAGAGAGGAGCCCTGGGCGACCACTCCTCACTCCACCCACACCCTTCCCCCCAGTCAGGACTGGGGAAGCTGGGGCCCAGGTCTCCACTTCCCTGCTGGCTCCTGGCCTCAGCCCTACCCGTGACCTGGAGCTGAGTCCCTGGGAAAAACCACCTTTCTGCCCCCGAGAAACTGCTGTGATGTAGCCTGGAACTACCTGTGGCCAGAGGTGCCCTCCCCTCCCACACGTGACGGAGCTTTCAGCTGCAAGGAGGGAGGAGTTTCCCGGCAGGTGAGGAGGGAGACCACGGAGGGCGCTATGGAGGTACAGGGCGTGAGTTGGTGGAAAGGGCTGGAGAGTTAGGAGTCCTGAGTTCTAACTACAGCTCTAGTGCCAGCCAGCTCACTCAGCCTCTGTGGGCCCATTTTCTCTCCAGCTGAGGAGGCTGGAAATTTAGAAGCTGGGCAAGTAGGCTAGAGGCCACGCTCTGGGAGGGAATGGTGGCCACGATGACCGGAGAGAGAAGCCTGGGCCTGGGCAGTGGCTTTCCCAGAGTGGAAATGAGCGGTGTTTAGGATGTAAAACAGCATCTGCCTACCATTTGGAGACCAAATGACTTCCCTTGAAGTCATTTTGTTAGTACAAACTTCCCTGTTTCCCACCTAACAAATTTACCCGTTAAGCAAGCTCAGGCATTCCGCCTCTGGAGTGGGCTGCACGTGGGGCTCACGAGCTCCGTCATCTTGGTTCCTCTCCTTCACGGCCCCCTCTTGAGAACAGTGCTCATTTACTATCACGCTGCAAGGACTGAACACAAAGTGCACTGCCAGCCGCAGGGCGGGGTCTCCTCTCGGGAGACGTGAGCCTTCACCAGTCACAGCCTCCTTCTCCCATAGCCAGGCCCCTCAACTGTGGCTCCCAGGGAAGCCCCGCTTTGCCTTTGGGGAGATGCAGCACAGGTGTGACCTGACTGGCATAAACAAGTTTAGAATTGGGAGAAACCCAGGGGACTCACTGGTCCAGGAGTTGGTCTGTGTTCTTCCGTCGCCCCAAGAAGCACCAGTCTGGTCACCCCAGACCTTTTTTTTTTTTTGGAAACTTTTTTTTAATAGTTATTGAATGTTCTACAGCTTACAGTAAATATCATAGTTACAAATTCTTGGCTTCAATCTTTCAGAGCGATCACTATCTGATCTTCAGAACAAAATGAAACAAAAACCCAAAGAATCCAAAACAACGAAACAAAACCAGATTTACACTTCATACACACAAGCGAGGCCTTGGGGCTTTCCAATCTTTACACTCCAGGCTGTGTTTTGAAAACACCTATGAGTTCTTTGATCAAACTACTTGGAAGACACTGGTCAAAGGTTTATTATTATTTTAAGTGTTTTTCCTTTTAAAATGTGAGTTCCAATAAAATTTAAAAATTAGATTCCAACTTGTAGATTAAAATGAATTAAAAAATACAAAATCATATACAACACTCTCACAGGGACGTTACATGCCATGAGAACAGGTGTCTGTCATGTGATAATGAAAGAGGGACGCAGATGCCTTAGTCAGGAGATGGGACAGGCCCGCGGGCCTTGAAAAGGTACAGACAACTCCAAGTTGCTAGAGGCCCGGTCGTACCTCCCCCGGTCAGGAGAAGCTTGTCTCTGGGCAGTCTCCCTCTTTCCGATTCTCAGGCTTGAGGAGGAAGGCTGGATGGAGCCTGGAGCTGGTCTTGCTGGGGTCAAGCTCAAAGATGATTTCACCCATTTGACTCCTATGGTCAAATCTGGTACTTATCTGCAAAGCTGTTATCTCTGTTCTCTTCAGGAAGGAAAATATCCCTCCACCAGGAGCTGGAATGGGTAGAGGGCCTCAAACTGCCACGGCGAGGAGCCCAGGGACTAGCTGCAGCCACAGGAGAGCGGGAGCTCGTTTCCCTGTCAGGCTGTGGCAACCTGTC
This sequence comes from Rhinolophus sinicus, assembly GCF_057876585.1. Taxonomy (NCBI): domain Eukaryota; kingdom Metazoa; phylum Chordata; class Mammalia; order Chiroptera; family Rhinolophidae; genus Rhinolophus; species Rhinolophus sinicus. The sequence continues at coordinate 140,428,765 of NC_142514.1, read as the reverse complement.
CTAACTCCTGTGCTTCTCACTTGGCCACTGGACTGGACTCAACAGCATGCAAGGTAGAAAATACCCACTGAAGAAACTGAGGGAGTGGGACCCAAGTCTGGCTCAGGCAAGGTTGCCTATGGAATGTTGAAGCTGGCCTGCCAGGAATTTTGAAGGCTGGGCCCTGGAACCATGTAATGTCTAATTTCAGAAAGGAGTTTTCTAGGAGAGAGAAACATGGACAGGTAAAGGACCAATCCTGCAGCCAGCCTGGCAAGCGATAGGACTGTGCTCTGAGGCTCAGGTATGGAATTTGATGTTAGCCTGTCTGGGTTTCCTCTGCTTTCGGAGGTGGGTGGGGCCTGGATTCCCGCCTGCCCACTCCACTGCCTGACCTAACCCCTCTCCAGATTTCCAAGTTTGGCAAGTGGCTGGGGACCACATACCCTATAGTGATGCAGTAGAATACAGGATGGGAAAGCAGAGCCGCTATATACTTTCAATTGCAATTGAGGAGAAATGCCAGGGTGACAGCTAAATGATCAGTCAGTGTTGTGACCGAGGTCCACGCCTTCTACGCCTCCCTCTCTGGTCCTGGAGCAGAGCTGAGAAACCTGATCTGGCCACGTCCTGTCTGCACAAGGACACCAGAACTTGGGGAACAAGGGGCCTGCCCTGCTTTATGCCCTACGTGATTAATTTCTGAAGGCCACTCAGCACAAAGCAAGAGCCTCCAAAGAAGCACCCCCAGACTCTGGGAGATACCTCAAATTTGGAACAATTTGGGTGGCCAGAGGTAAGAGGTGGGATAAGGGGTAAGGACTGTGCACTCTCTCTCCAGGTCCCGGTCCTCACCCGTGGGGTCTGGGCAGCCACCCCTTCTGCAAGCATGCCACTCGGACGAGGCAGGTGCCAGCAGAAAGAGCAGAGGATTTGAAGAGCTCAAATCCTGGTTCTTTCTCTTATGAGCTCTGTGACTTTTGGCAAGTTTCTTAAGCCTTCTGAGACTGTTTTTACCATCTATAAAATGGGTATTTTGGCAATCAATGTCAAAGTACTTTGTACCTGAAAAACACTCTGGACAGGTGTGCGTGTCCTTGTTCAGTACTTAGGGAAGGGGATATCACTCCAGGAGGGTCATCTCCAGGGGAGAGGGGGAGGGGGGGAGGGCGGGGACGGGGGGAGAGAGACACAGAGAGAGGAGCAACTGTCTGGTCTCACGGGGAAAACAAATTAATTTTTCAAAATGTAGCAATTATTTTAGGCTCACCACTTGGGGGCACTCCAGCTTCCTAGGCCCCAAGCTAATGAAGGGGAGTCAACTGGAAGTGGGGGGAAGTGAGGAGGTTGGCTGGTGACTGGAACCACCTGTGCCCCTCACCCTGGCCACCACGCTGCGGTGCTGGGAGAGGCAGTGCAGTGGGGTGACAGAAGGGTTTGCATGCAGAGGCCAGCACCACACTCAGTTGTGTTGGCTCAGCCCTGTCCTCGCTGCCTTGCTGGCTTTCCTACGACAGGGCCCTGCCGCTCTGACCTGTCCAGCTTGACCACTGGGCCATCCAGGCCCTTTGGAGGGTGCCTCCGGCACCCCGACACCTGTGAGTCTGCCAGGTGTGCTCGCGCTCACAGAGGCACCTGCGGCCCCAGCCCTCCTGGCTCAGTCCCTCTGCAATGACTCCCCAAGCGTGGCTAGGCTTGTGGATCTCCATCAAAGCAACAGGATGAGGACAGCTGAACTGGGGCTTTGGAGCTCTTACTGAACAAGAGGTGCTGGGCCTGGGCTCTTCCAGCCACAGCCGTTCTGGGCCTTGTTTGTGCCTCGGGGCCTGTCTCTGATCTTGACTTACACACTAGGGCTGAGAGGGAGCAGTGCATGGATGCTTTAGTCTACAAGCCTGTGTATGGAGACAGACTGGAGGGAAAGAGAAAACAAACACTGGGATTCTGCCACTTAGGAGCAAGTCACTTTGCTTTTCCAAGTCTGTTTCCTGATGGATCAAATGGGAGTAATAATCTATTGTACATCTGTGTCAGGACATGGTAATACATCAGAGGATGGATGGGAAATTGCTTTGCGAGGTACTAGGTGTTAGAAAGAACGAAGTAACAAGGTTATTCCTAGGTCTCCGCTTTTTCCCCTTCTCTCGGTGGTTCTCCTCTAGCCCATTAGAAGCAACAGGATTCAGGGAAGCCTGTCAGGATACCAGCATTCTGCTTACTTTGGGCAAGTTCGTTCTAGAACCAGTTTCCTCGTTTGTCAAATGGGTGTAATAACTTATCCTGTTTCTCTCTCAGGGCCAGTAAATTAAAGGCTATGAAATGCTCTGAAATCTGTGAAGCACCTGACAAACGCAAAGGTTTCCTATTATCATCATTATTGTTTTGGCATTTTTCCAAACATGTATGACATAATCTAAAACAACCTTCACCCACCCTTACAAAACCAGAGAGCAGAAGGAAGCATTTGCAAAAAATGGATTAACACTGGAAAACTTGGTTGTTTTAAAGTGAAACCTCTTCAGCACCCCAGAACAGACCGTTTAGAATAGCTGGGCTTCTCCTTACTGGTCCTGCAGATCTCGAGAAGGCCAAGAAGGTGGGCCCCCCAACTCTGGCTCTGCACTGAGGATGCTGAAGGGCTGTCCCCTCCTGGGGACTGCCAGGTAGCCTCTGACGCCCTGGCCCAAGGGTTCCTGATTTTGTTCTCCTTTAGGGAGATGTGGGAGGTAGGGGGAGGGGTATGTCCAAGTTTGCATGAATTTAAAATGAAAAGTTATTAGAAATCCCAAATGTTATCAACGACCCCATTTTATACAGAAAATGTTCCCGCCCCCACTAGGGAGGCTGCTGGCGCAGCCAAGTGCTGGGTGCAGGGGGGCAGCGCTAGACAACCAGATCCCGGCCACGACTAGCGGGGCCTCCTGACCCAGGGACCCCTCTTCTGTCTCCCAGGAGATCCCATGTCTCCTGGGCCTCATCCTCATCCTCCTTTTCTCTCAGGATGATAGTTCCAGATGTCTTCACAGAATTTCCAAATGCTATTTCTTCATTTGCAATTTCTGCTCCTGCCATCTGCCCCCCTGTGACCTCTGCCCAGTCTTCAACCCCTGCCTTGGAGTCCATGGAGGAAAAGAGCAGAAACAAAAGCCCTGATACTGTCCCGGAGCCCACCGGGTGTGGGCACTGCTGACTTAATGTTTGCAAGACCAAGCCCACCCATCCCCAGGGGAACTTCTGCGGGCGCCGCGCCCCTAGGCAGGAAGGTTGCATTTCCTGCTCATGTCCTGCGAGGTCTAGGGTTAGGTCCTTTCCTCCGCTCTGGGTCTCGGCTTCCTCGTCTGTCAAGTAGGGGAATGGATGAGATGACTGCTAAGGTCCCTTCAGTTCCATGAGTCTATGAAATGTTTATTGCTATTGCTTTTCCTTCACTATCCTGCCCTTCAGAGCCACCAGCACCCACCTGGAATGTGGTTCCTTCACTTTGGCCGCGAATGGCAAAAGGTAACCAAGAGCCTGGCCTGCCTGCCAGTGCCAGGGACAGATGGGTGAGCCCTGGCACCAGGAAGGGCAGAGGGAAGGGAGAGAAATGCGTTTCCCACTCTAATCAGGAGACAGCTCCTCAGCAGAGTGGGTCCATGAGGGCTCAGAGGCCACGGTCTGGATTACACAAGGGCACCTGGCCTTCCAAGGCTTTGGGAGGCTGGGATCCCACTGCCCTACAGCGGCTTGGCAGGTCTGAGGTCAAATCACCTTCTGAGGAAGTGCCAGGTCAGGTTACATTACTGTGCAAATCAGAGGTCTAGGCCTAGACGATTCGGCCAGAGACCTTGCAAACCAAAGCCAGCAGGCAAGCACCTCTCTCCCCATTTCCCTCCCACAGTGCCCCACCCCCCCACCCCACCCAAGTTTTCCCATAGAAAGAATCTGGTTTTCCCAGGTTCTCACCTGGGGTATTAAGCTGCTATGAACACTCCTACCTAATCAGGTAGTTTTGTTCTTGGTCTGTTGCGATGGTTCTCAGAAGACATTTCATTTGTGTCAGGACATGGTAATGTCCCAAACTAATCTCGCTTGAGAAAAATCAAAGAAACAATCCCCCAGAGATGTGGCCTGCTCTGAGTTCCCACCCTGGACCTGAGGGCCACACCTGTTATGCTCTTCAAAGGAAATCATGCCTTCAGCTGAACCACTGCAATAAACCCCACTCTCTACCTGCCCCTAGACTGGGGTCCCCGGGGACGGGACACTTGGGAGGGAAAGAAGAGCAGAGAGGATGTGCCTGGTCAGGTAGGAGGGCGGGGAGAGCTGCAAGGGCCGTGACTAAGAGGGGAAGTGGGGGAGAGGCAGGAGATCAGAAAAAGCAGCTTTTACAAAAAACAAAAATCAAAATCAAAACCGTTAAAGATGCATAAAGTGACCCTTGCACTTCCGTTGTCTCTTCTTGCAAATAGAGGTGGTGCTGCTAGGGAGCTGCTCCAGCACCTGTGTAAGACTTGAGTAGTTGCATACGATTTGTGACTCCAGATCTGGGGGAGGAAGGGGAAGCCATTAGTGACAGTGACATTCGCAAGGCCATCAGGCAGCCACTGGACCCCCTCCCCTCACTGTGCCTTCCCAGTGACGCTGCCCGCTTCCCGTCCAGGGCCAAGAGCTCCTGGAGGAGCTGGAGGGTGGGGGCTGAGGAGGGAGGTAGTGCAGGGATAACCCTGGTGGCCCGTGGCTCACTGGTGCCGCCTCAGGAGCTGCCCAGGTCCGTGAGGAAGCGGGCGCTGGCGGTTGGCCTGAGGTCTCCACCTGGTCCCACCTGACTGAGGTAAGATTTCCTTTGCAGGATGCGGCCCACAGTTAAAGGAAGTCTGAAGACTGTATCGTAAAGAACATAGGATTTAGCACTAGAGGACTGGAGTTCCAAGTCCCAGCTTCACTTTTACTGGTGAAGTGATGCTGAGCAATAGTTATCTGTACAATAGAGCTAATCACCCTTTTGCACGGAGCTACTGTAAGGATTATGAGCTAGCACGTAAAGTGTCTAGAATATACGCAAAGTGACAGCTCTTACTGGAGTGATACTACTGAACTGGGAGCAGGACGTCACTGAAAACTAACTGCCCCACTGACACCTGTGCTTCAGACCAAGCCGGGGCTTTGAAGCAGTTCCAGGATTTAGTCACCCTCCTGCCTCTCCCACCTGGGGCCCCACTCACTTGGATGGGCTGCAGGCTTTACCAGTGCGGGGGTACATAGCTGTACGCCGGGGTCCCTTGGGCCCTGTACGTTGGCATGGAGACAGGGTGTGCCCCAATTGCGGTGTGCTGGGGTGCAGTCAGCAGGGTACCTGAGCATCCAAAGAGAAAAGTAAAGCTGATGAGGCCGTCCCCGGATGCTGGGGTGAAGAGGATGAAGCCACGGTCCTTCATACGGCTTCTCCACGGCCGGCACCCCCTCCCGTCTGCTCATGAACTGCCGCCTGCCCTCCCCCACCTTGAGGTTTCCCCTTAGAGGAAGTTTTTCTGTAGCTCCAGAGTCAATCCCTCTTCTCCAGGGGTCTCCCTTCACTCTTCTTTGTGTGCTCCTCTCATTGCAAGTGTCATAGTGAGTGGTAACTGTTGGTTTACGTGGTTATTTCCCACCCACCAGTTGTTCCTAAGGGCAGGGCTCTAGTCTGACTGGTCAGTAACTGGTCCCCAGGACCCGAACAACAAGGCTGGCACCAAGGGGATGTTCAATAGGTCCCTGACATGACCCGAGGAAATGAGAGCCCTCAACAACCCCTTACTTAGGGGCAGAATAATCCCCAACTCCCACCTCCTGCCTAGTCCACCCTCGCACTCTCTGCCCGCAGAAGGTGACCCAGCTGATTCTTTGAAAGCTGGGACACTCTAAAGGTCATTCCCAGCTCCCGTCTTCTCGTGCTCTTCTTTGGAATATCAACTCATCCAACGACCTCCCTAAACCCGCTCTTCCTCTTGCTTCTCTCCCACCCCCTCCTCAACGTTCCGGAGGGACAGGAATCTAGTCTAACGTGTGGAGTAAGCCAGAAATGGAGAAGGGTCCTGCACGCCTACTTCTCCCGTGCGTTACAATCAGGTATTGGACAGCCCTTAAGCCCCTGACTGCTAAGGAGCATTGCCCCCTGACCTCCTTTCTGGAACCCTGCTGCTACCAGAATCCTAGCATCACCACATCTCCTCTAAACTACAGCCTCCCCACTGACCTACCTGCTTCCAGCCTCTCCCCATCTAATCCTGCCTCCACCTGGCAGCCAGAGAGAATGTTTAAACCGAACCCCATCTCTCCTCTGCCTAAACCCCTTCGCTAGCTCCCGGTTCCCGAAAGGTATTCTCTCTATTTTATGTTTGCCGACTCCCCCAGCCACCCTTCCAACTTCACATCCTGATTTTCTAAGTGCCTCGCCCATCCCCTCCACATCTTCTTCCTGCGTGGACTGCCCTTCCCTCTGCCATCGCTGGTTAGCCTCTGTTCACCCTGTAAGGCCTCGCTCAACATGCCCTCCTCGGCGAGATTGTCCTCATCCTTGCAGACAGATTCAGAGGGTCCTTCCTCTGTGCTCCCACGCTGTGCTACGGCTGATTCCATGCCTGTTCTCCACCCTCAGGAGCTCCGGGAGGAGGGGGAGGGACTGACACAGAGGTGGCCCTCACCTGCTGACATCGCCATGGTGGTTCCAGCCACCATGCCCATCGCCACACCGTTGGTCCTGGGGGCAGCGACAGGTGCTGGGTAGATGGCAGAGGGGATGCTGTTGGGCTGGACGACCGTGGTGTGGTGGATGACATGGGGCTGGGCAGCGTACACCGGCTGTGTGTAGTAGGCTCCCTGGGGGAAAGGAGACTGAGGTCACACGGGCTTTTGGGGGGTGGAGGGTGGGGCCTGCTCTTCCCAGGCCCTAAGGGAGGGGGTCCGAGAAGCACTGGCCCAGGCACAAGGCGTGGGCCCAGCAAGGGCTCTGTTGCTGTCTTACTACGTGACTGTGGTCAGCTCCATGCTGGGCTCGGCTTTTGGTCTGAACAGTAAGGCTCCAGCCCTGTCTTGCGTTGCTCCTAGGGCTAGGATGGTCCAACAGGCTAACAGGTCTACTCCCTTAACACAGATGTGAGCACTTTAAAATATCTGTTATTTTGTTGCATTGCGCTCCATGAGCTGCCTAGAGTGTGCGGCTGGGACCACACCCGATGAGTGAAGAAGGAACTGGGCGGCACTGCTGAGCTCGGGAAGCATTAGTGCAAGTGTCACACTGGTGCGAGCAGTGCTGAACTGTCACATGTTGGGAAAATGTCATATATGCAGAGCATTTCCCTAAACGTATCCTGCTACCTATTACCCTTTAGGAAAAAAGGTGGAGGATGGAGACAACGACCAGATGACTTCCCACTGCCTGGGTCCTGGGGCTGCTTCCTGCTGCCACAGCCCACATGCCTACTGATCTTTGGGGGGAGTAGACAGGGGCCCCTGGCTCATCTTAATCCAGAGCTTCTCAAATCTTTCCACTAAACAATGACAACAACCTCAAAATGTAGGTTTGTAGCCCGAGATCTGAGAGCACAGTGCAAAGCAGCCCACCATCAACAAGACGAACGAATCTCCAGTCTATGTTCTGTCTTTTCAGTTGTACATTCTACTCTGCAATACAGCTGTTTTTAAATGCAACAGTGTTCTCCTCACTACTTACAACTCAGGTAGAACTGTCACTCCCGAAAAAGTGCTATGTGAATGTTGAAGACTCATATAGTCACTGTCACATAGCCTTCCGGTCAGAGCGCACACGTTCTATAGGTGAAGTAGCCCAGATGGGAGCACTAAGCGGGGGGGACACTTGCCCAGTGTCAGACAGGGAACTGGGGGCAGAGCCTGGGCACTTATCTCCTCCCCACCCAAGCTCACACTTTATCAAGGAAGGGTCAGTGTGGGGGGTAGGGAGAGATGCCCAAGACATAGGGGTCTCCTCCTCACTCAACCAGTAGTTCCCTGTGTGACCTTGAACCAGTCACTGCCTCTGCGTCTCAGCTTCCCCACGTGTATGAAAAGAAGTTGAGCTGGGTGATCTCCACGGCCCCTGCCCTTCTGACCATTCTGGGCTCCATTAACCTAAGTGACTGTGTGTGTGTACACCCCCCTCCCCCGGGCTCAGGGCTAGTGTCTCACTGACACGACAGTGACAGCTGGCCAGAGCCATGAACTCGTCTTCCTTCTCTTTCTTTCGCGCACCCACCCTCCCCAGGCTGGTGGCCCTTTTACCTGCAGAAGAGGTGGGCCCAGGCTCCCACATGCACCTACCTGGGCATACAGATTCTGCTGGGGGTAGGCACTTCTGATTGGATACATGGCCGTCTGATAGGGGTTGGGTGATGGGGAGTAGGGGGGTGGAGCAGTGTTACTCTGGGTCGGTGGGACCTTGTATGGAGTCCCCGCAGTGTATCCTGTACCAAGGCAATAAGAGAGACTTCCAGTTAGTCGGCAGAACAGCAGCACCGGCAGGCAGTGGGTCCCAGGGATGACTCCCAGGCCAGGGGGGGCTGAATCCAGGCTGGAAACACAGGCGAGAACAGAGAACAGGACTCCACCCAGAGCCCTGACCCCGGAGGCAGCTCCCTCAGTCCTGGCGCACAAGGCTGTACATGTGATTCTGGCACCTTTGATTTCTCTGGGTCTCAGGGCTGTTGGCTACAAAATAACAGACGAACCAGCTGATCTCTTCAGGGCCCCTGGCAGCACCCAGCCCGGGATTCCCAGCTCCTCGCCGTGAGAGGCAGGAGCACAGAGACGGGAGACCCTCAGCCCGCTCGCTCTGTATCGCACTCTATCTTGCTTTTCTGGCTCCTCACTCAGTACCCAGAGTATTTCCTACTGCTGTTTCTGTCTTTCTTTCCCCCTTACTCTGTATTTCCTTTCCCCCCTTGTATCTCCCCCATGTTCCCCTTCCACCCTGCCAAGGTTTAAGGAGAAAACTCTACACAAAACACCATCAGAGATTCTCATCGTCTGAGACGCACACAGAGCTGGCTTTGCATCGCCCCCAGCGCCTGGAGCAGGGCCGCCTGTGCCCAAGGGGCTGAAGTCAGGGATCATGAAGGTTCACATGAACTAGACCCGGGCCATGTGGGTCCCTCAGCAGGGTGACAAAAGCTGGGGGTGAGGTTGAGAAGTCAAAACCCAAGAAGCTCGCGCTCAGCCCAACTGTGCTACCTTTGAATCTTCTGGAAAAGAGTCAGATCCTATGTTCATGGAAAAACTGGAAACAGGAATCACTCAGGAACAAAAAAAATCACAAAAGGAATAATTCTATAGAACTCAAGGGTATCCTGGGGCTCAGAAAGGGCAAGTACCAGGGAACCTTGGCTTTGGAGCCCCAATGGGTGCTGCTGGGGCTTCTTCCTGTGGTCCCCATCCTCACTTAGTGTGTCCGACATATCACCGAATTTCTCTGGGCCTTAGGTCTTTCGCCTACAAGATGCTCACCAAGGACCCTTTCAGCAACAGGGCACTGTTTCTGCAAAAAGGGACTTGGGGGCAGAGTGGAAAGGGGGCTTTACTAGAAGAGGAGATCTAGGCTTCAGTCTGAGCTTTCCTCCCAATTTGCTGTCACTATTGCCAAGCCTCTGGGCCTTAGTTTCTTATTTTGTAAAATCAGAAAGTTAAGAATGAAGATCTCTTCCTGAACTAAAATCCCATTGCTCTAAAGATCCTAGGTCTCTTCTACCCTAACCCCAAGTAAAAGCAAGCTGCCATATTGCCACAAATCTCCCTTAGTCCACATCACAACTCTGACTTGGTGCCCCCATGTCTCTGATGGTTAGCAGGATGTGGGAGCTGCTATCTAGTCGCCACACAAAGGCTCTACAAAAGGTGTCCTAGCCCTTCCCCGGAATTATGTCATTTATTTTTCCACCTGCAGATCCCCAGTTTGTTCCACGAGGAACTAATTTTGTGGTCAAACAGGCTTGGAAAATAAGTAGCAATGAAGATGGAGTGGAAAGAATACATTAAAGAGAACAAGCATGGATAAGAACTGGAAACTAACTAGAAGGGGAGGTAGGAGTCATTTGAGGGACAAGTCTAGAGCAGATTCCTGCAAGTTTCTAGACTGTGGAGCTCATCTTGAGAGGTGGTCATGGGAAGAGGAGCAGATACCGGGGGGACACAGGGAGTCTAGGTTAGTAGACATCTAGGAGCCATCGGAGGGGAGCTTCACCTTAGCAACACGGTTTACTTCTCTGGAAAACAAAAGGGGTTCTCAGGATGGGCCCATCCCAAGAGCACACAAGGGACTATGATTCTGAGGGATCGTAATCTTTGTTTTGCACACAAAAAAAAAAAAAAGCAGCAAAATAAAACAGAGATAAATATGTTTGCTTTTTATCCCATGACTCTTAGAAATTTTTAAATGACAGGATGAACTGTGACTCTCTAAGACAGGGATATGCAGAAGACTGTGCCCAAGTTTATTTTACTGCAGAATCTTTAATTCACACTATTAACATTTACAACAAACTACAATGTTTTGTGGTAACTATACCTTGTTTTCGTAAATAGTTTTGCTATAACACAGCCATGTCCATTCATTTACATATCGACCATGGCTGCTTTCCTGCTACAATGGTAGTTGTAACAGAGACTTTATGGCCAGAAAAGCCTAAAGCATTTATTATCTTGCTGACTCCTGATTTAAATGGAGAAAACAAGGTATGGGGAGTCCTGCCAGAGTGGAGAGCACCTCTCTTCTATGCAGGAGGGCAGAGCACCCCTGAATCCTAAGATGGCTGTCTCTGAAAGCTAGCCAGCATGGAGCAGTGGTTCTAAACAGTCTGGAGCCAGACTGACTACCGGGGTCCAGACCTCAGCGCTACTACTTAATAGCTGTAGACGCATCCGTCTCATCTGTAAAAGGGGGTAACAGTATCTACTTCACAGGGTTACTGTGATAAACACATTACTAAGTGCAGAGCCCATTCATAAAGGTTAGCTAATATTTCTTCCTCTCTCGCTGTAGAGAGAGCTAGTGAGCTTCCTGTCCCGGGGGTGTGTAAGCAGAGACTGGTCTGAAAGATGACAGGAGACAGGAGGTTAAACTGTGACTTCCATGGTGTGATCCAACTTGAAACAGACTCTAGAACTCTAAGGTTCTAAAATTGTATGGTTTAAAATGCCATGATTTTATGATTCTTGAAAGTCAACAAGTCAGCAATGGGGGTGACTTCCCTGTATGCTCCCCGAGAATGTGGTCTAGAATTTTCATGCCCTGGGGAAGTGTGGATAGTGGTCCCTCTATGCCACAAGGACATCACCTTCTAAAGGGGGGAGATCGTCCCTCTGAGGAAAACCAAGAGGCTCCAAGAGACTGCAGGAGAATTTGGTTTCCACATCTAAGAATAACCTTGTCTGAGAATGTTTCCCTTTCTTATGAAATGTTATGAAATGAAGACACACACACACACACACGACAAATCAGTAGCCAACACAGCCGTGGCAGCCAAAATGATGCTGCTGCAGAAGAGCTTGCTGTTTGTCCAGACAGTCTGAGAAGGGAGAAGCGGAATTGCAGAGCTAGAAGAGGCCTTTGAGATCATTAGGACCAACACGCACGTCTCCCAGATGAGATAATGAGCAGCCAGACGCTGAGCGCGCGCGACTGCTCGCGGGGACTCGGGCCTCACTGGTCCTTCCTCTCAGCACAGTGTTTCTCACGGTTACCATTTGGGTCACAACGCTCAGAAACTGCCCTGGACTGCCATCCTGGGCCCTGTCAGTGAACCAGCTCAATTCTTCTCTCAAGAAATACCCTCCCTGGGACTAGACAATATCAGAGGGGCCTTTCTAGTGCTGCCGTTCTAAGTCTCTGAGTATCTCAGTGAAACTTTTATGAGGAAATCACTGCAGAGGACTTTCCATAACCGCCTGGTGATACTGCTTACGGCCTGAGGACCACTGGCAGCCTCGGCGGCCTTGAGTCTCACAAAACTCAGGGTCATTACTCTGTGCATCTAAGTAAAAGCTGTTGGGCCTGATACAAAAAATCCTCCTGCATTTTGCTCAAATGAACTTAGACTCAACTCACTCAGGGGAGGCCGGACTCTCCTTAAAGGAGGCCTACCTAAGTCTGAAGGTCGCAGAGTAGGTCTTGGGAATGCTGTCCCTTAAGGACACTAGAGACTTGCGTTCAACCCTCTGTTTCAGATAAGAACTGGAGCCCACAGGGGCAGAGACATCCCCCAAATTGCACCACACATCAGCACAGAGCTGGGCCCAGAGTTCAGGGCTCCCCGTCCCCTGGGCAGCGCTGCTGTCAGTTATAGGCCTCTGCAGGCCAATCTTGGGCATTTGCTGTATTAGCCTTTGTATCATCATTTCACTACAGGCAACACTGTGAGAGACAAAAGGAATCTGATCACTACAAGTCCCAGCTCTGCCTTATGGAAGAGGTTTTATTGATGACGCCGTTCTCGCTCAGCTCCCTAACCGCAATTCTAGGCTCCATCAACCAAGAGAATAAGCAGAGCGTGTCCATTAGCAGATGAAACCTTTCCCAGCCCCCTCTCCAATCCTTCCGCACGGGCATAAATCCTCTCCAGCTGTAGTGCCCTGTGCCTCCAAGGCACTGATCCACACATCAAGGGCGCCTCTTACACAGGTCGGGTTATTGAGCGTTAGATTTACGTGTCTGGACAAAGCTCTTGGTCTGATTCCTGCTTGACCCCCAAGTCTCCTTGTTGGTAGCGGAACAAGAGGGTGCTGAATACGGAGGAGGAAGACCTACTTACAAACAGGCGTAGCAAGTGTGGGTGAAATTGAACTGAATGTGTCAAAGTGCCCTGAAGGTCCTGTAGCACTGAAAGCCACCAAATCTGTGCTGGGAGGACCCCTGATGGGTGTGGGAGGGTCAGTTAGTCCCACCTCCATTTAAAAAGTGCACAGGTTCATACATTACTTGCTTAAAAGAGAGGAGGTATGTTTTGGTCCTTTCCAGGGACTGTTACAACCTGTGAGAGGACTGGAACATACCGTGTTTCCCTGAAAATAAGACCCAGCCAGACAATCAGCTCTAATACGTCTTTTGGAGCAAAAATTAATAGAAGACCCGTCTTATTTTACTATAATATAAGACCAGGTGTTATATAACCTAAGACCGGGTATAATATAATAATATATCAGGTATAATATAATACTGGGTCTTATATTAATTTTTGCTCCAAAAGATGCATTAGAGCTGATTGTCCGGCTGGGTCTTATTTTCGGGGAAACACAGTAGCTAGTGCACATTTTGATGGGACTGCAGGAAGATTTCAACACAGTAGAAGGTAAGGCCTTCTAATACTCAGACATTCTCACTGTGGAAAGGGCTGGAGGGAATGAGTGCGCCTCACCTGGGCATGTGTGAGCAAAGGCTAGTGAACTAACTACTGGTCAGGGCAGCAGAGGGGACATCCCTGCCAGAGTGAAGGGTATTAAGGACCCAGCACCAAGGTGACAGAATCAGGTGCCTAATAGCTAGAGAGAATCTTAAAGATAACTTAGTCCAGCCCCCTCCCCTTACAGCTGGAAAAACCAAGGTCAGAAGCATGGACGTGAATGATCTGAGGTCACACTGAACCAAACCTAGAATCTACCTCTTTCGGGCTTCCACTCCAGGCCTCTTTCTGCTGCATTACAGAAGGTGTGTCTATACACGTCTATACACATCCATATGTGTAGATGTAAGAAAGAATATGTAAGTGCCCATCAACATTTAGCATGCCATGGGTACCTAGAAAAACTCCCCACTGCTGCCATCCGTCTCTTAAAGAGGACAATTAATCTCATGAAAAAAGACAGTAACAGCAACTTAACCTGGGTGATATCTTTTTCTAGTTGTGCTGCTTACTAGGTTGGATGGCAACAGGTATATTACCTTTCTGAGCCTAGGCTTTCGAACTGGAATAAAAATTCATCCAAATAATAGGACTACAGTGTAGATTAAATGAGAGGGTGATTATGAAAGCATATTCTCCAGGAGGTGAGAGTTAGGTTGTATAGAAACATAAGTTGATGATGACATCTAGGGGCAACGAGAACTAAGGAGAAAATAACACTGAGTATTTTAAAGAAGAGAAATACTTACGCTACATTCTTCTAATCTACTTAATAGACTCACGATGCCCTGAGCCAAGGACCACGGGGCCTCGTCTGCAACATCCCCCCGAGGGCTTGTCCAGCCCCCCCACCTCCCCGGAACAACTGAAGAGACAGGGACTCCCCACATGCAAAGCCAGCTATCTCTCTTTTGGAAAGCTCCGACAAGCACACCATTCCCACTTACATCGAGTCAAAATGCCACTCCGTCGTTTCTAAACACTGGTCCTCATTCTACCCAGTGGAGCCATTTTGTGTTAAAAATCAGATGTGACGGTGAAACCACCAGTCACCCCACTGAGCCTCCAGGTGCGAGTGACCAATCTGACTGGCCAAATGGTTCTGTCCTCCCCGAGGACCCTGTGCACACACTCTACTCCCACAGTCAGCTTCCACGGGGGCAGGATTTCTCGTGCAGGGGGCAACTGTGCCTCCCAGGGATAGTCAGCAATGTTTAGAGACACTTTTGATTGTCATAATGAGGGTTTGCTACTGGCATCCAGTGGGCAGAGGCAAGGGACGCTCCAAGCATCCTACGAGGCACACGACAGCCCTCCACAGCAAAGCATGATGGGATCCAGATGTCCGCGGTGCCGCGGCCGAGAAACCCCGCGCTAGCGGGCGGAGCCTCTCTGTCTAGAGGTCCACAGGCAGGCGCCCACATGTTCCCTCTGTCCTCCCTTCTCCCTCCCTCCCTGCTCTGGGTCTCCCCAAAGCTGGTGGCACGATCAAAGAGGATGACCTTTCCTGTATGAAGAGGGAAAATTTCTTGCATGGGTAGGAGAACCTCTTAAAACTGTCTTACAAGTGTCAGTTTTAAAAGTTCCCTTTCCTTTCTTCCTAAGAGACAAATCAGTCCCAACCGAGGGGAACAACGAAAGGAGGAGACAGGCTGTATTTACTGAAAGCCGCAGAGGATGCTTGATAAGTTCGGTTCTCGGTCCCGGTGTCCACGGGGAGGTGAAAGGTGCCTTCAGTGCCACAGGAAGACGAGTTCTGTGGCCAGGCCTGTTTCATCAGCAGAGTTGCTTAAGGGAAGACACAAGAATGACATTAGGCAGAAATAAGAAGCGGCACCACCAATCACAGACACAAAGCAAAAGTCTCAGGCTGGACAGAGACATATAACCCAAGGGGACCTGTTCAGACACACAAGATGGTTCAGCCTTTCTGAGATGGGTGAGTGAGAGGAGCGCTGAACTGAGCTTCCAAATGATCTGAAACGGAGGGAATCTGAGCTTATACTAATTAGGAGTCGGGATTTTCTACAACTGACACCACGAAGATGCCTATGAATGCTGCCTCCCACTGTGTCTAGCCTAAGGCTCTGGAATATTCCTTAGCCACTTTTTCATGAATGTGTAGCAACTTGGAGCCTTTGAGTATACACACTGGGTCAGGACCCACTGAGTACTTAATGCCTGAAATCTCAGCTGGAGGTGTGTTTAATAAGTTGCTTTCAAAGAGAGACCCCCAAATAATTATCACATGACAAACCTTGCCGGACTGCCATGTCTTCTAAAGGGACTGAGCTTTGGCAACTTAGCAGGTACAGGTTGGCCAGTGTACTCCCTGCTAACGCCTCCTGTGTCTCCATCTAGGGCCAGACAAACCTCTCACACACCCTTTTTCCTCCCGCTGAGGTGCTACTGGTGCCTCCTATGAGATATCTCCATGAATTAGAGATGATCTTTGGGGCCATTAAGAAAGTAAATGTCAAACTCGGGGTAGGTTTGAAATAGAGATGAGGCCAGTTTGAAAGAAATCTATAGAGCCTTCCCAGGCTGCCTCAAAGCTCAGCTTGAAAAATGTGAAAGATGATGCTTTGTATGTTCTAGAAGTGGGGAATAACTCAAAAAACTTACCTTCATGGTATCCTGTGGGGAAGGAGAGAGGAAATAGGGTTTCAAAGGGGGGAAATGCCTAACATTTTAGATATTTCCCCTGATATACTTTCAAACACTAGAGGAGAAACATTCTTGACCCAAATTGCTACTTAGGGTAAAAAGAATAATTTTAACAGTATCTTTTCCATTCACATAAGGTCTTGGGAGTCATGGATGTGGGTGTTTAAAGCATATTAGTAGGAGGTGGGGCTGCACTGGTAACCGTCTGATATACTTGAAACATTTCAACAAGGGGCTGTGGTAAGACGGGTGGTATGAGAAGAAAGTGTGTCTGTAGTCTATAATTCCACCCGGACAGGGACAGTCCATCTCCAGAGAGATCCCATCACCCCCTGCCTGTCCCAGTAACAGGTAACGGCCCTGGTTCCTTCAGTCATGAAGGTACTGGGCCCAGAGAAGGAGATCAAGGACTCTGCTGCTTTTACTGATCGAGGCTGGAAGTGTAGTTGTTCTGGGCTCACCCTGTGCTTGCATTAATGGCCCGCAATACATACAGCGGATGCTGACAAATGAGAAGGAAATCATGGGCAGGGAAGTGACACTAAAAGGAGAATTCTGGCAGAAGAAATGGGGACCCCGCAGAATTCCACGCACAGTCCAGGGCCTTTGCCGGACATCACGACATGGCTCTGCAGACAATGCAGGAGGAGGGCAGTCGGTTATAAACAATTACCCTGGGTTTCTTTTCCCGGGAGAGGGGGTAAGTGGGGGCTGGGGATCAATAATGGGTCCAATTAGTGTTGAAAATCTTATCAAGATGTCTCCAAATTTAGAACCTGCCATTCCATGTGGCTGGAGAGCCCTGGCCACCCAAAGCAACTCCCTAACGGTGAAACTTGTAGCTCTGAGAAGTCAGACAGAGCAAGTCCATGCCCTCAAGACCCCACAGGGACTCCACCAGGGAGCAGGAGGGCTGAATTTGGCTGCAGAGAATTTGGAGAATTTGGAGGTCCAGCTCCGGTCCAGTTGTTCCCCGAAGTGGTGCGTAATTTACCATAATTTTCATCATAAGCCACAAGTCTGACATGAGCCTGAAGGACTGTGTGACAAAGGTAAGTAAATCAAACTTAATCTGAGAGTGACAGGCCTACCCTGCACTCAGCACTGGGAGGGCCACGTGGACGGGACACACGTGGGGCATGGGCACCGCACACAGGGACTTACGGTCTAGCTGGGGATGCAACACAGCCACACGCCAACCAGAGAGTGAACAAGACAGCATCACACACGGTAAGATCAGGTTCCAGATTAACCAGGAAAGAAGCAAGTGCGACTGTGCCTTTGATTGTGTCTTTCCCAAGTGATCAAGTGAACTACACTGCACATGTTCCCGAAGAAGTGGGCACTTTCTTCTGGTGTCATTATAAAGAAAACAAATGTTAGTATTTTCTGTATTTCTTTGTGTATTTGCATACTTAGTGATTCAAATAACTGTATAAATAGGAAGACTGAAAACACATGTCAGCTGTCAACTTGGCTTCTTCGTGTGTCAGCTGTATTGTATGATCTTCCTCCCCATGTACAACTCTAAAGCTGCCCCTTCTGCTAACAGTGGTGGTGCAGCGCAGCTGTGGGACGAAGACGATCCAGCCGAAGCTTCCAGAGACCTGGTAACAGAGGCGGCTGCTCTGACAGGCATGTTTGCTCTGGTGCCATGAAAGGTACCAACTCCTAGAAATGCTTCTGTATTTTTAGCTGGTAGTTAAATACAAGTGTATACATATGTCAAATATTATTGAGCTGTACATTTGAGACTAGTGCACTTTATGTACTATAGTATATGTGCTATTCCTCAATTTAAAAAGGGGAGGGGTAAGAGGGAAAGAGAGACAGACAGAGAGAGAGAGAGAGAGAGAGAGAGAGAGAGAGAGAGAGAGAGAGAGAGAGAGAGAGGCAGGAAGCCTCGGCAGTGCAGGGCTGCGGCCCAGTGACAGCATGCTGCCCACATCCGGGTGCTGGGTTGTTCACTTCCCCAGGTACGGGGCCCTCACGCCCTCTGACACTTGAAACAGTCTAGTAAGCACACTTACAAGGAAGAGAGGCAGCAAGGGACCATCATCCTGAACAACGTAGTAAGTCAGGAAATCTGAATTTTAGCCTGGGCTGTGCCACTTATTAACTGTGAGACCTTGGGCAAGTCACACAACCTTTCTAAAACTTCAGTGTTGTTGTCTCATAAAACGGCAATAACGATCACTTCCTAGCACTGACGTAAGGATCAAGAATAAAGTGTCACCCAGTCTTACAGTTTCTAAGCCTGTCCATTGGCTCTGTCCAGCCCTCCATCCTCACAGCTGTGAACAGCTCTAACTCAAGCCCTCATCATCTCTCACCAGAACTACTGCAATAGCTTCCTCATAGTTCTGTTTGCTTTTAATCCTGCCAACTCTAATCTCCAAGCCACATTTATAGCGATAGTTCTAAGACCTAAACCTAATGACAAAACATTTCTTAAACACATTCCATGGCTGTCCACTGCCTACAGGCTGAAGGCTGGACGCCTTGCGTGGCGTTCAAGGCCTTCGTGATCTAGTCCTATGATCGCTGCAGACTCGCTCCTGTTCTCACTCTCTGCCCCTGCACTACTGCCACACAAACTGTTTATCATTCCCGAAATACGCCAAGGAACGTTGCATCTCTCTATTTTTGTTCACAATGCTCACTCTTCCTGGCAGGTCTTTCCCCAAATGCTATGCAGTAAACATTTATTAATCCACCAATCATGAGCTGAAGACGCATCTCTACTACAAAGTCTTTCTTTTACCCACCCCTTAACCTTCGCCCCCTCATGGATCCCGTATGGTTCACAATCCCAGTCCCTCTAATCCTGAGAAGCCCCTGCACTTTCTGGCTTCTCTGTCTTCCGCGCTAAACTGTGAGCTCCTTGAGAACAGGGACCCTGTCTTACTGGTCTTTGTATCTTCAAAGGGCCTCGCATGGAACTACACAAGCTATAACTGGAGAAGTGAGAAAGCAAGAGAGCTTCTCCCAATTTTTATGGAGTCTTCTAAGTGCATATATCCTGAGGCAAACAAAAAATGACTCCCCATAAATGATGAGAGAAACAAGTCTGTAACTAGCAAAATTCAAATAATAAAAATACAAGAGGATAGGCTGTTAGCATTTAAAGGGACCTCAAAGATCTTCTGGAATGAAACATATTATCGATGGCCTGGAGACATTAGCAAATTGCCCAAGATCAAACAGCCCACAGCAGCGGCAAGGAGAAATTTTCACAGCTCATCTCCTGAAAGATGTGCCACGCGTAAGTTCAATATTCAACATCCAAATGATTCCAGGGTAAAAGCTGAAAAAGTGTGCAGAGATTTTACCAAAAAATTGCCCTGAGCAGCCCAGGTGAGGGTGGTGACAGTGGCAAGTCCCTCCCATGGTCCCTTCCTGTCTATGACAAAAAGGACCTAGTCAAGTTATACTGCTGAGACCCTCACAGGTGCCCACAAGTTCCCGTGGTGCCTTGGGCCTGGAGTCCACACTGCCCAGAGAACCCAGCTTGGGTCCCTTGCTCATTTCAGCACACTGGGCCCTCGCCTCTCTCCATCCAGGACAACACCCTGAAAACGATCCAGATCAAGATCTGGGCGAATGAAACAGACTGTGTATCTCAAGTCAACCAGGTCTTCAAACATGTCAGACCACCAATGGAGATGAAAAATCTGATCGTGGGGCAGACTGGTCTTTTGGGTTCTCATAGGTATAATCCAGGGACTCCTCCACAGGAGCTGCATGAAGCCAGCAGAGGAGCCACGCAGGCCCAGCAATTTTCGTTCACTTGTTTGTTTGAATTCAGCAGTCAAGTTAGGGTGAAGGTTTCTGACGTGGGTCAGACAGGGACCCCGGAGGGAGGAAGGGGAGAGACGCCTTTTAGTGCCATGCTCCCTCACTGCTGCCCTAGGGGACGGTTCATGTGTGTCTCCAACCCATGATTTGCACCATCAGACATGTTCCTGCATGCTTTAGGAACTGCTGCTGAGCCACCTGGGGGAGCCCAAGCCTAGGGAATGGGATTTGGGGAGGGAAGGAAAGGGGATCTACCGTTGTTACGATATAACACATTCATAGGCCATAATACATATGAGGAAAAATAGCTCTCCTACCATAAGCTGAATGCAGGAACTGAAACTCTGTTGGATAGAAATGTTAGTTGAAATTACCACTAAGAATTTGTGCAAAATAGTCCACATTAAAGTTACAAAAACAGACTTTGTCTCAAGATAGCAGTTTACCCCAGGCCACACAAGAAACAGAATGCAGAGGGTGCCAAACGCTTCTACCCTGGAGGGGAGTGACAGACTTGCCATCCAGAAAACCCTATTCGTGGAGGGGGGGGGCACCTCCTTGGATGCCACAGCATCTTCCAGGCAGCTGATCAGGAGCTGACTGGGTATAAACAAGCCCACGCTCCTGCTTCTGGCTTCCATGCTAAGAGTAAGTTTCAATTCTCCCACGTACTACAGAGGGACTTCACACGTGACAGACATTATGTGCTAGAGAACGTGAAGGTTCAGGGACAAAATCATCACCTTTGGCATCTGAAGAGTTCTCTCTAAAGCTCCAGAGAGCAAGGACCAATGCAGAGGCACTTCATTCCCTGAAGCCTCTGGGGAAACGCGGTGTTGTAGGAGCAGAGGCTGTGGGCTCAGACAGACGGGGTTTGAATCCCAGCTCCACTGCTTTTTAGCTGGGCAACTTTGGACAAGTTACTTAACCTCACTGAGCAAAACTGGAGGAAGAAAAAGTGTGCAGAGAGTCTAACTCCCAAGAATGAGGGAAACATGAACATTTGTGACATGCTTTGCTCGGTGCCTAGAAGATAGAGGGCAGGTGTTCAGCAAACCCAAATGCCTTTCCCCAGCTCATCGTCTGTAAAATGGGAAAATTATATTTGTATTTTACAAGGCTGCTGGGAAATGAAGTGAGGCAATAGATGAAAATGATTTATAAACAGATTTCTTGTGAGACAGTATTTTATTCTCATCTACACTAGTTATCCTTTTTATCCTCTCTTTTCATTTTCAAGTCAGATTACCATTAATACGACACATCCTTTGGTTTCCAGATTCTGAAAACAAGTCTCAGTTGGTTCCTGCCTCTAATGGGGCCAAAGCGTTCTTAACTAAGATTCCTAACATCATTAAGAGCTTGGGGAAAAGCTCCAAGTACCTTCACTGCCCTCAGAACCAATGCAGTATATCCCTGCATCCTGGACCCATGACATTTTAGGGTACTCAGAGCTGCTAAAAATAGCTCTCTCTGCATCAACATCTTGGTCTCCTTGAAGAAGCTGAGAGAAATTTAAACCTGAGAGCCTGGCTCCTTTGCAGGTTTCTACCCCGCAGGCATGTCTCTGCATCACAAATGAGGGCTCTGGCAGGAAGCTGAGTAACCTACAGTGTCCTCTCTGTCCCTGAGCCAGTTTCTCTAGCCAGAGCTTCCCCACCACAATCAGAAGACCTGGTGAATGCAGAGCCCAGCCTCCCAACATAGGAAATAGCAGGGTAGGGAGGTGGAGGTGTGGGGTGGGGTATGGGTGTGTGTGTGTGTGTGTGTGTGTGTGTGTGTGTAACTCTTAAGAGAAGGGATCTGCCCAATGTTATACCCAAATCAGTAGCAGTGTTGGTTGTTATAACCCTGGTCTTCCAATTCCCAGTTTGGGGCTTTCTGACAATATGCTAATTACCATCCCCTCTAGTGGATTTGTGGGTTTCTGAGAAAATGAACTGGGTTGATTTAGTCATAACTTAGAAATCTATTGACTTTTTAAAACATAAAACGGGAAAATCAAGTTTGATGAGGGATGATATTTTGTTTTAAAACTGAAACTTAATCAGTACTTTATATATGCCCAGGGCTTTCCAATCTCTACATTCATTCCCCCCACACCCCGTTTCAGCCTCCTCCTGCCTGCTCCCCCTTCTCTCTCTCTAGTCTGGTTGCTCTAGTGTGACCCCTCAGTTTCTTGGGCCAACTGCACCTGTTATGTAGTGGTTAAGAGCACACGTGGGTAGTGGCAGGAAGGCTGGGCTTGGATCTTTGTGCTAGTTCCCTAATTTCCCTACGTTTTAGTTTCCCATTTGGAAAACGTGAATAACAATAGTGCTGACATCAAAGGTTTGCTGGATATAAAACAAGTTAATATCCATAAAGAGCCCAAAATAGGCCCTGGCACACAGGAACCATTCAACAAACATTAGCTATTTATTTCCAATCCTCTACTTTCTTGCCAAACTAATCCTAAAACAATTCTACAACCTCTCACCAGAAGTTGTGACCATCGTGAGAAAATACCCCAGTGCGAGGGAGTAGTCTTGACATACGCACCACATCCACCCTCAGCTGGGCTTCCAGTGTTACCTGGCTTTCACCTGTTGTCGCTTCCTCTCCCACTCCTCACCCCCTGACCTCTGTACTTACAAACCTCCCCTCCAGCCTTGCTCACCTATCTCAGGGAATCCCATCGTTAGATAAGAACTCTCTACTTTCCACTGGGCAATTTATTCTAAGCTTATCCACCTGTGACCTTTTCTATAGTCTGAGAGGGAGAACCGCTCCCCTGTGAGGCACCCATTCTACCTGCTCCCCCAAACAAAGAAACGTAGATTTGCCAGCCCACTGCAGTCTCCTTGGAGGCCCAGATCCATCTGGCACCCCTTCCCCTCCATCTCCGACTCGTCCTCTCCACTTGCCCCTTCCCAGTACGTATTTAACCATGCCCTCTCCAATAACACCTCCTCTGACTCCACGTTCCCTTCTAGTCAATACCCTCTTGTTCTCCTCTCCCTGTGGCCAAGCCTCTCGTAAGAGTGGGCTCCATCTGCTAAGACTGCGCTGCGCTCCCTGCCTCGCCACCTCACTGACGTGGCTTCCACACAGGTCGCTGATGGCCTCCTGCCAAGAAAGGCAACGCCTCCTCTTCGCTCCTGATCTTACCTGACCTTCTGCAACTACTCGTTTTGTTTCCGACTGGATAGTTCACCAAGCCAGCTCACAGATCTCATAGTATTTACACTGAAATCATTTCTATGTCGTGAGATAATTGATAATCAAAACCACCATCGTTTTTAAGGCAGAACTTACCAAATTTGATTAAGTA
The DNA here is from genome assembly GCF_057876585.1 of Rhinolophus sinicus. Taxonomy (NCBI): domain Eukaryota; kingdom Metazoa; phylum Chordata; class Mammalia; order Chiroptera; family Rhinolophidae; genus Rhinolophus; species Rhinolophus sinicus. The sequence goes on along the minus strand of NC_142514.1, from coordinate 140,405,644 downwards.
GTTTATCAGGGAGAATTTCTGTAGCTTTTATTGTGTCTGCCTATTATAGATTTGGGGGAAATGCAGAATAAAATATCAATGCTGAAAAACTATTATAGGTTCTCAGCCTGTGTCACTGCTCCCCTCACAAGCTCTTTGAGGCCAATGTCTGCAGCTTCCCCAAGTATGAGTCACCTACAGTGGCTTCCACAGTGCCTCACGCAGAGCAAGGTCAGAATAAATGTCTGTGGAATGACATGTCTATGTAAACACTTCAGGGGTCAACATCACTAATTTGCATACAACAGTTCTCATCTGCCCCAAACAGAAGGGTCTGACAGCTGCATGATGAGTGTACGTGTGTACAATGTGTGTATAATGTGTGTACGTGTGTACAATGATGTGTGTAATGACGTGTGCATCACGTCTGTGATGTCACGCCCACTTTAGAGACTGACAGTTGAGGTTCAGAGTGCGGGTGACTTGAAGGGTGCTGATCTAAAAAGTGACTGAGTCCGGACTCAAATCGAGGTCTTCTGACATAGTCCATGGTTTTCTGTCATCTCAACGTCCCAGAGGAAAAGGGAGTGACAGCAGAGTGAGTACTGGGTTGGCCCCAGGGAAGCACTAGACCAAGTGCCAGAGGATCTGCCCCGGGTTCTGGTCCACATGCTGTTGCGGATTCACTGGGTAATTTGGACAAAACACTGCTTTGCTCTGAACCTCCCTTGTCAAGAGAAGGGGCTGAACTGGGGGACCTCTGAGGTCTTTTCAAGCTTTCTAACTTTAGAACAGTAATTACTAAACAAGGAAATGGGGGTATTATCATGACACTTTCCAAATACGGCCCTTGCACGTCTGCAGCTCAGATTCATCTACTGTCCTCCCCGCTCCCACGCTGCAAGCACTGCCAGCACTCGCAGCCTCCGTGTCTGTCCTCACCCCTCCACACCCTTGCTCAGGCTCCACTCTGCCTAGAATGCCCGGCGCTGCCTCTGGGTGCTTAAAAGAATGGCTCCCGCTTCTTCCTCAAGTCTCTACTTCTGGGCCCTCTAGGAAGCCTCCCCTACACTTTCAACCTCAGGAGACTGTTGTCCATGCCTCAGCTTCCTCCCCTCGCCTATGTATTCCTTTTACAACACTCATCCCACGGTACAGCCACGCATTTGTTTATGTGCCAGCTCCCACATGGACTGTAAGCTACTTTAGGCAAAGATGGCATCCTCTCTTTTTTTTTTTATCCCAGCGTAGAGGACATTCAACCAATAAATCCTTGACGAGCATACAAAGAGGCACTTACATAAAACCTCCTACAACCCTGAGGAAGGTAGCACATGTGTCAGAGAGGTGAGGTGACGTCCAAGGCCTCACCACTAGTGAGCTGAGTAATTGGGATTCAAACCCGGGGCTGAGTGCAGAGCCCACACTCCGTCTCCTGCCCGCGGGTGTTAAAACACCAGCTGAGTGTGGGGAGTAAGGTCAGTGGGAAGACCTCTTCATCCTCCTAGCCCAAACGAGAACAAACTTTTTCAACATTTCCAAACCTATGTCTTTCCAAGGAGTGTTGGGCCTTTATTATTTGTGAAAAACAAGTTCCTTGCGTCACATTAAAAACCAGCTTTTTACCCTCTGGTGGCAAGTCTCTCACTTTTCTAACTCCGCAACCCAGAAAGTCTGGGTGTGTGGGTGGGGTGTGTGTGTGGGTTTGTGTGTTTCTCAGTGATACCCTCAGGGGCAACTGAGCAAAGCCCAGATTTGGACATTGTTTGGGAGAGCAGAGAACGTTCTGTGAGGACACGTCTTAGACATTCGGCAGAGGAGAAACGGGCCACCCTGAAGCCCAAGTAGAACGGAGATTTCACTCTTGCCCCCACGGTGAGGCTGAACTGCCCCAGTTCCCAGAGGGAACTCCCAGGAGAATCAGACTTGGACAAGCTGAGCCCAAAGCAATTAAGGACAGGGCAAGGCCAGCAGCAGGTGGATTTGTTTTTCCAAAGAGATCCCACTGCCCACCCCACTTACCACTACCATCTTCATTTTCTCCTTACCTGGAGCGTAACTGGGGCTATTGGTAGGGTACAGGCTGGGATTGTAAGCAGGGGCCGCTGCCGGGTAGGCTGTGGGGTAACCTACAAAGACACAAGAAAGGCTCTATTGAGCAAGGCAAGAAGAAAAGCAGATTTCTGAGAAAACAGAATCCAGTTCATCCTCTTCATGGGCCATTTCAGACAGTATATGTGACCAGCTTTTATACTCTCAAGAGAAGAGCCACCAACACAATCCCGACACATGCAGATTTTCCTGTCCATTAAAAAACACACCAAAAAACAGTACAAGAAACATATGTCTATATGCTCACTGTAAAAATATTGAAACAATATAGAAATGTATATGGGAAAAGTGTAAGTTTATTTTTACATTCCTGCCACAATACTCTTTTCTCTAGAGGTAATAACAACTTGGCATCTATCCTTCCAGACAGTTCTCTGTGCACTTTTATATACATATATTCAGTGGTGTGCTGGTAAATATTTAACAACTGGCTCGAGGGGACTGCGGTGGAGCTCTGTTTTGTAGCATTTGCCAAGTTCCACAATGTAAATACTCCCACCATGGCCAATTTCAAGCTACCAACATTACGGAACGAGTAGTTGGGAAGAGATGCTTACAACTGTCTCGGAGAGCCCAACGGCCAGATCAGCCCACCACTGCGTACTCTATAGGTGTCTTGCGTTTTTGAAATTTTTTCCTGGGGCAAAATATATGTATCAAAATTTGTGATTTTAACCATTTTAAGTGTACGATTCAGTGGCATTAATTGCATCCACGATGTTGGCAACCATCCCCATTATCTGTAAAACTTTTTAATCACCTCCAAACAAACTCTGTACCCGTTAAGCAGTAACTCCCCATTCCGTCTCCCTGTAGCCCCTTGTTAACATCTAATCTACTTTCTGTCTCCATGAACTTGCCTATTCTGGATACTCTATATAAGTGGAATCAAACACTATTTGTTCTTTTATGTCCGGCGTCTTTCACTTAGCATAATATTTTCAAGGTTCATCCATGTTGTAGCATGTATCAGACCTTTACTTCTTTTTATGGCTGAACAATATTCCATTGTATGGCTATTGCCACATTTCTCCATTCATCCATTGATGGACACGTGGGTTGTTTCTGCCTTTTGGCTACTGTGAACAATGCTGCTATGAACATTGTGATGCAAGTATGTGAGTCCTGTTTTCAATTCCTCTGGGTTATATAACCAGGAGCAGCATTGCTGGGTCATATGATTATTATATGTTTTGCTTTTTGATGAACCTGTTTTCCACAGTGGCTGCACCATTTTACATTCCCACAAACAATTCATAAAGATTCTAATTTCTCCACATCCTTACTAACACTTGTTATTTTCTGGTTTTGATTATAGACATCTTCCTAGGTGTGAAGCAGTGATATCTCATTTTGGTTTTGATTTACATTTCCCTAATGCTTAACAACATTGAGCATCTTTTAATGTGCTCATTGGCATTTGTATATCTTCTTTGGAGAAATGTCTACTCAAAACATCTGCTCATTTTTTACTGAATTGTTTGTTTTTGTTACTGAATTACAGGAGTTTTTAAAATATATTCTGGATGGTAAACCCTTATCAGATACATAATTTGCAAATATAGTCTCCCATTGTATGGGTTGTCTTTTCACTTTCTTGATCATGCCTTTGATGAAAAATTTTTTAAATTTTAATGAAGTCCAATTTATCTATTTTTTTCTTTTGGGCTCATATTTTCTGGTGGTACATCTAAGAATTCATTGCCAAATCTGAGGTCATGAAGATTTACCTTTATCTTTCCTTCTAAGAGTTTTATGGTTTTGGCTCTTATATTTAGATCATTAATCCATTTTTGTATATGGTGTGAGGCAGGGGTATATACAGTTTTATATTCTACCTTCAAAACACTTTAACATTATAAAGATTTTCCCATGTAATTACACATTCTTTAAAAACATTTAGTATCTTTAAAATATTCCATTATGTAGCTATATCAAATCATTTAACCATTACTCTATTTTTAGATGTTTAGGTTGTTTGCAAATGTTCATTATTATAAATAAGCTATGAGGATAACCTAAGTAAATTTTGGCTGCATCTCTGATTATTTCTTTAGGAACCAGTTCTAGAAATTAGATTTCTAGGTCAAAAGACAGTGCTATTTTTTAAAGCTCATCCATTCAACAAATACTTGAGTACTTACTTCGTACCAGTCACTAAGATCCCAGCCCTTGTGGAGCTTAGATTCTAAGATGGAGTGAGAAGGCAGTGGATAAACAGTAAATACAAACAAATATAGTCTTAAGTGCTACGGAAAAGAGAAAAAGGGCAGGATAAAGGACAGCAGGAGCACCACAGTGTTGGGGGTGGGGAGAGCAATGCCATATTAAACCAGGTAACCAGCATAAGACACATTAAGAAGGTAAGATTTTCGCAAAGACTTGAAAGAAACAGAGTTAACCAAGCCAAAGGCTGAAAAGAGAGCATTTCAAAGGAAACAGTCAGTGCAAAGGCCCTGAATTCACAGTACATGGGACACGTGGGAGGAACAGCAAAGCGGTCAGTGTGGCTGAAGGAGAACAAGTGAGGGGGGCAGGCGCTAACAGAGGAAGTCAGAGACAAAGCGCTGGTCAGTTCCCAGAAGGCCTTCCAGGCTACTGTAGACTTTGATTTTTAATCAGAGTGAAATGAGAAGTCATCCTGGGGTGTTGAGCAGAAGAATAACATGACCTGACTTGTGTTTGAAAAGGGTCATTCTTATTGCTGTGTTGGAAACATACTGTACGAAGGGAAGGGTAGAGAAGCACAGAGGCTATTGCAAACTACTGTCAATAGACGATGGGGCTCACATTAGGTCTACAGCAGCTGAGATGACAAGAAAGTGACATGCTAAGAATATTCAAATACTGTGTCACACTGCTTTCTAGAAAGACGGTCAATTTGTACTTGCACTAGCAGTGTGTAAGTGCCGGTCTCATTGCTCCCTGTAGTTTTTTAATGCTCACTGGTATTTTGACTGACAATGGAAAGCTGATTTTAAAAGTCAAAGATTAAATCCTTAAGTCCCTAAAAGCTTCTTTGGGATTTGTAAATATTGAGCTTTAATAATGTATCTTTGTTAATATGCCTTTCCCTAAATCCTTTCCAACTCCAAAGAAAAAGAATCTCTCTTCCCCACCTCAATCATTTTCTGATTTCAGAACCAAGGCAGCCAACTTGTCACTTAATTAGCAATCTGGAGGTCTTCCAGTTCTCAAGAAAGTCAGGGGGTTAATCCGGGAAGCAAAGTGATCCAGTCTCATGGCTGAAATTTGTATTTGTCTTCATGAGAAGAGACTGCGCAGCCAAGGGTAAGCACACCTGTTACGTCACTTCAGATGCCTTTTACTTTAGGGGCAATTACAAGATCTTCCTTCAATGTTTCTAAGTAGAATTATTTTTAGTCACTTGATTTTGGCAGGTATCACAGAATGCCAGCATTAAAGGGAGCTCTATTTGGTCCAGTCCTTCCTCTTCTAAGGAACAGGACTGAAGGGTTAACCACACCTGAGAAGGCAGGTTGTCTTCGGGGGTTTGATCTTATCATTTTCTCTTCTTATGACCATGTCTCCCTTTATGGTGGCTGACCCGACCTTACTTACCTTTTAGCTTCATCTGTCCGGTAACTATGCCTGAGTTTAATATTGCTAGACCAGACTACTCTCCTCAACTCCTGACTCATATATTATAAGGCTGGTGCAAACATAATTGTGGTTTTGCAATTATTTTTCACCTTTGAAACCGCAACTACGTTTGTACCAACCTAATAGTATAGTATCTAACTGCCAACTCAGCATCTGCACTTGGATGTTTCCTAGACGTCAAGGCTATAGGCAGAGAGGTGACGAGTGGTCTCTGGAGCTAGAGCTAGGCTTAGGTTTCAACGTCAGCAACACTGGTAATTATCTGTGTGATCTTGGGTCACTTACTTAACCTTCTTGTGCCTTAGTTTTCCCATCTGTAAAAAAGGACGAAGATTACTTACCTAATAGGTTACTAAAAGTATTGAATTAGTTAAGATTTCAAAGCATTAGGAGCCAGGCACACAGTTAAGCCTTCAAAAAGTTAGCTATTAGTATTTCAAACTTAAAAGATTCAAAAATAAAATTTTACTTCCTATCTTCCCACTCCTTTCCAAGCTTACTTTGCAGATTTCTCTTCACCAGTGACAATTCCTTCTTCCAGCTCCTCGGGCCAGAAACCTTGGGACCACCCTTGACTCTCTGCTTTCTCTCCTACGCACATCTAGTCCAGCAGCTAATCCTTTCAGTTCCACCTTCAGAACATATTCAGACTCTGACCAAATCTCATGGCCTATACACTTGCTATCCTACTCCACGTCACCACTCTCTCTCACCTAGATGATTGCAATAGCTTCTCAACTGCTCTCCCTCCTTCTACCTTGGATTCCACGCAGTCTATTTCCCACCGCAGCCAGAGCAATCCTGTGAAAACATCAAGTCCAGTAATGACACTCCTCTCGTTAAGCCCCACAGTAGCTTCCCGTGACAATCACAGTGAAATCCTTTTAATGACCCACGTGGGCCTCAGCTACTTCTCTAACCTCGCCTACTATTTGCCCCCATGCTCATCGACTCCAGACACAATGGCGTCTGTGCTGTTCTTCAAATGTGTCAAGCACTTTCCTGTCTCAAACCTTTACCCTTTCTCTTCCCTTTGCCTGGAACTTTGTTCAAAGGTCCCCTTACATTCTTTCTAAAATAGTACTCAACTTTCGTTCCTCTCTATGTTCCTTAGTCTGCTTTTTCTTCACAGCACTTAACGCGACATACTCTGTTTCCTTGCTTATGAGGGACTATCTCCCACCACTGGAATCTATAAGCTTCAGGTTACAATACGGAGCACTTGCTAGTGTGTGGCTATTCCCTGTGGAGGTCTCCTCCCAGCACAGTCCAGAGATCTCCAAAAGGCTCTGCCTCCCCACCCCCAAGCCAGCAGGGAGCCTTCCAAGTGCTGTCCCCCAAGGCTGCCTGGATCTACGGAGGCTCACTGTGGGTACAGATACTGAGTTCAAATAACTCACCATGTACACCAGCTCTGACAATTAAGTTTGGGAACTTGTTGCAACGATGTTGCTAACCTGTTTTTGATATCAGAGCGATCAGTCATTATGAATTTGTACCAACTGGACAAACAGTTAACCAAGTTTACTATTTGGAAGTGCTGAAAAGGCTGTGTGAAAAAGTTACACAAAAACGACCTGAACTTTTTGCCAACAATTCCTGGCTCTTGCATCACGACAATGCACCAGCTCACATGGTGCTGTCTGTGAGGGAGTTTTTAGCCAGTAAACAAATAACTGTATTGGAACACCCTCACTACTCACCTGATCTGGCCCCCAGTGACTTCTTTCTTTACCCGAAGAAAAAGGAAATATTGAAAGGAAGACATTTTGATGACATTCAGGACATCAAGGGTAATATGATGACAGTTCTGATGGCCATTCCAGAAAAAGAGTTCCAAAATTGCTTTGAAAGGTAGACTAGGTGCTGGCATCGGTGCATAGTTTCCCAAGGGGAGTATTTCATAGGTGACCGTAGTGATATTCAGCAGTGAGGTATGTAGCACTTTTTCTAGGATGAGTTCACGAACTTAATTGTCCGACCTCGTATTTCACCCACTGCTCATCCAAAAGGTATTTTCACACCTGCTATTTCACTTGAGACTCAAAACAACTAATGTTATTTCCCCCATTTTATAGATAAGGAAACAGAGGCTGGGGAGGTGAAGTGACTTTTTGGCTAAGATTATTCAGCAAGTCATTGGTGGAACTGGAAAGGAAATCCTGAAAGCAATGCCTTTTCCAGACCTACCAAATACCATAACTATGACGCGGTCCTTGGAAACATGTCTGCCCCTTCTGCACTTATCTTCTTTGAAGGTCAAGAGAAAAGACACTAGTGAGATTTTCTCTTTTGTATCCCAAAGGCTGTAGTAGTGATTGGGTTTCCTGGGATTCTGATGTGTACATTTTAATTACTTTATAGAGGTCAGTACAATCTAATCCCTTTTTCTTGTTGTAACTAGGATTAGGACGGAAGAAATGGAAAACTATTTTTTGATTCATATGGAAATTAGAAATTACTTTCAAGAGAAATCAGAGGACTTTTTCTGAAATGACTTGATCTTTAGAAAGTAAAAATAGCAGAGTATCAAAAGGCTAGTGGAAGACTAGCACCTTGGCACAGGAAGACAAAGAGGATTACTCCTTTGTGAGCAGGAGACACTGCAGAAAAGACATTTTAGGTCTGAAGATTAAAAAAAGAAAACTGCCCTCCACCCCCACCTCAAGGCCAGGGCGACCAAAAACCAAACAAGCAAAAAAACTTTAATTCTCTCAAAATAAAAAAAAATAATAATAAAAAGAGGGCAAGATGAAGGAAATAATTTGGAATCTGCATGCTCTGAGCACTGAGCCAGGCACTTCTTTATCTGGTTTAATCTTCACCCTAACTCTATGAGATACATTATCAGCCCCATTTTGGAGATGAGGGTATTGAAGCTGAGACTTATCTTACACGGCTAGTAAATAGAGGAGGGGCTGAACCCAGGTCTGCTGAGTGAGAGGCCAAGTTCCTTCCTACAAAGCTCCCTACAGCTCTTCAAAACATTAGTCTACTCAGCATACACCTTATTTGGCTGCCGTTTTCTTTGCCGAGAGTCTTTTTGTTTGCCAAGATTATTTCACCTTCAAAACCTGGGAAAACAGGAAATTACTCTAGAGAATCAATTCAGTCAAAGATGGTCCAGTTAAAAAAAAAAAAAGCTATTCTGTTCCCAGTCAGTGTCCTAATATAAGTCATGATCATGTTACTGAAAAGCATTACTCAGGCAATAAATTACAGAGTTAGAAGAGGTATTCGAGGTGATTGAGTCCAATTTGCCATTTGGCTCAGAAATCCTCAGAAGCCAGCACAGCCTTCTAATGATGTTCTGCTAAGAACCTCTTCAGGCAGTCACAGCTCCTGTTTGAGAGCTCTGGACGTCAAGAAATTCTTCATTCTGAGCTGAAAATGTACCTGATAAGGAGTCCAACTCCGGACACCTTCCCAATCACTGACGCTAGGTCTACTCTCCCAGATCATGTCTGTTCCCTCTGCTCCAGGACAACTCTCCAGAGATACGAAGGTATCAGTTATTGTTCTTGAATTTTCTCTTGTCCAAATTCAACAGACGCAATTCCTTAAACCCTTCTCCATCCTGACTGCCACCTTTGGCCAGCCTTCAATTTACAAATCCCCTTCTCTTAAAACAATTCCACTTTCTTCCTTTGTTCATTCTTCTGCTGATGGTTTTACCCCCCATTTAAAAAAAAAAACCTGAATTGCCATAAGTCCCTGGTGATAGGTGGGTGGTCGGTGAAGGCCTAAAGTGGCTTCATCCAGATTTCTTTATCACTAGCTGATCAGCATAGTCAGCATCTAGCAACTGCTTACTCTGTGCCAAGCGTGGTGCTGGGTTCTTTACACAGGAGCTTACAGTCTCATGGGGAGACAATACAGGTTATTTATACTGATCTACACGGAACATATATGTCATCAAATAATACTGGGGTGTTAGTGGCAAGCTGAGGAGGAAGTGAAGAACAGGCCTGGGAGAGTTGAGAATGGCTTCTCAGAAGAAGAAACATTTCAGTCTTCCTTGAGCAATGAGGGGCAGGAGTTTGCTAGAGGTGTGTGGGGGTGGGGACAAAGAAATATGTATTCATTTCATGCACGAAGGCATGAAAATGTATATGCCATATTAAGGGAGTAACAAATAATTCAGTACGGTTGGAGTGTACGTGTGTGTGTGTGGGGGGTGGCAGGAAATGAAGACAAATAAGCCCACTGGTGATAGATTGTGAAGAGATCTGAATGCCAGGCTAAGGCATGAAATTCATCAATAAATAATAGGAATCCACTGGAGGATCTTAAACTGGGAAGTTTCAGATGTGTGTTTTACAAAATCTACTCCAGTGGCAGAGTAGAAAAGGGTTCAGAGTGGGAGAGATTAGGGAAGGAGGGGCCAGATAGGAAGTTATTGCAATAGGCCAAAGGCAAAGCTAAAACAGTAACAATGGGATAAAGGGGCAGGGGGGAAGGGGGGTTACAAACACGTTTAGGAGACAGAGCCTATAAAACTTCATCGTGATAGCAGAGTCTCATTTTTATTATTGTGAGCTGAAAGCCTACAAAGTAAGATGGAAACATTCTAATTGCAAGGTTGGTAGACTTTTTTCTTCCTTTTTTCTTTAACAGGCAGAAGGAAAGAAAATAAATTAAACTCTTGAATCGGTTCGTTCCAGAAAAAAGCCTGGCTCTGCATTCCTCTTACTGGCTGGGAGGCCTGGCTGCTGAGCGAGCTGCACTGGCGAGAATGTAGGTCAGCCGAGGCAGGCAGTGCTGCAGAACTGGCCCCGACCTGCCCACTGGACCGGAATCTGATGGAGCCTGTCCGTTGGCTTCAAGGCCCAGCCACCCAGGCTCCCACTAGTGAGCTCCAGGGAATTGTGAGGGTGTAAGTGAGGCCTTGCTCTTCTCAGGGGGAGGCAACTCCCGCTGAGGTAACAAGAAAAGGAGGAATATCCAGTGATCAATTATGCGCCAAGTTGCATCCTCGGGGAGAATTCACCCATCCAGATAAAAGGCCAGCAATCTCTGGGTCATTCATCTTGAGCCCTAGAATGAAGGCTGCTAAAACCAGAGCAGGCTTCACTTGATATGTCTTTAGTGTAAAAACAATATCATCCACAAAGAAAAAAATAGGAAAATAGGCTATGTTAAAGCTAATAATAAAATCGCTCATAGGTAAGCACATAAGGCCAAGTGTGTTGCTGTTCCTCAGGGGAAAAAATTCTTTTACAAATCTAAAAATATCTCCCAAGTTCCCTATCTGCCAGTAGGGGAGAAATTTTAATGGAAAGCAGATGGCCTATTCTTTCTCTTTCAATTGCCACTCCAGGAGTATGCTGCTTTTTTTTTTCTTTCCCTGCACATATGAAGCAGATGGGAGATACTCAGAACTTTACAGATTGTTTGGTGAATGATTCCTAACCTCCCTGCATCCATCTTCTAAAAAAGAGATAAAAGAGTAAGATGAAATTTTGCAGATTAATGATTTGGTCCATGAACCCCTTTCCCTCCCAGGTCAAGTCACTCTTTTATTCTAGTATTCTGTTTAAAGAGATCTGGTAAAGAGAAGAATCTCATTCATATTCAATAAAATATATTGAGATACTTGATTTTCCATGTGAAGAAAAAAATCTAGATCCCCACCTCACATTTCTCCAATTCCAGAAAGACTTAATAATTTTTAAGGACACAAAACTTTAAAAATTATTAGAAAAAAATATAGAAGAATATCAGTTTGATTTTGGGATTAGAAAGTATTTCTTAGACGAGACCAAAAGGAAAAACGACAAAAGGTTGATTAATTTAACTCATGAAAATTTAAATCGGTATGACAAGATGCTATAAACAAAGTTAAAAAAACAAGCACAGACTGAGAAAAGATGTTTGTAACACATTTAACAAAGGACTAATATCCAGAATAAAAAACTGGTATTAATAAGAAAATGAAAATAAACCAATAGAATCTAATCATGCAATTCACAAAACAAATCACTCAAATGACTAAGGAGGGGGAGGAAAGGAAAAGATGTTTAACCACACTAGTAATCAGCAAAACGCAAGTAAATGGAATTAAATATCATTTCATACCTATCAGACTGACAACAATTCTAAAGTCTGACAATATTAAGTGTTGGGAAAGATCTGAAACAATGGGAAGTAAAGCATTTTGAAGGCCAATTTTGCAATACCAAATAAAGACATACAACCCTGCAATTCTGTTTCTAGATATATATGTATGCCTGGGAAATTGGAATTTGAGTTGGGCCTTGTGGGATGGGCAGGATTCTGTCAGGCAAAGATAAAAGGATTGGCATTCCCAAATAAAAAGAACAGGATAAGCAAGGTCACAGAGATAGGAAAAGTACTTGAGGAACCACCAGGCTGTTTTCCAAAGTGTATACACCAGGAATATATGAGTTTCAATTGCTCCAGAAACTTGCAAGCCCTTGTTATTATCTGCCTTTTTGATGATAGTTATTTTGGGGTGCAAAGTGGTATCTCGTTGTTGTTGTTTTTTGTTTTGTTTTTAAGGAGGACTCAGCTCACAGTGGCCCACAAGGGGATCAAACCAGCAACCCTGGTGCCATCAGCACTAGCTCCAGCCAAGTGAGCCAAGCGGCCACCCCTCTCATTGTGGTTTTGATTTGCATTTCCTGATGACTAATTAGGATGAACAACTTTTCATGTGTTTATCAGCCATTTGTATATCTTCTTTGGAGAAGTGTCTATTCAGATTCTTTGCATATTTCTTAATTGATTTATTTGTCTTTCTATTATTGGGTTGTAAAAGTTCTTGATACAGCCTAGTTACAAGTCCTTTATCAGACAGATGGTTTACAAATATTTGATTCCCTTCTGTGGGTTGTTTTTTTGCTTTCTTGATGGTGTCCTTGAAGCACAAAAATTTTTAATTTTGATTAAGTTCAATTTATCAATTTTTTTATTTGGCTGCTTGTATTATTGGTGTCATATCTAAAAAAACCCTGCCAAATCTAAGGTCACAAAGATTTGCCTTCAGGTTTTCTTATAAGAGTTTTTTGAGTTTTAGCTCTTACATTTAGGTCTCTGATCCATTTTGAGTTAATTTTTACGTATGATATTTGGGGAAAGGGCCCTATTTCATTCTTTCATACATGGACAATCAGTTGTCCCAGCACCATTTGTTAATGGTTAAAGCACCATTATTCTTTCTTTCCCCATTGAATTGTTTTTGGTACCCTGGCTGAAAATCACTGACTGTAAATGCGAGGGTTTACTTCTGGATACTCAATCCTACTCCATGGATCCAGGTCTAGCCTTAAGTCGGAACCACACTGTCTTGAAGACTGTAGCTTTTAATAAACTTTGAAATTGGGAAGTTCTCCAACTTTCTTCTTTACCAAGATTGTTTTAGCTAATATGGGCCCTTTGAATTTCCATGTGAATTTTAGGAACAGCTTTAGGAACAGAATTTTAGTCAAAATCTGCACACAAGCCAGCTGGAATATGGATTGGGATTGTGCTGAATATGTAGATCAATTTGGGAAGTATTAACGTCTTAAAAATGTTGTCTTTCAATTTATGAATACTAGATGTTTTTCCAATTTAGACTTTTAATTTTTTTCTACAATATTTTGTAGTTTGCAGAGTATATGTTTTGTACCTTGTTAAATTCATTCTTACATATTTTATGCTGCTGTTTTTATTTTTATTGGGAAATACTGGGGAACAGTGTGTTTTTCCAGGACCCATCAGCTCCAAATCAAGTCGTTCTCAATCTAGTTGTGGAGGGTGCAGCTCACTGGCCCGTGTGGGAATTGAACTGGCGACCTTGGTGTTATGAGCACTGCGCTCTCATCAACTGAGCCAACTGGCCCCCCGCATATTTTATGCTGCCCACGTTTTGATGCTACTGTAAATAGCAGTGTTTTCTTAATTTCATTTTTGGATTATTACAACTGTATAGAAATACAACTGATTTTTGTATATTGATTTTGTATCCTGCAACCTTGCTGACTGAATTCATTTATTAGTTCTAACATTTTTTTTTTCTGTGTGGATTCCTCAGAATTTTCTATATAAAAGACCATGTCATCTGCAAATACAGATAATTTTACTTCTTCCTTTCTAATCTGGATTACTTTTTATTTCACATTCTTGCCCAAATGCTCTGGTTAGAACCTTCAGTCCAGTGTTCAATAGAAGTGGTGAGACTACAGACAGACTTGCCTTATTCCCAATGTTAGGGGGAAAGCATTCAGATTTTTTCTATTAAGTATGTTGATAGCCATGAGTTTCTCATAAATGTCCTTCATCAGGTTGAGGAAGTTCCCTTCTAGTCCTAGTTTGCTAGACTTTTTTGTTTGTTTAAATCACGAAAGGGTATTGGAGTTTGTCAAGTGATTTTTCTGTGTCTATTGAGACGAGTATGTGGGTTTTTTTCCTTTAATAGGGTATATTGCATAGATTGATTTTCCTATGTTGGATGGATCTGGTACCCCTGGGATACATCCCACTTGGCCATAGTGTATAATATAATCATTTCTATAAATTATTGGATTCATTTTGCTAGTATTTTGTTGAAGATTTTTGCACTTATATTTAAATGGACTACAGGTCTGTAGTTTTCTTGTGTTGTTTTTATCTGCTTTTGGTATGGGGGCAATTTCAGCCTTATAGAATTGGTTACAAAGGTTCTCCTGCTTTTATTTTTTGGAAGAGTTTGTGGAGGGCTAGTGTTAATTCTTATTTAAATGTTTCTTAGAACTTACCAGTAAAGCTGTAAAGTTGTCTGGTCCTGGGCTTTTCTTTGTGGGAAGTTTTTTTTCTTCCTAGTTCTATTTGTTATAGGTCTATTCAAACTTCTATTTCTTCATAAATCAGTGTTGGTAGTTTGTGTCTTTCTAGTAAATTTGTCCATTTCACCTACGTATCTTATTGTCATTCAATTGTTCATAGTATTCCCTTATAATCCTTTTTATTTCTGTAAAGTCACTAGTAATGTCTCCTGTATCATACCTGAGTTTAGTAATTTTAGTCTGTTCTCTTTTGTTCTTGATCAGTCTAGATCAAAATTTGTCCATTTTGTTGATCTTGTCAAAGAACCAAGCTTTGATTTACTGATTTTCTCTATTGTTTTCCTATTTTTTAATTTCATTGATTTCACTCTAATCTTTATTTCCTTTCATTTACTTGCTTTAGGTTTAGTTTGCTCTTTTTCTCCTCCCAGTGTGTTAAGGTGAAAGGTTAGGTTCTTGAGTAAAAATCATTCTTTGTTTTTAATGTAGGTATTTCCAACTATAAATTTGCTTCTAAGTATTACTTTAGCTAAGTACTACTTTAGCTACATACCATAAGTTTTGGTAGGCTGTGTTTCATTCATCTCCAAGCATTTTCTAATTTACTTTGTGATTTCTTCTTTGACCAACTGGTTATTTAGGAGTGTGTAATTTAATTTTCACATAACTGAGTTTCTTACATTTCTTTGTTATTGATTTCTAATTTCATTTCATTGTGGTTGGAGAGCATACGTTGTCTGAGTTCAATCCTTTACATGTATTGAGAGGTGTTTTATGGCCCCAGCACATAGTCTATTCTAGAGAATGTTTCATATCACTTGAAAGAATTATATTGTTGGTATATCCTGTAGATCTGTTAGGTGTAGCTGGTGGACATGCTGTTCAAGTCATCCATTTCTCTGTTGGTCGGCTGCCAAGTTTTCTATCCACTGCTGAAAATGAGGTACAGCAGTCGCCAACTATTATTGCTGAATTGTCTCTTTTGCCCTTAATTTCTGTCAGTTTTTGTTCATGTATTTTGGGGTTTTGCTGTTAGGTGCATATATGTTTATAACTGTTGTATCTTCATGATGGATTGGCCCTTTTATCATTATAAAATGTTTTAAAGTCTATTCTGTGTAATATTAGTACAGCCACTCTAGCTTTCTTATGGTGCTGTTCACATGATCTTTTTCCATCTTTTTACCTTCACCCTTTCTGTATCTTTGAATGTAAAGTGGATCTCCCATAAACAGTATACAGTTGGATCTTGTTTTTTTTTTCAATCCAGTATGACAATATCTGCTCTTTGATTTGATACATAGCAGATTTAATGAAGGCACTGGAACAGTAGGATAGGACATGTTGAAAGTGAGTAAATTTTTTCTTCGATTTTAATTTTTTTTCAATTACAGTTGACATTCAATATTGTATTAGTTTCAGGTATACAGTATAGTGGTTAGACATTTACAGAACTTATGGAGTGATCCCCCACCCAATAAGTGTAGTACCCAGCTGGCACCATACACAGTTATTACAATATTATTGACTATAATCGCTCTGCGGTACTTTATATCCCTGTGACTATTCTGTAACTGCCAATTTGTAGTTTTTAATCCCTTCACCTTTTCGACCCAGCCCCTCAACCCCCCACCCCCCCAGAAAGTGATTAAATGTTGATAATAAAGAAAAGGAACAATGACAGCTTGAGGAGGTAGAAGGATCCAGAGGATTTTTTGGTGAGTGGGGGGGATGGGATGGGTGGGGAATGGAGGCAAGACATTTCCCCCCTTAAGAACGAAAGAAATTAGAGGCATAGCTCTAAATGCATCTTTGTTTATACTCAGGTTAACACTCACTTTTACACTCATTTTATTATCATGAAGCCTGCATCCTTACAGCCTTTCTTAGCCAGCCCTTTCCCAGTGCTGAAATTAGTTGTGCGCTGGAAGGCCAGAAATCTTTTTAGAATTGTGTATGTTAAATGTTACTACCTGAGTGACTGCCTTCAAAAGTGAGCCATGTACACAAGTAGTGGTCAATTCAATTAACTATTTACCCGAATTCTTAATGTGTTCTAGGAGCTATAATAAACGCATAGTGAAAGGACAATCCTGTCCTCCATGAATTCACCATGTCATGGGAGAGACAAGCAAGCACAGAAGTAACTGGTAGGAGGCATCCTGGGGTAAAGGTCACAGAAGGAGCTACAAAGTGTTATGGGAGAACAGGGAAGAAAGTCAAAATGAATTTTAGCACTTAACCTGTTTCCCTGTCCCACCAATCTGGTCTGGCTTCTGGATTGCAGAGGCTGCTACCACTCCAAGTTAGCTATAAGAGAGATCTTAAGTAGAGAGTTGTCTGTGCTCAGGCCATGCATCTTCCCCTACTGTTAATTCAAACAAGTAACACTGTTGTGGACACTGAGAGCAGGTGTCAAGCTGAGACAAACTGTATACTGTTACAGACACATTAAGAGCTTTATTTACAGGCAGACCTAGATTCAAATCCCAGCTCTTTTACTTATTAGCTCTATACCTTTGGGCAAATCACTTCGGCAAAGACTGAGTCTCAGTTTTGATACTTTAAAAATTAGACACAATCATTAACTTACTTGCTCGGTAAACATTTTTTGAGTATCTACTCTATGCCAGGACCAGTGTCTCTTTTCACTTCTGTATCTGTATGTGGGCTGGCTAGTGGGGTAAACAGGGCAGTTCTCAACTTACTTTGTAGAAACCCATCGGAACACTCCTACTAAGAGTCAGGAGGAGTTTCCTGTTCTGGCCATCGTGTAGGAGCCATCCTAGTCCAGTGGAAAGAACAGGGGCTCTGAAGGCAGGCAAATGTGGGTTCAAAAGTCAGCTGTGCCACTTATCAGACATGAAATCTTAGGCAAGTCCCTTTACCTGAGCCTCAAGAACACAGGGATATCCTATATTGTAGGCTAGCAAATTAAAAGCGGTAGCATGCAAAATACATACCAGCATAAATACTTGGCACACAGTGGTGAGTACTTCACTAAATCCACTCCTACCCCTTTCGTTTAAAGTTCCTTTTGGGAAGTGACTGAGCTTGCCCATGGATTTGAAGGCATTTAATGAAAAGCCTCGACATCCTCAATCATGTCCCTCACCTCCTACCTTTTGCTCTCCCTTCCATGGCATGGCTCCAGGTAATTAGGCCGATTGCTGTTTGGCCAAGCACAAGCTGGAGAAAAGCAAGCTACTAGTCAGCATGGTGTTTTGTGGAAACACTGAATCAATCACTATGCTTTGATCGCACGTTAATTTTTAGTGTACTTTTGTGCGTGTGGGTATATTTACAATCTTTTGTGCATTTTAAAACATTTTCTCTAAAAAATTTGTAAATAAAAGTGTCCTCACATTTTTGCCTTTTTATGTTTCATTCATTACAGTCTATTATTTTTGCTTTGTGTTACTGGTTAACAGTGAAAGTTACAGCAACCAACAGGGCGTTATCTGAAACAAATCTAAATGACCCAACAACCCATAATTCCTTACATAAATTAAGGTGTTATGGACAGTACATAGCATATAATCTCATTTTTGTTGAAAAATAATGTGTACGTATGTTCATTTCAAAAGATCTAGAAAAAAACGATATACCAAAGGGTTAACAGTGATTATCTCTGGCTCAGGAGAAATTACGGATGTTTTTCTTACTCAGTATTTTCTGATTTTTCTAAAATGAACATACATTGTTTTGAAAATGAGGAAAAACAACAAAAGAAACCATAAAATGATCATATCATTGACACTTAAGTAAGTTTAATTAATCTTCTATTGTTACACATTTCACCTGTTCCAAATAACAGCTCCTCATCCTTCAGGCAGAACCAGGACTAGAATCCAGATACCCAGATTTTCTAGTTATATGTAAAAATGTCCTAGAAACTTTTTGGGCTCTAAAAATTTAAAGGGACGACATTAGAGACTTGTCAGCCCATTGGTGAGGTCCTAAAGGAAGTAGGTGGGAAATAGGTATGATACACACACCACGAGTGGGTTTTCAAATAAACGGAAATAGGGAACATGTCTTTGGTCAAAGATTCCCAAAGTGCTTCCATTTCAACACGTTTTCTGTTCAGAGATGCCACTAGTATACTACGTGACCTGGGCAAGGCCCTGGAAATCCTTATCAAATTCTGAGTCTGTTCCTGTGTCTGCAAAAGAGTATAAATGAACATCTCCCATATTTTTACAGGTGAGAAAACTGAGGCTCTAACGGTTAAATAATTTGCACACAGTTATGCACAAGTGACAGTTAAGAATGAAATCAGATCAATCTTATAAAGAAGAATAAGGGTAGGGGAATGGTGGCTCTGAGTTATTTTATTTTTTCCTCTTAACACTAAGGAGGCATCAGTAGATCTTTGCACAACGCAAATGATACTGTACACTCTACTGTGCTGGATTGAATTAGAAGGTGTATTGAATTACAATTAACTCATGGCCTCGTCTTAACAGCTGAGTAATTAGATCAAGCTAATCTGAATTTTATTGCTTGTTTTATTATGGCCTATAATCAGTTGAAATTATAGTGGGAAGTTCAAGAGTCTTACACAAAGGCAACATGCTGAAGAGAAAGAGGATCTCCTAACCCTGAGTAGCTGGATGATCCCAGGCAAGTCACTTAACTATTCTGTACCTCAGTTTCCAAATCTGTAAAATGGGAATAGCATTATCTTGCCCTGTAATTATCAAGGTATATTAAGTTTAGAAATCCCAGGACTAGGAAAAAGGGGGATTCCCCAAGTTATGAGAAAAATACCTGAGAAACACATTCTGGCCTCGGTACTCCCAAGAACTCAATAAAACGCATAATAACCACGCAACCAATCACATCAGCCAGAAGAAGCCTGGGATAAGTCCAGATTATTCCTTCTCCCTCACTCCCCAAATCCAACATCAAGTCCTAACTTATTCATTCATATTCCACAAATATTCAATGTCTACTGTATGCCAGACACCGCTCTGTCTAAAAATGTCTCAAACATGTCCTCTCCATCCCCTCCATTCTTTCCAGTCTTCTTCCATCCCTAAATACCACCCCTAGTTCAGGTCTCTTGACGGAATTATTTTAAGAACCTCCTAACTTATCCTCTAACCTCCATTTTCTCTCTCCAATACATCCTGCTCACACATCCAGAGAGATCTTTCAAAAATGCCAATCTATCCACCATGCCTAAAACTCTCTGGTGGCCAAAGATAAAATTCCAAACAAGTATCCAAACGATAATGGTTATTTCTAAGGACAAAGTTCCAAATTTCTTAGCATGGCATAAGGACCATACGAGGCTGGACCCTATCCATCTAGAGATTTCCGTTCTTGCCATTCCTGGCCTGGCACTGTACAATTCACAAACACCAAATGCACAGCTGTTCTAGAATACTCCATTCGACTGTCTGTTTCCATGTCACTGTTAAGCTGTCCTCAGTCCTTGGATTGTCCTTGCCTTGCCCTTCACTTCATGTCCTTCTTCCAAAACCCTTCACTGACCTTTCTGTCTCCAGGCTAGATTAAGGGTCCCTTCCGGCTACTCCCATAACTGGCTTTTCTTACACAGTTCTTATCAAATTACATTGCCCTTTTCCTCAAATATTCATCCTCCAATTTGATGGCTCTTGAATCAGCCCAGCGATGACCCCCTAAGTGTGGTACTCTTTGCCCTTCCGTGTCCAGACAGGGCCTTCTGCTTGCATTCTCACTGTCCAATCCATTCTTTCCAGTCTCCTTTCATCCCTAATTATCAAGCCTGTGGCTGGGGCCGTGGGTCTCGCCAAGACAGACTCACTCACCAGCTCACCAATACTTCTCTGCTGACTCAACTCCCAGTGTAGAAAAAGGAGCATAGACTTTAGATTCACATATAGGTTCTAATCCCAGTTTTGCCATTTCAAAGTCTGTGAATTCAGGCAAGTTATTGCTTCCACTCACTGAACTTCAACTTCCTCTTACATAAAATGGGATAATAATTACTTGGCAGAGAGTTGAGATGACAATAATGCTAGTAATAAAAACAATATTGTTACTTATTATATATTAAGTATCATGCTAAGCACGTTATACTGATCTCATTTAATCCTCACCATCCCTTCATGAGGTAGGTTCTATTATATTTTTTTATTTTATAGATGAGGAAACCACTTAGAGAATTAACTTATTTGCCCAAGACATCGTGGCAGACCATGGCGCGCTGACCCAGTGCTCATTCCCAACCTCGTCCGCCCTTCGACACTACGGAGGCTGGAAAAGCTCCTTGCTGTCCAGCCCTTCCTAGCCCTTAGCACTGAGTAGCCAGGTAGCCCGGTTCTGACCAATGAGATATATAGAAACGTCTCCTGGGGAATTTGGGGAATTTTACTTTCCTAGTAAAATGACAAACATCACTGATGGTCCTTTCTACCCCTTTTCCTGCCTCAGTCACAGACATGATGCCAACACCTGTAGCAGCCACCTTAGATCAAGAGTCAGAGGACACCGATCTTGAAATCACTGATATAATAAAATTAGTGCCACCTGCCACTGACCCCCCAGAATTTTTACGTGAGAAAAATATACCTATGTGTTTAAATTACCATTAGTCAAGTCTTCAAATAGCATCTTCAGGCATTTTACACGTGATACAGAATAATCAAATGATGCGGCTAAGATTCAAAACGAGGCAGTCTTAACCACTAGGCTGGATGAGAAACACTTAGCACTGTATTTGGTAGAGAACAAGTACTCAAATGATGAAAATGATAATAATATAAATTATTCCACTTTCCTCCTCGAGGCTCCAAGCTCCTCTGGAAACTCAGGCCTATCAGTAACCTAAATCCCACCAGAGCTGCTCGGGACAGGTCACCCTTTTGGATACTGTACCCAGCCCTCTTCTCCGCATCTCTGAATTCAGTTCTCCCAGCTCAGGGTCTACCCTAAGGAAGGACAGGGAGGGAAGGTCTGCAGTCAGGTCCTGGCTGCTCGCTCCTACCCACATGACGGTACCACAAAGACTCCAGGTCTCCGGCCATGCAGGTGTAACATGACAGAGTTCAAGGAACTCAGCATCAACTTACAAGTGTGACAGCACCTGTGGTGATAGTGAAGGCCCAAACTTCTCTCTGGCAGCCAGAGACCTTTGGAGGTAACAAGAAGTATGGTTTTGTAGTTTAAACAAGACCAAAAACTACTGATTGTTCTGCCTCTTTTCCTCCTGAGAACAGTAATAGCAAAAATTTGATGTAGACACTTAAATTGAAGTACCTCCCCCACCAGCTGAGCAATTTTCAAGTCATCACACTTTGACCTCACCCAACATGAGTCTTCTAAAGCCGGTTTTTGGGGCTAATTGTTTAGTCTTCCTAAGATGTGCAAGGAAAAAGACAGGATTGTTGGCCATCTTCTTGAAAACTGTAGCGTCTATTCCTGGGTCCTGGGTTTAAGTTGCCTGCCCACAGGCCACCCCATCTGAGAAGGGGCCAGCCACTCCTGTCATAGGGGACACATGTGTCATAGTGGACACATGATCTGTTTCTAAAGCTGTTTGAGACTCAAGGGTATTTTCCACGGGAATTATGACATTCACAATGGCAAGATTCCTAGACAAGATCATCGATTTGGGGGAGAAGAAAAAGCCTATTTACTGAACATTTTCTAAATGGCAGATATGAATATCAGAATCACTTAAGGCAGCATGTAAAAACAGATTGCTGGGAACCTCCTCCAGAATTTCTGATTCATAGTTCTGGGGTAGGGCTCAAGAATTTGCATTTCTAACAATTCCTAGGCCTGGGCACTAGACTTAGAAGCCACCGCTTTAAGGTATAAATCAATCAGTCACTGAGACTTTGAAAAGCCACAACTGGACACCTTCAGATACCTGAAACACCTATCCAACCCTAAGAAGACATTCACAATGTCATGCTATTCATCTTGCTTAGAGCTTTTTAAAAAAATAAATAAATAAAACAACAACAACAATACCTTCCCCAGCCCTCCCCACCAATACACACAAATCCCTAAAAGCCAATAGTGACAGATTTCTACAGGTTTCTCTTTCCAAATGCTTCAGGACACTGGGCAATGCCTGTGCATTTTCAGAAGAGGAATTCTCCGAGGAAGAAATTCTTTCTTGCCCGGCCTCGGGAAGAAAGGACGAGTCAGCAGTGGAGGTTCACCACTATCCCTAAGTGTGCACAGACTATTTACCACCTTAACTGCTACTAAAAATACCCCCAAAACTTTAAAACAATGATTCTCAAGCTTTGTCCACAACACATCTATGCTCACGACAGTAATGATAAGGGGTGAATGGGTAGGATGGGGAAGGGAGAGTGTGAGGGGCGTCCTGGGCGAGGGGGAGACAAACAAAACCAGGTAATTCTGAGATATTAGTACATTTCACGGCAGCTTAGGAGCTGTCAGCGTGTTACAGGTGAATTGAGATACTGATTCCTTAAGCTCTCGGGAGTCTGGGAAGGAAGCAGGGCACGGGAGCTCCTGGGCTGCCTCGTCTGTTGATTCAGAGTTCTCTACAAATATCATTATTTTCTGTGTGGAAGCACAGGCTTACAGCAACTGTGAATCACTGCTGTAGCGAACAAAGACATTTATCCCAGCTCTGAAGTCAATTTGCCAGAGACTTAGGGACTCTGAAAAGGCTTCAGTATTATGGGCTTAATCATTTAGTCACTTATTCATTCGGCCAATCAATATTCACTGCAAGTTTACGTCGTGTTGGGCACTTGTTAAGCGCTGAGTGCCTGCGAGAGCAATGAGAGGTACAGAAATATAAGCAATGATCAGGCAGCAAACACAAACCACATGCTAGCTCAGTGGTTAGACTAGATTCTGGCTCTGCCTCTTTCTGGCTCTGTGACAGGGACAAGTCTCTCCATCTTTCTGGACTTGCGTCTATATCTACTAGCACACTTGTATAATAAGGATTAAGTTCTCAAACTGGGTACAGGAAACCTGGGGGTGCTCAACAATACAGGTATATGAAAACACTGAATTAAATATGGTATCCTTCCTGGGATGTTAATATTTACCAGATGGTAAATAATTCAAAGTATTTGTTTTACAGAAAACAACTATGACTATATAATGGTGACTTAAGGTAAAATTCATATGAGTTTTGAAGATAACACATAAACTTCAAATAAATTTTAATCTTAGAATACCTGCTCTGGGCTATTTCCCCATCGATCCAGGAATGAACTTGTTGTCCTCTGATGTCAGATATACTTGGGTGGGAAAGTTTCCAACACATTGTGCTTGGCTGATAATACGTGCTCAACAAATAGCAACCACTATTGTTAGTGAGCAATAGATGTGATTAACCCACCCACAGGAGAAACAAACTTACTGTGCAGTATACGGAGCTTAAGAGAGTGCCCGCTCTACTCAGGCGTTCTTTTTCTTTCCAGGCTCTAGACTTCTTCAATTTCTGCTCTCAAACCCTGTGATTATTTGGGAAGTAGACTCTAGAAAGCAGGCTAATTCTGCCCCCAAATGCCAGAGAGGTGTCTTCAAAACACACAAAAAAGAATGTTTTGGCATTAGTCAAGTCGCTAATTTCATCGACCTGCTAGCCTCCCTTGGGGCCTCAGCTGGCTGGCTGAGCAGTTAACCTTCAGGAAAAAAACAGTCAGTCCACCCTCAGACCCAGCTCCACTCTTGACTAGTTTTATCTTATTTAAAAAGCTCTTCGAGATCAATTATCTCCTTAAAGTCTCATAAACAAGTGATAGGTAGGGTAGGAGTTATTTTTCCTACTTTATAGAGGAGAAAACTAAGGCCCTTGGAAGTAAAGTGACTTGTTCAAGTTTTCAGTCAGAGGCAGAGCCAGGAATCAAACTCAGGTCTTCTGACTTCTATGGGGAAGGGGGTTCCCCACTACATTAAGCAACAGAAATCATTCCAGTGAGAATCTTTGCAACATAGCCAAAAGCGCTTCAAATCTTTTGTCAACATTCCACCAATTTTCAGCTGTACTCAGAACCACCAAATTATATATCTTCTTTGACTAAGAAAGAATCATAAGTAACTACATAGAAAACGAAATTAAATTGCATCAGTGTATTTAGCAAGAAATGGGAACTCACTCACTGGTGGAGGCTATGGCTGTACCTGACCTTTCACAGGAGAATACTTGTGGAAAGGCTTTCGTGGTTTCCTGTTGGTCTTGCTCAAGAATGTCAGGAGCTCTGGGGCAAGAAGCCCTGGACTGACAGAAGATCCTGACGCAGTAGGACAGGGTCTGAGCAGGGTACTGGGCTCACTTCATCTTCCGTGTTTCTGAACCCTTCATTAATGCCAGGGTATCCAAGAAGGGGTACAGAAAATTGTATTCAAGAAGGGGCAAAAGAAATAGATTAAGGGAATGAGGTAGCCAGTTGTTTTACAAAGAGAGAGAGCTAACAGAAATGTATAGATTAATGCTCGGAAGGTTAAGAGCTGGAAGGGAAACTTAAACAACTCAGGTAAGCCCCTTATAGCCTGGATGGGAAAGTGAAGGCAAAAGAGAAAGGCAGGAAGGGGCATTTGAGATCTTGCTCCCCATAAATGTCGTCCATTTGGCTCAAATAAACTCTTTATGAGAATTTAAAAAGAGAGAAAGAGACAGAGACGGGCAGGCTTTGTCTAGTGTCTTGTAGTCGTTAGGACCGACCTGGACCTGGAACTGAGAACTCCATCCATCTCATGCTTCGAGACCCCGTTCCAGGCGTGGCTTCTCAGAAGTCTTTCCTGACACCAGCCTCTGACAGAGTTGTGGCCTCTCCCGTATACCCACCATGTTTCCACAGCAATCTGTGCAACTATTTATTACGTTAGGCTCTGGGAAAACAGTGGTGCATCCCTATGAGATAGCATTTATCTTGATGGACTATAATTGTTTCCTTACATGTCAGTGTCTTCCCCATTCTTACAGATCAAGGGAGGGGGGAGTCCATGGAGGGGCTGCTGGCTCCTCAAAGGTGGGGCTCCCTAGTCCTAGAAACTGCAAAGACAACCCTCTTCCCTAGCTTATCACTGGGAGCAGTGAAAGGAGCACATATTTTAAGACAGATCAGCTTGCTATAACAGAAAGCACATACACTTTGAAATCATAAAGACCCAAGGTCAAATCCTTCCTCATCCATTAGAAGCTACACTATACACCTGACCAAGTCATATGACCTGAATTAAACTACCAGTTTCTTTAACTGTAAAGGAAGAGTACTACAGGGTTTGTGATTAATAAGATTACAATTCATATATAAAGTACCTAGCATGTGCTTCCCAAATGGTAATTAATATTCTTTAACAAAATCATTACTGTTACTAACAACAACAAATGTTTATTCTAATGCACTGTATTTGGTACTTGTTTACAAATCATCTCACATGGATTTTCTATTTCCAGTAATGTGGAGGAAAAGATAACCTGAAAATCTGCCTACTGCATAGCACCTAGAAAAGGTAGATAAAGGATAACAAATGTTATGTTATGTAACACACAAAGGCAGAATTGAGATTTTAAGAAAGAAAAAGAAACTGAAAATCAGGAACTGTCACAGCAAGCTGAATTGAACTGCTCCGGGAAGGTTTCTTGCCCTGGGCAATCAAAGGGCTTGCTTTTTAAAGCCACTGGGGGTGGGAGATGAGGCGCTGGGCCGTGGAGAGGCCATGAGCTAGGCCTCAAGTTCCCCTGCATAAAGCTGAGGCCTTAGTTGAATCATATTATCAGTAAAAAAATAAATAAGTAAACGGACTCAAAAGTACAGAGAGACAACAGGAAGCTTAGCTTCAAAAAGAAAGTTTCCCTAAGAATTTGAAACTTTGGACTGTGTTAAAACTGAATTTATTCTAGTTGTGTGCGTTTATACTACCTGTGTGGTCCTAGAATGTAGGATTTTTAAGAGAAGTTAAAACAGTTCCAGGATGATACTATTCCTTGGTGATTTGTAGAAACAAAGACGATCCTCCCTCTCTCCCTCTGGAAGAGCACTAATTATCTCATTTAATTCTCACCACCACCCTATGAAATAGATAATATTATCCTAGTTTACTGAAGAAAAAATAAATTTAGGGAGGTTAAGCAACTTGTCCAAAGTCACCTAGCTGTCATCTAACAGACCTGGGATTTGAAGCTGGTTGTTGTTCATTCAATCAAAAAACATTTACCAAGTTCTACGATGTGCCACGCAGAGACAGGTCTGTTCCCTTGCCAGCATATCACACTGCCTCACCTTGTTTGTGTAAACCAATAGATAAATGCAACTGTCCTCTTCCTTCTCAAGTTTAGCAATTCAGTAGGAATGAAGGCCGCCAGGATCACAGGAAACCCACAAGATTCCCCTGGGCTCTGTCTGCCAAAGCAGCTCAGTCCTCTCTGGCCAAAGCATAGAGGGTTGCTGGAAGGAACACTCTGAACTGGGAAGGGAAACGGTAACAGGCTCCCCGAGCCAGTGAGGCATGGGGTTCTGCCCAATGGGTCCTGGTTGGTGAAATAACCATACAATAGAAGTTCAAACAGAAAATACTATTAAGGATAAATTAAGATAATAAAAGCTGCTCCGATCGACACAAACATAAGAAACTCAAAGTTAGTGATGACAGCTATAGCCCTATCAGGCTCAACCTCTGATATGTTTCTGAATGTTATTTAGGAGCATTAGGAAAACCCTGATTTATTACACAAACATAAGTAGCTGCAAATGTTGGCAATGTTTTGTTTTGTTTTAAATTAACATGCATTCTTAGAAGCTTCAGTTAACACATTGATCAACTTTTGTTTATGCGTGCTTTGTAATAGTTCTAAATATATATATATTTTAAATCAAATCAAATATTTGAGGAATTTCTGAAGCACCCTGTAGTGTTCTTATAGAACCAAATTCAGAACAAGCAAAGTTCTCAGATCCCTGCCATCAAGACCATTACTGAAGCTTTCTGAGCTTCATTTCCCACTTTGCCCTTTTTATATACGCTTTACTCCAGCTAATCTCCAATATCTACTGTACTCTGACCATACCTCCTTACCTCCGTGGGGTCGTCATACGTTCCCTTCACCTTGGATTTAAATTCATCGTATTTTTGAAGGCCGGTGATATGTAAAGCACTGTGGTAGCAACTTACATACATTTTCTCACTCACTGCCATTACCATGCATCCTGCCCATCTTTATTTATTTGTAAATAATAACAACCATTATTAAGCGTTGACTTTGTGCCAGATAAGAGACGCTGAGTGCCTTACACTAGCTCATTGAATCCTTATCGCAGGCCTATACAATAAAGCCATGCTATTGCCCTCATTTTACAAGGAGAACATTGAAGCTCTGGAAGGTTAAAAATCCTGCCTGAGGCCGCATAAGGGAGAGAATGCTTCCTGGAAAAGTGCTGTCTGAGTTCAGAGCTGAATTCTTAAAGATGCAGTTGTCAGGGGACAATGGCATTCCAGACAGACGGACAATATACATAAAGCCAGAGGAGTAGGAAACTGGTACGCAGTTCAGGGGGAGGAAAAAAAAAATCTGCCTTCAGAATCATCAGACCTGGGTTCAAGTATCTACATTTTTGTTTTGTGGCCTCTTACTGTGACTACGGCTTTCTCACCTGTGACATGCTGGTCATCAACGGCACACGGAGAACCGCTTTAAGATCAACGTGCCCACACAGGGCAGGCCCGTGGTTCGCAACAAATAAATTTACCTTCCTTCCTTACCCCTAGTTGACAACTCAATAATCCTTACCTTAGTCTTAATGTCATTTCAATCTCCACTTTCTGTAAGTTCCCAAGCCTTAGCAGAGCTTTTGGAGGACAGTATACAAAAGTCATTCAGCAAGTTATTAGGTCATGTCCTTAACCGCCGTTTCTCAAAATGAGAGCCGTCCCACGCCACTCACCTGTGTAGGCCATGTTCTTGGGGTTGCCATAAGGAGCCCCGGGCTGCACGGGGCTGTAAACAGGGTTCATCGCAGAAGACTGAGGGTCCTACAGAGAAACACAGAGAACAGCCTTGATTATTGATTCCTCCTTCTCCCTGACTTCAGCTTCCTCTCTACAGTCTTCAGTTTACACTCACAGAAGTGACACGGTATAGGAGAAAGAGGACTAAACAAAAAGCCACTTGTTTGTACCTGGCCCTATGCTGGACACTTTTCCCGCTATACGGATGAAGATACTGGGAAGCACAGAGGGGATACAACTTGCCTAATGTCAGCTGAGGCCTTTGGCTCTCAGTTCAGTGCTAGTTCCACTACCCCACAGACGATTCTGTCGCTAGTGCACTGTGTGGCACTGGCCAAGTCACTTCCCCTCTCCGGACTTCACTGCACTGATGCGAAACCAATTCGTTTAGGCTCTCCGAGGTCCCTTCTAAGAATGCTAGTCCAGGAGTCAGGAAAGCAGACACTTCTGTTCTCCAGGGGAGCCCAGGTGCCTGACGAGCACAGCAAGTGTCTCCCCCACTCTTTGCACCTACAGAGCACAAGACACAAGCTACTACCAATAGCTTTGAAAAAAACGGGTATCTATTGCCATTGATCATTTTAATGCAAACAAGGAAACACAGCCAAGACCTCTTTCAAAATTTATTCAAGGGAAAGAAATAAACTTGGAACTTTGTGTGTAGTAAATATCACCTGCACAAGTGCTCTGTTATCTTCATAAAGCACGTTCTTCATTCTGATGAACAGAAAATCTGTCATTAAGCTCTACTGGCCAGCCAATTTGTCCCACCTTGCTTAGGGAACCATCTCTGATAAACAGGCCGACACGTGTTTGAAAACGTGTCTCCAAATATATTATTTACACTTCATAAAAATCAAACAATTCCCTCCTAACTAGGCTCACATGATAGATGGGCAATTTTTTAGGTTGTTAACTTTTCCTGTAGCACCTCAGGATAGGACACAAGTCAAATAAAGGTTGAAGACAAGCAGTTAACAGCTGGCTTGAGGACAGGACAATTGCTCAGCGATTAATTAGTCTGTCCAGGGTTCTGGAATGAGAGGTGGAGAAAAGACGGGTTCCTAAGGAGAGGAAGCTGAGATGGTCAAACAGGGAGGAAGGAAAATGCCGCTGGTCAATTTCAGAGGCTAGCACTTCCTGAAATGTACTCAGTGTAGCCCTGGCAAACCACCACAGGGCGACAGGCTACATTAAACTACCACCAGTTGCAAACTGAAACTAGAACAATTTGAGGATGAAAGTTATAGGAGATACATTATTGCAGCACACTTAAGGAAAAAATATTCTTGTGGCCAGTTGTCCAAGAATACAGCCAAGTAACATACTCTCTAAATATAAGCACTAATCTCCTGACAGGGTACTGAGAGAATTAAGAGAGATCACAGATCTTAAAATACATTGCAAACTGTAAAGTGACACGCGGATGTAAATGATGATGGTGACGATGTGACAACACAGAAAACTACCTGTATACTTTCCCTGCCTCGGCTCTCTCGTCTATCCAACCCGTTTTCCGCTAAACAAACCAGGGTAAGGAAGACTTAAAGTGCTAAGTACCACAACTGGCCCTGTAAACATCTGATCACTCTCCTCCTGAGAAGGTACTCTATTTTGCTGGTTGGACAAAGTATGAAATTGATTTTCATAACCAAATAAACGCGTCAGTTTTGAAACTGGTCCCCTGCTGCTCCAAAATGCGGGCCACAGCCTCAGGAGGAGACTGGGCCTGGGCAGCACTCTCTAACGGCACCAATTCCAACCCTGACTAATGCCAGGGGTTCAAAATTTGGAGAATATGACAGCTACTTCAGGGGAGCTGCTCACAGGTAGACCCGGTTCCTGGCTTCCCAGGGCACGTCAGTCAGCCTTTTACAACAGAATCCACACACTGTGAACAGTTCCCAGGGCCGGCTAAAAAATGAGCGGGAAGATCACCAGCTCTACGATTAGGCAGATGTAGGTTCAACTCCTGGAACTGCCCCGTACCAAATGTGGGCCCACAGACGAGTCCACTAACCTTTCTGAGCCATGGTTTCTTCTAACTTCAAAATGGAAAGAGAGGAACACACTCTTTGCAGAGTTGCTGTAAGGTGGTTTTTTTTGAAAAGACAGGTTTATTGAGGTATAATTTACATACAGTAAAATCTACCCCTTTTAGGTATATAGTTCTGTGAGCGCTGGAAATGTATACAGTTATACAAACACCACAACTAAGACACAAAGTATTTTCACTGCCTCCGAAAGTTCTCTCATCTTCATAGTCAATACCCTCTGCACCCCGTAACTCCCAGCCCGTGGCAACCTCTGATCTGTTTTCTGTTGTTTTATACACACACACACAATACACACACAATTTCTACTTTACAGATGAAAAAAGTGAAGATGAAAAAAGACAAATGGGCAGTCCAAGGTCACAAAGCAAGTAAGGGACAGGGTCAAGACTAGCACCCCAAATGGATCCAAGACCTGAATGAAAGATTTAAAAATACAAAACTCTTAGAAAGAGGAAAATAGAGGCATAAACCTTCATGACCTTGGATTTGGCAATGGTTTCTTAATATGATAACAAGAGCACAAATAACCAAAGGGAAAAAAAATAAACGGACTCATCAAAACTAAAAACTTTTGTGCTTCAAAGGACACCATTAAGAAAGTGAAAAGACTTTACTAACAATTGTCACCCCAATAAATTTAATAAAATGAAATTTAAAAAAAAAAAGAAAGTGAAAAGACAACCTATAGAATGAGAAAATTTTTACAGATCATGTATCTGATAAGAGGTTTTTATTTGGTGGCCGTCCCGGTGGCTCAGGCGGTTGGAGATCCGTGCTCCTAACTCTGGTTCGATTCCCACATGGGCCAGTGGGCTCCCAACCACAAGGTTGCCGGTTCAACTCCTCGAGTCCCGCAAGGGATGGTGGGCTCCACCCCCTGCAACTAAGATTGAACACGGCACCTTGAGCTGAGCTGCCGCTGAGCTCCCGGTTGACTCAGTTGGTTGGAACGCATCCTCTCAACCACAAGGTTGCTGGTTCGACTCCCGCAAGGGATGGTGGGCTGCACCCCCTGCAACTAGCAACCTGGAACTGAGCTGCGCCCTCCACAACTAAGATTGAAAGGACAACAACTTGACTTGGAAAAAAGGCCTGGAAGTACACACTGTTCCCCAATAAAGTCCTGTTCCCCTTACCCAATAAAATCTTAAAAAAGAAGAGGTTTTTATTTAAAATATATAAAGAACTCAGCTTGATAATAAAAAGGCCAATAACCCAATTTAAAAATGTGCAAAAGATCTGAATACACAGTTCTTAAAAAAAGTTATATAAATGGCGAATAAGCACATGAAAAGATGCAAATCAAAACCACAATGACATACCACTTCATATACACTAAAATGGCTATTATGAAAAGGGCAGATACTCAATAAAAAGTGTTGGCAGGGATGTAGAGAAATTGGAGCCCTTATACAATGCTGGTGGGAATGTAAAATGACACAGCCACTTTGGGAAAAGTCGGACTTCCTCAAATAGCTGAACATAGTTACCATGTGACCTAGCAATGCCACTTTTAGGTACATACCAAAGAGAAATGAAAATGTCCACACAAATATTCATAGCAGCATTATTTATTATTCATGGTCAAAAGGTTGAAACAACTGAAATGTTCAACTAATGAATGGATAAATTTAATGCAGTATATCATCCATACAATGAAATATTTGGCAATAAAAAGGAATGAAGTACTGATGCATGCTACGACATGGATGAACCTTGAAAATATCATATTAAGTGAAAGAAGCCAGTCACAAAAGGCCACATGTTGTGTGATTCCATTTATATGACATGTCCAGAACAGGCAAATCAACAGAGAAAGTTGATTAGTAGTTGTTTAGATTAGTTCATGATACATGAAACCTAATTAACTTCCAAATCCATATCTTTCTTAAAATTATAACACAACACTCACCTACACACACACACACACACACACACACACACACACACACACCTACTTTCGAAACATTTCTTCCTGATAACTCCATCAGCAATTCAAATTCACCATGTCCAAAAGTAAACTCACTATCTTTCCTCGAGCTCATTCTCCCATCCTGTACTGCCTGTCGCAGAGTGACTGACAATCCATCCACCTATGGTAGCACCTAAGCCAAAAACATGGAAGTCATTGTCAATTCCTCCCATTTCTTCACACCCAGTTGATCACCAATCCTGACAACCCTACCTTTCTCATTGCTACTGCCCTCTAGTTCAAGTTTCATCCTTTTTTGTCTGAACTATTACAACAGTCCCAAGAGGGCTCTTTTCCCCCATTCTAACCCACTCTAATTCACCTTGACATTCTTTTTTTTAAATATATTCTTTATTAAAATATAGTTTAGATAACGGCATTACTCTCCTCAAAAGCCTTGGGAATAAAACCCAAATTCCTTCACATGGTATACAAGATCCTCTAGGCTCTATCTAGGATGGGGCTCAGGAATCTATGATTTATGTTGCCAAGGAGATTCTGATACCCAAATTTGAGAACACTGCCTTAGACGTTCTTTCCCAGATGCCATTTGTCTCACATATGCTTGACAGAGGAATTAAGATACAGCAGTGAACAACAAAAATTCCTGCTTACATTCTAGTTGGGAGGGGGGAGGAAGAGACAAAATATTTTTAAAAGTAAAATACACTGTATATCAGATGGCAATAAATGCTATAGAGAAATTCACTGAGGGTGGAAAGAGTGCAAGGGGAGGAGCTGCAACATTAAATAAGATGGTTAGAAAAGTGTCACTGAGTAACATCTAAGCAAAGACCTGAATAGGCTGAAAGAGCAAGCCATGCAAATATCTGAGAGGAAACTGTCCAAGCAGAGTAAAAAGCAAATGCAAATGCTCTAAGTAAAAGCATGTTTGAGATATAGCATGGAGGCCAATTTAGCTGTGAATGAAAGAGAAAACAGTAGGCAGTGAGATCAGATAGGTAATGAGGGCCAAATCATGCAGGGCCTTGTAGGCCTATATAAGGACTATGTTTTTTATTCTAAATGAGCTAGGAAGCCACTGGAGTGTTTTGAGAAGAGTGACATGACTTGACCTCATTTTAAGATTACTTTGTTGAGCTGAGATCAGATGACAGGAAAGAAAGAGAAGCAGGGCGATGAGTTAGGATGTTATTGAAATAATCCAGATGAAAGATAATCGTGGCTTGAAATGTCCAGAGAAGCCTCCATTGACAGATCACCTTGGGCAGAACAAGCTGCAGTGAGCCAGGTAATGGCATGTGCATGAGAAAGAAAACAGTCAGAGGGGCTCAAGACGTCCCTCTTGGTGGAGCTGACAGGCATTCATCCCCAAATTGTTCTGCCAAGTGGCCTGCTACTGCCTTCAAAAATACCTGACTTATTTCTTTCAAATCAACAGCAAAGCTGTGAACATGAAATGATAAGGGGGGGAAAGAGCCCAGGGATTAAGGGTGAATACTTGGAAGTTATCACATGCACAACAGGTTGCTGTGTTTAAAAGTTGTGTTGTAGTTTGTAAACTACTTTAAATCTTTTCCAAGAATTTTACCATTTGCAAAGTGCTTATAGTTTACAGTGCGATTTTAATCACTATTTTACTTGATCCTTTGAAGTAAGCAATGCAGAGATTTATTAATATTAATTTCATTTGACAGATAAAGCAATTAAAGCGCAAAGGTTTAATGTATACTGGGATGAATACTGCAGGGAAAAGATAAAGACAGTGTCGCCCAAAGAAGGTTACAGTCTAGCTGGGGAATTTTAAAAGTTAAATAAAAATAAAGAAGTCAAAAACGACATAAGGAGGCAGACTTTCTGGAATACCTAAACTGCTTAGCAAGCCCTCTCCCCAAAAAGCAACAATAAATTGTCAAAAATAACACAACCGTTTCAGGCCTCTGAAGATGAACCAAAGGCATACATCAGACTGAGAAATGATTATTCATGAAAAGTTACTGAATCATATTCAGAACAGTGAGAATCTGTGATATTTTAGCCTGGGGCTGGCCCCTTTCCCCCAACCTCCAACTCCCTGGGGTAATTCCATGAAGACAAGACAGGCCAAGAGGATGAGTGCTGCCAGAGTGGGTTGATTTAATATAAAGCTGAGCATAGAAAATCTGCTCTGGATGTTACCCAGAGTCATTGCCAAAAACAATAAAAGGATAATCTGGGGTGCAACAGTAAACAATCCAGGAAGGCCACTACTGCAGCTAGCCTAAGGTCATAATACTAGTCAGGGCAGGCAAGAGACCTGCAGATAAGCCAGAAATTTAAAAGGGAGTTCTGGGGAACAAAACAGACATAGCGGGTCTTGATAAAATCTGGTTGACTGTAAGACTCTATGCTTGCTAAGAACAAACTGTGGAGAGTCCAAATCTACTAACTCTATATGAATGTAAGGTCTTGAACACACTGAAAGTAAAGGTAGGAACAGAATGATAAACTGCCTCAAGTTTGAATGCGTTCCCCAAAGGACAAACAGAGCCAGCAACAAAGAGTGGGAGATTTCCTGGCCTAGGGTTTCAGTCAATCATTGGCTGACCACTATCTATGCTGACCCAAGAGTGACCTTTAGAAAGCCAAGTTTAAAAATTAAAACAATAATTAAGATCCAGCCAGAATAAACTACTTGCATGTTAAATGATTAAATAAATATGCATGGTTAAAAAAAAATAAGACCAGAGATGACAGCAGTCACACCCTGCAAAGGAAACAGACACTATAAAATAGTCTAAGCAAGTCACTAAGTAAACAAAAAAAGCCAGCAACACCCCCGCCCCCAACAGTGGGGGAAGACTCTGAGTCAAGAGTTGCTATATACAATACGCAATTGTCAACCAAAAAGATCATGATACATGCAAAGAAACAGTGAAATGTGACTGATTTAGCAGGGGGAAAAGAGGAGACTATAGCTATTGTCTCGAAGGGGACCCAGATGTTAGAATTAGCAGATAAATATTTCAAATCAGCTATTGTAAATGTTAAAAATAAATAAAGGAAACCATATTTAAAGAATTAAATGAGGGGCGGCTGGATGGCTCAGTTGGTTACTGTGTTTCCCTGAAATTAAGACCTAGCCAGATAATCAGCTCTAATGCATCTTTTGGAGTAAAAATTAATATAAGACCCGGTCTCATTTTAATATTAGACTGGGTATGATATGATGATATGATATATGATATGATATGCTATGATATGATGTGATATAATACAATACAGGGTCTTAATATTAATTTTTGCTCCAAAAGATGCATTAGAGCTGATTGTCTGGCTAGGTCTTATTTTCGGGGAAATAGGGTAGAGCATGAGCTCTGAACAACAGGGTTGCCGGTTCAATTCCCACATGGGTCAGTGAGCTGCACCTTCTACAGCTAGATTGAAGACAATGAGCTGCCACTGAGCTTTCGGAGGGGCAGCCGGATGGCTCAGTTGGTTAGAGCGTGCACTCTCAACAACAAGGTTGGTGGTTCAATTCCCTCATGGGATGGTGGGCTGCGCCCCCTGCAACTAAAGATTGAAAACAGCGACTGAACTTGGAGCTGAGCGTGCCCTCCACAACTAGATTAAAGGACGACTTGGAGCTGATGGGCCCTGGAGAAACACACTATTCCCCAATAAAATAAAATAAAATAATAAAATAAATTAAAAATAAAAAAGAATTAAATGAAAGTATGATGACAATGACTCAAATAAATAATATCAATAAATAGAAATTATAAAGAACCAAATGGAAATTGTATTCTGAAATAAAACATACAAGAGGAATTCAACAACAATTTGAACTGGCAGAAGAAAGAATCATCAACTTGAAGATAGATCAGTATAGATGATGTAATTGTAAAGACAAAAATAAAAAAATGAAGAAAAATAAACAGAGTCAGAGATCTGTGAGCAAACCAACATACAATTAACAGGAGTTCCAGAAAGGGGAAAGAAAAGAAATGGGAAGAAAAAAAAAAAATTGAAGACATATTTGAAGCTAAAAGCTTCCCAAATTTGATTTTAAAAAAAAATAAAATTAAACCACACATCCAAGATAAGACAATGAACTCCAAGTTGACCAAACACAAAAAAATCTGCACCTATACACATCATAGTAAAAACTGTTGAATGCAAAGAGAAATTTTCAAAAGCAATGAGAAAATAATTTGTAAGATTAACAAGTAACTTCTCATCAGAAATAACGGAGGCCAGCGCCTGCGCGCTGGGAAGCGTTTTTTAAAGTTCATGTGTCTAGAAAACCGGACTGCAGGTCTCTCCTTGCGGCCGTGGCGCGAGAGCAGAGTACGAACTGCTGCTGCCGGAGCCATGGCAGGACAAGCATTTAGAAAGTTTCTCCCCCTCTTTGACCGAGTATTAGTTGAAAGGAGTGCTGCAGAAACTGTAACCAAGGGAGGCATTATGCTTCCAGAAAAATCTCAAGAAAAAGTATTTCAAGCAACAGTAGTAGCTGTTGGATCCGGCTCTAAAGGAAAGGGTGGAGAGATTCAACCAGTTAGCGTGAAAGTTGGAGATAAAGTTCTTCTTCCAGAGTATGGAGGCACCAAAGTAGTTATAGATGACAAGGATTATTTCTTATTTAGAGATGGTGACAGTCTTGGAAAATATGTAGACTGAAATAAATCACTACTGACATGGCATCACGTGAAGCTGCCCATTCCACTGAAGTTCTGAAATCTCATCATGTAAATAATTTCCATGTCTCTTTTGTAATAAACTAATGATATCCAAAGTAATGACATCTAGTGTCTCTTAAAATTTAGTTCCACTGTACTGATACAAACATTTCCAAATAAAAATCTACAAAAAAAAAAAAAAAAAGAAAGAAATAACGGAGGCCAGAGGCAGTGGAATGACATATAAAACATACTAAAGGGAAAAAAAGGTGTCAACCAAAATTTCTAACCCCCGCAAAACTATCATTTAAAATTAAAGGCAAAAACAAAGACATTCCCACATATAACTGAGATAATTCATTGCAAGCAACTTGGCTTTCAAAAAATATTAAAGCCGTCTGGCTGAAAGAAAAGAAAACAGTAATAGAGAGTAATTCAAATTCACATGAAAAAATAAAGAGCACCAGTAAAAGTGATTATGGAGGTCAATATAAAAGACAACGTAAATATTTTCCTATTTTTTTCTCTTAATAAGACTTAATAGACAGGTATAAAGCAATAACTTTAAAAATGTATTGTTTGGTATATAATGGATAAAGACTGAATTTATATAAAAACAAGAGCCCAAAGTAAAGCAGAGGGAGAATGGAACTACACTGAACAAAGTTTCTACAGCCTACTGAAAGTTAGTTTGTATCTGAAGTAGATTGTTTGTATGTGAAGTAGATTCTAATACATAATTTGTAATAAATTAAAATACATATTTAGTTGCAAAAGACACCCCAAAGAAAATAACTTTTAAGATTTAATAAAAGTATCAACATCCGCGATATAAAAGAACAAACCACTGATACATGTCACAATATGAATTAACCTCAAAAATTATGCTAAGTGAAAGAAGCTAAAGCAAAAGACCACAGTGTGTGATTCCATTTATATGAAATGTTCAGAAAAGGCAGACAGTAGATACTTGGTCACCTGGAACTTGGAGTAGGAATGGGTATTGATAGACGGGAGCAAGAGATCTCTTTGGGGTGATAAAAATGGTTGAAACTGGATTTGGGTGACTGTTGCACAACTCCATATATTTACTAACAAGCACTGAATGGTGTACTTAAAATGGGCAAATTTTATCATATGTAAATTATAAGTCAATAAAGCTGTTAAAAATACAAATTTGTGATTCAAGAAAAGTTACAGATTTTTTTATAAGCTAAAAGGAATTAAGTCGTTTGACACCCTCATTTGTACACAAGAACTGAAACCTCTTGTGCCAGGCTCTGTCAAGTGTCACAAATTCAGAGATAACAGAACACATTTCTGTCCCTGGGGTATTCCTATGATGGAGACAGACATGGAAACTAAGAATTAACAGCGATACAGTACTGTTATTACACTGACTGCTGGAATTGAAAGAAAAGACGAAAGGGCAAAGAGAAGGGGAGCATGCTCTGATTGCCACTAGGCGGCAGTATGCTCAGTTAAAGGATGTGATTTCCCAAACTCTTGGTAGATGTGGCTGTGATGAGTTTTGCTCCGTGGATTTAACTGAAATATGGTATAGGAATTCTACTTAAAGGCTGCTTAGAGAGAACAGTGTGAGCTGGGGGTGGTGCCCTTCCTTCTTCCCTTACTCTTTCTTGCTATCTAGAATTAGGACATAATGCTTGGAGCTCAGCAGCCTTCTTTTCCATGAAGTGACCTTGACAACGGAAGTCTCAAACCGAGGATGGCAGAAGGCGCCTGTGTCCTTGATGAAGCAACCATTTTAGCCCTGGGCTACCTATCTCTGTACTTTTACATGAGAAAATAAAACCTTATATTTTTAAACCACTGTTATTTTAGATTTCTGTTATATGTAGCTGAACCTAATCCTCTTTAATTGGGAGGGGGAGAGAGATAGAAGATCTCAAAAGAACGTGTCATTTGATCTATGTTTTGAAGGATGAGCTTTCGGAGGGGCAGCCGGACGGCTCAGTTGGTTAGAGTGTGCGCTCTCAACAACTCCCTGGTTCAATTCCCTCATGGGATGGAATTCTACAGAGGCAGCAGGGGAGGGACAGGCCGTGCATGAAATTGCACAAGGCTCCCTCAGAGAATACCGAGTAGTCTGAAAGGCTAGAGCACACGTCTGAGGGAACACATGGCGGTGATATTATCGTCCTGTCCCCATTTCTGAATTATTTCTACTCAGCTCTTACTGAAGGATCTCAGAGGCCAGATGCGGCATTGCTACAGGCCATTCCACGATCCCAGAGCTCTCTGAACGTGTTATAAATACTCGTTGCAGCTATAATTTGCGTGCCCAATTATTTTCCTTTTTTAAAATTTTTTAAATTAAAATTTATTGGGGTGACAATGGTCAACAAAACTACATAGGTTTCAAGTGTACAATTCTATAATACATCATCTATATATTGCATTATGTGTTCACCACCCAGAGCGAGTTCTCCTTCCATCACCATGTATTTGACCCCCTTTATCCTCTTCTACCATCCTCCCTCCCCGCTTTCCCTCTGGTAACCACTAAATGGTTGTCTGTGTCTATGAGTTTTTGTTTCTTTATTTGCCTGTCTTGTTCCTTTGTTGCCTTCAGTTTTATATCCCACAGGAGGGAAATTATATGGTTCTCGACTTTTTCTGTCTGACTTATTTCACTTAGCATAATAATCTCAAGATCTATCCACATAGTTGCAAATGGCAGTATTTCATCTTTTCTTATGGCAGAGTAGTATTCCATTGTGTATACTCGTATATACCACATCTTTATCCAATCATCTATCGAAGGATACTTTGGTTGTTTCCACGTCTTGGCCACCAATTCTTTTCTTCCTGCTACATTTTAAGCACCATGAGGTGAAGGGACCATATCTTTTAATATCTTGTATTCACTACTGAATTTCTAAAAAAGTGCCCGGTATAAAGAAAAGTGCTCAGTAAACATTTGTTGACTAATTGAATGAATGAATTAATGGGTAAATAAAAAGAAAGCTTTTATTGGAATTCAGCAGCTTAGTAGGATATTAACTTCTTACCAAACAAATTTTTAAAAACTCAGTTTCCGTGTTTTTTTTCACCCTTAATTCTATTAGTCTGATATGCAAGGAAGCCCAGTTTTTATAGTAGATATCTGCTTCTTTATCTGTCTGCCAAATGTAATCAGACTGTACATTAGATCTCTGAATTTTACAGTTCTGTATATGTCATTTCATCTCAGAAAATGTTTCAATGTAAAGAGAAATGGAAGAGAACTTTGATTTCTAGGAATCGTCCAACAGGATCTCAATATCAAAAAGGCTTCCATAGTTAACAGAAATCTTTTCACGCAAAAGTCTGCCTGTAAGTGAGATGCTCATCTGCAAAATGTCACATTCCAACCACTATTGAAATAGATTTAATAAAATGGCTTTTTGTTGTTCAAAATCACAACAAAATCGTCTCTCAAGCCAAATGCTTGAAAATACAAAATTTCTTCAAGGTTTTTTATTTATTTATTTTATTTTTAAGGGCAAACCAATTTCAGAAGGAATCTCTCTTAATATAGAATCCAATTACGGATGGTCCCCTACTCATGATGGCTTGACTTACAATTTTCCAACTTTACAATGGTGTGAAAGCAACACGCATTCAGTAGAAACTGGCTAGGTGAAGTA
Organism: Rhinolophus sinicus; assembly: GCF_057876585.1. Classification (NCBI taxonomy): domain Eukaryota; kingdom Metazoa; phylum Chordata; class Mammalia; order Chiroptera; family Rhinolophidae; genus Rhinolophus; species Rhinolophus sinicus. The sequence goes on along the minus strand of NC_142514.1, from coordinate 140,364,913 downwards.
AGCTATGATGGTCGGTAGGTTAGGTGTATTCAATGCATCTTTGACTTATGATATTTTCAACTTACGATGGGTTTATCGGTTTGTAACCCCATCATAAGTCAAAGACCATTTGTACTCATTAAACCTCACAAATACTTGGGGACTTGCTATGTGTCATTCCTCTGCCCTTAAATAACTCACCTTTTAGTGGGGAAACAGCTGCATGTTAGAGTGACTATAATGAAAGTGCTATATTAGAACAAAATGAAACAGAGAGAGGATGTCACTTTTGCTTGGCAGAAAGCTTTCATAATGTAGCCCTTTCACAGCTTATAAGGATGGTGCAAGAGTTGATTACTATTTTTCAGATACAGAAACAGAATCAGCGAAGTTATACAATTTGTTCAAGATCCCATGGATGGTTAGTGGAAAGCCAGGGACTAAAACCTAAGTCCTGTGCCCAGTGTCCCAAGTCCAGTGTCTTTTCCATGACATCATGCTGTTTCACAATCCAGATGTGATACCTAAAATGGCTGTAATTTCAAAGTAGCATTTTCCAGCCTTCACACTTTACAATCCGGCAGATTTGATCTTTGAGTTCCCCTGAACATGCCATACTCTCTTGCTTCTGAGTCTTTACACATGCTGTTCTCTTTGCCTGAAATATCACCTTTCTCCATCATTTGGGCATTCTCCCTAATTTTCCCTCTTAGTCTGGATAATTCCTCTCTTCTTTTCAGGGCTCAATTAAATACTACCTTTACTGGGAAGCTCCTATAGCATGTATCATACTATTAATATAAATGTGTCATACTCCCAGCTGTAAAGCCCGTGAAGGCAGAGATTTGTCTTGATCACTTTCATTCCTAACACCAAGCACAAAGGTACATGGTATGTGCTTGGAAAATATTTGCTGAATCAATTGGCTGCTTGCCACAGTTTCACAACTGCACAATACAATGACCTGCAATTATCACACATCTCTGAAGAAAGGTTATAGTTTGCTGGAAATGGATTGCTGCAGGCAGACTTGCTGTAACATCCCAAGCTACAAGAAACAGTGATCAGGCATTTCTAGAAAGACTATAAATCAGCAATCCTCACAGCCCTTCTTTAATGGTTACTTACAAGAGGCTAGATTTGCAATGCACATGTATAAGCTGATTTTATAAGATTTTATCTTCTTAGTTAAGACCTGTGATACAATATATAATAAAAATACTGGTGCTCCTTTTCAAAAGTACAACTGTCATATTACCTATCACATCTATTTGCAGAGAGATCATTGGAAGAGGTCTGGTCATGGCATCCAACAGCTTTCTTTATTTTTGTTTAGAAGAGAAAACCGAGGCACAGAGAAGGAAAGGGACTGCCCTAGAAATACATGACAAGTCGGGGTCATAAGGCTCTGAACAACATCCAGGTCTCCCGACTTCAGACTGGAAGCGTTCTGCTCTATCTATCACCTTCATACCACTCTCTGTATGGATGGATGAACAATTATATGGAAAGACAGGCAAATGAACAAATTAGCTGTATGACAATGCATTTTAAATCCATCTGTCATGAGACATAGGATACGAAGGGGATATAAAGAAATGTATGTACTTGTTGAAAAACTGATTGAGTCAAAGTGTCCTAACAGAATATGTTAGTTCTCTGAAGCAAACCCAGAAGCTCACTAGATTGGAAATTCTCAGCAGCAAGTTTTATCGCACAGTCATTGCCTTTCCTGGAGAAACATGTGCAAAGTGCTATCTAGCAACTTTGTGTAATTGTTAAGGACATAGATTTTAAGTCACAGCAGTTGTGAGGCCTTGGGTAGCTTAATTTTAGTTTCCTCTTCTTATAATGGAAATACGAGAGGTAACTACTACTTACATTGGTGGGAATTTTAAATGAGACAATGTGTTTTGCCAGAGCACGCACACATACTTAACAAATGGTGGCTTTATCATTATTTCATGGGGAAACATCCTCACCACACGTTAAAACTAGTCGTCAATTTTCAGCTCTCATTTTCCTTGACATGTCAGCAGCATGTGGCCAGGTTGATCACTCTTCCCTCTTTTAAACACTTTCTTCACTTGGCTTCCAGAAACTAAACTCACTGACTTTTGGCGGCAGGTTTTTGTTTTGTTCCCCCCCCCCCCATCATTCTGGCAGTTCATTCTCAATTTCTGAACTTTGGGTGACTCAGGCTCAAAGCTTGGGCCTCTCTTCTCTTTTCTATCTCCGTGCACTCCCAAGGTCATTGCCCCCAATCTCAAGACTCTAAATACCAACTATATTTTTATATTCACTCACTTCTCCCCTGAAATCTGTTTCTCCTGAAGCCTGTTTCCAGTTCAGTTAATGGCAACTCCATCCTTTCAATTGCAAAATTTTGGGGTCAGTCTTGCCACCTCTATTTCTAATATTTTACAACTAGTCCATCAGCAAATCTTTTTTGTTCTACCTCTAAGACAAATTCTCACTACTCCTACTTCTATCATCTTACTCTAAGCCATCATCATCTCTCTTTAGGATTAATGCAACTGAAGTCCATAAACTGGCAAGTCCCACATTAAAACATTTTCCCAATTATTTTCCCTACCCAGCCCCTTTGCTCATTCCTTTGATTCCTTTGTGTTATACCTGCTGCCCCACTAACGTGTAAAAGTCCTTGGAGGGCAAACGCCATATTTGATTCTTCCTTCATTTCCTCTAGCCCAGGACTTAGCACATAATAGGTACTTTGGGAATGTATGTTACATTAAAAATGCTAAATGTCAAAGAAATTAGAAGATAAATTTTTGACTTTCCAAAGCATTTCTGCAGTCATCTAACAACTCAGTGGGAAATCAGAGCTGGAATTAGCCTCTACTTTACAAATGATAAAAGCCTCAAAAAAACTTGCCTAGACTTTACCCTGACTCCCCACTCCAGGCGCAGTATTCTTTCCATCAAAACGTTCACTGTATGAGGCAGCTGGTTAGCTCAGTTGATTAGATAGCAGTGCTCTTAACAAGGGTGCTGATTCGATCCCCACATGAGCCACTGTGAGCTGCACCCTCTACAACTAGATTGAAACAACTACTTGCCTTGGAGCTGATGGGTCTGGAAAAACACACATAAAATAAATAAAAGCTCAAAAAATGAATGTTCAGGGGCCGGCCCGGTGGCTCAGGTGGTTAGAGCTCCATGCTCCTAACTCCGAAGGCTGCCGGTTCGATTCCCACATGGGCCAGTGGGCTCTCAACCACAAGGTTGCCAGTTCAATTCCTCGAGTCCCGCAAGGGATGGTGGGCTCTGCCCCCTGCAACTAAGATTGAACATGGCACCTTGAGCTGAGCTGCCTCCCGGATGGCTCAGTTGTCGGTTGGAGCGCGGGCTCTCAACCACAAGGTTGCCAGTTCAATTCCTCGACTCCCGCAAGGGATGGTGGGCAGCGCCCCCTGCAACTAAAAAATTGAACACGGCACCTTGAGCTGAGCTGCCGCTGAGCTCCCGGATGGCTCAGTTGGTTGGAGCCTGTCCACTCAACCACAAGGTTGCCGGTTCGACTCCCGCAAGGGATGGTGGGCTGTGCCCCCTGCAACTAGCAACGGCAACTGGACCTGGAGCTGAGCTGCGCTCTCCACAACTAAGACTGAAAGAACAACAACTTGAAGCTGAACAGAACCCCCCACAACTAAGATCGAAAGGACAACAATTTGACCATTGTTCCCCAATAAAGTCCTGTTCCCCTTCCCCAATAAAATCTTTAAAAAAAAAAAAGAATGTTCATTATATTTCTTAGTGACAAGAATATGGTTAAGGCAAGAAAGAAGGATCAAGACTGAAAAAAAGACTGTTACAGGGCGGCCGGATGGCTCAGTTGGTTAGATCGAGCTCTGAACAACAGGGTGGGCCTGTGAGCTGCGCCCTCCACAACTAGATTGAAGACAAGGAGCTGCCGCTGAGCTTTTGGAGGGTTCGACCGGATGGCCTGGTTGGTTAGAGCACCAGCTCTCAACAACAAGGTTGCCGGTTCAATTCCCACATGGGATGGTGGGCTGCGCCCCCTGCAACTAAAGATTGAAAACGGTGATTGGACTTGGAGCTGAGCTGCGCCCTCCACAACTAGACTGAAGGACGACTTGGAGCTGATGGGCCCTGGAGAAACACACTGTTCCCCAATTAAAAAAAAAAAAAAAAAAAGACTGCCACAAATTGTAAATTACTCAACAATATAAACAGCACATCCTGAATAAATAAATATAGCTATACCAGAGCCAAGAGTCTTGGTTTAAAATAAACCCACATTTAATGACACTTTAATGTGGGGTATTTGTTTTATAAATCACTTGGAAGGGGCATTGACAACAAGAGAGTAAGATATATTGTTTGCCATTATGGAGCTCATAATCTAGTAGCAAAAATGAGACCCAAACACTCAGAACTTAAAATCCTGGTGGCAGACAAAATAAGCAGCTTGAATTCGTAGTTCCAAATAATAAAAAGAAAGGCAAGAAAATAATAGCTAAAGGAATTTTACAGGCAACCTGTACACCTAGTACAACTACTGTAGGAGCATGGAGAAGGAAGGGAAGGATTTCCGTGATTCTGTGCATGTGTTTTTACTCTTTAGATTTTTGTTTGTTTAAAGGAGGGACACCATTGCCTATGAAAACTGGCAGAGTTTAAGAAGAAAATGGGCTTAGGGACTCATATGGGGATGGGGAGAAGGAAACACCAGAACAAAGGTGAAGACAGCACCAAAGGCTCAAACACAGCACTCCACCCCACATGAGGCTTCACAGAGCCTCCCAGCGAGAACTGCCGTCTGTGCCCAACACACTGGGTTGTAGCCCCATGCTAGACCTGCTTCAAGTCAAGTCATCTATAGGACTCGTTTCCTCCTGGTCCATGAGCTCTGTGAAAGCAAAGACTATATTGTTAACTAACCTATGGCATTCCCCACCAGCTAATACACAGCCAAGCACACAAGTACACAGTTTGATTAACTGAAATGAACCAATGAATGTTAGAGCGTGGTAGTACCTCTAAGGTCACTTCATTCAAGCCGTTCATTTTGCAACAGAGAAAACAGAGACCAAATGATTTGCTCCAAGTCACAGAGCAAGTCAGTAACAGATCCAAGACTGGACCTCTGGCCTCCAGCCAGAAGGGTGGCAGCGAGGCTGCTTTTCGATGCAAGCACAAGAAATCTCCTCTGCTTACTGGTTAGTTAAAAGACTACTGGGCCCTTGCAATGGGAGGTCTAAGACTGAATCAGGAACTTCTGCATTGCTAAAAGCTGAAACTCTGAATATCAGGCCAAATCCTTTGTCTCTGGACAGAAGGGCTCAGTAAAACCTGGCAGAACCACGCTTGTTGGATGCAAAGGGCACAGGATCAGGAAGCTTTCCTGTAATGAAGCTGAAGGAAAACACTGGGAAAATACGGAGCAATGGAGAGTGAGATTCCTGCCCAGCAGCATCAATACTGCGAAAGCTTTCCTGATGAAAAGCAGAGAGACTATATTAGAAGCAGTCATGGCTCAGGAAATGGGAGAGAGGGTAATTTCAGGACACACTGAAGACTCCCCTGGGAAGCACCTGTCTAATTTGAGGCTTAACGATATAGACGTCACAAAAAAATAAAATCTAAAACTAGAGACAGTATGTGATGTCCACTATAACCCCACTGAGAACAATGTAGCTTGAGGGAGCCCAGCCTCCTCGCTCTCCATCACAGCCGCTGGCCCACTCAACACCATCCTCCATCAGAATCGCCAAAGTATTTATTCAAAACAGTTTTTACAAATAATTCGAATGAAAAATGGGCAAAAAACTTAAAGATGCTCAACATCACTCGTCACCAAGGAAATGCAACTCGAAATCACAACAAGATACCATCTTACATCTGTTAGGATGGCCATTATCCCAAAAAATAAAAAACAAAAAATAACAAGGTTGGCAAGGATATGGTGCAGAAGCTCTGGAAAACAGTATGGAGGTTTCTCAAATAATTAAAAATAGAATTACTATATGATCCAGCAATCTCCCCTTCTGGGTCGAGATCCAAAAAGAACTGGAAATAGGATCTCAGAGATATTTATATTTGCACACCCAGGTTCATTGCAACATTATTCACAACAGCCAAGAGGTGGAAGCAACCTAAATGTCCATCAATGGATGAATGGATAAAGAAAATGTGGTGTACGCATACAATATATTATTAAGCCTTAAAAAGAAAATTTTGTCATATGCTACAACATGAATAAACCTTGAGGACATTACTCTGAGTGAAATAAGCCAGTCACAAAAGACAAAAAACTTAGAAAGTAGAATGGTGGTTGCCAGAGGCTGTTGGGGGATGGGGAGTTGTTTAATGGGTATAGTTTGTTTGGCAAGAGGAAAAGCACTAGAGATTTGTTGCATAAAAAGGTGCATATAGTTAACACTACTGCACTGCACTCTTAAAAATGGTTAAGATGGTAAATGAAGTTTGTTACACGTTTTTAACACACACACACACACGGAGCGTTAGGCGCTACGTCAAAACTAAATCAGAACACCTAGGAATCAGAATTTTAAACAAGCTCCTCCAGGTATTTTTGATATATGGCCAAATTCAGAAGCCACAGGCTTCCAAATAAAGTCCAAACTTTACTTTGGCATCTAACGTCCTCCATGAGCTATTCCTCTCTCTCTCCATTCTCACACTTGCTCCTCCTCAGGCCTTGCTCGATTTGCCTTCCGATCTGTGCCCTGAGGAGGCACTGGAGCAGCACTGTCCAAACTGAACTTTCTAGGTTGATAGAAATGTTCTACATTTGACCCTAAAGATTCCACCAAAAAACGCTTAGAACTAATAAATGAATTCAGTGAAGTAGCAGCATACAAAATTAATACTCAGAAATCAGTTACATTTTTATACACCAATAACGAACTGTCAGAAAGAAAAATTAAGAGAACAATTCCATTTACAATTGCATCAAAAAGAAAAAAAAATACCTACCGTGTTTCCCCCAAAATAAGACCAGGTCTTATATTAAGGTTTGCTCCAAAAAACGCATTAGGGCTTTTGTTCAGGGGATGTCATCCTGAAAAATCATGCCAGGGCTTATTTTCCTGTTAGGTCTTATTTTCAGGGAAACACGGTAGGAATAAATTCAACCAAGGAGGTAAAAGACCTGTACTTGGAAAACTGTAAGTCACTGAAGAAAGAAACTGAAGAAGATACAAACAAATAGAAGCATATACTGTGTTCATGGATAGGAAGAATTAACATCGATAAAATGTCCATGCTGCCCAAGGCAATCTATAGATTCAATGCAATCCCTATCAAAATATCAATGGCATTTTTCATAGCACTAGAACAAATGATATTAAAATTTATATGGAACCACAAAAGATCCTGACAGCTACAGCAATCCTGAGAAAGAAGAACAAAGTTGGAGTATCATGCTCCCTGGTATCAAACTATACTACAAGACTACAGTAACCAAACGGCAAGGTACTGGCTTAACAACAGACACACAGATCAACAGAACAGACTAGAGAGCCCAGAAATAACCCCCCGCCTATATGGTCATTTAATCTATGACAAAGGAGGCAAGAATATACAATGGGGTAAAGACAGTCTCTTCAATAAATGGTGTTGGGAAAACTGGATAGATACAAGCAAAAAAAAACTAGACTACTTCACACCATATACAAGAATAAACTCAAAATGGATTAAAGACGAAACAATAAAACTAATAGAAGAAAACATGGGCAGCAAACTCTCTGACATTACTCTTAGCAACTATTTTGTTGATTTCTCTCCTTGGGCAAGGGAAACAAAAAGAAAAAATAAACAAATGGGACTACATCAAACTAAAATGTTTTTGCACAGCAAAAGAAATCATCAACAAAAAGACAACCTACTGATTGGGAGAATATATTTGTTAATGATACATCCAATAATTGGTTAATATCCAAAATTTATAAACAACTCATACAACTTAACACCAAACACACAAACAATCCAATTAAAACATGAGCATAGGACCTAATAGACATTTCTCCAAAAAGGACATACAGATGGCTAATAGACATATGAAAAGAAGCTCAACATAACTAATCATCAGAGAAACGCAAATTAAAACCACAATGAGGTATCACCTCACACCTATCATAATGGCTATCATTAGTAAATAAAAAACCAAGCGTTGGCAAGAATGTAGCGAAAAGGAAATCCTCATGCACTGTTGGTGGCATTGCAAATTGGTGCAGCCACTATGGAAAACAGTAGTAAGGTTCCTCAAAAATTTAAAACTAGAACTACTATATGACCCAGCAGTTCCATTTTTTGGTACTTAGCCAAAGAAATCTAAAATAGTAATTTGAAAAGATATATGTATCCCTACGTTTATTGCATCATTATAGTTATAATAGTCAAGGTATGGAAGCAATCTAAGCGTCTATCGATAAATGACTGGATAAAGAAGTGGTACATAGTATGAAATATTACTTGGCCATAAAAAAGAATGAAATATTACTTGGCCATAAAAAAGAATGAAATCTTACCATTGTGACAAATGGGTGGACCTAGAGGGTATTATGCTAAGTGAAATAAGTTAGACAGAAAAGACAAAAACCAAATGATTTTGCTTATATGTGGAATCTAAAGAACAATATAAACAAACAAAACAGAAAGAGACACATAAATACAGAGAACAAACTGATGGTTGCCAGACAAGACAGGGTGAAAAAGGTGAAAAGACTAAAAAGTACAAATTGGTAGTTACAAAATTGTCACGGGATGTAACTAACGTACAACATAGGGAATATAGTCAATAATATCGTAAAAACTATGTATGGTGTCGGGTGGTACTAGACTTATCAGGAAGAGCACCTTGTAAATTATATCAATGTCTCAACACTCTGCTGTATATCTAAAACTAACATAAAATATTAAATGTCAACTGCAATTGGAAAAACTTTGTAAATGGTTAAGAAAAGAGTACATGCTATTAACTTACCCTGTCCACTCTCACCCACTGCTTCCTAAGCAGCTTCACACCAGGACCTCTATGTTAAATGCATGCTGTGCACAGAAAACAGGCATTTATCAAGGCCAACAAGGCTCAAACACCAGGAAGGAGAGGTGAATTATACATCAGAAATAAAGGCCACTGCTTCCAACCAAGCTTCTGAAGGAAAAAGCTCTGTTAGATGTGCACTGTGGGAAAACTATGATCAAAAGTTAGGTTTAACCTACCTTGCTAATCTAAACTTGGTACATGAGATCGATAGAAATAAGGAGGAAAAATCCAAACCTCCATAATCCTCACTTTATCTGTCAAGAAGCCAGTGATTCAAAATACTTTCAACAATGTTCTCTCTCCATGTTTACCTGTGCTCATGAAATCTCTGTGAAAACATTGGCAATTTATTCCAAAAAATTAGTGCTGCCAGGAGCAGTGGATTCCTCCTCTACAACTCACTAGAAAAGTCACTTCCACTCTGTGGGCCCCACTTCCCTCAACAGTTAGAAGTAGAGGCCAGACTAGATACTCTTTAAAGGTTCCATCTGCAGCCCTTGGTAGCACGTTATATTATAATAATGACACAGTATCCCTGCCTTCAGACTCAGGCCCCAAATTCAGTCTTTCAATAAATATTTACATAAGCTCGGCATTGAAAACACAAATATACTAAATGACAAATGCATGAAAGTTTCACATACATCGCTTTGCCTATTCACATATATAAACATTTCAGAGTTGTGTTCCTACTAAAAACAAAACTTGTCTCCAAAATTCTGCAGGTTTTTTTTCTAATCACATTTAAGAGGATTGCAAATCTTTTATTATCATATACTATACTTAACCTACCCACCCCCCAAAAAACCTTTCCCTATTAAATCATAGCTCACACTTACATATTGCCCTTTTTTAAATCACTCATAGCCTGAATTACTCATTTGGGTTTTTTCCCCAGTTACTATATGATGGGAGCACCGCTAATTCTGTACATGTCTTTTTCTTACAACCAACCAACCATTAGTTCTTTGAGAATAAACCCAACATCTTATTTTTCTTTGCATCACCAATAAGACTTTACAATTTATTTAGAAACCATTCTAAGACTAATCCAAAAGAATGTGAAGTGATTCACCTTATTAAGATATAAAAATAAGAGTTAAAAATAAAAATTAATAAAAACCAGCTGGGACACAGATTCTAAATCAAATGATCAAAACTGGATCTATCTGTATCTGCCAGGTCCTGTATCTGCCATTTATGTGCCATGTGATACCGGCAAGCTATGACCTCTCTCGCCAGCTTGCTCATCTGTAAATAAAGATGATGGCATCTCCCACAGAGAGCAAGTAAAGCATAGACGTTAACATAACCAGCTGTGGAGCGAGGCACTGTGGCTGGATTCAAATCATAGCTCCATCATATATTACCTGTGTGATCCTGGTCACCTTACTTAACCTCTTTGCGTCTTAGTGTCTTCATCTGTTCCAAATGGTGACGATGCCACTTAAAAAAAAATTTTTTTTTTATTGGGGAACAGTGTGTTTCTCCAGGGCCCATCAGCTCCAAGTTGTTGTCCTTCAATCTAGTTGTGGAGGGTGCAGCTCAGCTCCAAGTACAGTTGCTGTTTTCAATCTTAGTTGCAGGGGGCGCAGCCCACCACCCCATGCGGGAATTGAACCCACAACCTTGTTGTTGAGAGCTCGTGCTCTAACCAACTGAGCCATCCAGCCGCCCCAATACCACTTTGACAGATGATAGAAAAGTTAAATGAAATAATATATGTAAAGTACTTAGCTCAGTGTCGGGCACATAGTAAGTACTCACTACAAAGTTAACTATTCAGAGTAAGCTTCATCTCCAGGTTGTTTATGATGTGTTGTGTAAGGGGAAAAATGACTCTGAAGTTTAAAATGCTATGAAACGTTTGGAATGCTTATTACTATTACTCATATCCAAAACTATGGAGCAAATTATTAGGTTGGTGCAAACATAACTGCGGTTTTTGCAATTATTTTTAACCTTTTAAACCCAATTACGTTTGCACCAACCTAACAGCAAAAATGAGGAAAAATCATGTCCAATGACAGTTGTCTTAAACATTTTTCTAAATATAGTTCCTTATAGCTAGCTCTCTTTTGCATTTCTGGCCTCCTTCCAAACACCTTTAATACTGCAGTAAAGTAGGAGTGGAAATGCAAGCTACGCACTTGCAACTGACAGGAAAGGTAAGGCTTGGGGTTTTTCCACCAAGTTGGGACAAAACTGCCATGTCTCCTCCTTTGAGCCCTGCAGGATGCCTACGCGGGAATTGATAAACGGCAGTTGCCAGAAGGACAGTTTAAATTGAAGCAGCTGGTTGGGTGTTTGTGGTGTTCTGTTTCGTTTTTGTTTTTCCTGATACTCCTAGAGCACAGTGGGGTCTCTGGGTCGATGACTTGCACTGCAGGATGACAGAAGGTACAGCCAGAACACGAAGGCAGCAGAAGACACAAAAAGGACGGGACACAAGAAAAATACTCAAAAGCCAGTGTAGCACGATGACCAACGGGAATTTTTTCATGAGCACGTGCTGAATAAGCCAGTAAGTGTGTAGTCACTGTGATACAATTATGCTCGAATGCATTATGATCTGTGGACATAAAGAATGTCAAAGAAAAGGATGATCTGTGTCCTATAAACAGAGTCCTAAAATATCAGAACCAGAAGATGAACCAGCCCGACGTTATTATTATCGCGGATGCAGGAACTAGGGGAGAGAAGCTTCTCTGTGGTTACACAGACAAGTCAAGGAGTAGAGCTGGGACCAGAATAGGCTGACTGTGGACCTGAGTAGAGCGTATTTAGGAAGGGGATATATTAAAATCCTTATCATTTGTGAACAAATCTCCAGAGATGGCTTAAGAATCCCTCAATTTACAAACGCCACTAATTATTAGGAAGAGACATTCCTTAGCTAAGTGACTCTCTCCCATCCACCACCACCTCCATCAAATGCTTTTCAAATGCTCACCTCAGGAAAGTGGAAAATTACCACACGTCGCAGACCTTTGAGGCTGCTCAAGAATAGCCAGAGCTGCACACATGGCAGTTCATCAAAGTGAAATGTCTAAAACAAAGCCCCAATGTGTAAAGGGTAAAACGGCAGAGAGTTCATCACCCAGCTGCCGTCCACGATTCCCACAACTCATCTTTGAAAAGAGAGCATAACTGCAGTGGTATTCATGGAAATAAAAATTAAATCCGCAAATCTACAATTCCAGGCTTTTAAAAACCTATCCCCAACCTCTGCCGTCCGGCCTCCCCCCCCCCCCCCCCCCCCCGGGCTCCACCCTCTCTCCTCAACAATGCTCTAGGCAAATGAAACAGGTGCTCGGTTCGCAACTTTGTTTAAAGAGGAACAGAAGTGTGTGCTCACTTTTTTCCAGAAATGTTGTGCCATCCCTATAAATTCAAATCCTAAGCATCCTTCAGGCCTAGTTCAAGGCTTCCAACTCCAGGAGGCTTTCTTTAAAAAGCCCACATTAAAGTGCTCTGTCCCTTTTGGCTGCAAACCTTCTTCACCTCCCCCCACCACCACCACACCCCCCACCCCCCACGCCCCAGCCCCCTGGTGTTTCTCACTGCCTTCCCCTCATTTCCCTTCATTTAATTCAACCTGTGCTCTGGCCATATCAGTCTAGTTGCTTTTCTCTGAGTGCAACCAATACTGTGTTTCCCAGAAAATAAGACCTAGCCGGACCATTAGTTCTAATGCATCTTTTGGAGCAAAAAGTAATATAAGACCAGGTCTTATATTATTATATTATATAATTATATTATATTATAATTATGTTATGTTATGTTATGTTATGTTATATTAAAGACCCAGTCTTACATTATAGTAAAATAAGACCGGGTCTTACATTAGTTTTTGCTCCAAAAGACGCATTAGAGCTGATGGTCCGGCTAGGCCTTATTTTGGGGAATACATGGCACTTACTGCTCCTGGAGCTTGGCTCTGTTTGAACTGTTCCCCCCGTCAAAATCAGACTAATCCAGTTAGTCTACTAGAAAGAAGACCGGACAACTTGGACTGACACCTGAGTTGAAAGCCCAGCCCATCGATTCCCAGCAAAGATCCCCATCCAGGTCCACTGAGCTCTTTCAACCAGGCAACACATCATTCGTATGTAAAATCAGGTAACAAATCTGGAAGGTTATCAGACATACCTAATAAGCTGGGCTCTCCGAGGGATATAACGGTCCATAAGGCATGACCTCTGCCCTCTAAGAGCTTGTGATGTTATGTGAGTGGGAAAATAAGAGGCAGCAGAGACTGGTAGAGGGAAAAACTGGCCTAGAGTCAAATCATCAGGGTCTTGGTCTCACCTCTGCCACAGAATCTGTGGGATCTGGGTAAATACCTTTCCTTACTGGGTCTCGGCTTTCGTCCTCAGTCAAATGAGGAGGGCTTAGTCTGGGATTTTTAAGGGGCCTCCCCACTTTGATATTTTGTGGAAAATAACCACAGGACTAGCCCATTTGTGAAGTGAGCCAAAAGGGTAGTTACAGATCATGCCTAATGTAACCAGAAATAAGCTGCTGAATTCCATGGAAGTTGCTCTGTGACAGGTGGATCCAATGGAACCTGAAAGGGGGGAGGGGAAAGTTGAAGCCAAATGATGAATGCATCTGCTGCTAGGAGGTCATGGCTAATCACAAACATACTTCCCATTCATAGGAAACGCTGTACAAACCCTCCATGCAGGTCCCAAGGTGTCTGTCCAGTCAGGAACCTGGCGGGATAGACAATGGACAAAGCCAAATGGGGCAGCGCCCATCTTGCCCAGAGCTGACGACACATCTTGGGACTTCTAAGTCCTCAGGTGTTTTTTTTTCTTGCCAGAGCAGGTAAAGAGGGAGCAATAGAACACCTGTAGTTGACTTTTTCAAAACATATATTGCATGTCAAGCTCTTTTAGCCAAAAACAGTTTCTGTTTTGTAGGACTTACAAAATGCATAGAAGTAGCAGCAAATTCTTTTTGTAAGTATCAGGAATAGTAAAAATAGGTTTTGCAATTGGTCAGATTCAGGTTCAAATCCCAGCTCAACTACTTATTACCTACAGGACCCTGGGTAAGTTACTTAACGTGGCTGAGCCTAAGAAAACCCCCCTCACAGGTTTAGAGTATTTATATACTCTTTATATATCCGTCCCTGCCATGAGATTGTGAACAGCTTGAGAGCAGTAACAGCAGTAATAGAATCCAGTAGTAACAGATTCTACTAACTAGTAACAGAATCCATATTCAGAATCCCCCAAAACAGTACCTGGCACATAGTAGGGGCTTTAGGCAATTGGACGAATGTGCCTACCGTGTGTTCAGGCCTATCCTAGGGAACAAAATAATGAACATGACAATGTTGAACATAATAATAAAACATTCAACAACAAACCCAGCATTTACTATATGCCAGACAATTCTAAGTCCTTTAACTGTTTCCCTGTTCCCATCCCACATTTATAACAACCTGGCGAGGTAGGTATCATTGCCCCCACTTTGTTGAGAAAACTGAGCAACAGAAAGGTTACGTAACTTACCCAAGTCCAGAACAGGCAGCTCCATAGAGAAAGAAAGTAGATTAGTGTTTGCCAGGGGGCTTGGAAGAGGGGAGAATGAGAAGTGACTGCTAAGAAAAGAAATAAGGTTTCTTTTGGGATGATGAAAACATTCTAAAGGTCAGAGAGTTAGAAAGTGGCAGACCCGGAATTCTAACCCTTAAAATCAGTGCTTTTAACCACTACTCTATATTGCACTCAAGGAACTTAAAATCTAGTGCTATCTAGTTTTTATTACTTACGTATGCTATGGGGGGGGGGGGGGAAGAGGAAGGAAGGAAGGAAGGAAGGAAGGAAGGAAAAAGGGAAGAAAGAGAGAGGGAGAAAGAGAGGAGCCTATAGATATTGGAAAGAAAACAAAGCCTGGAATTGCAGGTGTTCAATAACATTTAATTGAATTGAACTGAAAAATAAGCTCATTCATTAATTTAATGCCTGATGTCAAGGGATTCACGTATAAAACATGGCCCAGACATGTGAACAGACTATCCCTGATGTAAGGTAGAAGGAAACATGTACTATGTACAAACAGATTCCCCGGGGAAGCATCTGCTGCAAAGTGGCCTGGCAGAGACATTCACTGTTCACCGAATAGCCATGAGTCCCCCACAGCTCCCAAACATCTAGAAGTTAGGCAGCGCTAATGATCTGTGAGCAGAAGTGACACGTCTCACTTTCAGGCAGAAGTACCCAAGAGCTGGTGTATGATCCCCCAGTTCCCTCTCTTTCTGTTCTGAAAAAGCAGAAGTCTCATGTTGAGAGGGTGGCATGTTGAGAGGGTGGCATCACAAGACTGAAGCAGCATAAATACCCAACTCATCACTGACTGGAGGACAGCTGCCCTATAGAGTCACCTGGCCCATACTGGAATTCATATGAGTAAGAATTGTACAAATATTTGTTATATTAAGCCACTAAAATCTTGTGGGCCATTTGTTACACAGCACACTTCTGCCTGTCCTGACTAATGTAAGCGTAACAAGAAATGAACCCAGAATGTGTGAATTTGGATCTGTACTCTGCCACTTACTATTTTGGTTAAGTATTTGAACTCACTGGCCCTTGATTTACTCATCTTTAAAATGAAGGTCTTGTACCCTCAAGAGTTGTTATAATAATTAAATGAAATATAGGAAAGCACGTGGCATAATACAACTGCCTTTGACGGAAAAAAATGTCAGACTGAATCTGAAGCTGGCTGAGAAATTCTAATAGGAGTCTATGTTATCAACAGCAAGAAAAGGCATAGTGTTTGGCGGAAGAATCGTGCTAATTCATTCAGAAAGAGCAGTTACTTGTTTCTCTGGGGGGAGAAAAAATCCAAAGTCCTCCTGGCACGGCACTTTATATACCCAATGACCACCTATACACTGCTGCATTCGATCTTCACAAGGATCTGGTGAGGTAAATAGGCTTATCAAAGGAAGACTAATACAAGTCCCCGCAGCTAATCTATGCCTACCTATAAGTCAGTGGGAGGAGAAGTGTGTCCTCACCACCTCCAGGTGTCATGAAGAAGTACCATAATTCACTCTGCCTCAAAATAGGTCCCTCTGACCAGTTATAGTGCCTAAAATTTCTGCAGAAGACATTTACTCCAGGAAGGAATAACACATCAAAAGTTATATTAGTTTTTACAAACCAAAGAAAACAACTAATAATTAATAAAAGGAAAAGAAAAAATACCATTCTCAATCTATTTAATTAACAGAAGAATTCTAGTGAAGGTATGAAAACTATAATCATCCATGATATATAAATTATAAAATCTCATGAACTAACACAGGGGCTCAAGGAACATGTGCTAATTAATACAAAAATATCCCTAACAACTGTCTTGCCCTCAAGAGAGGTTTGTAAGCAGAAGTGATAAAAACTGGGCTCAGGGGTGGTCGGTTAACTCAGCTGGTAGAGCGTGGTTCTGGTAGCACCAAGGTTACCGGTTCGATCCTACATGGGTCACTGTGAGCTGCGCCCTCCTTAAAATAAAATTAAAAAAATTTAAAAACTGGGCACACATAGCTATGATACAAGGAAAACAGTAAAAATGCCAGAAGAATATTAATAAAGTGCCATAGGAGAAAGGAGGCTGAAGAAATCATTTCTCACGGGAAAGACATGAAAGTTGACATTTTGGCTGAGTTCTAAGAATTAGAATCCTCTTAGAAAACTAAAAACCATCAGGAACTCTGGTCCTTTGGGGAACATCACAGAGCTCTATAAAAATCAACCTATAATCTAATACAAAGAGTGCTGAGCTTGCAGCCAAAAGACCTAAATGTGTCCTGTCTGTCCTTTACCAACTGTTACCTCAAGAAAGTTCTTTAACTTCTCTGATCTCAATTTCTCCATCTATGAAATGGGGAATAGCACCACTCACCTTATTGGATTGTAGAAAGAATTAAATAATGGATAGTTAAATGGTTGAGAAAGTTCCTGATAAACTGAGATTGATAGTAACACTTATCTCAAAATGAATATTCTTGAAATCAATCTTTTTCTATTCCTATACCATGATAAAACAAACTTAAGTAATTTTCAATATTTAAAGTACCACTGTAATTAAATACTATTACAATTCCAATAAATATACTTCAAACTGTAAACCCAATTAAGTTTTACTTTTAAATGTAGATCCCTCACTCCCTTCTCTAGGCTTCTGTAGAACTCATACAAAGTTGTATTATAATTTTTTCGCCATGTCCCTCTCCTCTAATAGATTTTGAGTGCCTCCAGGTCAAAGAGCAAGAGCAATTCACCTCTCAGTCAGCGCCTAAGCAGTACATGTCTGTTGAGTTTACAAATGAATCAACAGGCCTCTAGTACTTTAAAGAAAAGCCCACATGGTAGAAAACCATTCATTCATCCAAAAAATATTATTTTCTATACGCCTGGCATGAACAAGACTGACATGAGCCCTGCCCTCATGGGGTTTACTGTCTAGTGGAGAATACAGATATGGAACAAATAATTACAAGTATAATGATCAATTATTTTTTTAAATACAGATTGTTCTGGGAGCTGAGAAGAGGCAAGGGAACTCTTAAAAAAACAATAACAAAACAACTCAATTAAAAAACGGACCAAAGACCTTAACAGACACGTGACCAGAGAAGACATACAGATGAAAAATAAGCACATGAAAAGATGCTCCACATCACATGTCATCAGGGAAACGCAAACTAAAACAATGAGATACCACTACACACCTTTTCTAATGGCCAAAATCCGGAATATTGACAGCACCAAATGCTGACGAGGGTGTGGAGCAACAGGAACTCTCATCCATCGTTGGTAAGAATGCAAAATGCGACAGCCACTTTGGAAGACACTTTGGTGGTTTCTGACGAAAACTAAACATTCTTCCCACGTGATACAGCAATCACACTCAAAGGAACTGAAAACTTTCCACACAAAAACCTGCACAAGGGTGTTTATAACAGCTTTTTTCCTAACTGCCAAAACTTCAAAGCAAGCAAGATATCCTTCAGTGGGTAAATGGATAAACTGTGGTACATCCAGACAATGGAATATTATTCAGTGCAAAAAAGAAATGAGCCATCAAGCCATGAAAAAACATGGAGGAACGTTAAATGCATATTACTAAATAAAACAAGTCAATCTTGTAAGGCCATGTGCTGTATGATTCCAACTATATGACATTCTAGAAAAAGTAAAACCACGGAGACAATGAAAAGCTCAGTGGTTGTGGAGGGGTGGGGGGAGGGAGGACAGGATTTTTAGGGCAATGAACTACTGTATATTATATTGATATGTATATGTCATTATGTATTTGTCCAAACCCACAGAACGTATAATACCAAGAGTGAACCCTAAGAGAAACTATGGCTTTGGGTGATGATGATGTGTCAACATAAGTTCATCCTTGGTAAGAAATGTACCATTCCGGCGAGTGATACTGACCATGGGAGAGACTGTACATGTGGGGGGCGGAGGGGGGGTACATGGAAAATCTCTGTACCTCCCTCTCAATTGTGTTGTAAACCTAAAATAAAACTACTCTAAGAAAATAAAGTTTGTGGTTTTTTTTTAAAATGGCACTGCATTAGGGGAAAGAGTGGGGGGGGGGGCGCTGATTCCATTTACTGACTGGGTGCTTTGGCGGCAAGAGCAAAGGCTGTCTGGTTCACTACTGCAGCTCAGTGTCTAATACAATGTCCAAGTCTTGGTCCATAGTAGGACTCACAGTACAGGCAGACCTCAGAGATGTCAGATATCGCAGGTTCGGTCCAGACCACTGCCATGAAGCAAGTATCACAGTACAGTGACTTTGTAATCTTTTTGCTGGTGGAGGGTCTTGCTTTCAATTTATTAAGAAAAAACAGGCCCGGATGGCTCAGTTGGTTAGAGCGCAAGCTCTCATCAAGGTTACTGGTTCAATACCCACATGGGATGATGAGCTGCGCCCCCTGCAACTAAAGACTGAAACCGGCGACTGGACTTGGAGCTGAGCTGAGCCCTCCACGACTAGATTGAAGGACAATGACTTGGAGCTGATGGGCCCTGGAGAAACCCACTGTTCCCCAATATTCCCCAATAAAAATAAAAATAAAAAACATCTGTGAAGCACAATAAAGCGCAATAAAATGCAGTATGCCTGTATATTGTTTGAAAGCCTGAATGAATGAATGAACTGCTTAAATTTTTTGATAGGTTTCCTTTCTCTATCACTAGTAAGTGACAGAACCAGGATCTGAACCTCTGCCTCTCTATATTTCAGGCGTGTCTATCCAGGGATATTAGAGATTAGCATGCCTATAATAGAGTTGCATCCATTTCTCAGACAAGACATCCAGTACCCAGCTAGACAGATTATACATTCCAAAGATTGCTGCAACCCCACCAGGAGGCAGAGCCTAACCCTCCTCCCCACGTATCTGAGATGGACTAGCCCAACCAATAGGATGCAGTGGAAGCAATGCTGTATGACTTGCAAAACTAAGCCCAACGTGGCCATTCATCTTTTGCCTGGGGCTCTTGGATGCTCCCAAGAAAGAGGAGGTTCCTTCATTCATTCAAGCTTCCAACAAATATTTGTTATGAATTCCTACTATGAGTCAGGCTCTAGATATTGTGTTAGGCACTGAGAATGCAATAATGAACCACTCAGCCATTGCCCCGTCCTCAGAGTTTATCCTCTAGAGGAGGAAAGAAATGAGGGGCAAGTGGAATAGACTAATACATCCTACAATTACGACATGTAAAAGGTGCTCACAAAGAAGCCAACATAGAGATTTGCTCTAAAATGGCAAGACGAGAAAGAACACTTCAGGGTGGTGACATTTAAACGAGCCATAGCAGAGCAGTAGTTAGCCATGTTGGAAGGAGGAGCAGAGAAACATTTTAGGAAAAGTAAGGGCAAAGGCACTGAAGCAGCAGAGAGCTTGACGTGCTCTCAGCGGAACTGAGACAACGAGTGTGGCTGGAACAGAGTGAACAAGGCAGAGAGCGGTACAAACACCAGGCTTGGGAAGCAACGCTGCTGGGTTCATCGCAGATCAGTGAGTGTAACATGTCAGTAGATTCACCCCTTAAAATGATCATTTAAATATTATTTTAAAACCGGCTTTATATAACCTCAACTATAAAACAAAAGAACTCAAGTAATAAGTGCTGATGCTGAATACTGTATGACTAGATGTAGACACACAGCAAGCACATTATTCAAAAATGGGAATGTTTCCAAGACAAAGGAACATATGGTTTGAAGGTCTTCCTGTAATTAACCTCTTTAAAATTTCAGGACACAGAAAGACAGAATTGACTTTCTCATTGCCTCATTAATGGTGCATTTCATAAATCATACCTAAAATGACCTAGTTTCTTTAGCAGTCATCTCGAAATGTTTCACTGAAACCATAATCCTTAAATGGGGAGAATGATCAAGCCTGTCACCGAAGGATGCCCTGTCTAAAAAGAAACAGCCCCTTTATAGAACCCAGAACACCAAAGGGGCTCCTTACATACCCTGCCCAAAGGCTCTGCCTTCTTACCAGATGTCAAGCTCAAGATAAAAAAGAGATGGATTTTACACATTATTTCACACTATTGTCAAACATCTGTCTATGCACCAAACATCTGTCCGTGCACCTTAAGACAATGGAAATCATGAGCTGAAAAAATCACTGCTGGCCTCGATTCCCAGTAAACCACCTCCGGGCCCTGGGAACTTCCAGCGAACACCACCTGAACAGGGTCCTTGGGTCTAGAAGTCTGTCTCTTATACTGGCTGAAACTAGCAAGTTCCAAGTTATAAAATTTTATTATGGTACAACAGTTTCAGGAAATATATATGCTATTATTTTAATAATAAGATTGATTTGAATCTTATCATTTGAAAAGATGGGTGGCTTTTTCTGCCTGTGCAACCTGGCCTATGAATGTTGACTGTGCTCTCAGTAAGGATCATAACTGGAGTCTTTGGCCCTCTCTCCAGGAGAGTCTGAATAACGGGCACCCTATACTCTTTGTACTGTTGCTGCAACACCTGTGGAACCCTCTGAAGGGACTGCTCTTCAGGGTCAAGAGAGCTGAGCCCCACCTACCCCGGCCCACCTCCTGGTCAGCAGCAGCTGACCAAGCTAAGGGCCCATCCCGCCCTTTTCTCCCCACTGAGCCCAGGCGTTGGCAGGAGACGAAAATAAAGCTCTGCTCGTTTTCACTCCCAAGTCATGACATTGGCTCTGGTGGTGCATAACAGCTCTTATTTTCATCTTCAGAACTGGGAAATTAGTCTTTAACTGGATAAAACAACTACAGTGCAGCCTTATCAGGAAGCAAAGAAAACCAAGGGAGCTTGCAGCTAATGTGCGTGGACAAGATGCTTTAACGGTAATAGCAGTGGCGAAAGGGATCACCTAGTATTTGAAGTAAAGCACGAGGCCACTGACTCATTCTGAGGATTTCACTCTGGGCTTGAATCTTGTAGTTGGCACATTAGGGCAAAGAATGAGTCTCCAGTCCTAGATAATGGGATTCCTCCCTGAGATTAAATTCTCATGCATGATGAATGAGAGAGAAATCATTTGCAAAAGTGATCCAAAGAACTATCTGGGGAACAGGAAATTTGGGAAGACCAGAGTTTAACAAAGATATCAAGGAGGGAATTCTCCAAAAAGCTGAAACTACAGTTGAGAAAAGAAGGAATCCTACTGTGCTAAAAGAGAAAGAAAACAAAACAAAGAAAATAGTGAAGCAATAGCTACATTCAAGTTCTCTGACTCCCAAACCTAGGCCTTGACTTCCCTCTCTTATGACTGGGGTATTTTGTCAGGGGCCAACAATCAATCTTTAAACTGAAAAAACAAAAACAAAAACAGGGATCCATGCAATTCCTATAAAAGATCTTTCTCTAGTCCATCAGAAGAAAAGAAAATGGGCATAGCTGCCGAGCTGGCATGTCAGAGAGCACTTTTATGGTAATTTCTCACCCCAGTATCAGCTACTCAAGAATTGGGTCATTAGGCCTCTTGTTTGCCCTGCCAGGCACTTCACACTGTCCCAGAGGCAAAGGCTGTTAACAACCAATATAAAAACTACTGAGAGGGCTCTGATGGGAGCACCGACTAAGTCTAGTATGAACGTCACCAACAAACACTCCAAGGCAGGGTGGGGCAGAAAGGATGAAGGTGAGAGTCAGGCAGCCAGAGCGGGACTCTCCTCTATTTACTCATTCTAAAACTTTAGGCCCCTAACTCTGTGGGCCTTATTTCCATTTATGCTAATAACCCTTTACTTCTCAGGATTACTACTCAGCAATCAAAGGGAATGCTGAGGTGTGATCAAAAGATATGCTGAATGTTTAAATTAAAAAAAATTTATTACAGTAAAAGACATATTGCCCCTCAAAATACCCCCCCCACACTTCGAACACGCTTATCACATCATTCTTACCCCTTCCTGAAGCAGTTCTGGAAGTCCTCTTTCATGAGTGTCTTTAGTTGCACTGTCGTGGCCACCTCGATGTACTGAATAGATTCAAAATGTTTTCCTTTCATGGTAATTTTGACTTTGGGGGAAGAGCCAGAAGTCATAAGGTGCCAGATTCGGTGAATGAGGTGGATGAGGACACACTGTAATGTTTTTATATGACAGAAATTGCCACACCGGAAGCAATGTGTGACACAGAGCGTTATCATGATGGAGGATGAAGTAAAGACACTCATGCAAGAGGACTTCCAGAACTGCTTCACAAAGTGGCAAGGATGATGGGATAAGTGTGTTCGAAATAAGAGGGAGTATTTTGAGGGGGATTAACGGCAATGTGTCTTTTACTGTAATAATTTTTTTTACTTAAAAATTCACTGTATCTTTTGCTCACACCTCATATATAGTAAGTACTATAAGGATTATAACAAAAAAGCAGCACTCCCCTATCTGATTTCTGCTCTTGAAAAGCAATCACTTTCAACTTTTAGCTCATTCTCTTAGTATTTATCTATTTCCAAAAAATACGCTTATACTGGCTTTTGGGGGGATCAATTTTAGTCACTATCATCTTTCTATTATGAGAATTTGTTCTTTTATACCGTTACCATCACCTCTGCAACCACCCATACACATTTATACATACTTCTCTTTTACTAATATGGTCACATAAGAATTTTTACTTAAATTAGTATTTTTAGGATATGCCCATTCCATGGAACACTACTCAGCAATCAAAGGAAATGAACTATTAATACACACAACCACTTGGATAGATCTCGAGGGTCTTATGCCGAGGGAAAGAAAAAATAAAGGTCACATACTATACGGTTCCATTTATATATTTATCTTGAAATGACAAACTTACACAGATGGGAAACAAATTAGAGGTTGCCAGGAGTTAGGGATGGTGGGGGTGGTGGGTGCTATGACTACCAAGGGGTAGCATAAGGGAAATCTTTGTAGTAATGGTATTTTCTGTATCTTGACTGCAGTGATGGTTACACAAATCTACACATGTGATAAAAGAATGATACACACACATTGCACCAATGTCGTTTTCCTGGCTTTGATATTGTACTATAGTTACACAAGACCTAACCATCGGGGGAAACTGAATAAAGGGTATATAGGACCTCCCCATACTATCACTGCAGCTTCCTATAAATCTATAATTATTTCAAAATAAAATATTAAAAATTAATATTCAGAATTTACATTATTCTGATTTCACAGCCAAGCCACACAGTGTATTATGACTGCATTGCTTTTTTTGGACAACTAGAATTCTAGTTTTTCCTAGAATTAACAGTTGCCTCATTTTTAATTTGCCTTGTTTTAATGTCCTGTCCCCCAATATATCCCCAAATTCTCTAAAATAACTTTAAGGCTCCTTTCAATATGGTCTTATACGTCAGGTCACTTATTGGTTTCATTTGATCTTTTCTTTACAACATCTCTCTTGAAGACCTCCAACCTCTTGCTCCAATCTGGCAACTCTCTCCCGTCTCGAGGCCTCCTGCAGAGCTATGGTCCTGGAATAACCATCATTCTGGGATTTCTACTCACTGTTCTCGTCTACACTGGATTCCCATTTCCTGGATCCATGCCTTCCTCTGTCTTTTCTATTTCATTATGGTATATCAAACTACCAAGTTTTCTGAAATAGCATACATGGGAAATCTTTTTAGAAGTCTGAAAATGTCTTTTTCCCCCTTACCTTCATATTTGATTGGTAGTTTTGACTGGGTATAGAATTCTAGGTTGGAAATCATTTCTTTCCAGAATGTGAGGCAATTATTTCCCTTTCTTCTAACTTCTAATACTGCTTTTGAGAAGTCCAATGCCTTTGTCTGTGACCTGTTAATTCTCTCTGAAAGCTTTTACTATATTCTCATTCAACCCAGTGTTTTGAAATTTCATGATGATTTGTGTTTTTTTAATTCACTGAACAATGGGGTTTTTCAACCTAAACATACGTATACTTAAATTCTGGGAAGTTATATTATTTCTTTGATGATTTCCTTTACTCTATGATCCAACATTCAACTATTAGGAGACCCAGAGATACAAAGGGGGGAAAAAACTGGAGGAACTGAAGAGAAGAAATATGAAAATAATTCAATCAATTCTCTTATATTAACTTTTACACTTAAATAAACCTTAAACTGACCCTGTAATTTGTTTCTGCTATTTTCTACTTTTGTTTTAGTTCTTCATTTCTGATATATTTTTAATTGCCCCAAAGTTCTTTCCTATTCTGTATATATATATATATATATATATATATATATATATATATATATATATATATATATATGTAGGACCCTATTATTGTTTCACTTAGGCAATATCTTGTCTGATCTGAATTTTTTTTCAATTTTCTCTTGCTTTCTACATTGTCTCTCTTGTGCTTTCCCTTCCCCCTACTCTCTTTTGGAGAATGGAGCTCCTCTTATCTGTCTGTATTTATTTATGTTATTCATATTAGAAGTTTTTCTCCAATATCAAGTGACCTCTGCCTAGTCTTTCACATTTAGGAGAAAGGTACACACAGATACACTGTACGAGCAGCAGGACATGTTAACTTCTAGGCTTCACTGTAACAAGAGGCAATATCAAGCCAATTTTTATTGGGGAGGTCCTTAAATGTCTGTGGATCAGCTTCTCTGAGAGGAGTCTTCCAGGCTCCCACCTAAGGTGAACAAGCCTGACTACCTATGTCGGGGACTAAGAACTGGATGGAGACCTTCACTTAATCCCCATTTTTAGAATGGTACCTTTCTTTTACTCGCAGCTAAATTTGGTATTCACAAGTCCAAGTCCTCTCTGGTTTTATTTCTCTAGAGCATAAACCTCCCAAGTTCTGCTGAAATAAAGATCTGGGGGTTTAACTGCTGTTTATATAACCTCTGAAGTCCTGTTTTCAGCTCCACCTCTCATTCTAACATTCAAGATGCCAAGAACCTCCAATATCTAGGCTTTCTAGGATTCTGTTCCACGGAACAGCTTTGTTCACATTCATATTCCCTCGGTAGTCTTAGCTTTCTGCTTTCCCTCGTCCACTACCTCATTCATCACTTATGCCTCATTTCCATCTTGTCCTACTCTCTTAGCCTTTGTGAGTTAACACTAGTTTTATTCTATTTCAATGGCTTTTTTAAAAAAATTAAAGTTTACTGGGGTGACAACTGTTAGTAAAGTTACATAGATTTCAGGTGTACAATTCTGTAATACATCATCTATAAATCCCATTGTGTGTTCACCACCCAGAGTCAGTTCTCCTTCCATCACCATATATTTGATCCCCTTTACCCTCATTGACCACTCCCCTCCCCCCTTACCCTCCGGTAACCACTAAACTATTGACTGTGTCTATGAGTTTTTGTTTCTCATTTGCTTGTCTTGCTCTTTTGTTGTTTTTGGTTTATATAACACGTATCAGTGAAATCATATGGTTCTCTGCTTTTTCTGTCTGACTTATTTCGCTCAGCATTACACTCTCAAGATCCATCCATGTTGTCACAAATGGTCCTATTTCATCTTTTCTTACCGCCGAATAGTATTCCATTGTGTATATATACCACAACTTCTTTATCCATTCATCTATCGAAGGACATTTTGGTTGTTTCCATGTCTTGGCCACCATAAACATAGCTGCAACGAACACTGGAGCACACGTGTCTTTATATATAAATGTTTTCAGATTTTTTTGGGTAGATACCCAGGAGAGGATATTGCTGGGTCATACAGTAATTCTATTCGTAATTTTTTGAGGAACCACCACACTGCCTTCTCAATGGCATTTTTCTAAAAGAAGGTAAGATGTACATGTTCAATCCATCTTATTTTCATCATAAGCCCCCTCATGAAGTTCTTAAAAGAACAAAAGACAGAAAGAATATGAAAGTTCTTGGAAAACTCATAAAGTAAATGCTCAGTAGTAATCTTAGTGGTAGCAGTAACATGTTATTTTTAAAAGTTATCCCAATATAAAAAACTTTTTAGTGCTCTAGGAAAGCACTAAGTTTTATAAATTAAACATCAAAAATATTTGTAGCATATATATCAAAAGATGACTAACCTTAACATGCTTAATAAGAGCACTGTCCCCTGCGAAAGTGACAAGAGACAAAGAACCTAGCAGAACATGTGCAATAAATGATGCAAAATTCACAGAACTACCAATGGCTGACAAACATGAAAAAAACATTGAACTTCACTAGTAATTAGAAAGAAGAAAATTAAAACAATTAGACATTTCTCTCTCATTGGATTGGCAAAAATTGTAGAGAATGTTAATATCCAGTGTTGGCAAGGTGTGACAATGTTCCCAGTGATAATCAAAAATGTAAAAATAAAAGGGCCTTCTTGCTCCTTAGTTCTAATTCTAAACCTACCATTAATTCACTATGTGACTCTGAACAAGTCACTTCCCCTTTCTGGGCCTTAATTTCCTCATCAGTTTTTTGTTTGTTTGTTTGTTTCTTAAAAAAAAAACAAGAACCAAACCCAAAATCATTAAGAGTAGCTGACTTATCTCACAGAAGTGTTATGAAGAAAAAAGCAACACTGGCCATGAAATAACTTTGTAAACTTTACATACAGCTCAATACAATCCTGCAGCATTTATGAGAAGGAAAACTAGAATATTCTCAAAAATAAACTGCTTACTGTTGGATGAACATCCTATGAAATAAACAGCTATTTTTCCCAAAGAACTACAGGAAGCGAATCGAAAGGGAGAAACCTAGCTCTGGTTTTACCATATAACTTTAAACGAGTCCTCTAAATCTCTCTGTTTCAGCTTTTGACGGATCTCTAAGGATTCTGCAACTCTGTGACAGAAAGAGAAATGAAATCCTTGAACTGAAACATTTGGAATTCAAGCTCGCCAGAGTCTCTTGCCTGAAGAGGTTAAGTAGAGATCACAGAACAGCTTTGCAGAGACATCTAGTTTACTGGTCCATAAATTTTGTTTTGTTTTGTTTTTACTGGCCAACCTTCCTTCTTAGCTTAGACTAAAGAAATACAAAAAAATAGCATGATCACACCTCCGTAAGGCCTCTGACAAACCCTCTTCAGCCTTGTATATAAAACACTGGACCCAGAAATACAAGCTACTGGAAGTTTTGAACCACAACTCAGCCTTTGTACTCCGCTTTCTCTGTAGAGAGCAAGGAAACTCTCAGAGGAAAACAATTCCATAGTTCCGTCTGTAGACATGATGGTAGGAGAAAGAACACCAGCAGATCAAGTCAAATTGTCCATAAAGGAAATGACAAGAGCTCTCCACTAAAAGAAATAATTAACGCATATTTATTAAGCCCCTACCGGTCCCACAGGAACTATCCTACCCTCAGGGGTCTTTTCCTTCAGATCTCCTAAGAATAGTCACAGGCGCTTATTTAGCAATTTATGCAAATACTATGTGCCAAGCACTCCACTGGACACTTCCATTTATATTATCCAGTTTCTTCCTCAAACCAAACCTATTACTGAGGCATTACTGCCTCCATTTTACATATAAATAAATTGAGGTTCACGGAAATTCACAGACTTACCCAAAATCATGGATCGCTATTATTGTCATTATTTATCACTATTCTCATTTTAATGATGAGGAAGCTGAGGCTCAGACAGAATAAATAACTATTTAGTTTTTAAGTAGCAGAATGGGGTTTTGCCCAGATGGTTCTGCTCTTAAAGCCCATACTAATTCCACTACATTGCCTTTTCTGTTCAATGCTAAACCACAAAATGAAAGTAAGAGTTCAAATCTAATGAGCATGTAGTTAAAAATAAACGACACACTCTTTCTTCAGTTCCCCACAAAGAATAAATGTCATTATTTCTCAAAAGCAGTAAAGCAGCAGCATTCACGGCCAGGAAAATCAAAGGGGAAGGTAACTATCCTCAGCTTCAGGGGTAGTCCCTGAAGAAACTAAGGAAAGGTGACACTGGTCCAAGGCTTCTCGCTGTCATGATGAAATCATACTCCAATGTCAGCCAATCTCAGCGGCCAGCCCAGTGAGTGGATAGTCACCAAATGATCAGCTGAATAATTTGATTAGCAAATCCTGATATTATTGGCCTCTTCCAATGCTTTTAATGGAAAGCTTTTCTTGTCACCGTATCTCTCCCAGGCCTACGCAATCCTCGGGCCCTTTAAGCATGAGACAGGCCTCAGGGTCCCCAACTCTGCCTACCTGGTGACATGAGAAAGGAATAACTGACTCTCAAGCCTAAAGAACTTACTTAAAGGCTTTGTGTGTGCTGGCCCAGAAGCAACAAACACACCAGCTTCATAAATTTGCTTCCTAATAATATTTAAATGGTATATCTAGTTTCAGGCCCTAGAAAAGAAACCTGCAAGAACAAGAGAGGAGAAGCTTAATGTTGCAGGGAATGCGTAACTCTCCTGTGGGCTGCTAGTGTGGGGTTAAAAAAAAAAAGAATACCTTGCTGACAAATAGCAACTGTTTCACAAATCAGGTTTCTGAAGCTCAGGCTCAAACTGGCTTATCCAAAGGCCAATTATTAGCAAACACTACCATTGCAGCCTTGCAAGTGCTGCTATTTTGCTCTGTTGATACTTGCCCGGCCCCAAATGGCCAGAAACAGAAATCAATTCCACAGATTTCTACTGCCGTCAGTTAACAGCAGTTAACAAAGATTGCGTGCTTGCACTCCATAAACTGGGAGAAAGGAAGAGTGCCGCCCTGTTCAAATTTTAGAACCGCCAAACCTGGGCTAGCTTTGCCACTTACTAACTGTATAACTTTAATCAAGTCCCTCAACCTTTCTGAGTTTCTCCATCTGTACAATGGGGATAATACAACGGGCTATAGGGAGGAAATGAACTAAATTGCGCATGACACGTTACTCCCCTTGCCTTTCTGAGGAATATGCATCTACTTATGTGCAAAGTACCTACCCCAGATTTCAGACTCTCACACTTTAGGAAAGTGCATGTATTTAATTTCATAGAATATATTGATATTAATCAGATAATGTTCTCCCTGCCCTCTAGCATCTAATGCAAGCTGTACACAATACAGGCACAAGACAAATGGCATTCAATAAGGTTTTAACTGCTTGGGAGAATGCCTGGCACCAACCCCTTCCAAAATAACCAGACTTAAGCCAACCTAGAAGAACACCTAATTTTCACTATCTTACAGAGGCTTTCCCTCATTCCAACAGTATTGACTGAGCAACACTGAGCAACTCCATAGTATCAGGCCCCTTTTGGGATAATGCAGATACAGAGACAAATATAACACTGTTTCAGCCACTACTGAGCTCACGCTGCGGTGGGGAAGACAAGTATCAAAACAGGTTATTACAACACAGAAATTACTCATTTCTGCCTTCCAGCTCCGAACCAATTCTTCGTTGCCCTGTTCTGCCGTACTGAACTGGACTCTGCACACTGCATTTCTCCTGTCCCAGCTGGTTCATGCCAGGTTCTGCCAACAGTGGGTGCTGGAAGAATACAAGGCTCAGGGAGAAAGAAGGGACTTTCCCCAGTGTTTGGTTTTTCTACGAAGCAGAAGTAGATCAGTGCGAGGGGGCGGGGAGGCTTCAACCCGGGCGTGGCTCTCCGCTTCCAAGGTGAGTGCCCTCTGGCCAGTTTCTTCTTCACCACAGCACCGAGCAGCACCTTCCGAGGACAGACACACACTCTCCTCAGAGGTCTGAATCTCGGTCTTGTGGGGCTCTCTTTCCTTAAGCTTCTAAGTTCCTTCCGTTGTTCCTTTTCCCACAGCCCCAGGAATGGGTGGCAGTGGTTCTGTGCAGTTACCACCTCTATTATACCTTAGAGTTCTCTTCTTGTCTCTTTTAGTAATCACTTTTTACCTAGTTAACAATTCTTTATATTAAAGTTTACCTGTTCAAACTATTGGTGAGGCTTCTATCGGTTCAACTGGACCCTGACGACCTTAAGTAGGATAAATGCTATGATATCGGTCATGGAGTCCAGCCTCCATATTTTACAGGTAAGAAAACTAGAGCTTCAAAGATTGGAAGTGACCTGCCCAAGGTCACACAGTGGAAGAACTGGAACTAGAACTCCTGTATCCTGACTCACAACACACATGTACCAAACCTGTATTCTGTGTCCAGGCTCTATGTTGGCTGATGAAAAAACACAAGTAACTAAAGCAAATCCCTGCCCTCAGTGGTCCCACTATCCGTAGGGGATATAGACACCGAAAAAATAGCATTCTAGGGCAGGGTGACAAGTACTAAGACAAAAAGAAAAGGAATTACTAGTTCTGGGAGGGTAAGAGGTTTCCTGAGCTGAATAGAAGGTAAAACAACTTCAAAATAAACCTATAACCAAGACTTGAGAAATACAAGTAACCAACAATAAACCTCCACTCTGGGCATAACCAAAAATATCACGAATGGCGAATCCTTCTAGAATAGGAAACAACACAGAATCAAAGTATGGATGAACAGTTGTCAGTGTTAATTTAGGAGGCAATTGCATTGGCTTACAAAGGGCAACAGGAGTTTGGAGAAGACAGGTATCAACTGTCAGCCTGGAAAGCTTTTTTAGAGGAGAGTGCAATTATGCTAACTAAGCTTGAAGAAAAGCCAGCAAGACTGCAGAGGAGATGCAGCCTGTTTCGGAGAAGACTTACATAAGAGGAAGAACACACCTATGGTGAGCAGGTGCTGGCACAGCGTAACAGGAAAAGGCCTTGCGAGCCCCAGACCAGACAGGAGGCCTAGTTCTAGCTGAATAAGCTTCCCACTGCTTCCCTCAACCAAGCTCTTTCACATTTCTGAGATTTTGCCCATGACTGTTCCCTGTGCCTCTAATTCCCTTCATTCCCTTTCTAATGATCTGACCCCTCCTGCAAGGCACAAATCAATCATCATCTTCACTGTCAAGTTTTCTCCAATCACTCCCACCATTGATCTGGGAAGAATTAATCATTCCCTGTTCAGTACTCTCTGTATAGCTCTCAATTATAGTCCTTTCTGACACTATAATGCAATTATTTGTATATCCCTTCCTAACTAGACCATGAGAGACATTCTCCAGTGTCTATTAGTATTCGTTGTACACAGCAGGAGCTCAATAAAGGTATAGAGAATTGTTCCACTGAACTGTCTAGACAAACTCAGCCTTTAAGTCTAAGAACGAATGGACCGTAGAGCCCTAACCTAATTGATTCATGATGAATCCCTCCTGGGGTCCAGAATATTGGGCTGTAATAAAAACTAAGTAAGTATTTCTACTTGAAAGCTTAAGTATTTCCTTGTGCCAAACTGGCAATGCAACTGTGTAACTTTAGTGCTTCCACTAAAGGAATTAAAGTTTGTTGCAAGTCCAAACACAGTAATTCTTTATCCTCCTCCTTTACATAAACTGGGAAAATAGCCTGAGAATTCCAATCAGTTGAAACCTTCCCAGGGAAGATGACTTGGCTGTTTAATAACAATTCAAACCACTGCTGTCCAATATCCATGTGGCTGGCATATTTTCTCTTTTGGCAGCTCATTCCGATTTAGGGAGGAAGAAGTATCAGGTACTGCAATCAGAGAGCAGGATTTCGAGTCAAAAGCAAATGAGGGGCAGTCAGATGGCTCAGTTGGTTAGAGCACAAGCGAGCTCTCAACAGCAAGGTTGCAGGTTCAATTCCCACATGGGATGGTGGGCTGCGCCCCCTGCAACTAAAGATTGAAAACGGCGACTAGACTTGGAGCTGAGCTGCGCCCTCCACAACTAGATTGAAGCACAACTACTTGGAGCTGATGGGCCCTGGAGAAACACACTGTCCCCCAATATTCCCCAATAAAATTTATTAAGGAAAAAAAAAAAGCAAATGAGTCCCAGCTTTGCCACTCTATTATATCAGGTAAGCTCCAATTTCCCCAGGTGGGAAATAGGAAAATCTATCCTGTCCTACTGTGCTACCATAAGGATCAAATGAGGGGCAGACAGGTGGCCCACTTGGTTAGAGCGGGTGCTCTCAACAAGGTTGCCAGTTCGACTCCCACAGGGGATGGTGGGCTGCGCCCCTTGCCAACTAGATTGAAAATGACAACTGGACTTGGAGCTGAGCTGCGCCCTCCACAACTAAGATTAAAAGGACAATGACTTGACTTGGAGCTGATGGGTCCTGGGAAAGAACACACTGTTCCCCAATAAAGTCCTGGAAATACATAGTGTTCCCCAATAAAGTCCTGTCCCCCTTCTCCAATTTTTTAAAAAAAAGGACCAAATGAGGACTATTCCTTATGGCACTGAACTCGGATCTTCTGAATCGGATCCTCTCTATAGGGCCACGCACGACGGGACAGAGCAGAGAAGGGACAGAGCACTACGGCGTGAGTCCAACAACACGGGATTAGGCCCAGCGCTACCGCTCGGTTATGTGATGTGAAAACTCATTTAATCATTCTGAACCTCCAATGGCCCTATCTACAAAACGGAAATAATCTTACCTACCCCACTACCTTGCAGAATTTACCATGAAGCTTGAAATAAAAAGGAGAGGAGACAATATGGATGAAAGCAATTTACTTGACAAGCCATGAAGTTTTATTATAATACCTCACTTGTATGGAATTCAGCAATCTGATAATGACTTTCTGGAACACTCAGAGAACAAGGAAATAAGCAAAAAAAATAAATTAAAAAAAGGCCTCTTCAAAGCCACAATAATTGTCTGTAATTCTTTGTACTTTACTACTACTATAGTCCCTACGGCCTCACTTTTCCTTTAAAAACACATCTAATAAACTCAGTAATTTGGGAGCACCATATATTGTAGGTTAGACGTGACAAAGTAAGAAAGGGGAACAGTATTGTCTGTTGTGTTACACAAACAGCAAGGAGAAAATGCAAAACAGTAAATTCCAAAACAACCACAAAAATGTAAAAGGCACAGTACCCATCAAGAAGGTGGCGCTTCGCATTTGTTTTTGTTTGAAAGTGTAGCATCAGAGTAGCTACTGTAGGGTGCAATACTCCTGCGGGCATCGGGATGGCACAAAAAGGCAGAATAACTGATGTTCAAAATAATGAACTTGAATCTCAAGAAAGATTAAACGACATTCTGTCTATTCTAAAGAGGGGGTTATATAATGTATTTTAAACCCTACTTTTGGATTTTATGAGGCATACAACCATAAAAAAACAAAGAGAAATGTACAAGAGCAATAGCCACAAAATATTGAAAGCTAGAAAGCAAATGGATGAGCAAGCAGTAACTGACTTCCCAGGTCCAAGGAAGATGAATACTAAGCCCAGCAGTGGAAAAAAATTAAAAAATAACTCAGTTTAACCTGTAAACCACCCCACCTTCCCCCACCTCCACACACACAAAATTCAGAAATTGGGAGCACCGTGTTTGGGTTTTCTTTTTGCTCTGGAAAGGGTAAGATCGAGGTCTCCAGACAAGGGAATAGCAAGGACAGGTAAAGGCTGGGTCACTCCTGAAAGTAAGAGTCTAAGGGAACTGAATATGAGGCTCTCCACGCACGCCTCCTCTCGCTTCAGCTTCCCGACCAGCGGCCAATCCCATAACCTCGAGGAAGGAGACTAGAGGATCCTTCCAGAGAATCTTTCCAGCCCGAGCGGAAAGACCTAAAGATGCTGACATTGCAGCTGCCCCACAAACAGCTCAGGCAGATCACCACACAGTGAGGTCCACAATCAGTAAACCCCACCCAAGTATTTAAAATTGCCAATAAGCTTCTTAGTACCCCATTTGAAAACATGAACAGACAACCAAAGATCACCAGACATCCGGAAATAGTTCCAACATGAAAAACAAAATTCAGATCCTATTTATATTAGAAGAAATTTGAGGATCCAAGTGAAAAGTTATTTGAAAGAAAGCATAATGGTTATGCTTGTCTTGGCCAAAGCTTGCCAATGATTGAAAAATCAGATCAGATGGACCTATGCCACCAACCTGATAATAAATTAGCTCTTTCCAAACCTAATTGTTCATTTTACTGATGGCTACTCACTGCATCAGGGATAAGAAGTATAATAAAATATACTTTGCTAAGTCTGGCAAGGTCCTGTATCTGCATTTAGTTTTCTAATTTTAAAGATATCTGTTGTGAACTGATCTACAAATGGATGCACTGAATCCCCCAATGAAGGCACTAAAATAAAATAGCCAAAGAGTCATAAACAAAAGCGTTGAGACATCATTCTGTCTACTAAACACTGATGCTACAACATGTAGTTAAGAGTTTTGTATGTACAAAATTCTAGATGAACCTAGAGGAGGGGAGTCTCTCATCCCATGGCGCCCCACTTGCAGAAGTCAGGGAGGACCTCACAGAAAACGTGCTGCTTGAGAAGAATCTGAAAGAAAAGAGTAGATGCTTGTCAGGTAAAAGAGAGGACTAAGCAGGAGGGAAGCGCAGCGCAGCAGAAAGACTATCATGGGCGAGAAGACACGTGAGGGTTGAGGGGCCGAGAAGCTGCAAATCATGCAGCGTCCCTGGCGCACAGGCACGAGCAGTGGGAGATGAGGCTGAAAGGGTAGAGATCAGATCAAGGAAGACCTCGTATGTCACAGAGGGAATCTGAACTCTAACCTGAAGGCCACAGGGAGTCACTGAAGACTTTGAACAGCAAATTAAGATGACCAGATTTGAATCTTAAAAAGATCATTCTGCTAATGAGATAACAGATTTTGGGGTGGAGGGAAAGGCTGGTGGCTATACAACCTTCCACGCTATGTAATAACTGTTCCTAACAGTCAGTTCTCATGCTTACAAACCTCAGGCTCTGCTCTCATTTTACTGTGAAGCAGATTACTCTATCTCTAAGAGAACCAGTAACTACTAGAGACATTCTAATGGTCCCCCTGAGTAAACCAGTACCCCAAGGCCTCCATGACCAGGTTCTTTCTTTTTCCCTCCTAAGGTCTTTAAAGGAACAGAGATTGTTTTATGTTACCTTATCAGAGTATGTCTCTCAGCCTGGTTTTCAAGGAAGATATGCATCCAGCCCAAGCCCTCACCCTCCCAATTCCCAGTGACTGACAGATTCCAGCCACTTCTCAGAGTTACATTAAACTAACACACACACACACACCCATCACTTGTATACGTGTCTGATTTTCCCATGTACACTCCTTAAGGGCATGAGAAGAAAGATGGAAAGATTTAATGAGCACCAACTTAATGCTTGATTCTTTCCTATACAGTTTCTCATTTAATCCTCACCACAATCTTGAGCAAGGGAGATATTTATATCCCCATTTTTAGAAATAAAGAAACTAAGACTTAAAAGAAATGAAATGATTTACTCAAGATCACCAAGCCAGCATAAGGCAAAGCTCAGATTTAAAGCCATAAGTCTGAGTTTACCAAGGCTTTTCCACGACCTCACACTAGGTTTCCCTGGACCTTATTTTATTTCTTACTGAATCTTCACTTAACACAGTGCGCTGAAGGGCATTATGCTCAGTCACTCACTGAACAGACCAACAACCTGGAAAATCAAAGTACAAATGGAAAATTTGGACCATGGATGCAGGTACAGAAAAAGAAAGGAAGAAGCATCAATCCCAACAAGTTCTTTGCAGCCCTAGCGGATACTGGCAAGGACACAAATAGCCAAAACCTATGCGTTCCAAAATTGTATCTCCTCTTCAGCCGGCCCCAGCAGTCCCTGGTAAAATACTGTCTAGTCAGGTATACATCACAATGAATTCCAATAAGCAGATGTAATCTCTCTCCCAGAGGCCTTCCCACTCTTAGAAAACCAGCAAGAACTGGAGAAAGCTTCTGTTTTCCATCTGAACAACTGCCTACAAGCCCTTCATGGTAAAGGGAAATTGGGTTTGAGAAGCAGACGGCTTATCAAAGAGCCTAAAACCTAAGGTGAAAAGGAAGCCATTTACTAAAACGAATCATTCCAAAGAGAAACCACATTTCTCTGAGGTGACAAAGAGTGCTGTAATAGTCATGATTTGCCCTCCAAACCGAGGGTCCCCAAATCGCCTTGTAGAAAGGGCAGCAGCCAAGACTCACAGACTAGCTCTAGCTGCATTGGTCCATAGATACCACCAGAGGTTCATACTGGATTCTAATATTCTAGATTTTGCTAAAAGCATCAATTATTTGCAACAATTGTGTTTGGTTATGGCGATTTGACCATGGAAGGATTATGTCATGAAGAAAAGTACTATTATGCCAATTAGACGTTTAATATAAGGGGAGAGAGAAAGGAAGTTAAAGGTTAAATAAGATAACGTAAGTAAGAGCTTAGAAATTGAGCTGGCACGAAGTAGATGCTTATTCAGTGTTTGAAGACGAGATGAGCACTTTAGTACCTTCTGATTATCAAAAATGACCTAAGCCGCTTTCATATAATTTATCTCATTTAATCCTCGAAACAATTCAGAACAAGTGTTAATTATCTTCATTTTATATATAACAAGAGCGGGTCAAAAAAAAATAAGTGACTTGCTTGGTCATTCAGTTATTTAAGGGACAAAGGTTGTGATCTGTTCTCAGTATCAGCAAGTTACAAATGGAGCAAAAAATAATAATGCCGCCTCATATTTGGATAACGCTTGAAAGTGTTTCATTGCACAACAACACACGTGGAAGCAAGCACTGGGTTAGGAACTGGAATGCCTGCACTCTAGTCAAAGCTGTACCAAGCTGCAGTGCAGCTTAAACTAAGTCCCTTCCCTTGTCTGGATTTTAATGTTCTCACCTAACTCAATAGTGGTACAACGTTTAACTTAAAGATGAGTTAAATTATCTTGAAACTCCAGAAGTACAGGCTACATAAGCAAGATTCTTTACTGGACAAGAAACCCTCCCTCACTGCCCAGTGTTTACGCTGCTCCTGCTCTGGGCGGACCCGCAGGATGAAGCGCTGATCTCCACCTGTCCAGCAGCCATTCCTAAGCCAGCAGCTTCCTTTCTGCAGCTCACCACCTGTGCTGGATGCTTCATTACGTGTAAAGCTGATACTGTACTTTGCTGGAAGCCTGGTGCACAAATGTTACCTGGAGATGAATAAATCATTCCAGTTGTGTTGAGTTGCAATTGTAAGGGCAGCAGCTGTGGGTCTGAAAACAGATGGTCGTACAAGGCTGGAAGACTTGGCTGCTATCTGATTTTCCTAAGGCAAGCAGCTTTGGGTCAGCAGGAACCCTGGCTGGGAAGCGCCTGAGTAGAGCTAGTATCTAGTGATAAGGAAAGATGACAGAAATGCACATGCAGTTTCTTTCCATAATAAATGAATATATCGAAGGCTGCAATTACCAGCATCTCAAGCCCTTGTGTTTGTACCTACTCATCAACTTTTAAATCATTTTCTTTTCAGTCCAATACTTCCTTCCTTGATTTCAACACAAACGTGAGCTCAGGGAGAGGGCCTCGCACAGCCTGGGCACAAAAACAGAACTTGATTATCTGCTGACTAAAAGAAATTGAAAACCCAGAGAAAAACTGAACTTACTGTATGACAGTGTAATAAGTGCCTAAGACATAGTTGGCAATAGGTGTGCAGTAAACACGTGTTTAATTAAGTAAAGTGCCCGGCAACATTCTAGGTGTTTCACATACATTCTCATTTAATTCTCAAGACAGCATTTTATTATCTCCGTCTTATGGAGAAGGAAATTAAAACTTAGAAAAGCCAGGTATTCTGCCCAGAGTCACACAGCCAATTAAATAAAGGGATTCAGAACTGACCCCCCCACCCAGGGCTAAATGACTCTAAAGCTCTATGCATTTTGTGTGTCAGGCTCTTGCCCTTGCTGTTCCTCAAACACGTCTAGCTCATTCCTACCGCTGGATCCTTCTGCTTGTTGTTTCCTCTATCACGTCTCGTGTCTAGATCATTCAGATAACTCATCTCTGCTCAAATGTCATCTCTTCAGAAGCTTTTCTTGATCACCCCCCACCCCCAAGATACGCTGTGCCCTTACCTTGCTTTATTTTTTATTATGGCACTAACATTATATTACTCATTAGTTTTTTGTTTTGTTTATTGTCCGTCTCCCCACTAGAATGAAGATCTATGAGGATAAGGACTGCGTCTTGGTCACAACTGTACCCCCGGCACTGAGAACAGTAAGTAGCACACTGCAGGCGCTCAGCACATATTCAATGAATGAATGAGTTATATGTGATCAAAACCACAAAGCTTTAGAATGTCAACATAAAAGGTAGTTGTTACATAGTGTAAAGAGCACGGGCTTTGAGATCAAGTAGATCTGGGCCCCAGTCCAACTATAAATGCGACTTTGGACCAGTCTCCTAAACTTCTTTAATCTTCTCATCTATAAAATGGGTATAAAAATGTAAGTCACATAGAGTTATGATGATTAAATGTGATAAACACATGGAAATGCTTGTGCAAACTACAGTGTTATATAAATGTTTATTATGATGATGGGGGAAAAGTTTAGAAATAATCTAGTCAAGCCTCACACTTTAGAGATCACACCAGGGCCCCAAAAGGTAACGTGAACTGTCCAATGTTCCAGTTATTTAGGACCAAACCATGATTAGACTCCAGGACTCTAGGCAAGCACGCTGGGACAGCTGCCATTAAATCCCACACAAACTACTGGGCCTCTGGTACTTCACTTTCTCTTGAGTCTTCTTTTACCTCACCGGCTACTCCTTTGAACTTCACAGCCTCCCAATGTCAGGGTATCCAGGGCTCAACTGTTAGCTCTCGTCCCTGCTCTAGCTACACACATTTCTTTCTTTTTTTTTCTTTTTTAATTTTTCATTGGGGAACAGTGTGTTTCTCCAGGGCCCATCAGCTCCAAGTCGTTGTCCTTCTTCAATCTAGTTGTGGAGGGTGCAGCTCACTGGACCATGTGGGAATCAAACCGGCGACCCTGTGTTCAGAGCTCGCGCTCTAACCAACTGAGTCATCCGGCCGCCTCTACACACATTTCTTAGGTGATCACATCTACTCTATGGCGTTATATATACCAGTGACTCCCAGATTTATATTTCCAACCTGGACTTCTCTGAATTCCACATGTGTATATCCACCTGCCTACCTGACATCTCCTTTCGGCTAATAACCATCTAAAATGTAACATGTCTGAAACTGAACACTTGACCTCTCCCTACAAATCGGCTCCTCCCAGTCTTTCCCATCTCTGTAAATGACAACTGCAATGTTACAGTTGCTCAACGCAAAAACCTTCCATTGACTACTTTCTTACTCTCATAATCCTCATCCAATCTATCGGCAAATTTGGTCAGCTCTCTTTCAAAACATATCTTGATTTCAACAATTTCTTACCACTTCGATCGCTATCACTTAGCTCAAGCTTTCTTTATCGCATTCCCTAACTCCTGTAACAGCTTCCTATCTGAGCCCCTTGCGTCTGCTCTTGGCATCTATCTATCCCACGCCCCTCATTTCTCAGAAGCCAAAATGATCCTTTTAAATTCAATTCAGATCATGTCACTCTACTGTGTTCCAAAATGCAATGGCTTCTCATCTCACTCAAAATAAAAATACAGGGTCATTACCATGGCCTATAAAACACCATGTAATCTGGCTTTCTTCTACGTAGCTGATCTCACCACGTACCATTGTCCTTTCACTGCAGTAAAATGAAATTTTAACACCAACACTCTGTTGTTTGGAAACTGCTCTGAGGTGGGCGCAGACCCAGAAGAACATGCAAGGCTCAGATTCCTTTATGTGATCAGCATTTCCTTTCTTGTTCATTGATAAGCTGAGCACACCACCACCTCGGGGATTTAGCACTTACAGTTCCCTCTGCCTAAAGCATTCTTCACTGAAATTATCAATATGACTTGTTCCTTTACTTCATTATGATCGGTACTCAAATTTCACCTCACCAGAGAGGCCGAGGTTAAGTGATCACATCCAAAGTAGCCCCTCCCTTTCCCCATACACTGCCTAATTTTTCACGTCGCTGCCAAGAGTGAAACTCAAAGCAGGGACTGCTGTATCAAATTGTAAGTGCTCTATCATCAATACCAGTAATCAATTCAGCCATTAATTATTCTTTAATTAATATCTTATGTCCTCAATCTGGCCTTCCCCTAAACAGAATGATTATTATTTGAAAACCTCCCTTTTCTGGACATCCTGTCTGAAGACTTTCAATTCAACTAGTGATAGAAGTAACTGGAAAAGGAGCGAACGATGAGATGAGCAGTGTTGCACTTCCTATGGGAGCCTCTTGCAATCAGCTAACAAATCAGTAAGTGTTGACAAGTACCTTGGGGTGTAGAGCGGCATCTTATTAAAGAAGGGTGCCAAGCTCAGCAGTAAAACACAGGGAGATACTTAAAAATAGTAACAAGCTGGGCCATAAGCACATTAAAAAATGCTCCACATCGTTAGCCATTGGGGAAATGCAAATCAAATGACAGCAAGATACTCCTCCCGGCACATGCGCTAGAATGGCTAAAATCACCAAGACAAGTGGTGGAGAGGACGTGGAGAAACTGGAACATGCGGGTGGGAAAGGAAAATGGTGCAGTCACTTTGGAAAATAGTCTGGAGTTCTTCAGAAGGTTAAACAAAGCTGCCAATTATCCACACAAAAACTTATATAAGAATGGTAGCAGCATTACTCATAAGAGCTAAAAAGTAGAAACCACCCAGGTGTCTATTAACTGATGAATAAATATATGTGGTCTGTCCATACAACGGAATATTCGGCAATAAAAATGAAGTGTTGATACATGCTACAACATGAATGAACCTTGAAAACATGCTAAGTGAAAGATGCCTGGTTACAAAAGGCTACATACTGTATAACATTTATATGAAATATCCAGAATAGGCAAATCTACTGTAGAAAACAGATCAGTGGTTACCTAGGGCTGGTGAAGATGGACGAAGTATGGGGTGACTGCTAAAGGGTACTGGTTTCTCTCTGGGATAATGAAAATGTTCACAATTCTGCAAATATAGTAAAAGCCA
Source organism: Rhinolophus sinicus (assembly GCF_057876585.1). Classification (NCBI taxonomy): domain Eukaryota; kingdom Metazoa; phylum Chordata; class Mammalia; order Chiroptera; family Rhinolophidae; genus Rhinolophus; species Rhinolophus sinicus. The sequence goes on along the minus strand of NC_142514.1, from coordinate 140,323,440 downwards.
GTATAAATGGATGAATTGTACGGTATGTGAATTACAGCTCAATAAAGCTATTTAAAAAAACACGTTTAAAATGTAATCTGAGGTTTCCATAGGTTCCATTTATCAACATTCTTACCATTCACATTCAATTTAACATTTACTGAATGGTAGATAATGCTCACCTTCTTTATTTTACTTAATACAATCAAATAGCCTACTGCAGGTAAGAAACCAACAGCTCATAGAAATTACATAATTTAAGATCTGTAGTAAATTACCAGAGCCAGGAGTTGGTCCTCCATTCACTATCTCCAAATCTAGGGCTCTTTCTCACCTCGTTTCCCCCAGTTCTTACTACCAAGCATAATTAAGACCTAGCTATAACACGTACTCCTAAGAGCTATGAATTAATAAATCAAGGACTAAGAGATCATAAGGACCCCAATTTACAACCACAGATTAGGAGAATGATTACCAAAACTGTGTATCATAAAATCCAATATCCCCTCATCTATTACCTGTCAGCAGTGCTCTTCTACATGAAAAGAGGGGGCTAGATCTAATTCCCAAGGTCACTTATGGGGGGTGGGAGGGGCAAAGAGAGAAAGGAAAAAGAAAAGCACACAGCAATTCCCCAGCAAACCAAATGGAGCCATAAGCACTTCGGACTGGTTTGCAACTGACCTTGGCCATTCTTGAAACAAGACATCTCAATAACACTACTGACAAGCACTTATAAAAAGCAAGTTGTAACAAGGAAGCTTCTGAGGTGATGGAACTGTTCCATATTCTGACTGTGGTTACCCAAATCTATGCATGTGTTAAAATTCATAGATTTTATAACACAAATAGGGCAATTTTATTGCTGTTAACTTAAAAGTAAAAATTTTTTAAACTGCATATTAAAAAGTAAGTTTTTGTGCATCAAAAGACATTATCAACATTTAAAAGGCAAACAACACAGTGAGAAAATATTTGTAAATCATACATTGATAAAAAAAAAAAAAAGTTAATACTCAGAATATACACAGAACTCCTACAACTCAACAACAAAAAACCTGATTCAAAAATGGGGAGGCAGGCCAGCCCGGTGGCTCAGGCGGTTGGAGCTCCGTGCTCCTAACTCCGAAGGCTGCCGGTTGGATTCCCACATGGGCCAGTGGGCTCTCAACCACAAAGGTTGCCAGTTAGATTCCTCGACTCCCGCAAGGGATGGTGGGCAGCGCCCCCTGCAACTAAAATTGAACATGGCACCTTGAGCTGAGCTGCCGCTGAGCTCCCGGATGGCTCAGTTGGTTGGAGCGCGTCCTCTCAACCACAAAGTTGCCGGTTCGACTCCCACAAGGGATGGTGGGCTGTGCCACCTGCAACTAGAAAACGGCCACTGGACCTGGAGCTGAGCTGCGCCCTCCACAACTAAGACTGAAAGGACAACAACTTAACTTGGAAAAAATGCCTGGAAGTACACACTGTTACCCAATAAAGTCCTGTTTCCCTTCCCCAATAAAAAATCTTTAAAAAACAAAAAAATGGGGAGGCAGCCGGTCGGCTCAGTTGGTTAAAGCGCCAGCTCTCAACAAGACTGCCGTTTCAATTCCCACATGGGATGGTGGGCTGCACCCTCTGCAACTAAAAATTGAAAACGGTGGCTGGACTTGGAGCTGAGCTGCGCCCTCCACAACTAGATTGAAGGACAACGACTTGGAGCTGATGGGCCCTGGAGAAACACACTGTTCCCCAATATTCCCCAATAAAATTTAAAAAAAAAAATGGGGAAAGAAATTGAATAGACATTTCTCCAAAGAAAATATACAAATGGTCAATAAGCACATGAAATGTTGCTCAATACCACTAATCAATATCACTAATCATTATGGAAATAAATGCAAAGCAAAACGACAGTGAGATACCACCTCACACCCATAAGGATGGCTACTACCAAAAACCCAGAAAATAACAAGTGTTGACAGGATGTGGAGAAATTGGAATCTTTGTGCACTGTAGGTGGGAATGTAAAATGGTGCAGCCACTATGGAGAACAGTATAGAGGTTCCTCAAAAAAATTAAACCTAGAAGTACCATATGACCCAGCAATTCCACGTCTGGGTACTCAGAAGAACTGAAAGCAGGGTCGCGAAGAGATATTCGTACACCCGCGTTCACAGCAGCATTATTCACAACAGCTAAAAAACATGGACGTACCCAAGTGTCCACCAACGAATGAATGGATAAGAAAAACGCGGTACGTACGTGTACACACACACACACACACACACACACACACACACACACACAGGAATATCATTCATCCTTAAAAAGGAAGGAAATTCTGACACATGCTACAAAACATGGATAAACCTTGAGGACATTATGCCAAGTGAAATAAGCCAGTCACAGAAGACAAATACTGTACGATTCCACTTATATAAGGTACTTATTATAGAAAAAATCAGACAAAGCACAATGGTGGTTGCCAAGGGTGGGGGGAGGGGGTCAATGGGAAGTTGTTCAGTGGGTGTTGTTTCAATCTTGCAAGATGAAAAGGCTCTGGAGACGGACGGTGGGTGTACGAGAATATGAATGTACTTAATGTCACTGAACAATACTCTTAAAACTAGTTAAGATGGTAAATTTTATGTTTTTAACCACAATGTATTCATTTATAAGCAACTAAACCAGCTGGGCATGCACGGTAATGTGACTTGAGGTAAAATGAGAACAGGTACCGTTTACTGAGTGCTTACGATGAGCAAGCACATTATGTCACCCTCCTCTAACCATAATCCCATCGTGACCCCTCTTTTACAAACGAGATGTCCAAGTCTAGTAAGGTCACACCACTTGCTCAAGGTAGCTACTAACTGAGGCTGAATTCAAACTCAGGCAGCCTGACTCCAAAGCCCAGGCTCTTAACCGCCGTACGACAACATAAAATCGTGTAAATACTACGTAAAATACTGCAGATAGACGTTGACAAAGATAACTACTCATATAACTACTACTCAGTCCTGACAAACTAAGCTTTTAATTGAAGAGAACCACATTAGAAGCGGACATACTGTACGAGTACAAACGTAACAGATTAGAAGCATGGTAGAAACTCCAAGATTATTCGTGTAAAAAATGTACGTAGGTAAATGTAGCTGGCCCCATAGTTTCTCTCTTTGGAATCATGCTCCAAGACAGCCCATAAAAGAGCAAAGATCTTCTAGATCATCACGGGCAGGACACAGCCACACCTACGAAGACCCAAGCCTCCAGCCTCCCAATTTCAACACTGCCCTCCAAACCTGTTAGACTCAAGTGCCACCAGCCTCCTTTGTGGCACTTGGGACTTCTGAGTAGTTTTCATATTTGCTCTGGGCAAAGACTCTCCCCTTTAGCCAAGGCTCCGCAGAACAAACATCACCCTCTGTATCTCCACCCATGGAGGCCGTGCCCAACACTAAGCAAGTCTCCCTTGTTTCTGCTTAAGTTCTTTATGCCCTTATACCTCCTAGTTTATGGAGTTTATTATTGTTTATTTACCTAACAAGCAAAAACTTCAAAAACAAAAGGCAGTACAATAAGCCAAACTGCAGTGCCAACAGGATGAACGGGGGTTAAGGAGGAGCCTGAGGATGGAAGAGAGGGATGTGGAACCACGTTTCTGCACCATCAGTCCCTACTATTCCAGGAATGGCAGAGAAGGTTCCTCAGCAGGAGTGCCTTTCTGTCGGGTAGCTTCTACCAAATAACATAATATACTATGTATCATTAGCTGTATTTATTAAACCCTTGGCCACATTTCTTAATTCTCTGTATTTCTTTGTAAAAATTTCTTAGTCTTTCCAGGAATTTTAATCATTTCCTTGAAAGGAGTTCCTGATTAAACAAAATAGGCTCACATTAAAACAAACTTAACTGAGCACCTACTATGTTTTTGAATTAGATTATTTCATAGGAAGTTTTTTATTTAATCATCAAAAAGAATGCTTTGACTTAAGCATTATTGGCTGCCACCTTTCCTCATATTTTTTAACCACCAAGTGAGAATCATATAGTTAAAATAACTTGCAAAGATTTCACAACTAAAAAGCAAAGGAACACCTGAAACCTATATAATTTTATTAACCAATGTCACCCCAATAAATTTAATAAAAATTTTATTTAAATAAATATAAAAGAATGTTTTAAAAAAAGGCAAAGGGAAAAAAAGTAGAGCCAGGATTCAAACTCAGACCTTCTCTCTTACCTCTCTGAACCTCAATTTCCTCATCTGCAAAATGGAAATAATATTATCCATCTTCAAGGGCTGGTGTAGGAATTACTACATACAAAGCAGTCAGATCAGTGTCTGCTCCTCAATAAACACTAGTTCTTTTCCTATCTTCCTTCATGCCCGAATTGCCTGGTTTGTTGGCTTATTCCAAACAAACAGCAATTTTTAAAGTTGACACTTTATTTTCCTTAGCTATCTTATAACTATTAGCTATCATAACACGCTGTGACACTGGGGTATTTCGGGAGCACTTCTGGCTCACCTAGCAGTTGGGATGCTTGCAGCTCTTTTCTCTCCGAGACTTGCATAAGGACTACCTCCTCTCCTCCAGTCTCCCTTAGACAAACAGATGCACATGCAGGTGGAAATTTTTTAAAAGCCAGAATTAACTTAATTAACATAGAGTGACAGAAATAGAAAAAGCCACAGTGTTCTAGCCAGGCAGCAGGCTGCAGGGGAAACATGAATTCTCTGGCTGGAAAAGTGAGGGGAGAAAATAGCATCTACTGGGGAGGAAAAGGAGTCACAGAGCCAAACCTTGGGGGAGTTAAGGAATGTCTGAAATGGAGGGTCAGCACCACGCTCGTGGGCCCTCATCCCTAGTCCCCGGAATGAGTTGGGTGCCCATCAAACAAGAACTCACACCAGACCAAAGTCTGATGATAAGCTCCTTGAGGGCTGAAAATGTAACTTACCCCTAGATCCCCAGGGCACAGAACCTGGCACTGCCAGGCACTGTTATGTGTTGAATATACAAATGGGGAAATGAATAAAGTCAGATTGAAAGGGTTTCTCCATTTTTCCCACAGTGCACTAGTACTACACAAGGAGTGTTCTCATCATCACCCATCACTCAATCCGCACTCCTCATAAACACCTATACACACAGAAGCAGAGTGTGTCTGCAGGCTACCTCCCAAGAAGTTCCAGATAACTGCTTCTTAAAAAGTGACAGCAAATCCCAAACAAAACTTTCAAACAGCTCCCCACTACCTTCAGAATAAAGTCTATACACCTTCATTGGCATGAAAGGCCCTTTTTTTTTTTTTTGCAAATTGGCTCGTCTTTCTTTCCAAATAATATCTTTTCAAGAACTCTAAGTACCTGCCAAACACGAACCCAGTGCCCCTTAAACAGGCCCAGAAGTCCTGTTCAGCACTTTTCGTTGCCACAGTTGTCACGAGATTCATCACCACCAAAATTTGGTTTACTCAAGTTCCATCCACCTTTCGTGGAATAACTCAGGTCCCATCCACTTTACAAAATGTGTGTAACTGTCCCCGAGCAGGGTTCATTTCCTCTGCTGACTTACGGCACTTCCTACATTCTGTGACCCTGGGTGACTGCTGTACAGAAGACATACGTCCACACCCAGGTTAACAGGGTTTGGTTTACAGCTCCAGTCAGTAAATCTCACAATAGCGAGAACACACTCAGGTTACTGCAGCGCCAGTGACTAGAAGATTAGCCTGTATCTAGTAAGTTCTGCTTGTTCATGCAAAAATTGAACACGTTTTCCATTTAAAAACACAAGTGCCAACTGACAGCTACTTTTTTTAAAGGGATTCTCAACTGACCAGCTTTCTCATCAATTTTATACAGCACGTGTTCTAATAACCGGAAACATTTATTAATTTCTGTTTGTTTTTTAATCAAAGATAAGACTATATTATGTATAATGAGGTTTTAGGAGTAACTATGTTTTATTGATTTTTGGAAAACTGGTAACCTATGAATGCTCTAAGACAGAGGTGACTCGAAGCTAATATTATGTAACAACCAGGTAGACCCACGCATGTTTTAAGACTCAAAGCTGTGACACTTTTCTTGAATCCCTCCCCCGACTCCCAGAACAAACGAATCCTCCAGATATACTTCACCCAATCCTAGATAGAGCCCTAGACCTATTTCTATCACAGCGCCTATTACACTTAACTATACATTCTTATTTACAGGTCTGTCTCCTCACGGATTCGCCCCCCTAGATCTGTGCTTTCCAAAACAATAGCCATTAGCCACATGAAGCTACTTAAATTAAAATTTATGTTAATTAAAAGGAAATGAAATTTAAAACTCAGTTCCTTAGTCTCACCGGCCACATGTCAGGCACTGGCCACATGGAGGCACATGTGGCTGGTGACTCCCACTGGCCAGACACAGGACATTCCTACCACTGCAAGAAGTTCTACTGGAGGCGTCCTGTTGTGTCCGCATTGCGTCTGCTCCCTGAGGCACTCAGTCTACCAGGAGCTGTGCCCCGTTCATTTCTTTATCCCAGCACCTAGTAACTCTCCAGGAAATGTCCCTTAGAAATGACACTGGGTAACACAGAGCTTGCTCTACCTTTCTTATTATCACACCACTAGGGCCTGTCCATAAATTCAACGTCCCTCATAGGTTAGAATCAGCGCACTAATCCACCATCATCCCAACTGTGGGAAGAGGAAGGAACGACCAGTTAGAGGTCATCAGAGAGCCTTTGTGCCGTCCCTCCACCCAAACCAAAGCTCCACCATTTCATGAGACTTGATGAAAAAGAGGGCTTCTTTCTTATTTCCCCCCTTCTTCCACCTCCCCGCCCCCCACACTCCGGTTCCAGCCGTTGTTTCTCAGTCTAGTTGTGTAGGACACAACTCCCTGGCCCATGCTGGTGTTATGAGCCTCGTGCTCCCCCCGGCTGAGGCGGTCGGTTGCCAGTTGTCGGTCAGCCGCTCACAGCAGCTCACGGCCGCTCTCACCTGCGACCGCTCACACTGGCTGCCGGCCACTCACAATGGCTACCGGCCACTCACGCTGGCCGCCGGCTGCTCCCTGCAGCCCACGGCAGCCCATGGCAGCTCATGCCAACCTCCGGCTGCTCATGGCAGCCCAGCTCCAGGGAGAGCTGTTTTTTCACAATCTTAGCTGTGGAGGGCGCAGCTCACTGGCCCATGTGGGAATCGAACCGGCGACCTCAGCAGGAGCACAGCACTCTAACCACCTGAGCCACCAGGCCGGCCCCAGGGGCTTATTTCTTTTTCATGTTTGACATGTGACTAGACTGCAGGTAATTTTAAAAGGAATTTTTTTCAACTGGAGCAATCTCACAACTGGGCATAAATAAAAACAGGAAGATACTGTTTGAAATTTATCACACTTTTTGGGACTCCATGAATTACTATATCCTTGGTATGCTCTTTATATAAAAGTATAGTCATCTGGCACACACTTTCTGAGGACCACTTAAACGCTGTGAGCATAAAAAGAAAGAGAGAGAGAGAAATAAACTCTAGTGGCAGAGAGAAACTTAAATTGGAATAAGTGGTAAGTGCTCTGTGATACGGGAAGCACCCGGAACTATGAAGGGCACAGAGAGGTTCAGAGCCCAGTGGTGAGATGCAGGAGACCGTGGGGGAGCCATAGGGAGGCCACTCAGAAATGAGCCCAAGCTACGCTTTAAAGGGTAATTAAGAGGTTGGGAGATGAAGAAAAAGTGAGAGGGTGTCACAAACAGAGACAATGGCATTGATGAAGGTACAGGAATGTGACCTGGACAGTAAATGTCAGGCAGTTTGATCTGACGTGAACAACATGAGAGAGAAGTAAGATTTGAGGCAATTGAGGCAGGCAGAGGCCAAACCATGAAAAAACTTTGCAAGCTAAACTAAGGGGTTTGAATTTTATCCTCAAAGGTATGGGAAACCTCTGAAGGTTACAAAGCAGGAAAGAGGCGCGCAATATGGACTTAACAAAACTCCCAGAGAAGCAGTATGAAAGATGATTGGGGGGTGGGGGGAGACAGGAGCAGGGAGACCCATCAGGAAGTTGCTGCAAAAAGTGAAGAGACAGTATATTTGCCACAATTTAAAAAAATAAAAAAAGTGATGAGACAATGCCCATCTGATACAAATAGTTTCCAACATCTATTTTTAAATGGGTCTCTCTCCATTAGTCTATACCTCTCAAAGCTATTAACGCCATGATTTAATTATATAGCACAACTACAAAAGCAACTGTTAAAGTCAATAACTTAAACTCTAAAAAATTACACTGCACTCTTTTACACAATAGCCATTCTAGACTTCAAATGAAAACTGCACATTTTTCTCTCTTCCACTGCACACAATTTTGGGAAAACATTTCAGCCAGCTGAGCACATCTGTGCTGTGCGCAACAAGTATAAACAGTTTAACAGGAGTTTAATGAAACATTTCCTATTCTTTATTAGAGGAAAAAATTAGAAAATTCTAACATGGCAAAATCAGATGGCAAATTGACATTTTTAAATCCGTTTTTTTATATGACTATGCCAGTTTTAAAGCCCATCTGGTTGCATGGTGCAGCTGTCCTGAATGAATACAGCATTTTCAGTTATTAGGCACTTGGCTAAAGCATTCAGAACTGCCGTGTGTCATCAACAGCAAGCTGCAACAAGTCTAGTGCTTTGAAGTACCTACGCACTCAAGCTGGCATAAGAGGATTTCTTAATCTGTCCTGGAGAGGAGGGGACATATAAGAAGGTGGAAAGAACAATCTCACAATCTTAAGCAAGTACCTTTCGATTTTACCTCTTATTCTCTGAAAGGCAATGCCCTCTGATCATCTTTGATCCCACAGTTCCTTAGCCTACTGGGTTTACCTACCTTCCTGTCTTGTACCAACAAAACCTGAAGAACCCAGGCTTTGAACTGGACTAAAACTGGGTTCAAATCCAACTCTACCTCTTACAAACTGTATGACTTAACACATTGCTTAACCTTCCCGAGACTCTATTTCTTCATGTGTGAAATGATAATACCTCATCTTGCAGAGCTGTGGTGAGGTTGAAAGAAAATGTACATAAAATATCTGTGGAACCTCTAGCTCATGTGGGCATTCAATAAATGGTAACTATTTTTACACTCTCCTGTGTACCTCCCTATAATTTGTATGTAACAGTAAGTATGCCCCTACCTTAAAAGTTCATTGTGAAGATTAAATGAATTAATATAGGTAAAGGGTTTAGAACAGTGCCTGGCACACAGCAGGCAATTATTACACGTTAGGTGCTGCTGTTGTTACTATTATATACCAATAATGTAGCATGTTCACACTGCATTACAATTTATTTGTGGTCTTCCTCTCCATCTAATACTTAGCATAAAACCCCAAAGAATAAGTTGACCAGTTGAATAAATAATGGATAAATGGCTGAATGAATGATCAGTTCTGTGACAAGAGAAGCCTCTCCAAATTTATTACACAATCTTCCCACAGCAGCCATTCAATAAGAACGCTCTGTTTTGTGAACTGATGAATTATATCAAGCCTGTGTGGTAAGTAGGAGAAGTATTCTTGTAGGCTTGTTTTATAGATAAGAAAGAGTCCCAGAGAGATTAAAGATTAAGATCACTGAGTTAGGAAGAACTAGAATCCTCTTTGGACTCTCAGAAACTAGCTCTAGTTTTCTACTAGGGCTTGCTCTCTCTCCATATTTTAAACATTAACTATGAGATTGATCAAGTTTTTCTCTGTGGTTGCAAGAAGAGACGTCTCAGACAGAAGATACTACAAATAAGTGATGGAAAGGTGAAGGAACACGACCAAACAAGGAGAAAGTCAGTGTCTCTTTTTAAGAGAGGAGCAAAGACATGATTTTATTTGGCCTGAGCATAGAAGAAGCCATTAAATCTGAAACTAACAAGAGGATAAAGCCTTAACTATAAACAAATAAGAACAGCGGACACTGAGACCATCAAACACGAAAGGGTGGAATGCGGGCTATAGGCCCTCATCCCCTCCTGTAGAAAGCATGACTAGGTAGAGCCTTTCTGGGGTATATTTATTCTTTCATTTAACAAATACTTATTATTAAGTCCCTGAAATAGACTAGAACAACTCAAATGTAGCAAGAGCCTTAAAAAAATTTACTTTGACTCCAATTACAGTATTCCTAAATTTTATAAGGAAGTTATCAAAAAATACAGACCAAAATTTATAATCAAAGATGCTCACCACAGTGTTATTTATAATATCTACAAATGGAAAGTCACCTGAATGTCCAACAATAAAGTTATGATTAAACAAATAATTTCGTGTAACACAATAGTATATGGTCATTAAAAGTGATGCTTAAGAAAAAATTTCAAAGACACTGTGAAATGATCTAATGTTAAATTGAAAAGCACTCCACAAAACTGTGTCTATAGTATGATTTTATATAAAATAGGAAAAAAGTTTTTAAAAAATAATGAGTTTTAGAAGTCAATTTCTTCATGGTAGGCTATTGAGAGGATATAGGGAGGATAGGATATAGGGATATATTTGCCAGGTTTTCAAATTGTCCATAATAGGCACTTTTCAAAAAGCCAAAGGGTGGAGATTTACAGAAGAAAAACAAGGATATTAAACACCATCATGATTGATCAAGATCTTTGGAATCTCTGCTAGGTGAGATGAATATAAAAGGCATATTATTTTTATACGAAAGGATTACGTTAATTCTAGTGAGAATTGACACAACTAAAAGGGTGAAACACCAAGGGAGAGAAATAAAGAGGAAATCCAATCAGATTCCCAGGAGGCCACTTTCATTCTACTATGTCTGTCCGCAGCAAAGTTCAGTGAGTGAGGTGAGGAATGAAACTTGATGGGTGAAGTTGGCAGAACTCTAGCTAAGACCTAGTGCGAAAATCAACGAGTTCCTTGAGAATATAGAACCTGTCGAGTATCACATGGTGTGACAAAGACCATGAAGGAAGGCAGTAGCATCAACACGGCAAAACAGTCCAGAGAGTCCGGAAGGCTTAGTGGAAGGTGACTGATTTAAAGAAGGTGTGAACCTAGAGAAAGGGGAGGAAGGCATTCTAAGAAAAAGGGATGGCCCAGAAAACAGAAACAATTTAACATGTCTGGGGAAATGACATTCATTTCAGTGTTGCTCAAGTACAAAGTGCAAGGCAGGCCAGCCAGTGGTGACAGATGTGGTTACAGAAGTCATCAGGAGCCTGTCCCAGACGACCTGGATGCCTGATACAATGTTAGCCAAGCAGCGCGATATGAATCAATCAACAAGGGCACCAGCCCAGAAGGAGCTCACCCCAGCGGAAGAGACAGTTAGGCAGAACTACGGAAAAGATAAGTGAAGGGTGGTTAGCACAGAGAAGGAGCAACCAATCCAGCTTGGAGACTCATAAAAGGCCCCTGCAAAGGAGGTGTCGAAGTTAAGATACAAAGGAAAGCGGGGCTAAGGGCAGCGACATCCAAGATGGTAACACACTATTGGCCTGACACAAACTACAAATCAGGGAACCCAGTCCCTGCAGGGCTTGCAAAGGGAACGATTCTCATCAACACAATGAGAGCTCCCAAAAACCTCATCTGTCTTATTCACTGCCATGTCTCCAATACTAAAAACAGTGAACCCAAAGAAGCTGCTCTACAGTTATTTATAAAGAAAAAGAGAGAGGGGCTTGCTGCTATATGGAAAAGGCAATAAAATCACTGTTAAGGCAGAAGCAATCCAAGCGTTCATCAACAGATGAATGGATAAAAAAATGTGTATACATACAATAGATTATTCAGCCTCAAACAGGAAATTCTGACACACGGTACAATGTGGATAAACACTGAAGACATTATGCTAAGTAAAATAAGTCGGTCCTAAAAGGACAAATACTGTATGATTCCACTCTTCTGAAGTACTTAAGGTAGTCACATTCACAGTGACAGAAAGTAGATGAAAGTTGCTGGGCGCTGGAAGGAGAAGGAAATAGGGAGCTACGGTTTAATAAGTACCTAGTTTCAGTGGTACAACATGAAAAAAGTTCTGAAGATGGATGGATGCACAACATAAATGTATTTAATGGCACTTCACTGTACACTGCAAAATGGCTAAAATGGTAAATTTTATATTTATACACACTTACAATTTTAAAAAATTACAAAATGTAAAATAAGTTACTTTAAAAGAAAACAATAGGTAAAATATTAATAAAAGAAATGAAAAAAGAATAAAGTAGCAAGAGTATAACTCTGAAGACTAAGGCTTGGAGCCAAAGACAAATAGCAACGTCTGCTCCATTTCTCCCTTCAACTGCCATTTCCATCCACATCCAATTTTTACATACACCTGAGTCCCAATTAAAACGAATACTAAGCGTAGGGCCCTCAGGGGCTCACAAACAAGCAAATCCACGGGTAATCTGAAAGGTGTGTTCTGAAAGCACAGTCTTACTACTACCCTGCTATTGTTAGGAACAGCAAAACAACTCGCATTTACTTGAACATCTAATATATGTGGGGTACTAAGGTTGGAGCTGTATAAACATCATCTCGAATACTAACAGTAACCTTGAAAGGTAAATGTTACAATTCTATTTTCATACTAACTCATTTAGGATGACAAGTATAAATGGTAAAGTTGGAATGTGAATCTCGGTGTATCTGATTCCAAAACCCTTGAGGATCAATTACTGTCTCAAAAGAACACAACCAGGCCCCTCTCGGTGCTGGTACTTGTCCTCCCTCCCCTCCAGCTCCGCTAGAAGTTAGCAGCTGGGAGGACCCAGATTTAGTTACTACCAAATACCTTCCCAGGGAATCCCCGATGGCCATGGATGGGGGTGCTCTGGCAGTGAGCCACCAGAAGAAAGAGAAGCAGCTCGCCACAGGTCTTTCAGACCCCACACTGACTGAGCAAGACAGAGACAGGCACTTAAAACATGGGTAACAGTTCCCTCCGCGAGGGCACTGCACTGGCACTGCCGAGGGTATTCCTGCTGCTTACAATGCTTCACTGATGAACAGCCTTCCTCCCCCAGACCAGCCTACACATCCTCACCAGCTACAAATCAGGACCAGCTTCTGGCCCACTTTCGCTCAGCCTCTCCTAGCATCACTGAATTCGCCCTTCCTTTACCCAGCTCTGCTGAATGACATCTATGATCCAGTGAACAAACTAATAACGCTGTACAGTTCTCAGACACTTCCAAACACATTAAATCATTTACTGCTCACAACAACTCGATAGGTATTAATACCTCCATTTGGCCACGCTGGCTCAGTTTAGTCTAAGTAAATAAATAAGTAGTGGAAAATAACCATCCGAAAGAGTCCACTTTTTTTTTTTTTTTTTTTTTTTTTTTAAGCCAAGAACCTTTCTCAGAAGCCTCCAGTAGCATTCCTGTCATGTTTCAGTGGCCAGACTTTGGGCACATACCCATTCCTAAATTCTTCACTGGCAAGGGGCATGCGAGTACCATGATTAATTGACAAACTGATTCCGTGGGGTGGAATGGAAGGTGGCAAACACACAACCGCCACCTCGCCCATCACCTCTAGGATACTGACATCCCTTAGTATGTTTCCTTCATGTCATAGGGACACTGAAGACTCAATGGGTCAGAACTGCTGGTTTGGGGCAAGGAGAACAGTCATTCCGTCGAGTCCAGAGTCCGTGGACGGTGCTCTGGAAGACGATCTAGAGACCTTAGTTTTAGTAATATTACTATACTAACACTAGTTCTCAACTCACAACCTACTATGTATGCTTTGCTAAGGGACGGGCTCTCCCCAACCCTCAGTTTCCTCTTCACTATAAGGCACCACCTAGATCAGCGTTTTCAAACTGGTCTTCAGAGAACTAAAGGTTAGGAAAAGGTATCCAGGAACGTAAATGAACAGAAAGGGGATACAGAGGGAGAGTGTTTTAAGACCCACTCCAACCAGAGCAGCTCCCATTTGATGTCTTTGTATGGAACCTCATGTAATATTTGGTATAAAAAGTTCTAGTGCTTGGAAAAAAATGTTTAATCCAGTAAAACAGATAATGTTCTTTCCAGAGTAACATTTTATTTTTCAATGAAACAGGCATCAGCTGAACAATCCCCCATTAATCACTTTACCATATTTCACTAAAGTTATGAATGACAACATTCATGTTGATAAATGCAGTAGACATTGTCTTTATTTTCATTTGATCTCAAATATAAATGTAGCTTTAATCAAAGAAAACCTGAAAGAAGTACTACATATCTATGAAAATAGCCAAAATAAAACATAATGATAACACTAAATGCTGGCAAGAATGCAAAGAAACTGCATTTCTCATACATTGCTGGTAGAAACGTAAAATAGTATAGCCCCCTGAAAAAGCGTTTCACAATTTCTTATAAAAACTAAATGTGTACTTACTATACAACCCAGAAATTGTACTCTTGGGCATTTTATCCTAGAGAAATAAAAACACAAAACCTGTACACAAATGCTCATAGCAGCTTTATTTCTAATAGAATAAAACCTGGAAACAACCCAAATGTCTTTCAACAGGTGAATGGTTAAACAAACCAACACATCCATACAATGGAATTCTATTCAGCAAAAAAAGAGAATAATGGTACATGCAACAAGCTGGATGAAACCCAAGGGAATTCTGCTTAGTGAAGTCAATCTCAAAAGGTTGTATATTATCTGATTCCATATATATATATATATATATATATATATATATATATATATATATATATATATAATTTTCAAAATGACAAAACTATACAGATGGAGAACAGATGAGTGGTTGCCAGGGGACAGTGACAGAAGTAGGGTGGGGGAAGAGAGGGAAGCGTGTGTATAAACATAAAGGGGGTTAGCACGAGGGAGTTCTTTCACGGCACTAGAGCAGCGCTGTATCATCTTGATTGTGGTGCTAGTTACACAAATCTGTATGTGCGTAAAATTGCACAGAACTATACACACACAAACAAATGAACGCATGTAAAAAATAGTGAAAATGAATGCATAAGGTCTGTAGTCTAATGAACATACTGTACCAATTTCAATTACCTGGTTTTGACATTGCTCTGCATCTATAAGATGTTAACACTGGAGCAAGTTGGAAGAAGGATACATAGGACTCTATTTTTGCAACTTTCTGTGAGTCCATAATTATTTCGAAATAAAGTGTTTTTTAAGCAATATAATTCAACGTTTATTGAATATCTATGTCAGGTACTATATAAGGTGTTTTGTAATGGAATGTTATTCATCAAAAAATTTATACAGTACAATGCTGGATAAAACAATTATTTTTCCAATTTTGAAATCCCTGGCTTACCCACTTTAAAAACTAAGATACTTTTTGCAAGACTAATCTATTATTTTCTCTAATATGGCAACTATCATAACCCTAATTTATTAACATACATATGAAGTGCATTACTTATACATGCCAAAGCACATACTTTAAACCAATAACAAATATGTCAGGAGCTCAGAAATGTATCAGCAGCTCTTCTTTTCCCAGCAAAAAGAGCTTAAAAGGTGCAGAAATAATGTGAGTTGGGGAAAAATAAAGTCATTTAGAAAAAAAAAGAGCAACAATGTTTAAACATATAGTGGGATAGGAGGGAAAGTAGCTTCTTAGAGTATATCCACGCTGGAAAATGGGACTAAACCACACCCCAAATCCGTTGGCAGAAAGTGCAACTGATATAGAGAAACGAGGAGCCCAGGAAGGGGGAAGAGGTTAAAAATCTATCCTGCAACAGGAGTTTCTGAATGCCTATAATGTGTTTGGATGGTCTGGGCTCTTCCAAAAAGTCCCAGTTCCAGCCAAACAGGCCTACAGGTTTCCCCACTATCTGAAAGAACAGCGTTCCTATGAAACCCTTCATAAGCCGAAATGGCATAAAGCAAAGAAACAATTACCATTCATTTACATGGAAAATTATTTGAGCATTCCCAGACCCAACATTCAACACGTGCACAACATCTTTATTTTGCTCATCACTCCAACACGCTAATTTTTGTCCGGTTTTACGCCAAGCATAACACCCTCAAGAGCGCTCTAAGGCTTTTCTGATACCTTAGTACACATCTTGCTAACAGATGCACAAAATAAATCAAGATAAAGCACAGATGCTCACAAACAGTTCAAAGCTACGGCGGCCTGATGCTGAGTATGTAGTTCCAGAGAAAGAGACGTGGTGGCGCCCCTCTCGCCGCGTGCTGCCCCTGGAACAGTTTGCTGCACAACAAATGCAGGACACTATTTTCACTTTTCACCTTTTTTCGTAATGAAAAAAGCGGTTAGCGGACCAGGTCCTCCTAATACAGGTCTTTCGTAAAAGTGAAGGGGGAGTAATACAAACTTTTGAAAAGCGGGGGATACCTGATACCTGCGGGACTTCCAACATACGGACTGCTCTGCTGGGGAGCCTCTCCTGGTTCCCCGGCCAAAACTGGTCTCCCCCTCTTCTGAGCTCCCCCAATCACAGAAGTATAGATTAAGTCCCACTTTTGGGCACTTACCCTGTCCTACGTTTAACTGTAGCTTGTACCTGTTAATCCATCTCCATGAGCAGGACCTTACCAAAAGGTCCTGTACCAAAACAGAATAAAAAGGTCCCGTATTAAAATAGAACACAACATACAAACAAAAAGCATTTGGTTCAGGTTTCACGCCAATATGGCTATGTCCATACCTGAATGATAAACTCAGTTAAATGTAAACTACTTTCCCAGAGAAACTGTCTTGTTTTCTCCTTTTAGAAGTCATCCTTCTCTCCTAGGTTTCCAGGAAATTGAGAGGAAAATTTGAAGCTTGCCTACAGCAAGTGGGGAGACACATATTACTCTGTTTTCATTAGAAATGAATAATTTTCTTCTTGTATTATTTTATTGTTACTGTTGTAAGCTCCCCTAAAACCTCTGTGGAATGAATACGCCGAAGACTACACAAATTTGGTAAACCCCACCAGAGCCCTAATAACTGTATTAAAATGACGGCATATAAGACTGGAAATGGTACAGCCATTCACTTTTTAAAAAAATCCATAAACCAAGGTCTTTATCAGGACTCATTCCAGTTGCTGAAATGACTTTATTTTTATATCTGTATCATTTAACAAAGGGGTAAAAAGTAACACTTGACTCACTGTGGAAAATAAAAATAATATTTTGGATAATTTAAGTATCCTCTTCTATAGGATTCTCGATCTTGAGGTTCAATGCTGCCATTTTCGCAAGGGCTGTGACTTACAACCTGACAGGGCACACTGACAGCCACACGCCGCTCTGCACCTCTCTGATCCTCGTTATGAACAGGGAGCGTATTTTACCCTGAAGGGCTCTTTTGGAGATTATATAAGACAACATTATGCAAATCACCTAGCAGGTCCTCAGCACCATCTGATTCAGACCATCGTCTCCAATCCAGATCATCCTGCTTCAAGGTGAAAGTGTTTTCCATCTTAGAACGAAGCTAGTCAGACTTTTTCCATTTGATTTCTTGCTTAATCTGGTTTCCAACTTTAAAGCTCCATAAAGGGCTAAAGGTTACCTACTAACAGGGTGGTTCTGCGAGAACCTGATCAAAACATTCCCTGGGCACCAGTCAAGCATTAATATATATTAATATTTAATTAAGCAAGGCATTAATTCACAAGGGTCCCAGGGAGGGAGCATTTACCGAGCTAGTCAATGGGGCATCATGACACTGTACACTACCCTTGCGACCAGAATTTCCAATGCCACTACTCTTTATCGGTCATTATTTAATACTGATGTCATGGATTGGTGAAATCAATAAAACTATAGTAAGAAAAGACTCACAGGTGGCTTTTCAAGAAATTCCAGACCAAGATTTCATCCCTATCAAGTATTTAATGTTCAGCTCTATCATTTACCTAAGACAGACCCCTCAAACATTCCTAGTCCTTGAATAATGTCGTTTTATTAAATTCGTTTTGTTATAGCACTGAAGAAATGCCATGTGAATTTAACTCTTGTTTATATCAATTAGCCTATGTAAACTAGTTTCTTATATGTCGTTTCACTAAAGTTCCAGAACCTATTAACGATGTTAAATCAGGATTTACTGTATATGCTCTGGAAGGCTCACTCACATTTATTTTCCATTGTAACTCAACCAAGCATGTCAGCTCTTACTTGTTAACTGTATAACCTGACCTCTAAAGACAACACTACTTATTAATAGCCATCTAACAGGTAGTGCTATTATCTGACAAGGTTGAGAGATAATTTACATAGAATGCCTAAAGAGCCTATGCAACAAAGTGCAGCTGCCATTGCCAGCATCAGTGAGTATTCATGATGCCCATTGTTCTCCCAACGTTGTGCTGCGTATGAGGGGGAAATTTTCCTGTTCCTAGAGATCATTTATGCATTTAACAAATTCTAGGGCCTGCATCACGATGGGTGCAGAAGAATGGATCAGTTAGGACTCCTTCCATTATAAATGACAGAAAATCCAAATGAGTTGGAGCAAAAAGTCTAACTACTGGCTTAATTAACTGAAACCCAGAAGAGAAGACTAGAGAGGAGCCTCCATCCTGAGCTGAAGTCACCATGCCCATCTCTTTAGCCTCGCTTCCTCAACGGTGGTTGTCTCATGAGCCAGAGTCTCCTCCTATAGAGACAGAACCGCTTCACAGCTTCTCGTCCTGGAAGCTAACACCCTTTGAGTCCAGCAAGATTGGGAGAGGGTCTATTGTAGTGGCTCCCAGAAAAGTCCTGAACACTCAGTGTACACCAGCTTAGAACATATACTTACCCCGAAACGAATCATTGTGGTCAGAGGACCGTGACGTGCTCGTCAGCGTGGGCCTGGTTCACGTTCGCCAGAGCTAAGATGTTCCTGCCCAAACCACACGGGACAAATAGGGAGGAGGTACAGTTCCCAAAACCAACATCGGAGGCCACTACTGAGATAAGAAGGAAGCTAAGAAAGTAAACGCCCGCTGTCTACCCTAAGAAACGCTGGCCTGTGCCCTCCTGGAATACAGAGCTTGGGGCAATGATTCGTAAGCGCAGATGCTGGTAGAAAAAGGGTTAGAGGCACGGTTGTAATGGAAAGAACACAAGTGCAGTAGAAAGTGCTACGCGCTACAGTGGCTATGTTAGTGTCACAGCATCCATAAACAAAAAGGCACGGAGGGTCCCCAGAGCACTCAGGGAAGTCGTCACAGAGGTGGTACGAACCAACATTAGTCCTGGAGAGAACAGGTCAGGGAGCAAATCACCAGCTACAGCAGCACAACCAAGGTTTCCAGATTCCCTGCCAAGAGCTCTGTCCACTACTAAGTCCATTACAGCGGCAGCCGAGGAAATGGGGGCTGGGGCGTCAACGGAGGTGCCACAGGCACTCACTGAGACCAGTTGTCAACACTGCTCCGCACTCCAACACACTGTAAAGGCCTGTCCTCACAGCAAAGACCCTGCCAACGCTAAGAAAGACGTTTCAGCTACATGCAGTCATGTCCAAACCTGCAATGGGGCCGTCCAGCCTTTCCCAGCACTTTAGCTTCTTCACCTACTACTGTGCTGCCTCTTTCCACTCTATGTATGAGGGTGGGAAGCTCAAAAAGAAAAATACCAAACACACTAAGCTGAGACCAGATATCAGATGACAAAACAAAACAAAACAAAAACACCCCCAACACTGGCACTCGCACACATGCAGTTTCAGCGCCCTGAGGCCGCGCGAGGTACCACGTGAGGGAGGGTCTGTGGTCTGAACGGGTCACCACCACTTACTAACCGTGTAGCCTGGGGCAAGTCACTCTTCTGACCCTCAGTTTCCTCACCTGTACAACGGGAAACATGAGTAGAACACCTTTTCTCATGAAGCTATTATAGAAAAAACAATATGAAGCAAGGGAAAGCGCTTGATCAAACCGTAAAGCGTCCCGGAAACATTATGTTCTTTAACTCTTTACAGGAAGATGTTTCGAAGTAAATTATATGACTTCCACTTTTATAAACAGCAGAATCCTCAATGCTTCAAGACATAGAGACTACATTTCCTTTTGGACTTGAAGAAGATCAAAACTATTTCCAGGGAAGGCTTATAAAAACAATACCACATTTAAACATTGGTGATTTGTTTTAAGAGCTGGTATGCAATTAAGAGGATTCCACTGTTTCACCAGGCTCTTGTGGCATCCAATTAAGTAATAATGTGAGAGAGGAGCGCTTAATTACGGAGGAAAACTTCCACAAGCCAGTGACAGGTGTGCAGGGCTCAAGCTGAGATCAAAATAGTTGACTACAGCATTAATCCCCCCTTTCCTTTTTCCAAAGACACTTAAGTTTGCATGCAATTAGTTGAAAAGTAAACCAGACCAAATGACTGCCATATTTCAAGCTTTATTACCCTTTATCACGTTAACATCCACCAACTGAGTTTTAAAGAATTAACACCAAAACAGATGGTTTAAACCCACAATAAGCGAGCTTCAGTGATCAGAAATGATAATGACCAAGACGAATTTATATTCATCACTAAGGTGTTACCGTGTTTCCCTAAATTGTGCCTACTGTAAATTGAAGTTATTCCTTTTCCATTTTCATATACTTTGTAAATAACCTTAACAAAACCATCTTTAAGGGGATGCATTTTTTCCTAATTTGCCTACCTTTCCTCCAAAATGTATACCAATCCTCTTTTCTTCCTTGATTTAATCAATAAAAATTCAAGTCAGACACCCAACATTTATTCTGCACGTTACAGACAACGGTTTTAGCAGCACCAGCATAAAAGCCAAATAAAGCACATCCCCAAAATCCAAATGGAAAAATAATTTTCCCACCAAGTTTGACTATTCTAAGGTCAAAGTGTGACCTTTCAAAGAGATGTCCTCTTACAAATTAAACTGTTTATGTAAACTCTAAACACGTGACAGGGCAATGATGATGCCACAAACGCACGCATTTGTTGAAACAGCCCTTTTCAAGCAGGGTTACTCTTGGCTGCCAAAGAAAAGAGTTCCCAGAAGGTCCGATCTCCAAATGCAGTGCTGAGAAGCAATTCCCTAGAAATACGTACACACTCACGTACGATGAGTCATTACGATAAGAAAAACGCAGGATTTGGATTCAAATACCCGTCTGTCACATGCTCCATTCATTCAAGCAACTATTGAGCAGCTGCTCTCTGCCAGGCACAACACTGAGTGCTGATGGTATAAAGAAGACACATAAATTAGTACAATAAAGTCTTACAGGTTCTACAACAGGCATCAACACAGGAGAAGCATGAAGAGAAAAGTCGATTCTACCTAGAAGGGACTTCAACAGCTTTATAGAGGAAGTGATGTTGGTGCTAGATTTTTTTTTTTTTTTAAGATTTTTAAAAATAAAATAAGACTGTATTGCCAAGTTGAGAAGAAGGGCCATTTGAGCAGATGAAACAACATGAGTAAAAGGTCTGGCAGTATAATAGCTTCTGATAAATCCCAGAGTTTGTAAGTAGGTTGGCAGGGTCAGGCTGAGAAGAGAGGGTGACCCTGGCAGCAGAAGGAAGAACGGAGGTTACTGTCCGGGCAAGAGAGGTGGAGAGTCTGAGCTGAGGTAAGAGCTCTGGGGATGGAGAGAAAGACATAGATTTGAGACATGTTATCTCCACAGCGTAAGAGACGGCAGGAGTATGGGAAGATAAGGAAATTCCAAATTTCTAGCATGGTTGCCTGAGAACGGTGGTGGCATTCACTGAGACAAGAAACGCCAGAGAAGGTTTGTGGAAGAAGATAATGGGTTCAGTTTTGAGCCAGCTATGTGACTTTAAACCAATCACATAATACCTCAAAATCAGTTTCCTGATTAGCAAAATGGTTATAATACCACCTACCTCCAAGGTGGTGGTGAGTATTAAACAGAATAATGGACGACTCTGTGAAAAAAACTGCTAATAGTATCTATTTTCCCTTTTTACCTTTTAGTACAGACACTCCTCTCTTTCTGCCAAGATTTAACTGAGGCACATGCAACCCAGCTGAAAACTACATTTCTCGGTGTTTCAACTAGGTATGTCGTGTTTCTAAGGACATATAATGAATGAGATGCTAGGAAGGAAAAGGGATATAAGCAGCTTCCAACCTTTTTTTTTTTAAGGCAACTATGTGCCCCCTGTGTTCTTTCCTTCCTTCCCATGGACTAGAAGGCGGATGTTGTCATAAGCTGGCTCTGAGCATGCGGATGAGGACACCATCCTGGGAGGGCAATGAGATCAAAGGAATCTGGATCCCTGGATTTCATGGAACAGAACCTCTGCCCACCCTGGTCCTAACAGAGCTATCTCTAAACTGTTATGTAAGAGATTAACATCTATCTTGTTTGAGCCACAGGATTCCTGACTCTCCGTTTCAGCAGCTACCCTGTACTCTTTACCCTCCAAGCTTGTGAAACCTGCAAGGAAAACTGTGCAAGACAAATTTCAGGGCCCTAAAAATAGACTAGCTATTGGTAGTACCTTCAAGATGGGAGAGGGGAACATTCATGAGCACAGACGCACACATGCACTCACAGATATAAAGTGAGGAAAGAGTCGGGCTCATCTGTGCCAAGTGACAGCAGGGCCAGGTCTGCAGCCAACTAATCAAGAGGAAAAATTCTAATTTTTGATCTCATACAATTTCCACATTAAAACAACTAACTCTTAAAAAATCCAATAATAAGTAGATTACTACCTGACACTCAAATCTACAATTTGGAACAACAGAATAAATTGTGACATTCCTAGGTGAGGGGTAATTTACATGAACATAACAATCATGTCAGACTAAAGGAAGAGCTACAATCATATACAAAAATAATTCAGCGCAATGTACCTGGAAAACCAAATAGTTAGGCCATGATGTAACTGTACTTGAATGTTATATTGACTAGAAGCTAAATGAAGAAACACTGGCTTCTTCTAAAAGAAGGGACCTGGAAGAAGGCTATCGATGGAACCCGCTCCTTGATCTGTTATCATTAGGATACTCCTTCCTCTATCAGAAGCCTCCATATCTATCTATCTATCTATCTATCTATCTATCAATCAATCAATCATCTATCTGCAGGACACATGAGCCAAAACACATTAGCTTGTGGATTTGGCCATGTGACATCACCTTTAGGTCAACATCTGGCTTCAAAATTGCCAAAGAAAATAGTTCTCAAAATAAATAGTGTGCTCGGGCAAAAACAGAGAAATGTAGGCTTCTGGTCCCAGGTTCTCCATTTTCAAACTGCGTGACCGTGAACAAATCAGTTGCTTTCTCTGGGCTTCCAGTTCCTTATCTGTAACATCGGAGAGGGTGAGTGTGAAGCAGATCCCTTCCAGCTCTACTAAGTTCCAAAGTTTATAAATCTTCTAATGATATACTACTGAGTTAGCTTATAATTTTAATGTCAATATTTCAATGTAAAAAAGAGAAGTCACAATATAGCATCACTTCAATTTATTTAAAATACATACTTTAAGCAAAAAAAAAAAAATTGGAAAACTAATTTGCCTCTCATATTTTCTTCACAGAAATATAAAAAAAAAATTTTGACGAGCCAATCAAAAAAGTCCAATTGAGTTCAGCCAAACATCCGAAAAAGTACTCCAAGTATTACAAATGCATACCTGCAAACCCTCTCATATGAAGGATCCATTACACAGTCACCATATACTGGCTCAACTATATTAAATGCCACTATACTTAGTGTTATCGTAATTCTCAAACAATAGGGACCAAGAATGAAGCAATCAGGAGAAAACATAGAATATAAAACTAGCAATTTTAGCATCATCACTCTTTAATAACATGGGACTCAGCACATACTCTTTCAATGATGCATTCCCTCAGCAACCTCCATGGAAAACACGCGGTGCCAGGAAAACAGAGCGCACGCACGTGCACGCGCCCACATGCGCACGCGCACACAGTTGTCTGTCCTCTACTCTCGAGGAGCTCTCTCAGTCTATCTACCAGGGAATTTTGCTCCTGGGATTTGGAAAAAAAAGGGCACACAGATATTTTTTTCAGGCTGCCTCTTATCTTTATTATAAGAGAATCTATTTTCCATAGCTAAAAAGATTACTGTGCATTCCTAAGAAAATAGATGTGTAGCTCTACAAACAGCTATAGTGTGACAGAGGGGGGAAAATACAGGAATTGGAGTCAAGTGACCTGGGATTTAGAGTCCAGATTCTGCCACTCAACAAATGTATGACCCTGTATAATTAGTTTAACCTCACCTTTCTTAGTTTACTACAGCATAATATCTGCTTCACAGAGTTTTAAGACTCAAATAAGGTAGATGTTTTATATATACCAAATATTCTTACGAGCTCTTTCTGAGAAAATGCAGTGTGGGGGTTAAGCACGTAAGCTTTAAAGCCAGATGCTTGGGTACAATCATAGCTGCATCCCTTTGTTGGTTGGGAGACTGAGCAAGTTACTTCCTTTCACCGAGTCTCAGTGTTCTCTTCTATAAAAGGCGGACAATGAATAAAACGAACATTGCATGTGGCACAATCTCCGATACACATACAGCACAGCGTTACCCAGCATCAGAATCATCATCATTAGATCTGTGCTGAGTAGTCATGAAAAACTACTTGGTCCTACCCCAGGAGAACTACCAGTTTAGTGCAAGAAACAGATCTGTAAAAAGAAAAAAATGTTAATAACATGAAATATTTTACAAAGAAAGAATCATGCAACTATCAGCTGACATCATTATATAAGAAGTTAATGTGATAAAGTAACTCAGACTGATTCTGAGTGGAGCCTATGGAAATCCGTCTCCTACCTAATCACTGCTACACCTTGCTACTAGCAGACAAAGGGGGTAGAAGAAACCTAAATATGTTCCCATAATCAAATAAAATGGAGACTTTGGAACCGTCCTGTACAACAACCACTCTACCCCAATACTCAACAGAGAAGGCAATGATCCAGACTACGTAATGAGGTTACTTGTAGTAAAGAAAACCCGACATCCCCCTGAAAGAAAAATGAGTAAAACTGGTGGAGTACCAAAATTCAAAGCCAGAAGGCTTTCTTCATATAAAAAAATCAGTAAGCAATACACTGCAGCATTCAGATATATCAATAATTAAACACATTAAAAAGTGTGGTTGATGTTCCACTTAGGAAAAATACCATCTGCACTACTGCAACCAAATTTCAGGGAAGAGATAACCTGAATATGACTGCATAAATATGACTGCATAAAATTAAGCTTTCTATCTGTGAAAGCAGATCCCCCACTTGCCAGCCATCTGCACCTCTTTAATTGAAAATATTCCAGTGTGCTCACCTGAGAGTCACCAACAGATTCATGTACAATAAGCACAAGATTCACTCGGAACTTTCCCCTAAAAATGGACACACTTACCTGTTAGGAAGCAGAGGGAGCTAGGAATGAAATAAAATCTATTTTAACTTCTGTACATATTTCTAGAAGACTTAAAACCAGGATTTCAACTTGAGTGTCCTCATAAGAGAAGCTCCAGCTGTTAGTTCCACCCCTACTCTTTCACTCAATTCTCCACACGCTGCCCAGTGTTCTAAGCTTTTCTAATCAAGGAGCCTGCCTCTCCCTTGGCTCTAAGATCAAGATTAGACCAAGATCCAAACCTCCTATCGAAGCTCTTCCCTCTGCCTGTCTCAGAGTTGTTCTCCCACCCCCACCCCATCTCACCTCCAGCATGCAATTAATACTCATTTCTTTCTCTACCCAGGACCTCACTCTGGCCTCTTCTCTTATGCTGTCCCCAAGAGCTAACATAAAACTCATCAAAATATCTCCTTTATATAGTTCAAGTGAAATTTAAAATTTTTCTCTTAAAATGGTACTGAATTCTCACTAAGCCCCACCTAATCTAATAATCACTATCGTGCCTAGCATTTTTCAATGGAAAAGGCATTTTCACATCCATTATCTCATTTGATCCTCACAACAGATG